>NC_087096.1:5000000-7500000 GCF_963855985.1 Ostrinia nubilalis | reverse complement strand
TCAATTCCAGTCACCAAGCCGCCAGAAAAAAAATCCTTTCTTGCAATACGACCTAAATGTCAATGTGACAGAACCCACAAAGTTGTGGACGCTAGTTGGCGCTGTAATCGTGCACGGAGCCAATATCGCCGCGTCGTTGGTGGTTCAATGTGCATTTTGTCTGCCATTTTCCGATCGAATCGAATTACTGGTGACGCGGCGACTGACATTAGTGAAAACTTCCTATTGGTTTGCGATGGCATTTTGACTAGACCCACAGCTCATTGGCCACAACGATACCGTTATTTTAACGTTTTAGATTTTTCACAATTAATAATTATTAGTAGGTGGATCATTTATGTGTAGAAGCAATGCATGTATTTGTTCCACCAATGGAAAATTCTGGTTTGGATCAATTAAATGTGAATAAGAAGACACGATAAAGTTTCAGTGGTTTGCAGTCTTGTCTTTAGTTGATATCATCCACGTTAGAATAATTATTTAAATCCAGTACAATTCGCATCTATCTTATAGTATTCCTTACTAAGAAACACAATACCGATTCTACGATTGTTGTAAGGCAAATGCGGTGTGATTAGACGCTGTACCAGACGCTTCCGAATCACCGACATAGATCGACTTGGCTCTAATTTGCCGTTACGGTGTAGTCAACACACTCGCATATACAATATGGAGAAATCAACAGTCTTGCAAGGCTATTGTGGGCAATCGGGCCAGAGTGCACGAATGTAACTGTTACGACAGTAAGCTAAAGACAATCAAAAGGGATGTTGTATATGACTTTGAAGTACAGATGTCTTTGTAGATTGTTCTGCCGTGAATCGCAATTTTCTCAATAAATGACCTGTGCAACGCTACATAATAGCTATAGACGGCTGAAAGGGCATTCTCTAGTTAGACGTAAAACAATAAATAGAAACTGTGCCGTTTCACTGGCATAGACCGACTTGGCTCCAATTGGCTGACATAATGCTTTAGGCAATACACATCTATAAAAGCGAAATACCACTCATTGATTAAACAAGAAATCTCAGAAACTATAACACCTAAAAACTTGAAATTTGGCAGGTAGGTTTGTAGTTCAGTAGGACATCCGCTAAGAACGGATTTTACGAAACTCCACCCCTACGGGGGTAAAACGGAGTCCACGCGTACGAAGTCGCGGGCGGCCGCTAGTACACAATACTGGTGTAGGTATTATACAACATAACGCTGATTTTTGACTGCAGGGCCATGTGGCACTTAGAGAAATCGGGTCAAAGTGCACAAATACAATCACGGCACTAGATTTTAGACATCATTAATCGTTTAATTCCTTTGAAAATCTCTTGCAGATAGTTCTGCTGTGGATAACATACTCGACTAGTTGTGTTAATACATCACCGACGACTCTATCTAATCTAAAGTTATAGAGGAGAGCTGAAACAGCAAGAGCATTCACATGTTGCTAAACTAAACTAAGCAAGACGCAAACGTTAGGCAAATCTCTACCTACGATTCACCGTCATAGATCGTCTTGGTTCTAATTTGCTGTTACGGCGCTCTGGGCTGGCACACACAATACGGACAAATCACACAACTCAACGCTGACTCGGCTGCAGGGCCATTGTGGAACTTGGAGCGATTAGGCCAAAACTCACAAGCCTTACAACGGTTTCAACTTATGTAACGTAACACTCACAGGAGCAATAAACAAATGAGTGATGAATTTCTTACGCATGAAACAATTGCAGCACGACGTTTTCGACCGAATAATCTATGTGTTTGTGATAAATACCTACCTAATTTCAATATGTATAGCCAAATCCTCTTGTTAACAGAGATACTTGCATATTAAATAATAGTTAAGGCAACTTAAAAAATCTATGCCACGCCTTGTATTGCGGTGTAGTTGATCTTGGTAGTAAAAAATACTTATTTCATTTTTGAGGTTAGGTAATTCTTTACTTTTCTCATGGCATGATCATTTTTATAGAGAAGAACACGTCTCTACTCGTACTCTTCTTTTTATTAGTTTAGTTTATATTAGACTAAACAAACTTGTGTAGTTTTCGCATGAACATAAAATATGCCTACATGCCACGCACTCGCTTAAGTGTTCGTTCGAATGTAGCTCATCATACAAGGGTAGGAGAGTCTGTATTAGTATGTATTTTAGTAGAGCTAGTCTAATTAATTCGCGAGTTTCCGGATATGCTGTTACCGTAACGCGAGCGATATTCAGACAAACATATTTACGTGGTGTACCGTTTAAAGTAATATAGTTTCGAGTTTGAATATTTCGTAACACGTAGTCTGTAAATGCCGCAGATTAATGGGTCGCGATTAACTATCATAAGTGGCGTATCTCGCCGTTGCACGTAACACGTTTACTGAAGATATTAATCGCAGTTGTAAACTTGTAGAAATTACTAATTTGCGGTTCAATTGACAAATTAGTTGAAAGTAGTGAGAAAGAAAAATCATTTTGTATTTTTTTTAAATAAAATGACTGTATTTATAATAGTGTCTTCAAGTATTAATATCTCGTTATTTTGTAGCATGCAAATAGTTAAACTTAATATTTTATTTTAACGATTAAGCCGAAATTTATTCATATTATGTATTAAATTTCATTGTGTAACTATTCTGACCTTACACCCAGAACCAATTTAAAATGACCTTCCACTCTATAACTAAAACAAAACTTCAAATGAAGTCTGGCAAAACGATTATTTTTCTAGTAAATAACAAATATTTGCTCAAAACCAATATCTTTGTAATTGGATCCAGCATAGCTGGATATAAAAACAAAGGTCGCATAAAATACGTCTGCTAATAAGTTTGTTTGTTAATTACAAACCGTATTTCAGTATATCCTAATTAATTGGCACCAATGAGTAAGCCTCTATTTCCACAATGAAGCTGTCAATAAAGAAATTAATTACAACTCGAGGCTGGAGTCGGGTGTCGAACGAAGTGTTTTAATTGTGACTATTATTCGAAATTACTGGTTAGAAACTCTTTAGTATTTGTGGCGCAAAGGGATGAATGGCTCAATGTTGAGTATGAATGTATTATAGCTGAAGAAGAGATGACTGGAGACAGCGATGTGTGTGTTTCAATTTTAATAGTGATCGATTCGGTACGTTTATAAATGGAAGACGTATGTGACTTATCGAGAGGAAATAAATATCGTAGTCTACAAGTGTTGTGTGAAGAAATATAGATTAAGGTTTGGATAGTAAAATAGCCAGATGCTGAAGCTAGTAAGCTCCTGAAACGTAGCAAATAAACATGCGTTAATTTTGACCCCTTTCATTTCTGAGATGTGTCTGAGGTTGAGTAGCACCAAAATATTAATAATATAGACCATTCTCGTTTCTTGAGAAACGTATAAATAGTGAATACAATTGGGCAGCAATTGTTTACACTAACAATTAATTGAAAAGTTCTGTAGAACTGTCGAGATGTGATTTGATTTCAATATTCGATTATGTCTAGTGGGCTTTAGATTTTATTGTTGTTTTTTACAGAATCTGTGCCTTGGATTTATTGCCAATTAAGTAAAACGTAACATAAGTAACATTTATTTAGTCTCTTATGTTACCAAAAAAAGATTACAAAATATTATTACACTGATAAATGAGGGGTTTTTGTATCACTTGTTCCAAACAACTATTAAAGTAAGGGCTGAAAGTAGTTCCAAATCAGATACACAGTTACGGCACGTAGAGTCTAATGGTTGTTTCGTTACGATGTGTTGCCAGCCTCCGAAATAGATGTTTGTTTCAAGTTTCACCCTGTATTATTGATGTCTCTGCTTCTCCCAGTTTGTTTGTGCCGGAAGAAGCGTTTGCAAGCCGGTTAAAGGATAATAAATAATACACAAATTCATTTTGGAACACTTTGATATGGAAGTTACTGCAACGTTTCCTTGTGTTGTGTTGTATTACTTTACTATTATGAAGTTGTTAAAACCATGCATTTCGACTCTCGTAATTTAAAATCTATAATTATTATCAAGTGATTCACTATCCATCCATCTGTTTCAGTTATCATAAAATAACAAATATAATTATATTATTATTATAAGGTTAGTCGAAATGAAAAGGAGACGAACTATTTCAATGTATTTTGATGTTACTTTTCAAAGTTATTTTAAATCATACGCCCTATATACCAGCCCATAAGCAGTATCTATGCGTTTATTTGCGTTTAAAATTGGTTTTTCACAGAATCTTACACCTCACCTGTATTGTCTACAGCTGTGTGCCAATTCAATGTCACCTCAAAGACTTGAAGTTCTATATAAACTTTAATTTAATTTTGTAAGACAGATTATGTGTCTCGTATCAGTTTGTAAAGACTTGCGTATAGGAGTTAGGGACTCGCGTTGATCGAATTCAATTAATTGAAGGTGTAGATTAATCGCTTTGTAATATTGTTTTTGAGCTCTAAGCTATAATTAGAATAGTTAGTAATGGACTTATTTGTTAAGACCTAATTACAACAAGCTTAAATTATGCCACATATGCCTAGAACATTATGCTGTTTCTATCAAACAGTTGACAGATACAGGTGTTTAAAACTTCATATAGTACTTAGTTTAAATAAAATTAAAAAATACAAGGATCTTTATTTATTTTTAAGCAACTTATCAGCTGATTTGTAAAGAAAAACACATCTTTTAAAAACTCTCTTGATGACCTCTGACCTTAGGAGAAGCCATTAAATTGTGTATTCCATTCAATTACCAATTAATCGACCAAACAAGGCAAGTTCAAACAAGAACAATGGATTTCAAAAATAAATGAATAAAATGTCAAAAGGCTACATTGGGAAGCTGAAACAAAATTGTAAAATTTTATTACTTTGTAAGATATCTCAATAAAAACGATCCTGAAATTTTTCAGCAGCAGAATTATCCGGCCAACTGACTGGTCACGTCGTTTCATAACATTTAATGCATCCGGATATAGCGGACCTATTTCCTGGCCCGGATCGAAGCCTGCTATTTTAAGGCAGTGTATATGTTATGTATATTGGTATACAACCCTCTGTATACAGAAAAAAGGTTGTTACATTTTACTTTTTACCAATTTATAAGTTATTTATTACATAGAATATATACAATTAATAAAGTAATTTACCCTTATGTACTGCACTTTGTTAAGTTGTAAGCTATTTTAGAGTCATAACATTTTAAAAATATTGTTACTTAACAGCTTACGAGTATTATTAAATGCGAATATTCCAAATGCAATGCAACAGTAATAGCTGAACATGAAAACAATTAATGTTTATTGTATTATTTACTAATTCATAATACAAATAACGCTACGGAAATAAACAATAATTTGTTTGATTACCGCATACAAAATATGACCCGTGTTTTCAACAATATGAAAAGGACAATGACCAAAAGTGGTCCAAATGTCCACCACTAATAAGACCTATATTGGCTTATAGTCCATTAAATAGAGATTAACTTTCAGTATGGGACGAAAAAAAAATAAGCTGTCAGTAAAAAGTTATGACTGTATGAAAAATTGTAGTAGTTTACGCGCTAATCTCAGGAACTACTGGTCCGATTTGAAAAATTATTTCTGTTATGGATAGCCCATTTATCAAGGATGGTTTTAACATCACCCTACAAACAATAGGGGCGGAGCAGCGACCACCCGACCATAATTCCAATATTGATGTCTTTCTTCTGAGCTTATTTTTTTTTCTTTTAGCGAGAATCTAACATGTCACACTAAGCGACATGACATAACATGCATAGATTAATCCAAAATGTGCGATGGATAGAATGATATCAAGAACATTTTTCGGATGAAAAGGTAAAAAACATGACTTTTCATTCAGTCATAACTTTTTACTGACAGCATATTTTTGATTGCGGTTTGCTTATAATGAATCAGTATTTAGTACCTAGACTATTTTACTAGATAGGTCTCGTTAGTGGTGGACATTTGGACCACACTCCATACATTTTTGGTCATTGTCCTTTGAAGTTTATGTAATTTGCATCCACTAATATTGTGTGGTCTGCCATAAAAAGCTTTTTAATCTTTTTTTTAACCGACTTCGTTTACTTCTATGACCTTATTGCAACAATAAACTTCTGCACGAGAGTAAAAGTTTGTTCTCAAACACCTTTTACGTAGAGTATAATATGTTATAGGAATGTCTTTCTGGACCACAAGAGTTAAATTACTTAAAATATCCCATAAATTTTGCGCGACTCAGTAATCAGTATGTGGCTCAAAGAGACAAGTGGCTTTAGGCATAAGGCCTCAACATAGATCCAAGGAAACAGCCACTCGATTTAATCCCTAATCTTGAAATCTTTTGAGGGGTTGATATAACTTAAGAGCTGTATACAGGCACCCATAGCTGCATACTATACAGGATGTATTTTTTATACTTGATTAAAAAGGGTTGCTTAAACTGCTCAAATGCTACAACTTTCCACAAGAAACTTTCCATACAAATTGTCATCAGCAGACAGTCCATTTAGGTACCAAATTTTTCATGTATGAAAATTACGAAGAGTGATGAAAAAATTGTAATAAATATGATAAAAATAATGTCCTATTTCTTTCCAACGAAGGACTCTCGCTCATCCCTCGGGAACGGCGTCTATTCCTGGAATACAAATCCAATACCCTTCGAGAATGGTGTATCTTTATATCAATGAAAGGTTTCAAGAAACGGATCGGTAGTTTCAGGGATTACCCTCTACGCTCACATTCGTGAAAACTTACTAGGACTTTTTAATGTTACATATAGGGTTATTTACAGAAACATGTTTGTATGGTAAACATTTGCTGATAGAAAACAAAAAAATAGACATACGCAAGGTCTTCTCATCTCCGTTAATCAGTAAACAGTATGTATGTACCGAAAAGTTTCAAAGACTTTGACAAAGCCATCAAGCATGCTTCTGGAATCATCAAGTCTGTGATTGGTCTAAATTAAAACATTATGCCTGCGTTTGATTCTAGATTTGTGCAACTGTTCTGAATCCGGGCCTGAGTGAGTAACAATCCAAGTATTTAGCAAGGACTGAGGGCTGAGTGTGAGTTTACATGAAACGTCCTCACTAGTGAGCGCGTTAAAAATAAATGTAAATTTTAGTTCTTGAAAGTTTCCGCTAGGGGCGCTGTACAGTCCGTCATACATTTAATGACATTTTTTACGCGCTCACTAGTGAGGACGTTTGATGTAAACTAACACTAAGCCCTCTAATGAATGTAAAATAGTGATGTGGCCGTTAGTCGCTGGTCTGTGCCTAAACTTGGAATGAGGTCAAGCGGAGCGGCTCGCGGCACACCCGCTCGATGTCGACGGAGCATTCGTTGTTCTCAAAATAACAGGCAGCGGGTGTGCTATATTTGAAGTGCCTCACTACTTGAATAATTTATAAGTTCAACTCGTCTCGTTGCATTTCCGTTGCAAAGCTACCGAAGCTCCCTCAAACTGTAAGACGGCAGAGCAAATTCACCGAAAGGCGGCCGGATAATTTGCACATGGCACAACATTAGTGCCAAGTTTTATGTCTTCTATTGCTGTGTCGTAGATATTTTTCATCATTTGCCATATTTTTAAGTAGTTTAGTAGTTAAACAAGTATATTTAAAGTGCTTATTTATCTAGATATACATAGAGATTCAAATAAACGATTAAGACGTTAAAATCATTTCAGCCACAGGACGTCCACTGCTGAACATAGGCCTCCCCCAATGACTTTCACATCGCACGGTTGGTAGCGGCCTGCATCCAGCGCCTTCCTGCTACCTTTATCAGGTCGTCGGTCCACCTTGTGGGTGGACGTCCCAAGCTGCGTTTTCCGGTACGTGGCCTCCATTCCAGAACCTTGCTGCCCCATCGGCCGTCAGTTCTGCGTTCTATGTGCCCTGCCCACTGCCACTTCAGCTTGCTGATCCGTCGGGCTATGTCAGCGACTTTAGTTCGTTTACGGATCTCCTCATTTCTGATTCGATCTCGTAAAGAAACACCGAGCATAGCCCTCTCCAGACGTTAAAAACGTAAGATTTAAACTTAATTTAAGAAGAAGTAACCTCAAAAGGTTTAACTTTGAATACTTTTATTTTCCAAACCGCAACATTCAACGTCGGCTATACCCATATCACTCACTCGTCTCAGATTTCCGCGGTGAATGAGAGCGACGAAACAAACCGAAAAAGAAAAGAAGGCATATCGGAATCCCTTTGCATTTGTCAGGGTTCAGTTTCACATTACTGAAAAGCAAAATATGTCGATGTAAATTGGAATGAACATCAAGAGCACTCGTACAGCCATTGATTGCAGCATTAAAGCTCTTTACATTTGTGTACGTATTTAGTACTTAATTAATTTTCAACAAATGTCCAGATTCATATTTGTTTAACTAGATCATTGAATAAAACAATGTCAATTATACGTTATGATAATGAATTCAAAACTAATTAAATGTGCACTTAGCTAGAAATCAAACTGGATTTACGAATAAATTAATATTTATTTAATGTGGTTTGACTTTTGGCATGATTTTCGCTAATAGTCCGCAAATAATAAATGTAAATGCTCTATTCCAACAATCAAGTTAGTGTAATTTAGAAACTAATTATAATTTTGATACAGACGACAGAAATTATTAGACTGTTTTTTTTGTTACAAAATGGTGCCTGTTACAAACATATAACTAGATATTTGCCTGATATTCCCTCGTCTGTAGGTACATAAATTAATAATTTCATTTCAGTTAGTTACTTTATAAGGAAAAATTCAAGTATTGTCAAAAGCTTATGCCTCATCTCCTCCCATACATGATATTTCAGGCAATTCTTCATATCGTAATCCGAATCCGAGTGCAGATTAATGGCACCCACCCCGGGTGTAATGCAAATGACTAATAAGGCAAATGGCCTGTTGTCAGACGTTATCAAGCCGCCTCAAGGCCGTGATTAGGTTAAAAAAGTGATTATACTAAGTATCGCCAATCTAATCTCATCGTATCTTATAAAACAGATGCAAGCAGCAAGTGTCAATCATTTTATAAGTAGTTCAACCAAAATGTTTTCAGATTAACCTGATTCAGAAAACAGTATCATTTATATTAAGCAAACTGTGTAAACCTGTTAATTAACCATTAATTATGACGCATATGACAATTTTATTAATGGTTTCAATATTTCGCAAAACCTGGCAATAAACAAACGAATGATACACCGGTGTAACTCCTTCACACGACGCGCACATTTGTACAGCTCCGTATAATACTCGCTTAAATAATAATTAGTAATTTGCGTGACGGGAACAATAACAACTTTCCGTATAATTGTACAACACATGCGACGCGGGTACGGTAATTGTCGAATTACGACGCTTCTATGCATTACATATTAGTGGGCGGATCGTTCAAAACATTCAGCTAAGTTATTTAGGTGCTTTGAGGATTACCGCTTGCTGAACACCAATTAGATATACGAATCGACCGATCATGCAGGGAGATCTGTTCACGACTTCGCCTTCGCATATGGCTTGACACAACTGGTTACTACGCCCACGCGAATCCCAGATGTAGAGAGCCAAGAACCTTCACTGTTGGACCTTCTGCTGACTTCCCATCCGGATGGCTATCAGCTATCCGTTGGCGCCCCTCTGGGCTCCTCGGACCATTGCCTTATCCGGAGTACGGTGCCACTCATGTGCTCTCCGCGACCACGAGTTGCATGCAGTCGCCGCGTGTGGCACTACAAGTCAGCAGACTGGGATGAGATGCGGTCCTTCTTCGCATCTTACCCCTGGAGGCAGGTTTGCTTCACGCAGGATGATCCCAGCGTCGTTGCTGATCTTGTTGCTGATGTGGTGCTGCAGGGTATGGAACTTTTCATACCGTCTTCTGTTGTTCCCATTGGTGGCAAATCTCAGCCTTGGTTTGGTCAATCCTGCAAAAAGGTTTTACGCCGGAAGCAGGAATCCTACCAAGCCTGGGCAAATGCAGCGAGGCTACAGGATGAAAACACCAGCGCATTAAAAAAGGAGTTTAACTTTGCCTCTAGGTCTTTCAAAAGAGTCATTGCAAGGGCGAAGTCGGAGCACATTGGTAGAATTGGTGGGAAGCTAGAGCGTCTTCCTTCTGGAACTCGTGCGTTCTGGTCTCTTGCCAAAGCTATCCAAGGAAATTTCTGCACGCCATCATTTCCACCCCTGCACATGGGAAACGGTTCGTTGGCCCACGATGCAAAGGAGAAAGCCGATCTTCTGGGCAAACTCTTTGCGTCCAACTCGACACTGGATGACGGGGGACATGAGCCACCGATTATACCGAGGTGTGATAGCTGTATGCCGGATATCCGGTTCCACCAAAGCTCAGTACGCCTAGCTCTATTTTCCCTGGATATCCATAAGTCGAGTGGGCCCGATGGAATCCCTCCTATCGTGCTGAGGACGTGCGCTCCAGAGTTAGCACCGGTTTTAACGCGCCTTTTTCGGCTCTCCTACCTCTCTGGCATAGTCCCGACCTCATGGAGGACAGCTTTGGTGCACCCGATCCCTAAAAAAGGTGACCGCTCAAATCCGTCCAACTATAGGCCGATAGCAATCACCTCCTTGTTCTCGAAGATAATGGAATCCATTATCAACAGCCAGCTCCTTCGGTACCTAGAGGCCCACCAGTTGCTAAGTGACCGACAGTATGGTTTCCGTGGAGGTCGCTCGGCTGGTGATCTTCTGGTCTACTTGACACATTGTTGGGCACAGGCGATCGAGACTAAGGGGGAAGCATTGGCGGTCAGTTTGGACATGGCGAAGGCCTTCGATCGGGTTTGGCACAAAGCGCTTCTTTCGAAGCTCCCTTCCTATGGGCTTCCCGAGAAATTATGCGGATGGGTCGCCAGCTTTTTAGCAGACAGAAGCATTAAGGTCGTTGTCGACAGCAAATGCTCAGATTCTATGTCTGTGAATGCTGGTGTCCCCCAAGGCTGTGTGCTATCGCCTACGCTCTTCCTTCTGCATATCAATGATATGCTGCAAATTAGCGGCATGCATTGCTATGCGGACGACAGCACGGTTGATGCCGCTTATACCGGCCGCGCAAGTATCTCTCGGGAGAACGTCATTGAGAGCCGTAACAAACTTGTGTCCGAAATTGAAACCTCCTTGAAGAAGGTCTCAGACTGGGGTCGACGCAATTTGGTCCAATTTAACCCTACAAAGACACAAGTTTGCGCGTTCACCGCCAAAAAGTTGCCGTTTGTCGTATCCCGCTGTTTCGAGAGCACTCCCCTAACTGCCTCAGCCAATATCGGAATACTTGGTGTCGACATATCGAGCGAAGTCCAGTTCCGTGGTCATTTAGAGGGTAAGGCTAAATTAGCCTCGAAGAAGCTTGGTGTGCTCAATAGATCGAGACGGTATTTCACTCCAGCCCATCGTCTGCAACTTTACAAGGCGCAGGTTCGGCCTCATATGGAATACTGTTCTCATCTTTGGGCAGGTGCGCCCCAGTACCAGCTTCTCCCTCTGGACCGCATTGAACGGAGAGCAGCTCGAATCGTTGACTGCCAGGACATTTCGGATCGGCTTGACCCCTTGGCGCTGCGTAGAGATGTATCCTCACTGTGCATCTTCTATCGCATGTATCACGAAGAGTGCTCCGAAGAATTATCCGGACTTATTCCTGCCGCCACTTTTCGCCACCGATCTACCCGACAGCACTTCTACCCCCATCACTTAGATGGTTGGCAGTCCACAACAGTACGTTTCTCTAGAAACTTCCTGCCCCGTACAACCAAACTGTGGAATGGACTGTCGTCTGCGGTGTTTCCGGACGGATACGACCTGCAAGCTTTCAAGAGGAGAGCGTATCTTTACCTTAAAGGCCGGCAACGCACCTGTAACGCCCCTGGGTCTGCGGGTGTCTATGGGCGACGGTAATCACTTACCATCAGGTGATCCGTCTGCTCGTTTGCCTCCTGTCACATAAAAAAAAAAGAATCCATAGTTTTAATCGAAAATGTAATTTTTCGACCTATTCCTGGCATTGTAGAGTTAAAATAACCACAGTCCTGTAACTTATTCGAATATACTCGACGGGTATGTTCTCTTTTCTGTCTAAACGTTATTCAGTCGAATGTTTTTCTATTCAGCGCTCCGTGCGAATCTCTATGTAACATCGTTTTCCGTCGTTGGTTCAGATATTTTTATCAGATTTCATGCGCAAGATGTGGCAGTAACATACATCGTAAAGTGGCACTTGTTGAATCGCCATTGAATCAGTTACGGAAACAAGAGAACGCTTTTGTCGTAGCGCGTAGCATGTGCCATTGCGCTTCGCTGTAGTACTCGTAGCATCGTAGTAAATCGTAGCACCGTAGTACGGCAACGGTATGTTTAATTCCATTAATCATGATTGGCGAACGAAAACATTATCGTTTAGGTGTTTGTATCAATTAATAATATCATTTAAAATATATTTTGCCTTCTATTTAAAGACACCAAGGAGATAAAAATACAAATGCAACAGACGGTAATAGACACGATTAAAAATATTAAATCGTCACGTCCGCAATACTTAGTACCAAATCGGTTTGGATTTTTCCTTCTCAATAATTAAGAGTAAGGAAGTGTGCTCAGATTAATAATGGAAATAATCATTTTAATTATCAAGAGGGCCTCATTACGTATTCAAAGAGCCCAGTAGGCCGACTTTAAAGTATGGGCCCACGCTTATTTACTTAAAAGCCGGATTACGGGTATTCACGACACTTCCCCACTTACTATTTAATTCGCCCTTGGCTTATAAGCTTCTTGGTTTTGGTACTGCTTAAGATTTTACGTCTTGGTTTTGAGTAAAATGTATTTTTAGCATACGTTAAAGGTTGTTAACCTTGTCACCTTTGTCGATGTAAAGTTCAAATTTTGAAATTCAAACCTTTGAGGTGACCGCAACGTTTCTCAATCCTAAAACATAACATGAATATAAAATTTTAATGAGAAACGTAAATATTGCCTGACACTAGACGATTCACGAGAGGCGTTTCTGAAGCCTTAGGTTAGCCAAATTTTAAATTCAAATGTAAAGTTACTCCCATCGCGCTTAGCTCAAAGCTTAGTTGAATCAAAACTGTAAACTAGGTGTTACTCGTACACTGAATATTAATTTCTTATATATTTTTTATATGTGTATGAGAAATAACAATATCGAGAAAATGTCTCTGATTAATGAACCTGTGTTTCAAAAACCTTTTAAGTATTAAAAATTAAAGTTTACTGACTTCACTATACCTAGTATTATTTTATCTGTTACAAGGTACTATACTATAAAAACGGTCTACCTGACCTATAAGCAGATTTAACGTTGTGCATAAACGAAACGAACCTTTTGAAAAACAAGCTTCCCACTATTTTTTGTGGAGATAAAAGAAATTCTTAATACTGTCTCATATAATTCTCAAATAAATTAATATCGTGTAAATGCAGAAATTCCAGAAAAATATTAAGTGTTCAATCCTCAGTTAAATCCAATAAATGATTGACCATTAATATTATTTCAAGTTTGCAATAAAACACACGAGTGTAAATTGTTTGCGCAAATGACTTTACGGTTTGAAATAAAATTTTCGGTTGCGCTAACAGCTCGTCATGTTTCAAGACTATTATGTGCCCTGAAAAGATAGGGGAGACGACGACGAGATATAGGGTAAAAGTACCAGTAGTTGACTACGCGGCCAAACCTAACCAACATTTAAATGTTAACGGAAATTATGAAACTACAAATACGACTAGATGATAGTATATTGTTTTTTTATTAGTAGAAAGATAATCGATACGAAGTGTCAATCAAAGTCTGCCTTTAATGGTTTGCATATAGTGGTAATGGAGCATTTGTAAAAAGTAAACTCTATCTGTAATATTTATTAAATCTTTCATACTTGGGGAATTACAAGCACATCATTAGTTTATGAGTACATTCCCAAGTATAACTCTAGAAAGCGACAGTGAAAGTACTGCAAGTAATGTAAGTTTTTCCATGCATCTAAAAAACTGCTTAAATGGTCGACTAGTGTTACGTTCACCCTACCTACATACCTACCTACCATCCTATTACGGCATCGCGACTGGTGCTGCCAGCAATTCATCTTGTTTCTGAGAAGCAGTTTCCTTGCATAAACATTAGTCATTACGTAATTTGTGCCAACATTATGCGAGCATGATACCGTGTCTTTGAAACTACAGTAACGGGAAATTACAAGGTAGATTTTATTAGCAAGTTAAAACATACATTAAGCTCAAACAGCGCAAAAAACCGACTAATTTAATACGAATAAAACTTGTAGATAATCTTTGACTGACTTCGAAAAAAGAAGGAGATTCTCAATTTGGTCAAAATTTTTAAATATAACAATTTCTTATGTTCCCAATATGTCTTGGCTCTAATACGCCGTGTGTCACAACAACAAGGTCACGGGTTCGTATCCCTCTAGGGGAAAATAATATTGTAATGAGCTCCGATTTATACCCGAAGTGATAAGAGTTCATGTATAGTTTAAACTGACATCTTTATTGCCATGTTGTAGTGCTAGGTATTTACTAGTATGTCTATGGCACGATCAGTGTGCGATTTTATAGATTGACTAGCGGCCGCCCGCGACTTCATACGCGTGGATCCCGTTTTAGCCCCTTAGGGGTGGAGTTTCGTAGAATCCTTTCTTAGCTGATGCCTACGACATAACATCTACCTGCATGCCACAGCCCGATACGTCCAGTGGTTTGGGCTGTGATAGATCACTATGTCAGTCAATCAGTCAGTCATTCAGTCAGTCAGTCGGTCAGTCAGTCAGTCATTCAATCAGTCGGTCAGTCAGTCAGTCAGTCAGTCAGTCAGTCAGTCAGTCAGTCAGTCAGTCTGTCAGTCATCATTGAGTTATTATATTTAGATACACTTTTCTTTCAAGCATGATACTCGTAGATCCACCGATACAAACATGATTCCCGTAGGTTCTCGGAACGCACGCACGCTCTTATAGCTTTGCGAGCTCTCCGCAGACCCATTCCCCTAATTGATTACCGAAGTAGCCAATATAAATAATGCGGCTTGTCCGATTTGAAAAGTCCAAACTTTCTTTATAGCTTTACCCGCGTCGGCTTTTTTCTTCTCCACCTTTTTACTTAAAAGTTATAAAAACTTTTAACTAATTAAATTAATATTCGTACCGTTGATTAAGTAGCCCCGGAATGCTTTTAGCGTCAATGTAGCTACGGGAAATTTTGAAAGGAAGAAATAATTTGGTGGAACATTTCGAGGAAATATTATTCGGGTTGAATTATTGCAGATATTTATGTAAGTAAAGGAATTTGAAAAGGAGTGGTGATACACTGAAGATTTGAGACTTGGACTTAGCATATTTTTAGTAAAAACTTTGCACCTTTTGGTTTATCAGACTTGTTAAAATTGCATGTAATAATTTTCGAACTAAAAATAAATCCGTTAACCAAAAATGTTTATAGCGGACGTGCTTGATTGAAATGACCGCCGCGAAATAGGCACTTGAGCGTAGCGAGGTCGGCCTGCTTTTAAAAATAAAACCAACCACCAACTAGTTTAAATCGCTAACATTCAAAATTGAAGCTACAAATTAAACATTCACGAAAGGTACTTGTACCTACAAACTACGGTGAAGGATTATTATGTTGTTTGGCGAGCCGCGGCACAAGCGAGTTGACTCGAGCACTTTGCACTTCCCTCACAAAAGAATCTAGTTAAAGGGCCGGAGGCTCTCGGCGCCCTTTTGAAATTACACTGCTGCTGCAAACTCAAGGTGAATAGTATGAATGAGCACGTGTTCCTTTTTTGACAGTTTAAAAGATAACATGCGACAGTGTTTTGTTTTTATTAATGTTTTCAGTGTTCTAACTTCATTTTTGTGTGTCGTAGTGACGTAATAATTTAGTGTAAACTACACTTGAGGGTGATTCTAAATGGCCTAGTAATGAAGTAAAGAGGTTTGTTGATCGGATCAGTCTAAATAATAGCTTTGTTTTCAAATTGGATTGGGTTGCTTGATTGGGCTTGATCGTAATCTCGGTCAATGGGAACTATATTACTACAATCAACAATTACTCGACTTTATTAAGTCATTGATACGCCACAATTTGAATCCTTAAAAGCTTGTTGATTAGGTACACCATTATTAATCAAGAATTTATATTTTCAAACTTCCTAAAATGAAATGTAAATATTTATGGAAAAGTTAATGCGCAGAGATAGAGCTTGTTAGTTATTTAAAATGTAATCTGAAATTGCATTAAGCAGTAGATATTTCGTTGGTTTAAACTGCTAACTGGATTTTGTCGTGATCGAGCTAGTTTGGTGCCGTTATTCGTCGTACGAGCTGGTGACAGGCACGGCACACAATACCACACCTCAAAAGAAACGGCTGGGTTCATTTTGAATTTAAACTTTTGTTCCCTTTTTTATGCGAAAAAAATAAATAAGATTACACAGACTGAATACATGGGCGCCTAGATTAAAAAAAAAATAAACCACAGATCGAATCATGGATGTAATTTTAACTTTATCTGGTAAGACGTTTGTTCCCATTTCACCTTTGAGTACAAGCTATTTACAGTAGTTTGATATAGTTCCAAATACTATATCCACCAGGAAAGGGACAGCAGAATTTTGGTTATTGAGTACTCATATTTCTGTAGCGTAACTTAGCCCTTGGCTAGTATATTGTGACGCGGATAAACAGGCGGCGACCACTTGAAATATTCCCCGCTTACGACTTTTCAGTATCAGGTACGGTATAGTATGCCTAAGTATGATCAGTATGATCCATTAAACTATTAATTCCAAAGGAATGTTTAAACAAACAGTTCAAGGGTGGTTTACCAGCGAATGCCAAGCTAATACCTCTTCCAACTTATTTTTTTTTTTACTTTTTTACATGTTTTGGCTGTTCTACCCCCTAGCTAGTGCTAGTTATCGCACATTAGGGGCCGGCCGGCGCGACGGGCCGCGTTAACGCCACCATTCCAACTTCCTCGGCGCTCCCGGGGAACCCCGGGAATACGGCCCGGGCCTCTGTACTTAAGAGTCTAATTAGCCGTAAATTGCATCCAAAATTGGGCTCTTGCCTGAGAATTGAGTTTTGAATGTCTAATTTTCCAGAATAAAGGCGAATTGTACCGCAATTTATGTGTCAATCCGTATTGTCGTGGACCAAAATGATGTCGTTACGGCCGGCTGTCGATGCCTCACGGCGGACGACGAAAGTATTCATTACAATTGTAATTGAGTGCCCAAAACTTTCTAATCAGCTGTATTCTTGTAACGACAAACGAGAATACTTGGAGGAATAAGTACAGAGTTCGCCGAAGTTCCAACAAGTAAGTAATTTTTGGGTGGTTTTAATTTAATACTTTAGTTCGTTAGAGAATATGTCGGTTTCGACAATCACAAAATAAAAACGTTAAACTAAGCAATAAGTGTCATTTCGCAATTAAAATGGTACAGTATTTTCCTTGAAGACATTAGGTGTTTTATGTTGTGTTGGACTTAGGGAACGATTGGTACTTTCCCATGGGACTGATGTTTTCAATTTTAGATACCTAATTTATTTAGTAAGATATTATTTTTCATTAATATTTCTCATAAATTATGTCAACATTCGTCTTTAGCTTTCATTAAACGTAATTACGAGAAGCTGAGTTTACTTTAAATGAAAACAAATCAAAGGAAATCAAATTGTCAGTAAATTGGCCTTACCCGTGTCAATTTGTTAATTAGCCTACGATAGCTAATTGTATTAGGGTGGATTAATAATTTATGGATACAGATTTCTTACCAGTGAGGCGTATTTATTTCGCTTAGTAGTAAGGTAGTAAATTGGTAGTTATTATTTGGGAATAGCAACAACTACATAGTTCCACTTTTAAGTACACTACGCGTCTTGGTCTTAGTTATAATAACGTCATTTTAATTAAAACTACGTATCATACAGTACCATATACAGTAGGTATGGTAGGTACAATGTTTCCAGTATTGTCAGGACAGCAGCCTTTCGAATTGTCTGACAAGAAAAGTTAGTTTACGATGTTGAGAAATTCATCAAGTTTCAGTTAGTTTTTCTCAGTTTCTTAGCAACTTAAAGTCTTCTGATTAGTCGTACGCGAGTCTAAGTATAATATTAAACTCGATCAAGAAATGAAATTGAACTCGATCTCTCAAGAATTTCGATTGAAGCTTGTAATTGGTCCAAAAATTTAACGTTTAGCCTTCATTCAGACCAGATTTGTATATTATTTAGAATTTGTTTATTAATTAATTCTGTTTAAACAGAATTTAATAATTTGTATAATTTTTGGACTTATAATTTTATTGTAATCGATTTTGTGACTAAACATGTAAGCGCTTTGGGTTTTCTGTAAGCTTATTATGTTGCTCATTAAATAAATAAATAAATAAATCACGATATTACATGAATAGGTTTTGAGAGATGAGTGTAAAAATTTAAGAGCAGTAAGCAGTAAAAACTCGCATTTATAAATATGGACAGTAGGTATGGTAAGCTGGCTTGTATATGCTTTTGTGGTGAATTGTATTTTTGTTTTATTTTCCCCCCGTTTATCCTTGAGTGTTAATCCCGTCATTGTTGGAACGTGTATTGTTTAATTTCCAACAATATGGTAATGACTTTAAGAGTTAATAAAATTGTTTATTTTTCTTATGAACGATTTCCGCGCCGAAGCACGCTACAACGTAAACAAAACACAAAGGAAATTGTTTTTCGTCGGACAAAAAGAAAGTAAAACGCTTGAAAGTTGAGAGTTAATTTATTTCGAAGTTGTTTGCCAGTAATTTGTTGCGGCCGCGTCCTCGGGGAAGACCGCCGGCGCACTGTTGTTACACAAACTTTTTCGTGTTTCGAAATTTGACTCGGCTACTTGTGAAGTCGTGTTAGGTGCGCGTTCCTTTTGCAACAGGAGCGCGAGCGGGACTCATTAGTGGTGACGTCACCTAGCGCCTGGCTGGTGCGATGTGAGAAAAAAGTTTAGACAATTAGCTTTATTACACGCTCCCGTTTAATGGTTCAAAGTACGGTATTAACTGTTGCCCAAAGTTTGCACTAGTCTTGACCATAATATGAATGTCCTACTTCGTCGTAGTAGCTTAAGGTGTATGAACGTTGTCAATTGTCTACACTCGTACGATGATGATTTAACTTCATTCATTTTAAAACTTACATTAAAAATATAAATACTTACCTCGAATAAGCCAGTAAATATTATCTAGGCATCTTCTGTCTAAATGTTTATTTTAAAATATCCAAATTCAATTCGTAACATAATACAAACTCGAGCACAGAACATACTCGCACAATAATATTACTCAAGTAAAATGTAATTCCAATATCACGAGATTGCTTTTTCAACATTGTAGCACCTAAGTAGTAACACGATCCTTCTAAGATTGGGGAATATTTTTGGAGAAAATTGATAATATTTCAGGTAAAGTTCTGGGGCAAATGCGCATGTTTGTCACGTTTCTAAATCGGGCCGTTACTTTATAAGGCACAGGCATATGTCCCCGAACCTACGGTCCAGCTCATATTATAAGTTTATGGCATAAATTCATGCGAGGTTCCTTTAGTAGTTGGAAAAAAGACCGTGCCAACGCTATCTTATGAGAAAACTTAAACAGTAATGTCACATCGTGCTATTCAGTCAGACACCTCCACTAATTAATTTATTTTGAACCTTATTATTTTATAGATAATAGTTTCAATACATATTTAGGGAAACGCGTGTCATTAATATTCAGGAATTAAAGAAAGGTAATCGGGATAATCTGAGTAAATTGTTTATTTGACTTCTTACCAATCTATCCTTTTATATCAGTGAATTTTGTGTCTGAAGTTTAGCAGAAAGACAAAGCACTCACTGCAGATACTTACTTGTATTACTATCAAGTTGATTCTATGTTTTTCAGATGGAAAAGTTAATTTATTTACTTAAAAACTTCACGTTTTAAAATATTTATGATTCATATAAATAGCTCTATCTACTAAGAATAGTCAAGCTATTTACTAATAAATCATATCAAATAAAGGTATCGTGGTTCTAACAATATGAAGAATGGCTGAATAACTCTCTGAGTTAACTCTCAAGATTGCTTCTGGACGTTGTTGAGACGAAACACGTATTTTTTTTTTTATTTATTTAAAACTTATATGCACATAGAACGGTGTACATAAGGCGGACTTAATGCCTTTCGGCATTTTCCTCCAGTCAACCTTAGGGCCAAACTGAGAGTAGGCGGTATAAAATTACTATGAATATAGAAAAAAAAATACATAAATAACATATGAATACATACATAGATACATACATATATAATATAATAATAAGATGGATGACAAAGAGAGAAAAAAAAGAGAAGGAAAAAAAAAAAGGGAAAAAAAAAAGGAGGTTGAACAGAAATCATGAAGATGAAACACCAGCGAGAAAATGTTTGCGCACATGAAATTTAAAGGTGGACTTGCTGGGAGCCTGCCTGACGTTTTCAGGGAGACCGTTCCAAAGACGAATGGAATGTAGAAGAAAAGAGTTGGAAAGAAAACCAGTACGATGAGAAGGAGTGGAAAGAAGAAGCGTATTAGAGGAACGTAGTTGACGAGAGTGAGTTGAACTGAGGAGCGTATATTGGGATTTTAGGTAAGAAGGAGAATTTGGATTGTTTAAGATTGAAAAAAGTGTTAAAAGGATTCTGACTTTTCGTCGAAAAGGTATAGGTAACCATTGAAGCTTAGACCGGAATGAGGAAATGTGGTCATATTTGCGCAAGCAGAATATAAACCGGATACAGTTGTTGAGGAGCCGGTCTAGCTTATTGACATGAATTTGGTTTAGGTCAGGATAACATACATCAGCATAATCTATGACTGGTAGAATAAGGGTATGGACAATGGAGATTTTGGTCTTAATTGGAAGGAAGTATTTCAGTCTGCAAAGGGAGCGCAATGTGGCGATGACCCTCCGACTTATCTCAGATACGTGGGTTGTCCAGCTGAGACTAGAATCTAGATAAAGACCGAGATTTTTGACGGACGAACAGTATGGGATATCAACCCCATCAAAATTGACAGAGGTGACATCATCCATATTCAAGCGGCAAAGTTGACGCTGGCTACCGACAATTATTGCCTGGCATTTGTTGGGATTTACAGCAACCCCGTAGCGACTCGACCATTTTCTGATATATTCCAGATCGTCATTTATGTACTGTACTGCTTGATCAATTTCATCATGGTGACAATGTCGGTACAATTGAAGGTCGTCGGCGTAAAGATGGTGAGGTGAGCCAATATTGTGGGCTTTGTGGGTAATAGAGTTAATAAAAATTGAGAAAAGTAAAGGTGAAAGTATGCCACCCTGCGGGACACCGGTCAGAAGGTCACGCCAGTGGGAAATAGTTTTATCAATGCGTACCGCCTGTTGGCGCCCGCAGAGGTAAGAGGCGAACCAATCCATAGCAACCGGTGACAAATTGTAACGGGATAGCATCGATAGGAGGACTTCATGATCAACTGTGTTGAAGGCGTTGGAAAAATCGATAAGTACCAGTAAAGTAAGTTGGCCATGCTCCATTCCCATCCTGATGTCTTCCGTTACTTTGAGTAATGCAGTGCTGGTGCTGTGACCCGGACGGAAACCGGATTGGAAAGGACTTAGAAGGTTATTGGTGAAAATGAGATTAGACAGCTGAGAATGAACAACTGCCTCTAGGGTTTTGGAAAGGAAAGGTAGTATTGATATGGGCCTAAAGTTATTTAATGTGGCAGGACTTGGAATTTTGGGAAGAGGGGTGACAAAAGCCTTGCACCAGATACGGGGAAATGTGCCAGAGGATAGGGAAAAATTTATAATGTGAGTAATGAAAGGAAGTAGGAATTCAAGGAGTATAAGGATCATGGTACGGCTGATGTCATCGACGCCAACCGCTTTGGATTTTATGGAGTGGATAATTTTCCTGACCCCATCATCAGACACCGCGGAGAAAACAAAGACTTCTGGAACCAAAAGAGCTGTGGAAGTTACCTCGGAGATGGTTTGTGATCTAATGAGTGGATCCAATACGGAAGCAGAGGAAAAATGAGTATTGAGGTCATCGCCAGAGAAAGAAGAGTGGGTGAGCTTTGTAGGATTTTTACCGATACCCAGTGTTTTGAGAAACTTCCAAACATCAGCTGAAGAGGCATCGATAATGTTGTCATGGATGTGACGACGTTTGGCAGATCTCACCACTTGATTGCAGCGGTTTCTAGCCGCTTTGTATTTGCACCAGTTGATATCAGAGCGGTCACGCTTATAGTTGTGGAAGGCCCTGTCTCGACGAGTCATCGCCATACGCACACCCTTCGAGATCCATGGTGCAGGTGGACGTTTAAGTTTCACAAGCCGCAGCGGCGCGTGCACGTCGTAGAGGGTTAGTAGATTGGAGTTGAAGACGGCGACCTTGTCATCGATAGTTGTTGCAGACACAACTTGATCCCAGTCGAGTGAGGCTGCATCGCGCCTAATGGCGTCTGCATCCACCTTAGACATACTACGCATAAGCACGGTCTCTAGTTTCTGTTTGCTAGTGTGTAGCCTGTAGCTCGCGTAAACAAGATCGTGTCGTGAGAAACCTGGTGCAGGACACTGACCATGCGCAATAATACTGTCAGGTGCGGATGTGATTACAAGGTCGAGTAAGGTGTCAGGGGAATCAATATTGTGGTGGGTGGCTTGTAACGGAAGAATAGAGAGATTCAAGGAAGTGACCAATGAGGTAAGTTTGGTAGAGGAAGAGGAATTTACAAGAAGATTGGTATTGAAGTCGCCCATGATTAAGTGATGTATGTAATCTGCGGAAATCGGTTCCAAAGCAGACTCGAGCTTGGGGAGGTAGTCCACCCCAGGGGGGCAGTACACCACCCCAAGGACAGCCTTGATGCCCTTCACGTTTACTTCGATGAAAATAAACTCGCCCGTCGCACTATAGGGAGACGGTGACATACACAGCACCTTATATGGGATGTCACTACGAAGGTAGATAGCAACACCGCCACCACCTTTACCAGTGCGGTCATCTATACTAATATAATAAGACGCTCAACCACCATAAAGAGCTTAGGTGTTAGTGCATCTAATTTGCACAATCTTGGTTTGTCTATATGTCAACGTGAAATTGTGAACTCTGTCAGTTTATAATATAACGCGTTAGATTGTAAACTAACAGTGGGTTAGGTTAGGTTAGATTGTAATTTAATTACGTCAGATTGTAATCTGACGGAATTCACAATTTTACGGTGACATATATATACTGGGCAGGGTAAAAAACTTCGTCACCGCGATGCAGGATTGTATGCGCGGTGGAGTTTGCCATAGTAAGATCGTAACAGCGCCATCTGTTGGTACGGTTTGTAGTGGCGCAATTTATTAATCACAGTTTGTTTATTTGGTTGAACGCGCTAATCTCAGGAACTACTGGACCAATTTGAAAAATTCTTTTTGTGTTGGATAGTCCGTTAATCCCTGAAGGCTTTAGGCTATATATCATCACGCTAAGACCACTAGGAGCGGAGCACCAATAAAGAATGTTGCAAATCAGTGATTTTTTTCCGTTTGAGAGCTGACGCTGCGTAAACGGTTAAAGTTTCGCATAAATTATGTATGATAGGATTTTCCCCTTTAAAAGTTCTACAAAAAAGTCCGCAACAGCATATGTCTATCTTTTATGGTTGGCTCACTGTAACCTTTTTGTTTGGATGTCTGGATGTTTGTTCCTTTTTCACGCAAAAACTAATAAACTGATTTTGTTGAAACTTTACAGTATTATTATTTATAACCCAGGCTAACATAATAATATAGGCTACAATTTATGACGATATGTGACAAACTAAATTTCAATAAATAGTGAAGAAGTGAGAAATATCTTTAAAAACGCCATCTATCGACGTGCTTTTGACGGTCGTAAACATTCATGAGAGCGAAGCCGTGAAACGTATCATTCGTCCTAATTAGGAACTAAATATTACATTTACAGAACTGTTCATAATATTTAAAATTTAATCAATAAAGATATTTTATGTAATTGAATAATTCACTGTGTTTAAACGAGCAAATCAAAGTCTAAATTAGTGACCGCCATCTATCGACGTGCTTTTGACGGTCGTTAACATTCATGAGAGCGAAGCCGTGAAACGTATCATTAGTCATAATTTAGTAATTAAATATTACATTTACAGAACTGTTTATAATATTTAAAAATTTATGTAATTGAATCATTCACTGTGTTTAAACGATCAAATAGTATTCAAACATTTACGGTCTTATTCATAATCATTTTTCACATTTTATCAAATGCTTATTAGAGGTTTATAAAACGTTTGATAAAAATTGTTATTCATAATCGTCATTTAGCGCTAAAATCCTCTTATAACTGTGTGATAAGTTATCGAGAGCTCGGGCCTTGTTTAAAGCTCTAATAAACCTATTTTAACCTAACTTTTATAAATGTCATTTCATATGAATGTCACTTCGTTGGTTTATTTATTCAAAATATCCTTGCTGTGATCCTTGCTTGTGAAAATGAATGCTATAAATGCAATTGTGCATTTAGCCAATAATGCCGACCCAGCGCGACGTAGAAAGCTCTACCGCCAACGAAGCAACCCATTCGATTTGCGGGACCTAAATTTTAAAATAAAATATAGGTTCAATAAGGACACAGTGCGCACCATCATAGATTTGGTGGAAGATGATCTGGTTCAGAGCGCTAGAGGTGGTGGCACGTGTCCTGAACTGCAAGTTTTAGTGGCCATAAGATGTTGGGGACGTCGTGAGGTAAGCACAAAAAAGTGTTTTATTTTATCCCTTTGTCGTGGCTGCTATAATTATTTTCATACATTTTCAGGTACAAGATGATGCTGGTGACCTCCATGGCCTAAGTCAGCCGACAGTGAGCCGGATATGCGCCAGAGTCGCGCATGCAATCGCGAATAAGGCAAATTCCTTCATCAAAATGCCTATCACTATAGGAGAGCAGGAAAGAATTAGTGCCAAATTTAGAGCAATTAAAAATTTTCCTGGGGTGATAGGAGCCATAGATTGCACCCACATTAAAATTAAAAAAACCGGAGGTGACATGGCCCAGTACTATATTAATAGAAAAGGCTATTATTCCCTGAATGTTCAGGTAAAATATATTTTGATTTTATACAGTTTACAACAGAGAAAGATTTGTTTTAATAATGTCTATAATTTTTACTTTGTATGATCTAAATTTTAGCAACATTCAACACTATATTATTGGATGGATTACCTACAGGATACTGTTTTTTTTATTTTAGGTTGTCTGTGATGCTGACCTCAAAATAATGGATATAGTGGCTAGATGGCGAGGCAGTACACATGACAGTCGAATTTTTATGGAGAGCAATATAAAACAACGATTTGAGGATAGGCAGTTTAGAGGACGCCTTATTGGCGATTCGGGCTACCCTCTTCTGCCATATCTATTTACACCTATTTTAAGGCCTAGTCGTCCAGAAGAAGAAGCATACAATAATGCTCACATCTCAACTAGGAACACTGTTGAAAGGTGTTTTGGGGTGTGGAAGCAGCGGTTCCAATGCCTACTCCATGGCTTACCAGTAAGCCTCCAAAATGGAAAAGCTGTGATCATAGCATTGGCTGTATTACATAATATAGCCATTGATATGAATGACACATTGTTAGGTAAATGTTATCAATTTGACTGTACATAAGGAATACAAATCTTTATGACAAAATGTTGACAAATTCATAATATTTTTCAGAACAACATATGGAGCAGGTCCCTGTAACTCCGCAACTTTCGACGGAGAACAGTGTTCACGACAACCGACCTTCATTGTTGAGGCGTAGGTCGCAGTTGATACTACAAAATTTTATAAATCAACATTTTTGAATGGTACTAAAATACATTTTGATAAATTCCAACGATTTACTTTTATGTAATGTCATTTGAGTTCATGAAAATGTTGTATTTTAATTTTTCAGATACTGTTCCTGGCATCTTAATGAAAATAAAAAGAATATTTGATTGAAAAATACCTGTATTTCAATTTTCAGTCCAATTTGTTACTATCACAAAAACAAAACCTGTAGTTCTCTTTAAAAAAGCAATTATTCTGCAAAAATTCAAAACAAATTACTTTATATCACTAATTTAAGTACAATTAGTTTCAACAAACTTACTTATTAAAAATCACAGTTCAATTCTTTAAAACAAAGAAATTGCTTAAGTATAAACGTTTCTATTCGGAGGTTATCAACCTTCTACATTTAAAACAAAATAACCATAATTTACACTATTATTATAAAGGCGAATGTTTGTGACTAGGCATATGTGTATTTACTTTATATCACTAATTTAAGTACAATTATTAAACTTACTTACTAAAAATCACAGTTCAATTCTTATAAACAAATAAATTGCTAAAACAGATAGATTATATAGTCTCGAATAACATATAGGCTTCTTTTTATCCTGGAAAAATGCACAGATCCTGTAGGTTACAGAAATAGTAGTCTACGCAGGCGGAGTCGTGGGCAACAGCTAGTTAATAGTAATCTCAAACTCTTATTAAGTTATGACTAGTAAACATATTCATAGCCGTCTAAATATATTGCAGAAACACAATCAAAATGCGGATTGGAACTGCATAAAATACAAATTAAAAACAAACAGAAGTAAGGGAGGAACTAACTTATTATTTAGAATCTGTTAGTACTTGAAAAACTTTAACATCAAAAGACTTATTATTCTTTATTAATGTGAGTGTAATATTTAAGTTTTTCCTGTAATAATTGATGCTCAAGATCCAAGTTTCTCCCTTTCTTCCGTTCGTTTTCCATTTGAACTTCATGCAGTTCAATCCGGCATTTTGATTCTGTTTCTGCAATTTCGGAAATCCTAACTTTGCTTAAATCAATTAAGCCTTCTTTGTTTAACAGTTTCCTTTTTTTTTTGATTGCTGGTGCTTTAAAATTAGGTTTTGCTTTATTTTCTTTTGCCTCTACTTTTTTATTTTCTTTATCTTCCAATATGCCTCTAGTAGTACAAGCATGTGTATCTTCTATTTCTTCATCAAGTACCACCAATTCATATTGGATTTCTTCATTATTTATCAATTCCTGATCTTGCGTATTTTGAGTTGATTCCTCCTCTTGAATGTTAATTAATTCACTTTTATTTGAGTCCGAGTCAAATCTGTTAACATCGACTACAAATTCATTGGGCAACCAAGATGCTATATCATCAGCCCTATCGTCAGGCACTGATAATGGTGGACCACCGCCAGTTTTAATTTGAGCCTGCCTAGCAATGGTCTTGTCTTTCTTCGCACTGATTTTTATGAGGCTCCATTGCGATTTTAACTGGGTAATGGAGCGGTTCATACCAGCGCACATTGAATTAAACCTGAAAAAGAAATGACAGGATTTTGAATTACAGGTAAAGGCAAAATTTTATATTGAAGGCAGAAATCAAAAGATGTACCAACGTTGTTTGTAAATCAGCCCAAGCCGCAACCTTCCGTTTATTCGTGTTAGTGTCTGTATTTTTATTTTCGATTGCATTTACTCTTTCTTTCACCAACTCTTTCAGCAAATACTGAAAAGCAAACACTAGGCGTCAAACATAAATAAAACCATGCTACAAAAATTAGTAGGCACTTTATCAGGCTAAAAATAAGTACTACCTTATCTTCCTCCAACCAGTTTTCTGATCGTTGCCTTTTAGGCGGTCTGTTCTCCTTCGTCATGGACATAATTAGTATCCGATGTAACTAGCCGGGTCGTCGTAAGAGCTTATTGCAGAGTAAGGGTAAGAGGTACAGAATCCAGAACATACAATCCCAAGTTTTATAAAAGTTTGATAAAACTTGGGAGTTGATCGAAAAAACCGAAAACTTTATTAAATTTTCGTGCCAAATGTCAATGTCAGTAAGTAAAACGTCACAGCTGCCAATTTTTTGTTTTTTTTTTCTGCGATTTGTCTATGATTTTACATGGTCCATCAAGTTAAATCACCAAAAAAGCTGTTTTCGTTCATTCTTTTTGTATAGTCTGTGGAAAGAAAATATTAAACTCTGTTTTAGCTATCAAAGGTTTATAAACGATTATGAATAACGTTTTTTATCAGAGGTTTATAAGAGTGTTTTAAGCCTATCAAACGTTTTAGCTAATGTAGGTTTTAAACCTATATTAGCATTTTATTATGAATAAGACCGTACGTGTAGACCAACATCGTAACACCTAATTACTTCTACTATGTAATTTGTGCCCTAGAAAGTAATAATTCGTAAGTTAGAACTTTCGAGGGCACAATACTTGCCTCGAGTCCGCGGCCTACGCTCTTCCAGGTTTCATTCTTATAAGGAACTAGCTGTGCCCGCGACTTCGTCCGCGTGGAATAATGACTTTGGGTAGGCACTTTTAATAATTTAGTCTAATTATTTTACAAAGGCCTATGTTCAGCAGTGGACGTCCTATGGCTGAAATGATGATGATGATGATGATGATGATGATTTTACAAATAGCTTTTGCCCGCGACTTCGTCCGTGTAGAAGTCGAAAAAGTTCTCATAGGAATTTTAAATGGTTTTTAACGTTATTATCTAACGGTCTTATTCATAATAAAATGCTAATATAGGTTTAAAACCTACATTAGCTAAAACGTTTGATAGGCTTAAAACACTCTTATAAACCTCTGATAAAAAACGTTATTCATAATCGTTTATAAACCTTTGATAGCTAAAACAGAGTTTAATATTTTCTTTCCACAGACTATACAAAAAGAATGAACGAAAACAGCTTTTTTGGTGATTTAACTTGATGGACCATGTAAAATCATAGACAAATCGCAGAAAAAAAAAAACAAAAAATTGGCAGCTGTGACGTTTTACTTACTGACATTGACATTTGGCACGAAAATTTAATAAAGTTTTCGGTTTTTTTCGATCAACTCCCAAGTTTTATCAAACTTTTATAAAACTTGGGATTGTATGTTCTGGATTCTGTACCTCTTACCCTGTACTCTGCAATAAGCTCTTACGACGACCCGGCTAGTTACATCGGATACTAATTATGTCCATGACGAAGGAGAACAGACCGCCTAAAAGGCAACGATCAGAAAACTGGTTGGAGGAAGATAAGGTAGTACTTATTTTTAGCCTGATAAAGTGCCTACTAATTTTTGTAGCATGGTTTTATTTATGTTTGACGCCTAGTGTTTGCTTTTCAGTATTTGCTGAAAGAGTTGGTGAAAGAAAGAGTAAATGCAATCGAAAATAAAAATACAGACACTAACACGAATAAACGGAAGGTTGCGGCTTGGGCTGATTTACAAACAACGTTGGTACATCTTTTGATTTCTGCCTTCAATATAAAATTTTGCCTTTACCTGTAATTCAAAATCCTGTCATTTCTTTTTCAGGTTTAATTCAATGTGCGCTGGTATGAACCGCTCCATTACCCAGTTAAAATCGCAATGGAGCCTCATAAAAATCAGTGCGAAGAAAGACAAGACCATTGCTAGGCAGGCTCAAATTAAAACTGGCGGTGGTCCACCATTATCAGTGCCTGACGATAGGGCTGATGATATAGCATCTTGGTTGCCCAATGAATTTGTAGTCGATGTTAACAGATTTGACTCGGACTCAAATAAAAGTGAATTAATTAACATTCAAGAGGAGGAATCAACTCAAAATACGCAAGATCAGGAATTGATAAATAATGAAGAAATCCAATATGAATTGGTGGTACTTGATGAAGAAATAGAAGATACACATGCTTGTACTACTAGAGGCATATTGGAAGATAAAGAAAATAAAAAAGTAGAGGCAAAAGAAAATAAAGCAAAACCTAATTTTAAAGCACCAGCAATCAAAAAAAAAAGGAAACTGTTAAACAAAGAAGGCTTAATTGATTTAAGCAAAGTTAGGATTTCCGAAATTGCAGAAACAGAATCAAAATGCCGGATTGAACTGCATGAAGTTCAAATGGAAAACGAACGGAAGAAAGGGAGAAACTTGGATCTTGAGCATCAATTATTACAGGAAAAACTTAAATATTACACTCACATTAATAAAGAATAATAAGTCTTTTGATGTTAAAGTTTTTCAAGTACTAACAGATTCTAAATAATAAGTTAGTTCCTCCCTTACTTCTGTTTGTTTTTAATTTGTATTTTATGCAGTTCCAATCCGCATTTTGATTGTGTTTCTGCAATATATTTAGACGGCTATGAATATGTTTACTAGTCATAACTTAATAAGAGTTTGAGATTACTATTAACTAGCTGTTGCCCACGACTCCGCCTGCGTAGACTACTATTTCTGTAACCTACAGGATCTGTGCATTTTTCCAGGATAAAAAGAAGCCTATATGTTATTCGAGACTATATAATCTATCTGTTTTAGCAATTAATTTGTTTATAAGAATTGAACTGTGATTTTTAGTAAGTAAGTTTAATAATTGTACTTAAATTAGTGATATAAAGTAAATACACATATGCCTAGTCACAAACATTCGCCTTTATAATAATAGTGTAAATTATGGTTATTTTGTTTTAAATGTAGAAGGTTGATAACCTCCGAATAGAAACGTTTATACTTAAGCAATTTCTTTGTTTTAAAGAATTGAACTGTGATTTTTAATAAGTAAGTTTGTTGAAACTAATTGTACTTAAATTAGTGATATAAAGTAATTTGTTTTGAATTTTTGCAGAATAATTGCTTTTTTAAAGAGAACTACAGGTTTTGTTTTTGTGATAGTAACAAATTGGACTGAAAATTGAAATACAGGTATTTTTCAATCAAATATTCTTTTTATTTTCATTAAGATGCCAGGAACAGTATCTGAAAAATTAAAATACAACATTTTCATGAACTCAAATGACATTACATAAAAGTAAATCGTTGGAATTTATCAAAATGTATTTTAGTACCATTCAAAAATGTTGATTTATAAAATTTTGTAGTATCAACTGCGACCTACGCCTCAACAATGAAGGTCGGTTGTCGTGAACACTGTTCTCCGTCGAAAGTTGCGGAGTTACAGGGACCTGCTCCATATGTTGTTCTGAAAAATATTATGAATTTGTTAACATTTTGTCATAAAGATTTGTATTCCTTATGTACAGTCAAATTGATAACATTTACCTAACAATGTGTCATTCATATCAATGGCTATATTATGTAATACAGCCAATGCTATGATCACAGCTTTTCCATTTTGGAGGCTTACTGGTAAGCCATGGAGTAGGCATTGGAACCGCTGCTTCCACACCCCAAAACACCTTTCAACAGTGTTCCTAGTTGAGATGTGAGCATTATTGTATGCTTCTTCTTCTGGACGACTAGGCCTTAAAATAGGTGTAAATAGATATGGCAGAAGAGGGTAGCCCGAATCGCCAATAAGGCGTCCTCTAAACTGCCTATCCTCAAATCGTTGTTTTATATTGCTCTCCATAAAAATTCGACTGTCATGTGTACTGCCTCGCCATCTAGCCACTATATCCATTATTTTGAGGTCAGCATCACAGACAACCTAAAATAAAAAAAACAGTATCCTGTAGGTAATCCATCCAATAATATAGTGTTGAATGTTGCTAAAATTTAGATCATACAAAGTAAAAATTATAGACATTATTAAAACAAATCTTTCTCTGTTGTAAACTGTATAAAATCAAAATATATTTTACCTGAACATTCAGGGAATAATAGCCTTTTCTATTAATATAGTACTGGGCCATGTCACCTCCGGTTTTTTTAATTTTAATGTGGGTGCAATCTATGGCTCCTATCACCCCAGGAAAATTTTTAATTGCTCTAAATTTGGCACTAATTCTTTCCTGCTCTCCTATAGTGATAGGCATTTTGATGAAGGAATTTGCCTTATTCGCGATTGCATGCGCGACTCTGGCGCATATCCGGCTCACTGTCGGCTGACTTAGGCCATGGAGGTCACCAGCATCATCTTGTACCTGAAAATGTATGAAAATAATTATAGCAGCCACGACAAAGGGATAAAATAAAACACTTTTTTGTGCTTACCTCACGACGTCCCCAACATCTTATGGCCACTAAAACTTGCAGTTCAGGACACGTGCCACCACCTCTAGCGCTCTGAACCAGATCATCTTCCACCAAATCTATGATGGTGCGCACTGTGTCCTTATTGAACCTATATTTTATTTTAAAATTTAGGTCCCGCAAATCGAATGGGTTGCTTCGTTGGCGGTAGAGCTTTCTACGTCGCGCTGGGTCGGCATTATTGGCTAAATGCACAATTGCATTTATAGCATTCATTTTCACAAGCAAGGATCACAGCAAGGATATTTTGAATAAATAAACCAACGAAGTGACATTCATATGAAATGACATTTATAAAAGTTAGGTTAAAATAGGTTTATTAGAGCTTTAAACAAGGCCCGAGCTCTCGATAACTTATCACACAGTTATAAGAGGATTTTAGCGCTAAATGACGATTATGAATAACAATTTTTATCAAACGTTTTATAAACCTCTAATAAGCATTTGATAAAATGTGAAAAATGATTATGAATAAGACCGGTAGTCATTACTATTTAAGGATCAGTCGGATCAATAAAAAACGATTTAAGGAAAACATTCAAATGTTACAAATACCAAAGGTACTTATTGGTTTCTTTAATTTAGGTACACCATTGAACTACTAAGTAAACATACCATTTTACAATTTTCACGAGACTGACACCGCTGACAGAAGCTAATAATAAATAATTCATGATGATTCAGATGTTACAATACGATTACATTTTATAAATAAACAACTTGAAAAAATCGAAACTGCCTAAGGCGGGACTCGAACCCACGACCTTCCGCTTGCCGGGCGACTGCTCTTCCAACTGAGCTTTTTTCTCTCGATTTTTTCAAGTTGTTTATTTAAAATTTAGTTTGAGAAGCGACTCTATTCGCTAAGAAATTTTAATAGGTATGAGTGCAATCAGCGTCAAATAGTTCGTGACACCTAAATTAGACAAGAAAGTTCAACACGTCTTTGTTTCAATTGGAATAAGGTTGCGTTGCCAACTTTGAAGTCACTGTTACAAACTATTTATTTTGACGCTCACTGTACTACTGCTTCGCATTGTCTGAGATATTTTTTCGTCAAATCAAATTATTCCTCAGCCATTTGAACGACAGAATGATTTCTGAATCAAATAACGTTTATACCTTCAGCGTATCAATAAGGTGTGTTGTTCTAATTTTCCTCTTGAACGTGTTCTCGTCATCAGCGAAGAATTTATTTTAGGAGAAATTTATTTCTTATTTACCGGCTGAGCTCACCGTGAGGGCTCGACGGCGACGGTGACTCGATTTAACTCATAATTCGATCGGGTGGCATTGGCGAGGAAGACGGAGGTGACGCTTACTCGCCGACCAGACTGGCTGCTGTAGTGTTTACACTACTGGAATAAATGTGCCAGAATCAAAGATTTATGGAATGAAATAGGGTGACTATTTGATTCAAGCGATCATAAGCTAAATGAGTAAAAGAAGATAAATAAAAAAAATACCCTTAGTTATAAAGGAAATATTAAAAACTTTAAATTGATACCATAGATACATTGTCATAGTCATTCAGTTCTTAAGATCGCTCAGAATAAAACACAAGGGGGCATTCCATACTTTTGCTCGTACGTATAGTAGACTAATTAGACAAGCTATCCTACTAATATTATAAATGCGAAAGTTTGGATGTCTGGATGTTTGTTACTCTTTCACGCAAAAACTACTGAACGGATTTTGATGAAACATTACAGTATTATTGTTTATAACCCAAAATAACATATAGGCTATAATTTATGACGATCTGTTACAAACGAAATTCACGCGGGTGAAGCCGCGGGCAAAATCTGTTCAGAATAAAATTGTGACTTACCAAGGCTGTGATTGCTATAAATCTAAAGGTAGAGCACGAGCGAGAGGAACTATGCCACAAACTATGCTTCTAAGTAATATGCTAATCATGGATAACACAGTCCTTGATGCTTTGATGCTTAATAATTAATATTTTGTGATTTAATGTCATATAAAAGAGACAAGGATAATTGTACACAACTTCGCATGGCAATAAAAAGTTTACAAACTTTATAAAAAACAATAAGTACTTAGTTCAATTAAGTATTTTTGGAGTGACTCGTAGTCATATCAGGGACATTTTTCAATATTTAAAATTGTTGCAGAATTGAAGGGTTAAGTTATATCAAATATTACTTACCGTATTTATTTGATTTCCCAAGTGGTTATAGCGAAACCTACTTTTTCTCTGCGCGATGGAGCCATTGGGGTTTTGTGCATGCATAATGTACATTTCATATCATTTCACTCTACTAAATTAAATCCGAAAATTATGCAACGGCACCTGTGAAGTTTGGGCCTATAATTTGAATAAACTCGAACTGCCAGACAGAGTTCCAACTCGTACTCAGTGCATGAAGGTATTAAGGTAAAAATAATAAGTGATTTTTGTATTTTAAAAGAATGATTGAACCACTTAGAAAGCTTCTAATAAATCAATACATGGCTGGGTTGCACCATCTTACTTTAGCTTTGACAAACGTCAAAAATCTGTCAAACTCGTCATAGTTACCGTTAAAGTTAGGTGGTGCAACTCAGCCTTAATGTCTAACAGACAAAAAATTTGGTAGGTATATCACAATAGGTACTGAATTCCCATCAGAAACGTGATAACCAAAACAAAGGAACGCAAATGCGGTGTAAACGCTATAAACAGTGTAAATTCTTTGTTTATTTATTGCGGGCGAGAAAAATAAGAGATTCGGATGAAACAGGCAACGATTTACAGACCGCACGCCGCGGGCCCACATTGATAAATATGACCAATAAAGGAAAACAAAATGTCCAAGGACGGCATTATTCTGGTTTCTCTGACTTACCTTCTCGTATTAAATTACTTGGAATTTTATTTTCTACGTAAATCATTGTTATGCAAAGCGTTTTGTTTGGTTGTATGATTGAGAAGCCACGAGAAGCATCAAAGAATCTTAACTTTTTGGTTTTTGGGCTACCGATTCGAAGATTACAGTTGCTAGTAGTACCTAACTCATGAGGTATGATACCTATCGCTCGCCCCACTCGTATCATGGTATCATGAGATGTCAGGAAAAAATATTATTTTTATTCTTTTACGCTAAAACTAATGAATAAATTTTATTTTAACGCCTCTTAAATCACTGCCAATGTGATGGACCCTTCTCTAAAAAGGTTCACAATTGACTTCATCATCTCTTCATTTATTTATTCCAATCCAAAACAATCTGCAATTAAACCCTTTGCACAGGTTACTTTATTAAAATTCCAAAACACCCGGACATCGTCCCGTAAACATAATGGTGGGTATTTTGACCCAATGACCCACTTGCCCCCCGGAATCCGCATGGAAATATATTGTCTTGCACGTGGTGTGCGTCAACTCTAATTCGGTGTTTTACTAGGTAGTACGAGACTTGTACACTTGCATAGCACTGAAGGTTTAAGTTAAATTCGGGAACTTTAGTTAATCAGAACGTAGCACGTTAATTAAATTAAAATATGAACGTTTATAAATGGTGTTTTTGTTTTTATTTAATAACGATGTCAGTTATTAATTACATAAAGCGAAATGTATAAAATAAAAAGATACATAAAGTAAAAAGACAACTGATAATATTGCATATTCCAAGTGGTATTGTCCATAGTTGAAGTCATAGCTTGCGCTTTGTAATAGGTAATGTTGTTTATGGGCCACCTATAATATGTTCATAGCGGTCGAACATATTCTGCAAACATATTTAGATTTCAGGAATCATACTAATAATTTATTATGCTTTTTAGTTAAAGTTCTACTGTTATACATATAAAATACAATAACTCAATACTTACTTATGTGCATAAAAATCATATACAGGGTGTCCCGTAATGTAACGTCAAGCCGGAACTGGGTGTTGAGGCAAGTTGTGCTGGTTATCAGAAAAATATAAAAAAAAATCTATGTGGCATATTTTAAAAATAATAGGCATTTAAAAAAAATCAAAAAATTCTACTCCAGGTGACGGTCCTTTTGCTCGTGTTGCCACAAATCTTCACTTTTTCCAAATGTTTTTTTTGTTAAGTAACCCTGAATAATGCTTCTCTAAATTGTTATCAAAATTACAAAACCAGCTGCTCCAGCTTGGATGAAAAAAATACATTATTCCCAAAAAAAATTTCAAAATAAAAATTTTGCCTAGTTTAAACTGACTGTACTGAAAAAAAAAGTACTACGCGAGTGTGGCAAGCGACGTCATAATTTGGCGCATTTAGTAAGGATTCCAAAATGGTATAACACTTGGTAAATTTTTGCTGTAATTGTCGACAATTTTTGTTTTTTTTGGAAATAGTCCCGTTTTTAACTTTATCTACCTTGGTTAAAAAATATTATTCTAATGTGCCCAAAATTCAAGTTTCTGTGACCGACTACCGTACAGTCAGTCACAGAAACTTTTGTCACCATGACAGTAATTAGTAGTTGACATACTGTGACAAAAGTCACCCGTGCGCGCGCGCCTTTACTACCTGCTCTGCCTGCACTTGTACTTGGTAACAGGGATAATAAGGATATGAAGTTTCGGTTATGGATACGGTTACGGATATTAGAATAATATTATACCGGTTTCGGTTACGGTCACGGATATGAAATCATTTCAGATTATCCGAAAGTCTCGGATAATTTCGGTTACGGAATTATTAGAATTTCAAAAATGTAGGTATAATACAAATAGCAAGATGCTGCGTGAGCGTGACCCACATAGCTACTTTATGTACCAACTAAGACGACACCTATGTATGATAAAGGTAAAACAGGCTGGCATATTAGATGGTGCCAGCGAATGCCAGACAAGTTGGTAACAAATATTAAGATTTAATGTACAATTCCAAGACGGGCCGCAGACCGCAAACTGCAAAACTATGAAATCGGCAGCGCGGCATTGCAGCTGCGGCGTGTATACTGCAGATTTCATAGAGTTTTGCAGTTTGGCCTTTATCCGAAACTATCCGTAACTTTTGAATCAGTTTCGGTTACGGTTAGGTATGTACATTTTTTTATTTCGGATATCCGATAGTTTCGGTTACGGTTACGGATATCCATAACTTCCCTGCTTGGTAAGATGGCCCTCTCCGTCCCGCTCATACCTTTTAAAATGGCTTCTCCACCTCACTTAAGCCCGAAACTTGAATTTTGGGCACATTAGAGTAATATTTTTAACCAAGGTAGATAAAGTTAAAAACGGGATTATTTCCAATAAACAAAAATTGTCGACAATTACAGCAAGATTTTACAAAGTGTTATACCATTTTGGAATCCTTACTAAATGCGCCAAATTATGACGTCACTTGCCACACTCGCGTAGTACATTTTTTTTTCAGTACAGTCAGTTTAAACTAGGCAAAATTTTTATTTTGATATTTTTTTTGGGAATAATGTATTTTTTTCATCCAAGTTGGAGCAGCTGGTTTTGTAATTTTGATAACAATTTAGAGAAGCATTATTCAGGGTTACATAACAAAAAAAAAATTTGGAAAAAGTGAAGATTTGTGGCAACACGAGTAAAAGGACCGTCACCTGGAGTAGAATTTTTTGATTTTTTTTAAATGCCTATTATTTTTAAAATATGCCACATAGATTTTTTTTTATATTTTTCTGATAACCAGCACAACTTGCCTCAACACCCAGTTCCGGCTTGACGTTACATTACGGGACACCCTGTATATGAGCTCTTTATAATGCACTAAAATAGAGACATCCCGTATGTGTGTAAAACGGCAGGTAAAAGCTTGAATAATATTAATAAGTCTGTCATACCAAAACTACTAAACTTGAGTATCGTTATAAAATATGACAGTGCTCGAATAATCACGTATATTTTGTGAAATAACAACACAGCAAAGCATTAGTTGTCAAGATACTTAGGAAAAACAAAGGATGGGGCGTGGTGGCGATCATTAGACATGTTAATAGCTTTGTCCTAGCGCATGACATAAATAGCATCTATAATATATAAATAGTAATATAAAGGTGAATACAGACTAGAGCATTTACTTGTAACAGAACAACGAGCCGCTCTATGACATTTCTAGTGTATCACCCTTTCATGAACCAAACGTCGAGCATGCTCACCGTTCTGTTACAATTAATAAATACCCTTATTAATAAAAGTTACATCCTAGTTGAACTCTAGTTTAAATTTTCATTTAGTATGGAAATGTCATTTTAATCCAGTGTTTATTCCGGGTGTAACTTTTTATTACTTAACAAGGGGGTAATTGTAGAAATCAACGAGCGTATTGACGTTTATGCGTTTGCACGAGCGCGGGCGATGAACATTTCAACAAAGAGTGAACGGAAGGTACAACGAAGTGTTATGGGTAAATGCATACTCGCTGCGAGCATTACGCCGAATAGAGCGCCGCGAATATTCTAGTCTATACTCACCTTAACAGTTTGTGTAAATTCACTAGTTACACGAATAACAGCTATAATGTGGGTTTGATCCCGGAAATACCGGGTGAGTAATAGAGTAATAAAATATACTCGATCCCTAAACTCTTCTAGAGGGTCGACATTATTTTAGGCCGCACTGCGCAATCGCTTTTTTGCGTCTTCTTCATACATTATTACGCATGGCTAATAGGTATGACTTATTACTTAGGGCCTTTTCTATGTAAGACAAAGTTATTTCAATGTCAGCAGCGTAACTCCGTAGCACATTTATCATAGTCCCTAGTAATAAGATCATCCACCCACAAGATGGACGGATGACCTTATAAAGGTTGCGGGAAGCTTTGGATGCAGGCCGCTCCCAAACGACCAATCTGGAAATCATTGGGGTAGACCTATGTTTAGTAGTGGACATCAAACTAAATTCTTCCCAATTCATAAATGAAATTTATAAGAGCCTAATTAAATGGACTTTGGTCGATTTGAATACGAAATTCACTAAGCCATATGGATGTAAATTGTCTGTTATAATCAATCAAAGTTGCTTTCTAGTTAGTTAGGGAGCTACGAAATTTTTGGAATGCTGAATCATGAAAGAAGTAACATTTTGTGCACTAAAAAAAAAGCTAAAACTCAGTAACACTAATGGCTGCATATCAGTTGCTAAAATCGCTGCAAGAAACTATCCTTCATCCGAAAGTTGTACTGCACTGCGGATCAGTACCGTCCTGTATCGTTAACGATACGTCGTCTTTTGTTTACCAGCAATATGTTCTCCCAAGATTATCCGTCTAACTTGCATCCTGCACCGTAAAGTTTGTCTATTCATTTATTTGGGATCCCACCTTAACTTAACTTTGGTTACACACAACTTTAACTCAACCCCGTTGATGTTGTAATTTTGATACGATTTTGAGTTCAGCAGAATTGAGGGTCCCCATATTGAGGGATCTCCATCTTTCATTTTGATGTGATAGGTAAATTCTTTAAGATTAGAAAGCCCACAGGTAATATTAGAAGTGAAGTACAGCTAAATTTCTATTGAAACTATTAAATAACATATTTGCAAATAGTATTTCTAGACAAGGACGTAGCATTCGTGACAGTTTTAATTCTAACATTTATTCGCTTCAGTTTCTTTATAGATAATTCAGTTCGTGAAGCGATTTCGAAATGGTGTTCAATTTGTCTGGAGGCCAAGGCTATTTGACATGAATAGAAATAATAAAGGTAATTTAGGTAATTCTATACAAGACTTTATGACTTGCGCAAAAACTTTCGCAAAGTAAGCTTCAGATAATCTGCTCGACAGCTAAATAAATGTTGGTTAATTAAATACTACATGAGCTGTATCGCGCATTTGTAATTTACCTGAAAGAACTCTTTAAGTTCTTACTTAATTAAAGACTCGCTTTGACAACTTTATCCTTGATTTCGTAATTACTTTCTCTTTATAGTCAGGTACCTTTGAAGGGATTTGTTAATAAGTACTCACTACAAAGTAATAAGATGTCTATGAAAGTGTTGAATTATATTTCAGTGTCGATGAATTATGATTGTAATTAAGATAAAAAATAAAAAACCACTGATTACTTATATTTTTTAATTTAATCAACCCTTTTGACATAAAAAAACACTGAAATAAAAATAGAGCGTTGCCGCGTCGGTTGGTAGGCTATTCAGTCTACCTAGTAGAGCAGGGAGTTTCGATATCTTTTATAACTAATTTATAACTTCAAACTGTGAACGATTTATGTTCTATCGTCCGAACATTACAAAACATTGGATTAGGTAACCAAAATTGAGAGTTACGAAACACTTTTTATTTGACAAAAATCCATAAGTAGGAGCACAATTTAATTTGAATTCAGAATCAATATTTAAACCGAACTTTCAAAGGTCAATATAACACCGTTAAAGTTTAAGCACCCCGAAATAACCTGCGCACCCATCCGTAAGCGAAATTACAATCTCTTCCACGTTTAGTCAGTTGTATTGTAAAGTTGCTATTCATGAATAATGTGGGCGGGTGACCGTCGAGGTGAGCCAGTGATCCTTCCAGCTCGTAAATATTCAGGGTCCACGACGCGCCGCGATACATCAAAGTCGCGTCGCCTCTCATACTAGATCGTGTGCATCCAGTGATGTGCTGACTCGATGATTTTTAAATCGAAACCTCAAACAACATACCGGAGTTGTGTCTCTTGGGTGTATATCTGTGCTTACTTACGTCTTTCTACTTAACCTGTTCAAGCACCGTTACAAGAATGTACCTAACTAATTTTTTTATGTTTAATTTAAATGGGGTTCAACAGCATTTGTCTATAATTTAGAAACAAAAATATAAATAATGACTTTAGCATGTACTTTATTCTTGTCACCTTTCATACTAGATCGTTTTCGTGCGTCCAGTCGTATCCTATTTCGCTGACATTTAAATAGAGCATTTCAACAACAAAATACAGTTACGAGTTTCGGATTTACGCTACTCAACTGGTTGTGAATCTGTGCTTAATTTAAAATAGCAGAGTCCTGAAAACATACTGTTAATTTTCAAGCAAAATGGAATGAACATTAACAATGAACATTAACACCCCACAAATAAGTGTTTGTGCGAAATGAAATAAAATTGTAATTATTTTCTTCTTTTTTGTTGTTATTGGTGAATAATGTTTAGCTGGTAGGATCATTGGCTGGAAGGAGATGAGCCAGTGATCCTCCCAGCTCGTAAATATGTAGGGTCAACACAGGCCGCGATACATCAAAGTCGCGTCGCCTACGCACTGTATCGTATGCATCCAGTGATATGCCCATTGATTTTAAAATCAAATCAAACAATAGTATTAGGAGCACGAATCGCAGCTAAAACATCTAGTGCGATTTCAATCTACTCGTAATACATTTGTGAAGCTCGCTAAACAAACTCACGAAAAGCTTTCGTTTAAAAAGCACTGTGTTCTTTCCCGTTGATTGTCAACATTGTCTTTTTTAACTATGCCACGTTAAGCAAGATAGTTACTTAGATTTTCAGCCGAGAGCTCGAGGAAACTATCTGAAGTCCTAAAGTTAAAAAAAGTTGACCAAATTGTTGAAATTAAAACTTCGCTGTCAAGGGAACAACAGTGAGGCATTTATAAAAAACTAAGCTCAAATCGAATCGAATTCATTTGCAAATAGTACAAACGCTAATATTACTTAGTTTAGTGTGCCAATAGCTCGTGACTGAATTCTCATCCGTCTCAATCCACTGTTTATGCTTTGACGCACGAGGCAATTAGCCAAGTTGAGTCAAGTTTCGAACTTATACCTGGAGTCAATACCCATCGTGCACATCACTAGGTCCATCCTTACGGCCCGGATATTTCGCCGTGTTTAACCCGCCACGCCACTAGAAATTAAATTTAAACAGAACCACGTTGAGCCGGAAATTATGTACGCTTGGTGACATCACTCGGGGGCGTTATTAATGTACAAATCTAACCCGAGCTTTGTTTACACTAAAAATAAAGTTCGTTATATTTGACTGTTGTAATAGGTGCCAAATGAGATGTTTTAGTCTGTTATCTTTGAATTTTAATAACGCTTGCTTGTTCAGACGTTAGAAATTAAGCAGATAGATGTTTGGATACGAGCATTGATTCTATGCGAGCAGATATAAGGCTCTATATACTTGTGCGATTCTCGGCTTTACATTTTTAGGTACTTAAGTAATCTTTTTGAAACAAGTGTATTATTGTTATTGTTTAATGCTTTATGAAAGTAAATGTACTAACTATGAATATTTAAACTAGCAATTATTACAACTAATTGTTCTCTTTCTGCTAGTTAATTTTGTAGATTATGTTCAGTTGCACCATTTTACTTTAACTATAACAAACGTCAAAATTCTGTCAAACTCTAGACAAAAACGCTGGTTACCGTTATAGTTACGGTCAAAGTTAGGTGGTGCAACTCAGCCTTAATTAGCTGAGAAAGAAAATTGAAGTGAGATTAAGTTTTTAAATAAGAACATTCTGGGAAAAGGAGATTATTGTTGGAAAATACATAACAAATGGGACATTTATTATTTTCAAGCAAGAGCAAAATTAAGCACATAATTTTGTTTGCCTTTGTCAAACAATTGCTGAAGCTTTAAATTCAATTTTATTACACGACGATATCCCACGAGTACACGTCGCACAATACATGGAAGCGAAGCAATAATAAAATCTTTAATTATACACAGAATGGGTTGAGAGTGCTCTCATTCTGAAATTTAATGAGTTTTTCACTGTCAAAAGCTGAAATTTGAGATAGGGATATAACACACATTCATGATTCTTTAAGCAACTTGTGATACGATTCTTAAATTCTAATTCTAAAATTATAATTCTGATTTATGACCAGTTTCCCTATTGTTCCTGGTGAAGTTATTGTCGGATAAACAATAACTTTTACGCCTGTATTCATAAACGATGCTTGCTTAAGTGAAGCAGCAAATCGAACGCACAGCGCGCAGCGTAAGAGCTCTGTGATTGGTTCGTGTGTCACCCTGTGCGTCCACGCGCATGGTGAGACGTCATAGTAGTGTTTGTGAATACGGGCATTAGTTACTTTTAGTTTTACTGGTTTAGTCGAGAAACATACTTTTGAGTGATAAGCAGCAACCACTATTTTCCCACCTCTCGTTCCCACCACTGCAACTCCTGTGTAGCCAGGATCTACAGCTTGACCGCCACAAAAACCCAACCAATGAAGGTCAAGTTTGTCCCTGGGGAAAGTTAAACTGTCATTGGACCCGCAACGAAATTAATCAGAAGAACATAGGAGGAGTTCGAAATTAAGGTTCGACTTCCCTCCATTGCAAAGCGGATGACAGGTGACAAACAAAGGTTTAAAACCTTTAAGAAAAAGATTATGCACCACGGACAATAAATTAGATTAATAGCAACCACTATTTGTTAGATAACTATCTTACAACTCTATCAAGAACCAAAGAAACTAGCCCTTAGCCATTTTTTTGGAAAGTAAATAGATGCACTGACCAAACACTTCACTCTATTAGCTTTTCGGAAGCTTCAGATGATGAGTTTTCGATCACAAAAAATGCGATTACAGCATTGATCGACTCACAAACGTACGATTGCGATGCCGCAATCCGATGCAGAGTCACAAAAACGCGATGAACTATCGATTCAATCGCAAAATTAGCCGATGCCGATATTAGCGTGTCTGTTATTACCCTTAGATACGACATGACGTAATCATTCTTCATAAATATCTTGTGGAGACGCTTCATAAACGGTTGTCGTGAAAACTTTTTATGCAATAAAAACTTCACAGCTGCTCGTAAGTTAGGAATCACAAGAAAGTTTTGAGCAAGTAACATTATTATTTCTTTTGAGTTAGAAGATTTCAGCAGAACCGGCAACAATAAGTACATTTATACTTACTTTTCGACATTACTGATGTAATTCAAATTTAACGAACCAATTTATAGAGAAATAGGTACTAGCTTTTGCTGGCGGCTTTGTCTGTAGATTTCATTTTGTAATAGAGACAAATAGAGTTTCCATTTGGAAATGATGGGTTCTCCGAACTGTCTTTCCCAATTCTATTCTGCATTTACTATAACAGTCAATTTTGTAATACAATTTGATCATAATTGGTTTAAATATGCACGAAAAAGCACCACTACTAAGTTACTTTCACATTTATATTGGTAAAGGTATTCTAAAGATTTTTTTCAATTATTGTGAAAGTTTTATGTCAGTATTGATATCTAACTGATAATTATGATAACTATTACTCATTTCACAGTTATAGATGTATCAATATCTCGTTTGTGAACAGTGATTCTGGAGTGAGATTCTCAAAAATGTGCACTTTTTGTAACCATCTTAAAGGTAACCTAAACAAATTCTCATTTCAGCATAAGTAATCATATAATGTTAAATCGTCCCACACGCCCATTGACGGCTGAGGCGATAACTTGAGCGGATTCAATCAAATCAGTTAAATGTAGCTGTAAATTGGGCAGTTCCACCCGAGCGATGGTGAGTAATGGCCGTCGCGCCGATATTGACGGCTGCGCGGTGGACCGATGACGGTTCGTTTGTCAAAACCCGCCGTAAAGAAGTTAGGGTTCGAATAGGCCTTTTACTCTGGGGCAAACTTTTTTAACAGTAAGCTGTTTAGGCTTAGTTGCACCACCTTATTTGAACCGTAACTTTAACAATAGCCGGTGTTTTTTTTGACAGACTTTTGACGTTTGTTAAAGTTAAAGTAAAAATGGTGCAACCCAGCCTTAATGTTCAGTCAGTTACATTAAATTTGTCATTTTTGTTTCTAAATCACACCTATTACGTCTACGTGAGATGACCTAAGTCTTACCATGATATTAATGCTATCGTACGTACCAACTATTTTTTTTATGCCTCACATCAATCAACTCTAAAATCTCACCTGATGTTAGGTGATATTAGCAGTCTAAGATGGTAATACCTGCTTTGTTAGTTTTATTATTTTAATCAACGAATAAAATATGTGTCTTCAGTTAACCTTATACAAAGTAGAGATTACATTTTAAACACACTTCTGAGTTGCCACCATATTCTATGAAATGAAAATATGGGACTTGCTGAGCCCGTCAAAATGTTAATGGCGCTACAAAATGACAACAAAGAGTTTACTGACCGGTAAAAACAGATGACGTCACTGTTTATACAAAGTGACAAAATGTCCATCAAAGTCCAACATGAAAGTATCAACATCAACAACTGATAAATCAACACATTTCATTGAAACCTCCATAAATACAGATTGTAACTCACGTTACTTAAGTTACTACTTAGGTACCTTAAGGAAAAACGTACTACAATGCTACAATAAAAATGCTTTATTAAATCTACGTACAAATACGCACCTACAAATTCCTTTCAGAATAGCTTTAGCAGTAAGTGGAGTAGGTTTTACTATTTAAGCTGCCTTAAGTTTTATCAAATGTAAAATAAGACGTCTAGTACGCTATTTTGCACAAAGACTGTCTCTAAGTAGCGACGTGAGTTCGCTCTGATGGTGACGAATACGGGCGCCGAGCGCCGCCTGCAGGCTAAAAAACAGTTTAGCGAAATAAATTCTCTCCACTTGCCCGTAATACATCCTTGTAAGCGGCCAAAACAAGGATTTGTGTTTTCTTAAGTCTCGTAAGAGCAAAAGATAACAGGTCACGCGCGCACGTCTGTCGTTACGTCGTGGCTCTTACATTTTATTACGCCCCATTACCTGGGATTAAGTCGGCATGCATACCGTGGATTCTGTTTCATGTCGCCAACTCCAGCCTAATGTAACCCGCCAGTTATAACTGGAGTGCGTAATTTTAAATTTGAACCGTGCGAGCATGACCTCAGAATTACGAGGCGTCCTTAATTCATTATCATCTCATTACGTTATTACGTTACCTGACCGTAATGTCTGGATTTCTGCAAAGTTAGTTAAATACCTTTATATTTTAACGCTCAATAGTATTCCTTATTCACCTACACGCTACAAAGAAACCAATGATTTCAATAAAAAACTTCATAGCTTAACGAAATGTAAAGGCCGTAGCACATTTATCAACCCGGATAGGGATCGTAATGTTCAACGTAATGCAACACGAGGTCAGTATTATTTGTATGAAACTCCATACTTCAACGCACACGACTTATCCGCATCCTAACGTAAACGCCTCGCCTCGCGATTGACAGCGTGCGAAAGGCGATGACAGCTCGCAAAAGGCGATACGGTGTTGATCCCTTTCCGAGTTGATTCTCCAAAAAACAACAAGCCCAATAAATAGTATTTTAAGGTCAAAATTATAAGTAGCCATGAGACTCTTTATAAGAAAGTAAAGTGGTAAAATGAACGAGTACCTACCTCTTTATTTAGGTTACATGGAAATGTAAAAAGTGCCTTAACTTGTACTTTAAATGAAGCAATCATGTACAGTAAAAGTCCAAAATATGCATGATAACGTTTGCATCCGAGCAACGTGGAGTGCAGTCATAGCGATGTTAAGCGAGCACATGCACCGAAAGTACTTAAACTCGCAATATGAGGCGGCCCGGTGATTTCATAATCAAGTACTGACTGTAAGTAATATAATTTCCCGGTCTGCGCTAATGAACGTGTATTTTGTTTCGTCTGTACAACCGTAGAGCGCGACGTAAAATCAACATTTCATTTGGCCCGAGCGCCGGCCAGCTTCAACTTTAAATTCGTGTCAATTAATATTTTTCCTTTCGGAAACCCAAAAGTTAGTCTCACAACTTATTAATGTAATGATTAAATACATTTTGGACATTTCTTTTGACTTATTTAATCGTAATGTATTTCGCTAAGTCGTTTCCTCTTACTACTTTTCATTTTATTTGACTTTATTTAGGTAAAATGTGTTACATTTTTAATAGCATTTTTTTTTAAGATGTTCATCTTGCTTGAATGATACTTGATGCTTCTGATCTTGATGCTTGAATATAATAAATAAAGAAGCCAGATTATACATATGGAAGGTTTTCACGAATTACTGAGTAAAACATACAAAAAATCACGAGTAGGTAACTACGTACGTATCAAATGCTCCGTTTCAACAGTTTTATTTCAAGAGTCTAGAGCACTTAAAACGGTTGAGAGAAAAATAAAACACTGTCGCCAGATGTACGATCGTATTTGTAGTGATAATACGAGTTTTATTTATTTTATTTCGACGTGTGAACGAAATAAAGCTGTGCCTCCCGCGAGGTGACGTTGCTTGCTTACATTAGCGCACGGTGAAGTGTTCAGTTGCACTCGCTTTTAAATGTAAAGCCATTGAGAATATTTTTTATTGTAACCCAGAGTGGGTACTTTTATTTACAGAGAAAAGGTTTTTATACGTTATCAGATGTTTTCTTGTATTTTAAAGTCTTCTGTTTCGTGTCGAAGCGTGAAAAACGTTTTCATGTTTGAAATGTTGTGCTAGGTTATGTTTGCAGTTGTAATTTGTGCTGCAACGCAGAGAATAATAAAACAAGTTATGTATTATGGAATTGTCATAAAATAGGTAATAAAATGTAGGTAGGTACTTAATAAATGCAGGAGTGTTTATTCTATTACAATCGTTTTGCTGAATTACACGCTGCAAGTCATAGGACTACAAAGGCTTTGAGTCTTTATTTTATCAATTGCTACGGGCTACGATATACATTACCTGATACAGTACATTATTATTCTGTGCTGACACAAAAGTGTTAGAATCAAATGGCACATTTTCCTCTACATCTTTTGCAGTCTTGCAATAAAAAACGCTTCGTAACAGTTCGAGATTAGTCAAACTCGAGAAAAATCGTCGCTCTACGTGTTAGAGGACCCACGTATCTGAGCACGTATCCAATAGAACCGCAACAGACGTTGCGTGACCTTATTCCCCTCCATCAGGCCCTCATAAATCCCCGCTTTGTAAATTAGACAAAAACGCAATCCGGAATCAGGTGCTTAACACATGCCGCACGCTATTAGCACCTTTAGTAGAATAAGATAAGCGATCTATAGCCGACTTAAAGCGATTTATCAAGATCTTTTTACGTAACTTTTAAAGCGCGGTGGTAACGATCCGTTTATGTTGATGTCAGCAGATTATTTTCAGGAGTGCTTAAACATTTAACTGATTACTTTAATGCCAATTGAATGGATGGCGTGAATCCGAAACGCTTGAATTTATTTTTTATTCGAACTTGACCAATTTGAACAACACAGTTCAACAGTCTACAATTTCGGTAAAAAATAAATTAGAATTTCATCTCAGCCAGGAAAAATGTCTGACACGTAATTCATTTACAATGAAAATCCATTTAAAGTAAGCTTCCACGTGGGTATGAACACACATTTACCTATAATCGCTGTTCAAGTAAACAGTTCAAGTAAAAATATTAGACTCATCATCTTGTTTAGCATAATGCTTGTTGCTAGCCAGTCAGGGTTAAGTAAAAAATAAATAAAACATTTGCTTTGTTCAAGCCACAATTATAACTGTTAATTAAACACTAAGCCGTCGTTCAGACTGCTTTTATAATGTTTAGAGGCTGAGTGAGTCTGCTCTCATTATATTTTAATGTGACTTAGATAAGTTGAATTAAAAACTAACATTTATTTGCATGCCTTAAAATACATAATATAAAACATGCAAGTATAAATTCTTTTTAAAAATAAGCAGATAAATTAGTATTCAAAAAGTGACACCAAACTCTAAATAAGAAGTGGTACAATAAAACATCTCAACTTTAACCGTAACTATACCGATAACCGGTGTATTTTGTATGGAGTTTGACAGATTTTTGGCGTTTGTCAAAGTTAAAGTAAGATGGCGTAACCCAGCCTTATTATACGAAAATGTGTATAACTACGTCACAGTACAGTACAACAGTAACCGTCCTAATAAGTACATCACACTTAATATTCATAGTTGCAAAAACAAATGCTCTTATAACACATTAATCACACAATAGTCATTAAAATGTGCAACATTGTCAGGATTCAGTCATTTAAAATGCGCGTTATTAACGATGTTGAAGGTGCCACTCGCATATTCATATGCAAATACATAACAAGTTAATGCTTCGGAGCATTATTCACTGGCTCGAGCTGCATTCAGGAGATACTGAAACTCATGGAGCTGTCACTTGCGGTGTGACGATGAAACATGGCCTGCTGCCGACTTACGGCACAGCCGCCTGGACGATGGATTAACTCCGCGGCCCAACCGGCTTGAGACAATATTGGTTGTGACTTCACCCTTTTGAGAGTGAATATTGGTAATTATCATCACTTACCATCAGGTGAGATACAGGCCAAGAGCTTCCTCGTTGTGGATAAAAAAAATTTGTTGGAAATTATGAGAGCATGCATGAGCATGAGTTTGACCTTGATCGTCAATTGTTTGACTTAGAAGCGGCACTAAGATGATGATTAAACATAAATTGCCGCCAACCTAGGGCACTACGCCCTAACCTGAACGTTAGATTAGCTTATTTGAGACAATTTTTGACGTCATCCATCTGAGAGTGAAAATTGGTAATCCTTGGAAATGTTGGCAGAATATCGTGACATAAGATGTGGATTGTCAATTGTTTTACTCATAGAAGCAGCACTAAGGTAACTCTGAAATTCATGGAACCGTCACTTGCGGTGTGACGTTGAAACATGACCCGCAGCCGACTTAGGGCACTCTGCGTTCGCCTGAATGATGGATTAACTCCGCAGCCGAACCGGCTTGAGACAATATTGGTCTTGACGTCACCCGTTTTGAGAGTAAAAAATGGTAATTGCTTTCTGATAAATGTACCAATATGGCTAAATTGTCATGTCTCTTCGAAAAAGCAGCTAGTTTTATCGTGGCGTGAACACAAAATGGCGGGAGTTTAGTGTTGAGCCTCTATTTTCTGATATATTTTGGCACAGCCCTAGATTTAAGTTAGTTTTACAAAAGTAATTATCCTGCCGTGTTTTTACACGGCCATAAAAACTCGGCAAGTAACATAAGTTAGGTTTTGCATTCTACTACGATTTAAAATAATAATTTACCTGGAACTGCATTTAGGGAATCTTCGTGTTACGGCAAGGCTAGCCAAATAATGACTAGCTGCTATTATGACTAGTCATGTACAGACGGCATCAAAAATATAACTTAGGTGCAGTTACGGAACTGTATAACATTTATACTTTTTAAAATGTCTAATGATATTGTTAAGTAATTGACTTTTCATGAGTTATTAATTTTCAAAGCTATCGTTAAATCTTGCTTTGTCAACAAAGGATGATGTACATGGGTCTTGTCGGACATCGGCACTAGATCCGAGCATTATATTGTCGGTCTCAATATCTCAAAGATCGAAGTTTGCAGCGTCAGTCCTTAGGGTATCTTTAGTGCACCGTCTCTATGAAATTGAATAAGATCCTAAGCAGAGTTGGAGGATTATATAGAATGTACACCAAAGTGCCCCACTCAAGGAACTTCATCGCAATTTTAAGGCAAATTAGTTTTTGCGAAATTGCGAAATGAGTTCCTGTGCGAGCGACGAAATGTAAAAATACTTCTCTGGATTAGACGTATTTTCACAAACACGGAAAATGCTGGTTTCGCGAGGAACCTTTGATTATGCATGAAACATTAGAATTTCAGTTGGTAGAGAAGTATTTTTTCACATACGAAAGAGAGCGCATTCGTAGACAGTCAAGAGTCTCTTCTCATCAATTGCTCGTTATATCTGTGTTTTATTTCTCAATACTTACCCAAATTTTGGATGTAGAGTCCATAGGGTGAGAGGCGTAATGATGGGTAAGAGGGAAATAATATATTTATGCAGTAACATAGCATTATGTCAATGTGGAATGTAAAATCTATTCAGCAAATCTTTCCGTAAACTTCAAAATGATTGCATTCTGAAATTCAGTTACAGTTGCGGTCTTGTAGTCATCCTACTAGGAGCGAAAGTAGAGCTGGATGCTTATGAATGTTTACCTATCTACGCATGATTCACTTTAGTCTACACTATAGATTTTAATATGCTCGGTATCATTGCATATGTTGTATGTATGTATTCTTAATTATGTTATAAATAAACCAATGATGAAACTGATAGGTACACGCAAGTCATTAGTTTTAGCGTTTACAAACTAGGGCCCAATTAAAGTTGTATTAATAAAAGCTCATTATACTTTTCAAATTCTGCGCCCCAAAATAACAAAATAGGTGTAATTAAGTGATAACACAGTGGTTTGGTCGGGTCGGGTAAATACGATAAGTGAGCCAACTTAGCTATAATCCCACAATTAAGCAAAGGCTTAGTTTAAGTCGTGTTTCCCAAACTTACTAGGTTAATAACCACTATGCTACATAACTACGACTACAAGTAATATATGGCTCGTGTTATTTAGGGCACGGGTAGGAGGTATTAAGTAATACTTAAAATATTTTTAGTTTATACTAATGAGATTTTAAAGACTATGTTTATAAGTCCCAAAAATTATTTAAATTAGTACGTAAGATAGGAATCTCCTCGACTTTCAAATTATATGAAAGGCAATAGTGAACACCAAATTGTTATTATTATTTTGTAAACGACGTTATCAGTGGGCTCTCAGCTATATTTATTTATTTATTCATGAATAGAATGGTAGTACCAATTACACTATTCAAACAAGATGTAACAAAGTTCAGAATAACATTTAAGGTATAGGTATTTTATATGTAAGTACCTATGTATAGGTATTATATTATCGCACACTTAATATAATTCTTACAAATTAATTGTTCTCTAACATCAAAAATTACTTGTTGAAAGGTACTTTGTAAAAAAATCCAATTATAATATCCAATATGAACAATTTTATTATAAGTTATTACCTAAGAGAAAAGTAGTTTGTATCAAAATAATGTAAGTAAAGCTTCGCAAATATTTATAAAATAAGTACTTACTAACAAATCTTTCATAAACAAGGCCTTGTTAAACGAAAAAGACCACTTAGTGGAAAAACTTCAAAGTAATTTTATTTAAACTGCTAAATTCTTAAAACAATAATAGCGATGGATTTGTCTAGGTTTTCAAATCACTAGAAAGCTGATATTTATTACGATTTCAGTTAAAAAAGAGAATTTCTTGAATATTTTCTCCTCTTAGAAACTGTAATTGGAAACTTAAAAATAGAATAACTAGTTTATGCCGAAGTTATGAAATGGCTGAGGTAGAATAGGGTTTCTTATTGCAGGTTGCCGGGAAAAAATCGTGAGTAAAAACAACTTATTATTTGGTCGACGAGGAAAAAACTGTTCGGAAAATAGTTCGGAAAACGTTCGTTGATGAGAGGAAATTTTATTTTGCTTCAATTACTGGCTTGTGTTTGGCGGCGGTATTAGAATTCCATTATGACCATCATTCACGGGGATACTATAAAGAGAAAGGTCCTGAGAATTTAATTTTTTTGAAATACATTGAGACGTTTAAAACTGAAATACAGTCGACATGACATCAGATTATATAATACACTTTTAATGCAAGTCTTTCATCAACTGACCCCGCTTTGAACTGAACGCCAGGTTCCAGTTACCGGATTGTTTTTTTGATAGGAAAAAAATCTTTATTGGATTAGTAAATTAACAGAATCCAGTTACTGGAAACGTAGGTCCAGTTAACAGCGACGGTCAGTCGACGGAACACTCTTAGTTAAATAAAAACAAAAGGTAGGTAGGTACCCACCTACACTTCATACGTACCGGTGCCTGACATGCCGCATATGAAAGAAACAACTGTTTATTTATAAACAGCCGTATAATCAGACGTTCCCAGTGTCTTATTCATCACAGCGTATGATAAGATGACAAAAACTCTAACGGGTACGGAAACCGTTTGACGTCACTTCAATGAACTGACATTCTCATACCTGTGAAAATTTCCGCACCGTCTTGACTCGATCTAAGGGGGATAAATATAGGCAACGGATGTAAGAGAATCCGAAAAAGAGCGTGAGATTTTTTACATACTTTATTCGCCCGGAGGCCACCTTTGATTTTACTCCGCACATATTTTACTTTGAAACTAGACGGGTTCGGGATTATTTTATCTAAAGTTTTCAGTGACAGAATGTGGAATATGAATATGGAAGTTTATAAATAATCGGGATTGAACAGAAGAGAAACAGATTAAGTCTATATACAGGGTGACCCGGGCTTTGTAATTCAAGGTAGATAGGCAGCAAACTTAGCTACCTACTTTTAAACTAAACTAATTTTCTTCAGTAAAACTTCGTTTGCTGGGTAAGTAGTTATTGCCTAACTGCTTATACCGTATGCCTCTTAAAAAGAGACTTATGACTGAAAATAATACTGAAATCAAAATGTTTAAAGCTATATAAAAATTTGGTCAAGCAAGTGTTTTATTTCGTATGCATTAGTTTAGAGTTTTATGTGCGCATTACGGTCCCCTACAGAAATAAATCAGCTGCTCTATAAAATTTGGTCGAACAAGTGTTTTATTTCGGCATTAACTTTGAGCTATTTTCTGCATTATGAGCCTGTAGTTAAAGTTATGTTCTTACAGCGACTTTTATTCATGTTTATTTGGTTTCCAAACAGAATATTAGTCCACGACAAACCAGTCGAATCGCTTTTCAGAAATGGTCTTTTTTGCTGTACACTCGATTAAAATATCTCTACCAATATAAATATGCGATTCATGTTCGCCCAGATTCGACTTTATACCTACGCGTTGTTTTCACACAGGATCCGATTATACGTAGTGTGCCAATATTTTGGCATAGTGGACACTCAAATATTAGTTGAACGTGACCTTAATGTTGGGAATGGCTATTAGGGCGACACTCACCCACACTCGCCTATGTCAACGGAGCCGTATCGCATAACGCGTCAGTCCGTAAATACGTCAGTGTGTTTATATTGAAACTTATTGAATAATACCTACTAAAATGTATGCTCTCTCTACTAATTACTTTGCTGGAAAATAAATCTATAATCTTAAACGATTTTAAACCAATATCTAAGATTAATACTGAACTTTCTGCCGACTTATTAGGTAACTATACTCATAGTCATCTACTTGACTAAAATCTATCTTCGACTGCGAAGTAATAATAAAGTTACTATTACAGTTCAGTTTGTTTTAGTTTTCAGCAAAATTGCCAAAGTTTATTTTCGCTGATTATGGTAACTTATAAATATACAGGGTGTTAGGTAAATGGGTATATGAGCCGACACTAGCCCATGTTAACATGGGCATATAAATGGTATGGTGAAGTCAGAAATTTGATATCATCATTTTTTTATTTTTATTTTCATACAAAATAAATTTTATAATATCCGATTTGTATGAAAATTAAAATAATTAAAATGAAGATATCAAATTTCTGACTTCACCATACCATTTATATGTCCATGTTAACATGGGCTAGTGTCGGCTCATATACCCATTTACCTAACACCCTGTATAAATGACTATAGTAGTTTATATTTTACAATATCATTTTTAAAATACAGGTATCAGTAACGAAATATTTTGTAGGTAGGTACCTATCTTTCAGAGCGCCCGCTCTGATGAAATGGTATTCAAATTGAACTTTCATTTGAATCCACAAAAGAATTTATATAAATGTCTGCGATACGTACGTACACATAGGCGGAATTACTGCATCATTCTTTGTCAGTAAAATATTTTATAATACTCAGAACTGAGTGTTGCCACAAAAAGCCTCTGTTATTTCAGTTAACTACAGCTAATATGAACGGAGATAAAATGTTTTTGTAACTGAAACGAGCTTGGTGTTCAGTAATTACGAAAACAATTAACTGCTTCTACGCTGGAGATATTAAATTCAAAATTGTGCGAGTCTTTTTATTAGATTAGATACTTTCCGATGTGAGATTATTTCATCACCGGAAAATCAGACGCAGGTTAGCGTATGGTACGCTATGTCGACATCTCACCAGCTCGCTTTAAGAGTTTTGCTAACTCTTTTATAATGCAGACAGCTAGGGACTTCAATTTGCTGCTTGCTGCTGTCTGTCCTGAACACTATAAGCCAGGCCATTATAAGTTTTTTTAATGCAATACAAGGTAGGTATTTTTTTTTTTTTTTTTTTTTTTTTTTATGCTAGACAAGGCAGGTATTTGACCGTAATCGCACCTGTTGAGAGTGAATAGAGTGCTTATTCACTACATACAGGATAGTCATGTACCATCCTAGACTGCGTCTCATTTAACATCAGTTTTGATTGCCGTCAAATACTTGTCAAATATGAGTCAGGCCTTTAATATTTTAGCATTTGTTCCTCACTTTTGTCTTAGACACTGCTGATCCATTCTGAGAAGTACAAGTTCGAGCTAGTAGCTATCCTTTCCATAGAAATTTGGATATACTCGTACCTACTCGTGTGAGAACTGGGATGGGTAACCATTCCCAAAATGTTTTATAATGTATTATTATACTCGTACAGACACGTTCATATCCCCTAAGTAAGTATACAAGTATACGAGTTAAATAAGTATGTGATGTAAGTATCGAGGTGACTTAAGCCTATAAAATAACCAGTTCTAACGTTTCAAACAAAGGCGAGCGATGTATAAACCACAGAGCATAATACATAAAGAACGAGGGAGGTTAGAGGTCAGGGCGCAAAAAAGGTTAAACTGTACTAAATCTACGTACGTAGGAAGCGTTACATGAACCTCGCACCTGCTTTGTGCATGTTAAAGCAGGTAACATTAGTTCCTACTCGTTTGCATTGGTACAATAATACTGTGATAATGACGGCTGAATGGCATTGTGGCACGGTGGTGGTTGGGTAGAGTTTTTGAGACGCACTTTCGAATAGCTTGGAATGCTTGGATGTAATACAACTTATACTTTTCTTTAAAATAGGAGCGTAGTGCATCTTGAAGGGAAGAGAAAAGCGTGTTGCGTCTGATTTTTATGAGACATTTTTATTTTTGTAAAGAGTATTTAAAATATATTTCCATATTCTATCTGTAAGTACACTTGTTAAAACGATACAAATAAACCTATAATTACGAGTTGCGTGCCTGTAGCCGTGATTTTAATAGAAACCTTTACTTATTCAAAACACATTCTATAGCAAAAATAAGTCTTCAAATCAGTAATTCTTTAGAAGTTTATAAATAAAAGCCTCTCAATTATAATAACGAAAGTACCTTGTTCTATACATAGCACACTTTTATTATAAAAAGTAAATCACTACCCAAATTCAATGGCAAAGTCATTTTTATAGCTTCAAACGTTTACTCCTGTAAAAGACCGAGATCTCAAAATGTTAGCATAACTAAGCAATGTTTACCATCGCCTTAAGACTGTTTCGTTTTTCTCTCTTCAGATTTTATATTTTACGAACACGAGGAAAGCAAAGAGGAGCTTAACTTAAATAAAATATGCCGGCTTTAAAGTGTTTGGCGGTGCCTATAGAAAAAATGCAGCACTCTAGTGGTTGCTGCATCGGATGGGAACGCGTTGTGTGGTTAAAGTCTACTAGAAACACTGTGAGTTATGCCAAGTGTGGGAAAATTCGGGAATTTAGTTATACGACTAATACTTGTATGAATACCTATTCGAAATACAGTATACATTATGGGCCTTATTACAAAAAGGTAAACACACTTGTTTAAAATGACATTTCTGTACTACATGAAAATTTAGGTACTAGTGTTCAATGTGCGTTTAACTTTTTGTCATAAGGCCCTATAATTTATGCAGAACAAGGCAGGTTTAATAAAACAAGCTATGCCTAGTATTTGATACCACTATAATCAATTGTGATTATAAATAATAATAGGTATGTCGATACATACCCACTTTTTATAAGCTTTTAAAACGTAATTCTCCCTTAACAAGTTATAAATTTTAAAGCAACGAAAAATCTAATTTGACCGACAATGGAAACTAATCGGCGTTCCAAGGATAACATGAATGTTTTATTAGAGAAGTAGCCTCGGAATTTTAGGTTCATTGTGTCAATAATAAAAAGCTTGTTAAAACTGTTAAAAGATACAATGAATAAACCGTGACCATTTGCAACGCCAGTGCGCGTGGACGCACACTGGGTGACACACGAACCAATCACAGAGCTCTATTCAACGCTGTGCGTTCGATTTGCTGCTTCACAGCAAGCATCATTTGTGAATACGGGCGTTAGTCTCACTTTGCATCTATTTAGTTGAGACACCACTAGCACAGTCAGTTTAATATCGTAGAAAACTGCAATGAAAATTTGGAGCTTGATAAAGGGTTAATTGTCCCATGGTAAACAGAAGCACCTGGCAACACTAAGGTGCGAGAGTCAGCCGCGGTTGCGGGCTAATAGCACATTAGAGGAGCCATCTCAGCTCGCTGCTTTAAATATTAACACCCAACCTCTCTCAGCCTCCCCAAAAGGCTTTTTATTTGTGGATAACGAGATCGCTCCACTGCCACTGTAATGAGGTTTCTTATATCCTAATAATGAGTTTCATATAGTTATTTATTAAAGATTTAGTGGCCGTAACTCGGTCAGTTATACCCCGGTGTTGGGTTTATGCGAATTTACGTTTACGGCGCATCGTTAAGCCACCACTTAATTATAAAGGTGGTCTCGGCGATTCATATTATATGAAGTTTTATAAATATGCAGCTGCTGCTATAGCCGTTATGCTAAGCAATCATCAGGTACCACTGCACTATTTGGGGTCAGTGGCTGATCTAAGAGTTATAAAAATTTAATGATATTATCCTCATGGATTGCTTAATTTTGTTTTAATAGCAAACAAAGTGAGTTATTTGAATTGTCTTCAGATTCAATTTAAAATACGAAAACCTTGTCAAAAACTCAATGAATATATTTACTCAATTCCCAAAGTTAACGAATTTAAATTACTTTTGCAAGCGTCGAAATCCCATACGATTGTTTATGTCGGAACGAATATCTTTTAGTTCGTTACGCCCACAACACAAATCCTTGCTGTGTATAATTCAAGGTACTGCGGGTAACAAATTGGTGTTCCAGCATGTTTTCGCAAATTGTCATCGAGACGTACCAGGTTGTTTCCGGAGTAATGCGTAATTAAGCGACAAACAAATACGGAGTTACGTCGTGTTTGGGAACCACCCCCGCAGATGTGCGCGAACCTTCGGCATGAATATTTATGATTCAATATGTAAACGTCACTCATTAAAGCGTTTAATCTGACGCGCGGTTGACGCAAGAATTTATTGTAGGTACCTCGGTTTCTGTCGCGCTAATTTTGTAACAAGGAACGTATACCTGCTATGTACGAGTATGTCAGTGTCTCTAACATTAACATCGGAAAGGCAAAGTATTTTAAAACATACATTAAAAGTTTCTACTTGTGAAATTTCATTAATATTTTCAACTGAAATTGTATTTCGGTATCTGAAACAGTTAAGCTACATTGGAAAGCTTCAACACTTCCAATCTCAACTATTCTAATTACAAACGCCTCCAGCCTTCATTATGTATAGACGCGACAATTCCGCCGAAGCAATTACAAATCGTTATTAAAAACTTGTTCACGATTCGTGATTTTAATTTTTCGCTAAACTTTCGCAATATTTCTCCCGGGGGTCGACGGAAAGCGGAATTTGCATATTCAGCAGTAAAATTTACGTCACAAACAATGCCCTATTACGGTACAATGGAAATGTCTTTACATTGTTGCGGCGCGCGCGTCGACGGCCTCACACGTCACTGGGTCTGGCTCAAAGGGCGAGAGCTGATTTACTGCGAGGACCTGTGGCTGCGCGTGTTTAAATGAAAATTATACACGGGCCCCTCTCTATGGGGGCGCGACCTTTCCCTCGTAAAGTAACTAATTTATGAACTCGTGATACTTCAGCGGAGGTGCCCGCGCCCCGCTCTTGAAATTTTAAACACCGCCCGCTACTGTGCAAGCGCTGAATTTTTTAGGCGGCGTTACACATCTTGACTTTTGGGCGAATCAATGCTTTTTAGACATGAATACGTCAAAACGAGTCTGATGCTGCTCTACATAAGCGCTTTATTCCTGTCTTGAGGATAAACAAACTTTTTCCGTAGCTTTGTTGTCCCTCGCCTCCATCGTGTGGGTTGTATTATTTACTAAAGACACGATTCTTCTTAAGGTGCCTATTTTTGTGTGATGTCGTAGTTGATTCCAATGTCCGTATCAAATGAGGAAGAATTATTTATAATGACATTTCGTTCATGTAAGTACTTTTTATCAGATATAAATCAATTATTATATCTTGGAGAATACCCGGCACCGAAAGAAAAATGCCACTAGGTACACCACGGAGGCATTGTCTAACCCTAATACTTGATGATTTAGTGCACCTAATAAATAATTAATGTTATTTGCACTGATTGTGCTCCGCATCAATGGACCTGATTGGTTTGAATTTCATTAGATAACCACATTTTGTTATTAGCATAATTAATTACGTTGTTGGCGCTATAATTTACACCCAGTGACACGATTCAGATAATACGTTGAATAATAGTTAGTGTGAAGATTTATCTTTTAGATGCATATCTAAAAAAAATTGGCTAGAAAAAAAGAAGGACTTTTGAATTTTTCACTATGTTTGTCAAATTCCTTAACTTTAATGCAAACGAAAAAGTAGAAATTACAATGTTTAACAAGGTTTTTTGTTTGGACATAACTCACGGATAAACTCGACGGCCTCAAATGTTATACAACGGGGTATGTAGATACGGGAATAATATATGCGTAGGTGTTACCTGTATACGTTGAAGTACCTATACGCATAGGCAGAAAGGGACAGAAGATCCGCTCCGGTAAAAAAGTTAAAGTATTCTACCAGGATGCGCGTCGTGACAATATCTTATCGATGATTTTAGACGACAAACGTATGGGCTTATCGTGAAAAATCGATAAATGGCGCGATAAAATCTTATAGTAGCGCGTATCTCCTTAAGCTGAGTTGTACCACCTTATTTTAACCGTAACAATAGCAATTACTGGTACTTTTTTGTATGTATTTTGACAGATTTTTAAAGTTAAAGTAAGATGGTGCAACTCAGCCTTACAGGTCAATCAGATTATTACTGCTAGCAGTCAATTGCAGATGTTATTTCGTTAATTTGTGAAAAAGTCAGTAAATACTTTGAAAATCGCTTGTAATAGAAATGGGAATTAGGGCGTCAATGGTTGGGTGAATGACCAACATGAAAAGCTGGTTAAACGCTGACTGTACAAAACTAAGGTCGTTGTGCACCGTTTTATGGACTTATTAAGTATCAATAAGCAAACTTAATGGGAGCAGTACTTTGCCGAGTTAAACGAGACTGTTCCCACCTCTCGTTCCCACCGTTTCAACTTCTTTACGACCAGGATCAAAGATTGACGGTCAATGAAACCTACACCTGAGTCAAGTGTTAGGCAGATATGCTTTTGAGTTAAGAGCAAACGAAGACACTTTTGTGTCTTATGTTGGATACAAACCACCAGTGAATATGATATGAAATTCAGCCAATCCCTGCGCACACATAGAAACTTTTTGTTGCCAGTTTCTTCCACTTGATACGAGTATGTGGTCTAAACGAAACTTGTCAGTAACGACACAAGCAACATTAACCCTTGCATTGTATTACGTTGCGCATAGTCTTTAGCGAGCATAGTAAATCGTGTACCGCGTTACGCATAGCCGATAGCCACTAGCGAATATAGCAACGGTGTGCTATATCGCCAACAGTGTTTGGTCACCACCACTCGACAATGACTCGACTGCCTGTGGTGAAAAAGTGTGTACTTTTACGCAGTCTCTAGGGAAACATAAAATACCTACTGTATTTCATTGAAGTACATCCCGCCCTTACCATATTGAACCTGACCCAGAATTTTGATTAAGCACAAACTAGATTATGGTTAGGGATTGAGCCCGTTTCTTCAACTACTAAACAGTTAATAGCGTTTCCCTCAAACTTGGAGTTACTTATTTACCGACATCGGCTATGAGAGTTATGGAGGAAGTTTACTCCTACCTCGATGTAATCCGAGCCCCTAAGCTATATGCAAATCGCGGTACAAATCGGGATATTGCCACATGTGTTTATGTTATTTGCCAGATACAGTTTCGTGTTATTACAATAGTGATAATAGTTTAGGCAGAGTTTGCAGACAGTTTCTGTTTTGATTGATGGTGAGAATAAGCGCTGATATGGCATTCGAATTATCAACTTGACCTTGTAAGCAAGTGAAATTGTAACTGAGGCGCCTGAGTTCTTGTAAAGTTAATATAGGAGCTTTGCTAATGGACTCTAGAGCCTAAACTTACAATAGACCGAAATTTGTTTGATGGTCAATACTAACTTCGTATACTTAACTGGAGATTTATTGATCGTGGTAGTTGTATAAACGTCGAATCGCAAATATAAATTGTGATTATATTAAAATAGACCTGAAATTTAAAAACAATTTGTCAAAAAAGGAGTTTTAACACTAGAGTACACGCGTGGCCTACTATAGTAGACCAGGGTAACATTTTACGCTATAACTTTTTAAAAACTTGCGCCAGAGAGCTGGCATTCCAGGAAAGCCTCGTTTACTAAATTTGTCAATAAGCCAGTAAAGCTTGGGTCGCTAGCGTCTGCGCATTTTTCTAAAATTGGCCATCAAAACTGCGGGTATACTCAAAAGCCCGAAATCACTCGACAAAAAAAATATGGAAGACTTGCAAAAATGGATTTACCCCATGTATCAGGTAGTAGAAAGTCTTGAATACTATGAAAAATAAAAAACAAATCATATTTTTTCAGTAAATAATTTTTTTGCAAACATGGATCTCAGAGTGCAATTTTGGTTCAAAAAATTTACAAATTTTAAATCCGTTTATAATGTTTGATCCCAAATAGTATTATAAAGAAACTTTGATTATAAAAGAACTATAATAAACACTTTTATTATTTACATAGTAATTTTATTCATAAATTGCTTACAAACTGATTTACAGTGATTTTAAATTGGCTTACCAGAGTAGGCCGCGCGTGTATTGGTGTAAAAAAAGGGGCGCGTGTACTGTAGTGTTAATCATGCACGTTACCAGTATTAAATAACACAGACTGTAGTATGAAAGGATTTTGGTTAGATTATTAACTTCTCGTGTTACAAAATGAGTTGCGGCCACTGGATGGAGTTTCATCCGTTAAATATCAAGTGAAAATTTGGAAAATGTGGCGTTAAGCTGGAAATTGTTGTAGTTTTTGGAAGTTGCGCTACAGGTGAGAGGTAAATGGTTGCCTGACCGTCGGATGACTTGCGAAAGTTTATTCGAATTGCTTACTCTGAACAAACTATTGATGTATCTCTACTAAAACATTTATGTATCTATAAAAAGGTATCCCATAAAGACATCAAGCCTAGGATGTTATTTTTAAATCGACCTTACACCTGTTTATAGAGTAATTTTCTCTTAAAAATCTTACCGCATATGAGATAGGGCGCTCTATATTGCCTCTTAAGCTTCACGTGGTTTTTATGAGGGCTTTAGAAGTTATTCACGATGATATTATAATTTTTCTATATTACACCTAATATCTGATTCCAAACCAAAAATAAGTGCTCTACAGTTTATTTTTTTTGTGAAATAAGCAGGTTAAGCGTTTTGGAATCTAGCTGACATATTATTAGGCTAGAAAATACATAGTACTTAACATATTTCTATACGAAACAATTCCCCTTTAGCTACTCATTTAAATTGTTTAATGAAATGAATAAAATCACTAAAATGGGAATACAGTTGAGTACATAAGCACTTACTTAATACTGTTCTAAATAATAAGACTTTAACTTGATATAAAATTAATAATATATTATTCAAAACTTTTAACAGAAATTATATTAATATTTTCCAATGTTATGTATGTTGAAACACCTCAGTATATTTTTGGAGCGCGTCAACAAGGTTTAAAGTTTCGTAATTAATTTCACTTCAGTTCTAAAGTGAGTTTCGCAAAGGAAGTTACTTCAACAGAAAGCAATGAAGCACAAGTTGCACTTCGAAGACAGTTTTTAATCTTTTGATTGATGCGAACGTTCTTCGTGAAGTTAGTAAGGTCTTAAAAATCTTCATTAGGTCAGTAAGTGGTTGGAAAGTTAACCTAGGTGGTTCAATTTGAATAATCACATTGTTAAATGCTCTACATATTTGGTTATAATAATAATACAGATTTAAATCAACCTGTACTGATTGAAAATACATTCTAAGCTTCAGAGAGCACGTTAATAATCAATTCGATTGAGCCATACCAGAGTGACTTTAGTTATTAGAGCTTACACGATGGTTAGTTTCCTGATTTTCCGAATTTCTAGTGAATAAAAGAGGTTTAACACTTTACCAGTTGGGTTTAACAAGCAAAGTTAGTTCAGCACTGAAAAAGTTAAATTGACGTCACCGATCGCGTTGATCAGAACTGCAAAGCCAGAAAATTAATGTTGCCACAATTTATCGTATTATTTTAATGTTCTCAGTAAGTTAAGTCCGTATACTATGAGGTCTCACAGTACGCGTGGACGCACAGGGTCACACACAAACCAACCACAGAGCTCTATTCAACGCTGTGCGTTCGATTTGCTGCTTTACTTAAGCCAGTATCGTTTGTGAATACGGGTATAAGAGTTGTCATCCTGAAATTGGATTTAACAACTAACAGGTTACCTTAATGAGAATACAGAAATATGTAGAGTCAAAGTCAAAGTCAAAGTCAAAATTTCTTTATTTGTTTAGACTAATAAATAGTTCTTACAAATCGTCATTTTGCTCTTAAGGAGCCTCTACATGTCTCATAATCTTTTTACCCTACCAGCGCTTCGAGACCAACATTTGGCAAGTGCTGAGAAGAAGCGCCGCAACAAACTCAGTCACCACTGTCTGCCGGTTAATATAAAAAAATAGAAATAGCAGGTACATTCGATTCAGGAGCAGTTCACTGAATTTACCATGCATTCTTGTATAGTGTATCTTATAAGAATGGGTATACAAAATTGCGTGGCGTATTAAACAAGGTAGTGACGTGCTAATATCTAGACTTACAGATTACATACCCAAATACTAGTAGAAATGACTCGCATACATAAGTTGGATAACTTGGATTGACCAGTCCCCGAAAGCAGCGCCTGTTCACAGACATGACGAGTGAACCAGCCATCGCTTCACTCGACCATATTAGAGGGAATGTAACGACCCGCCTCACTACGCCACCACCCCAGAGACATTTTAGTGAGAATGACAATACCAAGTTATCTCTTAGAGAAAAAAAAAACCAATAATAAAGTTAAGTAACAGTCCAGATTGAGAAGCATGACACTATAACATTTTAGAAAATTAGATTAGTTTATACATTACTTTTCATAGCACGATTTTAATTCTTTTTAGTGCGAGCATGAGAGGACCATAATCCTACTCCCAGGATGACTTATCATTAAGAAAATCTCGAGTTGTATAATAGGCTTTTTTAAGCATGTGATCTTTAACTATACCTTTAAATTTATTGTACGGTAGCTCTTTATATTTATCAGGGACTTTGTTATAAAAATGGATACCTTGTCCCATAAAGGTGGCAAACACTTTATTAAGTCTAAAAGCGGGTATAGCCAATTTATTTTTATTTCTAGTATTGATTTGGTGAATATCACTTTTCTTTTTGAATTCATTAATATTTTGTTGAATAAATAGAATACAGTTTAAGATGTATTGTGAAGCGGCCGTGAGAATGCCAATTTCTTTAAACAATTCTCTAAGGGACGCTCTTGCTTTCATTTTATACAAGTATCTTATGGCACGTTTTTGCAGAATAAATATTGTTTCAAAATCTGCAGCTTTGCCCCATAGCATGATTCCATATGACATTAGGCTATGAAAGTAGCTAAAGTAGACTAAGCGAGCTGTTGAAACATCGGTTAATGACCGTATCCTTTTTATTGCAAAAGCCGCTGAGCTGAGCTTTCCCGCCAGAGTTTCTATATGGGAGCCCCACTGGAGTTTTGAATCCAGGGTAATTCCCAGAAATACAGTAGATTCTACCAGATCGATTGCATTATTATTAAGTTCTATTTGGGTACTAACTGTTTTTACGTTAGGCAAAGAGAATTTTATACATTTTGTTTTCTTTGCATTCAGTTGTAGATTATTTGTAGTGAACCAACTTAAAACTCTAGTTAGTGCATTATTTACATCGTCAAAGTTATTTTTACTTCTATCAATATTAAAAATCAAAGATGTGTCATCAGCAAATAACACGATTTCGCAAGAGTCTTTAACAAAATATGGTAGATCATTAATGTATATAAGAAACAAGAATGGACCCAGAATGGACCCCTGCGGAACTCCCATTTTCACAGGTGACCCAGAAGACAAAACACCATTTATGTCGACTTTTTGAACTCTAAAGTTTAAATAGGATTGTATTAAATCCAAAGCCGAGTCCTTTACCCCATAATAGTGCAGTTTGCGAATTAGCGTTTGATGTTCTACGCAGTCAAAAGCTTTTGAGAGATCACAGAAGACCCCTAGTGCATTTTGAGAATTTTCCCAAGCCTCGAAGATATGTTTAAGTAGTGCAACCCCGGCATCGGTGGTGGAACGACCCTTGGTAAAACCATATTGTTCACTATGAAATAGTTTATTAGAGCCAAAGTGAATCATAAGTTGCTCCTGTATGATTTTTTCAAAAATCTTGCTCAAAGCGGGCAAGATAGAAATGGGTCTATAATTGCCAGGGTCGGTTTTGCTACCAGACTTACATAATGGCATTAGTCTACTGTGTTTCATGAGGTCGGGGAAGATTCCCTTCTCTATGCAATTATTGAATATTATCGCTAACTGTGGGGAAATTATATCAATAATGTGTTTGACTATCTTGACAGAGATGCCCCAGATATCAGTTGTACTCTTTACATTTAAAAGATTAAAAGTTTTAGTGATATCTAATGGAGTAATATGTTTAAAAGAGAAGTGAGAGTCACAGGGTGTCACGTGGGTTTTCAATATTTCTTCAGCCTCGGAGGGAGATGACTTTAAGTTGGCAGTTGTTGCTGAAGCTATATTAACAAAAAATTTGTTAAAAACTTCCGCTACATCTTTATCTGCAGATATCAAATTATCGTGAACTTTGAGAGAAAAGTCATTATCTCTTGGTTTTAGTTTACCAGTCTCTCGGTTGATAACATTCCAAGTTTCTTTTATTTTATTACTGGCGTTTCCTATCTTGTCCCGAATATAAAAAGACTTAGCCATGAAGCAAACTTTCTTAAAAATTTTTGAATACTTTTTCACATGCTCAAGAAAATATACTATTATTATACTTTTTCATGCCATAAAGCTCATATAACGTATTTCGACTTTTGTATATTCCCTTAGTAGCCCAGTCACTAAACTTAGATTTGGTATTTGGTTTTAATGGCTTTACAGTAAAAACTTTGTCATGTTCGGTTTTAATACATTCGAAAAGGTTATTGTAAAGAGCATCTGGGTCTCCCTGCACGTACGGCACTAAATGCAATTTATTTCCAAGATTATTCTTAAAACGTTCTAGACGACTAATGGTTACAGGTCTACATACGGCATTTTTGTTACTTGTATTATTAGAATTATTAAAAAGAAATTCTACTTTAATACCACAGTGATCTGACGTAAGATTGTGTATGACAGCTTTTTTGTCAGGGACACAGCTAGAGAAAATATTATCTAGACAAGTAGCTGTGGTTTCCGTAATTCTAGTTGGCTCCTTAAATTGACTAAACAAATTAAATGACTTAAAAAGGGAAAGTAGTCTTACAGAATATGATGATGAGCTATCTAGTAAATTGACGTTAAAATCTCCACAAACTAAGACCTTTTTGTTGCTGTTACAAGTTTTATTAAGAGCATCCTCAATAGCCGCTTCAAAAATACCAAAGTCCCCAGAAGGGGGTCTATACACACATACAATGATGTAACTCTCAAGCTCGACACAGGAAATTTCGATAACACGCTCAACTGATAGCCCTACTACATCTTTGCGTTCTTTACATTTAATATTATTATTGACAAATATTAAGGAGCCTCCGTGAATGGCAGACTTCCTGTAAAACGCGCTACATAACTGATAATTATCTATGTAAAGAGAGCTTTCATATTTCTTAAGCCAGTGTTCAGTAATACACATTACATTAATGTCAAAACTTTTTAAGAAAAGCTCTAATTCTAAAACTTTGCTGGTCAAGCCTTGAACATTTTGATGAACAATCTTGAATGTTCCAGACTTGGCCTTTGTCGAGTGCCTCAGTTTAAACAATTAGTAGTAGGTACAGTCTTAATATTATTACTATTTACATAGTGAGAAATCAAATTATTAGTACCCTGATTATGATTATTTTTATGAATATGATTACATTTAATATTGAATGCAATCAAAGAGGCTAATTTATTCTTTAATTTTTTAGAGAGATACATTGTATCTACAGTCAACTTAAAGCTAGAAATAAATTTATTTATGTCAAAAAGTAAAAGTGCGTCGCTATGACGATAAGTCAGGTTATACATTAGTATATTTAAATCAAATATTTTCTTGTTGATCTTATTGAAATAATACCCTGAATTTACATAGGGTAAAGCACACAAAATTATCTTAATCCATGTGAGTCCATGAAACACTTGCTATGTTAACGATGCGCTTGCTAGAACAAGGGTATTTTGGGGTCGGCATATCTGGTACCGAAAGGCAGTAAGTACCTACCTTTCATCCAGCAACATAGTTCATTAATTTTATATTTACATATCAATACATACCTATTATAAAATAAAGTCGCTTTCCCGTCCATCTGTCCCTATGTATGCTTAGATCTTTAAGACTACGCAACGGATTTTGATGTGTTTTTTTTTAAATTGATAGAGTGATTCAAGAGAAAGGTTTTTAAGATAATAAAGGTACAATTGATCTGTGCAAAGTAAGGGCGGGTCACAAGTTGTTTATAAGAATATTTAAACAATATTATAGTGTAAACGCATCAAAATTCTGGATATTTGGTCGTAAACAGATTCTTTGACAGCTGAAATCCGGATTTGGAAAAGAATAGAATATGGGAAACGGGCGTAAATGGATAGAGTCCACAAGTGACAGAACCTCATGAGTTGAAGAAGGTAGGTAGGTACTCTAAGGCCTCAAATACATAATTATAGAAATAGTTTTTGATGACACGGAATATACAAAAAGAAGCTCAAAATACCCTTATGAGTCGAAGTGCACTATGCTAATGCCTCAAATTAATATAAGCCTTATCATTGACGGTGACTCATGTGTCCCCATAATTTTACTGGCAGTCTTGTCCATAAGTCAGCTGAGTACCCCTAAACTGAATATTTATGCCGCCGTGAGTACCCATCTTAAATGTGCCAGCGAGTCTTGCGTCAAAACGATTTTGCATAATTTATGTACCAAAATATACTGCAATTTATGCAAATGAGCGCCAGAGTGACACAAGGTGTATTAAAACGGGACCCGATTGTAGTAAATATTTATGACTTGGTCATTTCAAACAAAAAGGATTGTATGAGACAGTTCTACAAATGTTCACAAAAGTTTGTGCCCCAGTTAATTAACAAAGATTTCACTCAAAATTAAACTTTATTTGAGAAGAGTTAAATTACTTGAAAAATACTCCCATTGTTGTGAATCACGTTGTATTTACATCGGTAAGTACGTATACTACAACTATATCGTAAAGGTCTAAAAATCTCGAATATTATTTAGCCATGTTATAAAATAATAATAAAATATCAGAGGTTTCATTATGTTTCAGAAACCTTTTAGTGTTGAGTGGATATCGTGTTTATTTGTTTACCATACAAATTTATCGAAGCACTTTTATTCTCCGAAATCCAAGTTACGAATAATACCACAGACTAGTAAGTAATACCTACTCGTATTATAAGTGAAAGTTTGTGAAGATGTTTGTAACTCTTTCATGCCAAGGCTACTGAACGGATTTCGATGAAAGTTTTCAGTTTTATTGTTTAAACAGCAGAATAATATACAGTGTGTCCCAAAAAGTAGTGTCAAGCCGAAGCCCAGAGGTAGAGCATCACTTGGACTATCCAAATCACCCCCATGATGTATGTTCAGCGATTTTTGATAGTTTTCGAGTTATGATTGTTTTAATTATTTCTGTGCTTAGGCACTTTTTTGGTCACTGTGGCGCGAAGAGTCAAGAGTTACATGCTTGATTTTTTTTTATTATTATTAGATGAATACTAGGCCTAGCTAATTCAAAAGTGTTTACATCCATAACACGAATGTAAACTAAAATCCTGTATGTTGTAAAAAAAAACCATAACTCGGTGATCTGGGTAGCCCTAGTGATGCTCCACCTGTGGGCTTCGGCTTGACACTACTTTTTGGGAAATCCTGTCTATACAGGAATGACGATATGCGAAAAATTTAATTTCACGCGGGCGAAGCGGCAGGCAAAAGCTAGTAATACATAATAGCGTCTTACAGTACACCAATCTGGGCTCGTCTTCACGTTACAGAGGTCGTCCGGAGCAAGTAATACCAGCGAAGGCCGTAGATCAAACATTTTCATGATATGGTTGCAATTTGCGCGGCCGTTATGTGGTAATAGTGGTTCCTTTCCGAGATGAGAATATCTCTAGTAGCCAGTGCCTGCCATTAATTCCGACACTAGTGTTGCCAGATTCAATTTATTAAGGCTTGATTTGATCAGTTATAAAGTAAGTACCTAACTAACATAATTAGATACAACCAAGAACTCATAGTCTAAAATCTAACTACTCCTTGGTTTACCTAAGTAGTGGCAAATAAAACATTTTGTTGTTGTTTGTTAATAAAGTTAATCAACCACGAGCAGAATAATATGGGTCGGTACCAAACTTGTTTTATAGAGGTCAACTTTAAAACATGCCTAACGAAAAGGTAATTTTTTAATTTTTATGAAATAAGCTTGAAATAACGAAGCCTGAAGGTTAAATATCTGAATAAGGGTTTAGTTTTAAATCCCCAGTTAATACACCTTTGGAAGATCCACCGCTAGTGTTGTCACAGGATTTACTGTGCAAAATATCTAATAAGTAAATGTTCTAAAAATATCAAAATATACCTAATTAATTATTATAAAGTCATTGCCCGTTCTTGTTATCATGTGGTTTAAAACAATTACATTGTATACAGGCGCGTTAGGAAGTCGTGAATGATATATATATTCGCAAATAGCTAAAGCATCCTTTGAAGTCTCGTGACTCCCACGGTCATACAGGGCCTCATTATTATTGTTTGAAGAACAACCTACAACCAGAATATAAGAGTAAACAGTCCTTCAGTTGTTTTATTTTCATGAAGAATTTAACATGATGTGGGTATCTCTTGTACACTCGATGACTAATAAAGCTAAATACTATGGCATCATAAGTAGTAGGAATCAGCTCTATTTTGACTTGATTTTGATGTGCGGTCCCTGTACACTAAAATGAAACAAAATAGGCTATAATATATTTTTTTCCTGACTGCACTAAACAGGGCGTCGTACAGAAACATAGGGACACGTTTCTTTGGTAAAAAATAAATAGCACGCTGTTGTACCGTGAAAAGCTCAATTGTGACTAGAATTCCATGAAGCGATGCATAGTTCGCCATCACCCACGCGCCTTGAACCGTTTTCGAGAAATCAAGCGTTGTTATTTGCTAAAATTTTTAGCCCAACCTATATAAACATTGCGCTACACTGAGCGGTAAATATTTCATTTAGTGCGTAGGTGTTTCTAATTTAACCCTGACCTATGGGATTTTCCCTTTACGTTCTCTTTTCTTTCTAAATTGAAAGTGTGGGCGTTTAAAATAATAATGAATTCGTTCGTTCGTTCGTTTCAGCCAAATGACGTCCACTGCTGGACAAAGGCCTCCCACAAGGTTTTCCACAATGAACGGTCCTGCGCTGCCCAGAAATGAGGAGATCCGCAGGAGAACCAAAGTAACCGACATAGCTCGCAGAATTGCTAAAATCAAGTGGCAGTGGGCGGGGCACATAGCTCGTAGAGACGATGGCCGTTGGGGCAGGAAAGTTCTCGAGTGGCGACCACGGGCTGGAAGACGTAGCGTGGGCAGGCCTCCTACTAGGTGGACCGACGATCTGGTAAAGGTCGCGGGAAGAGCCTGGAATAATGAATATTTAAACATATTAAAAAAGACAAGACTTTAACATAGAAGAAGAACTGGAACTCGGAATTATTTATTACCTTTTGGAATACGATTTACGATACATAATAATATTGTGTAACAGAGTTAAAAGTAGGCTGAAATATGAGTTCATAATGAAAACCTCTTAGCCTTCAGCCGCGTAGCCGGCGAATGTAGCGCGGCGTTATATGTATTCTCATATCTTCATATTGATATTCGCGTACCATTTACTGTGGCCAACACTATAATTGAAAGAAAGCTCTTCTTTAATCTCAAGAAATTACCGCAAGGCGCCGATGCTAAACTACTCAGAACGATAAAGCTATAATCAAAAACAAGTTTTAAATTAATATTCTTGAGTATTCTCAAAATTTCAAGGCACCAATTACTTATCCAATAATTAGCAATTTCAAAGGCCTGGACTGAAAGGAGAATTTTTAAGATCATAATATTTTCTATTTCTTAATTCAATTTAAAATTTATTACAAATTCGGAGAGGTTTGCTTTATGATGAAACGCTCAATGAAATTCTTACAACTAATTAGAATTAGTTTTGTGATTTGTGATAGAATTCGATTAAAAATTTATATCTTCTCATCTTTTGCGATCATACTCGTGATTAAAACGTGTCGATCATTTCATTATTAGCAAAATACACTCGACATCAAATAAATCGCACCTCCCGCAACAAGCACTTTTAAACGTATGCATTCCCACTTCCCACCAATATTAGCACCATTTAAAAGCTTAGTTCTAAACTTCATTTCATTAAAGGAAAGGTTTTTACCCCAAAAATATGTCCTTAAAAATATTGTTGGGGCACCATGATTGTCTCAGAAGAAAATCTTTAAAATTCGCGTCGCGGAAGGCGCGATTTATTTGATGTTGAGTATAGAAACTTCCAAAACACAAAATTCCGAAAATTTTTTTTTCAATGACCGCCAAACAATTCTTCGCATAGTTTGGACCTGAAAACGATTTTCCGAGTACCTATACATTTTCCGAAAATGGGTAAAAAATATATCAGATTAAACCAAACTCGCCGTGGTCCTTCGTCGCACTAAAATATCTTTTCACTTTCGTATTTTATATCTTTCGATGTCAAGTGTCAAGTCTGTCTTTCGGTGGCTTTATTTTAAAGCTTCAACCACACCAACGCGTGCAGACCGCCGTCACCGGCGCGACCTGTCCTCATGGCCTTTGATCGCGCCAGCGATGGCGATCTGCACGCGTTGTTGTGGTTGAAGCTTAAAACAATCATGTCGAGGACTTGTACCTACCTATTTTCTATGATTTTTGACGTGTCAAAAGTCAAGACTCATGTCGGCGGGTCTTGTCTTGGTGTGTAGAGTCCTTAATATTATCCAAATAATTAGTAAAACAACTTTAAAAAAGCTAATGCAACAAATAACTCAACTCTATAAAAATATTTTCTTTCGTCGACTTTCTTCGCCTCTGTTTCTACTCATACATAATTTGAATACTTATATCGAGGTATACCAGGGTAAGTCTCAATATTACTTACGATTACATTGTTTTACAATCAATCAAGATCAATCAAGTTACATTTCAGCATTTATTTTACAGATTCAATCGAAATAAAATTTATGTACTTACTTTGGTTATAAGGCTTTCAGACAGTGTCAATAAAATAAAATCCACTCAATTACACGTAGACGTGAAGAATAACAACTACGTTTGCACTAGGCTTAAAAAGAAAGAAATACTTTCTTAGCCTATTCAATAAAGAGCCACGTTTTTTAGATTTTTCAGATTAAAAATTGGCAATGGCTTTTACAACATTTATTTTTAATTTCTTTGATGTAATGCTATATTTTATTATTAACAAAAATAAATTAGAAATAATGAGGGAATAATAACTAATTAAGCAATAGGAACATAAAAATATTCACAACATAAGTCAGCTTATTTGAATTTCATTTGTAGATAGCATAATAGGCCCTTACGATATTAATTTGACTGGTTTCTAAGAAAAAAATAAGTAGGCTCTTGTAGTATAGTTAGTATTATTACGTTGCTGCTCTTTTAAGCGTACCTATTGTATATTTCTTGGTTATTTGTGGGACGATACTTAAAAAAGTCACAGTTTAAATCTAGTTCAGTACTTAGTTAACTAGTGATTGAGGACTTAGGCTGAGTTGCATCACCTTATTTTAACTGTGACTATAACCTTAACCGTTGTTTTTTGTATGGAGTTTGTCAGATTTTTGACGTTTGTGAAAGTTAAAGTAAGATGGTGCAACCCAGCCTTAATAACTGATTGATTAATTTAAAAATGTGACAATATAAATAAAAAAATATTAGCTGTATTTCAACTATAAAATGTCGATCACAAAGGCAAAAGGATTTATTAAAGTTGCATGCCAACGCACGTGCAGCTAAAGAAGCGCAGTTATAAACTCCGAAAGGTGTTGAACGTGGGAAATTAATTCGCAATTCAGCGGGCAGCACAATGCACGCAATTCATAAAGAATATTTTTATGAAATTTTTAATACTCGCATACACGCGGGCCGCTCTCGTAAATCAAGGAGCCCTTTGAATTTCCGCGCTCCGATGATATAGCGCCGGTGACAATGCCAGCCTTCGCCATTTATACACCAATATTCCCTTTTGACGAAAAACGACACTAATTGAACAAGGAAAGTGGATCCATTGAATCTTTTATTTGCTCCGTTATTATGAGTTCACAAGCGAACATTGACTACAGTTAGCACTTAATAAAACCTATCGATTTATCTTACGCTCGTTACGATGGCGATGTCTTTACTGTAATTGATTTCGCTATATCTGACTTATGATTAATGGAATGTAATCTACTGTATCAGTGTCTAATAAGCTGAAATTTGTAGCAATTTCCTATTTATCCTTATACCTTCGTGGAAACGTGTAACTGCTAAGTTGTAGTTCTTCATGTATTAGCTATACAGTAGCTGATTTTGATTATAGCTTACGGATACGACACGAGTCAGATATTGTAGCTTAATGGAGAAGTAATAAAACCATATCACGTTTTTCGATCAACCACTTTGGTGATACAAAATCATAATTCAGTGTTTAATATTAACTTTCCAACTTACTTTTGTAATCTTAGGGGTTTTTCATTGGTACCTACCTAATTTTTGACTGACATAGATAATAATTAACCGATTCGTACAATTGTTTTCGTTTTCGTTGTGTTACGTACGCCGATATTTCTGTCGTATACACAGTATTCTTTTATAATTAGTTATGAATAAATTGTGAATTTTGCTTCCATTATTTAACATTCAATATTTTCAGATTGTGATTATTTGTGTAAAAAAATATTTTACTGCATCAAAGTTCTTATTGACTTTTCGATACCAATTCTCGTGTTCAAGCGATTCTCATCCGATTTTCCGCCATTCCCGTTGCGATGCGCCGATATTTCTGTTCTGATATTTAAAAGAATAAATAGAAACTTTGGCTTCCATATTTAATTGTTAAAAGTTTCAGATTGTGATCCAATATCAAATAGATTTTACTGTATCAAAGTTCTTGACTTTTCGTTACGAATTCTCGTATTTTAGCGATTCTCATCCGATTTTCCGGCGTTCCCGTTGCGATGCGCCGATATTTCTGCCGGGTCGCGGCGGCCGGTTCCCAGGACGACGATAATTTGTTGGTCCGTCGCGCGCGCGGGTATCGCCGACGATATATCTCCTTCAGCCTCTAATCGCGCTCGATGCCCGATCATCGGTGTATTGGTCGCCGGATAAAATATACGATAGCCGATACTTTTGCAAATAGTAACAATACAATTAAGCGAGCGTTTCTAATTACTAACAATTATGTGAACATTCAAATGGTGAAACTTGCTTGCTTTCCTGAAGTAGCAGTGAAAATAGCGTGATATGGGTCCGCCGTTATAAGTATTTAGTCTGAGTCGAGTAAAATCTCAGAAATTGGATTGAAAAAAGGACATCTTTCATTATTTCATTAATTATTTGCGTATTAATTTGATAAGTCTAATGATACATACATAGTTATAGATATGTGAGAAGAACAAATATAGGTACTTAGTGGTAAATCCAGCAAAGATAACTTAGACTATTATCACTATTATCCTCATCACTTACCAAAAGTGCGTATAAATGCTAATACATTGAGTGGTTTGCCCACAAGTTTAGATGAAGTTGGTTCAATGTTAGGTATAACTTTATGATCCACGCTTGTAATGCACGACCAAGTAAATCTTGGCTGGTGTCTCTAAGACCACGTTCCTCCAATATTTGAACTCGCTCGTATTCGTAAAGCTATTTGGTTTACGACTGGAGCCATATCCAATGGCTCAGTTTGTACGAAAGTATCGTTTATTATTGTCATAACTGTAAGGATTTATACTTTGTTTTCCATCTAAACATTTGAAGCAATAATACTCCAGGTATTTTAGACGATGTCAAAACTACAAAGGAAAATGAAATTTAAAGTGAAAGACATTGAGTTTCATTTTGTCGTTAATCTAGCTAGATCAAGGCAATCACAAAATATGTTTGTTCCAATGTCTTGTTTTTATTTTCATTCAAAACAAACTTCGATCACAGCGAATCCAATATTTGCTACATTTACCAACTCAAGTCTAAAAATTAAGGCTGGGTTGCACCATCTTACTTTAACTTTGACAAACGTCAAAAATCTGTCGAACTCCATACAAAAAACACCAGTTATCGTTATAGTTACGGTCAAAGTCAGGTGGTGCAACTCAGCCTAAGCATTAAAACTTGAAACTACACTCGTCAACGTCATACATAGTCATTAAATATATTGAATATGGACAGTATTTGGACAGTGATTAAATAAAACAATTCCAATTTATTGTCGCGCACAAAATTGTAATGGTCTACTCTCATAAATAAATAATTTGGTGTCATTCGAGACACGCGATAAACGAACACTTGTTCGTGTTTTCCCGAAACAAAAACAGCAAAATTAATAGTGAGAGAGTCCATTATCCTGCATTAAGCACTCAGTGAGGCGAATGGGGCATAATGGGTCGTCGGCGCCCGGCATAGGCCCTTTTATGTCTCCTAATAAAAACGTCACCACTACCCGATACATTGTCTGAATAAATAGATTATAACACGGGTTTAGAGCGGGATTATAAAGTTAGAAGGAAATGAGATTCATTAGCGAGTCATAATGTAGGAAGATCGCGAACGGTTTTAGTAACTGAAAGCGTACGAGCACTTGTAATTTTATACTGAAGGTTGAACGTTAAATTCTGAGAATTTACTATTTTTGTTTCGAGACCAAAATCCACTTTTAAAAGCTTTAACGCCACTTCATGGAAAATCACACCTGGTGTTATTATTCTCAATTATTTCAGCACGTAATTATTAAGTGGAGAATACGTCCTTTACGTCATTTATGCCTCGTACTTTACTACAAACGGATTTCCTCTACGTGTTAGTAACTAAATAATAGACTACATTGTTTCACATTATTCTCATAGTTCATTTGTTAACCAAAAGCACAATCGGAGCGTCAAAAGCTCGACGGAAATAAAAGACGACCGCAAAATCAGTAATCAAAGCCAGCTACTAATGACCCCAGTGAAGAATCGGCGTCGTTTAGGACACTGTGCCACCAACTGGCAGTTCCAATTACAGGTGTAGCAAGTTTCCAATTAGTGAACACTGATATAAAAAAACTAGGCCAAGTGTGCTGCGAAACTAAATTAGATCTGCCTGGTAGCTGGTCGCGTCTTCATAAAATAGCGGACTTTAAATGTTGAATTTTGTGTTTGGTGAACTAACACGTTCGAAATAAGCGCAGATTGCTTTTTATTCCTCCCATTCAGCCGTTGTTATTTTTCAATGTAATTTTTTTGTTTGTAATCGAACGGATATGGAATGGATTCCAATATGCGATCCTTTAATTAAGAGTCCGTATGCTGTTAAATGTATTGCTTTGCAATTGGATGATTAACAAATCATCATGATTACCAGTGTGTGTAATTATGTAAATACAATGTCATAGTTTTATTTAATTAAAGGCTGTGGCTGGAACTGGTAAAGGTAATCTGCCTATTTTTTCTCTATTTAAGTGTACATGAAAAAGTGGTGAGCCAAGTACTCTATCATACAAAGCATTAGGTACCTACTCGAGACGGCTCGGTCTTTGTTGTGATATTTTTTGTATTATAAATTTTATTGTATGAGAGAAAAGGGGGGATGCGAAGATTTTAAATGTCACTGATATCAGACTTTTAGTAGTTTATGAAAAGTATGCAACCAATTTTCATTCATTCTACTCTGCTCTTCATATACGTACGTATGCCTACGTATACTTCTACTCTACCTACTCGTACTTGTTGTTGAAATTTATATGGAATTATAATTACTTACATGCAAGTTTGTTCATAATTACGTTCTCTTCTGACATTTTGAAATCACTATCTAAGATGTGGATGGATTGAAAACACTCAAGCTGTTGAATGAACCTCAGTCTACAAGATGATAACGTTCTGATAGTCATGAAGTCAAAGAGATTTTCGGAGCTTACGCCAAAAACGTTCTACTATCAATGTTAAAACGGTCGTATTCCCAATTTCAAGCTTAATAGGATTAGAAACGTAATCGATACTATTATTCTTGTTAACGCGAGTTATTGTGACAACACGACCGGCCAACGGCGGACCCGCTATCCCAAGATAATTTTCATAATAAAACGTCCCTTTTCTCAGGCACTTTGGTGTAAATCAAGTTTTCCGGGCGCCCCTTTCAATTTCCTGACCGCAACACTGCATAGGGATGAGATATTATTTATTTATCATCGATGTTGTCGAGAGGTGAGATGTGTTCAGTGATCTGTTAAAGTACAACGAATACATTTAGTAGCAGATACGACATTTGTAATATTGGAGATAAGCGTTTTTGTAATGTACTTCATCGGGGTTGTTGTCGATTTGCCACAGAATCGATAAGTCATGAAAAAAACATGTATTGTGTAAATTCATCTTTATTACTATCAATTTAAGGAATTTTGTAAAGTGTGACGAATAAACTTTGTGGCGAATCGACAGTAACTCCCTAATCGCTGTGTCCATCGTTTGTATGTGTAGAATGCGTAGGCATTACTCACAAATACCTAGTCAAACAAATAAGTGAACTGAACACTATAATCCGGGCGTTTTCAAGGCGAGAGTGAATAGGCACTTACAGGGCAGATATGTACCAGCCTAGACTGCATCTCACTTAACACCAGGTGCAATTGCGGTCAAATACCTGCCTTGTCTAGCGTAAAAAAAAAAAGTAAAGATTTTAGATTTTTATTTATTTTACAAAATGATCACATAGATCATTAATTTGAGGTTTTATAAAGGCTAATAGGATCTGGCCCAGAAACTGTTTGGAAAAATCTAGACTTTCATAGCTCTGTCGGCATTTGTGTGACGTTTACACGTGTGGCTTACACGTTCACTGAACCAACAATTGTTATTATAATGATTTCTATTATTGTAAGTTCGATATACGACATTGTTAAACGAATCTACAAGACTTATAACCATTACCAACCGCGTATTAACGTGCGTAGGCGCGTATCTCTAGTTATTATAATGAAATATTATGTGTATTTCTATGAGCGGATAAGTAAGAACCGCACACATACCAATACCTTTGAAGCGAACTCACTAATTGGCAAGTGAATATATAATTAGAACGCAATTTTGTACGCAGCATTTTCGAATAGAACAGGAATAGCAAATCCTATTAGATAAATTGGTATTTGGTATGCATCGTCTCACAATATTGATGAAAATATTATGCTGTGCTGCGAATTGTGGAGTCTGATGCATAATGAACTAATTAAATTTACAATTTCATTATAATGAGGTGGTTTTCAATATCTTCGTCAAATATTACGTTGGTTTTCCTTTTTGTTTTAAAAGAGTATAGTCAGTTACAAGATAATTGTGATACAATTTTCATGCAAGATTTTAAATAGTAGGTAATTATTTCGTAATGGCGGCACTGAGGTACTAAATTCTATTCCATTGCGACACTTGTATTCATTAGTATTCTGTACTTAATGTTCGTTACATTACGTGGCCTAGATAAGATGAAACGTTCCAATGGTAAAAGAAAATACACCACATTATACATACTTCATTATTTAATTATCCAACCCAGTTTTAAATGTTAAAATATTTTCATGAATTAATTACTTTGCTTTTATAAATACTTCGATAGACCTAGTTTACATAATCTGTGAGGTCATTAGAATTAAAAAGTTCCTAAATTATTTACATCTCACAAATTCACTCCATAAGTTTATTTATTTTATTATATTTTACCTTCTACAAAATCACACATTCAAAATTTAAATTATGGAAGGCAGATCGTAATTCATTTAAGACTTTTGTTTTCATTAATCTAATAAAACAAGGAAACTCAAAGCAAACCGTCCATCCCCAATTCAAATAGGCTTTCACTGGGCTTTGCAATTCCTATTAATACAACTGCGTATACAGGGTGGCATATTGTAATGCCACTTGAAGGAAAAGTAATCTTTATACTACTCGAAGAATACATTCCTTTATTTATTAAAAGAAAGAAAACTGCATTCAAATATTTCCGAAAATTCGCTACGCTAGTTTACCATTCAAAGAAATAATTTAAATTGTTTAAGATTTAATTTGATTTATCAAGCTTGTTGGAGAGGTACTTCATCCAGGATGTAAGTACATAATTTTAACAGATTTATTCGGTTAGATTTTCGGGTGCGGCAAGGAAATTTTCGGAAATCTTTGAATGCAGTTTTCTTTCTCTTTTCAAAAATTTTCTTTGAGTAAAATTTTCTATCTTCAGTATTAACAGTTACTTTCCCTTCAGGTTGCATTATAAAATTCCACCCTGTATATCTACATCTAAACGTTTACTTTTGCAAATAGACGTCGAAGTATGTAATGGAAAATTCCTTTACTGCTCCTTTTATACGTTTCGATCAAATATTGCCCGATTCGTTTGGCGTAATTGGTACGGAAAACGTGAAAGAAAAACATTTTGATTCGGCAGATGTGGGGGCTGTTAGCGCGCATAATAAGATTTTAAATTTTAAATGAGTGTGCCGTGTTTTAGGTGGCCGAGTATGCTTATGGGTGACTTGAGTTAACTAGGGCTGAGTCACTTTTCTTTTTAACTTTTATGATAGTGATTTATGTTGTTTCATGAACAAGACACTTTTATTGATGTATAAGGGACTGTTAAATTGTCATCGAGACACAAAGTCAATGTAGACATTACACATTATGGAAGTATTGTTTTATTAACTTTATAAAGTGTTAGTATCTCTAGCTATAAGTAAACATAATAAAAGATACTTTTACTACATACGTATAACGGCATTTCTGTACCGTCATCATTAGGCGGGTCCATCTTGCGTGGGTATTTGGGCGGGTAAGATCAAAAATAAAGCCGGAATATGATTCTCACACACTTGTTTAATCAATCGGAACCAATTAACACTTAATTATAAGTAATTTGACGCAGATTAAAGGCGATTCGTCGATGACGTGCAACCTCCGTCGCGCTCGAATAAAAAGTGAGCTGCAAGATGGTTGCCCGTTTGACGTTCCGCCAGAATGACAGTATTTAATCTGTCATTCTCGTCTAGAAATTGAAGGTGGCGCTACCGTCGCGCCGTCACGGCCATTCTGACAGTCGCCCGTCCTCGGGCGCATGGGCATTTCTGTAACAAGTATTCACATTAAAGTTCCGCCTACACTGCTCGCCCATCCTGACCATAACTTCTCAATATTGCCCTACTAAAATACTATGACCGAACACAACTACAATCTTCCTCTGCGAAGGAAATCTGCAAGGCATGAGACCAACATCTCTCTCATCGCATTCACAACAGCATATTTCTAGACCGACCGATGCGTCCCTTCGACCAGTCACAAGGACATGGACCGGACAGCAATTTCTTTACGAATATGCACGACTTCCAATACTGGACCGGACAAATGCGTCCTCACGACCAGCCACAGAGGGCATGGACCGGACAACACCGTCCCTACGACCAGTTCCACAAACTCTTATACTGGACCGGACAAGTACGTCCTTTCGACCAGCCCGCGAGGGCATGGACCGGACAACACCGTCCCTGCGACCAGTTCCACAAACTCTTATACCTCCTGGACCGGACAAGTATGTCCCTTCGACCAGTCCTTGAAGACATGGACCGGACAATACCGTCCTTACGACCAGCTCCACAAAATCTTATACTGGACCGGACAAATGCGTCCCTTCGACCAGCCCATGAGGGCGTGGACCGGACAACATCGTCCTTTCGACCAGACTCACAACGCAAAACGTCATCATTCACCATCTTAACGACCGTCTAAGAATACAAGGTAAAATTTAACTAACCATGTTTTATTCCCTATGAACTTCGACCTCAACTTCAAATCTCATGCTATTATTAAAATCTTCAGAGTCAGCAGTTAAAGTTTCAGACCCAATAGATATAGTGTCAGAGCCATTCATGTCATTGTGGAAAGGTGTTATATCGGTATCATCGTGGTTTTCTCCATTTTCCGCCGTCACGGCTTCATCTTGCTCAAAATACTACTCGCATTTTCTTTGTCGGGTGGCCTTATTTCTTCACTTGACTGCCCTTGCAATCCCACTTCTGATAACGGCATTTCTGTACCGTCATCATTAGGCGGGTCCATCTTGCGTGGGTATTTGGGCGGGTAAGATCAAAAATAAAGCCGGAATATGATTCTCACACACTTGTTTAATCAATCGGAACCAATTAACACTTAATTATAAGTAATTTGACGCAGATTAAAGGCGATTCGTTGATGACGTGCAACCTCCGTCGCGCTCGAATAAAAAGTGAGCTGCAAGATGGTTGCCCGTTTGACGTTCCGCCAGAATGACAGTATTTAATCTGTCATTCTCGTCTAGAAATTGAAGGTGGCGCTACCGTCGCGCCGTCACGTATTTTAATATGTGTATTTCCTACTTTTTAACGACTCGATCAATAATGACTCATTTTGTCATCATATACGAAAGATATCTAAAGGCCTCGCCAAATAGCACGCGTATCCTAGTGTCGTAGAGCGATGTGAACCTACTGCTAGCACCGGCACTGTGTTTGACATGAAAGTCTCCACATTCTACGAACACAATTTGGCTAGCGCGACATCAGACTAGCGCACTAGAGCGCACTAGGTAGGTACGCGTTCTATTTGGCCAAGCTTTTAATCTTAAAACTTTGGTTTTATCACGTCAAAACCAAGCCTTGTTCCAACAATTTACCCTTTAAAGTGCTCTGCTCTGCATAATAATGTGTGGTTCATAAAATATTTTATCTCTAGGCGATTTAAGTAGCATTTGTTTGGGGCACTCAGTCATCATTAAAAATATAGAGGTGGCAACCCTAGTTATCAAAGGCGCTGCAGGCCGCCTGAATCCCCGCGGATTTCAATGTTTGGGCATTAAAAGTTGTTTGTTTCATTTATTTTTTTAAGATAGCGCGACACTTTATGCTAATTTTATAGTGCGATTCCGTTGCTAATTCGAACTAATCGCCTATTTTAAGTTTTGTTTTAACGCGCCGCTCTTTCTTATACTTACTAATCACTTGGTTTAAACTACTGTTATTACAGAACTTTCTGGGTTCTGGACTTTTAGCGGTTCTTTTTGTACGGACTTTTATTAATTATGAATTTCTACTGTAAGCCTATTTAAAATAGGCGTCATGTATAAGTAGTTGTTGCAATTCACGAAGGCGTGTGAGCTTTACATGTGTGGTGGCTCGCTACTGTTCGTTTTTTCAAAAGTTTTGATAGTGTCTACTCACGGACATTGCCCGCGGGCGGGACCGGAGGGAGCGGCGAGCGTTCGGCGAACGAACGAGCAATGTTTGGTTCGCGAGCGAACATCTAAGAAGACGATCCTGACGCACTCTCTTCAACGACTTTGCACTAAACGGTCTCGATATTATTGTAAATTTATACCGAATAGACAATTAATTTTATACAGTCCACTCCTTTTCATTTATAACTTCCACTACACTCACTAGGTATCGAAGTAACAGATAGACATTACACTATCGTTATGTGAATGTACACGTACACACACTGAAGTTCCAAGAACTACGAGTAATATACGCTTATTATGGCTGTTAATTCATATTGACTCTACACGTCGCACCGCACTCATGTGTCGTCAATTTGCCAAAGGTTTTGAATTAATAAAATCGCATCTTTTGTTTTTCCTCGCATAAGTAAGTAGCGAAAGGATTTCGTTTCCCTTGCATCTTAGCAAAAGGTTTTATTCTGTAGTAGCTTGACGTGCTGTTAAATTTACTGACTAGGTACAGTCAGCGTCAAATAGTTCGTGACACCCAAAGTAGCCAAAAATAACACCTCTTTTTACAATCCCCTAGTTAGGATGCGCAGACTTTATAATGACATGGCGTTAGAGAATCCGGAATTTGATATATTTCAACAAAAATTACACTCGTTTCGCAGAAGCATTGACACAGTTTTAAATATAAATATTGATAATAATACAAAAAATAATTGATAACTTTTTCCTTTTTTTAACACAGTTTATAGGGTTGTGTCTTTTGAGCATTTTGTATGTGTTTATTAATTGTGCAACGTAAATAAAATCATCGTAACTTACTTAAATGTACGCTACTTGTAGGTTGGAGTCTAGACACTGTTCATTTTGTTTATGTATTTTGATATGTAAATGACTGTAACCTGTATGTGTACTTATTGAATAAAATAAAATAAAAATAAACACGTCTTTGTTACAATTAGAATAAGGTTGTGTTGTCAACTTTTTGGGCACTTTAGGTGTAACTGACATGTACATTACATATCAATCTGGAATGATATCTTATAACATCATCATCATCATCATCATCATCATCATCATCATCATACACATCTTATGTGCTATTTTTTCAAAAATTATTTTTCTTATTTTGTTTAATTATTAATGCAAGCATTTTATTATGAAAAGTCTGTAAAATTAGTAGTAGTAGTACTTGTAATATTTCACAACCTTACTAATAATATTCATGATTTCTTTTAAAAGACAGTTGTTTGTTGTTTTATAGTGTTTTGTTTATTTCTTATTGTATGATATCTGCCGGCTATAAAGAGTGACACAAAACATAATTTGTCATGTCGGTTATTATGTCCGAAGTAATATGGCCGCCACATGTTTCATTGGACAATAAAAACACAGTAAAAGCATGACGTGGGATAGATATAATAAAATATTATCCGATGAATGGAAGTCCAACCGCCTACTTAGGTCACGGGTTTAATTCCCAGTGGGGGCAGATTTTTCTGTTCGATTTTTTTGGTGGTGGAGCTTATTTATTTTAAGTCCGCCTGACTGGCTATCACCATCTTAGGAAGTCTGTTGCGATAGCAAAAATTTTAACAGCATTGTTATTTGTTGTGTTCCGGCAGTTGGATGTAAGATAGCCAGTTTCTCTGTGGTTGAGGATTCCGTTCCGGGTGAAGCTCGCTTCCAACTCCGGCTTGATCATCACTTTCTACCAAGTGAGATGCAAGCCAAGAGCTATCTTTTTGTAAATAAAAAAGACCGTATAGAATTATACCATAAACAGAAACACACCTCTGATATGTCAATAGTTTGATGCCTATAAATATCTGAATTGTTTCAAAACTATTCACAAAAGATAACGAAAATAAACATAATATTGTTTGGTCTCTCATCATTCACAATTTATTTTAGTATCTAGTGTGGGGTGAGTTCCTGCCCACGACATTCTATTAGTGCGAAGTCCTCAATACATTCTTCCTGTTTATTATATTCAGCTTTTCCTAATTTAGGTATGAAACATGTATCTCTACAAGTACTTATAACCTAAAGTAAAATAGAGGTTCTATGGTCGTCTGTACCATTTTTATTAACTAAAAAAATTTTAAGAGTAGTATCCTGGTGCTCATTAGAAACTGAAAGAAGAAATCCTTAAAAATATTACTCAGGTAAGAGTCAAAGTAAGTAAGATAAAGAATAAGGAGAAAAGTAAGGGTATTATACCACCAGAAAATAATTAAACTATTATCCATTCTTACCGTTCCTTCCTACCACCCCGCTTGCCCAATTTATCTGTTTAGTTTTCACCCGAATTGAATTGAATTGAGAATGTGAAAATTCTTTCTCTAAATGATAATTCCTCAGAAACGCTGTTCTGTGTTTTAATATCATTATTTAAATTAGATTGAATTAGAATATCAGTGAGCAAATTGATAATTCCATTTGAAATTTTCAGTTGTTTTTGTCTACCAAAGGGTTTTTCATTAACCACCAAAATACAAATAAAACCGAAGCAAGCTCCGACAAAGGTTTGTAGATAATTAACCAATGTATCCAAAAATAGTATAGTCGATAGAATATTTTTGTTGAAAAATACCATCTATTACAACCAAATAAGATGTATAGTTTGACGTGCTGTCGTCTGTAGTATTCATGAAGTAGGTATTTAAATGTAAGTTGTGAAACGTTATGATAATTCTATCTTTCAGGCAAAACGACAGCTTGTGAGCTGAACAATAAATTATAATTTGTGTTTCATATCATCACACTGCAAAATTTCAGCTGATACTTAATGAAAATAAGCTATCCTACATAAAAAATGAGATATTTTTAGTATAGCGACAACACTTTTGTTTATTTACCATGGTACTTATTACGTACAACTAAGTAAAAATGACAAACTGTTACGAGTAATCGCAACTAACATGTTACTATTACTGGTAAGTATGATTTCCTATTATGATTTTTTGCAGTCAATAGTGGTTTTGACTAACGCCCTTGGTCAAAACCAATGATTATTATGAGTTTTGACTGTAACTTACCATGTTGAATTAAGCTTCTCGAAAGTTTTGACATAGACATCCAGATTTTAGAAGGACTATTCTAGAAACGTGTAACAGAAACTGTAGGACATGAGGCTGCCAGAGTGACGAGGGGTAAGTGCCCAACTGAAGGGTCTGACTGGAACTAAACTATTAAATAGTTGATACTAGGACCGAGATTCTTACTGTAGATATTGTGTATGTTGTGTATTTGTTAAGTAAAACTTCTCGGATGAGTGACATACATTTGTGAAGCTAATACGAGTGGCTCTATCATTAGAACTTAGAATATGGTTATACATATATTAGAATACCTTTTTCTCTTGCAATCAGTTACTCACTCATATCAATGTGATATGTGACTGAATTTAACGCATGTTGCTTTTCAAAACGAATAAATCATGGTTGCTAAACGGTGACGTACGCAAATTGTTACCAAAACTAAAGCCACGTACACAACGTTGACGTCTGTGATACAATGTATGGACTAATCTCATTGTTTGCCGTAACTATCACGGGCTATCTAGTAATGTCGCGCAATTAATCATCGGGACTATACAAATATCTGCACACACATGTATACACCTACGGGCAGTCGTGCCAAAGCGATTCAATGAAGAGCCCATAAAAACTGGCGCAAAACACTGCTATTATTCTTTGTTATTACAGTTCAGGTGTGTTCGTGTGATATATTAGCAAATCGTAACGTTTTTGTGGTCGCCACATAACTCCGGGAGACGTTTAGATACCAACTACACGTTCCTTTGAGTGTCGTAAATGGAGAATCGTTTTTCATTGCTCGAGTGTGGCGCACAAAGAAAATAGGTTTCGACGTGAACTCGTTATTATGCTATCTCATTACAGATATCTCAAAATATTTGCTAAAATCCCGTTTGCAGGGAGGGCACAATTACATTTTGTACAGTTCTATTAGAAAACAGACCCATTGAAAATAATGAACTTCAGTATATTCTGAGCTACAATTTTCACCCATTATTTTAGTTAGTTTTAAGTAAAGCTTATTTATTTTATAATAAAATGTTTCCATTTTATTATAAAATAAATTATACCTAGGTATAGAGTCGAGTCTCGAATTAGTTTTAAAAACTGCCGAATAAAAAGTAAACTTCAATTATAACCGACTGGGTTGAGTTTAAATCCTAATGTGTACCAAGGGCAAAAGTATTATTTTTTTAACTTTTATATGGTAGAATGTGCCTGGCTGTGACGCCCGAGGCTCAATTTTATTCACGTTAGGTAGGTAAGTATATTTCAAAATGTAATAATAGGTACTCATTTTATTCATAGATCGTATTATACTGACTTTGAAGTGTCTCTTGCCTTTGACTGATTTTCAGATTAAATTTTAATCCCCCTTTCCGATTAATTCGTCTATGTCTAAAAATCCTATAATATCCATCTGCATCTTCAAAAACATAATATTGAAATCCATAAGTAAACGAGATTTCAAGATTTTGATGAAGTACTTTTGTGTAATTAAATGACACATTAATAATAATGATTGGATTTAAATTGTTAAAAGGATGAGATTGACTTGGATTGGATTACATTTTTCAATGAAATCCTTCACATGAGTAATTGGCTATGGTTTCTTTTTTAATTCAAACTCAAATTGCTTTAACCATACCTCATCCTTGGGGGATTGTGCAGATTTCGGGGGAAAAGGGAAAGGCAGTGGAATAAGGGAATAGCGACTGAGTTTCTGGAATTGGATAAATAGTTTTAAAGAATTGAAATAAACAATTACCGTTTCTATAACCAACCAAATTCGCATAAACTAATTCTGTGTTACACTTTCACTTGGTAACACACAAAAGTGACGTCAAATTGTACTTTCCACCATCACCGCCGTATATAAGACATGAGGAATGTTACCTTACAACTTACAAAAAGATGGACATTGTATCTTGGTTATATTCGCAAGGAAGACTATGGCTTTTATGAGGCGTCTCTTAGAATGTGCACACATACGTTACAAAAGCGTATTAGATCCCCATATATTTTGATACAGGATTAGTTTTTCTCCGAAAAGTGATTTTTAAATGAAAACTGTCACGTTTTGTAACATATCTAGAGGTACAGTTGTTTATATTGAGGCCACATTCACCAAGCCGCAGAAATGCTTAATTCAAGTGGTAGTGGGCGAGGCACATAGCTGATGACCGTTGGGGCAGAAAAGTTCTCGATTGGCGACCACGGACCGGAAGTCGCGTGTGGGCAGGCCCCTCACTAATTAGACCGATGATCTGGTGAATTTCATAGGAATGATGCAGGCAGCACAGGACCGGTCGCTATGGAAATCCTTGGGAGAGGCCTTTCTTCAACAGTGGACCTCATTTCTCTCCCACGACAACTCTTGTAATTCGAACAGCTAGGGACTGGAATTCGCTGCCTACTGCTGTCTTTCCCGAACACTATAATCCGGGGCTTAAGGCGAAGGTGAATAGGCACACACACAGGGCAGATACGTTCCATCCTAGACTGCATCTCACTTAACACCAGGTGCGATTGCGATCAAATACCTGCCTTGTTATGCATAAAAAAATGGCTGAAACTCACCCGCGCCCGCGCTCTTTTCTCACCGTGTTCGCACTCTCATTGCCCTCCGAGTTACGAGAGGGACGTTTTTCACCTCAGCCCTGTTGATATAAAGTTGGCTCGGTCTCACGCACATTACGTGCACCCGGCGGCGGGCCAATACAAGCAATTTATTGTATTGTTATAGATCTGCCGCCGTCTTTGGGTACATATTGACCGAAATTGGGCGCTAACAAAGAAATCTGCTAATAATATTTACACGACACAAGAGTTTGGGGGTTTGTTGCTTGTGATAAAAAGGTTGCACGTTTATTTTTATACCCGATAAATAAGTATAAGAAGTCTCACATGGTCCAAATCTATATAAAAGCGAAAGGTCACTGACTGACACACTCATGACGATATCTCAGAAACTACAAGTGCTAGGTTGCAAATCTTTTAAAACTTAGGATTTTGCAAAATTCAACCCCTAACGTTCGCGACGTAGTCGCGGGCGGCCGCTAATGAATAAAATCGAATGAATCATCAATTTATCAGTTCGTGCCTTATTTTTCTTATTTATGCTCCAATTAGGCAATTTGTCTCTCTACAAAACCGGTAATTATTTAAGCGATGTCCATACTACATTATGTGATCCACTTGGGAATCGAACTAAGAAGATCCGGTCCCTAACGCTCTTACCATTTGATCACAGCGTCACAATATTAGCTTAAGATAAGTAATTAGACTTGATTTGATACCACACTGCTATTTAACAACCAATTACACACTAAATCAGCTTAGCAATGTAATAATACAGATACATTGGATTTTGGTGATGCGGAAGAAACGCTCCAGCGATTAGTTACTCACCAAATCATAGTGATTAATGAAGAAGAAGTAGCTAATCAGTTACAACTATATGTTTTGGTACATATTAGTATAGGTATCACAGTGCGGTATAGGTGGCATAACACGTGCCAGTAGAGAGGATATTGGAAACAAATTTTGGAACGAGGTCATTCGGCAGAATAAATTCAAAATAATGGACTATCCAAAAATATAACAAGTCGAAGTGGCAGTGAGCCCACCCATTCTGTCGCAGAATTGATGCAAGATGGAGTAAATGGGTTCTCGCATGGAGGTGAGCTTTGAAACGTAGTGTCGGAAAACCCAAATGAAGATAATCCTGAAAGGAATATGGCGTTTTCTGGCTCTTCTTCGAGGAAGTTTTGTAACATGCGTGTCGCATCCCTTATTGTAATCTTTGTAAAGTATGTATTTCTCTTTATCAATCAAATTATATTCATCAATTAAATTACAATTAAGATAAACGAAGAACAATCAGCTTCTCGTAATCAATGTATGTGGGTTATTGATATTGCCTTGGTTCATTAGCGTTCACTTGGCTCAATTATCGCTGAAATATGTTCATGTTAATCCAATTAGTTAAACATAGATCAGGCTTGTTCTATGCTAAACAATACCTTGGTTAGACCTTCCGCTTTCATTGTATTTTAATACACAATACAATTAGTTCATTTATAAACGAAACATTTACAATATTGGTCTCTTTTGTTTTAAAGGAATGTTATTTTTTATCTGAACAAAACACAACTAATAAATAGGCAACAAAATAAAAACTTAATTTCTTCGTTTTTTTACTGTGACCGAGAAAGAATAATAAACGTTTGGCGTTGTCACAACTTCGATGAAATGTTTTTGCTTTGTTGTTACTAAGGGAGAAGCCACACGGTGTGGTGCGGCGCCGCACGTGCGCACCGCAAACATTTTGCCGAATCACTGTACACATGATGGTATGATGCGCCGCAACGGCACCGTCTGGCATATCATTGATTTTTATATGCAGGAAGCCGCAGCGGCACCGCTCCGGCGCCGCGCCGCGACCGCACCGCACCGTGTGGCTTCTCCCTAAAACCGTGACCTGACACTTCACCCACCGTCAATGTCAATGTGACAAAGGAACTATACCTTCAACTTTAGTTGTGACATCACTTGGCAGACACAATAGATTTTAGCTCTGAATTTTTAATGAAAATAAACTCGGAAAATGGAAAATAATAATTACAGGTTTTACGCGTACAACATAATAACTGTCAAAATATAAAATGACATCAATTAAAAAGCATTTAAACGGAAATGATGTCCCAATTTCATAAATGATGATGTTTATCAGAATATGCTGTAACAGTTGACGGTATACATATTTAAATGGCTGTCGATTACTAGAGGGGACCACTTAAACGTTTGTCTACACAAATTGGGAGAGTGTCGGGCTAATGGCTCCTGCTCCCAGTAGAATTGATTAGGGCCAGCCCTATGTCTTCTTTGAGATGCACATTACATGCTCTAAGTAATATCGTAGAGCAATTTGCTGTTCTTTAGACTCGGTAATACTCGAGAACGGCCGGGTTGATATGGCTAATTTTGGCTTTAAATCTATAGTCATAAAATACATTGAAGAAATAGATGTTGGTGATACGAAGTTCACCTGGATAATAAATAAATCTTGAACACAACGAATTTACAAATATTTTTTTATTAAATAAATACACAGAAAACACAGACAGTCACATCACGTATTTCCCTTTTGTGTAAATTGCAAAACAATTCACGTTTTCGCGTGATAAAATAATAAAATACGTGAACTGTGCCTAGGCGAGCTGATGTCTGAATATTATCTGTAAATATTCAGCTACAATAATTTATTTATCGACTAGCTTATAGCCTACGGCTTTACCCATGAAAATCTTTAAAATGCGCGTCACCCGACTCTCTGCCAAAATTCGTTTTAGCAAAATTGGTCTAATGGTTTTGGTATGACACAGACCAACATAATAAAGATATCAAAGCTGCCTAATAACATTTTACAAAATAAGATTGCAAAAATAAAAAACTTCAAAATATGAAGAGAGTTGGTATACTACTGCATCTTCCTTAATAGCCTGAAAGATAATTATGTAGACAGTATAATCATAATAAATTATAATGATGAGTCTGTACCGGGGCACTCCTTGTAGCAGCCGCTCTAATGGCTCCACAACGTAACTTTTGATTAATTACTGAAATTACTTAATCAAAAGTAAAATCACAACTTTTTGATGAAAAGTTACCATAAGCATATCACAGCAGCAATAGCAATGTGCTGTTACGTCTTTTAAGTCGTAGAGCTATGAATCCAAGCTCTATTTTTATATTATACTAGCAGCCGTCCGCGACTTCGTACACCTACGTTCTAAAAGGAACCCCCATGCAAAATTTGAGACTCCTAGCACTTGTAGTTTCTGAGATTTCATGATGAGTAAGTGAGTCAGTTAGTCCTTTCGCTTTTATAAATATAGATTAATATTAATAAATAGGGTCGTATTTGAATTAATGAGGAGTCACTTATAGTGACCGTACCATAATGTCAAATAAATTACCTGTAAAACCACAGACTCAGCAGCAAAAAAGCGTTGCTGGACATTTATAGTAGCACAGTTCATACATAAAGTGGCTAAAAATAATCCTAAAAGTGCAACAATGTTCATTTGTCTGAGAGGCAAATGGCACCCAAAAGACTGGCCTTACCTCCCTGAATGGGCAAACTTATAAACTGGTGGAGCCAGCCTCCGGTCAACATCTATTATGCGGGAGGCCAGCTCAGCAAACAATTTTTCTCCTTTGGGCCCCAGGGTAAAGCGTCTGTTAATAAATATGCCAATAAGGTATTTAATAGGAAAAGGTAGCTTCCAGAAACACTGAAATTAAGATTCGTGAGACACAATTTGTGTAATTTCGTTTGCCTAAAACAGTTTATAAAGAAATCTTTATGTATTATAGTATGAAAGATATAGTATCTGCACCGTTCATAAAGTGAAATTTGGAGTTTTAATGCTTTCATTCATTAGGGTTACACCTCCAGCCAACGACACTATAAGCAGGTTTTCTTTTTTCTTTAGTCTTTGGACTCTAATTCTTGACGATTCAGACAGTAAAGTTCAGTTTCTTTCCGTACTTAGCGCGTTTTAAAAACCAGCCTCAAATCAAGGAAGCTGTTTCGTCTCGATTCTCTCCCCATTCTTCATGCGAATCAAAATTTGATGTATGTAGATCCTGTCTCCTATTCAATACCAAGTGATCGCATTATTCGTACAGTACATGTTAACTAGCGCGGGACGTGCAGCGAGCCTTCCGACGGGCGGAAGGGCGTGATATATCGTACGAAATCCGATTAATTTGCGAAACCTGTTAGTGGTACAATAACGTTTAAATACATTCTCGTGTCGGCATTGTCTCGTACCTCCGACTAGTAATTAGTTACGCACAACTGTGCCTCGGTTACATAATTGGAGACTTTTAAATTAGCTGCCAGATTTTCCTTAAGTTTCGGAGAATCAGTCTGCTTTTCAAATTGTTTCCATTTCAAGTAGGTAATGTACTGTTTTTGAAAGGATTAATCCGGATTCATATTTGCCTGACGTGTTGTGTCGTGAATGGGTTTTATACACTAGATCTGATGCGTTACGCCACAATACGTCAGACAAATACAAATCCGGCTTTACCCAACCCATAGTTAGAATCTTACCTAAGAGATCCTGAGAGAATAGAAAGAGAGAGAATAGTTGAATACCTTCTCGTAGGGAAGATTCCGTTGTTAAATATAACCCAAATAAAAATGGCTATTGAAAATATAAACCTACACACTCCTCAATCGCTAAAAGGTTATATGCAAATGTCAAAATAAATTTATTAAGGTCTATAAATTGCCTATAGAGCGTTGTAGAATAAAATTAAAATGCACAACACGGTACGTCGTGTGGTAATACATCACCGGAATATTCACAGCGCTATTTCAAGATCTTCAGCATTTACATATGGGGCCGTTTGAATTTATAGAAGGGGGATATTTAGAGAGCCTGGCGACGGAATTATTGAATATGAATTTGAGAGAATTTTTCATATGGAACTTGAAGCTCTTGTTTTATATTTTAATACTGATGATACAGAGCTGAGATAGAAGTTTTCGCTCTAAGGTCATATAATAAAAAATACGATGTTATTTGTTTTATAATGATGATCCTTATTAAATAGTTTTCCATAGATCACTTACTTGGTATAACAACTTAAAAGGAAGTTTTCTGTATCCATTAGTTTGTTACACGTACAAGTTTATTTACTACGAAAACTCGTAGCTTCAAAAAAACTGGGACGCTAACGACATTTTTCTTTAGGTCTTGTCCTAGTTGTCAAGTCAAACACTTTCCTTTTCGTTTTTCTTGACATCGTATATTATATTGTCATAGATATTGGGTGTGTGTACTCTAGATAGAATATGATCATCATCTTCACTCAAGTAGGTAGGTGTTTTAAATTAAACTATACTCTATTGCAAAGGATAACGGTTGCCTTTGTAATCGGACACACCAGTTCGTTGGTGCGTAATGTAGAATTAGGGATGGGACGCAACGACCGGACGCTAGTGCTGCCGCCGCAAAACTGTGACTGCCGCGCGGATGTGGTTTCACGTAACTGCCACATGCGTTGCCTTTCACTGTTATTAAGTCACTTACAGATGAATAAAAAGTACTTAATTCATCTTAGTTTTTTTCTGCGTCTTAGCTCATGTACTGTTATTGTCTTGTATTGGCGAGTTCATCTTTGAATATTTTGGAATTTGGAGTATCTAGGGATGGTGAGCGCGGATGTGGTTTCGCGTAACTGCCACATGCGTTGCTTTAACTATAATTAAGCGACTATTTGTTTTTTTCTCTCATATAAGATCGTTTTCAATAACATCGTTATGTTATTAAGTAATGTAATGGCAAGTTTATAGAAATGCAATCTTTTGTAATTTCCTACAATTAAGATGTAGTGTGCTCAGTGCTGCAATCGCTACCTGCAAAAGTATGACAGACAAGATGAACTATGAAGAAGAGGGTGTGCATTTGTTACGTGAAACGTCAGCGACTGACAGATGTATACTACAGCATAGGCAGACTGTGACAGCTTTATGTCACTGTCACATTCTTCCCGCACCGCACTGTTCCACTACGACATGAACCGTCTCATTAAGAACTGCCCGAAATTAGGTAAGAGAATTCTAATTCCTGTTCACCAACTCTGATTTTCATTAGTTACAGTGTTTGATACGTTGTGGTGAGGCAGCTAAGTAATACACGTACCATTAAAGTGGTCTAATGCAAATTAACTGGATGCGAACCACTATCACGGGCATGCGGGCTCGCCATACATTCGCGGGTTGAAACCGTTGCAGCGGTCAAGCCGCGCACTCGGCAATGCGGTGCGTTGCTATGATTGCCGGCTGGGCGCTGTTGCGGTTCAATAAAAGGTGTAAATATGTGACATTGTCACATATTATACTGTGTTAAAACAATATAATATGTGACAGGATATAATATCACATAGATATTGTATTTCCTTTATTATTGCAGCACCTAGAGAACGAGGATATTGTGACATTCACGATTTTTTTTAAACTTATTAACTACTAGTTCGAGACTCGAGCTTACAAATACGCGTTGTTGCGAGCTCTATGATAGTTAATAGGTTTTCAAAAATCGATAATGTCACAACTCTCCTCGGTCTCCCCTACAAGGTGGACAGACGACTTAATAAAGGTAGTAAGTGTTTCAAATAGGTACAGAATTTTATTACGAATACCAAAACATTAAGTCATGGCATAACTTTTTAAAAACTTAATTCTAGCCCTAAAAAGTAATTTAAAAAAATACTGTAAATTAGTTTGTAGTTGGATTTAATGGACAAAGGACCTATTGTAATAGAAATCCAATGTAGTAATTACGTTTCGACAGCAAAAATTACCAAAAGTTTGTCAATTGACTGATAGTGTCAAATCCATATGTGACTTTTAACGAAAACTGATGTTTACTGATATAGGTACTTACTATAAAAAGAACATGGATTTTTCAAACTCTTCCTTTAGATTAGAGCAATTCACAGCAAACTGCTCGGATGAAACTACAAACGAACACCGTCATTCTTGTATGATTAATCAATTACTTGCCAAAGTACGATGCTGAAAATGTTTCACTGATCAAAAGAGTATTTTAATCAAAGCCTGCCAATACCAGCTTTGAAATTAATATGCTCTAAAACCTCTCAAAAAGAAATATCTGCGAAACGTTAGAAAAGAAAAGGTGAAAACTCATTCAGCCCGATGAACAACCCGCGGAGCATTCAGCGGTTAGCAAGAGCATAAGCTAGAAAGATACAGAAGATCCTAGCAAATTCCTTTTATTTACTCGAAAGATAATCAGTCGTTATGGAAAGCCTTGGGGGAGGCCTTTGTTCAGCAGTGGACATCATTTGGCTGAAACGAAAATGAACTCGAAAGATACAGAAGATTCTGTCGTATTCCTTTCATCTACTATTTTCAGTTCAAATTTTGAAAATTACAAACAGTATAACGTTCTTAGAACTTAGAGTATGTAAGGCTGAGGTGGTGACACTTATGTTTGGCTTAATTTTGGATTTTAAAATTTAAGCCAATCAAATCTGTCAAACGTCGTAGATTCCAGTCTAACCTTTAATATTTACCCTGGCAAGACTGTGTGATCTAGGCAGTTATATGTCCATATCAATATAGGATTGATGATTTAACAATATTGACTTGAAAATATTTTTTCCTACAGCCAATTTAATTGAAGAACTGATTGAACAACCGTATGGTTATTTGGAGACAATAATGTGAAAGCTCAAAATTATAGGTGCTACTGTTATGCACATAGCATTGTGGCTGAAATGTTCGAGTATTAGCGACAAAGGATGGAAATTGTTTCGACAACAGACGAATATCAAATGATGACATAATAGATGCATTTCAACCGTTAATACTATTTTATCGGTGGATAAACGACAGTGTTTGACATGTTAAATTGCAGTATTGCACTGTTGGTTTGGTTTGCGTCCGGCTTTCAATCGGTATTCCAGAATTATTTATTGCAGTTCATATTTTTGTTTATAGGAGTGATTTAATAAAACGTTTTCATTGCGGCGTATTGTTTGCTTCAATCACGTGATATTTGCATGCAGAACCCATTTAATTACCAAGGGCATGCATGCATTAACACCTTTTGGTGGTCTATTTCGTATTCATAGTTTTATTGACGTGTTTGTGCCCGTAAGCAGAGACCGAATGGTGTCATATTAAATAAAGTGTTTATTGTGACAAAAGGTAGCTTAAATGCTTTTCCTATTCCCCATTTTTTCAACACCAATACCTATAGATAAAAGTTTCCGTTTTTTCAGTGTGAAAACGTGGCAGTCAGGCAGAAAGAGAAAATCACCTTTACATGAGTTGTAAAAGCTGCTCTCCAAGACTAACTAAGATCAAATCTTCTGAAACGTCTTACATCACATCTGAAAAAGTGAAAACATCAAAATAGAAACTAACCAAAGCAGAATCATTTGCAGATCAAAACAGTGTTGAGCATTGCATACGCAACATATATTTATTTTTATTAAAAGATAAAGTACCTACCTAATTTATTTTTGCACAAATTACTAATACTCCCGTTAGCCCTCGTGGTAAGCTAAATACGAGTGTGCTTGTGTTACGAGTGGGCTCACCACAATAGTCGAGCGGCGGTGGGATTCGAACCCGCGTTCCTCGGAACTCGAGTCGGCCAGTCCGACCCATTCACCGTTTGGCTATTGTGGCTTACACATACACATTTATAGTCTTTTTCACGTAAGATGATCCGTATGACACTTCAAGGTTATCCATATTACGCATACTACATATGCAGAATATTTTTGAAAAAATATTTGTATTTTATTAGCAATATAATAAAAAAAGAAATAACTACCTTGTCTTGAAATATATAGTAAAATCTGAGTCTATTGATTATATTTTAATTAAATACGATGTAAAAATATCATTTATTTCATGTACGCAATGTGTGAAACGGAATAGATTTAGTGCTGGGGTATTTCTTGTATAATAAAATCGATTATTTCCGCGGTTCATTAATCGATTGCAGTGAATACTTAGTTATTAAAAACATCACAAAAATCAACTATATTTTTCGATTATTGACTTTAATAAACGCATTAAAAATAAATTAATGGTTTTTAATTTAAAGAAACAGAACCAGTACTTTTTAGGAATCGTTTTTTTTTTAACATGAATCATGAAATTTGAATATTATCAATAAAAAATTGTTACAATAATATTTGTAATTGTAAAAAACATGTTTTTTTGTTAAATAACACCTATACAAAATATTTCTCTAAAAGTAGGTTTTACTAACTCTTCGAAAAAAATCGATAGATAAATCGCTATGGTTTAGTTATGTGACATCTCTAAATCTTTCAAACTCGAAACGTCATACGGATCATCTTAGGTGAAAAAGACTATAGTAAAATACGTGTCATGTTGTTCCCACTAATACACGCTGAGGGCTTACAAATAGAGCATTGTCAAAAGTAATAATGATTATACAAACGCTCGCTTTAATCCTGTTCTGTGGCAATTGCTTTCATAAATGGCGGGAACGGCGGTCGCGGGGTAAGCCTGCATGATACATGAATGAAAACAACTATTAATCACCTGGTAAAGGTGGTTTAGGTAATTACTAGCGCGGTTCGTTAAAGCGCCGCGTAGTCTAGTGAGGAGGTGGTTTTTGAACTTGACCCAATTTATATCAGAGTTTTAGTATTGAACGCATATAACGTAGAGCAGTGCTTCGAACAACGTAATCAAATGCTGATACTACGCTATAGACACTGATTATTCCCCCAAAGATTTCCATAAAGATCGTTCCTGCACGCATCCAGGTACTTCTCGCAATCTTCTCCAGATCGACGATCCACCTAGTAGGATGCCTGCCCACACTATGTTTCATACATTCGGTTCGTGGAACTTTTCTGCCCTAGTGGGTCGTTATGGAAATCCTTAAGGGAGTTCTTTATCCAGCAGTGGACGTCATTTTGTTGAAATGATAAAACTGAGCAGGAATCAATAAATTCTGGCTATCTTAAGGCGATTGAATGCCTTTATAATGCTCTGATTCGAATTTGACTTGTAGGGCTATACTTAGAAACTTCATATCGCTCGGTAAGTATTGTCCTAGGAATAAAAACGTAAGTCAGGTGACATTGCAGCGTTTTACAGGATGGCTGATAGATGGATGACTGTACATCGATCAACATTACTTAACCACGTAAATATTTGACGTAATAATATTCAGGCATGGTACAAACATGGAGTATTTATTCATGAGAGCCATGACCGCGGCCTGCCCGCGCATATTATCCCTTTGATAGAGTGTGTACTTAGATCAGATATTATGCGAAATAACCATTACAAGCTAAAGTATATGATCCGGTTTTGATTGAAATTTTCGTCAACATTGAGCACGAACAAAGATTTCATTGTTTATTATTTTCATGTAAATTAAGTATTGTTAAAAAAATACACGTATCAATTGTTTTCGTTTCTATTGAAATTGACAAATAATAGGAAGCTCTTTATATGACAATACAATACATACTCGTAAATAATATACCTGTATAAACAACATTAATAGCTCAGGTCTTCAACCTTAAGCGTGCTTAAGCATTCAGTACAGAAACATGTATACTATAGTCCATTCAGCGTAAGATGGTGATTATGACAGTTCTATTTAGTGAAGCGCTCCTTATAAACCTAATCGACATTTTTTAGAATCAAGAATATTTTCTATAGAAATCTAATCGCCTTTTATTTGTTTGATTTTTAATCTTGATCAAAATTATATCTATGAATTTGAACTATCTGGAAATGGAATAAACGTGAATATTCTTAGTGGTACAAAATAAATCACAAAGAATTAAATATATGCATTTTATTCAATAAAACATCAAAATAACAATAACAAACAATACGTGGAGAAATCGCATAAAACAAAACCGTCATCAAAGGCAAACGCACACGTACTGACTTAGCTTTGACCTGCCTGAGATAATAATCGTGATTCGATTTTAAGATAACCACCATGCCGATTACTGATTTATTGCGATTGTTTATGTCCCATCCCTATGAGCAAAAGTTCCGACTAACGCAGAAGCAATTCATTTAATATTTTTTCACAATTTTTTCTAAATAATAAACTAATAATTAATTAGAAATTCTTGTTTAGGTTAATTGAGAAAGATTAGTGATTGATATTTTGGAAGGATGAAAACACACAAAAGTAATCTGGGGGCACGGCAGTGCCCCCACCAAGTCGAGCAAAAAAGCGGCACGGCCGTACCATCCTTTTCTCGAAGCAATTCAGGCCATTTTCGACCGCCTGTAACTTCGTTGTGGATAAAACTAGAAGGCTGAATTTTCATTAGCTATGCAGGCATTGTAAAGACACGGTATATTTAAAATTTCATTCAATTTGAACCAGTAGTTTAAGAATTATAACGGGTCAAAGTTACCTTATTTTGTCACTCACTGACTCACTGACTCACTGACTCACCGATCATCAAAACTCTAAGGCACTTCTAGCAGACCTAGAAGCTTCAAATTTGGAATATAAGTAGTGTTTGGTGTATGAATCAAGGAAAAACTAAAATATTTGGGGGCACGGTAGCGCAACCGCCAAGTCGAGTAAAATTTTTCAATTTCGGTCCAGTTTTCTAGATACATAACTGCTGTCTACAAAATACAAAAAGAAATGAGTTCCCATCAAAAACAATACTTGTCAAAAAAACCAAGTCTCGCAACTCAGTTGTTCTACGGTAAAAAGTTGTGAGATCCATGTAATACCAAGTCCAGGCCAGGAAATCTTTAACGTTTTACATAAATATATTGACTTGGCCATCGCATGAAAACACGTGTAAATTAAATTATTTAGTGCGATGGCCAAGTCAATAATTTATGTAAAACGTTAAAGATTTCCTGGCCTGGACTTGGTATTACATGGATCTCACAACTTTTTACCGTAGAACAACTGAGTTGCGAGACTTGGTTTTTTTGACAAGTATTGTTTTTGATGGGATTGATTTTTACAACTCAATATTTTTATTCGTAGAAAGTTAGAATCATAAAACGAAACGTTTTATCTGTCTAAATCACCATCATAAGTTGAATGAACTATAGTAGGAGCGTTTTATTGCTATACATATTATTATATCAATAATTGTTAGTACTGACTACAGATAATAAATTAAAATTAAGTTTTAATATTAACTCTATGTCATTTGCATTATTTTCAGTCTAAAGTCTGGTTAGATTTAAACTATGAAATTAAATGAAAACATGTATTTCTTAAAAAAAAAAGAACTAGACAGGTAGATGTTTAAATGCAGCCTGTGGACAAACTACACCCAAGGAGCATACAGGGCCCTGCGCACTCAGTATAATGACGCATTCAGGATGCTGATGGGGCTGCGACGATACGGCGTCCCTGATCCACCGTGTGCGTGGCAGCTCCAACAGCCTCCTGCAGAGTGTCGCGGCGAGGTTGGACATGGACAGTGCCATCATGCAGCACTGGACACGCGTCCATCTTACTAAAGACACCAAATTGTCGTTCGTTAATTGTGTTTAGGTTACTGTGTGATTTACTAACCATAGTTTATAAGACCTTTGTTACTAACACTTTTATGGGCTATGCCTGAAATAAATACCTTTTATTTTTTTATTTATTTAAATGAGGTCTGTTTTAAAAAGTCTTTTTACTTGGATCTTTATCATTTGCTTAGAAGAGTTTGTGTTCGTGAATTTTCAAGTAAGTAGAGTTTCGTAGTCGTGAGAAAACCACCAAAACACATAATCGTTTAGTTTAAAAAGGACGCTAATAAAAACAAATGCGATGAAATTGCGTGCCGTGTGAAGTTAATCATTTCAGACAAGGAGCTTCGTAAAATTACGATAGAACTTCGCTTGGTAAGTTCGTTTAATCTTGTTACGCCCGTATTAACAAACGATCGAAAGCACAGCGTTAATAGAGCTCTCTAATTGGTTCGTGTGTAACCCTGTGCGTCCACGCGCACTGTGAGATCTCATAGTAATGTTTGTAAATACGGGCGTCTATAACACTATGAAGCAAAATCTTACGCGATACGAGTATAATCTATAAAATAACATTTTCCTTAACTTCAAAGTTACTAATGAATAAAACATAACCGATACAGGGTGGAAACGATAAGTGATCTCACTCGATTATTTCTAAACTATATAAGATATCCAAAAACTGGTTACTGATACTGAAAGTGCTCCACGAGCTCTATCTAACGGTACCAATGATAGGTTACAAAATAAACTGGATCTATCTGAAAATTCAATGTTTCCAGCCTCCATACATTTAGTAAAACCACATTATATTAAAAACTATACAAGATATCTAAAAACTGGTTACTGATCCTGAAAGTGCTTCACGAGTTCTATCCAACGGTACCAATAATAAGTTATAAAATAAACTGGATCTATCCGAAAATCCAATGTTTCCAGCTTCCATACATTTAGTACTGCCACAGTCATGGCACTGATGTTTTGATAATATTATAGCAAGTAAAGCCTAAAACCAATATTTTCCAGGAATAATTTAAAATACTAATGCAATTTACGAGTTAATTTTAAGTGTTTATTATTTAAAATAAAAAAAATTAACACTCTAATATTGTGTGGCTGGCTGGCTGGCATAGTGGCATACATTTAGTATGGAGGCTGAAAGCATTGAATTTTCGGATAGATCCAGTTAATTCTGTAACCTATTACTGATATCGTTTGAAAGAGCTCGTGAAGCCCTTTCAGCATCAGTAATCAGTTTTTCGATATCTTGTATAGTTTAGAAATAATCGAGTGAGATCACTTAACGTTTCCACCCTGTATAGGTTTATTATTATAATAAACTTAATGGCTCCCCAAATAAATCCACCGAGTACAGAAACAGGCTTTACTGATTGCAAATTGTGCTTACAGAGGAATGTAAATTGAAAGCGAATTTCTTCCGAAGTTAATTCGCAATCTACAAATTGATCTTATGTACTCAGACAAAATCTGTAATTTGGTTGTTATTGTCTTAAATATTAGACTTAGAGGCATATTTTTTCATTACTTTGTGGTATCAAAGTTCCAGGAAATCTTTGAAAATGCATTTTTCAGGTGACATTCTACTAAAGCCCAACAGCGTCGGTGTTGGATGTCAGTTCCAGCGAGGTTTGATAGTTCGAGCTCTGAACTATTGTGATGAAACAATTCCTAAAATAAGCCGATTATTAAATTTTTTGAATTGCAGAATATAGGTACGATTACGGGCATGAAACGGTCTTTGGATCACTATTTAAAAAGAAACAATGCATTTTTTTTTATCCACAACGAGGAAGCTCTTGGCCTGTATCTCACCTGATGGTAAGTGATGTTATGCATTTGGGGAAAACAGGCTGTAAAGTGACAATATTATCTTGCACTAAGTAGGTATTATACTTCTTTTTAGCACATGTTACATAAATATCAACGCAGTTCTTCATGTTAATTAGCATTTTGATAAGTATTTATAAATGTTCTTTTGTCCTCACAAGGAGTGAGGAGCAAGGAGGAGAGCTTTCATAATAATTATTATTATATTGTTGTTGTTTTGTATTTATTTCAGGACACGCTGCTTCTGTGTTTTCCGTTCGCTTCGTTATTTCACGGTGATACCGCTCCTGTTTATACAATTTTCATTGTTATTTCTTCCCTAATAAGGACAAAATTGCGGCAATTTTTTTCGGTGAGGGCAAATTGTTGAGGCAGAATAAACAGTGTTTTTAATCTTGAGAGACAGAGGTTTTTTGCGCTTGTTAAATTTTGCGAATAACTGATGGCATACGGTTACTTGGTGAATTTAAAAATAGATTGAGGCGATTTCTTGACTTAAGTTATTTATAATACGAGTTTATTCTGCTTAGCTCGAAGGTAAACTGGCAGAGAATGCTTTTATGGCATTAAGTTCGCCTTATGTACCAACTATAAAAGCTTTATAAATACACTTAACCACGTAATAAGTTACTTTCTCCCTTGCTCACTCCACGCTTTACATCAATAATCACAATGTGGATACAAAAAAATCTAAAACTATAAAAATTAATTCTCAAGTTACAACTCACAGCACACGAACGTCACTAGAATTTATACGAATAAATACTGAGTGCTCCCAGCAAGTACTCTAGTATATTGAATCTTATCAAGCAGTCAACAACGGGACAACTCGGGAGTCTTTAGAGCGCAAAGCATGCAAGACTCAATTCGAATTGTGGAATTTAGCTTTGCTTTTGTCTTTGGCCACATAACACTGAACTAACTATGGAGGATTCTACACTGGTCATCAAAAAAATCGACCCCTCCCGCGACAGGCACTTTCAAACGTATGCATCCCCACATTCCCCACTTCCCACTAATATTGGCACCATTTAAAAGCCTAGTTCTAAACTTCATTTCTTTAAAGGAAAGGTTTTTACCCCAAAAATGTGTCTGTAGAAGAATCCAGAGTCACTTCTTCAAAAAATAGGTAGTTACGCTTGAACCAACTTTTATGGCTATAAAACTGTTAAGTTGGGATTAATCGCTATCAATCTGTTAAAGAGGACACGTGAGATCATTATTTGGTTTTATAACCATAAAAATTGGTCTAATTGATCCCAGAGGCGAGCCCAAAGTGTGGTCTTTTTTTAAGTCACATTTATTGTATGTATATTATGTTAATCGTTTATTAAGAAATTAAATGTGTTTTTCTTTAAGGATATTTATTGGGCTTTCAAATAACATCAATATTGTTGGGGCACCATGATTGTGTCAGTAGAAACGAGTTATCCTGTAAAACGTAGGTGGGCCGATTTTTATGATGACCAGTATATTTTGAAAATATGAAAACAAAACAAAAGAACTCTACTACAGAACAACAGTCATTTTAATAACTTTTTGACAGATAAGAGAGATTAAAAACATATTGTGAATAGGGGACGGGACATCATTTCTAGCTAACATTTTATGAACTGAAAAAATGATTTTATCATACAAATGCCCACGTTTGATGTCACTATTCTATCAACCTTTGATTTTATGAGTCATTTACAGAAATTATTCTTACATGTCTGTGTTTCTTTCGTATTTTTCAGTCAGTTAAAATCTAACCTCCCTAAAATTAAACTGTATAAAACTGTGCCTCGGCGACTTAAATTCCTTTCAATACCAGTAATAAAATCTACATTTCATTTTCATTCCCAGTGAGACGTCAACATGTTTTGAGGTTGAAAAATAAATCTGGCTTCGTTGAATATTGAGGAGGACACTCCATTGTAAATAATCGCTGGAGCTGAATTTCGTCATTTAAATTTAATATCTGTTTACCGACATTCATATTTATGAAGGCGACATAATAACGGAATAAGTATACCGCGATCAATCTGTTATCTCGGTGAGAAAGAAATATTCTAAAAAGATATTTCATCTTAAAAAGAAATGTTCTCACTGACGATGTAGCCCCAGGGCAAATCGCAAATTGCGAAATGATTACGTTTTCATTATAGCGGCATTGCTTCGGGTCAATCTGGAATTGCTAGTGTTAAAATAAAAACAATCTTGCTAATAGAAATATTTACAAAAATAATTAAGTATGTTCATATCCGTTGTCTAGTACCCATAGTACCTATGTAACATATGAGGTTGAGAGCCATCTGCGCTCACCTATTGTCCGGTGAAGCTGAAAAAGCCGCTCACGGCTACCAGCATAGTCCGTCCGAAAAAAAAAAAACCTATGTAACATACAAGCTTTGCTTAGTTTGGGACTAGAAGCGCAGTGTAAAATGTCCAAATTTATTTATTTCGGTACATACTCGTATTCCTTGGTTTCAAAAGCTCAATAAATCGCTTATTTTCGAAACACCTTGGCGTAAAGTCAGGTGGAGATTTATTTCAACTCGCCAGACAAAACCTTAAAAGTGTGAAATGGTGTAAGTCTCTTTCAGAGCGCTGAAATTAGAGAAATTATTTTCATTCGCTTTATCGTAACGTTTTTATCGCAGCTTTTGGTCTGAAAACAGATATTACGATAAAAATAAGATTCCAAATGAATGACATTCTTTGGTGTTGGTGGTGTGAATAATTTGGAGTGTTTCTCAAATACAAGCGTTATTTCCACGCCATTACCACGGCCTACAGCGCAAATAAAAACAGAAATTAAAATGGCGGATTTATTTAGAGCAAACTTGTAACCTTATTTTTGTTTCCTAGCTTTTGTTCGTGGCTTCGAGTTACCCGGTTATTATGCTTAAATAAAGTTTTGTAGAATATAATATTTGAAATAAATTGACTTCACATTCTGAGCATCTGTATTGCCTTCATGGTCTAGTGGTTAAAGTATTTGACTCTCAATCACAGTCCCGAGTTTAGTTTGTGAATTCAACTAACATTGGTTTGACACCATGATAATAAATAGTGTATTTTTTCCCAATTTAGTAAAGACACATAACGTGTCTTCTAAAGCACTATAGGGTAGGTATGTTTTTTTTTTTTTTTTTTTTTATATTAGTGCTACTGAAATGCACTTGCAACTGGTGCTAACGGTTTACTCCAATTGCAATGCGGTGTTTTAGATGGAGATTTTGTGGGTGTTCATACTGTTCATTTATTAAAATCTTTCAGGCTGTTTACTATATAGGTTATGTATATTTTAAAGCTATTGGTAGTTTCTTCTTTTTTGGTTATATCTATTAGATTGTAAGGATTTACGTTAAGCAAGCGAGAAGTGGTTTCATGGATGTGGCGTTGTGTGACGAATCTAGGGCATTGTGTAAGAAGATGTTCCCATGTTTGTGGCGTTTGGTCGTCACAGGGACAGTGGTCATCTGCGACGATATGGAAACGTTTTAAGTAGCTTTTGTGATATCCGTGGTTGGTTAACACTTGGGTAATTGCGAAGTCCGGTCGGATGATCTTTGTGAACTCCCGTAGGGTGTTAAACGAAGGCAGGAGAGATCTTGTATGGACGCAGGTATTAGGGTCCATATATAATTTCTCGGCCGATACTTCGCATATGTGTCTATTATGGTGTTTAACCAGGCTAATAGGGACGGCTCGGTAGTCCGGTGATTTATGCATCTTGGCAGCAGCCTTAGCCGCCGAGTCTGCCTCCTCATTGCCGTCGAATCCAGCGTGGGCCTTGATCCACGCGAATTCGATGTCTAAGCTGGATGAGCGGGCTTGGTATAGCAGTCGGTGAATATCAACGGCCAACTGGTTATGGGTGCTGCCATTTTGCAACTCTGTGAGGCCGGATCTGCTATCAGAGAGTATGAGTGCGTTTGGGAGTTGAAAGTCAAGTATGTATTTACAAGCCCTCTGTATAGCGAGCATTTCTGCTTGGAACACTGAGCAGCCACCATGAAGTTTGAGCCTCTTGACGACTGGTGGTTGTGATGTTTGAGAGGCGGTCACATCAAAGGTCTTTGCGCCCTGCCGCTCACTTTACCTCAGACGTGAAAAAAACAATAAACTCATAGTCTGAAGTGAATTATAAAATTTAATAATCCAATAACATTTATAAGTCGAAGCTCAAAAATATCGTGTTTCTCTTCTTAATAAATACACAAAGTCTGACCTTGCGACCCGTAAGGTATAAGGGCTTCTTGTATAGATTACTTCGATTTAATGCCTTCATCCAATTCCAAACAATATGGTTTTTCTTTCCACAAAGCAAAATCTACTTACTTAACGGCACATTAAGTTTGCTTACTTAATAATCCCGTTAAAGCTCACAATAACGTTGGCTATAACCCGGATCATGGAAAGCATATTGAGAACAAACTGCACACTTTTAAAATCGCTTGAAGAAGCGTTTTTTTTTTTTTGCTTCATCGTGTCATCTGTGACACACATTAACTTTAAAGGCTTCCACAGACCAAACGCGGGTCAGAAGCAGTGCGGGTCAGTTGCAGCGCGGCTGAGGCACACTGAAAGCAGCGCAGTTTCAAAGTAGTTGCAACACGGGTGGTTGTCAAAAATTTAAATATTCGAAAACCGTTTTCAACGCGCTGCTACCGCCCTGCGTCCGGTGTGTCATGCTAATATGGCCGCTATAGTAATACAACAGCGCGGGCCCGCGTTGGCGCCGCTTCTGTCCCGCACCCGCGCCGCCTCGTTTGTATTTCGGCAGTTGCAGTGCGGCGCAGTTGGAGCACGGGCCCGCGTTCAAATTTGGTGTGACATACTTCAAAGAGTTTCTTGTATTACAACTTGCGCGGGCCCGCATTCAAACTGCGCTGCTACTGCCCTGCGTTTGGTCCGCCCAAGGCTTTTAACCCTTAACCACCTACCTGCGGTCTCAGAGACCGCAACGATTTTTCAAATTAAAATATTTCCGCGTGTGAGTGGCGTGCGACAAAGCGCGTTCATGTACCTTTTCTACACACCACTCGGTGTCGCGCTAGCGCTCGGCGAGTGTGTACGTGCGCGCGTTTGGCCAGGGTAAGTAAAATAAATTCGCCAGCGGTCTCCGTGACCGCACGTAGGTTGTTGTGTGACTTTTTATTATTACTGTTTTAGAATCAAAATGAGTAAAAATGACGAAAATATTATAAGATGGCTTCAGCAAGAAATCTCGGACGAAGATGACCTTTCTGGCGACGATTGCAGCGACATCGAACCTGATGTAACCGTTGGTCAAGAGCAGACTGAAGAGAGTGGATCTAAATCTGAAATTGAGGGTGACGATGAAAAAATTGATGATGATGATGAATTGAAGTTTGTAAAACATGCTTTACGTGTCATCCAAAAAAAGAAACGCAAAACGGCTTACCTATGTTTCGTGTGTAAAGTACCTATTTGTTTGGACTGTTCGCAAAAAATGTGTTGTTACTGCCGCGAAAAAATGCAAAAGTTGAGGCTTTGCAATTTTGTTAATTTTTTTATTTTTTGTTTAGTTTTTTTATTTGATTTTATTTTTAGTTTATTTAAATTATTAAAAATAAGAAAAAGAAGTGAAAAATTTAAGTATTTTAGAATAAAGATCTCATTTTCTTAGTATAGTTATTTTTGGAGCCATATTCCTTATTTCATAGATATTATTTCATTTTTATAATACTTTTGCTAATTTGTGACACTTAAATTAAGCAAATAGGTATAGACATGCATTTTATTTAATCGAACTTTAATTTCTTATCATAGATCCCAAAATAATCGCAATAATTTATTAGCGGTCTCTGTGACCGCACGTAGGTGGTTAAAGGACAGAAATAGGTGCTAGGTGGTTAAGGGTTAAAACAAAAAAAAAAGCTGAATTAACAATGTCTGTGAAGGACATTTCTTAATGTCAAGCTTATTGTTATAATTCTTTTCAGGGACTGTTACTGCAATCATTTCGTGCATTGTGTCACCAGGCTTTTCTTGAAAGACCTTTGGTATGTTTGCTGGCGACCTGTAAGCGATTGTCACCAACATAACTTAAATTGTGTTGCATAAAAATTACCAATATTATAATTGTGAAGTTTTTATTTGGAATTTAAACTTCATTCATTTCACTGGCTGTTCTCTCCTGGCTTTGCTCTAGATTACGCCAGTATTCACTCAGCTTCTTTTATACCGGACATCGGCCCATTCCTGGAATTGATGCATTTACTCAATTGCCTTTTTACTCATGCAACAACACCGCCTATAAACTGATTAATGTATTACCAGATAGCAATTTTCAGAAATTAAAATATTCAGCACCCAAGGCTTAAATTCGGGCACTGATAAAAATACAGTGAAAATATAGCGATAAGGTTTTAATTTAATTATGTCGTGATATTGAACAATAATTTTATTAAGTAATTGATACTGTTTTGAACAGTATTATACTGTTTTTCCCTAAATTATACTTTTTACTTTCGAACAAAAATAAAGTATACAAAATACTGTTTTTAGCAAGCACCACTATTTAATTAACCATAGATATTTTTAAAAGTAAATGTCCAACTTTACATTTTAAGTACGCGATGTAGAGCCAAACTCTTTATTTTTTTAATACTGTTTGTTTTCCTTCTCAGACCTTTGATATACTTTCTATTTTGAAAAAAAAAAGTTGGCAACCCTAGTCACAACTCATAACACGCGTCGTCTTGTGTAACTTAATGCTATTGTAAAACTGATTAGTTAAAATAGTACATCCTAATAAGTACATCCTTAATAACTTCTTTAAACGAACACTTTCTTTTTTGTAAGGCTGGTCCGGTTTGGCACATTGTATGTCAGAAAGGGGAAAATAGTAAGTTCCACTTCTTATCCTAGGTAAAGAAAGAAATGCTTAAAATAACATGATATTTTAATTTCCCTGCTGATTATGATGAGCTTATGACAGTTCGCGTGAAGCCACGACCATGAATCATAAAGCATTTTATTTCACACAGCAAATGCACGTACCTATTCATTATTAAGGCATGCCTATTTCGCTCTCAATAAACGCTCCACTTTATTCCGGGCGAAATAAATTACTATCGAGATCTCCAGGGATAAGTCAACTCTGTGAATGTACCATTGATTTCACTTTGAAAATCGAGCCATTGTGAAAATAGTGGTGTTAATGCAGTGCGCGGGGCGTAACGCGACGGGCGGCAACTACTCGTACCTTGTTCAATATGCATGAACCAACTTCAGAGATGGAGCCAAGAGATTGGCGTTTGAACTGCACTCTGGGCTTAACAGATGACTTCATTGTAGGAATTCGTGTTTTTCTAATAGCCCCAGTAAAAGACCTGAGCGTAAAGATAGACATTTAGTTTGCTCAGCACCTGCGCTTCTTTGGACCAATAAAAACGGTTTAGAATCAAACTTGAAACGCGGGCTTTGTCTTATCTAGATACCTACTCCATGATGTTGAGATCTTTCTTGATATAGTGACTCTATGTAAAAGAGATTTATAGACAGTTATGTCAATATAGCACATATTTACAAGGCGTTATCGATTTGATTATCCCATATTATCATAACTCCTGCTGATAAATGCAAATTTTATGAGAAACAAATAAAAATTATAGGAAGATGCAAGCGAAAACTGCATTTTTTGATTACAAAAATGCGTTGAACATTATTTTTGATGCTATTGTTTTATTTTCCATCCATAATAATGGTTAAGTTCTTACATCGCTAACATAGAAAATGAGCAGCCATTTCCTTCTTCAGTTAACAGAAATATTGTTTGGTTTTTAATACATTTTCTTAATATGATGAAAATCTAGCTACCCTATAAGCCTTTACTACAAAATCTACTCAAACATGACTCTATTAGTCCTAGAATACCCATTAAAGTTCTACGCAGTTTCGACTCACTTATGCGGTCGCCTAGGTCGCCTAGAGCAAAGAAACCCAGATTGTGCCTTTGAAAGGCAGTGTAAGTAAAATAGAGCACTGAGTAAACTATCGAACTTCAACTAGCTTCACTGAAGTTAGACTGATGTCATCTGTGTATATTACCATGTACGAGTATTTACTTCGGAAACAAATTACGCATGATGAAATGGTAATTTTTCAGATGTTATACCAGTAAGCTCTAAAAGAATATGGGTCAGAGAAAATTTCGGTTAAGTTAAATTAAGAGCGTTGTTTTTTTAATTATCTTCAGTCTTATTATAAAACATGTTTGTTATGTTACAGTCCTGAAGAAAGCGTAAAAGTATCTTATTTGAATCTTTGAAGCATTTGTCACATTGGATGTGTTCTGCGGTCTGCGGTCAGGTTCAAAGTGAACGCAGCCTGTATCGTGTACATTTTGTATTGATGCAAACTGACCAGACCGTTGAAAAAAATAATCCTATTTAAAAAATAGAACAATTTAATATTAAAAAAAGCGGCATTAAACATTTCATCTCGGCCTCGCTTGCCATGTAACAGCCTAAAACAAAACATTCAGATTCCAGCAACATTCCTGCATAAATTTCAGGCTGTATCGTATGGGTAAGCTTTTTAGGAGCCACATTATAACTGGCGTTTTTGGGTGTAGGTATATTCTAAATAGAGGGTGATTTTTTAGGTGTAGGTAGAGCTTGGCCAAATCCGAATGTTACATTGTTAATAGATACCTACCTAATAAAAAATAGCAATGATACTCAAGAATATTTAGTCGATTTGTATTTCACAGGTCATTTGCTATTCATAAAATAATTCTTACCCGGATTTGAATCCAATCATTTTGTAAAAGTAGGTAGTGTATCTGCACAATTGCACAAATGCACATCCTACTAATATTATAAAGTTTTGTGTTTTGTTTGTGAAAGTTTTCGTAATTTCAATAATTTGACAGTGCAATTTTACTTTTTATCAAAATCTGCTCGTAGGCTCTTGATCAAATCAGAAATTAGAATGAAAACCGGCTTTTGTTTCAATTACTGATTTGGCCAACTACCAACACTTAAAAAACAACCTGTATAGTAAGATTCCTAGGCGTTTTAAACAGGCATTTGCTTGAACATGCGCAAACGGCGCCTGACTTAATTGTAACTAAGCTAATAGGATTTTCCGGACTTCTCATTTGCGAAGGAATAGTAAACGCTTTTATGCATTGTGAATTAATTTGGTCTAAAACTAAATATTTAGATAGATCTGCTCTTTTGTCGTTGTTATACATACTATGGATTTGCACAGATATTTTGTTCATAGATATTATTGTTCGAAATATTAAGTAACTCTTTTCTCTGTATAAAATAATTCTAATGTCATGATTATTTTTAACAGAACTCCTCCTAACTAAATTTGACACGTTTATGTAAAATAGTTTTTGAGTTATGAGGGGGTTAAAAGTGGCTACAAATGGTTCGTGTAATATTACACACGATGCTGCTCGCCAGTTCTGTTATTTGAACTTGACTTGACACGCTACCGCTACCCTATGTCAAGATAAGAAAATAGGAAAACTATTTATGTTATACTGCTTAAATTTTGACGAAAAACATAAAATTTTACCTAGGTTAGAAGAGAAAATTTTAATAAAAATACTTCAGCGAAGGTAGAGCGTTCAAACAAACGTACTCTTTGGATCTGCATTATTAGGCGGAGAATTTGTACAAAAGAACACAACCTGAGGACCCGAGCTATCCTTTGAGTCTGCTTGTTTATAGAACGCGAATTTTATTATTTTATTAAATTTTCCTAGAAGTGACGCTACGAAAAACATTTATTATTTTAAACGTTTGCAAACTTCTTTTTAGGAAATTGATATTAATAAGAATAATTGCGAGTAAGAAAAAATAATTAAATTAAACGTAGATCCTGAATTAAATTTATATTCATTCATGCACATTCCCATTTCCCAAACACAACAATTGGGATTGTGTCGTTTTTTATGGAGTATATTAGCCTTCCAGTTCCATCATTAGATCAGCTCTGTAGCGTCACAAGCAAGTTTTTTCCCATCGAGTAACAGTAACAGTGTTACTCGTTTTGGTGTGACTGGTTAGGAACAAGCGATCATAACGCTATTGCATTGTCACGCGATTTACACATGCAAAATTTCAGCTCAATGGGAAACCGGGAAGAGGGTCAAAAACTTGCAAGATTTCATTACAGACACCGGACAAGTAAAGTTTCTAATGACATGTTATTTTTGGCGCTTATTCACATCAAGTCACACTCTTTGAAACAAGTAATCGTGTGATTTGATAGGATTCATTTTCGTTACAGTTTGACTCGTTGGGAACAAGCACCTTATTGTACTTAGCTTGAAGAAGAAAAATAAGTACTTAACATCACAAATACCTAAACTGTTCGAAGCGCTCCATTTTATGCAAAGGGTTGTTGGTCCCTGAGTAATTACTGCCGTCGTCAATTACCTGAACAACCACGCGATTTAACAATGAACTAGTACAACTGGGCTCCGCTAAGGAATGTAAACATGGCCACTGTTTCGCTACGAGTTCTGAGGCTAAACATGCTTGAGATTTAAGCTTAGGAATGAATGTGGGAAGGGTTTTGTTGCTGTTAAAATAGCTGCCAAATGCCATGTTTAGCTTATCAATTGTTGGGATTACAACTATAAATGCTTTATGGTACTAGTACCTTTATGAAGATTTCTTAGACCAGGAATTATCTAGTTTAAACCAGCTTACAAATTGATAAGTTTACCTAATACTATTTCTTTAGATGAATTTCTACCTATGGTAGGCAGGTTTATACCCCTAGGTGATAAAGGTTTTTCATGTGTACGAAGTCGCAAGCACAGCTAGGTTATGTAATTTTACCTGTGCTCTCCAAATCGCATACTTTAGAACCAAACGACCAATCGTTACCTACAAATCGGATGTATGCAGTGATAGGTACCATTAGGTGATTGACGCATCTGCGGAATTTGATTGCTACTGATGCCGCTGACGGTCTATCTAACCGTGGGCATCAGTTAGAGCCAAATCACACGATGCGTTGCGGCGGCAGTGCGACGTCAGAGCGGTGTCGCTGCGTCGTCTTATGGTGCGTCCACACAGGGCGAACGGGCTCGCGTGGCAAACTCGACATCCTGCTCACCCTGCTCTTGAGTGAGCAGGATGTCGAGTTTGCCGCACGAGCTCGTTCGCCCAGTGTGGACGCACCATTACTTTGGGGAGCACACGAGTGGTGCGGCACCGCGCCGCGCGTTACGGCGGAATGTTTGCGGTGCGGCGCCGCAACGCATCGTGTCCTTTGGCTCTACGGATTCCAAAGACTTATCCAAGTGAATAATTGACTCCTTTGTAATAGTTGTCAGTATGTAGAAGATACAAGCCTTAAGCTTAAGTTAATGGACGTTTGATTTATTAGTGTAAAATGTACGAGTATATTCATATTTATAGAGACATTCCATTCGAATGGAGACATTTATAACTTAGTTAGGAACTAGTGGTAATTCGAAATTGGCCTGTACGTCTAAAATTGTATAATAAATAAAACTAGGGGCGAATGAAATCTTGTGTGTAAAAACATAAAAATCGTGAAATTCAAAATCTACTAACAAATATCAAACTAAATGGATGGTTAAATAGTTAAATACTCACAACAGAATAATTAATATTTTTTTTAACTAAGTAATGAATTTTAAAATTCAAATGCACATGAAATACGACCATGAGATTTTACATTGCTATTACAGTCTGTGTCACATTAAGTAAGTAGGTAGTCCTTCGAATACTAAAACTCCTTGTACCTAAGCCATTAAACCTAACCTGATGGAACTGTATTAAGGTATAAGTAACATAAAAGTTTAATGAAGTGCCATTAGTCTTAGTACCTAAACGAGTAAGTGATCTGTATTCAAGGCAGTAAACACAATGTCTATCAGCTCTAAAACAACCATCATCTGCGTTATTTCAATACAACGAATTAAAATACGGGAACAGATTCGAACAGCTGGATGTTTACATCGCTTTATTCCATTACGAATCGAATATAAGTTGTAGCATAGTCCTTCGAACACTAAAACTTGTAGGTACCTAACGACAATAAACCGAACCTAATTGTAATAAATGTGTAAGTAACATAAAAGTTTAATACAATGCCTTAATTATAACTTACTAACTAAACGTGTAAGGCTCAGTTGCACCACCTAACTTTTATCGTAACTTTAACGATAGTCGGTATTTTTTGTATGTAGTTTGACAGATTTTTAACGTTTGTCGAAGTATAAGTAAGATGATGCAACCCAGTTAATCTGTATTTAAGGTAGTAATAAATAGTCTGTCTGTTGCAACGCTCTAAGGGCTCATTCTCACTGAAATCCAGTTTTTTGGGTTCTAGTAATACAAGATGCCGCAAAACTGGACTGTCGCATGCACAGTAATGAACACACAAAATGATGTGTATTTGACATTCGAATTAGAAATTTTGATGAATCATTTTTATCAGGAAAACACGTTCGTGTGAATGTTAATATTACAACACTTAGTACTAGTAAACGGGATCCTGCAAACGGGATATCTCCGTGGGAACAAGACCTAAAACAACCATCATCTGCGTTATTTCAATAAAACAAATTGAAATACGGCGAACAGTTCCGTACAGTTGGACGTTTGCATCGCTTTATTCCATTACGAATCGAATATAAGTTGTAGCAACAAAGTTGGAGGCTGCAGGCCAAGCGTCGCGTTCGGGCGCAATCCCGCCTTCTTGCCGCATACGATTCAATTGCAAATACCTTGTCTGAAGTTTCTAACGATATTTTAATAGGCATAAAATGTTTAGCTTTAACTAAGAACATTCTGTCTATAGGTTACCTACTTGATTGTATGTATGTAAGAGCTACTAGATAGTATGGTACTACAGTATCTCCCTTTAACACTATATGTAATAGGTAGAGATATGAGCTACGAGTAACTAGTGCCACCAAATAGACTTTTTTTTGTTGTTTTCGTAACTAAGTTAATTTATAAAAAAGAATCGGTATAGTTTCCTAGCTGCAGTACTTCAGTCTTTACTTTAAAAACTTAATGATTTCAGATGATCTTATGCGAAAAGTAGCTTTTTAAGTAGACTGATCAATGTCTGCTTTGCAGCTAACAATAAGATTATAAAAAAATAATAGAAGTTATTCGATAAATATTAGGCATTCCTTGCGCAAGATTCACTGTTAGGTACCTTTTTGACCTTATTAAGATAATATAAATACCAATCAATTGGTGATATCTCTTAGTTTTTTATCTTGGCCACGAAACTACGTATTTTACTTTGCCAAAGTTACCTAGGTAGAAACTTTAACACACTATAGTCTATCGCTCCGTGTCTGTAGCGGAGGTATTTTCTTTTTAAGATAGATGGTGACAGAATAGCTAAGAAATCCTTTATTTTATTTACTACTCTTCTTCCTCTTACTGTAACTGTCAATAAGTAGAAATACAATCTAACTAGGTACGAGCTAAATAAAGCTGAAGAGTTTGTTTGTTTTCTTGAACGCGTTAATCTCAGGAACTGTTAGTTCGATTTGAAAAATTATTTTTGTGTTGGATAGCCCATATATCGAGGAAGATTTTAGTCTATATAACACTACCTTACAGCCAATAGGGGCGGAGCAGTAAAGAAAAATGTTGCAAAAACGAGAAGTTGTAGCCACAGTTAGTATTCAATATAACTAAATAAATTAAACTTGCTCCGAAGATCCGTAGCAAAGGAACAGTTCTAACTGACGTAACTTTGGCTCGTAAAGTTGCTACGTTAAGTCGCATGTTTCTGGTCAAATCTTCAGCTGTAATTACTCTATTAGAGAACTCGGAACTGCAGAAGCCAAATTACTACGTTCGTTTGTTCATTTGCATGTTCAGTTAGATTTTGGTTACTTTATAGCTCAGAAAAGCCCCACTTTTTATCTGTTTAACTTGATTTTTCAGTTCCATTTAGAATATAACGAAAAGTAACTTTTAGTATAAAAATAATATATTTTTCTCGCCACGAACAAGCAGTTACATGTGTTTCTAGTGTAGGCTACACTAGAAACATGCCTATAGTGTAGACATAAACTACGTACAAGACAAGTAGACTTGTAAACAGTAATTGAGGTAAATAAAAATACCTACCTAGTTTTTGTGTTAAAAGACCACAGATTTATAAATTAGATTAGGATTCTGTTCGTTAAAAACTAACATTTAATAGGTAGGAGGGCTATAATATGAAGGTAGGTATAATTATGGAGAGTAAGATTTAGGCAGTTCTTTAATTTACACTCGTAGTATAACAAAGTTTGCAAAAATTATGTAAAAAAGAACCTATTGCCAAACATTCCCGGTACATTTTATTACTGGAATAGTAGAAAAATTGTGATAAAAATTACAAAACATTTTGAAACGTCTATAATTATATTTTATCACTTCTTGAAAATTTACAGAAGTAGAAAAATGTTGATGAAATGAAAATTATTTTAATTAACCAATAATTTACTTTGTTGGTCACAAATGTAGCCTAGTACTTTTATCAGTTTCTATTTCACCAAAAAAATAACTAAGTTTAGAAACATATTTTTAAATGATGCAAGTAATTTAATTTTAAATTCCCTGATCCTAGTGATGCTATTTTCACCACAATGTGTGTTTGAAAGTCCTTTGTTCTAGTCCTAAAAATAGTATTTATTCCTTTTTTTTTTTTTTTATGTGATAGGAGGCAAACGAGCAAACGGATCACCTGATGGTAAGTGATTACCGTCGCCCATAGACACCCGCAGACCCAGGGGCGTTCCAGGTGCGTTGCCGGCCTTTAAGGTAAAGATACGCTCTCCTCTTGAAAGCTTGCAGGTCGTATCCGTCCGGAAACACCGCAGACGACAGTCCATTCCACAGTTTGGTTGTACTGGGCAGAAAGTTTCTAGAGAAACGTACTGTTGTGGACTGCCAACCATCTAAGTGATGGGGGTGGAAGTGCTGTCGATTTCTTGTTCATTCCAATTTCACAACTGAAATATTGTTTCGCATCACTTGTCCATTGTATTCGAGTCGCGGTAATACGGATTTTATAATTAAAAACGCCTGTTAAACCTCCCAAAAGAAGATTAACTATATCCAGCCTTGGAGTGAGACCCTGCGACTGTTCAATATTCATGTCGGGAAACGAGGTGGTCGTTAAGCACTACCAGTACTATAATACTAGTTCTCGAATTAACTACAAGGAGAACTCGATTTCGGGAAAATTATTATACTTTGCATAGTTAATTATTTTCCTGAAATATGTTTTTTTTTTGTAATTAAATGCATTCATCAAATAGGAGTCATTGATTGCTTTTATGGCCTTTGATCGAGATTATTTTTTTCTATTGATTTATTGTCTATGCATATTGCCAAATGCTTAAAAATGTTTCAATTTAATTTATAAGTGAACAATGAACATGGAAATTATTGATATTATTCTTATTTTCTCTGTTACAAATAAAACTAGTAAACAAAGTTAGAGATTTAAAAGAAAACCTTTTATACTAACCTCGATTTTAAGGATTATAGCAGTACTCGTAATGGCTCAAAGAATAAAAAACGACCCATAGTCGATATTCTTCTTCTTCCTCGGTCCGTCACTGATGAGGATCGCGACCACAGATAGTGTTTCTCCACAGACTGCGGTCATTTATACCTAAGCTGTGTGGACCGCACGATGCAAACTCCCGCCCACCGTCTTCCTCATTCCTCATAGTCGATATAGGTGATTTCATTGAAGCTCTACCTTCATGAGCTGAGAAAAGCGCTGACAAAACTTATACCTCGTGCCACAAGAATGTAGGACTTGAAATCCATGACAATGTGTTGTTACAAATCGTTACAGCAATAACAATTACAATTCCAGCGGTAGTGGTCCCAGTGTGCAGCCACAATAACAGTTCTTACGTACTTAGTACCTCTCCGGCACTGCGATTGCCTGATAATAGCCGCCGACAGCCGTTACCACCGCCACAGGTGATTTAACTCCAGCTAATGTTGATTCAACTTGAAAATTAATTCTACTAGGTTACCATAATCCTTCCCGTTAAAACGCTTACGGCAAAGGAGTTTCCCGGAATACAGGGTGTAAAGGAACGGTTGACAATTTAAAAAGATACTCTATTGTTTAGAAAAATCAAATTGTTTACAATACTCGTGAAAACTAACTCTACATAACTCGTGACGTTTTTAGCTTTTATGTATAATTTTTATTCAGAATATTTTATATTATTAACATTTTCCAAGAAATTGATATTCAGTAGATTATAATCCAGTATGACATGGTGAGTTTAAATTAATTAAAAAACCTTACTCTCTTCAGGGAAAAAGACAAAATTAATTCGGAAGATGTGATCTGAATTTCATTGTATTTTTTCTTGTTCCATACACCCGGTATAGTCACAGTGATTTTAACGATATACCATTACGTCACGCGAAGTAGTGGTATTCACGTGCTAATGTCACCTCTTTATGGCCTGCGTAACAAAGCTCTTTGCCTCACTCTGGCTTTAGATGTATAAAGTCAGGTAGGTATTCTCAGTTATCACCTCTCAGAAAGTGAAATATCACGGCAAAAATTTAATTTCACTCAAGAAAGATCAGGTAGATACTTTGTGTACAATATTACTCAACATTTTTAGTGCAGAGCAGAAATGTTATTACTCAGAACCGTTCGAATTTAATTTTATGAAATGCAAACATATTTCGCATTTTCCGTTATGCCAGGAGATTAGGTGAAGTATAATTTAGTCGGCGGATAGCTTCGTGCGGTTCGCGGCGGCGTGCGAGCAGACCGCAGCCCGCGGCTCTTCACTTAATTAATGTTTGCTCCAATTATAATGGGACACATAAAAAGTTCCACATTTTTTTCTCAACTTCGCTCGTAAAGCAGGATGTACTTAATCATACCTGAAGATTTCTCAGGAGGCCACATCCCGCCACTCTTGTAACGCTAATGCTCGCCCCTTTTAGAAGTACCGTAAAGCAACAAAAATCGTCGTTTTTACGTGCCAACAAAGACGCAGCGCTTGCAAAAACGACGTCTTCGGTTCGCCGATCGTTATTCTTAAAACTTTTTTGCTTTAGAACTTTAAAACAAATTGTCGAGCATCCAGGAGCGAGTTTGGCGCTAAAGCGATAGTTTCCCCAGAAGGAGCGCCTGGTGATCCACGCCTTAAGCACTTCTCGTGATTGCAACCAATAACGCTTGTTTCGACAACAATGAATTTTCAATCACTCAGCGCGAGCACTCGCCGCTTTATCAAAATATTGCTTAAACAGTTGGCTAACTTAAATTTGAGGGGCGCTTCCGTCTGTGAAATATTGTTTATTAATATTGAAGTTGGATGGATGCTTTGAAGATGACGAGTCTATGAATTGATTTGAGACTCGAGAAAATTTCATGTTTCGGAAGAGTTCAAGTTGTTTCCATAACAAAGCTTCAAATTAAGAGTGATGAAAATCAAATCACGGGCTCACGGCAGGTATCTACGTATTTGGTACAGTCAAGCAATAAATCCTGAAAGTTTCTGAGTAGGTAGTCTAAGCATTCGTCGTACAGAAAGATGTGTTTCGTGTAGGTGAGGGAGAAAAAGAAAAAGTGTTCGATTGGTAAGTTCAAAGCGAGGGTGTAAACGACCTCCATCGGTATTTTCGCTGGAGAGCAATTAGTGGTGTGGATATACATCGCTGAGGCAATTACACCGCTGGCTCGAGCCACCAGCCACGATTACCTGCCTCTTTGACACGGGAAAGAAATACCAACTGAATCAACCGTACTTTATTGTTGCCGTTAAAAAGGTGATCGATTTTATCTTTGTATGTTGTAAAAAATTTAAGAAAATTTAGATAGTTTGACTAATAGACTACTAGACTTGTGTTCACCTTACACATTGACATAGATAAGTGGATAACGCCAGATTCTTAAGTGCTCACTAGTGCAAATAGTACGCCAATACCTGTTCACAGATTAAATAGGAATCCATAAAAGGATCCAAATAGGAGCCAATATGGCTTGAATTGGAACTTGCGTTTGACATAGACATGCAAGCAGACAAACGTCAAGACGCGAGTTGAGCGGCAGTCGATAACAGATTTGTACGGACGACAGCACATTAACCCTAAGCATAGAGCAGTCTTATCATGTTGTATTACAGGCTATTTTGCAACTAAAATGTACAGTCTGTATCTGTGATGTCGACTATACCTACTTGCATCTGTCATCATAGATTTAAATAATACGGAATGTGGATCGATTCCGATTCGATTAAAATTAAAATAGTTATGTATTACGGATATTATTATTGTTGTCTTATTATTGTCAACTTCTCGTCAATTAGTAGATATTATATTGCTCTATATGCCAATAAAATAGTATTTAATACAAACAATAATTCTACCTTTTAGTAAAATAACTTTCCTCAAAGCTAGAAATGAATCAAATTCGTACCATAACTTTCTCAAACGTAAATGTAAGTACTGAAATTGATACTCCAGCTGAACTATCGGCAAAGTTGGGTCTCAATATTAGCACAGGCCACTCTCCCAAACATTAATGAAATGGTATCGAACGTGTCGTGTGTTACGGCATTCTAATAACACAATCGTTTAAGAACTTTTGATCAAAGCCCTCCAAGCTTTGCGAAGTAACTTTGTTTTTGAAAAAGTTTATGTTGGCTTTTAAAGGATTTTAGGGTTATATTTTAAGAAGCGGTATAAAGTAATGAAAATACAAAATTTGAAAATGTTATGTAATATTTAGCTAATACTTTAAAGGCTTATGATAATTTTCATCGATAACATTGGGTTCACATCAACATCGTCTCAATGTCAATCAATCAACTGTTTTCTCCTTTGGTTGTTTGGAGGAGACCGCTTCTAAAGTTCTAATCAATAAGTCGTCCTAAATTGGACTAATTTAGTTCTTTCTTTTTTGTTTTTTTAATATTCATTTTGTATGGTGTGGAACAAACAGCTTCTTCACATATTCTATCTTATTTCCAAGTGTAGGAGTGATTTTAACCTTTGATGCGTCGCAACTTTCCATTAAATAACATAAACATCGTTATAATAGATCTTAAATCATCAATGATTGATGCGTCAATCCCACAGTTCATCTGACGAGATACGCATCAGCCGACAAAAATCGTCATCGTACCAGAGGCCTGAGTTCCTCCGAGCATGAGGAATGTGCCGCTCCGACAATGCAGCATTCTACGACTGCACTGCACTGTGCCGAGCGAGCCTCTGTAGCGGCGCAAACCGTTCAGACCGGCTCAATAAAATGGTATTGCCAGCTTCAATACTTCCGCACCTACGTAGGTATGTTTACATGCATTTTAAGCACGAATAAATAGAGTGCATTGCGACTATTGCGAATTCAGCGAGAACGCTCGACTACCTATCGAGTGCTATCTGACGTAATTTCGAATACTTTTACAGATTCAATCGAGCTGAAACTGCAAACACAACTATTGTAATATGCTTTACCTTTATTATTCCATCGCTTGGTGCTGAAATTCGCAGCTCAGCTTAGTTAGAACTAATGAACACAAATATTATGCATGCTGCATTGCATGCTTTATACCTTGCAGTGGGTATGGCATCGTATTCATCATTTACCCTGAAGCATAGGGAAATTACATTCAGGCGTGTTACGTTATCATTTTAGTACTGTCCTGTAACGTTACATTACAATTTAAATGGTTTAAAAAGAGGATTTCGATAAAATATGGGGCACCGCAACAATTAAAATTCAACTTCAAAAGACTTCGCTCATTATGCTTCATTACGCTTTGGGATATTTTGGGAGTTTATTTTAATTTTGAGCCGCATTTATCTCATTATTAATGTGAAAGATTGTCTACTTCGCCAACTTTTATTGCTATTACTGGTCGGGAAATGTCATTTAATTTTGCTTTCCGCGTTTGACAATCTTTTAAGAAAAATGTTAATAGACTAAAATTTTCACTGAACGCATTTCCTTGTAGGGACGAGTAGATATTGTTTTACAATATAAATAGTGCACCTTTTAGAAATAATAATTTGGCCAATAGGTTACTATTCTTTATATAGGTCTACCTATACTTTAGGATCTGTTTTAGATTTATTTAATGTTAACTAATTAACACATACAGACTAATAACATTGATATAATACACATAGAACTCTACTTACTATTATGTACCATCTACGTTCCGTCACCTATGTTTTACAAATAAATGATTTGATTTGATTTTAACATTTTTTTTAAACATGATGATTCAGAGGACCTTTGTTACTGTAAGACCTACGCACTCACGCGTTACCTCCAATCTGTACAAAAACACATTTGATCATGTAACACAATATCCCATGGCTTTGTGAAACGAAAACCGTGTACTGCCTCCTTGGGGACGGCTCCTGCCGCCCTCTAGTAGACTGCGAACATGCACTGACACAAAGGGCTTGATGGCCAAGACACAGCAATTCACTTGCCATCTTGGGAATGACTAATTTTTAAGGGGTGACGTGGTTCAGATTTGATCAGCATCTAATCGTATGTAATATGGCATTTGTTTTAGTTGTACATTTTACATTTATTTAAATCAATAACTAAATATTTCTGCTATAAATTGTTTACCAATGTATAAAAAAGGTGCGATCAAAAACGTCATCCGTCAGCCGTCCACGCAGCCGTAAAAAGTTTTACCGCGTTGCAAAATGGATGCAGCCGTTTGACGCAGGCTATATTCCTCTTAACGTTTGAACTTCCCTACAATCCCTACCTATGTATCTATTGGCTAAAAACAAACATTAATTCAGAAATGTGGATCTCTGAAACATATCGTACTCTCATGTCACTCATGAATTCCATGTACAAAAAGGTGTGATCAAAAACGTCATCCTCCGGTCAGCCGTCCACGCCGCCGTAAAAAGTTTCACCGCGATGCAAAATGATACAACCGATTGCCGCGGCTATTCTTCTTAGCGTTTAAACTTATATCTGTGTATTTACACGATAAAACAACAATTTCTTGAAAAATGCGTATCTCTAAAAGTCCGATGACGTATTCCATATATGTATAAAAAAGGTGCGATCAAAAACGTCATCCGCCGGTCAGCCGTCCACACAGCCGTAAAAAGTTTCATCGCGATGCAAAATGGATGCAACCGACTGCCGCGGCTATTCCTCTTAACGTTGAACTTCCCTACTTAGGTATGTTATGTATGACTTTATATATGCTAAAAACACCGTTTCTTCAAAAATGCGTATCTATAAAAGTTCGATGACGTATTCCATGTATAAAAAAGGTGCGATCAAAAACGTCATCCGCCGGTCAGCCGTCCACGCAGCCGTAAAAAGTTTCACCGCGATGCAAAATGGATGCAACCGATTGCCGCGGCTATTCCCGCACGCACGGCCCGCTGCCTCCGCGGCTATTTCCAAACGCTACGGGTTGATGCTGAAATATTTATCATCCGCGCGTCGGTACAAAGGCTTTGCGGCGCCATCAACTTTGTGTGGATATTTGACAAATAAATTTGGGGAATAATGAGGCATATCAAATAATTAATAGCAAGCAGAAACAAAAAAAGTGTTAGGCTTAATTTTAGGAAAAAAGCGTTACTAATTATATTCCTTATTTTTAGAACTCGGATTATATTACTCAGAGAGTCAGAGGCGAGAAAAAGGTTGTTGGCTTTCTATACAAATATTAACAAGATGAAAAGGTAAGGGAAACTATTACAAATATAGCACGATATTTATTTTCATTACGTTTATTAACGTGTACAGTAAAAACCTCTTGTTATTATTATTAAATGGGTGACTAAAATGTAAAATTATGTTTTACATTTTTTTAGTCACCCATACTAAATATCTAAAATCTTCCACGTCGTAATTTTTCCCAATCATGATCCTGAAAGCGGTAAACAGTTTCAGCGCTGCAAAATTAATGCAGCCAAATGCTGCTGCTATTCTCTAACACATTGTAACGTATCGACGGGGCTATTTTAAACAATGTTGGAACTAATTCAGGGATGACTAACTTTATTGAACACTGAGACTTTGACAGTCTGTCAGGAGCTCAGAAGCAGGGTAATAAAGGGACATGAAAAGAGTTACTGCTGTTCTGTATCAAGGTAGATATCAAGCCCTTCGAAGGATAAAATGGGTCGCAGGTATATGTAGATATATCTACTTATAGGGGTGGGTCTTTAACGTACCGTTACCGACCCACCCCTATAATACCGTTATTTATCTAGGTTACTTTATAAGCTTAAGACATAAAATAATGATGATTTGAGTACTGTCAAATGAAAAGTACTTAATGTATCAATGCTTTATTAAGTACTTACCTACTAGGTAAACATAGCAAAACATAACAAAGCAAATTAATTTTATTTTTTATTTTTTTTATTTTTAAATAAATCTTTGGACAATTTAATTTGAAATTAAAGTACAAGATTTACATATGATAACACAGCTAGCTATTCCTACTTTTGAATATCCATTCGTACGTTTTTAAACGACTTTATAGCCATCGACTCTTCTCTGTCCTCTTTATTTCGCTGATCAATTTTCTCTCTCTTGAACTCAATTAATCAAAATGTCTCCTATAAAATGTAACGTTTTGACATTTCAATAATGATTTCATAATAAATTCGTCACATTTGATCAGGGCCACTTCAAACAGCAAATTCTCCAATCAAACAGGAAATTATAAAGTTGAAGATGAAAAAGACACGAGGCTTGTATGTCGCAACGGCATTGACATGTCCTTTGCTCTTTTCGATCTCACAGCGATTCTATTTGCCATCATATAACAAGATATCCGTTTGTTCCTCTTCCTTTAGATGTAGCCTTGCAACATGGAAAATTTCTTATTTAAACTATGAAGGAAACCTGATATTTTGCAAAAGTATCCGGTTTCATTAATCTAGTTTTATCTCCGTTTTGCCAATAGAATATTCGTTAATTTAAAAGATCCATATCAAATTCTTTTCTGGTTTACAAAAAGACTGACTTTACGAAAACAAAATTGAGGATCTTGTAGAACATTAAGTAAATCAATCTTCACCATCTTCTGTATCGTTTCATGTCTTAAAAGTATTAGAATTATGTACTTTATTTTCCTCAAGAAAATTATGAATAAAAAATAAACTTTATTTCGAGAAAAAAATGTTTGCCCATCTGCTTCGCTCCCTCCAATCCAAACTTATCTACATCACAATGTAAATTTTCCCCAATCCCAGTTGAGGGAAATAAATATTAATGAAAGTCGTAAGTATTTCAATTCAGAGTCTTACTGAGCATTCAAAACGTTCTTATAGTAATGGATTTATAAACCCCCCGCGCCTTTTTATCCGTATATAAATGTTATTTCCCATTCAATCACTTTATAAAGTAAAAGATTTGAAAACGATGGCAACAATCGTAATGAGACGGTGACGATTCGATTTCTATTCTAACAAACAAATTTATTTTTCAACAACAAGTTCTTACGAAAATAGATAATAAAACTGAACGTTTGGGTAGGATCATTAAATCATTTCATTAGACATTTTGCGTTACCTTTTTTTACCTTGTATACAATAACAACTTCGAGTTATTCAATATTTCAGACAAGGCTATTGAATTTTTAAATCAATGAGGGTTTTCGTGTGGTTTTCGCAATTGAAAAATCCGCCAGATGGCAATACGTAGACGCGAGGTCCAAATGCTGCATGATTGGTTATTTTTGACATGACATTGACAGATATGTCAAAATCCACCAATCACGCAGCATTTGGACCTCGCGTCTTCGTATTGCCATCTGGCGGATTTTTCAATCGTGAAAACCCTTATTGAAAAGGATTTTAGTGCAAAGATGACTTTTCACACTGCCGTCTGGCTGATTTTAATATAGCACCTAGTTCAGTAAAACTTTCAAAAATTCCAGAAAAATTTAAACTTACTAAGTCCGCCGGACTATTCGTAGTACTAGTAGATCCAAAACGGGAAAAATTGGAAGTTCAGAAATGAAAGTCTTATGAAGTTAATGGGAAAGTCAAAGTTTCAATACGTTTGTCTTTCTATTAAGTTGGATGTCTCTGTGTGTGTTCGAGTGGCAAACATTTGTTGAACGTGATCCAACTTAAAAGGATGGATTTATGTTACTCTAGTAAATTTGGGACCCGAGTGAACCGAGCCGATTTACGAGTATGTGTCTTTTAGGGCCGGCAAGATGGATGTTGGAACATCTCCATCTGTTAGTTCATAAAGTTATCAAAGCACTCCATTTAAACAATGGATATTTTCGCCACGTTAAAAAAATAAATTATGATAATTTCTACTACGAAAATATTTATGTAGGCTTTTGTATTATAAAATAACTAAAGTAAAATTATTATAATCCATATTTACAATGCCTTGTTTAACGTGAGTCCCAAAAATTACAAGACAATATCACTATTTACATTTCGGCCTCTAATTTACTTTGGCATTCAGAATAAACTTTATGGTAATAATCTTTCTTAATGGTTGTTATTTTGTTTCACTGACAGTAACATCAAAACAAATTAACATTGAAAAAGCTAAAGCACTTAGAAATTGTAATTACCTACTTGAACTTCAAGCAGAGATTTAATTTCAGATGTCTAAAGTCAGATTTGTTTTGTCCGTAGTTTTTCTCAAAGCCTAAAAAAATATTTTTATTGTAATCACAAAGTTGATTCAGAATGTATTTAAATTTTGCCACAAAGGAGCGTCTGGAATGCCTTAAAATAGAAACAGAGTAAGTTTTAATCTAACTTAAGACCAGTGTTATTTCGAGCGTGCAGTAAGTACAGACAACGGTACATTTAACTCATCTGGTACTTTATCTAGTTGTATGAAGAGTGATTTTGCAATGAAAAAGTGATGTTTGATGTCAACTGTACTACAAGACTTCACACTAAGCTGCAGACTTAGATTAATTATAAAGACTAGATGGAAAGTTTTCATACAAGCACTTCTCAATCATTTCATCCAATGTCACTTTTCTTAGATACCTACATAAGTTTTCACCGGTACTTGACTTTGCTAAATGTCAGAATGTATGGGAAAAAGTGTCTCACTTTTCTTGCGCTTACTATCTACCTATCTAGGCTTTATTAATCTAAGGCTGCAGGTTCAATGTAGTAGGTACGTACATAGTACCTAACTGTCAACATAGTGCTATCAAACAGTCGCAATAACTCTTATGGCGGTGTCTCACTCACATGTGCTCAATATTCAGGAAGGCTTTTGTTGTGTCGGCACTATTCAAGATTCAAGACAGTCGATCCTGTGACGTCACTGGGAATATTAACAAGGGCCGTGGGCCGGTTCCCAGGGTGGTCCTCACGTATATCGGCTGGACATGAAGATACGAGATTGTCGGAACTTCATACCTCCGTCGATGTAGATGACAACAATGACAGTTACGAACGGGCTGAAACTTGTGTAAATTAAATCAGACTTTTATTCAAAACTGTCTTTTTACAAGGTATGAAGTACGATTTAGTTCTGTCTTCAAAATACTTGTAACATTGTCAAGACATCAACTTGTAATATACAAGTAGGTACCGACATGTAAATCTAAATAAAAAGCTGATAAACAACGCGGAGTACTTTGAAACTGAAGACAGTATTGTGTTTGTCTCAAACTTAACTATCCTAGATGAAGATTTTTTATGAAATTTAGAAAGTAGATTTTCCACTTAGCCTTAGTAAATCTGGTGCTCCTATTTTACATTTTGTCTAGAAGGGGATTTGAAGAGTAGTAACTAGGTTAAAAAAGCTCTTTACATACAATCAGTAGGTAGGTACGCCATTTCTTTTTAACATGTTCGAAATCAAATCTAGCTAAGCAGTGACTGTGGAATCAAGCATTTCCTCGCGTAAGCAGCTGATACATCTCTATGTCCAGTTCTTAGTCTAGCTGAAAAAAATCCATCAAAGATTTTCGCAGCGCCAGATTTGATTCGTAGTAATTAGTCAGCGACCGCGCTATGTTCTCGTATCTATTTAGAACGGTTGAGCCGCGCATTTGTAGCGCCCGCCGGCCCACACTGGATCGAGCCCATACAAAGCGTTGGACATCGCTTCCTTACTCAGTGTTTTTAAAATAAAATGAGATTGCGTCAACGTAGTAACTTCAAATTTTTACAGTGTAAGGTTGACAAGTTTATCTTTCTAATGTGATAGATTTTACTTATTAGATGGCAATTAATATAAGTGAAAAAAATTCTTAAAATATAGTGATGAAAATCTTGTATTTATTGTTCAATTAAAAGCAAATACTCACTCATTTTGGTCTGTTTCCATATTTAAAGAGTAACATAGTCTAACAATACTCTAAATTTATTCTCATTAAGTGTTAAAATTATTAAAGAAATATTTTTGTAAACGCCTGATTTTTCATTGCACACAATCACTTTGTTCGATTTTGTCGAGCTTGATTTCATATTCTGTTAACTGTTAGATACATAATCTAACAATACTCTAAATTTATTCTCATTAAGTGTTAAAATTATGAAAGAAATGTTTTTGCAAACGCCTGATTTTTCATTGCACACAATCACTTTGTTCGATTTTGTCGAGCTTGATTTTATATTCTGTTAGCTGTTAGATACATACTAATGCAATTTTATAGGGACTTAGCGGACTACAAAACTGACTCCAATCAACAGATTGCCTAAGCCAATCTACGTTTGTAGCTAAAAACTGGTTCTCATTATAATGACACTACTTTTTCTTGCGACAAACAGTGTCAATGAAATTATTGTTTTTTTTTTATAGTTATCTGATAAATAAAATGTGTAACTCAATACCTACCTAACACAATCATAAATTAAGAAAAAAATACATACAAAATGTATGTATGGTATGTACTAAATTCAACGACAATCTCATGAGATGATGACAATATGATTTTTTTACTATATCTGTTTTATAGTATTTTTTTATGTTCATAAAGTACCTATTAACTACGTTAGTACTTACCTGTGTTTATCTGAAGAGAGTGTATGCGAAAACAGCTCTAGTATCCTAGCTAAAGAACTAGCGCGATCTTTCATCGTGGTTTTTAATAATGCATACAAATCTCTATTTGACTTGAGGTTTTTCATTTTAATGAGTATTTTTACTGAATTGCACATGATAAACAACTCATAAACCAAAATAAACATCTTTGGTTTACCTGACATTATTTTAGTGTAACGAATTTTACCTAAGTTAATTTTGCTATGCGGAAAAATGAGGCGCTTTTATTTAGTTTTTTGTGATTTTCTCGAAAATAGGGATGAATAAGGGTCTAAAAACTGAGTAATAATATCGCCCACGTTGTCATCTATCATCTCTCATTCATGGTTTGTTAAAGATCGCCCAAGATGTCAACTAAAACACGCAGTTTTCATTTAAAAAAATACCTTTTAAAAATACGTCAAAATAGCCAAGCTAGAAGTTTTTTAGGCACTCATTTTAACACACAGATTAAGATAAAGGTATAAGCTAATACATTAATAAGTAATAACATAAAACCAGTGAACGAAATTGGATAAATTGACAATACAAACAGAAGTCAGAAAATCCATGATTTTGACTTTGTTCACTTTACGGTCGCACCACATAACTATGATAGTAGATCATGACTTGATATTAGTGATATTTGATAGAATGAAGTCTCATCTTTCAATTTATATGCAAATCAATCTTGTTTTAAGTAGTTGCATTTAAAGCACCATGTCCAACACCTTGTATGGGCTCGATCCACCGTGCGGCCATTAGTTTGGCTCTGCAACACCGCATTAATACACAGCATAGAAAAATCCTACTAATATTATAAATGCCAAAGTTTGTATGGATGTCTGGATGTTTGTTACTCTTTCACGCAAAAATTACGGAACGGAATTCGATGAAACTTTATAGTATTATTGTTTATAACCCAGAATAATATATAGGCTATAATTTACGACGATCTGTGATAAGCAAAATTTCACGCGGGTGAAGCCGCGAGCAAAAGCTAGTTTTACATAAAACGAAAGGTCACTGACTGAGTCACTCATCACGAAATCTCAGAAGCTATAACACCTACAAACTTGAAATTCGGCAGTAGGTAAATTTCCATAGAGTACCTATAGACATCCGCTAGAACGGATTTTACGAAACTCCACCCCTAAAGGGGTAAAACGGGGTCCACGCGTACGAAGTCGCGGGTGACCGCTAGTACAAAATAAATACAAAATACACATACTAACTAGCACTTAGGGGTTCTCATCAACAAGCTCAGACTTATTATAAGCCCGTTAAGTTTTGCCCAGGGCGACGCTCGCGCAAATTGAATTAGCCGCAAATTATTTTTCCAGGAATAGAAAACATGAAGGTGGTATACGTAAAGGCTCGGTTACGGTGAAAACCCTAAGTTTAAAAGTGATTAGCTAAGAGAAGACTTTCTAGAATAAGTCAAAGACGAGTTTATTCGATTTACCTCACACGTGTCGTGTTTTAGTAGGTAGGTAGGTACCTCTAACTTTACACTAGGTACCTCACCTAATTAGACCTGTCATTATCATTATTCATTTCCTTTCTAATTTACCAGAGGAAAATTAAAGATTTAGCTGACACCCACGTTGCCTAGACTGGTTTGGGTGGATTGATGACAAATAACAGGAATTTTGTTTCCATACGGGTCACTTAAAAATTAGGGATTGATGTTGAAAACGGGCATTACTAGTCTCTTATTAGCTTTTTATGACATCCACGGGAAGAGGGAGTGGTCGTATTCTACTTCACCAGAACCACACGTCTATTATTTTGAGTTGTGGATCCTTAAAAATGTTTTCTAGGATATGTACAAGCACCTAAAGCACACCGAGCACTTATTAGACTGTCTACAGAATTGGACGGAATAAGTTTAAATTTTTTAAAACGTGACAGACAGTTTTTGTAATCACAAAACATAAACTGAGTTTACGCGTAGACTTCAACGAAGAGATAAAATTGTTAATTCGTTAGTTTTCAGGGAACAATTTTTTGTCGTAATAAACTACACAAAAACTCTCTCTGGCTAGAGCTTTTTAAAATTATTTTTCTACCTAGATGGACCACGTTGACACTGTTGAACAACAATTCAATTTTGTGCTGTAAGCCTACTACTTAATAGATTTAAATAATTGGTAAGGATTACCCATTGCAACCAAGATAAGTGGATCTACATAATAGGCGAGTACCTACGTTCTCCTCGGTAGCAGCAGTCGGTTAAAGTAGGAATACAGCGTTAAGCAACAAAAGAGATCAGAGAATCTCAATAAAATTGTAATCACCACCGAGCACCGAACTTTGGAAAGCGTGTGGTGGAATAATACCCACTCAACAAAAAAGAGATCGGCATAACAGTCCTTTCAAAGGCCTTCGCAACATGATTGTAGTCGTTATCATAGAAATTAATGGTTGTTGCTTAGATTTTTTCGAGCGGTTTATTTATGAGCAAAGTTAACGCTGGTTCGGTTGTCTGACATAAATTAGGTGAAGCGACACCAACTAATTGCCGTCATTATGAACGGATGGCCACCGGCGAGGAAGCTTTAAAACGCTGCCTTGCTAGGTGACGTTTTATTTTGGTGCGCTTATGATAGAATTACAGCGTCTAGGTTCGCCTTTAAAAATGCTGCACGCTTGTCAACTAATGAAGAAAATACGAGCAATTAAGTACAGACAATCTGGGTATCTTTGTTATACGAGTTATACCCATACGAGTAGATTAGGTATTTTTACTTGAAAAATACGGGGGACTGTTCACAGTAGACATAAATATTTGAACTATAAATGAATAAATCTAAAAAGTTGGTTGGTTGGTTGTACAAACTCAAGCTTAGACTTTGTATCCTTATGTATCTTTAGAGATACATGCGTACGGAATAGGCTCGAAATTACGTGGTGGCGTATTGTCTGCGGAGCGGGATTACGGTGTGATTCCATCCATTCAAAATACATGCGTTAGCATGTGACCTATTTGTAGGTAAATTGCCGTGTATGGGAATTTGCGCTTGGGCCTTGTACTTACCTTTGTATCCCCAACGTTCCCCAAACTGAACATGGTGTTGGAATGTGGTTCTACTGCTGAATGCTACTATATGGGTGAAAACTGTGTAGGGTGAGGTGGTGCAAGAGTGCGCAATACTTATATTTAAACGAGCTGCATAAAAAATAAATGTTTTTTGTCAGCGCGTGCTGGGTCACTAAAGGTTCAAAAGACTACTGAACTTAGCTACAAATGTCACATAGGACTCGAGAGAAATTCAGTGCGTACTCTTGTCGCCCGCGCACTCTTGTACCACCTTACCTTATATGGAATATCTACGAAGTCATTGCACTGGATCTGGTCCCTACTCCATACATGCCCCTCTAATCTTGCAAAGATCTAAGACGGTTTTTGATTAGGTAATTTAGTTTTTCGCAAGTAATTTTGGGACAGAATGAGTAAACTTATTTAAGTATTAATATTAGTCTTGCTTTTATCAAATTGCCTAAATTATCCTGGGAAAATTTAATGTAACCAAAAATAGAATGATTTCCATACTCCTACGCAAAAAGTACGCTGCCTACACATAATATATTTTACACACAGAAAGCTTAAAGTTTCTAAGCTGTATTAGGTACTTGAGTACAAGGTTCGTATTCGTAATCAAATGAAATATTTTTTGATTTTGTCAGAGCCGAATTTTATTAAACATATTTTATAATATACCTACTTATTACTCGTATGTTCGCCGTTATTACATAAAACAGCTACAACGATTGCGTTCGAATCAATTAGGTGATCCAAAAGCCTTAAGGCTCAGATAAAAGCCACGGTATTTTCCTTTATACCCGCGGTTAAAAGAATTCAATTACATAATGCTAAGAAGATTAAAAAGGCTAACACAACTCCTTTGAGATGAGGTAGCTATTTAATTATTGGAAACGTTCTTTCCATCGCAATGTTCCCGACTAATTCGAAGTTTGAAGTTCACTCGAATCGATAACGCAAAATTAATTTCCAGTTTAGAAAATCTTTGATGAGGAAATGATTGTTAAGTTGTTAATTTTGCTGTTTCCGACATCCTGAGCGTTTTAAATGTTATTTTGAGTGCCTAAAGATTAAACCAGAGCAAGTTGCGATGAAACAATTTAATATCAAAAGGTAGGCTAATCTTATCCGTGAGGAATTTTTCGTCTAAGTAAAGATTTTGACGTTAAAGGCATATTTCCACTGACCATTTCGCAAAGATGTTTCGTAACTTGCGAAAGCTTTAATGAAATACCTGTCAACTTTATTTCGCAGAAATTTCTCACCCAGCCAGACAGATGATAGAATATCTAATTAATTTTTAAAGGGTCATGATGAATACATTAGACGTCGGTGAGTATGAATTATGCAAGCTGCTTTTGACTTTGACCATAAATTATCATAGAAATTTCCAAAATCTATTTATTTTTCAGCTTAGATTATTAATACAGCGAGCTGAAGTGTCAGCGAGCCCTTGACTAGACCATATCTGTCGGAGAACCGGCGAGAAGTAGAGTTAAAGGGTGTTTCACCACGGCATGACGCGTAAACGTAATGTAGAGCGCCCAACTGCTCGATGGATAGACGACTTCAAGAAGATGGCAGCAGCTGGATAAATAAAGCGGAAGGTGGTGGTTTTTGGCATAGGTACTTCTAGGGGGACTTATGTATGTCCAGCAGTGGACTAGGCTGTTACTGGCTGATACGATGATGATATAAATACGAGTAGTTTATTAACGTAACTGTGAGCTTCTGCGAAAATTTCCAGTAAGTAATTCATTTTACAGTACTGAATCCAAAAACAACAAGTGATCAAGCTCTGATTCCAAAAAGGTATTATTATAATTCAATTATTGTAATACATTATATCGCCATATTGGTTTTGAGCAAAACTCATTAAAACGAACTAATTAGCCTTGACGGAATTGATTGAACGCAAATATTGTGAAAGGGTTATAAAAATGGACGATATCGCGAATCCAGTAGCATCAGTATTTTATTCTCCAGTAATTTCCAATACTTCAGCACCAAGCTTTTACCAAATATCTTATTGCATCACGTGTTCTCAGTCTTTTATTCTAAGTGGAAAAAATACAAATTCAAGAAAGGTAGTTGAAAATAAAACACAATAAGCGGTACAATAACTTTTATGTTGGCTGGCGCCCGACCAAGATGTAAATAAAGCTTTTTACACTTGCGTTATGAAGTCCCGGTTCTGGTAAATTATCTTCCACCCAATTCCATATTATGAAATGTACCTTTACCGTTCCATTTTATTCTCGTGCGGCGTTTTATAAGACACTTGTGAAACAGTACTTAATCCTCTACGCTGTGTGCGATTATGTATTCTATTTCTGAACCTGTAAGGTTCTTATTCGGGAAGGGGAAGTGAGGATGTGGGTACCATTTCGCTGGAGTTCTTAGTCTATAATTACTATTGAAAGCTGACAGTACTGCGACCTCCTCCGGTATGAGAGAGAAGTCGAAAATGTCGATGTTTTGCTTTATGCGCTCTTTGTTAGTTGATCTTGGTATCGCTACTATTTGCCGGTCCAGCTGAAACAAGATAAAATATATGTAGAGCTTAGATTAATAAAACCTAGATAGATAGTCAGTGCACGAAAGGTGAGGCAGTTTTTAGGGAGCCGGCACGGCTCACCCGTAAACGTCACATGAACTGTCAAAGTGAAAAATTGGTAAACACGTCCGACGAATTTTAATTAATTAAAACGGTTTGTGCTGTGAAAGGGTGTCTAAAATACATCAGAAAAACGAAAGAAAGTGACCAGTGTTACATTTCATAAGTAAGTAGGTACTACAAATCGACGCGTACTTTGCTTGAATTTGGCTTTCAAAAATTAAATACGGGAATGATACCAGTAACAAGAAAATTTATTTCCCAATTGTTCGCCGTACAAATACACTTCCTTTTTTATGAAATCGAGACTTTTAAGTCGATTTCTCTTATTGTAATTAGGTAGGTACTTTGAATTCAATAAATAAGTAAGTACATGATGCGTTTTGTTTTTGTTAATTATAAAATAATTAAAAACGTATTAAAAATTTCCCTACTTTCGGGAAAATCGCCTTCACTGTCTACACTCCCCAACAAAATTGACACTAATGACATAAGATTTTTGCCTCACTCTTGACGAAGCGTTTGTATAAAGTCTATCCATCTAGGTTTTATTAATCTAAGATGAAGAGTAAGTAAAAATAAATAAAAGAAAAAGTATTTTGTTGTACTTATACAAAATTGGTTGTTTTCATTCACGTTTTAGCAAAGAAATCTACATCCAAAATTACTTTAAACTTTTTTTCCGTATACAAATTCAAATTGTCAGTTAGTTAGGTATATTGTTTCCCAGAAAAGTTTCTAGTTTAAGAGCCATTTCACAAAAATATTCCGCGCGAATTTAGGTAAAAGCTGTCAACGCAACGTCAAAAGAGTAAAAAGAACGCTGAAATGGACAAAAAAATCTTGAGCCGTGACCGTATTAAGATTTGATTTAAGTTATTAATTTTAAGGTAGAATGAGGTATTCAAACTTGATAAATTAATTTAACTTTTTAATAGAGTTTATTAAGTCTTTTATATTTCGATTCATAATGAAACACGAATAGGCACAAGCCCAAACTCCATAGGGTTCTATTGTTTTGTTACGGAGGTGGCCATTGCATCTCCTCCAGATCCATTATCAGATAGAGCTAAGAAATAAATAAATAAATATTATTATAAGTAAACAAATAACTAAAATAATTCATCTTACTATCTTACTTCTTACTAGTCTTACTAATATTATAAATACGAAAGTTTGTGTGGATGTCTGGATGTTTGTTACACTTTCACGCAAAAACTACTGAACAGATTTTGATGAAACTTTACAGTAAAGTACAGCAGTACTAGGCAGTCTGTGTTCAACTATCACTCGGGTCGGACGTTCCTATCGCAAGAACTTTGGTTCACTCAGTTCCGATACGACTCTAGTGCTGTGTGTGATTTTCGTGAATACAATGAGTTTATTAATTTCTACGAGTGGATTTCATTTTGCCTGAGACCTACGCCATGAACCCTAAACCAGAAGACCCTGTCGCCAACTACAGCGACGCTCATCCATCCCTGGCGTCGACCAGAATAACAATGATAGGCTATAATTTATGACGATCTGTGACAAACTAAATTTCAAGCGGGTGAAGCCGCGGGCAATACTACATATTTCATACTAGCTTTTTGCCCGCGACTTCTTCTGCGATGAAGTGGAAAATGGTTCTAATAGAATTAAAATATTCTAAGAAAATTAATTTTGTTAAATGATTATAATAATATTTTTTGATATAAAATCTACAAACTATTATGTTTAAATATTTGAATACTTACAAAATTATGAATCTTTCTAAAACAAAATTAAAACACTACACCTGCCGCAGATTTCTTTTTTGTTTTTCTTTCAGATGCTAAAATCACCAGGCTATTGTGTGCGCATACTTTGGAGTATTCCACATACAACTGGTCGTCGGAGAAGCATAGATTTCCATTAAGTCTACTCCCGCTACCTTATGGCACTCCGCTAAAACTCGTGAGGGCGCCAACACTTGCTTTTGTATCGAAAATTAGTATGAGCAGCTGTGCACGCGGTTGCCCGTTGCAGGCTCTATGCAACCACACTATTTTAAACCGTGGTCCCTAAGCATGAGATGTGAAACTGCACTCTCTTGAATTCTCTTGAATTTGATGGTGTTAGGGGAATCCTAGGAATGAATACATACTTTCCAATGGAATCTCCTCATCAATATTGCGAAATTGCGAGTTGCAATGCAATGTTACGTTTTCACTTGTTATTTTATTGTAATCTGACCTTGATTTTTCAAACACGTGTCAAAATAAAAAAAAAATTTAAATCAAAAGTACTAAGGAATATTTCATTGATATCAACTTAGAAACAAGCACAGATCACAGAAACTAAAGGGAAATGTGACAAGGGACAAATTGGAACATATTGCTTGTGAAAGCAATGATGACAGTAGCGACGTCATTATGTAAACAGTTTATATTGCTTGAATAGTACTAAAGATTATTCGGACGTTGAATACTGATACTGCAGTGGATAATGAGCACATAATTTGATTTCTTTGTGTGTGTGAATTTCTAATACGACACTGAGTTTCGAACTCAGCGCATTCTTAGCATCTCTCTATATTTCTATGGAACCAAGTTATCTCCCAAATAACATTCCACACCTTTTTAACCTAGTCAGGTAATAATAATTTTAATAAAATACGAAGCACGTCATCTGTCAATAGGATATTATGTATATTTTAGAAGTTAATAAATTATGCATAAAATATAAACACTTTAGAAGTTTAGTTAAATCGTAGAATTTCTGAAAAACAAGTACTAAAACCGTACTGAAAAAAAAAAGTATTAATAATATGTTATCTAATTTATTTATTAAACGTCGAATTTTATCAAAGATTTTGGACTAAAGTTTTTGAAAATATTTTATAGCCTACATAGAAAAAAATTAGGATTCTAAATCGTGAAAGAATTTTTTTTCGGAGCCTATTGCCTCCAAACAAACAATTAAATCTTTCCTCTTTTATTAGTATAGATTTAACAACAAAGCTTCCCTCTCGAAACAAAACGCTTCTTTTTCTTCTTCACGAAACAAAACTCAAAGCGGATAAATAAATAAACAAATCTTTGGACAATTTCACAGCGCCATCTAGTCCAAAAGTAGGCAACCAATAATATGCTTGTGTTAAGGGTGCTAGCATAATGGATATACTTTTTTATAATTTATTTATTAAATTAAATACATGGTACCTACATATTATACATAGTTACACCCAGATCCGTCAAAGAAATTAAAATTCATCATTTCAATTTCTGCTCGACCGGCCGACTCGAAACAGCCTCTCGGCATAGTATCAAATGTATTTGGTCGCCGTACAAATCACCGCTTCACGACACGAACGCACGTAAACGTCACGGCGGGAAAAATGACACAGGTCCTGCCTTGACGGGCGCTCGCGCCATACTAATCGATGTCGGCTTGCGCATTGTAATTTATACTGATATTCACATCAATATTTTGACAAAGTGGTTACTAATATTTAAACAATAACTGTAGAAATCAATTCTACAATGAATATTCTTTATTTTGGGATACTTTTATTGCAGTTATTGCTGTGTTTTTAAACCAAAAACCACGATCAAAATGTGACGTTAATCTTCAAATTTGCCAAATTATTTTTAGATTTTACTCAATAATGGTAATGAAATTCAAGAATCTATTTCATTAATGGACTACAAGAATATATGTCCGATGATTACTATATATTTTTAAGCTTATTATACGAGCATAAATAATAGATACAGGACTTTGAAAATGAGTCTGCGGCAATTTTTCCGTAAAATGGTTGTGGGAGATGGGGCACTGTGAATTAAGCAAAAGAGTTTTAGTAAATCCGTTTCATTAATGGTCAACGCCAAGGATTGACCTATCTTTCGCAGTTATTAAATAATCTCTGGGTGTTGCTTAAGATAGTAATTCATGCTTCCAAAATCTTATAAATTCGCACGAAAATGTAAAATGGCTCTTAAAGGTCGTGAATTTATAATGATCACAATACAAAGTACGAGTAGATACTACTTATAGTAATGTTGATATAAGTCCCCATAAGTCGCTAGACTACGGTGTTGTTAAGGGTCATAAAAATTACTATTAACTTAAAATAGACTACTATTAAACTCTTGATTTCTTGTTTAAAAAGTTGTTAAGTAACAATAATTAGGTAGATGCTTTCTCATTGAATTTTATAAGACCAAGTAGCAAATGTAGTTGTGCATGATGTTGTAATACGCAATGCAATCCAATCATCCCTTAATCCCACGCAAGCTTAGCCCCAGCACGATGTACTCGCAGTATGTAATATCAGACTGAATTGTATAAACATCTTGGAATATGATGAAACATGACAAATATGAGAGCAAAGGGTGGAGTTAACCATAATTTATCACTTGGATTGATTTTACAGTAATACCTATCTAATTTCTATTGAAACTCACAAGAGCAATATTATAGAGTTCATTAAAATGCTAAATTATAATATTTCAGTTTCTGTAATAGTAGTACTATTTTGGATAGCTATTAAAACATTTTTCCGCAAGGAATTAAATCAAAGCGAATATGGAGTGTAATAAGTACAAATATTACATAACTAGTTTTTATCTGTAGCATTTGTATCCTACGAGTATATAAAGATTGCATCGTTGTTTTCAAAAAGTCGTGTTACAAAACAGTATACCTTCAGGAAACACTGAAGTTATTTTCAAATTGAACGCTATTTACATTTTACAGTAAAAAGCTTCTAAAATAAATCTATGATTTGTAAAGTGCCTGGAAACCGATTGAACATAACATGTTTATGCTGCAATACGTTTTCTTTTACATTCGAGTGGAATTTGCAAGAAAAAGTTAAATATCGTAGTTCTGTTGTATAAATTATGCAATACAAAGCTTGCCTTGATGCTCATAATTTGAAATTATAAATTGTGTCGGTTATTTTTCCCTGTCATCTTTGCTTTTCTATAAGAATCAATGCTAGTAGTATTAAATTTTATTCTACTCACAATATCCACAAAAATTCCTTCTTTCAAGATTAACTTTTACAACATTTTTGTTAATGCAAATATTGATAAAATGAGCATGTATTGTTTCGACTTGGTAGAGTTAATCTATAGCCGATATCGGTTACGTTGCCTTTCGTGGAATTCATTAAACATTTAGTCCTGACCATTAGTTGGGAATAATTTTCAATATCTAACCGGGTTCCGCAGACAAAGCACTCAGAGACGGATGATGAGGGTCCCGAATGGACGTGGGCCCTTATGATCAGACGTCAAGTCCATTACTTTACTAAAATCTGATATAATTTATAGATAGCTCCATAAATACATCAAATACAGCCCTATAACAAACCTGTCAGACTGTGCTTATGCAATTCAATTAAAAAGTTAACGTAAAGCGCTTTTAAGAAGCCTACCTATTTGTAGAAAATAAATGATTTTAAGGCTGAGTTGCACCACTTAACTTTAACCGTAACTTGAACGATAACCGGTGTTTTTGTATGGAGTTTGACAGATTTTTGACGTTTTTTAAAGTTAAAGTTTTCGGCACGCATGCGGATTGCCTGTATTTCATTATTTCTTAACATGTTTTTCCGTTCTGCGTGCGTGTAGCCCGCCGCACACGTGCCGAAATTCGTATCATAGAAAAAAGGCAGTAATCTGACTTATAATCTACAATTCATCAACTTCGGATGTAATAAACAATAATATTTACTTTCAGCATTGTTCTTGAAAACATCTAATTGAAAAGGCACATAATACTCATTTCGCGAATGCGAGATAATACAGATTTAATTAAATAGCAATTACTCGCTAAGATGATGTACTATGAAGCATTACTTTCTTTCCTACGCAATTTTGCTCCAAGTCATGTTTCCTTTGTATGTATTTAGTGTTCTTTTTTGCTTCTGATATTTAATAACGTCCAATTACAGTCCCATAAGGTATCTGCACAATATTATAATAACATGGCAATGTTGTGTCGTGTCTTGAACCTTAATATAGCTATGAAGCCAAATAGGTATTACCAGCGTATTTTTTAGTATTAGTACTCTAGTTATAATTATTATGCCAAGATATTTCTGTTCGAAATATTTTATGGGTTTATTTTGATAAGTTTATTCACGAGGACTATTGTGCATGGTAGGTAGGTATATAATATCATTTTGGAATAAAAGAAAAAAGAAAGCAGCCCAAACAAAGCAATATGAACTAAAGATTTTTTATCAGTATTCAGTAACAATGTCACTATACTTATAACGTGATGGCATAAGCGACAGGACAAATATACCCAAAAATACAAAAAGGCGTTACGAATTAGCCCCGCAACTCACGCGATTTTGAAGTAAATCCTCAAATCATTCACACAATTCACATTACCTGCATGCAAGCGTTTCAGAATAGACAAAGTTTGTTCAGTAAATAAGCACATCACTCTGGTGAAACCAATTTAACTGTTTTGCCAAAAAGTCCTTTTTTTGCTGAACAAAACTCGTTCAAAATAATCGTTGTGCTTTACACGTTAAAGTAAATAATAGAAGCGCTTGGAATAAGCCCGTCTACTATGGTAGAAACACGGTTATTTGAAGAGCGAGAGACTCGCGGAATTCCTGAAAAATATTTAGACTGGCGTTATTTGTATTCGCTTTGGCGAGCGAACACGTTCTAGGTAGTTACGGCAGATGCACTGTTGTGATACAACATTTTCGTATTTATTTTGTCGTGATAAGTTTTTTAAAGGTGAACTAAGTATGATACGAACCCACTCGTATCATTGTTCTACTTTTTAATTGTTTAACGTCACTTTTTTTAAATGTTTAAATACAAAATAAATTATTGTCTGTGTGTTTTTTATTCAGATAACGCATTTCATTAAAATAAAGACTGTAGATTTTTAGAATGATCTCTAATGTCTATTTTTTCTCGGTTTTTCATTTCAATTCCCTGGATATCGTCGTAAACAACTGTCCCTATTATAAAATTCAAGTCTGTATTACCCGTCCTCTGGCTATGAATTGGGGATCTGTGTCACGGTCATCTCCTATTTAAAAGCAAGGGACGTCTGGTTTTACCCTTATATTGCCCCGAACGGACTTTGCCCCATTACGATAGCCCCGTGCGTGCAATACCAACCAACTGAAAAAGATGGGTAAAGGTAGATAAACACTAAACTTACAAGGTATCTAAGCAGTATTTGAGGTACAGTCTTCCCGTGTTGAGTGGCTATCCTTTGCAAAGCCGGGTCGTCTGCTTTAGGAGGCGGGGCATCTGGTTTTCGACCCAATATTGCCCCGAATGGACTGTACCCCATTACAATAACTCCGTGCGTGCGACACCAGCCCACTAACTCCTCTTGAGTTATAGATGGGTTCACCTGAGAATGAAAAAGAAACAGTGAAATATTTTTAATCTGCTTGAAAGGCGGTGAGGTCGTATTTCTACTCTTTGATATATTTTCAGACCATATTTAATATTACTGGCTTTTTTTTAATAAACTTTCAGGCTATAGGTACTGCTATGAGTCTGTAAGCCGTATACAAGCTTTTGAGGATTAACGAGATAGGAAAGAACGATAAATTATTAGGTGGACTGGGACTTGATTAATTTATTTTGTGTGGTATTTTTCAGTATCTCACTCACGAATATACATAAAAAGACTTTTGAAACACAAATAATCTTTTAATACTTTCTGTTAATGCATCTAAATTCAAACAAATAAAAATAAATAAGAATGATAAATTCTGATTTCTACAATTCAAGACCAATAAAAATGTAATAGACAAGTCGAATCTGTGCAAACTTCTTCAATAATAAAAAAAACATCTTACTCGAAATTGTCGCGGAACGATTTCAGTCTGTCTCGAAGCCATCTCGACTTTATAAAGCAATTCAAATAGTGGCAAATGAAGAGAATATCGAACCGCTTTAAATTCTAAAATGATTCTTATAAAAACTTAAATCTTTCCGTTTGCCAGCGATTTCTCTTTTCGTCTTTTTCTTTCGAGTGTTTTGAAATTGCTTTCCACAGAGTTATCTGTGTTGCTTTCCAAACTCGAATAAAAGTCGAAATATAATGTGTCTGTGGTACCAATTACAATTAAAGCAGTTTGTTGAACCTGTGGGCTCATATTATTAGGTAACTTTTTTACCAAAATCTTAAAGTGCCAAATACAACTTAAAAATACCTATTACATATTTTGAAAATACATCCTTCAGCAACGACATTTTGAATGTCCCCACATACAAAAAACCTTTTTTCACTATTACCGTCATTCCTTCATTACAACTATTATTATTGAGTGTCTGGTTCATACATGTGGCAATTTTATTGACAGAAAAATTTCATAAGTTACCTCAATTTGTAGTACAGCTGGTTTGATTCTGGCATTATCCCAGAGTCTCTGCATTTGCGTTATATTAAAATTCGATACTCCAATAGATTTGGTCAGATTGGCTTCTACAGCGTCTTCCAGTCCTTTCCACGTTTCCAAGTAATCGGTCAAACTGATGCTGCCGTTTTTCTGAAAACAAATAAGTCACTTTAATGAAGATAGTAGTTTTCAAATAGTTTGCAAGTTTCTTCTAACACAAAGGGTTTTTTAACAATATCTAAGATCACAATCCTTCACTTTACAAGTCATAAACATCTGACATTCTTATGTATTCTTATGTATCGAATGACATAAGTTAACTTGCTCTATAAACAATTCATGTCTGAAATGCCCTAACCAAACTATGCTCTCTATGGCCACTGGTTTACAAAAAATTGAAAAGTAACGACAAACATTGTCTAGTTTCTATTTAATAACATTCATTCATCATTAGACTTAACAAACTGACACTTGAAATAAAAAAAGGTTGTAAAATCTACATTAAAACTTTAAAAGTCTAACTAGTCCATTTACCCGTCTTGTTCATATTTTTCATGTCAAAACTAAAAATAATTTTCTTATTTAAAAACTTGGAATACAATGTGCATTGAAAGTTCTCTTAAAAACTTGAAGCACAATGCATTACAACATTTTAGTGATTCCCAAGTTTCCAAATTGTATTTCGACAAAAATTTGTCTTAAAAAGTTCGTCTTTGTTTCTCATGACGAGTGGGCGATGCAAACTTACGAGTCTTAAAAAACTGAACTTCTAATTTTACCAATGCTTTTGTTGCTTATTCCTACACAAGAAATTTCTGTCTTTTGCTGAAACTCATTTTAACCTGACCTTTAACATAGTACTTAAAAATAACTGTGATGCTTACACTTTTCTCCATTCTCCAAAAAATTGATACTTAGTTAATCCTTCACAAAAACAAATTCTATACTATCTATACTTCTATATCTATACTATCTATACTTCTATACTAATCTATACTATCTATACTAATATTATAAATGCGAAAGTATAACTCTGTCTGTCTGTCTTGCTTTCACGCCTAAACCGCCGAACCGATTTTGATGAAATTTGGAATAGAGACAGTTTGAGTCCCGGGAAAGGACATAGGATAGTTTTTATCCCGGTTTTTGAAACAGGGACGCGCGCGATAAAGTTTTTCTGTGACAGACAAAATTCGACGGGGGCGAAGTCGCGGGCGGAAAGCTAGCAATACAATAATTCATTATCACCACAGAACTCTATCAATTTATTCGAACTATGACACAACTTTGGTCAACTATCAAGACACACTTTCTTCCCGAAACTCGGTTCTACCTAGTGATGTACACACAAGCACATCCGAATCCTTTTATTTAGAGCTGGGTGTCGTTTAGAGAGCTCGCCTAGTTTGTATGAAGCTCGATCGATCTCGAGGCTTTTTCAGGCCTCAAGTCTTTTTAGTGCAATAGTCTTTTTCTGAATTTACTCTTTATGACATAAGAAATGCATCTATCTATTTATGAATTCTAATTTTGGATTTTATTAAAGGCTCACGATGTGAACTCTTTTGAAGGCTTGAATTCTTTCGAAGTCTTGAAGCGTAGCTCAGTTAGCTGGCGTCTTGGCTAGGCTCGGACGAGGCATGATGCATCGAGGCTTCAAAAATAAAACTCGACGGCTCCAGTTTGTACATCACTAGTTAAGTATACCTTCGGGTTATCGAATCAAAGCGGTTAATCGTTAATCGGCTACGATAAAGACAAAATGCGATCGATCCAAGTTGTCCAACTCGAATCACGCTGCAGTAAAACGCTTTTTGATGGACGGTAGAGATTAATAGCTGGATCGGTACTTGGCTGCGGTGGTCGGATATAATTTATTGGACAGATTTAGGTGACCCTATTGGAGATGATCTCTGAAAATTTGAAACTCAATGGTTGCATTCAATTCTGAAAATTAACTTATCTAAATCTTACACTTCTACGTAGACAATAACGGACCAATAAGAGAATATCTTGTTTGAAAGAGATCGCTTCCTAGCGAGCACGCGTTTGAATAAGAATAAGAATAAGAATAAGAAATTTATTCATAATGTTCATTACATGTCAAATTTTCAATATATTTTCTTATTAATAATAAACAATTGCAGTGTTAATAAGAAAGAAATCATGTCCAAATAAATTGAACTTGTATTTCTTTCATTTATCTGTCTTATGTAGTGTGCAATAGAGAGTATTCGCTCTCTATCAAGTACATTGTAGAAAACTGATCACACAACAAAACAAGTCGATTATTTCCACATAATATGGTGATTTGAACCTAAACCTTTAACTTTTTGTATATTTGTAAACTCTGCTCTTAAACAAATACCAGTTCCAGGTAATATAAATATTTAAATTAAAGGAAACACTGAAAATTAATTTGCATGAACGGTATCTGCTTTGTATCTACTCGTGCCTACATTACTAACATTAACCTTTAACTACTGACGTGGGGGCCTCTCAGGCCTTGCAAAAGTCAAATTGTTGAATTTCTCCTCTCCCACGTGCACGACACACTCGAATCTTTTAGTACCTTCGAGTTTCATTGCGTCGAGCCTGTCAACAACGGTGCACGTGATTGCACGCGCAATTTCAGTAGGTAAATTAATTTTAAAGTTTCTTGTGGGCCTCTCAGGCCCCCACCTCAGTATTGGCGTAACTTTTTTTATGTATAGTTTTCATTTAGTTGTCGTCTTTTCTGGAAATAATTTGAAAAACTCTATAATATGGAGCCCACAGTACGTCGTCCGAGAGAAAGCGGTATCTCGGAAGTAAAAATAACCAGCATTTAACGAAAAATAGAAGAACAGTAGTTTTTGGCACGTATGCTAGGAAATGATAAGCCTGTACCTGTCTATCAAGATTTAAACGATGAAACCAAGTGCCATACATGTATTTTGAAGATTCAAATGAAATCTACATTTTAAAAACATGTATGGCTTCCTTCACTGAGCAAAGCAAGTTTATCCAGACTGTGTTTAATTCGCACTATTTGATGTGTGTAATTTTTTTCCCCCTATTTCATATTAGGATTACTGATTTATCATTAGCTAAAAAGACTATTGAAAATTAAGATTCTAAGTTGATTTGTTGAATTTTTTAATATTTTTCATGATAACTTTGTGAATCATGATTTCACGAGATTTTTGCCAAAAATGCTACATGTTTTCTAAATATTGAAATAATACGTACTTATTAACAAATAATTTACATAAAAATCGTTTTATTGTATTTAAATATAACCACTGTTTATAATTATGCAACATAAAACCCTAAAAAGATTAAATATTTTTAAATATAAGCACACATATGTACGGGCCTCTCAGGCCCCCACGTCAGTGTTTACGTGAAATTAAATCCACCTCAGTAGCTAAAGGTTAAGGGCATGTCTAAAGTAGTCCCTAGACTAATAACAAGTTATATTTTTACTTTAAAGATCTTATGCTAGTCAGTGGTCAAATAATTTGAAGTTGTATAATCTATAAATAAGAATAGCACTTTGTAAGCTCTATTAATAGTCTATACGGTAAGTCCAGGATAGATGCCCCACTTTTTGAAACAGCTCTGTTACTCAGTCAGTAAGTTTTTATCAACAATTTGACCTTAGTATCTGTAAACTTTGGTCTTCCGTCTATGATATTACTATAATTATTTTTGTTTAAGTTATACCGATTCTGAGTAAACACCATTTTAATTGACCTCTTAAAAGTGGGATAGACGCCTAATGTGGGGGATAGAAGACTCACTGTATGATTGCTTTAAATGATAGATGCCTGATGCAGGGATAGATGACTCTTTAAGACAGTTTTTGAATTCTAAGGATCAAATGCATTTTGAAATCAAACAAGCCAAGTATTATTATTTTAGATTGTTTGTTATTAAATGAATTAAAAATGAAATTTAATATTTTTTATTAAAAATAATACATACATCCACCCGAAAAACATAACCCTCCTTCTAGCGCAGTCGGGTAAAAAGGTTATTCGATCAGAAGGGCACCCTATTTATTACTTTCCTAAGGTTAGGTGTACTATATTCTTTTTTTCTTCTTACTTGATTACTTCTTACTACCTGTGACAAAAAGAGCAGGTTAGGATAGATGCCCCTAGGTGCATGGGACATGGCCCTAAGGGCATCTATACCCAAAAAAAATTAGGCAACTATCCTTTTAGCATAGGATAGGTGCCTTTTTTAATAAAAATTATAAATACGCTAAAAATCGAATTAATCTTAGCTATCCCGTATTTATAAGATAGTCTATCAAATTATATAAAAATCTGCTTCATTTTACAGCTGACAAAAAAATTATCCATTAAAAGATACTTACCAATATTATTTCGACGCTCGCTAAGGTCTGGCCGCGGAAGATTTTTGCTCTCAGTGGCTAAACGAACGCACTCTTTGATGGTTTGCGAGGCTCAAAGTGGTACGGGGAGGTCCCTTTCTATTATACGTACTATAACTTTAGGCTAAGTAGCTTGTAACATAGTGTACTTGAAATCGCGGCACCTATCCCATTGGGGCATGTATCCTGGTATTACCCTACAAATAAAGAAAGTTTGACTTTGAGTAGTACTCGTAGTTGTATAATGATTTTAATATTTAGTCACAAGTTTGTACTGACTTCGTTTATTAATATTCCTTACAAGGGCTTTTAGGGCACGTGTAATTTTAGCTGTCATTTTGAGTACCTAGTCAAAATGTGAATGTGTAGGCAAAATTAACGAGAAACTGTGTAGGTTGATAGTCTGTCGTCAGTTTTGGCTACACGTACATATTATAACTATTTGAATATTAAATAGGTAGGTACCTACCTTATATGCCATCGGATAGTGCATCAAGTACAAGTCGACGTATTCCATTTGCAGATTTTCCAGGGACTGCTTCAGGGCTGGGATCACTTCACCCCTCTCGTGGGCGTCATTCCATAACTATAGCATAAAAAGAGTTATTTTATAACCATTCCGCTTTTACTCAGCCTTAAGTAGTATGATTTGCACCACCTAACTTTAACCGTAATTATAACGATAACCGGTGTTTTTGCTTGGGGTTTGACAAATTTTTGACATTAAAGTTAAAGTAATAAGCTGCACAGCCTAAGGCTGAGTAGCACCATCTTACATTAACAAACGTCAAAAGTCCTTCAAACTCTATGCAAAAACACAGTTTATCGATATTATTACAGTTAAAGTAAGGTGGTGGAAATAGCGTCAAATATTCATGTTCTTACGAAAACGTTAATGTAGCTCTTATGTGAAAATCTTAAGGATTTAAGAGTAAAAAGTTCTGCAATACATAGTAACCATAGAACAAAGAGAAACCAACAACCAGATTGACCGAACGCTTATCCCCGTTCATTTGTTTTTCACCAAAATTCTTAATCCCATAAAAATACAAGACTAAAGAAAAAGGTTTCAGAGTTAAAAGATTTTCTTTGTTTCATCCGTTGCTTCCATTATTTTTAAATAAACTAAGATTTAGCTGGTTCTTTTAGTTTCGATTCGGATCCCTTAGACAGAATTAAGGGGATTAGTTGTATCGAACACTGGCTTATGTCAGGCGAACGCTCTTTTAAATCCAGCGTAGTATAGATAATGTATTGAAATACGTAAGAGACTCTAGTGAAAGGCTTAGGGACTTCTATTTTTAAAAATTTTAACACAAAACAAAATGGGTAGACCGACCCTGTAGAGTAGACTATAGTTATAAAGTAAATATTCAGTCTGCGCCAATAGACCAGCAAATAGAAAATATGGTAAAAAGTATCTTTCTCTATAGAATTACTGTGATGTGACCCTAGAAATGCACATTTCTAAGTACATATTTTATACAAGATGCAAAAACAGCCTGTACGAAAAGGGGTAATTTTAGTGTTTAAATACAATAGCATTTAAAATGTATAGAACTAATGCAATATCTCAAAAACCAATGACGTTCACATATAAATTCTTGCAGCAGAATCATCTATTTTTTGTTTTCAAACTGCTAAATTCGGTTGACACGGTCTATATGTATAGTCTAGCTTGTCCCAAGCTAACATGGCAAGCGCAATGTCGCTGAACTAAAGACACGTCCGCAACTTACTTTCGTAGTGATGTACACGTTGTCCCTGTGGAGGCCTTTGTCCCGCAGGTAGTCCCGGACTCCCAGGCCGACCTCGTCCTCGGTGCGGTACAAGGCCGCAGTGTCGATGTGCCGGTACCCGGCCTCTAAGGCCCATTGTACCGCGCGGGCGAGCGAGTGGTTCGCTGACAACACTCGTGTTCCCTGAGTTGACATGTTTGGAAATAAATGTTTTAAGCAAAAATATTTTAACTAATTTAAGGTAAAATTTCAAGTAATATTTTCGTATCCTACTCTTTGTCGAAATTTGTCGATAGATTTCTGTGGGCTTTTTCCAATACTTATTCAAGGCTGCTGTGTCGATGTACTCGTAACCGGTAGGTACAAGAACAAAACAAAAATAAACGTAGAACCAAACTCATACAATAAGAGAAAATATAATTTTGTTCCAAATGCCTTCCATCGTATTTATTCTGTGGTATACGTCATTCAGCCAATAACACTCCTAACTCTTAATCAACAGTACCTACTCGATAGGAAAATCTGATGCCAATTAGCGCGCTACCCAATTTCAAAAAGTAAAACTAACAACGTTCAGTTTTCTCATCATTTTATTTATACTACTCTCTTCATGACTCTGCTAAAACGCTTTCTATTTTATTACGCAAAGTGAAATGTAACAATATCTTAGCTGAACTATTTCTCGAACCCGTAAATACAGTCGCAATATTTTAACGTTATCGTCATTTATTTCTTCGGTCGCATATTTCACGTCATAAACTTGTTTCTTGGCTCGATAGCGAGGGCACAAAATAGATAGTAACAGAAGACAATCAACTGTATGGCTGTGTTCCACCATCTTAATTTATCTTTAACAAACGTCAAATATCTGTCAAACACCATACAAAAAACACCGGTTATTGTTATAGTTACTGTAAAATTAAGACGGTGCAACTCAGCCTTAATCTTGCATACGCACACAGACGCACTGGTTTAGACTGGTTTATTTTTATTTTATATATTGATTAGGTTTATACCACAGTTGAAAATCGAGTTGTGTTAGTAATTACACTTTTGTTCGTTACACGTTTGAACGTGGCCTCTCACTATAGGCCTTATACAGAAGCTCAAAGTTGCACAGCGTGCTATGGAGAGGGCTATGCTCGGTGTTTCTTTACGAGATCGAATCAGAAATGAGGAGATCCTTAAACGAACTAAAGTCGCTGACATAGCCCGACGAATTAGCAAGCTGAAGTGGCAATGGGCAGGGCACATAGTACGTAAAACTGACGGCCGATGGGGCAGCAAGGTTCTGGAATGGAGGCCACGTACCTGAAAACGCAGCGTGGGACGTCCACCCATAAGGTGGACCGACGACATCATAAAAGTAGCAGGGAAGCGCTGGACGCAGCCCGCGATAAACATGAAAAGCATTGGAGGAGGCTTATGTTCAGCAGTGGACGTCCTATGGCTGAAATGGTGATGATGATGACACTTTTGGTCCGCGAGCGTTGTCTATAGCCGGGTCCAGACGGCTGTAGTGTATAATGTAATCCACCGTGCAATGTAACATGTATTCTACGTGTGGACGGTACTACGAGGATTAAATGTAAAGTGCTGCCCATATTTCCATAACATTACACGGTGAATTACAATACGCGTTACACCCGTCTGGACCGGCTTATGTTGTGTGCGTTACCCGGGCGCACTTTGTATGTAGATTCTTCTGCTCCTATCTACTTTGTGACGGGAGTGCCGATGCCTTGGAGGATAGAATACTCACATCAGCCAAGTGGCCGAGGCTCGTGCCGAGTGCGACTGAGGGTATGTCATGCCCATCGATCAGCTTGAAGGCGTGGTGAGCATTTGCCTGGAACAAAATACGAATATTAACGTTGATTTTATAGTTGTTTTAAAAAATTACAAACTGGCGCACTTCGTGATTATCAGTGGCGAATAATCGCTGTATGTAGATAGATTCTAGGTAAATCATATACCGTATCTTACATCTCTGCATAGGAGTGCCCTGCGTGCCCAAACAACTGCACGCAGAAAGATATTTTAATGAATGCCACTAACAACGCCACTCTTGTAGCGGAGCTGACAGTGGTTTGTTGTCGACACGACAAGAAGAAGAAAGGTGATTATACATACAAACATCAAAACTAGTATAATCTAGCCGGTAACTATCACCTACTTTTAAAATATCTTAAACCTAAACTACTAAAAGCATGGTCCTAAAAATAACATAAGTTCAAGAGATTCGAGTATCTTTAAAATTCATATTTTAAGCTTATGCACCGCAATACATTTTTATGGTTAAAAATAATCGCATCCGTCAAAATCTGTGGTGAATACGACTTTTATGATACTAATCGCGTATCCATCCATCTCTACTTGTTAATACCTTATTGTAGCGTAAGACACGTGACTGTTACTATACACGGCAAAATAAGCGACACAACTGAGTCATATTTGAACAAAAATACAATAGAACGATGTTATTCTACTTTCCATAATACAATAGGCAAAGCAATCCTGAAATCGCGTTACACACGCATAGATTTTACATAAGCTACGGTAAGCTGGATTAGATACAGTGTCGAGTGCTACCTAGTTTATCAGCTAACCCGATTTTACAGGTGCCCAGGGGACGCCCGAAACTTTACAGGTAAAATTTAAGTACGTATAACCCAAGGTACAGGTAGTAAGGAATAGATAAGTAGGTGTGCCGCTAAATTATGTATTATGGTGAGTAAGTTAAGGGCGTAAACAGGGCGTAACGCCTGAACTTGGTTTGGTATCGACGAAATCTTCTTGTCTTGCGGTCGATTTGTGGGTCACGGGAATATGCTGGTAGATTTTCAGGCGTAGTAACGTTTTAATTAACGTGTGAGTCTGAAGTAGAGGAAACGCTGTATGGGAGAAACTACATGCACCTTTATAAATCTTATTAAACTTTGACTTTGACCTTCCAAGACTAATACTTACATTAGAAATTTTTTAATGATGATTGATGATTTTTGATGAAATAAGATCTTTACAAGATAAGTAGTTTCTGAAAAAAATCGTAACAAACAGACAAATATACAATCCATATTAAAGCAATAATACCTATAAGTTCTTAATGTTAAAATTAAGTAACTTAAGATAGGAGCGTGAGAGCAATTTCACGTCAACCATGTTATTATTAGAACATTATTATTATAATGATTTAAGATAATGATGGAGCACGAATGAATGTGCCACGCATCATTACCCGCTTGACACATTGCGTGGCATCTATTAGCTTTTGCAGCTGCGCGCAGACCCAATCGCTGCGATTACTCAAACGCGCAACTAAATTATCGAGAAACCATTTGTCTGTTTTGATTGCATTTATATTGGAATTAATTACAGTTTTAAAACCAACCGTTAATGCTGTTTTATTTGTTTAGTAACTCTTACCTTCTATTAATAATTCTTCTTCTCTTATAAATTATTTACAAGATTAATCATAGCCCGAGCACATTCTTATAACGCTCCGTTGGTCCAAAAAAATTGAGGAAATTAAAAAAAATCATAAGGTGAGAGTGTGAGACAGTGAGAGTGACTCCTTCTAAACTTGGAGGTTTCAAGTTTTACTCCCAGAGGGGACTCGTTACAACATTGAAGATTTAATTTACCTAATTTTCAGAAAAAAAAAAACTATTTTATGAATCCGAGCTTTGGAAAGCATGTTAATCCGTCTAATTAAGCCATGTCAGGCACCGCCAGTGCTTTATTTATCCTTTGGGATACACAATACAAAGAAGTTTATATGAAGATCATTAACTAACTTTATTATCCATTCTGTAGCTGCATATTGCAAAATAATCAGAACAAAAAAAAAATCCTAAGCATTTGCACAAGGATTAAGTCCCAACGCAAACCGTGGAGCTGCGACCGTCCAGTGGCGAGGGAAAATCATTTTAAAAACGAAGAAAGGCAACTCTTTAGCCGGCGGACTGTGCGGTCCAACACGCACAGGCTTAAATACCAATAAATCCGTCATACAGCAAGGCCAGGGGTGGTGTACCTTTTCTTCAGCTTTAATATCGATAAAATATGTCACATAAGTTTTTATGTTCATCGCATCTCTACATCTTATCACACTAGTTAGCTCTACTAAACACAACACAAGGTAAAGTCGTAAGGCACTTTGGTAAATTCTAGAAAATTCCCGGGTCTTGGAAGGGTTTCATATTAGTAGTCAGTTGTTTCATTTATTTTAAAACAATCAGCAAAACATAGATACCTAAGTAGTTAAAATTGCATCTATCGATTCCGAGATATTTTTGTAGTCAGATTGTAAGTATTCAAACCTGCCCTAGTGAAACAGGGATCAAAATGCAAAAGGTTGGAAATCAACCTTGACCGAAATCTTAACAATATTAACATATCGAGCTATTGGCGGCTGGCGACAAGAATTTTGTTTTATCAAAAATGGTACCTAATGTATCAAAAAAGGTTTACCATCCCTCAGCCAGGCGATATACGCTGGCTAACAATCGCGAACTATTGAATAACGATCCCTTTCTATTCTCGATAATCCCAAGCTTTTCCCGTCGAAAAAACGTATAAAACCACTCTTTGTACAACACACTCCGTGGATTTGGTGGTGTAGCTAAAATCTTTCATCGAGGCTTAAACCATTGTTGTTCATTATTTATGAAATGGATCAAAGCAAATTTAATCTCGAGCTCGATGGAATCTTTGAAATACACTTATATATAATTAATTTTAATTTAGCATTGTGTACTCAATCTTTACATTTTTAATTAAACATAAATAATATATAATTTATTCATTTGTAATAGCAATGAAAATTGAGTTGTTTTTGTTAGAAAATACGCCCATTTAAATAAATAGAATAACATATTTCCAAACAAAACTTTTAAAATTTGTCCTTACCTACTAACAAGGTCGGTAGGTATATACCTACTTTACATGTAAAGACATCTTTTACCGACGTGGCATAATCAAGGTTAAAGTATAATCTTTGTTACATAATATCATTTTATACATAATACAGGATGGAATTTTGTAATAACTACTCTTAACAAGAAAATTTTACTCGAAGAAAACATTCCTTTATTTTTGAAAAGAATGAGAACTGCATTCAAAGATTAGTAGTTTCCCTCCAGGTAGCACTATCAAATTCCACCCTGTATACTGCAACAAAAGTGCACCTATATCTGATGTGCAGTCAACACTACCCAAATTGAATAAAAGAAAGTCACATCCATTCACATTGTGTTAACCCATTCACAAACCTAAGGATTATTAGGTCACTCTTCAAGAAAACAATACAGCCAATAACACTTGCAATGTCTCGGTTTCGGATTTGAAACAACTTCAATCAGCGACAATGAAAAACAATTAAAGTGATTAGAAAATCTTACCCAGCTTTGTCCCAGTAGGATAAACAATAGAACGTGGGGAAGCCCGCGTACGCTTGCTGTGTGGCGCTCCATCTGACTAACACAACAGGGCTGCAGCTGTGAGCATACCTGCACATAGGGTTACCACATCTAAACAAAGTTATGCCCGTTTTCCTCGTCAATCCCTAATTTTTAAGTAACCTCTTTGAAAACAAAATTCCTGTTAAGTGTTACCATAGGAGTCACTTAAAAAATAGGGATTGATGTTGAAAACGGGCATAATTTTCCTAAAATTTTGTACGAGTATAATGTTAAGATTTAATTCTTTATTTGGCTGAAACGAACGAACGAACGAACTTATATTGATACTGTATATCTATACTGATTGTTAAAACACTTATGGTTCTATTACATCAAACCATCGTTTTGAATGAGCTAAGCTTAATGACTTCGGTAGGTATGTAATGTTTGACATCAATCGTTACAAGTGAATAAAATTACCCTTACTAACCAGTTAATATTAAAAGCTTTTCAAAAACCTTCCTAACTCTATTCCGAAACCGGCAACCCTATGTGGTGGGCGTGTATCATATCAGTCGTGACTGAATAAATAATGCATGTTTTTTGATAAGTTGCACGGATCAAATCACACGATTGAAACATGAGCTTTTTTGCCACGATTAGTAAGCCAGAACCACACAAATAGTCAAAATCAAGGAGGATATTATTGAAAGGACAAATCTGTATAAGACAGGTTTTATTGTTGTGTACGAAAGTAATTAGAAAAAGACAATTTTTTTAGGGTAGCTGCCAAAGCCACGATGACCTAAACTTCATAATTCACCAACATTAGGTATATCCTATACTAGCTTTCCGCCCGCGGCTTCGCCCGCGTGGAATTTTGTCTGTCACAGAAAAACTTTATCGCGCGCGTCCCTGTTTCAAAAACCGGGATAAAAACTATCCTATGTTCTTTCCCGGGACTCAAACTATCTCTATGCCAAATTTCATCAAAATCGGTTGCGAGGTTTAAGCGGGAAAGCGTAACAGACAGACAGACAGACAGACAGACAGACAGACAGAGTTACTTTCGCATTTATAATATTAGTTGGGATTGGGAGCATACGCTGACAAACTTTCAGCTTTTGCAAAATGACGTAGCGTAGGTCTAGCGTTCACTATCTCTTAGTCTACTACGTATCTAAAACCCCAGGTCATTAGTATTATACTAATCTATAAAATCAAATCAACCGTGTCACTAGCGGTGGACAGCCAAATAGGCACAGAAATAGGTGAGAGCAATCTGACAAACTAATTGATTAATCACATTAAATGTTACCGCTGATAAAGAGCCTGTCATCTAGTCAATAATGATATGAACATGCCAATTGTTACTTCCATGGTTGAGTGATAATCGTATCGCATGCGGTCGGCACGTGATACGCGACTGTGGTCACCAAATACCTATCGAAATTTTAATACACGTGCCGAGCCGAATGTTCTGTCGGCAAATGATAATACGTTCTGTATCACTTTTACCTACACCTACATTTCCAATTATTTATTTCAGTCAGATAATTGACCCCATTGGAATGTTTTGTATAAAGAACACTCTTTGAAGTGACAGTGGTTTAATATTTCATTGCGATAGTTGTTAATGAAGTATAATAGCTCAGTTTTGTGAAACTTTCACTTGGTTCATATTAAACAAAAGTTTTTATAATTTATGAATACCTATTTCTATATTTATGTATACCTCTTTATAACGAGGAAAGATATCCCTGATGAACATAGACTGCATTATAGACTTTTGTGACAGACCAAAAATATTATGCTAATTATTATGCTCTACTGCGCAGTCTACTTCTTCTTTTACAATATTTAGTAACTTAAACAGAATCCTTAAAATTGAAGTGTAAATAATGAATAAGTAATACCTAAGTAGGTACAAGAAGAAAAAGTCAATCACCTCATCTCAGCAAGAAATCATTATTATCGTATCGGCCGATAACAAAGACGGTTCGCAAAGTTCCGAACTGCTTCATATTGTCTTATCTTTTGTAAGATGGCTTAAACCCATTCACCAACGAAAAACTAATTTGCAACTTTTAATTAACGAGATTGTTGCAGATACTTGTGCCTAGGTTTCTTGCGAGATCTTGTAAACTACAAGGTCTTACTTAAACTCCTTTTAACCTTCAACAAACTGGAAAAAGATTGCCTACCATGTTATTTAAAGACATCGTCTATTTTTGGTTTGCTATTTTTGTTCACGATCCTGTACTTTTTTGGAATGAAGCATTGAATTTTTTTGAAGTAGGTAGGTACTAATAATAATACTGCCAGCAATTTCACAAACATGAATTCTGTCTACCATTAATTAAATTGAATTTTACGCCTTTAGCCTTTTTCCTTAAAATTAAGAACAAAACAACAAATTAATAAGGAAAATCAATATAGACATTTCCAAGTGATGCTGTAATTACTAATGTAGCAATATTAAAGTTTGAGATTTGAAAATTCATTTGAAAACTTCCAACAAAGTCGTGGGTGAGAAGATTTCTTTGAAGTAAGCCCTAACATTATCAGCCAAAGCCAAATTGGGATATAAAAAATCGAAAGCCATTTTAGTATTAAAGGATAAGAAGGAAAGCGAATATTCTGCGGATCCTAGCAACATAACTGTAAAGATTAATATGTAAGAAAGCCACACATTTTTCTCGTGTATCCTGTAATAACATGTAAAAGTGTTATCGCAGAGCAAGATAAAGTGCGACACCTCCAGGGATCTGTTCGCGTTGAGGGCGCGAACTTGAGGACATTTTTAATAAAATCCGACTCATATGTGTCCGTCGTTCATGATGCAAAGGGTTTTGTCTAAAATATTTTTCCCTTTGCTCATATCATTCCCGAGCTGCCCTTTGATTTTTTCAAGAATTCACAAGATTTATTAGAACACAATTTTTCGGATAGAATTTGTGTTATGAAACTCACAAAGGAATCTCGGACCTACAAGAACGCAGACTTTGCATTGAGAGTAGATAGTCGTACCTCAAGTACAGCTGATATAATTCAGTCTCATGAATATAAGACTAGATATCGAGATCATGTGGCTTCTGAGGATCGAGTTTACCATTTATGGTAACTCGCCGACGCTATAAATACTGGTGCTCAACCCCACCCGTACGAAACAGGCGATAATAAATTATTACACGTGGACCCTTCGCGTGGTTAAGCTACGAGGTATTGGACGTTAATGTATCGGCTGCGGAGGGGGGTATTATTCTGTTTTACACAACCAAACTATTCAACCCTGACCTCCCGTCCTGCTCCCTTTGCTCGAACAGCCCAACAGATACGCGGAAACGTATCGCTCCCCTGGGATCTCACTAAATTGGACACTACGTACTAAATCTCCTGTACAACCAATCTTTACTTTTGGTAATTTTGAGCGAAAAATTGAACTGAGATTGAAACGCTTAACGAATTTGGGAGAGGCTTTGTCATGTGAATTAAATGATGTAAAATGTCCATTCTTATGTAGAACCTAAATGTAAGATCGTAAAATCTGTCTGCTGTTAGGTATTGCAAAGTTTTAAACATTGTTATAAACGACACTTCTAACAACTTATTTACTACCGAAATGAAAATATATCGTGAATAAATCATACCTTTTCTTCGTTCCGGATTAGCATGTGACACGTGTAGGAACTTCTATTTTGCTTCCGTAAAACAGTTTGTTATTGAATTTGAAATGTTGCCACGTTTTACATATTAGCAAATTAATTTAATATATTTTCGTCGTATACCTATCATAAATCTGAGAGTTTCATTATAATTACCATTGTTATTATTTGTTATTGCCAAAACAAAACATATAACATAAGAAATCTTTCTTCAATTAATTTACCCACCATGTCCTCATTTTGGGAGCTTAGATGTTTTTACCTTTCCTCAATTCTAACTTCAAAGCTTCAAAGTAATAAGATGATTAAAATTCATAATAACGGGTTCATTAAAATCGCTGCTATATTTAGAGCTTAATAAAATTGCCAGAACACCAGCCATTTTTGTTGAAAAATAGCATCTGGTACAACTTACACAAAATGCCAGCGTTATCCTTGATGTACTGGTAGCCTACATAAAATTGGATTAAGGCCTATTCAGACCTAAGCGGTATTCGCTACCGTCTGCGGGAGAGAAAACCCAGTGGGTATGCGGTAATAATACTGTTCAGACCTAAGCGGTATTCGCTACCGTCTACCTATGTACCTCTACCCACAGCAGCAGCGAATATCGCTCAGGTCGCTCTAACCGCGATACTTGATACTAAATACCTGAGCGAAACCCGCGCGGTATGTACCTCTACCCACAGCGGCAGCGAATATCGCTCAGGTTTGAATAGGCCTTTAATCATCGGTTACTTTGATTATTGACGACGGATTTGACACATTAGATGAGCATCTGTGATCACTTGAGAAAATCGTTGTCTAGAACTTAAAACAATATAGGTACTTCGCTATTTTGCTATTAGTTGTAACTATCTGCTGCCGAGTAATATTTCTTATCGTAATATTGTTATTATAAAGCAATTGTCTTACTATCTCTACCTATACCTTACCCATATACATACATATATTTAGTAAAGCCGTAGTGCCGACCTCTGTCTTCATACATTTCAAATCAGTGTGCCGAATCAGCACGATGAATATTGGACAATAATATCTAGTCCGTGCCCGCATGTCCGTTCGTGCGGAAACCGAACTGAGGCTAACACTGTGGAAATATCAAATCTTTTGTTACCTACCTAGTTGCCTAAACGCTTCACTGATATACAATAACTCGAGTATTCATACCTGCCTGAAGGTTTTGATAATATAACTAGCAGTTGCCTACCTCCACGTATAGATTTTGGAGTAATAGACAGTTTATGTCGTAAGTACCTCCAGTAAACGAAAATTATTTCTATAGTCTAAGAAAGACTAAAATAGTAAAGAGCATTTTATTACCAAAAGCATAAAATATAGATTTCGATATACCATAAGGGATTATGGGTTCTCAATACCAAATTTCATCCCTAACTTCACCCCATTTCAACTGATTTTGCAACTCTATCTTCTTCTCCAAAGTAAAACCTTCTCAGTAAAATCACAGGTAAAATTAACAATGGTTTAGTTAGAGGTTTACACGTGAAACTTGAACAAAGAAACTGAGTTATTACAATATACGAGTAGCTACGTCACTTGTTAGATATTGTTAGGGTTGTGCAGCAAATAAGTGATGGGAAAATCTGTCCATTCAAACATATTTAGCTTAGAAAAAATGTTTCACATTTCGGCTTAGACTTTGCGTATTCATTTGTTTTCGTAACGGTTCAACCAATGTCTTTGTAATTTCCTATCTAATTTAATGCAATTTTCTTTTTTTCTTTACACTGGGCTTGAATAATGGTAACAGGACCAAATCGTACCATTGATTTCCAATTCCTGTCAAAGTATAGTTGGTGCTAGAGTCTCATAATGGAAGAAAGGATTTACTTAACTGCAGGTTTGTCCGTGGAGGAAAACTAATAGCTTACGATTTCCGCCATTTGCGGGCACGGGTCCCCCTTATTTTCATCTTGTCTATTCGCCCGTATAGAGATTTTATTCGAAAGTTATTACTATTACAAAGATATGATTCATTTATAAAGAAAGAGAGCAAATTAAATTACTATGTATCAACATTTTCATCCTAGAGAAAAATCCTTTCCTAGCTGATGACGTTATTGCTGTAGCTTTCTATAGTTATGACTCTTGTGTTGATAGTCAGTAAAAATGTACTTCTTATTCTTCTTCTTCTGCCTCGCCTTATCCCGTTACGCGGGGTCGGCTTTCCCAATTACTTGCCGCCATTTGATTCTATCTTGAACATTTTGTTCGTGGAGTCCCAATAGGTACTTGTCCATGTCCTCTTGGACATGAAAATCAGTAAAAATGAACAATTTCACAAAAAAAAGTATAACCCTACCTACTTTTGGAAAAGTGAAAAGACTCGTCTGATAAAGATACATTATTATAATTAATTTGTTCCTTAATTATGTGAACAAAGTTCTGTGTCATTAGATATCTCAACAAGAAACAACTTACCCTGTGGTACCAATCTAAACAATATTCGTTCTCCCTTACAAATCAAAAGAATCTCTCGATTTATTACTTAGGTAGAAGAAAGTTTTGCAAGTATTAATGTCTGACCTAGAAAAGTTTGGCAAAATACTCTTAAAACAAATTGAGTATGTACCTAATACAAAAACATTATTCATTAGGTTATCGAGGTAATTAGTCAAAAGAAGGTTTCACGAGTTGCTATAGTGACGCCATTAAAAATTTGACGTTGCCCCGAGAGGAGTTTGAGAACAAAAACTTTTAAAGGAGTTTCTTGGAGTAACTCTGAAGAACGCCGAACAAATTATGAATTGTAATAATCTCAGAATGAAAGTCTGCTGAATTACTTTCCACTGAATTGATGATTGATTAGGATCTAGAAATGAATTGCTTGTTTAATAGCTTTTATACCAAACTAATTGTGAAACTTGAAAAATCCGTTGTCAGGAGGCAATTTATTTTTTCAAGTTTTAAAATTAGTTTGAGATAAGTTTAACATCTTAAAAAAACCGGCCAAGTGCGAGTCGGACTCGCACACCGAGGGTTCCGCCGTTCAAACGTAGCGGTTTACAATTTATGACGTATTAAATCAAATTACTTACTAGATATCGTACTTAGTCTTTAAGTTTTGATTCCGTTGCGAGTAGTGGCGAATTTCAAAATATGCGGTATGATTATAAGTAGGTACCTACCTCAGCGTTTTGAATTTTTGCGTTGATTTAGAATTTTTCACAGTTTAGAGGCAATTAGATTTAAGAAGTGTTTGATATGAATTTCAACTTTAATATCTCTACGCGTTCATGTGAAAAAGGGTAGGTAGTAAGTTTATAATTATTAAAAAAATATTTTATGTCATGTAAGCAAAAATAATATTTTAATATTATGTAACTTCAAATTTATCATTTTCGCAATTTTTCCTTTATATGTACTATATAACGTTGCTTCGTGCCGAATTTCAAGATTCTGAGTTCACGGGAAGTACCTTGTAGGTTTTGATTCCCTAGCGTGTGACGGAAATTCGTCTAAGGTGTCGGTATAAACTGCTGTATCTTTTGATCGCGTTAACTTAGAAGTTTGATTTTTTCACTGCTTAAAGGGACAATAAACCTAAGTATTTGGTATAAATTTCAATTTGATACCTTTATTCGTTCGTGAGAAATAAGGTAGTAAGTTTCATTTTATTAAAATATTTTTATTATATTAATATAACTAAAAAATGTGATTTTCGCAATTTTTCCTATATTTGCATTATATGACAATGCTTTATGCCAAATTTCAAGATTCTGAGTTTACGGGAAGTATCCTGTAGGTTTTGATTCCTTTGCGAGTGTCGAAAATTTGTTGAAAATATCGACATAATCGGCTGTATCTTTTGATTGGCTTGGCTTAGAAGTTTGATATTTTCACAGCTTAAAGGGACAATAGACCTGAGTATTTCATGTGAATTTCAGCTTGATACGTCCACGCGTTCTTGAGATAAAGGGTCTTGACAGACGGACGGACAGACGGACAACAAAGTGATCCTATAAGGGTTCCGTTTTTTCCTTTTGAGGTACGGAACCCTAAAAACATCCTATGGAATACTATGTGACCGATCAGTGGTTAGAGCAAGCGAATGTTTGCGGGATCTATTTCCACCTGACGCAGTCTATTTATTCATACTAATCACCATCATCATCATTATCATCATTTCAGCCATAGGAGGTCCACTGCTGAACATATGCCTCCCCCAATGCTTTCCATGTTGATCGATTGGTAGCGGCCTGCGTCCAGTGCTCCCCTTCTACCTTTATGATGTAGTCCGGTCCACCTTATGGGTCCCATTCATACTAATGAGATTTGAGATAAGTTTAACATCGTAAATGCATATTATACATTTCATATCTCTGCAGATAGAGCTCGTAAGATTTGTACGGCATTTGCAATTTTATACGAGAGAAAAAGCGACCAGCGGACTGATTAATGTCTAGATGAAAATAAAATGTAAGTAACATGCGAGCAGCTCGTGGAACAAGATTAGCTGCAGTTTTTATTTATAGGAATTTGTTGAGTATGTTCCTGCAATATTGCAATTTCGCTGGCTTTGAAAATAAACATAAATTACACATTATACTTACATTACATTTTATAACACACTAGCGTTTGCCCGCGGCTTCACCCGCGTGAAATTTCGTTTGTCACAGATGGTCATAAATTATACCTAGCCTATATGTTATTCTGGGTTATAAACAATAATATTGTAAAGTTTCATCAAAATCCGTTTAGTAGTTTTTGCGTGAAAGAGTAACAAACATCCAGACATCCAGAAATCCAAACTTTCGCATTTATACTCGTAATAAGGGAGAGTCCGGTAATTTGGACCAGTTTTTTTCAATCCCATTTTACACATAGTTTTCTTTTGTTTTTGCTAATGTTCATGGTATATAATTAAAGAGAAATTATTCAACTTAATATTTCATAGGTATTAATCAACACAATTGTTGTATATTTAGCACAAATCAACAAAATACGAGTTCAGAGCTTCGGTCCAATTTAGCCAACCGGTTCGATAATTTGTACCACAGGGTTACTAAATTGGATTTCAATAAATTTCAAGCCTATAAAAAACTATGGCAAAATATTATACGATACATTCTTAACAAATTAGGTAACGAAAAGGAACAGTAGTTAATAACATAGACAATCGATATTGTTTTACACGTTATCACGATTTTGAATAAAAGTTTTGTAATTCCAATTATCGTAACGCACACTTGTACCTAATCTACTTTGCCAGTCTTTTGCTTTCATTTGTTGTTAGTCAAACATAACTACGCTATTATAACTTCAAAATAAATTACTAACAAAAATTTCAAAATCCTTTGGTAAAGTTCCATACAACTTGATGTGGTACAATTTAGCCGACTAGGTGATAGTGCTTTTAAAAAATCGGTAAAAAATATAGCTTATAAATACCGAAAAATGTTTCAAGTAATTGTAATCCACACTAATTTACGCTTCGAAATAATATATTAGAAACACCCTGTGATTAAATTTAACAAAATTACAAACTAAACATGCATTGTCAAAAGTTACTTGAAAACAATGAAAAAATACTTTTCAAAATAAAACACACGTGTTCGTTGTCACGGCAAAAACCACATGGCCAATATTAATTGAATTTAGTTATGTATCACTGAGTGTTACAATTACAGACATTCAATAAATACTTTACGAAATATAAGGGTGGTACAATTTACCCGGCGGTACAATATACCGAACTCTCCCCTATTAGTAGGATTATACGAAGCAAACATACAATACCTAGCTATACTTTCATTTATAATTGCAGTACAAAATAAATAATTAGAAGGTCAAATCGCCTACGAAATTTTGTTCAAAATCAAAATTATTTCCACGTCTATTTATAAGTATTTGATTAAATAAGGAAGTTTAATTATACCTACCTATTGAAATCTTAACTGTTTGATTAATTTTAACGTGTGGGTGGGACTATAATTAGAAATATCATTTGTAAGTCTATTTTATTAAATTAACGCAAAAGTAACTTTTTGAAATTATCAGGTCTACTAATCCCATCTCTCATTTTAACCTCTGCAACTTCTATGTAGTCAGAGTCTAAATCTTGACCGCCAATAAAAATCCAACCAATGAAGCCAAGTTTGTCCCGGAGGAGTGAATAGCTATCATTGAAACCCCGGCGAAATTAAAAGGAGATTAGTTATTTAATGCAAAGTTGAAGAAACTATTTTTCATACATGAATTTAAGTATCTAATAGTAGTTCTGACATTCCAAAGAAATGAAGTCATTTACGGAACAAGACAACAGTTCTTGTGTGTTTTCGTATGTAATGTCGGATGTGCCTAGTACTCGTATGCTATTTGCAAAGCGATAGAAACTGCGGATCTAGCGTACCTACATATTAGACAGACTGTATTCAAGTACTGAACTCTGCAATATGGATAGACTAGGATTTGGCAATAACCGCCTTATTGCCAATCCAGTAGTCCCTTCAGGCGTAACTGTCAATTGCAGTGCCTACTCCCAACTGCGAGGGAATCCTAGACGCCATCACAAACATCTTACCTATTTTTATTGGATAGATCCTTCAAGTTTTTGCCGTGGAAAGCGTTAAGTTTAAATAATTCTTACTCTAGTGTTTTAAATGCAGCTCGATCGTCTTATCCGAGATTTCTATAACTTTTTTAATTTTATTAACAGAATTGGTACAAATCCTAATGTTTGCGTATTCATTTTACCTAATATCTGTTTGTTTATTACCCCTTTCTATAGACTCACTGATAACTTGATGTACTCTACTGTATTAACTATTTAGCTAATCTCCTTGTGCCATTAGATTAAGCCAACGTAAACCGAATTCCCTCGAGCTAGCAAACGTACGTTCGGCGTTCACAGACGAAATTTAAGGCGAACGGCGCTCACCAAAGTTATGCTATTTCATTTTCAAAGACCCTCGTAAGCTATCCGGTTTGAACAGCTCCAAATGTCGGAATCTGTGTATCGGGTCCGTCAGTGCCGGCGATATCGGCCAATGCGGCAGTGGTCTAGAATGGCCACTCGTATAGATTGCAACGTCTGTAACCAATAGCCTTACATTTTGCATAAATAGCTCTGCAACTGCGGGTCAACGCTAAGACCGGAGCTCGACGTTTGCCGTTCAAACAGAAATTCTCCTATTTCGATCATAAACTAACCATCGTCCATGTATTAGAATCAGACAAGTATCCAAACATCCAGGCGAAAGAACTCTTTACACATATGAATAACAATCTCGTTTACCTGCAAAACGATATTGAAAATCGGGCCAGGCGATCCGTTTTACCTTTTTTTTTATTGGAACATTTCACTTGTTCCGCATTGTTGACTCTCCGCGTTGACTCATTTTTATTTCTCCGAAATTGAATGACGTATTTATCAAAGTGAATTTTCATGAAAAAAATATTTTGTTATCCCGAGGCTCGTTATGAACGCTCGATGAGGGCTGGGTTTTTGTGCAAAGTGACAAAAGAGGAGCCGTCGCATTATTTATTTCTGCGCCGGTGGGGCTAGTTCGCCGTTTTTGTTTTGTTTAATTTGAATCACGTTAATTTGGCGATCCCGAACGTTCGTTAGAGCAAGCAACTCCGCGTCAGGAAAGCGAAGAAGGCCTTCGGTCCGTATCAAAGAAGCAGGTGCGTAAGGGTAAATTTCCGCCGACAAGAAAAATTCCTTACGTGAGACGTGAAGGGAAAGGTATTTTCTAATAAACACAAGCTTACCCTCTTTTTTGGCTCGGTGAAAATACTTAATGGAGAGTTTTCTAAATCATTATTCATTGCATTGTAAATAGTATCTATTTACAGATTACAAACCACGTTTCAGTTTCCAGTATGTAATTAAGTGAAACATGGTGAAACCCTGAAAATATTAATATGAATTTAGAAATTGCTCGAGAATAGGGACCGATGGAAAACATCCCTCTCAGTAATTACTGTACTGTTGGGTTAGGATACTATATTGATCGCGTATCAGCCACAGGCTTCCTAGCAATTTCGTTTGTAAACAATAAACTTTGCTCTTGTTCTATTATAGATTATTAATTTACTTCCCAACCTTGCTACATACCTAAATGGACCAAGTTTGGTGAGATTGGACTTCTCAGAAAATCTCTTAGAGCAATAAATTTTAGTATTTCCTCAAGTAGAAAGTCATTCTAAACAATTTGCCAATGCCTTGAAAGTCTACACGACAAGCCTTCAGGATAAACTTTTAAGAGTGTTATCGTACTTACGTGTTCATCCAATTTCCTCGTGATTGAATTCATTGCGGGTTCCAAGTCGGCTAAGTTTCCCGAGGGACGAGTCAGCCTTATTGCGGTTCAACACGTGGTCGCCACTGATCCTTACATTGCCCGCATTCTTCAAATGGAGGGAAAATTGCATGCTACGCGCTACTTACGGAAAAGGGTACTTTTTAGGAGTTTTGAAAAGCAGCGCTTAACTGTTTAGCCAGTGATTTAGTAAGTTTAGGACGGAAACGTAGCTATTGAGCTACCTTTTGAAATGGACTGGACTCGTTTTACGTAAGTAGAATTATTTCTTTTTTATTATGTTGTATTTGTTGAATTTGAACTGTAAATACTAAGACTAACTCTATGTTGTTTATAGTTTAATGAATCCATCTGTCGTCTGAAAAGCAACTTGAAGTGAATATTTGTGCGGTGAGAGTGGGACCTACCCCTTATTTGAATTATAAATAGGGACGTGAAAATTCATATTATGCTTTTTTACTAACGAGGCGTGCAATAAATTACTTTGCGGGCGGAGCCGACAGTAACAAATAAGCATTTAGGTAGTCCTTTTAGGATTTCTATACATACCTACTCTTACTTTCATACCTAATTTTAGTAGATAACTTAAGATCTCCGAGCCAAATTTCTCTTGCGAACCTGATAATTACAACAATTGCAGTCATTGTCAGCATCGCTAAGATCAGAAGATCGCAGTTCGGCTGTAACTGGCTGTAACTAAGCGGCAGTGCGGTAGGTGGCAGTAATCGTGGCTCAGCCGAGTGCGACATTAGTAATTGCTCGGCGGGGACCGTGGCAGTGCCCTGATGAATGGAGCCAGTGGCGAATTCGCAGCGGGAAAAAAACCACAGACATTTCCGTAAATTAAAACTGGAGCAACTGATCTCGTTACCGCTGCTCGTTTGTTTCTTATGGTCCTAAAGTAGGTACATCGTGTTTAGAGTGTGTTATCTTACATGGCGGTTAATCCTTACTGGATCTTAATTAATGAACTTCAGCTTAGAATAGAATTAATTTATTGCTTTTATTTTTATATTTTTTATTATCCAGAATAAGCATCTGTTTACCTGCATATACCTATTTGACCGCAATCACCCGTAATGAATGTTAAGAAAAATGCTTAAATTATAAACGTTTATAGTCATTCTAAACATCTTACATTGTTGTTGCAGGAATAAGGTCGTTCCTATGTTAAGTTTATTTTGATTTTATTTTATGACAAAATCTGTTTACTTACGCCCCTGACATTCAGGGATTTCAGGGCAAAATACGAGTATTTCGTGAGCCCTTCTCGGAAATCTTGCTGGCTTTCAAGCACATCCATTGAGAATAGCATCCCTAAGGTGTGAGTTCGAAAAAGTGTAGAGGTGTTCAGAGTCAATATAGTGCGACTCTGATTCGGAGGAAACATGCGATTGACAGACAAAATGAGGATGTATTCGACAAGCACCCCCTCTAAATACACCCCCTACCTGCCGACTGCTGTGAGATATTGAAAACCGAGCCGGAGGCTATTCGTTTGACCTTTTTTATTGGCAACATTTCACTCGCTCCGCATTGTGAGGGCCTGGCTGAAACGGGTTGCGTTGTCAAATTGCTCTGCTATTTTAGCCTACCTGGTAACCCTCATTTCCATGTTTCAATCAGTTTGACGATGCTAACAGCGTTCACGGTGATTCAACAATTATTTTGTTGACTCAGCCGATTTGCCCTGCCTGCTGATTGATGAAAAAGTGATTTTTTTACAACTCTGGCCGCTGTAATACAGTTCTGAATAAAGATTTCTTAATACAATTTCTAGAGATTTCTAGAAATTACTTATTCTAATGCCTAAAACATAAGCGCCTGAAGTCGTACAACTAATAGGATCTCAATTAAACATAGCCCAATAAGCTGGATTAATACAGTCTGGTGGTGCCGTATTTATGAATTTATTGACATCAAAAGAGACAACCTCTCCATTAAAATTCCAACGGAAATGAGATACTTTGTTCTCATCGTTTAATATTCAGACTTATTTAAATTTTACGCCAGAAAGTAATTCATCATAACGACAATCATATTTTGTTTTTTTTCATAAACATCGAACTATCCATACCTGGAAGTTCGTATAGATATTTCATCACTTCAAAAACTTTTCACTTCGCCGCGCTGGAGGAAAAATCCATCAGCGAAATTTATTTACATTACCGATGATAAATTAATGTAAGAGGATATAGGTATACTAAGTAACAATATGTTAATTGCTTACCTACATAAAAATAGACAAAAAGCCTATGTAATTAAGATGAATAATTAATTTTAAATTGTGACCCTAGATCTTTATGAATTTGTAAAGACCTTCACAACACATCTTAGACATATTATTTTCATAAGGCAAGAAATTTTTTAACCAAAAAGGTTTTTTATTATTATAATTATAAAACTTTATTGCACAATAAGATAGTACAAAAGGTGGACTTAATGCTATTTAAGCATTCTCAGCCAGTCGACCCCTGGGTTATGCAGAAAGCTGTGAGTGCGAAGGTAGAGGTGGAAGGGTAGAAGTTAAAATTGAAGTTAAATTTTTAATTGATATAATATTTAAGATACATATACCTACATACATACATACATATACATACATATATACAGATACATACAAACATATAATATAAATAAATATAATTAACATATAATACCATATAATATGTGATAAATAAATAAACAATATTACGCAATCATGTGGAAAGGTGTTTACGTACTCTCATTTTAAACGATGTCCTCGTTTCCGACTCTCTGATATCTTGTGGCAACGAGTTCCAAAGGCGAGTAGCCTTCACTGTAAAGGACTTCGAGAGAAATTTTTTCCCAATTATATTCTGATCTCAACACTTGTATATGAAATAAATGCTCAGACTCATCGCAAATGATCTTTACTGGATTCGATTCGGATTGTAAGTAGTTCGCAACAGACATAAAAGTAAAAGTTTACCAAGTGTTAAGTATGTTATACAATACAATCCAAATTTACCGCTGACTTAGCAAGTAGTTTAGTGGAAAACTGTATACATTACTGGGCGAGTTGCACTTAGGAGTTGTCCCGGGGATATTACTTTAATCGCGAAGCCGCCGTTATGGTCAAAGTTTCATAGCCGCAGCCACGGCCGCTTATTGCTCCAGTCGCACGATTCCACCTCGTTATGCCTTATGTTCCCTTCTTTATTTTTATTCAAGGACGTAAAACGGCGCGCCTTATTTCGCTTATGTTAATATGTAGTAATACCGGGTTACTTTCATCTGTGCTCCCATTTGTTGAACAACTTTATTTTTTAAGTTAGAGCTATGTTGTCCTTTCTATTAAAAGAATCTATGAATTTTCACGAAAAACCTCATATAGGACCTATCTGTGCCTGAAATGCAGCTTGACAATAAAGTAAAAAGTATATCGCAGATTATTCAGAGTCTACTTACTTACCCTAATTTTTGTCCGGACCAAAGTTGGGTTGATGCTTTCTAGCATTAAATTCTTCATTTGTAATCTTAGGTACACAAATTAATATTGCTAATATCCCACAATTATTTCCACAACCTATTTAGGTTTCTCTTTCCCCATTATATCTGACAATCTCTTTATAAACGTACTCATTTATTGTAGAGCGAATCACAGCGCGTATTTATTATGGCCGCCCGGGCGTGCGGAAGTAAGCTCCACAGAACGGAGTAGTTTTAAACGGCACTTGTAGTCGCAGTTATTTATGGCTCGCCGAAAGATAAAACCAGCTTCATTGTTAAGGTGATGTCTTATTAATGTACGTTTCAATGAGTAATAGTTAGAATACATAGTGCTGCTACTGCTCAAGAATTACTTTCTCAATAGGACCTACATTGAAATTTTCTTGACTAGTCATTGAGGTGCCTGGATACGGGCGGCGCAGGACCGTCTTTGTGGAAATCCTTGGTGGAGGCCTTTGTACAGCAGTGGAATAGGGATGTTTCCTGGGTAAAAAAGCAAGAGTTTTAATTAGTCCGTCAGTTAGCTTATCAAAAAATACTCGACACCTATTTTTCACTTTTTAAAACTAATGAAAATGTAAAGAGATAAAGCGTGCCAAAGTTCTAAAGAAAAGGCCCGTGATGTCAGTGAGTGCGTAAAAGTGCAGCACTTTGTGACGTCGCGCGGAACTTCAACGCACTATAAATTTGTAATTATTTGTTTGATTGACAATTAAAAATATACGTGTCCAATATTTTATTATATTAAAATTGACGGACTAAAAATTATTTTTAGGAAAATTATTATTATAATAATTGAATTAAATTCATTTACATATTTTATGACATACTTCGTTAGTATTGAGTTTTGTCTTTAAGATTGTCTGCCTGTCTGCTTTTCTTATTTCTAATTTTGTCTTCTATCCAAAATATTTTATCCATTTAGGCTAAGTCAGACGAGGCTCATAGTATATTGCACCCTGTATAATAGTGTGGTTATATCAAAACAACAGACCATCCCTCAAAAGGAAGACAATTTATACAATAGAACCATGTCATCATTATAATAAGCGATAAAGAAGGACATAATCAAAAGGCACACTCTTTTGAGCCAAATTACGCACTTGTAATCTAATGGGCATGGTCCCTATTAATTTTCGACACAAAAGCCCACCCCAATTAGTATCTTACATTTTTTGGAGTGGCTACACCATATCCTACCATCTTCGTCCAACGGCACATTAGAATACACATTTTTGTTGCAAAGTAGCACTTATTAGAAATACACAAGGTACTTACCTACTTAGGTTTAGCTTGATGTGATTTCGTCTGTAAAATAATGAAAATTTTCTTTTATCGAGTAGGCTAGGTTTTTTTAAATTGGAATTTAATGTTTATGTAGAGAAAAACAAACATTGATATTTTTGTATCTGAACAATAAAGTATCCACTGGTAAATAATATCGTATAGAAAAAAATAAGTTAAAGTGAAAATAAATTATTTCCACTGGTAGGGTAACGGCACCAGTGGTCAGCCAGGAACCAGTGATCAGCCTATTGCGTTGTTTATTGGCCATAAATATCGCTGTAATCAAAATAACCAAATCACGTGCACTTAAATAGAAGCTCTGTTTCCTTATTGGTTCATGCATCACGCGATAGGAGCGGCAGGGGGTCAGGGGAAAGAAGTAAACACGTTCATATAGGTGCTGTCCGCCGACAAGAGCAGAAGTGTCATGTCCGCCATATTTTTTGTTTCACGTGGTGCTCTTTTGAAATGTGAGAAATAACATATTTTAGAATGAAATGTGATTGTGTTTTATAGATAATAACTTTATACATTACTTAGTGCATTTAATTTTATGAAATTTGATAAAAAATATTGTTTTTTTACTTAAAAATTTGAGGGGCTGACCATTGGATACTGATTTTTTATGAAAGATCCAATGGACAGCCCCCGGGGCTGATTACTGGGTTTTTCTAATTTTTTTTAACAGTAAAAGCAAAACGACCCATTAAAACCTTTAAATTTATATTTACATATTTAGTGAGACAAGTATTTCCTAATTGTTAGAAAACCCAGTGGTCAGCCGCATTTCAAAATATTTTTTCAAGCGGCTGACCACTGGGTCTCAATGATCCAGTATTCAGCCACGATATTATTGAAATAATATTTTAAGTATAAATGCGAACATATTATATACTAATATCGTTGATTTTTTTTAAAAGAAATATTGCTGTTTTTATGATAAGTAATAAGAAGTTCCTAGAAAATAAGAAGATACAAAGAGATTGTAATAGTATGTTTAAAATAATATTTGTACAGGGTGGCCCAGAAGAAAGTTAACTTTTGAAAATTCAAGGAAACGAAAACTGTACGTTTTTATAGAACTTTAACTATTGCAATTCAAAGGAAATTTAATGCAATTTATTTTTAAATTTACCTTTATTAAATTACATCGCCCAGGAGATTTCCTTGACGCTTACAACATTTGATCAACATACATCAAAATCTTGAAATGCGTTCGTTAGAATTACCTCGAAACCTATTTTCAATTTTTTGCCGAATGCTCAGCTTTAGTTGTTGCATGGTTGTTGGATTATAAAAGTATACTCTATTCTTTATGTAACACCACAAAAAAGAATTTTCTTCCTGGCTTCCTGGTGGCCAGGAGATGTCAACCCTGCCTGAAATTTTTTTTTTGTGGGAACATGTCTCTTACCATCTAAATGCTCTCATTTGAAGTGTGACACGTAGTCCCATCTTGATGAAACTAAGTGCTTCGGTCATAGCCTTGCGAATCTTGCAGCTTTGATCTCAAAAAGCTTTTCAGCCTACCAGTATAGCGCTCTCAAAAATTAATCATCCTTTCAATGCAACAAACCAATTATGCAGGGGTGAAATCTCACTGCCTCTAAGAAGCGCTAATCTCATTCCAGTAGACTTCTCTTTGTGGGGTTACCTTATGAGCAGAGTGTACTCTCATAATCCAAAAACTCTGCAGTATTCATTCATCCTGAATCCATTTCGAGGCAACTCTAACGAAAGTTTTCCAAAATTTTTATGTATGTTGACCGAATGTTGTAAACGTCAAGGGAATCACATGTACAATAAAATTTATAAAAGAAAGTATATTTAAAAAAAAATTGCACAAAATTTCCTTTAAATTGCAATAGTTAAAGTTCTACGACAATTTACAGTTTTCGTTTCCTTGAATTTTCAAAAGTGAATTTTCTTCTGGGCCACCCTGTATAATGTGCGATATACATTTTTGTGTGCTAAGTGAATCGTTGCTATAAAAATGTGATTAATATCGTTGATTTTGATATAACATTGTTTATTTTGATCTCATTATTAGTTATACTTACTATAGGCTGAACACTGGGTTCAACAAGGCTGTTTATTGGTTTTTAGAGGCTGTTCACTGGGACACTGGGCCATTTTTTGTTTAAAATTAATTATATATTTTACTAAAAGAATTATTGTTTTTGATAAACGTTGATTCGAAACTACAATAAACAATAAATCCATACATGTTGTACGTTTTTTTATTCGACTATTGTTGTAGAAATGGCAATTGTCAAAACTTCAAAAAGCTGTTATGAGGCTGACCACTGGTGCCGTTACCCTATGAATAAGACGTATTTATACTCTGAAATAATTTGCGGAACTTCACTGTTTTATAGACGGTCCTGCTTGATCCTGCTAGTGTGCTTTGGTAGGTGTAATTTTGATATAGAACGGAATTTCATTTGTAGAGAAAATGCTTATTTGATCCATGGAAAATGTAGAACTTGGCAAAGTTCCACTTAGACTAGCGATGATATTACAAACTTACTTGGTTTTGTCATGAAAAAATGCCCTACTTTTTCCTGTACACAGATGTCTTACTTAGATAAAAATGGACTAGAACAGAACCTTGCAACGTACACTAAGGTTGAGTTGCACCACCTAACTATACCGGTAACTATAAATACTATAATGGTGCGCACGCCGCCCAGTCTAGACGCACCATGACGATAACCGGTGCTTTTTGTATGGAGTTTGACAGATTTTTAACGTTTGTTAAAGTTAAAGTAAGATGGTGCAACCCAGCCTAACTTTCACAAAGTTCGCCTCCAAAATAATATCAAGCTTACTTATTCGCAATTTACGCCTGGGCTAATTTATATTTCAGTGCGTCACAAATAAATAGTAAAAAATAGTGACTAAAACGCAACCAGCTTGCGGTACACTAACGGTCACAACGTTCATCCCCAAAATAATATCAAGCTTACTTATTCGCAATTTACGCCTGGCTAATTTATATTTCAGTGCGTCACAAATAGATAGTAAAAATAGTGACTAAAACGCAACCAGCTTGCGGTACACTAACGGTCACAAAGTTCGCCCCCAAAATAATATCAAGCTTACTTATTCGCAATTTACGCCCGGGCTAATTTATATTTCAGTGCGTCACAAATGGATAGTAAAAATAGTGCTAAAACGCAAACAGCTTGCGGTACACTAACGGTCACAAAGTTCAACCCCAAAATAATATCAAGCTTACTTATTCGCAATTTACGCCCGGGCTAATTTATATTTCAGTGTGTCACAAATCATGCGAGATAACGGGCGGTGTCGGCCACTCTAGACCCGCATATGACTAATGTGGACAATTAACTACGAGCCATCGGGTCAGGCCGTCCTCGACGAAAACCCTTGTTTACTTTTTCGCCAACTTAGATATACTTACCATAGATATAGCACACATTATAATGTTTATGATACACACACGCATTAATTTAATTTGGTGCTCGTTTTGTAATCGTTTCATCTTGTTTATGGTCTCTTCAAATCTGAATAGGATGCTCGTTATTAAAAGATGATCATTTTCCAATTTAAAAAGACTTGTAAAGAAGACACTCAAAATGCAGAGGAATCTTGATAATTATTGTGGATTTTTGGAAAAAGAACAAAACTTGGAAATGGTAAAAATGAAAATTTTGGTTACTAATTTGTAATTTACATTTTATGTAAGTACCTTTTTTGATGAGAATAGATGTTAGCAGAGCGTAAATATTTAAATTTTTTGGGGAATATTAACGGTTACGATTTTTGCATTTATAATGCTAAATAGTAAATAATTATGCAGATTTATTTATTTATTTTAAAAAGCCCTAATATTCTAAAGATTTAAAGTTTATTATGTAAATTGGATTAAAAGAAATACTGGTGGTGTCATCTTACTTTTGGGCAAGACATTGGGTACTTCTTCATACTGAGAAAACTTTTAGGAACATCAGACAGATGGCGCTAGAAGCAAGCTTTTTAAGGAAAACAAAACTTGTATTGAGTTTTCAACGGCAATTTTTTGTAGGAATCTGATAACTAATTTCTAATTTTGGTATGGATAGGTTAGGTAGGTATGTGAATTTAAAATGGCAGTGCAAATACAATATTTTTTATTTAAAAAAGATTCTTTCAACATTCCTCTAACAATTCACTTCCTCCTCCGAATCGAACATAGCGCCTCACTTCTAAAATAGACATCACAGATAAAATATAGACACAAAATATATTTATGCGACTAAATAATTATTTTACCATTGCCTATCAAACGCTGTTTAGCCTTCAAACGAGGGTAAATAACAAAAATGCAATAACAATGCATACACTTGCGAGCAAAATAACGTAATACCTACTTATTAAACTGTTCGAAAACAACTAAAATTTAAATAAAATAGCGAGTAGAGCCGATGACTTATCAGTCTACTCTCAAATTAATGTAAGGATAATTATTATGTAACACATTATTGTGAAAAATATTAATTAGGTAATAATACATAATCATAAATGGATAATTATTTGGAATGGTGATCATTTCGTGACATTATAAACATTCTGACACGTTTAATGTTGAAACTGGTGAATATAAAAATTCAACAATCCTTGATAGATCTTAATCGACTGATAAAGTATGCAGTATTAATTGAAATAGTAACGCGGTTTAATGCTTTAGTCCTCTTTGAATAAGGTTCATAATAGCGATGTTAAGTACCTAACTCGCGAATAATTGAGACTTTTTGAGAATTTTATATTCACCTGATAGACTATAATCAATTCAATCATAAACTCTTAAAGAGTGATTCTGCTACAACTAATACATTACTCTTTTCTTTACAATAAATACAAAAAACAACGACTGAATAATACCGATTTTTGTCTTTGATATTGGTCTCATCTCATAGAGATAGATATCGTATTTGTGCGACAGAATCACCCCATAGATAGTCATTAATGAATTTAAAAATAAGCCTTTTTATACATATTTAAATAAAATTAATAATATCATTAAAGATCATGCATTTTTGTACACATTAACGTGTATGACTTCTCCTTATCAGGTACATACATTAAAGATTGATACTTCTATTTATGTACATTATTGGTAAATTGTCTAATATTAAAAGTACAGTCACGACGACTAAATTATTGTTTTCATTTTTGCCACAAATTCAATTTTAGTTTCTTTCTCACAGGTACAGTCAGAATAAAATTCATACATAATATTATGATGGATAGTTTATAACTTTTTTTGTAATCTTTATTGTTTAATGTATTTTTTGAGGTATTCAAATCAGAATTATTGGTGCCCGGACACTAACGTGAAGCATGTTTACATCTTGAGATTCTAGTAAGTACTAAGTACATAGTTAATATTGACTAAATTGACTCTGACTGTACCTGTATTTAGAAGATAAAGACTTGCAACAGTCAAATTATTAACATGCCAAAAATATCTGGCGGTACTACAATTTAAAAACAATAATACGATTATAAATTATTATTATTTTAATTATTATTTTAAATTTTACTCCTAGAAGCACACTTAACGATAATAGGCCTAAAACAATAACGTGCCTCATTGATTATTACATTTAAATATTACATACTTAACTAAAATAGTATTACAAGTAAGATTGCCAGCAGGACAATTTACAAATGACGACCTTTCTCAATGGAATTTGCACTTTAACATCTTCTATTAAGGTTTAAATTCAATTGAGTCGTTCCGCGGTAGGTTGATATGCTGACGTTTTTGCATTACATACACGCATATTGGAACAACTAAGGAATTAATTAATATAATATGAATTAAACTAAGAAAAATTTGGTCAAATGACAACCCGTCCTTTAACCCGTCCTTTTTTTCCTTCCAACATAGTAAAAATTTCACCATGACTTTATTATAACAACCATTCTGAAGTAGATTAGATAGTAGTAAGATAGTATGTGTAGCAATCGAATAAGCACCTGTGTATTTTTCCATCAGCCCCATTTTATAACATACTGATATGTTTTTGCTCTTATTATTATCATGATTTGTAGAACCATTTTTTAACCTTCAGAGAGCTTTAACTAAATATTTATAATTAAATTATAATATAATGGCAAATAATATTGCATCAGATCGATAAAATAACTAAATAAGTTACTTTCTGTGTGATGGTGTAACTTTATATTCAGAGAATTAACCATCATCATCAAAAAAGATCATATCTTAAGAAATACTTATTCAATAAATGTTTCATATTATTCAATAATTATAATATGTAACATAACATGAATTAATATCACTAATTATATTACATATTCGAGATTTCAAGTCTTTATAGACAGAGCCAAGTCAAGATACAGCTCCCGATTCTATCTTTACCATCCAGTGTACTAACCACAGTCAAAAATTTTTCATGGTAAACAGGGAACTACGTTGTAATTATACCATATCTTCGGATGGAGCGAATAATTTTTTCATATTTTTGATATTAATCATATTAAATATGTATTGATCGAACTTCATTTGGGAAGTTCGTTAGATCATAAAAAAGCTTACGCAACGAATGAAACGTGCCTTGGATCACAGTGGCTCCCTTTGACAATTACAATCTTTATTCCGTATCTCACAAGATTTAATTTATGGACAATTACAATTCATTTTTATTGTTAAACGCAAAATTGTTTCACTAAACAAATAAATGTAATAATACAACAGGATATAAATTATGGTAAACAATAATTGTAGTTGCAATATAAATAAATAAATAAATAAATAAATATCCTTAGACATTTTACACTGCGCTTCTAGTCCCAAACTAAGCAAAACTTGTACTATGGGTACTAGATATAAATATGATAACAACATTGTTGTATGTACGAAGTATATAATAATATTTGAACAACAAACTGACGACTTCGGAAATGCACACACATCAACAAACAACTAAACAACATTTCATAGGTGGTGCAACGTAACGCCCTGATATATTAGCCTTTATTTAAGTAGTAATAGAATCTATATTGTCCAAGTATTAATATTGTTGACAGTACAAATAATTAACTACCGACATGAATGTGCATAGGTACTTACAGTTACAGGTACTCTGAGTTTGTTGCGGCGCTTCTTCTCAGCACTTGCCAAATGTTGGTCTCGAAGCGCTGGTAGGGTAAAAAGATTATGAGACATGTAGAGGCTCCTTAAGAGCATATTTTATGACGATTTGTAAGAACTATTTATTAGTCTAAACAAATAAAGAAATTTTGACTTGACTTGACTTACAATTAAAGTACAATATTTACAAAACAATTTCATAATTTATTTACAGAATTACCATCGAATGATTTAAAACGTACATTATTAATTATCTATTGTGTAGTTCAAGTGCAGTGTTATTTTCTGTTAAAGTAATGTATCAACACATTAAAGTTCGTGAAATAGTGTCTGAAAAAACAAACTGCCACACATTAGACGTACTATTCTAAACTTAAGACCACCTCATTCTTAGCGAAATAAGAGCTCCCATAAGCAGTGCAACTGTTCCACTTGATTTGCCTTCAAATGTACCTACTTACCTTTAATGAAGTCCAAATCATCCTAAACATTTACTGAAGATTGTTACCATCAAAAACATGTCAGTTTTACAATAATACTGATTTGAATATTGAGCAACTTGTTTTTGGTAGGTACTTAAAAATAACACCAAATGGCACAAATACTTTACCTAAACTTTATTATTATCGGTCCATTAAATGCGTGAGCAAAAATTTAATATAATTATAAGAAAATAATAAATAATCCGGAATCTTCTTATTATGTATTAGGTAACAACTATAATACATAGCTTCTGGCACGAGTATGGTCTTCATGAAATGCCTTAAAAGGCTTTATTTGCCTTTATCGGCATTTTATGGCAAGGTCATTTTCTAAGGTAACATTAAAAATAATGAACAGTTTGACTTGACACCACTGGCGATTGACATGACCCTACGCCATCCTGGTAAGTTCAAATTCGGTAGAAACCGCGTTCAACAGTTGCGCTACTGTCTTCGTTGCTAGCAATTGACAGTGATCTTACTCTACAGGTGGTGCCAACTGTTGGGTGCCAAAACGATATCCTGTTTCCATGCATGCAAATGCATGTCCATAAATACAACAAAGAATCCGGTGTAACATCATGCTTATAAAAAATCTCTTTGGGGCATCATAATATCCTATGAGGCATTGTTGTACATTGCATGCGAAAAATAGTTTACGTATTTGCGTCATTTTAAAAAATTATGTCATCTGTATCAAATTTTATAGCTTGAAAATCTTTAAATTACAAACATATAAAATCATACCTTTAGTTAGCAACTAGTAAGTACGTGTGTGAACATTTTGAAATATTTCATTACCTATTTATTGCAAATGTTATGCTATGTCTACTATGAAAAATGTGTATTTATTGCTCTGTAGTAAAAAATATATAACGCGATTGACTTTCATATCATTCTAAATATTGAAGCACTTCTTACTTGTACAAAAACTTCGGCCTTACGTAAATATTTTATCGATATTTGTATGAAATTATAAATAATTTTACGAATCTGTCCAGAGGATTACCTATTTTATTCAGCTAAACTCTGGAATTGCAGCGTCCATCATACCGTGAGCTAAATCAATTGACCATTTACACAGAGCCAATCTATGATAATAATCCAAAACAATAAATTGTCAATCCAACATTGGCAGATACATTTGAGTCAATCCAATGAAGATATAATTGTCAATCCAACGTTGTTGTAATGTAAGACAATGTGAGACAGTCCAATATAATATAATGTCGTTCTTGGATTGGCTCTACTTACATTATGCTAATCTTGGATTGGCTAAATGAATTGTAGACGGTTTGGCACTTTGTAATTGGTTCATGTGGGTATTTCAGCTCGCGGCGTGACTCTAACATAATATTTACTAAAAAGGTATTAAAGTTTTTATCATACCTGGCAATAACTTCCGTGAATCTTCAAATTCCGTGTTCCATTTCAGTGAAACATTTTTAAAACATTTGGTAACGTTTCTACAGAATCTAAATTAAGTAAGAAACTGTATATTTCTTGTCACTATAATACCTAGACTTTGGTTTGGTAGTGATATCAAATGTCACCTCAACGTGACGTCGCCGGGCAAGTCCTCTTGACTTGTTCTTTTTCTGCGGCTACTCGTTGGGCCAGTTCTTCTGCCCAGCGGTGGGCAGTGCGGTCCACTGTCGATGGTACCGTTAAACAGTTCATTCCACCGTACTCGCATGCAATCTGTAAAGAGATGATAAAATGCAATAGTTATTTATATCGTTAATGCTGGTTTTAACATACAGTTTGAGCAATCGATCTTTTATGCTATTTTTCCTACTGATGTTAAGGCTACACTGCTCCGCTATATATGCCGTCGACAGTTTGATACGCCTAGATACTAACTTGGCGCCCAACGCGTGGTCCCAAAAATCATTCCCCAACTTACATCCAGTACTAAATTCGATTATCAGTTTTCAAGCTTTCTACAAATACTATAATACAGGCAAGCACATTGGTAACGTAGTAGCGCTCGCTTCGTGACACGCCTGCAAACTTGGCGCCCAACGTGTAACCCCAAAAAATCATTCCGCAGCTTGACAGAGACGCGGTTACTACGATCGTTCATCACTTCTCGAGCGCTTTCACAATACTTACATAATAGAAGGAAACCAATAATAACTTACTCGATAGTGATGTAGTAGCGCCCTTTCCGTGGGCACGCCAGCCGACGTGGCGCCCGGCGCGTGCTCCCAAACAAAATGGTTGCCCAGCTCGACCGCGTCTCGCGGCCGCAGCGCGTATTTGCTGCGATTCTTCAGCGCGTGCGGCGTCGCCCACCGACGCGTTTTGCGCGCGGTTACTAACGGCGCTGGCGCTTCTGGGTCGTCCTGTAAAGAAGAAGAATGCGATGATTAAAGGTATCTATTAAGGCCTTGTAACACGCGCGATAACCGCGTAGTTTTTGGGTGGTTCTCATAGGCGAGACACTGAGGCGGTAATCATGCGGTTACGGTTTGATGCAAATGTACGAGAACTTCCCAGAAATTACGCGGGTATCGCGCGTGTCTGAACCAGACCTAAATAAGTGACAATAAACACTCATCTCACAGAGTATACGAGAGCATTATAGAAAAGAGTGTAATGAGGCGAGTACTTAGCGCTAGCAGGCTCCGCTCTCGACGAGGCATGACGATCATCATTAACAAAGCAAGATTGTATGTATGTGTAAGTTACTAATCTGCTAAAACTCTCTTACCTCCCACCGCATATAAAGGAAGGCGTTTCTAAACAGAAAAGCGGCCGGCGCTTTAGAAGGCGGGCTGTAAGAGGCCCTGAGGGTAGTGAGTAGCGCCGGCAGACTCCGCTCCCGACGAGGCATGACGATCTCGTCCACGTCGATGACAAGCAATATTTGATATAAATCTACCAATAGTTCTGCAAAGATGAAAAGACAAATGGAGCTCTTACCTCCCACCGCATATAAAAGAAGGCATTCCTAAACAGAAAAGCGGCCGGCTCTTTAAAAGGCGGGCTGTAAGAGGCCCTGAGGGCAGTGAGTAGCGCTGGCAGACTCCAATCTCGACGAGACTTGACGATCTCGTCCATATTGATGGCAAAGCAAGGCATGCTTGTATACTAATAAATCTGCCAAAAGTTATAATGCAATCGTACCTCCCACCGCATATAAAAGAAGGCGTTCCTAAACAGAAAAGCGGCCGGCGCTTTAGAAGGCGGGCTGTAAGAGGCCCTGAGGGTAGTGAGTAGCGCCGGCAGACTCCGCTCCCGACGAGGCATGACGATCTCGTCCACACCGATGACAAAGCAAGATATGACATTTAAAAGGAATCTACCAAATGTTACGTAAAAATAACTGCACTCTTACCTCCCACCGCATATAAAAGAAGGCGTTTCTAAACAGAAAAGCGGCCGGCGCTTTAGGAGGAGGGCTGTAAGAGGCCCTGAGGGCAGTGAGTAGCGCCGGCAGACTCCTCTCCCGACGCGGCATGACGATCTCGTCCATCTCAATTCTCAATATCATAGCATTATAATCTACCTAGCTAAGTTAATTCTTACCTCTTACCTCATATAAAAGATAGCGTTCCTAAACAGAAAATCAGCCGGCGCTTTAAAAGGCGGGCTGTAAGAGGCCCTGAGGGCAGTGAGTAGCGCCGGCAGACTCTGCTCCCGACGAGGCATGACGATCTCGTCTACATCGACGACAAATCAAGATATGACATTTATAATCTGCCAAATATTACGTAAAAAGTAACTGCACTCTTACCTCCCACCGCATATAAAAGAAGGCGTTCCTAAACAGAAAAGCGGCCGGCGCTTTAGAAGGCGGGCTGTAAGAGGCCCTGAGGGCAGTGAGTAGCGCCGGCAGACTCCGCTCCCGACGAGGCATGACGATCTCGTCCACGTCGATGACAAGCAGCCAACCGGTGGTTGACATCGACCGGTAGAGACAGTCGTTGAAGGCGGCGAACTGGCCTTCCGTTCTGGAATGAATATTATTCTGGATTTAAAAAAAAAGTTTAATTTAAAAATACATCTTCTTCTTCTTTGGTTTATGGCGATGAACTTGCGGTTTTACGCCGCTGAGGGCACACTATTCCGCCAATGTCACGTGCGCAGCTTTTAAAAATACATTAAAGGCTGAGTTGCACCATCTTACTTTAATTTTGACAACCGTCAAAAATCTGTCAAACTCCATACAAAAAACACCGGTTATCGTTATAGTCACAGTCAAAGTTAGATGGTGCAACTCAGCCGAAGACTATTAGAGTAGGCGCACACCGTTGATTTTTAATTGGCCGATAGTTGTGCCCGATTTTAATTTGTATGAAGAATCGGCCAAATCGAATCGGCGTAGTGTGCGCACTCCCATGCATGCCCATACTGATTAACTGCCCGACTAAACTATCGGCCGACGAAAAATCAACGGTATGCGCCAACTCTAACATTACATCATCTAGATACGGTTACGGTTATTTGAAACCGCAACCAGGTGTGAATATTTCTCGGCTATACTCATGCGATCCAATTCCGTGATAAAAGAAACACTGACTTGATAGAACTACCTTATATTGATCATCTTTTTCATGCTTTTTGTACATAAAGCTCTTTGTAACTAAATATCTAAAATTGAATTGGTCTGGCTGTAACAAACTTTCGTAATTATTAAAAATTTCAAAAAAGCTTTTTTCAGAGTTGCGTTATTATTTTCAAGCAAACAAATTACAGAGGAACCAAGTAACTAATGAAGATTGATGATGTGGATACAGAAAGTAAAGCAAATTTTAGTGCCCTAAAAATTTTGCTAATAGCATATGACGCAAACAATTAGGCTAAGTTACTTATACCTCAAAACAACGAATACATCATTTGATAAATTAAAAACAAACGGTGCGAAAGAAAATTTGGATATGGCAGTGTTAAACAAACTTCAGTCCGCAATTTCTTGAAAATATATCTTCTTCTGATATTATTCAACAATGTTTAATATGAAAGCATATCGAATTAGCCAAGTACATAATAAACACTTTATCGTCAAATTGGTCAAGGTGTATTGTTGATTTTATATAAATCGCGAGACGATTAGTTATAGTTAAAGGTAGGTTCTCTTTCCACATATTTCTCATCTTATTTTGTTTAAATGAATTTATGTAATAGATGTAGGTTATTCTATATTATACAAGTTATACAAACTGCAAAAGGTATAACTATTTATAACAAAAATTCATGTTCTCGAAGTTTACAAAACGCTGTCCTTTTGAAAATCACTAGACCGGCACTTTCCAAATATTTTTCAAATCCAACTATCGATTCCATTAATATTCATATCGATATTCACATTCACATTACTAATTGCACAGACTAGAGCCACTTATCATCGATCATTCAAATACTGTTCAGTCGGACAATCAATCATAATCGCCCGTTCAATCACATCGGGTATTCCCCGTAACTAACCCTACTTGTGACATGTTTGTGCCTAACTTAATATCGATTACACATCGAGAACGTTGCAGTCATCGTTACTATTATGATTGCTTGCTGATGAATATTTGGCAAGCGTAGCACACCAGGCTATTAAAAATAGCACGTATTTTAACCAGATAAGATGCAAGACTTGATGAGCCTATTGTCCTCCATACTACCTAGTACCTACCAAGAATGGCATATTATATTTCCTCGAAATAATAAAATCTTATAAAACGAAAACATGTGGCACAAATGCTAGTCATATTCTCTCGTCGTTAAAAAGGGCTGTACTCCGGAATCAAGCCTATTGTGCACTTTAATCATGATCGTTTGGTTCGTGACCCACTTTATGAAAATAACAAAATAGGTATCCTTATAATATTTTGTGTTGGTAAAAAAACGTGATCACGAAATTAACTTTTTTTGGGGATTTTCCCAACTTGAAAACCTTAAATTAAACCTTCTTTAACGCGGCTGCAAACATGTGCTTCTATTTCTTTTGTATAGGTGACAATAACTATGGTCAATGGTCATAATATTCACATGTCAAAATACGACAAAAGTATGCTATCTTGTCTGATTTATCATCATCATCATCAGATCATTTTTGATCTCCTCTGCAGAATCACGACTTTCTGTAATTTACCAGGAGAACGAGCACAATTCTTTATGATTACTCACCTGATCTCCACTTTAGATATGATAGGCAGTTTCCAAGGCAGCAGCGTGACGAGCCCCTGCCTCCTGTAGTGGTCCAGTAAACATCCCACAGGCGCGGAGAGAGACTCGTTGTACATGTAGAAATGGCTGGCCCCTAATATACGGTTCAGCTCGAACCATTCGATCAGCCAGTCACCCCGGGAGTATGAGAAATGGAATGGTTTGACGCACACATGCAGCGTTTCCTGGAAATTAATAAAAAATATTTGCAGTTTTGTAATTTTTTAATCAACACTATTGATTGATATTCTTCAGTCAGACTGTGCAGAGAGAGACTGTGTGTGTGAGATTTGATATTATGTTTCTAAACACGAAACTCGAGAACGGCTAATCATTATCCAAATATTCATCCACGCAAAATTTTGTTCCCAGCAGGATTCAAGCCCAAACCGCCGCTGAGTGTACCAGATCAGGCGGCAATCAAAATAATAACATAAATATGAATTCGTGATTAGCAGTTCACGATAAAGTATTTCTTTATTTTACGCGCTATTTCAGAAGCATTATACCGTGCCTGAGGCTGTAACAACAGTGCATTGTTCCGCAGTATCTCTATATTCAAGAATACACTCTTGAACACACTAATCTTTTTGTTGCCCCGGGCGATACCCACAATGGCCGACTGTGGCGCGTTACAAACACCAGATGCCAGATATAGCCCGTTTGCTTATAACCACCGAAACAGATTCCCACTTGTGCGTTATCTAATGCATTATTCATTGGGTAGTTTAACAAGTTTGAGGATGGGCTCGTTGTGAGAATGTTCTATTATTTAGTTCCGTTAATGGCCGTTTTCATTAGAAAACGAAAGAAATATTAGCGGAATTGGCCGCTTTAATCTAACATGCTATCAGGGGGATTGTGATGCGTAAATTCTGACGAAAATTGATGTTTTATTGATGAAAATTTAAAATTTGAAAATAAATTAGCTGCGAGAATGGAACAAGAATATGAGCTGTCGACTATAATTATCTTCTGCCTAATGCCTGCCACTAGTTTCCGAATACTTAGATGTCTAGTTGTTTAGCTACCTACGCCACATTCCACGCGGTTACCAAGAAATTCTACTTAAGACTGTTAGTCGCTTAGAAGTTAGGGGTTGGTATAATTCTAAGTTATTTACCAAACATACTTACCTACAACTGCCATAGTGACCGAACGGTATGACTACGCTAAACTAAGGTATTTTAGAAAGAACAAAAACCTACCTCAATACCGCTCTTAGGTTCCGTGTCCAGTACAGTAAGCAAGTTGGTTGGTGGTCGTGTGGGTGAGCTGGCAGCCACCACTGAGATGGAAGCTCCTACGGTATCTTGGGGCTTCACACCAGTATCACGTAGCAAACACAGAACATAGGTGGCGCTGTACTTCAGGTTCCAGTTCTCGCGGATAGCCTGGAATGGATTAAAAAAACATTATACATAGACCAAAAGGTCATAAAGACTGTTTAATACCAGGTACAATTTATGTGTACAAAGATCCGTTTAATTGAGAAATGCTTGGTCTTTTGATAAGCATAATCGTAATGTTTTCCTAAAATGTTAAAGGTGAAGACTTCTTATCTCTTTACTTTGTTACTAATTAATCGCATCAAGAGGGAGCAATTATATCCACGAAAAGAGAACTACTTCTAAAACGATCATTTTGAAGAACATCGATAACACTCGTTACCGAAAATGAATGAAAGCGTACCGAGGAGTAACGGGGCTAGTCCCACCTCTCCTTCCCACCACTGTAACTCTTGTATAGCCAGCTTCTACATTTTTGTTTGGCCTCCTATAAGACCCAACCAGTGAAGGTTGAGTACTCCCAGAGAATAGCTTGTTGTCTTGAAACTGTACTAATAGTGTCGAGGTGTGGAATGAAGTGTTTCCAATTCCAAACTAACATTTCCGAAAATTAAACGGTACCGAGGCGTAACGGGACTAGTTCCACCTATCCTTCCCACCACTGCAACTCTTGTATAGCCAGATTCAATGAAACCCAACCAGTGAAGGATATACCGTGAAGGACTCAGCTATAGCTTACCGTCTCGAAACATTACTTAATTACCTACTGTCTGTATAGTAGGTAGGCATACCTACTGTCTTGTTTTCTGTGGTGCACAATAATGTGTTATCAATCTACTTATTAGTGTCGAGGTGTAGGACGTAGCTAGCAGATGAATCTCACCTTAACCCTAGCCTTGAGCGTGAGCGTGCGGTTATCAGGCAACCAGATGCGACACATGACTGCATCGGCGCCGCGCGTTTTAGTCGCTGCGATTATGCGCACCGCCGCAACTGTTCGCCGCTCTACGAACGCTGAATATACGTAGAACCTAAACCTGCAACAAAACAAATTGTGTTCAAGGAAAAGGGTAATTCACAAAATGCTTGCTTATGGTGATAGAACCTCGGGCAGTTTGAATTATTTTTACATTAAAAAAACTAATGGAAACGTAACGTAAATATAAGACATGGCCTTCTTAAAACTCGATTTCAACATCAATATCCGATGTAATGTCCGAAGAACTAATGATATTCTTTCTTTGGCATCATTAAGAAAATTCACCTCTCTCGAATGGCCAGTTAATATTAATTAACGGATAAACAGACCCGAAGGACCAATCGAAGGTTATTTGAGTAACTAATACTAGTGGATTGATCCTGACCACGATCAGTATTGGGTTACGACGACAAGGCCGCGAAATGAAATTCATTCGGAATTAGTCGCACGGAATCGTATCGGTATCGGACGGAGCAAATTACTTTGATTAGTGAATCATGAATAGTTCTCGGTAATTGAGCTTTTAAACTGCTATTAACTCCAATTGATCTAATGACAAGATTATTTCTATTTAAACTTTGCTTGTGCTCTCTATCTGATAAAAAGACCGGTATTTTATTTGACTAGGATAAACCTCGGTCTCATAGAGCTTATTTGGAATTTCTGGGTCACTTTTAACCACTTTAGGTTCGTATTACACAAGAACTCTCAAAACTTAATTCAATCTCAGTCATAAATTCTGTCCTGTCATTGGCCTATTAATATTGAAAAAAATGAAATTCAAAAAATCTATGCTTGAGACTGAACCTAGTCTTAGAATTTAATCTTAAAGTTGTTGTGAATAGGGTTGGAAATTCAAATTAATCAATCATAGCACTTAACGATGACCTTTGTCACCCTCACCGAGGGATAACTAAAGTTTAAACTAGTTCTGTTAACTTTTGAATAATGCATTTTTGGTTAACCCTAGAATAGTCAACTCGGTTAGGCAAACGTCGCAACTCGCAAACTAATTTGGTGTAATCAGCGTTTGACTAGTTAGGCATGGGAATGGGATTAGGCGTAAACCATGTCAAAGCGAATGCGAGATTCGATCTTAATTGCAATCATCGGTGTAAACGAGCAGACCACAGCTCGACACTTCGAAATAAATCGTAACTTCTTTCAGATGATCAGAGTGCTGTTTGCAATATAATATGGGTATAGCCTGACCAGGAACATAAAAACCCTGGCATAGAGGCGCGTCAATTGCATTTGATAGTGCAACACTTAGTACAGTCGTACCTGTGTTAAATTAATAGGCTAACTTTATGTATCAGGATTCAGGATTACGGGTTAATTTGATATTTTCATAAATTAACGAAAAAATATTATTATAGGTAACCTGGTTTAAATAAATTAAATGACACCATCAATCGAGCTAGTAGTAAATTTATTTTATTATTCATCAATAATCAAATTCAGAACTTGAATATTCAACTGCAATGTCTGCTCATGAACGCTTCAAACTCGGTACATCTTTCCCAATTCCATAAAATTCAACACTTAGAAAGTGACAAAATTTTTTAAAATAGGTAGTTGAAACAAAGCACAGCTAATTTTCATAGTGGACTTGTACTATACGATAAACATGTCAGTCAATGAGGATCATTTCGATTTTTAGCTGTGAATGCAGTTTTATAGGGCTAAGAAATCCTTAATACACAGTCCAAAAATTTTTGTTCTACGACAAAAATTGACGAAGTTATGGCCAAATTACTAAAAAAGTTCACTGACTGCCCGGCGCGGGGACGATGACGTCACTATGTCCGATCCGAACGCTGCCGGCGTACTGCGTGGATAGAAAATATTGTTTTCTAGCCAAACTATCAGTTTTAGAGAAAAACCTGTAATGACATTTATTCATCAGAATAAAGTAAGCTATCGATAGGTAATTTTTTAAAATAGAAATTGTGAAAAATAACGCCAAAAATTCATACGCTCATACGATTCAATGGAACGCAAATACGCGATTCGGGTCTCCGCGGTGGTATATTTGGCGATTTATTCAAATAAAGTGTTCATAAAAGTGTTGTTAGAGTCATATCTTCTTCCAAGTAAAATATAAAAATGGATAAGTATTAATTTATTTACTTCTAACAATAAGGTATAGCTGAGGCAGATACACTCTGCCTAGGCTACAAGACATTGCTATGAAGATCATTTCGATTTTCGATGTACACGCAATACCTACCTGTTATTTAGTTTTTCTGAGTTAAACCTACGTACCTACCTATCTATTCGCCGTTCCCATGGGCGGGCCAGCTGCTGCAGGAAAGGACAGCTGCTCCCTCCTGGAAATCTATTTAATATTAGCTTAGAAGCTGGGTATGACTCCCCCGCCCCCCTCCTCTCCCCAGGTCATAAGCTGGGCATGACTTCCCCCTCGGCCAGAAGTTGGGTATGATTTACCCCCCCCCCCCCCCCCCCCAGGCCAGAAACTGGGTATGACTTTACCTCTCCCCCTCCCCCCAGAAGCTGGGTAAGGCTTTCCCCTCCTCCCAGGCCATAAGCATAAGCTGGATATGACTCCCCTTCAGCCAGAAGCTGGGTATGACCCCCCCCCTATGCCAGAAATGCCAGAAACTGGGTATGACTTGACCTCCCCCCCCCCCCTTCCCCCCAGGCCAGAAGCTGGGTAAGGCTAGCCCCTCCCGCCAGCCCATAAGCATAAGCTGGGTATGACTCCCCCTCGGCCAGAAGCTGGGTATTACAAACCCCCCCCCCAGGCCAGGAACTGGGTATGACTTGACCCCCCCCCCCCCTCCCCCCAGGCCAGAAGCTGGGTAAGGCTAGCCCCTCCCCCCAGCCCATAAGCATAAGCTGGGTATGACTCCCCCTCGGCCAGAAGCTGGGTATTACATACACCCCCCCCCCCCCCCCCGGCCAGAAACTGGGTATGGCTTGACCCCCCCTCCCCCCAGGCCAGAAGCTGGGTAAGTCTAGCCCCTCCCCCCAGCCCATAGAAACTGGTTATGACTTGACAGCTATGTATGACCCCCTCGGCCAGCAGCTGGGTATGACTTACCCCCCCCCCCCTCACCCCCCCGGCCAGAAACTGGGTATTAGCATCATATTATGTATTATTATGTTCAATACAAACAATCATTAACTTACACTCACCCCAACCGCGTCTCCGCATTGCATCGAATCCTATGAAAATGTGGTTTTTGGACATAGCGATAATTATTTTTCACAATTTTTATTTTTAAAAATTACTGGTCGATAGTTTACTTTATTTTGATTAATAAATGTTATTAAAAGTTTTTTTCTAAAAGTGATAGTTTAGCTAGAAAAAAATATTTTCCATCCCAATAGTACGTCGGCTGCGCTCGATTCGGATATAGTGACGTCACGCGGCCCAGCGTACATTGACTTTTAGCGGCAAAAACGGCCTATGTTTATTACTTAATATCTTCGTAAGTAATGGTCCGATTTGGATAATTCAAAAAGATATATCTTTCTTATGTCTTAAGGCTTGGTATTTCTGCTAAAGTAGGTATTTCGCGCTGTCAAAATCTGCGCGCGCAATACTTCGCCGAAGACAGCGCGCCAAAGAGCTCTCGCGGCTACACAGTATAGAAATACGCAGTTTAGAAATACGCAGTTGGTTAGGTTAGGTTGTCTTCCTTCCGTTCAAGCGTCACACTCACAGCACTTTCTAATACAAATCATATCCAAGTGATACAAATTAAAACAACTTTCAAAATTTTTGGGAATATATTTTAGAATCGAATAAATATAGAATATAACTGCCAAAGTAAACACGGTTCAAAGAGGCGTGGCGTCACCCGACCTTCCGGAAGTTCCGCGCCGGCTAAAAGAATTTCAAGATTACGTCACCCGACCTATCGGTAGATCCTCGGGAGCTTGAGCGATTGGAAAAACATTTTATGATCAGTTACTCGTAGTAGCGATTATTTAGAGCTTGGATAATAAATTATAGTTGTTGCAATTCACAAAGCTTTGCATGTAGTTAATTACATTAATCAGTACACGCATCAATTTTGTTGAGTCTTTTTGTTTATTAATAAATAAAAATATCATACTAAAATTGCATACATATTTGTTTGTATTGGTCTGGGTGTTTTCTTTCCATAATTTATGTATAACGTATGTACGGGGCTCTGTATCGAAAGTCACTATGAGCAATGAGCATCACACACGATTACCTGGAGTGCATTACCGCAGCAAAATTTTTATAAATGTTGTGCTTTAGAGAGTCGAGAGTATAGCAGATAATTAGTCCATCGTGAGCAGAAATTTGTCCACTAATAGCAAAATTCGTTCAAATTATAGTTTTAAAGTTATTAGGAAAACACAGATTTTGCTGGGGTAACGTTTCAAACATTACCCTGGCAAATTTTTTTTTTGAAAGTCGTTCTATCCCGGAACCAAATACATGGATAGATAGCTCTTGTTGCGTAGTAATTTGTCCACGAATAGCAAAATTTGTTCGTGTTCCGGTTCTCAAGTTATTTAGAATTTTGCTGGGGTAATGTTTTGTGATGTCCCAGATCTCGTGAATGGCTCAACGCAGAAGTTTGAAAAAAATACCAATGATAGACCTTGATATGTCCAAATTAGTTCAAACATTAGTCATTGATTTGAATGATAAACACCAGGATTTCAGAAAATCAGATAAAACGGATTTGTGAGTAAACCAGTACTCTTACAATCGAATAAAAAGGTGTAGCATGTACCCTTGGTACACCTTTATAACCACAGTATGTTTTTGGCTAAAAGATTCTTCTATCTTGCAGTTTAGACTTTTATTACAGACCTCAGACAGTATTTTTGGAAAACTTTTACGCATGGTGGAGGAAGGGACGCTCTAGAGACTCAAGTCTAGAAGGACTCACATGAACTCCAAGTTTTAAATCCGTTGACATCTCCTGCATCTGCTTTTTGGCTAGAAGATTCTTCTATCTTGCAGCTTAGACCTTTAGCTACAGACCTTAGACAGTATTTTTGAAACATTCTTACGCATGGTGGAGGAAGGGACGCTCTAGAGCAGTGGTTCTTAACCGGTGGTCCCTGGAGGCATTCCAAGTGGTCCACGATATGCACTTGCACACCTTGGTCAAAACCACTTTTAACTGATTTTTGCAGTCAAACTGGTTTTGGCCGATTATGAGGTGGTCCCTGACAAGACAGAAATTTGGTAAAATGGTCCCTCATGACTTAAAGGTTAAGAACCACTGCTCTAGAGACTCAAAACTACAAGGATACACATGAACTCCAGTTTTAAATCCGTTGATATCTGCTGCATCTGCCATGTTTTTGGCTATAAGATTCTTCTATCTTACGGCTTAGACCTTTAGCTACAGAGTTACAGACCTTAGACAGTATTTTTGTGAAAATTCTTACGCATGGTGAAGGAAGGGACGCTCTAGAAACTCAAGTCTACAAGGAGTCACATCAACTCCAGTTTTAAATCCGTTGACATCTGCTGCATCTGCCATCTTTTTGGTTAGAAGATTCTTCCATCTTGCAGCGTAGACCTTTAGCAACAGACCTTAGACAGTATTTTTGTGAAAATTCTTACGCATGGTAGAGGAAGGGACGCTCTAGACACTCAAGTCTACAAGGAGTCTCATGAACTCCAGTTTTAAATCCGTTGACATCTGCTGCATCTGCCATCTTTTTGGCTAGAAGATTATTCTATCTTGCAGCTCTGACCTTTAGCTACAGACCTTAGACAGTATTTTTGAAACATTCTTACGCATGGTGGAGGAAGGGACGCTCTAGAGACTCAAGTCTACAAGGAGTCATATGAACTCCAGTTTTAAATCCGTTGACATCTGCTGCATCTTCCATCTTTTTGGCTAGAAGATTCTTCTACCTTACAGCTTAGACCTTTAGCTACAGACCTTAGACAGTATTTTTTATTATTTATTTGTGTCAGTGTGCTCTTCTAAAGAGTGTAAGACGATTGTATGTAGGATTGTAGGTACTATTAAAATGTAATTTTAACTCATTGGTTTTGTCTCATATTTGAGGAATGTACTATGTATCATGAGTAGAGTCTTCGTTTAAAAGGATGCGAACGATTTAAATTTCAATAGGTAGACAAAATTGATAATTCTTAATTATCAAAAATTTAAGCTTTCTCCAGTAACACTGATATTATTATACTGTGACTCATCAAAGTCATCATTGTCAAAAATATTGACAAATCGCGAACTGTCACGGCCAAAAAACTGACACGCGTCCGTCCTCCGTAAGCGCCACCGCGCGACTGATTGAGATTGTCCAAGCCGTCATGGACGATTTTTTCCACATTTTTTAACATAGTAACTAAATAAAACGCAATATAAAAATTTCATCCGTTAAAAGCCCTCAAGTTATTTCTGAACTTTAGTTTAGTAAAAGATTTAGAATCTCAAATTGCTTATTTTAAAAATAAAACCATAAATAGAAAACGAATAGAGGTAACTTTGGGAATTTATTCTATCGAGTCAACTTCATCAAATCGTGTTTCCATCCGTTAATAGCCCTAGAAAATATCCTCAACTATGCCCAATAAAAATCTTAGCCTTAAATTTTACTGTTTAGTACCTCAAAAATGAAAAATGAAAACCTTATTTTCGCCATTTTCTCTGCTACCCGGCCTTAAAGATTAACGTAGATACTAGTTTTATTGAATTTTCTACAACAGTACTGATCCTCATTTGACAACCTTTGTCGGAAACATTATTCAATGAAAATATTGTCCGAACCCTTAGTATTTCTCTTCGACAAATACTTTAACACATTGTGAACCACTTTTCTTTCACGACTATAAAAAGATTTTAGCAATTTAATTCACAAAATCATTTGCGTATATTTAAAATAAAGTTTGTTTACACTTTGACAGCAATAGACTGACATGCAAGGTGACATGTCAATGAAGTTTTCAGTTACTGTTGCCATTAAAAGAAATTAGTACCATTAGTTTTCCGCAACATGGCGAGGGTTTTTATGTTCCTGGTCGGGCTATAGAAGCTTCTTCAGTTTCAATCGGACAGAGTGACGAGTCCGAAAAAAACACTTCTATACAAAAAAGAGGCTAAGAGCTCTTATATCATCTTCTTCATCTTATATCGAGCGTGCTTATGTACCTACCTATTACAGTGCTTGTATTTTAATTTTATTACTAGTAGTAATAGATTACCTGCGTGCGTTGTCTAGGACGTTCCTGACATGACACTATAATTTTATTTGTTGATTTTATGGTTGTATCAATAAGTGAAGTGAAAATAATTAGGGCTTTTTAATTAATGAAAAATTTTAGTCACATTAAAGGTAGAGTCATGTCAACACACGACTATAAAAAAGTAACAATAATGTAGTATAGCAAGTGAAATACAAATGTATGAGAACGTAAATAAAATGACAGTAATTAGAACGGAAGGATCTGTGCGCTGCTAATTTTCATTCGTAATGAACATTGTATAATGTGCATAGCGATAGTCGACAATTGCGATGTACGAGAATGTACAAAAGAACGATTAATGTAATAGAGTATGCTGAAAAAATTGGGATAAAGGTGCAACGAAATGGGAACCACTTTAAAGGCCAATATAGGTAAAGCAATTTTATACAGCACAGCCAAAAGAAGCTTCGTAACATACCTAGGCATACTGCATTATCATCTAACAATACGAGAACTATCAAAACCGTTCACAAAACCCTGACTTGGCATTTAATTTGGAATCGAGAAATGAAAACTAAAATCTAAAAATGACAACAATCTAAAGATAGGCGTGACTAAAGTAATATCAGTTTTACTACCCCAAAATCCATAGTACAATTTAATTAATGCACCGTTTGCTTTCCCTAACCAAAGAAAAATAAACATTAATAACACAAGCGCGTCGGGACCTAGCACGAGCCGCCTCCGTCGGTTCGCTCGAATTGGAAAACGCAAATATTTGGTGGTGCCCACTACTGTAGATTGTGTAGAACTAGATCACGGTTTAGATTATTAAGTTACTTCACGAGATTGAGTTTCGTGGGAGATTTTACTGGTTATATTAACATACAGGCTACGAAGATATTGATGATTTATGATAACATTGTGAACTGCATTAATGAAATTGAGTAATTTCATTAATGAATAAAAGTAGGGGAGAGCGGGGCTGAAAGTGCCGGGGGTAAATTGTTCCGACGCATATATCTCGAAAACAGAAATGTATGGGTATGATGAAAAAAAAATTGAGTTTCAGTTCTATGTATGGGGACCCCCAAAATTTATTGCTTTTTTTCTATTTTTTTGTAAAAATCTTAATGCACTACTGGCACTACACAGAATACATCTACATACCAAGTTTCAACAATATTACTTTTATAGTTTCGGGAAAAGTGGCTGTGACATATGTTTGAAATAATGACATAAGTACAGGTAATTTGTTTTTTATATAATTTTAGTATTTAGTATTATAAAAACTGTCAATTTATTATAAAAAGTATAATGAATAAAAAAGTTATTGTTAAACTGATGTCTTTTAAACTCTAAATTAGTTTACATTCATGTAAAACACCTAGCATTATCAACGGAACAACCGACCTCAGCCTCGGCACATCTTGCCCCAAAGTGGGGCTGGTAGTGCCTTGCCGCCGCTGAGTAAAAAAATCACTTTTTCTTAAAAACTATTTAAAATGCATATTATATATAGGTAAATTTGTAAAATATATTAAATTTGCTTTAGGATGCACCACTACTCTCAGACATAGCACTTGTTTTATCCGAATCATTTAAGGATTTGTGAAAATCGGCACTTTCAGCCCCGCTCTCCCCTATGTAACACTTTAGTAACATTTCCTATGTTTTATTCTATAATACTTTGATGTCATTCAGATAAAAGAAACAATGAAAATGGGTCGGCCACTATCCGTACGTACAATAAATAATCGTTCTAGTCACATGATGCAGGTAATTAACTGCAATACATAAACAGATACAGATTAGCAATTCCAGCTAAAATAGGTACGCTTTGAGGGTCACATTATCAACAATAACGTAGCACAGGTCAAACAGGGTGACTTCAATTTGGTGTCACATTTCGGAGATAACAAACTTGCAAAACAAAAAAGAATAATATGATAAAGAATTGACACACTAAACTCATGTATTTAACAGACCTACTATGGTGACTAGATGTCAAATAAATATATTAAGAGGTAGGTTACATTATTTATAAAATTGATAAGTACTGCATCGTTCAACTTACAAATTGAAAAATACCAATATTGACTGACACGTTATAATATCCAGTTTGTCTTTAATGCAATTACGATACCATTAAAAACAGGTCAAGCTGAGAATGAACGATGTTTTTTCGTTTATATCCATAGATAGTTAACACATAGAAGTGTCTATGTGTTAAGTATCTATGGCAGGGTTTCTCAAACTTTCGGCTCCATGAACCCCTGTAAAAGGTTCAAGGTGACAGCGAACCCCTTAAATAGCCCCTTACTTAAAATTAACTATTGAAGAAAACAAGGTTACTTGTTTTTTGTCGCAAATGGAGTCAATTTAGGCGTAATTTTGGACAATTTTAATTCAGCCACCATTACGTAAATCTTTTCGCGAACCCCCTGCCCTCGAATGGCGAACTCCTAGAGGTTCGCGTACCCACTTTGAGAAACCCTGATCCATGGATATAAATGAAAAATAATTGCATGCATTAGGCAAATACATCATACATTCCAGTAATTGCCAAACCGTGACGCTCTCTGCGCGCGCGATCAAATATCTGTCATGCCCAAGAAAAATGGCCTTATTTCCTTGCCGGTTGCGAAATTGAATCCTGCCTAATATCATGTTGTTATCGTGTTGTCGTACAGTACACCTGTCATCGATCAATCTTGGATGTTCAGATTAAGTGGGTAATTTCACGGCAGACGCACAGCCGACGGATATGAAACGCGAGTGGGTCGCGACCCGGCGAGGGCTGTCAGCTGGTGACATTAGTACAATGTGGTCATTGGTAATGGTCATCCTTTTTATCGCAGTTAAATATCTACAAAACGGAGGTGATATAGCCAGTTTCTCTCTGGTTGAGAACTGGGAGAAGGTCGCTTCCACCTTCGGCCTAATCATTACTTTCCAACAGGTGAGATGCAGATCAAGAGATTCATTAGAGCCCGAATTATGAAACTTGTAAATTAAGAAAACAATAATTTAAGCCTGTGGTTAAATAGTGTACTAATTAAAATTCAACTAAATAATTTTGCTTGAGTAAGTCTATTGTTAAAGTGAAAATCGAGTTTCGAGTCACGTTTCAAAAATACAGCTTGTATTAAAGTACTAAGTCTAGAAGTCCATATTTCCAGTCCAATTCTGTATCCCTGAACTTCAGTCCAACAGCCAGCTGTCAAATATATAGCAATAAGCGTCAACCCTACGGGCAATACTCCAGGAAATGGAAAAACACTTCGTTCACAACAGACGGTGAGCATCGGGAAATTGTCCTATGCTATTGTCGGGCGGGAGAAACACATTCATTTCGAATGACGCTATAAATGGTATCAAATAAATAAAAGATATTCAAATTTGGTGGTCTTTTATGTATACCTGAGGGTTATTACTGATAGTGGAAGTAGATAGTAACCCGACATAATAATAATATTATAACGTATGTAACAAAATAAACACGCAGTCTTTTCTGCCAGATATCGTTCCGAGATCTTAAGTGTCAAAAAAACTACAACTTTTGGTTGGAAGCTCCTCATAGGCTATTATGGACTTATTGAGGAAGAGCCTGGCCATAATACTCTACATTACTCAATATAAATTGAGTAGGGGAGACTGGGTACGGTTGAAACAATTTTGCTTTTATTGTCTATAATTTTGTTGTTTAATAACCAAGTGACGATTACGATACGTGAAATTGAAATTTGAAGTTTTAGCTATGATATGGCTGTATCATTATAGTTGCCGGGTTACTATTTATAGAAATATATGAAATTTAAAAAAAAAGAAATTTTGTTTTAACCGTCCCCATGCCAGGGGCGGTTGAAACAGCGATTGGGATCTGTTGAAATACATACAAATAATACAATAAGTACTAATAAAACATGTTTTATTTATAATTAATACTACGAATATTAAAATTATGGTACCACATGACGACATTAATCAGTCTAAGTATTTAATATTTCTAAAACAATAATTAGCCTTTGATAAGTAGTAAACATTTAAAAAAATAACAGAAATATGATTGACTAAATGATATTTCCAAACCTAATAAACTTTAATAATAAAATAATATTAACATTTTGAATAAAGTTAACGAAAATCTTTTTTTTTTTCAAACCATACTTTTCCGCCGCTTTCCGCAGTGAATCTCCAGCTTTTACCTCCTCTTATGCTTTACTAAGTCAATTTCCCCTCTGGAACCACCTAAATGTTATGTATTTGTTTATGCTAGGAAGTGCTTATTAATCAGGTTGTCAGCGTATTTTAGCATAATATTACTGCGTAACGTTGAACTCACATACATTTCCATACAAATTACCATGACAAAAATGCGACCCTATCGCCTGCCTTACAATTTTAGGATTAGAAAAACCTCACAAAAACAAGTTCTGAATTCTACTGAATTTACTTAACTAACTATTTTTTATAAAAATAACTTTCCAATACCGATAGTTTTTGGAATAAATTACGATACGAATACAAGGATCGACTCATCATTACTCACTAAAATAAAGTTACATAATTCATAGCTCTAAACGAAATTTGTTTTCAGGCGAAATATTGTGCCTGTAGCAACGTGACTATAAATAACTAATCAATATGTCAAAATCCTAGTTCACAGGCAGTCCCAAGTTCCATTTGCCAAAGTAACAAGACTACGTGGGCGTGGGTCATAAATACCTAAATACTTTCAGATACAATCCCCCATCTAGTCAAGGAGAACTTTACCTCATTTATTATGCCAATATTATCGGGGCAAATATCGATGTGATTGTGAATTAGCACTCTCGGGACAGAGGCCAATCGACTTCGAACTGTGAATAATTAATATGAAATATGCAGATCGATTCGAAACGCCTCAAGAACCCCCACTTTGTGAATTTGCAATTGGTTGGAATGGTGACGTCATTCAGTACTTTCCCGCACAACTTTCTTTGTTATCACCGTCTTCCATCGTGTGGGCTGTTAAAGTTGTGATAAGACTTTATGTGCCGCTCTGGGCGTGTGATATCGTACTGTTACATCCCTCTGATGTACATAAAACCCCTGATGCCCAGAAAATCCTGCGGCATCAGCATTTTTGCCCGAGTTGGCTCGCCCGCTTCACGGGCTCGCCAGTTCTTCGCTACCACTCGTGCGTGACGGCTGCCTCTTTCAAATCCAATCATTGTATTTTATTTTAGCTAGAATAATTAGCCTTTTTTAAAAAGACTCTATCAAAGCCCGGCCTAACATTGGTGGCAGCTCAAGGGATTTATAAAATCCTCGGTACCGCGTCCGAAGTATAGTATAGTGAACAAACAGTGTGTGTGCAAGTGATCCAAGTTCGAACTCAGAATCTCACCGTATCTCACTGTATCTCGCCGTATCTCACCGTTTCTCGTCGCATCACACTGCATCATCGCTGTACCTCTTCGTGTCCCGCTACATCTCACCGTGTCCCACTGTGTCCCGCTGTATCTGCTGTGTCCCACTGTTCCCGCTGTGTCCCGCAACCGTCGTCGAACTCACCATCATCGCTGGCCCTGAAAGAAAATACTTACCATCTCCACTGCATCCTGAAGAAGAATCTCATCGCTGTATCCTGCTCCGCCGTATCCCGATTTGCCGCAACCTGAAATAAATATCATCCTAACTCAAGACAATCAACGCGTAACACCGTGCCTGAGACGCCCTTATCGCTCCGGAATGCAGCCGCTTCCCGTCGTCGCGCTCACGTTCGCCGTCTACGCAACATTGTAGTGAGTCTGGCCTTTGTTCTTTGTACCTTATCTAATATTCAATTGATTCAATTCTTTGTGTGGCGTTGTGACCAATTTTATCGTGTATTCCTTTTGTAATCATTTACGGTTTAAGAAGTTTAACTTTACATCAATTCAAAATGTCAAAATCAGAGTTCAGAGTACCCAAGGACGTGCTCCCCGTACCGGTAGACGTGGACTTGCCAATGTCGGAGGACGATAGAGCCACAAGCCCAGTAGCGGACGTCCAAAGGGAAAAAAGGGGCAGAAAACCTGCTCCCTCAACTATTGCAATGAATTTAGACCTCAGTATCCTCCTAAAATTCATAAAGCCATACGATGGCAGTAGAGAAACCTTAAACTCTTTTATCATAAACTGCAACAACGCCTACAACTTAGCCACGGAGACCCAAAAACATATAGTTTTTAAATACATATTATGCCAACTTCAAGGGAAAGCGGAAGTCGCGTGCTCCATAAAAGAATTCACCAATTGGGAACAATTGAAAGAATTCTTGAAAACTCAATTCAGTGAGCGTAAACATTATGCGCACCTGCTAATGGACCTCCAAGAGAGTAAGCAGAGCGGTAATGAAAACGTCAGCCAATACGCGCTCCGAGTCGAGACATGCCTGTCCCAACTCCTGACGGAGATATCGTTGTCACAAACTAAAATCAAAGAAATTCCCGGTAGGACAGCCGCAATGGAGGATCTCGCTCTCCACCATTTCTTAATGGGATTACATCCCCGTATCTCCAATATAGTGAGATGTCGCTCACCATCAACCCTCAACGAAGCCGTAAACCTCGCCGTATCCGAAGAACGGATACAACAGACTCTATACAAAAAACCTGTTCCCGACCAAAGACCCAACAACAATAACAATAATCGATTCACGAAACCCCGTCAGAATTTCAACAACCAACAACAAGGTTCTCAATTTCAATCTCAACCTCAACCTTCGGGTTCCAACTCCACTGTCGTATGTCGATACTGCAAAGCCCCAGGGCACACTATCGACGTCTGTCGAAAACGAGAATACAATAACAGAATGAGGGGTCAAAGGCCTCCATTCAACACCCCAAATCCTCAGTTCCGTAGGGTCAACTTCAACCAGGACCAACAGGAGGACGACGAGGGTCATGACGAAGTTGACTTCAATCCCTCAGAAAATTTAAACGAGTAGTGGACTCCCGGCGGTGTCCCGCGAGTCCAAAACGCAAACCAACCCTGATTCCAAATGAAAAGACACCCACTGTATCCACTGCATCCACTGTATCCACTGCATCCACTGTATCCACTGTATCCACTGTATCCACTATATCCGCCGAACCAAAGGCGACCGCTGTACCCACTGTATCCGCCAAACCAAAGGCGACCACTGTATCCACTGCATCCACTGTATCCGCCAAACCAAAGGCGACCACTGTATCCACTGCATCCACTGTATCCACTGTATCCGCCGAACCAAAGGCGACCACTGTATCCACTGCATCCACTGTATCCGCCAAACCAAAGGCGACCCCTGTATCCACTGCATCCACTGTATCCGCCAAACCAAAGGCGACCACTGTATCCACTGCATCCACTGTATCCACTGTACCAAATGCAAAATCTACTACACCCAAGCGCAGGCCTTCCCTGACGACTCCGCTAACTGAAAAAAACACACAAATTTACGAAATATCATTTGATCCCTCAATCAAATCGTTACCACACGTTGTAATCAACACAGCCGCTTCTGAAATGCCACTGTCGCTTTTAATTGACACAGGTTCTTCAATAAGCCTACTCAAAAAGTCGTGTATCAAACCTCAAACTCCGCTGAACGAGGAAAAGCTCAAACTTAAGGGCTTTAACTCTGCTGACGAATCCGTCCCAACGTTGGGCTCACTTAATTTGGCGTTATACTTAAAAGACAAACCCAAAGTTTCCATCAAACACAAATTCCACGTAGTGGGAGACATTGATTTCCCCTACGACGGCATCGTGGGTAACGACCTCCTTAACCAATTCAATGGCAGCATCGATTTCACGCGCGAAGCCCTAAAGCTTGGAAAACATATCCTGAAGTTATTCTTCACGGATCCCTATTACACCGTCCCAGCACGCTCAGAGAAAGTAATAGAGTGTTCAGTTTCTAATCCCGACCTTAAAGAAGGTGTCATTCTAGATCAGCATATATCTCAGAACCTACTAATATCAAACTGCTTAGTAAAAGTCAAGGAAAATGATAAAATTAACATAACAGTCGCCAATACTTCAGAACAGCCAATAAATATCAAAACAAATCTCAATCTTCACCTGGAACCTCTTCATACCTCTGCGTATCCTGTCCATACTAGTAGACAAACGACATCCAAACGAACTGAAGAAGTTATAAATTCACTCAGAGCAAATCACTTGAACCAAGAAGAGAGAGATGCTCTTATAGATCTCTGCTCCCAATACTCAGATATCTTCCACTTGCCAGGCGATCAATTAACTTTCACCACTGCTCTCGACCACAAAATCAAAACTACAGTCGACGAACCCGTTCACACCAAATCCTACAGATTCCCAGAATGCCATAAGCAGGAGGTAGAATCGCAAATCAACCAAATGCTTGACCAAAATATTATCGAGCCCTCTTCATCGCCGTGGAGCTCTCCCATATGGATAGTTCCCAAAAAACTAGATTCCCAAGGAAGACGAAAATGGAGAGTTGTCATCGACTATAGGAAGTTGAACAACATCACTATAGGCGAAACCTATCCAATTCCCCAAATCCATGAAATCCTCGACCAGCTAGGCAAGAGCAAATACTTCAGCACTCTGGATCTTACCTCTGGCTTCCATCAAATTCTCGTATCTCCTGAAGACGCACCCAAAACCGCGTTCTCCGTCCCTCAGGGACATTTCCAATTCAATAGGATGCCATTTGGGCTTAAAAATGCGCCATCCACCTTCCAAAAACTCATGAACAACTGCCTTTCTGGCCTTCAGGGTACACGATGCTTCGTCTACTTAGACGATATCGTCGTGTACTCACCTGACCTATTTTCCCAAATCGACAACCTCAAAATCGTCTTCAACAGAATCCGTAGTTTCAATTTAAAACTCCAGCCGGACAAGTGTGAGTTCCTCCGGAAGGAAGTGGCTTACCTTGGCCATATCATCAGTGAAAATGGCGTTAAGCCTAACCCCGACAAGACCAACGCCGTAACAGAATTTCCAGTACCCCAATCTCCAAAAGATGTGAAATCTTTCCTGGGTTTAGTTTCCTATTATAGGAGATTCATATCAGATTTCTCAAAACTAGCTAAACCCTTAACTTCCCTCCTTAAAAAGGACACGCCTTTTAATTGGCAAAACGAGCAACAACTCGCATTCGAATCCCTAAAAAACAAACTTGTCTCAGCCCCGATTTTAGCTTATCCAGACTTTACACAACCCTTCCTTCTGACTTGCGACGCTTCCAACTATGCGATATCCGCAATATTATCCCAAGGTCCCGTGGGACGAGACCGTCCCATTGCATACGCATCTCGCACTCTCAATAAGGCGGAATGCAATTACAGTGTGACTGAAAAGGAATGCCTAGCAATCCTGTTCGGCACCAAAACGTTCCGACCTTACCTCTATGGAACCCGCTTCACAATCATCACAGACCACAAACCCCTTCAATGGCTTTTTAATTGCAAGGACCCCGGGTCTCGCTTAGTCCGGTGGCGCCTAAAACTGGAAGAGTTCGAGTATAATATCCAATATAAAAAAGGCAAAGTAAACGCCAATGCTGACGCATTATCTCGACATCCTGTAAATCCAATAATCCCTACCGACTCTCCACCGCAATTAGAAGCTCCAAATCAACTTGATCCTGTCCAATCCGCTGATAACGGAAACAATGACTTACCTTTTAGTCCGCTCACGCTGGATGACCTAAATATTCAGCTCCCGCATACTTCTGAAAATGATAGTGACAGTATACCTAACATTGACTTATTAGATGATGATCGTGAAATCACATTCCCATCCAGTCCTGAGGAAACCAACCCGACTCAATCCCCTGAACCTGCAATTCCTACTACAACTACTCCTGATCCTACACCTTCTACAAGTAAAAACATTCCCGCTGAATCCAATCCTGAAATGCAAGAAAACTTACCTCCTCAGCCACTCCTAGATGCTCCCGATCCATCACCTGGAAATAAAGATACCTCACCTCTGCTCCTCCCAGCGCCTGACTCTCCCCTGCAAAATCCTGAAACACTTAACCTAAGTCCCAACTTACCTTCAAGTCCAGAACACGTAGCCCTCGGTGATGATTACTCCAAATTCCTGAAAGAAATCAATAATAAGAACAGAAATTATAACACAAAGGTGTTAGAACATAATCAATCCCTTCTGAAATCTCATGCCAAAATCCTACTAGTCCCTACGTCCATCGATTTAGACGAATCGAATGCCTATATCTCCGAAATTCTTGAACAAGCTACAGACCCCAAAGAAATACTGTATTCAGAAAAACAACTATACTCATTCGAAAGAATCCCTGACATTAATAATAAATCAATTTATCTCATCTATCCGAAAGTAAACCACTTTGACGAGTGTACTTACCCAGAAATATTCCAAACATTGAAAACTGCAAGAAACCACTTATTAGAATCAACAGATGACGTAATCGAAATCGCATTACCCGACTTTAAAAATCCATTCCAGAAACATTCTTTTGCTAAAATATACAACATCATTGTCTACCTTTTCCACGACACTAATATTACAGTAAATATCTACCACAACAATATAATTCATCCAAGCCTTAGTGAGATAAAGAAAATCCTAAGAGAAAATCACGACCTCCCGATTGCTGGCCATTTGGGTTGCAATCGAATGCTAAGCCGAATCCAAGAACGCTATTACTGGAAAGGAATGAAAAGCGACGTAGAATCATATATTAAAAACTGCACTTCCTGTCAGGAAAACAAAGCCCTAAGACGAACTAACAAGGCGCCCATGCAGATAACCACCACTTCTACTAGCCCTTTTCAAAGAATAGCCCTGGACATTGTAGGTCCACTTCCCGAATCAGGTCCCGCAAAACTTAAATATATTCTAACAATACAGGATGATCTAACCAAATTCTCAGTAGCTTATCCTTTACGTAGTGTCTCTTCCGAAGAAACAACCGACTGTCTTGTCCACTTCATTTCCCTATTTGGCATCCCAGTTTCCATTCTCACTGACCAAGGCACAAACTTTACCGCTGACCTCTTTAAAAAGACCTGTTCCTTCCTCAAAATAAAACAGATATGGTCCACTCCGTATCATCCACAAACTCAAGGAGCTCTGGAAAGAAGTCATTCGACACTTAAAGAATATCTGAAGTCTTACGTTAACGAGAACCAAGATGATTGGCCCCGTTACGTTTACACGGCTATCCTAGCTTACAATTCAGCCATTCATAGTACCACGAACTTCACCCCTTATGAACTACTGTTTGGGCACAAGGCCTTTATTCCCGATTCCATTTACAGTCAAGACCTCACTACTTATCCCGACTACGTCCGGATGCTCCAACACCGACTTAAATTATCCTGGGAACGGGCTGTTGAAAACATCGGAAAATCCAAAGAAAGATCCAAAGGCTACTACGATAGCAGGACTCGTCCCGTTAAATACAAAGTGGGAGACTTTGTATATTTGAAAAATCATGTAAGACTGCGTAAAGCACTTTCACCTATATGGAAAGGTCCATACAAGGTTATTGCTGTTCACAACAACAATACCCTCACTCTTTTAATCAATAGACGTCACGTCAAACATCACTGCGACGAGGTGAAATTAGCTGGCGTCTTTCCCAGTTCTCCTTAGTTAAGTAATATAATAGGTTAGTTATCACTAGACGTTAGAACTTACTTTTAATTTGTTTATTTTCAGCGTGTCGGCTACGGCTACGCCAAGTTTCATAACACCAATACCCACAAGTTCAGGCATCTATTTTGACTATATTGGAAAAGCCAAAATCATTAGTGGAAATTTAAGGATACTGATTCCATTAGATATTTCATATATAAGGCCGCATATACAAAATATTAATCAGGAACTGGATAAGGTCAAATTCATTTGCGAGAAAATAAAACCGCTAGATAATTCCGAGTGCTTTAACATCCTTCAACCTTTTGCAATCCGTTTTAAAGATATAATCAAAGATTATTCTTCAATAACTCATTTAATAGACAGTAGAGTAAAACGTAGCGCATGGATCCCCGGAATAGGCTCCCTTATGAAGCAGATCTTCGGTACTCTGGACGAAGATGATGCTATCAAATACGATGCGGCTATAAAACATGTACAAAACAACCAAAAGAGATTAGCTTCATTAATGAAAGACCACATATTAGTCACTACATCTGTATTATCCGCTTATAATGAAACATTAAGTAAAATCAAGGTTAACGAAGATAATCTCAGTGCAGCTATCAACAAGCTCTCAGCCAAACTTATAAATATCTCTGATACTACCAATAGTCTATTAATAACTTCTGAAATAAATGAAATTTTCACCAATTTAGAATCATCTTTGCTTACCTTATCGTTTCAGATCGAAGACATAATCAATGCAATCTTATTTAGTAATGTCAATGTCATTCATCCGTCAGTAATAACTCCGCAACAACTTTATAGAGAGCTTGCCGATAACTACCGACACTTACCCAGTGATTTGGAACTTGCCGTAGACTTAGATATAAATTTGATTCATGTTATTTTAAATCTTAGTAATTTAGTTAGCTATTATGTTAGTAATAAGATAATGTTTGTACTACAAGTGCCCCTAGTAGGTCCACGCCAGTTTTACTTGTATAATAATATACCGTTACCAACTCCTCATAACTTAACAAGACCAGACTCATTCAGCGTTGTAATACCTAGCCATAAGTATATCCTTATAACAAAAGACAAACTACACTACAATAATTTGGATTCCCTCGAAAAGTGCAAACATACCAATAAACAAAACTATATCTGTGAATCAGTGAATGTGTTCCCAACCAGTGAAAACCCCAATTGTGAAAGTGAACTATTATCTAAAGTAATAACAAAACTACCTAATCAGTGTCGAACGGAATTCATCCGTGGTAATTTGGACGTTTGGAAACCACTCCGGAATAATAAGTGGATATTTGTTCAATCCACCTTGAGTAAATTGTCAATAGATTGTTCAAACTCCGAAACGTTAGAAACTAATATTATAGGAACCGGAATCATAGAAATTCCAACATCTTGTAAAGCTTATTGTAAAGATACCCAATTGATACCAAAAAATAATGTATTAAATATAACTTTACCTTCATCTAACTTAGACTTTAATTTGATTAATGACAGTTGTTGTAATATCCGTAAATTCAAGGAAATGGCCGATGGTGTACCCAACATCAAGTTAAAAGATCTCGATCTGAATAAAGTAAATTTTGGAAAATACACTAATGATAAAATTTTAACCGAATTAAATAAAGTTATTCAAGAACCACATATCATTAAATACGGGGCACACTATTCGTCGTTTATCCTATTCCTAATCATAATTGTAATAATTGTAATAGTCTATAAGTATAATAATTTTACTAAAATAAAAACAGGCAGCATTCACGATGTCGAACAAATCGAACTCGCGATTAAATCTAAAGTAGAATCTGAATCCGAACAGAACCCGGGAACCTCATTCCCTAAAATTCGCAGGAACCTATAGATAAATTTACTTAAACCCATAAACTTAGGAGATTTAACCCCTAAGTTTATTCTTGATGGGGGGAGGTGTTACATCCCTCTGATGTACATAAAACCCCTGATGCCCAGAAAATCCTGCGGCATCAGCATTTTTGCCCGAGTTGGCTCGCCCGCTTCACGGGCTCGCCAGTTCTTCGCTACCACTCGTGCGTGACGGCTGCCTCTTTCAAATCCAATCATTGTATTTTATTTTAGCTAGAATAATTAGCCTTTTTTAAAAAGACTCTATCAAAGCCCGGCCTAACAGTACCATCAGTTGAAAGGATTACCGTGGACTTTAATTTGAAGGGTCTTAAAGCAAGTTTCTTTTCGAGTCAAGATCTCAAGGTCAAGCTTTAGATATTGAAAGAGTTTCGAAAGATCAAATAGAAATATACTGGTCATCACAAAAATAAGAAAAATCCTTCAACATTAAAATTACGTCAAAAACTTTTTTAACAACATAAAGCTTTATTTCAAGAATAATTAAATTTTTGATGTCATAATTTAAACAATCAATTGATTTAGGCCTGCAATGCCCTCACCAGAACAAGGTTTAATATTCAAAAAGTCTCATAGAAATACTTTTGTCTAGTAACTATAGAAATAGTTTCAAGTCTTATTCTAAAGAAATAATCTTCAAAGAAGTAATGACGTTTAAAGGTGCACACAGGTTAAGGAGCCTCGTTTAAAGCAGAGATACTCGTAGTAGTCGATGCTATCAGAAGTAGAATAACTTCAACCGCATCGCTGATTACGGCTTAGGTCGTGCAAAATTACCCTTGATCGATATTTAGCGAACCGCTTCCCGTAGCTCGGGGACGGCCTGAAATTTTAATGTGAACCTGATGCTATTTTCCGTGTGGCCAGTTTTCTTTTTGGTCCAGCTCTTTTTCAAGACTCGCTTGAACTTCTTGACAACGAGCGGTTTCGTTGCAGCGCTTTCGAGAAACTGCAAAGAGGTTTTAATCTGAACAGTCATCAAATATTCAGCGGTTGGAAACTATGCTTTATGAAACTTAGGACAAAGCAACGGATTCGCTGGAGAAAGTTTAATAAGCGACAGTATATTGGCATATTCTTTTACTGAGAATTTCGATTCTGAAAATTTATGAAAAATATGAAATATCTGCCCATGTACTCTTCTACATACAATTACAGACGTAATGAAAACTTGCGTACCTCACAAAGAAAAGTATAAGTATTTTATTGTAATATTTTTGCGTTACTCAAATTTTGTTACCTACCAATTGTTTTGCCATAAATAACAGTCATTTTGATTACTATACCTATGACTATACGTATGCCCATTTATTATTAGAACAGGTAAAGGATGTGATAAGGAAGGTCAAAGTGTCATATCGAGTATTGGCACAGAATATCGTCACGTATCATACAAAATAGGACTTTGTTCTGCTATAAATACGACACATTTTAAATGTGAACTTAATCTTACACAAGTAACTTTGGTTTAATTAGATCCAGCTCTAAACATTCACAATATTTCAGGCATTTCAGCGTGGTTGTCTAGCAACGTCCCCAGCTATTTGAGTTCCAAATTAGTGTCACTGAGTGGCCCAACGACAACGAGTTTCTGAGCGGGTCTCCGAGGTGTGCTGAATACGCAAACGCACGTCCTAGCCCATTATGTTACAGTTACACTGAAAATACGACTTAGTTTGTAACACAAAAAGGTTAATTTTAATTTACATAGGTACCTATATTGCAGACAGAAGTTCCTTGGCTTTTGTTACTTCGACTACCTACTAGGTTTTAAATTTATATGATATGTGTGACAATGACTATGTTGTGGGTTTCATTCATCATTATCGCTGAGATTAAATTCAAATATTAGTATTTCAACTTACTCAAAATTTCACTGGCCGTTTTCAGCGACTCCGTCCAGAGATTTATCGTTGGAAACTAACCTCCCCTCGCAAATATTAATTTACACTGGAACAAATGGATGGCCTAAAATTGCCTAACTTTGGATAAAAGCAATTAATAAAATAGTTAACTAAGTATTTTTAAATTATTCAACTTCCATCTGGCGTAGGTAATCGATTTTATTAAGTTTAAACAAATAGTAAGTTTCGTATTATAATGAAACGAAACTTTCTATTTTGATCCAATAGGTATACCCTTTGTGTAGGTAAGTTAAGTTGAGACTTTTTATCCTTTCTGTAAGCATTTAACCAACAGTTAAATTAAAAAACTGCAATTTTTCCACTGAATGACTTCAACACCCGAACCAGACCTATACCTACACTTCCACAATCAATCATCTAAAACAGCAATCTGCCAGTTCCAAGCACGGCCCAAATTAGTCGGCGAGCTGCAGGTGCCCGAGCCGAATGAGTTTCGCCGAGAGTCGTCCGCCACGCGTGCGGAATACGCAAACACGCCCTACGCTATTACACCACACTTGCTGGCTGCATCAGTAAGTTCACACATATTAAATACTTGAACTTGAAGGGAAACAAACGACTGAATTCCGGGCCATATTAAACTAAGTCAATTGTGAATTTTATCAGAGTAAATACAAATGAGTAGGTCAACTTCATAGAAATGCACCGGCGCAACACCCCGCTAATCCACGCTAAATTTTGTCAGTGTGTGCGTGCGCGCCGCATTTGTATTGGCGCGCTCACATATAGGTACAAACCGCGCTCGGTGCGTTTCTATGAAGATGACCTACTTACTCATTTGTATTTACTCTGATTTTACGCAAGCAATCCCCTGATCTAATGACATTCATGGTCTTGAAGTTGAGTTTAGATTCTTACTTGAAACTATATTAATAGAAGCATATTCATATGATTTCAAAAGGGCTTTATACTTCTTTTAAATCCGGAGATCCTGATTCGATTATCAGATGACACGGACAAGACAATAAAGCATTGGAGGACAGTTAAGCTTTGAAAGTAAACCATAATACTTATCAAACGCCTACTAAAAGTCTTATAAAGCTGACCAGGTACTCGATCTTAGCTGTTACACTCTGCTTATTTGATGTGGGTCTACAGAAATCATTCACAGTATCCTTGGTAATCAAAAGAAATCAGTAAGTCTGCTTCATTTTCGTCTTTTACATGGTTACACCCCTACATAACTCACATACACCTTTTCAGATGCACGCACTCAGTAGGGGCCCACAAATAACTGACAGATGTCCCACATAAAATAGAGTCCATGCTACATTTTATTTGTATCGAATGCCGCAACACCATCGACCATAACCATAAGTTGTCTGTGGTTTAGTGGTTTGAGAGAGTCCCTTCTCTCACTTGACCCCAGAAACCATGAGGTTGATTACACACTCAAACCTACTGCTACTGTGTTGGATGTTATTATGGTCAAAACATAGTGAACTTTAATTAACCTGAACGTCCTGTAAGACAACTTTGTCTTGGAGTCGCACAGCAATACGCGTCGGTCCAGCGAAGCGAAACAGATGCCGGCTTACAAAGTTTGATAAAGACCAGGGTACGGTAATATACAATAAGTCATTTCAACGATTCCCAAAGAATTAGGTCCTATTTCGTCTGTATAATGTAGGTATTTATTGAAATGTCAATATCGAAAGTATTGTGACATTTTCAAATAGAAATAACAGCCTTGAAGTTGCTTTTCTCGAAAGAAAATTTAGTGACATACTTGAAACACTATCAACTGTACAAAATAATTTCGAAAATAAACGAAATCCGACATTGCCTGGATACGCTAATTTTATTTTCAAGCAAGATATCTACGAATCTGACATCTATCTTAATCTCTGTTCCACAAAAACACCCTCAGAAGTGCAACCCCAACCATTAGCCTAACGAGACGTTAATGACGCGGAAAAGCTATACCCGGATACAACGGTGTTAACATTAAAAAAACTTTCACATTTCAAATGGGAGTATTTCCACCACAAAATAACGCAGTTGACCCAATTCTTTACACGCTCGCTTGTCGCCTAGCCGAGCGCTTCCAGCGCTGCTTATTTTATGAAACCTTACAAACGCAAATTGTCGCAAAGCCGCCCCACATTTCTTCGCAAATTTCAACGGACCCATTAATTAAATAATATACGACTCCTGTAAGTACAATAATTGCCTAAAGTAAGACAAAATAAATTTATGCAGAGCCCGCACAGACAGGTTCTTATGAATTGCAAATTAGTGTAATAATATAACGACATTAACAACTTTATTATTGTAAAGACGTAAAGGAAAAGAAAATTAAATAACTGAAGCGGAACCTTTGTTTTTCGATGACCTCATTCGTGTAACTTCCGTCTTAATGTTTCTTTTTCTTAATTTCTGTTTATGTTATCTAACATTTCCAAAAACGATTTCCGTAATTTTAATGTTATTCAAATAATAAAACCCAAGTAGCAACAGATTATCTTCATAAGGCATTGAAGATATCTTGAAGACTAGTAGCCTAATTCTAGCCGTTGTCTTGGCCAAGACAATAGTCGCACTCAAGAAATCTTGAAGTTATGCCCCAAGACAATGGTAAGCAAAAAAGGGCACAATCCTTTGGAAATCACTGAGACAGAGTTAAGACAACGCTTAAGGCAGACTTAAACCCTTATTAAGAGTGTAGTTTTAAGAATTTCTAAACAAGTACTATAATATAACTTGTAGTATGACTGTAGACAAGAAAATAGAGTTGAAGATATCTTGAATACTTATTTAAGAGTGATAATTATTTTTACAGCTAAGGTTTATTTAACTTCATGAAGAACTATGTAAGGCACTTTTTATTAAAGAGGAACTTTAATTTAGTAAACATTGTGATCTTTAACACTAAATCAACTTTAGATAAAGGTTAATGAAAATGGCGATTAAATTATTTTCATAACTAATTTATATTATGTCTAGAATAGACCGTGAATGTCATTTTTGCATAGGAAACATAAAACGCATTGTGGTTTCTCGTGTAAAATCAATGGATAATGTTATAAAACAGGAGGGCCTTGAAAAAGACCTAATAAGATAAATAAAATATTACGAAATTGTATTGTATAAAGAAAACTTTGAGGTTATAAAATAATATTTTATTTTATGCAAACGTTCTTAGACATTTATGCAACTAGAAAGTGTAACAAAGACGTACTTCAATTTAAATGTCCTCTTGATATAATATTATAGGTTAATTTCTGATTTATTTTTTGTTACACATAGCTCATAATGGCGGTAATTCTAATTCGTCTTAATGTAGCAAGAGTATAGAAGATTTTGAATTTGTAAGTTTAGTTAAGAAAGAGTTGAGTCAAGTTATACTTTACATAGTATTAGTTTAGAAACATTAGATTTAACTTACACTTAAAATTCATTTGATGAAGTATTACTTAAGTGCATATGGAAAGATCTTTAGTTTTATTTAGTTAAAACTAGATAGTTTTCATTCTGTCTTAGTCTTGCTAAATTATTGCTACTACTATACATTAAAGAACAATTCATTTACTAACTAATTTATTCATTAATCATGATTTCTCCCTCGGATTGTCCGTGTGGAAGTCGAAAATGGTTCTAATAGGATTTTAATTGGTTTTTACGTTTTTAGTTTTGTTATAACATATAGGGCGGGTAAATTGCACCACCCGCATATTTCGTAAAGTATTATTTGAACACTGTAATTGCAACACTCAGCGATAAGCAATTAAATATTGAATATCGGATATATGATTTTTGCCGTATTTATTGTAAAAAGTTTTTATTTAATTGTTTTTATGGAAGTTTTAACAATTTGTGATTTTGTTAAATTTAATCACACAGTGTTTCTAATTTATTAAATGAGAAGATTGAGAAGCGTAAATAAGTGTGGATTACAATTATTAGAAACATTTTTCGGTAGTTATTATGTTAAGATTTTTTAAAGGTAGGCCTACTGTCACCTAGTTAGTTAAATTGTATAATATCATGTTGTACCCAACTTTACCATACAATTTCGAAAATATTTTAGACAATACTTAATTAGTAAATCATATTTTGAGTTTACTTATAATAGCATAATTTAGTTTGCGGGCGACCGCACGCATTTTATATCAATAATTAATACGCACGCAGGTGCTCCTGCGTTACCTTGAATTAATAGGCGTGATCCTGTTTTATCGAAATCGTCCCGTTAAGTGTATTTTTTCTCAAAATGTACTAATTCTAGTAAAAAAGTAATTAACTTAATCTTCAGAAAACTATTTTTAAGACAATGGTCTTTAAAAAGTCCTAAGTAAATCTACGAATACTTTATTTACTTTGCAACACTTAAATAATACTTTATCTATACTATTTAGTATTAAGTGAGCATACAAAAAAACTTAATTTAGTAAAATAAGATTTTTTTAACTTAAGCTTAGAATAACTTAAGACCAAATTATCTAAAGAATACTTAACTTGGTTTTGGGTATTCTTAATTTGCTTAAGTAGCGCTCGATGAAGAATATAAAGTCTTAAAGAAAAAAATCTCTATTCTAAGTTAATTTGGTTTTAGCTTAAGTGTAAATTTAGATAGAGTTAAGACAAGTAAGATTTTGCCATTAATACCAATTGCTACTTGGGAAAACGACATCTCTTTGTTCCTTTAAGAAGACAGTAAAATAAATAAATAATATCCCGAAGGATGAATTTCAAGATCTACTTATGCAAAATACATAACTGGTATACTGTATCAATTTTCGCATAATCTCATTCCTATTCAAATTCCCACTACAATCGGTAACTTGAGACTGACAGTAAAAAATAGTAAGAAAATTCTTCCCCTCAGCGCAAATAAAATTGTAACCCTAACCCTAAAATGCGATACCACCAAAGCGACCGCCGATAATCTTACACTCGAGCAAGCATTTGTGTAACGCGTCGCGAACAAGCCGCTAAGGGTTAGTGATGCCACTAAATAATTTGTCGATAGATTCTAGCTACGAACGACAGCACATCATCTAAAGTCTAAACAATATGAAATCCTATGTAATATCTGTACAGTCTGATTAGCTGTCGACTGTACAAAAAGGCATTAATATCAAATATCCTAAAATTTAATCAGTATCAAAGTCGATAAAGCTTTGAAATTATATGGAGAAACTCGTTTTAGAAGTTAATTTTCATTTTTTAGATTGGCACAGGGCATCCCTCCTTCTGTGCTTTCTCGAATATTTATTGAATTGTATATTATTACTTAAGAAGTGAAATCCATTAAATAACTGTTCATAAATAAAGAAACACGGAAAATATAGGCAAATCCAGTTTTCGAAAAAGAGAACATCATAGAGTTATATACGTATATCAAATAGTGGTTTAAAATTGTGCCCGTATGTAGATGCGATTCCCGTTTAATGTGGTAAATGTAAGGGAAAAATGGATGCAAATTTTACGGTGCAATTTCGCCCACAGCAGCCTCTGATGTTTGCGGTTACTTTACCGTGGCGCGGGGGTTGAAAACGCGGGCGGCTCGTTGCCACGGCAATATCTGTGATTACGACAGCGGCTAACCATATTTTGGTATTGGTATTCTACATAAATAAATCGAGGGTCAAATGAGCGATTTTTGTCTGAACATAGAAACTCAACTATCGAGGTCTCTAAATCTATCGATATAAAGTGCATCACTACAAAGGGCTGCAGGTAGGGTTGACACTGTAGTAGGTTAAGCCGCATTTTTACATAATTTATTTATTCAAGAGCCTTGAGCGTGTTTGCGGAGCTCTCTGACGTAGCAGGTCCTTCTGTCCTAAACATATGCCCTTTTTTCGTTATTTCTTATAGATATTTTGGGGCGACTTACCTACTTTTTACCTTTTTCCTGTTTTCAAGAAAAACGCGGGAGATAAATTTTCTTAATTTTATATTACGTAGGTACTTTTCACACATTGTGACACCAGAGAAGCACATTTAAATTGAATAATTTCGCAGAAATTAAAAAACTAGATAGTCAAAAGCTAGATTATCCGGACCCATAAAAATTTCTAATTTCGCAAACCTATTTCTCCACTGATGTGACGTAGGTACTTATTGCTAAAGTAAACTAATGTTGAGAATTTATACAGTACCTCATCATAAAAATCCATTCTATAATAGAATATGATAACTTCGTAAAATATATGATGTAAAGTTCACACTCCTGTTCAAAGGACTTTTAAAATGTCACTGACTACAGAGCTAATGACACACGAGTATCAGTGCCTTTTCAAACGGCTGTTGAAATCACCTTAAAGTTGTAACGCAGAGTACAAAGGCATGTCGGCGACTGTAGCAGAATGGATATGGGAATTCTGACATCCCCAAGGGAACTTGTCGAGTTCAATGGCTAAAAGCGACTTTCGACATCTGGGAATAACTGGGAGATACTTGAAAGAGAATATTGAACTAGTACTGACAAGTACGGATAGTACATCAAGCTAGATAGAGGAGTCTTATCTAGTTGTAATACAGGCTATTTTGCCACAAAAATGTAAAGGCTGATGTGCCATTGTTGCAGATTGTGAATTCATGGCAAAGTCGTCTCTCAAGTTTAACGTTCAATCAAAACTTTTGTTGAATATTGTACTGTATACAGATACAAGTACATTGTATGTTTCCAATTGCTATTTTACTCATATGCTTGATTTGGTGGATATGTTTTATTTTGAAGTAGGCTGTAGATGGTACTGATTTTCACCGATAAAGCACCATTTTCCCTGCTAATATCCATGACACAAATGATTCTATGTGAACCTTTGAACCAAGTCGAGCAAAAAAGCGGCACGGCCGTACCATCCTTTTCTCGAAGCAATTCAGGTCATTTTCGACCCCCTGTATCATCGTTGTGGATAAAACTAGAAGACTGAATTTTCAGTATCCATGCAGGCATTGTAAAGACACGGTATATTTCAAATTTCATTTAATTTGAACCAGTAGTTTATGAATTATAACGGGTCAAAGTTTCTTAATTTTGTCACTCACTGACTGACTGACTGACTGACTCACCGATCATCAAAATACTAAGGCACTTCTAGCAGACCTAGAAGGTAATTAAACTAAATTTTAAAAAATCCGATTTATATGAAAATTAAAATAATTAAAATGAAGATATCAATTTTCTGACTTCACGATACCATTTATATGCCCATGTTAACATGGGCTAGTGTCGGCTCATATACCCATTTACCTAACACCCTGTAGTTATTTCATTTGGTACACATTTTTTGTCTGGCAACAAGCCGAAACGATATCTTTTTATTTGAATTATGTACTTGGTTTCAATAATGTTGGTGATTTAATTTTATTAACTGTAACGTTGGTAACAGCTAGGTATTACAATTGAGGGCAATCGTGCATGAAAATTTAGCGTGAAAAGCGTGAAAGCTTTAATATGTTATTTATGAATGTTTACTGGAAACCGCAAAGTAGATCGTACAACTAATACATATACGGCGAATGAAAGCTTTGAACGACTCCCACATTTATTACAGATTTATATTGCCCTTCATCAGAATTGTATTGAACTACCTTCTCGGTCGATTACGTGTAGGTTTATGATTTTTTTACCAAGTTTTTAATTGACTATTCTACTCAATTTCAATCCTTATTTCTCTACTAATATTATAAATGCAAAAGTAACTCTGTCTGTCTGTTTGTTACGCTTTCATGCCTAAACGACTAAAGCGATTTTTGATGACATTTGGTATAGAGATAGTCTGAGACCTGAGAAAGGACATAGGATAGTTCTTATCCCGGTTTTTCAAAATATGGACGCGCGCAATAAAGGTTTTCTGTGACAGACAATTTTTTTCTGTAATGGGCAAAAGCTAGTGTTCAATATTTTTTCAAAAATTACGTACTAGCTAGTTTAGTTACTTACCTTATGTACCTAAGTTTTAAATGATTTAAATGTACATAAAGTTAGTACCTATGCTTTCAAAAATGACGTATTTCTAGGACAAAGATAATACAGTTCTTGATAGGGCTCGCTGTTAATTGGATTTGTGTTTATTCGTATCGCAAAGTAAATCAAAGATAATATTAGCACAAAGCCTTTGTCTGGACTCGGTGCGGTCAAGTTAATTGTACTATTTAGATATGAGTAATGAGTATTGTTTTACTGGATTATCTTTTAGGGATGCCTATTTTAATTAAGCCCAGGCGCAGACCACCAACTTTTAGTTGACTGATAGTTGGGTCGGGCTGTTAATCAGTATAGAGATGTATGAACGTGCGCACATTAGGTAGTCCTACGCCGATTTGGTATTGACCGATTCTTCATACAAATTAGAATCGGGCCCAACTATAGGCATACTCTATAATAAAAATACTTAGAAAGACAGAAGACACCCAGTGAATACAAAGAAATATCACACACACAAATGCTTGTAACTATGCGGGAATCGAACCCACGACCTCGTAGTAGTTCGTTACAAACCACTACACCAAACGGCCGATCAGTAGATTTTTTATACAACTTTTTATTCCTGGATGTTATGTAGACCAGGCAATGAATGCTTAAAAAAGGTACTTAACCTTTAAAGTCCCAGACGGCATACATTAATGCCATAACAATTGATTACTATTCACAGTCTTTTATTTTGCCTTAGAAGCGGACATCCCTGTTTTATTAATTCAATCGTTAGATATTACTATTATGTATACAATTGATGAAGGAACTAGTAGTTGTATTTGTTTAGTTTCGAAGAAATATTCGATTTTGTGATTTTATAAAAAAAACTGTTTTAGAAGCATATTTTCTAAAAAAATTACATTAAGTCAGAATTTTGTAAATAAATTTACCTATCTCTATAACGTCTACCTTTATGTAAAAATAAATGGTTATTGCTGCAGTAATTTAGGAATTATTTAATAATTTATGATTTTCAGAAAACATTTTTTTCTCTGTTGTCCTAGAAAAATGGCAGCTAGACTTACTTTATATTGATGCATGATATAATTATCTATAATACCTGAAAATATTACTTGCCTATCCCGTGGAAGTTCGATGATACGACTAGAAAAATTTGTCAAAAGTAATATTGACTAAGGCCATCGGTCAAAACCACTATTAACTGAAATTTGCAGTCAAAAGTGGTTTTGATCGATTATGAGTTTTGACTGCAACATATATATCGATGTTTCGAAAACGATAGGATTTCCAATAAGCCGCCACAGGGCCAACTCTATAATTATCAAACTCGACCAGACAAATTAATAATGGTAAAAGCAATGAATTTCAATAGTTATCTAACAAAGGCATTAAAACCGTATTGTTACGGACGGCATTTAAAAAACTAAAAAATATTTAGATGACAACCCTATTTACATATAAATCTTCTAAACTCATAGAAATTAAAATATCTTCGAACTTCCACGGGATAGGCAAGTAATATTTTCAGGTATTATAGATAATTATATCATGCATCAATATAAAGTAAGTCTAGCTGCCATTTTTCTAGGACAACAGAGAAAAAAATGTTTTCTGAAAATCATAAATTATTAAATAATTCCTAAATTACTGCAGCAATAACCATTTATTTTTACATAAAGGTAGACGTTATAGTGATAGGTAAATTTATTTACAAAATTCTGACTTAATGTAATTTTTTTAGAAAATATGCTTCTAAAACAGTTTTTTTTATAAAATCACAAAATCGAATATTTCTTCGAAACTAAACAAATACAACTACTAGTTCCTTCATCAATTGTATACATAATAGTAATATCTAACGATTGAATTAATAAAACAGGGATGTCCGCTTCTAAGCCAAAATAAAACACTGTGCTATTGTGTCTAGATTCGCGGGCCTTGAAGGATTAAAGAGGAAAACGCTTGAAACACAATTTTTGACTTCGTAACTTTGTTTGGGCTAGTTAGGACTTTTCGATGCCTGCCCTAAGAGTTAGGTATAGGTCTTGTTGTTTGTATTTGGACATCGTATAAAGTATCCCTCAATTTGGTGTAATGAAAAGAGTTGGCCGAGGCATTTATGCCAGAAGGCACACCGAATTGGTAGATTTATTACTTTTGTAGAAATCTGGCCGTAATCGCGATAACTTTAATCAATTTTTTACAGTAAAAGTTAACAAAATACTCTAGATTCGGGCGTCTGTAGTTTGTCAAGTTAATTGTACCCATACGTTTCAGTGTGACGAATGCCTTTGATTGGCTATGAGTTTTCATTAAGCCGAATATTTCATCGGAAAGTACCTATACTGATTGAAACTTTAAACGTTAATATTGTAAAACATTATGTGGATTGACATTAATAATGGCGGAAAGGATTCATTATAAGACGCGCGTGCACGCGTGACTTTTGTCACCGTGGCAGTATGACTCTCCATAGATAAGAATTACTACGTTATCTCTCTTTTTCTCTTTATAAACGTGTAAAAGTGAAAGCTTCGGTGACAAAAAGTCACCTGTGCGCGCATATAGACTTACTAGCTTTTGCCCGCGACTTCACCCGCGTGAAATTTAGTGCCACAGATTGGAATAAATTATAGCCTATATGTTAATATGGGTTACAAATAATAATACTGTAAAGTTTCAACCAAATCCGTTCAGTAGTTTTTGCGTGAAAGAGTAACAAACATCCACACAAACTTTCACCTTTATAATATTAGTAGGATTCGTTTTGTAAATTACTGGGTCATGTTCGATTTCAACTCGGCAACTCTTGTGGAAAAGTTGTTTAAAGTTCCTATTCAATTACTAATATTATGTGTCATTAGATAACCATCAGGACATGTGAATTGAAGCTGTCAACTTGTATTGTCGACTAAATACATGTTAGATGTTCCATTGTTACGGCTAATTACAATGTCAGCACACGAGATGGGTACTTACTAGTTGTATTGTGATTCTAGTCATGTCTATGGCATGATAAGTCACGTTGTACGTGCTAATATAATGTAATTAGATATGTATATCTAAGCATTATGGTCTAGTATAAAAATGGGAAAGTCCACAAAATGGACCGACGACATCATAAAAGTGGCATGAAGGCGCTAGATGCAGGCCGCTACCAATCAATCAACATAGAAATCATTGGGGGAGGCCTATGTTCAGCAGTGGACGTCCTATCCTATGGCTGAAATGATTATGATGATGATGAAAGTTTTTAAGCATGGATGGATGGGTGGATGTTTGTTACTCTTTCATGCCAAAACCACTGAACGGATTTTGATGAAATTTGGAAAATTAAGGTCCTCGTTCGTTCGTGCGGGCAAAAGTTACTTTTAATATAAGCGTGTTATTGTTATTCTTCACGAACAGTAATAAAATAAACCTACGCTCCGACATCATTATAAAGGTATGAAAAGTAAACACTTACCCCTGAGCATCTCAAACCTTTGAAGAAAAATCCTCTTTGTGGTGTGTAATTTGATATTCTGCATACAATTTTCTAAGCGTCTCGTTACGACACTTTAAGTATTCATTCCTGCATTTTTTTAAACTGTTTTAACATTTTGGTCTCTTGAGTAATGACTGTAAGTTATACCGAATTTAAAGCTTTTTAGACAAGCGAGTTTTATTAGATGTTTGGCAAATTAAATAATTCAGGTTTATAAAGTTGTGTACACAAGAATCAGTTTAAATCAATCTTGTAAATTAGAATCCCATCAAAAACAATACTTGTCAAAAAAAACCAAGTCTCGCAACTCAGTTGTTCTACGGTAAAAAGTTGTGAGATCCATGTAATACCAAGTCCAGGCCAGGAAATCTTTAACGTTTTACATAAATACAGTGTGAGTCACGTTAAGGCTTGGTATTTCTGCTAAAGTAGGTATTTCGCGCTGTCAAAATCTGCGCGCGCAATACTTCGCCGAAGACAGCGCGCCGAAGAGCTCTCGCGGCTACACAGTATAGAAATACGCAGTTTAGAAATACGCAGTTGGTTAGGTTAGGTTGACTTCCTTCCGTTCAAGCGTCACACAGTCACACTCACAGCACTTTCTAATACAAATCATATCCAAGTGATACAAATTAAAACAACTTTCAAAATTTTTGGGAATATATTTTAGAATCGAATAAATATAGAATATAACTGCCAAAGTAAACACGGTTCAAAGAGGCGTGGCGTCACCCGACCTTCCGGAAGTTCCGCGCCGGCTAAAAGAATTTCAAGATTACGTCACCCGACCTATCGGTAGATCCTCGGGAGCTTGAGCGATTGGAAAATCATTTTATGATCAGTTACTCGTAGTAGCGACTATTTAGAGCTTGGATAATAAATTTATAGTTGTTGCAATTCACAAAGCTTTGCATGTGGTTAATTACATTAATCAGTACACGTATCAATTTTGTTCAGTCTTTTTGTTTATTAATAAATAAAAATATCATACTAAAATTGCATACATATTTGTTTGTATTGGTCTGGGTGTTTTCTTTCCATAATTTATGTATAACGTATGTACGGGGCTCTGTATCGAAAATCACTATGAGCAATGAGCATCACACACTGTTACCTGGAGTGGGGTGTGTAATGTATGATATAACTACATATCATATAATACTTAGAGGATATAACATCAAATTATATAAAATCGTTTAATATAATAATTATTTACTATAATAAACGAATAATATAATTTTAAAACGAATAATTTTAAGACAAATAACTATTAACTGATATAAAATGGTTTGATATAATGAATATTTTCTATAAAACTTACAATGTATACTATTTAAAACAGATAACATTCAAATCATATAAAAATAAAATGTCGAACAATCAAATGAGATAAAATTCTTTTCCTATAAAACTTCAATCATATAACAATAATAATTTTATATAAAGTTCATTTGTTATAATAAGCATTGCATGCAGCAAGCAAGCAAGCGAGCAAGCAAGCAAGCTAGCAAGCAAGCTAGCATGCAGGCAAGCAAGCAGGCAAGCAAGCTAGCAAGCAGGCAAGCAAGCAGGCAAGCAAGCAAGCAGGCAAGCAAGCAAGCAAGCAAGCAAGCAGGCAAGCAAGCAAGCAAGCAGGCATGCAGGCATGCAGCATGCAAATTTGACTAAAAACTTGAGACTTCTGTCACGGCTCCGGCACTGCGGGGCTCTGGCGGTCCCTCGCGTGCTAATCGTCGCAGATGGCTTTCGCTCGACACCGCGTCTTCGGCTTGCTGGCCGGCTTCGCCGGCCAGCCTCAGCCGCGGCGCCTCGCTTCCAGCCACCTGCTCCTCAGCCCGCGGGCCGCCTCGCCCCTCCGTGCCTACGCGCTTCTAAATTACACTCTAGGGGTAGGGCAGACAAGACTACGTGGAGTCGGTTTTACGGCGATTCGTTTTTGTCACTAAAGTCATTTATAAGTCAAGCTAAAAAAGAACATACTTAAAGTTATATCTATCAGAAATTATATCAATTAAAGAGTATAACAAATAATATTTATTACAAGTAATGGTTATGTGAAATAATATTTATATTAAACAAAATTACATCAAATGAGTCTTAGATTAAGTAAGGTTTATATCAAATGTCTTTATGCGTTGTGATTGGTATCTGAAATGATATTATTAGAAATGATTTATTATAAAATATGAAGTAAACATTATATGTTAAAAAATTATATCAAGTGTTATTATAACATACGTTTATTATACAATATGAACGTTATTGAAATGAATTTATATCATATAAACTTATATAAACTGTCACGCACCCCCTGGAGTGCATTACCGCAGCAAAATTTTTATAAATGTTGTGCTTTAGAGAGTCGAGAGTATAGCAGATAATTAGTCCATCGTGAGCAGAAATTTGTCCACTAATAGCAAAATTCGTTCAAATTATAGTTTTAAAGTTATTGGCTAGAAGATTATTTTATCTTGCAGCTTAGACCTTTAGCTACAGACCTTAGACAGTATTTTTGAAACATTCTTACGCATGGTGGAGGAAGGGACGCTCTAGAGCAGTAGTTCTTTCCCTGGAGGCATTCCAAGTGGTCCACGATGTGCACTTGCACACCTTGGTCAAAACCACTTTTAACTGATTTTTGCAGTCAAACTGGTTTTGACCGATTATGAGGTGGGCCCTGACAAGACAGAAGTTTGGTAAAATGGTCCCTCATGACTTAAAGGTTAAGAACCATTGCTCTAGAGACTCAAAACTACAAGGATACACATGAACTCCAGTTTTAAATCCGTTGATATCTGCTGCATCTGCCATGTTTTTGACTATAAGATTCTTCTATCTTACGGCTTAGACCTTTAGCTACCGACCTTAGACAGTATTTTTGTGAAAATTCTTACGCATGGTGGAGGAAGGGACGCTCTAGACACTCAAGTCTACAAGGAGTCACATCAACTCCAGTTTTAAATCCGTTGACATCTGCTGCATCTGCCATCTTTTTGGGTAGAAGATTCTTCCATCTTGCACCGTAGACCTTTAGCTACAGACCTTAGACAGTATTTTTTTGAAAACTCTTACGCATGGTGGAGGAAGGGACGCTCTAGACACTCAAGTCTACAAGGAGTCACATCAACTCCAGTTTTAAATCCGTTGACATCTGCTGCATCTGCCATCTTTTTGGGTAGAAGATTCTTCCATCTTGCAGCGTAGACCTTTAGCTACAGACCTTAGACAGTATTTTTTTGAAAATTCTTACGCATGGTGGAGGAAGGGACGCTCTAGACACTCAAGTCTACAAGGAGTCACATCAACTCCAGTTTTAAATCCGTTGACATCTGCTGCATCTGCCATCTTTTTGGGTAGAAGATTCTTCCATCTTGCAGCGTAGACCTTTAGCTACAGACCTTAGACAGTATTTTTGAAACATTCTTACGCATAGTGGAGGAAGGGACGCTCTAGAGACTCAAGTCTACAAGGAGTCACATGAACTCCAGTTTTAAATCCGTTAACATCTGCTGCATCTGCCATCTTTTTGGCTAGAAGATTCTTCTATCTTACAGCTTAGACCTTTAGCTACAGACCTTAGACAGCATTTTTTATTATTTATTTGTGTCAGTGTGCTCTTCTAAAGAGTGTAAGACGATTGTATGTAGGTACTATTAAAATGTAATTTTAACTCATTGGTTTTGTCTCATATTTGAGGAATGTACTATGTATCATGAGTAGAGTCTTCGTTTAAAAGGATGCGAACGATTTAAATTTCAATAGGTAGACAAAATTGATAATTCTTAATTATCAAAAATTTAAGCTTTCTCCAGTAACACTGATATTATTATACTGTGACTCATCAAAGTCATCATTGTCAAAAATATTGACAAATCGCGAACTGTCACGGCCATAAAACTGACACGCGTCCGTCCTCCGTAAGCGCCACCGCGCGACTGATTGAGATTGTCCAAGCCGTCATGGACGATTTTTTCCACATTTTTTAACATAGTAACTAAATAAGACGCAATATAAAAATTTCATCCGTTAAAAGCCCTCAAGTTATTTCTGAACTTTAGTTTAGTAAAAGATTTAGAATCTCAAATCGCTTATTTTAAAAATAAAACCATAAATAGAAAACGAATAGAGGTAACTTTGGGAATATATTCTATCGAGTCAACTTCATCAAATCGTGTTTCCATCCGTTAATAGCCCTAGAAAATATCCTCAACTATGCCCAATAAAAATCTTAGCCTTTAATTTTACTGTTTAGTACCTCAAAAATGAAAAATGAAAACCTCATTTTCGCCATTTTCTCTGCTACCCGGCCTTAAAGTGTACATATGAAAATAGATGAAACTAGACCTATTTTTATCGACAAAAAAGAGGTCAAAAAATTTTTGAGATTTTTTTTTATTTTTTTATAGAATTTTTTTTCTTCCAATTACTTATTGTAAAGAAAACGCAATAACTTTTAAACTAAGTGGTATATCCTGATAAAATAAAAACAGTAATAATGCTAAATAACAGGCGACACTAAAAAAATACATAAAATACTCAGAAAATGCCAATAAATAATAAAATATGATACTTTTTGAAAAAAAATTGCTTTTAAATTCGTGTTTTTTTTGTTATTTGATAAATTTCTCCAAAATATGCCCCTATAACCGGTGGTTTTTATTGCTTTGTATTATTCTCTATCGTATTACCTTCGTAAAGCCAAAAATCGCATGTCTCTATCCCTATCACAACGTTTGCAATGATCGTTTGAACTAAGCCTCTCCGGGCGCGCCATTCAATGCTTCGTTAACAACGAAACTGAAAATGGCTCTAGATTTGTAATTTTGATAAAGACAAGTTAGATTTCAAATAAAAACAAAAGATTTTGAAGTAAAATAAGCATTTTAGTTAAAATTAAAATTGTCTCTACCTGTAGCGGAGAATAATGTTGTGGCAGGCCCTTGTTCAAACGATCATAGCAAATGTTGTGATAAGGATAGAGACATGAGATTTTTGGTTTTACAAAGATAATACGACAGAGAATAATACAAAGTAATAAAAACCACCTGTTATAGGGGCATTTTTTGGAGAAATTTATCAAATAACCAAAAAAACACGAATTTAAAAGCAGATTTTTTTTCAAAAAGTATCATTTTTTATTATTTGTTGGCATTTTTTGTGTATTTTATGTATTTTTTTAGTATTGCCTGTTATTTAGCATTATTACTGTTTTTATTTTATCAGGATATACCACTTAGTTTAAAAGTTATTGCGTTTTCTTTACAATAAGTAATTGGAAGAAAAAAAATTCTATAAAAAATTAAAAAAAAATCTCAAAATTTTTTTGACCTCTTTTTTTTCGATAAAAATAGGTCTAGTTTCATCTATTTTCATATGTACACTTTAACGTGACTCACACTGTATATTGACTTGGCCATCGCATGAAAACACGTGTAAATTAAATTATTTAGTGCGATGGCCAAGTCAATAATTTATGTAAAACGTTAAAGATTTCCTGGCCTGGACTTGGTATTACAGTATATTATGGATCTCACAACTTTTTACCGTAGAACAACTGAGTTGCGAGACTTGGTTTTTTTGACAAGTATTGTTTTTGATGGGATCTCATTTCTTTTTGTATTTTGTAGACAGCAGTTATGTATCTAGAAAACTGGACCAAAATTTAAAAATTTTACTCGACTTGGCGGGGACCGTGCGCCTTTATATTTATATGGTATTACAAAGTTATTTAAGTAAGTAGTTAAATATTTATAAAACTGGACCGAAAAATTTTAAAAAATCCGATTTATATGAAAATTAAAATAATTAAAATGAAGATATCAATTTTCTGACTTCACGATACCATTTATATGCCCATGTTAACATGGGCTAGTGTCGGCTCATATACCCATTTACCTAACACCCTGTATAAGTTACTGAACAATGTCATGTGTCATACATAATCCATTTCGTGTATTCATAGTCTTATCCGTACAGCAAAACAGTCCTTGAAATAATGACTCACTAGAGCCGAGAATTGTCTGCCCTGTTTTAACAAACTACTACAATCCAGAATGTCGAGGCTCAGAACGTGCTGAGCGACCGACAACGCGCGTGAGAGGTGGGTAGGCACGAAAAAAATGCACATTGCAGTGCTGAGTGCACGTACGAGGTATGCTCGCTCAGGCATGTTGGCAGATAAAGGACGATTGCAATTACTCATTCTTTGTTTTATACAGACCCTTTTCAGAGCTGGTACACATTCAAATCGATATTCTATACTTTGCTCTATTCGAGCGTCGATCCTTAACTCACTTTTGAACAACTCATACCTATCTGCTACACTTTGGGACTGGATTACTAACGATAGGTATAGAAGACGTAATATCTTAATTAATCTAAATAAAAATTAAGCCTTTTTTGCTAGCTTCGCTTTTTCCCTCAACTTTCGCTTTTTCACCTGCGTGGATTTCGTTTTTCGTATGCGCCATGTCTGACGCGCGTCTCTAGTTCAAAAGCACTTCATTCATATTAACACTCGCATTATTATCACCAATATGTGAAATAATTTGATTTAATACAATGATATTATAGAACTATAGATATGTTACGTTCATAGAAATTACGATTTTAATCCGTGCCGAGCTATTCCAAATTGCACACATTGACAAATGTAACTGACAAGTGAAACAAAAGATACGAAATAGCACGCAAATGAAAGAGATAGCTATAGTTTTAATGATTCTGCACTAACTAATCTATGTCCGCAGCGCACGCATCCTTATCGCTCTAACGTCAAAACAAGATCGCTTTCTCTTTCTTAACTTGAACATGGCGCATGGCGTCTTGATTGTTTGCATAAATAATTGAAAATATAAATACTAAATAATTTTGCATAATCACATGTGGTAAGAGATCCCTTGTATTTTGTTTACTTTAGAGTCATAATTGGTACACTTTCGAAACACACACGATGGCATTTTTTATTTATTTTGGTAAGAACACAGGAACTTACAGTGTGGTACGCACGCGATTGCGCACGACGCAGGCCACACGAAGACTAAACACAAGACGTCCCAATTGGGACGTATTTGAGTATTCACAGCGCGAGCGCTTATAACATATCTGCTTTTGTTTTTATATAATATCATTGATTTAATATACAAACTTTGATCCCTATTTCACCCGCCATCCCATCTTTTGTTTGCGTAACCTATATGACCTTCTCCGGTGTCCAAACTATATTTATGCTAAAATTCATCAAAATAGGTCGGTTTCAGCGAATTCTAACAGAACAATAAGGTAAGGTCAGGTAATATAATAGGCAGATTGTATATTTATTATACATTCATATACTTTTAAGAAAATTTAATTACTCCTTAATTATTAATAAGGATAATATAAAACGGAAATACAATACAAGTATGTAATAATTAATAATTAAAGTATAAATAGGTATAGCATGCAGTTTGAAATAATGTTGTTTACCTGAGCTATGTATGTAGTCTCGTGACATGCATGTCGTGTCACTTGATAAAACGCGCACACTTTGCTAAGTACTTCCTCTTTTAGAAAACACAATATAACCTTTCAATATAATTGCATAGGTAGGTACTTATTGTCATTGGCATAAACATACATTTACGAATTCATTATTAAATACCTATTAGTTATAAAAAAATCGCCCCAACAAGGATTTTGCAACAAAAGGTAACCAATCGCTTTTAGAAACGTAAAAAGAAGGCAGACTTGCAAATATATTATAGAAAGAAATAATACATAGTCCAGTCATTTAAGCTTAAATTAGTTAAGAATCTCGGAATTCGAGATACCCAGCTGTAAGTCTGTAAATACTTGTATATTGACACCCTAAAAGTTGTCTCAAAACCTACATATGGTAGGGTGTAAGCAACTATTAAATTTTAAGGTCAAAGGTCACAAAAATCGTTTTTTTGCGCTTTTTTTGGAAATATCTCATTTCCTATGGGTTTTTTGCTATTTGTATTTATTATCAATATTGTAGAATACAAAATTCTCTACAAATTTTGTTCAAAAAAAATTTTTATACGGTGAACCGTTTTCGAGATAGAGGGCGGCCGCTAGTACTTATAATAAATCTGTAGAGAGGTCAATTCTGTACATGAAATATATTTTCAAAATAACTATCAGGGGGTGATTAGTGATCGATACTGATGCCAAAAATGCAATCAGTAAAATTTTTGTCTGTCTGTCTGTCCGTCTGTATGTTCCTTATAGAAACAAAAACTACTCAACGGATTTTAACGAAACTTGGTACAATTATTCTTCATACTCCTGGGCAGGTTATAGTATACTTAGGAATTCCCACGGGAACAGGAATTAGCGGGAAAATCCTTTTGTATGAAAAATCTAAACGCTTAACGGAAGTTAGACGCTTGAAATTTAGCCTTAGTAAACTTAAAGCTTAGTTACAACAAGGAATTCCCGAAATTCCCACGGGAATTAGCGGGAAAATCCTTTTGTATGAAAAATCTAAACCGCTTAAGTTGACCTGAAGTGATGCAGTGACCGCGCGCTCTCCGCCCTCTATCTCGAAAACGGTTCACCGTATAAAAAAAATTTTTAAACAAAATTTGTAGAGAATTTAGTATTCTACAATATTGATAATAAATACAAATAGCAAAAAACCCATAGGAAATGAGATATTTCTAAAAAAAGCTCAAAAAACCAATTTTTGTGACCGTTGACCTTGAAATTTAATAGTTGCTTACACCCTACCATATTATGTAGGTTTTGAGACAACTTTTAGGGTGTCAATATACACGTATTTACAGACTTACAGCTGGGTATCTCGAATTCCGAGGTGAACTTACTATAATGACTGGACTAACATTAAAAAGTATTGGACAATTTCAGTACTTAGGCCTTTCCCAGGGCACTTTTACACGTTCCAAATACCTATAGCTTGCCCTACCACCACTTCAGGACAACATTATGGACTAGCGCTGAAAAGAAGTGGCGGAAGAAACTCAGCCACCTTTGTCAGCCCAAAAAGAACTACAGACAAAATAACAATACCAATATAAGATACAACCAAATTACATGCGGACACGAAAGGAAAACTGCCTACTAAAAACGTTTTTAAAGAAAAGGGCTTCCTGCAAGCAGGCAACATAATACGGGCCCGGTTTAACCCTATTACTAGAATCCTGGAAATATCGCATAAAACCCTTTGTGCTTACCAAATGTAATGAAGCAATATTCACTGTTACGTAACATAGAATAAGCTGATAACAGAAGCGTCACAAATAAAAACTATTGTTGCTAACTTATATTTGACAACTTACGAACAGCCGGTCCGCGGAAAGTTTCAACTCTACGCGGTTGGTTGGAATTGAAAAGATTCTGGTAGTTCCCCGGAATTTAATTAAAGTCTAGGAATGTTGAACTTCTTGATGGAGGTGCGCTCATGTCGGCTTGACGAGAAATTGCGTAGCTCACGCGCCCGGATTATTGCGAGCGAGCAAACTTGGCCGCCTATTAACATAGCGATTGATGGTTCGGTGTGCAAAGTTATAACAATTATGATCATGTGCGAAGTTAACTTTTAATGAGTAAATAATAAATTTAAGTACTAAAATGATTTTGAGATTTTATTACCGTGAGATGAAATCTCGAAATAAGATTTCTAAATGGCGATGGTTTGAAAAAAAAAATTATTTGGAAAATAGTCTTAAAATAAGAGGAATTTGGGCAAGGATTTTTCTCAAAATAATGTTAGTAACTCTAGATATTCACAAAACATAGTGAGCGATTATTTTGAACCCTCTTCCAAAAAATACTAAATTAAAGTGCTGATGATCAATATAATAATAATATGGTAATGGTAGCTGTATCTACCCTACATAAAAAGGGTTATAAAAGATAAAATTACTCTCTAACAAATTACAAAATTGTATTAGCTTTTAAAATTAAACCAAGTGTAGTTTAGATTACTTATAGCGAGTGAGCAAACTTAGCCGCGTAACAGCGATTGATGGGCGCGCCAAAGGTATTTTCATAAAAAAATGTTTGCTTATTCCCCGGAGATTTTTCCATTACGATAAGTATAATACGCAGGCGCTTTTTGAAGAAATTCGTATCTGTAGTTAAGTAGGGCATTTATTATTTATTACGAAAACAAAAATAATATAAGAACCTACTGCTGAATACTCGGCGTAGAAAATCTGTCAGACGACCATTTTAGCTTTGAAATTTTATACCTAAATATTCGACTAGACAGAATCAGAGCTATATCAATTCAAATTCTCTCTTGTAGGATTACTATAATAGTAAGCTTTGAGAGACATTTATTATCTGAGTGAAATGACACACTTCCATCAAAGCAACATAATGTTTATCGCACCAATTAGTGGCCCAGGCAAAAAGATAATGCAATAACTTACTTAAATAAATATACATAATAAACTCTACATAAAGTAAACGTACACAGTAGTAAAAATACACACGCTAATATTTGCCCCTGGCGGTATTTGAATCTACACTGGCAATCACGTCCGATTCGCAACTTTCGCAACCACCAAGCCACACTGTCAGCACTAAGAACTTGAATAGCTAGTCAAGTAAACAAATTAGGCTAAGTTAGTTCTACATGACTGCACCGCTCAACTTGTTCGGTCTTCGTAACCAAATTAGTCTGAGGATGTTATTCTAATTTGTTCGTCTCTACGGGTGTGCACAGAAAATGATTTCCACTTACGGGATTTATCCCACCACACTTTCCCACCACGACAACTCCTGTATAGCAAGGAACTACAGGTTAGCCTCCAATGAATCCAAGCAGTGAAGGTTAAGTATGATTTTTACTTATTTGTCTACTTCACACACTCATCATACCAGGATCTGAGGATAATATGTTAAGATGCATAGATACAAACAAATTCAAATTCAAATTTATTTATTTGCATAAAAAAGGGTTACAATGGGTCTTTTACATTTTCATGTTTCGAAGTGTCAGTGCCTGTTCAGCCATAAGTCATAGCATGCAAATATTGATAATACCAGTTTTTAATAAATTACATTAAATTAAATTACATTTCAATTAATTGTTTCATTCATAATTAATGTCAGCATTCAAGATAAATTATAATAAAACAGAACACAATGATTAAATCCCAGATGGTCGTCACTTATACTATAATAGGTACATAAATTCAAAGTCAGTCAATCTGTGTCCTATCAAGCAGTGCACTCATTTGTTATACTTCATAAATTCGTCAATAGTGTAAAAAGCATTCACCAAAAGCCATTTTCTAATAGTTGCTTTGAAATTATTATAAGGCAATTGTTTAATTTCGTCCGGTATCTTATTAAAAATTTTAATAGTCATTGTTGGTGCATTTGAAAGAAAGCGAGTTGTTTTTGGAAGGGTTTCCAATAATAACTTATTAGGGAATCGTACACTTCTCTTTGTTACATCTTTGGCTTTTGTAAACTTATGATAATTTTGTTTAACAAATGTTGCTATCTCCATTATATATAAACATGGAAGCGGTAATATATTTAATTTCTTAAAGTAAGGTTTACAGGAGACGTCCGGTGCAATATCACATATAGCACGTATGCAACGTTTTTGCGATATAAAAACCTTTTGTATATCTGTTCCATTTCCCCAGATCAAGAGCCCATACCTCAGTAGTGATTCTACATAGGCAAAGTAAGCTGTCACCGCTGTAGCTTTATTAGCAATTTTGCTAAGTTTGTATAGTGCGAATGCAAACCCATTAACTCTATTGCAAACTTTTTCAATTTGCCCTTTCCAGTTAAGGCATGGTTCAATTATGATTCCTAAGAAAGTCATATTTATGTCATGTTTAATTATTTGATTATTAAAGGTTATGTCAACTGAATTATTCTTGAAATTATTAAAATTCATTAATTTTGTTTTATTTAAATTTAGTTTTAAATCGTTTTTAGATAACCACTTCGCTATTAATGTCAGAGTTTCAGTGATATCTTTTTTGTGTTTTTCTAAAGTATGGCATTTGTCAGTTGTTATTATCACTGAAACATCATCAGCAAATAATATCATTTTATGGTTTATCACGTTTGGAAGGTCGTTTATGTACAATAGAAATAGGAGTGGTCCAAGAACGCTTCCTTGTGGAACTCCAGCGCCATTTGTTTTATAGTTGGAGTTGTATGATTGTACATTAAGTTTTTCATCGACCTGTTTTATTTCCACGCACTGTTGTCGATTTTTTAGGTATGATTTTAACCATTCTAAGGCTGGACCTCTGATTCCATTAGTTTCTAATTTTTTCAAAAGTTTGTCATGTGAGACCAGGTCAAAAGCCTTTGATAAATCTAGAAGTAATACTGACGTAAACTTACCGCTATTTACATTTCTTAGAACGTCATCAACTAATTGGTAAGTTGCCTGAGTTGTGGATTTTTGCTTTTGAAAACCATATTGGTTACTATTTATGACCCTGAAAGTATTGAAGAAAGATGAGATGTGACCATGCATAATCTTTTCAAAAATTTTTGAGAACACAGAGATCAATGTAATAGGTCTGTAGTTAGAAATATCAACCTTATTTCCTTTCTTAAATAAGGGTATTATTTTTGACAATTTTAGTTTTTCCGGAAATGTACCTGACTCCAGTGATAAATTTACTAAGAATGTAACAACATCCACCACCTGATTTACACATGATTTAATTATTTTTGTGCACACTGAATCATATCCTACTGCTTGTGTATTATTCATTTTATATTCATAAGTATCAACAATTACATCAGTCAATTAGTTTTTTCATTTAGGTCTTTATATCAGCTATTTGGATATCCCACACTTTATTTTAAAAGTATAAGTCGACAAACTACATCTTTATCTCCAGTATACCCATCGAGTTTCTCAAACAACTGCCTATAGCTAATAATATAAAATAACGTAAGTGATCTTATAGGATTCTTATGACTTTTCTTTTTTCACAGATGGTCATGTTCTCATTTTATTTTATCACAACTAGGTACTCTAACTCTGATTCAGTTTTAAGAAAGCTTTTTAATCTCCTAATTGACTGAACACAAAAAGGCACGTCCCTAATTAAGCTACATTAGCCTCTACCTTATTTATTGGTTCGTATCAGGAGTATAGTCTAGAATCTAGATTGTATTTCAAGTACATCAAGGTGAACACGGTAGCATCTTATTTAGTCGTAATAGGTACTATTTTCCAATACTGTTTTGTTGACTGTACCTTACCTAGGGAATTTTACGCTTGACCAGTTAAGCTTTCAATCTGCGAATCGCCTCACCCCTGAGTGGTTCGAGCAGCTGCCCCGAGGTCATGAATTCTCAGTTATTTTGGTTTACAAATTAATTCCCTGAAATGTCGAAGGTATTTTCCACAGGAAAAACAGTTTTACATTGTGAACTATAGAGGGATCGATTCTTGTTACTATTCATTGCAAAATAGTTCAAAAATGACCAGTAGGTTACAAGTAACGCCTGCTAAGGTGCTAAGTATCGTTATTTTGTGGTATCGTGTTATTGTATTTATTTAAGTTTATATGGTAGAGCCCACAATAATATGAAGTATTTCTCAGCAAAAAAAGCTTTAGAAGAACCCAAGTCTGTGATTCAAAAAAATATTTGTGGTCAAAGGTTTCAAATCCACATGTATTAATTTATGTTATGTTATATTTAATGTAAGAACAGCCAGTAACTGGGATCTGGGACTGTTCTATAATCATTTTATTTTAAAATATTTGAATGTACTCGTACATTCTCACTCCTGCCTGGGTCTCTCAAATGGGTTATTTTGAGAGAATTGGGGAGGCTTTTGGCCGGTTGATTAAAATAAATACGTTTTCTCGATATTTAACTATAGTTTTTCATAAAATATCAAATGTGTTTTGATTTCATGTCTCTTAGTATTTTAATAATAAATAACCTGTCCAAGGCAAAGGTCGATGTAATTTATCGCTTGTTTGATTACACATCGACAAAGCATTAATTTTGTGTTACTACCATTTATTTCTATAAATTAATGTTTTATCTAATAAATCTAAAATAATGGACTACAAGCTCCGTCCTTGCATTTTCTATCGACCTTGAACGAAAGGTACCCAGGAGTTTTAAAGTAAATTGTTTATTCAGTGAACGTTCAATTCACTGGCATATTCCATTCCAACTTACGAGCTTAAAAATAACAATCCGTTTTCTTTTTCACAATGAGGTTTTTTATGTTTTTATCAACTCTATTTGATGTTAATTTTCTTGTAAGATCTCTATCAACGTTGCTGAAATCTTCACAGAATTTGTTTTAACCCTTTTCGTAACCAAAGCGTACTAGCGAAATAAATAGTAGAAAATACATAGATAAGTTTTCAATGAATCAGTTAAGCTTTTATACCTTCTTTTGTCCTACTAATATTATAAATGCGAAAGTTTGGATGTCAGGATGTCTGGATGTCTGGATGTTTGTTACTCTTTCACGTAAAAACTACTGAACGGATTTTGTTGAAACCTTACAGTATTATTGTTTGTAACCCAGATTATCATATAGGCTATAATTTATGCCGATCTGTGACACTCAATTTCACGCGGGTGAAGCCGCGGGCAAAAGCTAGTTTTCTATAATAAAAGGTGAAACTCAGTCTTTTTTCCCGATTGGTTGACGTTTAACCTAAGGAAGGTTCTGACACTGAAAAAAAATAACACCTATTTGTTATTAGATAATGTCATAATGACAGACCAATATTCACTCTTATAATACTTGGGTAGATACACATTAATAAAATACTTAACGTATCTAGACACTCTACAATAGCTATTGGACTGTGTGGTAGACTTGAATATTGTTATTTACATAAAAAGGTTGAGCTTTATTTCAAGCGGATAAGAGTCAGTATATAACAAGAATTCTTAGCTGTGCAACTTTACATACCCACATACACAAATGAAGTTTTATATTTGCACTGATGAAAGGGTTTTCACCGCGATTTGCGGTTTGATTAAAAACTCATATAGGTACAATATCGTAACTATAAGATAATACCTCTGTATCAGTGCACGCACAAATGTGTGAATAACACGAGCGCGTGTTTCTTTTTACAAGCTTTTTCCTCTTCGCGAGTTAGTGATGGGCTCTCGAGAAACTCGGAACGTAATCGAATAGTTAGTCGATACCTACTCGAAATACTTACAGCACTCGAGCACAAACAATTGATAAATTTCGGGAAGATTGTTCTGTAAACAATTCCTTTGTTACTAACAGAGGAAAGTATATTAACGATAATTTAACTTAATTATAGTTTGTATAAAGTTTATAAGGATTTTAATTAGATAGGTAAATATAAGAGGTAAATAATGTCGTGATAAATAACAATGCTAAGGATAAAGATTAACAAACTGGAAATACATTATGTAACCACAAAACAAAGATAACAAATAACCCTCCTTCTGGCGCAGTCGGGTAACTACGAAAACACAGTAGTACTAAATCCGTATTACTCGTAATAAGTATATGTCACCGTAAAATTGTGAATTCCGTCAGATTATAATCTGACGTAGTTAAATTACAATCTAACCTAATTTACAACAATGTTAGTTTATAATTGTTTTTCTTCCAATTACTTATTGTAAAGAAAACGTAGTAACTTTTAAACTAAGAGGTATATCCTGATAAAATAAAAACAGTAATAATGCTAAATGATAAACGATACTAAAAAAAATACACAAAATACCCTGAAAATGCCAACAAATAATAAAAAATGATATTTTTTGACAAAAATCTGCTTTTAAATTCGTGTTTTTTTTTTGTTATTTGATAAATTTCTCCAAAAAATGCCCCTATAACAGGTAGTTTTTATTACTTTGTATTATTCTCTATCGTATTACCTTTGTAAAACCAAAAATCGCATGTCTCTATCCCTATCACAACGTTTGCAATGATCGTTTGAACTAAGCCTCTCCGGGCGCGCTATTCAACGCTTCGTTAACAACGAAACTAAAAATGGCTCTATATTTGTAACTAGCCGCCCGCGACTTCGTACGCGTGGATGCCGTTTTACCCCCATCATCTATCTTACGCGGTTTAGATTTTTTCCTACAAATGTTTTTTCCCGCTAACTCCCGTTCCCGTGGGAATTTTGCAATATCCTGTTGTAACTAAGCTTTAAGTTTGCTAAGGTACCTGCTGCATGCCAAATTTCAAGCGTCTAACTTAAGCGGTTTAGATTTTTCATACAAAGGGTTTTCCCGCTAATTCCCGTTACCGTGGGAATTTCGAGAATTACTTATTGTAACTAAGCTTTAAGTTTACTAAGGTACCTACATGCCAAATTTCAAGCGTCTAAAGCGGTTTAGATTTTTCATACAAAAGGATTTTCCCGCTAATTCCTGTTCCCGTGGGAATTCCTAAGTATACTATAACCTGCCCAGGAGTATGAAGAATAATTGTACCAAGTTTCGTTAAAATCCGTCTAGTAGTTTTTGTTTCTATAAGGAACATACAGACAGACAGACAGACACACAGACAGACAGACAGACAGACAGACAGACAGACAGACAAAAATTTTACTGATTGCATTTTTGGCATCAGTATCGATCACTAATCACCCCCTGATAGTTATTTTGAAAATATATTTCATGTACAGAATTGACCTCTCTACAGATTTATTATAAGTATAGATTTTGATAAAGACAAGTTAGATTTCAAATAAAAACAAAAGATTTCGAAGTAAAATAAGCATTTTAGTTAAATAAAAATTGTCCCTACCTGTAGCGGAGAATAATGTTGTGGCAGGCCTTTGTTCAAACGATCATAGCAAATGTTATGATAGGGATAGAGACATGCGATTTTTGGTTTTACAAAGGTAATACGATAGAGAATAATACAAAGTAATAAAAACTACCTGTTATAGGGACATTATTTTTTGGAGAAATTTAACAAATAACCAAAAAAACACGAATTAAAAAGCAGATTTTTTACAAAAAGTATCATTTTTTTATTATTTGTTGGCATTTTCAGTGTATTTTATGTATTTTTTTAGTATCGTCTGTTATTTAGCATTATTACTGTTTTTATTTTATCAGGATATACCTCTTAGTTTAAAAGTTATTACGTTTTCTTTACAATAAGTAATTGGAAGAAAAAAATTCTGTAAAAAATTTAAAAAAAAAATTGACTGTGACTTGCCGATATTCATGCAGGCGAAGCGGCGGGAAAATGCTAGTACTAAACTAATACTATCTAAATACTCAAAAACTCTTAGTATTATTTCGGTCCATCACTAGTGGATGATGCATGTTAAAGTTCACAGAGGAGGGCCCTGTAACGTCAATGAGGGCACTCCACGAGTAGAGAGGACACTCCAAGCCCCTCCACTGGCGCTGCAATCGCCCCTAGAGACACGGCAAACACTAAGCTGATTCAAAATGCTACATGAAGTTTAATATACTAAGCTGATTCAAAATTCTACATGAAGTTTAATATACTTATGACTACTTACATAAAATAAAGAAATTAAAATTGTATAAATGTGTTCATACTTCATAGGAGAAGAACTTAAACGCGGAAAATTGTATTCTTTAAATTAATTTTATTAAGTTAATGTCATAAAATGAAATTAACTTTTAACTCCAAAAACATATTACAGGTAGGTACTGTTCAACCAGCCTATCGTGCATTTGCTTGATAGGACAACTTAATCTGTTTCCTTGATGCTCACACAAACGCTTTGATTCCTACTTCTTTCCCCTTTTTATGTACGAGTATCAATGTGTTAGTCACCTCTAAACTTTTCGTGATTGGAAGCCGTATTTTTGAATCAATGTTCTTACTAATTACTCAAAAGTCTAGCTAGATCTACAGATCTATTTTATTGTCTACAAATTTTCCGTAACGAGAAAAGTTTTAATGTAAGTTCCAAAATAGCCCACTTAATTCAATACAGAAGTCTAATGTAAAAACTAGATAAAAATGTCTCAAGACTTTTACAACACTGAAGCACTTGGATAAAAGAACGCATTTCACCAAGGTTTTTGTGTTAAGAATATTTAATTTCGCTTCAGCTCTGTCCTCGAGAGATGGGAGGCATCTGCGAGCTTTTTCTGCGAGCTTTTTCTGCGAGCTTTCTCTGCGTTAAAATAGGACGAGCCGGATTACCAAGCTTCCAGCTAAAAGCCCTAACAGAATTAACATGAGTTGATGCAGGCATTTGTGCTTTTGCATGACGCACGTATACTAATTGCTGTTTGCATTTGCATTTTGTGTCATTACATTTTTGCTTGAAAATAATGTAAAAAATCGGATTTTGTGGAATCCGTCACAGTAATGCATTCGGAATTCTCATTACCAAAATTACTGTAGCTATTTTGTTTCATTATTATAACAAAAATTTGACAAAATCACAATTCTTGCAACTAATTTGTTTTTCCCTTCATATTTAGCGGTTTAAGCTGTGCGTTAATCCATCAGTCAGTCAGGATAAAGCCTTTGGATAAGAAAGTCAACTTGAGACATCAAGCAACAGTGCCTAACAATATAAAAAGCATTTTAACCTCGTCGGTACGTCAAGTGTCTTCTTCCAATCGATTGTACCTCCTCACAAAATGCCAAGATACTGTTTATCCATTTGTGCACAACCGTTACATGTCCCAAAACATAGGACAATGTTGGTAAGTAGGTAAGTGGCAATAATGAACGAAATGTTGATTGTAACGACTCGCTGGCAGAGCGCCAAGCGAGGGCGGGTTGATACCAAATATTTAAAGCCTTTCATTATTATACTGGATTTAACCTAAACGACGCTGAAAAGATTTATATGCGCTATCTTGTCTACGAACAAACGTTTGTCTAGATAAATGTTTGTTTTAACAACCATAGATTATATTATATTGTAGTTAAATGGTGCTCTAAAGCTAAGGATTTAATTGGTTAATTTGAAAGAAAACCTTACAATCTAAAAAAGGAAATCTTTTGGAAAAATACCTAAATTATCATTTAGGGAACTCTATAAAACATTTTCAGTAAGTATTATTATTTGGGTCTTAATGGTGATTAAAACGAAAGCCTCATTAGGAAAACAATATTACTACTAAGTACCGTAAGGAGATACTTAAGAGAATCCTGAACAATTTATACCTACCTATTAACTATGTAGAGATAACTAACGTAGTCTTTTACCGTAGCTCGTAGCGCAATGTAAGCTACGAATCTACGCCCGCGCACTACGAATATAGTCTACGATTGTATAGAAATACTCAAAGCTTTATGGTTTTTTTGATACTATTTCTCGAAAAAACTACGGAAAGGATTTTGATGAAACAATACATACATTGTTTGTACATGACCTTTGATTTTTTGTTTTTAATCTAAAAACAGAAAAAGAAAAACTTTATTTTGTTACAACATAGGTATAAATAGCTTCCACGCCCTTACCCTTTTTAACAATTACGGAAGTTTACAAACTTGACCCAATCAAATGTAAATAATTAGTTCAACAGCTAACTCAAATTAGTAGCTCCACTCATTCCACAACTTGTAGACAAACACGCATATACACGTGCGCAAACTGGGTCAAAATACCAAGGGCGTGAACACACGCACTGAATAACTAACTAATTGCTTTTGATTTATGAAAAACAGTATTTAAACGTAACAGACAATCAACGAAAATGAGTTATGTAATTGAATTATCGTGTAATAATAACGAATGATCTAACGTAGCGTGTATTGTAAAAGCTAACAAATACTCGCATTTGGTCTAGTTAATCTAAATGTAGGTGTATATTAATGCTGTCATTTTAGGCATCTAAAACAGTAACTGAATTATATTTTTAGAAAAATTGAATTATTTTTTTCTGCCATACGACGACGCACCGTGATCTCGATTATTCGTAGTCATAAAAGACCATCTTACTAATAAAAGTTACACAGTTGTTAAACACTGTTTTAAAGTGATGTTTCCATTTTAAACGTCACTTTAAAATACTGTTCATCACTTTAAAACAAGGGGCTGAGTGTTTTAGTATCTGACTTAAACTTCTATGAGTTAAAGTTATTAATTACTATTTTAGCACACCTTTCCTTCTATAAATTAACTAGCTCTCTCATAATCTGGGGGCACGGCAGTGCCCCCACCAAGTCGAGCAAAAAAGCGGCACGGCCGTACCATCCTTTTCTCGAAGCAATTCAGGCCATTTTCGACCGCCTGTAACTTCGTTGTGGATAAAACTAGAAGGCTGAATTTTCATTAGCTATGCAGGCATTGTAAAGACACGGTATATTTAAAATTTCATTCAATTTGAACCAGTAGTTTAAGAATTATAACGGGTCAAAGTTACTTAATTTTGTCACTCACTGACTCACTGACTGACTCACCGATCATCAAAATTCTAAGGCACTTCTAGCAGACCTAGAAGCACAGAATAATAATAAGTACTACGTACAGAAGTTTTACTTCGCGAAGGTATTTAAAAAAATGTATGCTCAATGTCATTAACAATATGGTGTAATTTAGCTTGTCTCAAGAGTCAAGCAAGTTTGTCAAAAGTTTTGTTGACAAACGTCAGTGATCGGTACTGCGCCGAAGCTATAGGGCTGACTTCGGTAAAATGATGTGACGTGAGGTGCCAAACTGCAGAAAATGGCGGAGGAAATACATGATTTAGCATGAATTATCATGAATAATATTAACTACTTATTTACCTCTCAGTGTCTTCAGGCAACTTAAAAAAGTACATTCTGTGTTTTTATTATTATTTAGGCAGTTAAATACTGCACAGTATTTAGTACACCATTTTCTTTATTTTTTCCATCATACACAAGAATACGCGTGCGTGAGTCAAAGTTCGCTCGTATGTGAGGCCTTGTCGAATAGTACTCCTGTAGGGGGCAACCGTGCGTGTTTTGTTTTCGATGTAAACTCGCGGAGATGAACAGGCCTGCTAGAAGCTTCAAATTTGGAATATAAGTAGTGTTTGGTGTATGAATCAAGGAAAAACTAAAATATTTGGGGGCACGGTAGTGCAACCGCCAAGTCGAGTAAAATTTTTCAATTTCGGTCCAGTTTTCTAGATACATAACTGCTGTCTACAAAATACAAAAAGAAATGAGATCCCATCAAAAACAATACTTGTCAAAAAAACCAAGTCTCGCAACTCAGTTGTTCTACGGTAAAAAGTTGTGAGATCCATGTAATACCAAGTCCAAGCCAGGAAATCTTTGACGTTTTACATAAATATATTGACTTGGCCATCGCATGAAAACACGTGTAAATTAAATTATTTAGTGCGATGGCCAAGTCAATAATTTATGTAAAACGTTAAAGATTTCCTGGCCTGGACTTGGTATTATATGGATCTCACAACTTTTTACCGTAGAACAACTGAGTTGCGAGACTTGGTTTTTTTGACAAGTATTGTTTTTGATGGGTAAATTATTATTTGCCTATTAAGCATTCTTTATCGATTGTTGTGGTCAACACCTTGGTAACCATATTAAAAATTATCTTAATTTTATTAACACTCAAAAGCACCCAAATTGCACGTAATAACTTACGACTATTATCGCTATTTTTAATTACCTCAGTCCGTAATCCGACCCAATAGGCCCGTTTATTTCCCTTCACAGTAATTAACGCAAAGTGAACGAACGCAACGTAAATGTTCTTGTAATTGTAGCGCTTTTATGTATTAAATAATATACTATGTCCCAGAAAATAGTAGAAGATAAGTACAAATATTGCATTAAAGAACTATGACTATATTAAATCATCTTTAGTACATTCTAGATACTCGTACAAGTTTAAGATTCGAGAGGCTTTTATACGATTCTTAACCTTGGCACTTGGCAGACTGGCAACGATTCCGACTTTATTAATCATGGGATAAATATTTAAATAATGTTATTATTTTTCTACTTTTAGCGATATTTTTTGAGTCGGTTTTTCGTCTATAAATCTGCACAAATAATATCAGTGCTATCACAAATGTTTTAAATGATTCATGGTAAGTTATTGACTATAATGATTACGAGCCATTTTCGAAAGCACATTAAATAAAAAGCTCGCCCAAAACAAATATGATGATAACGTTAATCCTATGATGAGTAACAACTAACAAAAGTACGTTAGTCGCTTACGTTATGTTATTCCTTTATTTAAAGTCAAAGCAAAAACCAATAAAAGTGTAGGTATTGTGTGAAAGGGATCACTATTCACTCTTTAAAGTTTATTTTGACATTAAATACTTAGTTCGTGTAGAGTTTAGGAAAATTTCTTTCAAGAACTGACTTTATTGAAAAGTACCTATCAAATTGTCATTATAATGCTGTTAACCGACAGAAACTTGGGCCGGGATCCTAATAATAACATGTGACATGTTAGAAAGACGACTTCGTAAAAGCACGATGGATCCATACTGTCATACTAATATTATAGGTATAAAAGCGAGAGTGACTGTTTGTCTATCACTTTTTCATTGCTATTAACCACTAAACTTAATTACATGTTTAGTATTAGTATGAGATAAAAGGGAAAACATAAAATAGTTTTTATCCCGGTTTCAGAAAGGGAGAGACGCGCGCGAAAGTCTTTCAGTGAAAAACCTACTATCACGCGGGTAAAGCCGCGGCCAAAAGCTGTAAGTAAATCATATTAACTATCAAGTAATAATAAAGTTAGTCATATAGATAATAATATTGGACTCACATCCTAATACTATTACCCCTGTCAGTTGTCAGTACAACAAACTAACTTTTGCTGGCAGTTCCAAAGTCAGACCACTAGTTTATAAGTATTAGATATAAAAGTTTTTATTAGAACCACGAAGGGCTGTAACACGATCCTCTCACGTTGCCCAAATCGACTCTCATTAGCTGACGTATGACACCGAAGAACTTTCCATCCTAATAGTATTTTAATGTTCACAAAAACACTAAAACCACTTTTTATGTAGCGAACCCATTACAGTCCTCTCAACTTAAGCTGAGAATTGCATTTGTGTGAGTGCACACCGATAGTGTAGAATGGCAATCGGCTTGAGGCGCGGCGCGTCCCGCGCATGGTTTAAACCGGTTTATACTAGTTTATAGCAAGCGGCCTGAGGTGCGGCGCGTCCGCCACGCGTCACTTCCCTGCCGCTCACATACTTCATTTCACCCCCGGTACTGGTAGCAGATAGACGTGTAATTTTATGTAATTGTGTTCAAAATATTAGTGAAATGGCTCCTACTGTAAGTGAATTTCCTGTACGAAAACCAAGTACCAAACACAAGAACAACCAAACCCTGTAGGCAAGTGAAAGAAATTGTATGCTAATTGAATACGTATTTTAAAGGTGTGAACGAAAAGTTTTTAGTCTGTTTTTATTTTGTAATTTTATAAATTTGTTTGTCTTTTTGTTGTATTTTGTAAGGCTGGCTGGACGCCCTCTCTATAAACGGTGCTCGCAGAATATCAGCGTCGAGGTACTTCGTGCCTTGGAAATTGGCTTAAGCTAAGCGAGGAACTGTTTTTATTTATTTATTTATTTAAAAGGATGTGTCAAGTGTCGTTATACCGGCCCAATTGGTAGCTAGTGTTTTATGGAGTTCCTTTTAATAAAACATTAATTTTATTTGTATGTGTTTTACTAACTGTACTTTTGGCGATCACTCACACAAATGCAATTCTCAGCTTAAGTTGATAGGACTGTACGCTTTAAGTTTGAAATACTTTCATGGCCGGGTATTTCTCAGATGTTCGTAATAAATCATGCATTTCTTAAAAAATGGTATTAACGTTTAAAAATCCGATAAGCAGCTTTTGCCTGTGCGCCATGGTAAGTATTAGATTATTTTTGAGGCAAAAGATTGTTTATGTCCATGGTCGTGGTCCCATACATACTTAATTAATAAATATTGGGTTTGGTTTAGGCGTGAACACATAAAAGTCAGACAAATGGTTATATCAGTCTGGTCTATACATAATAAATAATAACCTGACCTGATCTTCTATTATACCCCCGCCGCGACATTTCGATCAGTGGCACAAATATTGTAGATATTCATCAGCTTTCATCAAGCCAAGAACATAACCGCGAAAATGAGAATGGTGTTAACACCTATTATGGCGAAAGTACTTCAGCATAAGCTTGTAATATTCTCCCATTCTTAAGACTGCGTCGCGGGAAAACTGCAAATTGCGATAGCAATGCATGTTTTTCCCATTACTCTGTCGAGGAGATAATTCTCATTTCATTTTCCGCGGCCGTTAGAGCACGTTCCGCGGAGGCTAATATGCAATTCGAGATAAAAGGGCCAGCGTTAATACTTTTAACATCAGCAATTTATTCTCGTATATTCACCCTTTAACCAGTATAGGGTAAAATATGCTTCATTGAAATTCAGTTTTGAACCCCATTTCGTTTAAGTTCAAAATATGATGGCAAAGTGTAACTAACAACAAGGAAATGGTTATTACTTTCCGTGTACCTTCACAAGTCAAAGAAGCGAACTTTATCACAATATGTGTATGTAACGTTGACAGACTATCATTATGTCCATTACTCATAGTAGTCTGCCATATACGAGTAAAGGCACTCATAGATATTTTTACATACACCTAAACTACATAAATCTACAACTGGAACATTTTACGAATGCAAGAATTGCTTTGTTAACTCATCTTCAAAACATTATCTAAGCGTTCCGCCGGCAGACTACAGATTTTTTATCGTTATATGAACAGTATGGAAGTATGCAGCATTACACCGACCAAACTATAGACCAAAAAAAGTCTACGGGGAGTCTTAGGCTGGGTTGCACCATCTTACTTTAACTTTGACAAAAGTCAAAAATCTGTCAAACTCCAAACAAAAAACACGGGTTATCGTTAAAGTTACCGTCAAAATTAGGTGGGTGCAATTTAGCCTTAGTCTATTTTGGCCCCTAGCAGCGCTTCAAACCAACACTCGGTTTATCAATTTATCCTGAAAATCCATGCTGAATCAAATTGAAACTGTACGTTTCCCAAAATCTCCGGTCGCCGAAAATAGTATTACAGTGCAAAGTCCACTTACCTAGTACCCGCAACAGGCTGCCAAACCGCGTCGAGAGGCGCGTGGGCCGGTGGGGGGGGCTCACCCCCCTCCCCGTTGCCGGTCTCGGTCCTCCCCTCCCAGGCCTGTAAAGAAGTAATTACTGTAAATAATTGAAAGCAAACACCAAAAAATCAGGTGAAGATTATCAATTTTGACGGAATACCGGCTAACCGGCACTTCGTTTGTGTACAGTCGATAGCACATTAAACTTTATTGTATTCTGTGACTTTACTCGTATGTTTTTGTTCCAAAATAGTATATTATTACTTACAACTATAAAGATAACAGTGTGTAAATTGATGTATTGTTGTTTGTACTATTATAAACTAGCTTTTGCCCGCGGCTTCACCCGCGTGAAATTTAGTTTGTCACAATCGATCGTCATAAATTATAGCCTATATGTTATTCTGGGTTATAAACAATAATACTGTAAAGTTTCATTAATATCCGTTCAGTAGTTTTTGCATGAAAGAGTAACAAACATCGAGACATCCATACAAACTTTCGCATTTATAATATTAGTAGGATAGGACAGGATAGGATGGCAAAACATTACGCTTTAATATGCCATTGGTTAATAACAGTAACCGGAGGTACATTTGTACAAAATTCAACACCATACATACTAGCTAGCTCACTGTCTACATAAGGCATTAGGCTTATTAGCGCCTCGTACCTTTTTCAATGAGATCGTTCACCTCCACCTTACATCTGTGCCGTCGTAACACGATATCATAAAACCTCATTTGACATAACAGTTATTACTGGAGTTATTCTATTCTAAATTACATTAAAAGTCATACAAAGGATTTGATTAGTTTTACCTGTCCCCTTACCCTGTACCTTTTACCTGTCTCTGTAACCCTTTGGAGAGAACAGGACCCACCCACTAAAGTTATATGTCGGCCGTTTGGTGTAGTGGTTCGAAGCGGACTACTATTCCGGAGGTAGCGGGTTCGATTCCCGCACAGTACAAACATTTGTGTGCATGAACATATTTGTTTGTATTGGACTGGGTGTTTTCTATGTATAATATGTATGTATTTACAAAAAAAAAATTTAAGTATGTTTATATCCGTTGTCTAGTACCCATAGTACAAGCTTTGCTTAGTTTGGGACTAGAAGCGCAGTGTAAATTGTCCAAGGATATTTATATTTATTTATATTTATATATTTATTGGGGCATAATTATGTAGATAGAGTAGGACCGTCTTGATATAATTTGATTTTAGCAGTCTGGTGATTGACACAGAAATCAGCGCAGTAGGAAAATACTTTCATGAACTTTTTTTAAACAATTTAGGTAGGTAATACCTTTTACCAACTTAATTCACTTCTGTATCTACGAAACACCGTTTTAATGTACCTACTATTCAGTGCTCTATAACATTTCAACCTATGTTTACATCGTCGTTGAAGTTATAGAAACGAAGCCTTGGCAACATTACCGCTTGCCAAAAACAAAGCAATTACCGCGTCAGGCAGCTGTTCCCGAAGGCTTGTAACTTTGAGCTACGGGCGTAGCATTTTATGTGGTACCGTTTATTATTCACCTTTAAATATTCTATTTCTTATACTTTGGGGAATAAAGATCTAGTTGTAATAGAGTGCCTGTTATTAATATTAAAAGAAGTTGTATTACGGTACAGTCTATTAAATATTAAAGAAAATGAAAACTACAATAAGAGAACTGAGAGTTACGTTTAAATGAGCAATTATTTTTATTTGTCTACGTAGATGATTTGAGCAATTTCTTCTAAATGGTTTCTATCTAATAAAGATAGAAATAATTCCCGAATTCTTACAACCCCAATGCAAACGAGTGTGTAGAATCGAGGAAAAATTATTTTTCCCAATATCACCGAAAGATCAATATTTGAAAACCCTAACTTAAATCCTCATCAACCTATCACCATAAGTATCTAGCAGATGTCTACGTATATTTATTTGGCTTATTTATACGCTGCCAAAAACAGAGCCCTCATGTCGAGACTGAAGAGTCGGCCGTTGTTAAAGGCTCGTAACTTTGAACAACGAAGGGTATAACTCGCACAAATTACTGAAAGAGTTATAATTAGAATGCTGCAAAGTGAGATCGGCCGTCTCACGCAGTAGGTCAAAAACAGTCACGCTAGTAACTCAAATGGGGCACGTAAGATGACGAACGAAGTAGGTCAAGCAGTTGTAGAGAAAAAAGTTTTTCACGGAAACGAATAAGAAGTTTTTTTTTTCATAAATACTACAGTCCTGTCGATGGCCAGTCCGAAATGTTCACAAGAAGATTAGGATTTAAAAATATACCAGTAAATTGATTCAATCGATAATATTAATGCCCACACGGTGAGATGAGCAGAACGTGGGTTGAATTTTGACTAACTCTATTTAAGGCTTTCATTTGAATCGGTAACATAGAAATACAGTGTGAGTCACGTTAAAGTGTACATATGAAAATATGTGAAACTAGACCTATTTTTATCGACAAAAAAGAGGTCAAAAATTTTTTGAGATTTTTTTTTAATTTTTTATAGAATTTTTTTTCTTCCTATTACTTCTCGTAAAGAAAACGTAATAACTTTTAAACTAAGAGGTATATCCTGATAAAATAAAAACATTAATAATGCTAAATAACAGGCGATACTAAAAAAATACATAAAATACCAAGAAAATGCCAACAAATAATAAAAAATGATACTTTTTGAAAAAAATCTGCTTAAAAATTCGTATTTTTTTTGGTTATTTGATAAATTTCTCAAAAAAATGCCCCTATAATAGGTGGTTTTTATTACTTTGTATTATTCTCTATCGTATTATCTTTGTAAAACCAAAAATCGCATGTCTCTATCCCTATCACAACATTTGCTATGATCGTTTGAACAAAGGCCTGCCACAACATTATTCTCCGCTACAGGTAGAGACAATTTTAATCTATACTTATAATAAATCTGTAGAGAGGTCAATTCTGTACATGAAATATATTTTCAAAATAACTATCAGGGGGTGATTAGTGATCGATACTGATGTCAAAAATGCAATCAGTAAAATTTTTGTCTGTCTGTCTGTCTGTCTGTCTGTCTGTCTGTCTGTATGTTCCTTATAGAAACAAAAACTACTCGACGGATTTTAACGAAACTTGGTACAATTATTCTTCATACTCCTGGGCAGGTTATAGGATACTTAGGAATTCCCACGGGAACGGGCATTAGCGGGAAAATCCTTTTGTATGAAAAATCTAAACCGCTTAAGTTAGACGCTTGAAATTTGGCAAGCAGGTACCTTAGTAAACTTAAAGCTTAGATACAACAGGATATTGCGAAATTCCAACGGGAACGGGAGTTAGCGGGAAAAAACATTTGTATGAAAAAATCTAAACCGCGTAAGATAGATGAAGGGGGTAAAACGGGATCCACGCGTACGAAGTCGCGGGCGGCCGCTAGTTTTAACTAAAATGCTTATTTTACTTCGAAATCTTTGGTTTTTATTTGAAATCTAACTTATCTTTATCAAAATTACAAATCTAGAGCCATTTTCAGTTTCGTTGTTAACGAAGCGTTGAATGGCGCGCCCGGAGAGGCTTAGTTCAAACGATCATTGCAAACGTTGTGATAGGGATAGAGACATGCGATTTTTGGTTTTACGAAGGTAATACGATAGAGAATAACATAAAGTAATAAAAACCACCGGTTATAGGGGCATTTTTTGGAGAATCAAATAACCAAAAAAACACGAATTATTAAGCAGATTTTTTTCAATAAGTATCATTTTTTATTATTTGTTGGCCTTTTTTGTGTATTTTATGTATTTTTTTAGTATCGCCTGTTATTTAGCATTATTACTGTTTTTACTTTATCAGGATATACCGCTTGGTTTAAAAGTTATTACGTTTTCTTTACATTAAGTAATTGGAAGAAAAAAAATTCTATAAAAAAATTAAAAAATCTCAAAAAATTTTTGACCTCTTTTTTGTCGATAAAAATAGGTCCTGTTTCATCTATTTTCATAATAATATGTACACTTTAACGTGACTCACACTGTATATGCAATTATGAATGACATGCACATTGCACACACATCAATAAAACTTTATTAGAAACTAAATTTTGAATTATGATATACACACATCAATAAAACTTTATTAGAACCTAAATTTTGAATTAATTTTGTCCACCCACAAGGTGGACCGACGACATCATAAAGGTAGCAGGAAGGCGTTGGACCACAGAACACATGGTGGACGGAGGCCGCTACCAACCGGGCAGCATGGAAAGCATTGGGGGAGGCCTATGTTCAGCAGTGGACGTCCTATGGCTGAGATGATGATCATGGTGATGATAAAATTTTGAATGTAATAAAAACGAATGCTCGTGCTCATTACAAAACATTTGCCTTCAACAGGATTCAAACCACCAACAGTGTGTAAACCGGGAAACGAAGCTAGCTTAATATAGGGCTGATTGCTGCACGAATTTAAATTCATTTATCTCCGAGCTCTCATTAGAATGCGGGAATTTAATACGTAAAATATGTTGATACACTCACAAAGAACATACACCAGCACAAAAGCCTACATGTTTGTTGCAAATTCGCTCTTATCACAACTGCATTGGCTGCCACATTGTTTTCACTTGATGTGCCGTATACAGTCAACGGCAAATAGTCCGTGACACCCAGTAGTCAAAAAGGTTGCAACACGTCTTTGTTACAATTGGAATAGGGTTGTGTTGTCAACTTTTTGACCACTTTGGGTGTTACGAACTATTTGACACTGACTGTACATAAATGCTTTATGCCGACACTCGGCACGCAGTGACGCAATCAATAGCCGAGGGTCTGTGAAACCCACAAAGGGTAGCGAAATTACTCGTATTTTATTTAAAATAGTAAATGATTTTCCATGAAATATAAATGTGTTTATATGGGTGTTTTTAATATAGTGCGGATTTCATCACGGACGCGGTATTGCCCCGCACGCGTGACACCCGCAAGTGTCCTTTTCATACCAGTAATTGTACTGCGTGGAATAAGCACGCGGGACAATAAATCTATACTTTGTATCAGGGTGAGAGGGTTCATTGTCCCAAGGAAACTCCACGAGCCTCGTCAAATTAGAGACAATAAAGCAGTTGACGTATTGCCAAATGAAAGAAAGTCAACGAACTTATATTTCATTATAACATTATACAGAAATAATAATATTTTGTCTATTTATTTGTCATTAGGTACCCTGCCTAGTCAATGTCTAGTGAAAAGTTAAAATAACTTGATGAATTCAAGTTAACGAACGAAAAATATCTAGCTAGGACTCTAGGTGCTCTGAAGTGAAAAAAGATTTTTTTCTGAGTTCCAAAGCGCGAAAATTGTTGAGCAATCAAATAACTAATCTTCTTCATTAATTTTCATACTCACATTAAATATAAAATTAATATATTATTATTTCATTAATCGCTTTCACTAAACGGTCACAATAGCTATACACTATACACATTCGAATACGACACGCTCTATGCACAAACAATCGATATAATAACTTAATAACTCAATTTAAATGATGGAAAAATTAAGTTAATCACTTTGTCCTTGCAGTTAAATACTTTATTACTTTTAATCGGTTACGGTGAAAGGGACATGCTATAAAATCAATGACTGACCCTCTTTGAAGCAGGAAATGCAATTATGACTGGCCAAACATGGTGCAGGCATAGGGTTGCCAGGTCCAAAAACACAAAAGCCGGACTCTGTGCTTGATTTGGCCGGACATTTTACCCTAAAAGCCGTACATGTGACCGGAGGGGGGGTATTTGTGTCATAGCTCACGAGTGAGTACCATCGTCGGTGCGCTTCATATTATTCTGTGGCTCGACTTTCGCCTGGCGCGGCAGCCAAATAAAAAGCCTAATAAAAGCCGGACAGGCCGGACAAGACCGTAAAAAGCCAAACATCATGTCCGGCTAAAGCCGGACACCTGGCAACCCTATCAGGCACCCACACATCACACAAAACTATGTAGATTTTATGTAGACGCAATACGTGTTAGTTTGCTACAATATAAACTGGTCGTATGCGGTCGACTGTACAAATACAACGTCGTCAATACAGGGGGTAGTAGGCAAAGTGCCTCGTCACAGTCGTGATGGCAAAGTTTATTGTTGCACGATAGTTCCGAAGTTTCATGTGTTTTGGAACTTGTCACTACATAACCCCCTTAATAGAGTAATATTCGTCGTTGGGATACTTGTGGTGGAAAATTTAGAGCCAACATTTGATTTATGTTTACCAAATCTGAATACATTTCAGGAATACCTAAAAACAGAATTGAAACACGCGCTGTTGAAATAATACATTAATACAATGTATCGGATTATGAGCTTTCATAGAATTGAGTAAGCTTTTTTAAAGCTATTTTAGAATTCCTGAAAGGAAAATAAAGGATAATTCTGAGAAAAAGCAACAATAGTGCAAAGTAAAACATTTATACTAGAAAATATAATTATGAGCAGTTTAACATTTCACTTTTGTTTACTAACTTTTAATACCCATCTTCGCAAGGAAAGTTAGACAGTTACATCTGTCTTCCAAGTCAATGATTATCAAAATTGCAGTGCCCCATCACAACTTAGGACATTTTAGAACATTCCACGAGAAATAGAAAACTTTATGCACATTCCATGCATTTTCCAAGTTTTAGGTTTGAAACAATGAAACAAACAATGTGCCGAGCGTTTGGTAGAGCTCGCGGACGTCTAAATGGCTGGTTTTACTTTGTCGTTATTCCTAACTGCGGGGGCACACAGGCTCACATCCTAGTGTTAGGGTGGGAATACACATGGTGAAAAAATAGATTCATCATGAAAATATGTTAAAAATGATATAGTATGGCATATATAATAGTGTATGTAACTTGCTTGTTACTTGTAAGTTTGCGGTAGAAAATTACACGTTGACTATATTATTTATTGATATAAAACAACTCTATTTTAACTAACTAAAATAGAAAGACACGGGTATTAACGCGACATTTATGACTGAGTTACATAACGTCAAGCCACACAGTACATAATGTAACTCAGTCTTAAATATCGCGTTAAGACCCGTGTCTTTCTACTTATTTTAATTAAAATAGAACGCGAAAATTTTAAATCTTATTTTAAACTCTATTTTAATATCTTTCTGTAACATTTTCCTCATAATGTCTCTTAAAGAGGGTGAAATAACAAATCATTTCTGCAATAAGGGTTCCAAAAATAGACCGTAATATGCCGCGAGCAAAAGCTAATATTTAATAATAAACTAATTACCCCTAATCAACAACCGCGCCTTTGTCAATATATTTAGTAGAACCGTCACTAAATTAAACCAAAAAATACAGTATGCTAATAATATTAAAGCACAAAGCCCTCTTTTGGGGATGAGCAGTTCCTTTCATAGGTAAATTAACCGAAGATTGCATGCAATGTAATTTAATGGCACAATGGCAGGCAGCCATTGACAAAGCCGCAATATCTACGTGGGTAGACGCGCCACTCGCAGCCTTCGCCGCCTACTCGCAGATTGCAAGCCAAAATGCGTTAGTTCGCGCCAATAGGAAATGGTGATTATTTAAACAAATGAAGCATATTTCTAATGATCGATTCTTTAGAGGCGTCTCTTGGCGCGAACTGAAAATCTAAATGACCCAAAAACCCAAGAAGGAGGGCTATGAAAATAGATGGTAATTTTAATTAATAATGTTAATTTTGGGGGTCATATAAAATAACAACAAGAAAAAGCGAAAGGACATTTAATTTACAGTTTCAGATTTGGCTAAACCGCATACTGCAATTTGAAAGGTTCACTAGTATGTCAGAAGTTATTAATGAAAAGTCTGAAATCAGAAAATTTTGTCGTTTAATAAGATTTATCTTGTGTGTTCCAGCCTTATCGCTAACAGACTCAGCCTTGTTTCATCCCTTTTGATAGAAAGCCTGTGCGGCTGGAATTTTTATCCGGCGGTACTTTTCAGAGCATGACGTTGAGCCTAACGATTTCTCACAGAGCTAAAACAATTTGTTACATTTCACGGTATTCGCACGAATTATCCTGTTAGTTTATTTTCATTAGTCTTAAAACCTGCCTTAGTAAATCATTTCAGCATTATTCTTATCTAGCTATGGTAGCGACTTTGTCCGCGTGTTTTTTGGACTTTTACACAAAAAGTTCTCGCCCGCGCGTCTCCCGATAAAAACGCTTTATTTATTACAAAAACCATAAAAATGACTTCGGATATTGATAACATGAAAAATGATGGGATCCCCATATAAACCCACATCTCCTAATTCAGACTCCCTTTAAGAATTATTTTTGCGACAAAAATATGACTTTAGGAGGTTCTTTATTCTATAATTTGTTTTGGTTGTATTTGTACAATGATTTTGTTTTGGTTCAATCACGTGAATATTTGTACAAATAAGTAGGTCACATGTGGTGTCGGTAAGTATTAAGATAAAATGCCTCAGCAACTGACAAAATTATTAAAATCAGTACAAACGTTACGTTCATTAACGAAACCTTACTACAACTTTTTCTGCAATTTTTTTGACAATCTTTACAGAAGAACCTGCAAATATTAACAGACATAAATATTAATATCACTCGGAAAATCCTTTTATGCGCGAATAAACTTTACAAAGTACCTAGAATATTTAAGTTGAGCGTAGTATTGCAGTCTGTGCTGCATTCTTTTAACTGGAATTTCATTAGAGACTGAGCCACGCAGCTGTGTTAATGATAATCCCTAGATGGTTTACGTATACTAACCTATGTCCTTACTTGTATGTAACTTAGGAACTACATACGAGTATAATCTAACGTCCGTACTTATGAGCTTACTGATTAAAATTAGCATTGATTAAAGTCAAGTCAACCTATCAATATTTAGACCAATTAAGCATTGGCTTTGAATTTATACTTGAGAGAAGATTCAAGTTTATAGTTTGACTATCGTATACTTAAAAAAGTGTTTCACATGCTGAGCAATAAACTAAGGTTTTGTCATTTTATTTATGTAACAAAACGTGGCTAAAAATACAATTTAGTAGTTAGTCTTTAAAATTTATGAGTCGATTAAATAGAACCTTGAGGTTTCGATTAAGATATTCTAATTTGCCATAGACATTTTGAAATTAGATATTATTTGTGTTAATTTCATGTGTCTTCTTTACACATTAACATAAAAATCGTTTACAATAATTAGGTCTCATTTCCTGGCGATAAGTACACTAGTACATTAGCATAATGCCACATTTAAAATGCTCTACAATACTCTACGTTACCAACCCGATAGTCTATTTTCTCTTACAGCCTTTGAACTTATAGGTAGGAAATCTTGAAAGTATGCGCAGCTTTAGAGAATTGTACGTAACATTCAGAAACAAAGGGAACAAAGATTTTCTCTATTTTTGTTTCCTTTTACTAACTAGAGACTCTCCCACTCGCAGTCGCTTATTCATCACTATTTCAGAGCATAAGCTAGCTAAGATATTTCTGTATTAGACGCCTACATTTTTATTTATTTCTAGAAATTTTACCTTTACTGGTTGAGAATTTGTTGGCGGTCAAATTGTAGATCCTGGCTACACAGAAGTTGCAGCGGTGGAAAAGAGAGGTGGAAATAGTCCCATGCCTTTTTATTTATTTTCATAAAATATTGAAAAGTCGACTGATTAAATGATACAGCTAAACATAGGAATAGTAACATATATTGGATAAAAACTTTGGCAATACGCGACTATCATAGGTACTTAACTACACCCGTAACCTACTTAAGTATGTAGTTACCTCACAGAGATCTCATCTTTAATATAAGAACCCGATAACTTGAACTAAAAGACTTTCATCTGCGAAAGTGCTTGCTATCTAAAGTACAGTAATCCCTGTCTTATAACCATCATGTCGATGAATTAATTAAAACCGTCTGGCGCAAAATGGGATCAAATCTCAGCGACATGCTTGGGATAAATTGCGCCATAACCTAAGCTTCTAGACTAGTTAAAACAGTTTGTTCCCATTAAAGGCTTAGTAAGACCTTAAACATTATCACACTATACTTGTCATAATCTTCTGCAGCATACATACAGTCAACCAACAACATATAAGACTTTGATGATGCCACAAAATTTCGTTTTATATACCTTCAATATTTATTGTTTTCCCTCCCTGCCTCTATTGTTTTCCCGTTTAAAGATTTCTGATAGCTACTCTTAATAGTCGCAAATAGAACTCAAAAGAAACTTTAAAACCCTACCCAAAAAGATAAACATTTTATGCAATGAATCTCAGTGAAGCGAAAAAGCTTTCAGGGGATACTTTCTTCCACCAGCTCGACTCTACAAAACATTTCTGACTGGAATGGCAGCTATGGACATTAATTCGTAAACCTTTTGGAGAAGTCTGAAGCTGAAGTATTGCAAGTTACGAGTAAAAGAAAGATATTTTACGAGGCCCGTTCAAGACGACCGCTCAGGGCCGTAGTTGAATCGAGGCCTAGCATCGGGGCCCAGGAAATTCCAACACCAAAAAGTTTTTTTAATAACTGTTGCTGTTGTACCTCTTAAAGTACGGAGTCATTATTCTTTTCAGACAATCAGGATAATTCCTATATTACGAGTACCTACTAGCCATTATGGAAATCAATGGGGGATTGGAAGTCTATGTTCAGCAGTGGGCGTCCTATGGCTGAAATGATGATGATGATGATGACTAGATTTCCTAGAGATCGAGCTGAGAAAACAACATGGAATAAACTATGAACAACAATGCCTTGGAATTATGCTCTGTAGACAGGAAAATGCAATTTAAGAATAAAAAATATTGTTAGTGATTACGTCGCATTTTGGGACTTCGAGGATTAAAACCTTACGAGTAGAAACTTGTTTCCCGCTTCTCTGATAAAACACACGGTGACTTTTGTGAAATCTATTCTATGGCTTCGGATTTTGGATCTTTTATCTCAAGTCGTCCGGGCCCCAGGGATTTTCACTGCCCCCTACGTCACTCCGGCTGACCCTGCCCACTCCTAATAAAATTAATGGAGGAACGGACGTACCGCACCGGTCAGATAGAAAACACAATCCCTTGATATTTTCATTCATTAGCCCAAGAAATATTATTCAAATAAATAAATAAAACTTCCATCGCTTCTCATGAAACAATTTTACAATGTCGTATGACAACGTTTAAAAGCTGTTTTTTATAAGAAAGAAATAAACAGTTTCAGTACAGTAATTAATAATTGTTTTTACGGCTTTCACGGAATCGTAAGCAGCTAAATATTTACAAGTTAAATTGAAGTGAAGGCCTACCATTTTATTAACTCTTCGTTAAAATAATAGCATCTTTGTAAACTTATATTCCTCAAAGTAGGTAAAAAGGCAACTTTTTAAGTCTTTTGTGTCACGTTGGTGGACAATGTAAGTCTTTCGCCATAGGGTACTAAATGAATACAATAAAACTATGGCACGACTATGGAATACAGTCTCATCTTCTTTTGTGCATACGTTTCACAAAGAATACTTTAGTATTTTATCTACAAATTAAAAAAAAATATAGAGAAGCAATGTTTGATATTTCTGCGACCTTAGCTCTACACACATGGATTGTCCAGTTAACCTTTTGCCTAAATTGAAACAATTTCACCGCACCCGGCATCGTTCTCCGTGTGGTGACGGCAGAGTAGAATACATTTGTCACCAACCCCTACTCTTCCCGCGGGTGTCGTAAGAGGCGACTTAGGGACTACACATCAAACAGAGAACGGGCAGCAGCGCTCTCTGACAAACATAAATCTTTTAAACTGCGATCTCCAACCCGCCTGCCAAGCGTGGGGATTATGGCAAAACCCTCTACTATAGTGGAGGAGGCTCATAGTCCAGCAGTGGACTGTAAAGGGCTGTTGATGATGACGGCATCGTTCGGGCGAGATAAGATTTTTATGTAACAGAAATCACTTTATTCATTTTGGGGATAACAGGCCTATTTTATTTTACGTCTGCGCTTTGATATCCTGAAAGTAGGGCTGCCATCCGTCCGAGTTTTCCTGAATTTTTCCTAGTTTAGAGAGGGACTAGGAAGCGTCCGGACGGGGTCTCATTTGTTACCCGGGTATAAAAAATTTAAGTCATAGGCCAATACCGGGCGATGCACTAATTTTTATAAAAACCTGTTGACATGTCCGGGTTTTTGGCTCCAAAATCCGGGGTTTTCACACGTCTTGTCCTGGTAGCCTAATTTTAGAGATGGTAACCCTACCTTAAAGGGGCCAAGCGTCCGGAATTCCGGACGATACGGCAAAGTCCAAGGAAATATTCGGGTATTCGGAACCATTAAGGAGTTCCGAATCAGTATTATTTTATGATCCTTTCGGGGAATTTGCTCTACATTCGCTTTATGCTAGATAAGGCAGATTTACTGTCCGAAGTGTAAGTTTAATGTCGATAGACGATTTTATTACCGACTGAAGTGATCGAATTAGCAATTTTCAAAGTTAACTACTTTTAGAAGACATTTTTGAGGTATGTGTGTTAAAATTTCACAAGATGTGGACAACCCGGAAAATGGTGTACAGATTTAAGGAAACCATCTCTATATCTAACCATATATGGACTAGTCTGACTTGATTAATGATTCTTCCCCTTCGACGAACAAGAGTTCTTCCAAGTTCTTATCCCGGACAAAAAACTGAGAATCTATTGTTGAATTTTTACGAATCAGTGATTTTGATCAAGAGATTATTTGCAATAGTTATACTAAGCCCACCTTTTTCGCAAACAATTTTTATTTATGATTTCTGTCAAAGGTAGAACTTTTAGTCATAGTAGATGAAGAATTTGGAAAATTCTAGAAAATTGATTATGAGTCTCCAGCCCGTCTACCTACTTAAAGACCCTATAGTTATGCTAAATGTAGACCAAATCCTCTGGTTCATTAGAGAGAGTCGTCCTCCTGGAGACTTGACCTGATAATGATGAAGTAATATGAAACATAGTCGACGAACAGGAATTAAAGATATTCAATGTTGAAATAAGAACTGAATCTAGGTCTAGGTATATTGAAAATCGGTGTCTAGTATCGACTATCGTGATATTTTAGGTGTTTTGTTAACACAACTTTTACTGGCACATGATCACAGCTAGCGGCACGCACTACCGTAATTAAGGGTAGGTACATAACTCACGCAGTCTAGAGGTACCTATTAACTAAAGGATAATGTGAGCATTACTTTCGCAAACATAAAAAGCTACTTACGATGAAGGACAAGGGAACAATGACGTCATGTGGTTTTGATTCATATACCAGACAACCTAATTGTGCTGCCCAAAGTTTTCTATGTGGCTCTGGACTGGGACATTAAGGCTCTGTATTATGTAATGTAGTTAGTTGTAATAGCTGATCTTTTACAAAAAAAAATGTATAGGTGATGTGATGTCGACTACAATTAGTACCTAGCAACACGGCACAGCAAAGAAATGCTATTCTATGCTATGCTCATTAAATGTAGGAAATAAGTTTAGACATTATGTAGAAGTATTACATTTTAAAAACCCATTTTGGACTCTACATGTCCTAAAAGATTTCTAGCTGTATTTTTATTTTTATGTCAATTTTCAGAACAAAATATCATAGTCATGTTTCATCAAATATCAACTTTTATATCCAGGTAGGTATAAACTTGTCAAAGAATTCAGCCGAGCCATTTTGTGGCGGCGACGTCGCTCTTTCGTTTTCGTCTAGCTTTTCCATTATTATCATTTATTATTAGTCCCTGGAAAATACCCCGAGCTGTATTATATTTTAGGAACTCATAAAACGACTTAACATAAATTCTTAAAGGAAGATATAATTTTATGAAAGTATCTTGTAGGTTTTCGGTAGTGAATGTAGAAATAAAATGTTGGACTGTGAAATTGGATGTAATTCGAGACAGACAATTATTAATGGAGTTACTTGATACAGCTGCTCGTTATGGAGATATCGAATTTTAGAAGTCAGTTCGTTCGCGAACTGACTTCACGTTCGCCGATCCCTTGTCCAATGTATCCCAAGTTACCCTCCATTCCTTCATTTTTCATTCGGCCTGATCATCACTTACCATCAGATGAGATACAGGCCAAGAGCTTCCTCGTTGTGGATAAAAAAAATGTTTGTAGTTCGATGTGCGCGTATGGACAATTTAAACCTTAAAGCTGTCCAGTCATAGTTATTTACATAATGCATAGCGTCCGTGAATCACGTAGAGACTACTTAATTAGCGATAAATGGATTGTTGTGAATTATTTATGCTAATTAAACAATACTTTAGGTATATTTAGGTATTCATATCTCACTTTACAGACCTGTAGTGTAGATTACATAGCAGCACATGCGACATAGGATAAATACTTAATAAAATTAGCAACCAGTTTTTGTTTTCTTTTAGGGTCTAAGTATAGATGTACATTTTGTGTAGTGCCTAGCCTCAATTCTGAACATCGCTCTTAATCATGACAGTATTTTGAAAAGGATAGGAAAAACATGGAATTCGTCTTCCGAAATAGTCCAAATCCGTAATGCAAATCAAAGAAATGCAGCTTGCAATGTATCCATTTCAGGGACGAATAGTCGATTCCATCGCCGCTAATAATTAATTCACGAGCTAGCTCTACGATAGAGTTAGGCAAGCGAAAGGAGAAATCGCTCTACAGTCTAGGAAAATGGTGAACTCTATCCAAAACACGAAATGAAACGAAATGTGATAGTAATAAGAAAATTTCGAGATAAAGGGTGCAAAAGTCAATGGTTAAAATATCGCTATTCTTTGCTTATCAAGCTAGAGCCACCAACCACAGCTGATTTAAAAGGTCACGTTCAAAGAAACCTATACCAAATGTCCAAAGTCTGTTATTCTGGGGATACCTGTTGGTTGTATCTATGATTCAATTAGAAACTGAAATATGCACCAACCATATTTCCTGAACAATCGAATGCACGGCGTCTATCCTGTTGTTTCTTCCTTATCCAATATTTAAGTCCGCTAATCCGCTATTTCGAAAATATTTACCGATTTAAAAAGTAATCATATCCACTAATATCCAGGTTATTTGAAAACTTGAATACGTAAGTATTAAAACAGTGGTAAGAATCATAATTGGTATGAATGCAGTGTGACTGTGACAAATTTCAGTTTAATGATGAAAAGATGACGAAGCTGTAATCTTTTGTTCAGGCCAATACAAACCATCTTTGGAATACGAATAGACGTAAACATAATGAGCACATTTTTACTTGATGATCATCTAGAGAGTATTAACGATGTAGGTAAATAGGTACCTACGTATACGGATATTAACATTATCATGTATCGGTATCACTCCAAAAGCACTCGGAATTTATTGAGGGCAATTAACGTTCTTATCTTCGATGAGCTTTAACTCGTCGTCTTCCTTCGCTCTTGCTTCGTTTATCTTTTCTTGATACGTTATCTACGTTAATTCGGTAGCAACTTGAGTGTTACATTAATTTATATTAGCGGGACAATCACCTCATCCATTCCAAATGTTTTTGCTCTGAGTCAATAGTAGTTTCACGTAAAATAACAATCTCGTGCGACAATTTCCCAATCTATTTTTACACTGATCACATCAATTCAATTTACATAACAAAACGTCACAAAAGGTTTGGCTACCAACATGCCATTAGAACCTCTACGAACGTGTATTTAAGATAAACGTGGGAAACTGGAAATCTTCCTGTAAGTATTTCAAGCAAACACAGTAGCTATGTAATGTCAATATTATGATTAGTAAGTATTTTAGCTATCTCCGTTTGTTGGTCTAATCATTTGAGTATACACAAACAAAGAAAACGGTAGATAAAATTGTAAACATGATTTACGACCGACTGCGCATCGTCAAATTTGGCACTAACCTGGAGTTCCTCGTTGTACCGGGAGCGGGACGAGCCGGCAGCGTTAGGCCTCTCGAGGAGCAGGAGCTGCGTGAGGACTATCACGCCGCAGACAGCGAAGAACATGATGAATATGAAGAAGCTGATGTTGGCGCGCTCTTTGGCGCGGTAGGGGCCCGCGCGCGCCCGCCACCTCATCGTGCCGGCGCCTCTCTCGCATGAGCACCTCGCGGCCGCCCTCGCGCCACGCGACTGACTGAGGCTGTCACCAGGCCCGCGCCATACTGCTGCTAGCGATCCGCATTCCGCACGACAGATCCCCGACTGACGTGACGCGCAATGGACGACTGACAGAAATCAACTAACTGGGTTGCAAGTTCAAGGCGAACTTTATTTACACTGCACTGATTCACCGTTACTCCATTCATGCAAACTTGTTATCAATGCGGCTAAACGAGGCAAACGCACACATTTTGTCGCCGTAAATACACGCGTACTGAGGCTTAGATTTGTCTCACATCGTGTAGAAAATTAATAAGCGTCAACTACCCTATAAGTCCTAAATTATTAAATTGGTGAGAACTCCATAATTTGGCCTTAAATCTTACGATATAAACATTAGTGGATGAAGCGCGGTAGGTTAATGAAGTATTTTTGTGGACTGTTTTGAATGTAAGCCAATGTTTTCACAATTTCCACCACAACAACCGAACCCCTATTGACTGGCAACTCGGGGTCCTGCGCGCATGCGCCCTAGCCGCCCGCCCTCCGTTCAATGACTTGAGGCTTGAAATCCTGTCCTGTCACACAACATCAACTCTGCCTGTAGTCAAAGTTTAGCCGTCCGATGGCCAACAGGAAACTTCTTAAAAGACCTCTTACGACAATATTTCTTTCTTCTTTCAATTAATTATGTAAATGAAATAAGATCTACATTTACAAAAGTATCAAACAATTGTGCTACTACTCTACCCTCGTCTCTGTAATGCAGTCAACATCCTTCTTTGCCACTGCAGCCTTAAAAGAGACTGCAGCGCATCTCAGTAAATAAAGTTCACGTTTATATGAACGCGTATGCAACACAACGAGAACTAACAGGCAATAGCAACATAAACACTATGCCCTCCCTTCAAACAAGTATAATTTTATTATGACTATCGATAGTAGACAGCATAAAATAAATAAATATCCTTGAACACTTTTTATAATGCGCCATCTAACCAAGTCAATCTAGTCCCAAACCAAGCAAAGCTTTAAAGAAGCTTGTATCTACTATGGAAATCGGGTATCGATATCGAACCCGCGACCTCTGGCATAGTAGGTAGTTCGTTATGAACCAATTCACCAAACAGCACATCGAGAGACTTATAGAAAAACAGTTTTTATAATTTGAAAAAAATCGATTTCTCTTGTCGGGCGGACACAGTAAGATTTTTTGTCTAAAGAACTTAAGAATACACAATAAATAGGGTGGAATTTAGTAAAAGGGAAAATACTAATAAATAGTAAAATACTATAAGGTACAATTTTACTCAAAGGAAACATTATTTTATTTAGAAAAGAGAAAATTTTCGAAAATTCACTACCAATCCGTACCGTTTATTGTAAATCAATAAAATAATAACATTTTAAATTTCATGGTTTTCCTTTCATTAATTTGATTTATCAAGTTTGTTAGAATAGATTCCATCCTTTTACCCAACCGATGCAATAAAAGTAGGTACAGGTAATTTTTTCAGGTGGTCAAAAATTCCAGCCTGTTTATTAAGTAAATAGAATTTAATAGTATAGCCTGACCAGGAACATAAAAACCCTCGCCATGTTGCGGAAAACTAATGGTACTAATTTCTTTTAATGGCAACAGTAACTGAAAACTTCATTGACATGTCACCTTGCATGTCAGTCTATTGCTGTCAAAGTGTAAACAAACTTTATTTTAAATGTGCGCAATTGGTTTTATGAATTAAATTGCTAGAATATTTTTATAGTCGTGAAAGAAAAGTGGTTCACAATGTGCTAAAGTATTTGTCGAAGAGAAATACTAAGGGTTCGGACAATATTTTCATTGAATAATGTTTCCGACAAAGGTTGTCAAATTGACTGACATGTTTATCGTATAGTACAGTCCACTATGAAAATTGGCTGTGGTTTGTTTCAACTACCTATTTTAAAAATTTTGACACTTTCTAAGTGTTGAATTTTATGAGATTGGGAAAGAAGTACCGAGTTTGAAGCGTTCATGAGCAGACATTGCAGTTGAATATTCAAGTTCTGAATTTGATTATTGATGAATAATAAAATAAATCTACTAGCTCGATTGATGGTTTCATTTAATTTATTTAAATCAGGTTACCTATAATAATATTTTTTCGTTAATTTATGAAAATATCAAATTAGCCCGTAATCCTGAATCCTGATACATAAAGTTAGCCTATTAATTTAACACAGGTACGACTGTACTCAGTGTTGCACTATCAAATGCAATTGACGCGCCTCTATGCCAGGGTTTTTATGTTCCTGGTCAGGCTATAATATAGATTTCGATCATAATAGTCGCTTTAGTTTACGACTTAAATATTTTATACGCCTTGGGAAGTTAGCAATGCAATTACATCTCAAATCAAAATTGAATGTTACTCCGTCTGCAGGCACCCCCTCTGGGTTTGCAGCTGCTGTGATGTAGTTTTCCAGTTTTCGTTTACTGCTGCTGCTGCTGCTGCTGAAAGTGAAAAGGCGCCGCGAAGTTGCTATTGTATTGTAATAAGAAGAATAAAAAATCAAAATTTTATTTCCCTACAAATCTATTGTATTTTAATACTCCATAGCATAATCTTACAATTAAAAAACAAAAAGTCAACGTTCTTACGTCAAAATTGACAGCTGTCTCTGAGCAAAAAGAGACCACCACTTTTGCGAAGAATTTTAGTGGATTTATTTATTTTAGAATCATAAAATGGTAAAAGAAAATGAACCCGATGATAACCTATTTAGAGCGTTTGCAAGCGCTGTTTATAACACCATTGATTCGCCTGTAACATGGTTCCGAGGTGAGATAATAATTGTTAAGAATCGGTGTTGTTATGTAAGCCAGTGTTATTGGAATGGTTTTGTTTTTCATCAGAGAGGATAGTGGAGCCGAACCAGAAGAAATATCCCTGGTATCACAAGCAGTACCGCCGTGTGCCAACAATCGACCAGTGCTACACCGACGATGTCGTATGTGACTTCGAGGCCAATGCTCAGTTCAAACGTGATAGGTTAGTTACGCTTTAGTTAAAAGTTTCTCAGATCTTATTTATCTATTTTACGTGTAGTTATCAAAACCATAATTGAGTAAAATAATACTTATATTTTATAATAAATTAACTTTTATTGATTTCAGAGCTGTTGATTCTGAAATTCTTGGCATTATACGTCAGCGCTTTGAAGATTGTATGTTGTATGAGACCCCCGACCAGAACACAGTTTGCAAACCTCTGTGGGAAAAATACAAGGATGCCGAAGAAGCTTGGTTTATTAAATGTAAGTTGCAATGTTTTGAATGTCTTCTAATCCTCAATTATTCACATTTATACACAATATTTTATGTAATAACAATCAAGTTAATTCTGGCTTATACTGTCATAGTCATACTGGGATCAACCACCTATTTTCCAACCTTAAGTTTAGCCAACATGCTGTGGGCTTATTCCACTATTCCTATTTCCTATAATAACGGGGAATAGTGGAATAAGCCATGCTGTGGATACTCAAATAAAATTATGAATTGTAATATTTCTTCCATTATGTCCCTTTTCTTTTTCTCACCATTGTATTCCAACCTATCTTGATAGAAACTGACCAATAATTAATTTGTTACAGACGGTGACCTAGGAGCCTATGGTGATGCGCGTAAGGCATACATGAAGCAGAAACACCGCATGATCTGGGAGAGACGCCACAGCCCACTGTCCGACCAAACGAAGTGAAGTATCTAAATTGAATACAGCTGATGTAACTTGTTCAATACCTAACACATAAGTAGATGTTGTCATTTACCATAAAATAAATACAGTTTAGAGATATCTTCTTTTACTTTTTACTCACCATTTTAGGTATCTGTTGATCCAGTCCATTATAATTATGTTTCTTACAGACTTATGTCACTACCAGTGCCTTTTATTACAGTATCAGGGTATATCTGATACATTCAAGAGTTATAGAGAGCTAACTTTTAGATAGGTAGTCCTTTAGTCACAAATGTATGGTCATAATAATCCTGTATTATTATGACCATACAGTGTGTTAGGCATTCTTTATTATTAAAACACAGGAAATTTCAAAAAATAACATTTATTTTTTTATTAACACTACATTAATTTTCATGCAATACTGACAAAAGATACTACTTTCGCACGTACATTGATCTATAGTTCACTACGACAAGAAATTAATGATCACAGAATAATGAAGATGTAGAAAAAAAAACACAATACTACTTTTACATCTTCTCTTACTGTACTTGGAATTCTTAAGTATCTAGTCTTAATGATAAAATTTAAAACTTGCAATTGGTCACATAAAAGTAAAAACAGCATTCGTTTATGAGTACTTAAATGTATCTGCTACAGTCTTAAGAAATTCAATTGTTCAATTCATATTATAACAATTTTTATTTCCAAAATATGGACAGATTCCTCTTATGTTAAAGCAATTACATTTAAGAACTTACATTTTACAGAATATTTAGTACCGGTCATTAAATAAAACAGTTTTTAAAATTATATACTTACTTACCTAGTTTCTGAAAGATCTGTGTGTGTACTTGAATAATCCATTCAAGACTCGTATTAGGTAAAGCCTAATACGAAAACACATAAAGCCTTCTACTGCGTCTTTTTGACACATTTAGCTTTGAAAAAACATTTCATTATTTTATGTTACTAACGTTAGACCTTTCAGCAACTTGGTGCAGCTTTACCTCTAGTAGCAACTACTACAAACACGTATTGGCCAATTGAGAAACGGATTTTATTCAAAAATGCATTCTGGCAGTGTTAACAATCATACAATAAACCATAAATTAAATTGCATTGAAACAATACATTCCACGACCAACATAAAGGTCCTGCCTAAATATAAAATTAATATTACATTAATTCAACTTTCTAAACAGGTTTAAAATATCGGCGTTCCACATTAATAACGCTCATTTTTATGTAATATTACAAAGATCTGCTGGCTGAGTTCTATTTTGTACCAATTTCTTAATTAAATTGTAATATGTACACTATATACATAAATAAACAAATTATTTCTTAGTTCCACATACTGTACTTTTTGATTGTTTAATTTCAATTATCAACACTAAAAATTACTGGATTAAAGATGGCATTCATTGGTACGTATTTATCACAGTAACAATGCATTGGTGCAAATTTCTGTTAATTTTAAATATATAAATGAACCATAAATGTAATTACATTAATATACTTACAATACTAAAATAAATTCAATTTCAATTTCTTCTAAAAAATGATTCGAATGATTGCCCCATATTATGAATTTAGTTTAATATTTATAAAATTTGGCAATACCGTAAATATTTACGTTAATATACTTAAATAAGAAAAAAACATTTGAAAAATATAACAAATAAAAAAACATTTTTACACCTGATATTTACTAACATTTTTGTATTAATTCTTAACTTTAAGCAACACCATGTAGTACAATTAACACTGGAAAATCAGTCACTCTTTGTATGTTGATACAATTGTATCTAATTACAATAGGAATTCTTGATAGAAAAATAGATTTAACGGAGGTAATTCGGTGACTATACTTCCAAATGTTGACAATGTCGAGAATATATTTGATAATATACATTTTGAAATATCGGTGTGTAACAATACTAAGTCAGCATAAATCGGATGTCATTTTGAACAAATTTTAGACCGACCGATGTTTATGCGACCTACTTGCTAATGGAACGTAAATAAGATAGTAAACTATACCGCTGTACATTGCTATATAGTTTTAAGGTAAAATAATATCATCCTATTCCAATTCCATTAGCAAAAAACCTTAACTAATATAGGATTTTCTTAAACCTTACATTAATCAGATGACTTATTAAAATATGACGCAATTTTTATAGTATACATTAAAATGATTTTCCTAAAATAATAACGGCAAAAGTAGATTTAAATTTTAAGTAGTTACATTTTATAGTCCGACTTATTGTGGACTGGTATTAAAACGGTCAATTATTAATTACACAGCTAAGAGCACAGTTGCTTATCAATGTGGAACTTCGAAATTTTACGCAAATAAATTAAAATCATTGCACTTTAGGCACAAGCATAAATCTTTCAAAGCAACACAACACAACCTATATCAACAGGTTATATCTTTATAAAAGATTTGAACGTCCTATAATTGACTCAACATTATGGTTACAGTATTTGATATTAAGGCCAGTTTGAATGGTTCGTGTAGCAAGGTGCTGAGTGATCTCCAAAACATACATATTGAAACATTTATATAATGTAAATGTTATCTAAAAGTACATAAATTCGAAAGAGATACTCTAGGACAGACAAATTAATACTTCTATTATACTTATAACAACAACCACTAAATATATTTTATTTAAATAAACCAAGGTAAGCCAAAATTGCATGCACATTTAGATCGAGATCAATATATCAAAGGATAAAATTTATAGACAAAAATCAACATGTTGATTTATTGTACTTTATGTGTCATTCGAAAAATGTTATTTGAAGTGATAATATGATAACTATATTTTGTAAACTTATACTAAATCCTAAAGTAACTTTGAGCCTCGATCCATAAAGATGATATGTATATTATGTTATCGTTGCAAAAACATAGGTAAACATAAACTTTAATCACATTATAAACATCATAATTCATAATTTCATAACACAAAGAAATTAAACAACAAATAAATACATACCATTTCTGGAATTTTATCCAATTTCTAAAGTATTATGTTTCAGTCCTTCTTTGCACATATTTAACCTTATAAATAATAAATAAAAATGTCAAAAGATAAAATAAAGATTGATCAAATTTTAAGCTATATACAACCATGAATCCCAATCAATCTAAAGTAGATTACAAACTGATTGGGTAGGGAAAGACTAGAACATAAATAGAAATTAAGTACTAATAAAATATATAGGTATCATACACGTTGTTATGGTAATTTATCGTTACGATCTACACCGGGGTTTATGCGACGAGGACTGTGATTCGATCACGTCGAGCCTCCGAGTATCGCGGCCTTCGAGACGTATCAACAACACTTCATAACACTTTTCGAATGCTCTGAACATTACTATCTTAACCTAAATAAACACACAAAAATATACGCCATCTAAAACATTATTGTTAGAGACATCACAATTTTCAGGACACTTTTATTAGTCTATGTAATAAAATTCGTTTCGACCCTGGGAACAATCCTTTGATAGCTTCCATTCATCATACGAACACATGCAATCTTCACTTCATTAGAGTAAATGTTTGGAAAGGAATGCATCTTCGCTTAGTAGCATAGGGAATGGTGAATGTAACGGTTATTGTGCATCGAAATGCGCGGCCAGGCGAGTGCGACCTGTCAAGCGAAAATGTGTTAAAATGACAACACCGAAGTCATTTTTGAGAAGAAGAATGAAGGATTACACTGGGTCGTCGGCCGACCGCTTGGAAAATAGTCTTTATTGCAATAACAGATGAAGACTGATCAGTTAGAGCCTACTCCAAAAGTTTTATCAACACTGTCGATTAGAAGCTCTACTACACAATAATTATATCTCTTTCAAATAACTCAGCATCTCGAGCTGAGAGAGAGAGATGGATAGAACTGAACTTTTCGAAATCGTCTCCCGGGAATGACGGAAGACGCTTCTGATCAAGCGCGTTGACAATACGTTCTGATGTACACAGAACGATAGTAGGCCGTGTGCGCGTTCGGCAAACGATCCAATGTACCTGTTTATATGGGTAAAATGTAAACAATATTGCGTGTATGTAAAAGTCTGATTATAATATGTAGTTTATAGTAAAATAGATTATAGTATTTACATGTTTAAACTAGACGACTCAGTAGTTCAAGAAGTGGCTTTGCAGCGAGTTGTGCCTGTAAAAACTTACGTTTCTCTTGCGAAAGCAGGGCAGTGGGCGCCGGCAGAGCGCTGGCCGGAGGCGAGCACCAAATATTGTTCTTAGGTGACTCGAACACCCTTGATCCCTGAAATAAAATATATCATAAAAGTATTAATGTCTTGTTTCGCAGTTATTTGTAAAAGCAAATGAAACGAAAAACAAATATTTATTTGGAAAACTTGTTAATATAAACTAAAATCATCAAATCTGTCAATAAACACTAGGAAGGTAATTCTGATTCTGTACATAGGCTAAACAAGCATAAATGTCGTCATGATCGACGTATGTATTGAGTGTAGGTACATAATAATAACCGACGATATACACGCAATGATTTGCATCACCGTGGTGCGTCGTGCATAGAGATGTGCCGCTGAGAAAGTTCTCGTTCCCGGCAATATTCCCAGTGAGAATATTCTCGAGAACCGAGAACGCTCCCGGGAATATTCTCAGTGTTCTCGACAGAATACATTTAGTTTTAATTTTAATTTTGTCTTTTATATGTGATATTATTTGGGATGTTTCGATGTTTTATTAACTGGGCGTTAAGACTAGTCGTTATAAACAAGGCATGAAAGTTGTGAGTGAGATATTGCTGTCTTGCTCACTCTTTTCGTGGCGAACGCGTACCGCAGCTTTAGGACTCGGCTACGGTATTTGAACATCAGTGTGCCTCTGAGTTTTAAGGCCCTTGTCACCCTTGCGGATTTCAAGCGGATTCAAAGTGGATTTAAAGTGGAGCGGCGACGCGACGGAGAAGCCGCGTGAAAATATCGTAAAGCTTCCCAAAGGCTGCCCAGCCGAGCTGGATTCGATGATTGACCTTTTTTTCGAAGTTGGACCTACCTAACTGGACTGTTTGTCCCAGGTATATTGTCAACAACCTCGAGTGTAGAGTCTCCAACTTTTAGAGGAGTGGGTGCAACACGGTCTTTAGACATCATTTTTAAATCTTGTCCATGTTCATTTTGAGACCCACGTGTTCTTGTTGAGAGACATTGAGGCCATCGAGCATTGTGCCTAGATCTTCCGCGATCTCAGCCATGACTACGATATCGTCTGCTGTCTGGGTGATGTACTCGCTGCTGTACTCGTACTTTATGCTGAATCCGCTCCAGCCCAGAAGCTTGAAAACATCTTCCAGGGCGGTGGTGATGACGTCTCCCTGTCTCACCCCTCGCTGCAACTGGATAGGTTTCGGGTCCTGATCTTAAAACGGACTGTCACTGTGGCGTGTTTGTACAAGCCTTTCAACACTTTAATGTATATACATATAGTTAATTTGGCACAGTTGAAGAGACTGAAGCACTGCCCATGTTTCAAAGGAATCGAAGGCTTTCTCATAGTTCACAAACGCAAAGTGGCTGATTATACTCCTTGATCTTCCGTATAATCTGCCGTTGCGTATATTATTATGGTATATGGTACTAAAGCCTTTTCGGAAACCGGCTTGTTCAGGGGGCTGAAAGTCGTCGAGCCTGCTAGCGTGACAATTCGTAATGACTATCGAAAACAGCTTGTAGACATGGCTCAGCAGAAGCGAAATGGGTCTATAATTCTTCAACAAGGTTTTGTCACCTTTTTTGAAGAGGAGTATTACCATTCTTCTAAGTGTCGGATCAATCTAGCTAGCACGTATTTTCTATAAAAATGTGCCAAATGATCCGTCAAACAGGCTATCCACAACTTATCCAGAAGTGGCGAAACAGGCCCTTACTAAGCGATTGTGAAATATGCCCCTAATGTCAAATAAGAATAGGTAGTTTAAAAAACTAAAAACACGCTTTTAATTACTAACAGCACTAAAAAGCCAAAAATCATCAGGACCCTGGACATCATCTAGCATTAAAGTGCTCGAAAAGACAAATCCAACGAACCCAATCTCGATGAGTTTCCGCCGTTTCGTTTAAGAGTTCATATGGCTACCTCCTGACTCCATCATTAGGACCCTGGACATTATCTAGCACTTAAAGATCTCGAAAAGACATCCAATGAACCCAAACTCGATGTGATTCCGCCGTTTCGTTTAGGAGTTCTTTTGGCCACCTTCCAGTCCCATCATCAGACCAGCTGGTACCACAATATTGTATTGCCATTTCTAATCTACATATAATTGCCAAGTTTCATGATGATACAAGACTTAGAAGTGCGTGTAATTCCGATTCTAAGATTCCATTACATAGTTAGTTACATACACGACGACCTAATAAGAGCGTGTTAAAAACGAAAAAATGGACAGTTACATTATTTAATTACGTGTAAAAAGAAATTTCTGTCATCTTACATATCATTAAAACGACATTTCACGACGAAAAAAATTCAAATATAATAAAAGTGCAGTTGCCAAGAATATTGCCGAGAAAGTTCCCGAGAATATTCTCGGGAACACTGAGAATATAGCCTTTCACTGCAAATAGAGTGTATTGTTTAATATACACTTATCTGTTGACTTAATTTAATACTATTTTACTTAAGAAAGTTTATTTATTTCCATTAGATAAACATGATTCTCAACCTTTCTCACTTAGGAGAACGCTCCCGGGAACGCTCCCGAGAATATTCTCAGCTGAGAGAGCGTTCTCGGGAACGGCACATCAATAGTCGTGCAATATATCTCCGCACACGCGAACGCATTGGCGTAGGAGGAATTAAAACCTTGTAGTTTATGACTTGCGTACCTTCTGTCCCGGGGGCGTGTCGTGCATTCAGTATGTATTAAAGTAGGAGGAATTTGAACCTTATGGTTAACGAGTTATAGTTCGTTTCATCCACGAAGACGTTTTTGGAATTTTTGGTTAAGGGAAGCGCGGGGTGCGGGGAGTTTGATCCGAGCAATCCGAGCGTCATCATTGTAGTATGCGTGTGCACTCATGGATGATTTAGCGTGTACCGATAACATTCAAACATGAGCTGAAGAATGGTGGGGCGCGTCTTCGAAAATGAAACGATCTATATCGGCGTACCTTCTATCCCGGGGTCGTATCGTGAAGCAAATATGTATCAACATAAGAGTAATTTGAACCTTATGGCTATCAACTTAATGACGTACCTTCTGTCCCGGGGGCGTGTCGTGCACCGAGTAGTCCTCGGGCGCAGGCAACTCGCGGCAGCGCGGCACCACAACACCGGGGCAAAGTCCCCAGCGGCCGCCGGCGGCGTCGTAGAAAATCTCGCGGTACTGACGCAAGAAGTCGCCTATGCCGTCCAGGCCTGGAAGGAAATTGACTATATTGCTAGATGTCACAATCACAATAATTACGCTTTGCCATGCATGTCTGGAAACAAATTAGTTACTCTGCTGGAAATGTGCTAGAGAAAAAATCTCAAACCCGAGGAAAAGAGAACCCCTAAGAAATGAGGGTTTCCGCGATTGAAAAATCCGCCAGATGGCAATACATAGACGGGAGGTCCAAATGCTGCATGACTGGTGGATTTTGACATATCTGTCAATGTCATGTCAAAAATAACCAATCATGCAGCATTTGGACCTCCCGTCTACGTATTGCCATCGGGCGGATTTTTCAATCGCGAAAACCCTCATTGTATTGCAACGAAATCTTTGAGCGCGACTTATTTTTGCCAGCATCTACTAGTGAATTGAACTACTAAAGTATGTATGTTTTAGTTATGCTTTTTCAATTTGGATTAATTTAAATCTTTATCACATCAGAAATATTTAAAAAAAAACATCAGATTTCTACGAAAGTAAATAATAAATAAAAATCATTATGCTATGATTGTGTTGAGAATTTGGAAAGTCACTCACCCAACTCAGCAGCCGGGAACACAGACCCGAATCTGCTCGAGTATTCCGCGTACATCTCCATAGACGTAATAGGGCCAGTCTCCCCGAGGATTTGGGCTACGCGCCACACTATGCGCCAAGCGGGCGTGATGCGGATGTATTTGTCCGCCACAATGATGATCCCAGCTGCGGCCAAGTTTTTAATATCTGGGTCTGAACCGCGGAGACGACGGAAGGCGCTGATGAAATAGTCGTCGGTGGAGCCCCGGGCTACGCTACGGTCTGATGATAGAACTGAGCAAGCGGCTAAGGCAGAGGAGCACCAGCGGGGAGACTCGCCTGGGCCGGTCACTATCCCGCCTTCGATGCAGCCCCCAGCTGCGTAGATGAGGGCTTCTACGGTGGGCATTTCGAGGATGTCCGGCTGAAACAAAAATATTAATGTGTTATGTAATGTGCATATCTACTAGCCACATATCACAGAAACTGTGACAAAGGGGCGGGACCAGTGTCGCAGCAATAATTATGCTCAAAAACAGAATACATTGCTCGTGACAGGAATGATGACAGCAGCGACGTTATATGAGTTAACAGTTTACATTGCTTGCGTAGTACTAAAGATTATTGGAACGTTGAGTGCTGATACCGCAATGGATAGTGAGCACATGCAATGTGTGCATGTCACTGTGACACACACTCTTCACAACGTATTGTTTTTATTTTTATTACTTTGTGTATGTGAATTTCTAATGCGACACTGGGTTTCGAATTCAGCGCAAGTTGGCATCTCTCTAGATCTCTATGCTACTACCGTTATCTAAACATAATAGATTAGTTATGATTTTGCACTTTTGCCCTTCTACATAGGACCCATCGATTTTTATCTTTCAATCAAAGGACGAGATTTTATTAAATAAAGCTACGATTTAATAGACACATTTTATCGGAATCTAATCGACTTAATCAAGTAGGTACATTACAAATAGTAATTACCAATGGCGGAGCTCCAAACTGCGCCGCGTACTGCGCTGCAAAAGTGGCCACTGGCAAAGGACCGAGGATCCTGAGTCTCTGCGCCATAACTTGCTTCGCCGTTCGAGTGGCCAGCCTTACGCTCCTTTCTCCGCTAGCCTCTATCATGACTGCGACGGATTCGGGAATGAGCTCGAATAACTCGACGAGCTTCACGCAACCGTAGTGGGCTACGCGCAACTGGCGGCCGAAATGAGCGTGGTAAGCTGGCACAAAACGGGAGAATTCCATGCGTAGGTTCGGTGAGTAGCAGAGGAGTTCGACCGCCTGGAAGAAATACATGTTTTGAAGTTTCGAACGAGGAATATGACGTCATATTACGTGTAAACCTCGTCCCAAATAGAAACGGTTCTAAAACGTAATGAGATTAAAAAACATTATGTGCCTTCTAAATAAGCCATTAGGTTCTAGAATTCTGGTATTTCGAGTTCGTCAATGTCAAAACTGAATTAAAGCATTAAAATTCGACCTACTGCCATTAGTAAATGAGATAACGAAATACATAACACTATACTTGACTGGAGACTATTTCAACCTATGATTCATGAGTGGGCTATCCACTGATAAACATACGTCAATAGAAGCGTAGTAATAGGGGTTCGTTAGGACTCTTTGACTCGATTTCCACCAAGGCGAAGCGAAGTGTCAGAATTTTTCTATAGTATTTGACAGCAGCGCGGAGCGGAGCTGTGCAGAGCGGAGACGAGATGTGGAAATAATGAAATCTGATTAGTTATTCAAAACACTTCTCTACTCCACTCTGACATGGTGGAAACCTTTGAATGGGTAATAACTATAACTAACCTGCTCAGCAAACTGGACAGTGCGAGCTCTCTCCTCAGGCGTAGGAGTGCGCCTCGGCAAAGAGAGGGTCCCATCCGAGGCGACAGCAACCGCTTGCGGCGTCACTCGCAACATGAGCTCGTTCAACGTGCAAACTCCGTAGTCCACCGGAGAGAAAGTCCGTCCGAAGGTGGCGTGGAACAGTTGGGGAATGTCCGTTGGTGAAATGGAGCGGCCGGGCTGGGCTTTTAGCAGTTTAACGAGATCAGAAGTCCAGCGGCGGCTTTGGGCGGCTGCCGATATGGTGATGATGCGGGATGAGCCGGAGCCTAGCACCTGGGATTGAGAATTCACGGATCAGCACACTCTTAAATTGAGGTAGTTAAAAGAATGTAATTATGTAGGCATTTAAACTGGTTTAATTGAAAGCTTAATAAGTATTTTCGATTGCATTAGAAAAACGGATATACGACATTATTCTCCGACTTTGTATCCTTATTGGTAAAATTACATTCCAATGAGGGTTTTCGCGATTGAAAAATCCGCCAGATGGCGGGACGTGGATGTAGGGTCTGACTGCTGCGTGATTGGTGGATTTTGACATATCTGTCAATGTCATGTCAAAAATAACCAATCATGCAGCATTTGGACCTCGCGGCTACGTATTGCTATCTGGCGGATTTTTCAATCGCGAAAACCCTCATTAGGCCAATCAAATAAGACTTTTCCTAAGAATTAATTCGAAAGATTTTTTTTATCTTATTGATATTTGACACACAAAAAAAATGCAGTTGCTTTCGATGAAACCAGTTTCACGATAAAATAATAAAATCATTCTTACCACAATAGTGTTGCTCAGAGCCGCGAGCAAGTCGGGAAGCTTCGTGAATCCATAATCGGCCACTCGGCACTGCCGGCCGAAATGGTGATGGAAAGCTGGGATAAGCCTATAAAAAATTAACCCATACCTATCATCCAAGGTAGCGTAAAAACACATTTTTGTTAGGAACATGTATGAGTAACTAAAAACAAATGCATGATGAAAGGCCTTACAAAGTAGGTAACAAAAATAATCAAGGTAACTAAATTCACAAAACATCTAAAACAAATGTAAAATGTAGTTATGTTATCAAGATGTTAAAATTTGCTAGGATTGTGAGTTTTTGTAAGCAAGCAGTTTAAAAATGCAAACATGAACCCCTAACTTAGTCATTCAAGAAAGGTTACATCTGTAATTCAAATACAAGCTGCAAACATTGCCACATCTGAATCTAATTTGAATCTCAGTTTCAAAACAATATTGGCGAATCTGAATATCAAATTGACATTATGCATGTATAGACTTTAGCTCACCAATCATTGTGGCATCTTATTCACGTGTAATAGAAGCTATTTCGCATCGAACATAATCTGATATGCTGTCGACTGTATAATCCACTCCAATGGAAACGTGCAATTTTGCAAGTATAGTGTGATAAAAACATAACCCTCCTTCTGGCGGTCGGGTAAAAATATCTCAAACAGGGATTGCACTGTCTTAGTTTCCCTAACATTACTTCACTTCCAAACAAAGATTAGGTTTACAGAAATCATTATATAAATAACAGTTTGTCAATGTTATGCGACACTCAGAGGACCGACGATTTAGTTAAAACGAGTACGACTTACGACTTATGCGACTTGAATAGTTTGAAAAATTTTCAGGGTCTATTGGAGCAGACTATTATGCAAATGGTATGCACATGCCATATGCAATCTTACTTAGTAAACGGTATGGAGCAGCGCGGTCAGCGTTGCCAGACGTCCCGATTTTGGCGGGACGTCCCGATTTTTAGATCAAATTTAAATGTCCCGCGCGGGACAGGCTCGGTCCCGCTTTTCGGAGAGAGACACTCACTTCACCAGACTATTGTTTGAAACGCCATATTATTCCAAAGAATAAAACTTTTTTAATTTTTTTCTTTTTTTATTCTAACATAACATTTTCTATGGCTACTTTTGTTATCTATTGTCACGTAAACGTAATTTTAAGTCAAATAAAAAGATAAATAGGTATTTGAAAACCTTTGATTATATACGTTTTTTTACTATGTCCCGCTTCTGACGGAAGAATCCCGCTATTTTCACTCAAAAAGTATCAAAGTCCCGACTTGGCGAGAAAAAAAACTGGCAACGCTGAGCGCGGTGCTGTGCGCAGCAAGTCGATGAGCTCAATATTATTCGACCTTATTAGTTTGAAAACCCGCCAGGTTTTATTGGCAAATACTACAGGTCAGGTATACTGGAAATGTTTACCGCACGTATTCAAATTATTCAATGTTACTCACTAAATAAATGGTACCTCATTAGTTAGAAAAAAACAGCTTGTTTTGACGTTGACTCTATCACTACATAGTATAAAACAAAGTCGCTTTCCGCTGTCTGTCCCTTAGATCTTTAAAACTACGCCATGGCACAGAATAAGTAATAGTACAGGTACAGAAGGATTACTCCGCAAGACGATTTAAATAAATGCGAGTCTTGCTACGACGCGATACAGTGGAATTCAGCTCGCACAGCACTACGTACCTACAATTTTATTCACCTACAAGTTTTGTCTCTTTCTATCGCGTGCCTCTGAACTCTTCTTACGCTGTTAGGGTTGCTGTCTAGTGAAAAAATAATTAATCTACTTATTTGTAATGAGGTACGTATGTAGGTAAGTATGCATTCATTATGGAAAACCTTGGGAGAGGCCTTTGTCCAGCAGTGGACGTCATTTGGCTGAAACGAACGAACGAATTCTGAACAGTAGTCATGGTAGGTTAGGTTCCTATACTATCCTAAGAATTATTGATTACCTACCTACATGGCCAACATACCTTTCAGCATCTTTGGGAAGCAAAAAAAAAAGATAAATCCGGTAGATTTCTTTTCGAATTTAAACACCCGAACGCCGCACAATATTTCTTTCTCTTTATGTCCATTTTTAAATAATACTTCGATCATAGAATTATAATCATACTACAACGCACGCCAGCGTCCTGACGGGCGCGCGCGTGACACTCGACTGATATAATACCCGCCGGCGGGGCGCTTCGCTGTAGGTAATTATCGGATGTACCGCGCGGAGTGAGCCAGGCCTGGCCATGGTTTTGATGCGGCTTTTTGAATAGATAGAGTGATTTACATGTAGAAATTGAAATGCGGTTCTAATTCCCACGTATTTATTTGCCCAAGATAGAAAATAATAAAAATAGTAATTCAAAACAATCGTCGTTCGTCTACACGTCGTCGTACGTCACACTCACACACTCTTCCTTCTCTTTCACACATCCTTACGTTCCGTTTCGCACTCATATCCTACATGACGTACGACGACATTCAATTCCTACAAATTGGGGGCTAACACCCGTGCGAATCCGGGGCGGGTCACTAATATGAAAATAATTTGCATCGCGCCTACTATAGCTTTAATGGAAGTGATTTGCAGCGTTATTCAATCTTACTTGCTAAACGGTATGGAGCAGCGCGGCGCTGTGCGCAGCAGGTCGATGAGCTCTCTCTCGAACAGGGCCAGCATCGGCTCCAGCGCGGGCGCTGTGCGCGGCCTGTCGCGGTCGCCGCTTGAGCGGGAGCTCTCACCTGGACAAAGAAGATTTATGGAGTGAATAAATAGTTTAGGAGTATTTTGAACGTTTCAATTTTAATTGGATAGACAACTGGCGGGAGCTCTCACTTTGTAAGACATTATTTTTTGGTCTTTTGTATGCCATAGATATTTGACCAAATATTCCAAATAGACCATATATTTTTATTTTAATTAAAAAAGATCACCAACAACAGTTGACATTAAAATGTGTAGGTAGTTAAATGTATTAACCTTATAATGTGTAGTTTTTTGTTGTAGGTTTTTAAAACGAATTATAAAATGGGAAAAAGTTTGGGAGAATCTGGGCATCGCCTATGCCGGGCAGCACACATATCCTCTAAAATCTAAAACAATAAATTTTAAACATAGAACCCCAGTAACGTCATAGATTCTTACGCCCGTATTCACAAACATTACTATGAGGTCTCACAGTGCGCGTGGACGCACAGGGTGACACATGAACCAATCACAGAGCTCTATTCAACGCTATGCGTTCGATTTGCTGCTTCACTTAAGCAAGCATCGTTAGTGTAAACGGGCGTTATTGCTGTACAAAATCTATGGAGATTTTATGTTAACAATACAAAATTAATTTAATCTTTCAAAAAAAATTTAAATAATCTTTATCAATAAAAAATAAAAGCTTGTAAGAAACTCACTGTGATTGCTATGCGTGGGCGGAGTCTCGGTGCCTTCAGTCTTCCAAGTGAGATGGCGGGAGGGGCTATCCCGGACCTCGATCCCGGGCACGCTGCGCAGGAGCAACTCTAACGCGACCCCGTGGTGCGGGTCCGGCATTAGAGGCGGGAACATGGACTCGTAGCATTCTACGAAGCTGTTGGACGAAGTACATAGGTAGTTATTTTATGAGTTTTAAATAAATAAATAAGTAATAGTAATAATTTCATTCACATATTTAATTTTGTAAGGCGCCGATTATAATCGGCATATTTTGCCGAATAGTCGTCACTAGTCGGCCGACTACAAATGATGCCGAATAGTCGGCTTTCCTGACTAGTCGGCGACTAGTCGGCCAATCTCTAGTTATTAGCGTTCCTGCACACGGTGCCGTCACCGCGCCATCGCCGCGCCCACATCGCGCAACTACACTGTAGATACGAGTCGCGCGAAGCCCGCCACCGCGCCGCCTCCGCGCGCGTTCCCTACGTTCGATTCATTCCATTGCCGGCCGCGTACGCACGTGCACGGTATGTACGGTACGGTACGTGAGCATTTTAAAAACTGCTAAAATCAAGTAGCAGTGGGCGGAGCATAAAGCTTGTAGAGCTGATGGCCGCTGGGGCAGAAAGTTCTCGAGTGGTGACCACAGGTCGGTGTACTGTTAGGTGGACCAACGATCTGGCGAAGGTCGCGGGAAGTACCTGAATGCGGGCAGTTCAAGGCTGGTCGTTATGGAAATCCTTGGGCGAGGCCTTTGTCCAGCAGTGGCCGTCATTAGGATAAAACGACTGATTTACTTAGATGGGAATTAAACCCACGGACCTTTTGTGAGTTGCAGAGTGGTTGGAAATTTCGACGGTTTTACTCTAGCTAGATGTCCATAACTCAGAGATCAAAGCAGTAGCTTGATAAGCGAAAGGTCGTGGACTCATTTAACACTTAAGGCAATCGACAAAATTATAACGTTTAAGATAGAAACCGAATCGGAATCGAAATAAAATTGAACCATTACAAAATAAATATCCTTAGACATTTTACACTATTTGGCAAACATTTTAACAATATTCTAGTTCTATAACAGGCAATTTTAGTTAAGACAAGAGCATTATTAAAATACTTACCTCAACAAAGGCAAGATGCCGCAATGTTTCTCCAGCAGCATCTGAGTATTCTTAGCCAACAAAGAGATTTCCATGTACACCGGTTGCAGTATGCGGCTTCCGTCTTCGTGTCCAGTGTTCAAGGCGGCGTGGATATGGCACTTCCACGGGGCTTCCTCGACCTCAGTGTTGGTTACGGGGGTCAAATCGATCAGTTGGACCATGCGTCCGAATCCCTCGTGTATAATAACAGTGTCTTTCACTTTAGCGATGTCTGAGGTTGTGAGAGCGCAACAGTGACGGCTAGCGTAGGCGTCACGGAGACGTAATAGCGGAAGCATGTAGTTCTTCTGGTCTAGAAGGATGGCGCGTAGCCTAGCTCGTAAAACGTCTAGATTGGGGGTCGGTGACGGCCTGCCGAGGGACAGTTCGAGCCTGCGGCCGGTCCATTGGTTGTCCAGGCGGCGCTTGTGGACACGAGCGATGGCGAGACGAGCGTCCCATTCGGAGCGAAGCACTACGGTTGCTAGGGGACCCTCGCCGGCCGCCCAGACTGATACGCGGACCACAGGCACGTATTGGTTGAACAGTTGCGACAGCATTTCCTGAAAAGAAGAGGTATCTTAATACTGTGATCTAATATTAACTTCGAACTCCTCCTATGTTCTTTTGATTAATTGCAGTTTAACTTTCCCCCGAGACAAAGTTTTGGGTTTTTATTGGCGGTCAAGCTGTAGATACTGGCTACCCTAAAAGTGGACGAGTTCCATGGGTATATGGCCCGACTCTACTGGTTATTGACACCTATGTCTCTCACAATAAAGTCTATTATTCTACCTGCAGCACTTGAGGCTCGTACGGCGGTAAATTAGCCACAGTGAGCTCGGCAGTGGACTCGCAGTCGCCTTCGCTCTGCTCACTAAAAGTGGACGAGTTCCACGGGGATATGGCCCGACTCTGCTGGTTACTAACACCTATATCTTTTAAAATAAGGTCTATTATTGTACCTGCAGCACTTGAGGCTCGTAGGGCGGTAAATTAGCCACAGTGAGCTCGGCAGTGGACTCGCAGTCGCCTTCGCTCTGCTCACTAAAAGTGGACGAGTTCCACGGGGATATGGCCCGACTCTGCTGGTTACTAACACCTATATCTTTTAAAATAAGGTCTATTATTGTACCTGCAGCACTTGAGGCTCGTAGGGCGGTAAATTAGCCACAGTGAGCTCGGCAGTGGACTCGCAGTCGCCTTCGCTCTGCTCACTAAAAGTGGACGAGTTCCACGGGGATATGGCCCGACTCTGCTGGTTACTAACACCTATATCTTTTAAAATAAGGTCTATTATTGTACCTGCAGCACTTGAGGCTCGTAGGGCGGTAAATTAGCCACAGTGAGCTCGGCAGTGGACTCGCAGTCGCCTTCGCTCTGCTCACTAAAAGTGGACGAGTTCCACGGGGATATGGCCCGACTCTGCTGGTTACTAACACCTATATCTTTTAAAATAAGGTCTATTATTGTACCTGCAGCACTTGAGGCTCGTAGGGCGGTAAATTAGCCACAGTGAGCTCGGCAGTGGACTCGCAGTCGCCTTCGCTCTGCTCACTAAAAGTGGACGAGTTCCACGGGGATATGGCCCGACTCTGCTGGTTACTAACACCTATATCTTTTAAAATAAGGTCTATTATTGTACCTGCAGCACTTGAGGCTCGTAGGGCGGTAAATTAGCCACAGTGAGCTCGGCAGTGGACTCGCAGTCGCCTTCGCTCTGCTCACTAAAAGTGGACGAGTTCCACGGGGATATGGCCCGACTCTGCTGGTTACTAACACCTATATCTTTTAAAATAAGGTCTATTATTGTACCTGCAGCACTTGAGGCTCGTAGGGCGGTAAATTAGCCACAGTGAGCTCGGCAGTGGACTCGCAGTCGCCTTCGCTCTGCTCACTAAAAGTGGACGAGTTCCACGGGGATATGGCCCGACTCTGCTGGTTACTAACACCTATATCTTTTAAAATAAGGTCTATTATTGTACCTGCAGCACTTGAGGCTCGTAGGGCGGTAAATTAGCCACAGTGAGCTCGGCAGTGGACTCGCAGTCGCCTTCGCTCTGCTCACTAAAAGTGGACGAGTTCCACGGGGATATGGCCCGACTCTGCTGGTTACTAACACCTATATCTTTTAAAATAAGGTCTATTATTGTACCTGCAGCACTTGAGGCTCGTAGGGCGGTAAATTAGCCACAGTGAGCTCGGCAGTGGACTCGCAGTCGCCTTCGCTCTGCTCACTAAAAGTGGACGAGTTCCACGGGGATATGGCCCGACTCTGCTGGTTACTAACACCTATATCTTTTAAAATAAGGTCTATTATTGTACCTGCAGCACTTGAGGCTCGTAGGGCGGTAAATTAGCCACAGTGAGCTCGGCAGTGGACTCGCAGTCGCCTTCGCTCTGCTCACTAAAAGTGGACGAGTTCCACGGGGATATGGCCCGACTCTGGCTGGTGTCGCGTTGGCGGTTCTCCTCGGCGCTGTTGGTAGACGAACACCCGGATCGGTCCAGATTCACCGACCCTGAAAAGAGAACAATGATTAAAGTCCGGTCGCCGAGCACACATAATTTCGTCCAATGACCCCAAGCTACCCATCCCTATCGCTCGAGCGTAATTGACGCGACTGTGTGACGAGCGGCCGCAGTGAGTGTGCGAGTGAATTCAGATAGCGAAGAAAATTTTCTTTTGTTTTTAAATAAATCTCAGGTGCTCACTTTACTAAAGCCAAGTGAGCCCTTTGTTTGGGGATCCTAAATCTCCTTTTGCCAAAGTATACAGCAGTGTTTAACACCACATTAACATTAATGTGCCAACACTTGGTAGGGCGAGGGTTTTACCTGATAAGAGATGAGAATATTTAAACTTACCATGCGTGCACCTAATCTTCCTCGGTTTGGGCGCGGGCGGCGGGCAGAAGTCGAGCGGCGGCGGCACTGCCACGGGCAGCCCTTGCAGCGCCAGCGACCAGTCGCTATACGCAGTCCTGAGTACCGACGCTAGGCAGGGCTAGGGTACCTGTTAGGAGATATTAATTGATACTTGAACTTACCATGCGTGCCCCTAATCTTCCTCGGTTTGGGCGCGGGCGGCGGGCAGAAGTCGAGCGGCGGCGGCACTGCCACGGGCAGCCCTTGCAGCGCCAGCGACCAGTCGCTATACGCAGTCCTGAGTACCGACGCTAGGCAGGGCTAGGGTACCTGTTAGGAGATATTAATTGATACTTGAACTTACCATGCGTGCCCCTAATCTTCCTCGGTTTGGGCGCGGGCGGCGGGCAGAAGTCGAGCGGCGGCGGCACTGCCACGGGCAGCCCTTGCAGCGCCAGCGACCAGTCGCTATACGCAGTCCTGAGTACCGACGCAAGGCAGGGCTAGGGTACCTGTTAGGAGATATTAATTGATACTTGAACTTACCATGCGTGCCCCTAATCTTCCTCGGTTTGGGCGCGGGCGGCGGGCAGAAGTCGAGCGGCGGCGGCACTGCCACGGGCAGCCCTTGCAGCGCCAGCGACCAGTCGCTATACGCAGTCCTGAGTACCGACGCTAGGCAGGGCTAGGGTACCTGTTAGGAGATATTAATTGATACTTGAACTTACCATGCGTGCCCCTAATCTTCCTCGGTTTGGGCGCGGGCGGCGGGCAGAAGTCGAGCGGCGGCGGCACTGCCACGGGCAGCCCTTGCAGCGCCAGCGACCAGTCGCCAGACGCGCTAGGGCCGCTCGACGTGCTCGGCATTAGTGCAAGACGAGGCGTCGGTTTAGCCTGTCAGATGATTGAAATAAATTAAAATAGCGATTGAAATTAAAACTGATAAAAGGATTCATGTTACTTGAGGAGACTGAAAAAATCTTCGCGCTCTCTTAACCCTTTAAATAAGAAACGAAGAAAACACAAAATGGCAATATTGACTAATGGCGGTGCTTTTACTTCCGCACAAGAAACTTGTAAAGGGCCAATGACTCAAGGTCGACAACGGGCACGGGGGACATGTCCCGCCTTAAATCCGCCCTTGGTGGCCGTGCCGTAGCCCTCGGCGTTCGGCTGCGGTTGCTCCTACACCTAGTGCCATATGCTATGGACTATAGAACCTAAAGCACTACAACATAAGGTCGACAATCCCACGCACCTACGGCGGCGGCGCGGTGGTGGCCGTGCCGTAGCCCTCGTCACTCGAGTACGTCGGCTGCGGTTGCTCGTATACCTAGTCTCATATACTATCGACTATGTACCTAAACCACTACAACACACGGTCGACAATGCCACGCACCTGCGGCGGAGGCGCGGTGGTAGTCCCACATGATATCGACTATAGAATAGAACCTAAATCACTAGAACATAAGGTCGACAATCCCACGCACCTGCGGCGGCGGCGCGTACACGCTGCGCGAGGGCGCCGGCGCGGTGGTGGCCGTGCCGTAGCCCTCGTCACTCGAGTACGTCGGCTGCGGTTGTTCGTACACGCTGCGGACGTAACGCGTACTGATCTTGCGACCAAACACGTCTTCACCGTCCATACGCTTCATAGCTCTGTGGACAAAGATTAGAGATTATGCAAATTACAGAAAGAACTGCAAAGAATGCCTTATGGAATTAACTTCGCCTTATGTACCAATTAAAACACCGAAGCTGAAAACTGTATTTAATTTCAAGCATTAAGCATAACAAAGAATTTATGACTGACTGAATCGCGTAATAGTTGTGTTTTCTGTTACGGATCTAAGAGCTGCTGATACACATCGTTAAGATGTGGAAAGTGGTGGCACTCAAGTTTTTAAAACTTATTAATACCGCACAGTTTCATCGAAATGCGTTCAGTGCCTTTGCGCACAAAGCATAAATGCATTTGTTTTTATCATAATAGTCGGAAATAAATACTAATTATTCGTATTTTTAAATTATCGTTTTCTTGAAACCAATAACTCGGTCACTTGACTCCGTGAAGAACAAACCACAAGTGACGTCATATCTGGGTTAGCTTACAAAACAAAGGGAAAACAGCACCTGCAATGTGCATTAATAATACGATCGATGCGAGTCCGATCGATATAATAACCCAGTAGAATGTTATTTGGAACAGACAAATATTAGACCTATTGGTATTATCATATCTCATCATACTGTATTATGATGACACTCGATTTGCATTTTCATTTCAATTCACAGAATACATTATCTTGTAAGGTAGATAAATAATGCAGATAAGTGAAATAGAGAATCGGGCAGCACTTACAAGTAATTCTTTAAAATAACTCGATAACATTTTTAGATTTTAAATATTGTTTATTTCTTAACTTTTTATTTTAATATGAAAAATAAAACCTACAAACGATGAAAGTCAAAAGTGGGTATTTAGCTTAAAGCTTTTTTAAAGCTGCTTCAGCAGCTCACAAAACCTATCTCAAATTGACGGTGTAATAACAGATCTGATTCTCTATTGGATGCATGGTTTGAAAAACAAAAAAATCCATAAGCTAAAAAAACTTGGCGTAGACTGAGCCCCAAGTTTTTTCTCTGTTCTCAATAAATTATAAAGTCTAAATTATAGGTAAATGCAGATATCATCAAAACATTGTTTAATATTTACACATCTATTTACTGCGTTTGTCATAGTCTATTTCTCATTAAGTTATCTGTTGTCATGGCTAATGATCGAGGATAAATCGCAAGGTTATTCAAAGTCAACGAATATAGCAAGGAAACGACAATGTTAGAATAAAAAATTGACAGTCATTGGCGGCATTTGTCGGAACTATACAACGCAATAACTGTCTAAACTCGTTTGTTGAAAAAAATCACATCGATTTGAAAGTAGGTAGGTAGTTGTTATTACGCATTTATCATATCGATAACATTGTTTGCGTAATATACACCGTGTAACTTTGCATTCTTGCCATATTCACAGAGATAAAAGTAGGGAACAATACCTATTATTTAAGATAAACAAGAGACTCCCATAAAGAAAGTACACTAAGATTTTAGTAAATTTGGTTTTTCACTACAAATTGGAATAAACCAATTTTGTCTCGCACGTTCTACAGGTGCAAGTGGAATAAACCTAGTGGGCGTGGCCTAGTTCTTAATAATCTGATGTTTTATGGCTCTGGGTACCAGCCTTTTTATCCAGTCATAATAATTATTTTAAAATACTCTTCAGTTGATTTCAGATTTTCATTTCTACTTTACGGGCTTAGGACCGTCAAAAATACGTATTAATTATTAGGGTTTTAATTAATTTATAACATTGTACCCTATTTTTACAAATTAATAAATTAAGTTTGAAATGAAATCACCTTATTTATTTATTTATTTATTTGAACACCAACAAGGTTACATTGAGGCTTCACAAAAGTAACTATAAAAAATGACACTTGTTAAATGCAAACTTAATTATAGGTGAAAACATCATGCGTTAGAGACTAAAGACTTATTCACAATTAATTATTTATTTATAAGTTCCTACTTACAAAGTTTACGTACTGCGAAGCAAGTGTTCAAAGTGTCCTCCGTTCTGATGAAGGCACAGTCTAGCACGGCGAAGCATAGGTTTTTCGCTTTAGTTTTCGCAACACATAAACGTTTTGTCTCGCAGTTTCACTAAAACAATCCTTTCATGTAACGCGTTTACACTGTTTATCTCTTCTGCGCATACCAGTCGTTTCAAGTCACTCCAAAAATCCATTGGTGTCAGATCCGAGGATCGTGGTAGCCAAGCTACTGGACCCCTCGTCCAATCCACTGTTCACCAAACGTTTATTCGCGCACTTGACGTCCTTATTGTGGGGGAGCACCATCCTGCTGGTAGTAGAGCATTTGGTGTAACGCAAAGGGTACGTCATCAAGCATTTCGTCTAAGACGTCTTGCAGACACTCCAAGCACCATTTTGATTAAATTATTCGTTGTTTGAATACACTTCAGTCATTTTTGTATTATTTACAACGTGATTTGTGATTGATGGATTTCTCAGTTTTTTACAAGTGTCAAAAAGACATTTTAAAGACAATAGATTGCAAAAAATATTTAAAAATACAATAAAAAGTAAAAAAGTCTCCATCGCCATCGCCAACAAGTGATGTGCATGCGTTACGATAATTAGTGGTGTGTTTAACAGATTGTCGATAAAATAAAATACTCAAGATTAAAAAAAAATTTTTTCGGGCATTATTTTTTTACGGATTTGTGTTCAGTATCAGTAATATAGTAACCTCTGTAAATATGGCGAGAATGCAAAGTAACACCCTGTATACTGCAGTAGTGTAAATACTACTATTTATATAGGATGAATGTGTGTCACAGGCACAGCTTGCCATCGTAATTCTTTTCTATGAGTATTTCTCAAAAAAAATGTACATTTTGAAAAAAAAAAGTGTGCTTTGAAACAGTTCAAAAGTTTTATATTTATAAATCATCACACAAAAAAAACACACACACAATTTTGAAGGATGAATATTAATCTTTAAGATAACGAAGAATTATAGCTATAATCCTACTTATTACCAAATATTTAGATATTTTAAAAATAGTCCTTTTTTACCTTTCATACAAAAACCTGTTTGCCACCCTAGCTTTTTCATGTATTTTTGTTTCATAAAATGCGATACGTAACTAAATTATTGTAAATTTCTTTGTATTATCGTTCTACAGTAATCGCAGTTTCTGTATCAAATTGATTTTCTATGGGGTGTCATAATGAATTGGCAATTTAAAGCAAAAAAACAAAATGAGTCGCTCTCATTTACTATTTCGTTATTTACTCTTTAGTTACGATTTATTTCTACTTTCCCATGGTTTCTGAACAATTCCGTATTTATTTTACATGGACAACAATAGCTGCACTCTGAATGGCTGTTGGCCTGACGTCTCCGCCATAACATCTATCGCGAAAATTAGTGAAAACGTGTGTGTTTTGTGGGATTACTTTTTCGTAACAGGCAGTAAAATCAGCGATTTTATATAGAACGGTAAGTCTTCATTTAACCATTTTTTGTAATACGTGTGGTACGAACATTTAGTAAGCTTTTATATTTGCTGTAACAAATTTTATCAAAAAAATACTTGTTTCTGATCTCATTTTGTCTAATATTTCGTTACGTTTTTTACGAATTTCGTTACGTTACGAAAAAGTACAACATAATGCTGAGTGTATAGGTACTGTTATTACCTGACTAAGCATAGTAATATTCACTACTTAATTTATTTCAAAAAATATAGAGCGTTAATAACAAAAGGATTGGATACTATCTGCTTTACAGAAGTGCCACCAGCAAAAAATTATCAAATCATTTAGATTACGTTTTTATGTGATTACTTCTTTTGTTTTTTTAGGAATGCCGCCAAAAACCAATGCCGAAAGGCAAAAAGCTTACAGAGAACGACTCAAAATGGATAAACATGATGGAACAAAAATAATTTTATTAAAATAGTATGAATGATTACTCCCTTATTTTATTTCTAACCCCTTAATATTACCCCGTATTTGGGTGCATACTTACAAATATTTCGAATTGAATAAATGAAGAGCATTCACAATATTTCGCCAATGTATAACAAGCCTTATGGCCTTACTATTTCGTTACTACCGTTTCGTTACGTACATTTTTTTTGAGAAATACTCCTATAGTTTTATTTATGTGTAGATTTCTTAGAACTCTTAGAAGATACAAGGTACTAAGAAGAGTCAGAACGTCTTAACAATGTTTTGATCAATTTGGCATTTTCACGCCTTAGCCTTTATCAGCATAAAGTTATAAAATAATATTAATAATAAGCAGCGGCGCGCATTTCTTTTATTTCAACGTGCCTACGTTGAAATAAAACAAATGCGTCAGGCAAAAGAAGCTCAAACAGCTGATTTGATAACAATTGTTTGGCCAGGTAGGCACCGCTCAATATTCTACGATTTTAATAACGATTTAATTTTCAAAATACTTTAATTTAGATCGTATTTGAATCGTCACAATTAACGGTTTATTTTAAAAAATACTATAATTTACGTAAAATCAGAGGAGAGCAACAGTTTTATTTTAAAGTTCATCTTCATACCACTGATAAAAAACCGTTGACTAAATGGGCACCGCCCAAATTTTCATATGCACTGCCCGCCTTTCCATCATCACATCATGATTTCAGAGTCCATTTTCATTGAGAATCAATTTAAAAAAAAACAGATGTAGGCAGTAGATGCTTTATTATTTAAATAACTGACGTTACTGACAATGCACTGCACTTCAATAGGTTTTCTATTGGTTTAACATAAATATTGAAATCAGCGGCGGGCATTTAGTTTTAATTTATTTAGCTAAACAGTAAATTATAAAGCTCAAATCACTGAGTTTCATTTCATCGTTAAAACACTGTTCACCAGTTGCACCACAAAATTTCATGGTTTCTGAGAGCTTTTCATTGAGAACATTAATCTTTAAAACATACATTAGGTACTAATATAAAATCAGAGTAAAGAAGGAAATCGTCGTGAAGTTAGAAGTTAAAAATATTTGTTTTAGAGCAAATTAATTTCTAAATAACGTTATTATTCGTTGCAAAATGTAATTCAAATGTATTTCAATAATCAATAACATTTAAAAAAAACTGCTAGATTTTGAAATGACATGCAAAGTACAATGAGTACAATGAGTTTTTAAATCTCAACTGCTGCGCCGTGTGTGAATCACGCTTACGAAGAATCAGCTGATCACTATCGCACTGTGTCTAATCATTTTCCGTTGTCTTATGATTGTTTAATGAAGAAACACATATTATCATATATTGTGAAATGCATTCGAACGTGCTAATTTTAATTTGAGATTTAATAAGCTACATGAAAATTACGGAAATCGTTGACAATACAATTTTTACGAACTTCACTAATTTTCCTTTCTATAAAATACGAGAGAACGAATTAAAATAATGCATTTTTTAAATAATTAAAACAAAATTATTAAAGATCTACATTTCTTGATTCTAAATTTCAATACGACGATAATACAAACAAAAAAAGAAATTGCGTAACCTAAAAACGAACCTAATAAAATTGGTAGAAAGGTGGATTAAATTATGATAAACCGAAAAAAAAAAACATTTTTCAAAAAGAAAATCCGAAAAATAATTAACTTGCAAAAAGAGAAATAAAGAAAACTTACCCAGTTAGTAGCATTTTGATGTATTAAAAATCTTGTAAAATGAATTGGCCTATCAACTAACATTAATTTACCACAATTAATTTTGCAAAAATCGACCGTTGGCTTTATTTTTTCAAGTTGTTGTAATCACTGTGTCCTTGCTTGTGCCCGGCGATGCAATGACCGTTTAAAACAAGAACAGATGATCAAGTAGGAAATTCAGTTAAATGTGGGTACATCTAAATTTTTCGTCATTAACGGATTTCGCACCCAAAAAAGTACCTACATTTCCAACTATTATTTCGTTCGGAAACTGTGCGGTGAAGTTTGTAAATAAAAATATTAACAATATTTTATGAATGGCGCAACTCGTTTTTATCATCTTTGAATGTTACGATAACCTGCTTGCATTACACGTAAATATAGGAAGTTGAATCATAATTCAGCAACAATCGCAATCGATTTGCTGCTATAAATCGGTTACTGCAGTTTATTTAGCCTTTCTACGAATGCAATTTGTAAAATCTTTGATACAATGGATTTTAAAAACATTTAACGTTGCTTTGTTCTAAAATTATTAACACATAGAATGTACTTAAATTATGTTTTCACAGTGGTACACAGTAATGAGGTTTTGAAATAGGTAGTTAAAGAAAAATCAAACGTGCACAGCATGCGACGTATCTAAGAAAAAGCATTGCACGTTTTTATTCCATTGTGTTGATTTGACTAATCTTACAACGGCGGATAGTGAAACAATAGTCTGTAATCGCTTTTATATCACTTTTTTTTACAGTAAAACGTTACTTCAGTAATTTATTCATGAAGTAAGCAATACTTGGCCAATAGTTATCTAAAGCAATACATAATCTACTATATAAAAATAAGTCGGGTTTTCCTACCTGACGATATAACTCCAGAACGCACGAACCGATTTCCACGGTTTTGCATTCGTTGGAAAGGTCTCGGGCTCCGTGAGGTTTATAGCAAAGAAAATTCGGGAAAAGGGGGTAAAACGGGATCCACGCGTACGAAGTCGCGGGCGGCCGCTAGTGCACTTATAAATAGATAGCCTATTTAATGTTATTCGTTGAAGCAGACATATGACATCGTCGATTCGTGTGATCAACGAGGTATTAAATTATTATCACTAATATTATTATTATAACTTTGAAATGTTTATTATTGTGAATGATAATACACATAATAAATAATAATTATGTATCTTTATGTCATCAAATAAATAATGTTACATAGCAAACTATCACAAAGAAAGTAATTTTCACTTGTCACTGATCTAAGAATGAAATGGAAACATTATTATGTGACCGTTAAGGTGCAGATTAGCAAGTTAGTACTTCTAGCACACAGTCCGCGTGTGTACGACTATGTCAAAGGTTTAAAACATAGAAAATAACTCCATTTTAGTTATTAGTTCACCGCTGAATGTCGCCCTTGCCACCACAGGTGGAAACGATCATTGCATAATTTGCAGTTAGCATTAAATTACTCTTTGAATCTTTAAAACGTTTCGTTCTAGTAACATAGGGGTAGTTCCATCGTCACTTATCAGTAGCTTGCTATTCTTTAAAGGAGTTTTTATATCACCGATCGTCATCAAAACAGGTAGGTACAATTTACGTATTCTTGTCAGCTATGAATAGTTATTAGTTATTATTCAACAACGCTTCAAAAGAATACATGACATACATAATAGACGTATTATCGCCGAACATTGACTTGAAAACTAAACTTTCTTTACACTTTACGCAAAATTAGTGGCTGTATATGCAAGCTGTAAGAAATTACGATAAGCGACTTACAAAGAGTGTTTTCATTTGCATCGCAAGTTAATTACGCAAGTTACATAAAACTTATAGACGGCCTTATGTCGACGACATTATGTTATACAACTATGCCTAGGCGCAGACCACCGACTTTTAGTTGGCCGATAGTTGGGCCCCGCCCGACTCTAATTTGTATAAAGAATCGGCCGACACCAAATCGGCGTAATGTGTGCACTTTCATACATCTCCATACCGACTGATTAATAGCCCGACTCAACTATCTACTACTTTGCCTGGCCCATTCCCATTTTATTTAGGTTCGGCCCTCCGCGTCATGCGTCTCCAGGCGGCTCGACTCAACTATCGGCCAACTAAAAGTTGGTGGTCTGCGCCTACGCAAAAGGTAGTACATATTAGATTGTATTTGATCACAATCACTCCTGCCTGCTGTGACACATAACTTAAAAATCCAATAAAAGTATCAGTCAAAATCAAATCGACTCACCTCAAAGCGTGGTCAGGGGTGGGGAACCTAAGCATGGCAGTGGAGGCTGTCACCCCCAACACTTTCCCTCCGCAGTTGTCCGCCAACCGACGCAGGCGCCGCGAAATGCGCTCCGGCGGGTGATCAGTTGGCAGATTCACCACTTCCATCTCGCACTTCGTTTCATCTATCGCCTTATCTTCCGCTGCGTACACCTATATGACGAAACAATATGTTATTCCTGTTTGGTTTGAGGGGGTTATAAAAAGAGTAACTTATCTAACTGTAATTAAAATTTACTTTAGGCGTTACAACCGTTTTATTTTATCGATATTGATAAAAAAATTAACAGTATAACACTCTCATAAGTAAGAATTTTGTTTTTTTTTTTCTTATATAAAATGTATTGGAATCTTATTTCAATGTGTAATTATTGTATAATCCCAATCACCATTCCCATAAATTATAGTTATTTTATTTTAAGTTTTTAATATCTGTAGTTGTATAAATTAGATAATAAAATAATAATAATATGTTTTATTTGGATTAACAAAATTAAAACAAATGGATGATAGGGTCTTGTGCTGTGTACCTTTGAATTCCTTGGCAGATTGGCAGTCAAATCATTGAAAGAGTAATGGGACGAGGCACACGCAATTAAGGCAGATGATGTGTTCTGTTTATGCACCAATATCACTTCCATACCTTTCCTAATACATAAATGTAATAAAATAATTAATAATAGAAGTATAATCATGCATGTGCAATAAATAATAATGATTTTACTCATATCATTGGAGCGTGATATAAACATCAACTAGTTAGAAACTTTCGGAATCTTGACACAAAATGTAATAGTAAAAAATAAAAATATGAATGGCAGCAGTGTGAATGAACATAACTCTAAAATTATTTCAGTGTCTGACGAGTTGCTTAACACCTAATATTAACTATTATAATAAATACAACACATATTTTGATAATTTAATTGCACATGCAATGTACAAATCTTATAAAAAATATTGAATAACCAACCTGAGTTCAGTGCCACTTGGCATAGAACATCACATGGTATTAGTGTACATTTTTTTTACAGTATAAATATATGACCAGAAAAACCAGCACCAGTATATTTACCTATATCTAAAGTCACTCAAGTCAGCGGCAAAGTTAATATCACCAGAGATCAAAACTATAACAGCTGGCCCATAGAGTTCAATAAACTTTCGCATGCATTGTCTCAACTTCTCATCGGCTGCATTCTTCTGTGAGCCACACACATGAAAGAGGTTTACCTGTCCACAAAGAAATAGGTTTTAAAATTGTCTCTTTACCACAAACAATATTACAGATCGATTCATCCACAAAGACGCGCCCTACCAATTATTGGTAGAGGGAAGCGCGGGGCGCAGGGAGTTTGATCCAAGCAATCCGAGCGTCATTATTGGAGTGTGCGTGTGCACTCATGGATAATTTAGTGTGTACCGAAACCGATAACACTCAAACATTAGCGGAAGAATGGCGGGGCGCGTCTTCGTGGATGAAACGATCCATAAAAATGCAATGTATGCATACCTGAGCATCATTGAGCTCTTGCAGTCTAAATTGCGCTTCTTTTCGTGCATCACAAACAACAATGAATTCTCCTTCAAGACGCCCTTCAACTAGGAACTTGGCACGAATAGCCTTAGCCACATCTATCGCAGAACAGCCACGGGGTACCTATAACAAGTAATCTTATAGTCACTATAATATAGTGTAATGTAGTAGAAAGGTAGTGAAGGTTGCGGCAAGAGCCTGGATGCGGGCAGCGCAAGACCGGTCATCATGAAAATCCTTGAAAGCCTTTGTCCAGCAGTGGACGTCATTTAGCTAAAACGAACAAACGAATGAAGACGAGAAATAAAACCAACATACCTGGCAGTTTTCAATATCCCAAAATATTCCAACAGGCACCTTATTCTGTTGTCTAGGCTTGTGATGACGAAATCTAGACCTGACACGGGGACGTTCGACACTTGTTAAGTAATCATCTCTAGTACTTCCTCCTATTTCGTCTGATGAATCTTCATCTTCGATGTCTGTAAAAGAAGAAATGTGATATACCTCCTTTCACCTAATGTTTTTAGTAAGGAATTGATTTGCACTTTGTGGCAGATAATGACCTATCAATTACTTCAAATGTGAGTTTTAACTGCTGCTGTTTCAGTGGAAATACATACACTTAATGTATGTGTATAAGGCTGTGTGTGTTCAGTGGAACTGAAACAGCAGCAGTTCCACATGAAAATTTTGAGATAGAGGTGAAAGCAGTGAAAAAATGTAGCAACTCAAAACAAAATCTATGTGGACAATATTATACCATATTGCTACTTTGATTTTTAAATGATACTGTCGCATATGCAGGTTCTTGAATTAAATAAAAGAGAGGGGATGCACAAATCCCTAATCCACTCATCCAAAAGATAAAAATTTCCATGCATGAGTCCTTCTTGAAACTTATTAGATTCTTTCTTTCATTTTGATCAATGAATTTTAGTTTGTGCATTTTGATACAATTCTCCTTTTTGCTATGACTATTTCACTACATTATATCCATTTAATTTAGACACTTATTGCATGAGTCTCTTTTCTACTCTACTTCAGTGGACCTGGAGACAGTAATAAGCTTGCCAAAGTTATAATAAGGGGATATTGATTTTTTTTTATAAAAACCAAGATATTCTTTATAGCAAACTTTACTTATTATATTATTTATTCATCACATATTATTTTTGTAAGAAGTGTGAGTTAGTAAAGTTATCAATCTAAAGACTTCTAAAACTGGATGTTGCTTAGGTACATTGAAAAATACAATGACCCTGCAATGTGGGGGGGGGGTGAGCAATCTGTCATTCTTAATAATAATAGTTATACTAATTAAAGTTAATTGGAGGAAAATTATATTCAAACAAACTACCATAGAGCAACTTAAGTTACTTTTGCTGATAAATCTTGAAATTGCGACTGACCTAATTAGATTTTCAAATTCTTATTGGTTATAATTTTTTAAGCTGATGAAACCCTTAATACCTATTAGTTAACTGCTTCAATGATAACCCAATTTGATATTCGCATGAGCTTCAATATCAATGTTATCTGCTCAACACTGAATAAATAATCAGAAACATTACGTCAAGTGAAATTTGTGATTTTTCAGTAGAATAACCATAAGGTGAGCACCTGTTCAAATGGCCTACATTATGAATGATAACTACATCATAAAATATTAATATAAAATACTTAAAATATTGTAACATAACACCTCTCCCAATTTAAAATAACACATTTATTGAGTTTTTCTTCTACACAATTTTTTCGCTGAGTCACTATGCAATTAAATATTTCCTATTTGTATTGAGTTGAATTAACCTAATAAAAAATATGTTTATGAAAATTCAATATGAACACACAACAGTACAATGTAAATAAATACTGATAAGAAATATCCAATAAAGCTGTTTACGTGTCATATTTTTTTCATGCAATCATAAACGGTGATAAACAGTAAAAAATATCATCATAATTTTCATACTTTTTTTCAATCTCTAGTTATTTACATAAAACCAGTTCAGCATTCCATTATTAGTGAAATTCGCCGAGCAAATCTAATAGGAGTATTCTCACCTGTAATCCATAAGCGCGGAGGTAAAGGTATTTTCATAGCTGGACTAGAAATAGTACTGGGTAGACCTTGAGCCGAGTGACTTCTTCCCTTACTGCTAGAGGGTACTGCACCATCACGATCCATATTAGAACCCATTTTTCAGAACTATCCACGCTAATTACGACTAAAATCTTAGATAATAGGCATATGTTTCTCAAAACAAAGAAAACTGAGGCTACCAAGTAGTAGCCACAACACACATCACACGTACAAAAACTATCTTTGGGTTGGTATCCTATACATTAAATGCTTAAATCTGATAAGATTTGCGTCATATAAGAAAACAAAAATTACAAAATGTAAAAACTAAAACCAATCCACACTTTCTACGCCATAATCCGTAACCAACACACATAAACAAAGAGCATAAAAGAGTCACATATCCAAATCATCTCATTTCGATCGGTCCCCCACACACTCGCACAGCAACTCGAAAATGAATGAACAATGAACGAACGAAACGATTATGAACGTCTTTATTTTTTTTTTAAATATCGACCACCATTTTCAAGGGTGAATAAAGGTAAATGCTCATCGCATGAAAAGTTGAAAAAAAAACACTGGTCGAGTGCAAGTTGGACTCACACACGGAGAGGATTCAAGTAGGTCCGGAGAAACTTGTAAGTTTGTATACCTTAATTCTTTAGAAATTTCCTTAAATGTAAACAAACATTTCTGCACACAATTACACCATAATCACTTACGTGTTCATAATATCATACACATTATTTCACAAGCCCATAAAACCAACTTTATTCTCACGATTATACAAGTTTGGAATCAATCTTTAAACAAATTATTTTAGCAAAATATGTGAACGATGAAAATTTGTGAGACTTGTCAAATTGACTTGAAGTTTAAAATTATGTGTTATCTCCATGTTGTCTCTGACACATCAGTGTTGTAACCTGTAAGTCATAGACAATAATCGGTAAATTTAATCGATTTTATTTCAATTATTCAATCATTTTTATTACTGATTGCATTTAAATAGATTTAAATCATAAAGTTAATATTCCTTCGGAATAGAGCAACAAAGAATGAGCGAGCGAGATGTCACTATCTGCAACCCTGTGTGATAAAAAGAGATGTGTGATGCTGTCATCGTCACGTCAATATAGTTCCAAAATACTGGACTGTCCTGTCGATGACATTGACAGTGGGGCGCCACCGTCAATACCGGATCGCTGGTTCAGATTTTTGCCATGTTGGAAACCATATAGTTGAACGATGGTAGCGCCCCCCTGTCATTGAGTTTGGTGGGACAGTTCAGCGTGGGTCATCTATAGAACCATTTTTGCAAAAGATTTGACAGGCAGTGACACTAAAAAGGCACAAAGAAAATTTTAATTCATAGTTTTTTATAAAAATATCGTAAAATCCTGTTTATTTTTGGAAAATTTGTTTTCTAATATAATGGTGACCTGTTCCGTCCTTGATTGTGATGTACACCAAAGGAATAATCCTGCAAAATATTAATTACACAGGTAAATTTATTGAAATCGACACCTCCAAACTTTAGCTTTATTTTTGTGAATGCGCTTAGAATTTTAAGCACTAAGTGTGATAATTATGTTCTTTAAACATTAATTTAAGTTGTAAGCAAAGATTTCATGCTCATAATCCAGAATTTATGAATATTTTGTGTAAAGAAATAATTTTCGTTTTACACTAGGGTTGTACCACAATCGATAAATATATTTTCTGCGCTGTTTATCACAGTCACTGCTGATTATGTAGGTACATAAATGGCGTTTGTATGTGAATATAGAAAAGTATTATTTTGTAATTACCTGTTAGTTAATAAACTAAACTAAATATTACATACTAAATATAATAATAAATATGTTCATGCACACAGATGTTTGTACTGTGCGGGAATTGAACCCGCTACCTCCGGAATAGTAGTCCGTTTCGAACCACTACACTATACGGCCAACAACGATTATTACATCGTTAGAATCCTATTTTCTTACGTTATCGTCAGAATTATCATTTTTTAATTATTGTTTTACTCCTACTAATATTATAAATGCGAAAGTTTGTATGGATGTCTTGATGTTTGTAACTCTCACTCTTTCAAATAAATAAGTTGAATAATTTTAATCTTCTGAGTTTTTTTTTTATTTTCTTAGGCCACTCTCCCAATTCCCATATACCTACAATCCCATTCCATCCTATTCTATTTATATTATTACTGTTAGGTGTTAATTAATATTTAATCGATATCGATATTCATGTGAAAAGTAACGACATACATCACTGACATGCACACATATTTATTTTTACACACACATATGACATCTCCTTTTTGGTTTCGTTTGACAGCTCGTGATTGTTGCTCTATTCCGAAGGAATATTAACTTTATGATTTAAATAGGGACAATGTATTTTTTCTTCATTGAATGTACTACTAGTTGTATAATGCATTGCTTTATAAAGCATTATAAATTATTTCTATAGGTACGTAAGTACTACAATAATTTCAATCCGCGATTAACGAGAGGTTTTGTCGTCTCACTAGGGCACAGATTAAAAATGTTTTAATGTCAGTTGGCCATATTTGTTTACATTTAGGGAAATTTCTAAAGAATCCGACTTTAAAATATTATATTTTTTTAAAATTCCGTGTCAATTAGATAGATGGCAAAATTCCGGAATGGTAACCACTTTATTAAGTTGCTTACTTTGGGGCTAGCTGGCGCTGTGTGAAATTGTCCAAAGATTTATTTATTTATTATTTATAGCCTGACCAGGAACATAAAAACCCTGGCATAGAGGCGCGTCAATTGCAACTGATTACAACATTTTACATTTCGCATCTGAGCCCCGATTACGGTAACTTTTAACGTCCTAAAAGTTACCGTAACTAACTAACTTTTAAAATCCAGACACGCTTCATCGATTCTGCGATACGATTGGTCAAAACAGCTGACGTACGCTGTTTACGCTGGCGTACGTTAGCTGTTTTGACCAATCGTATTGCAGAATCAGAAACGCGTCTGGATTGGAGACGTTAAAAATTACCGTAATCGGGGCTCTGGTATATAGCAGTGACGTCACATCGACGCTCCTGATACGAATGGGGCGAATGCGGGGAGGTGTGCAGATGAGTGTGAGGAGTCTCGTATTCTAGCGAGGTGCGCAGTTAGCTTAATAAGGTTGCATGTTCCAGCTTATTTTGTGCGTAGGATCAGTCTATAGAGATTACTAAGTCAATGCTAATGTCAAGCTCTGATGCATTCATTCACTACTCACTCACTCAATTATTTTCTGATTAGCTGTCACTCTGATGAGCTTGCATTTATTTTGTGTCTGAAAAATAGCGTTTTGTTGTGCTGTAATTACTGAATTAAATAAGGTATAATAAGCATAATCTTCTTCCTTACTGGTTTCAATCTTATTTAAGATTTAACATTTATAACCGTGTTGTATTTCACATCTGCTCACCTGGTAAATGTTAACCACGTCTAACTCCTGTTATTTTCAGAAATTTATATAAAAATGACTACAAACGGAGATATTGGTGGCCTAGATGCCAGTGGAAAAATAATTAAAATGGAAGTAAGTACAAATTCTCTTCAAATTCTTTGTTCTCGATGCACAAAGACAGTATCTTAATCATGTTTCATAGACCAAAAATTAGTAGTAGGTACCTAATCTATCGTTACATTTTATATGTAAAACTACCACACGAGCTAATAATCTCGAGACTTTAACATCCATCAAAGTGTTGGAGTGCATCATCTTATAATTTTATCCTATTCCAACATTTTATCTATTTTTTACCCGACTGCGCCAGAAGGAGGGTTATTTTGTTTTTTATTTAAGTTATCTGTTCACATTAAATAATCTTATTGCAACATTATTTATTTCTATATTAAATGAATTTCACATATTTCAGGTGGATTATAGCACCACTTGCGATGAAAAAATTCCCCTTTGGAAATCATGGGCTTCCAAAGGAAAGGTACAAGAAGCTATAGACCAGCTACTGGCTCTTGAGAAGCAGACGAGAACGGTAATTTATTGTCCTATTGATTTATAAAATTTACAAATGTCTAAAATTACCTTAATTTTTACGTACAGACTAACATTCTTTTTTTGCGAATGATGAATTTGTAAGGTTAAAATATAACAACTTGTTTTGTTCTACAGGGAGCTGATATGGCATCTACTGCTAGGATTTTAGTAGCTGTAGTCCAAATTTGCTTTGAGGCTAAGAACTGGTCAGCTCTGAATGACCATATTGTACTTCTTTCAAAGAGACGGTATGTATCCAAAACACAGTATTCTTTATTTCTTTTTTTATTTCAGCTCTTCTGTTAATTATTTAGTTGCTGCTTTTCATGTGTGGTACTTCCTATGAGAATGAATTATGAATTTCAGGTCACAACTCAAACAAGCAGTCGTCAAAATGGTCCAAGAGTGTTGCACTTATGTTGACAAAACTCCAGATAAAGAGACTAAAATAAAACTCATTGAGACCTTAAGATCTATCACAGAGGGCAAAATTTACGTTGAAGTTGAACGGGCCAGGCTGACTCACATTTTGGCCAAGATCCGTGAGGAAGAAGGCAATATCGCAGAAGCTGCAAAGATCATCCAAGAATTGCAGGTCGAAACGTATGGGTCAATGGATAAACGGGAGAAAGTTGAGCTTATTTTGGAACAGATGAGACTGTGCTTGGCTATAAAAGACTACATCCGTACCCAGATTATTTCTAAGAAAATTAATACTAAGTTCTTTGAAGAGGATGATACACAGGTTTGTTACATATTTGCATCACTAAAATTGAATATTTTCCTTCTACATCATCATAGAATCCTGATTTTTAACACTAAGGCTGAGTTGCACACCCTAACTTTAGCAGTAACTATAACAATAACTGGTGTGTTTTGTATGGGGTTTGACAGATTTATGACAATCGTTAAAGTTAAAATAAGATGGTGCAACCCAGCCTATTATGAGAACATCTCTGAAAAATTTTGGATTTCTTCTTTTGTTGTTGATGGTGACCCTAACTTCCGCCAACGTCACGTGCGCAGCTTTTACACAAAGCAAAATAAAATTTTGGAATTTGTAGGTACATCCTCTTGTGTTTAAAATAAAACTTTTTGCACTTTATTTGAAAAAAATTTCACAGGAGTTGAAAGAAAAGTTCTACCGATTAATGATTGCGGTAGACCAACATAACGGCCAGTATCTCGCCGTCTGCAGACACTTCAGGGCTCTGGGCCAGTTAGCCGGATCAGATGCGCTGGTCGGCAGTGTGGTGTTCCTAGTATTGGCTCCGTATGACAACGAGCAGGCGGACTTGACACACAGGCTCAATGAAGACAAGGATCTTGATAAGCTGCCTGAGTACAAGTAAGTTATTAAAGAAAGAAGAATTAATCTGTACTGATTTTATAGAACTTTTGCACATACATAGAGGGTAATGGACCTGGACCTCTCTGACTTCACTATTATTTTAAAAAGACATCAGGACTTAGAAGAGAAAATTTATGAATTTTAGGCAGAGTTATTTACCTACAATTAATTAAGTTAAATTAAAATAGATTGTTTAATTATCTGTTTGTCTAATTTGATCACTGAGTAAGGGAAACTATTAATGTTGAATGTTATTGTTTCACAACTTCACAATTTGTTTTGATTTCAGACAACTTCTTGGTCTCTTCATCAACCCTGAAATCATTAGATGGAACACCCTGTGCTCCATGTACGAAAAGATGCTTCGTTCTACTCCATACTTCGATTCCGCAGATGAGAAGGGCCAGGAACGCTGGAACGATCTGAAGAACCGTGTTGTAGAACATGTAAGTAGTCAAAACTTTTATTTATTTTACACGATTCAAGTTTATAGTGGTATCTGTACCTTCACAAGTTTATTAGGTGAGAGCTTAACAAAGATAAAAATTAGTGTTTATTTTTCAAAAGTGTTACACAAATTGTATCATTCGTTTCAGCCAAATGATGTCCACTGCTGAATCCTTCATGGATTTCCACAATGACGGATCCTTGTATAATCGTTGAAAATCGGCTGACTTTAAAAAAACTATTTTTTGCATTAATGATAGACATATCCGGCTCGAAGGACCAAAACTTTACAACACTGTCCAGGAAATTCTAAGTTAAACCTATTGTTTCAGAACATTCGCATTATGTCTATGTACTACACCCGCATCACGGTGAAACGTATGAGCCAGCTGCTTGGCCTCAGCGAGTCAGAGACGGAGGAAGCGCTGAGCCAACTCGTGGTCAGCACGATCGTGAAAGCCAAGATCGACCGGCCGGCTGGCGTTGTACACTTTAGGTAAGCGTTTTAACCCGTTCTGTACTGAAAACGCACGGTTGTGTTTTTTTTTCGATCGTAGCGCCTACGTTTTACGTGATTTCGTATTTTTTCACACGTAAAGCACGTTCTGCCGACGCAATGCCTGCGCTGACAACATATTCGTCTGTTTTGATATGTTATTTTAAAGCAAATGCAAATAAATCATTACTAAGGTCGACATGTCGTAACTTTTGGGCAGTTTTGACATTTTCTATTCGGTAGAGAACCGTTGGGCGATTATCACAGTGCACCGCGCTCCGCCGCGGTCCGCGTGATTACATATAACAAATCCCGCGCGCAGACGCGTTGTCAGTGTATTGTGCCGCGCGTGTTTTCTATACAGACTGAGGTACTTGCATACAATGATTAAATCTGTCGTCCCGCGTACCGCGGCGGAGCGCGGTGCAGTGTGATAATCGCCTTAGACAGACACATCGTTTGGCCCTATCGGAAAGTAGTCTAACTCTAAACGAAAAGCAAAACTCGTTTATAATATTTTGGGGCTAGATGGCGCTGTGTGTAATTGAAAATAATTATGATACAAGTTTGCCGATTTTTTGGCCATCGACTTCGAGTCGCCAAATATTGCATCTGTGTAGTGACCATGCATTTCTAATAATATCTCATTGACTGCGTAATAATATCGTGCAATATTGTAACGGAATTAAAACATTAATAATCATCATTGTTTTGGCGAAAGTCCAAACAAGATAGTGATATTTAATGAGGGCTATCGTTTTTATACTTAACAGTTGGCACCCCTGGCGATTGACAGGACCTTTCTCTACAGTGGCGCCATCTTGATGAGTGCAAATGCGATAGTCCTCCTACCACTTTAGCGCTCACAAGTTGGTGCCACTGTCTTCGCTACTAGCAAGTGACAGGACCTTACTCTACAGTGGCGCTAACTGGTGAGCGCTAAAACGATAGCCCTCATTGCCCCAACATGTAAAGACAAGACACTATCGTTAATTTGTCCTGAAATTGTTCCAGCTTAAACATGGACGCATCGGACCGTCTCAACGAGTGGTCAAATAACTTGAACAGCTTGATGCAACTTGTGAACAAGACGACACATTTGATCAACAAAGAAGAATGCGTCCACAAACATCTTCTGGCGACAGCCGAGTAATTAATTTAGCGTAACGTATCGAGTCTGAAAATGTATTTTTATTATTTTCTTTCCTACAGTAAAACTATTCTACTGTGTAGAAACTTTAATGGAATCAATTTAATTTTCGTTTAACGTCTCTTTAATGTAATCAGTGTCCAAAATAATGATTTTGTATCTTCAAAGTGAAAATCCAACTGGTATTGGACTATTGTCAGTTCACTGTTAGGTAAATTCGAAATAAATATACTAAAATAACACCAGTGTTTTATTATTGTATGACCTTGATGTGCTTTAGTGGACCTCGACACCTGCAGACTTACCAAATTTCGATATGCATCGGTATCTAATGATAACTGAAATTGTGATAACAACGCTCGGTCTGTCAGTGATTAACAGTGCCTCGCCTAGATTTAGAGCTAATTAATTTAAAATAGTTTTTGCTTAAATTAAATTACTAAGTAATTCAAGATGATTCTATTGCTTATAACATTGTTAATTCCGGCCAGTCTCGTAGTGATCTTTAGGTTTATAAATGCTAAGCATAATCAACCGATTTTTGGAGTTTATCAAGTAAAAAATAAATATTACTGGTTTAAATTAATAATAATGTTTATCATTCTGAAAATGAGGCAGGTGAGTACATACCATGTGTTTATTTTTAAAATAACATAGAGAAGAAGCAGAGTAGCATTGGTTCATTAAAGAGCTGTAAAAATATTATTGGTTAATTAATTAATGTACTTAAGTGTCTCAATGTTAGATTAGTCGGCACCAAAGGTTACAATGATAAAAATAAATAAACTTTAGGTACTTCCAGACAAACTACTTTAACTACATACTTATTGCAAATAACGCCTCCATGGTTTAGTGGAAAGTCCTAGGTTCGATTTTTGGGTGGAATACCTATAATCTCTCAGCAATATTATAAAGATTTATTAACACGTTAATTATTTACAGCTAGTGGCTCATATAAAGCACTTGATGGCCATTGAATTAGGGGAAAGTTCAGATGGCACTATTCACATCCACAACGACGAAATTCGCTTGGAGGAGAAATATTTTCTAGGAGACAATCCTAAGGTAAGTTCCAGAAAAGGGTCACATGGATTTTATAATTTACTAATGAAAAATTGGTAATGTTTATTCTTTCAATTTTTAGGCGATAGATGGAGTTTATTTTAATGGAATGACCCGGAACGGAACTGCTGTGATTTGCGGAATTGCACGAAGGGCTGGACATGTTTGTGATGCTTTCTTATATTTAAAGGTACATAATTAATTGTAAATGATGTAATTAAACCAATACTGTCTTACCGATGAATGGTTGTTTTTTTTTCACAGGTTGAAAATGAAGAGCTCCTACTGTCTCCATGTCTCCCTGATACGTACCAGGTACAAACAGTCCACGAAGCGGGAGAGTACAAGATACAAGGGCTAGAGATCATCAACTACATTCCCATGCGAGCTTGGCATGTCTCTTATAAGGGCGAAATGAAGTAAGTGACAAGATTAGTATAGATTCTTCAGCTTCCTCTCTTCTTAGCTCTAAATCAAAGTGGAGTTTCTCAGTAGATGGCACAGTGTAAACGGTTCAAGGACACTTCCTAACTGCATTTTCCCTGGACACTTTGCTCTGCGCCATCGATTTTTCCAAACAAGTGTGAGAGACACAAGAGTACATTAATGGAATATTATCCTACCTTGATAACTTTTCAGACTTCGCAGTAACCCAGAGAAACTTGTCAAGGTGGAGCTGCAAGCCACCTGGAGTGCACGCTGGTCTCCCTTTAACTACGACACTCAAATGTCTGCACTTTGCATGGCTAAAGACATTGCAAGAGAGCAATGGTCCCGGGACTACTTCAAAACGCTGAAAAAGTACGTTGCAATTTAAAGTTCTATATCTGGCCACTAGAGGCTTTGTAACTTTGTAACAGTAATTCGTATAACCCGGTCTTGTTAGCTGCACACCAGGCTGCCGTGACGTCACATCGATGATGAAGTTTTGAATGTTGCCATCTCTCACGCAAAGCGAGAAGCCAGCGCGAGCGACGGTAACAGATAGACCCGAAACTACGTAAACGGTGTTTCAGTGTAGACCTCCTGGTACGGACGGGACAAACGCGGGGAGGCGTACGAGCGAGAGCCATGTGCGCAGTTAATTTGACCGGATTGTTTATCTTATTTCGTGCACTAATTCGACTGCTATTTTTTAAAGATTACACCAAACACATTATGAACAAATGGGTTTCCTAAAAGGCACAGTAACTATCGATGGCAAAGAACACACTTTGAACACGCCATGTGTGAGAGACCACAGTTTTGGTGAGTTTAAAAATAAGTAACTAAGACTTTTTTAGAATTTATGTAGGGAATGTTATGTAGGTACTTACCTAATATTTTAACTTTACAGGACCCTTCCGTGACTGGAAGACATTCCACCGCTATGTCTACCATTTTATTTTCCTCGACAATGGTGATTGCATGGCAATTGGAATCGTTTCGCAGCCAGCTATTTTGTCGCAGTAAGTAAATACATTAAAACAGCTCAGTATTTGTTCACCTTACAAAAGCACCAGAAATTAAACTTTATAAGTATTATACAAGTACCTACAAATAAGTTCTTTTTTATTTGCAGTCTTACGATTGGATACGTTTGCCGCCACTCTGATGGCAGCGTGTTTCCGATCCAGTCATGCGATTTTAAACTTTATCAGCACGGAGAAGGGCAAGTGCTTCCAAAAGACTACGGATTTCTGTACAAAGCTGGTAAGAAAAAATAATTTACTTCTGACACAAATGAAGGCTGTCGTAATTGCCCTCACCAGATGGCGCCACTTTCAGGCAGGGATGTTAGGGATATGAAGTTTTGGTTATGGATACGGTTATGGATATTAGAATAATATTATACCGGTTTCTGTTACGGTTACGGATATTAGAATTTTAAAAATGTAAAACTCAAATAGTAAGATGCTACGCGACCCACATAGCCATTTTATGTTACTATGACGACACCTATGATAGAAGGTAAAACAGGCGGGGATATTGGGTGGTGCCAGGGAATGCCAGACAAGTAGGTAACAAATATTAAAATTTAGACTCCGCCTTTATCCGAAACTTTTCAATCAGTTTCGGTTATGGTTATAATGGATATTTTTTTATTTCGGATATCCGAAAGTTCAGTTACGGTTACGGATATCCATAACATCCCTGCACGCTACATAAGACAGTGGCGCCAAATATTGAGCGGTAGGTGGCCTATCCATATTTACACTAACAAGGGTGTGGCGCCACTGTTGATTAAGATCCTAGCACTCATTGAGAAACATTTTTTTTCTCAGATGGCAAGATAAGTTCCGTTCGAGTGCAAGTGAAAGATGAAGAAACATTCTACATCGGTAAAGACAGGGTTTCGAAATTCTACGAACGCTGGTGCGACGTTGAAATCGACGGAGTCAAGGGCTGCGCTTGCGTCGAATGGCAGTACAATAATGTAGTAAAATCGTAGAAAAAATGTAGATAAGATATACTTACGCCCGTATTCACAAACGATACTTGCTTAAGTGAAGCAGCAAATCGAACGCACAGCGTTGAATAGAGTTCTGTGATTGGTTAATGTGTGATCCTGTGCGGCCACGCGCACTGTGGGACCTCATAGTAATGTTTGTGAATACGGGCGTTGGTCAATAAGTAGTTTGTATAGTCGACCGCACATCATACTATGCCGGGCAGGGATCGCCAACCTTTTTGTGATGGTAAAGCGAAAGTAAAAATTGTTTGAAAAAAATCCAGATTTCAAAAGCCACTAAAACTTTCATTTCGCATTTTATGTTATGCTTGATGTACCTACCGTCGACTGTATGTATCAATTTTTTGGTCAAGTATCAAAAATAATAGTCTTTTTAGCGAGAAAGATAACTATATTTAGCGTAACATTTCAATAACTTAGGTTGTAAAACTTATGTTTATTCATGAAATATAGACAGGAAAATATATCAATGCTACAACAACTTCAGCTAGCACTCGCTGGCGAAATTAAATTCACATATGAACACAGTAATAGATATATTACTGCGTATGTCATATTTTAACAGTAGAGAAGTTAAAAGTAATATATATTAAGTTTAATTTGTTGTCTTCATAGAGTCAAAGAGTGTTTGTGATTTTAGAGGATGGATCAATTAATTTGCATTTTGTATTGTCTAATACAATTCAGCAAGTGCTTGCCTTTAAAAGATAACATGTCATTTTTTAAGTAAGTACCTAGATTGTAATTAATTTAATAAACTGAAAGATTAAAGTGCGTTGATCGTCACAAATCAGCCTTTTAATTTAGTTCTTTACTTTTGCTTTTGTTATGACTGATATATCTTTAATAAGGCTTTTCTTCTGTGTACTTCAACCTACCACAGTGACCAATTTCCTCAATGAATTTTGAACATTACAATACAGACATAAAGTTCAAATGTCACTGAGGAAATTCGGACTTCATCAAGTTTAACCATTCCTTATTTTGAATGACTAATTGACCATAAACCATTTTAGCTTAGCAAGCTACAATCACGACTTTGTGGTCAATTTTAGGCGCATTACACCACGAAATAAGCTAACTTAGCTAAACTTAACTTCACTTTCGCGTGGTCCCTTTTCTATTCCGTTTAAATTACTTTATATCACTCTAAAAATATCAAACAACGTTAGATAAACTAAGTTAGCTTCAGGTGGTGTGAAATGCGCCTTATTACATTATTTAAAGCCTGAAACTCACCGGATTCGTAAGCTTAAATTTTATGTACCCGTGTCACGTCCCGTCTTATAAAGATGATCAAAAGAAATGATAATACAACTGATGATAATATAGTGGGCACAACCCTAATATCTAGATTAGTGACGTCACACTTTCACAGTTTCACGTTTACGCGTATGAATCCGATGTGTATCAGCCTTAAACAGGTTTCATTTATCAATTCCAATTTCATTTAACAACAGCTTTACATAAAACGTGTGAATATCAGAAACGCCTTAAATAATGTGCAACTATGATAACAAGCGAAAAGAGTATGTAATATGAATGTAGGTATAGAATATAAATTCGAGTGTATTATAAACTTTCTGTATGTATTTTTATTACAATGATCCTATAACCTCTGCTATTTATATTGTGAAAAATATTCACATAGAAAACCATTAAAAATATTTTATAGGCATATTAGACAAAATATTGAACATTTATGTAAGTTACTAGTATCTAATAAATACCTATAGGCTATTAGCACAAAAATACAAAATTCTATGCAAGTACAGTCAGCAACATGTTATTTACATATGTATTTCTGTTTGGCTAAAAATATAACAATGAGAAATACTAAGTATGTGTGTATTTTTTGAAAGTTGATAATTATTATCAGTATACTTTTTTCGCTGTTTATTTCATTAGCATTTGCATAAAAACAGATAAAATTACAAAAAAAGAATTTGCCAAGGCATTCTTAGACTAATATTTTTTATGAAGTTCCATTAAAAAAAAATTACACATTTTCGATTTCTTGTGCGTTTGTTTTTATTATGCTGACTGCACTTATGATTTGACATAATATGACATTTAGATGAACCGACTCTGAAGTACAAATAATAATACTTGTAGATTTATACAGTGTGAGTCACGTTAAAGTGTACATATGAAAATAGATGAAACTAGACCTATTTTTATCGACAAAAAAGAGGTCAAAAATTTTTTGAGATTTTTTTTTAATTTTTTATAGAATTTTTTTTCTTCCAATTACTTATTGTAAAGAAAACGTAATAACTTTTAAACCAAGCGATATATCCTGATAAAATAAAAACAGTAATAATGCTAAATAACAGGCGATACTAAAAAAATACACAAAATACACAAAAAAGGCCAACAAATAATAAAAAATGATACTTTTTGAAAAAAATCTGCTTTTAAATTCGTGTTTTTTTTGGTTATTTTATAATTTTCTCCAAAAAATGCCCCTATAACCGGTGGTTTTTATTACTTTGTATTATTCTCTATCGTATTACCTTCGTAAAACAAAAAATCGCATGTCTCTATCCCTATCACAACATTTGCTATGATCGTTTGAACATAGGCCTGCCACAACATTATTCTCCGCTACAGGTAGAGACAAATTTAATTTTAACTAAAATGCTTATTTTACTTCGAAATCTTTGGTTTTTATTTGAAATCTAACTTGTCTTTATCAAAATTACAAATCTAGAGCCATTTTCAGTTTCGTTGTTAACGAAGCGTTGAATGGCGCGCCCGGAGAGGCTTAGTTCAAACGATCATAGCAAATGTTGTGATAGGGATAGAGACATGCGATTTTTGGTTTTATAAAGATAATACGATAGAGAATAATACAAAGTAATAAAAACCACCTATTATAGGGGCATTTTTTTGAGAAATTTATCAAATAACCAAAAAAATACGAATTTTTAAGCAGATTTTTTTCAAAAAGTATCATTTTTTATTATTTGTTGGCATTTTCTGGGTATTTTATGTATGTTTTTAGTATCGCCTATTATTTAGCGTTATTACTGTTTTTATTTTATCAGGATATACCTCTTAGTTTAAAAGTTATTACGTTTTCTTTACGAGAAGTAATTGGAAGAAATAAAATTCTATAAAAAATTAAAAAAAAGTCTCAAAAATTTTTTGACCTCTTTTTTGTCGATAAAAATAGGTCTAGTTTCACATATTTTCATATGTACACTTTAACGTGACTCACACTGTATGACTAGTACTATAGATACACCTTCGAGTTTATATTATTATTAATTATGCGTAACAAATGGAAGACAGACTGATTTGTTCCTCCTGCAAATACTGAAATGATTATAAGTTAGCGGCCGTGATTTATTTATATCTTTGGATGGTACAAATATAATAACTATGATACTATGGTAGTATATTATCTAGTAATAATAACTCATTGTAGCAAACTATCAGAATGTCAATTTCAGCAGGTAATAATTATTTTCTGCAAATGTAAACTTACATGACAGTTTTTTTAGAAAGGACATCTTTTTGAAGAATTTTGTTTCTTAGAAATAAAGTCCGAAAAACTATCGTTCCAATTAACTAGCAAACTAGATCATATCCAAATCAAGACACCAAAAACTTTTTGGAATACTTCACTTTATTACCCTTTACATCTACTATCTACTGTTTTAGTCTGATCTATCTACGTCACACAACAACAATATTTAGTAGTAAAATATTACTGATTGGCCTTTAATTGACAGTCGATTGACCAATCAGTAGGTTAGTAACAGCAAGTCAATATTGACTTGATTTTAGACAACACAGCTAAAACATACAGTAAAGAAGAACGGTCATCTGTGACCCAGGCCCGACAGAGACGAGACATACCTCAGTTTTTTTGTCATGTCTTAATTAGTTAAATTATATATTTTTTATATTCGAAATCTATGTATAACACCAAAATATTACCCTTTGTTTTTGTTTAGGCGTTATACAAAAACTAATACAAAATGCTTATTTATCACCAAAATTGGTAAATGTATGTAACTAAATGTCTATAACAGCTGCTATGGAATGTATCTAGGTGACCTGGAGATACAGCCGGATTATACAGGGTGGAAAAAATAATAATTTACAAAATCCAAAAATTCAATGTTACCAGCTTCCATAATCGGTACCCTATTATTGGTACCATTTGAAAGAGCTTGTAAAGCACTTTCAGAATCAGTAACTAGTTTTCCGATATCTTGTATAGTTTAGAAATAATCGAGTGAGATCACTTATCGTTCCATATGTATAACCACCCTGTATAATCCGGTTGTATCTCCAGGTCACCTAGATACATTCCAGAGCAGCTGTAATAGACATTTAGGTACACATACATTTACCAATTTTGGTGATAAATAAGCATTTTGTATTAGTTTTTGTATAACGCCTAAACAAAAACAAAGGGTAATATTTTGGTGTTATACATAGATTTCGAATATAAAAAATATATAATTTAACTAATTAAGACATGACAAAAAAACTGAGGTATGTCTCGTTTCTGTCGGGTCTGGGTTTTTTTTGTATGGGGCGTGACCGTTCTTCTTTTGAAGACAAAAGAATACAACTGTTAATTCATACATCTCTAGATTTGCCTCCTATCACATAAATAAAAAAAAAAAAAAAAAAAAAAAAAGATTTCACATCTGTTGAAAAATATTTTGATCATTAAATAATGTTAAAGATAATGTTTCGGATAAATTATTGATTTGTGAATACTTTATTTATTTGGACAATTGAAACCACCATCAACACCCCATAGAATCCCATAGATTGAAATAAGTTGAACTTTAAAATAAATTTTATTGTTAGTCAATGGTGTCAACTCCTTTTTTCGGTAAATAATCAATAAAAATAGACAAAGTAATGAAATAAATATTACAAAATTAATGGGATAAATCAAGATTTAATTAAAATAATTGTATTTTTCGTCTTTTACAGTTCACTATCATATTCCCACTCTTTTCTTTTCCCAAAAACCCCAACACCACACTCTTACTTAACTAACGAACAATATGTATACCTTCAAGATAGTTAATTTCTTAGAAACTTCTAATATACAAACTTGTAAACTTGTGACTGGTTTAAAGTTTAGAATACAAAATAAATATTAAAGTCAGCAGTTGGCGTCGCATTGTTGATTTTTCGTTACCACTTCTTTATCAGTGGCAAATAATAAATAAGTAATAAGACTTATAATCTGGAACGACACTCCAAACTGGGAAAAAAAGCGTTTTTACCAATACGTCTGTTCAAATAACAGCATTCAAGCTTAAACTCTCTTATATGAGAACAGCATAACAAGCTTACACTGTGCTCTTATACAGTTGTAATAGCAGCCATTTTGCAATAAAAATGTATGGACTGATGTACTGTCGACAGTACATTGTTATTTTAGCATCGTTTCGGAATAAACGCCTTACAAAAAGTTACAAATCACGACGCAAACCGCTACGATTAACAATTCTTTTAGTTATTAATAACATAAACATATTACTACGGTCTTTTGTGATATTTGGAATGGTTTCGAGACTAGAACCAGTAAATCACAGCACCCAATCAATACGAAATGTTCAAAACACTTCATAAGACGGTCTACATAACACAGTGTTAAGGCAGGAAACATCGAGTTTTGTATTATAAACATTATAAATCTACGTAGTATAAAAGCTCAATGCTACGAGGGCTTCACCCTTATACAGGGTGTTAGGTAAATGGGTATATGAGCCGACACTAGCCCATGTTAACATGGTCATATAAATGGTATGGTTAAGTCAGAAAACTGATATCTTCATTTTAATTATTTTAATTTTCATACAAATCGGATTTTATAAAATTTATTTTGTATGAAAATTAAAAAAAATAAAATCATGATATCAAATTTCTGACTTCACCATACCATTTATATGCCCATGTTAACATGGGCTAGTGTCGGCTTATATACCCATTTACCTAACACCCTGTATAGTTGAAAATTATGTAATGTACCTACCTATATTAGACATTTACCTGCGGTTGTCAAAGTTTTCATTCATAATTTAAAATTATGTGTTATTATTATCTTCAATATAATAATATTTTCATAAATAGTCAGTAATACGAGTATAAACAGCGAGTTCGCGTGGGTACTTAAAATCATTCGCTCGCGAACATGCGATGTATCAAAATTAATGTTCGCTGTCAAATTGACTAGACGTCACGTGACGTATATCCGAAACAATTCATTATTACAAACGTGACAACGTATTACAATCGAGTTAACTGCGCACCCTGGCTGCTGTGACGTCACATCAACGCTCTGGTACAGACGGGGCGAACACGGACAGGTGTGCGGGTGCGTGCGAGGGAGAGTCACATTCCAGCGAGGTGCGCAGTTTGCTCAATCGGGTTGTACTATCGGCAACAGTGTTAACTGCCCGTTGCCAGTCATGTCATCTCGTTCTACCGCAAAGAATCACAATTTGATGAGAGCGAGAGCAAAAACGGAAATGGATAGTTAACAATGTGGCCGTGTGTACATGCGATTTTGAGAACATAACCTACTCTGTTCCCGCAGGGTACATACCTACTTTTACGGTAAAGGGTAGGTGAATTGATTATTTGTTAAAGAAAATGAGTTTTAGTTAATAATAATAATAATTCTTTTTTCTTTTTATTTTCTCCACAATCTAAATCTAAAGGTTTACAATGTAAGGTGATTATCTTAAATTACAATTAAATGTAGTGGACAGACACTTAGATTGCGGGAGACTGGTGTCTGAGCTAGGCTGCGAGCCTGTATTACAGAACACCAGGACTCTCCGCTCTCGACGTGACCGACTAAAACCTGACCTGTGTGTGTATATGTGTAAGTGTGTATGTGAATGGGAGAAGTGCTGGAATGAGAGTTGTGTACTTATCTATCAGCATGAAGGAACTTTTCAGTTTCATTATAGTTCAGAGTTTGTAAGAATTTTGTTACCTTTATTTTACACTCATGCTTAGTTAGGGGGAGGATATCCAGTTTACGTTGAAGTTGATTGTACAAGAAGGGGCCTAGGTAACAGAAAAAGCGTTTAGCGAAACTAGTCTTGAAAGATGAGCGAGCTACAAGATAATTTCGTCGTGACTGCGAGATATTAGGGTCATACTTAATAGCCCCGTGCTGCTTCATTATAGTAAGCAGAATAAAAAGCTGGCGTACAGATAATACTTCACAATACTGGAACAGCTCGTACGTCGGAAAAAGCAAAGGCTTGAACGTACAGACCTTTAAAACTGCTCTCTGAGCTCTCTCTAACACAATCATGGCAGTCATACTGGCGCCACCCCAAGAGGTAATGCAATAAAGTAAGAGAGACTGGCAGAGAGCTGTGTAGACCTTTCTAACTAAGTCAGGCTCAGCGACATGGCGCAAGGATCTAAACACAAACATGAGCTTTCGTAACCTGCCGGAGGTGGTACTGATGTGCTGTTTAAATGTGAGCCTATTATCAATAATTACCCCCAGGTATTTGATGTGAACGGCAGAAGAAAGTTTGAGGCAGTTACAGTTGAGACTGGGTGAATTGGCATGGTTGTGGGAAAATAAGTTAAGATTGCTTAAGATATTTGGGGAAACGGAATTTATTGAAAATGTCATATAGTGGGTCTTTTGGATATTTAGGGTAAGTAAGTTATGTCGGAGCCATAGAGAGACAGTATCTAGCCCCGCCTGAGCATTAAGAAAGGCTTCCTCCCAGGTGCGACCCGTAAAGATAAGTGCAGTGTCATCTGCATAAGAGATGATTTTGCAGTGTGGTATACTAAGTGCGCACAGGTTGTTGATGTACACCAGGAAGAGGGTGGGGCCCAATATACTTCCCTGAGGCACACCGTACTCAATGGGCAGTTCAGAACTTATAATCCCATTTATAGTGACACATTGGCTTCGACCGGAAAGGTAACTACGGAACAGTTTGAGTTGGACTCCCCTGATACCCATCCTCTCCAGCCTGTCCAACAGAATGGGGACGGAGACCGTGTCGAAGGCCTTTGCAAGATCAAGGAAAACTGATAGACACTTCTTGCCTTTATCCAGGTTACCAACAACATGACCTGTAAGATCGTGTACAGCATCGGCTGTCGATCTTCCACTTCGGAAGCCGTATTGCCCAGGAGCTAAGAGGTCACTTTGTTCCAGAAAATTTGTCAGCTGTTTGTTTATTATTCTCTCTAAAATTTTTGATAGTACTGGTAGGATGGAGATCGGACGATAGTTGTCGGCACGGTTTCGGTCCCCAGACTTGTATATTGGATGTACCAGAGCTTTTTTAAAGGCATCAGGGAAGCAGCCCGAAGATAAGCTGATGTTACAAATGTGTGTAATGTAGGGGATGAGCATGTCTTTGCATGTCTTAATTAATTTGGTTGGAATATTATCACACCCCATAGCACAGCCCTCCCTGAGTGACATAATTATGGAATTGACTTCTTCGGCGGAAGTATCAAGAAGAACAAAGGATTGATTTGGTGAATTGGTAGTTGAGAAGACAGGTGGGGTGGGGAGGGACGTCTGAGAAATATTTTCGGCCAAAGATTTACCAACACCAGCAAAGAAGACGTTGACATGGTTAACAGCTGCAGTGGGCGAGGACAAGCCAGTAAGAAGGTGGTCAGCAGTGGAGCGTGTCTTATTAAGGTTGGTTATATCCTTGATCGCATGCCACAGCTTTTTGCTATTTGTTCCGGCTTTACTAATGAGTTCCCTTTCATATGCCCTCTTCACTTTCTTGAGCAATGAGTTGCAGAAATTTCGATACCTTGAGTAGGTCCTCCTCAGAATATCATTACTGGGCTCCGTCTTAAGACGTTTATGCATAAGATCTCTATTCCGGATACACCTTAGGAGACCTGGGGTTATCCATGGCTTAATAATCCTACGACGGGAGGGGGTGCGCAACTGACGATTTTCATTTATGGCTGTCTGAAGGGTCTGAATAAACAAATTTGCTGCTTGATTAGGGTCAGAAAGTTGCAAGATTTTCGAAAAGTCTACTGATTTTAAGTTTTCAATTAAGTTGGGATAGTTAATTATCTTTTTACTATTAGGGGGTGAGCGGTTTATATCGAGATCTATTGCTAGTAATACTGCATTGTGGTCTGTAACAGCGGAATCAATTACCAGGGACTGAGTTTGTAGTATGGACTTAAGTATGACATGGTCCAGGCAGGCGAGATTGCGGGTAGGTAAGAGGTGGGCAGGGAGAAGGCCATGAAAAGCTAGCATGTTAAGGTATTCCTCTGAGTCCTGATCAGTGCTATGAGGGGATATATTTATATTTATATCACCCATAATAATTATGTTTCTGTAGGTCTTAAGGGATTCAAGGATAAGATTAACTGAGCTAATAAAGTTTTGGGTATTGCGGAAAGCACAGGGGCGGTATATGGCTAAGATGGCTATATCTTCCTTGATTTTTATTAGTAGACAACTTGCATCCGTAATAGTAGGTTCCGAAATCGTAAGACCCGGAATAGTACTATTATAAAAAATAACTACTCCGTCGTTCTGATTACACGGGTTAGAGGAGGAGAAATGGGAAAACCCATCAAGATACGGAATAATGGGATTGCTAAGCAACCAACATTCGGTAAGAATAATTATGTCTAAATCAACGGCAATGTTGTGTAACAGGGTGGAGAAGTTATCTATGTTGGCTGTGATGCTGCGGATATTTTGTGTTAAAATTTTTAAATTCTTATTGGATGAATTTGTACAAAGGACAGAACGAACCCTGGATGGATCACAGGTTGACGAGGGACAGAAAGATACGTTGTCAATTTTATTAATAAGGTCACAGTCAATATCGAATTTTAAAATGTATGGTAAACAGGGCCAGGGGGTGAGTGTTGGTCAAATATTCATAGTAATGAAGGGACGTAACTTGAATGTCAGACAGACAGTAATTATTTTTGTAGTTTATGATTGGTATGTTTCTATGCAGCGTGGCTGTCATAGCGCTATAGCACAAAGGGGCGAGCTGAGTGAAGTACATAATTTTTATGAGCATGGATTTGGATAGAAGCAGAGAGATCAAAAGACAATTGGTGATTAACAATGTGTGTGTGTAAGGTGCGTGTTTGGGAATTAATGTGTTAATTAATGATATAAGGTAACACAAAGATACATAACCTACATGAGAAAAATCAAATGTACATAGTCACTTCAGTTTGTCCAGGTCTTGCTCCGTGTCCACACGAGTGAGCTTTTCGCCTTCAGATTTACGTAGGTATATTCTTCCAAATGAGGTCCAGCAATATCTATAGCAGTTCTCCCTCGCAAACATCCTGGCCAAGGCGAAGAGTTTTTTTGCTTGCTGCGTCAGGCATTCCGAGATGAATACAGGTACACAAGGTCCCTCAATCTGGAGATTTACGGAGTTGAATTTCTCCTTGTTGTTCCTGTTATATGATTTGAGTGATTTTAGGATATCTTCCTTAATTAGCACACTGCAAAATTCCACAATAATAGGTTTGGTTTTCTCGGACTTAGTGTTTATGCGATACACATCGCGTATGTCATTGGGCTGTATAGGTATACTGAGGGCTTTTCCAATATTTTGTACATAAGTAGATAGGTTCTTTTTTGTCTCGAGTTCCATCCGTGGGACACCACGCATTTCAATACGCGAGACTAGTTGTCCCCTTTCCATTTGTTCTATTTTGTTTTCTAACAATTGTATATACTTAGTGTTTTTTCCCCGTTCAATTTCCAGTTTGTCTATTTTAGTGAGTAATTCGTCGTAACTTTTAGACATAAAGTCAATTGATGTTCGTATGTCCTTGTTTTGCTCCTTTATGTCATTTATCGTATTTAGAAGCACAGTCATTTTGTTGTCCTGTTCAGTTTTCCACGTAGAAAACATAAGGGACATCTGCTCTCTGAATTCTTTCATTTCATCGTTGGTTCGTTTGCGCTTATGTACGGTGCTTCCCGCGCTAGTAGATGAATCATTATCGCTCGCTGCGCGAGCGCTCGTAGCACCCGTGCTACGGCTCATATTCGTAGTCGGCTGGGCCTCGGGCGCGCTCGTGGATGATCGCGCCGTGTCCGATGCAGGCGACGCACGCGGTGAGTGACGTAACGGCATTCTTACCGAGAGAGGTACCAGGCGCCTACGCACGGGCAGAAGTGTGTTTACTTGATACGGACGGCGCGCGGAGGAAAGGATCTCCACTGAGTTTATGCACGCCTAATATTCGTTACGATTTTAATGCGTATTATTTTTGATTAATTTAAATTAAACAGAACTACGGATCACTTATAAACACGTCTGCACAGCACAGAGTCCAAGAGGGGAGAGGAAGTAAGGTAATCCAATGCATTTCTTCCCGTCAAAAAAAAGGCGAAAGGGTTAAAAAATGTAGTGACAATATTGCCACTGCTTCTTGTTAAAGGCCGTGACTAGAAACGCACCCGTGCACGTTTTTAATTGTTTTTGCCTTAAGACAGGGCAATAAGGTTCAGATTTCAGAACAATTTAGTAACTATATTGCCACTGTCTGTTGGATGCTTTTCCTCCCACCCAGACACTTCTACGATCCTGTTTTTAACCCAGGAGCCTCTATTAAGTGAATTTTAATTCAAACCCAATAAAGAATAAGAGCGACCATAACTGCTGGGGGTGCAGTCCAGAGGGCCTGGGTTCGATTCCCAGTGGGGGCAAAATTTTCCCCTGTGATCAGCAGAATTATAGTTTCCCATACAGTTATTTATGATCGCTGCAACAAAATCCATAATAAATAATTCACAACCCCAGAAAAAGATCACATGATACAAAAATTAAGCACCATGTTACCTTTTTAACATCCATCAAAGATAAGATGGCTACTTTTTATAATAATTTGGAAGAATTACCGACACGAAATTTGGTTATTCTAATAACTTCCACGACTTAAATTTTTTAAAGAACATTCCTTAAACGAACTCAAATGAATAATAATACAGGCAGATAGATGACCACGATGTCAAATTATTGAATATTTTGATTTCACAGCTAATGCTTGACAAACGAATTTGAGAATGCAACGAAAGTAATTATTTTAAATAATATTTCCATGCATTTTAACTTGTCGTATCTCGGTATCTCATGTCATTATCAATATGAACTATGTATTTATATCAAATTAATACACAATTTAATAAGCAATGCATCAAGCTAAATAAAACCGAATAAATAAATGACTAACTATTAATACTGAAAATACACAACACTTTGATTTTATAAATCAATATTAATTAACTGATAAAAAGTAAGTAAACTAATAATAATACTTGTACAATGTACATTTAGACTATTGCATACCACTGACTAGATTTATCTATTGAAAATCACTGAATGTCTTTTTTTTTTATTATTTACGTGTATTTTGTACTTTATAAGCTAAGTACACACAAAATTAACTAAAATTTTAAGCGTCAAATTATTTTAATTAAATTCATTGCACGTTAACGCTGCTGTTCTTATGTTCTAACTTAAAAAAAAAGTATAATAAAATAAATAAACATTCAAAATTAAAAACAAAACAAATAAAATATAACAAAACACTATCGTCTATGCGTTTAAGTTTGTAAATTGTTATTCCCAAAATGAGTGTAATGATGTACAGCAAAAGTAAGTTTTAAAAGATGCCTTGTTAGATTAAAGGTTCATTTTACTAAAATGAAAACAAACAAAACAAGGTGAACACTGCTTTAGTTTGGACAACTTTTAAAAAACCCTTTTTCAAACATCGACGTTACCATAAACTGTCGTGTAATGTTACGATGCTAAAGTTTCCAGATGTTTGAATTTATGGGAGATATTTCTAATATTAATTACGAGTTGAGAGAGTTTGGTTAAGTTTATAAAATAGCCTTAGCTATCGGTAGTAAGGTTCCCTTGATGTTAAGTGACCTTTTTACTTGTTTAAAACAGACTTTCTTCGCTAATTTAATTCTCACTTTCCTCACTTGCTGTACACGTTGTAAACTACGCCTAATGGCAGTCATTTTAAGAATAAAAGCTATTGTTCGACGATTCTAACACCAAAAATTTATCTCTCTAACGTACTCCGGTACCACCATACAAAAGTACCTACACCGAAGTCAAATAAAGATTGAAAGTCATAAAATATTTCGCAGTCGCATTGTGAATTTAAAGTCAGTAAATAAACAGTCAGAGTTAAAAAGATCGTGACACCCATAGTGACCAAAAATTTGACAAACACAACCTTATGACGTGTTGCAACTTTTAGGTTTTTTGGTCACGAAATATTTGACGCTGACTGCACCTAATAGATAAAGTCTGGTCGCGGAGCACGTAGAATTTTGTCCAATGACCCCAAGCTACCTATCCTTATCGCTCGCGCGTAATTATATTGCTGTAGTGACTGTGCGAGCGCAACAGCAATATAATTACGCGCGAGCGATAAGGATGGGTAGCTTGGGGTCATTGGACAAAATTCTACGTGCTCAGGGACCGGACTATAGATATAATTAGGTACTTATACTTAGGGTTTCAGCCAATGTTATTGCACGTTGCAGATTGCTGACCCGCCTGGATTGTGGTCTAGTAGGGCCCTTCGTCGTTTTATACCTTCCAAGTAGACTTCTCTGTTGAACAGACCAGCTGCTAGCGGCACTCTGTAGGAAGTAAAATGATATTTTTTAACATTTTGTTAATTATTCGAGTTGAAAATTAAAAAGTAAGTTAAAGTAAGCGTTATAAACTCAACTCCATTAACTATACTAATATTATAAATGCGAAAGTAACTCTGTCTGTCAGTCTGCCTTGCTTTCACGCCTAAACCACTGAACCGATTTTGATGGAATTTGGCATAGATATAGTTTGAGTCCCGGGAAAGGACATAGTATAGTTTTTATCCTGGTTTTTGAAACTGGGACGCGCGCGATAAAATTTTTCTGTGGCAGACAAAATTCCACGCGGGCGAAGCCGCGGGCGGAAAGCTAGTTTCTAAATAAAGCATAAAACTTGGCTTAAAATCGAATAATTTCTTGAGAAACTCAACTATTGTTATGTAACTTTTTCAGATTTATTAATCTTACGTTTTCTTGACAACAGTCGATTTATTAATATACTATACGGATCTTAGAAAGTGGGCTTTTCTAAAAATCTATGTGAAGGCCAAGAATAAGATTACATTATCTAATCTATGATTAGTTTGTTTTTCCAGAGTAATATCAGGATCCGGCGTAATCTATATCATTTACATACTAGTATCAACCGGCGGTGACACCCGTGTCTCAGTCTTTAATATGTTTTTCTTCATAACTAATTTAAACCTTAGCATAGATGTACAAGAAATAGATACTCACACATCAGTACCAGGCCGCAACGCAGCCGAGAACAGTCCCCAAACCGGTTTGTGGTCGCTCGTGCACACTGACTGCACCGAGTTGTACGCTACACACTTCAGGCCCGACGATATAGGCACGCTGCTGATGCGACGGAGACCTACAAATGGCCAATGATAGGATTAGTTCAGAATTTGGACAAAAGATGGCGCTGTTCATAGTATTAGTTTTGAATTCAACCAAGAGATGGCGCTGTTCCGTTTAATTACGCGGTATTATTAGATGTTTTCTGACTGAATGGAATATAAATTATAAATTTTTAATTTAAGTTTAATTTAAATAGGTAATTTAACACTTTTTTGGTAGTATGTCTATCATGGGGCCATCATATTTTACAAGGTAGCACTTACCTGCGAAAGCAGAAGTAGAGTTGACGTTCAAGGATTTGGCTTTATACAATATTCGGTCAGTGTAAGCTGGCGCTCGCTGTTTACTGGACGTATCGAACTGTTGGCTGCCAGGGTCATACTGAAACAACGAATGATGTTTTAATGTCTTCCTATTTGGGAATTAACCATAGAGAAACAAGATGGATGGGTCAACTTTATGGATTACGGCACCACAACCCATAAGAGGGACTATTGTTTCTAGAAAACAATGGAATAAGTCTGGTCTGCTTCCCAACGCCGTTTCTTATAATATGTTGCCCTTGCCATGAGCGACAGTCTGTATTACCCGAAAATACGGAAATTATCATCAGTCATTTTATGGAGCACGACCTTCTCTAATGAGGATCAGTACTGTTGTAGAAAATTCAATAAAACTAGTATCTACGTTAATCTTTAAGACATAAGAAAGATATATCTTTTTGAATTATCCAAATCGGACCATTACTTACGAAGATATTAAGTAATAAACATAGGCCGTTTTTGCCGCTAAAAGTCAACGTACGCAAGGCCGCGTGACGTCACTATATCCGAATCGAGCGCAGCCGGCGTACTATTGGGATGGAAAATATTTTTTTCCGGCTAAACTATCAGTTTTAGAAAAAAACTTTTAATAACATTTATTCTTCTAAATAAAGTAACCTATCGACCAGTAATTTTTAAAAATAAAAATTGTGAAAAATAAGTATTGCTATGTCCAAAAACCACATTTTCATAGGATTCGATGCAATGCGGAGACGCGGTTGGGGTGAGTGTAACTTAATGATTGTTTGTATTGAACATAATAATACATAATATGATGCGAATACCCAGTTTCTGGCCTGGGGGGGGGGGGGGAGAGGCAAGTCATACCCAGTTTCTGGCCTGGGGGGGGGGGGGGGGTAAAATACCCAACTTCTGGCCGAAGGGGAAGTCATGCCCAGCTTATGACCTGGGGAGAGGAGAGGGGCGGGGTAGTCATACCCAGCTTCTAGGCTAAGATTAAATAGATTTCCAGCACGGAGCGGCTGTCCTTTCCTGCAGCAGCTGGCCCGCCCATGGGAACGGCGAATAGATAGGTAGGTGCGTAGGTTTAACTCAGAAAAACTAAATAACAGGTAGGTATTGCGTGTACATCGAAATGATTTTCATAGCAATGTCTTGTAGCCTAGGCAGAGTGTATCTGCCTCAGCTATACCTTATTGTTAGAAGTAAATAAATTAATACTTATACATTTTTATATTTTACTTGGAAGAAGATATGACTCTAACAACACTTATGAACACTTTATTTGAATAACTCGCCAAATATATCACCGCGGAGACCCCAATCGCGTCTCTGCGTGCCATTGAATCGTATGAGCGTATGGATTTTTTGCGTTATTTTTCACAATTTCTATTTTTAAAAATTACCTATCGATAGCTTACTTTATTCTGATGAATAAATGTCATTACAAGTTTTTCTCTAAAACTGATAATTTGGCCAGAAAAAAATATTTTCTACCCACGCAGTACGCCGGCAGCGTTCGGATCGGATATAATGACGTCATCGTCCCCGCGCCGGGCGGTCAGTGAACTTTTTTAGTAATTTGGCCATAACTTCGTCAATTTTTGTCGTAGAACAAAAATTTTTGCACTGTGTATTAAGGATTTCTTAGCCCTATAAATCTGCATTCACAGCTAAAAATCGAAATGATCCTCATTCACCAGAGGCAAATAGAGAATTGGGCCTACACTCCCCAAGCTGGCTAGATGGGTTGGGGAGGTAACGGGAGGTTTGTTACAATAATTTGCAATACATTGCAAGCCACGATAGCCGAACGGTGCAGGGGTTGGCCTGGCCAACTCGTGATCCGGTGAACGTGGGTTCGAATCCCGCCGGTCAACTATTGTGGTGAGCCCACTCGTGACACAAGTATATTGAGCTTAGTAACGGGACTTAACGGAGAAATTACTAATAATTTAAAAAAAAAAAAACATTCAATGTTAAAGCCCGGTCTGCGAGCACGTAGAATTTTGTCCAATGACCCCAAGCTACCCGACGGGCGCCCGCAGTGAGTGTGCGAGCGCGACAGCAACATAATTACGCGCGAGCGATATTGCTGTCGCGACTGTGCGACGGGCGGCCGCAGTGAGTGTGTGAGCGCGACAGCAACATAACGCGCGAGCGATAAGGATGGGTAGCTTGGGGTCATTGGACAAAATTCTACGTGCTCAAAGACCAGACTATACCTTATAAGTAGGCGGGAATGTGATTGGGGCTTCCCTGAAGTCCCGGAAGGCGGCGCCGTCCTCCAGCACCGCTGTCAGCTGGTCCGCGTGCAGCAGGCCGTGGGGCAAGTTGTGGGGCAAAGGAAACTGACAAACGTATTTAACAGTTAATTAACTCACACAAAAATACAGTGTGGACAAAAAGATTAAGAAAAAAAATCACATGCCAGTGCACGTCACAGGACTCCTAGACAGTTCTAGGATTAAGTTCTCAGATTCATACAGTGTGAGTCACGTTAAAGTGTAATATATAAAAATAGATGAAACTAGACCTATTTTTATCGACAAAAAAGAGGTCAAAAATTTTTGATTTTTTTTTTTTTTTTTCTATAGAAGTTTTTTTCTTCCAATTACTTATTGTAAAGAAAACGTAATAACTTTTAAATTAAGCGGTATATCCTGATAAAATAAAAACATTAATAATGCTAAATAACAGGCGATACTAAAAAAATACATAAAATACACAAAAAATGCCAACAAATAATAAAAAATGATACTTTTTGAAAAAAATCTGCTTTTATATTCGTGTTTTTTTTGGTTATTTGATAAATTTCTCCAAAAAATGCCCCTATAACAGGTGGTTTTTATTACTTTGTATTATTCTCTATCGTATTACCTTCGTAAAATCAAAAATCGCATGTCTCTATCCCTATCACAACGTTTGCAATGATCGTTTGAACTAAGCCTCTCCGGGCGCGCCATTCAACGCTTCGTTAACAACGAAACTGAAAATGGCTCTAGATTTGTAATTTTGATAAAGACAAGTTAGATTTCTAATAAAAACAAAAGATTTCGAAGTAAAATAAGCATTTAAGTTAAAATTAAAATTGTCTCTATCTGTAGCGGAGAATAATGTTGTGGCAGGCCTTTGTTCAAACGATCATAGCAAATGTTGTGATAGGGATAGAGACATGCAATTTTTGGTTTTACAAAGATAATACGATAAAAAATAATAAAAAGTAATAAAAACCACATGTTATAGGGGCATTTTTTGGAGAAATTTATCAAATAACCAAAAAAACACGAATTTAAAAGCAGATTTTTTTCAAAAAGTATCATTTTCTTATTATTTGTTGGCCTTTTTTGTGTATTTTATGTACTTTTTTAGTATCGCCTGTTATTTACCATTATTACTGCTTTTATTTTATCAGGATATACCGCTTAGTTTAAAAGTTATTACGTTTTCTTTACAATAAGTAATTGGAAGAAAAAAAATTGTATAAAAAATTAAAAAAAAATCTTAAAAAAATTTTGACCTCTTTTTTGTCGATAAAAATAGGTCTAGTTTCATATATTTTCATATGTACACTTTAACGTGACTCACACTGTATAACTAATCAAGACAGAATGATGTTATGAATAAAGAAATAGGATGGAAATTAGGCACTACGTGAAACGACACTCAAGTAGGCATTAAATACGTTTTACTCAATAATTATTTGCAACCCTAAAAGCTTGAAACAATGTTTCAATTTGAATTTAATTTGATATTAGATTCGTTTCGTAATACAAGCCCAAAAACATTTTTCGGAATTTATAAAGTTTAGAAAACGTGTCAAGGTTTCCTTGACTTTGTCTCGATAACAATAATTACGCACTTAGATACTTCGTCTAGTAGTTCAAAGGATTAAATGAAATTATACTCACTTCAGTTTGTTCAATCCATCGTAAAACAGCAGCTCTAGGCTCACCCAACCGAAAGTTTAGGTCGCCACACCAAAAAACATAATCAAAATTGCTGGTTACATCTAAAACAACAACAAAAAGGTTAACTATACAGACACGCATTCAAATTAACACCGTATATCATGTGATATTGAGTCCTCTTACCTTTGCTTCTATGTCTACACGGTAAATTTTTCGGCAAATCGATAGATCTTATTATCCTTTTTATATCTGATACTCTTTCTTTAACTTTCTCCTGGTGGGCGGTCAAATGGGCGGTTACAAACAAAAAGGTCGACCCAAAAAGGGCAAAGGATATCGCCACAGCCCCTTTGGTTCTAAAAGCCGTGCCTGGTCGGACTGAGAGACTTGCATCTTCAGGTAAAGAGCAGTACCATATAAGATCCCTTCGTACAAATATTGTAAGATGGATGGTTCCTGAAAAGATTTTTTCAAAGATGCTAAATGCTTTAGGGCCTCTTCACGTTAGCGTTTCTCTAGCGTAGACGCTGATTGCCGAGTTAGCGTCGCAACTCGCGACTGTACGATTTTACACGATAACATTACGTTAGAACGTTCGGCGAACGTTACACTGGCGAAAGGCTAGCGTGTAGGAGCTCTTGTTGAAATATTCTAATAACTATGTAAATAATAAAACACTGGTTTCCATTCGTACAGAGTCATCATGTATGACTAAAGCCAAAGTTCATATTCAAACAAATTAAGAAAAGGCAGTTTCGAAGAGTAAATACATATAGTTAGGTAGACTATTGTTTGGTTTCAAATGAATCACATTTATGGCTCCTTAAAAACAGTGACTCATGTCAATATTATTTCTTTGTCAATTTGCATAAAACTTGATTTCTATAGGTCTAATGTTTAACTCAATTAGTGTCTTAGGTATAGGAAAGGCACCGGAAGGATAACATTGACATTTATGACATGACTAAAGCCTGGTCCGTGAGCACGTAGAATTTTGTCCAATGACCCCAACCTACCCATCCTTATCGCTCGCGTGTAATTATGTTGCTGTCGCGCTCGCACACTCACTGCGGGCGCCCGTCGCACAGTCGTGACAGCAATATAATTACGCGCGAGCGATAAGGATGGGTAGCTTGGGGTCATTGGACAAAATTCTACGTGCTCACGGACCAGGCTTTAGGCATACAAATCTAAAGTCGCAAAATCCCATGTCGATCCCATACCTCAGGCACTGACTAAGTTAAAACCTATAATTTAAATGCTCACCTAAATAATATGAATGTAGAAGAAGGTGAGATGGTCCTAAAACCTCTTGTATGGTGATTTCCCATTCTGTCCGTTCAGAGTATGACTCCTGAGTACCAATGGCAAAGATATCTGGCACATGCTTCACTTGGTGGGGAAATATGAAGTCTGCTAGTTCCCTAGAATATAATAAGAGGCCAATCTTGTATACCTTTGTTCCTATAATACCAATAAAAAACACAATAATTGAGTTAACAATAATCGTTTACAAACTTTACTGTAGTTTTACCTTTCTGTTTTAAGCAAATAAATAATTTCTATTAAAACTACATCTTCCTATTTACTTGTTTTTATTAAATAAACATTATTAGATTACAATTTATTCTGAATAGACTTTAGAAACTTATATCTAACCTTGACATTATCTTAAACTGATGTTTATGATAAAGATAGATTATGTCAAATAATTTTAGCAATGGAATGTTTTTACCTTGGAGGTGGCTGTCCGTTCATGTTCCATGTGCCGACAAATATTTTGACCTCTCTATCTGGAAAAACGTGCTCTAACTCTGCAGCACCCAATAGAGAATGGGAGGCTAGTCTTCCATAAAGATAATTTCTGGAATTATGCATATTTTTAAATTAAAGTAACAATTAATGTTTGACTTGTAAAAAACTTTTCAGAATAAAGATTAAGTAAGAAAATGTAGCCCCACATGCAAATTCCCTGCAGAGAAATCAGTAACAATGATAAAAGCTTTGTCTTGTAAAAGATTAAAATGATTTTGAATTACATCTACGTACATCTATGTAAGTATTACCAAACAATACAACATTTAAAAGTTATATTAAGCATTTAGTGGATTTAAGGAGACTAGATACTTCTACTATTATTATATTTGTTCTTATTAGTGTAAAATGCAAACCTTTCTCTTGCCTCCTGCGTTGGTATGAGACGAAGAACCTGAGCGGCAAGCAATGAGTTACGCGCCAAGCTGTCTGTGCTACCAGCACGGGAAGCTGACCGAGTTATTGTTGATTTGGTCCTTAACGCAACAAGAAAACACCAAACTTAGAATCATTCCCAAAACAGTCATATTATTTACTGATTTTTACATATCCTTGTACACTTAACATGAATGTATTATGTGTTTGATTTGCCCCAAACCAAGCATGAACCCATAGCCTTAGAAGAAAACAAATTATACTATAAACTTACCTCCTTTTTCTGTCTAAAGAACTACTTCTGTCGCTTTCTGGCGATGAAGAACGATAGAGTGGCTTACTTTCAGTAGAAATCAGGTGATCGGCTGACAACCTCTTAACAAATAACTTATTCTTTGACTTGATACCTTCAAATGACCCTGAATGCTCAAAACACTTTCTGTTGTCATCTTTGGGGAACTTTATTGTGGCTTTAGGTATTTCTTCAGACTTAGTACACGAGAGTGTGTGGTCACTGACACTATTGCTAGAGTTATTCACTGGACTACACGGTTTTGACACAGTTTCGCCTTTGGACGGGTGTCCCTCGACGAGGCTCTTTGGACGGGACCTTCTGAAGAAGGTTCGACAGCATTTTGGATTACTTTCATCCTCGTTGTGGATGTGATCACTCTTCTGACTAGAGTTATTGCTGTGGAGTTCTGATGTTGAACTCCTCTGGTTGTCGTACAGGTCAACACTCGAATCAGCATTCTGAGCACTTTGCGCGATAAACGGATCTGCTGGAGAGATAGGTCTTGAAGAAGACTGGTTGAATTCGTCGTTGGAATCAGTATCTACATAGCATCCCACTTTCGGTGACTTTTTCACGAAGAGCCGCTTCCGCAGGGACAACTTTTGCTTGGTTTTTGTAGGTGAAGTTGTCATGACTGATTTAAAGTCACAAAAACGACTAATTTATGTTACTAAATTACATTTTTACTAAATATAGACAACATAACCTATTACGTCTCTGAAGTGACGTTTTACCTTACGAGAACTGTCAAAATACCAATTACTTTTTTAATGATAAGATTACGATGAGATTCTTATCATTCTGCCAATGATATCAGTCTGTGACAAATTTTCACAAAAGCAAACTGTGTTCAAAGGCTTCGCAATTGGGTTTATTTGATTGTGTTTCTTTCGCTTCATTGGCGTTTCTATGACGACTTGTGCAACACATGCAGTCAGCGTGTAATAATTTCCCCCATTCAATCATAGGCCATGATCATAGGGGTAATATTTCAAAGTTTTAACTACGATGCTAGCTGATGTAGGTAAACCCATAACAATGAGACATTACATTGGAGTTTGAACCATGGCATGGGGTGCACTGCACATCTCAAGCCTAAACCAATAAATACTTAGGTACACTAATAGTAATCATATCTTTACATAAGTTGGCTACTTTACTTAAGTTCGGCACTGTTGAAAACTAGTTTAGATAGTCGGGTTAAGAAATACACACGCTACAGGCATTGAGTTATAATGTACTACGTAGTAATATTACTTCAATGGCTACAGGTAGTTAGGTATACTTAGGTATAACTATAGGTACACACTAAAAACCAACTATGTTCTGGACCTGGTTATTTTATTCTTCACGAGAGAATAAAAGGTTTAAACAAATAAATGAATATCCCGTTTTCAAGTTAACATTACTTATAATTAAAATACATTTGCTATGATTACACCAAATATCAAAATCATTAGGGACGTGACTTGGACTTTTCCCGCGTGGTTACCACTTCCGGTTCCTGGGACCAAAAGATTCTCGCCGTTGTACTCGGGACGTGGTGATAGAACACCCCCGACTACTGATTGGACGCCGTTACCTGAATGAAAAAAACATGAAAATTTACTAAAAAATCTTCCTACTGTGCAATGCTAAATAAAGCTTCATAGGCGCTCGTAAGTATTCGTCATTCGCCTGCTTTGTAGCTTAATACAAAATGAAACTGTCGACAGCAGCAATGTAGCGATGCGAGCGTGACGTTGTCTTGGTTTTAGAAGGTTAGTAATATAATTAGTAATTCTGATTCTTATTTACGAGTATAACAGAAGTTAACAATTTACCCACCAGTATTACACAAGTCGGAGGTGCAAGCTCTATAGAACGTTCGGAAGTCAGAATCAACAACTTCGTGGTTCAAATAGTCCGGCTGCTCTTCACATCCTCTGATGAAACTGGCTATCACTCCAGCTGGGTCCTGTAGTAAAAAGGTTATGGATTTGAAATGAACATGCCATTCTCATCATCATCATCATCATCATTTCAGCCACAGGACGTCCACTGCTGAATATACGCATCCCCCAATGATTTTTACAATACATGGCGATATGGGAATCAATCAAAATCATTGGGTTAGTAATGGCCTGTATCCAGCGCCTTCCTGCTACCTTTATGAGGTCGTCGGTCCACCTTGTGCTTGCTTGTACTTACAGGAATGTTCTGATAATGGCATACCTACAGTTTGTCTATAAAGTCGTGACATAAAATGAGGGCGCTTTTTTTCTTCATGTAGCAACCCTATACAATTTGACCAAATGAGTTTGATACTAGGGCAATTTAGTTAAGAGTAGATTTTTCTATCCTTAGATATCTTTTGACTGATAAATAAACTTGTCATTTTGACATATTTTCCATACTAAAACTGTCAATGTGCCAATCTTATTCTTCAGTTAAAAGTTATCCGACGATTGAAAAATCAGCCCTTAACCAATTTAGACGACGATTTTTTTTTCTGTTTTAATACAATAGGTACCTATGCTTATGAAAGGTTTTACCAAGCATTTTTATTGCATCAGCATAATAAAAAACGCATCATACATATTTAATAAGGACATTTATTAATCACTTTCATCATCGGATTCCAAATATTCGATGTTAAGAAAAGTTTCGTTGCCACCTTCATAAGTAACGCTGACATCACTCACATCATCTTCACTGTTGCTATTATCGCCTAAGCAAATAACCAATTGTCTTGGTACAGGTCCATAACTATAATGGAAGGCTCATGAAGATTTGGTATTAGTTTTTCTTTAATCCACTTCGTAAAGTTATGCGCATTCATTTCTGAATGGTAGTCTTCCAAATTATTTCTGTCAGTGAATATGAGGAGGCAGTTTGAAACAAACCCCTTTTCGCTTCCAGCATGGACTATGATGTAACGCTTTCCTTTGAAAATGTCTTTTGTTTGATGTTTAGAGATTGCGAACATTTTGTGACCTGGTGGAAAAATAAATAGATTCTTGTTAGTGAAAATTTTATAAAATTATACATCCATACTAATATTATTAAGAAGAAAGATTTCATTGTTGGTTTGTTTGGATGGGGGTTTAAGGGGGTATAAGAGGGAGGGGGAGGGTGTAATTGGCTTTGAAACTACTGGACCGATTTGAAAAAATATTTCATCATTACAATCTAAAAAAAACTGCTTAACATAGGCTATATTAATATTATATAGGTTACCATATATGAAGAATGAATATAGCTCACATCAAACAAAAAACATGCAAAAGATGAAAAAATTTATTTACCTACCTCTTTTTGTACCGTGTAAAAAAATTTTATTTTTTGGCGCAGAGCACAAATATTAAAATTATCCATTTCTTTCTTTGGTTGGCCTTGCCTGTGTTTCCCAGGAATTCTAAATTTTCCATTATTCTGAAAACCTTCATTAACTATGCGCCTAACCGTACTCTCTGATTTTCCTGAAAAAAAAAGTTCAAATTTTAAAGGGATGGAAAGAATAACTACAAAACCTAACTAATATTATTTATTGTTAAATATTTACCAACAAGATATCATTTCACATGCACTCACATTATAATCTAGAGCTAAATCATAATCATAAAAAAATATTGCAACAAATTATTCTTTTTGTAGACAGACAACTTGATGTGAAAGTGATGTCATACAGTTATCAATGGCCAAAGCGAACGGGTAATATAGATATGAAGCAATTAATTCAAATTCAAAACTCGTAGAAAACTTGACTGAATTGATGTATCAAATGAAATGGTCGTACTACAATATATCCTACTTACAATGAAAATTTAACCTAAAAATGTCCTATGTAAACAATGCCTGTTTTGGTCACCAAATCGCAAAATGCAGTAAATTTGTTACTTTAGGTAGATTATAAACAAGCAGTAACACGATTACGTACCCGTCAAAGATGCTGTTCGCCCTTAAACATCATCCAAATCCCACAAAATTTGACCAGCTTGGTACTCCGCGGAACATTGCTGGAAAACTTTAAAAATCACTTTCCGCGTGGCACTCCAATTTACTTTACTCATTGTTTATACTTTTCTTCGTAGCTGAGTAATAATTTACTGGAGATTAGTCAAACAATAAAAACCACAAAATGAAAATCGTTCCACAACTTGTTCTCGATGACAGCTGATGTACATATGTTTGGTGAACTTTGGTGTTGCCAGACACATGAATAATGTTAGTTCCTCAAACATTCATGTCACGACTTTATAGACAGACTGTACGAAGCCTAGCTGCTAGGTAGGGGAACCTGTTGAACCTTGGACAGAGTTGTATCTAAAACAATTGTATATATTTTTTAAACTATGCGGTTTTATGAACAGTTGTCTAGGGTATTAGATACGTTATTTGTCAACATTATCGTGAAGTTAGCTTAGATTCGCCGACGCTGTGCAAGTACAAGAAAAAATGGTAATTTATTATTTTACACTGACACAGTGAGTTTTTTGAGGTTTACTTCAAGTCAATTTATTAAAAATGTTGCATGTTTGACAAAACTGTTATAGTTAGAATATAATCTTTATATATCTAGCTACTGGACGATATGAGTTTCAGACCCTAAGCTCAAATGGAAGTGGGTTTAATAAGCTTATTAAGTGAAGTAGTCGCAATGTTGTACCTTGACCACCCTACTAGCGATGTACCTTGGTCACTGATTTTCATTACGTTTTAATAAGATATTTATTGTTATAAAAAAAACGTATTATATCGTTAAAGATACAATGCTGCGAAGACCTCAAAATAGCAATTGAAAGCCTGTTTTTGATATATTTTTTTGAAATTTCTAATGTTTTTTTAATTTATGTTTATTGTATCTACATTATGACTTTTTTAAGATTATTTTTGTTGATAAAGCGGTTTTAATTGATTTTTTGCTAGAATTTATGTTAAATGATAAGAAAGAAAAAAACTAGACTGCAAGTTAAAGCCACTCCAGTGCGTGTTTTGTCCTACACGACAAAACATTTCAACATTCAACAAAATTTTCTACAAAAAATGTTGAATGTTGTCATATTATTTTTGTTGATTGTGTAAGGCTAAACACGAGCTGGAGAGCCGGCTTGAAATTACGTGATTTGTTTGCCAAAATATTGTGAAAAATAATGAGTACAAAAAAGATGGGTGAGGATCTTTTTTAAAAAATACTTTTACTTAGTTATTGTTGTTAATAACTGTAATTATGGGTATTTCAAATAATAATTCAACAGAAAATAAACAAATTAAAGCTAATATATGCATTTATTTCAATTTGAATAGGTACAACGTACACGGTCCAAGGTACACCTGGTTTGTTGTACCTAGGACAGTTTTCCCTTTTTTTTTCTAACAGCTAGTATGCCCAAATTTTTAAAATTATACACAATTTTATGAATGAATTATGTAGTTAATTAAATGATCTTTACATATAAGCGCACTAGACAAGTTTAACTAGCACCATTATTTTTCAAAAAATCAAAACTCGAAAAACTGGCCTAAGTACAACAGGTTCCCCTAAGTATCTTGCTAAGTACGTGTTTGTGCAAAATACAACTGTTAGTTTACAGCTACATAAGAATGTAGCAGTATTATGTATACAGACAACCTAATATTTTGCAAAAAATATATAATGGTACTTTCTTCATCAATAGCTAATTAAGTATGTAGCCAGATTCAGTCGGCTCGGACCTTTTTCAAACGCCTGATATATCTAACATAGCAACAACATCGCCCGTGATGATGTCGGATTGCCCAAAATAACCATTGGACTTTAGTCAAAACAAGACATTCACCCACTAGCAGTAAGTAATCTGTAGTATTATATTGCTTTCAATCCATATTTTATGACTAGAATAGCAGTGCTCAATAATCTTTAAAATTGGAGTTAGTATGATATGGTTAAAAGATGAATGAACCAGTAAGACTTACTTAAGTACCTAAACTGCATATTACGAGTACCTATAGTTATCATGTCATATACCACTGCAATGGGTTCTCTCCAAAGTAAGTAAGTATTTAGGAATTTTCTTATCTGAATCTACTTGCAAGCAAAATGACCCCTATAATCATCAGACTCGCAAAATTCAGGGCAGGAGGTCAAATGTACTTATCGGCAAATGCAGTAAAGGCATGCTGATAATGTGGTTAATAAGCAAATACCTTACTTTATTTGGTACAGATTCCTTACCATGAATTCTTGGCGCAGAATGACGCAATATGTGAAAGGGCAATTCACTATGTGGGTTTCGTTGGTGATGGTGAGACAGGACTGGTCAGCGTCCACCGATGAAAATGAACACGCATAGCATCTGAAACCACCTGAAAAAATATAACAAATTAGCATAACATTACGGACATTCAGTAAATAAAAATAGGTAAAATCAATAAAAATAGGTAATAACAGTAAATAAAAATAGGTAAAATCAAAATCAAATCAAAATGATGAAGTAAGTAAGTATGCCCCTTCGAATGCTGTCTTTAGACATTAAACAAGTAGGTAGATATTAGGCTTTTAATGAGGGCTATCGTTTTAGCGTTCACCAGTTAGCGCCACTGTAGAGTAAGGTCCTGTCACTTGCTAGTAGCGAAGACATTGGCACCAACTGGTGAGCGCTAAAGTGGTAGGAGAACTATCGAATTTGCACTCATCAAGATGGCGCCACTGTAGAGTAAGGTCCTGTTAATCGCCAGGGGTGCCAACTGTTAAGTATAAAAACGATAGCCCTCATTATGTTCACATACTTACCTTTTTTTTTTTTCGGGAAAAAATGCATTGAATTGCATACCTACCCTACGGGGACAGGGTAGGTTATGTGGGGCTCACCAAGTCAGAAGGACAAGGCATACCCACTAAAAGACCCCGGTGCTCCATCATTCGCCTTAAGTGGGAAGGAACTGTGGGATTCCGGACAAAGCCTTCACTACCACAGTCCCTCCCGGCGATTGCCCGCCTACACGGCGGTCCCTACAAGCCCCCCAGGACGGGGGGCGACGGGAGCAGCTAGGAGCACACAGCTGTTCCCGTCCGACGGTGGTGGTGGCCTGTGCAATGCAGGCGAGGGCGCCCCCACGCCCCCGGCCCGCTGGCCATCACCGAGGAGAGGAAACTGGAGGCGATCGTACTGTCGCCTCCTCTGACCCTTTCCGCCGTCGCCGGAGCGAGGGCGCGTTTGGATCATCTTCGCGCTCTCGCTATGTTCACATACCTACCACAAGTTATTATTTTCAGTTATCTAAAGAATAGTGGTGCAAAATAAATCTAAAAAGTTCTTTTTCTTGTAAAATTAAAGCACCATTACTGAACATGACGTTAACAATTAGTACCTAGTGCACAGTACCTACTTCTCAGGTATTAGGTGCTTGTATGTTCTCATTGTAACCTAAATCCATATTGAACGAGATTCATTCGTACTTATAAGTGCAATTAATGCAACGTAAAGTTTGTGTGATAGAGGCATACTCTACCTACTTTTGTACATTATGCAAAGTAACACTCATTTAGATTCCTTAATTATTTGTAACAACTTGTAGGCAGTTTAAAATAATAAGTAAGTACTTACATGCTGTTCCTAACATAGCACAGAACACAAAAAACAATAGTTTGAAATACATGTTGATTTTAAAATAATTTCTTTGTTACTGGTCAAAAGAAAATTATGAATTCCCCGTTATCATTACTAACAATAAAACAATTTATAATCAATGTAATGTCGTAGCCAAGTCTTATCTTATCAATTCGGTGAAGTAGAAACTTTAATAAATCAGTGTAGGGATATTGCTTATTATAAATACTAATTATAATGACGCTTTATGTGTTATCTTGCAGACCAGATAGCAATTCAATTTTATCTATTTTACTTCCTATTATGGTGCAAGACTTATTGAGTCCCCTAAAGTCTTCCCCAAACCAGGATGGACTTCTCCCCTGATTTGGGATATGCATAAGTAAGTAAGGACTGATGGTTTTTTTAATGGTTGCGACCGGCTGATCTAGTTCAATAGATGTCTCTTTAACAAGTGACCCTTAATTTCTATTTCAGCAAGGGTTTAATCAGGGGTTTCTTTTAGGACCAGTCCCCTTAGTGATCTTCATTGACAAATGTAGGTATTTTCATCATGTTACAGGGACAAGAAAATCACTCAACTTAGTTGTCCTCAAGTTGCAATACTTTGCAACGAATTACACAAGGAGTAGAAACAATTTTTCCAACAGCTTATAATGCTACCCTATCTCAGTAATTACTGGTGCAGGAAACGATCGACTCTACACGAATGGCTAGCGGTGGCCGGTGTTTAACTTAATTGGCATTTCTCTGCGACATCACAAGCCGCGAGATCAAACTGGTTGCGGGTTATTAGGGCTGCAGTCTTTGTAATCTAATCCATCAGGTGAGATGCAGGCCAAGAGCTTCCTTGTTGTAGATAAAAAAGGATTTGTGGTAACTACCTACTCTACTCTACTTGTTAATCAATCGCATTGCTGAAGTGTTTGTGTAGACGGTGGTCTAGGGAATCTTTTGATTCGGGCGTCCGGTTCGATTCCTAGATTGGTAAACTGAAGATTCACCTTGTTCCTTACCAATCCAGTTGGAATGAGGTTGTTGGTGAATTTGTAACTAATCATTTTTTTTCGTTAGTTTACCAGCTCAACAATGCTGTTTATTCCTGAAAACATGTTTCAAATCTCTACTGGTAAGCTATAGGAATTTGTGTAAGCGCAATAATATGAGCCTAGGAAGAAAAATAAGTAGATGGATATTATTCAACAGTGTGCCTGTAGTTTTTTTTCACGAGATTAAACCTTTTCAGAGGTGGTACCCCTGCCTGCCAGTAATCGCTTCTCACTGATTATATTACCGGTCCAAGTGGGAGTGGGTGCGACAGACTGCATGGCTGCGATTGATCCCACCAGCGACCGGTCTTACAGCTAGTGTTGCTAATGTTGATTTAGCGCTCTCACAGGACGTGTCCCGTCAGTGGCACGATCGGGATGCCAGAATCCAGTATTTTAAGAAACCATTTTCATTCATTTAAAAATACTGTACATTTAAATATAATATGCAAAAGGCGACCTTACTGCCATATGGCATTTTATTCCAGTTAGCCTTTAGGTCATACGAAGTACTAGTACTTATTCTGTGACCCATCCGAAATTGATCGAATATTCTCATTGAAGTTTAGTTTAATTAAAGCACTGTTATTACTTTGCCTTTTTCATGTCCCGACTTTTTCGTCCCAATCTCAGTTTTTTGTGTCCCAATTTTATAAACTCTGATCTGGCAACGCTATCTAAAGCAGTCCTAATACGCAGCGGCAGGTTAATACAGCCACTGCCTACCTACATGCTCGAGTATTTCTTCATTTGGATTTAAGGCTTGGTATTTCTTCTAAAGTAGGTATTTCGCGCTGTCAAAATCTGCGCGCGCAATTCTTCGCCGAAAACAGCGCGTCAAAGAGCTCCCGCCACAATTTCCAGCTACACAGTATAGAAATACGCAGTTGGTTAGGTTAGGTTGACTTCCTTCCCTTCAAGCGTCACACTCACAACACTTTCTAATAGAAATCATATCCAAGTGATACAAATTAAAACACCTTTCAGACTTTTTGGGAATATATTCTAGAATCGAATAAATATAAAATATAACTGCAGAAGTAAACACGGTTCAAAGTGGCCGTGGCGTCGCCCGACCTTCTGGAAGTTCTGCGCCGGCTTAAGAATTTCAAGATTACGTCGAGCGATTGGATTTTTTTTTTATGATAAGTTACTCTTAGTAGCGATTATTTAGAGCTTGGATAATAAATTTAATTATTTATAGTTGTTGCAATTCACGAAGCTTTGCATGTGGTTAATAACATTAATCAGTATAGGTACGCATCAATTTTGTTCAGTCTCTTTGTTTATTAATAAATAAAAATATCATACTAAAATTGCAGAAACATATTTGTTTGTATTGGTCTGGGTGTTTTCTTTCTATAATATGTATGACATATGTACGGGGTTCTGTACCTATCGAAAATTGCTATGAGCATCACACGCGGTTACCTGCGTACCTCTGTGCACTCATGGGAGTTTAAGCAGAGGTCCCTAGAGTTTGACTTTGAGCTTTGTTTATAGTCATTACGAAGCAGACTGATGGGAAACTGCACTGTCTTGAATTCGAAAGGGTAATTTGACGGTGTTTGGGGAATTCTAGGAATAAATACAGAGTCTACTCATTGAGATTGAGATTTCAATTTGAGATTTCACTTGACATTGAACACAATCTGAAATGGAGTTTTCAAACACTTGTAAAAATAAAAAGTAATTAAATCAAAGGCACTAAGTAGTATTGATATCAACTTCGAAGAAAATGACTGCCAAAATTACTTTCTACCCGTTCCACACGTCTTTCATGAATTATATTAAGGTATTGTTAAACTAAATTTCAAGTAGATTGAACGAAGGAATCACTTTGTCCCATACAAACTTTGCCCCCTTTTTTCACCCCCTTCATTTCATGACCCCATTTCGGAAAATCTTTTCTTATGAGATGCCTACGTCATAAAAAGAACACACCTTCCAACTTTCAGGTCTCTACGATATCCGTCAGTCATTTAGGACAAAGCATTTTTATTAGTTGTTCAAAACTCTATCGTTCCAGGTATGTCATTGACAGGAGGGCGCTACTATCTTAATGGGTTATTCATTAGTCCACTTGACATTTCAGAATCGTTTGACTTTAGATACCTAAGCGATTTGATATTCGGAGTCTTTTAATGAAATCAAGTTCTGGAATAACTTGAGGTGTTGTACCCGATCAAGCTTTTCATTGCAGGACAGTTAAATAGTTTTATTATTAGTTTCTTCTCTAAGTCTTAATTTGTCAGAGTAGGTAAAGGCTCCATGAGAGCAAAATTTAGCTTTATAACAGTTTTTAATTTTTTTCTTGAAATATTTGACGCCTTGTAATCTCTTGTAATCTCTCGTTAATATAGGTCCACACAAATAAAGAATGTTTGACTTCGACTTTAATAATTATGCTCTTACATAATTATAAATAAACTAGCTTTCCGCCCGCCGCTTCGCCCGCGTGGAATTTTTTGGTTTTTATATAACCTATTACACTCAGATATAATGTGGCTTTCTATTGGTGAAAGATTTTTTAAAATCAGTTCAGTAGATCCCGAGATTACCCCTTACAATTTAACAAATATACAAACACACAAACTTTACCTCTTTATAATATTAGATTATAGATAGGTAATTTGAAACCCTATTTTGTTTTATTCTTTTTTTATTTTAAATATTTCACGATCCAAACTAATATTTACTGTAAGTAAATGCTAAATAGTAAATATTAGTTTGGCTTGTGAAATATCCTACTAATATTATAAAGGCGAAAGTTTGGATGTCTGGATGTTTGTTACTCTTTCACGCAAAAACTACTGAACGGATTTTGTTGAAACTTTACAGTTTTATTGTTTATAACCCAGATTAACATTATGACGATATGTGGCAAATAAATTTCAATAAATAAATAAGACGTGTCTAAAAGCGCCATCTATCGTCAATGGTTAAAATCTACAGCACTGGACAAACTACGGTATGACGTTCGTAAATATTCATTCGGGGGAAACCGTGAAACGCCATCTATCAACATGGGTAAAATGAGGTAAAACATCATATCTAACGGGGGTAAAACGAGGTCCACGCGAACGAAGTCGCGGGCGGCCGCTAGTTTATAATAGGTAACTTTCCCTCCGCAACCTTATTGGTATTCCATGTATGTGTCTTTTAACTGAGTTCTGTTAAACATTTCATGTAAAATTTGTCCAATTATAACTCTATTTACATCTGCATCTGTAAGCAAGGATTCATGTTCTCCAGCCCAGATGCCGAGTAAACAGAATCGTCTTTCAGTGACGTGCAGCTGCCCCTATATTTGACCCACTGACCTAATTTTTTATTATTTATTTGTGTCAGTGTGCTCTTCTAAAGAGTGAAGACGATTGTATGTAGGTACTATTAAAATGTAATTTTAACTCATTGGTTTTGTCTCATATTTGAGGAATGTATCATGAGTAGAGTCTTAGTTTAAAAGGATGCCAACGATTTAAATTTCATAAGGTAGACAAAATTCAGAATTCTTAATTATCAAAAATTTTAGCTTTCTCCAGTAACACTGGTATTATTATACTGTGACTCATCAAAGTCATCATTGTCAAAAATATTGACAAATCGAGAACTGTCACGGCCAAAAAACTGGCACGCGTCCGTCCTCCGTAAGCGCCACCGCGCGACTGATTGAGATTGTCCAAGCCGTCATGGGCGATTTTATCCACATTTTTTAACATAGTAACTAAATAAGACGCAATATAAAAATTTCATCCGTTAAAAGCCCTCAAGTTATGTCTGAACTTTAGTTTAGTAAAAGATTCAGAATCTTAAATCGCTTATTTTAAAAATAAAACCATAATTAGAAAACGAATAGAGGTAACTTTGGGAATTTATTCTATCGAGTCAACTTCATCAAATCGTGTTTCCATCCGTTAATAGCCCTAGAAAATATCCTCAACTATGCCCAAAAAAAATCTTAGCCTTTTATTTTACTGTTTAGTACCTCAAAAATGAAAAATGAAAACCTCATTTTCGCCATTTTCTCTGTTACCCGGCCTTAACATGTAGAGCTGCATTAGGAAGTTGACGGATGCGCACCGTTTCGTCCTCTTAAATGTAAGAAAGATTAAAAAATTGCGAAAGGTACCTATTCCTTACAAAATAAATAGGCTTTTCTACATAAGTACCTACCTATTTTAAAGTTGTAGGTCTGGAATGCGAAACCTACCTTAGATTTGGTAGTCTTACTTAGTCTAATTGGATCGACTTTCAATTGTTAATTATGTTTTTTTTCCTTGATATGTTGTATAAAGAGGATTGAAACAGATAGTTTTCAGCATACTACTACTTTTGATAACTAAGTATTGATATTGATAACTATGCTACTACTGTATAAGAAAAGAAATGATACAAAATCATAAATTTTCTTCAATTTATTTTAAAATTAAGTGGTCATATTATACGTGTGCTAAATACAATTTCCTATGGCGGTATCTTTATGAACACTAATGTAAGCCTCACATAACTGACATTCTACTAAGATAATTATATTTATTTGCTCAAGAAGAAGAAACCGCAAAATATCAAAGGACTAGCGTCGCTGACTCTGACGTGGATGCAATTTCTTGTGTGCCAGTATCTCTACAAAGAAGAAGAAAAACGCCAATAAAATGCCATAGAGGTACATCAACAGAACGGGGTGGAAATCCACCATGTCGACAGAACCAAAGCTGCCTCCGCGCGCTTGGCAGGGTGGCTTCCGAGCGTAGATCAGACGGTTTTCGCGATCGCTCAGGCCATGCTCTTGGATCCTGAACAATCTGAAATATAAAAAAGATAGTGTAATCTTCATCATCATCATAAGGTCATTTAATCTCCATTAACTTTAGTTCTCCTGTTAGAGCTAAATGGAATATTTCGAGGACTACCCACGTCTTTGGCCAGAGGTATTGAGATACGGGCACTGCGCTGGTTATTAGGTACGTACCTAATCAACTGTTACATTTAATTTAAATGTGACACCAGCAATCTACATACTACCATAATGTTTATGTCTTTTCAAAACGATTATAATGGAAATAGAGCTGTTTTATGTAGTCAACAAACCGGAGATTTTATTTCTATTACTCGTACAACTAGTTTTACATTCAAATTAAATGTCTTCCTTAATTAATTTGTTTTGTTGCAAACTGAAATTGTTTTCCGTGAACATTTATCTTCATAAGCACAAAGAAGTCTACAAGTGTTTAATAAATATAGCGAAATGCATATTGAAACTAGTTTTATAGTAATTTTATCATGTTGTATTAGGTTCAAACTAGAATTCTAGGTCTAGTTAGCTTTGCGTTCTACTAAAAATGTTGAACATTCACTTACCCTATTTTAAAGATTTCTTTATAAGGAGAGTTCTTTCGACAAGTGATGTATGTTTTTGTTGCGTACAAATAAGGTATTTCTTGGAGACCACATTTCTCATGTTCGTGAAAATATCTTTCCACGAGTCTGTACCCTATTCCTTTATTCATGTTGAACGCGAATGGTTCCTGAAAAAAAGAGTTTACAAACTTTAGTTTTATTTTAGGCTATTTTTAGGAAGATCTTATCAAGTAGGTTATATTATGTTCTTCAAGTTGTTTATAGGTAGGTACAGACGACGGCACGTCAAGGTAACTACTGTGGGTTTTTGTGCAGTTGTAATAGGGGCGAGTTTGCAACAAAAATGGGTAGTCTGATGTGCTGTCGTGTGTTAGTTTAGTTAATGTTCTTACTTACCTTTTGCAATTTCTTGACTCCATCCTCAAGGCTCATAAATTTTGGTTTTGTACCCTTGGGAGCTATCTTAGTTTGGTATATCGCTTTCCTTACTGGTTCAGTAGCAATCTAAAATATTTCAATGTTACATTTATTGCAGGAACCTAATCTCTGGATACACGAACTATAAATATTAATTAATTTATTCACAAATTTTATACAAAGGAGAAACTAGGCAAACGTTAACGTTTTCTCTGAAGAGAAAAAATAAGCCACCACCACCGTAGACCGCATCTTACTTTCAGGTGTGATTGCGGTCAAATAACTGCCCTTTGCTCTATAAAAAACATTTACTCACTGTACTGTAGTTATAACTTTGGTACTCACTGGAAAGAAATACCGGTTATACGGCGTGTCTTCAACACCCAGCTCTATCTTGGAGTTCAGCAAGTCGGAGAGGGTCCTTATTTGGTTGGAGCTGGACTGCAGCAGCGCTACTATACTGGCAGAGTAAGAAGAGTAAAGCAGCAGAAAAGCAAGGAACAAAATGAACATAACAATGCGGCCAAGAGTTCCTGAAATCAAAAACCTTATCACGCTAATGCCTATTTTCAAATTAAGCTTACTATGCTAATAGTCCAGTCAATGAAGCATTATAATGTATTTAATATTCTCATTTGAGCAATACTGAGCAGTGAGCCACACACATTCACCCACAAAAAAGCATTTTGCTAAGACCATAATGGTTCGCATTGTAAAGATCAGATTTCATGTAGAGCCAAGCTTCTAACTCTTTACACGCCAAGGCTGGGTTGCACCATCTTACTTTAACTTTAACAAACGTCAAAAATCTGTCAAAAAAGCACTGGTTACCGTTGTAGATACCGTTAAAGTTAGTGGTGCAACTCAGCCTAACTCTACAAGCCCTAACTAATATAACTCTACACCTTAGTCAAATATGTGGCAGTCACATTAAGGACGTACTCGTACCTTTTAGTTCTGTAGAGCTTCCTTGCTGAGATATAGCGCTGATCACTAATATTGCTATATCACCAACATTGGGTCTCAAAACTGTTGGGTCTTCGAAATTCTAGAATAAATACATGAAATTTTGTTATAATATCGCAAAACTAAGCAGCAAATTCAAAGTCAAAGTCAAAGTCAAAATTTCTTTATTTGTTTGGACTAATAAATAGTTCTTACAAATCGTCATTTTGCTCTTAAGGAGCCTCTACATGTCTCATAATCTTTTTACCCTACCAGCGCTTCGAGACCAACATTTGGCAAGTGCTGAGAAGAAGCGCCGCAACAAACTCAGTCACCACTGTCTGCCGGTTAATATAAATAAATATAAATAGTAGTAGTAGGTACATTCGATTCAGGAGCAGTTCACTGAATTTACCATGCATTCTTGTATGGTGTATCTTATAAGAATGGGTATACAAGATTGCGTGGTATATTAAACAAGGTAGTGACGTGCTAATATCTAGACTTACATATTAAGATACTAGTAGAAATGACTCGCATACATAAATTTGAATAACTTGGATTGACCAGTCCCCGAAAGCAGCGCCTGTTCACAGACATGACGAGTGAACCAGCCATCGCTTCACTCGACCATATTAGAGGGAATGTAACGACCCGCCTCACTACGCCACCACCCCAGAGACATTTTAGTGAGAATGACAATTCCAAGTTATCTCTTTAAAAAAAACTAATAATAAAGCTAAGTAACAGTCCAGATTGAGAAGCATGACACTATAACATTTGAGAAATTATTATTAGTTTGTACATTACTTTCCATTTTAATTATTTTTAGTGCGAGCATGAGAGGACCATAATCCTACTCCCAGGATGACTTATCATTAAGAAAATCTCGAGTTGTATAATAGGCTTTTTTAAGCATGTGATCTTTAACTATACCTTTAAATTTATTATACGGTAGCTCTTTATATTTATCAGGGACTTTGTTATAAAAATGGATACCTTGTCCCATAAAAGTGGCAAACACTTTATTAAGTCTGAAAGCGGGTATAGCCAATTTATTTTTATTTCTAGTGTTAATTTGGTGAATATCACTTTTCTTATTGAATTCATTAATATTTTGTTGAATAAATAGAATACAATTAAAAGGAACATCCATACCTGTTCACTTGATTCCAACTTCTTGTTCTCCCACAAAGCGTTGATGTAAAGGATAAAAGCCAATACCAAGACAAAAGCACCAATGCAGTACCACACAGTACTTTTGAAAGGCAATAGGAACAGATTGTTCTGGTAGGACAAGGGAGGCTGGCGGAATACGAACTTTATCGATATAGGGGTAGGACAGGATAGGTATTCTACCACTTCCATGCGGTCTTGAGTAGCTATTAGCACCGTTCCTGGTCAAAAACAAGTCATTGAAAGCTAGCAGATAATTGTGTCATCTTAATGGTAACATTTACCAGTGTGGTAGACTTTATTTGGAACAAGAAATGACGGGAATCATCATTATGATTATTTCAACAACAAAGATCAAGAAAAATCTGAATCAAGACGCCTCTACATCATTCAAAAGATATCTCATCTTGTTTTAATCTGAGACTGCTAATTGATATAAAATTATAAATAACTAGCTTTCCGCCCGCGGCTTCGCCCGCGTGGAATTTTGTCTGTCACAGAAAAACTTTATCGCGCGCGTCCCTGTTTCAAAAACCGGGATAAAAACTATCCTATGTTCTTTCCCGGGACTCAAACTATCTCTATGCCAAATTTCATCAAAATCGGTTGCGAGGTTTAAGCGGGAAAGCGTAACAGACAGACAGACAGACAGAGTTACTTTCGCATTTATAATATTAGTTGGGATTATACTTCTGCTTGTTTATCTACCTGCTAGTTCAGCATCGCCAATGGTCATATCGGCAATCATTCCACCATAGCTCCCGTTTCTGTAGTAGCCCCAAGTAGGGCTGTAGATCAATGTTCTAGAAGCATTGAGGTATCCAAATATAGGGTCTGTTTGACGAAAGCTACTCTTGGATACTGTATCAGTTAGGATATCACTGAAAGAAGAAGAAGGAAATTGTAACATTTTGTATGTAAGTATTTCAAAGATCTCTCTCTACTTCAGATCATCATCAACATCAGGCTTTATCCATTTACTGGTGTTTCTTAGGCATTCCCATACACAAGTACCTATGGGATTCTTATATTTACCTTAGATCGTAAGGGTTGGATATTGTTCTATTATCCAGAATCACCATAGCCGTCTTAATAGGTGCCCTTTGAAAGTTCTTTCTTCTTGTTGATATAGGGTGTTTAACAGCTTCAAATTTCTTAAGCCCATTAGCAGATGTCCATATACCAAATTGTTCAACTATCCATTTACCTTTGATTTGTATCTTGTAAGCTAAAACGTAAAGGATGTTGTAAAGTAGTACATTTATGGTATCAACAAAGATAATGTGTTAACTGTACAAGTACCAGACCTATCATTAAAGAATATGTGTAATTCTAAAGCTCACTACTGACTTACTCGTAGTTATAATAAAAGAGTTGTTGTCATTCCTCTGTGCAATAATAACATCAGAGTCCGGTAGCAGAGGCATGTCGCGAAAATCCGAAGTAATAGCCATGCTCTCATTTACAGCTTTTCCAATCACAATCCAGCGGTATGGAAAGCTGAACTTTTTTGTAGCATTTGCCTGAACAGGAACATCAACAGGAAATGACATGAATGTGAAAATACAGTTTAATACTCTCTATAGATAATGCTGGTAAAAAAATTAGAGTCAACTTGAAAGTGCTGGTCAACTTTCTGAAATTCGATAACATTTGTAATTTTATAATTACCTACCTCCGGAAACTCTCAATCAATGATTTAAAGCTAACTCTCAATCTGTAACTCTTTTTCAGTAGGTACCTACCTGATTTTTTATCCAGGCTTGCTTAGTTTCATGCTAGTACCAAGAAGAGTCGGTCTATGTTTGCAAAAGTTGCAAATTGAGATGACGCAAAATTATATTCAAAGAAGCTGTGGATACTTACCAACTTGAAGAAAACTTTTGTAGTAGGGCAGTTCAGATCAGCTACTATCAGCAGGCGTTCCCTGTGGTAAGGTTCCACTATACCTGCCCAGTTCTTATTCACGAAGCGTACTGTCATTGGTCTGGTCTTGTTGCCCAATCGAGACGCTAATTGAATTTGTTTAGCTGAAATCGTTCTTGATTACATTAGCCTTTTCTTTACTAATTGCTAGACATAGTAATGGTAACACACTTTGTCATTACACCTTATCTCGTAACAGCAGAATCCAGTTTGAACCGGTGTTAACAAGTTCGGTAAGATTAAGTGGTACTTACATGGTTTCCAACAGGCATGAGCTACCACTGAAGTTAATTTATCAGAAGATTGGATCAAATCCGTAATCATACTAATTTCATTGCTAGATTTGGTAAAAGTACAAACAAAATAAACCAATATAAAAACCAGTAATAAATCACGGAGATTCATCTCAATTCTTTATTGGATAATTCAAGTGCGAACCAAACGTCATGTGGTGGTGAAACACAGCATTTAAATTCAGGTTTAATTGTTGTCATACGTCTATTTGCTAATGTGTCTAACTAGGTAGCTACTAATTGCTGGTTACAGTAGAGCTTGTGCATAATTATACGATACATATGCTTTAAGTGGCATGGTGTTTTCTCGCTAATCACATGGGTGGGTTCCTTTAATTGCACCAGACAGCGAAACGTTATACATTTTTAAATAACGCACTTATGCAATGCTTTATTTAGAAGCAACTACAAACAAAAATCTCTACATTGAATGTGAATGTGTATTAGAATGTTTTAATTTGTGAATTATTGTTTCTCTTTTATGATAAAGAAATTCAAATATCAAAAGAGTTAAAGACACGAGACTCCCGTAAGACAATATTAGCAACGCCGGGTAGCAGTCAACCATGCTGACTGAAACAAAGTTGGATTCTCGGCCGGAGCATTTAGGTCGCTTTTCGTATAGCAGCCGGTTCTCCCTGGCTTGAAGACCATGTTCTTGGATGCGTTTCATTCTGGAGTGATAAAACAAAAGAAATTCATTACTCAATGGCGCCATACAACGATCAGTAGTATCAGTACATTGTACACTGTACAAAGCGAATGCAGTAATGGCCATCACAGTTGCCGATTTGTTTGTACATTTCTGTAGTTAGATCAAGATCCATAAAATCCATAAGATCCAGTGGGATTCGGAATGTAAAAAAAGTCATCCGAAATTGGTAGAGACAATTTGTTGTGTCTATATCTTGTGGCTTATCTGAAGATCCACTGCTGTACAAAGGCCTACACCAAGGATTTCCACAACGACCATCCTACGCTGCCCGCATCCAGGTACCTTCCGCGACCTTCACCAGATTGTCGGTCCACCTGGTGGGAATTGATTTCAAGTCAAAACTTTATTTGTTTAGTTAGACTAATAAATAGTACTTACAAATTGTCAAATATTTTGCTCATAAGGAGCCTTTACATGTCTCATAATTTTTTTACCCTACCAGCAGCGCTTCGAGACCATCATTTTGGCAAGTGCTGAGAAGAAGCGACGCAACAAGCTCAAGTCACCACTGTCTGCCGGTTAATATAAATAAATAGAAATAGTAGGTACATTTTATGATTCAGGAACAGTTCACTGAATTAATCACGCATTCTTGTATGGTGTATCTTATAAGAATGGGTATACAAAATTGAGTTGCGATTATTCTGACCTACTGGGATTAAAAGAAAAATCTTACCCGATCTTAAACATCTCCCTATAAGGTGTGTTCTTCCTGACCGCCAGCCACGGATCGATCACTTGGAGGTACTGTATCTCGCGCAGTCCACATTTTTCGCCTTCGTTAAAATATTTTCCTACGAACTTGTAACCCACTCCAGTTTCCATGTGAAACGCGAATAATCCCTGAGAAATAAAAATAGTTTTATTTATTTCTTTATTTATACTTCAATTCTAACATTTTAACACTAGGCGAACTTAATGCCATAAGGCATTCTCATCCAGTTTACCTTCGGGCTATTTACGATCAATGGGTCTAAAGATTTTTAGTGCCTACTCACATGTAGGAAAATAGTATGTTTTTGTTTATAATTGCCGATAGATCTAAATCGTATCTGCGCTTACGCATGTTCAGAAATGATTTATTACCTTTCTCATTTTCTTCACGCCTTCCTCCATGGACATAAATCGAGGGGTAGTGCCGGGCGGAGCAACTTTCTTCTCATAGATAGCCTTTCTGACGGGCTCTGTTGCCGTCTAAGCAAATTGTAGATTGGATTAAGATTACACTTCGATAGTTACAATTAATTAAGCGAAGGTATCTATTTAAATAAGAAGAGAAACTAACTTTAATAGACATAAACGCAGCGACAAAATTACGGTAGGATAACATGTGAAGTCAATTAAATACATCTTGACAAGATGGTTTCTAATAAAATAGAAAAGGAGTGTTTACTAGCTCGTTAATTTAATATAGATCAAACTAAAACAACATTCATAATCACACTGTCACCTACATAAATCCCGATGATGAAGGAACCTGATTAAAAGTAAGACGTACAATTTGCAGCACCCTTATTACGCTGTGATAAGATTTACACAAAGTCTTTTTTCTGACAAAATCAGGCTCTGAATCTAAATCTTACTCATGAAATTTTCTTTTATAATGCGAACAGCTAGGGACTGGAATTCGCTGCCTGCTGCTGTATTTCCCGAACACTATAATCCGGGTCTTTTTAAGGCGAGAGTGAATAGGCACTTACAGGGCAGATATTATTATGTACCATCCTAGAGTGCATCTTATTTTGTGACCTCACTTAACACCAGGTGCGAATGCGGTCAAATACCTGCCTTGTTTTCCACAAAAAAGAAAGAAATCATGACCGAGCATGTGACTTACTCAAGGGACTTTACCACGCAGTTCCATTTCAAAATAAGCTTTTTTCCTCCAAACTCAAATCCTACTAATATTATAAATGCGAAAGTTTGGATGTCTGGATGTTTGTTACTCTTTCACGCAAAAACTACTGAACAGATTTTGATGAAACTTTACAGTAGGTATTATTGTTTATAACCCAGAATAACATAATAATATAGGCTATAATTTATGACGATCTGTGACAAACTAAATTTCACGCGGGTGATGCCGCGGGCAAAAGCTAGTCTTCCATAGTTACTAGCCTTTGGTAAATTCTTCCTTGGAGACTAAAATAATGATGTTGAAGATGCCACAATGTACTTTGATATTTTATGTTGTCGTTCATAAATATGACTTACCGAGAAATAGTATCTATTGAACACGGTATCATGAACGCCGAATTTCAGCCTGGAATGCAGGAGGTCATCCAGCGTTCTGATCTGCGAAGAGCTGGACTGCAGCAGCGCGACGATGTTGGCTGAATATGAAGTGTAGAGGAACATCAAAGCCAGGAACAGGATTAGCATCACCACACGGCCTAGTGATCCTGAAATAAATAGACTGCTGTCAAATGTAGACGAAAAATATCTGTACTGTACTACTCTGGTCCAGCTCAAAATTAAATTCTTCGACAAGTGCCTTATTGTAATTAAATAAATGGCAGTAGAATATGTACATAATACATTATAACAATGCATATAAATATTGATTGATAACTGAAAAGAAGAACTCCATACCAGCTGGTCTAGGATGGCCTACAGGTAAATATACGACATCACAAGCATATTAAGCAAAATTTTAATGTGCCAATATTAATTCCATACACGTCCACATGTGACCCGTGACGGACGGACGTGTTTTTTTTTAATTTTCCTTAATTTTCATAAATTACCTTTTAGTTCTACGGGGCTTCCTTGTTGGCAGATGGCACCAAATATCAGAATTATTACGTCGATGAAGTTAGCCCTCAGAATACCAGAATCTTGTTTCCTCTGACAAAGATAATAGGAAAATGTCTTAATAATAGTTAATTAGGTGTAATTATCGCTTCAATTCCTTCCGATGGTTACTTAGATGAGGATGATCAACTTGTTACGCTTACAATATTATTGTGAGATACAATGATTAAAACGTCTAGATATAAAATGTGGTTTTAAAAACTGTCTAGCTCACACCAGTATATTTTGTAAACTAAGGCATAGCAATAGGGGTTGATTTTCCTCAGTAGTAACTGATACAAGTTGTAATAATAATATTAATATTTCCGATAGTTCTCTAATAAATTTTATAAGGAGCTATGAATCCATATGATAGAGGTTCTCAAACACTCTCACTGAGATTTGAATTGGTATATTCTTCTTTGTAATCATTATACACATAGTAAGGCTAAACAAGCTTGACTCTTATTTAAACTTACATAAATATGGTGCGAATTTTTCTTCCACTCCCATACAGCCACAGCAAAAAGTGCCAGCAATAACAAGAAAATCAACCCAGTGCTACTGTACCATACAGATGTACGAAAAGACAGTAAAAACAGATTGTTCTCATAGGACAACTTGGGCTGCTGAAATACGAACTTCGAACGAGTGGGAGTGGGGCTAGCTATGTAGTCCACGACCGATATTCTTTCTGAAGTGAAGAACATGGGTGATCCTGGAAAATTGAGGAGGAACGAAAATTGATTAAAGGAGTCTTTTGAAATCGAGTTTATATTTTGTGAAGAAAAGAAAAGCGATTCTAACTTTATTTCCAAGAAATAGTAGTTTCACTGTGTTAAAAAGGCAGTCTCATATTTGGGGAATGTACTCTGTATAACGTAGCCCACGTAGCAGAGTCTTGTTTCACAAGAATGCTAACGATTTAAATTTCACCCTGTATATCGTTCTTCACTTAAGCATTTTAAACCCAAATGCAGTTAGAATAGTGTGTTGATTCTCCTGAATTCAGTTTTAATCTTTTCTTTATTTTCTTAACACTGCAGTACACGCGCCCCTTTTTTACACGAATACACGCGCGGCCTACTCTGGTAAGCCAATTTAAAATCACTGTAAATCAGTTTGTAAGCAATTTATGAATAGAATTAATATGTAAATGATAAAAGTGTTTATTATAGTTACTTTATAAACAAAGTTTCTTTATATAACTATTTGGGATCAAACATTATAAACAGATTTAAAAGTTGTAAATTTTTTGGACCAAAATTGCACTCTGAGACCAATGTTAACAAAAAAAAAAATTACTGAAAAAATATGATTAGTTTTTTATCTGTCATAGTATTCATGACTTTCTACTGCCTGGTACACGGAGTAAATCCATTTCTTGCAAGTCTTTCATAATTTTTTTGTCGAGTGATTTCGGGCTTTTGAGTAGACCCGCAGTTTTGACGGCCAATTTTAGAAAAGTGCGCAGAATCTAGCGACCTAAGCTTTACTGGCTTTCTGACAAATTTAGTAAACGAGGCTTTCCTGGAATGCCAGCTCTCTGGCGCAAGTTTTCAAAAAGTTATAGCGTAAAATGTTACCCTGGTCTACTATAGTAGTCCGCGCGTGTACTCTAGTGTTAACGAAGTTAAGTACTCGTAGGTAGGTAATATAAGTGTTCATATATTTCGTAATGCTGCTACATACATTTTACTAGTCTTCAATCACAAAATAACTAAGTTCTACCTCCAATCTCAACCTCCTCCCTCAAGAGGTACCCAGTCATTCCGTTCCACGACCCATTTACTCGGTAGCCCCATGTCTCAGCGAAGATGTACTTCCTAGAGGCGTTCAAGAAATCCAGCAGGTGATTTGTGGTCGGGAAGTTCACTTTTGTGATGGTGTCTATGTGGTCGTTTCTAGAAATGACGTTGTAAAATAAAATTGGGAACTAGATGTAGGTATAAATATTTTTAGAGTAATGAAATAAACATTTGATTCATATTTCAAAGCAAAGAAAGAAGTAGTGAAACCATTCCTTGGTCTAGTGATTTCGACACTCTTGAACGGGAGATCCAAGTTTGATGGGACACACAAATTGAAAAATTTAATTAGAGTCTCTTAACGAATACGAGTACGATGATTTTGCCACTGTAGCCTCATTTTGTCAACTCATACACGATAGTAGAGACATCCATATGCCTTTGGCTACGCTACGACATAACCTAACGATGAATTTAAACTGAATATCCGACATTAATGACATTTTTTTTACATTTATCGTCCTAATTACTTTCTTCAACTCACACTTCATCAGTGAGGTGGTTGATGCTATCGTTGTCGGTCAGAACATAGCAAATGCTCATCTGGAAACCAAGCAAGTCCAATCTTTGTAGTGCCGTCGATTCAACCAATTGCTGATTGGTTTTGACAAACCGCTGTTCAAGGTTCCAACTCCCATAGAATTGAGTGCGCCAGTCACTGTTAGGACTTATTTTGTAAACTAAAACATAAAGTATAGGTTTGTTTAGGTCATAACAACAATATTAGTAAGTAATTCATTAATTAACTCTATCAATTTATAGAGTTTCTGACTCCGATACACAAAAAATGATTATCTAAACACAAATACATATGTTTTAGTGCTATAGCTAGAATATTGAGCCTTTGGAGTGACATCAAAAGTACTATTCACAACAAGAGAACTACAGAATTTAATTATTGATTCATTGATCATTAGCCCATGTTAGTTAACTACTTACTACGCAACGTTGCAGAGCGCACGTTACATATTTGCCCTATCTTACTCTACATAATAATTGTTAATGTAGTAACACAATATTTCATCTAGCAACTTACTGAAATGAAGATCGTAAGTGTCAGCCTCTATTTGCCGTAGCACAATCACTTCCGAATCAGGCAAGAGATCAATATGAGCTATTTTATTCGGTACTATTTCATCATTTTCACTGGAACTGATTAGGATCCAGCGGAATGGTGATCTGAATAAATATTGTTCTTCTTTTTTCTGTAAATTACAATTAAAATAATAAATCGTAAAAACTATCATGTAACTAAACACATCTCTGAGATTGCGGTTGTGAAAACCACAACGTATTTATAGACATTGAAAAAAATCAATAGATACAGCTCATTAGGTAATCAAGAGCGATTTTTTTAAATAATGTAGAGTTGTAGCACCTTATCAAAATAAGCTGAAATATTGGGACACTTGAGATCTGCCACGAACAACATGTGTTGGTCTTGACCATAATCTTTCTTTGCGTGTTTCATATCATCAAAACGAGCTGTAGCAGCACGAGAACGGTCGATAGAAGTAACTGCATTATAAAAATCGACCTTTTTATCTGTAAAAATGCAACAATCGAATACAACCGAAGTATTACCACAGAATAATAATAAGTACTACGTACAGAAGTTTTTCTTCGCGAAGGTATTCAAAAAAATGTATGCTCAATGTCATCAACAATATGGTGTAATTTAGCTTGTCTTAAGAGTCGAGCACCGTTTTGTTGACATACGTCAGTGATCGGTACTGTCTTGATGCCATAGGGCTGACTGCTACAAGAAGCTACTGTGTCGCCATCTAGCGCACCACACTTGCATTCACTGCTCTTCGCGGCAACGCGCAGCTACATGCGGCCGCCAGTTATATAGTGTAAGAGCTAGCACCTAAATATTTTATAACACACATAACTGTGACAATTTATTTCACGTGGGCGAAGCCAAAAAGCTAGTAAGAAATAAATATTCAATTCAGTAGGTATTTCAAACCAAATTTTATTACATAAACAAACATTATACTAATTTCATTATGGGCCCTTAGTATGTGAAAACTGCAATTGACGATATTTCGCACTGTTTTCAATATTATGTATTACAGAACGTATGTGTGATGGGATGATATTTTCGAAAACACGATTAGAAAAAAATTTTCTCGAAAAAAAAACATTTACCTCTGGATTTTTTTATAAAAGTTTAATATGACCGTGTTTTACAATAAAATTCCTATAAAATCACAAAGGTATCATGTTTGCCTCTTTGATTTCCTGGCTGTTTTAGATTGGTCTATATGCCCATCATCACTACGTAATAATTATAAAAAAGTCGCTTTCCTGTCTGTCTGTCCCTATGTATGCTTAGATCTTTAAAACTATGCAACAGATTTTGATACGGTATTTAGGGTTCCGTAGCCAAATGGCAAAAACGGAACCCTTATAGATTCGTCATATAGTCTGTCTGAACATAGAACGTTTTTGTGTACTTTTTAAAATGAGTTAACCAAGTATATGGCTATTAGACTTGCACACGTCGCGTCCGTCCGTTTTTTGTAGGATTAATATAATTAAGTAACATTTATTTTTTGCATTCGGCTCTTGGTCTAACCCAAACGAAACACGAACAACTAATGAACTAACAATGAACAAAGTTGATAAATTAGTAATATGTAAATAATGAATTTGTTTTACGAGCTGTCCCGGCGTACTTCGTACCGCAAATTAATATAAAGTTGTTTAAGTGATTTATAAAATCGCAATATTAATTTTTGAAAGTAGGGTCATTGTGCTGGTTTTCTATCTAACTTCGGTTTTCGTCCATTTCACTGAGCTGCCATAAACACATGCGTAAAATTTGAATACAAAGTATTGTATTCACAGAAGGCAGTAGCCATCCCGCGCTAGTTTTGTTGCAATCTATAATGCCTAAGCAACAGTTCTACCTAAATGAAAATGTAATTTAAAAAGTAGTGAGTTCCAAAAAATTACGTAAATGCGCGGCCATACACCGGTCACCGGTACATTGCAGAAATCATCGCGCTAGAAAAAAAACGTGCTGACAGGAAAAGTTTTTGGCACGTATGTCTAATTGATAGCATTATAAACACAATTTTAAGTGTTTATTAAACTTCTTCATACAAAATTAAATCTTAGATGACTAAGGGTCATTTTTTTAAAGCATAGCTCAGGTCATATAGCAGGCAAATCAACTCGGAAAGGGATCAACAACGTATCGCCTTTTGTGGCATGGAGGTAATAGTGGAGAGGAAATATAGATCTATACAAAAATTCGACAAATTAATGACAAACAGCTGTTTATCTCTTTCTAACTTACCCCTGGTGATGTATAAAAAAAAGAAATAGATAATGTTTGGTCAGTAGGTACTCATTCTGGCAACATTTTCATGTGACGTCACTACCTGACTTGTGCCGAGTAGGTACCTACATACAAGATTTAAGAAAACAACATATTTATAGGCAATCAGCTGACAACTACACGCACACACACACAGACACACAAATACCTGTCAGCTGATTGCCTATATTGCTTTCTTAAATCGTGTATGTATTTATAATGCGTGTAAATGTGTGCGTAATGTACCAAGTACGTTTATTTTAAAGTTACGCCAAGTCCATGAGACATTGATATACGTCAGTGTTTTGCGAGCTGTCATTGCCCTTCGCGCACTGTCATCGGCGAGGCAAGGCGTTTACGTTACGGTGCGGATTGTGTGTGCGTTGCAGTATGGACTTTAGTTGACTGCCTTTATGAGCACTCGAACGACATAAAATAATATGATACATTTATGTAAGGGTATTTTAAGATCACAAAGTTGGCAACTCCGATAGTTGGACGAAAACCAGCGCAAAGTTAGTAAGTAAAGTATCCTGTTTGACACCTATAATAATTGACAATAGCTGGCTCGGCGAACTTCGGCAAACTAATGTGTGACGTGAAGTGCCAAATCGCGGAAAATGTCGGAAGAAATACATGAATTTGCATGAATTATCATGAATAACAATAACCACTTATTTACCTCTCAGTGTCTTCAGGCAACTTAAAAAAAGTACATTGTGTGTTTTTATTATTATTTAGGCAGTAAAATACTGCACAGTATTTTTTACACAGTATTTTTTTCTATAATACAAGAGTACGCGTGCGTGTGTCAATGCTCGCTCGTATCTCGTATGTGACGCCTTGTCGAATCGCCTCCTGTAGGTGGGCTATCGTGCGTGTTTTGTTTTCGATGTGAACTCGCGGAGATGAACAGGCCTGGTATTACGCTCGGCAGCCTTGTATTAAAGTTCTTTATTGTGTCGTTGAAGCAATTTAATAAACTAATTGTCTACAGGAACATTTCTAAATTTAGCTGTTTTTTTCTTACTAGTTTGCCAACAAAGCGTGGCCACTACGGTTGAGGGCTTTTCCATAGCGCGAATGACGTCAGACAAGACGAGCACTTCTGAATCTGTTTTTGCATTACAGACAATAATATTTAAAAAATAAAAACTGGCCACAAAAATACAAAACCTCATGGTGGGCGGTATAGTTGAAGAATGGAAATTGGCTATGCAAGAACGAAATCGCGAATTCAAAATTTGTTTGTTCAGAAAAAGATCGTACCTACAGCAATTTAGGCGTTTCGAACAAATAGCTCTCATACATTTTTGAGCATGTCTACAAAAGAAATTGCTTTGACTATCTTCGAATAAAAAGCTAAAGTCTGAGTAGGTATACCTACTGCTAAAAATACGAACTTTGGAGTAAGTAGAGCTGTCTCTACCTTTTTTTTATACTTCAAGATTCATCTACGACAATCAGGGCCGGATCGTGAATTTGTGGGGCCCTGGGCTGAAACTTCTTATGACGTTGTCACGTAAAAATATCGTCCGTAAACCGACTTTACAGACAACTATTTTTTTTTTCAAATTATGGCCTACTATTTAGCGGGATTTGGGGGCCCCTTGTAACCCCGGGGCCCTGGGCTGCAGCCCAATCAGCCCATAGGTAGATCCGGCCCTGACGACAATCCTGTGGATTGAACCTGTGTAAGTTTAGATCTTTGTAAGAAATAAGGTTTTTTTAGATCACAAACGTTACATAAGGCTGTTATTGACATAACGAAATCCACGAGGACGAAGCCGCGAGTTTTTAGCAGTTTACTCGTAGGTTACGTTAGGTAGGACGATCGCCAACCCGCTGGATAGACGCCATCACAAAGGCTACTGAGTCCACCATGGTCCAATGTACTCGCGACGCCTCTAACCGTCACAAATGGAAGCACATCGCCAGGAGAGCTACCCTCGGAGATGACATCACCCCAACATGTATCTCGTCAGCGCAACCACGACCACTCTGACGACTCGTAGGTTATTCATTTATGCAATCAGTTATTTTATAAATCAAAGTTCATGTAGATAATAAGATCATTTCCTGAATCATATGTATAACAAACAAATAACTGAAGATGACTAGGCCAATTCTTGCCTTTTACCAGGCCTGTTCATCTCCGCGAGTTTACATCGAAAACAAAACACGCACGATGGCCCACCTACAGGGTACTATTCGACAAGGCCTCACATACGAGCGAACATTGACTCACGCACGCGTATTCTTGTGTATGATGGAAGAAAATAAAGAAAATGGTGTACTAAATACTGTGCAGTATTTAACTGCCTAAATAATAATAAAAACCCAGAATGTACTTTTTTAAGCTGCCTCAAGACACTGAGAGGTAAATAAGTAGTTAATATTATTCATGATAATTCATGCTAAATCATGTATTTTTTTTTTTTGAATTTTTTTTTTTTAATGGCAACCAAACCTTTCTGGGAGGTTTATTTCTGCCAATGTCGAGTGAAAATTGACATAGTTATCAATAGAAAGTGGGTGTTTTAGTTCTATTGATTTTTCATGGATTCCGTGGAGTTAAGTATGAATCATGTATTTCCTCCGCCATTTTCCGCAGTTTGGCACCTCACGTCACATCATTTTACCGAAGTCAGCCCTATAGCTTCGGCGCAGTGCCGATCACTGACGTTTGTCAACAAAATGGTGCTTGACTCTTGAGGCAGGCTAATTTACACCATATTGTTAATGACATTGAGCATACATTTTTTTAAATACCTTTGCGAAGTAAAACTTCTGTACGTAGTACTTATTTTTATTCTGTGCTTTTACGCAAAAATCAATAACCTACTTTTAAACTGTTAATAATTGACATTTGTAAGGATTCCCAGTTCTTTCGTCGTACAGTAGATACGTATCAATTGTAGTGTTTTGGTTGTGAAGCAAGCAGTATTATCGCGTTTGTTGACAACCGATAATGTTCAGTGCTAAGTATTTTTCCGCTAGTAAATAAACGTTAAGGCTTACGGCCGTTACGGATGTAGGACATAGCTGGGAGATTCTGGTATTTTTCCAAATTAGAATTACAATTTTGACATGAGGCATCCTTTGTTTCTGTCACTTTTGACAAAATTTTGAATTTCGTCAGATTATAATCTGTTGTTTACAATCTCACGTGTTATATTATAAACTGACGGAGTTATAATTTCACGTTGGCATCTACAGTTTGGTCCATGCTAGGAGTAAAAAGCAATTAACAGTAAATTATGTAAATAATTAGGTAGGTAGGTACTGATGGAATTAGAGTACAGTCGATAGCACAACAACAGATAAGATGCTTTCTTGATATGCTGTCGTCTGTACCTATCCATATTTCTTTAGTGACATTATTTATTGTTTGTTTTTAAGGTGAAATTAATCACTATTTCTTGTTGATTTACAAACTATCACGTTAACCGGATTTATACAAAAAAATATCTCATTACAACGTAACTCGTAAATGTAGTTGTTTGCTTGAGAATTACCCAATTAATTATTGCTAGCATTTTATCAGTAAACACACAATTAATTTCATAAGTATAACTTCTCGGTCAGTCGCGAGTGCGGTTGGTGATACGGTGCCGTGGAATGTCTGCATATAAAAACATTAAAATTAAATACAAGACATCTTTGTTTATAAAAATATATTATAGAAAGAAACCAAAATGAATGTGCTGCAGAAAGTTTTGGCGGGAAAATCAATACTTAATGTAGTGCAGAAGACGGAGGCGGATCCTGTTGCTGAATGGACACCCCTGTTGAGAGAACAAAACGATGGAAGTTTTTCAAGAAGAGGTAGTGTTTAGTCTCTAAAATACCTATATATTTATTTATACCCGTAGGATTTAAACTCCTTAGACGACGTTTTTTATTTACACGAATCTCAATTCGAACATTAGATACAAAAAAACTTTAGTTTGACGAATAACAAAGAACATCAGATCTTAACATCTTTCTAGTTTAGTAGGTTTCATAAGGTAGAGCGCACTTAATTTTTCTTACTTAAGATTTTAGAGAACGGGCAGTAGCGCTTTCTGGAAAACATCAATCGTTTAAACTGCGATCTCCAATCCACCTGCCAAGCGAGGGGATTATGTCAAAACCCTCCACTATAGTGGAGGATGCTCATAGTCCAGCAGTGGACTGTAAAGAGCTGCTGATGATGAAAGATTTTAAGCGAAAAGTTCAGTTATTTATGTTTTCAGAAAATAGTATCCTATTAATAGTAGCTCATTCGGTAGGTATACTTTTATTTCTTACAAGACCATTAAAAACAAGTTACAAATACACTTAGGTATTTCAAAAAAACCATTATACATCGAAAATAAACCCAAATAAAGAAAAAAAAGTATATTACGAGTTTATGTAAGTATTTAATCATCCGTAACAACAAATAGTTTGGGTAAATAAATCTGTTATCACACCACTGATAATGATGCGCCACGCGATGTGCGTTAAAGATAGCTAAATAATGATTCAAGGTAAATTTTCAGGTGTATGATACTTAAGTTATGGGGTCAAGTGCACAGATGACACAGGTCGTTGTTCTTACGGCATATGGCTGAGCAAAACCATAGCTGAGCCACACGGAATTTTTTTTTGTTCTGAATGGACTACGACTGGACTGGCCTATTTTTAATATACTATTAAAGGAAGTTCGGTATTTGATCAGTGAGCCTTATTTTTGGCAAATGCAAATAATTGCACATTATGAAACATAAATTCCGCATTGTAGGTACTTGTTTTTTAATGTATTTGTTATTGTCATTGTTTGTCTCATGACTCATAAATTATGTACTTTTGGTAAGTAAACAGATGACCTAACGGTAGATGTGCTTATTATCTACCTAAGGGAAAGTTACAAATAATGTAAAATATCGACTATAGTTCGTATTAAGTATTAAGAAATGACGAGCCTTGATTAGCGGGTTTTTGGAGTATACCAATCGTAAGGTTGATTTTGAGTGTTTCATATGCGAATAATCGAATAACCGATTTACAAAATCGAGTACCTAATAAAGTGCACTGAACTGAAGGAATTTAAATTAAACCTTAGCTAGCAATGACAGCCCGCATGACATTAAAATTTTATTAGATTTAGGTATATGAAAATGTTAATTTAACCGCTAATCACATCGTAACCAATAATCTTATTGACACAGTAACCCAGTTTAACAATTTGCAAATGAAGCATAATTCAACATTTTCTGCGACTACTAAATAAGCAATTTACCTTGAACTAAAGTTAAAGCCCTTCGTATTAAGCAAGTAAAATACTGAGGTAAAATATGTAAACATTGTGCGATAACATATACACAAGTGACAGTATTAACGATGAGAGAAGTGTGCCAAGCGCAAAAGTTCCATCGCAAACGAATGCAGGCTTCATTTAAGGCGAAGACATCAATCACTGAAGAAATAAAAGGATTAATGAGAGAAAACAGTTAAAATAATCGATGTATCTGTTACAGTCATAACACATAATTAATCGGTAAAAACTACTTTTAACTATAAAATCAGTCAAAAGAGATTTTAACTGATTCACACCGTCAAAACAACTTTTGAATGAATTTTCCAGTCAAAAATGGTTTTGACCGATTATTAGTTTTGACTGTAACATATTCATCAAAACATACTCAACATCAAATAAACTGCACCTTCCGCGACGCGAACTTTAAACATTTTCTTCTGACACAGTCATGGTGCCCCAACAATATTGGTGTTATTTGAAAGCACAATAAATATCCTTAAAGAAAAACACATTTAATTTCTTAATAAATGATTAACATAATTATACCATAAATGTGACTTGAAAAAGGACCTCACTTTGGGCTCACCTCTGGGATCAATTAGACCTATGGTTATAAAACCAAATAATGATCACACGTGTCTTCTTTAACAGATGGATAGCGATTAATCCCAACTTAACAGTTTCATAGCCATAAAAATTGACTCAAGCGTAACTACCTATTTTTTGAACAAGTGACTCTGGATCCTTCTAAAGACACATTTTTGGGGTAAAAACCTTTACTTTAATGAAATAAAGTTTAGAACTAGGCTTTTAAATGGTGCCAATATTGGTGGGAAGTGTGGATGCATACGTTTGAAAGTGCTTGTCGCGGGAGGTGCGATTTATTTGATGTCGAGTGTATAAGTAACTATTATAAAATTACCAAAAACTTTCTATAAAGTGATTTATTTCAGTCACCTAACCATTTACCAGGTTGGTTTTAAATACTAATGATTCTCTTCTTAAATAAAAAAAAATATAAGTAAGTCGACGACACCTATCCAAAGTAATTTAATTAGGTACATCTGTGTAGTTTTTATGTTAGGTAAATTCTGAAAATTACAGTTAAAGTTTTGTTTTCCTTTACATTATCATAATAAATAAACACAGTACCAAATTATTAGGAATATTTTAATTAAATCTGAAAGATCTTAGCCTTATTAACTAGCAGATAAGAGGCCGGTGCACTTTCCATATAGAGTCGGGTCATTGGAGGATTTTTATTTTATTACTCGAATGTTACAATGTAAGGAATTAGGTAAGCTGGCTGGAATTTATGTAGTTATCGTTTTCAATAAAATATGAAGAAAATTTAAACTGTCTTAAAAAATGTAAGTGAGACAGTCAGATTTTAAGAAACTTGACCAAATTGACCAAGTCTGTAGAGTTAGTAACATACATACTAGGGTGGTCCTTATTCCTACGAAAAAAAAATTTTTTCTTATATTTTGCGGGGCACCACGTAATTTGAATATATACCATATGAAAGTCTTTCATTATTTTTTTTTTAATTTTTAAAAGACATTTAGGGGTCGCTACCAAGGTTTGAATTTTAAGTAAAAACACAAAATCTATATTTGTTAGATTCATTTATTTTTAGCCAAAGCCAAATAAAAATATTACAAAATTATTGTTGTTGCTATGAACTAAGATATTATGTACAATGTACATTATTTGAATCAATTATTTTTAAGAGATAAGTGTTTACTTGTTAGTATCTCGACGCGTCGGTACCATGGTCGGTACAGAAGAGGGGTTGAGGGGAGAAGGGGACAAGAAGCGATTGTCTATTCTATCTATGCGATGTTCATTTGCACCTAAAATGTGATATAAACACTTAAATAAAACATTTATGAAACCATGATTTAAGATCTTCAAAGCTTTTTGTAAATATTTTGACAGCTGGTAGCGACCTCTAAATCTTAACCAAAAAAAAAAAAAATGCTAATTTCATATTTAGAGGTATATAATCGAATGAGAAAGTGCCCCGGGGAGAATTCAAAAGTCCAAAAATAAGGACCACCCTAATACATACACGTCTCTGGTCCAAAAACTCGTTCGTCGTCATAAGTTGTGAGATCCTGTGTAGATAGAACCACGTCGTCGACCTACGTATAATTTTACAAAGCTAATATGGCATCTAAAATAGCAGGATGTTTTAGAATTTCCCTTTTAGAACCTTAAAGAGTTTTGATGTTCTGAGTAGTGGTACTGCATAAAAGCATTACTTCAATGAGGAAGCATTTAATTCAGCACTTAATCGATTAAACTTTATTTATTTTTATTATGTTCAACACTGATTATTAATAATGGTAATACTTATTCTTAATTACATTCTACACGGCGATATAGATGTTTAATGCATGAAATTAATTAATTGACATCGCAAAGAATGTTGTTAATAAGCGAGTCGTTTTCAAATACTCGTAGTTATATCTATTATGTTACTTGCTTAACAACATCTGTTTCAAACCAGCCAAGTGTAAAGGGATTAAAACAAATTAGAAAGATGTCTATAAATAAACCTTAATCGATGGTTCGTGCAATTACCATTGGAGTTACTAATGCCTAATTATTTTCAATCTTTCTACAATAGTCAGTCTTTGGCTATTCCTTAGGATGACATCTCTACATTTTAATCATTGTCCTCTCATTAAGTTTAAAAGGTTTATAGCTCTGTGTTTTATTATTAAAATGAAAGAAGAACTTGGGTTACTATCATTATATGGAACGTAATAAATATTACCTGAAAAATCTTGAAAATAACGCACGGAAATAGTCTCGCTTGAACAAACAAAAAAATATAATAAAACCATTTTTTCCCAAGCGATCTCACCGTGGCGAGGGACGGCACAATTTAATTTTAGAATGAGGAAATAAGTTTTTCCGCCGGCGCCAACAGTCGCCACCGGAGTACCGGATACCTAGTTGGTTACTAAACTGTGTGCTAACCTTGACACTTTCGCCAGGTTTTCAATCGATTTGATTTTCAATTACTAGACTATAGTATGACGTGTTCAATTTACAAATAACTACCTAGATATATTTCATACATTTTTTCTTTTAGAAATTTTCTTAATTCCGCTTTAAATCAAAATCTTATAAAAAATCAAATTCTTATAAAAGCGAAAGGTCTTGTAGTTTCTGAGATTTCGTGATGAGAGTCAGTGACCTTTCGCTTTTACACTTTTAGCACTTTTAGCACTTGCTAGGAGTCTCAAATTTTGAACGTAGGCGCTCAATAAGACGGGATTTTGCAAAATTCAACCCCTAAGGGGGTAAAACAGGATCCACATGTACGAAGTCGCGGGCGGCCGCTAGTACAGTGATAAAGGGGAAAACTGCTACTTTTGGTATAGTGTTTGTTACGAATCAGGAAAATTACACTTCTCTCAATACCTATTAAGTTAATCTTTGTTACCAGTTTCGATGTAAATAACATCCAGAGCGCAAGTCACTGCTTAAAACTTGAGTTAATGAATACCAACATTTTTTTCAGTGTACTAATCAATCGCTATTCGAATCGATTTCATTCGATCACTCGCGGAAATTGTTCGATCAGAGTTCGTTATCCGCGAACAAAAGAGCCTATTCACGAATACAAATGCCTCACCGCGAGGAATCCCCGTGTAATCGAGTTCACGTGTTGTTTACAAATTGACAGTTATTATGATTCTTGCAGTGGTACTTAGACCACAGTAGGCCACAGTAAGCCAGGAGTGAATAGGCACTGGGAACCTTTATACCATCCGAGACAACATTAACACATCTATCTACTTTTAACATTAGGTGAGTTGTTGTCAACGAAAAAATATTAACTATTTGAAATATACATAACGGATGCAAAGATATCAATGATATCGCTAAAATATTCGAACGAAAAACACATTAACTGGTGAAAATCATAGAGTCACGACTGGTCACAGGATCCTTTGGATACCATTCCGATGGCAACAACCAACAACTAACAACATCTCGCGATGTTTGCCTATCTATTTACCTTATTAAATGTAAATTATTCGTCTGACATACATAAATTATTCACGGAAATTTCAATTAACAGACGACTGCATACCAAGCTTAACAATGTACCATCTTATTTAGTTGTAATACGTACGATTTTGCATCGAAAATTTACAGTTTGATGTGTGGCAGGTTCTATAGTGTATTTGTATGCCTTTGTATATAAAATAAAGGAAGCCTTCCTAAGCTGGCTATCACGTCACATGTTTTGCAAAAGGTGAAATAATGCCACGATGATGACAATAAAGCAATTGTGATATTTCGCACGACACTATAAATAACTCAATTATTATTCCGTGATTAAATTGTGATCCGATTTTTATCACTAAAACCATGTTAGGTCCTTATTTTCTAAGATCATTTAGCTAAATAGCACAGATTCTTGAGCTCGCTTTTATTTCTGATTAGGTATCTTCTGATACTTAAAAATTTTCCTTACAAAACATTTTACGGGATACCTACTCTACTCGAACCAAAATTATACCTAACGCTTCGGGATAGTCTAAAAAGCTCAACTCATTATGTCATAGAATTTGGACTCCTGATCTTTGAAAATCAGTAGGTAAATAGAAGAAATTCCATGTTCCAAGTAGGTACGCTAGTAATTTACTCATCTTAGGATCATATTCTTCATCTTCAATAGCCAAACCAATCACACCTTATTTGTTATGCATAATTTTAAAATGCACGTAAACATATTGTAATTAGCGAAAACACATTAATAACTGTTAAAAATATTAAAATTCGACCACAAAAACCTTCGCCGAACCATAAATCGTACATGAAGTTTCTATTTTCGTAGACTAATTTGCTATTTTGGAAGTCAAGGCAATGAAGTTTTGCCGTAAAATTAATTCGAATCAGAAGAGTAAACTGTACAGTCAGCGTCAGAAAATTTGTGACATCCAAAGTAGGCAAAAAGTTGGCAACCGTCTTTGTTACAATGAGGATCATTTCGATTTTTAGCTGTGAATGCAGATTTATAGGGCTAAGAAATCCTTAATACACAGTCCAAAAATTTTTGTTCTACGACAAAAATTGACGAAGTTATGGCCAAATTACTAAAAAAGTTCACTGACCGCCCGGCGCGCCGCGGGGACGATGACGTCACTATATCCGATCCGAACGCTGCCGGCGTACTGCGTGGATAGAAAATATTTTTTTCTAGCCAAACTATCAGTTTTAGAGAAAAACTTGTAATGACATTTATTCATCAGAATAAAGTAAGCTATCGATAGGTAATTTTTAAAAATAGAAATTGTGAAAAATAACGCAATAAATCTATACGCTCATACGATTCTATGGAACGCAGAGACGCGATTGGGGTCTCCGCGGTGGTATATTTGGCGATTTATTCAAATAAAGTGTTCATAAGTGTTGTTATTAGAGTCATATCTTCTTCCAAGTAAAATATAAAAATGTATAAGTATTAATTTATTTACTTCTAACAATAAGGTAAAGCTGAGGCAGATACACTCTGCCTAGGCTACAAGACATTGCTATGAAGATCATTTCGATGTACACGCAATACCTACCTGTTATTTAGTTTTTCTGAGTTAAACCTACGTACCTACCTATCTATTCGCCGTTCCCATGGGCGGGCCTGCTGCTGCAGGAAAGGACAGCTGCTCCCTCCTGGTTATGACTTGACCCCCCCTCCCCCAGGCCAGAAGCTGGGTAAGGCTAGCCCCTTCCCCCAGTCCATAAGCATAAGCTAGGTATGACTCCCCCTCGGCCAGAAGCTGGGTATGACTTACCCCCCCCCCCCCCCCCCAGGCCAGAAACTGGGTATGACTTGCCTCTCCCCCCCTCCCACCAAGGCCAGAAGCTGGGTAAGGCTTGCCCCTCCCCCCAGGCTATAAGCTGGGTATGACTTATCCCCCCCCAGGCCAGAAACTGGGTATTAGCATCATATTATGTATTATTATTACTATGTTCAATACAAACAATCATTAAGTTACACTCACCCCAACCGCGTCTCCGCATTGCATCGAATCCTATGAAAATGTGGTTTTTGGACATAGCGATACTTATTTTTCACAATTTTTATTTTTAAAAATTACTGGTCGATAGGTTACTTTATTTTGATGAATAAATGTTATTAAAAGTTTTTTTCTAAAACTGATAGTTTAGCTGGAAAAAAATATTTTCCATCCCAATAGTACGCCGGCTGCGCTCGATTCGGATATAGTGACGTCACGCGGCCCTGCGTACGTTGACTTTTAGCGGCAAAAACGGCCTATGTTTATTACTTAATATCTTCGTAAGTAATGGTCCGATTTGGATAATTCAAAAAGATATATCTTTCTTATGTCTTAAAGATTAACGTAGATACTAGTTTTATTGAATTTTCTACAACAGTACTGATCCTCATTGGAATAAGGTTGTGTAGTCAACTTTTGGCCACTTTGGGTGTCACGAACTATTTGACGATGACTGTACGAGATAAATTGCGTCGCGAATCTTTCGCAATTTACCCGATCGTGGCCCAATTAGACATGGAAATGGTGTCGTAAATCTTAATCTCAAGTGGTGTAATGACAGCCAGGGTCTGAGATGTTTGTTCGAATTTTTATAAAAGGACACCGTCCAATTCTGATGCATAGTTCTTAGAACTTTTAAAAATTAAATGAAGCCAGATGTATTCACGATATTTTTACCTGTAAAGTCTGCGGCAATACTCTGAAGATTTTATTAACATTGACTCTAAAATTGTATAACCCCACTGATACGAATCTATCTTTTCAAGTACCCGCGAATCGAGACACAATAGAGATCAATTTTACTGCGGCCTCAAGGTATCTTCTGCTATTAATTTTAGTCTATCCACTGGCGCAGACTGTAGGTATTTTCTTAAGAATGCACTTATTGTCTTTTGCAGTGGAAAATAAAAAGGGTAACAAAGCAATAAATAAGCCCAATAGTGTGTATCGGACTGGTCGATTAAAGGGTCAGTAGTTCGTTCCTGGACATAATGTAATGAAGCAGTTTTTAACATAGCTTACTTGAAGGAGTTAATGGGCATATTAATGATAGCACTTAAAAATAGTAGTGACTGATACAAAAACCCATCTTAAAAATACTTCAACGGGTATTTACGTGAGTGCTCGTTTATTTAAGGATGGACGTATAAGGGACAGTGTTTTTGCTTTGGTGAGTCCCCCAAACGTAGTTCACAGGAAAATCGTATTAGTACATAATTGAAAAAGTTCCCAACACTTAAAGGTTTTATGGTATAAGTACACGCGCTACCAGAGCGTTGAAGAGAGAGAATTCCGTAGAATCTTTTATCTAACTCAATAATTAGGTAAGAACTGAAAACTACTTCTTATAACTCATAATATTTTAGTAATAAAGTATGTTTTCCCACCTCTCATCAGACCAGCCCAGCAACTTTACTATTTATATATGTTATAAAAAATTGCAATAAATGGTAGAGTCCCCATCTGTAGTAAAAAACGCTTAAATCTCACTTTCTGTTTCCTCTCATATTCTGTATTATTTAGTAACATGCGTGAGAGTTTTTTTACTTTTATTACATAGGATTTTTCCTATGTTTTTGTTTTCAGTTTACGTAGATCTGAAATTAAGTTGCTGTACGTCACTCGTCATTTTTTCAAATATTTACAAAATACGTGTGTATGTATAGGTGCGAGCAGGGGAATTATATAATGACGTAGCATGACGTAGGTATTTGTTTTCTTTCAGTGTTTTTCGTTGATTTGATCCACTTCCCGCAATGAAATTGACGTAAACTTTTGCATATTTTGGTGTTAATATTATTATTGATGTCTGTTTAAGTACGTGCAAAACTAATTGGTAAGTAAGTAATTTCTTGTAACTGAATAGCTCTTAGTTTTTTGATTACAATGATAATACTCCAAAATATGACGAACTTACACATGCATTTTTTCGTAACGAATCGACTTTGTGGCAAATCGAACAGCCCTTGAATTCACCTGAATGCACGCATACGCATTTTGAAGGCTTTTCATAAATCAATGTTTATTGAAGGATCTCTAACTGCTAGGTGTCACAAATTGGTGCTGATTCTGAGAACTGATATTGGTGTTTTCCGTCCGAATAACAACTACTAGAAACTCATACATTTGATTAACAATCAGATAAATGTTAAATCAATAAAACGCTCTTATAATAAATTACATACATAAAGTTAATTAATTATTTATGTTTATTATTTATTCGAATTACAAACTGCTACTATTTAATTAATTTGAATCAAAGATAACTATCTGGTTTAGACAACTTAAAAATAACATTAAATTATTTACGAGTTTACTGATTTATGAAGGTAGGTTTGTTTTTTATGGCAAAATTCTTTACATAAAATTCCTACTAATACATACATATTATAAATGCGAAAGTAACTCTTGTCTGTCTGTCACGCTTTCACACCTAAAGCACTGAACCGATTTTGATGAAAGGCATAGAGATAGTTCGAGTCTCGGGAAAGGACATAGGATAGTTATTATTCCGGTTTTTGAAACAGGGCCGCGCGCAATAAACTTTTTCTGTGACAGATAAAATTTTACGCGGGCGAAGCCGCGTGCGGAAAGCTAGTATGATATAAATTGGTTTAGCTTTGTTAATTTGTTTAGCCTACATCAAAATATTTTTATTTGTATTGTCATTATCATACTTAGGTAAATAAATTGGTTGATGAAATATGTGACATATGTGACAATAGTGGGGTGCGCAAGAGCAGCGCAATTTACAAGAATCTCAACGTATTAATTAAGGAAGCACTTACCTACATTTTCCCTATTTTGAACATAAGGAAAACATGAATTAAAATCTTTCGAAATCCCAAATACTCTTAATAGATTACGAAACTATACTGACAAAAATACATGCCTGTAAGATGTTATCGTAAGTGAACAACAATTTTGAAATACCAAATGTCAATTTTTATACTACATCAGAGGCCAATAAACTTATCAATACGGACGGACAACTTTTACTATGTCACTAACATTGAAATCACAAAAAATATACAAATTGTTTTTACAATTTCGATGATGCAATCATAACAAAAGTTATTGATACGGATGCTATATGAGGTGAACATACTCACTACCTATACAGATAGCATTTATAGGATAGGAAAAAGCTGGATAGATATTGTGGTCGACGAGCTCTACATATCCCGTACATATTCCCATGCCTCCTACGAGTATACACTTTAATCCATTTTTCCGTTAAAGTTGCAAAAGGACCAAAACATGGAGCTCTTAGAAGGCCTTTTAAGGTGTTACAAAATGCTTAGTTAAAAGGATTTATTTATTGAACCTACTCCTCAACCCGTCTGACTAGAGTCTGGAGAGTGTAAACCAAATCCTCCATTTTCCTCTCGTAAATTAGAGAGGATCGTGCTCCTGCAGCGAAGACTAATGACCTGATGATAATGAATATTGAACCTGAACCACTTTCCATAAGTTTCAATGATGGAATCAAATGATGATGATATTATGTTTATGACTTTAGTAACATTGATGCAAAATATTGCTAAAGGATGCAAAACACAGCACTGTCCAAACTGGCCATAAGAACACTCTCGTTACGTAATTTCAATAACAATTGTACCAGGATGTGTATAACTTGTTAGTGATTTATTTGACCTCTTTCGTAGAGGCAAATAATTGCAGAATGGATTGTGCTTCACATGTTGATCAAACAATCTATTTGCATTATGGTAATGCCTTAGCACAAATAGTTTGTTTGTGGTTAACATAAGTAAATGATAGCGGTTTTTAAACATAAGTGTAATGACATTTAGGAGTGTTTTACGTATTTACATAAGTAGGTTCTACGTAATGTTTTGTAAATTTTGTTTTTCTTTTACTAACAATGAAATTAACATTAATAGGAACCAAAAAAGCGAATGTAGGTACTGGTATTTTCAGTAATTTATTAAGTTTTCACGTCTAACCTCTGAACTAATTTGTGATGAAATTCGTCCTTTTCCAAGAACGTAAAAGGGGATGAAAATTGGGGAAGATTTATCCCATTTCATCACCATAAATGAAGTTACGGATATTCTTGGTACGGTTTAGTAAAAATATCAAGCGAGCCAAAACGGCGGACTAAAAGACAGAGCTGTAAACGACAAACCGTAAATGTGAGCTTGGTTCTGCTACTTATAGCTATTTATGTTTTACAAAAATAACTAACAAATCAAGTAAAATTGGAACGGTTACGTTTTGTGGACAAAAAACTAATATTATAATTAGAAAGTAGGCCATTACAATGCGTATTAAACTTCAAGTTCATTTATTTCGAAAGAGGCGATTTGGACCGGGTTAGCTGCGTGCGAACGATTAGTGCTGCTAACGTTATGTCAATTACGTTATTGTGTGGCGATATTAAGAACTAGTTCTGGTGCACGATACGACACGACCCTAATGTGGAGACATGCACTGGCGGAATGCCGCTAGATGTGACAGTTAAATAGTTTGCGTGTTTAACTAAAATATGTTTAATATCATTAAAGTGTGCTTATTTGGTCTTAATCACACTTAATTATTACGTTGGATATATTACAACCACATTTACTTTTCATCAAATAAACATGGTTATGATGAATAATATGGCCTGTATTATAAATAAGACAAAGCTCTACCTCGAATTAATCTCAATAACGAAATATTTTTTATAGTGTGTTTTATATTGAGACTCCACTAATCTAATACCGTGCATAGGTCACTAAGAAGTGCATAAAATCATTACTGGTGAAAGGAACTTCTGCTACAGATAACATAATGTTCTATTTGCTGATATTCAGTACATTAATAGTTTGCTATCGCTTCAATGTTATTTCGATCATATTACTTTTAATACCAAACTTGCGCATTTTATTTCAGAGCATTAATCACTGAGAAAATGTCGTACCTGACATGTCTACGTTGACCGATTTATAAGTTTTTGTGCACAATTGAATTGTGGCGATTATACACATTTTGCAACGAGTTAGTTTCACAACAATGTTGGGTAGGTACTGATTGTCTGCCGATTTCCTTTCTGCAGTCAACACAAGGTTGCTTTGACCCTGGCTGCAATACGTTTGGTTGACTCATCAGTGGACTGTCGTTTTAGAAATGGTATGCAAAATCGTCGGTCTCCGGAAGATGTCAATAAATATAGCCCGTTAAGGAAAACAATACTTTAGGAAAACATACGTTTATCGTACAGGTGTACTGCTGATTGCCGTATTAAGACTTATTAGCATTTACATATTTTGTTGTACAGAAATCTATGTCTTGAAGATTTCACCAAGGAAGGCTAAAGCAATAAGAATAAGTACGTATCATAATTTACCAAACCTTTGCGTTAGACTTAGAACTTACTTTGTAGATAAATACCGTATCTAATTCTATCGAAGAAAAAGGTAGAGATAAACGGGTATATAGTCTAGCCAAATCTAAAAATATGCAACTCAAAGGTGACTGACTGACTGACTGACATAGTGATCTATCAACGCACAGCCCAAACCACTGGACGGATCGGGCTGAAATTTAGCATGCAGGTAGATGTTATGACGTAGGCATCCGCTAAGAAAGGATTTTACGAAACTCCACCCCTAAGGGGGTAAAACGGGATACACGCGTATGAAGTTGCGGGCGGCCGCTAGTATAGCATAAGACGCTCCCCTGCTCGATGGACCGATGACCTCAAAAACAATAGCTGTCAGTAATAGTTGGATGAAAAAAACGGGATTGTAGTTTGGGGATTACGCCGGACATAGACCGCCGTAGACTGTCATGATGATGAGGATGATTTAAGATATCAATTCAAATACCTACTATTTCAACGAATGGCGCGTAAATCCCAATGTGGTTAAGTATTATTGAGTTAAGAGATCTTTCTATGAAATGTATGTATGTTATATCTAAGCACTTAAGTTATCTATACTAATATTATAAATGCGAAAGTAACTCTGTCTGTCTGTCTGTCTGTCTTGCTTTCACGCCTAAACCACTGAACCGATTTTGATGATATAGTTTTTATCCCGGTTTTTGAAACAGGGACGCGCGCGATAATGTTTTTCTGTGACAGACAAAATTCCACGCGGACGAAGCCGCGGGCGGAAAGCTAGTAGTAAATAAATAAATGTAGTTGATTAGCAAATAACAAACGTGAAGGTAAATAATAAAAGTTTTAGAGCTTTTTGCGGTGAGCATTAGAGACAAATAACTTCGGGTATTTCGTTGTGTTTCCATGTTTTTGCATCGAAGAACCGTTTATTAAACTTATAAACAAATTTTATTGTTTAAATTAGTGTTCTATTTATAGAATCGTTTTCCTCAGTTTTGTTTACCAAAGACCAGTTTACCAATGAAGGGTTGACAAAATACCTCTAACATGTATGATTAGCAAGTGTCAAGATATTTTCAAGTTAGCTCATTACGTGTGCAGATCGTGATCCACACGTGCGTTATTTGTATAAGACCACAGGCAGTCGTCTCAATGGTCTAGTGTTAAAAGAATGGACTCTCTCGACTCGGAGGTTCTGGGTTTGATTTTCGGGACAAAACTTTGTGTGAAATAACATTGTGTATTTGTTCCGAAAGTAGATATTTGACTGCAATCACCCCTGATGACCTGATGTTAAGTGAGATGCAGTCTAGGATGGTAACATAGCACATGCCGGCAAGTGCCTATTCACTTTAAGTTACACTTGTTTTCTGATCTGATACTTACCTGGACATGGCAGGCTTGGTTGTCTGAAAAGAAATAAAATTCCACTTTAAGCACGTTAAATTGGCCTTAGGGCGGTTTGTAGAGCTTGACACAATTTTTGTGACTTCAGTTATTCTTATTACCATTCAGATGGTAGAAAAAAATTTCACAAGGGGGCATTGTGATTAACGTCCGTATTCACAAACATTACTATGAGGTCTCACAGTGCGCGTGAAGGCACAGGGTGACACACGAACCAATCACAGAGCTCTATTCAACGCTGTGCGTTCGATTTCCTGCTGCACTTAAAGCAAGCATCGTTTGTGAATACGCGCCAAAATATCAAACTTCTCTCTTTTGTGCACCGGGTCAGATCAACAGCATGTTCTTTGTTAATCCTACTTAAAACAATATGCTTACCTAAATAAAGAGAACAAAAATGTATTTACAGGTATTGTTACTTTAGTGTCCATGTAAAGGTTCCACATTAAAACACATTGTTGAATTTGTCATGTACTGAACTAAATTCAGTTGAATTTATTTGAAAGGAAATGACAAAGAACCTATAGGAAATATTATGTAGAAAGGGTTGTAGAGTAAACGATATCTCCAAAATGATTTCACCACCTGTTTTTTGCTGACTCGAAAATCCAAGGGAGTCAATCAAAGAACTGAAACTAATTTAAAATATTTATGTGATAGGCCTAATACCTTAACGATATTTTAATCTAAGTAGTTCTCAACAAAAAGAAAAATCTATGAGAAAATCATATTTTCAATTGGGGGGCTGCAGTTCAAAAGACATGACGCATTCAGGTTCGATTCATAATTTGATACTCTACGTGACAACCCTTAAACATTTATCGACTACGATATCTGTAGCTGAATATTTATGGGATTGACATTGTAAGAATGGGAAATCGATTTCTACGGGTCCAATGGCGGCGTAGACCAAGATATGTAGCTTCGCAATTACCTGTACCTAGTAAGCCAGTGGAAGTTTCCGCGAGCCACTGTGTGGCCCTCTTGGTTAGGGTTACCATGCATTTTTCAATAGTCGGACAAAGTTAAGCTTTTGCTAAGCAAATGACACTTTAGTGCCAAATAAATATTTTTTCTTTCTTTCTTTCTTTCAAAATCTGCTACCAAATTACACATTGACAACTATTAGATTTTAGTGGACATTGTATGGTGTAAAAAATAAATATAAAAATTAATAGTGTGTTTATTGATTGAACCTATCTGTCAAAGCATTAACAACTTATGTACCTACTTATGTCGGCCGTTTGGTGTAGTGGTTCAGAACGGACTACTATGCCGAGAGGTCCCGGGTTCGATTCCCGGCCGGGCAGAAATTGAAATGATGAATTTTAATTTCTGTGACGGGTCTGGGTGTTTTCTATGTATAATATGTATTTACAAAAAAAAAGTATACAAGTATGTTTATCCCGTCGTCTAGTATCCATAGTACAAGCTTTGCTTAGTTTGGGACTAGAGGCGCAGTGTAAAATGTCCAAAGATATTTATTTATTATTATTATTCTCTTCAGCATTAAGAGCTATATAATTGTTGTGTTAAAATTAGCTTATTCGAGATCGTAAAGCTGCCTTTATCAAGATAATATTTGGTCAAGATGTTTACATACTACATGCTCTACACAGGGCATACTTGACAAAGCTCTCAATGTAAGTATCGGTTTGAGATAAATAATTAATTGTCATTGTTTACTAATGATGCTTTAAACTAAATTTTCTACTAAACTAAACGTTATAATGTCTGCTTCACTCTCAGTTAATTTTCAAATCGGAGCTATGCAACTAGGCAGGTTTGACCGCAATCGCACCTGATGTTAAAATTAAATGAGATCCTGTCTAGGATGTAGTTCACATATTGCTTTATAATATCGTTTTATATCGCCCATTCAATTGTCCTATTTTTAGTTTAAGAATTGGCCACTCTACTCGCGGGTTTCTCTCCACCCGCCATCTGCGCCTTAAAATGTTTATTCAACAAAAACACGTGCGCGTATACAAAATATACGCTAGCAACAACTAGAAAACTAATTAGTGCCCTCATTTGTGATTACATGCATTCAAAAATGCAATTCGACATGTCAATCCACCTTAGATGTGACGTTGATATGACGTTCCAAATTCAAGATTTAAAACAACAATTAATTTTGTTGTATTAATTAATATTGGGTAAAGTATTAAATTGCTTTATTACAATAACAATGTCCATAAATTCGGTTAATTTCTTTATACAAATCGGCAATTTCATACTTTAACACATAATATTTAGGTATTTTAAACTCTCTTTCGCACGTTTATCGAACTCTACATTATTTTCAAGGTTCTCTATTTTTTGTTTTGGCATAAAGTTTTGACATCCCATATTGAAATACACAGCCTAAAACCAATTTTTACAACCAATACTATGCAACAATGCAATGGAGATATTAATTTTGGAGATTTCATTACTAAGAAGATTAAGAAATTGCCAATATCATTTCGTGGTCAATTTATTAAACTGATTAAAAATTCAGTTATGACAATATAGAACAACTATTTACACCCGTATTCACAAAAGATGCTTGCTTAAGTGAAGATAGAGCTCTGTGATTGATTCGTATGTGACCCTGTCCGTCCACGCGCACTGTGAGACCTCATAGTAATGTTTGTGAATACGGGCGTAAAGTAGTTCGTTAGTTGTGTATCGTTAGAGCGTGCATTACTTTCCTACCAATTTGCATCTGTTGTATTATTAATCGTTATGCGCGTTGACATAACAGTTACTAAATCTGACATGACTCGTATTTATATACTAGCATCGAAAGTAGAATGCTTGCCAGTCGCATATCCGCCTGTCAGACGAATCAAATCCGATAGTTGCATTACCCGCAATTCGGCAAATTATTGCACGGCATAACAGTCTGTAAGTTGCGAATGGTAGGGGTCAAGTTGGCGTGGCATGGCATAATTCGGCCGTGCGGTGAACTTGACCGTTTGTTACATAAACAGACTGGTTTATTAATGTCGGATCGGTATGGCGCTTCCAGTGATTAATGATTAAGAATTTTGTTTGGTTTAATGTAAGTTTTTACCCTTAGGGGTCATCCATAAAGTACGTCACACGTAAAGACGAGGGGAGGGGGTTGACAAAGTGTGACATGATGTGACAAGGGGTGGGAGGGGTCCTAAGTTTCGTGACATCACATTTCAATTGTTTCAAATATTTAATATAATGTTGATTTCATATAAAAAAAATACTTAATTTAAATGGAAATAAAACTAATTTCGGAACTGCTGTTAATTTAATAATTTTTCGATGTGAAATTGCAAAACATGTGACGTCACACTAGGGAGGGGGGGGTCTCAGAAATGTGACCACCTGTGACAATGACGGAGGGGGGGTCAAAAAATCATGAAATTCGTGTGACGTACTTTATGGATGGCCCCTTAGTGGTGTGGACGCTTTGCGGTGTAAGCGCGCTGGTATATAGAGGCGAAGCTTGTGCGCGGGCGCCTAACTCTAGTCGGAGACCGCGCGCATAACAGATGCGCGCGCAAACACCGCGCATGCTTTTAACGAACGCTAAGTGCAACTTGTGATAACTCAGAACTTATATTATTTTAATTTACTCAATTTAAATTAAAAGACTTGTTTATAAATACGTGAAAGTAGAGTTTCGTAAAGACAAAGTGAAGTTTATGGTGCACTGTAAAAATAAACAGCGAAAATGTTGACCGGCTGGCAATTAATTCTTTCTAAATGTAAGTTATTATTTAATTTTGTGATTTTATTAGGTAAAATGTCTAAATATTTTGAATGAAAGCGACTTTATTTTAACTTATTTAATTAATTATAAGATAAGCACTAATAAAAACATATAAATAAACTACTAAGTTACCATTACGCTATTATTAGGTACCTAGTTATAACCTGAAGTGAATTATAATAACTGAAAGAAAAAGATCAGGATTGCTTAGTCACTTTATTCGCTTTTACTCATAAATTTATCTTTTACTTAAACTGTATTTACTACTGTCTAAATTGTTACTTATTAATAATAACGTTATAATTAGCAATTCGTAAAACGTAAAAACTGCACTAGCACTAAGTTTTCAATTTTACAGTGGAACTCTAATTCATCAAGTTTATCGTAACGTTCAGAAATACAAATATTTGTCAAACATTGAAGTGGGCAAATTCAGATTCGCTACCGTGTTTGGCCAACCTGCTTGAACTCTATTAAAGAGGTTCCGCATGGTCGGACATAACGAAAATCGTACCGTTTGATAATGAACTTGCGATTTAGGTTAATTTACATTTTAACTAATCTGCTTTTTAACGAGCTAGTTAGTTATGGTATGTTAAGTTAACTATGGCTTTGTATTTTATCTGAGGCAGCGATTTTAATGGACTTTCAGCTGTTTGGTGTTGTTGAGATAAAGAAAAAACAATTTTTATAGAACAGCAACAAATATTCAGTGATTAAAATTGTGTATGAAAGTTTTATAGTTCACTGAAATCGATTTTGTCGAACTGAAATCGAAATGAGTAGGTAGACGGATCACTTGATGGTAAATGAATCTCAGTAATAAAATCAATTTAACTTATTAACTTCGATCAGAATATTTTGTAGTTTTTGAATCATCACGTTATTATAGAGTTCTGTAAAAGTGCTTTTTAAAAACTTGGTTGCAAAAAATAAATAACAGTTAATAATATTTTTTCGGTGCTTGCTTAAACCCGCTTAAAAATATAGAGGTCTAAATCGTAATACTATTGATCTTACATTACCAAATCATCGACTATTATTCGTTTTTGAAAAGCCTATAAGACTTTGGTTTCAAGAAACATCGAATATACTTTTAACTAACGCTTCGCGTCTCGCTACAGATATTATTATGAACAAATTAATTAAGCAAAGTAATAAAACCATACAAAGTTTTGATTTATTCAGTGAGATCGGCGTTATAACAAACAAGTGAGTGGTGGAATGCATCTTAATTGCGTTCGGCTTTGCGAAATACATTAAAAATATCAGAAGTTATTTGAAGACAAGGTCTATGAGCTATTAAATCTAGTAGAATAGAATAGAATAGAAGAACCTTTATTTGATACGAAAACACAGATGAAAATAAACAAATAAAAGAAGAGAAAAGAGGCTGTGTTGCACCACCTAACTTTGACCGTAACTATAACGATAACCGGTGTATTTTATATTATGGAGTTTGACAGATTTTTGACGTTTGTCAAAGTTAAAATAAGATGGTGCAACCCAGCCTAAGTATTTTAAAATAGACAAAAGATTAAAATTGACAGAGTTATTGCAGTTGATTTGGAGAATCTATTATGATGTATTTCTATGGTCTATACAAAATGGAATTTTGTAATGCAGGTGGCATTACTGAACTTACATGGAAAATACTCTTGATACTATAGTAAGAAAGTTTTACTCAAACAAAACATGCCTTTTGAAAAGAAATAAAACTACATTCAGCGAAGATTTCCGAAAATTCGCTTACCACACTAGGGACAGACAAATTTTCTATGTACAGTATTAAGAGTAGGTGTAGGTACAAACTTTCCCTTCGAGAGGCATTATAAAATTCCATCCTGTATAACCCTTATCTGGCAACTAATTGCATCTGAATGAGTTTGTTTCGGCGCAGAACCTTCTAAGTAGCACATTCTATAGTTGTTTCGTAACGTATAGCTTGTAGAGCCCAAAAGATATGGAGACATGAAGAGTTGCATCCTATAGTTCATTCAAAATAGTTTATCTTGGGGGACACGTCACCTTTTACTACATCCATTAGTGGTTACAGGAGCCGTATTAAAAATTCCTAACGCCCAGTTTTCAATGTAGAGACAAGATTTAATATAATTGGTTATTTATAAAAGAGCTCTCCTCCCGATTTCATGGAAACTGCGCCATAGAATTTTCTTGAACTTTAGTCGATATTAAATTAAACGCACCTAAAATTGCATCATGATTTCGAACAATACGGTCTAATTACTGACATATACGCATTCTTCAAAATTGTTTGTTCAAGTGTGTATCGTCACGAGCGTGAGGAATGATTAAAAATCACAAACAAAAGCAATACGATGGCTTCTTATTTGTACACCATATTTGAGGCAAAGTATTATTTAATTCTCTTACAAACAGCGTAGGTAAATCGAAATCATTTTGCCGGTAACAAATAAGTAGTTCGAAATTACCGCACATATCGCAGTAACGACACATAAAGCTCTCGGTGACTGTCACAACACAGAAACAGTACATAATATTATAGTACCCTTTAAATCTACATCTACATATTTGTCAAAATTTTAAAAGGCGCGCAAAGAAAGTACCTACATAATTTCTAACAATGGACGCAACGGGAAAATAGCGGAAAATTCACGTACAGTCTATCAAAATTAAATTTATAAGCATGAAACCTACTTACCGCTTCCATTACCTACTTTAATCTCTCTTATCTCTACTTTACCCTCAGATTGAAATGAAACCTGTACCCTATTTTTAAGGTCAGGTGCTATTGGATCAAATCAGGGATTTAAATAAAATGTAGAGGATTTGACTACTGTTTAACAAAGTTTGACTGCTAAAACCTCCGCCTACACTCGGGCCGCGCTTTGCGTGAGTGATGCAATGAACTAAGTACGCGCTTCAAAAACTTATGCAGGTATTTAAAATTCAGTAATAAAACATTCAGTCATCCATAATAATATAAATAAATTCATACATTTGATAGTATTCTTTGTGAATACCGTCCTTCAAGCAGTGCGTTCCAGTTCGCTGCCGTCTGTTCTTAGAAAGGAGTATTTCCTTGTGCTCGCATTTTATTTTCTTGCTTTATAGTTATTTCGTGCATTCGCGTTTCAATTTATTTAAATTAAGATCGATTGTTTATGTCGATCGTTAGCCTGTACCTACTTACCGTTCTCTTCGTGTCGAGTCTATTTAAAGATTAAAAGATCTAATAATAAAAAGTTTTTACTCAAGTAAATCAAATGAGAGTAATGAATCCAAATAAATCATGAATTTTAATTCATGACATTAGATCGCTGGCACAAAATGTTTAGCGGATTTTATACATTTTTGACCTAACCCATTTAAACTCCGGACAGTCGGACCGAAAGTTATGAAACTCAAAATAATTATAGTTTTATTTACGCATCGATGCTATCATACAAAATGTGACCTTCACGTTTTTGCGCATATATTGAAAGTGTTAATATTCATTTTATCATTCAGATGGAAAAAGTCAAATCATTCATACATAATTCAGAGAGTTTTTTAATAGTACGGGCTTATCTTTTACCTATCAATTGAATTTGCACTCATGGCAAGATTTCTTGCATCTTTAGATCAATCATGTAAGTCCTACTTACGTTATGTATTTAGGAGAAGAGTTATTACATCTCAACATCAGTCAATCACTCAATATGTAATACTGCCCCATTAGCCTTCAATATCAAGACTTGATTTCTCTAGGTATACCTATTACGTAGAGCTTTTTACGTGTCATTATATCACGCACCCTCACTTTTATCTAGTAGGTACTCACTGGCTTTATTTTGATTATATTTTGTGCAATGATAGATTCAATTGTAAAGTTTAAAATGAAGAGAGAGATAATTTTATCACACACAAATTAATAAGTGCTGAAAATGATACATACAAATTATCAAACGTCTGCTGCTTCTTATTTGTATTGCTATAGTTTTGTCTCGTTTTTTTACTTTTCACTAAAATTGTAGCATAATTAATTAAGTACAGTTACCCTGAAAAACATTATACGAGTAAGATAGCAAAAGCTAAAGTTAACCCATATAGGCACGTCCCATTGTGGAGCTATAGGTACTCTACTGCGTGATAAACGTTGAAAGATAGAACTAATAACTAACTAAACGAAAGAAAAAGACTAGAACACTAGAGCATTTTAAGCCTGAGTTGCATCAACTTACTTTAACCGTAATTAAAACAAAAACCCATGTTTTTTGACAGATTTTTGACGTACTTATTACGTTAAAGTCCCATTGTGCAACTCGCAGCCAAGTTTTGATGTTTTGTGTGATCGGAAATGTTTTCATTTTTACCTTCTGGTTCGGAGTCACGCTATAAACTTGTCTATTGTTTTAACTAAAACCTTCCGCGTGGTTTTCCATTGATTGGATCTTTAATGTTGATTGTGTTCTATTTGAAACCACTTGTCTTATTAACACAGGACTACTTTATAGACAAGATTTAATTTTGCAACATAATCGTCAAGACATAAAAATAAACAGTCTTGGTTGAGTAAAAGGCATAAAAATATACTGCATTACAAGCGTAAAATAAGAATAAGGAATTAAAGAGAAATAATGTCAGTTATTTGCTTTCATTGATGAATCTATAAGTAAATCTATTTAGTATCTGATCTCTACATTTTGGGATGACTGTTCCGTTTTTTGTGTTTAGGAAAATGCATACATTTACTAAACTATTGCGTGGAAATTTTGAAAAACAATCGTCTGCTGTGGACCTTGGTACAGCAGTGAGCGCCTTTTTGTTGAAACGAGTAAATAGACATCTATGGCTGTGCATGTGCATACGTATGTTAATCAATTTATTACCTACCTACTTAGTCAATGATTGACCTATTTAGACGATAAATTCAATCAAAATTGGTAGACCACTTTAGTAAGGACTACATAATGTATATCTGAATCAAAACTAGTAGACTATATTCGCGTCCGACTGTACCTAACGCACGTTCGTTGCACCGCGCGACAATGGTTCATAAATTGCAAATTGGCGGCGGTTCATTATATCCCACAGCCGCTAATTGCTTCCACGTTGGGTCGAGAATGGCTGAGCACGTGACGACTATCGCATTAGTGTCAAACATTCAAATAGGCGTAGTCGGTTATTATTGCATTAACGTGTTTGCGGATCTGGGAATTGTGCATTGGCTGTAACATACAGGGTGTTCAAGAAATGTCTATAAAATAATGTGAGGATTGTAATACTTAGAGCAAGAGCGCGTGCACCCAGGATATTATGTAAACTGAGTTATTGAAGTTTTGTTGTAACATTCATCATTAACTTATACTTTATAGGATGCATGTTGTTAGGTTACAATTTAGTCTATAAGCTTACGTGCTATACAATTTGTGAAACCTTAATTGTAATCTGTTTTACGTATTTAATAAATAAATATAGAGCAAATCCAAAATAAACCAAACTTCATAATCATGGACAATCGTCCCACGTTCTTACTTAATAATTTTGGATTTATTTATCCCTGTTCACTAAAAGCGAAATTCCAACTTTATTATCATTTATCGAATTTTATTGTTATCATTTGACACGTATATAATTAAATAAATTTAATATTGCTTTGATTGTTTTTTCAGGGCAAAAGATGTTTCAATTAATAAAGATTCAAGAGCTCCTTTTCCTTGATGTAAACATTTTTGTTTATTACTTTTTTCCGTCCTCAATATAACGACATGCTGTGTTTTTAATTGAAACTAACCACGCCGGAAAATCATCACTTTTCTTACAGGAAAATGACACTTTTTTTCAATTATTTATCTGTTTTTTTCTATGCCAACCCTGTATGATTATGAACTCTATTACGTTTGTTGTGTTACTTATAGTTTAGCTTACCAATAAAATATAAAATAGATGCTATAAATATTGCTAATAAAACGTAAACGTATTTAGCAATGTGTAGTATTATATTGCCAGTAATAATATATTCATTGTGATGCAAATATCAATAAAGACATTAAGATAACTGTGTGTATTTCATAGAATTACTCAACTAAAGCTATAAAAATCTATTTTTTTACATAAAAAGTCACTGTACTCTCTGACATTTACGTTTTTAACACTGCAATTAAACATTGGCAAGTTAGATTTTTTGAAAATCACAACCAATTTTTATGCAGCTTTTTATACACAACCTTTATTAATGAACAAGGACTTTTATAAGCTCGTTTCGAGAAAATTTGGATTGCCTTTTTATTAGAGACGAGTGAAAAATATTAGTTATTTGGAAAAATGCTTATTGTTACTTAAGTACAAATCATAATATTAATTAAGTAAGGTGTACATTGTAAAGATAATTGAAATTTCTAAGTTAGAGGGCAAGGACTTACACAAGAAGCTATCTAGCGAGTACATTGTGAAAATCTGTCGTACATCGCCGCCCACTTTGTGATAAATGCGAAAGGAGCCTCTAGGGCCGACAAGTACTTTCGAATTTTCCACGATAAGAGGTAAAAGTACCCAAACTTTGAACAAACAAAGAACTGTCATCAAAGCCTTCATAACTTTTAAACTTCTTCAAACATTACGTTTCAAGTCTTTTTCATGTAAATATGTGTTGCGGTTAACTCAATAGTGTGTAATATTTATTCGATACTTTATATTTAATTTCATCAGTTTTTTAACATCAGCACAATTATAAACCCAAGGACCATGCCATGCATCGGCAATAGCTAATGTTTAACGAAATTTTAATTAATTATCTCAAGTAAATAACTTCTAATTCAATCTCAAGACTTTATGGACCGCTGTAAAAGGACACAATATAAAAAAAAATTGGGATTATTTTAAAGGCCTACTCAACAACTGCGCTTACACTCGTATTCACAAACGATGTTTGCGTAAGTGAAGCAGCAACGCTATGCTAAGTCGAATGCGCAGCGTTGAATAGAGCTCTGTGTTTCACTCCGCCACTCAAGTATTGTCTATAAATAGGTTTTTGGGACCCTGTGCGTCCACGCGCACTGTGAGACCTCACAGTTTGTGATACGGGTGTCAGTCAGTTTTGGTATGGAGCTTAATAAAACTAGCAAGTGGCAACCCTAAGGCTGACTGTTGATTTACAGCATTACGGTGAAAGGAGCCTCGCCCGGCCGCTCTCCCGCCTACTGCGTACCGCGCAAATAACTAACTAATGTTCGATCGCATTGCTCCTGTAACTCACTTGATGAGCTTGTAACCACGTAAAAACGTCTTTATTTAGCAATATAGTGGCCGGTTTATTTCAATCTATTAGGTGAGGAATGAGCAAGCATAGCCTGAAAGCGCGGGCAAAACAAAGCACAATCAAAGATTTAACTCTTGCGTTTAGAAGAAGGATAGCAACTTAGATACGCAACACAAAATCCAATTGAGAGCCAAAAGAACCAAGTTCATCTGCATCTTGTTGCAATTTTATTTTATGCATAACAAGGCAGGTTTTTGACCACAATCGCACCTGTTTACAAAGACACGGTCTTGACTCCAGAATACCCACGTCATCTTCAGTAGGTATCAGGTCTACGGCAGATTCATTTAAGAAATGTTTCAAGCCGTTGCTACTTTAGCTTCCCAGTATTCCTAAGTCATATTGTGTCTAATTTAGTTTAGTATAGAGAGAATCTATCTATCTCCCAAAAGACAGAAGCATTAGATATGATTAGCATAAAACACATGCAATTGTTTTAGGGACACACGAAGCCTTAATACGCATAGTAAACACATGTCGAGAGCTTTGATGATCTCTACAAATACAAACATAAAAGATACACACCGGCCAAGTAAACATTCGAGTTACGACATTAGTTCCCGCTGCCAGCCTGTCTGGCCCGTCAAGACTTCCACCGATGAAGGTCGTCGGACCACGTTCGCGATTCACTAGAAATCTTTTCACCATAAACGCATGAACGAGTTTCTTGCAATTAAGTTCTGTATCAGAAAATTGTCGAGATAAAATCATTTGCTACTCCTCGATATGGGCTTAGGTGCAATTAAAAAGTCAATCGGAACATTCCTGTAGGTCTTTTACATAGAGCTTCGGGAGTCGTTTGGTAGGAGGCAGTCGGACGATGTTGCATATTTTCACGTTAGCCTTTTTTATTAGGGCTTATTTATTCATGAATCCGTCTTCTCATCAAAAAGTCATTTACATTATTTTTAGGTTACCTATGTGCCATGACTGAAAAAGCGTTAAGAGGGGAGGAAGTTGAAGTAAGACTTGATCAATCGGCAACATTTTGAATTTTCGAAAAACTTCCACGAAGAGATTTGTTCTCCAAATATTTTTATGTTTGCCTTTCAACTTCTACAGAGTCGCGTCGCAGTGTTTATAAATTATGCGCGAAAAGTAAATAGTGCAGTTTAAGGCAAGGGCCTTATGGTTCGACTTTCTCATAAACAATATGTGAGGTGAATGTGCGTATTTCGGCTTTTGATGTCCAAACGGGAACTGTAACGGACACCCGTGCTCATACTCTTTAGAATTCAGGGAGCATCACCAAACGGAAGTTATAAACAATATCAATGGGCTCGGTGGGTCATAACGTTCTATTATTCGAGACATTCGGTGGCACAACAATGGTGTATAAGATGGTGGGACAAATTGAAGTAAATGAACATCAATTATCAGATTTAAAATTTGATTCTGCTCTGAAATAAAACTGACTGCTGCTGGTAAAGTCAGCGTCAAATAGTTATTGACAATCAAAGTGTTAAAAAAGTTGACAATATAACCTTATTCCAATTGTAACAAAAACGTGTTGCTAACTTTTTGGCGACATTGGTTGTCACGAACTATTTCACGCTAACTGTACGTCTCGTTCCCATCGCTTTGGTCGGAATGCAGTTAGTAACTTTTGGGTTAAAGTATGCAATTCAACCTGATATTAAACAAGCTATTGCTTCAACTAACTTGTTCCATATATTAATGGACTCTAATTCTTCGTTTGGAATGTTGGCCTTATAATTACTTATTGCTTCAATTAAGTAAGTATTTTTGCTTGCCCAGATATACAAATCGGCTAAACACGACCATGCAACCTTTAGGCCCAGCCCAGTTTCCACCAAAGCGGAGAGAAGAAAAAACGAAAGATGTGTTTTGAATAACCAATTTATTATTTCCACATCATCTCTTCTTCGCTCAGATTCAGTTCGGAAATCTGATTGGTAAAATCTCCTCTCCACTCCGCTATGCTTCGGGCCTATGCTAATTTGAATTAAAGACTTAACTTATCCAAAACATTTTCGTGTTAAGTTTGATTGTAATAAAGTTCATTACTTAGGTACACATGAATTATTTATGCAGACTTAACTAAAATATTAAACTGTAGTTAAGATGAACTGTGGATGAACGAAGACAACGCGAAAACGAAATCTTTGGAAAGTGCATGTCAGTTACGTCATAGCCAATTCCAGTCAGGTGTATGTTAACGCGTCGCTTAGAAGCAATTTACAATTAGTGTGTCAATAGAAACAGCACATTAACACTGCGAGATAATTACTACGGCTTAACTACCAGTTAAGTCGAAGATGTGGCGTCACAAACAGGATTTTTCCGCAAATGGTGGAAAGCCTTTAAAGGGCATGGTTATGAATTCTATTGTTTGATTCATAGTTAACATTGAGGTGAATAATTAATTTGACGTTTTGCTAGTTTCTGTTCTCCAAATTGTTAACATTTTGCGATTTGTTAAAGGTTCACAGTTTGCAAAATGTTGGTTTTGCGAAATGCACATCATGTGCCCCTTGTGAGAAATGCACCTACTACGAAATTCACATTTTGAGGCGAATGTTCATTTTGCAAAGTGCATATTTATTCTACATCGGACTCTTTGATGCACATGTCACTATCCTGACAGTCAATCAGTCTTTCATAGGGACCATAATTCTAAAAAGTTAAATGAGACCATTATCAAGTTCCGCATAAAACTCAATTTATTGCAGTTACAACAAAATAATTTGCCCGACGTCATGGCATTCCTACACTCCCTGGTTCGCCACGCTTGGCTGGTCCGGAACGCATTCAGAAAGAATAACACCCATTACCTAGGCAGAACGAGTATGTCCTTTTAAGGCGATTAGAGTCCTCAATCCGCGCCAAATGGGCATTTTGTAAAGCCTACTCCTCTTTTACTGCTGGACAGAAATAGTTGAAAAAAATATATGCTATACAACAGTTCAAGGACTACATTTGTGACGTTTGAATTTTCGCTACGTCTCTTTGTTTTTGATTAAAAAAATAAATACGGGACATCGATTTTTTACTTAAATTCCCTACTCCTCCAAAACGGCTATGTTAATTTAAAAGATTTTTGCACGAAAAGATTAGGAATTCTTTAGTCTTTAAATGACACGTTGCGTTTTTCAATCGAACATTACTTTCATTCATAAATTTTACTTTTGATAAATTCCGAACGTTTTGCTGTTGAGGGGGCCTTCGCGGGGTGCGGGCGGCAGTCGGCCGCTGGCCTTCAGACGGGGAGGTTGTGTCACTCGCTGCAAACTGACATTAGCGATCAAAATGATTTTTTTCTTTGGCTGAGTTGCACCACCTGACGTGACCTAACTTTGACCGTAGCTTTGGCGATAACCGGTGTTTTTTGTATGGAGTTAGACAGACTTTTGACGCTTGTCAAAGTTGAAGTAAGATGGTGCAACCCAGCTTTTGTTCCACAATAGATTTTATGTCAGAATTGTTCATAGAGTACGTGCAGTCAGACGATACAATTGAATTATGACGCGCTCAGACGCTATTTTCTACCTGAATAAAATCTATTAGTGTAAAAAAACTATAATTGACTCCAAAACAACTGCACTAGATAAATACAAGTAGAAAAATTATTACGTTATTTATTTACTAGGCCTTTGCAATCAGTATCCAAATTAGGAGCTAGTCAGAATCTGTAACTTAATCGATTTACGTGAAGAAAACAATTTATATTTTTCATACTTATTAGAATTAGATTTTCAATATGTTTCTTCGCGAAAATACCACAATTAAAAATAACACCTGTAACGCCCCTGGGTCTGCGGGTGTCTATGGGCGACGGTAATCATTTATCAATAGGTGATCCGTTTGCTCGTTTGCCTCCTGTCACATTAAAAAAAATTAAGATAAAGTGGTATTAAATTGTTCTATAGAGCTTATTAAAAAATTTGGATACTGATTACAAAATTAGCCATTTTCGGAGTCGGTGGCAGCCTACCTTTTGGTGAAAACTGAAATCCTCTTATAAGGTGATGAATTTTAGGAGCATGTCATGAAACCAAAATTATTAGCATACAAGAGCTTGTTTTAAAAAAAAACTTTTTATTTATGATGGGGAATTTACTGCGGCGTAGTAGCAGAGATTTTCCGTTTGTAGATCGTAATAATTTCGAAGAATAGGGATGTTTCGTGGATAAAGCAAGAAAGTAGCAAGAGTTTGAATTAGTCCGTCGGTGAACTTACCAAAAAAAAAAACTCTAAATGTATTTTTCACTTTTTTAAACTTATGAAAATTTAAAGAGATGAAGCGCACCTAAGTTCATAAGATGAGGCACATGACGTCAAGGCATGCTTTAAAATGTGGCGATTTGTGTCGTCACGCGGAATTTCATCGCATCATATCTTCGTAATTACTTGTTTAATTGACAAATAAAAATATCCTGTGTCCAATATTTTTTGATAATGTAAAATTGACGGACCAAAAGTCTTTTTTTAAGAAACTAGCCTATTCCTATGGCCACATTCCAGCTCCATCATCAGACCCTGCAGTTTACCTTAGAGAATTGAAGACTCATGATTTTCAAAGTAGCGTACTTACATAACATTAGGTACTTGCTTATACAGGGTGTCCCAAAAACAATGGATAACCCTTCAACCATCGATAGGCCTCGCCATGGTCTCCCTAACGTCCAATTTTGACCCCAGTAAAAATATCACCGTTTTCAAGATTTTTAAGTTTTTGTGCATTTTTAGAAAATTGTAATCAAATTATTTAGGTATAATAATAAATAAATAACAAATCAAACGAGCCTAAACTCGATGGAATCGTTTAATCCCGGAGTTGCTATGGGGCCACTGGCATTCCAGCTCTACCATCAGATCAGCTCCATGTCATCACAATATTGCATTGTCACCCGAATTACATGTATATCCGAAATTTTAACTCAATCAATTGATGAAGGATTTCTAATAAAAAGACAAATACATTTTCAGTTTATTCTTCATAAGTGACACAGAGAGAATGACAATAGACAAAAGCAGAAACATTTGCTTTTTTAGGCCACAGACAATACTAGGTACTAATGCGTTCCAATAGGGATGATGACTGGGTAATGAAATCGAAATTCTATTTAGTCCGTCAGACAGATAATTAGAAAATATTAGACTCATATTTTTTAATTTTTTCCATAATCGAATAATTACAGTATTATATTGAGTTGAAATGTCGCGTGACGTCACATTTGAGTAAAAATTCTACTCAAGCGTGGCGTATCGCGCCATTTCAACTCGATGTAGCACTGTTATTATTTAATTATGAATGAAAATAAAAAATATGAGTCTAATATTTTCTAATTATCTGTCTGACGGTCAAATAATTGAAATTTTGTCATCTAGCCTAGTTGTCGTCAGGAAGTTGGTCTAACTAATTCAGCTTGCAAGATTCCACCCGAACAAACATTTATGTAATTACCTACATATATCATAAATTGCAAGCTAAATAAAAGCTTGTAATAAAGTCGGGTTTGTTCAAATTTCGAGAACGACTGAACCGACAAAAGCATTAGAATATTTACGAAAAATAAAATTAAATTTTATCCCGTACAAAATGTTCATGGATTTTGTTATTTTTATTAAATACCTTTACGCCTGAGTTAAATGACACCGACATCAAGGTTCATCAATTTAAGTTTAAAATAATAGGCAGTAATGTATGAAGAAAGAGCTTCTATTCTGTATCTACCTATGCCCGTGTATTTTTGATCGGTGTCAAATCGGAGTTTTTGGTGCGGGGTACGCGGGTGTTGCTCGCGGCGTGAAGGTCAAACGCCCAAGGTCATTGAGGACTCTAATCGCCTTAAGTCACTATATCGTACATATGAATGAAGCAGATTAGCAATTACTGTCCACATTTGTTTCGTGAAGTTTTGATTGAGGTCATCATTTTAATAACGCATAGTTAGATACCGGAATGTTCATAATGTTCTTACATTGAATTGGATCTTTGAGAATGTGTAAAGTCATCCATGTTCTCAGCAGCAGGTGGTAGAAATTGTATAGTTTGTGCTGGCTTTGATAAAAAAATATTTTTGCACATTTTACTAAATGCGTACTTTGGATTTAAGTATAAAAACTATTGTGATAGATATTATGCTTAAAGCTATTTATTTCTGTTTTTAGATTGAATCTAGATCACGAGCTAGACGTACTTAATATTCATGTTCTTTTGAATTATAAATAGCGACAATTAACATAAGTTGAACGAAAGATCAAACCTAAATAAATCAATATTGAGTTCATGACAACCGTTACAATAATATCTATGTGGAATGCGCAATTTTTAACGGTGCCGTAATTTTTGCTGACATGTGACTCGGATCAGCTAACGGTAATTGATTACAGATTATAAATACAGTACATAATTCGATCGATCTATAATGATCTGTTTAGCATAGATCCATTTATGCATGCAATGCCACGAGCACGACATAAATCTTGATGAGCTAAATCCATAAATTCTAGATTAATGTTTTTTCTACAAATGCGTTTCATTCATAGATTTCAATTTACAAACGACTTTCCGTGATACGTCTGTTGTAATCGATCAATCAATCGCACGATACGAATATCTGAATGGAAATGAAATTCAAAATCGATTGAGTAAGTTTTATGAATGAACGAAAAAACTGACGGTGCGTGTGCAAAATACTAGAGTTGGAGAAAAGCGTGACAAAATTAACGACACGGTGCATTTATAGTATAGTCCTTATCAAAATTGTTTTAGTTCAAACTATTTCATTTAATATTTTGTAGATATAGCCCATATCGCAGGTTTCTGTCCCTATGTTAGATGCATACTTATAACCCTATGGGAAAACTAATTTATTCTATCGTAGGTCATAATTTTGTACATTTCCGCAGGCAGACACCCCTTAGTAACCGCTGATTTTGCGAATTAACAGGGTGTCAACAAGTCCAATACGAGTAGTAAGCCAAACTTGATAAAGAAATCTAAAAATAAAACCTACAGGAAGAGGCGTTATTTACGTAGCCAGTTTCTGAAGGCATCCGCTTTCAGTTCCGATGGCCTTTACGGTGTGTAGATTCGAGGCTCAGCGTTAGTTGGTTGTTCATCATTAAAATTAGTTATGTCTGTATGTCTAATGGGGCGGATATGATAATGGACAACAAATACCGGGAGTGCAAGAACACGAAACCAACGAAACCGTCTTCGACACTAGTTTCGTCATCAGATTCCATTATAAGTATCGATAGTGATTAGAAGCGCAAAAATATTATGAAAATCCTTCGCAGGAACATATGTAAATACAAAAAAATGCATTTGTTTTAGAGGGTATTTGTTTTTGTTAGTATAACACCCAGGGGAATACTCCGGAATTTCGTGCAAACCAATAGTTTTCATACGTCATGTAGACATAATTAGAGGTACTTACTGCACTCATGCACATCCTGATAGGTGTAAGGGACAGGTGTATGAAATTGATGGCTTCATATTTACAATTTGTATGTCAGTTCAGCTGACTCCTGGAAATATCACTACAAATTCTCATTTTTTCAACACTACGCATTTCACTTCAACCTGAAAATAAAACATTACTATTGTCAGACACACTTTGTAAATAGGCTAGTTGCCTAAAAAAATTTTTTTAGTCCGTAATGTTTAATATCAAAAAATATTGGACACGTATAATTTTATTTGTCAATCTAACAAATAATTACATAGTTATGGTGCGTTGAAGTTGCGCACGACGTCACAACGTGCGGCATTTTTAAGCAAGCGTTGACGTCACGGGCCTCTTCTTATGAACTTTGGGGCGCTTTATCTCTTTAAATTTTCATTAGTTTGAAAAAGTGAAAAATACGAGTAGAGTATTTTTTGATAAGTTAACTGACGGACTAATTAAAACTCTTGCTTTTTGACCCAGGCAACATCCCCATTACATAAAGAAACTAATTAACAGAATTCGAGACAATTTTTCAACCTTATTCAGTTTCCAGTTCTTGCCCAGCTTACACATTATACACTTACAATTATAAATAACAGGTCTTACCGGGTCTGACGCAGAATGTACACTTCGCAAAATGAGCATTTCCCGAAATGTGCACTTTTCCATACTAATAATACAAACAAACTCTTCAGCCTTTACATTTGTATAGAAAAGTGCGCATTTTTTAAAGTGCTCATTTTGCGAAATTCGCATTCTGCGTCAGACCCGTCTTACCTAATGCAATAGTCAATAAGAAGTGTCCTTGAGTTACATAGACCTTGAGATTTATGATGATGACTAGAAGCTAAATATAACGTTTTGTAACTATCACATAAAGGTGAAATCCATTAGCTCGGATGCAATCACGCTGCACAATGCAATAAAATAATATCTATGTAATTGGACTGGCTAGGAAGCGCGTAATTAATTTGTCAGTCTGAAGTTAAATAGCCTATCACTAATAGCCAATAATTGTAGATATTCTTTAATTAAGTCACATGCAATTAGTTCTAAGTGAAAAGGATACAGATCATCAGAAATTATATCTAATTGAAGAGTTTTTTTAAATTCAAACGTACAAAAATCAAAACTTTTACCTTCAAATACTAGACATCAACGCGTGCGCATGTTATGAAATATTAATTTTAATATTAAATTCAAAATTGGCTATTTTAGAACTAGAGATAGTTGAATGCTTAAGTAATCACTTTCTGTCAAATGCTAATTTCACATAAATGAAAAGAGATCAAACAGTGTTTTGATCCGAAACATTTTTAATAATAAGACGGTTCGATTAGTATCTTTAAAATATTTCATCACCGATGGATGTAAATATAAAATTATTTAAAATAGGTGCACTTTAAATATAGGAAACTGACGCGCACAGATTAAATTACCATAATCAAATTTTTCATTATGACCTGCATCTATCGAAATACAACAATTTAATGATATAGGAAGGAGAAATAATATAGTCCTCATTAATCTTGCAAACTTAAAACGTGAACGAATAAACTAATGACAGGAAGACGGACATGGAAGTCTATAAACAATATATGAATAAGTTTGCAAATTAGAATTAATTGTTTTGACTACTATAAGTTAGTTTGCATATCAATAATTGTACATACTTGCATATGCGTTACAATAACAAATGCATCCAGAGATTTTCGCTAAATTGCGCAATTGGGCTATAGCTAGTTCAATGCACGGGGAGTGTTGACTCATTTCTTTTATCTTCTTTTTTAATAACCATTTTGGAACTTCTGTATAAATTCCTAGCATAAGAACTTTTTCTGTTATTTATTATACGTTTTCTATTTCAGTATTTATAATACCACAACGATGGGTCATGGCGATCATGGGTTTCTTGGCCGTGGCGAACGCGTACACTATGCGAGTGTGCTTGAACATCGCTATCACGCAAATGGTGCGGCGGCGGGCACACACCATCGGTGTGGACGATGGAGCCTGCCCTGGGGACATTGATGAGGTTGCAGCTGCTAATGCTACGGTTAGTTACCTATATTTTGACATTAGTTACGTGTAAGACGCGTACACCATGCGAGTGTGCTTGAACATCGCTATCACGCAAATGGTGCGGCGGCGGGCACACGCGGTCGGTGTGACATTGATGAGGTTGTAGCTGCTAATGCTACGGTAAGTTACCTATATTTTGACACTAGTTACGTGTAAGACGCGTACAGCCGTACACCATGCGAGTGTGCTTGAACATCGCTATCACGCAAATGGTACCGCGGCGGGCACACGCGGTCGGTGTGGACGATAGAGCCTGCCCTGGGGACTGATGCTACGGTAAGCTACATGTTGACACACAAGGAGTGTTGACGTTGCGAGTGTGCTTGAACATCGGTATCACGCAAATGGTGCAGCAGCGGGCACACGCGAGATGTGTACACAATGCGAGTACATGCTAGATATCACGAAACTACTTTGACGACGTTACAGATTGTCACTCTTTTGCGCTACTTAACAGGGTGTTAGGTAAATGGGTATATGAGCCGACACTAGCCCATGTTAACATGGGCATATAAATGGTATGGTGAAGTCAGAAATTTGATATCATCATTTTATTTCTTTTTATTTTCATACAAAATAAATTTTATAAAATCCGATTTGTATGAAAAATTAAATAATTAAAATGAAGATATCAATTTTCTGACTTCACCATACCATTTATATGACCATGTTAACATGGGCTAGTGTCGGCTCATATACCCATTTACCTAGCACCCTGTATACTGAGTCATCTTCTGCGGAAACGTCTTTTTTTATTGGTCCATAAATGGCAAGTTTTATTAATTAAAATCTTTACATATAATTATAATGCAGCTAATTTTATAAATTCCTAACACTTCCTACTTCAAAACGAAACGAATGTCCACTGTACCTATTGCAATTTTTTGCGTTCATTCTTATTGTATCGTGGCCCACGCCTGACTAACAAATCTCTACTAAAACCAAAGAATTATTTACCTACTTACTTTCTCTCTACAGGAGATAAGCGGCTTCGACTGGAGTGAAGAGACTCAAGGCATCATCCTCAGCTCATTCTACTACGGGTACATTGTCACGCACTTACCCGGGGGCATGCTGGCAGAGAGATTCGGAGGGAAATACTCACTCGGTTTCGGAGTATTGAGCACTGCTGTGTTTACGCTGCTCACTCCGTGGACCGTCAGTATGGGTGGGGCCACTGGACTGATCATACTGAGGGTGTTGGAAGGACTTGGAGAGGTATACTAATGATATACTCAAATGGATAACACTTAAAACTAACAAGCACTAGAACTTGAAATAAGTTGGCTCAAAAATAACAAATAAGTCTCCAGTCAAGCAAACTGATATTTACATTATACCTCCTCGTTTAAGCAGAGCAATGATGTAATGGCAGCCAGTACTGAGACGGCTTCATTTACAGGCATCATTCCTCGCTTTGCGACATGAAAGTTTTAATTATTTTTTGGCTTTTAAACAAGTATCAAGAATATGTTATGTACTTTGAGAAGACTACAATATTGTATTTATATAAGTATTCTTAACATAATGTGGTCAAAGTTGCGGTTTCTGGTTAGCTTATAAATAGATAAGTCAAGATTGTATGTAACAATTACTTTTGTCTATGTGAGATAGAATCAATAAAATGGTTTTAATCACGTCAACTACAAATAAACGTGAATTCAAAGAATGTGAATTCAATTTGGCCAATGAACCTAAACGTTTATCAAAATCCGATCACATCGTTTGCAGAAGGACACATTTTTACCATAATAGGGAGGACAATAGCCGACCATAAGAATGGACATTGTATGATCATGACCAAAAACTCAGATCGATCTCGATTTAATCTAGATTGTTATATGAATACTAATCGATTTCAAGTGGAGCCTTGAAATCGATTGCAGTTGTCTACATGATAAAACGATGACCACAACATGTGGTAGCGAGTCAAGTAATTAGATTACTAGTTTAATTAGTTTAAACAAATATTATACAGGGCGTCTCAAAACTCTACGTCAAGCGGACACCGGTAAAACAAGCGGACACCGGTAAAACACTCCATATTCTAAAATATCTCAGAGCTGCCTTGAGTTAGTCTGTCACCCGGTGCCCATTTGACGTTGAATTTTGGAACATTCTGTATAAGAAAACACTACCCACCTTTCTGCAGTCCAGTAACCTTTACTTGTGACTTACTTGATACAGTAGTAAAAGCTCTTTCTTTTTCAGGGCACAACATTCCCAGCCCTGAACACTCTTCTAGCCCGATGGGCGCCAGTCTCCGAGAGAGGACGCATGGGTTCCTTAGTATTCGGAGGGGCTCAGATAGGCAATATCGCTGGGACTTACCTCTCTGGTCTGGTCATGAAGGAGACTGGGGAATGGCAGTCGGTGTTCTACCTCTTTGGTGCACTTGGAATCTTGTGGTTCATTTTATGGGTAAGTTATTTCTTTCGACAATATAAAAATTTGAATTCTACCTTCTGTTTTTTTTTTCTGAGACTTCGACAGTGGCCCCAAAGTGAAAGTGAAAGTTGTTACATTTGAGAAGTGGTTTCGCCCCCTTTAAGAGAAATGTGTGCTACATCTTTTACACCCTGTATAATAAGGCGTTAATGAAAACCACATCTCTAGAAGATAAAATCAAAATTATAATACAAAGATGTATCAGCAAATATTAAACCAAATTTCTTTTTTTTTTCAGGCGATCCTCTGTTACAATGACCCCGAATCTCATCCTTTCATTTCGGACAAAGAAAAGAAATATCTAGAAGAGGCTCTCGGAAGACATCACAACAGCCAGCCATCTTCTATACCATGGAAGGCCATCTTCATGTCTGTTCCTCTTTGGGCTCTTGTGTGTGCTCAGGTGAGAATAACTTTATGAATAAACGAGAGTTTAATCCGATATTTAGTGTAATATTTATTAATGATTAAGGCAATTCATACATGTAAGGGCATAATTATATTAGTGCTCTTTATTTATTAGATCACGGCTGAACAAGATTTTCTTTAGATGATAATTTTCTAACTTGTTTCTGTCAATAATTTAATAAATTTTATATTTAAAATCATAATATTAAAGCTTAGACCTCATTTTAATTCAATATAATTACGTCGGGCTTTATTCCATGTACTTTTGTGTTATTGAGTCTCCATTAGATTATCAGCACAGCCTGATCACCGATAAACTGATGCATTTTTATGCGATTTGGTCTTGGTCTTTGGTCTGGCTATACCGGAGTTGCAGCGGTTGAACGGTACTACGTTATTAACTGCAGCAGTCTCATTTACCCATATATTTTTTTCAGATCGGCCACGACTACGGCTACTTCACGATGGTGACCGACTTGCCCAAGTACATGACTGGTGTTCTGAAATTCGACATCCACCGCACTGGAACCTTGGCCGCTCTACCCTATGCTGTCATGTGGGTCAGTTCCATCATATTCGGCTGGCTCTGCGACAAGATCGTCAAGAGGAATTGGCTCACTGTCACCAATGCTAGGAAGACTTTTACTACTATCGGTAAGGATAATTTAGAAGTCTATAGTAGAAAATAAATTAATAACGTGCGGATTTATAGAACTTTTGACCACTATTAGAGCAGATAAATGACTACGTACGCACCGTTTTTAATCTTATTGTTGTTGAAGTTGAAAACAGTGTGATGTAAAAGATAGATGCTAATGTTAATCGCTTAAACATTTAGAGGTAAATGGATGGGTCTTACAATGTCATATTATCTTATCTAGTTTCGGTCCTTCTAAAGTTACGGATGGGTGTTACTTGTCCTTTTACTTTGTTTTGCTTCTATCCCACCTGAAAGTTCAACAGAGCAAATTCAAGCATGGCGTCTTCAAAATGCCAATAAAAATAAATTCTGTCATTAAATGATACCCCGCATATTATATGTTCTTTACGCCCAATACTTATGTATCTTTCAATTCCAGCGTCAGTAGGCCCTGGCATCTGCATGATCCTGGCATCCTACTCCGGCTGCAACACCGAAGCTGTGGTGATCCTGTTCACCGCATCCATGGGTCTCATGGGCGCCTTCTACCCTGGCATGAAGGTCAACGCGTTAGATCTGAGTGGCAACTACGCTGGCACCATCATGGCGATAGTCAATGGCATCGGAGCGATCACTGGCATCATTGCGCCGTACTTGGTCGGACTTTTGACGCCAGATGTAAGTTTGTAAACCTAAATCAATTTATTAATTTAGGCGATAATAATCCAAGGGTGTGCGCTAGTTCTGAGTAGTAAGTTATAAGTGCGTGCGCTACAAATTACAAAGTCATACTTTTAAAAATAAGCAATAATAAACTCTTGTTCTGATGTAACATTTACTTCTTTTTCTTGATATTCTTCTATCATTTCAAGCAGTACCTTGCAATTTACATCTACTTAGCATTACAAGCCGTAATGAACAAGCAATTGAAGCAGCAGCCAAAAAAAGCCAATGAAGAAATCTTATTTCTATAAACAAAAAATATGTAGAGATTACTTGTGTATAAATAAACCTTATAATATAACTTACCTGACTAATATTTTTCACAGAGCACACTAGTCCAATGGAGATTAGTCTTCTGGATAGCGCTCGCCGTTTTTATCGTGACAAACTTGGTATTCGTCGCGTGGGCGTCCGGTGACGAACAGTGGTGGAACAACACAACGGAGGACCCAAAGAAACAGCAAGAAGTAGAGGCTGCCAACAACAAGTCCGTCAACGCTGAAGTCAAGTTGTAGACAAAGACAAAAGACGATACAGGGTTACAATATGAAAAAATACACGCGTGACGAGGACAGAGAGATTGTTAAAACAGAAATGCAAGGCTCTCGCAGATGGTCGCGTTATGTAATGTAGTACAAAAACTAAGTATTTGATGCATTGAACAATTAGATGTTAATATTGGCGATTCCATGAATCCACAGCCAGTGCTTTGTGATAGTAATGTTATGGAGAATTCTCAAAAGTGTGAAGTTACATGTATATTTATTTGGGTGTAATTTATACTTTGAGGTTATGTAACCTTAAGGCAATTTGTCAATTGCGATTTGACAATATTTTTATATTTATTGTTTTGCCGACTAGACTGTACAATTAGATTTGATGTAGTAAAACTAAGATCTTAATAGGAAAGTATTATTTTTTATTACTGTATATCTGTAAATACTTCACTGATGTTCCCTTCAAAGATAGACAAGAAATGAGATTACTATTCGTTCGTTATTAAAGTTAAATTAACTGTAAAATTTATGTTCAGTAGCATTTATAAACTTTGTTCACGTAATTTTGACTTAAAAATAAAACATGGAGGGCTGTGAACAATTTTATTTGTAAGTATTTTGCGAATACACTTCATTTCAATATGCACTAGTGCCATTTGAATGATTTTAAGTAATATTTTGATACTGGTAACACTGAATTTGCTATGTAGATTGAGTGTGGAACATTAATTTTCCTAATCTTTATAATATAATACTGATAGTGTATAGACATTTAGTACGATTAAATTGATGATTACACGGCTATGATGACGATTATAGTTATGTTTTCTTATAAATAAGTTACATATTTTTTATTATAAAATGTAATTTGTTAAATAAAAACTTTTATAACGAAAAAAAAACTTTTATTTTAAAAAACGTGAAACAAAAAATCATAAATAATAAACAAAACGATAAAAAAATATAAAATGTATATAATTATATTACATACAATTATGTACTTACATGTAATAAATATCATAAAGAGTAAAATCTTATAAATATGGTTACGAAGGAGGAGGTCTTATCCAAATTGGGTCTTCTAAGTCACAATAAGGTAGCCATAGATAAGGCAATCCTTACCATAGACAAGTCTTTGGAGCACCGATGTTCAATTCAGTCATTTCAATTTTAATATAGCAGACAACTTTTCATGGAATGTATAAAACGCACATTTTTAAATCCCAATAATATTTTTTTTTTTTCAATTCATTTAATATGCGAAATATCCGCTTATGAATATTTTGATCATTGATTTAGATTTGTCGCTATTTTGTTATGGATAACAAAAAAGTAAATCATTTCTGCTGCAGAGTGAAGGCACATGTGGCAGCATTTGTTTTAAAAATGTCACCGTTATTCAAAAGTCGTCTAACTACATTCACTATTCCAACATTCTATCTACGCTCACCTGAACTCAGCGCTCCTTAACTTTTGCTTAGAGACCGAATTTAGAAGCCGCCCCCTTCGAAACTTCAGAACATTTCCATGACCACGCTCGGCGCCGTCGGGTCACATAGATCAGTCCTTTGGCTGAGAATCTGTTTCGCTTCGTTAAGCTGTATATTGTGTATGCCTTGGTTATTCAAACTCTCGGCTCCGATTTGAGTGTGTTTGGACAAGTTGTTTTTAAGGCGACGCGCATCGTCGTAATCCATATTGAGGAGTTTGCATGCGTCGAGGAGTCTGGAAAGGTTAAATCGAGAATAAATAACAAAAATATTAACTGTTTAACAGTTCATTATTATGTAGTCCACGCCCAATGTTGTACTATCATTACATGTTTGTGGAGAGTAAAAAAGTTTTTCAATTCATACATTTTTGTAACACACCTTCTAAGGGAAAGGCTGGGTTGCACCATCTTACTTTAACTTTAACAAACGTCAAAAGTCTAATGAAACTCCATACAAAAAACACCGGTTATCGTTATAGTCACGGTTAAAAAGAGATGGTGCAACTCAGCCTTAGAATATACACATCGTTGATACACAACTTGATAGGTTGTCGTTCTAATTCGTAAGAACAGAAAGGAAAAGTTTATTGTCTCTTTGCAAAGCACAGATTTGTGAAATAATAATAACTATATATTTATAGTAAGAACTCACTTTGGCAAGTGGTTGCAGTGCGACGCGCTTTTGTTAGGCGGCGCAAAAGCTGGCACGAGATTCCTCTTAACGTCGTGAGTAAACTGCAACGTGCCTCCAGTGTTGAACCACCTTTCTAGTACCACCTCCTGTAACAATTTAAGATGGTAGCTTTAAAATATGTCAGTAGCACAAGCATCTAAAGGCTTAAAAATTACCTCATAAAGCTTAAATAATAGTTTATCGTTCACCGTCATCCACGCTGTGTACAAAGTGCGAGCAAAGCTCGCGAGCATCTATTGAGGAGCTCGCTTCGGTTCGCCGTTGTTCGTCGTGTATTCGCGAGCCGAACTATTCTCGCTTCGGTTCACCATTGTTTCTCTCTTGCGTCACACTCGTTTAAGGATCAATGACCACAATCCGCTACTAAGTATACGCAGCTTCTCCGCCGCCAGCGCTTGTTCCCTATTCGCGAGAAGAACAAGGCTCGCTGTGGTTCGCCATTATTTCTCCCTTGCGTCACATAATTATGCCACTCCACCGTTTGAGGGTTAATTACTTTACACTCACCTCGAAGATGTACTGGTCGACGTCATTAGCCAGGCGCGCGCGTAATCGGGCGGCCAGCGCGGGTGCTAAGCGTGCCGAGGCTGCCGCCAACCGCGCGCATAGCGCTGCCAGCGGTCGGCATAGCGGCGCTGACACGCTTAACGCCATCTCTTCTACTACTAGACACGCGTGTCTAGTAGTAGAAGAGATGGCGATGGATGATGAAGATGGATGTACGACAAAATTCGATACTCAAACTTCGAATTAAACGATAATGTGACAATTTTGATGCTCAAAATAAGTTTCGTGCCACCATTTCTCATACCAAGTTCACTTTACGACACGTCCACAAGGGCGCTGTTGTAGTTTTCGTACTAAATGTTTAGATGGCGATTCGAATACGCGAACGATTCAAACTCGAAAGTTTTTCGTGCTAGCCGTATGGAAGCCGAACAATGTTCGCTTTGGTTCGCTATTGTTTCTTCACAATCCACCATTCAATGGGGTCAATGACCTATAAGAAGCCTCACCTCGAAGATGTACTGATCGACGTCATTAGCCAGCCGCGCGCGTAATCGGGCGGCCAGCGCGGGTGCTAAGCGCGCCGAGGCTGCCGCCAACCGCGCGCATAGCGCCGCCAGCGGCCGGCATAGCGGCGCCGACACGCTTAGCGCCATCTCTTCTACTACTACACACGCGTGTCTAGTAGTAGAAGAGATGGCGATGGATGATGAAGATGGATGTACGACAAAATTCGATACTCAAACTTCGAATTAAACGATAATGTGACAATTTTGATGCTCAAAATAAGTTTCGTGCCACCATTTCTCATACCAAGTTCACTTTACGACACGTTCACAAGGGCGCTGTTGTAGTTTTCGTACTAAATGTTTTGATGGGCGATTCGAATACGCGAACGATTCGAACTCGAAAGTTTTTCGTGCTAGCCGTATGGAAGCCGAACAATGTTCGCTTTGGTTCGCTATTGTTTCTTCACAATCCACCATTCAATGGGGTCAATGACCTGTAAGAAGCCTCACCTCGAAAATGTACTGGTCGACGTCATTAGCCAGGCGCGCGCGTAATCGGGCGGCCAACGCGGGTGCTAAGCGCGCCGAGGCTGCCCCCAACCGCGCGCAAAGCGCTGCCAGCGGTCGGCATAGCGGCGCAGATACGCTTAACGCCATCTCTTCTACTACTAGACACGCGTGCCAGCTGGGAATAAAGATACATAAATTTAATTCCGAGCATAGCCCTCTCCATAGCAGTTTCTTTACGAGATCGAATCAGAAATGAGGAGATCCGTAAACGAACTAAAGTCGCTGACATAGCCCGACGGATCAGCAAGCTGAAGTGGCAGTGGGCTGGGCACATAGTACGCAGAACTGACGGCCGATGGGGCAGCAAGGTTCTGGAATGGAGGCCACGTACCGGAAAACGCAGCGTGGGACGTCCACCCACAAGGTGGACCGACGACCTGATAAAGGTAGCGGGAAGGCGCTGGATGCAGGCCGCTACCAACCGTGCGATGTGGAAGTCATTGGGGGAGGCCTGTGTTCAGCAGTGGACGTCCTGTGGCTGAAATGATGATGATGATGAAATTTAATTCATTCGGGACACCAACAGTAACAACATAAGCACAATATTGATGTGGGTAGAAGATACCAATTAACACAAGTGACAATTCGAGTAATGAGAACTTTTACTTATGTAAATCACAGAAAGGTTGAAGAACGGTGCCCAACTGTCTAGAATAAACAAAAGAGCGTCATTGTCTACAGCAACGTAGCGTACTAAAGTATTTGTCGTAATGTCTCGTTCTCCCGCCAAAATATGTCAAAGTCAGACGGGTTCACCCATGACATTGGGTTTGTTTACATTTGGTATCGCTTCTCGTTGGCCGTACTTTACACGTCACTATGCTAATTATTTTATTCGACTTACAACAACAAGCGTTTAATGACGAATACGCGTCTAGTACGCTACGCTGCCGGATACTGAGGCTTATACGAGAAGGCATGCCCACTTAAAAGTTTGACTGTCAATCAATTAATTAAAAAAACATTTTCAACTGTCACCGCCAAAAGCACGTTTCAAATCCCTACTTTCGACTATGAAATAAACACTCACGCCAACTTCTTATAATCCCTCAACCCTGCCTTAAACTCCAGCAGTATATGTTCAGACAAGTCCGCCAGACCGCTGTCTCGAAGCCGAGCTAGCAAACTCGGGGCTTCGCCGAAAACGCCGGCATCCTCAGCGTCCGGATTCTCTGGCATTGTCGTGGTTATCACCATGCTTGCTATGGGAGATGACGAACGGCCGGTGAAATCGGGGATCTGGAAAAAAGGGGATGACGGTGTGAATGCGGCATGTTATTGTTCGTATCGTTACCAAAGGTCAGTTACTAACGTGGATTAAAAGATGTTTCTAAAGAATTAAATGTGATTTCTTAATTACATCGAAGGTACGTAATTTTGCAATGAATAGAGAATACGAAACTGTAATTTCTTGAAGTAACAAAAAAACGACGATTGTAAAGTACTTTGATCATATTCGTTGAATAATTTTCGCTTTTTATTTGATTTGAAGTAAATATTTTTTGCTAAATCAATTTTGAAAATACAACTGAGACGTCAAAAATAAAGATTGTTACATAAACTCCGTAAAAAATACCGTTTTAACAGTTCATAAAAAGTATCTCAATAGCTGGTGATATCCCATCCCCTATTTCCATAAAATTCATATTTATTTATACATACAATCACTTCACAATGTTACAACTTTTTTTACTTACTTGTATTTCAACTGGCGGCAAGTCACTCATCAGTGAGTATGATTTCTCTACAAATTTCATTGCTAGCTTCTTGGCATGAAGTTCGACTTCCTTCAACGTGGGCCTCTTTTTGGCTAGATCGTCAAGGTCAACTGGAAGAAAAATAAACTATATGTAAGTAATTTTAAGGTTCTCATTACCTAAATGACATTTGTATGTCACAGTGTGTGCCGGTGACATCAATCTCATAGAAATACGGAGTCTTCTCTTGGTCATTTGAAAGTAGATACTCTTTTAACTATAAAATTTAAAAAAATAACATTTAAAGCAAAAAATAAAATAAAAAGGAAAAAACCTACCTTTGTCTTCTGGTACGTTAGAGGGTCGCCTTCCTGCAGTGGAGTCTAAATCACCTGATGATGATGAATTTAAAAATTAAATCATAACGTAACAAAAACTTAAAAACATAAAAGCGTTGCCTCATTTCAATATTTAACCTATTAGGCCCGATTTCCACCTAAGTGGAGAGTAGAGATGTGACCATTTAGATTATGTTATTTCCACATGACAGCTCAGCTTCGGTTCAAAAGTCAGGGCCCCGATTGCGCTAATTTGTAATGGCCAATTTATTTGCGTTTCATTTCTAGTCCACACTGAATTCACGCTCCAATTTCATTCCAGCTGATGTGCAATTCGGTATCGCGGTAAAGTTCACATGCAAACAAAGACGAAACAACGGATTTAAGCACTTTCCATTAAAAGTCCGAACACCTCATATTTTTTTCACTAAAACATAGCATAATTATGTTAAGTAGTTTTCTGTCAGCTTGTACAAAAAGACACAGTTGCATTCCGTTTACGTTACAACTTCGTTTGAACTAGCTGTCAAAGCGACACCGCGATACGGATTTATACAAATAGCTGAATTTCGTATGTTGCCTAGTCGCATTGCAGTTGAAAATTTAGCGCAATTGGGGCCCTGATTGGTTATTCAAACGCATCTCTTCTCTCCGCTTTAGTTGATCACCAGGCCTTGTTCTACTGAAACTAGTGACATGGCTCGAGAATATTTACTGCTGTAAAGTAATTCTCTGTCTTGCCCAAGGTCATCTGGTACAGAATGCCACATGGTATTAAGTTCGCCTTTACCGCTTATTTTTTTGTGTGTGCAATAAAGTTTTTAAATAAATAAATATAAACCTGTAACGTTGGATGCCTCGCTCTCTTCTTCAGCGCTCGAGTTCTCTGCTTGTTCTTGAGCCTCGTTATCCAGGTGTTGCAGCTGTGTGAAGTGGTTGAACTGCCGCCGGTAGTAGTGCAGTTGGAGGTAATGCTGCAAAATGTAAAATATTGTAAGTAACACCTGCATATTTTGTTCTTTTATGGCTCATTGAGTAAGCTCATGGGTATTCTCAGCGTCTACTAGATTTTTTTGGCAGGATTCCCAGTGTTTGGACACTTAAGGGCGAAACATTATGGAAGGAGATGAAATGGAAAGTTCAATTTTGACCAAGACTTTGCACTTACGAAAAGTAAAGGTAGTAACTCTTGGGGTCGTAAGACCGAGCCGACATATTATGGGCGTCTAAGATATTTGAATCGGACCAATGGCAAAAAACATAATACGATCAAGAAAACTTGCGCGACTTAAATTGAAGCCGAGAAAAAGAAATTGCATTAAATTACCAAGGAATGCGCCCACTGAATCAGTGTAGTTCTGGTGTGATGCGTGGCATTGATGACAGCTGTCAACGGATGCGGCGACGAATCAGCTGTCAAGAAAGTCTCAGGGCGCAGTGAAGAGACCGCAGCGTTTAACAGCTGCGTCAAACGCACGCGCCACTCTTCCACCAGTTCCAATTGAAGTTCGAGGAATTGTAATCTGGAAAATAATGGACGACCCTATTAATTTTTTGAGATTCATGTGAATAGATACTTCGCGCCCTATTATTTTGCAATTTTGATTCGTTTGTGAACAGTTTTCCTTTTCAAACAAAAGACATATACTACTGGACCAATGGTTCGTCCCAAGATTGACTAATAATTTAAAATCAAGCAATATGGTAACTATGCTTTTTCTGCAATTAGAGTAGCCGGTCGACAGTCGTATTTAAAAACTGTTACCTACATAAGATGTATGACTTATGGTCCTATGTCCTCTAGATGGGGCAGAGGGCGTCCACAACATTCCTCCATCGAGATCTTGAGCTTCGCGTTTGATCTCGCTCTTAGCTCACATAAGATGTATGTTCACCTATATCTAGTTGCTATACAAGTTCTAAAGAGTTACGAGTGGGTGATGTGTTTTTGTTTGTTCCTATTTATTTACTTACTACTATGTTTATTTACTTACCGGTGTCCCGGCTGAGGCAGCACAACGTATCGGTCCTCGATAGTCTTCAGCAGCGCTATGAACCAGTCGGCGCCCCGCGGGACCCAAACCATGGCCCCGACGGCGGACCCGATGCCCGCCGCCACCGCCTCGCTCCATTGCTCGCTGCTTAGTGTCTCATCCATTTTTGCTAGCGCGTCTATGTGTGTAGATTAGAGTTGGAATTACTACTGGCATGATATAGATCGTTTCACGAAGACGCGCCCCACTAATTTTTGGTCGAGGGAAGCGCGGGGAGTTTGATCCGAGCAATCCGAGCGTCATTATTGTAGCGTGCGTGTGCACTCATGGATAATTTAGTGTGTACCGATAACGCTCAAATATTAGCGGAAGAATGGTGGGGCGCGTCTTCGTGGATGAAACGATCTATAAATAGTACATTGTCATAATATAGATGTCTGTCTGATATAGCAAGTTTGCAGTACGCAGTAATGGTTCAAAAGTATGTCTCCAGACTGCAAAACTGAGTCCTTAGCTAGCAAAGGTTTGTGTGATTTTGTGCTTATGTTACATTACACTGAACTATGTATGAGTATGTACTAATGGAACCACTCAGTCAAATGGGAGAACCATGTATGACATCAGCAATAGCAAGTAGGAAATAAATTACATAAATGAAATAAATTATATAATATTATGCATGATTTAAAAGTTATTGAAATTAATGTGAATTAATTTTACTTGAATGTCTTATAAGAATATAAAAGTACCTAGTTAACTGTTTCATCAAGAAGTGACATTGCCTTAAAAATATTAAAAACAGCTTTACATAAAACCCAACAGTTAATGATCCAATTCCTAGAAATTGCTATTCCTGAAAGCCTTTTAAAACAATTTACTCACATTTCTTCTCAACAGCCAGCCATTTCACAAAGATCTCAGCTTTAGTCAGCACTGCTAACACATTATTGGTTTCATTGTCCGTAATAAGCATCAGCTCTCTATGGAAACCAAGGGTTTCGTCAACAGCATGGGCGAAAGCCGCGTCAGCATCGAGTAAATCTCCTTTAGCGTTCTGAGCGTGGTACAAGCCAAGTACTGTGTGGAGACGCTCAGCAGCTAAAGCTATAAGACCGTCGTTGAATTCGTCCTGTAAACGCAAAGTAATTTACATATTAAGGTGAGAAGAGAAGTAAACATATTAATGATGTATGTATTCCCAAGCTTATACTGGCTTAGGTAAAAATTATAACACTAAAGTCCGTTTTCACCCTCAATCCCTAATTTTTAAGTGACCCCTTTAAAAAAATAAAGCAAATAGGGCTCACTTAAAAATTAGGGATTGATGGTGAAACGGTCATAAATTACTGTGGGAATACAAGTAATTACAGCAGCAGCAGCAGCAGCAGACGTGTCATCGTGATACTAGTGATATCGTGATATTTCATAGATCTGCATGCTCTTGGTTTTCAATATTTTTAACAGATGGATAATGACAAAAAAACTATTGAAGATAATAAAAATATCATACCACAGTCTTTATCTTCTTCAACTCAAGTTTATCAGCAACAGGCTGGACGTTGTTCCGCACAAAGTTCTGATGATGTTTTATCCAGTTGAGGGTTTGGGTTAGGAACCACTCGGGGCGGTCGATTCGAGCAGTCTGTCGACTCCCAGTGAAGTGGAAAGCAAACCTTTTCTTAAAAGGGCGTAATAGGATTCTCACTGGGAGACAAGGGTCTTGCTCTGGAAAAGAAGATAAAGACAAAAATATTGTTAAGTAAAGGAATTATAAAAAAAGGTAAGATATATTTTTGTTTTTACCTTGTCCAAATTCTCCAGATACACTAGCTACGGAAACACTCTCAGGTTCTTCGATGAGGAACAAATAGCGTGTAAGATTATTGAATCTAATTAATATCTCTTTCGGTGGGGGTGAGTTTTGAGCACCAGCTGCTAAGGGCCACTTGATCAGCTTTAGAGTGTCTTCATAGCTCCTAAAATTGTTAAAATAATTACCTTCATTCACAAGCTTATCAAAGAAAAATGCATTTATTTGGTGATTAACAATAAGACACAAAATGGGCAGGCAGTTCCATAACAATATTTAAAACAACTTTTCTGGTCATTAGGATAAAAAAAGAAGAAAAAATATTTAGGTATAAAATAAACTTACTTTGTCATTTTATCTTTGAGAATATTGTGCCAGTAATGTGTGTATTCTTTGACATAGGTAGCCCGGTGACCGCTTTGATATAGAATACACATTTCTTTGAGCTCTGCATACCAGAGCACTAGCTGCTCATCGTCATTGCATTGTTTCATTTGACGGCTGCAAATTTACAATGTTTAAAACTATACCTACACATGAAATACATATTTAACTGGGAAAATTATGTTCATATAATCAATGAAGCAAAATGAAGATGAAATAATTGTGTGCGCTTTTCTTCAAATACAAGAATCTTCATAAAATTATAGATTTTAAGATAATGAGTATAGTATACAGAAGTTATAAATTATGGTCCGATTATATTCAAATTTTGAATAGCGAAACTATTATGAAATATTATTTACTGAAGGAAAATGTTACGTACCTGATGTCATCTATTTTCACAAATGATTTCAGATAAACTAGTACATGTTCTAATCGGTTTATCGCGGTGAACCTTTTGTCCAGTTCTGTGCGCAAAGGTTCTGTTCGTTCAAGAAAGTCTTTTACTTTTAATTTGAGAGTTTCACTTCTATTCTTAAGATTTGCTATCTGTGTGGAATTCGACTCAGCTTTCGCAACAGCGAGAGATATCTTGTTCGGCACCTCATTGTTAACCAATCTTAACTGAAATTCAAACGTTCATATTGTAAACATAATCATAATCCTTCGTGAAATAAAAAAAATAATCCTGAAATTTTTCACTTACACTGCTCTGCAAAGCTGTTCTCCTTTCTAACAAATCCCGTTCAAGCGATAATGCTTCGCTCAAATCATTAATATCACCACCTATTTTTATGTTAATATCATCAATTAACATCAGCTTCAGGTCTTCATTCATCTTGTTAGTTTTTAAAATTTATTGAAAAAACAATCCCCTACAGCTGGCTTCTTCAGGGCATTTTTGACAATTTTGACACAGCAAAACCACAGCAAAACTGATTTTTTAATTTACGTCAAAAACGTCATCGTCAGCTCCCAAAGACATTGTAATTAATGATTAAACATAAAATACGGAACTTGTGGTAACGATAACGATAACGAACATGTATGTCGGCGCCGGACACAGATGCTGCAAATTATTATTGATGATTAATAGTACCAATCTTAATATTATGTTATCTGTATAAATCTGTAGAGCAGAAGGTTTGTGATTCCTAAACGTAACACCCGACTGATGCGCAGAAAAAGATATAGTTATAGATATCGATGACATTGACAGTGGGGCGCCACCGTCAATACCGGATCGCTGGTTCAGATTTTTGCCATGTTTGGAAACCTTATAGTTGAACGATGGTAGCGCCCCCCTGTCATTGAGTTTGGTGGGACAGTTCAGCGTGGGTCATCTATAACCAGAGATAACTGTCAATCAGTTGTGTCATGTCAAGTGTGAGCAGGCGGCTGCGAGGTTATCTTTGAAAGCGTGTTGAGTTTGGTGGAACGTTAAATTGTAGGAAAAGTGATTGTCAACCATCCAAGATATTATCTCCTTGCCCGTTAACCCACGCCAATGGAGATTCCACCCCTAGAGTTCCTTCTGATAGAGACCCAGTGCCTTTATGTAAATCATTGCTAAGATTGTAATTATATGATGTGATACAATACAATGTGATGTTTACCACTTTTTTGCCTAGTTTTCTTGCTTTTCTTTTCTTGTATGTTGATGGCCTTAACTCTCGTTGCGTGATCGAACAAACTATTTTATCTAAGAACTTATCCTTTTTATCACTCTTTGGATTTATCAAGCCGAAATGATAGAAACCAAAGCGACTCAAAGCGTAGACAAAAAAAAACTATATCTGTGAAGTGTAAAAAAAAAGACTGTCAGCAGGGTGTGGAAACTTCCATAGTTTTTTTTTTGGCGGGAAGCTCTCGAGGCGGGAGGTTCAACTTTTTCTTTGCGAGTTTAATAAAATTTAATTAAATAGTTAATCTAACAGTAAATTAACGGCTGTAGTGGCGAGATGAGTTCTGACAGTGGGGGTAAAGACCCCAAGCATAATACTAAGAAGAGAAAAGTAGATGAAGTACAAGATGATGAGTCTATACATGCACCATACTACAAGAAGAACCATATACGTTGTTATCCTGATAATTCTCCAGGTTGTATATTTCCTGTATACATACAAAGTACAAATGACACTGTAAAGTTTGGAAACAAGGACCCTATCTACCTAAATAGCATTTTTAGTCGGTACAACAAGGGAGTCAAAGAAATAAAACGAGTGAATGCAATGCGGTATGCTGTTATTTTTGATAATGCAAAGAATGCTAATGCGTTACTGTTTAACTCAACATTCTTGTCTTCTCATGACATCAAAGCCTTCATCCCTGCGGCAACATCAGAATGCATAGGAGTTATACGATACATTCCCACAGATCTTAGCTGCAAACATCTATTTGACAAACTTCTCAGTTCACAGGAGATCCTGGCAGTCAGAAGGTTCACGAAGCGCACTCCTGAAGGTATCATCCCATTGCAAACTGTATCTCTGACCTTTGCAGGTAATGTACTCCCCGAGCATGTTAACTATGGTCTAAGCATTGTACCTGTAACTGAATACATTAAGCCTGTAATGCAGTGTTATAAATGTATGGCATTTGGTCATACTACTAAATTTTGTAAAAGGAACATCGTATGCTCCATATGTTCACAACCTCACTCATACAAAGAATGTACTAACGCAAACAAACCTCTATGTGTCAATTGTAAAGGCGAGCATATTGCTGTGGCAAGGATTTGTCCAGTTAAACAACAGAAAATTGAAGAAAACAAATATAAAATAATGAACAAAACTACTTTGGGTTCTTTCTTCCCAACTTTAAACAAATCTTTTGCCAAAGCAGTAGGTTCCCGACCTCAACAACAAAATGTTAAAGACACGAAAGAGATTAAAAATAAAAACTTGTTGACTGATGTTATCAATAATGATCTAATTATTAAAGCTATTGTTGATACTTTATTAACTTTTTGTGACAAAGAAAACAGCTTGCCAATTAATTCCTCTAATATTAAAGAAATGTTTTTAAAGAAAGTTTCTCAAAATGGATAGTATAGGTGTACCAGAATCTCATGGCAAATAGGGAAAATAAACTTTGTTGAGAGCAATACTGGGGAAATTGGAATAAACGATCTTGATACTTTTTAATTTTTTAACTTTTATGACTAATATTAATGAACATGAAGTACGAATATACATTTTAGGTAGGTATGTATGTGTATGAAGAATTTTCCTATGTTAAAAACCTGAGGTGGAATTGTGTAAAGCAATCGTGATCATTTGACAGTTCATAACGTACGATAAAGTCAGATAAACAAAGCGTTTGACAGAATAATCGTACGTTATGAACTGTCAAATGATTACGATTGCTTTACACAATTACACCTCAGGTTTTTAACATAGGAAAATGTCTTGGAAATTAAATAAATCGTCTGTGAGAAAAGAAATGTCTGAGAAATTAATTACATATTTAAATTACCTACATATTTTCGCGTGGAACTGAAACATTGGCGGTGCCGTTCTTTTTGTATATGGCCAGGTCTGGGTTATTTAAAAAAAAGGTTACAAAATTTTACTAAGAAAGAATCTTGAGTGACCCTAGCTGAAAAATTAAAAACTGCTAGATTTAAAAAAAAAATGAACTGGCTGGATCAGGGGTGCTTTACTGTTTGTACTCCGAATGACTGTGTAAAGACACCGATCAAAATGGCGTGAATAGTTATGCGCAACTTTAGGGCCCTGTAACTTATTTATTTGTAGAGATATTTTCATGATTATTACACAATTATTATTAGTTCTACTTATATTTATTTCAAGTTTATTTCAATGAAAAAAATTGGAAACTTCTCCATTATTCAATCTTGCTTTATGAAATCTTTTTCAATTTTCTTTACATGGTCATAACATCTGCACCAATTTGTGAGATATACCTGAAAACCCCGATAAAGCAGCTATTAAGTAAGAATAATATAAAAAAACACAACCCTCCTTCTGACACAGTTGGGTAATAAACTAAATGTATCAAAACATTTCAGTCCAACTTACTGTCAACTCGACGACGCGCTTTAGAATCAAAGATCGACTTTGAATTATGCCTTATTTTACAATTCACATTGAAAACAATATGCCTTGCTTGAACTTTTTCGACTTTTTCACAAAAATAACAAATAGTCAAGAAGAGATTACAAAAATTTTGCAGCGGCTGACAGATTTCATAATTTTCTTTGACAGGTGACAATTAAACCATAGACAATTGCCATATGAAAAACACACTTTTCCAATATTTTTGTTTGCCATGAGATTCTGGTACACCTATAAATCTTTAGTTATTGTTCAACACAATATTCAGAGTCTTAAGCCTAAGACTCCCTTCGTAAGTGAGCTTTTAATTACACTCAATATTGATATTTTAATTCTCAATGAAACTTGGTTAAAATCATCAGATTCAGTAAAATTTAGAGGTTATAAAATATTTAGAAATGACAGTGACACTGGTTACGGTGGTGTTGCCATTATTTGTAAAAACTCTCTTTTAACATAAGAAATTGTTACAGCAAGTAATGATAGAATCCAAACATTAGCCATTAGTGTAAAAGTAAATCGTAATAGTTCAATAACAGTTTTGGGTGCGTATTGTCCTCCACGTCCTGGTCGTTTTCCAGTAAATAATTTAAAAAATATTATTAGTTCTTTACCTTCTCCAGTTCTAGTAATGGGCGACTTCAATGCCCATCATACAGCATTTGGGTCTTCTACAAACAAGCCAAGAGGTATTCAGATTTATGATATGCTTGATGAAATTAATTTGTATATATTAAACGATGGTCAGCCTACCACACTAAGCCGTCCCAATCATTCGGCATCAGCAATCGACATTGCATTCGTATCTCCTTCATTAGCAGCTTCAGCAGAGTGGTCAGTTTATACAGAGGATACCTTAGGTAGCTATCATTTTCCTACTTTAGTTAACTTAAATTATGATTGTGAAATATACCAAGATTCCTGTAGTTTTGAAAAGTTTATTTACAAAAAAGCTGACTGGTTAGGCTATACAATCAAGTCTAGAACGATTTTTAATCATCTTCTTGATTATCCAGACCCGCTCTTTGCTTATGCAGAATTTTGTGACTTATTAAATGCTTTGAGAAAAGATTTTATACCGATACACACTTATGATAGTAATAATAGACGCAAAGTTTATAAGCCTATGCCATGGTGGAATGAAACTTGTTCCAATGCAGTTAAGGAAACTAAATTAGCTCTTCATATGTATAGACGTCATCCAACAATAGAAAATTACATTATTTATAAAAAACTTGAAGCATCTAAAAGATTGATTATTAAAGAACAAAAGATAATCAGTTGGAAAAAATTGTGTTCTAGCTTTGATCGTTGTACACCAATCAGCATAATATGGAAGTTCATTAAAGTTTTTAATAGAAAAGCTTCAAAGCCTGATAGCAAAGATGAAGAATTTTTACAAGATTTTTTTGATAAAATAGCTCCTAATCATGATTCTGTAGATACTGACCACCTCAACAATTTATTTGTTTTTAATGATTTTAATATACATTTGAATTCACTTTTTTCTGAAACAGAGTTTAATTTTTCTTTAAATTCTAAAAAAGACACTTCTCCAGGACTTGATGATATTCCGTATATTTTGATTAAACGCTTAGACCCTTCAGCTAAATTAATTTTGCTTAATATTTTCAACAATTTGTGGTCCGCTGGCTTAATACCAAAGTCATGGAAAACTATCGCTGTAGTTCCTATTCTCAAACCGGATAAGGATCCTAAATATGCTGATTCTTACAGACCTATTTCTTTATCTTCTTGTGTAGGGAAAATTTTTGAAAATATGTTAAAGACTAGATTAGAACTTTTTGTGGAATCTAGATTAATTATCCCTCACGATCAATCTGGGTTTCGTAAAGGCCGTTCTACATTAGATAGTCTTGTAAAGTTCACAGGTGATATTCAAGAATCTTTTTGTGATCACAGCTATTTATTATGTACCTTCTTAGATGTGAGTGGAGCGTTTGATAACGTCAATCTTTTAACCCTTGTTGAGATTCTACATAGCTTCAATATCCCAGGTAAAGTGTGCAAATGGATTTTTGATTTTTTTTATTCGCGTACCGTTTATTTAAAGTTCAACAATGTCCTTCATGGTCCAAAATTAGTTTATAAAGGGGTTCCTCAGGGGGCCACCTTATCACCCTTGATTTACTTGCTGTACACATCTCAAATACATAGGTTTATTTCAGTTCCTAGATTATCGGTTTTGCAATATGCAGATGATATTGTGTTGTACACTACTAATAGAAATTTATCACTTGCCGAATTTACTATTAATGAAGCTTTACGTCAATTATATTTGTATTATAATGTTAAGTTGAAACTAGATGTAAATCCCACTAAAAGCTCGGCCATGATTTTCACTAAGAAAAATGATTCTCAGTCTCGTGACCATGTAAATATTGTATATAATTCTGTAAATATTCAATTAGTGGAAGAAAAGAGATTTTTAGGTATTATTTTTGACTCTCAATTAATTTTTCATTCTCATGTGCTTAAAATTGTAGATAAAATGCAAAAAACTGTAAATATCATGAGACACTTAGCAAGTGTTACGTGGGGAATGGACCCAAAAATTTTAAATATGGTCTTTAAGGCAATAGTTAGATCTCATTATGACTATGGACTTATTGTTTATGGGAGATATCTAAGTAATTTTTTGTATCGTAAGCTAGAAGTCATTCAAAACAAGGGATTAAGAATTATAACTGGAGCTTTTTGTTCAACTCCAATAAATTCCTTAGAAATAGAGTCCGGGATTCCACCAATCTTAGTTAGACTTAGATATTTAACAGAAAAGTTTTATGTTAAGATTTTAAGTAATAAAATGTACTTTAATTTGTATTACAACAATTGTCTTTTGCAATGTGAGCATTTAAATGAACTAAAAGAAATTTGTAAATGCATAGACCATAGGGTAAATTGGGATCTAAGTACATTAGAAATTCAGACTAAGATACCAATGGTTTGCTTGAAGAAAGTTAATAACAACTATGAGTTTGTCCAATTTGTAAATAGCGAAAAGGTTCGGTATCGGAAGATATACACAGACGGTTCTAAAACTGAGGAAAACACTAAAGCAGCGTATTATGATTCAAGAGTTAAGTTTGGGAGATGTTTTACACTTGATAAGAACGCATCAATTTTCACAGCGGAAGCCTATGCAATATATACTGCATTGCAATATATTGGAGGAATAAGAGATGAGAATACTTTCTTGATTGTTACCGACTCCTTGAGTGTCCTCACTTGTCTTCAAAACACTCATATTCATTACAAGACCAACATCTACATAACGAAAATAAGAGAAATATTATTGAATAACGATTGCAAGCAAATAGAGTTTATGTGGGTCCCCTCGCATTCTGGGATTACTGGCAATGAAATAGTGGACAGATTGATGAAGATAGAAAGTCCATATAGTGGCGATTCACGGTATCCAGCGCCCCCTGTACCCATCTCAGACTATGACTCCATCTTGAAAACCCGTATGTTCGATAATTGGCACGAAGAGTGGAATATCACTAAATTAACCAAAGGAAAATGGTATGGACAAATACAACAGAAACTTCCAAGAAAACCATGGTACTGCAAGTCGCAAAGTTCTACCTCAAGAAGTTTCATCACTACAATGAATCGCTTACGACTTGGACACGCAAAATTTCCAACCCACCTTAAACGGATTAAAATGGTCACTACAGATAAATGTGAATTTTGCCAGGCAGATGCGGCAGACTTAGACCATCTTATTCTTCAGTGCCCAGCCTTTAATTTGGAAAGGCTTCTGCTAGTGGATGGCTTACTGAAGATCTATCAAGAAGATGAAAATATTCCCCGCCTCTTGCCATCCATACTAGCGAATGAAAAGACGTACCCACATATTTACCAGTACATTGTAAATACACATATAAATTTATGAAGACATTTCAACTAAGATACAGAAGAACAGAAATCCATTGAAAACACTCAGAAAGTACTCATGAATGAAAATACAAAGAAAGAAATATCTCACTAAAGAATTGGCCGTAAGGATACTATCCGAAGCCGTTAAATCTGTTTAAAAAAAAAAAAAAAAAAAAAAGAAACTTCCATACAACGGTCATCGAAGTGAAACTTGCTTCCAAACAGCGACATCGGTGAATAAATTCAAATACTTTTTAACTACCCTAAAACGCTCTAGATGTCGCTGCTCCTGTTTCCTTCATATTTTCATTATTTTCTTAATTAAAATATATTTGAGAATATTGTTAATTACAATGTGAAAACTTTTTTTAAATGAAATTAATTTGTTTTAATTTAAAACTGAACATTGACATTTTTGTTATAATTTACATAATAGAGTAGTATAAAAGGTGTGAAGTTCTCGGCTGACAAGCTTGAGGTGCAGGGTCCAAATAAGAAGGCCAGGGTGTAGCAAAAAGTGTACTTTTACTTCGCAGTACCAGCGTAATTTACAAAAATAGTGCGTGCGTGCTCCGTCCGTCAACCAATTCCCATCAGGACGTTGGAGACAGACGCGGAGTCACGGGGCAAATATTTGTAATGCGCCTTCGGAAGTCCCAATCTGCGATTCCCCTAAAGAACGTCACAGTCGGATGCAACCTCAGGTTATTACTTTACTTCTTACTTCTTCTTACAATATTCAACATAATCGTCGGAAGGTCTTTAAGGGAAAAAAAATCTGGACACCGCGGTGTAGAAATCGACTCTCAATGTGCTAGTGTCATCTAGCGGCGAGCGGCGTAAACACTTCCTAAACTGGATACATCTTGCAATAAGCACGGTGATCCGCGGAGGCTTGGTAATGCAGGCGAACACCACGAGATGGCGCTAGTAGTATTGATTGATAAATGCGATATTGTTACAACCTCCCCCTCAGATCACGAAGTCGTCCCGACGAGAAGATCTGGATTACGTTCTTGAGACGTCCACGGCCTCGTCGGTGAACAACTGGTTCATCTTTCGTCTTCTTAGACCATCTTCTGTACCTGAGGGTAATTGCAGCTTGGAGAGAATTTGCCTGTGATTCCTCTCGATTCCTTGACTACTGAATGTATAGTTGTTAGCACCAAATCTTCATTTTGGTATTCCGGACGACAATGACACTGTTTGTCAATTTTTTTCATAACAAAAGGGGTTTCCTTCCCCTCCCCCTGCTCATGAACCACCACTTGCTGGTAGTTAAGGCAGGTTGGTATCGTAGGTACGAATGCATGACGCAATGCTATCCCGAACTGCTTCCAGGTTGTCACTTGCAACTTGACTATTTGCCACCAGACGGCTGCCGCACCTTTCAATAGAAGTGGGACGCCATCAAGAGCTTCCTGGTCTGGGATGTTTTCAATGCACTTGTATAGGTTCACTGCAGCTAAAAATTCTTCGACCACTTCGGTGTTTCTCTCACCGTGAAAGTGGGAATTGCAATGAGTGAAATTTCCTTGCCGACCCGGTGAAATTTCCGCGAGTAGCAGCTGGAACTGTTCATATGCTAAGGTCACCACCATCTTGGACTGCTGCCTATCAGGTCTACCGCTGGTCGCCAGTGTGAAGATACAGGTATGATGACTTGTGCTTCTCAGAGTGACCGTTGAATCGTCAGTGTGCAGATGCAGGTAGGACTAGTGCTTGTCAGGCCCACCGTTGGGACGCCAGTATAAAAGTGTGAAATTCTCGGCTGACAAGCTTGAGGTGCAGGGTCCAAATAAGAAGGCCAGGGTGTAGCAAAAAGTGTACTTTTACTTCGCAGTACCAGCGTAATATACAAAAATAGTGCGTGCGTGCTCCGTCCGTCAACCAATTCCCATCAGGACGTTGGAGACAGACGCGGAGTCACGGGGCAAATATTTGTAATGCGCCTTCGGAAGTCCCAATCTGCGATTCCCCTAAAGAACGTCACAGTCGGATACAACCTCAGGTTATTACTTTACTTCTTACTTCTTCTTACAATATTCAACATAATCGACGGAAGGTCTTTAAGGCGTATATAGAGGATAGAGTATAGATAAGCTACTAATTAAAAAAAAAAATTAGAGTGAGAAAGCTTATATGTCAGATAAATATGGGAGAGCAGGACAAAACATTTTTTTCTGTCTCCGCTTGCGTATCGGTTTTTTATGTTTGCCACCATTTGCTTTGGTGGCAGACAATTGCGTGGTGTTTTGATGTTTTTCATCAATTTATAGTGATTTCATGTCAAATAAAACAATCAGAACATTGTTCTACACAGTATTTTGTGTGATTTCGTTTGCAGTAATGGTGAATTGTTGTATAATTGGTTGTAAAAGCCGTAGTGAACGAAAAGAACCAAACATAACCTTTCATCGGTAAGTAGCATTTTTTCGCTATTATATGGTAACTGAAGGTAATAAACATTAAGAAAACGATTGTTTGATGTTACCGAAATGTAAGTTTTCTCGTAATTATGTTAAAAATTTGATTATTCTAAACCTATAAATTGGGTATTAACCGACTGGAGTGAAAGTCATCATGTGCCAGAAGATTCATTATGATAATACATGTAATCTGTCATTAGTCGGGTTATAAGCCGCTGGGGATACCAGCAGGCCTAGTCAATATTCCCTCATGTATTTTTGTTTTTAGATTCCCGAATGAACCAAGTTTAAGAAATAAATGGACGGAGTGTACGGGCCGAGTACATTGGCATCCAAGTCAACATTCTCGAATATGTTCCAGACATTTTGAATCCAGATGCTAAAGTATCTGAAAGTTCGAATACATCATGCAGCTAAAAAGCTTTCAGAAAAGTCTGATATCGTCAGGAATTTTTAAAACAAATTAATTTTGTTTAAGGGTCAGTGATACTGATTAAAGTATTATATTAAAGTGGTTTTTTATTTAAATCCTCAAAAACTCAGTTTAACCTCTTAAATATAGAAAAAAGCTTGCACGCACACGCCATCAATCAAGTCCATCCAGTTGTTTAAGCGTAAAAAGGTAAACATACATACACACAAACTTTCACTTCACCTTTATAGTAATACTTACTAGATTTTGCGCCTCCGTTTCACCCGCAGCTTACCTATTTACCCCTAAAATCAGGGTAATTTTTAACGTAGCCAATACTAAGTGTATTGTTGTAGCTATAGATATGGTATGTACATATATTGCTATCTCACTCAGGTGTACGCTAATGACCCATCTACCTCTATTCTCTATCTACGCTTTAAGGGAAAAAAAATCTGGACACCGCGGTGTAGAAATCGACTCTCAATGTGCTAGTGTCATCTAGCGGCGAGCGGCGTAAACACTTCCTAAACTGGATACATCTTGCAATAAGCACGGTGATCCGCGGAGGCTTGGTAATGCAGGCGAACACCACGAGATGGCGCTAGTAGTATTGATTGATAAATGCGATATTGTTACAGTAGTAGAAATTACTATTTAACATATGGCAACTTTGTTTTTCCTCCAAAATGGCCGGTGTTGTTTTTGTTATGTTAAATGCATTCTTGTTTTCTTAGCCATCATTTAAGTTTTCTGTGGCCCTATTAAAGTATTGAAGAGTCGTCGAGTCAAATTCAAGTTCATTCCTTCGTACCTGCTGCTGTTCTGGTTCATCGGAGTTTTGTTCGTTCCTTCGTGAATCGCGATGAAACTTTCTGTTAAGTTCACAAGTGATCTGAGTTTTCTCAATGTGCAAATGCTTTTTTAGTGTTGTTGAAAACTTTGCGAAAAGACTTTTGGTGTATAATATTATGTGTGTTCATAAATAAAGTAAAATTATTAAATTCAAAAGTTTTTGTTTACTTATTTGCATTTCCATGTGCAATGTAGAATTTTTCCAAATCCATTGTTTTGAAAATAATACAATACGTACACCATAAAGATAAATATTTTCAAAATAATGGATTTGAAAAAATTCTACATTGTACATCATAAAAACAATAATTCTTTGAAGGTTATGAGGGCCTATGTAAATAAAATATAAATATAAATATCTTTCGACAATTTCACACAGCGCTATCTAGCCCCAAGGTAAGCAATTAATATGCTTGTGTTATGGGTGCTAGTTTAACGGATATACTACATATATAGTTTTTAAATACATACATATTATACATAGTAACACCCAGACCCGTCACAGAAATTAAAATTCATCATTTCAATTCCTGCCCGGCCGGGAATCGAACCCGGGACCTCTCGGCATAGTAGTCCGTTTTAGAACCACTACACCAAACGGCCGACAAAATGTGTGCGTGAACTGTGTGTATGTGTGCGTGGACTTTATGTATGTATGTGTGCGTGTACTATGTATGTATGTGAGCGTTATACGTAGGTTAAGTACAGGGAATTTAACACCAGGCTGTCAATTAGTAGGTTCAAAAATTTGACAGAGAGGGTTCTCTATTTCCTATGTATTATTACTTTTCTCTATGACTGTCAGTGTCAATTTTTGTTGTGTGAAGAGTGATTGTGTTTCGGCTCGAAGTTTTTCTAATAAATCGAATGTCAGCAGAATTTTATTATAAAATCTCATCCTTCAATTAGCCACTAAAATGTGGGCGTTCTTAGCCAAGAATAAGAATGATATCATTTACTTGTCGCTGTTACTATTCAGTGTTGCAGTAGGGCCATTTTATAGGTCATTGGGTACAGTGCAAGCTAAGAAATGGAGTGGAACTTTGCTTGGTTTATTGCTCATTGTTATCGTGTCTGGATACAGCGCAATCCATCCCATATTGTCGGCGACATTAGGAATATTGGTTATAAAAGCTACAACAGTCAGGTAACAAAGTCTAAACTTATAATTTTTTTATTTAACATTTTTTCAAATTAATTTCACTTATTAAATGCACACTGAGACAATTTTGGGATAAAGTACCGCATTTATTGTTCCTAAAACGTTGTGTGTTAAGTACCTACCTTATTATTCATTCTGTTGTAACGTTACAATTCATCAAGTTTTAATTATTCAAGGCTAATCGATGTAGCCCTTTCAACTTCGCATATTTTAATTTACTCGTACCTAGTTTATAAACTATAAAAAGAAATATTTTTGTTTCAGATATTGCCATATAGCTACATTTTTCCTTATGTTCGGCTATTTATTCTTCTTTCGACTGGCTGATAAGTTTGGATTGCCATTATCTTCGGGTCAAACGAATCTCATACAGATGATTATTGTCCTACGAGTGGTGGGAGTTGCGTTTGAAATAAATGGATCTTGGCTAGCGATGACTAAGAAAAAGAAAGAAGAGAAAGACGTCCCACCAGAATCCGTGGTAATAAAAGAAAAAGACGATGACTTTGTTGAGTTTATCAACCCTAATCTGATTGATCTTTTCCATTATTCATTTAATTATGTGGGTCTGCTTACAGGTGATTGTTTTCATAAAGTATTTTCATTCATAAAAATTATATTTAACTGTCTTTAGAAATGTACTAAGATCCTATTTTATTACAGGTCCATATTACAGATACAGAACTTTCAATGACTACTTCTATCTGCCATTCAGCAAATATTGCGATTGCACCGGTTTTACAATCAACACATTGAAAACTGTACCGTTGTATGTTTCTTTGTACTTGGGACTTTCAAACCTTTGGCCTTTGGAGGTGATTTTTTTTAATTTTTTTTTTCAGATCAAACAAAGAATAACAAAAATAAGTAATTATTTTAAATTGGTAGTTACCTTGGGTATCTTTATGTAATTATTTAAAAAAAAAGTTCTACCTACATATTTATAATTTTGTAAAAATTACCTAATTTACAGAAATTCTAAGTTACCCAAGGTTTGTACGGACTTTTATTGAATTGTTTTTTTATTTTGTATTTTTTTTTCAGTACATATTAACTGAAGAGCATAACAATAGGAACTTCATATATAGAATGCTCTACCCATGGGTGTTGTTTGCAGCATTCCGTCAACGCATTTACTCTGGCATGACGTTAGCTGAAAGTGTATGCACTTCAGCTGGTTTCGGAGCTTATCCAGTAGAAGGTCGCAATAGAACTGGCCATGGGCCAACTGTTGGCTATTTGAAGTTGAAGCAAATGTAATAAATTTTCCTTTATTAATTTATTTACTATAATCCATCCAAGTCCATTAATGTTAATACAAAAAATCATTTCATTTTAGGTCTGAGGAAAAAGCAAAACATGCTCAATATGATTTCAATACAGTAGAATCAATGGAAGTTTGGAATTGTGAGACTGTAGTTACCCTCCGTGATTCCATGAAAGTCTGGAATAAGGCTGTGCAATACTGGGTGGCTGTGGTTGTCTATAAGAGATTCCCAATCAAAATATTAAAGTAAGTATACATTTTAAGGGCCCCCGCGCATTAGGCGACCAAGTCGCGCGGCTAGAATGTATAAAATTTTGTCGCGCAGCCAGGCTTCGTAATGCGCGCCACGAAATAAATAGTTGGCTGCAGTGACCTAGCTGCGTGGCCTGGTCACCTGCACGGAAGCCCTAAGATAGTATTTAAAATAAATGGTTAAATATTAAATACCAGGTTTTAAGTTTTCTCACATCAATTAAACAATTTTTAGGGTCCATGTGGCGCTGTTTGTATCGGTGATTTGGCACGGATTCCATGCCGGGTATTTCTTCTGCATTTACTTCTGTCCTTTCTACCTGATGGCGGAGGATATTTACTACAAACTTTACTATAAGGAAGCCACAGGAATGGTAAGTCCTCATCTTCGTACTCTCGAGTTTAACGTCACTTTCGTTATGTGTCTTGCTATCCTTGGACCACACACATGGTGATGATAACATTTGGGTGACAGTAGAGCGAGTCCAATTCCATGCAAAAAATAACTAAAGTACGCGAACACCTGGTTATACACATCGCGATGGCGCGAATTTTCATATAATGTGTAGCCTAGGGGTTAGTAACGTTTCAACTCGGAAGCAGTTGTGTGCTTGTTCCTGCATATCAGACTAGCGTCATATAAAATATGTGACGTCACATGCTTGAATTTTATAAAAGCTTTTATCCCTGTTGTCTGCCTTAAAACATTTAGATAATTGATTGTAATTTTGCTTACAGAAAAAGAAGATCATCGGTTTTATTATGTGGTTCCTGAGGACACATTCGGAGTCCTATCAAGCTGCTGCATTCCTTCTTCTCACATTCGATCGCATTTGGATATACTACTCTTCTGTTTACCACTACTGGTACGGAGTATGGCTTGCATTCCTAATCTTAGGTATAGTATTAAATCAAGCACATAAAGCAAGTCGTCCTAAGAAAAACACGGGTGAAAGTGCTGCTACGGATAAAAGTAAGGTCAATTAATGAAGTTATTTAAACCATGACATAAATAGAGATATTTTTATACGAATTTTGTAGATTTATTAGATGAATTATTCTGTTAGTTAATTTAGTAAATATTTTTACGGAAAATATTTGTTGAAAAATTCAGTTTGGCTGCTTTTGGTTTATTGTTTTATTTAAAAGAGTATAATTTGAAATTGAATCTGAGAATTATGAATTAAGACAATAGTAGCTCAAAGATACCTGTATCAAAATTTTAAATGTAGGTTGATCTAATTCATAATTTATTTAAAATTTAATTCACTATTAAAAAAATACTTATGTTGTCTATTTAAAAAAAAACATACTTATGAGATGATATTACTACTATCCAGTTCACTGTTAGATTATTACGTAAAGAGTAAGTTTGAGTAAGTTTATGTAATTTGAGTAGGTATAATATAAATATTATGAAAAGTACATGTGCCAGAATATGAATCTTGTTGGCAATAATTTGTTGAGATTTTTATGAACAAACACTAATAACTGTAGTATTTTATCTTGGCTTAGAATGTAGATCATTGTAAGAGTAATGGGGAATTATGGGCTAGGGAATTTAGAATTAATAAAGGGATACCTACTTATTTAGAAAACAAAATGTACAGTTTTGTAAACTTTAATGGTAACTTTACATTCCTTAAAATTCTGAACAAAAACATTCAATATTTTACTTATGTTTTACAATATCATAACTGAGGTACCATAACTTTGTAAGCCATTTACTTATTGCTCATGTTTTCTAGTCTGTATTATTAAAGTTAAGAGATTCAATTTGAGTTTTTTATTTTAATCTCATTTATAATCCCAATAGTTTCGAATAAGCTGATAAGCTTTATTATTTGCGGCTTATAACATTTTGTTTTTATTCTAACTAATTCACTATACGGACGTCTGGATATATCGTTGTATCATGCACGTCACTACCATTGCGATACTGAAATGAAAATGCACAGTAGGAATGTAAAACATGGCACAGAATATTGATAAATAAATCCAAATGAGTATTCTTATAACATAGTTGTATAATACATTGTAAAAGTGCATATAAAAACAGCACGTCAGCCGTAACATTTGAATATGAAAACAGACCTTTATTCATCAGTAATAAGAACTTTTGCAAAATGTTACGCTTGATATGCCGTCGAGTGTACATTTGAGAATATTAATTATCATGTTAGCCTCCGAAGACCTTAGTATTTCTTAATTAAATTAGCTTCAAACTTACAAGCCTTGTTTATAAAATATTAACAAAAGTTATTTTGAGTAAAAGAAGGTAAGGCATGACTGAATACCATGGCTAAGAAAGCGAACTTTAGCAGTCCCATGTCTTGGTTAGTTCGAGAATTCTTATTTTCTTACAATGTACGAAAATTACTTATACATAAGCGTTGGCGAAAAAATTTAAATGTAAAGCATTATCCAACACAATGAGACGACGAAAAAATTAAACCATAAAACAATAATATAAAGCTTAATTGCGGTGAACGGTATTTAACTAATTCAGGAATCAGATCATTTATCAATACCATTTAAGTATTTGTATAAAAGCTTGTTCTTTGTGACCTAGTAAACTGGTAATGTGCTTATAATACCTATAACTTGTTATTTCATGTGAAATATTTACACAATCGTAGGTACATAATTCTTAAAACCAATATTTTATCACATAATATGTACAATTACATTGCAAATAAAATCTTGCCTAATTATATCATGATTTAGGTTACATTGCTATGTGATGTCAATTAGTGTATGAACAGTAAACTGCAGTTAATATAAATTAAAAAGAAATAAAAGAAAAAGTGCCCGCGACATGCAAAGCTGAAAGAAAAATTACACCGAGCGACACCACACCAGAAACTACGCATATCTACGTTATTTACCCAACGTTCCATCCGTACGACACTGGTTTGTGTGTGGTGCCCGCGCTATGGTGGGTGTTGCTTTGCCCGTAATTCTTGTTTTGGGTGGGGGTCTGATAGCTCGGTTGACCTGATGGATAATACTGAGGGTTAGAACTCCTGGAATTGGAGCTATAAGAAGAGTAATTAGGATTCTCCATAATCGGTCTCGAGTTGAATAAGTTGTTCAAACCTCCGTTCTTGGTTATATCACTAAGGATGCTTCCGAAGATGTTGGAGAAACCGCCTGATCCGCCTGAGCCGGTTCCAGGTTTAGTGCCACCGCCGCCGGTGTTCCCACCAGCGTATTTGTTTATGGTGTTCAGAATGCTGTCGATGGGATTTCCGTTGCTACCTGAACTGCCACCGAAACCTCCGAAAGGGCTGGGATTAGAGCCACCGTGGGAATTACCTCCGTATGGGCTATGCCCTCCGTTGGATGACCCTCCGTAAGGCGAACTTCCCCCATAGGGCGAGTTTCCGCCGTATGGGGAGTTGCCTCCGTAAGGAGAGTTGCCTCCATACGGGGAGTTACCACCAGTATTAGTGTTGCTACCGTAAGGGGAGTTGCCTCCATACGGGGAGCTACCACCAGTATTAGTGTTGCTCCCGTAAGGGGAGTTGCCTCCATACGGGGAGTTACCACCAGTGTTAGTGTTGCTCCCGTAAGGGGAGTTATTGCCGTATGGGGAGTTATTTCCGTAAGGGGAGCTTCCTCCGTAAGGGGAGTTTCCTCCCGACGGTGGGGCCGGGGCGGGGTAGTTAGGAGCTGAGTCAAAGTTATGCGTTTGAGGTTTGGGCGTTGTCACAGATGGCTTCGCAGGCTCTGCGTGTGATCCTGAAATGAAAAGTACACAAAAGTCAGAACAAGTAGGTAATTAGTACATGGATGTTGTCTATCTATCCTTGATTATTCAAGGAATACAAATTTATATTTGCGATTGGTTGTTTTGTGTTTTTTTTTCAGTGTTAATGGGGACTTCACCTCACTAATACTGAAAAGAAAAACTATGTTACAGATATCTCTTGCTGATGGTTTTAATTAACCTTGGATGGATTACACTCTATTTGGTTTATACAAAGAGAAGCGGGATGGGAACCTGCAATATCCAACCGTAAATAAAGGATGTGTAGGCTGAAATTACGTCACGAACGCGATACATTGCTACTGAGGGCGTAGTGTAAGTTTACGTCAAACTCATTCAATTTCGCAAAAAAAGTGACATTAAATGTATGACGGATTGTACAGCGCCCCTAGCAGAAACTTTCAAGAACTAAAATTTTCATAACTTTTAAAACGCAGTCGATATCGAATGCGTTTGATGTAAACTCACGCACACTACGCCCTCTGACGAATTGTAAAAATAACTTTTTGCTCACCTTCAACTTGCGACTTCTTCTTGCAAGTGGGGTATGTCCCACAGTTGGACGAGTGCCCGAAGGAGCAGGGGTCCTCAGCTAACACGCACACTTCGCTGTTGAGACATCCTATGTCTTTGCATGTTCGGCCGTATTCTGAAAATTCAATAGCATATTTTTTATTATGTACCTATGTCGGACTTGGGATTTTTTTTATTTTTTGGGATCGGAGTTGTCGCACTGTACAAAAAGTAAAGTACTTAGTCAAAGAAACTTCCTTTACCTGACAGGCACTTCACATTTTCTAAATTAGCACGAGAAAAATTACGAAAGCCTGCTTTCATTTAGGTTGTCTTCTTGCATTGAAATGTAAGACTCTCTTAATCAGTGAATACGTATCGTAATCCTTATAGATTTTAACTTGGGTTAGAACTTTTAAAGTCTGTCCGCGTCCACAAAATAGCCAAAAGCAAATTGAAAAATTCCGATTCGTCAAGTGTTGACAAGGGGCGGTCTGCAGGCCATCATGACTATTCACAGACGTGTCCACAATTTACTCCCATTTCATAGCAAAATAGATTTCCCCAGGTGAAAAACCTGTTAGAAAATGTAAAAAAACTCCATAATATCGCATGAATATATTTTATTCCGCTGTGTCTACGGGAACTGTGCCCTTTTTATAACCCGAAAGGCGTGACCGGGTAAAGAATTCGGTTGTAAGGGAATAGGGAATATTTGCATATACAAGATTATATACTTAGATTAGGCTCGGCGACCTCCTCGAGACTCAATATCACACGTAATAAAAGGCAACCGAAACGGAACGGTTTTTGCCAGTGAATTGTTTTTCGTATAAGCTTTTCGTGCTTTATCCTGCCAAATACCGTATTAGGAAGGCAATTGCGTCCTATATAAAATAAATGCAGGAATGGGTATGTTCATGCCTTCATTTGTTTGGATAAAAAATAATGGATTGTTGTTATTCGCTCCTTTTGGTAACGTTTCACCCAGTGTTGTGGAAATAATACGGGAACATTACACTGTTGGATTTAGCGCGCAATTTATACAATTTATTCTTTAGGTGTTAAAACAATTTATCGAAAAGGAATGGGGTAAAAATATAAAGAGGGTCTATGTCCACCCACAGGGTCACACTCCTAAGAACATTTCGATTACTAAGATTTACACCGAGTTTTACGGTCGGGTTATCGCTTTAGCCCCTGGATAAGAATAATGACGTCATAATATCGTCCAAAACTTTTAGTGAAATTTCGTATAGCATTGTTGCCGCAATAAAATCTGTTTTGCGAGCTCCATAAAGAGGCAAATCTACGTCGAAAATGTTTTAAGCCGAAAGTGAGAACGCGTGGATTCCGCGCTAGATGTTTCGAGACAACTTGAGGAGCGACTTTAGAGGCAATAAAGACGAATAAAAAGAGCATCATAAGACCGGATCATAACTCATTGTTTTGTTATTTTCGAGGCGAGCGAGTTGGTTTTATGTGTGCATTAGGTAATGGATTTGAGCAATATCTTACAGGCAAGATGTACGTGCCCGAAGACGGAAGCTACAGTCTGACCAAGAATGGGCGAAACGATTCTAGGTATCGCGATGCGAGATCTTGTTTGAGTCACGAGTTCAAGAATCGTTGCAATTTGATCTCTTGTGTTATTTATATTGTTTTGTCAATGCTTTCTTAAAAATAATTTGTTACATTAAACTAACAAAGACCTGGCTTTGGTTTAAAAGCGCAACTGACACTATGATTACTCATCTAGACATGAAAATAGTAAGTAAATTAATTTATCATTAAAACTTTGCTCTAGCAATGATGTCTTTTACACATACTTAATAATAAGGAAATTATAAATGTGAAACACTACGTTAGTTAAGGAAAAAAAGCCAAATTAGACGGGGAAAACTTACTTGAAAATCCGTCAGCATAGAGAACTAACGCGAAGGCTATTAGCGCAGTCTTCCAATCCATCGCGGTGGGCACTGTAACAAATAAAACACCATGAATTATAACATACTACACTTTGGATGAGTAGCGATACGTGTTGCGAGTAGAACTAAGCAGATGATTGCAGCTTGATGAATATAAAGCTAAGCTCGTAAAGCTTCGAGATTGAGATCTATACAATGTAACAAGGGCTGATTCAACACTCCGCCTGGAGAATTCAACTACAGCCGAGCATGCCTCGGCCATTCCACATCAGTGTAGCGTTTAGCTGTTATTCGCAACAATATGGAAAGAGTAACAAAGTTGGGGATGTAACAGCCCGCACGTGTACTCCGCCGTCAGCTCTACAAGTTTATGACAGAGCAACATTCCTTGAACAATTCCCTGGAAACTGTTCCGTGTAACCTCGTTAGCGAGCGGTGCTGGGCGAACGCTTTGCGGGTATGAGGCAAGTTGCCGCCTTTATTGAAAACCGGGGCGTTCCGTCAATTTGGCTGGATGCAGCCGTGTGAGCATAAAGATTTTACGCTGGTCCTGATATTGGGACACAGACTAAACTAGCTGCACGTAGACTAGGATTCTCCCGAGCGAGGAATTTTTCCGTCATCTTTATAGTCTGCCTGTCTTTATCAATTGACGGCGTTTTCCGTGGAAAAAGGGTGTTGAAATTGATACCATAGCTGCAATTTTACAGTCATATTCCTACTCTATGTGTCTGAAATCACTCTCCTTGAACATTGCTCTGAAGTCTGCATTGAAAGTCTACTGAATCAGTAAAATAGAGAGTCGCGACTGCAGAGCCGGACAAATTACGGATATGAAAGAGCTATGACTATGTGCAAGCGTTTGAGAACAGCGTTAGTTGTTTGTGGCATTGTAGCCTTTGTTTAAAGCGGGACGTTTGGCGAAATTAGCTGGATGCAACCGTCCGTTGTAAAAGCTTTTATGTTGATATTAATGATGCTGATTTCTAAAGATCCTACGGTTTTGATAAGGCCTGATGACCCATAACTTATACCTATGCTGTAAGAATAAGTAATGTAGGTAATGGCAAAATGAAGCATGTTCCACTTATTAGCATTGCAATTGTTGTAATTTTCCGAAAGAAAATGTTCTATTTTATTAATATGATGATATTTTTTTGTATAAAAAACAAAAAAAATTCCAAGAAGTGCCAATGAACAATAATATTATCACAACAACTCATAATGAGACGATAAAAAAAAACCGAATGATGCGTATCTAAATGTAGAACGTCAACAAAAGATGACGACGAGAAATGTGTTCACTTATCTCAATCATAACACGGACCCATGAGAGTAGTAGTAGAGTAGTTTATAATTCTACAATGTCACCGCAGAAACACTGAATTCCACTAACTCCCGCAAATAAAGAACCAAATGAAGCTAGCCTAAAACGACTAGTGGATTGAGTGGCTGGCACAGTACACCGCGCCCTGAAGTCACGCAGGTCAATCAAGGCCAGGGTTCGTGGGTCGGGCGGTCACGCGACGTCTAACAATTTCGCTCTAAATACTGAATTACAGGAAAAATCAATGGACCCGATCCACAGGTTGCGCTAAAATGAAAAGGTTAATTGGAAACGGCATGGTTCGATTGAATTGCCACAGCTTTTGAGTAAAATATTAAATACCTGTGTTGTTTTGTTTGCGTTTCATCCACATATTAACACATACATTCAAATGCTCTCATTTACAAAAATCTATTCGATTGTATGAGCAATAACTCATTATAGAATTGTTTATGAATCAGACTACTCTTTCCGCAAATATTTCGATATAATCGGCTCTGGTCGTTACCCAAAAATTATGGCATGAGCGGAAGAGACAGGATAAAGCCGATATATCAAAATCGTTTTGCAGAGTACTCCCTGACAATCTATTGGACTATGGAATCGAACGAATGTAGTGGCCGCTTATGCCAATATTACAGGACCGTCGGGACTTAGCTCTTAAAGCCGTTTCTGTATTTTCAGTTCTATTTGTCGTTGTCGCTCACACGGCATTTCGCTACGAATGAAATGGATAGAATCGAAAATACACGGTTGAAAGTCGACACAGATGTACGAAGGTCTATATTTCCTCGTCCATTCGAATCGAGTTAAAAAACGCAAATCAAAGAACAAGTCATTAGTCTGAATCATTAGTAAATCCGAATTGAACTAAATCCCAGGACATCGCATGTGACGACCATTTCACAGGTGCGCTCGTGCTGATGAGATTAGAATTAATGGCGAAGCCCTGATTAAAAAGGACGCCGCGGTGCAGAAATTAAAAGGATCCCTGGGGGGATATTACATGCCATAGAGCAGAAATTGGATAGCGATACGCGAGATATATTGCCCGACAAAAAGCCGTGCTCGGTAACTTTCTACCCATTTCCGGCAGCCCACTTGTGAATCGTATTTCGGAATCCTTTTTATCTTTTTTGCGATGTGGCGGTGGTGTGCGAAGTGACAGCGGCACCAAGCCACTTCGCAGCTCATATATCACCCGAGCCTGTTACGGCCGTGTTAACGGCCCGCTGTCGCCTCCGAGCTTCACTCGTCCGGCTCCATTGTTTGCTTTAATGGCGTGGGTAATGTTTCCATCGGAATATGCCAAAAGCGTAAACAAATTGACACGGGAAAAGCGGATGACAAATGTGAGCACGCCGCGCCGAATGCCAGTACGTGACGATCCGTGAGAATATAGTTGGTCGCAAGATTTGGCGCGTTCAAATTCCGGAGGCGATGCATCGTTGCCGGCTTCCAGTCCACAAATTCAGGGATTGCAGGGGGATGCGACGGGTGTAAAGCGAGGGTGTCGCACACCGGGATTTATATCGGCGGAAATCTCCGATGTGTTCACACTTCACGCTCGTGGGATGCCGACGCCAGATAAAATGTTCCGCAGCCGGAATCGTGTGGGCTCTTTACAGATTTTCGTTCTTAACTAAGCTCGTACACAACGGGACGGCTCAGAGATTTAGCCGGCGTATATTTGTGTAAGACCCCAAAGAGGCAGTCTTGGCAATTCAGTGCAAAGTTTCCTCAACAAATAAGTTACCTACGTGCTTAGTAATACACTGATTAATCAAATTACTCATAAGTAAAGTATTTATAGGAAGATTGTTCTAACATAATTATATTTGCATTAACTGACACTGATTTCCGCAAAAGGAATATTTGCTTAAGCACTTATTTTCAAAATCTAAAGTTTCGTGGAATATCAAACAAAATTATAGCAGACTCGCAGAACTCACCAGAGTTATGTTAGCTTCCTTTATTATTTAATGGAGACAATCACAAATTCACGACCGCGTTGCAGAACTGCGTAAAACAAGGTGACGATAACACACAAACTTGAACCGCGAATGACTGAAGTCTCTGTGCTCGGACTCGGGCCTGGAGAGATAACAACGGGTAATTTGTAAATGAGATCATTCATTTAATAGTCATACTATACAAGACGTAACAATGTTTACCTTATGCTACATCTCGGAAGCTCGGCTCACCTATAAATACCTTAGTAATCCGCTATTCGTAGTAATCTAAAGCTGGGAAATACGTTTGTTTAGGAAGGGTTACGCGTGGATTATTTTACTCCTTTTACCTATCGTAGAGAATAAAGGTTAATTTGGAAATTTAACTAACAGTAATTTAGTTATTTCAATGGTTCGCTTCAATCATTGGAAGTTTATACCTACATACCTAATTTATGATATTCGTAAATATTTATAATTGTACAGATGCTATGATGCTATTAGTTTTCTTATCATTGTATAAACGCAATTAGTTTAATTGCGATTAAACTTTGTCCGATTAATTCGTGTTTTGTATACGCAAAAGGCTAATGCAGTTTCAAAACGTTAGATCCATAAACTTTCAGCCATTAATATGGACCGTATTGTTAGTTATGATGTCTCCAGCTTACAGTCTGAAAATTACTGCTTAAGTTCAGGCCATTGTAGGGTGAATGATTACACCCGAAACAAAGTGGAACTGCCAAACAAATACAATCATTTGGACAAAGACACAAGTACTATCTATTGTAAAAATTATGGTTCTTTGAAATTTTACGTCATCAGTATTTTTGTCCACAAAAACATCGTACAATCAAATCATATACTAAATACAGTTGGGTCACACACAGCTGTACTAACGAATGGCGTGTATTTAATAATTAGTAACATTACAAACAAATGGATAGGACGGGACTTGGAATAATAAACATTAGCGTGTTTAATTGACTGGCAGACAATTAAAAAGAAAACCCAGTTGCAAGAACGTTGCTACCATAGCTTGTATATTAATCTTCGGAGATATTTAACAAAATGCTATCATTAATTCGAAGCAATTAGAAAATGTCAAAACATTTACAATGTTCCTACCTAATAGAAATATATTTCTACTTGTATAAATAAAACGGACTATCAACAAATCTGTCCCCAATTCCGAATCGACGACGTCTAATGAGCAAGAAACAGCTGAAGTAACGACCGAAGAATCTGTACAATTGGGAATAAATGGAAAATGTTTTAATAAAACGAATAATGGGGTGACGTTAATCATCAGTTGGAATAGGGCCAAAGAGGATAACGGGTATTGAGCGGCGGGCATAACTCACATATGCGACTAAATGTCTCCTTGCTAAAAGTACTCCTGCATATTTTCCAATTGAGAAAACCTTTGCCAAATGTTTAGAAACAGTTATCGATTCAGAGAATAAAAGTCAGTTCTTCTGGAAAATGACGTATAATCTACATAATGCATACGATATTTTTTTAATGCGTATTGCGTACTTATGCGGAGTAGCGGATAAGTTTATATGAAATCTGCTGCTTACAAGAGGCGTCATTTGGGAATCTGTATTTAAAGTTTAAACTTATTGACACACAAAAACATGTGTTTGTTATATTTTTAGTAGTCCTGGTTTGGAACCGTGAAAATGGTGTAAACTGATTTTCATTTTTGTGAATACGATTCTAAGTGAGATGGGGCAAGATGAGAAATCTTTGATCGAAGATTCGACCATTAGTTAAATCATACAATACCACTTCCATCGTTCGCTGTGAGCAAGAAATGGTTACCCTAGTGTAGCTGGAGGCTAGTCCTAACAGAATAGTTTTCAGGTTTTTGTAGTTTCATACCCCAGGGACCCGACCTGAGCCCATTAGTTCGGTAACGAAATCTGTCTGTCGGCGCAGGCCTCAAGTTTCTAAACGGAATAAGATTGATATTAGTTTGAAATAGATTTTTTGCGAGGTGCTAAACGTTGCGTCATGATGACATCCTAGAATTACATCGTTGTTTTTGGCTATTTTTGTTACAATCATGAATTAGGTATGTTTATACGACACGTTGATTGGCTTAGATTTAGTTCTTTTCCGCAGAGATAAAACCTGTAAAAGAATACTCATCGGGATGATGAAAATATTTTTGTACTTAGTTTTTATTTAAATTTTGAGATCTGACTATGTTTAAAGTCAGACAACTTAAAAAGGTCATTCAGGTACATACAAAAAGTCTTTAGTTTATAAATCTAAATTATTCTTCATCTTCATGTTTTTTTAATGGCAAAATCATCCAAACTCATTAATGGCAAAATAATAATATTAATACTACGTCAAAGCGTGGGTTTTCTACCTACAAACTAATCGTCAATGTAATCAGAGACACAACAATGATTTCCTTTAGCGTGAGAAATAACAAGTGCGTTTTGGACTAGCGTGCAACGGGTTCTGTACATTTACATCGAATCGCATCATATTATTTTTGATGTAGGTAAGTTACATTTACTCTTACCTGTTTTTTTCTTTTTTCCACAAACTAACTGAGCCCTTAGAAGTTCAGATAAAAAAAACCGTAACACAATAAATACATTTACCAAAAACGACACCAAAGAGTCGGAAACAGATACGAGCAGTGTCTGAGATATTAAGAGGTATGATTATCAGACAAAAACACTTGTTTTTATTGGCGTTTCGTTTTTCAAAATTCCAATGAGCCCCAAAAGCAGGTTTTCCATGCAAGTCTGGTGTAAAACATCCTATCCTTGAGAGCGGTCATGCCATCAAGAAACAAGATAAAGCCGTGTTCTATGTAGAGACTATTTGTTAGATGTTACTAGAGTTGTTTTGGCAAAGCGTCTACTCTGTATAAACACGCAATCAATTCAGAGAAATGATACGAAGAGACGAGAGGTTGTGGAGAGACAAATAGCTTATTTGGGCTAGAGGAAATGCCATATTGAGCAAAGTGGAAATGCATTTGTTTAGAAATCAATTACAATGGAATGCTGTGGAATTAGAGAAATGAAGATACACTTTTTAACTAAGGTAAGGGCAAGGAAATGAAGCAAAAAGGTTGCGTGAGAAGGAGCTATACGTAAGCGTCTGTCAGAACTTCTGACTCAGAAGGCAGCTGTTGGAAGTCATTATTGGCGAGCGATTAACAGCTAACTTGATGGGTCCCCATATCCCTGATGAATGTACTTTTCTTAAATGTTATTTTAAATCTTTGTTTGTCATCTGTCATATGATTTGTGCTGGAGGTTGATTCTTAGCTACAAACTATTCCGATCATCTCCTGATTGAATTAGTTGCAGGTTCAATGACAGTTTTAAGTTAAACCTTGGACAAAAGTTAGCCATCATTCATGAGGTCGATCGGAGCTGATTCTCCAAGACTATTATCACAAATTCTAGAACACCTATTAGTCCTTATTTTAAAAGTTTAAGCTTATAACAAAACCCTGGATTGTATGTATGCCGAGTTTACGCAACGTTGGGGTAAGGTCGCTGTGATTATCACTATCATAGCTACGACGTATTCAATTGAAATAGAATATCTAAATGGCAAAGGTCAAATAAAGGCAAACAACTCGCTTTTATCCAATTTGTACGAATAATCATATTGACTTCATTCACAAAGAGGTCGTTGGTTTATAAAATTAAGGACGAATTCGTATTGTTCCGCTTCAACTAAAACAATGTTACGCTAAAATGTGCAAACTATACCTGAAATTCTGTGAATGGGTCTCTGATGGCAAAACAATAACATACATTTATTAGTTACTCAAATAATACTACTAGTTTGTAATGTAATATTTGGGATTGGTCATGAAAAGTTAGCTGCCTGAGAAGGGACTTGATTACTTGAATCTTTCTAGGCGATTACTCCGAATCTGAGCATTGTAGTAACTATTAAGTAAGTAATCTGTGATTAAACCACGGCGATATTAGTTGAAAAGCCTTACAGAATGTTCCAGACATTTTCATGGTGTAAGTCTAAAGGGTTTTCGACTGGATAGAAACTAGCTATGCAATGAAGGACCCTGAGTCCCTGATCTTTCCCACTATAATAACACTACATAAAGTATGTGGGCTGACTACTGGGAAGAAGAATTAGAAATTTCATCATGTGCTTATGCTTCGTACGTGTCTTTAGAAAGAAAATATCTTCCAGAACCGAATTCAATTTACGCTGTTCCATAATGCCGCATGGAAAATGATATTTCTGAGTTTTAGTAACGTTCTAAAGTTTATGATTGTTACATTCTGTGTAATGTCCACAACGTCGTAGCTATAAAGAAACTTCCGCTACTGCGATGTAGCGATCTTTTACGAAACTGTTAGTGATGTGCCGAGGAGTCTGGACAGAATTACGAATAAAGATAATTTTTTCGTTATTCAAGTTACTGATAATAATGTGAAATATTATGTAGTTTCCCAGACCAGTTTTCGATTTACTAAAGCTTTAAAGTCGTAGGTACGTCAACAGTTTTTTGTATGAGAGCTTTTAAAAGTCTTATGCTTAAAAAAAAATAAGATTTTTTTTATTATCATATTATAAGATCCTGCGTTTTTGGCTTTAGTAGCCATACAAAATGTTTTAATTCATGGAAATTTTATTTTAAGACAAGTGACCCAAAAATCGAAGTGGTTACTGATGTAAAAGCCTGTACGAATCATGTCGAGCGGTATAGATTGCAGAACATCTCTAAAATCTGGAATTGCTGGTTTATGGGGGTGAAACGTGACTTACGCTCATTCGGCTTTGTGACATTAGCGGGTTGTTCCTGGCAGAAAGCCATAATTGTACGGTCAAGTCCGGGCACTGGGACACTGACATTAAAGGAAGTGTTCGCTCACAGAGTTGGACATTTTTATGCGCCGCCATGCCCAAGCCCATATATCGTGGAAAGATGATTTTAATCGTAAAATTTGTAAACATTTACATTATACTACTAGCATTTAGCATGCAGCTTCGTCCGCTATTATTTCGGTCTATCGCGCGCGCGTCATTGGCGCCTTCCAATAAATAAGTATCTTAAGTTTTTCTCTTCGGATTAGCAAGCTGAAGTGGCAATGGGCAGGGCATATAGTACGCAGAACTGACGGCCGATGGGGCAGCAAGGTTCTGGAATGGAGGCCGCGTACCGGAAAACGCAGCGTGGGACGTCCACCTACAAGGTGGACTGACGACATCGTAAAGGTAGCAGGGAAGCACTGGATGCAGGCTGCTACCAATCGATCAACGTGGAAAGCATTAGGGGAGGCCTATGTTCAGCAGTGGACGTCCTATGGCTGAAATGATGATGATGATGAAGTTTTTCTCTGGGTTCGGCATAGCAAATAATTAGAAAGAAGAAAAAAGATCTTAGCACTGAAAATGCGCAATTCAGATACAATTAAAAACAAGATCTTTTTTAAAGTATTATTCGTGAAAAAGCACCTCATAATAGTAAAGTTTCATTGACTGGACTACAAGCATAATATTTATTTAGTCAGTTCATTGACCCAAAGTTTTTTTTTACTCAGCACAAATACTTTTAAAATTGTAAAAGTAAAAACTTCAATCACAACACTACATGGTAATTGATAACAGTTAAATGTTTAGTCCTTCTGATGTCACAACTCACAACCACCACTACTATACTATTGTTAACTATACAAAGATTTTCAAGCTTAACTGAATAATCACAGGATAAATCAATTCAGTTCCTACTTCCAACCATGCAAAGAATAGAACTAGCTATTCAATATCTAGTTAGATTCTTTTACACAGAAATAAGCCTTTATAAATAAATCACAGCACAAAATGAAGATGAATAAATAAAGCTGGAGAGGATTTACTAAAATCCTTTATTTATAAACCACTTACGCCCATATTCACAAATGATGCTTGCTTAAGTGAAGCAGCAAATTGAACACACAGCATTAATAGAGCTCTGTGATTGGTTCGTGTGTCACCCTGTGCATCCACATGCACTGTGAGACCTCATAGTAATGTATGTGAATACGGGCATTAAAGTCAACTCTTATTTTACTTACGATATTAATATGTTAAGAGACTTAATTATTTAGGTATAAATAAATCTTTCAAAGCTTATTTGAATTAAGGTAATTGCATTATTCATACTTTTTTAAATTATTCTTTCATTAAATTCTGTTTATAATAATATAAATAAAATAAAATACGAGTCAAATAAAATACCAATTATAATATTCGGCATAACACAAGTTGCAAGCGACCATTGATTTGCCTTTTTATAAGCTTTCATGCATGTCTAAGGATTAAATATTAAGTTTACGTACTAATACATCTACATTATTCTGTTTTATTGTAAGGATATTTTATAAATCACGCAATAAACAAAATATACTAGCGTCAATGTTTAAATATTTACTGTAAGATTAACAAAGTTATAATTTTGATATGAACAGCCTTGCAATTTTTTTATACATTTAGACATAACCTTGATCTTAACAGGATAATTATCGTCATGAGATAAAACAGACTAGTTTAATCGTCAATGTAACAATTTTATACTCCACAATTAGCTAGGTACCTACTTCTACTAAATTGTTACTGATTTAAGTGGATAAGAAGTTATAGTGAGGAATCAAAATACCTAGTGGATTTGCAATAACAACGAGAAAACATGACTCATTTTGCGGATAACAAGATGCTAAGATACGTTTTTTGTAGCAATTTATCCTAAACTTTCTATTTCTAGAAAACATCGTCGAAAACTAGTAGCTTGTTTTTCTTATTAAAAATAGAACTTCGCTTACCAAGACGTTCAGCTGTAGTACGGCTTCGTAGGAGGAAATTAACTGAATCAATCTCGTGCGTGTAATAGTATTTTGCAAGGTCAAATAAAGTAATTTTGTTCAAATCCAGACAACAACAACTCGTATTTTTCTCTCTCTGGTGCTGAGCTGTCAAAGTCAGTTGTCATTGCTGTCAAAGTGACGTTAGTATTTTTTTTGCAATATTTCGAGCTTTGGCACACAGATATTTAAGAAATAAATAACGTTAAGATTTAGTAACGGAAACGTTATTTCCTTACATGCTTTACTAATAGTTCTGAGTCGAACAGCATAATAATTTGAGTATAGATTATAGTCACAGTAACCTAATCTTATAATTTGCATCAGAAACATAAATGCCTGTCAGGCACCGTTGGTTGACTGGGAGTGAATGCTTCCATTATTCTTAATAAGTAAATTATATTTTATAATTAAATATAACTTAATTCGAAAATGTTTTTTCATGACATACCTAATCCAAATTCTAAAAGAGAAACTTAGGATTTGGACTAGCATCATTACACCACTTTTGTGTCTCTTGCGTCTCTGCAGATCGAATACGAATAAAATTAATCCTATTATTAATTGGCGGAGAATACAGGTGGGTACACCTGGCCAAAAATCACCACAAAAATACACTAATTCTGTATTCCAGTCAATCGAACCGCGTAGTCAAGGGTATGTAAATTTAAATTCTACGCTTCACTTGGCATTACACAGAACTTCGCTACACGGTCTAACTTGTTTACCTATTCAAAGGAGGCACGACTCGAAGAGTTTCCTAAGCTCGTTCGGTTTTCGTTAGCTCTCAAAAAACGTTAAGAAAATACATAAGTTTTCCATTGCGTACAGTCTCCTTGTATCTTTAGCCGTCAGTTGTGTTATGATGATAGTTGCGAACCGTACGTGTGCAGAATATTGGCTTAGTTCGAGCTTAGGTTATTTGTTTGCTCGAGTGTGCCTTATAGGATAGCGAAATTGTGTTCTCAAATTCAATCCACAATATTAATTTAATAATAAATAATAAATAAATCATTTGTGAGGGGAAATAAATGATTTATTTATTATTTATTATTAAATTAATATTGTGGATTGAATTTGAGAACACACATTGCCGGTCTGGGAAAACTGCTTTGTAACGTGTTATATTCTGCACTGTTTCGTATTCAGGGGGATACATTGGGGCAGGTCCGTATCTCTCTTTAGGGGGGTGGGTTTCGGAGCTAATTTCTCGAAGAGTTTTCATCTATCAAAATGATAGAACCTAAGTGCTCACCTTGTGTGTAGACGTCCAACGCTGTACGTGGCCTCCAATCCTTCATTTTACACCTTTGGCACCACCACCTTGCTGCCCCATCGGCTGTGAGTTCTGTGTGCTATTGTACTTACATGCCCTGCCCATTACCGTTTTTTCAAAACAAGTTTTTTCATACTTAGAGACTACTTAATTCAGTAAAGTTTATAAGACGACGTCTAACGTTACGTGTGGTTTCATAGCCGGTCTCCTTGCATGGGCGATAAAGATTATGGCACATCTTTTGCTTGTGTTTAAACTTTCCAGGGACTTAATATGCAAGTTTTTATAACCTTACTCAAGTTTCAAATTGTTAAGCTGCAAGGCGAGCGTCTCGAGACTGGGACGCGTTCTCTTAAATTAATTAGCCCGCAAATGCAGACACAGACAGACACTTAAAATAAGCAACACTTGCACACAATTTGCAAAGATATAAAGTTGTGAAATATTTATGCTGTCTTCGGATTAATTTGTTTGACTAATGATCTGGATAAAGCAGAACGTATTCCCCTGTTACCTGCCTACGTTAGGTAAGTAAGTTACTTGCGTTTAGAATTAAAATAATTTTATCCCTCAAACTTAAGCCCAGAACTTGATTCATTCGGTTTTACATAGGTACTTAATTAGGTATGTGCTAAAATATTGTTAGATGGCGCGTATTATGGATACAATAGTTTACTTCTTGTAAGGTGTTTTGCTGCTACAATGACATCAAAGTGTTAAGGTTCAGAATCGACCCTTCATTTTCAATTGTAATGGCGCAAGCACACTATTCAGGAAATTGACCGAGAGTCGAGACGAAGCGCGAGCATGCACACCAAAGTATGGGCGACTTACAGGCGAAACTAACTGAAATGCGTGTTTTCACTAGACGTCTCGACCAATTTCCTGCATAGTGTACTTGCGCCATAACTGAATGCGATTTGGACAGTGGACGTCTTCTATTGCTGCTATTGAATGCATTGTGCAAGTTCAATGCTGCTATTCGGTCGGACTTACGATCGAGTACTTACCTACTTCACTAGTTACCTATGGAGTCTATGGACACATTGTATGAGAAAGGAATACAGGCAATTGTATCAAGGCTTTGTATTTCTGATACTACTACTCATTAAAAATAACATAGTGATCATAAAATTACAGTCGTCGAAAAGGGAACCTGGGAAAATTTAGTTAGTTAAATGAGGATATAAATTAAGTAAACTTAAAATAGGGGAAACCATCGATAAAATTATAGTAATCAGTCAGATACCCAAAAACAAAACAGAGAGGTACCCACGAGTAATCTCTACCTTCAAGTTTAAAAGATAAGATAACAGTAGCCCCTTCCGGTAAAAAATGAGATCTACTTGTTCGAAATAAAAAGGCCTAGCGTCGACTCCCTACCGAAATCCATTAAGTAACCACGTAAGTACTGCGTTAAAATAAATGAAGTTACATTTGCGGTAAAGTCACAATGCTCGTTTCGGCTTAACTCAGCTAAAAAGGGTAAAAAATAGCGCGATCAGGAGTTAAAGGTACAGCGAACCAGAGGCGGAGTTAGCGTGAGCGAGCGCAGCTTTATTCTCATGAGAAATTAACCGTTCCATTAGTTTTAATTCTCCCCACGCTTCCTTATTTCCGCTGTATTCGGCATAAAAACGCGTTAAAACATTGCCATTGCGCTTAACTGCAAAATAAAACTGAGATATGGAGTGTGAAGAGTAATTCCACTTCCAGAGTTGGTCTGCTCCTGCTCCGTTTTTGATACAGATGCTGTACCTTTTTGCGCTCCGTGTTTTCCGAAAGCGTTTTTCGTGGTACGGGGGATTTTTCAGCGAGATATGAAATTTGTTTCGAAGTTAAATTAGATTTTGACTCGTGCATGTCTAGTAATTTTTGTTTCTGAAATGAATGTTCGAAATACACTAAATACCAGAGCAAACATAGGAAATAACATAATTTTGCCAACTCTCTTGCTGTGGAAATTGATCGTCATAAACTATTGTGTTAAAACAAATGAACAACATTATAATAATATTATGTTACTAATTTTTAAGTAACAAGTTAACGGTTTAAAATCCCAAAAATAATTAATTAAGGTATAAATTATTCCTTTGTGAACGCAAGGCATGTGTGGTCTCTGTTTTGTGCTTGCTTGTTCACGCTCTGCGGGTTCATACGAATAACAACCAGATTCAGTTTTATGGAAATAACAAATGAATGCTCTGTTATTTCCTGAGGATGTTTTATCATAATAATGTGGTGAACAAGTTAAATTATGAAAAGAGTTCAGGTAGGTTAATCATTTTGTAAATAAGAGATTAATTTCATATCTGCGAGTAGTTAGTAACGTTAATCTTTTTCAAATCGATTGATTAATTCTTGGGTTAGGCCTGGATAAATCATTTTTTAAAAACTAGTTTAGGACTGGTTTAATTACCGAACTACAGAAACATTTAGATGCATTAAGATATTTTATTAATTTAAATTGTTTTATTAGTCTGGATGTTCAATATGTAGGTACATTTCTCTAAATAATTATATCTAGTGTGTTTTCAAAAAGGTTGAGTCAGAGACTAGATGGCGCAGTATAAAATGTCCAAGGCGCTTTCATTGACTCTTATTTCCTTAGTTCAGAAACCTTACTAAACCTAGCTCATGTTCATGTAAAAAGCACTCTAATCAATCCTTTGATCTTTATAAAACTCCAACTCCAATACAAGCAGGTTCCTAGAAAGTTGTTTCATTTCATTAACTATATAATTTTTCCTCGTCTCGTTACTCTAGCAATAGCGCAGCCCCGGTCTAGGAGGCACCTTCGTCTGTTTATGGGCAGCCTGCAATATCGTGCGTACAGGTTAGGATGTCCACAAGTTGTGTGGTTTACGAGACAGTTCCTAAATGAAAAGCTATTTGTGCACGAAATTGTTTCTGTAGCCCTAAGCGAGCGTTAGGCGGTAGTGAAATTATGTTACATTTGAGACATACAGGGTGGCCCAGAAGAAAGTTCACTTTTGAAAATTCAAGGAAACGAAAACTGTACATTTTTATAGAACTTTAACTATTGCAATTCAAAGGAAATTTAATGAAATTTATTTTTAAATTAACCTTTATTAAATTACATCGCCAAGGAGATTTCCTTGACGCTTACAACATTCGATCAACATACATCAAAATCTTGAAATGCGTTCGTTAGAATTACCTCGAAACCTATTTTCAATTTTTTGCCGAATGCTCAGCTTTAGTTGCTCCATGGTTGTTGGATTATAAAGGTATACTCTATTCTTAATGTAACACCACAAAAAATAATTTTCTGGAGTGAGATGAGGGCTTCCTGGTGGCCAGGAGATGTCACCCCTGCCTGAAAATATTTTTTGTGGGAACATGTCTCTTACCATCTAAATGCTCTCATTTGAAGTGTGACACGTAGCCCCATCTTGATGAAACCAAGTCCTCCGGTCATAGCCTTGTGAATCTTGCATCTTTGAAATCAAAAAGCTTTTAAGCCTACCAGTATAGCGCTCTTAAAAATTAATCATCCTTTCAATGCAAGAAACCAATTAACCAGGGGTGAAATCTCACTGCCTCTGAGAAGCGCTAATCTCATTCCAGAAGACTTCTTTTTGTGGGATTACCTTATGAGCAGAGTATACTCTCATAATCCAAAAACTCTGCAGCATTCATTCATCCTGAATCCATTTCGAGGTAACTCTAACGAAAGTTTACCAAACTTTTTATGTATGTTGACCGAATGTTGTAAACGTCAAGGGAATCACATGTACGATAAAATTTATAAAAGAAAGTAAATTTTCAAATAAATTGCACTAAATTTCCTTTAAATTGCAATAGTCAAAGTTCTACAAAAATGTACAGTTTTCGTTTCTTTGAATTTTCAAAAGTGAACTTTCTTCTGGGCCACCCTGTAATTATGACTGAGATGAGATGACTATGAGAGGTAACACTTTTGGTATACATAGGTCATTTAAAACATTAATCACAAGTAAAACAAAAATGTATTTACCTAGAATAAACGTATATTGGGAACGTGCACGACATTAGCGCCATCTGCCAACGAAACTTTAAGGGGCATATGTCAAAAAATAAACAACAACGACTTTCTTATTTTTATTGATTAGAGTAAATAAAATGTACTTTAAAAGATAATAAATGGTACGTTGAATGGAATTTAATAAAAAATGTTTATGGAGAAATGGACGTCATTATAAAAACTGGTTTTGAGTGTGTAAAACACACAATAAGTTTCCAACCCCAAACTCAGCTAAAGGAAAAAAATTGGTACTAGCAGAGCATGTGAGGAATGTAGAAGAGCTGAGAACTAATGGCAATAGTTATTTATTGAGCCACCATCATTCGTCAAACATCGGTGACCTCGACACCCTATAAAACAAGTTTAAACGTAAGTAATCTCCTAACCTAAAAATATGACTAAAGATTAGTTAGAAATGACTAAAGAAAGTTATAAAATTAATATTCATTGCATTTATTACAGATCGATCATGCTAGGGTTGTCACAGGAGTAAAATGCAGCTGCGTTTATAACCAGAGCGGCAAGTGCAAACATGTTGCTGCTTTAATATGTTACATTAACAACATAGTAATTTAAAAACGAGCATCGAACAACAATGGGGAGAACCATTATTCGTCAATTTGTAGCTTGTAAATATTCCAAAGGGAGCTATTTTCAAGATATCGCACGTTCATAATCAAACCGTCACTAGGTATACGAAATTGGGAGAAATTGAGTTAACAACACCATCTATCAGCGCTCCGCGAAAAGTGCATGCTGTAAAAATCCCACGCTTAAAACTCAAATAGTTCGGCAGATATCAGTAGTGTCGTTGTGGAGTTTAATGGGAAAACCGGCATTTGTGTCCGACGGGAAATGGACGGGCACGCCTTGATAGTTATGTGGACTCTGTGATGAAAAACGTCATTTTAAGCATAAAGACGCTTTTACTCCAAACCATAAGATAAGTCACAATAAAGTAATACGAAAAACGCCTTAAAATAAATTTTTAAGAAGATTGTTCCATCACTTCGTAGAATATTGTGTTTATTTATTTATTTATTTATTTTATTGGGCTATCAACATGAGATACAGTATCCAAATTGTGTAATATTAAAATAACAAGAAATATTTTTAAATGATTAATTAGTAGTTGCAATTTTTTTTAACATCTAACAAAAATGCCACCAGTCAATCCAAACACTAGTAAAATCAAAGAAATTATCAAGGTAATTACTACTTTGTCTAGCGTTTGTGGACTATGAAAAAGCCTTGGATTCGATCGAGGTCTGAGCAGTGCTACAGTCTCTCCAACGGTGCCAAATTGACTATAGATACATCGAAAGGCTTGTACGGAAACGCCACAATGTCGGTTCGTCTCCAGAATCAGGACTCGAAACTCATCCAGTTGCAGCAAGGGGTGAGACAGGGAGACGTCATATCTCCGATACTGTTCAACACCGTCCTGGAAGATGTTTTCAAGCTTCTAGACTGGAGCGGATTCAACATAAATATCAACGGGTACATCATCCACCTTCGATTTGCGGACGATGTCGTAATCATGGCTGAGACTGTGGAAGATCTAGGCATAATGCTCGATGGCCTAAGTAGAGCCTCTCAACAAGTGGGCCTGAAAATGAATATGGACAAGACAAAAAACATGTCAAATGTCCATGTAGTATCCACTCATCTGGAGACTGTACACTCGAAAGTTTGTTGACAATTTATGTATACCTGGGACAAACAGTCCAGTTACGTAGGTCCAACTTCGAGAAAGAGGTCAATCGTCAATCCAACTCGGCTGGGCAGCGTTCGGGAAGCTTCGTGATATTCTCACGTCCGAAATACCGCAGTGCCTCAAGACAAAAGTCTTTGATCAGTGTGTGTTGCCAGTGATATTTTATGGATCTGAGAGGTCACCCAAAAGGTGATGGAGCGTGCGATGCTCAGTTAGTTTCAGATATGAGGAGATCCACAGGAGAACCAAAGTGACCGACATAGTCCGCAAAATTGCTAAAATCAAGTGGCAGTGGGCGGGGCACATAGCTCGCAAAGATAATGGCCGCTGGATAATGATCCAGAATTTAAACCTACTTCTCTGAGCCTTTTTCCCATGAAAAATCATTATCTAGTTCGTCAAGTTCATCGAGGTCATCAAGTTCTTGTTGTTTAAAGGCTGCCTGAACAAGAGAGTACCTTATTTTCTAAGAAGTTGATTTATGTGATGTAATTTTATAGTAATTTCATGTGTGTAACGTATTTTTTTCTGATCGAGAATTTATATTTATTACTGTTACCATTGGTACCACTTAATCCAAATTATTAAGTTTTAAGTTCATTAAAATTACTGATTTTTCTATGTTAGTTTTATTTAATAATAATCATTTTTTAATCTTTCATCGTCAAATTTATATGAAAATAGTGACATTTCTACCGGAATTAATAATACAACATTAACATGTTTTTAACTGAAAACTGTCACTGTCTCAATTTTAGTGGAAAAGTGACACTATTTTTAGGGAAAAAAATAAATATTAAATAAACCATTATGATATTTTGAAAGATATTTATATTCCCGTAAAAGGCAAACAAGCCACTACTGATGTTTAACAAAAAACAAAACATTTACGCACATTTTGCTCATTTTGCAAAGGTTTTAAAATTTGAGTATTTCAAATGCTTTTCCTGAAAAATCGACTTTTTTGTATAGTGACAGTTTGATTATGAACGTGCGATATGTTTGGATCAGTATCTAAGACTGACTGTTGTGAACAACAATCTATATTACGTCAAATATCTTCAATTTATGCTAACTTCTTATGTTTGGATGTGTTGCAGTAATGATACTGATAAGAAAGTGTTAATTTAATATTATAATGATAATAATATAAGTGCAGAACTTTATAAAATAAAAAACAGTTATGTTTTTCAAAAGTTGAATTTTATTTACCTTTTACAACAGTATTTACTCTTGGAAAAGATTGGAGGCTGTAAATTAACTAAAACACAACATACATGTACAATATCATCAATACAATTGAATAAATTAACACAATCACATTAAAATCAAAACAACATTGACAATGACAAGACAAGTTTGTTTGCTTCCCTTGCCCATAATGTTACACATTTGTGCCGCGACGACCGCAGCGATCGTTTTCTTTACCCCTTCCACCCACTTCGCACGTTCCCAATACAACAAAGATACTAGTTAGTAATTTATTTGTTACTAAGTAATTACTGACGATAGCCTACATTTTTGTTGCAATACCACCCTTACTATTGCCACAGTGTATAGATTGACGTGTTGTCGTCTGTACAGTGACAAAAAAAAAATTTACTAATATACCACACTAATAAATCAGTTTATGAGGCAAGTGCTGTAAGAGATGTTAAAAAACTTAATATAGACTTTCATTATTACGTAGCCATATTTCGTTCGTTTTAGCTAAACGAAGGCCCCCCAAGGACTTCCATAACGACCGGTCCTGCGCTGCCCGCATCCAGGATCTTCTCGCTCCACGCTACGTCTTCCGGCTCGTGGAGAAGTTTTATGCCTCAACGGCCATTGTCTCTACGAGCTATGTGCCCCACCCATTGCCACTTGATTTTAGCAATTCAGTCACTTTAGTATAATTGATAAAACTAGTCTATTGCATTGCGACTATTTGGTCACCCTATCACGCTTAATGAAAAGGAAACACACAGAATTACACACGGTGGAAAAAACGCACGATTTACAAGCATGTAATATTAACATCCCTACTTACTACATGTTACACGCTCGGGTTTTTGTTGGGATTATTTATAGAAAAGAGGACGAGTATTTAGGTATTGTACGAGTAGTTCCAGTTAACGTTGCTTCACTGTACATTTTTATTCATTAACACATTTAGGTAGGAAAAAACATTTGTTAGCCTTTTTACATCGCATTTTAGGTCAGTGGTTCTTAACCTTTAAGTCATGAGGGACCATTTTACCAAATTCTCATAATCGGTCAAAATCAGTTTGACTGCAAAAATCAGTTAAAAGTGGTTTTGACCAAGGTGTGCAAGTGCACTTCGTGGACCACTTGGAATGCTTCCAGGGACCACCAGTGGTCCACGGACAACTTGGAATGCTTCCAGGGACCACCAGTGGTCCGCGGACCACCGATTAAGAACCACTGTTTAGGTAGATGTTAATCCATGTTAGAAATATTAGAGTAGACTAGATTGTTAGGAACTTAGATATACATAGATAATAGATGTATGCATAGTGTTAATATTGGTAACAATATTAACATAATAAAACAACACCAACAAAATTTGTGGTAATTTCAGTTTCATGTATATAAACTTACTACTGAAAATGAAAATTGCTTTACGAATCTAAGAAACTTAAAGTTAATTTATGAAGTGTCACGTGCGTATGACAGTGATGTAGAATATTATGACGAACCACTAGCAGAACCTGATAATTAATATCTGTAATCCCTTTTTTAGACTTGCACACAACCTAAGTTAGCGTTTCAAGCTATTCTGCCCGAAAAAATCCTTAGTATCGAAGAAAACCGCCACGTAGAATTACGATTTTGCCTCTAAATCTGTCCCTTCCGGAGAATATTATATGAATCGTATTAATATTGGAAATGTATTATCATCCAACTCTTTTGGTCACGAAAAACCTCGTATTATCACGTTCAAAATGCCGCAACTTTTATTTCGGGTTCGCTTTATACACAAAACCCGATATTCAAAGGCCTTTCCCGAACACCCGGAACGTGTCATTTATAATACAAACGGCGTATAGAAAATTGACTTACTAAGTTACTATCAATTTGTATCAATGGAACATGAAGCGAGGACGTGAAAAACGTTTTGTGGAAAAGTAAACAGAAATCTCTCTTGAAGGTGAAATCGTTTTATAAAATAAAGTAAGTCCAATAATTCAACACTTCGCAGCTCCTTAGAGGCGAGAGATATAAAATGGAGAAAAACGTCCCTAATTCAGTTTGCGCGCGTCGCTGCGGTGTGCTCGGCTGCGAGCCACTAAGTCTTAGCATCAAGTAGGTAGGAGATAGATATAATATCGATGGACGATTCTGCCCACTGTGAGGTAGAAAAAGACTGCTCTCACTCACAGTAAAACTCCTTTCACGTTGGCGATTTAGGACGGCGATTTAGTCGCGCGACAGGTCCGTTTGGGATCACACAGTTCCATTGTTATGGTGCTCTCAGCTGACATTTCATGTTGGCTTTACGTAGCTTGCGCAGACGAATAATGGGATTGGAAATCGCACCGGCTTAGCATGTCTCACTCTAATGGCGTAAAACGAGAAGGACATAGAAATGGTTAAAGCTATAGCTGATAGTATAGCTATTTGAGTATAGCCATTGTGTACGTTATTCTAATGATTTACAAAAGTAAGATCCTGTATCTACGAGTACCTAACTACTCCTGCTTGCAATATGCAACTACAGCACATTTACGACGTATTTTGCATCATGTTTTTCGTATGATTTTCACAACAGCACGACACGATTTTTCGTCGTCGATCTTACTTCAAGCATAGAAATGTCCAATTCTTTTGTCAAAGACTCAAGATCCTCAACACTCAAGATCTTGGTGTCGTATTTTATTCCGATTCTGCTTTTTGTTCCCGTTGAATGTTTGATGACTCTATTACGTAGAGGCGGAATGAGCACGCGCGGGAAAGAAATGGCGCATTACAAGCGTCGGTCGTGTGATCGTGTCACGCATGCGGCGGGCTCCTTAGCATCCTACCCACGTTCCTGTCTTGGTGGCTGACATTTAATTTTGCGTTTTGTTATTGTTTGCAAATTTATAAATGCACTCGTTCAGTTAAGCTTTGTTCACTAATGTGTTGATTAATTCAACAAGTGAAAGTTTAACATGTTAAAGAAACGATTTTCCGCAGCTCTGTTCTATCTTTGAGCATTAATTTATTTGTATTTTGACTGTCATGACAGGAGGATTTGACATACAGTCTGCGGTCAGGTGAAAGTGGACGCAACCCGCACCTGTCAGTGTACGTTCTCTGCTCGTGCCTTCACGGTCAGATCCTCGTCAATATAAAAAAATGTATAGAGACCGACAATGTTGTTTAAATACAATTCGGGCTGCGTTCGCTTTGACCTGACCGCTGAACGCAGAACGCATATTATTTATGATCGAAAACTATTTGCCAACAATAATAGGAGTTAGTTTTCTTTTTCAATTGCTAGAAAGTTACACGTGAGTACGGAGAAATGTAATGAACTTGGTTAATTGGTTAATTAGTGTGCGTATGAAATAAGTCTCTTTCAAAATAAATCGTCGGCAACGAAGAATAAATACGCCAATTTCATGGAAAAATCCGCGATACTCAAAGCCGTCTCTTCAAATGTTGGTAATTAACTTTGTTTTGTGACCTTTAAGCTAATTTATTGGCTTAATTAATTTGGAATTAGAGTGACAACGTTTTGATTAACTTTCGTAGAAGCATAAAGATAATAAGTATAAGTGCCTAATCTTTTCTTAGGGGAAATAACAAAACAAATTACCACTTCGGGGAGTCAAATTGGATTGTAAATAAGCTATGAGCGAAGTACAGTGTAGTTTATTTAAGGAGCCAGACCTAGCGCACCGAAGTTGAGGTTGAATACAAGAAGAATTGAGCGCATTATCTTCAGTTACATTTCCGGGCTAGTTACGTAGCCAAAAAAGTTGAGTTTCTCTAATCCCTAATTTTGCGATTAGAGAAACTAGAGAGAGAGTATGGATGGTTGTAGATAATAAGTTCCTTCAAAGGATAGTTCTCTTGCTTTTTTCGTCCATCCATTACTAGTTATATTCTTCAGATATACCAAGCTTGGAGGCATCCTACACTAGGTTTTTTTTATCCACAACGAGGAAGCTCTTGGCCTGTATCTCACCAGATGGTAAGTGACGATCAGGCCGAAGGTGGAAGCGAGCTTCACCCGGAATCCTCAACCACGGAGGGACTGGCTATCTTACCTCTAACTGCCGGAACATAACAATGCTGTTAGTGGCGACAGACTTAGGTAAGATGGTTTGCCACTCTTGTGAAAGGAAAAGGAGTAGGTAGGTAGGTTTTACAAAAGTGGAAGAAACTTAGTATCTACAACCATGTACCTCTCTCAAGTTTCTCTAATCGCAAAATTAGGGATTAGAGAAACTGAACTTACTTTAACCTATCTACGATATACTTATGACTAGAGCTTTTACTTAAACACATAGCGTAACTTCATACTCTGTTACAATCTTGGCCCCAGACTGATTATTAGGTAGGCCACTCAATAAGTATTACCTCGAGGCTCATAGACATACGTAAGCTGGCTTTCCTCTTTAACCTACGCTTGTTAGCTCTCCCTCTGAGAAAGGGAGCAAGCAGAGTAGCTTTTATGCAGCCGCCACGCAAATTGTACCGCGATGCAACTGCAGAGTGATTGCGGCCTTGCGGCTTGCGGAGCTCCTAAACAATATGCCATTGTTCCTTCTCCATCAATTATGAAAGGTGCTACATTTTAGTTCTAGGGCGCTCCATTTTAGGCGATAGCTTTTGTTTTCTGATTTAAGGCTCCTGATATGTTGGTTTTGAATATTGTAGGTAAGTGCTTTTTTCCTGTGATGAGATGAGAAATTAAGTAAGTACGAGTATTAATTTACTGAGTTTACTATACTGGTATAATCGTCGATTCTCATAACGTAAACACAGACTTGGTCTTTACGCTTAGTATGTCGCCAGTAACCTTAGCAATTTAAGCAAAGCAGTGCTATTGTCGTTTCGTTTGGCCATTGCTTTGATTTGTTCGATGCGGTGGGTACATGTAGAGTCACTTGGTGCATGTTCTGGTAAAATATTCTGCACGTAACTTGCTACTCAGTTTTGTGAAAATGTACGAAACCGTGCTTCTGGACGCCGTGACGTCATTTGGTGAGTGCTGATTCATTTCATGCTTCTTTCAAGCTAAGTTTTTTTTTATCTAGTAGCAAGTCAGGTGTCATGTTCTATATTAACATATTATTGCATTTAACAAGCATTGTCATTATTACGAGCTATAAAGCACGTTCTTTAGAAAATGTTATAACTGTACCCAGCTACGATTCCACGCCTGACCACGCTACGAGCTACGACACTACGACGCTACGAGCTACAACGCTACGACGTAGCGGTTATCAACTGGATGCATGAATTACAACCGTTTTCGTCCGTCCCACCAACAACACGTTTCCCTATGGTAATTGTCCCTTGTTCCCCGGTTCAACAAGGAAGTAAGGCGTGTAAATCCAGCGTGCATTAAAACAACCAAAGTCAGTGTAAATCTAGTTCTATTTCTGCTTGAAGACATTTTAATATTAAATGAGTACTTCACCGAAATACCCATTACAGTCAGGTCCTCAGGGTTAGTTTTCAGTGAAAGTCGGCATTCAGGGACAATTAAAAATGCATTAACTCGCGACAGGCAACATGTCCGAAGCTTTGTTTGAACTGTCTAATAATTACGAGAGGTCTTAGCTTGTTTGTTTTCCACTAATTAAGGGACCTCTGTTATTCGGTAATAAGTACTACAGTTGTGTCAATAAAACAATGTTGTCACAGTTGTATAACTATAATTTTTCCATTTACTGTACGAAAAGTTATGATTACTTTTCCCTTGCTAAAGAGCGAAGATACTATGTTCTGACGGCGGTATACATTAAGTAAAATATTCTGACATCTTTTGAAGCTGTAGTTAGTAAATGAAATTTTGTAACTAAAATGTAATATAGTCTGATGTGCTATGAACTGTACAATTAAAACGTCTTGTGCAGAAAGTGCTCACATAAATTATTTTTCCGTGTGTTTCATGTTTATTATTCTGGTATCACCATTTCAAAAGTTTCAGTACCTATAGTCTTTTTGCTCTTTTTGTTACCTTTGCTTGATTTAAGTTTTAACTAAATTAAACTGCGCAACATGCACTTCTGCATGCAGACATTTAAAAAGATAGAAATTCAAACAAAAGGGCATTAACTGTATGCGACAGCAAAGTTAGTTGTTAGTGTTAGAGTTGCGCCCGTATACCGGGACATTCCTGCCCCGGCGCAGGAACTTTTGTAATGGGCTAATGTGGACCCTGCTCTCCTATAGATTTTAATTTCGTGTTTTATGAGCCCATCGGGATTAACAAAGTTTAACATAGTTCCGCGTACGGATTTGTGCCGTGCGACGAAATTTGTATATATTTCGCACGTTTAATTATTGAAGTTTTAGTTTCAGAATGCTAAACTGAAACTGCAGTGATTTTGCTTTGCTTCAGCCGAAAGATGCGTCTTTGAAGTTTGTTTCTAGCCGGGGCTTGTGATTCGATTTTTGTTTTGTATAAAGTTTCAAAACCCATTTTTCCTGTGCTAAGTAAAATGCATTCCGATAATCCGACTCTATAACACTAGCGGGGGGAATTCAAAACATAGCGGGGTTGTGGTAAGCGTTCTCATATTCCGTAATATCTGATGCAGCGGCCAGAGCGGCCTGTTAAGCCGCTAATCCATTTGCCTTTTATGCCACTACGGGAAATGCACCGAAACGCCGGGAAAACGCAGCCGAAGTAAAAGCTTTCCCATTTTTTTCTCCTCATTGCTTTGTAGCATCGGAACAACATTTTTAATATCACGGGGTCAGTTGATAGGCCGCTGAAATTGAACGAAATTCTTTGGTTGTTGGGATGATGGTATTTATTAATGCAGATGCCTTTGCTTTCGAATGTTGAAAGTTGAAATATTAATCTGACGAGAGCATTTCAGTTAGTTAAAATAATGTGCTTTTAAGCACACGTAAAAACAGTGACATAGAGAGACGTGTACAAGTTTTTTTTAATTCGCAACGAATAAGGTATTGGCCTGCATCTCAATATCACCTATTAAATACCGATAATTTTTAATGAAATGCAAGTAATTGTAACAAAATTTTTATTCTGAAACAATCCTCGTACTTTTTTAGGTAAATAACTACGTTAATGAAGATAAATATTACTTTATAATTGCGTGTAAAATTCTAAAAACTATTTATAAAGACAAACTCATAAAGTCATAAACCTCATTGGCCTAAAATTCCTTCAATAATGGGCAACATATTGTAAGTTCTCGAAGTTCAAAGTACGTGCCCCCGTTGCGATATCCATGCAGGGCCGTATTTAGGGGTCTGGACTCTGGAGGCCTCGGGGCAACAAAGGAGTAAAGGTCCCAGGCCCATTCATCCAAATAAAATGGTCAATATTTAATAGAAAGAATGTAACGTTTAATTATGACACCGACGACGAGCGGCCTGATGAACTGCGAGTCGTGGAATTATTAAAACTACCGAGTGAAAGAGATGATGAAAGGATAATCATGTTTGTACAAAGTATTGTAGATAAAAGTAAAACGCGAAAAAAAATCAAAGGTAAAGTTGTTTTCTAGTCTGAATTTGAATTTTTTTCCGAAGTTTATTGTGGGGGCCCCTCTTTGGTCCCCCTTAAATCCGGCCCTGTATCCATGGCTTCTATGGTCCGCCCCGCTGACGCCACTCGGTCGAGAAACTTTGTTTCAGGATATTTTTTAAGTTTCAAACTCCATAAATAGTTGGGTATCGAAAAATTTAAATTCGGTCGGGCTGGTGCTTCTGCCATGGTTCGCGTGCAGGTACACATTTTTGAGATTTATTTATTATTAAGGTGGAATTCCCTGCGAAGTTTTCTTGAATTTTATAGATCCCCAAGCATTTCAAGATAGATAGATACGCACATCTGACCTACATTGTTAAGCTTAACGTGACACTTCTAGTGAATATGAGCTTTTGGGCAATTTCACTTCATTCAACATTGCATCTGTATCCATGCACATTGTGATCTAAAGCCAACACGTTTAATAAATAAATAAATTTATTCTTGTAACAAAAAGGCAACCTTTATTGTCCTTAAGATACAATCAGTTATCGTAATAATTTTATCACTTCAAGTAAGAATCTTACTTAAATGTGAAACCTCTTTTGTTTTCTCAAACCGTTGCCACTCAAAAGGGGCAACTTCCTCCGAGTTGAACCCAACATCTGGGCAAAATAGAAATTCACGCCCGCCCCGTATCTCAATAATCAAGCAGTAAAACTTTGTTCGTATCGATCACCAAGAGCAATAAGTCACAAAGCCATGGGTCCCTTTGTGTTGCCACAGCGATCCACTTACGTGGAAGCCGGGATGACGACAGTTTACTGGATCCAATATAGGGCGTATTTATTATTCAATGTGCCTCCATATTTCATGACGTTGCGTTCTTTTCGGTTAACTTAAAATGAGTGAATGATGCGAGATGAATAAGGGGCGGGACACATTGGAGATAGGGAAATTAAAAAAGCGAGGGAAAAAGTAAATTTTAAATTAATTGGGTTTTATTTATGAAAATTAGTATATTTGGGAATGATGAAACAAAGTTTAGAGGGTACTTATAAAGTCACATTTAAAAACTCGTACTGGTGTGAAGTGTCTTTAGGTTCAAAAAGATTATACAGTACCTATGTGTCACACTTGGGAATCGAGCCTAAACCTCGCGTTATTGTGAAATTAGATTGCTAACTCGAATTAGATATTATCATATTTTGAATTTAAAAAGCTTTTGAAAAGCGATTTTAATTACAAATCTCATTAAAATGTTAAACCCACAATAATGTAGGCTAGTAGGAACTCTGAAGGAGCAGCGCAAGAAACGCACTCACTGTATTTCAGAGAATAGGAGGATTTAACGTAAAGAGACTGGTACTTGCTACAAAACTACCAGTTACATTACAAAACGTGACATCTCAGTGGAGGCGTAACCCGACACTAGCGTTGGGCACGAGCGCTGCACTAAAATGCATCGCGATACAGTCGTACGTCGTTTAGCGACGCCTACGTGCAGAATATACGTGTCGGCTAAAAATAACGCCATTTTTACGATTGGATTTATTATAGGGTTTGTAAATCTTTAAGGTTTATGTTATGATTCAACCAAACTCATGTTGTGGTTTTCTGAATAAATAAACATAATAATAAATAAATCGGCCGTTTGACATACCGGAGTAAGCACATTAAAATTCTTAAACGTTCACGGAATGACCTTGGATAGTCAAAATTAGAGATGCGCCAAATGTTTGGTTCGGTACATTTTGGACCGAATATTCAGCCGAACTTTCGTATTCAGTTGAACCTACATTCGGCGTATCTTTAGTAAAATTGTACACATTCTTAAAATAAAAAAATATAAAAACATATTTTCAGAATAAATAGATGCATATTAAACATAGTAATCTTTCTGTTAGACTTGCTCTTTCTGTAATCAGAAAAGAGCAAGTTTGCTTTTGGAACGTAGCTATTTCGAAATAAACTTTTTATAACTTTTCAAACTAGGTAGGTACGTATTCTACGAAAACTTAAAAGAACATCGAGGTATGAACAATAAAGGAGCAATATTTCCATCGAATTTCAACTGTATAAAATCACTACAACTAATGTCAATATACATTTAATGGATGACTTGGTATGAGGCATTTGTAAGAATCCCTTTCTGGACTTTAATAATTCACAATGCAGCAAATATTCCCAGATAGTATTCCCAAAAACAAAAGGAGCTGCTTCACAACACGAAATGCCTTTGTCTGTCTGGAAAGCATTCCTTTCAATGAGTTAGATCTTTAGACAAAGCATTTCATCAACAATGGCAGATTGTATCGAGCTGCTGGCTAAATATCTTGCAAGAGCCGTATTGAGGGTGCAGGTGGCAGTATCGTTTCGTTTCTGATATGAGTTGCAATATTATTTACAGGTTCTTGATATCTACATCTTTTAGTGGTAGGGTTAATATTGGGACGTGTAAAAGCGCTTTTTTAAAGCCTATTTGCAAAAATAAATGAATTTTATGAATTTATAATTTTTAATTATTTTAGTAAAAAAAAATGTGGTGCGATTAGCGTTATGTAACAAAGGTCAAATACCTTTCTTGTTATGCATAATAAAAAACACTCATATTCATTAGGCACCAAAACCTCAATGAAAGGTCTAGCGCTCAGTCAGTTCCTGAGGTATGGGAACGGCAAGGAAGGGTGATTTTGTAACGGTCAAACGTCAGCGAGACTTCAGATTTGTATGACCTGTCCCGTACTGCTCCTTTTTAAAAAAAAAAGCTGGTGAAATAAGTGTTCAATGAGTGCGGGCCCTAATATTTAACCAGCCCTTCCCCAATGTGCAAAGCGCCCAAGTCGGTAGACCTAATCCCACGTAGTACATAGTTGTTATATGTTGTATACGAAGATATATTCTGCTGTAACTTTTCATTACGCGGACGCGCTACCCGCAGTCTCAGAATTTATAGTGGAATCTGTTAAGTATTTTCTTCTTAATTTTTATTTACACCACAAAGTTTCATTTTCTGTGTTCATCTAGGCAACTGCTTAGTTTACGACAGTAATTTGTGGCACGCTAAGCGGTGTGCGGTTTGCTGTGTTACCCAAGAAATGCAGGATTTTGAAAAATATTTCATTAAGTTTAAGAAGACGTGTTTTTTTAAGTATGCAGTTAATTCCACTGTTGAAATGATCTGTAGTCTCATGAAGGAATGATTTGATTAATAGAACTCATTATTTTGAAATACGAAAATATTCAATACATAGGAGAAGTTTTTGTATTAGCAGCTTACGGGTATTTCGTATAAAATGTGATCCTACTTAGAAACCTTCACCTGTTCTGTGAAAGGCTCTTTAGAAAAGGTATCTCTTGTTCCGTTAACTTTGATCATTATGTTACATGTAGGTATCATTCACGTATTCGGACATCACATAAAGGTAAGCACTATGGACTCTTATGTTATACTTGTATTAGGGCGCTTTCAAATTAGGCGTTTTGTACAACACACGGAAAATTGTATTGATAACAGATTTAAAATTAAAATGTCAATAAAATCAACTAAATAACAAATCCGTTTCAAAACGCCTAATTTGAAAGCGCCTTCAGATGTTGTTTTGCAACAAAAACGTATAGTCTGATGTGCTGAATTAATTCTTTGGTCGCTAAAAGTTTAATTTTCTTATTAATGAGGGTAAAGTGCGACTATAGGAACGTTAAAAGAAGGATTTCCTAGAAAGCTATCAATTGGTATTAACGAAAATTCATTTCTCCGCAAATTCCCTTGTACTTTTAGACAAAACTAAATCATCACGTCCATTGCTGCGTGCTAAAAAAAGTAAAGTAGGTAATAGGTATAATTTTGAGATCAATAATTTTGTGTAAATACCAAAAGGAAAAGATGTATAAAGATGCTCATGTCCCTGCGGCAATGCCAAGTATAGCGTAAAACCTATCTGAGCGAATGCGATCTATGGGATTGGGGACTTGGCAAATAAATAAACCGACTTTGACTTACACTTTTTGTAAGCCGTATTTGGCTGCTAACATGACCAATAACTCTTAACCAACTTTGAAACTAGGATTGTGGCTTTTTTCTCTACATGATAGTTGTAACTATGATGAGTTGATTACTGATAAAGAGTTTTTTAAAATGCAGGAATTTGACCGAAATCACGCAAAGGGGTAACGAAGAGGTAGGGGAGACTGGCCCAAAGCGGGCACTCCGCCTAAAGCGGGCACCCCCCTCTAAACTTACACTCATTTGCTCGACTTGTTGTCTTGTCTTGTTAACATTATCCCCCCGCCCCGCCGCTCCCGCGGAAGTCGTGTGCGCCACCTCCGAGTGACAACACCACGCGTGGACAGTGATAAACGAAATTCGTCAATTTTATTTGAAAAAACAAAGGTATGTTCGTTGTGTTTTGGATTAAACTGAGTGACGTACGTTATTATCAATGTATGCGTAATGTGTTGCACCTACTTAACCGTGTTTTAAGGATATTTCCTTGAAAATTATTATCCTTGAAGATTATGAACCAATTTTTTTTTGGTCTCCGTGTACTGCCTACCTTCAGTGGTAACATCAAGGTAATAATTAGTTAACTAAAAAGCAAGAAATAAGTAAAATTTTATAAAAAAAAATAAAACCGACTCCAAAAAACCTACACTAAAACGTAGAAAAATAATTACTAATTACCTACTTATTTATTAGGACGAATTATTAATATTTATGTAGGTATACCATGATTGATACTTTTGGAGTCGGTGCAGGCAAACTTTACATGTTTCATAATCTTGGCACCGACTCCAGAAGTATCAATCATGGTATACCTACATAAATATTAATAATTCGTCCTAATAAATAAGTAGGTAATTAGTAATTATTTTTCTACGTTTTAGTGTAGGTTTTTTGGAGTCGGTTTTTTTTTTTTTTAATAGATAGAGTGATTCTTAAGGAAGGTTTATATGTATAATACATGTAAGTACCACGGGCGAAGCCGGGGCGGGCAGCTAGTATTATATGTAATCAGTAGCGGCGGAAGGGGGGGGCGGTGGGGGTGGTCCGCCCCGGGTGCCAAGCATCAGGGGGTGACACAAGTCGCGCAGATTAGTACTCCCTGGCACATCTGCATGGCAAATCTGCGGTCTATGTCATGATACGGGGGGGGGGGGGGGTGCGGTTGTCTTTGAATCGGTAGGAAACCCCAAAAATCCTGGGGGGGGTACCAGGGGGTGCCATAGGACTTGTGACGGGGGGGGGGGGGGGGGGGGGGGGGTGATCGCCCCGGGTGCCAACCCATGCTACGCCGCCACTGTATGTAATATTATTGTTAGAGTATTTTATCTGTAGTTATTACTGTATTTGTGTACATCTATGTTGCATTATGTATGTTTATTATGAGTTTTTTTTAGTATTGTACGCGCCTTAGCCGCCTCTCACATTTGCAGTCTCACTTACTAGGTGTGCTGGAAGGAATTTCTTTTTAGAAATAATCTTTTTGTAGGTGAACAATAAACTATAAATAAATAAATAAGAATGACGTCAATTTCGACACACCCCCCCCCCCCCTTTCTATCATTTACCGTCATCCGCAGACCAACCCCCCCCCCCCCCCTAATTTAGAATGACGTAATATATGGACGGCCCCTAACTTGCTTTTATTGTTAGTCAGGTATAGTCCGTTTTTCTTTGCTAGTCGAACAATGTAAACAATCTTTTTATAACTTTTAAAGTAATATCAGTGAAAAAAATTAATTAATTAAATGATTTGAAAAGATATCGGTGTTCAACGATGACTTACCTACATAATGTAGGTTGTGAGCTTTGTGTTTATCTTATTTTAAAACGAATTATTTCGTTAAAAAGGAATATTAAGATTGTTTACAATATTGGACAAGCAAAGAAAAACAGACTTTAGTGTCGACATTAATCTCTTATTATTTGACTTTTTAGATGGTAAATAAATATAAAAGAAAATCACAACAAGGTTCTTGGAGTGAAGCTGTAATACTTCAGCTCAAAAGCTTCAAAATACTAAAAGATAATGATTCAAGACTGCATTATTCAAAGAGAGTTCCTTCTGATTAGTTTTATGTTTTAATTTTTATGTTGTTTGATGAATTTTTATGTCTAGAATCTATTTTTTCGCAATACAGAAAGTATGATTCTCATTCTATGTTTGAATAGAGACATTCCTTATTATTCAAAGGTCAAAATTATATAGTAAAAATTAAAAAAAAACTATTGCCCTCTGCATGCCCGTTTTGCCCGTGTGCCGGTGCTCGCTTTAGGCCACCCCCTCGGGCAAAGTGAGCAAGTGATAGTGTTTCGTATTTGAGTGCCTACTTTTTATATATTAGACAAATGAATGATTTGAAAACGCCATGTCAAACTACAATAAATGTAGTAACTGATCACGTTAAAAACTTATTCCATTTTGCTTATTCTGTGTTTTTTTCCTACTTTACCTTAAGGTGCCCGCTTTGGGCCAGTCTCCCCTAAGACAGCCAGTTTCTCTGTTGTTAAGGATTCAAGGTGAACCTCGTTTTCATATTCTACTATCTTTCTATCAGATGCAGGCCAAGGGCTTCTCCGCTGAGGATTCAAACTGTTGAACTGCATGAAAAATAATTGTGTGAGCTTTGGTAACGTAATTAAGTAAATAAATAAGAATTAATAAATATCTTTGGACATTTTACACTTAGCTTCTAGTCCCAAACAAAGCAAAGCTTGTACTATGGGTACTAGACAACGGATATAAATAAACATACTTAAATACATTTTTTTTGTAAATAGGTAGGTACATAAGTCCAGACCCATCACAGAAATTAAATTTCAATTTCTGCCCGGCCGGGAATCGAAACCGGGACCTCTCGGCATAGTAGTCCGTTCCGAACCACTACACCAAACGGCCGACAATTAGGTAGGTACATCATTTAAAAATGTCGCTACATAAAAACTACGTGTACCTACTTACTACTTATGCACTATCTTATAAAATGCCTATTAGCATAAGGCCACCCTATCTACGAAGGCGACTGGATTAAGTTCTTCGCCAATCGTATTAACGTCGTCTCGGGGCGTCCCGTCGACACGACAGTTAAAAAGTTCGCGCCATCTAAACTCATCTACATTTCCTCTACTCTTTAGTTTGTTAGCATATTTCTTGATACGCTGCACAGTGAGTCCTTAAGTCTAAAATCAGTCACGTATACAGCTCACCAGATCGCCAATCTGGTAAGAAAGGTTTATCAAAGACTGTAGCTAAGATTTCTAAGTTTTTTGTCGATGCCCATATTGCCCATGTCTGAATTCTCTTTTAGTTATTATTGTACTAAAATATCAATACAGACAGAATGACAGACTATCCACAAATTGGTTTTTGTGACAGTAATTAACGTTGTAAGCTTACAGAAATGCTCTATGATAGTGTAGGGTTTCATCTTTGTTGGACATAAGCCTAAGTGTTTTTGCAGTACAAGCAGGTATAGAAGATTTTGATTTAGGCTTAGGCCTTAGTATATTTTCGTACCTGTAGTGTTTCTTTGTGACGTTAATGCAAAGACAACTCACAAATCGTTATCGGAGTAAAACGCACCATGTGGCGTAATAATTTTTCGCTTGAAGAAAATTATTTTTTTCCACTGGTAACTGGTAGTTGTTTCTTTTCTTTGAAGATTGTTATCCGTACATGCCTCAACATGACTATATTATTACATTTTCGCGCAACTCTTGCTCTGTTTTCAACAAAACTAAGGCTAATTCTAGGTTGAAAGTTTTCATGTGCAAACAAGAAGATGATGCGGTTCACATTCTCTGCTAGTTGCAAACGTCATTACCTATTTGTCTGCGTCAGGCAAAGTAGACTGAAGTTGCGCGACAATCGTATTAGAGCGCGTCGCCGGCGTACAGTAGACACCACATCAAGTTGTGCATATTTGTGGCAAAATGGAACTTATTACAACAGAATAAGATACTTCAGTTTTAGCATGATGTGCCGTCGACTGTACCTACCTACGTGTGGGAGTTTGTCACAACCCAACAACTTTATTTAGTTCCCTTTATTGAGACCTAAACGCTACTCGAACGAAGGGTACCTCAAGTTATTTGCATTGAATTACACCGTCGATATGCCACGTAGATGTATAGTGGGTAAATCAGATAACTTCTTGCCTAGTTTTATCCAAAAATTTACACTTAAGATAAAAGGGTGTACAAGTTTCAAAAGAACCGGACGCCTCTCAAGCAATCTTTCGTGCTTCAAATGGCCACACAGATGTAGCTCTTTTAAAAAGTGGAGTAACGCGATTGTTTTCTGACACTTTCAGCCGAAATATCAACCCATTACATTTGATGTCCATAACTTTTTGCCATAAATATCGCCCGCACAATTTGAGCTCATGTTACAAATGGCTGCTCTCCTCACTAATTGGTAGTCGCTACAGAAAAATTGCTTTCATCAACGAGCGAAGAGTTTCATAATTGCAGCAATTAGGACCATCGCGGCGTCTGTTGTGACGAGACGGACGGACGTGTTGCGTATACAAAATTATTTTGCACCAATTCGCTAAATACGGTAGGACGCAATGGTTTTAAATGCATTAACGCCCGTATTCACAAACATTACTAAGTGGTCTCGCAGTGCCCGTGGACGCACAAGGTCATACCAATCAAAGAGCTGTATTTAACGCTGTGCGTTCGATTTGCTGCTTCACTTAAGCAAGCATCGTTTGTGAATAGGTACGGGTGTAAATTCTTACCTTCATTTGTTTATTACCCCTGCCAAGCAGAGGATGTGAGCGTGGGGTGTGATATTGTCACGTCACAACGTGAGGTTGACATTTATTGCCTTGTGCCACTAAGCCATGCTAGCACATGCTTACGACTGTCAAATTGTCTAAGAACGTTTCGCTCAGGCATGCTGTACAAGAAATGGTAGTGATACGAGTATGTGGTAGTATTCCACGATGCTAAATGCTAATGCGTAAATCAACTTAAGATGATCTTCTAGGCTAAAAGTTTAGACAGCTATTTAAAAATTCTGCTGGTAATAATGACAGTTAGAAGTTATTCCCACGATGCCTATACTAGCTAGCTTAAAATTATTTCAATTCATATTATACGTGAAATCGGTAAATAGTTTTCCATCGTCCATTTAAACATGTCTGCATGAGTGGTTTAACTTTGTGAATAAACTAATGCAATTCCCGAGTAAAAGTCTGTGAGCCTGAAAAGCTAACGTGGCTGTTTTGCCCCCTAACCCAGCTCTGAATAGTTTATCAAAGGCATCCTAAAACAACAATCGAGTTTGAAGTACCCCTCGAGATACACTGGCTGATCATCGCTTTAAATATTTCTGCGAGTACCTAAATAATATTTCAATGTGTGGGGTTAAATGGTTTTATGCGCTGAAATTGAAGAGTGCAAATAATACAGTGTGTTTGGCTGAAGGTTAGACAAACTTCGTGGGTGTATAGGTAAGGTCATTTTAAGAATACAAGTTCGCCCATTTGACCCTAAGCGAGCTACTTTTTTAAATTTATATTTTTGTTTTTATTTGTTTCCAAAACTTGTTCTCGCGTATTTTCAACCGCTATTTTATGTGATATTAATATCGATGTAGGGGGTGCTGTAAAAGATCAGACTCCCCCCCAACTTGCGCCCCCTTAGGCCAGCTATAGATAGTACCCTTAGATCATAGATCTGAGGTAGTACCCAAACATTGTGACGCGGCCTACGGCACGAATGACCACAGCCTTAAAAACCCAGATTTGAATAGGTACTATGTTACTAAAGTCCAAGAGCTGGTAAATCACAGACAACTTTACCTATCTGTACAATAAGTTTATTATCATGTCATGCGAATACGGACATCTATTCTACCAGGTACTACTAACGCCATAATTTGGTGCCCCCTATAGTTTAATTTGGGGTTTTATCGTAGTTGTTAAATGCAGGTTTGTATAATGTCACAGTAAACATTTGGCTGATAGCCGTTAAATTCCGTCGTGGCGTACGCGAACAGTTAGTCACGTCAGTAATGTGTCTCCAGTTACGCTCTTTATTTCTCCGAGACGAGATTCAGTGTTGGAAACGTGTAAAGTTGGTATGCAGAAATGCAACTGACTTTACTTCAGCATTCCGTCATAAAATAGAAATTCTATTGTTTCAACTAGCGGCGCCAAAATGTAGTTCCCATTTCAATGTGGTTTATTTTCTCCTAGTAAATAATTTTCGGGGCGATTTGATAATTTGTATACTTATTCTTGAAATGAACATTTATCGTAATATGCTTGAGTATAAATGTTTCAAGCACACTTCCAACGCTCTAGGACCTAACCTAGCCCATAACACATGCTGAGTAACTGCCATTTTGGTTCAAATTAAACAAACTACCTATGTATTTATACTGATATTGTAGTCTAAGGATTTTGGACTAAATAAAAAAAAAATCTATTTTTCCTTAATATTTCAATGATATCTAGCAATGTGTTCAAGTGAAAGTTGGTGTCATAGAGGAACTCAGAAGAACTTAAACGAATTGTGACGAAAGTGTGAAAGAATATTGTGTACTTTATTAAAGGATTAGTACATTTTATACATTCACAGGTGCATTCCAATCTCATGAAATATATTCCGGATTCAAGCTACATTAATTTCGTGAAATGTCCGAAGACTGTTGGAATTTATAAGCCAGTAGGGAGGAGATAAATCTTTTTGAGTCACATATTCTATCTCATGAAATGCACTTCCGTACTATTAGGTGAATTTACAACTCTCCCTTGTATGAGGTTTGAAATCTTTATGCGGCCGGAGTAACCGGTGATTTTAGCCGTGTTAGCGGTTTTAGATTACTTTAACTAATCGTACTAATATCATAAATGAAGAGTAGAGTATTTTATTTGCCAACAAAAGTTTTACAAACAGCCTGTTCTTCTAGCGGCTGGCTGTGCTTGTGTCGCGACAGCAATAAGTAACTCAGATTTAACATATTGATAAAAGTTTCTAAGGATGTACCTATGTTTGTTACTCTTTCACGCAAAAAATGCTAAACTGATTTTGATCAAACTTAAAAAAAAACAGGCCTTATAAGATTTCACGGTGACGAAGCCGTAAGCAAAAGCTAGTAATGTTATAAGTATATTCAAGCAATCATAGTATCAGATAATTTTAAACATTATTAGGTAATCTGTGCTAAAACTACCAAGACAATCTGTGCTAAAGTATCTAGATACTACATTATCTACAACTTTTTGTTTTATTAAAGTAAACAAATCCAATTACCATCAATATAAAGCATTCCGATTTCCGACTACACCAATCAAAAATAAAGCAGAACGTGAGTTCAATTTACGTGTTGATCAGTAGTGGTTTGACTATCGGAAGCTCGAACATTAACCGACCATCTGTACCCTGAATATTCATGTAGCGACCCCTGATCGCATTCTGATCGGTTTCCAAACAACCACAATGCAGATGGAGAGAGTACGTTTGCTTTAATAAAGGCCGCAACAGGTGACGATTATTAAGAAATATGTAGATTATGGATCATCGTAGGTATTTATAGTCACAAGTTGGCGCCACTGGTGAGTATGGACCTGTTAAAAGATGAAAGTTATAATAGTGGTGCGCACTGGTGACCCAATCGGTGACTATTGTATTGGTACTTACCAATTGGCACCACACTGGGTAGTATAGTAAGGTCGCTTGCTTTGACTATTATTATAGTAGCGCCTACTGGGTAGTCTAGTGAGCTATAATACGATGGACACTTCTCGTTTTATACACTCACCAGTGCCTCTACCATGAGTTTACCTACCGAGCACCTCGCTATCGAGGACGTAAAAAAATGTATGGCAAATTGTACAGCGCCTCTAGCGGTTAGTAGCTGAACCACAGCAAAACTAAAAACACTACCATGAGTTCATCTCAAATCGTTAGGTAAAAAACCTATCTAAATGAATACGATAGCGACTAAAGTTTTTATTAAGTTTCATACAAATAACTTACCATGAGTTGCAATTTTCAAAGATGTCATCGAAAAATACCTTAGCTGTCACAGTAACGTAACTCACTGGCTTATTGACGTGTGAAAAGCAAAATAAAATTGTGGTTTTAGGTCATTTTAGGTGTTTTCTTTATTAAATTATGTCGGAAAGAAGTTTATTACGATGGAACATGTTATCAGCATGTGGGCAGACCTCCCACTAGGTGGACCGACGATCTGGTGAAGGTCGCGGGAAGAACCTGGATGCGGGCACATTGTGGAGATCCTTGGGGGAGGGAGAGGATGCTGCGTTTCCCAGAGATATCCGAGGGAATTGTGTCGTGCGAAGATGTCTAGCTGTGCTGTGAAAATATGTGCGGGTTTCCACCAAAGCTGTGCGAGGAAAATGTATCGTACGAGGATGTGTAGCAGAGATTTGAAAATGCTCATTAGTGTTGTACAGCCTGAGCCTTTTCTACCAGAGATGTGCTGACCGAGGCGAGGTAAATGAAGCGATTCTATTGGTTCTTTACAAACACATCCTTCGCTACGCATCCTCGCACATCTCTGGTGGAAACGCAGCCTTACGAGATCATGATAGAAAGCTAATCCGACAATGAATATGTATTTTCATAAGTTGAAATTTACTTTTGTTTTTAATCAGTCTGTGTATTATGTATTAGGTTTTGTGAAATAAATACCTAGTCAATAAAAATTAATCATTTTATTTTCAACTAGCTTTTGCCCGCGGCTTCGTCCGCGTGAAATTTAGTTTGTCACAGATCGTCATGATTATAGCCTATATGTTAATCTGGGTTATAAACAATAATACTGTAAAGTTTCATCAAAATCCGTTCAGTAGTTTTTGCGTGAAAGAGTAACAAACATCCAGACATCCAAACTTTCGCATTTTTAATATTAAGTAGGATATTAGTAGGATATGTATTTAGGTTAATTATTATTACTGACGAGATTGCTACCATGTATGTTTAGTGACTATGAAAGATTAAAACAATATAATGTATTTAATTAATTATAATATCTTAAGTTTTACAGTAATAAGGTAGGTAAATCCATCCAGTTACCCTAGGTCTTTATTATGGATTTAATTTACAAGTAGTTATTTACAAGCACTCTGCTCTAAATCCTTTGGCTTCAGGGAAGAACCTGGATCGCCACCAGTCCAGTGTTCCCTTGGCAGCTCTGTGTATGCGAGTTGCCTTCTTCTTGCTGTTTAAAGTCACTTCACACCTTAACAAATAAACATTACAAATAATAATGACGAAATAAGATAAAAGCAATCAAAATGAATAAAGTAGTAGGTAGGTATTTATACACACTTTTCTCAATTTCTCAGTAGTTTTCGTGTCGCCGGTGGCATCAGCATTAATTTCACGTTCGCGTGTCCGTTAGTTCCACCCACCGTTGACTATTGTTAGCTCTTTCTTGGGGCCCTTCAGTGGGCATACTCAGATCGCCATATCTATAGAAAAACAACTTTATTGTATCTAGAAAATATAAATCTAGCACTCATATTACTGAATTTTAGCTAGGCACGTGAAAGTTATGCTGGAAAGATTGTATTTCTCCAAAAAAACCAGCTCAAAATTATTCGTTTAATTTCGAAATTCCTCCACTACATAGTATGTTTATTTTTACTTAACTTACCTTTACATAAATTCTACAATCGGTTTAAACGGATAGGCGCAGGTTCTCATTTTCCTATCGTGGTTAAAATCCAATTTTTTGTGGAAAATTATTCATCAATAATCCTTCAACAAAACATGTTTTGTTATCTGTTGTCATGGCAACAGCTGCGTCAAAGTCGCAATGACAAGAAATAAATAATACAAATTTAAAATCATCATGTTAATTCAGCTTTAAGCACTGTTCTAGGACACTTAAATATAGCAGTGTTATTTTTGACATTTTTGTTATTTCCTACTCTATCTTTTCTATATAGTTAGAAAGGAGCGGCATTCGTTCTTTCATTCATCCATTCATAGAGTGTGAAGTTGGATACGTTAACATGTTCACCAACATGACATCAAAAAACCATCGAATTATCGCTAGCGAGTTAAGTATACGGTAATTGAACTCATGGTATGATTTTAATGCAAACTTCATCGATCCACGTTTAAACTCTATCGACTGTAGTATACGAATACAAGTTTTCGATGGCAACTCATGGTAGAGGCACAGTTAGCACAACTGACGAGCAAGGCAGTAAGTTCTTGTAACTAGCCAGTGGCATCAATTGATAAGCGTATATACGCAGTATTCTCACGGTAGTCCTGAACAATAAAAGCAGTGATCATTATCCATCAGATTCTGGAAGTATTGGGACTCCACGTTCAAGATAGGATCAAATAGCGGCGCATAAAAAAAACCATCAGATTCTGGAGTCTTTGAGATAGGGTACTAAAAAAATTAAAGAAAAAGCCTACTGCTCCTACTTATGCTGTACCACAAGCTTGCTATGTTCTTGTTGAACGATTATTGTTTTCGATGCTACTACAGTATCGGGTGGTGAAGTACTTATACCCTGTGGGCGGAGAATCGGAATAGTGGAAATGAGTAAGGTTCAAGCCATTGAATTGAGCGCTAAATCATTTGGTTATTGGTGCTATTAGATTATTTAACATGAACAAACAAGGAAACTGGAAATTAGATTCTCACTTTTTTAGCTTTTTTTTTATTCTATCAAAATAACTGGTGCTTTCTGTGACTTTATTTTTTAAATCTTATTTGACCTACTTTTTTGGGTTTGTTTTATTTGATTTTAACCGTTAATTTCAGTCAAATTGTACGAAACTTGTAAAACTAAATAGTTAAAAATTTATTGTTACGACTGTCTACAGACAATAGCGAATCAACCTATACAGGCTAATTTACTTGAACCTTATAAATTGGACACAAAGTTCATAATCCTTTGAGAAAATCTGACAATTCGTAATAGTCAGCCATGATCTGTGGAACTGTTAACCTGTAATGTGACGTGTCAGCGTGTCATGACCATTTGCGACCGCGGTTTTAGTGGTTTAGTGCAATGTGTGGCAAATCTGAACGTTATGGGACATTTTGATATCGAAATTCGATTGAATTAGCCCGATTGACAGTTAGGCATAATTCGATAATGTTCGGTTCATTGTGGAAATAAATTGAGATGGGAAATGCAATTGGAAAACAATTCACATAAATTACCTACCATCAGTGAATGCTACTAGTATGTAATAGGTAAAGTGCCTACTGGTGTAACTTTAGGAGTATGCTTATCTCGCTCTTTATAGTTTAGTCCCACGTTAAGTAACTATTAAAATATTTAGGAAATTCAAATAATGCCAGGATATTTTGACACAGTATTATTATCATCACGACTGGTAATTTTTGTGTCTCTAGTTTTAGTCTGGCTCTCGTTATGACATCCCAAATTAGTCTCTGTTTAAAAATAGATTCACGCTAGTAATTATTTGCTTGAACATTGAAATCGAACCAATCAGACTTCAATTTATGTTTGAAATCGTAGCACGTTTCAGTATTGTTTCACGATACTGTCCTTACTCCATTGAGCGTATTCACAAACTCAGATCGAACTTTGACAATAAATACAGGGTAGCATCCAGGCTCTTCCCGCGACCTTTACCAGATCGTCGGTCCACCTAGTAGGAGGCCTACCCACGCTACGTCTTCCAGCCCGTGGTCGCCACTCAAGAACTTTTCTGCCCCAACTGCCATCGTCTCTACGAGCTATGTGCCCCGCCCACTACCACTTGATTTTAGCAATTCTGCGAGCTATGTCGGTCACTTTGGTTCTCCTGCGGATCTCCTCATTTCTGATTCGATCACGCAGGCAGGGCAGGTGGGCAGGCCTCCTACTAGATGGACCGACGATCTGGTAAAAGAAGAAGACGAAGACGGGAAGAGCCTGGATGCGGGCAGCGCAGGACCGTGCATTGTGGAAAACCATGGAGAAGGCCTTTGTCCAGCAGTGGACGTCATTTGGCTGAAACGAACGAACGAACAGGGTAGCAAGTATCAACTACACGAGACGAGAATAGCCCAAATTTCCCTGTAGATGGCTAGTTCCAGAGTTGACTGGCTAAACACCCGGACAATGAATATTCATGAACACCATAATCGTGTTTAGATCACCAAACAAGCTTGCTCGAAGCCATTATTGTTTTCAGTGTAACTATGATTCCGAAACCCCTTGTTTTACGCCATTAAGTGTTATCTAATTGGAACCATCGGTAGCTTGTTTAGTGGAGTTTCAACTATCATGCTGCCGGCCGCCGACTCTGCTGTACATTGCGCAACGGTAGCCATGTCTACACTTTGATTTGCGCTCGGGTGTGTACGTTGAATGACGTTGGTTACAAATTTTGGTAAAAAAATATTACTAGTTCTTACCTAGGCTAATTTCGCCTTGTCTATTGTTTTTTAATTAATAAATGTTTATTTTTTTCCTCGATATTTACTCAGTGAACAAATGAGTAAGCATCACTTATGTCTAGTTTCGCGGCAGCGTGGTTGGCTAAGTTCTATTAAATATCATCTTCAATAGGTAAACTTAGGTCAGAAATGGACTTAGTAGTACAAACATCTAACTGCCAAATGTTTACTGATAATCCAGTAATGTCCACAATTACCCCAAATTTTGGATTTACTGTCTAGTGTCTACCAGATAAGTGTTAACCCAACTAGTAGTTAGTTAGAAGAGCCAAAAGACATTACAATTAGGGTCCCATTAAATTCAGTACATTTAGGGCGTAATAAATTATATAATGTCGCTGCGGTGTTCCATTTCTGCTTTAGTGGAGAATTTTAGTACATTTGAGGTGGTGCCTAGACTATTAATGAGATCTTAATGACTCATTGGGTTAATTTAAACGAATTTCGCCAAAAGGAAGGCAGAAGTTTTAAAGAAAATGTGACGACGACGAAGAAAGTCCTCTCGGGTATTTTAACGGTCAATTTAACAGCTCTTTCATGGTGAGATAAGACATTATTTTTGTTCCAAATTAGAATCTATTATTTGAAGTAATTTAATATCGGCGTGATCTATTCATAAAAATATACCATCAAAATGCAATTAAGAACTGCCTCTACACTTATACTATATATTACTTACTTTTCTACCTAAGTTTATATTTGATTACTTTTTTGATAATACGAGTACCTACGGTACGGTACGGTACGGTGATTGTTCTGGAAACACTGATGGTTACAGAATTTTTGCACTTTAACTAATGTAATACAATGTAAATAATATTTTCAAAACATTATTCTTAAACTCAAATCATTATTTTTAGTCGGAGGACACACACGTGTCAATTAAATACTTCGTGAGGGCCGAAAATCACATGGGAGTAGTCACGAACAACAACCAGTTTATAAAAAGAATCAAGCAGTTTATTTAGTTGTTTTTCATTACACAAACGAGCAGACAATGTGTTTACTCCGCGTAATAACGTTAAAAGGCATGCAGGAATGCATTTGGTCCATTCAGTTTTATTTGCGGAGTGACTCGCTGGGCTAAGTGACGCCAAGGGACTGCTGCGAGGGCTGCCATTAAGTTAAAATGCTTCCTGTCACCGCAGCTTAAAGATAACAGATAGTACAGAGGAAGCACTTAAAGCTTTACACTGTTGCGTCTGATGTAGGTGCAATAAGGGCTTTCTAGCAACATTAAAAAAGTTTTGTTGACTATACAGACATTGGATATTCCGGTGGTTACGTCTTGCCTCTGTAGCCGAATGCCTAATAAAGAGGCCAGTAATAATATTTTCACTAATTTGTGTTTATGGTATCCTTGGAATCCGTGTTCTTAAATACTTAGTTAAATAAAATGTCTTTCTCATGAAAATCAGAGAGAGATGCTTTAATTCCTTTGGAGGTAGACCAGTAGGCCTAAGATACGCGCCGTGATAACTTTTATCGACGTCAAAATGTATGGGCAAAATCGATAAAATGGCGTGATAACCGCTTATCGCGACGCGCATCTTAGGCCTACAGGTGTACTATGCTATAATTGTATTAAGTATTATTGGTATGTATTGTCCATTATTGGTGGTACTGTCTTTATAACGACTTCGGCAAGGACTCTCTCTTCATTTATACTTTCGTCACGCCTTTTCAAGGAAGACGAAATAACACGTCGCTCGCGCTCTGCTACTAAGCGTCAAGTGGACACTCCAAAAAGTTCTAAGAAAACCAAGTGACCTGCTTGTTCTCCCTGACCTACGCCAGCGTCCTCGAGTTAATGTAATTTCACGAAAACTTCTCCCTAATTTGATAAAGGCCGCGAAATAAACAATGGATGGCGTAAGTTTTATCTCTAGTTTCCCGATGACACTCAGATTTTTCCTCAACGTCCTGCGGAATCTCGATTTACTTCGTCATAAACTTTTTCGGCAACTACAAACTTTTTTCCATGTTTTGGTAAGTGCGAAATGCCAAAATAAGTTGGTACCTACCTTTGAAATAGTAAAATTGGTGCTTGAAAAATAATGCTGTAGTTCAGTGGCATTTTATTTCAATGTAGGCAGAAATAAACCTTTTTTAACTAAATAATCTACACCAATAAAATGCCGTTTACCTACCAGATAGGTACAGTCATTATGGTAAGGTTTGTAAGTTTGTTTCTAAAAAGTACTCGTTATATGTATCTGGAGAACTATAATGATGATTTGGTTTTGAAAATTATTTCACCAGAAGATAGAAGAAGTATTAAGCTATAGTTGTAGTTATATGTGTTCATGAATGACTATAGGCTTCCATGACAGACTGAACGCGGGCAAAGCCGCAGGCAAAAGCTAGTCAGAAACGATGATTTCCTCGCTTACGAATCTACTTAAATCTATTTTGATCTATCCGTGAATTGTGAATCAGTTTCACTGAGCTAGTCATATTCTAGCTCACAATTCACGTCGGACGTTGTGAACGAATTGGTACGGCAACTCATGTGAAGTGAATACGGCGCTATTAGGTAAATGGCATTGAGCTGGTATCGACTGTCAGTTATTTGGTAACAAAGAACCCACTCTGCATTGTGCTCGGGGAAATTGACACTTATTGGAGGCCTGATGAAGGGTGAAAAGGTTTGTCTGTTTTTATATTAGCAAGATGTTATTCGAGGAAGTATAGTCAGGATCTGAAATGTTCTTATCACAGAAAATTTATAAACATTTTTCGATTTGCGTCAGAAAAAGTCAATGACAAAAAAGTTTTCAACTGTTTTTATAAGATTAGGGACTGACTTTTTAATTCAGTAATTAAGTTTTTATTGCGTGTGGCGAATGTTTAAATGAAATAAATCATTATTTCGTTCCTCTAGGGTCTAAAATAAGCTTTTGATCAAACGTTTAAGTTTAACACTAGCAGCTAACGGTCTTATAGTTTAACTTTGTATTTCATCTACTAGCGCTATGATGGATCGCACCTCCTTCGAAGTAGCTGACAGATCTAATTCAGACCCTTTGAGAATTGTATTTGAGTTAGAGTGGAGGTACAGTCGGTGCCAATAGAATAACGCAATCTTAAATATCTATCGAAATATAGAGTTAAATTTTATAGTGCAGTTAAATGTTATTTTCCACTGAAATTAAATATTGTATTTTTCAAATCAGTAGATAGGTATGTGAGAATGTTAATAATAATATATATTTTATAAAATTGCTGTGATATATTCACGCGGACTGTACTTACCTTTTTATTGAATTAACCTGCTAATGGCCGCGTCGCCCTTAAGGAACAATATTTTGGTCTCCCTTATCTATTAAATAAATTACTTTTATAATTTTTTAGCAATTATAAAATAAGAATATTTAGATTTAAGTGATGCCCTAAAGTTAATTATCTATGAACTGGAAAACTACTGACTGACTGATTTTCTTTTGTCATCAATAGAATAATCCACAATGTAAAGTTCATAATAGTGATGTAGTTTGCCCTTTTATTTAATTGGTCTATTCTTGTGGATTGGTGGTCCATTTTTGATGACGTCACAATTGACTATTTTCACGCAGAAAAAGTTGCAAGCACAAATAGCGTAGTTAAACATAAAATAATATTTATTCTGAATTTTGGCGATAACCAAAACTTTGCGCATTGAATTCGATAATACAAACGTCTGTTTGCGACAAACACCTACATTATTGGACCGCACAAGATATTGCAATTTTACGATACGAACATTCTGCGTCAACTTTTGAAGAGTGTTTCTATAAACTGCTTGTAGGCAAAGATTAGAGTGGCAGAACCATCAGTCTAAACAAGTCTTTTCAAAGCGAGAGTAAATAGGCACTTTACAGGGTAGATATGTACCATCCTAGACTGCATCTCACTTAACATTAGGCGCGATTGCGGTCAAATACCTGCCTTGCCTTGCATAAAAAAACATAAGCTTGATTTAAATAAAAATAATGTTAAGGTGATGATGAAACGTCCGTATTTTGGTTATGCCCTTGCTTCATTTAGAGTAGGCGCACACCGTTGATTTTTCGTCGGCCGATAGTTTAGTCGGGCAGTTGATCAGTATGGGCATGTATGGGAGTGCGCACACTACACCGATTCGATTTGGCCGATTTTTCCTACAATTTAAAATCGGGCACAACTATCGCCCAACTAAAAATCAACGGTGTGCGCCGCGCCTACTCTTAAAACTCACGCTTTGAGTCTCAAAATGCCTTCAAGATTTAAGTACCTACTAATTTGTTAACAACCTACTTAAGATCCAAATATGACTATGAAAATAACTTGACACTTATAAAATGTTAGGGGTTTTGCTTTATTGATAAGAAAATGACTAAAAATAACAAGAAACGTATTATTTCACAGTCTTCTTTACACCTTTGTGTCTAATTCACTATGGCTTGTTGGACAACCTGTTTAATTATGTAAGATCTCCACGTAAAGCCTCTGCATTTCTTTATTCTTTGCATACAGAAAGCAAATACTACAGGGATCTAATAAAAATCCAAGCGTCCTGTCGGGGAGTGCACATAAAATTGTCTCACCATCTGCGGCCGGCGTCAACTGACCGCAGACAGGCGATAAACAACTCTGGTTTTACATAAACTTTCAGCAAATAATATGAGGATACGTAAGTCTCTATTGTTCTTCAAGAGAAAATACATAAGTTTATATTCTTCTTTGAGTATTCGTTTAATTAAGAAGTCTCTATTCGAAGTCCACGCTCAAAACTTGAACTCAAGACACAATAAACTCTAACATGTGATTCGTGTTTATTTTGAATTTGGTCTATCAATTTTAGTTTAAATCTGGTTTTGAGTGCTGTTTTTGTAATAAGATGATATCTTAGTAGTTGCCATAAAGATTGATAGAAATAAATCACACTCGGTGGTTCAGGATCATAAGAGAAAAGCTCAAAATTCAACCTCAAGCGATTAAGGCTGGGTTGCACCATCTTACTTTGACTTTAACAAACTTCAAAAATATGTCAAACAAAATACACCGATAATCGTTATAGTTACGATTAGAGTTAGATGGTGCAACTCAGCCTAAGGCTTTTTAATTTTTATATTTAGACCAATCACAAGACAGAATCTAACACTAAGATTGAATCTAGGATTATGACTTACCTTAGTATTTGCGATAGAATTTAACGTCATGTATCAAGGCGTAGTGAGTAGACTACTTGAGCTCAGAATTTTTAGTAGGTACAGAATACAGCAGTAACCTCTGCACGAGGTTAATAAAGTCTGAGAGTCCTAGCATAATGCCATCTGCTTCGTGGCATAACATGTCAAGCGGTTCTGAGAAAAGCTGATACTGCACAAATTAGAAAGAGTGCAGATGCGATCTATGACGATGATGAGTCAAAAACAGTGAATATTTCAGAGACTTAGAGCGATATTAAAGATGATGCGATCTTCCCATGCTCTATGCCTTTTCTGTTATTCCTTGAAGAACTTGGGGTCCAATTTTCTATAAAATTACGAAAAAACGTAATGCATGTTTTGTCAGCTAACCTTTGGGAAAAAATAATAATTTGGCGATGATTAAAATACAATTAACGTTAGTCTAATCTTTTCAGGGAGTGAATTTCAAACCCATCATCATCATCATTTTCAGCCATAAGACGTCCACTACTGAACATAGGCCTTCTCCAATGATTTCCACAATGGCCGGTTGGTGGCAGTCTGCATCCAGCGCCTTCCCGCTACCCTTATGAGGTCGTCGGTCCAGCTTGTGGGTGGGCGTGACGCTGCGCTTTCCGGTACGAGGCCAAGGCCATAGTTAGTAGCTATTCTCTGAGTGTGTTGGTACAGAAAATTAGGATTAGCTCAGCTTGTTAACTCGCACTGCATCAAAATGAAAACTACTTACCCCCATTTTCATCTACGTAGGGTGTGATGGAGCGTCCGCTCATTCTCATTTTCGCGCGCGTTGGCAGGCTAATTTCCGAGTAAATCATACGTGATCAAATCAAAATGTGTTCGTTGCGAGTTGGGACCATATTGCCCTCATTGCCCAAGGTGACAGCCGCCTATATTGCCCATGGTGACGGTACCCTTTGTCCGCGTTCGGATTCCGTTGCTATTGTAAGTTTTGAATCTTTGATTAAATGGTTTCTTAAATCCTCTTGAGGTTTGTCTAGAAACTATTGTTCTCTATACAAATAAAATAAACGTTTCTTATACTAGATAAGCATCCACAACTTAATCTCAGCCACGCACAGATAGTGAGTGTGGTAAGTATGCGGCATTTTAGTTTGATGTACCTATCTAGCCAATAAATGAATCTGCAGTATTATCTTAAATTGAAATGTTATTTTACATCAAATTCTTGTTTTTCATGCTACTGAAAAAAAATATAACAGGCCACTTTGACTACTTTATTATAAAAGTTAAAGAAGTTTTGTGATCATCCTCAAACATGTAGAAGCTAAAGCCGTTGTTAAATTCATGAAATGTGTTTTGCTAGATTGTAATTTAACTGCATATAAAACATACCTATTTCTTTTATTTAATGAATACTTTTTAAAATAATTCTATCCAGCAGATGGGATAAATGAAGCTTCTATGCCTTCATTAAAAAGATTTTAGTATATTTCAAAGTTTAATATTAAGCTTCATTTTGAACCGCAAGAATTCCCATTGCGGTTCATACGCCTCATCCCAACTAGTCCCAACTATCCCAACTAATATTATAAATGCGAAAGTAACTCTGTCTGTCTGTCTGTCTGTTACGCTTTCCCGCTTAAACCTCGCAACCGATTTTGATGAAATTTGGCATAGAGATAGTTTGAGTCCCGGGAAAGAACATAGGATAGTTTTTATCCCGGTTTTTGAAACAGGGACGCGCGCGATAAAGTTTTTCTGTGACAGACAAAATTCCACGCGGGCGAAGCCGCGGGCGGAAAGCTAGTAGCTCTATAAAAGTGGCCAATGGAGTTTAGTTTCCATAATTAGGTAGGTAGGTATTTCTGTTTTAGTAAAGGCACTATAGCTGAGTACAGAAGAACATAGGTACGTAGGTACTAGAGTAATTTAAAAAATGGAATACAAACGATGCATTTGCTGAACTCAAGGATAACTCGGAAGCTTTTATATTATCTTCTCAGTTTCGAGAGCAAAGCCTCATGCGACTGGAGTGTTTGCACTTTATTTAAACCAGCCAGTGCTGTTTTAGGAGGTGAACTTCTAAAAAGTGCTTCGCTTCAAGTTTCTAAAGAAAAGAGCTCGTAAATAAATTGAATTTTTAAAAGGACCCTGGAGTTTTTCACAAGCGGGTCGTCAAAGAACTTTATTTGCAAGCAGTAAACGCCAATGAATGGTTTTAGTACGCTAAGTGGGTATTCTGGATGGGTCACGAGATCATCACGTAATGGTTCTTTGTCTAGAATGTTCTGTGCTATAGGTAAAGGTGCCTCGAAAGGAATATAAAAGTCTGGCATTGTTTAAGTTAAACGTCCGTTAAGTGGCGTGAATGTGTTTTTAAGTTGCTGTGAATAAATGAAGAAGAGTGTGAAATTGTTATGAAAAAACTCACAAGGTGGATCGGCGACCTCATAAAGGTAGCGGAAAAGCGTTGGATGCAGGCCGCTACCAACCGGACAAAATGAAAATCAGGGAATCGGGAGGTTTGTGTTGTTCAGCAGTGGACGTCATGTGGCTACCAACCGGGCAAAAGAAAATCATTGGGGGAGGCTTATGTTCAGCAGTGGATGTCTTGTGGCTGAAATGATTACGTTTATTACAAAATAATCACACATAATTGTGTCAGTGATTAACATTATACAAAGTGCTATGTTTTAGATTACTACTTAGATTTACATTCAGAAATTATAACTTCATAATTTTAAGTGAAACGGATGGCATCTTCGTCTGCCGCATTAAGAGATTGTGGTAGGTATAAAAGCATATTTCCCACTTCCCACCAACACATTAGCAGACTGATTATTGTCGTTACGATACGCTAACAGGATCAATGCCATCCCGTAATGAAATGCAAACAGAAGCGGTTTCCTTATGGCCCCCATTAATCTTTGGTTGCTTCACTTTTTCTGCGGCTTCCACAATTTGTACAGAGATTTTTCATGATTTCCCTCATACATTTTCCTTGTTTGCTCACATATAATGTATGTTTTTATTTTTACATCCGCTGATTCGGTTAGCAAATGACTTTTGGATTCGGTGCAACATATCCTGCGGGTTTTATTCGGGAATTTGATTATTCCGAATTGGTTTCCAATTGGATATGAATGGGTCCACAGCGTGCGTCTGTGTAAAGAATAATATCGGAATATGTGATTCAAACTCGTGGTGGTAGCTGGTGTTTCACAAACGAGTGTTTCGAGCAAACATTTTTGGAATGTCTTTGTTACAACTTAAAGTTTTATTGGGTTAAAAACTACGAATAACTACGAGTATATTAATACTTACTTTAAAATCTCGTTAAAGAATAACTTTAAACAACCCCAATATAATGAGTGTTTCAGGAAGCTGTCTTACCGAAGTAATACTTTACTCTTTGAAGCTGTCGAATTTTGAAGAAGTCGCATAAATTGTTGTTTCTACTGTATGTCAAAGAATAAAAGAGGGAAGAAGCTTGGTTTGATATTCTTACTTTTGTCAGACAAACTTCTGAATTCAGTGATTGCGTATACCTACATGGCCACATTCATTTGGTATAATTAACTTTAGGTACATGGACCAAGTAATATAGTAGTGCAGGCACATCAAGTAATATTAATCAATTTATTGAAATTGAAATTTTAGTTGAAAGAAAATCTTTCATACTAATTCTTGAGATAAAACATTTGTTCTACATTCCCAAATCAAGCCAATTTCCATCCAGACGTCCCTTTGTAGACTTGCGCTTATTTCCGGAGTCATGAAATCGACCCGGACTCAAACAATCAAAGCCTAATGGCAATAATCAAGGACAGCCTTCAAACAAAGGACAGGGAAGTTAAATGGGGCTGTTTTATGCGGCCGAGAAGTGTGGGGCTACAAATTGAATAATTATACGGGGCTATTGTCCCCGGATCGCCGCTGACCCCGGAATCACTGGGGCGGTGTCGAAGCTGGCGTAAGGCTCGAAATTGAAATCTGATGTTTGTGAGTCAAGCTCAAAAGTGTTGATTAGGTCAGTCTGTGATTTCACTTGCCTTAAGCCTCGATAAAAAGTAAATTAAACCCATTAAATTAAAGACAGTTTAAGGGCACAGATTAGCGTATAAGAGATGCGCGTCCTGTAGCTTATGCTCATACTAATGACTGTAGATAGATACCTATACGAGCACTTGCAATCCAACTAACGACGCTTCGAAGGGAATGCGTTACCTTTATTAAAATGAAATGTAAAATGCATTATGCATCAGAAAAACACTGTTTGTAGAGCTTTTCAAAGTTAGTCCGAGTATACACCGTGTTACTTTGCATTCTTGCCATATTCACAGAGATAAAAGTAGGGAACAATACCTATTATTTAAGATAAACAAGAGACTCCCATAAAGAAAGTACACTAAGATTTTAGTAAATTTGGTTTTTCAGTACAAATTGGAATAAACCCATTTTGTCTCGCACGTTCTACAGGTGCAAGTGGAATAAACCTAGTGGGCGTGGCCTAGTTCTTAATAATCTGTTGTTTTATGGCTCTAGGTACCAGCCTTTTTATCCAGTCATAGTAATCCCATCAAAAACAATACTTGTCAAAAAAACCAAGTCTCGCAACTCAGTTGTTCTACGGTAAAAAGTTGTGAGATCCATGTAATACCAAGTCCAGGCCAGGAAATCTTTAACGTTTTACATAAATATATTGACTTGGCCATCGCACTAAATAATGTAATTTACACGTGTTTTCATGCGATGGCCAAGTCAATATATATTTAGTCGGCCGTTTGGTGTAGTGGTTCAGAACGGACTACTATGCCAAGAGGTCCCGGGTTCGATTCCCGGCCGGGCAGAAATTGAAATGATGAATTTTAATTTCTGTGACGGGTCTGGGTGTTACTATGTATAATATGTATGTATTTAAAAAAAAAAAAAAGTATATAAGTAGTATATCCGTTAAGCTAGCACCCATAACACAAGCATTAAGTTGCTTACTTTGGGGCTAGCTGGCGTTGTGTGAAAAGTGTCCAAAGATTTATTATTATTATTATTATTCCTTTATTCATCTTACTTTCTTATTTTTAATTTTTTCTTTTTACAATGTAATTATTATCAAAAAATAAAAATACATTATAAAAACAAAAATCTTAAAAATAGTTAACCCGCTGGCAGCGGAGCAGGGCCCAGGCTACCGGTGGTCAGGGTCACAGGCTGAGGAACCTCCGGACAATGCGTGCCGTGCTGAGGATCACCGCCTTTTGAATCTGACCCTTGAGCCAACCATCTAGCGAGAGCTTCTTTAGATGTTGGTCGAAGCTCTTCGCTATTAGCCCGTTTGCCGAGACAACTATCGGGACAATGATCGTCGAGTCAACATCCCACATGGCGGTCACCTCGTGGGCCAAGTCAAGGTATTTGCTTTGTTTTTCCTTTTCGGCCTTCACGAGGTTTTCGTCATGCGGGATGGTGATGTCAACGAGCACTGCCCGACGTTGGGATCGATCAACCACCACAATATCAGGTTTATTACAGACAATAGTCCTGTCTGTGATGATAGACCGATCCCAATAGAGCAATGCATGACCATTTTCAAGAACTGGCACCGGCTGGTACTGGTAATATGGCGACTCAGATTCAAGAAGGCCGTACTGAAGAGCAAGTTGCTGGTGGATGATTCTGGCTACTAGGTTATGCCTGTGCAAATACTCACCGTTAGCAAGATGCGAACAACCAGAAATTATATGCCTGAGTGACTCTCCGGGACGGTGGCATGCTCGACAAATGTCGACCGTACCGTCTCTCAGGATATATTTTCGATAGTTGTTCGTCATCATTACCTCGTCAGCAATTGCACAAGCAAAACCCTCGGTTTCCCCGAAGAGGTCACCGAAGCGTAGCCAGTTCACCGAGGCGAGGAGGTCCACATCGGGACCTGTTAGGGTCCGATAGAACCTCCCGTGCAGCTCCTTGCTCTTCCATACGTCCTTCCGATCTGCGACGCTCAGTACCTTTGGCTTGCGCCAGTTCTCGTTCGCCAAGGAGAGCGGCGTGAGGCCTTTGTCAACTGCCACAACATCGCGATGCATTCCGCACTCATTGGTAAGGAAATAATCCCTGAGATTGCACACTTCACGGTTGTGGAGGTTCTTGGCATTTAGAAAGCCTCGACCTCCCCACTTCCGTGGAATGTACAGTCTCATTACAGATGAGCGCGGATGTAACATGCGATGTTGTGTAAGCTGCTGACGTACCTTCCTATCCAGGGCATCAAGCTCAGTCTGAGTCCATCTTAGTATGCCGAATGAGTATATTAGTAGAGGCATTACCCAACCGTTGAAAGCTCTTGCTTTGTTGCCGCCAGACAAAAGGCTATTAAGAACTTTTGTCAGACGGCTACAAAAGCGTTCTTTCACCGATTTTTTGATGTCTTCTACCGATATACCTAACGATTCTGACATACCAAGATACTTATAGGTCTCAGTTTCGGAGAGAGATTTGAGTGTCATTGTCTCAGAAAGTTGTAAATTCGGAGAATTCACAACTTTTCCCCGCTCTACATGTAAGACCGCACACTTGTCTACACCAAACTCCATCCTGATGGCGTTGCTAAATACCTGTGTGGTTTTTAGCAACTTCACCAGGTCTTGTCGTTTTGGTGCGAACAACTTGAGATCATCCATGTAGAGCAGGTGACTAATGACCTCACCCCCTCTTCGAAGCCGATAACCAAGCCCTGAATCCTTTAACAGAGTGCTAAGAGGATTCAGTGCTAGGCAGAACCATAAGGGACTCAAACTGTCACCCTGGAAAATGCCTCGCTCAATCCTTATGAGGTTCAATGGATCAGGAGACCTCTCACTACCACCTGGCTGCCGAAGGACTGTAGTCCACTGCCCCATGCATGAGCTTAAAAAGGATCTCAGAGTTGCATTTACCTTATACAACTCTAAAATCCTCTCTAGCCATGAATGAGGCACCGAATCATAGGCCTTCTTATAGTCAATCCATGCAGCAGAGAGAGCTTTCCTGCTCCGTCGAACTTGTTGGCTAATGGTCATGTCTATGAGGAGGAGCTCTTTAGTACCACGAGACCCAACCTTACATCCATTCTGAGCAGGGGCCAAGATATTGTTCGCGACAATATGCGTATTAATTTTTGTGGTCAGAATAGATGTAAGGAGCTTGTAGATGGTAGGCAAGCATGTAATCGGTCTGTAGTTTTTTGGGTCCATGGTACTACCAGATTTGTAGAGCAAGGTGGTGACACCGGTAGTCATGAAGGCTGGAAGGGAACCGAGCTCGAGGGCTTCTTGGAATTGTGTCGCTAAACGGTCATGTGAGCATCGAATCCACTTAATCCAAAAGTTGTGCAATCCGTCCGGCCCAGGGCTTTTCCAGTTCTGGGCCGTACTGATTGCACTACTAACGTCTTCGGGATCTATAACAATAGACCCCATGGATTCGATGGACTCACATTCACGCTCAATTACACGCATCCAATCACCCTCAGTGTGCTCAACGGGCATCGACCAAATGCCACGCCAGAAATCAATCATGGTATTGACATCTGGCAGCTGCCCGTCGCTCACACGTTGATCAGCTCCCTCCCATCTCCGGTACACCTTCCTCTGGTCACTTTGGAAGACACGATTTTGCCAGTATCTGTTCACGCGCTCTTTGTAGCGACGAATACGGTTTGCCCATGCATAGACTTTTTGCTTTAGGTAGTCAATGCGTTCTGTGACACAAGTCATGTAGTCCTGAGGTAGAACGCCAGTCCCAGCAAAGGCTTGCGCCACAAACCGCATGACTCGGGGACGATTATTTCCCCGTCTAAAACAAATTAGCTTTGCAATGAGAGTTCTGAATGCATTAATACGCCGCTCGATCCGTATTTGCCACGCGGGTGCCATTCCGGCAGGACGCGTTGCTCTGTCCGAGTCTGGGAACTGGACACCAGCAACACGACAAACCGCAATGGCACCACAATACAGGATCGAGTGGGTATCAAATAAATTTGTGCTAGTCCGCATATACGGAATTAGCAATGCATTCAGAGCTCCCATTAACGCCAAATTACGTCTATGAGTGGGCAAACGCGGTAGTCGAGGCCTTGAATCTGACGTGAACCGATACTGACCAATAGTGTCCTCCAAAGCCCTCCTCAATCGCTCACTCACCTGGTAACTTACACTACTCGGCAAACCCTCCTCTTCACCACCAGAGTCTACCCTCGCCGCTTGTGGTGTCGATGACGACACCGTAGGCGACGACGAGGCAGGGGGCTCTGACGTCAAGAGGGGAGTTGTCCGAGCAGGCATCGCCTCCAGGCGGAGTCGATCAAGTACAGACTGGTCCAACAGCTTGCACCGTTGAATAGCCCGCACTTGATCCGACAGTCGTTGTGCAGAAACGGTGATGGTCGGCTCAAGGTTCTGAAACAAAGGCAGGATCCGATCACGATACGCAGTCAGGACGGTTCCCCGTTCTGTAGCCCCATAATAGGCGCGCATGCAGTTTTCATTCATGGTTTGAGTCCATCGCATGCGGCGCACTACACCACCGGTAGCGGGGGCCGTGCGCGAGGCAGGTTGCCTCGCTGACCCCAAGCGTGCCGGCAGCGGCGGACGTCCCCGTCGCGCAGGTCGTGGTGGCGGCGGCGGCGTCGTTGGCCCGCCCTCGTCGCTCGACGCGCCCGTGTCAGGGGGAGTTACAAACTCTTCGCCCGACGAGGAGCGCGGAGACGATGACGAGGACAGGGCCGGAGGGGGTGGAGGGCGTGCGCGCAGAATCATAATGTGCTGCCTGCCAAGGCAACGTCCATGTCGTTGATGCAGTTGACGAAATACATTTTTCCGGCACTCATGTATTCAACAAAAGTTATGTTCATCAGATTTTCGTTTCTCCTCGCCAGCTTCTCTTGCATTAAAGCTGTCGCTAACATAATATAATCACTATTTACTAGCTGCAGCTCGATTCGAGGGTATGACATTTCTTTGTCGTGCCTATTACACAAACACGATTTAGTCTGTTTGATAACACTGTACCTATTATTTTTCACAAACATAAATAAATTAGGGAATAACCCGATTTAGATAAGATTTTAACAATTAAATGTCCATATTTTCATAAAATTATTCAGGAAAATTTACAAACAAGACATGACATTGGCAGGTGACATTATTATTATTATTATATATTTATGTAAAACGTTAAAGATTTCCTGGCCTGGACTTGGTATTACATGGATCTCACAACTTTTTACCGTAGAACAACTGAGTTGCGAGACTTGGTTTTTTTGACAAGTATTGTTTTTGATGGGATCTCATTTCTTTTTGTATTTTGTAGACAGCAGTTATGTATCTAGAAAACTGGACCGAAATTGAAAAATTTTACTCGACTTGGCGGTTGCACTACCGTGCCCCCAAATCTCATTTCTTTTTGTATTTTGTAGACAGCAGTTATGTATCTAGAAAACTGGACCGAAATTGAAAAATTTTACTCGACTTGGCGGTTGCACTACCGTGCCCCCAAATATTTTAGTTTTTCCTTGATTCATACACCAAACACTACTTATATTCCAAATTTGAAGCTTCTAGGTCTGCTAGAAGTGCCTTAGAATTTTGATGATCGGTGAGTCAGTGAGTCAGTCAGTGAGTGACAAAATTAAGTAACTTTGACCCGTTATAATTCCTAAACTACTGGTTCAAATTGAATGAAATTTTAAATATACCGTGTCTTTACAATGCCTGCATAGCTAATGAAAATTCAGCCTTCTAGTTTTATCCACAACGAAGTTACAGGCAGTCGAAAATGGCCTGAATTGCTTCGAGAAAAGGATGGTACGGCCGTGCCGCTTTTTTGCTCGACTTGGTGGGGGCACTGCCGTGCCCCCAGATTATTTTAAAATACTCTTCAGTTGATTTCAGATTTTCCTTTCTACTTTACGGGCTTAGGACCGTCAAAAATACGTAATAATTATTAGGGTTTTTATTAATTTTAACATTGTACCCTATTTTTACAAATTAACAAATTAAGTATAAAATGAAATCACCTTATTCACAATTAATTATTTATTTATAAGTTCCTACTTACAAAGTTTACGTACTGCGAAGCAAGTGTTCAAAGTGTCCTCCTTTCTGATGAAGGCACAGTCTAGCACGGCGAAGCGTAGGTTTTTCGCTTTAGTTTTCGCAACACATAAACGTTTTGTCTCAGAGTTTCACTAAAACAATCCTTTCGTGTAACGCGTTTACACTGTTTATCTCTTCTGCGCATACCAGTCGTTTCAAGTCACTCCAAAAATCCATTGGTGTCAGGTCCGAGGATCGTGGTGGCCAAGCTACTGGACCACTCGTCCAATCCACTGTTCACCAAACGTATTATTCGCGCACTTGACGTCCTTATTGTGGGGGAGCACCATCCTGCTGGTAGTAGAGCATTTGGTGTAACGCTAAGGGTACGTCATCAAGCATTTCGTCTAAGACGTCTTGCAGACACTCCAAGCACCATTTTGATTAAATTATTCGTTGTTTGAATACACTTCAGACATTTTTGTATTATTTATAACGTGATTTGTGATTGATGGATTTCTCAGTTTTTTACAAGTGTCAAAAAGACATTTTAAAGACAATAGATTGCAATAGATATAGTTCCAAAATAGTGAACTGTCCTATCGATGACATTGACAGTGGGGCGCCACCGTCAATACCGGATCGCTGGTTCCGATTTTTGCCATGTTGGAAACCATATAGTTGAACGATGGTAGCGCCTCCCTGTCATTGAGTTTGGTGGGACAGTTCAGCGTGGTTCATCTATATTTAAAAATACAATAAAAAGTAAAAAAGTCTCCATCGCCATCGCCAACAAGTGATGTGCATGCGTTACGATAATTAGTGATGTGTTTAACAGATTGTCGATAAAATAAAATAGTAAAGATAAAAAAAAATTTTTTTCGGGCATTATTTTTTTACGGATTTGTGTTCAGTATCAGTAATATAGTAACCTCTGTAAATATGGCAAGAATGCAAAGTAACACCCTGTATATGACTTTTTCACGGATTTGAATTGAAAGCAGAACGATGGTCAATTAGGTACAACTAGGTACTTCGGATTGATATTTTACGGATTTGATAAGCTTAGTGGGTCTAAAAATTCTCGTTCAGTCACTCGCTAAACTTACCCCTTATTAGGGGATATTGTGTAGTACCTAAAACATAAGCGTGCAACTACAGTTTACAATTCTGTGACAGTTTTCCCTCCCAGCATTGTCTAACTGGAGTGAATGCAATCCATCAGCCGATGCGGGTAGTTCATTAAAACGCTCGAATAGGGGAACGGAGACCAGATGAATTTGACGCTTACTTAATTGCTAGTACACTTTATTTGACTTTAGGCTTTATAAACACTACTGCCACTTGTTTTCTTTTTCTGCCGAATCAACGAAGGATACAGATTCTAGATTCAGCAAACTGCATTATCAAATACATACTAATGATTGATTATGAGAGCAATTTCTCTCTAACTAACAATATTAATATGCTTGGACATTTTACACTGCGCCTCGAGTCCCAAACTAAGCAAAGCTTGTACTATGGGTACAGACAACGGATATAAACATACTTAAATACTTTTTTTTGTAAATACATACATATTTATACATAGTAACACCCAGACCCGTCACAGAAATTATTTATCATTTCAATTTCTGCCCGGCCGGGTATCGAACTCGGGACCTCTCGTCATAGTAGTCCGTTCTGAACCACTACACCAAACGGCCGACAATGCTGAAATCGTTACAATTCAACTCTTACTTCTATATTTATATTTAAGTTCTGTAAGGCTTAATAATGTCTTACTCACCGTTTCCTATCACAAATCAAACTATATCTACCTATTTAAAGAGAATATTATTATGTTGTAGAAAAAGGTAGCAGTCAAACGAAACTCGTTGCTTGACGATATAGTTTTATTAGTTTCAGTTTGTGTTGTTTTGAAAAACTAGGTTTTCTTTTCTTTATATTTACGAGATGAACAGTTATTTTTGTATCAAGTCGCACCCACTTATCTATCAGAAGAACTACTCTTTTATTTCCATTGATTCTCTCCGATTCTTCAGTTCACTTTATTTGCAATAAAAGTAACTGACAACTTCAGTGTGATTGCTTTCCAATTTCCTCTTAGCGTTCTATCTTTCTTGTCCAATAAAATAATACAAATCTACGATTGCAGATCGTTTGTAATCTTGATTGTTTTCCTTTGAATCTTTTTTGAAAAATAACAACTATATCCTAAAATAATCCAAATCGGTTAAATAGGTACATATATTAAACACGGACAACTGCAACTTACAGGAAGAAATTCAATAGTCCATTATCCTTTGAATTAAAATAAGTATCACTGACAAACTATGTCATAGTTTGTGTAGGTACTTCGTCGACTATAAAATTTCAATCTTATTTATTTTCAACGAGATAAAATATTTCGAAGAAGTACTAATATCAATCATAATAAATGTTTAGATATCAAAGATATGAAGAGCCATAAAATGATATTTACTACAAATCTCTCCATATAAGGAAAAAACAGAACTTTAAACCTACGGAACGTTCTTGTAAAACTTCAGCTCGTACAGCTCTTTTATTCAGAGGAAACTGATTTATCTCACACAATCAAGTTGTGGAAAGAACAAGTTACTATTTTTACAGCGGCACCGCTCTCGGCGTGTTTGAAGTCGAGTGCTCTATGCAATTTTGTTTTGTGAAATAATATTGAGCGAGCTTCTTGGACGGGTATTTTTTAGTTCAAATCTGATCTGTTTGGTTATGTTTCGCCTTTTTAAAAACAACATACCTACCTATTCATATTTAGTTATAGTATGCGTATGCTATAATATTATCCTATATTCCTACTCGTAAAAATCACCCAGATTCATGAAAACATCGGTTGGTAATATTTTCAACCGACTTCAAAAAAAAAGGAGGAGGTTCTCAATTCGACCCGTATGTTTTTTTTTTTTTCTATGTTTGTTACGCGATAACTCCGCCAATTATGAACCGATTTGAACAAATCTTTTTTCGGCGTATAGGTAATACCTCAAGGGTGGTCCCATTTAAATTTAATAATAGAAAAAACAACCCCCAAGGGTGGATAATTGGGGATGAACTTTTTTATACGCAATATCTCCGCCGATTATAAATCAATTTGAACGATTATTTTTTTGTTGAATAGGTATTATCAAAAGGGTGGTTTCATGCGAATTTGAAGAAAATATTTCACCCCTAAGGGTGGAAAATTGGGGATGAACTTTTTTATACGTAATATTTTTAATTTTTAGTTTTTTTTTTGTGTTCACGCATTTGAAGTCGGTTTTATTTTTTTTAAAAGTTATTTATTTTAGGCTTAAAATTCTTATTGTTTTATGTACTTAATATGTATGAAACTTGAAACTAATATGTAGGTAAGTATATTTCCCTTAAAAATAAATAAATAGAAGTTTGTCACAGTCATGTACTTTTACAAGATTAAGATTAGTTTGTTTGTTCGTTCGTTTCAGCCAAATGACGTCCACTGATGGACAAAGGCCTCTCCCAAAGTTAAGATTAACAGTTCCTGAAATATAAGAAAGTTACTGTAGGTGGGATTTTTGCCTCAGATTCCTCATCCACAACCACACAATAGTACCTTTTTACAACAAGCAAAAGCCTTTCAAAACCCTTTTCAAAATGAGATTAGTAATGTGCGGACGGAGTAGTGAGGAATGAACCCTCTCTCGTAAAAATTTGACGAGCTCTCTCACCTTTTGGCTTATATAATTTAATTAGCTTATAACATAAGAGCAGTGATGTTTTCCGTCGGCATAAAAGAGTGAATACTTGCGGGCAGTGTTTATTTAGGCCGCCTGAAAACAGGTGGTTGGGAGTTTTTTTTGGAAGGGCGCTTGTTCTCTAATTAAAACAAAACAAGACAATATTTATACACCTATTTCGGTGGAGTGCTTTATTTGGTTTTTGTATAAGTAGGTTTGCTTTTTTTAATAATGGGACTTGAATGAAATGCGGTTTTTATTTGGGTTTATAGCGCGTATTTTAAATGTACAAGATGGAATAAACTGATTGCAAGGTTGAAGAGGAGGCCTAGGTTCGAAGACGAACACCAAAGGCTTATTTATTATATATTGATTTAAGAATAATTATTACTAACGCGATTGCTACAATTTACCTTTTTTTGTTTACTCGAGTCGCTGGTACTTTAAAGGTTAGTTGTTGCTTAACCAGTTCAAATTTAGCTTTTACGTCTGCACAGAGAAATTGAAATACACTAAAATTTAACACATCAACATCCCACGTCTGTAAAATAACACTTCACGTTTCAAAAGTGACTCCAGGCGTCCGTGTTAGCTCACCCCTTGAGCGTTATAGAAATTTCAATTTTCCCAGAGTGCATATCAAACTTTAGTCATTTCTAAGCGAAAAATTCGATCACGGTATTCTTGAATATCTCATTCTCCAGTCATAACTGCGGGTTATCTTTTATGAGCGCTATCTTCTGCCAAAAGATTTTATTCTAGATTAGGGATGTATTTAAGTGGTACAGCGCATGCCAGTGGCACCAGGATTAGCATGCGATTTTCCATATTTCGAACACATTAACGTCGGATTATTTCCGTTTCTGTAGTCTCTGGCGTCCATAAAAGCAAATACAAACGAGTTTGCAAGAGAAATGTTCGGATTTGGTGCTTTAGTCCGAAATGAGGTTCGGTTATTTTGTTTTGAAGTAGTTTATTTTAATGTAACCCGTCACCATTTCTATAATGATTTGCTTCAATGTTTTCTATAGTAAAACCGACTGGAATACACTACAAATATGGGACAGAAAGGTTCTCGTGTAGAGACCACGTGGATCGACGATCTGGACAAGGTGGCACAAAACACTTGAATGCAGGCAGTGCCGGATTGGGCGATCTGGAAATCCATGGAGGAGGCGTTTGTCCAGCAGTGGACGGGCATTTGGTTGAAACGAATGAACCTACTATCTTCAGGTAATATTGTAATATTTTATAGTGCTGCTTTTATAGTGGTGCAATGAACACCACTACAATCCACCAATCGTGCCGTCAGAAAAGAGAATTTACTATTAAATAACTCTGAACAAAAGCCCATAAATTTCAGCAACATTCACGGTATGTAACGGAATAATTTATAGGTAATTTACATGCTAATAAACTACATAAGTATGTACAGAAAGAGCGGCCAAGTTAAGCACTCAGGGTAAATTTGCAAAGTTTGTTTCCCCCAATTAGGAATTTCTAACCCACGTGAAATATGAACTCCCATACGTTTGCCGCACGGTCGGCAAAGATATTGATTAGTTTGGAAATTAACTGAGTTTGAGGAACTTTGAAGCTGCCTTGGAATTGATCTTCGTTTGGACACCGAACTTGGGTTATTAATGTTACAGTACAAACAATGATGGTAACGACAAAGTTTTACAATACACGTGTATTGTGGACTGTTCTTTTATTATACGAATTGTATGAGTAAGTCTTTATCATACGATTTTAGATTTCATATCTTTCGCCGTTGCTTCGTCTTTCAAAGACGACGTCATTTAAAAAAATGTATAATGTTTATTTAGGCTCAAAGTCAAAAGCTTGACAAACCTAAGGATAGATAGATTTATGTTATGTAACTAATGGTACGTATGTACATTATTAATATTCATGACTCTGAGTATCACACTTACGAGTAGTAGTCCAGTCAATGAATGCCTTAACGACGGTGTAGAGAGAAATCCATGGAACACAATTTCTGACCTCGGGACTTTATTTAGCCTAGTTAGGTGGTGAACATAGCAAAAGTCCCCGCCCTTAGCCCTTGAGCCGGCGGGGAGAGGGGGGTTTAAAGGTACCACTTTTCGGTTTTTCGCTTAATCCTCGGACACTATGCGCCCTAGTGACATGACTACTATGAACCAAAAAAAGCTTATTCAATTTGCTACAGGTGAGACAGTCAAGTTTTTCTATATCTTGTATAGTTTTTGCGGCATCTGCTCTAGAAGGTCTGTAAAATTGGAAATTTTATTGTTGTCTTACATGTTCCTTTCAGGAGAAAATCGACTAAATCAACATTGAGCAAACACTATAGACATGCGGGAGCATGTTAAGCCTAGTTCCAGGGAGGGGACTGCACCGTGCGTATATTTAGACGAACCAATTAGAGCCACTTTTGACTCCTCATCATTCAAAAACTACTGTGCATTAACACTTCAAATTTGGCTCATGTATTGAGACTTGCAAGATGTACATCAGCTTCAAATTTCATAAATATACCTCAAACGGTTATTTAGGTATTGACGTTCAAAAATCGATATTTAGAGCACTACTATCTATCTATCACATGTGAAATGTTAAAATTTACTGGTTTTTTATTTGTTCCTTTGTATTTACATAACTACCTTTCTGGATGCCAAATTTGAACCTTCGAGGTCATCTGGAAGTGGTTAGAATTTGGTCTATAGGTCAGACATGTAGATTTTTGGACGTCAATATCTAAAGAACCGTTTGAGGCAGATTTATGAAATTTGAAACTGATGTATATCTTGTAAGTCTCAACACATGAGCCAAATTTGAAGTGTTAATGCACAGTAGTTTTTGAGTGATGAGGACTCAAAAGTGGCTCAAAGTGATTCGTCTAAATATACGCATGGTGTAGTCCCCTCGCTGGAACTAGGCTTAACATGCTCCCGCATGTCTAGAATGATTGCTCAATGTTGACTTAGTCGATTTTCTCCTGATGGTAACATGTAAGACAAAAATAAAATTTCCAATATTACAGACCTTCTAGAGCAGATGCCGCGAAAACTATACAATTTATAGAAAAAGTTGTTTAACTCATCTGTAGCAAATTGAATATGCTTTTTTTGGTTCAAAGTAGTCATGTCACTAGGACGCATAGTTTCCGAGGATTAAGCGAAAAACCGAAAAGTGGCACCTTTAAACCCCCCTCTCCCCGCCGGCTCAAGGGCTAAGGGCGGGGACTTTTGCTATGTTCACCTCCTAACTAGTCTAAATAAAGTCCTGAAGTCAGAAATTGTGTTCTACAGTTTTCCATCTATAATGCTTTATTGACTGGACTATAGGCTGAGTTGCACCATTGATCGTAACTATAACGATAACCGGTGCTTTTTGTATGGAGTTTGACATATTTCTGACGTTTGTTATTTTAAAGTTAAAGTGAGATAGTGCAACATTCACACTAACATTGGCCTCATTTGTATTGGACATTATCAACTTCGAGCAAGATTCATTTACGGCTGCATATTTTTCAGAAAATAATTTGCTTAGGTACTTATGAAGCAGCACAATCTTAAAAGTAAAATGTGTCGCGGTTGACTGCTAAAGTCAAAAATCTTTAAAGTTGTTAAAGGAATTTGGTGCTAAGTAAGTGAATATTAGAAGCGGTTTTCTGTTTCATTTTAATTAATATACCCTGTTAGCATACCTAGAGTAGGTAATTTAAATGAAGACGACGCGCCCTATCTGTTTGCAAAATAATACTTTGTGCCAGCCATTGCTATTTTGATTTAAAGGTGTTTTGAGAATTCAAGACACTCAGTCAAATTAAAATGAAATATTATATTTTAACGGTATACTAAATCATAGTTGTAAAGCTAATTCGGTAATAAAAGTTCGGTGTAGCTTATTGACCAAGCAACAATAATTAAGAAAGAAAGTTGTTAGTAATTTTATCTGACTGTAGGAAGGCAAATAAAGAATTTACTCTGATAACATTGTTCATCATTAGTCTATTCTTACAGGCCTTTAGGTAACTTAGTTATGGCTTGAGTTGCTTGCTTAGTCAGAGAAAATTGGCATTGTATTGAATAACGTATTTATTAGTTTCGATATCGTATCGCTCCGGCTTTTCTGTAGGTACCTTACGTTGGCAAATATGGCAACCCATGTCGCCATAGATACGAAAGAAGAAGTATATTACTTCGTGTCAAAAATCATCATCATCGTCATCTCAGCCATAGGACGTTCACTGCTGAACATAGGCCTCCACCAATGCTTTCAATGTTGCCCGGTTGGTAGTGGTTTGAAGTGACAATGGACAGGGCACATAGTACGTAGAACTGATGGCCGATGGGGCAGCAAGGTTCTAAAGTGGGGGCCGCGTACCGGAAAACGCAGCGTGAGACGTCCAACCACAAGGTGGACTGACGACATCGCGTCAAAAATATTTCCACTAAATTAATGCTAACTCTTACCGATTCCACCTAATCTGAAAGAAGTCAATGTTCAAAGTCGGTTTTTATACCACGTCATCGGTATTCGCCGCAATTTTTTGCTTTCAATGCGGGTGTGTGCTTGCAAGTTTTATCGGTGCATCGATGCAATAGCTCCGGGATAACGGTTCGTGGAGCGATGCTTTTGCATCGCAAAGTAGAGCGTTGAGTGCAAGAGATGCGGCGTTTCGTGTTTTACGAATATAAAAAAAAACATTTCGAAATTGAAGCTGTAAAGTTGGTAATAGGTATACTTGTTATATTGAACTTCGTTTTAAAGATTTGCGCCCGTATTCACAAACATTATAAACCTACTATGAGGTCTTACAGTGTCCGTGGACGCACAGGGTCACACACGAACCAACCAATCACAGAGATCGATTCGATTCGATTAGCTGTTTCACTTAAGCAAGCATCGTTTGTGAATGCGGGTGTTAGATAGTTAAAAAATACATAGATACCTACAACATTCAGGAAAAAAGTGCCGTGCACGTTGGTAGGTTGGCAATATTTTGTTCAGGATACTTAGTAATCTGAGCTCACGTTTTCACTCAATGCCTGTTTATTACATTGATTAATTTGTTACTTACTAAAAGCTTGTCGAGCACGAGGCATTAGTCGATTGAACAAAAACTGATTGTTAGACCGAAATCTTTTGTATCAGGCAAAACTACTTAGGTAATTTTGTTAACACTACACCAGCTGAACTGATTTGCTAGAGCGTTAGTTTTTCCAGGACCACCCTAAGGAAGCAAATATTTGATGTCATTATTTTTTTTTGTAAAATCACGGTTTTACGTTAATTATAGAAAACAAGACTGAGTTGACCGAACTATAACAATAAACGGTGTTTTTTGTATGGAGTTTGACAGACTTATGTCGTTTGTTATAGTTAAAGTAAGATGGTGCAACCCAGCCTTATCTAGGTACGTAGATTTTACTTAAGGTTTCAATCGTACAAAGTGCGTACAAAAAGAAATATTATGGTCCAGGGGCACTTAAATTCCTTCGGCATTGCATCTCGCTAGACACGCATAATATGATCTGATATAAAGTCAGATAAGTGTTTGTGAGCTCAGTTGTTATAACATGATAAAAGAAAATTAAATTGAGTTCGATTCTGACGCTACATTTGAGCACCGCCTTAGCAACGCGTGGGCAGTTCTCTAAAAGGATAAGATAATACGGCTACATGCACATTATTGGATTTATTGCCGATAATATATTTATGTTCTTCTTAAGCCTCTATATAAAGCCAGCGAAATATAAGTTGGAAAATAAGCGGGAAGCGGGGCTTTCGGCTTCGCGTATCACATTATCGGCACTTCCTCCTAGGAGGCGTTTTTGGGCCAAGGACGCGTCTACGAGGGTAATATTTACTGAACGAACTGTTAGGAGCCTGACGCATAATGTGTCCTCGCCAATAGACGCTGGAAATAATGCCTGTAAACTAGACACCGAACCTTACAATCTGATTCCTAAATCCTGAATTCCTAAAACCTTCTAGGACCTTCTGAGATCGCTTAGACAGTTCAGTTGATTCGTAGCAATCGTAGCATAATGTCTTGTTTACAAAATCGCCAAATTATAATAAATAATAAAATAAATAAATCTTTATTTGAAACCAGAAACAATTTTACACAATCATTTTAGCGTTAACATTTGCAGTAGTCTAAGACTGTGTCGCAGATGTTAGCGCCCACCTCTAAGTAGACGGGCGTTTCAGACAAAGACATTAACAAATAACATTAAGTTGGTATACATTTAACTAAGAACAAAAATAGCAGTGTGTGAGTAATGTGTAGTGTATGATGTGTAGTGTATGACGTGTAGTGTATGACGTGTAGTGTTTGATGTGTAGTATGTGATGTGTTGTGTGTGATGTGAGTGTGAGTTTATGTATGTGAAATTACTTAACCAGGGCTTCCACCTCATCATAACCAAGGGTAAGCAGCCATTTACTCAGAAGGGCTTTACACTTATGTGATGTTAGAGGATAAATGTTCAGTACTTTATTAACCTTGTTGTAAAGTTTGGGACTTATATAATCATAATGATGCTTTGCCAATACCAACCTACACCCCACTGTAACACATACTATGTCTTTTCTTCTTTTAGTCAGCGATATATTTGGATCAAAGACAAGGTCTTTATGTTTACGCAAAACAACACTTACGATGAACAATTTTCGGACAGAAAGATGGACTGCATCTTACTGTACGTACTGTAAATTACTTGTACTGTATTTATTTATGATCATTTAGATCGATTTTGCTCTATCGCCGTTATTCGCCCTGCTGCCCCATCTAGGGTACATAGGACCTTAATTCAAGTCAAGTCACCGTTATTCCGTGTTGCAGAGGTAGGTATCGTTCTAGCTAACAGATAGTCTGTATTTCTCAAGGAGGTACCCAATTATTCAAGGTATTTCCTTGACTAAAACCTATGACGTCAATATTATCGTAAGGTAAGTGCGTATTTACATAGATTCGAACTCGAGCGTGAAATCTGCTAAAGTAGCTTCGAATTCTGACGGAGTTTGAAGGACTTTTTGGAACTGTTGGTTATCTTAGGACCCTTGTGTTGGTTTTAGATAATTGATTGGCAATAAGTTGAGCAAAACGCGCAGTAGCAGTTCAAGTTGGACTGGGAATGGAACAAAACTTCGTTTTGAAGTATTTTTAGTGTGTTTTGATATCAGGTAGCAACAAGGTCAAGTAATAGGAATTTTACAGGGGGTTTTGTATTCTAGGAAAATAGATAAAACATTGTCAATAATTCATTATGTAATATTTAGTATGATTTACTGTGTAGGCTTTATCTGGTGCCAGTCTAGGTATAACGTGCTTTCCGAAACACAATTAATTCAAGACTAAACTGAAATCGATGTCAAAGGACAATGGGCAAAATGGTACCCGGCTCCAATAGATATGCTTCTAGTGTCGTTTGAAAGGTCTTACCAAGACGAACAACTTTTACTATGGCCACCAGCCTCAGATCTGGTTGTGTTCGAAGATAAACATACTTATTTGCAAAATGGTACCCGGCTCCAATAGTTATGTTTGTAGTGTCATTTGAAAAGTCTTACCAAGACGAACAACATTTACTATGGCCACCAGCCTCAGATCTGGTTGCGTTCGAAGATAAACATACTTTTTGTGTAACCGAAGTATCATACGTGTCCATCTTATGATACTTAGGTTATGCGAGGCATGAAGGGTTTACTGCTCCAGCATCCTTCCTTAACTCTATAATTATTGATAGAGATAATTGTGAAATAAATGTTTTTATTTGAAGAACTACTCCCCCCTTATTTAAAAAAAGTTATACCTAGGATGAACCTTGGATTAAAATGACATTTCCATACCAAATGACAATTTAAATCAGTGTTCAACTAGGGTGTAACTTTTATTAATTAAGGGGTTGGAGTTTTATTATTTCTTAAGGGTTATATTATGGGTTGCTAAAGCGAATAAACCCACAAGACCCAATAAGTCCACCCACAAGATGGACCGACGACCTTATAAAGGTAGCGGGAAGGCGCTGTATGCAGGCCGCCACCAACCGGCCATTGTGGAAATCATTGGGGGAGGCCTATGTTCAACTGGACGTCTTATGGCTAAAATGATCATGATGATGATGATGAAAGCGAATAAAGGGCTAATAGCTTGGGTAGTTCATCGTAGATATAATCCTTTCCTTTTCAAGGCTTCTTTTAGTTATATTAATAGATTGTAGTCATAATACATACTCGTATACATGGATGATTGTGTTATACTTTCATTATAATACTTAGTGGAATTACTGCTTTCAAAACGTGAATTAGAACTGGCCCCATAGCAGACATTATTCTACATCTAAAGGCCTTTTGAAATATATATTGGTGATGGCTATTGGAGCGGGTACCACTTTCCATACATTTGTGCCCATCATCCTTACAGTTAGTTATTCAATTTCTGTGTACTGGAATCTAAACAAGAACCTCCTAGATAGACGTAGCAAACTTTTAACCTTTAAGGGATTAAATGAGCTCGTAATTTACTTCTATGGCGTCTTCACTGCTCAAATTTTAATTACGTTTCCTAAATACAACGTGGGTGTATTTGTTACAATAAAATTAAAAGTGAAACCTTAAACAAAAGACTATAAATAAATCTATGCGACGAAAACAATTGAAAACGTAATTCACAAAGGCGTTCATCTTACGTCAAGGCAACATACATGTCTCTCTCTTGCAATAAAGGTAACAGTTCACTGGGTATCACGCATGCAGTGAATGCTCGCGTGAATTATGCACTATGCAATCCCCACTACAATAACAGCTTGCGTTTATCGACGTTGTTATGGTAACTACCGACTAGTGCTCAGACTAGTCGATAGTTACCATAACAACATCGACAAAACGCGGGCAATCGGCCGTCTTCGGGGCATCGATGTGTTGTCGATACAGCTGCACTAGTGTGACCAAATGATAGTGGAATTGAGAATATACTTTACTTAGATAGTCTTTAAGTTCAAATTAACATTTCATTACCATCTCCAAGGTTACTTACACAATTACACATAAATGTAAAATAGGGGAGCTTCTTTAAAAATAAATGTGGATGACTGACAGATCATTTGCACTTTTCACTTTGCAAAACGAATGTGACGAGGATGGCAAATTTAGGAATTAACTAAAGGATATTATTTAGCGTCCTCAAAGAGACTGACATTTTAAACGATATTCACTTTAAACTGTCTACTCTACAATATACGTTTCGATCAGACAACCCCGAGCCCGTGTCTGTCTAATGCAGTACTTAACAAAGCTCTTAGACGAGAATCGATCACTTATTCATGCTGCAAAGTATTGCGAGAGTGTTTTCTCAAACGGGATGCAAGAAATCACTTACTTTAGTGAAAGATTGACACAGCATCCTCTAAGATTTAACGTGGGTTTTGGCCTGGCACGCGGTCTATCGTCAGTCATTTAAACGGGCTCAGATTTCTCGTGAAATATGATACAGCGTGTGCCATTCGCTTAATAACGGCCATTGACATCCCTCTACCACTGCATAAAATAATAAAATATTTAGAAACTGTAATGTAAAGACATGTCTTGTGTTGCCAGACATCTGTGAAACTGAACTGAACTTTTATATGTATATTCTTGCTGTGTCCCATTGCTGAGCATAGGTCTCGCCTTGATCCCTGCAGCCAACCCAGGATAACTTTTGTGTCTCCTCGCAGCCTTCTAATTTGTCTCACCAATAAATATTATTATAAAAAAATAAACCATTTTATGTGTCTAGCCGATAGTAAAAATATCGAAACAGAAGATAATTCTAGGGTAGTATCGGTCGTTACATCTTTTAACGATGTCGAAACGATGTTAAATGGGATAGGGTACGATTTTCCCACGATTTATAGTTTAAGTATCCCGCGGATTAACACTACTTTTATCTATGGAAGTGAACATTTCTCGGGGTATTAAGATAATATCTTACCATGTCAAACTGAATTCGACTTGGGTAGAGCCGCGGGCGATCGTCGGTTGGTTAGTCCAACTTTAATTATTATATACCCAGTAAATATACCAAGCAATATGCATGTTACGTCATGCACGAGGAAAACTCCTTTGACGTCATTAAGTAACCGCATGGAAAAAAAACAAGACTAATAACATACCCCGTGCGTGTCGTTTTAATTCCATGGAATCAAAGCACCCAAAACAGTATTTTGTATTTTTTAATGCACGAGCGCTTTATGTTAATACGTCTTCCACTCGAATAGGTAAATAGTAGGTAAGAGTTAATATATTTAAACGTTATTTACTCGAGTAGAGTCAAGTTCAAAACATTCTGACGTATTCCCAAACTCATACACAACTGAGACCTTCAAAGCAAAAGTGAATAAGTCTCTTCTGCATAATTATTAAATAAGCCTTTACTTACGTTTAAATAGTATGGATGAGAAGACACTTTACGTCCTAATTTAATGTTGCCAATTTATTAGTGAGCATCCAATGGGTTATGTAAAACATACCCTATCAGAAGGTCAGGGTCTGCCTAGTCAAATGTGATGAGTTCGTAACTTTTTAACATTCTAACTAAACATAATACGTCCTGTATTAAAACAATTGTGTGGTGAATGTACTTAGTAGCTATGAATAAATGATCATAACTGATGCACTCAACAACAAGCTTTGTCAAGCACACACTTACTGTTGAGTTTCTATTGCACATTATGGGTTTGATACAGTTCCAAAGAATTAATAATGATCTGACAAGCGACCTACTTTATATAGAAGTTAGAAAGCTATGAATTATTTATTGACACGAATATGATTGGATGTTATAGAGAACGCAAAGCATTTCACATCTGGCAAAGACTTTCATTACTCAGGTAAAGTGACTCTCAAACAAACTGCACTTTAATCGAGGCAGGACTGGAAAGCGAACTATGTTTCATTAGCGACGTTCAATTGAAACCGGTCGTAGTGATATTAGAACTCCGTTAAACTAAAACAGCTAATAAATAAGAATAAAAGATATGAATGAAAATAATACTTAGCAAAGAGTGAACAATAGAGACTTCTATTGTTCTGGCAAAAGTAGCCTATGTATTTTACGTTACGTTTTGTAACCTTACCAATTCCGGAAGACAGTATTCGAGTAAATCTCGTAAAGAAAATTCCAAAGAACTTGAGTTTACTGTAAAACTCCAAGCCCAAGAGTTGAAAAAGTTCCGGTAACCTCATTCCGAATGAAAAACCGAAAGCTTCAACTGCGTTAAATCAATTCAAAAGCCGTTTGTATCGTTCTATACGTTTACATACACCGCGTTGGGTCCCCTACTGAAGATTGGGTCTTGGTTTAAAGAAAACAAGGCCGAAACACAGAAGTGTTAGAATACGGCAAAATGTTTTCGTGACCTAAGTACCTACCTGCATCCGTCGTATTTTAACTGAAAGTTTTTCTTTTGAACTTTTATTAAAGGGTAGATAAAGACATGTTTTCCCATTAATATGGTTATGGTAGTTTTGATATAAAATAGTCAGTCGCATCCTTAGAAAACTGTGGTATAAATATACATTTATCACATTTATGTTGATACTTAAGTAGTCATAATTAGTTTATGAACTTAAATTCTTACTTGTAATTTTTGCCGGCTGCAGAATGGCTCATATAATTTGGAGATTGTTCCGTATTTGTATAATAAAATCGTATGTTTCATGTGTTGAAGGTTTCATTCAGAGTGGCGTCTAAAAGTTTTACGTCAAAGGTTGATTTTTTTTTATTTGTGTTGAGCGGCTATTTTAGTTCAATAAAGTCCTAGTATCACTGCGACCGTTATCGATCAAAATGCTATGACCGTTATCGAGCATAATATACAGGGTGGAAACGTTAAGTGATCTCACTCGATTATTTCTAAACTATATACGATATTGAAAAACTGGTTACTGATCCTGAAAGTGCTTGATGAGTACGGTACCAATTATAGGTTACAGAATAAACTGGATCTATCTGAAAATTCAATGTTTCCAGCTTCCATACTAAATGTATGCCAGACACACAATATTAGAAGTGTAATTTTTTTAAATTTTATAATAAACTCTTAAAATAAACTCGTAAATTGTATTCAAATTTAAAATTATTCATGAAAAACATTGGTTTTAGGCTTTACTTGCTATAATATTGTCAAGAGATGGGTGTCATCAGTGTGGTAGTACTAAATGTATGGAAGAAGGAAACATTGAATTTTTGGATAGATCCAGTTTATTCTGTAACCTATTATTGATACCATTGGATAGAGCTTGTGAAGCACTTTTAGAATCAGTAATCAGTTTTACGATATCATGTGTAGTTTTTAAAATAATGTGACTTTACCAAATGTATGGAAACTGGAAACATTGAATTTTCGGATAGATCCAGTTTATTCTGTAACCTGTATTAATACCGTTTGATAGAGCTCATGAAGCACTTTCAGGATCATTAACTAATTTATTGATATCTTGTATAGTTTAGAAATAGTCGAGTGAGATCACTTATCGTTTCCACCCTGTATATACGAACAACCATAATATGTATTTTGTTGTTATACTAATATGTATAAACTCTAAACTCTATACCTAAGTATGGATAGTTTCATCCACAAAAACGCGCCCCATCACTTTTTGGTCGAGGGAAGCGCGGGGTGCATCATAGGTGTATCATAAAAAGCATATCCATCCATCATAAGTTAGTATGTAAGTATTTGATTAAGTTTGAAATAAAAAAGTTTTGTTTAATTTTGATCAGCATCACACTACAAAAGCTTTATGGGTCATATGACGGTGGCGCTTCGAGACGAATAATAAGATTGATAGCCAGTTCTTCTGTGGTTTGAGAATTCCGAGTGAAGCTCGATTCCACCTTCAGCAAGTGTGGTTGTGTTCCCCAGTCGATGAAGCACATGATGTCATGCCCTGCATGAAAGGTTGATACCAAAATCATTTTAAAGATTAGACCGCAGAACTCGCTGTGGTTTTCTTAGTTTTCCTAGCAAAAATCTTGCTGGCAAGATGCATCGTATTTTCGACTTTCTTATCTAAGAGACGTAGTAGGGGCACCACCTCGAACCTCGTTACCACAGCAAAGACAATTTTCCCCAGCAACTTCCCCGACAAATGTGATTACTACGCTTACAACTCTATGTTAAAACTTCTGTAATTGTGTTTTCAGAAGTTTTTGGTTATGTAAATCTTAATTTACAATATCATCTGCGGGCGAAATCGTGCAATTTAAGATCTCCCGTTGAAAAAAGCTTGTTAGCAGTGAATTCTTGGCTAGTTTCAAGTGTGCAAGTTGGAGTTTTGATTTCATTTCTCGGAGGCGAGTAGAGTTTTCCGCTGAACTTGTTGATTTAACTGTTGATCCTTATTAAGTTAAGATATTTTACAACTTAATTAAGTAACATACTTTCAAGATAAAAGATCTTTCAGCAAGAATTTCATCTTTATGGGGTGGGGCTGCCTCAAAATTGTAGGTTACTCGTATATTTACTGTGTCTTTCTATGTGTGTGACGATCAGTTAAGTAAATTAATTTATACGTGAATTAATCCGCCTAAAGCATCAAATCCTTTTCTTGAACTTATATCGCAATATTTTGGCTAGAATAGCCAAAATGTTACCTCTTACAATCAAGCCAAACTATACGAAAATGATTACATTTCAATTCAATCAATGGAGACAGTAATCAAAGATAAATGCTGTCATTCAGTGGAACTATTTTTCCGTAGGGTGGGTCGTAGGGTTACCATCTTTGTATATTTTTTCGGACTTCTTGGCGGTACGGAAGATAATGGTTTTTGTATTAGGGAAAATAAAATAAATACCTTTCATCTACCTTTATAACTACTCCATTCGGTTATTTTTGAGATGTTTGTCTTTTTTCAGGACTTTTCAATTACAATATGGAAACCCTTCACTACAATGATGCTATTACGGTCCTTCCTACTCGGCATCATCGGCCGGGACGTTCCAATCCAATCGTCCCTTCCACGATACATTGTAGTTTCCATGGATCACTTGAGAGAAAACAGATAATATATTACTTAATACTTAGAGGCCTAGTACAAATACCTATTATCAAATAGCCTTTGAACAGAAAAACTATTCGTATTTATTTAATTATTTAAATTAGTCGCTAATGTTAAGATGTCCGTGTTACATAAACAATTTTTTGTGAAAATGAAGATTTCTCAGTTCCTTTATGAAACAGTTCTTATTTACACAAAAATATACATAAATAGATATAAGTACTCAAGAAGTGAGACTACAGTTTAATCTTGCCTAGACAAACAGTTTCTGAGCACGTACTTTTAAAGTACTTATCAAGTTTAACTTTACTTGGTCAACAATATGGCTGCTATAAAATATTGGATTTTGTCTGGCTCAGCAAAGATGACAGTATAATAAATAATTAAGGATCCTTTAATTTTACCAGTTCACTGAACTAATAATTCAACTACATATTTTAAGTAGCATTTTTTTGCACTATTTTGTATATTAAACTACCTCTATCACTAGTTTATTTGACCTTTTGTTCGATAAACAACCACATTGTATAAATAAATACTGTTTTCAGACCGACAAAATTAGTACTTTTGTCATTTTTTAAAAAAGAGTCTGGTAGCGTAAAAGCTCAATTCGGTAGCTTCAGATGTGTTTGCTTTTAATACTCGCTCCAACGATACCAGATATTTTCAATATAAATAAAGCTCCATTCGACTTATTTGTAAATCGATGCAAATATAAAAATGTGCAATGTTGACGAAACACCGTAAATAAAAGCCAAGTGACGAGCTCAACTCAATTCAATCAAACCCGAAGTGGCTCCAGAATTTAATTTTAGCTTGTAAAAGAAAAATATCTTCGTGAAAATGATAAGTTTATTTTACAGGGTAATAACATTTTTCCAGTGGAATCGGTTTTTACAGCTCTATCGGTCCGTAATTATATTTGTCCGTAAGAGTGGCCTTAGGGCCTTTACAGACATGCTACTTTATGGCCTATGTTATGAAATGGCCTAATATACGAGTATTTTAAATCCCAAACAGAGATTGTAAGCCTGATTGGTTTATTTGCAATACTTGGAGCAATCCACGTTTTATGAAAGAGTGTAGGCACAGAAAATTGATTCGTAAATATTTTAGTATCACATAATAAAACGGGCGGCATTACGTAATGACGTATAAAACTTGTCATCTGTTGTATTTTAAATTATTGAATTGAATCTACTCTTTATTAGATTGATACATTTTCGTGTCGTTTCACATTGGCATTGTTTAGAAATGGGACAATTACTTATTTTAAGATCTATGCTGAATTGCGCTTTGACGATTCATATCGTTGGAGCTTGGTGTTGAAAACGTGTGCTTTTAAAGACTAGAGTAACTACTTAAAATGACATAGCTAATAAAGTTCTAGCAGTAAAATCGTTAATCGCCCACGCCAAAGTGGCACGTCTGTTCAGGCCCTTAGGGCGAAAATATTTTTTTCTGCTGAAACGCTTTTATTCGACCTCGGTGCTTTGTTCGGAGATAGCGGGGATTCGGACTTTATTTAGGTCAGTGCACTCTAATCTCTAATAAAAGTAAGACGATAATAATTCCGTTTAATCTGAATGATTACGGAGGACGGCAATGCGTCCTTTGTGATAAGTCCGACTCAGTCGCCGAATTAACTTGACTGTGCTTTATGAGCCAATTAAAAATATGCTCTCTGTTTAAAAGTTACTGAAGAAAAAGAAATGAAATGTTAAGCTTTTAGCCATGTCATGACAAATATAAAATTGAAATTAATGTAGATCAACAATATGAAGTAAAAATATTGAAGTTTCAGCTTATAATAATATTTTATTAACCTAAGAATTTCATGTGAAGGAGGATTAATTAGGAAAAGATAACTAGTTCATTTACAAAATATTGCCTAGTATTTATATGTAGATTTTTTGACTAGTTTTTACGTAGTAAGTGTAAAAATACCGGAAGTGTTTTCAATAGGGTAAAATGTTACGCTATTATTTTCTTTAATCGACTATCAATATCCCTTATGGTGAGGTAAACATACATTTATGAGGCGTTTAGATTTTATTTAGAAGCTCGTGTCGTCTGTGATAAGCTTTATTTATAGCTCCAATTCTTTGTAGGCAGAGGAGTAACTTATTAGTACCTAAGTGATCTGTAGTAGAGGTAATTTAAAAACTGAAAGAAAATATGTACTTTAGAGTAATATTTTTAATGTGAAATGTTTATTATATTGCCACGCTTCAACCGCGGAATCAATTTCATATAAATTGAACCTTGCAAAAGAGAATTGGTTATTATTATGGTTATTATACCCGTAATATTGTCGCAGTATTAATTAATACTTATTAAGTAGTGATGTAAATTGGTAAAGAGTTACTAAATTGATGTTTAATCACCACAAATTTTGTGCCTCTGATAATGTAAAAGTGACAGATCCAGTTTCGTGATCGCTTTGGTTCTTCTGACAAAAGAAAAGTTTTCCGTCCTTGAATATGGAACTTATCACTCATACTTATCACTTTTCATGTCTGTCTCCGTGATACCTCCTTCTTTTTAGAAAAAAATGCGCTATGCGCCAACGCATTTTGAAAAGTGAATCCACACACTCGCTGAAGTGAGTTAGAGCAATTGCCCAGTGCTACCCATGTCTTGTTGACAACGCGGCGAGCCGAAAGTCGCTTACATCTTTGGCAACTCGGCGCGTGGCAATCCATTTTTTGTCCGACATTAGGGAAATCCTCGGAAGCCCTATTTAGGAAATTGCCTTCTTTATCGCGCTTGTGGCTAACACAGTTCGGCTCGACCTCGATGCGCCTTATTTTTAAACCTCTCAACTTTTAGTAGCCGCTTACGACTCAAGATCACTTAGGTTCTTCTGCTATTTTAATTCAACCGACAAATGGGAGTTTGTTTTAAGTTAGGTAAATGGGTACTTAGGTATTGCGGTGTTGGAATTTGAATTAGTTTATAGGAGAAACAAATTGGATTCTGTTTGAGCTATTAGCATTTCTCCCGGAGAAAAACTCGAACAATTTACTTTGATGGAAAAGTCCGAGTCGTGATAAATTGGTTTTGAAATGTTGGGGAATTATCTGTTTTAGGGGATGTTGTGCTCGAGTTATTACGTTGTAGCGGTAATCGTTTGGAGCCTTCTGAATTTGGGATTAAGCTTTATTTCACAGAAAGCGTACATACTGTGGTCAGCGTATTACTTACATAAAAACCCTTTTAGAAATTTAAGGACTAAACTTACTTAATTCCTGTTTAAATGTATTTAATAGGTACATATTTTTAATAAGCGGAAATACAGCAGTATGAAAATACCCTGTTTTAAAGCAGTAATATGACAACTAAAGGTAAAATAACCTAATTTTAGGTTGACAGAAAAAAATTTATTTCTTATTTTCGTAATAACAGTAAACTAACACATTGTACATACACACACATTACATAAATAATCCAGTACATATTGTCAAAACTGTAAAGCAGCAAAATTATTTTTAAATTAATAAAAAAATAACCTTATCCTCTAATTTCTAATAAATCAAGGCTAATTTCGAATTAACGTCACATGGTCGGTCCTTGTGCACAACATTACCTACCATTTGACTTTATGTTTATGTTTTCCTATACTTACGCCTACAATATTTTCAAATTTACGACGCCATAAACTCTTGTAGCCTGTTCCTTCCTGATGGAGTAGAAAAAGGTATTTCTTGTTGTAAGTTTTGTTGCCAGAAAAACTAAGCAGTAAAAATAGGCGGTAATTTTTTTGGCTTATTCCAGATTTTGTTGGTAGATATTGTGAAGATTAGTTCTGAGGTTGTCTAATATGTTTTATCTAAGCTAGATCATTACCTAAATCATTGTAACTCTTTAGTTTTCAACCGACTTCAAAAACGGAGGAGGTTCTCAATTCGACCCGTATGTTTTTTTTTTTTTTCTATGTTTGTTACGCGATAACTCCGCCAATTATGAACCGATTTGAACAAATCTTTTTTCTGCGTATAGGTAATACCTCAAGGGTGGTCCCATTTAAATTTAATAATAGAAAAAACAATCCCCAAGGGTGGAAAATTGGGGATGAACTTTTTTATACGCAATATCTCCGCCGATTATAAATCAATTTGAACGATTATTTTTTTGTTGAATAGGTATTATCAAAAGGGTGGTTTCATGCGAATTTGAAGAAAATATTTCACCCCCAAGGGTGGAAAATTGGGGATGAACTTTTTTATACGCAATGTTTTCAATTTTTAGTTTTTTTTGTGTTCACGCATTTGAAGTCGGTTTTATTTTTTTAAAAAGTTAATTATTATTTGGTTATATCTGGGTCTGTCGATATACTACATTTTTGTGCCAAGTTTGCACTTAGGTAGGTATTGCAGTTTGATAAGGCGCTACAGTACAGCTACAGACAAAAACAAAATTTGTGTGCCTTTCAGACTTAGGACTTAACACGCTCACTGCGTTATGAGGTCTAAAAAGCCACATGCAGAACTTATCGCAGGTGCGGCAGTCATAATCGCGTTCTCTCACTCTGTGCGGGGGGCGACTATTTTAACATTTCTATGAGTACAACAGAGACAAATATATCAAATTGCTTCTCTTACGAAGCCTAGCATAATGACGTAGACAATATTGTATGAGGTCGATTAGGTCCCATACGCACTGGATAGAAATTAATCACGTTCAGTGCGCCGTGAGGTCTGAACTGCCTCAAAAATTGCAGGCCTCATAACCGCACAGGGTGAGGCGCGGGCGCCGCGCATTTAGAGTAGTGATGTGATAAGTTTCGATACGGACGCACGCTGTTAGCCGGTGACACATTAACACTGACTTTTTAACTAAAAATGGCATTTTTATTTTTTGATAATTACATTGTAAAAAGAAAAAAATAAAAATAAGAAAGAAAATTGAATAAAGAAATAATAATAATAAATATTTTTGGACATTTTACACTGCGCTTCTAGTCCCAAACTAAGCAAAGCTTGTACTATGGCTACTAGACAACGGATATAAACATATTTAAATACTTTTTTTTTGTAAATACATACATATTATTATACATAGAAAACACCCAGTCCAATACAAACAAATATGTTCATGCACACAAATACTGTGCGGGAATCGAACTCGCAACCTCCGGAATAGTAGTCCGTTTCGAACCACTACACCAAACGGCCGACAATGATGTGCTGAACATTCGCTTAAAAATGGTGGTCAACGAAAGCGCTGCGTAGGTTGCTACGACAGTATAAGACTAACACTAAATAGCACTCAGGCTGCAAAAAAAACTAAAAAAATTGTAACTTTTTGTGTTCTGTGTGACAAATCCTACTGTTTGTCCTGTTTTAATGAAAAACACTTTAATTAAAAACAAATATTATAATTTTATGGTAACTGAAATTTTGTTTTATTCCCATCCCTAGTCGAGACACAAATTGGACTTTCTTTCAGTGCGAAATGAGGCAGAAAAGATGTCATAGGGATAGTTGACTAATTTTTTACTAAATCATACATATTTTTTGTGTTTTCATCCATACAGACAAATAAATCGCATTAATGGATAGAAGAACTATTGAACTACTAAAAAACAACAAAACATAGTTCATTATTAAATATCATCATCATATTTAAATGCATTTTATAGAACATCAACTCTTAGTCAATCTACCCCGGTTCCGGGGTAGATTGACTATATCGTCACCGTCGTGGCAGAATTAAATAACTGACAAAACCAAAGTTGCGAGATATTCACGTTTTTGTGTTTTTTTTCGTTAAAAATGGCGATAACTTTTAAGGGTAAAAATATTTTACCGTCGGACTTTTGATATTTTATACAGCAAATTTACCTTTATTAATTCAATATTCTTCGATGATGTTACTTTGTATTATTTTAAATAAAAAAAATAAAAATGTAATTATTTAGTTTTGCCACAACCGTATTTTACAACTAAGTTGCAGTTATTTAGTTTTTGTATGTCACTTATTTAGTTTTACCACAACCAAGGTATTACAAAAACGAATATTTCCATTGAATAAGTACACTTGTTTAATTTTGCCACACTTTTATTGACCTAAATGTTGATTTATTCATTTTATTTTATTTATTTTGTTAATGATATTTTAGTCAAAATTTGTAAAATTGTTAAATAATACTAGAATATACCTACTTATTTAATACTTATAAATGTTTAACAAATTGGTATGGTTACCATCAACATCAGATTCTTATAACATTGAAATTAAATTGAAAGAACCAACATCCAAATGAATATCAAAATTAAAATAATCCAAAAACAATAAAACTGTAATAGGGATCTCTCCCTAGGGATCCATAGGGATCCCTTACCCTCAACATCATGGCAGAACGACGTTCAATGTCACTGCAGATCTCCGTTGACGCTAAGGCACATCGGCAGCTCAATAGACAGATATGGAAGTCCTTGCGACATGATGTTCGCAACTTTAATACAAATAGTATTAAAGAGGCGATAGAGCGGAACCAAGGCTCGAAAGTGTTCGCAAGAGACAACTCTATTGAGCGAAGCTAGCTGACGAAGCTGAAGACTGCGGAAGGTAGTGTAACGTCAACAAAAGCCGAGATTCTGGGTGAGATTGAAAAGTTTTATGGACAGCTATATACCTCGACGAAGATATTGTGGATATCAGCATTATAAGCCTATACGAGATTACGATGGCTCTCAAACACCTAAAGAACAACAAGGTACCGGGTGATGATGGAATAACCTCAGAGCTTCTGAACGCGGGTGGAACATCGACATTGAAGTCAAGTCCTCCAGAGACTATTTAACTTCGTCTTACTCCAGGGAACAACGCCAGAGGCATGGAACAGAAGCGTGGTGGTACTCTTCTTCAAGAAAGGGGATAAAACCTTACTGAAGAATTACTTGACCCATCTCGCTTCTGAGTCATGTCTACAAGCTGTTTTCGAAAGTTATCACGAATGATCTCGCGCGTAGGTGCGATGACTTCCAGTCTCCCGAACAAGCCGGTTTCTGAAAAGTATCGGTACATATCGAGGTGCTGAAGTGCTTGTACAGAAACGCCACCATGTTGGTCCGAGTATAGGAGTGGAGTACAAGGGCGATTCCTCTGCAGCGAGGCATGAGGGAGATGTTATATCTCCAGATCTCCGAAACTATTCACCGCTGCATTAGAAGACGCTTTCAAACTCCTTGAATAGAAAGGATTCGGCATAAACATCAACGACGAGTACATCACTCACCTTCGGTTTGCCGACGATATTGTGTGGTCATGGCAAAATCACTGGAAGACCTCGGCACAATGCTAGAAGACCTTAATCTCCCAAAAGGTAGGCCTTCGGGTGAACAACATGGAAAAACGAAGCTTTTGTCGAATGTCTATGTTTCGCCCAACCTAGTTTAGGAGCTCAAATCTGGATATTGTTGACAAGAATGTCTACCTCGGACAAACGTTTCAGCTAGGTAGAGAAAGAGGTCGAATCCAACTCGGCTGGGCAGCATTCGGAAAACTACACAGCATCCTTTCGTCCAAAATATCTCAGTGCCTATAAAGACGAAAATCTACAATCTGTATGTGTTACCACTGATGATATACGGCTCGGGAACGCGGCCTCTTACTATAGGCCTTATAAATAAGCTCAAAGTTGCACAGCATGCTTTGAAGAGCGCTATGCTCGGTTTTTCTGTACAAGAGACAGGGCACATAGTACGCAGAACTGACACACGATGGGGCAGCAAGGTTCTGGAGTGGAGGGCACGTACCGGAAAGCACAAAGTGGACTTCATAAAGGTAGCAGGAAAGCACTGGATGCAGACCGCTACCAGCCGGTCATATTGGAAATCATTGGGGGAGGCCTATGTTCGGCAGTGGACGTCCTATACAGGGTGTCCCGTAATGTAACGTCAAGCCGGAACTGGGTGTTCAGGCAAGTTGTGCTGGTTATCAGAAAAATATAAAAAAAAATCTATGTGCCATATTTAAAAAATAATAGGCATTTAAAAAAAATCAAAAAATTCTACTCCAGGTGACGGTCCTTTTACTCGTGTTGCCACAAATCTTCACTTTTTCCAAATTATTTTTTTGTTATGTAACCCTGAATAATGCTTCTCTAAATTGTTATCAAAATTACAAAACCAGCTGCTCCAACTTGGATGAAAAAAATACATTATTCCCAAAAAAAAATTCAAAATATAAATTTTGCCTAGTTTAAACTGACTGTACTGAAAAAAAAATGTACTACGCGAGTGTGGCAAGTGACGTCATAATTTGGCGCATTTAGTAAGGATTCCAAAATGGTATAACACTTTGTAAAATCTTGCTGTAATTGTCGACAATTTTTGTTTATTGGAAATAATCCCGTTTTTAACTTTATCTACCTTGGTTAAAAATATTATTCTAATGTGCCCAAAATTCAAGTTTCTGGCTTAAGTGAGGTGGAGAAGCCATTTTAAAAGGTATGAGCGGGACGGAGAGGGCCATCTTACCAAGCAGGGATGTCATGGATATCCGTAACCGTAACCGAAACTATCGGATATCCGAAATAAAAAAATGTCCATAACCGTAACCGAAACTGATTCAAAAGTTACGGATAGTTTCGGATAAAGGCCAAACTGCAAAACTCTATGAAATCTGCAGTATACACGCCGCAGCTGCAATGCCGCGCTGCCGATTTCATAGTTTTGCAGTTTGCGGTTGCAGTTTGCGGTCTGCGGCCCGTCTTGGAAATGTACCTTAAATCTTAATATTTGTTACCAACTTGTCTGGCATTCGCTGGCACCATCTAATATGCCAGCCTGTTTTACCTTTATCATACATAGGTGTCGTCTTAGTTGGTACATAAAGTAGCTATGTGGGTCACGCTCACGCAGCATCTTGCTATTTGTATTATACCTACATTTTTGAAATTCTAATAATTCCGTAACCGAAATTATCCGAGACTTTCGGATAATCTGTAATGATTTCATATCCGTGACCGTAACCGAAACCGGTATAATATTATTCTAATATCCGTAACCGTATCCATAACCGAAACTTCATATCCTTATTATCCCTGTTACCAAGTACAAGTGCAGGCAGAGCAGGTAGTAAAGGCGCGCGCGCACGGGTGACTTTTGTCACAGTATGTTAACTACTAATTACTGTCATGGTGACAAAAGTTTCTGTGACTGACTGTACGGTAGTCAGTCACAGAAACTTGAATTTTGGGCACATTAGAATAATAATTTTTAACCAAGGTAGATAAAGTTAAAAACGGGACTATTTCCAAAAAACCAAAAATTGTCGACAATTACAGCAAAAATTTACCAAGTGTTATACCATTTTGGAATCCTTACTAAATGCGCCAAATTATGACGTCACTTGCCACACTCGCGTAGTACATTTTTTTTCAGTACAGTCAGTTTAAACTAGGCAACATTTTTATTTTGAAATTTTTTTTGAGAATAAATTATTTTTTTCATCCAAGCTGGAGCAGCTGGTTTTGTAATTTTGATAACAATTTAGAGAAGCATTATTCAGGGTTACATAACAAAAAAAAAATTGGAGAAAGTGAAGATTTGTGGCAACACGAGCAAAAGGACCGTCACCTGGAGTAGAATTTTTTGTTTTTTTTTTTAATGCCTATTATTTTTAAAATATGCCACATAGATTTTTTTTTATATTTTTCCGATAACCAGCACAACTTGCCTCAACACCCAGTTCCGGCTTGACGTTACATTACGGGACACCCTGTATAGCTGAAAAGATGATGATGATGAAGGTAACTATCCAGATTCAACATCTGAGTAATGAACATTGAAATTAAAAGTAACATTTAAAGTAATGTTACAAAAATGAAATAAATCAGAAACACAACTGTACGAGTATTTTGAAGCAATGTTTCGGATCGAGTTGTGGCAGAATTAAATAAAGTCACTTATTCAGTTTTGCCACGTAAATTCTACAACAAACAGAGTTGTAATTTATGGTCAATAGTTTCACTAAACTTAAGATATCTTTGGAAATATCATACATATTGCCACGAGAGTAAGACCAAAATATAGGTAACACTTTCTACTATACAAAAAGTGGAAAAAGTGGTTTTTGCCAAAAGTGTCAGTTATTTAATTCTGCCACGACGGTGACGATATGCCCGGGGTAAGTAGACCTACGTATCAATAAGCACGAAATTACGAAAAAAGTCAAGTAATAAAACACTATTTTCAATTTAATTGAACTCTTTATTCAAAAACAATTATAATCAGGTACAGACATCTTTAATAAGTCTTTAAAAAAACTATCAACTCTTAGTATTTAAACTTTTTAAACTAAAATCTTCTTCAGTCTCATTTTAAATCACATATCAATCTTTGTATACAGGGTGTCCCAGATGGGTGAATCAAACTGATAGGAGAGGTAGCTCTACTAATGTACTATCCCTAAATAATATGAAAAAAAAAAATAAAGCGCATAAGGACACAATTTTTTTTTAATGAAAATAAATCAGCTTTGCCTAAGTATCTGGCTATAATTGCTGCGTTTGGAGTTTATTTGTATTTTTTTCTTACCAATATTAATTGTATAAATCTGTAAACAAACTTTTGAAAATAATGACTAGATTTCGAGTTTAGAGCACTTTACTTTAAAAAAAATCCGAACTCAACATTTTTTTTTTCATATTTTTTTGGGATAGTACATTAGTAGAGCTACTTCCTCTAGAAGTTTGATTCACCCATTCTGTGACACCCTGTATAGTATAGTACTTTTACGCTTCCGAGTATTTCTTCTAGTGGCGCCGCTTTAGGAAAGGGTCTTATTTCTTCATCGTTCAGTCGTTCGTTTATAGATCCTCATCGTGCTGTAGCAATAAAAAGAATGTATGTATTAAGAATCTAATAAATAGATAATTTTAAAGATATTTTAAACTCAAAATGTTATTGATGTTGGTTGGTTCAACCAGCCCCGAAAGAAATTAGTCTACCAACCCCAAACGACATTTTAAGTTTCGATGGCATGGATAACCTACACACTGCCACCTAATAAAGAAATAACACAAGTAATAATATCAATATGGACTCATAAAACACTCTGACTAATAGGCAAACGGTTATCATAAAATGCGTAGGTACCAAATCAAAAAATATGCAACACGAAAATATTACTTACTTGATATGAAAACAAATCACGGGTCACTACTCGAAAACGGCGTGTGCCGGCGACGCGGCGCTACCGACGACTGTGCGGGGGGCGGAAAGTGATGCGTGGCTGCGCTGGGATGACGCAATACTCAAACCGTTGGCGAGTTTTTGGCGGTTAGTCTACCTACCCCTATATTCAACCATCCCCGGTCTCCCCTATATATTCTTTTAATTTATTCAATACCAAAATGTCATAACTGCGGGCGAAGCTAGTTTAAGGTTAAACATCTATTTAAGTTTATAATAGAAAAGTTTCAAGCCAATATTGTCTTTTCTGAGCTATATTTAAAGTATTTTTAGAAACAATATTTTGTGAGGCAGAAAAGGTCTCATACGCACTGTAAAGAAGTTCAATATTGACCCGAAAAGACCTCATACGCACTGGCTGAAAGTCTACGAAAAATGGTAAAGCGCGTCTTTCCGTTCTATACATGGCCAGAACGCACCCATAGGAAACTGCTCGTGTATATTTCGGAGTGCCTGTTTGTAAATCTGTGACTCCAAACTATACACGAATTTTGCGTACTGATCGTGTATAGTTTGGAGGAGCTTAGTAAAAAAAGTCATCTCCAAACTATACTCGATTAGTTTCTACTACACCACTTACACTTGACTAGAGTGTGTTTAGTTGATATTGATTTAGTAAAATTCAGTAAAATATGGAACTATATTTAAAATTACATTTATTTGATACTAGCTTTCCGCCCGCGGCTTCGCCCGCGTGGAATTTTGTCTGTCACAGAAAAACTTTATCGCGCGCGTCCCTGTTTCAAAAACCGGGATAAAAACTATCCTATGTTCTTTCCCGGGACTCAAACTATCTCTATGCCAAATTTCATCAAAATCGGTTGCGAGGTTTAAGCGGGAAAGCGTAACAGACAGACAGACAGACAGACAGACAGACAGACAGACAGACAGAGTTACTTTCGCATTTATAATATTAGTTGGGATTATTACATAAAATATTATTATTTTACTGAATCTATAATAAATCTAGATTTTTAAAACTATTGTAAGTGGTTTTTGAAATTAAATTGATTAGGTAGATTTCAAATTAAATAACAATTTAATTAATATGAGAGAGAGTGAGAGAAGAAAGTTCAACGCGCATTAAATACAATATTATGCGAGACTTTAAATGTTAGGTTTGTATTGTCGGCCGTTTGGTGTAGTGGTTCGAAGTGGTAGCGGGTTCGATTCCCGCACAGTACAAACATTTGTGTGCATGAACATATTTGTTTGTATTGGACTGGGTGTTTTCTATGTATAATAAGTATGTATTTACAAAAAAAAGTATTTAATTATGTTTATATTCGTTGTCTAGTACCCATAGTACAAGCTTTGCTTAGTTTGGGACTAGAAGCGCAGTGTAAAATGTCTAAGGATATTTATTTATTATTTATTTTATTTATTAACTTTTATCTCAAGAACAAAATCATTTTGACATATTTCCATACCTACAATTGGTGAAATATCAGCCCCAAAACAAATATCTTTTCTATGGCAGAATAAGAAACACCAAAAAATCCTTTATCAAAACAATGACACGTGTCGTAAGATGATTCAATGTTTAAAGTAGACACGCAGATATGAATTAATCTATCTATATAAATAAAAATGAATTGATGTTCGTTAGTCTGATTAAAACTCGAGAACGGCTGGGCCGATTGAGCTGATTTTGGTTTTATAATGTTTGTCGTAGTCCAGGGTAGGTCTAAACGGTGAGCAAATACGCGCGCGATATTGTTTTTCTGTAACAGACAAAATTCCACGCGAGCGAAGCCGCGGGCGGAAAGCTAGTATGTAATAGAAAGAGAGGTCAATAAGTCAAAATGACTAGCATGCAACTACTCGCGTATAAATTGTAATCACGCACTTATTACAATACATACATGATTAGTCCGTATGCGTACTGGCGATGTATATTTTGGAGGAAGATAATTGACCTAAGTCACTACAAAGTATACGCGAGCAGTACGCAGCGTATGCGTACTGGTCGTGTATAGTTTGGAGGAGCTTAGTAAAAAAAGTCATATCCAAACTATACTCGATTAGTTTCACACCCTTGCGTTCTGGCTATGTATAGAATGGAAAGACGCTTCGCAGTGAGCGTGTTAAACACCAAACCTTTTACATTCAAAGTGTGTAAAAGAAAGACCACGAATTAATAAAATAAATATTACTACATTTGCATTATGTACTTACACGATTAATCAACGTTTAGTAAGTGCTTTCTTTGATTCGCTTACCTACCTTTACTCAAAATTGTATCATACATATTTGAAAACTTATAAATAAGCTAATAGCTAATAGTATCAACGCCAAATTTAATTAGGATTGGAAGACATATTACCCTGTGTTTATTATTGGCTCTGTGCACGATTACAGCGCCAACTAGCGTCCACAACTTTGTGGGCTCTGTCACATTGACATTTAGGTCGTATATTTGTGAAAAAAAATCGAAATGAAAAAATAACAAATATTTTAGACTAATAAATTGTTGTGATACCACGATTTGGGTGGAAAAAAGGTTTTGAAATCATTTTGGTCATTCAAATCAAATGAGGTAAGTCCAAAAAGTGTGTTTAATTTTGATTGTGTCAGGGTTTGTTTACTTCATTTATAGTTGTAGTTTTACAGTAAAACAAAAAGAAAAAGCTACTTTAACGGTTTCATTATATAACAGTAAATATATTTAAATGTTCCTGTATCGCTAGTAATAAATTAAATATCGTTTTCAGATCGAAATGAGTATTGTTTTGAAGACCGGGTTTGTGAGTGTTACAATATCAAATTCCAACCACAAACCGTATTTAAAGGAAAGTTGTTGGTATTGGCTGGACAAGTTCGAGATGTAGAAGAATTAAGAACAAAACAAGGGCAGAGTTCAATAATTCACGCCCTCATCATAAGGCAAACATCTGTGCACAACAACTACTGTGACTCATTTTTGTACTACCACGTTGTATAGTCTAGTTATTTCCAAATTGTAAACAGCTATTAAACCAGCCCTATCGAAATACAGTCCACTCTTTTTTTAAGTTCCCAGTAGGACCCTTTTCATGGGCTTAATTAATGATATTAAAATGTACTATGTAGAATCGCTTTGCCATTGACAGATACATCTGATGACAGAGCTTACATTATTTCTACTTTTGGCCACCATGAGCGCTGCGATAGATTATGTTACCCCCACCTAGTACTTCGCACCCAGCGAATAAGACACATGTTAAGTGTTGTTTGAAATTCCGCTGTCAAATTATGGCTGCGGTTGAAGAGTGTGGTTAGCCACCCGCTAAAATTGACTTGATATTACAACTAAATTTGTTGACATAGTTCGTCATTGTCAGGGAATGTTTGGTATTAGTTAGGTAGATTTTAACATGTGGTAGAGCATTATTAATGTTAATATTAAGACAATATATTGTCTTGGTTTTGTTGACATTGTTCAAGTTATAATTAGCTATGAATATAATGAAGAATATTACTATAGGAATGTTCCCATCCCTTGTTCTCATCTCTACATAATCTCATCTCTTGTTCTCAACTCCACATCTGACAGTGGCAGTCAAGCTTTAAATTCTCACATTCTTATATTATTATTACAGTTAGACTGCCAATAATTTCCTAGCCATTTCTTAGGGTGGATTCGACCAAACAAGAGTAAATATTAATCTCAAAATAAATCATCAGTTATTCGACATTTTGATATATTTCCCATACTGAAACTCATGTCAATGTGCCAGTCATTCTCGGATAGAAGTTTGGTCGAATCGGGCCTTATACGGAGAACAATTGAACATCTGCAATTTTAGTTATACCACAGAATACATAATAGTAGCAACAGAAATTGCACTCCTTTGTGTAGGATCAGATGCCGACATTTTAACGGTAATAATAATAATGCAAAATATCCAACGCACATGGTGCATTCGAAATCGCACCTTACTACTACGCTCACAAGAGCGCATTTTTTTTGTGTTTAGAATTGATCTACGTCACCGCTCAAGCGTCAGGGTTGTATGAGCAAAGTAAAATAAATAAAAACTTAATTTTAAGAAGCATTTATTGTATTTACGATTAGAAAACTTTAATCTAGTGGAGTTTGTATAATCGTACCATCTCTAAAGTACCTATTAATAAACTTCAGTGTTGCGATAATTCGAAATTAAACAAACAGTTTTAAAAGGTGTAGTGTCGGAAAATAGACACGGTGAATGTTTTTATTAGCTTAAATAATTTTTTTGCTATAGTTTTTTGTCATAAGTATTTCAAAATAATTTATTATTTAAGAAGTGTAGTTTTTTTTTATTATTTAAATCACTACAGTTAATTATGATTCCTAAATATTACAATTTTTCATTAAAGAAGAATAACAGTGCTGTTGGAACAATAAACCTTGATTGAGACTATGATCGACCGAGCGTATCTATAACGCGTGTGCAAACAGGCGCGTGCCGGCCCGGACAGTACTTATTCTTATCTATGGCCCGGACTGATTTGCAACTTGAAGTTGTCGCGCGCTGTAGGTAATTATCTCGGCCGGCATAGGCGAGTGACGGAGGCCTGGTTATACCATGATGTTAACTTACTTTCTTGGAGTTACAGAGAAGACAAATGACTTGATTTTCGAAGTCAGCAAACAAACGTAGGTAGCTAATCTCCTGCTTTTAAGTACAAACGAAAAAGACCGCATTCGTTCTTCACTCGGCCATCGGGTCTGGCTCTTAAGAATTTGACAAGCCATTGAGTACCGTTCATACAGCGCACCTGTAATATCTCTCTCAATAAACTCAGTGACGCCATCAAAGTATAAAGAATATACGATGACCCTACAGAATATTAAAGAGTAGATCATTATATTGAACTGCGGGGTAAAGCCATACGTAAGCTTGGTCGATGGGCCCGGGATTACGCCTTTGATGCACTGGGAAAAACGATCTCCATTAGTGAAGTTTTCTGCCGATGTTCTGTATCGATAAACATTGGAATACCATGTGATTACGAAGTTAATGTGTGGTACAAAGAAAATGGGTGTCTTACCTACTATTTTCGTTGAAATGGAACGCGAAAGTTTAAAATATTATATTAAACTGGGTGAAGTTTATGAACAATATAAAATAAAGCCTACTGTCAAGCCAATTACTCAGTCGTTAACTAAAAAGACTAAATAGGCTGACCGTGTTGGTGAGCCAAATTTAAATAATTCAGTGTACCAAAAGGAGAATTTACTAAAATGAGCAAGTAGCCGTGTAAAATAAACTATTTCATAAGACATGTATCAGCTAAGTAAAATGCTGCAATTCATAATATCGATTATATCGATATAATGTTCGATAGAATATGTCAGCATCACTAGTTTAAATTACCGTTCCAACTCCTTAAAATAACTAAGCGTTTTCATCTACAGGCGAATTCGTTTCAATGGCGAAACATCCATTAGGTCAAATTACAAGTTCTTCGTGGTAAAACATAGGTATAATAAATATGTGTCACTTAACTAAATTAATAAGAAGTAACATACAGTTTTTGTTGCGAAGGATGGAAATTCTACATTTTCTTTTAATATCCAGGAAAATATAATTGAGCTATTAACATTATGGAATAGATGTAAAGAGATGAAATAAATGTGTCGAATTATTCGAATCGTCTCATTTCGAATAAAAATAATGTTTTATCACAGTCAACACATTATGCTAGCTACGGTACGATCACACTAAAGATAAACTATAGTATACCCAAGCTCATTCTATCTTAAGGAGGTGTGGTCTTTGGAAACATGAAAGTGATTTAAATACTCTATTCAATGCTATTTATTACACCAATTGTGACTAGTAAAACTTTCTTACTTCTAGGCTATTTTGCCATAAACGTTACTCACAGGTAGTGTATGTAGGTACAGTTTGCGTCAAATGAATGAATGGTGACACCCAAAGTAGTCAAAAAGCTTGCAAGACATCTATACATATTACAACTCGAAGATTGTGTTGTCTACCTTTTGGTGACTTTAGGTGTCACGAAATATTTGATGCTGACTGTACCTACTTGGTAAGTACACATGACATTTGTGCTTCTTTTTTAAAGGTTTGTAATTAAACCATTCGCTTTTCACTGGAGGGAATCCCAACCTTAACTTCGAACTCCTCGCATTTTCTTCTGATTAATTTCATTGCGGGTGTAATGACAGTTTAACTTTCCTCCGGGAATAACTTTGTCTTCACTGGTCTGGTTTTGTTTGCCGTGAAGTGATGAATCTTGTCTTCTCAGAAACAAAAGGTAAGTTTAGGACTATAATATTAAGATGGTATTTATAAATCTTAAGGTGTAATATTAAAATGCAGTCTACACACCAAACTCCAATATGAGTCATAGATATTTGACATTTATATAATAGAGAATCACGGGTCTCACCAACGCGACAGTGTAATCGGGTTTGCCGATTCGGCTGCTATGCTGAAGCCGTGGTCTTTGGCTCTATTTTAGTTAAAATGGAACGCGAAAGTTTAAAATCTTATAGTCCAGTCATTTAAGCTTAAATTAGGTAAGAATCTCGGAATTAGAGATACCCAGCTGTAAGTCTGTAAATACTTGTATATTGACACCCTAAAAGTTGTCTCAAAACCTACATATGGTAGGGTGTAAGCAACTATTAAATTTTAAGGTCAAAGGTCACAAAAATCGGTTTTTTGCGCTTTTTTTGGAAATATCTCATTTCCTATGGGTTTTTTGCTATTTGTATTTATTATCAATATTGTAGAATACTAAATTCTCTACAAATTTTGTTTAAAAACTTTTTTTATACGGTGAACCGTTTTCGAGATAGAGGGCGGAGAGCGCGCGGTCACTGCATCACTTCAGGTCAACTTAAGCGGTTTAGGTATTTCATACAAAAGGATTTTCCCGCTAATTCCCGTGGGAATTTCGGTAATTACTTGTTGTAAATAAGCTTTACCTAAGTTTACTAAGGTACCTACATGCCAAATTTCAAGCGTCTAACTTCCGTTAAGCGTTTAGATTTTTCATACAAAAGGATTTTCCCGCTAATTCCTGTTCCCGTGGGAATTCCTAAGTAAACTATAACCTGCCCAGGTGTATGAAGAATAATTGTACCAAGTTTCGTTAAAATCCGTCGAGTAGTTTTTGTTTCTATAAGGAACATACAGACGGACAGACAGACAGACAAAAATTTTACTGATTGCATTTTTGGCATCAGTATCGATCACTAATCACCCCCTGATAGTTATTTTGAAAATATATTTCATGTACAGAATTGACCTCTCTACAGATTTACTCGTATTATAAGTATAGATATTACTGCTATAAAACAGGGTATTTTCATACTGCTGTATTTCCGCTTATTAAAAATATGTACATATTAAATACATTTAAACAGGAATTAAGTAAGTTTAGTCCTTTTTCTAAAAGGGTTTTTATGTAAGTAATACGCTGACCACAGTATGTACGCTTTCTGTGAAATAAAGCTTAATCCGAAATTCAGAAGGCTCCAAACGATTACCGCTACAACGTAATAACTCGAGCACAACATCCCCTAAAACAGATAATTCCCCAACATTTCAAAACCAATTTATCACGACTCGGACTTTTCCATCAAAGTAAATTGTTCGAGTTTTTCTCCGGGAGAAATGCTAATAGCTCAAACAGAATCCAATTTGTTTCTCCTATAAACTAATTCAAATTCCAACACCGCAATACCTAAGTACCCATTTACCTAACTTAAAACAAACTCCACAAATCCGTCGAGTAGTTTTTGTTTCTATAAGGAACATACAGACGGACAGACAGACAGACAAAAATTTTACTGATTGCATTTTTGGCATCAGTACGGATCACTAATCACCCCCTGATAGTTGTTTTGAAAATATATTTCATGTATAGAATTCTGTCCGTCTGTATGTTCCTTATAGAAACAAAAACTACGGATTTTAACGAAACTTGGTACAATTATTCTTCATACATCTGGGCAGGTTATAGTTTACTTAGGAATTCCCACGGGAACAGGAATTAGCGGGAAAATCCTTTTGTATGAAAAATCTAAACGCTTAACGGAAGTTAGACGCTTGAAATTTGGCATGTAGGTACCTTAGTAAACTTAGGTAAAGCTTATTTACAACAAGTAATTACCGAAATTCCCACGGGAATTAGCGGGAAAATCCTTTTGTATGAAAAACCTAAACCGCTTAAGTTGACCTGAAGTGATGCAGTGACCGCGCGCTCTCCGCCCTCTATCTCGAAAATGGTTCACCGTATAAAAAAAGTTTTTAAACAAAATTTGTAGAGAATTTAGTATTCTACTGACGGCGCGACGGTAGCGCCACCTTCAATTTCTAGACGAGAATGACAGATTAAATACTGTCATTCTGGCGGAACGTCAAACGGGCAACCATCTTGCAGCTCACTTTTTATTCGAGCGCGACGGAGGTTGCACGTCATCGACGAATCGCCTTTAATCTGCGTCAAATTACTTATAATTAAGTGTTAATTGGTTCCGATTGATTAAACAAGTGTGTGAGAATCATATTCCGGCTTTATTTTTGATCTTACCCGCCCAAATACCCACGCAAGATGGACCCGCCTAATGATGACGGTACAGAAATGCCGTTATCAGAAGTGGGATTGCAAGGGCAGTCAAGTGAAGAAAAAAGGCCACCCGACAAAGAAAATGCGAGTAGTATTTTGAGCAACATGGAGATTTTACTGTCTCGCATAGTGGCAGCGCAGCAACCTATTGCAACGGGCATGAATGCAGTGCAGTTAATTCATTTTAATCCTGATGACGCCGATGCTGATGTGGAGGGCTGGTGTCGCGTGTCTGAAATGATTATACAGAGCAAGAAATTGGAAGGTGTCGCGTTGTTAATGGCCTTAACCACCTCTCTAAAAGGAAGAGCCGCTGCCTGTCTTACCAAGCTGCCATTGAATGAACTTTCGTGGGAATTAGTGAAACAAACCTTATGTGCCAAGTTTGCCAAGCCAAAATTGATACAAGATTATTTCGACGAAATTATGCGTTTTCAAATCGGTGTTAAGGAAACTGCCGGTGAGTCAGCTATGCGTTTGTGGGATTTAATCGAAAGAATACCGAAGGTGGAAATGTCTGAAGAAGCTGTTACTGGATTCGTCATTTCGGTATTGTGCCAAAAAGATGGACTGATCCGTCGTGAATTAAGTTATCAAGTTATAACGAACAGGGCCCAGCTATTTAGGGCTCTTGGAGGTATTTCTTTAAAGCGTCGAGCAGAGAGCTGTGATACACAAGACTATGAACTAAAGAGACCCCGATTAGCTGACGGACGATTTCCCGGTAGATGTCACTTTTGTGGTATACCTGGACATAGACAAGCAGACTGTCGTCGACGTCGTGAAGATACCGGTAGTACGAGCAAAGTTGAACCATCTGTGCGAACGTCATCTGTGGTGAAGTCCAACGTGAACTGCTACGTCTGCGGAAAACCCGGCCATATTGCGACGACGTGCCCAGACAGGAAGATGGACGGCGGGACAACGAAAGAAGTCAACTTATGCGAGCGAGACACGTCGAGAGGGACTCTGCTGACATCATCGGGTGAGAGAATTCCATTTCTTTTCGATAGTGGGTCGAATTGCTCGTTGATAAAATTAAGTACTTCTTTAAACTTTCCGGGTACTGCATGTTCTGATCTCGTGTATTTGAAAGGGATAGGAAACGGGGAAATACAATGCACTTCTCAGATTTCTAGCACGGTCAAAATAGGAGATTATTCGACTACCCTCTTGTTTCATGTCGTTCCGGATGACTGTATATCCGACCCGTTTTTAATAGGCAGAGATATTATAGAAAACGGTGGCCGCGTGACGATTGATGATAATGGACTAAATATAACCAGTTCTAGGACGGTAGATGTTTGTGAAAAACAGTCATTTCTCGATGATATCACGGTTGATACTGATTTAACAGGCGAACATAGACTCGCACTTCTACGAATTCTTAATAAATATGCAACTCATTTTATAAGCGGTATACCTACACAACGAGTCAAAACGGGGCAGATGAAAATTAATTTGATAGATCCTCATAAGCTTGTTCAAAGAACGCCTTATAGATTAGCACCCGCCGAAAAAGAGATAGTGCGAGATAAAGTTCAGGAGTTGTTGGACGCGGGTGTTATTCGGGAAAGTTCCTCACCATTCGCGAGCCCAATCTTGTTAATTAAGAAAAAGGATAACACAGATCGTATGTGTGTTGATTACCGGGAACTCAACTCGAACACCCGCGCCGAACATTACCCCCTGCCATTAATTGATGAGCAGGTAGATCAGCTGGCGGGAGCTCATTACTTTTCATCTTTGGATATGGCAGCAGGCTTCCATCAGATTTTACTCCACCCTGATTCAGTTGAGAAGACGGCCTTTGTGACACCCGAGGGGCAATATGAGTATCTCACTATGCCTTTCGGGTTACGCAATGCGCCGTCTGTCTACCAAAGGTGCATCAATACAGCTCTAAAAGACCTTGAGCACAAACCGCTTGTTTACATGGATGATGTCCTTTGTTACTCTTCTGACATCAATGAGGGCTTAAGGCGTTTGGAGGAAGTTCTTGAAGCCCTTTCTCAAGCAGGCTTTTCATTTAAATTACAAAAATGCAAATTCATGAAGCGTAAAGTACATTATTTAGGCTACGAAATTGAGGCAGGTGAGGTTAGACCGAATTCCCTTAAAATTGAAGCACTAGCAACTGCCCCCTCACCTAGAACCGCAACTCAGGTGCGACAGTTCCTTGGCCTAGCTTCGTATTTTCGAAAGTTTATACCGAATTTCACGAAAATAGTTGGACCGTTGTACCCACTTACGAAATTCAAAGGAAGCATCCAATGGACCGCATGTCACGAGAAGATTCGTCAAACCATTATTGGTATTCTTACATCAGAACCGGTATTGACTATATTTAATCCCGAATTGCCTGTTGAACTTCATTGTGATGCTAGCTCTGAAGGCTATGGAGCAATTCTTATCCAAAGGGACAATTCCATGCCGCACGTCGTAGCTTATTATAGTCGTCGTACGACTGAAACCGAGTCTCGATATCATTCGTACGAGCTTGAAACTCTGGCCGTGGTCCGTGCAGTCGAGCACTTTCGCCATTACTTGTATGGCCGTAAATTTACTGTCTTCACAGACTGCAACTCATTAAAGGCGTCAAAGTCGAAATGTGATCTGACTCCTCGTGTTCACCGTTGGTGGGCAATTCTACAGGCATATGATTTCGATATCATATATCGAGAAGGTCGAGTGATGGAGCACGCTGATTATCTCTCGCGAAATCCTCCAACTAAAGATTCAGACTTCCCAAAATTTAAGTCCAATGCCCCCAAAACTGTTAATTTCGTAGAACTTCACGAAGGTTGGCTTTCTGTGGAGCAAAAACGGGATGGCGAAATTAAAGATCTCGTAGCTAAATGTCTGAACTCTGAGCTTCCGGAAGCTGTCGCAGGGACTTATGACGTAAGGAATGGGATTCTTTACAGGAAAATAAGCCGAAATAAAGTTACATCCTGGCTTCCCATTGTGCCTCGTTCCTTAGTGTGGACACTTATTAACCACGTTCACTCAGAAATTCAGCATCTGGGGAGTGATAAAACGCTTGATAAAATCTATGAGCAATATTGGTTCCCAGATATGGCCAAGCATGTACGTCGGTTCGTAGATTCCTGTATAGTGTGCAAGGCATCAAAAGGGCCTTCTGGTGCCCAGCCAATCCGCCTTCACCCTATACCTAAAGTGTCAGCACCGTGGCATACTCTCCATATCGATTTCACGGGAAAATTGAGTGGAAAGAGTGATCAAAAAGAATATTGCTCCGTCATCATTGACGGATTCACAAAATATGTTCTACTGGAGCATACAACGTCACTTAATGCATCCAGTGCAGTGAATGCCCTTAAGAAAGCAGTTTTCTTATTCGGTGCTCCAAAACGGATTATAGCAGATCAGGGCCGATGCTATGCCAGCTCTGAATTTAAAAGTTTTTGTTCAGATCATAATATTGAGCTTCACTTTATAGCCACCGGCTCAAGCAGAGCCAATGGCCAAGTGGAGCGCGTTATGAAAACCCTAAAAGCTCTGCTTACCATTGTCGAAAACGACCCAAATAAAACATGGCGTGATGAACTAGGCAATATCCAGCTGGCACTGAACAGCACTAGATCCACTGTAACAAAATATACTCCAACCGAGCTCATGTTCGGAATAAGATCACTGTCTTTAGGGTTAGCTAAAATATCTCCAAATACCCAAAGTGAGAATCAGTTAAATCTCGAAACTATTCGGAATGAGGCATCTGAAAATATAGAAAAGGCTGCAAGTTCTGAATCGGTACGTTTTAACAGAGGTCGGGCTGCAGTTAAACCATACACAAAAGGTGATTTTGTCTTTATTAAGAGTTCAGAGCGTAATCAAACCAAATTGAGTAGGAAATTCAAAGGGCCCTACGTAATCATAAATGTTCTTGATAACGATCGTTACGAGTTAAAAAGTCTTGATGGAACAAATCGCATTTTTAAGTATGCTCACGAGAACTTGCGTTTAGTGCCCGGGGGTAATGAGGGTTTAATTGAAATATCAACGTACATTTCGGAAGAGGATGAAGCCGTGACAAACGACGACGAAAAGCACTATCACGATTTCGTAGAAACCCCACCCCTCAAAATTATGATATTTTGAAAAACAAAATTAGCACTTCCCAGAATCTAATACGTAAAGCAAAAATTAAGAGTTTTCAGGACTTCTGTTCTTCTTTAGATCAATCTTCAAATTCTAAGGAGGTATGGGATAAAATGAAATGGATGAAAGGATATAGTTCACACAAAAATCATCAATGTGTTGATGAAAAAACTGCCTATGAACTATTACAGGATATGTGTCCTGATTTTGTTTCTACGGCTTGTCCTAGATTTGTTTCCTGTAATAACTTATTAGAAAGCCCCATCTCAATCATTGAAGTAGAGAACAGTATCCCTAAAAAAAATACATGCCCTGGACTAGATGATATAAGCTATTTGATGATTAAACACTTACCAACCAATGCCAAATGCTTTTTAACACACTTATTTAATAGGTTTTTAGAGTCCGGATTTGTACCAGCACAATGGAGAGAAATTTGTATAGTGCCCATCCCGAAACCAGGAAGAGACCAGTCAGTATCCTCGGCTCTTCGTCCAATATCAATGTTATCATGTCTCTGCAAAATACTACACAATATACTTAACAAGAGATTAGATTGGTTTTGCGAAAAAAATAACATATTTTCAGCATACACAACCGGATTCAGGAAAGGATACTCTTGTTACGATAATCTTAGTATTTTGACATATCGAATTTTAGAAGGTTTTTCCGTAAACAAACCTACAGTCGCATGTTTTCTCGATATAAATAATGCATATAATCACGTAGATATTAAAGCTTTACTTTCAAGGCTAGATGATATTGGTGTTGGATCAAAAGTTTGTTTTTATTTATGGAACTTTTTAAGTCAAAGAACACTTCAAATCCGCTTGCGTAACAGGGTCATGTCGAGAAACACAAATCAAGGTTTGGCACAGGGAGACCCGATTTCACCCCTCCTATTTAATATTGCAACAAGTAAAATTTGTAATTTTATAGATAATGTATTTATAACTCAGTATGCAGATGATTTCGTTATTTACCACACGTGTACAACATTATCAGACGGCGTCGAAAGTTTACAATTTGCACTAAACAATATGGTAGATCTTTTGGCAGAAGTTGGTTTAGAGATTTCAACAAATAAGACTAAGGTCTGTATATTTAAAAGAGGATTTAGAAGAGATTTCATCCAACTAAAAATTAGGGATCACTGTTTGGAGGTCGTGGAAACAGTAAAATATTTGGGTATATGGTTTGATCGTACTCTAAGATGGTCCAAACACTTAAATGAAATGAAAGAGAAGATTATGAAATTTTTAAATATAATAAAAATATTGCGAGGTCCTGGATGGGGCATACATCCCACGCACTTAAGACGCTTGTATTTGTCTTTGATACGTAGTAGAATAGACTACGGAAGCTTTTTGTACGATAACTGTTCCCAATCACTTTTAAATAAAATCGATATCTTACAAAACCAATGTTTAAGATTTATTGGAGGGTTTATCAAATCTACTCCTATACACGCTATGGAGAATGATCTATGCGTCCCACCACTATTTGTTAGACGACATTATCTAGCAGCTAAATATTGGCTAAAATGCAAATCTATTTCATGCCACGAACTTATTAGAATTCTAAGCAAACTTATAGAACCGCCTCACATTCGTTATTGGAATCAGAAAAAAATACCTCTACTTATCACTGTACATCAATATTTGACCGACTTACCAATACATCGTAGTAAAATGCTGGATATGTTTTCCCTGAATACATGGGTGAGCAATGTGGATCTAAGTGAGTGCATTCAGTGGGATCTCGATTGCGTGGAGAAAAGCAAAAAAAAGTATTATAAAAATGATTTACTCAAACTTTGTAACCAGACTATTCGCAGACATTATTCATTGTATTACAAATTGTTCACGGACGGTTCAAAAGATGAATATGGTGTTGGTGCTGCCTTTTACGATCCTCAACATCATGTACATTGTGGATTGGAAGTGGATTCTAGAATCTCAATAATGTATGCAGAACTTATCGCCATTTTGGAGGCACTTTCATATATTAGCTCAATAAAGTATCATAGTTTTGTCATCTTAACAGACTCCAAGAGTGCTCTGCAACACTTGGCTCGGTGTACCTCGAGTTTTCGAGGAACACCGATAGCCTACCTGATTTTGGAATCCATTCTGACCTTGCGTTCCGAGAATAAGAAGGTAATATTACAGTGGATCCCTGCTCACACCGGTGTGGTCGGAAACGAGATTGCTGATACGCTAGCCAAAAAATCAACGCTTGAAGGAATTAGAACCCACTTTTTGCCTACCTCATCGGACCTGCTGTCCATAGTAAAACGACGATGTTTAGAACTGTGGAGTGTATATTTTGACGAACGGTCACTCTCTAAGGGCATCTGGTACAGAACAATTCAACCTGTCCTGTGCAGATGTCCTTGGTTTGTTGGCACGGGTATGGGCAGGGATGATATTGTCTTGGCTCTTAGACTTCGTTCCGGACATATACCATTAAACAGTTTTGGATTTCTTATGAAAAAAACACCATCGCCTATGTGTGACGAATGTAACGTCATAGAGGACGCGCATCACATCATGATGGAGTGTGTCAGGAACGAGCCTGAGAGAGTACAATTCTTTCATGAAATTAACTATATAAATGAGATTGGTATTTGTAATAGTATTCTAGCCAACCCGCTTTCCGATAATGCATTAAAATTGTACTCTCTTGTAAAAATAGCGATAAGACGACGTCATAATGTAAGTTAGATTATAGTGTTGATCATGTGTGAGTTCTATGAGGGTGCCATCTTCTTTCAGAAGAAACCCTCCTTAAATTATAGAATAAAAAAAAAAAAAAAATTCTACAATATTGATAATAAATACAAATAGCAAAAAACCCACAGGAAATGAGATATTTCTAAAAAAAGCGCAAAAAACCGATTTTTGTGACCGTTGACCTTGAAATTTAATAGTTCCTTACACCCTACCATATGTAGGTTTTGAGACAACTTTTAGGGTGTCAATATACACGTATTTACAGACTTACAGCTGGGTATCTCGAATTCCGAGGTGAACTTACTATAATGACTGGACTATTATGCCTATTTGATTTATTATTGTCAAAAATCATATAAAGTACAAGTCGTCGACATAGGTATGTTTCTTTTAAAATATAGCCGTCGACACCAAGCAGCCGGGCTTGGTGTGGAGTCCTTAAGGCTAACTGAAACGAGCTCTGAAGATCTCTTAAGACTTTTAATCTTTGACTCCAAATTTCCCTTTTATTCTACAACGCGATATCGCTAAAAGTCAGAACTTTTGACGGCTAAACTCGTGTTCTTCGACGTAGATTGATGTCGGTGGTTTAACTTTGCACAGCGTTATGCATCGCGGCTAATCCCATTTCGTAAGCCACGTCAAATCGTGATTGTGGTTATTTATAAGCATAAAAAACTTTCATGAACATGGTTAACACAATATTTATGACTATCACATACATTGTGCTTTTAGTTTGGGAACTAAAAAAAATACAAGAATTGAGATTATTAAATTTTGTATTTTTAACCATAGAAAAAACACAAATTCCAATATTTTTGTTTCGTTTTGAAGCTCATAGTTTTGTTCGTGTAATTTCGGAATTAAATCATAGGAAGTTTTAAAAGCGCGTTCTGTTTTATTCTTTAACAATAATATTAAAAGAAGCTAAATCAGTCTAGCCGTTTTGAAAATAATCTTGCTGTTAGTAATTTTGATTTCTAAAACAAGTTATCATTACTCATTGTCAAAATTAAATCATGGCTCCCATAAACCATCACAACAATATTGTGTACACAAATTGGCCGCAAACTCGTTGACAATCCCGCGAGAAAGTGTTGCAAATGTTTGGTCAAACGTTCGCCTGTTTTTGCAACAATCCAGCGTATCACTCGTTCATTCGTCATTTGTCGTCGGCAGATCCCCTTGTGTGATAATTAATACGGTCCAGGCCATAAAAACGGCGCGTTGCCAGGCTGCCACCCCCTTTATATATGGTGGGATATTTGTCATGACGTCACCTGGCGTATATACGTGATCGGAATGCCGGAAAAAATGTTGTTCAATTAATTAGGCACTTTGAATGGATTCCGGTGGAGCTCGGTTATTGGCTGGAAAATTAGGGTGCGTTGGATTGATTGTTATGGTGTAGGCAACCGATTAGTTGCGCGGGCGTTGCGCGGTGATAGGGTACGGGTTTTATTGTTTTGTGGATGCGGGTTCTGCGATTAGTTTCGCTAATTTGTTTGGGTCAGCAAGATGGTGGATGATGATGATATGGATCGTTTCGATTGAATAATACATTTATGACAGCTGTGTGTGATTGTGTACAAAGGTTGCAGGTTTAAGTCCCGTTTAGGGAAAATTTTGTATGACGAGCAAGAGCATTCATATCCGGAGTTATCGACAGTTTTAGCATCTTCTTTTAGTTACAGTTATCGCCAGTTTGTTTGTTTTATACATATTATACATAGCATGTAATAAAATGTGTAAGTTCTTATATTTGTCATCCAAAATCTTTACTTTTATCTCTATTAAGAGTATGTAGCTTTTGAGTATGAAGATGAACCTTTATACTTTTTGAAATTTTAAAACTTTTCGGCTAATCGCCTTGACCATCTACCCTTCCTTCAATCACGTAACACCGGTACCGGATCATCATAAACGAAAAGCACTTTGGAGGGAAGCAAGTGAAACCCTCTGAGATCCCCAATAAAAATCACTAACACCTTCGAGGAGTTCCGAGGGACTCGCTATCGCAGCTGTAAATCGACCTCGGACAAGTCTAGTTGACACCTAAATACTAAGGGGCGACGCGAAATCCTACGCTGCCCCAGTTTAGGGCTACCAACTTATTTTGTTGTTTAAACCATAGAATAAAGTAGCTTTCCCCGCGAGTTCATCCGCGTAGATGTGGAAAAAGTAACATACGTCCTGTTCTCATTAGAAAAAAGTTTCGTTTTTGCAGTAAGTTCACTTATAAATATTAGTTAGATTCTAAGTTACGGATTTTAAAAAGCGATTTTTAATAGTCAATAAATTTTGTTGTAACTTTATGATATCGCCAAAACTGGGGTGGTAGTCTTTATGTAGATACTTTTAGTTTTTTGAACCCTCCACTGCGGCTAAATTTCTATGATCTGAACTAAATCCTTTCCCAGCATTACCTATACGGAAGATAAAAATACACGGCACTGACCCCAGCTAACCTCAAAAACGTCAGCTTACACATTTGCTTGGTTCGGAAGGTGAATAGGTCGAATTTTGATTAAAGGGCCGCTGACAGCTTGAGCTCTGGTTACCCAACAAGTACTTACAGAAGATAGCACATCAAGCTGAACACTGTGGCATCTTATTCCGTTGCAATAAGTGCTATTTTACAACAAAATCTGTCTGGTTTTAAAACAAAGTCTGAGGTGCTGTTTACTGTACAAATGCTTTCATTTTACAGAAATACATTCCCGTGGGTTGATTCCACTCTGGATAAAGTTGGAAATCAACGGCAAATTGCTAGGTAAAGTTTTCAACTATTATAAGGAAGTTTTAAAAAGTTTATGCAAAAATGATTGATAACTTTGGAATATATTTTGCAGAGAAATGGATACGAATGGAGATCTAGTTTACTCCAATTTCTTGTAGTAACTGGGGTTCTGTCAAGAAATGTATCAATTTATTAGTTCTGTAAAGCTTTGGTTACTTAAGTAACCAAAAAGCTATATTTAAGTATACGTTTTTAATAGATTTTAAACTCTTTGACTCATTAAAAATTTCAGTTTTCGTGTATCGTATCTGAGTTCTCTCTCTCTCTTGTAATACTTGCTCTTATTTTTTTCTGTTTGTATTTAATTGCGTTTATTTCACGTGTCCTATATATCTATATCCATATATATTCTAAATCCCTCCCACACCTCGTAATACTTTTGTTCTTTTTTTTAAATATTTACGTTTTTCTTCACGCTTATAACCCTAAAACTGCATTGGAAGATGTTATAAAGGTAACCCTATTATACTCGAGTCTATAAACGAGAAATAAATCGCACCGTAACACTGCGTAACGACCTTAGGGCTACGGCGAAAAACTTCCAGGGAGCTATTAACTTTATTTAAGGGTGTTATAAAGCGTTTTCAACGTTATCAAAATCCCTTGAGCCTAGTTTGGGCTGGCCTCCGTTTATTGCCACCTGGGGACACCGCCGTCTTCAGGTGTTATAATTAGCGTTACTATAGCGGTTTTAATAATTTTGAGTTTGATTGAAAAGCTATTGTTTTTTTAAAGTACTGGAATCTTTGCAAGTTAGGTGGTAGGTATGTTCAAATTGTCCCTTAAGTTTAGCTTGGGCTGGCTTCCGTTTATTGCCACTTGGGGACACCACCGTCTTCAGGTATTATAGTTAGCGTTACTATAGCGATTTTAAGAATTTTGAGCTTGTGTTTTTTTTTAAATATACATAAGTAGGTACTAATCTCTTCAATCAAAGTTAAAAGCTAAGTGGAATAAAACTTGTTTTCCTCCAAGTCTGTGCATTTGTATTTTGATATTCATGTACCTATTATGTTTAATGAAGGCTGAACCAAATTGAAAGATGTTTTTCCCTGGGTTTCAAATTATATTAGCACGAGAGTCAGAGTTTCATGGAAATCAGTTCAGTGTTAAGCTTCAACCACACCAACGTCTTTGATCGCGCCGTGATCGCGCCGGCGATGGCGATCTGCACGCGTTGGTGTGGTTGAAGCATTACAATGTGAAAAGGCAAAGTTAGACAGAGTTACTTTCGCATTTATAATATTACTAAGGAAGTATGTTTTTGTAAAGCAACATTTTGGCATTTTTCATAGTACGAAATAGGATTTATAGATAAAATCTCAGCTATTTCAGGGCTTACAAGGTTTTGAACGCGGCCCCATCTGCTCGGGCCGCAGCGAAAACATGACGGGCAGGATTTATTGCACACTGAATTCACAATGGACGTCTTGTATGCTGTGCGATGCACTTGCTGGTAATGTATAGCGTAAAGAGAATGTTTATAGTACTTAATTTATTTAGAACCCAGTAAAATGTCATAGATTTGAATAGTCTTGAAGTTTTGGAAATTAATTATTGTATGACTTTTGCAGTTTGTTTCTTAGCACATAAAATGTCAGGCCAATTTAGAAAGAATCGTACGTTTCCTAATGCTCACGGCGAGAAAGTATTGAATCAAGAAAATTTACTGCTAAACGCTATGAGATCGGTAGCTTTAAACTATAAGTTTCAGAAAAAAAAACAGACTTTACTCAGAGGAATAAGCTTCTAACTAATATTAGTCAAAGAAATAGTTTTCAAATCTGAGTCAGTTTTCCCGAAAAAAAAAAAGCCATAGCCAGACCACAGCGCGGCGGCCTACCTACTCAATTGTATTCAATGTGCTACACATTTCATAGTGATACCTCTCTAAATGCATAGCATCAAGATCTAAAATGCGTTGCAGCGTTTTCCACGAGCCGGCAACTGCAAGCTAGCCCGTCACCACAGATGACGTTTCCGGTGTCTGTGAGCTGTCCCGCACGCCGTGACGTCACAATGTTGACGGTCCGCAGAATTCAGGATTCTCCATTTGCATTGTGATGGCAAAGTTTGTTTGATAAAAGTAAAATATCACAGTTTATGCAGATCTTCACATAAGTAAGTTAAAGAGCTAGAGCTAGAGCACTGAGTTGGTGTAAGACGAATTTATGTGGTGGTGGATTATTAGATGGTTTGTCATTTTTTTATTATTATGACAAAATGGAAAGTCATGGAAATCCTTGGGGAAAACCTTTGTTCAGCAGTGGATGTCATTTGCCTGAAACGAACAAATGAATGATGTCAAAACAGGTCCTAAATATTTATGTACTCGTAAGTAGGTAGCCAGCATTGGTATATTTTTTTATATTTTTTTTTAGTTTATTTATCTATCAATTTTATTTGTCTAACTTTATGAATAAAATTATGAATTGATCGCGAAACTCATTCAATCATTATTCACTCGTTCACATTATTGTGATCAGAGTAACAAACAGTCAGTCGTTGTCGAACCTCTGCCGCGAACGGACGTCTAAAGTGTTAGTGAAGTGAAAGTGATACTTGGGTGTTATGCTGCTGCCGGGTGAAAGAGTAGCTGAGTAGGAGTGGAGTAAGGTCAGTGCATAGTTTTATTTATCATAATTAATAATTAAATATTTCATGTAATTGATTGAATAATATTTTATTACGTACCTAGGTAAGTAGGTACATTTAGCAACTATACAAATTTTTTACACACAAATACAATTCTTGAGGGCTTTATAGTGGCGCTTTAACGTAACAGAGAGTGAACATACGCACTAATATTAGAAAAAATACTAAAAATCATTACGGATACGGATGTTTGCGTGATATTAGAACAAAGACTACATTTTCTCTTGAACAATATTATCAACCTTCGCTATCTAGCAATTCTATTTCCTATCTGCGAACGCTCGTAAAAGTCAGTTGAATAAATGCGGGACAATCTTAATTCACTTTTGTCCTCAATGGAGCGACCCGGGCGTCCGCGTCATACCCGGACGCGACGGACTAAGCCTGGTTTATGCAAGGAGCTTAGCGTGTAGCGTGATCAAATGGCAGCGACGTGTTTGTGGAGATTAAATGTGTTACAACTGTCGTTAGATATTCTTGATACTCAAATGCTACTGTATTATGATAATTGACCTAATAAGTGCTCTATTGAGAGGCCTGTTAAGCATACTAAAGGTTTAAGCGGCGAGCTCAGGGTGTAGCGTATGGCAGCAACGTGTTTGTGAATATTGAATGTGTTCCTGTTACATTATTTTACATGACAACTGTTGTGGGATATTCTTAATAGTAAAAATACCGGTTAATTACTATAGATCACTAGGTATTGTCCCTGATAGAGCGGCCCGGGCGTCCATACCCGGATGCGACAGACTAAGCGGCAAGCTTAGCATGTAGCGTGATCAAATAATGACAGCGACGTATTCGTGGAGATTGACACTGTTCGAGAATACTTCTGAGTTCGATTTATGAATATTCATCTTCTTTAATGATGTAGAGAGGGCAATCATCTTAACATTGAATTTTTTTTCTAGTAGTTTTAAAAATCTGTTCCAGCAAGCTCTATGTAGGTACTATATCAGACCCCAAAGCTGCTCAATGGTTATTAGCAAGGTCCCTTGTTTGCTCAGCCCGCTTAACGCTCCACACTCCGCTCGTACTAAGCACAGCTCCATAAACGTGGCCGTAGAAGAAAATTTAATGCGCACAGGCACCGTCGGCTACAAATGCAAGGAAATGAGGGACTTCCGACTATTGGCACATAGATCCAATTTGCTTTGAAGCACGCGCCTTCATTATAGTGTGTTTACGTTTGTAACTCGCCCGGGCGACACGTGTAAGGCCCGATTTTCCTTAGTTTAGGATAGTCAAGTGAATTTCGCTATTTTATTTAGAGGTCTTTTTGTTCGCATTTTAAAAATAACACGGATTCTGTCAAATGTAGACCGGTGTTCTTTCAACTGCAGAGCACGACGGTTAGGTAGTCAAGTTTTTTTATCTAGAAAAGTAACGCCCGTATTCACAAACGATGCTTGCTTAAGTGACGCAGCAAATCGAACGCACAACGTTGAATAGAGCTCTGTGATTGGTTTGTGTGTCACCCTGTGCGTCTATGCGCACTGTGAGACCTCATAGTAATGTTTGTGAATACGGGCGTAAATCTTTCCGTCTTAGGCAAAAGTTTTTATTTCCATAGAAGTTCTGTACTAACTATAGGCTCAAAGCATGAATCAAATTCTGATTTGAACATGAACGCTTACGAGGTCTACTAATCATCCATTAACGTCAGTCAACTCTGTAATAGTTAGTGAATCCAGAATTAGTTTGAATAATGAGTTGCACGAGTGTTAACAGTTAATCCGCGATGGGCCCAACAATTAATTAGGTGTTTGCGGCCGCTGAGTGATAGGGAAAGCTGGGGAACCTCGGTGACGGGTAAACTCCGCTGGTAAACTGGAAATTTAGGGAGTATCAGAATTCTGAACAGTGTGATAGTGATATTATTTACGCATGAGACAATACTATGGGTAAATAGCGAATTTTATTGCGAAAAGTAATATTGAAATAACATTATGATAACAGATTATCCATGTTGAATGAAATCTTTTTGGACGTTTGTGAGTAGGCATTTAAAGTCAGATTGGAATTTACGCTTTTTCGGCTATTGATTTATAATATTTTATTATATAATATCGAAAATAGTCCCGTAGTTCCCTTGATATCAAAAGAATCACCAAACGCTAAAAAAGCCTACTCAAGTCGTAACCTAAAGAACATTTAAAAAAAATTTCATATTCCGAATGCTCGAATAAGCTGAAATAGTAGAATTAGGGAAATGCTTCGAAATATATTTATTTAAAGCTATTTCTTCTCACATGTTTTGAAATAAAAGTACCCTGAAAGAGCATACATTTTCAATCAGAATTCGATATTATTCTGCATGCACAAAGTGCACTCACTTTCTTTACACCAAAGATAGAAAGTATAAAACATTTCAAGTGGCGCGCATTTGTGCTTTGAATTCAGGTATGACATTTATTTGAATAAACGATACCTACTATAATAACAATAATTTATTAGCTTGAAAGCATGTAAATGTAAGTATTATTAAGCTAAGATGATTTAAGTTTAAGCAACAGTGATGTAGCTTGCTCAAAAGATACCTTCTTTGAACCCATTATTATAAGTAATTGTCATTATAATTTTAATTGTCAAAATAATATTTTTATTTCGTCATCTAGATATTAATTAAGGAGAAGGTACGAGTATATTCGTAACATGAACCGTAATTTATAACAGGGTCTGTAATTTGATAACAATCAAACTAAGCGTAATATTGTGCAAGCACACTGTTACAGTTCTCTAGGTGTTAAAATAGAGCAAGCTGCGCTTGGGTGCAGTAAACTCATCTACGTTTAATTTGTACCGTGAGGTTGGTTACGAGATCTATTGTAGTGTAATTCGTGGTAGTCTGTCTCTGTATGTATAGTTTTTTATTCTCATTAGGAATATAAGTAGCGAGTGGAATTTTTAAGTATTAAAAAGCTATTTACTAAGAACTATTTGTCGGTTTGATCCGGTTTTGCAGAATTAATGGATAGGTAATTAATTTTGATAGGAACCCATCATTTCGTAACAGGAAGAAGTCCCGTTCACCTACTTGTATTTTATTTTAATTTCTACTACTGCATAAATATCTTCCTACTGTACTAACAGTTAGAGCCAAAGCACACGATCACACGATGCGTTGCGGCGACGGGTGCGACTCCGGAGCGGTGTCGCTGCGTCGTTTTACATAGAAATATCTGTGGTGCAACGCCGCGCAACGGGGGCGTCGCAACGCATCATGTGCTTTGGCTCTTAGATACCAAACACACAGTTTCAAATAGGAGAATCGCAGCCCAGATAGGTGTTAGGAACTCGTTAGCCGCGCATTAGGTAGCGCAACTAACTCATCCGCGCTAATTCGCGCGAGGTGGGTTCATGTAATCAGAATCTTCTTTGTTGCTTTCTAGTTAATTGCAGAACACGGTGGTGTCTGTTTTAAATTGCTACACTCGGGTTATACACGTGCCTTTTTGAGCACAGTGACAGAGGTTAACTTTTGATACAATGTGACTTTTGTTTATTTGTGTTTATAAGTAATACTTTTGTTTAAGATGGTGGTGTGGTTTCGGTAGAGTAGGATCGGATAAAACTTCTCTTCGTGAATGACGTAAGGTGACTAAAGTCACTCTCCATTTGTCAAATTAGGGAGGGTCTTACTTCTGCACTGAAATGATCTGTTGATGATGATGATGTACTATCAATTTGTTTTGAGCAATACCCATTTTTCTTGTGTTGAAAAATCGCACTTATTACAAATAAGTACTTATTTAAACTCATATGTAATAACCTAGTGCTTAGCTTGACTTACTGTGGTTTGTGGGTAACTATTTGACTTCCAAACCGTAGTCACATTTCAATAATCAAATCTAGGCCAGCGCTAGAACAAACATGAATTGAACAACGTTTACTTCGTACATTTTTAATCCACCGACTGCCATACCTGTGCATTCCAACTTCAAATATTAACACTGAATTAATTTCGTATTGTAAGCAAAGTTTAACATCCCAGCGCAGTCGGAATACAAACAATTACATAAGGACTGGCCAAGTGCGAGTCGGACTCGCGCACGAAGGGTTCCGCACAATGCTTTTTTTGTTGTATGGGATTATGACCCTTAAATATTTATTTAATTTTGCTTATTTATTTTTGCCCTTCAAGTACCAGCGTGCAGCGTATCGAGTGACAATAGTTCAAGACAAAAATCAATTACTATCGCGGGCTCATACGACCACATAGGGTTTCACGAGATATATCTACAACTTAAATATTTTGTGAATATTTGAAGCATCTACTATCTGTTGCCGTTATTATATCGAACAAAACACGGCAAAATAATAGTGACGTTTTTTTGTCTGGGAATCAGAAAATCTTTTAAATATTTATTATTTTAGGACACTGTTTTTAGTCTGTGTTGTAAAAGCGGCAACAGAAATGCCTACATCATCTGTGAATTTCAACTAACTAGCTATCACAGTTAATGATATCCTGGTGCCAGACAGACAGCGAGGTCCTAGTAACAAGGTCTCGTTTTTAACCTTTAGTTACAGAACTCTAATACGGGCCAGTCTTCACATTTAATGAAAGGCTTTCAACTCCGTGAAATACGAACGTCTTGCAGAGATAGAACGTCTCCAAGGTTCGGGCTTATCAATTCGGTGTAATATTGTGAATTAATGTTTATACAATGCACGTACGTACCTACAATAAGGTGGCGTCAGAGTTGAGAAAGTACGAGTAAATATAGAAGACACACATTTACAAAGGTAAACTTCGCAAACTCGTGTGTTGAGAAATATGATAATACGGCTTCGTGCAGTAATGAAAATAATGTAACAATGTAGCTGGAATTCACGTCAGAGCTGATGTAAAAATATGAACTATTATGAAACTTTTCATTTCAGTTTGACCAGTTTGGAGAATATAATTTTATGCCTTTTACACACATTTTTCTATGTGGTTTTTTAGAGGTTTTTCAGTATACAGAATTTTAATTTTTACCTACGTGATTACCTACAGCCGCCCAACCTAATGTTAGCGTAAACACATACATTAGTTATTTCTGTGTAAATCAAATAGGTTACTTTAATCTTTAAAATACTTATTAAGAACCCACATAATATAATTGGAAACATGTTGCTTCAAGGAAAGTGTGCCCACGCATTTGCGTAATTACCTAACATTCCAGGTACCCGTGTTATTTTTGAAATAAATTAAACATGCCTGTGTTTATTTGCTGAAATTTTCTCGTTTGATATAATTTATTATCAAGTTTCCAACTCTGAAAAACAAAAAGAAATCAAGTACCTACATCTAGAAAAGAAAAAGAAAGAAAGAAAAGATTTTTTTTTATTTGGTCCAAAATAATTATTACAATTTTACAGTTCAACGTATTTGTACATGTTTGAACTAAAATCATCATCAACATCTCTAACTTACCTACACAACCCACTGAACCGATTTTCATGAGGTAATATGTAGAGATAGTTTGAATCTCGGACATACGATATTTTTATTCTGGTTCTCAAGAAAAACTGCGCATTTTAATTTATTTTACTTTATCAAAAACCTAGGTATAATTTAATTAAGTCTTTATTTCATAAAGCTAGGTCAGGTACTTTTGAAGATATTGAAGATTTTCTAACCAACCCTTTTTCTTTGCGGTCCAGCGTGGTAATTAATAATAATGGCAATAATGTTCGTAGATAAAACTCGATTGAGTTGCCACCTCCAAAGTTGGCCCCAGACTAACGACTGTCATTAGTCGCGGTACCTTTCAAGTGTAAACTCCTCCCTCCTCACGCATTGTAAAAGACCTCTAGATAAATGGCGGATTCTACGACGTGGACCACTTAGCTGCATAGACGCCGCTTAAGTAGGCGACCAGTAATATGCAAAATAAAATAAAAAACAAAATCAAAAATATTTATTCAATTTAGACCACAAGTGGCACTTAATCACTTATGAACGTAAAAATATAGTAATAAAAAAGGTAGCCCTTATGGGGCACTTTACATCTCGCACATTGTGCATGTGCAAAATGATTTTAATTTCTGGATCCACGCCATCAGAAAGCATCAAGCAATAATTAAGTTAGCCAGCCTTATTTTACATAGATGTTTTTAGCACCATCTATTCATTTTTTTCTAAAACTCTCGGTTCTGAAAGACCCAAGTCGCATGAATAAATTCTATAAGTAGGTACAAGATAGAAAGCCATTATTTAACCCTTTGGCCAAATGCCATAACATCTTGACATTTTGATTTACCTGTACAAAAACGTCTTATGAACGATGTGAAATGTGAAAACATTAACAACTCGTACATTGATTCAGAAAATGCAGATAAGGGAGATAGGAATCTTTTCACTTTTTAACTAGCATATTTACCCTCTAAAAATAACACGCATATTTAAAATGTAATTAAGTATAACATCATTTCCGTATTAGTCGTCAGTTTGTCCAATATTCTCCAAAGGGATCTATTGGTAAGTTGGTCTGTGTTGTGCGGTGATCCTTATTGTCGTAGAACAAAGCGGGGGCCAAGCGTAGCGACATAATCACAGCAATTTGGCCCGAATACATTAATTGATAAGGGACACAGTTCCACTAGCTCGTCATAACTTAGCTTTACAAACTCATATTTTAGAGTTTCATTAGACTTCCGCGTTGGTAGTTTAAAGGAACTAATTTTAAATGCACGTAGATTTATCATTGGGGGAGACCTATGTTCAGCAGTGGACGTCCTATTTCTAAAATGATGACGCAGATGGTGTAGTTCTTTACTGTTGTGAAAAATAGCAAAAATGTTTACAAAGTTGACAATATTAACTACTCAAAAATTATAAGGTATTACTGGTATTACTAGCGGCCGCCCGCGACTTCGTACGCGTGGATCCCGTTCTACCCCCTTAGAAGTAGAATTTTGCAAAATCCCGTCTTAGTGAGCACCTACGTTAATTTGTAGTTTCTGAGATTTCGTGCCGAGTAAGAGAGTCAGTCAATCAGTGACTTTTCACTTTTATAATGTAGATATAAAATAGGTATATATCTACATTTTGTGCTACGTTAGAAATTATTTAGGCACTTTTTAACGCCAGTAATTTTTCCTTTGATCATATTCCACATAAGCAGTGTTGCGAGCAAAAAGGCTATACTACCTAAATAAACACCCTTGTTTTTGAATACTTTATTCACACTTACGCACCTTCGGTAGAACAAGGGCACAATTGTCAAAAATTGCAAAAATGAGTTAAGTATGGAGAAATACTTTAAAAATGTGTTTTCAACTGTTGAGACAAAGACACCCGTTTAATTCCTTCAAAAAACCGCCAGGGGTAAATAGCGGCTTTGTCTTATTGGCGCTTTTATTTTACTGTTCTGACGCGACAAAGTCTGATTGGTCAGTTGCGCCGTCAGCGGGGAATGAAGTACTTGTCATTTGGAGCGCTAACGCCGTAATGGTAAATATGCCCTTTAATGTTTTTGGTTTCTGGAGTGACAAGGCCACATCTATCACACTTATGCCTAGTAAAGTAGTAAGTAATTAAAAAATTGGAGGGAAAAAGTCGTTCAGACAGTTATGCCCGGACAACGTCCAACTTTTTTTTATTCTTTGGTCTTAAAGTCGAGTGCTATTCCAAAAAATGTGCTTAGAAATTTAACAATTTAAGTAAAACTCCATTATGGAAGGATTAAATCATAATTAAAAACAGTGTAGGTACTGAATCTATACTAATATTATAAAGCTGAAGTTGTGGAACATGACGCCCAACCACCATAAGGAAGCTATGGTGTTAGTGCATCTAATTTACACTTTTTTTTTTTTTTTGAAGGGACGCGCGCTGGTAGCTTGAGGAGCTTTTCCAGCTTCACCGGGCAGAGTGGCGAGTACAGAAGGTACTCTAGCCGTTTGGCGATCGTCGGTGCGCGTGCCGACGAGGCCGAGAGTGGGCTTCGCGAAGCGAAGCCCAGGCTCGTCCGCGTCGGTCGCAGACCGACGTTCGCGATCGGGCCGTATCGAGCGCATAAGGCGCCCGATCAGTGGCGAACCCAACTAGAGGGTTGCCCACCGCGGTGTTGGACCAAAGTCCAGCCTACGGCGGGCTCACTCTAGTGGGCCCGATCGAGGGGACTACGGACGCGGCCTGAGGGCGCCACGGTAGGCTCGGACCTCGGCTCAGGCCGTGTCCGGGGGACGGATAGGGGAGAACCGGCCCGGTACATGTCTGTACCGTCCGAAATGGAAAGCAGGGCCTCGTACTCGCCGGCGAGTACGGTGTAACGAGCTACTGTGTTGTGGAGTAGTTGGCGTGCTTAAGGCAGTGATGTCTGTGTTCAGAAATTCGGTAATAGGATCGTCCGGGTCATCTAGGACATGCCTAGGTCGTCGGTATTGGGCAGCGACATCTTTCTGGGGTGTATACGTGGCGGCGCTAACGATAAGAGGGTTCTTGTGGTTGATCGCTTTATCAAAGTAGCGGCGAGAGGCTTCTTCCATAAAGTGATCAATCGATGGGATCTCGAAATCTCTATGGAGATTCGTATTACATCGGCGTAAGAATTTGTTTTGGAGGGTCTGGAATTTCTTAAGGTCTGTGCAGGAAGTGTGAGCAAACACCGGACTGGCGTAAGTCAACACTGGACGGATGCAGGTTTTGTAAATTGTCAACTTATTTCTAAGTGACAATTTACTTTTCCTTCCAACTAGGTGGTAGAGTCGGTGGATGTAGTGGTTTGCACGGCTCAAGACGCGTCTGAGGTGCGGAGCGAACGTTAATCTCTGGTCGAGGGTGACACCTAAGTATTTGGCCTCACTTTTCCAAGGAATAGTTTGGTCAAATAAGGTGAGATGGGTGGGGACATTAGGACGAGTGCGAACCGGAGGACGTTTCGCAGACAGAGCCCTAGAAAAGTACACTGCTGCACTTTTTTCGGGATTTACCTCGATACGCCACTTCCTGAACCATTCGCCTAATTGTGTGACTGCGCGTTGGAGCGCCAAGATGACGTAATTCCGATTACGTCCGGACTTGTAGAGTGCGGTGTCGTCCGCAAAGAGGGCTAAATCCGTATGCGGATATTTGGGGATGTCATTGACGTACAATGAAAAGAGGATGGGCGAGAGCACGGAGCCCTGGGGGACTCCGGCTCTTATGGGGCGGGGGGAGGAGAGGGAGCCATCTACTCGGTAACGAAAGGTGCGATTCGATAAAAAGTCACGTAAGATGTGCACGAGACTGTCCGGCACACCGAGTTCGTAAAGCTTGTAAATCAAGCCATTGTGCCAGACTTTATCGAATGCCTTCGCTACGTCGAAGAATAGCACTCCTGTCCCTACGGGTGGCTTAGCAGTGAGGCCGCTAAGTATGTGTTCCGTTAAGCGGTGCACCTGTTGTACGCAGGAATGTGAGGCTCGGAAGCCAAACTGTTCGTTTATTAAGAGATTATTAGAAAAAACATAATCTCTTAATCGAGAAACAATTATACGTTCGTATAACTTACCCATGGTCTTTAAGAGACTGATGGGTCTGTAGCTTGTGGGGTCAGCCAGTTTCTTACCGGGCTTCGGGATGCCAATGACTTCTGCCTCTTTCCACGCGTCGGGAAAGATGCAGTGAGACATGGCCGCGTTAAAAATAGCAACTAAGAGGTATACTAGGGGGGCGGGCAGGGCGCGTAAGACTCTATTAGAGATACGGTCCGGGCCGGGGTCTTTGTTCCGTCCGTTGGGACGGAAACCTTTGATTATCGTTCGCACCTCGTCGACGTTGGTCGGGTCTAGGGTTGTGGTCGGAGGAAGGGCGGCTCTACGTTTGACTTCGCTGTCCACCATGCGGAGGTGGGCAGAGTCTACTGGGAGGGAACTGGGGGAGCACTGTGCTTCTAAACTGTCGGCTAGACATTCGGCTTTGGCGTCGTCGTCAAACGCAAGCGTTTGATCGGGACGTAAAAGCGGTGGCGTGGACGCTACGGTGTCGGACTTAAAGGCTCTCGTCAACTTCCAATAGGCTTGGTGAGATGGCGAGATTTCTTTAAGTAGATCATCCCACTGATTGTTACGGAGTTCCGCGATACGAGCCTTGACAGCGCGCTGTAAGGAACGTAGGCGGGCTCTGTTTTCCTCGGTTGGATAAGCGTCGTAATCGCGAGTGGCTGCGTTCTTTGCCCTCAATAGCTCTCGCGCGTCGTCCGGCAACCTGAGACGGTGGTTAGCCATCGCAGGCACTTGCCTAGACGAGTCGCCGATGGCGACCGAGATGTGACTAGTGAGCGCATCGATCGCGTTAATAGTTTCGTGAGGCGAAACTATATCGTCGGGGATTGAGGACAGTTGTGGGCTCTGACAGTTCCCAAGTTTTACCTTGAGTTTGTCCCAGTCCACAACTGTCTTCATAGTGGGTGTAGACTCAGGAGAGCCTAGTTGGAGTACGACCGGGCGATGGTCAGAAGTGAGCGCGTGCATGGTTTCTATAGAGTGTAGGCGGAGGCCTATATTCTTTAGAATTGCCATGTCAAGAATGTCGGGCCGATGCTCGACATTGTAAGGATAGTGAGTGGGCGTCATAGGGACTAAGATATCAAAAATGAGTTCCTCAGAGAGTTCGCTTAGCATCATGCCGTTGGCAGTGGATGTTACGCAACCCCAATGAGTGTGTTTGCTATTAAAGTCGCCGCCAAGAATGACTGCACTATTCATAGCAAACAGGGCCTCGAAGTCGCTCCTTAAGGGAGTCTTGTTCGGGGAGAGGTAAACCGAGCCGATGAGGATGGGCTCGTGTCCAGTCATGGCTAGCCGACAAAGGGAGACTTCTAGGTTAGAGAGAGAAGGGGGATCGACTAAAGCACAGTGCAGAGAACGCTTATAGTAAATAAGCGTGCCGCCGCCACGTGTGGGCCTATCGTGTCTAATGATATTGTAGTTCGCTATCCTAGGATTGCGAATAGAGGGTGTTAGGAGGGTCTCTTGAACCAGAAAGATGTCGACCTGGTGGTCGGTAAGGAACTGAGTAACCTCGTCCTTCTGCTGTCTAAGACCGTTAGCGTTGAAAAAAGCTAAGGTGATTGACCGGGGTTTGATCCTAGCGGTGGGATTAGCCATTACGGAGCGTGGAAAGAGGAGATAGCGTAGCAAAAGTCTACGTGTTCGGCGAGGATAGATAACCTATCCATGATGTTGCCTTCGCCATTAGTCGCGCGCAGTTTTGCGGCGATCACAAACATCTCGCCGACATTAATTTGGCCAAAGAAGTCTCTGACCAATTTAATGTCAGCCGCAGGTGAATGTGTAGGCTGGGGCTTGGCCTGAGGGGCCGGGACTTTGTGGGCCGGTGCCTTAGGGGTAGAGGGACTAGGGTTAGGCGCCTGATGAGTAGGTGCCTTTGGCGTAGCCTTAGGGGCTGGGTGGGGTTGAGGAGCCTGCTGGGGCGCGGGTGGGGCCACAGCTGTCTGGGCGGGTGCGGGAGTAAGGCTGGCAGCCTGGGTGTAGGCCAGAGGCCTAGCCCAAGCATTGGGCCTATTGGGGCGGAGGCTAGGAGCCTCACTTGCTACCGCAAAGTTGCGAGTAGCATTGATCTGCCTGGGGGCAGAGGGGATGGGGGCACGCGGCTGAGTGCGTGGGGCCCGGGGTCAACCGCGATAATTCGCAGGATGACCCTGGGTACCACACAGTATGCAGCTCGGTGGTTCGGTGGCTGTGGCCTTGTCACGGACACAGTCGGCTGTGCCGTGATCGCCTAGGCACTTGACGCACCTAGGACGGGCGTGACAATTACGGGCAGCGTGTCCGTAATGTTGACAGCGGTGGCACTGGCCGGGAGCGCCGCGCTTTCGGGGTGGCTCAACTTTGAGCCCGGAGATGAAGCAAACCGTTTTCAGATTGAAAATCGATTTCAAAATTCGAATAGTCCAAGACTACTTGGACAAGGTCAAATGGCTCGCGTGTACGAGTCCTGTACAGCCGATGAACCTGTTTGACGGGGAAATTTTGGGCCTTGAGGTCGGCCAAGATGGAGGCAGAGTCTAGCTCCTTGGGAATGCCACGGATAACAACCCGCAGCTCCCTTTCCTCCTCACGGGGGAAAGTATGATAACCGATACGGTTCTCATCTAGGAAGCGGGTTAGGGCTCGGTGCTCGTCCGAGGTGGACAAGGACACCTTAATGCCTACATTGCACGACTTAGCGTGCGAGAAATTGATGTGGCGCTCCTTGAGCGCGCCGGAAATCTTGTTCCAGGACGCCTTGTCCTGGACAAAGACCGGGGGGACTCTGGCAGTCCGTCCGGTGCTCGACTGCGAGCCAGAGGGCTGGGAAGATTGCGAGGGCTGAGAGAGGCCCGAGTTGGCCTTCAGCGCCTTCACAGGGGGGGAAGGAGGGGGAGAGGCCGCGGATTTGCGGGTCCTCTTCGAACGACTGACGGTGGTGAAGCCATCGTCGTCGGCGTCCGAGACGGGAACATCGCACTCCATGTCCCTACTGGGGGCATGGGATTGGTGCTCTATGATAATAGAGTTCTCGTTCGTGAGCGGGATTGGTAGCGGGGCCGAGTTCGGATCGCACATGGCGTCCTCGGGACATGAAGGGGAAGCAGGCTCCTCATAGACGGAGCTTGCGAGGGTCTTTGCCTGTATGTGGGCTTTAAACCCGGAGAGGACCTCCGGGTGAGTGGCCCGGAGGAACTTTAAAAGTTCCTCCGTGTCCATGGCATGGAGTTGAGTTTCGCGACGCGTGAATCTACGCCGGTTCGCAAGTCGCAACCACCGAGAAGAGCCGGCAAGAAACTCGGTGGTTATAGCGGTGTGTAAGTCCCGCACAGTCGGTGTAAACCGTGCGGGGTGAGTGGGAAAAGTGTGCCCTAACCAATGTAACTACGCCGCAACGTAGCAACGCCGCGACGTAGGGTGAGTACCTACTCCTAGCAGTCCTTCAGGATGGCCCCGGTCGCAAAAACAACCAGGGATACGCTCCTTCAGGGATGGAAAATAGGGAGGGGTAGGGGGGGTCACGCCCGGCAGTGAAAAGACTGTGAAACCGAGTGTCTCAAGGGCGAGGAGGAACGCCTCACCCTCTCAAACGTGCCTTCCAGGAGGCCAAGGTTCACAGCCTAATATACCGGCGGCGGCAGGAAATTTCAGCGCCTTGAAAAAGGCACTGTCGGTTTCAGCGCCTTGAAAAAGGCACAATCGAACCGAACCGCCTTTAGAAAGGCGTTTAACTACGCTTGTTCGTTATCACCGTTAGGTATCCCAAGCGCAGCCGCGGGCAAGCCACGTAATTGTGACAAAACACCACAGAAACAAGACTCGCAGAGCGAAGGCGATAAGCTCGAGGAACCCGGAGCGCAGCGCATGCGAGCGGGCGGGCGAGGCGGAGCGCACGTCCGTACCGTGCGAGCGATGCGAAGCGAATCTCTAATTTACACTTTTTTTTTTTTTTTTTTTTTTTTTTGAAGGGACGCGCGCTGGTAGCTTGAGGAGCTTTTCCAGCTTCACCGGGCAGAGTGGCGAGTACAGAAGGTACTCTAGCCGTTTGGCGTTCGTCGGTGCGCGTGCCGACGAGGCCGAGTGTGGGCTTCGCGAAGCGAAGCCCAGACTCGTACGCGTCGGTCGCAGACCGACGTTCGCGATCGGGCCGTATCGAGCGCATAAGGCGCCCGATCAGTGGCGAACCCAACTAGAGGGTTGCCCACCGCGGTGTTGGACCAAAGTCCAGCCTACGGCGGGCTCACTCTAGTGGGCCCGATCGAGGGGACTACGGACGCGGCCTGAGGGCGCCACGGTAGGCTCGGACCTCGGCTCAGGCCGTGTCCGGGGGACGGATAGGGGAGAACCGGCCCGGTACATGTCTGTACCGTCCGAAATGGAAAGCAGGGCCTCGTACTCGCCGGCGAGTACGGTGTAACGAGCTACTGTGTTGTGGAGTAGTTGGCGTGCTTAAGGCAGTGATGTCTGTGTTCAGAAATTCGGTAATAGGATCGTCCGGGTCGTCTAGGACATGCCTAGGTCGTCGGTATTGGGCAGCGACATCTTTCTGGGGTGTATACGTGGCGGCGCTAACGATAAGAGGGTTCTTGTGGTTGATCGCTTTATCAAAGTAGCGGCGAGAGGCTTCCTTCATAAAGTGATCAATCGATGGGATCTCGAAATCTCTATGGAGATTCGTATTACGCACGAACCACGGGGCATCCGCGGCTCGGCGTAAGAATTTGTTTTGGAGGGTCTGGAATTTCTTAAGGTCTGTGCAGGAAGTGTGAGCAAACACCGGACTGGCGTAAGTCAACACTGGACGGATGCAGGTTTTGTAAATTGTCAACTTATTTCTAAGTGACAATTTACTTTTCCTTCCAACTAGGTGGTAGAGTCGGTGGATGTAGTGGTTTGCACGGCTCAAGACGCGTCTGAGGTGCGGAGCGAACGTTAATCTCTGGTCGAGGGTGACACCTAAGTATTTGGCCTCACTTTTCCAAGGAATAGTTTGGTCAAATAAGGTGAGATGGGTGGGGACATTAGGACGAGTGCGAACCGGAGGACGTTTCGCAGACAAAGCCCTAGAAAAGTACACTGCTGCACTTTTTTCGGGATTTACCTCGACACGCCACTTCCTGAACCATTCGCCTAATTGTGTGACTGCGCGTTGGAGCGCCAAGATGACGTAATTCCGATTACGTCCGGACTTGTAGAGCGCGGTGTCGTCCGCAAAGAGGGCTAAATCCGTATTCGGATATTTGGGGATGTCATTGACGTACAATGAAAAGAGGATGGGCGAGAGCACGGAGCCCTGGGGGACTCCGGCTCTTATGGGGCGGGGGGAGGAGAGGGAGCCATCTACTCGGTAACGAAAGGTGCGATTCGATAAAAAGTCACGTAAGATGTGCACGAGACTGTCCGGCACACCGAGTTCGTAAAGCTTGTAAATCAAGCCATTGTGCCAGACTTTATCGAATGCCTTCGCTACGTCGAAGAATAGCACTCCTGTCCCTACGGGTGGCTTAGCAGTGAGGCCGCTAAGTATGTGCTCCGTTAAGCGGTGCACCTGTTGTACGCAGGAATGTGAGGCGCGGAAGCCAAACTGTTCGTTTATTAAGAGATTATTAGAAAAAACATAATCTCTTAATCGAGAGACAATTATACGTTCGTATAACTTACCCATGGTCTTTAAGAGACTGATGGGTCTGTAGCTTGTGGGGTCAGCCAGTTTCTTACCGGGCTTCGGGATGCCAATGACTTCTGCCTCTTTCCACGCGTCGGGAAAGATGCAGTGAGACATGGCCGCGTTGAAAATAGCAACCAAGAGGTATACTAGGGGGGCGGGCAGGGCGCGTAAGACTCTATTAGAGATACGGTCCGGGCCGGGGGCTTTGTTGGGACGGAAACCTTTGATTATCGTTCGCACCTCGTCGACGTTGGTCGGGTCTAGGGTTGTGGTCGGAGGGAGGGCGGCTCTACGTTCGACTTCGCTGTCCACCATGCGGAGGTGGGCAGAGTCTACTGGGAGGGTACTGGGGGAGCACTGTGCTTCTAGACTGTCGGCTAGACATTCGGCTTTGGCGTCGTCGTCAAACGCAAGCGTTTGATCGGGACGTAAAAGCGGTGGCGTGGACGCTACGGTGTCAGACTTAAAGGCTCTCGTCAACTTCCAATAGGCTTGGTGAGATGGCGAGATTTCTTTAAGTAGATCATCCCACTGATTGTTACGGAGTTCCGCGATACGAGCCTTGACAGCGCGCTGTAAGGAACGTAGGCGGACTCTGTTTTCCTCGGTTGGATAAGCGTCATAATCGCGAGTGGCTGCGTTCTTTGCCCTCAATAGTTCTCGCGCGTCGTCCGGCAACCTGAGACGGTGGTTAGCCATCGCAGGCACTTGCCTAGACGAGTCGCCGATGGCGACCGAGATGTGACTAGTGAGCGCATCGATCGCGTGAATAGTTTCGTGAGGCGAAACTATATCGTCGGGGATTGATGACAGTTGTGGGCTCTGACAGTTCCCAAGTTTTACCTTGAGTTTGTCCCAGTCCACAACTGTCTTCATAGTGGGTGTAGACTCAGGAGAGCCTAGTTCTAATTTACACTCTCTTCTTCTTTATAAGGGACGCGCGCTGGTAGCTTGAGGAGCTTTTCCAGCTTCACCGGGCAGAGTGGCGAGTACAGAAGGTACTCTAGCCGTTTGGCGTTCGTCGGTGCGCGTGCCGACGAGGCCGAGTGTGGGCTTCGCGAAGCGAAGCCCAGACTCGTACGCGTCGGTCGCAGACCGACGTTCGCGATCGGGCCGTATCGAGCGCATAAGGCGCCCGATCAGTGGCGAACCCAACTAGAGGGTTGCCCACCGCGGTGTTGGACCAAAGTCCAGCCTACGGCGGGCTCACTCTAGTGGGCCCGATCGAGGGGACTACGGACGCGGCCTGAGGGCGCCACGGTAGGCTCGGACCTCGGCTCAGGCCGTGTCCGGGGGACGGATAGGGGAGAACCGGCCCGGTACATGTCTGTACCGTCCGAAATGGAAAGCAGGGCCTCGTACTCGCCGGCGAGTACGGTGTAACGAGCTACTGTGTTGTGGAGTAGTTGGCGTGCTTAAGGCAGTGATGTCTGTGTTCAGAAATTCGGTAATAGGATCGTCCGGGTCGTCTAGGACATGCCTAGGTCGTCGGTATTGGGCAGCGACATCTTTCTGGGGTGTATACGTGGCGGCGCTAACGATAAGAGGGTTCTTGTGGTTGATCGCTTTATCAAAGTAGCGGCGAGAGGCTTCTTTCATAAAGTGATCAATCGATGGGATCTCGAAATCTCTATGGAGATTCGTATTACGCACGAACCACGGGGCATCCGCGGCTCGGCGTAAGAATTTGTTTTGGAGGGTCTGGAATTTCTTAAGGTCTGTGCAGGAAGTGTGAGCAAACACCGGACTGGCGTAAGTCAACACTGGACGGATGCAGGTTTTGTAAATTGTCAACTTATTTCTAAGTGACAATTTACTTTTCCTTCCAACTAGGTGGTAGAGTCGGTGGATGTAGTGGTTTGCACGGCTCAAGACGCGTCTGAGGTGCGGAGCGAACGTTAATCTCTGGTCGAGGGTGACACCTAAGTATTTGGCCTCACTTTTCCAAGGAATAGTTTGGTCAAATAAGGTGAGATGGGTGGGGACATTAGGACGAGTGCGAACCGGAGGACGTTTCGCAGACAAAGCCCTAGAAAAGTACACTGCTGCACTTTTTTCAGGATTTACCTCGATACGCCACTTCCTGAACCATTCGCCTAATTGTGTGACTGCGCGTTGGAGCGCCAAGATGATGTAATTCCGATTACGTCCGGACTTGTAGAGTGCGGTGTCGTCCGCAAAGAGGGCTAAATCCGTATGCGGATATTTGGGGATGTCATTGACGTACAATGAAAAGAGGATGGGCGAGAGCACGGAGCCCTGGGGGACTCCGGCTCTTATGGGGCGGGGGGAGGAGAGGGAGCCATCTACTCGGTAACGAAAGGTGCGATTCGATAAAAAGTCACGTAAGATGTGCACGAGACTGTCCGGCACACCGAGTTCGTAAAGCTTGTAAATCAAGCCATTGTGCCAGACTTTATCGAATGCCTTCGCTACGTCGAAGAATAGCACTCCTGTCCCTACGGGTGGCTTAGCAGTGAGGCCGCTAAGTATGTGCTCCGTTAAGCGGTGCACCTGTTGTACGCAGGAATGTGAGGCGCGGAAGCCAAACTGTTCGTTTATTAAGATATTATTAGAAAAGACATAATCTCTTAATCGAGAAACAATTATACGTTCGTATAACTTACCCATGGTCTTTAAGAGACTGATGGGTCTGTAGCTTGTGGGGTCAGCCAGTTTCTTACCGGGCTTCGGGATGCCAATGACTTCTGCCTCTTTCCACGCGTCGGGAAAGATGCAGTGAGACATGGCCGCGTTGAAAATAGCAACTAAGAGGTATACTAGGGGGGCGGGCAGGGCGCGTAAGACTCTATTAGAGATACGGTCCGGGCCGGGGGCTTTGTTGGGACGGAAACCTTTGATTATCGTTCGCACCTCGTCGACGTTGGTCGGGTCTAGGGTTGTGGTCGGAGGGAGGGCGGCTCTAAGTTCGACTTCGCTGTCCACCATGCGGAGGTGGGCAGAGTCTACTGGGAGGGTACTGGGGGAGCACTGTGCTTCTAGACTGTCGGCTAGACATTCGGCTTTGGCGTCGTCGTCAAACGCAAGCGTTTGATCGGGACGTAAAAGCGGTGGCGTGGACGCTACGGTGTCGGACTTAAAGGCTCTCGTCAACTTCCAATAGGCTTGGTGAGATGGCGAGATTTCTTTAAGTAGATCATCCCACTGATTGTTACGGAGTTCCGCGATACGAGCCTTGACAGCGCGCTGTAAGGAACGTAGGCGGGCTCTGTTTTCCTCGGTTGGATAAGCGTCGTAATCGCGAGTGGCTGCGTTCTTTGCCCTCAATAGCTCTCGCGCGTCGTCCGGCAACCTGAGACGGTGGTTAGCCATCGCAGGCACTTGCCTAGACGAGTCGCCGATGGCGACCGAGATGTGACTAGTGAGCGCATCGATCGCGTTAATAGTTTCGTGAGGCGAAACTATATCGTCGGGGATTGAGGACAGTTGTGGGCTCTGACAGTTCCCAAGTTTTACCTTGAGTTTGTCCCAGTCCACAACTGTCTTCATAGTGGGTGTAGACTCAGGAGAGCCTAGTTGAAGTACGACCGGGCGATGGTCAGAAGTGAGCGCGTGCATGGTTTCTATAGAGTGTAGGCGGAGGCCTATATTCTTTAGAATTGCCATGTCAAGAATGTCGGGCCGATGCTCGACATTGTAAGGATAGTGAGTGGGCGTCATAGGGACTAAGATATCAAAAATGAGTTCCTCAGAGAGTTCGCTTAGCATCATGCCGTTGGCAGTGGATGTTACGCAACCCCAATGAGTGTGTTTGCTATTAAAGTCGCCGCCAAGAATGACTGCACTATTCATAGCAAACAGGGCCTCGAAGTCGCTCCTTAAGGGAGTCTTGTTCGGGGAGAGGTAAACCGAGCCGATGAGGATGGGCTCGTGTCCAGTCATGGCTAGCCGACAAAGGGAGACTTCTAGGTTAGAGAGAGAAGGGGGATCGACTAAAGCACAGTGCAGAGAACGCTTATAGTAAATAAGCGTGCCGCCGCCACGTGTGGGCCTATCGTGTCTAATGATATTGTAGTTCGCTATCCTAGGATTGCGAATAGAGGGTGTTAGGAGGGTCTCTTGAACCAGAAAGATGTCGACCTGGTGGTCGGTAAGGAACTGAGTAACCTCGTCCTTCTGCTGTCTAAGACCGTTAGCGTTGAAAAAAGCTAAGGTGATTGACCGGGGTTTGATCCTAGCGGTGGGATTAGCCATTACGGAGCGTGGAAAGAGGAGATAGCGTAGCAAAAGTCTACGTGTTCGGCGAGGATAGATAACCTATCCATGATGTTGCCTTCGCCATTAGTCGCGCGCAGTTTTGCGGCGATCACAAACATCTCGCCGACATTAATTTGGCCAAAGAAGTCTCTGACCAATTTAATGTCAGCCGCAGGTGAATGTGTAGGCTGGGGCTTGGCCTGAGGGGCCGGGACTTTGTGGGCCGGTGCCTTAGGGGCAGAGGGACTAGGGTTAGGCGCCTGGTAGGTAGGTGCCTTTGGCGTAGCCTTAGGGGCTGGGTGGGGTTGAGGAGCCTGCTGGGGCGCGGGTGGGGCCACAGCTGTCTGGGCGGGTGCGGGAGTAAGGCTGGCAGCCTGGGTGTAGGCCAGAGGCCTAGCCCAAGCATTGGGCCTGTTGGGGCGGAGGCTAGGAGCCTCACTTGCTACCGCAAAGTTGCGAGTAGCATTGATCTGCCTGGGGGCAGAGGGGATGGGGGCACGCGGCTGAGTGCGTGGGGCCCGGGGACAACCGCGATAATTCGCAGGATGACCCTGGCTACCACACAGTATGCAGCTCGGTGGTTCGGTGGCTGTGGCCTTGTCACGGACACAGTCGGCTGTGCCGTGATCGCCTAGGCACTTGACGCACCTAGGACGGGCGTGACAATTACGGGCAGCGTGTCCGTAATGTTGACAGCGGTGGCACTGGCCGGGAGCGCCGCGCTTTCGGGGTGGCTCAACTTTGAGCCCGGAGATGAAGCAAACCGTTTTCAGATTGAAAATCGATTTCGCTTCGTTGGAATAGTCCAAGACTACTTGGACAAGGTCAAATGGCTCGCGTGTACGAGTCCTGTACAGCCGATGAACCTGTTTGACGGGGAAATTTTGGGCCTTGAGGTCGGCCAAGATGGAGGCGGAGTCTAGCTCCTTGGGAATGCCACGGATAACAACCCGCAGCTCCCTTTCCTCCTCACGGGGGAAAGTATGATAACCGATACGGTTCTCATCTAGGAAGCGGGTTAGGGCTCGGTGCTCGTCCGAGGTGGACAAGGACACCTTAATGCCTACATTGCACGACTTAGCGTGCGAGAAATTGATGTGGCGCTCCTTGAGCGCACCGGAAATCTTGTTCCAGGACGCCTTGTCCTGGACAAAGACCGGGGGGACTCTGGCAGTCCGTCCGGTGCTCGACTGCGAGCCGGAGGGCTGGGAAGATTGCGAGGGCTGAGAGAGGCCCGAGTTGGCCTTCAGCGCCTTCGCAGGGGGGGAAGGAGGGGGAGAGGCCGCGGATTTGCGGGTCCTCTTCGAACGACTGACGGTGGTGAAGCCATCGTCGTCGGCGTCCGAGACGGGAACATCGCACTCCATGTCCCTACTGGGGGCATGGGATTGGTGCTCTATGATAATAGAGTTCTCGTTCGTGAGCGGGATTGGTAGCGGGGCCGAGTTCGGATCGCACATGGCGTCCTCGGGACATGAAGGGGAAGCAGGCTCCTCATAGACGGAGCTTGCGAGGGTCTTTGCCCGTATGTGGGCTTTAAACCCGGAGAGGACCTCCGGGTGAGTGGCCCGGAGGAACTTTAAAAGTTCCTCCGTGTCCATGGCATGGAGTTGAGTTTCGCGACGCGTGAATCTACGCCGGTTCGCAAGTCGCAACCACCGAGAAGAGCCGGCAAGAAACTCGGTGGTTATAGCGGTGTGTAAGTCCCGCACAGTCGGTGTAAACCGTGCGGGGTGAGTGGGAAAAGTGTGCCCTAACCAATGTAACTACGCCGCAACGTAGCAACGCCGCGACGTAGGGTGAGTACCTACTCCTAGCAGTCCTTCAGGAGGGCCCCGGTCGCAAAAACAACCAGGGATACGCTCCTTCAGGGATGGAAAATAGGGAGGGGTAGGGGGGGTCACGCCCGGCAGTGAAAAGACTGTGAAACCGAGTGTCTCAAGGGCGAGGAGGAACGCCTCACCCTCTCAAACGTGCCTTCCAGGAGGCCAAGGTTCACAGCCTAATATACCGGCGGCGGCAGGAAATTTCAGCGCCTTGAAAAAGGCACTGTCGGTCGCTCCCAATCTTGGTTTGTCTATATATACTGGGCAGGGTAAAAAACTTCGTCACCGCGATGCAGGATTGTATGCGCGGTGGAGTTTGCCATAGTAAGATCGTAACAGCGCCATCTGTTGGTACGGTTTGTAGTGGCGCAATTTATTAATCACAGTTTGTTTATTTGGTTGAACGCGCTAATCTCAGGAACTACTGGACCAATTTGAAAAATTCTTTTTGTGTTGGATAGTCCGTTAATCCCTGAAGGCTTTAGGCTATATATCATCACGCTAAGACCACTAGGAGCGGAGCACCAATGAAGAATGTTTCAAATCAGTGATTTTTTTCCTTTTGAGAGCTGACGCTGCGTAAACGGTTAAAGTTTCGCATAAATTATGTATGATAGGATTTTCCCCTTTAAAAGCTCTACAAAAAAGTCCGCGACAGCATATGTCTATCTTTTATGGTTGGCTCACTGTAACCTTTTTGTCTGGATGTCTGGATGTTTGTTCCTCTTTCACGCAAAAACTAATAAACGGATTTTGTTGAAACTTTACAGTATTATTATTTATAACCCAGGCTAACATATAGGCTACAATTTATGACGATATTTTATGTGACAAACTAAATTTCAATAAATAGTTAAGAGGTGAGAAATATCTTTAAAAACGCCATCTATCGACGTGCTTTTGACGGTCGTAAACATTCATGAGAGCGAAGCCGTGAAACGTATCATTAGTCCTAATTAGGAACTAAATATTACATTTATAGAACTGTTCATAATATTTAAAATTTAGTCAATAAAGATATTTTATGTAATTGAATAATTCACTGTGTTTAAACGAGCAAATCAATGTCTAAATTAGTGACCGCCATCTATCGACGTGCTTTTGACGGTCGTTAACATTCATGAGAGCGAAGCCGTGAAAAGTATCATTAAAAATTTATGTAATTGAATCATTCACTGTGTTTAAACGATCAAATAGTATTCAAACGTTTAGATAATAACGTTAAAAACCATTTAAAAATCCTATGAGAACTTTTTCGACTTCTACACGGACGAAGTCGCGGGCAAAAGCTATTTGTAAAATCATCATCATCATCATCATCATTTCAGCCATAGGACGTCCACTGCTGAACATAGGCCTTTGTAAAATAATTAGACTAAATTATTAAAAGTGCCTACCCAAAGTCATTAGTCCACGCGGACGAAGTCGCGGGCACAGCTAGTAAAACATAAAGAGACTATTTTTTTGTTAAGTTTGTTATTTTTATAAAAAAATCTATTATTTTATAAGTAATTACGAGCGTATTTCCGGAGTTTTGCTAAGTAAATTTGTTTTGGAACAGTAGTTATAAAAGAGTGAAGCCGGATGCGGGCAGCGCAGGACCATTCATTATGGAAAACCTTGGGGGAGGCCTTTGTCCAGCAGTGGACGTCATTTGGTTGAAACGAACGAAGACTGATTAAAGAACTAACGGCCGCCCACGACTTTGTACGCGTGTACCTCTAACCCCCTCAGGGTTGGAGTTTCGTAAAATCCGTTCTTAGCGGATATCTACACCCTATAAGGAACCTACCGTCCAAATTTCAAGTTTGTAGGTGTTATAGTTTCTGACATTTTGTGATGAGTGAGTCTATCAGTGACCTTCCGCTTTTCTATAGATAGATACTAAAAAGTCATGTTATCTCTAAGTTTTATTTACTTTTTTTGTGTGAAGTTACTAACGTAAGTGCGCCTATTAACGACCCCCCTAAATTTGTATTCTATTACCGCCCTATTTTTCTTTCTTTCATAAAAGACATAATAACAGGTTCCAGAAAACACGTTACTTAAAAAATATCTAGATATGTTTATTGACTATCAAAACGATTAAAGTTTGTGTTCGTAAATAACCAGTAAACGGAGTTATTTCACATTAAATGGGACGCGCCCGCAACAGACGCACTTTTCATACTGACGCGCTCCCAGCTACTTAAGGTGCACCTTGTTATTAATTAGCGATTTTAACACATTTAAAATGAGTATACCAACATGTTTTTGCATAACAATATTAATTCGTACTTTAGTTTCCTTAATAAACCCTCAATATAGCCCTCTTGCTGTATTTTTGTGGATTAAATACAATTTTAAATAAGGGCGGTAATAGAAACACTTTTCATAATTTGGTTTCTAATACCGACCCATGGCGTTGTTAGAATTTTGATTAAGTTTCTTATTTTAGTATTTATATCTTTAATTACGCATTTAACCTCCACTTTGTTGTCTTGATAGATTCATAAGAATATTTCACATAATTAAATCAATTAACGCCATATATTAACTGTCATAGGTTTGGCATAAAACTGCAATGAACATTAAAGAATATCTCTAATAATGTATGACAATAGATTTTATAAAAACCTGTTAAATTCTATTTAGTACTTATTTGATATAAAATAAAACCTAATAGAAATGAAACTTCACTGATCACGTCTTCATTAAAGTAGATATTTTAGCTGGTTACTGTTTTTTTTTACGGTCGGTAATAGAATAAAGTAATATTCATACTTAATTCTATTACCGCCTCATAACTATAACGCCACCTGCGAAGACTTATAAGCCTGTATATAACTAACATTTATGACATGACACCAAACCAATCATGCGTTATCACAACTACTATGTAACTTTTTTAGATCTTTTGGATTAATAAAAAAAAATTAAAATAATTATATAGACAGTGTCCAATTGTCCATAGTTTAAATTAAAATACACAATTACACACAATTTAAATCAAAAACATCAGTCAAAAACGAATTAAAAATTATAGTCAAATGAAAAATAAAATATTAAATTTATTTATTTATTTATATGAAAATTATTTTTTATTAAAACTCAAATATACATAGTTTAAATAATGACCCCCACTACTCACTAGAAGACCGGGTATCGCGTAATCAAGTATAATTGAGGAATTAATTATTTTACTATTTCTGCTTGATTATTTATTTATTTTCGAGAAGCGTGCCTTTTCTCTTTTAATAATAAAAAAAAAAACTTGAAAAAAGAAAACAAATTTAACTAAAACTAAAAGCAAAACAAATTTAACTTGAAAAAATCAAGTGGTTCCCGAGCCTGTGAGCGGGAATCGAACCCGTGCCTCTTGGAATATACCCAATTGAAGAGCAATATTCTTAGCGGTCGGTAATAGAAACAGAAAAAACGTTATTAGAAACACACCTCGTCTATAGGTCGGTAATAGAAACAACTGCTTTTTCAGATTAAATTGCTATTTATTAATTATTGTGTGATTAAATACTCATTGTTACTACTTGAATTCAAAGATTACTTCATCATTGTTATAAATAAATTAAAGTGTCTTTTCTATCACCACGTCTTATATCTAATTTTCTAACGTTTATCCGAAGTCAGCTTAAACTGGCGGTAATAGGCGCATTTACGTTACATAATAAAAAAAAAAAACATTATTTATGCAAAAACACTGCTTATTTTTATTCCAACATCATCCTAAATTAAAGCTCAAATTGGTCATAACTACAAAATAATTTAGATATTGGTGGAACAAGGGCATAAATGAACCCGCTCCTTGAAAAGAAAATTAATATAAAAAAAACTAAAAGCTTTTTATTCTTGCAAGCAATGCGCGTAAAATGTATATAGTTTATGTCATGCAAAGGTGGGCCACTTTACAGGAATATTATCAGAGCGAGACCATATTAAATCCAATAAAAATCTTAAAATAGCTCTCCTGTAAAATTCGGCGTCGTCGAACAACGACGTATCTGCAAAATGTTAAGTTTCCAGGAGAGCGTTTTGAAGTTTTGGAACCGGTTTTTTGTGTCTACAAAAAAAAACTACTTGGCTGATCGGTTTCAAATTTGGGGATGTTATAAACATAAAGATGTTATTTTATATAAACTATGTACCCATCTCCAAAAATACTTAGTTTTTTGTAAAAATCACATGCGTCATTATTCTATGGACAATTTGAGGATGTATGTGATAAACCGTCGTTGTTCTGCGAATTTTTTTAATCAAATATATGACGTATGTCACTTTTAGTCATTATTCTACGGAACTTCTGCCATGAGTACCCGTCGGATGATGAAGAAAGTTGGAGGAAATAAATAAAAAACATTGTTTATTAGGTTTCATTATTAATTAATTTATAAATAAAGACAATAGGTATCAAAGAAAATTAACAAAAATCAAGGATAGATAAACCACATCCATATTACTGCGGCAGGTTATGCAGAAGATCGAAGAGTATAACTTGCCACTATGCTTGGAGTTCGTGGACTATGAGAAGGCCTTCGATTTGATCGAGATTTGGGCAGTGCTGCAATCTCTCCCTGCACCGCTGCCGTATCGACTCTCGTTACATCGAGGTACTGAAGTACTTCTACATGAACGCACCAATCCGGCCCGAATACAGAAGCAGAGCACGAGCGCGATTCCACTACAGCAAGGCGTAAGGCTGGGAGATTTTATACCTATTTCCAAAACTGTTCACCTGTCCAACTCCTGGAATGAAAGGATTCGGCATAAATATCAACGACGAGTACAACACTCACCTTAGGTATGCCGACGATAACTTATGGTCATGGCAGAATCTTTGGAAGACCTCGACACAATATTAAAGACCTTAATCGAGTATCCCAACGGGGCCTTTGGATGAACATGGAAAAAATGAGCTTATGTCGAATGTCCATGTTGCACCCTACCCAACTTCGGTTGGGATCTCAATTCTTGAGATTGTTGACAAGTAGGATGTCTACCTTGGACAAAAGATTTAGCTAGGTAGGTCCAACTTCGAGAAAGAGGTTAATCGACGAATCTACCTCGACTCGATCTTTTTGTCCAAAATCCTAAAGTGCCTAAAGACGAGAGTCTACCATCAGTGTGTGTTACCCTATTATAGGTCCAAAACGTTGGCTCTCAAACAAGCTCAAAGTTGCACGGCGTGCTATAGCAAGGGTTATGTCAGTGTTTCTTTACGAGATCAAATCATAAATGAGGGAGGTCCGTAAACAAACTAAATTCGATGACATATCCCGACAGATTAGCATGCTGAGTGACAATAGGCAGGACACATAGTACGCAAAACTTACGGCCAATGGGGCACCAAGGTTCTGGAGTAGGCTGCATACCGAAAAACGAAGCGTGCGACATCCACCCACAAACCAAGGCGGAACGATGATCTCATAAAGGTAGCAGGAAGGCACTGGATGCAAAAACTATCACCTATAAGATCTTGCATTTTTTGAATAATGTTGGGATCTGCTTGAAAGGGTAAAGGGGGCATTGATTTGACGGAGTAAGTGCTACTTAGAAATGAATAAAATAAATAAGTATAAAATTTAACTTAGACGAAAAGCTTTCTAAGCATACCTATACTTACAGGGTGACGTGTAATAAGTGAACATCCTTGTAAGGGATAACAGGTTATTGTAACCAATTTATTTATGTAGGTATATGCCTAGGAAAAAGTCAAGCATTTCTCAGTTTTAATAGGGACATCCTAACATGGTGTTTCGATAAAAATTGAGCGGGCGCCCCTTTATCACATTTTTTTCTTTTATTTTATTACTTTTATGTTTTACTGTGTGTTTAATAAAGTCTTTTATTGTTTTTATTATTTATAGTTTGGGCTTTTTCTACCTTAGCTTAAAAGCAGGAAAATTTAAAATCAGCTACGGGATATTAATTATTATTATTTTGATTTTTTGTATGGAAAAATTACATTGTGTTTTGCGTAGGCAAATACTTATCTAATTTGATTGCAAATGACATGCACTATAATCCTTTACAAGGATGTTCACTCATTACAAGATGTCATCCTGTATACGCAAAAAAAACTTTAATTTTAACACAATGTTTATTTTGAGTAACAAATCGTCAAATAGAAACACATTAAAATCAAATTATTGTAGTCTCAATTTTTTATTTTATTTTTTAAGCAATTTAAAAATAGAACAAAGACGCAATTGGAATACCCGTCCCTAGTACAAAGTCGGTTGTGTATATCCGACGTCAAAATTACCAAACTTTACCGAAGTACAACGATGGTTCTGATCAAACGTCAAACAAAAGTCCTTAGAACAATGTAAGTTCAGTACATCCGCCACCAAAAACAATTATTTTGTACCAAACATTCTTAATGTTTATACTCATCAATCTACCTACAAATACCATAAAATAAAAACCAAAGGACACTGTTTCTTTTATTTTCGAACTTCCTAGTACAACGACGGGTGTGTACGTACGTCACAGTTTTTTTTTCTCTGACTTCCCTAGTAAAGAGATGGTTGTGACTTTCAGTCATCAAAACAATAAAGTGTCCAAACTTATAGATATAAAGACGAAATTCTAGATACATTCAATAACAATACGAATACAAATGTATAAGCTATTCCAACAAACGATGTGCAGTCTTCCGAAGTACAATGACGCTTGCACAAATACGTCTCTGTACTGCGTTAGAATAATCACATCCGTCGGTGTTCGATTCTGTATCTTCGATATTATTACGAATTTTGAAAAATTAAAAAATTAGTTTATAAAGGGGCTATTTTAGAGTAGTTTAATGCAAAAAAACAGATTTTGACGGTTGCGATCATACGACGTTGTTCGACGACGCCGACGAATTGTGCCCTTGTTCTACCGAAGGTGCGTTATGTTCGTCCTTTGTTTCGAAAATTCGACTACAAAAAATAAAACTCCTAAGGAAGTTTAAAAGTATATTTGCTGTCAACACTTAGTGAATTTGTGAGATGACGTGAGATTGTAAGATGACATGAGATGTGCGTTGAGGTGGTCCTTTTAGCCCGGGGCGGTGACCCAACTCAACAGCAAGTGCTGTTAATAGAACGCTGACGTGATACCCCTGAGGAGAGGGGGATGTCATGCCATCAATCAAAGGTAGAATATGACGGTGGTAGAAACTTAAATTATAGTCTAGGTAGATACGTCTGTGGCAGTTCAAGCAACCTTACTCCAGTCCGGAAAAAAATGAATGTTTAGCTTTTATTGCTAGCCACAAGGAATGGAAATAAGCTCGTCATTTTGTTGATGTTTCTGTGCATTAAATAAAATAATAATAAAATATTTATTTCGTTTACAAGGTTTCTTGAGTTAATAAGTATCTATAGACTATAGATCTAAAACAAAAATATTGTAATGTCATGTTCTTGTTTCGATTTTGAAAAGTTGTGACCTACACAACTTTTTATTTAACCTTTATAGGTCTCCATCTCATTCACTCAATAAGTTAGCTTTCTCGTACATGCTGAAGTAATTCTCTTACATAATCAGTTTCAACTTTATGCCGATTGATTGCTTCAAGAGAAAATTGTAGAGGACTATTTTTCCCAATACTGCTGATATAGATGAGAGCCCTCCTTAAAGTTTACCGCCACCTGACTGTAACCTTATAGATTTATCCCCCATTTCAGGCACTTCATGGGCGTCTGTAAATAATGCCCTTAGGTTTCAGGCGTTAGACCTTTTCAAGATAGTTTTCGGAATAGGTAGAACCTTTTTAGATAAAACGAGTAAATAGTTCAGTAACTTAATATTGTAGTAACACGAGTCTGGTTATTTAGTTATTGTTAAAGTTGATGGGTAAATGTTTTTTTCTGGCAATAAATAGATTAAAATTTTAAATATGAAATTGACATTTTAAGATATTATTAAATCGCCTTAGCTTAGGCCCAGACCACCGACTTGTTGGCCGATAGTTGTTGGGTCAGGCTATTTATTGAACAATATGGAGATGTATATGAAAGTTTACACCGATTTGGTATCGGCCGATTCTTCATACAAATTAGAATTAGGCCCAACTATCGGCCAACTGATAGTCGGTGGTCTGCGCACTTATGATTATTAAAACGTCTTTTCTGAAGTCAGATTTTATAAGCTTTTATACAAGTTTACCAAAGAAAAATCCGTCAAATACAATACTTATTAAACACTGTATTTAGGTACTTTAAAACCGTATTAATTGTATCACACCAAATACCAAGCATGAATCCCAAAATTTAGCCACTTTTAATTTAAAATCAGTTAGACGGGCACATATTTAACACCTAACAAAGCTCCGCCGTAAATAAAACGTTACCTAGCGGCTACAGTAACTGATTTCATGAAATTAATTCGACGTGGCCGCCTCGAGGGCATCAGAAAGGGGATCAATAAAGAGTTCAAGGGCTTATACCAGAATTAGCAATTTAATTTCGATTCAGTGAAAGTTTCCTTAGTTGGGGAGTGGATAAGTAATTTGCAACTGAGAAGAGCGGGCAGAGTACGTTATTATTAGATGAAACTTTTGTCAGAAGCAGATTGATTGGCCTGATTGAATTTACAACGGCTCCTTTATTGCTAGAGTAACGATTAAAGCTGGAGAAAGGTGTTTATGAAAAGTTTTATTCGTCTATTATTATAACTTTAGAGCCTTTATTGTTGACGCCTGAGAATATTTATTGGAAAAATTTCGCGTCAAAAGACCAAAGTATTTTTCATCAATTTTCTTTTTTGACAAAATTTAAGAACTGAAAAAATAATAACCTAACTATGTCATTCATTACTTTATCTATCTGTTTATTACTTTAGTCACAAGAACAATAGCTCGTAAAAATTTAGATTCCCCATCACTGTAGAATATTAAAACAGCTCCCGCCGGGTTTCGAATCAGTTCAGGCATGATCTCCGCTAACCGCCGCCTCACAAAGAGTGTAAAATATCGGATTATGTCGGAGGTGTCGCCTCGCCCCTCGAGGGCGATAGTCCCCCGTTATTGCGTTAACCCCTTTTCAACGCGGTGGCTCCGCTAACGTGCACGGACTTTTTGATCCAGCATTAAAAGTTTCCAGGCTTTATTCGTGTTACTCCCACTTCAAATGCCCCGATCCCATGATATTTGATTCGGGTTACGCGATAAAATGTTTTCGCGAGCGACTACTGGGTTAATGTAAGTTGATTTTTAAGAACACTGTTATTACAATATAATGTATTGGCTTTTTAAATACGATATACCTATAAAATATAGTAGGTACGGTAGGTAGGTGCTCATCACTGTAAGGAAACCTTTTTTTTATGCTGAAATGTTTAGACATACATCCTTGTAGCTTGAAACATTATTATTAGAAATATATCAAAAACTTACATTTTAGTTAGTGTAATTTCTGGTGCATTTTTTTTTTTTTTTTCATTTATTTACCAAATAAAAAGAATTACAAACAAAATTTGTTTTGACAGCATTCAGGAAACCACTAAGGTTTGTGTTGATGCTGTTGCAGTTCTACATCGATACTTATGGTTACAATAATAATTACAATTAATTTACAATATTTTATGACTTTAATTAATCATCCCGAATCTAAACAATACCCGATATGTTGACATCTCATTTATTTCATATTCAGAAGCAAATGCGTTTTAATTTTATGTTTGATATTAATTGGCGTTATATTATTTTTAAGTTCCGAGGGTAACTCGTTAAATAATCGCGGTAACAAATACGTCGCTGTGCGCTTGCCGTAGGTATTGTTTGCTCGGCGTGTGCACAGCCGGCCCGCAGCGACCGCCCGAGTGAATACAGGGTGAACGCGTTGTTCTCGTAGCATTTCTTCGAAGAAATATTGTTTAAGAAAAACGTTTTTAAATTGTGAATGAATGGGTAAGATTTTGCAATGTTGAAATAAGCTAATATCGTCATCTAGAAATTGGTTTTTAATTTTAACAGAAACTAAATTTTTTAAAATTTTTACTTGAAGCTTATATATTTTTTCGAGGTATGATTTGTACGTACGACCATAGCTACATAGTCCATATTGAATATATGAATCAGCCATTGCGTGATACAGCATTAATTTAGTTTTGAATGGTATGCGCTTTTTTAAAATTATTATATTGGCCAAAAATTGTCTTAATTTATTACAAATGTGTTGAACATGATTGGACCAGTTGAAAGTATCATCAATTATTAACCCTAGGTATCTTATGCTATTTACTACCTCCAGCGGAGGGCAGCTGCACACTAATGTATGCAGGCAGTTGTGGTTATGAGCTACTATGGGATTGGGCGGTAATCGTTTCATGTAAGGAGATTTTATGACCATGAGTTTAGTTTTTTCGCAGTTAATTACTAGACCTGCATCGTGACACCATCGTAATAGTGCATTTAGGTCAGATTGTAGTAGCGCACAAGCTTTTTGCGGGTCTTTATCCGCAATGATAAGGCACGTATCGTCGGCAAACTGATAGCAAGTACAGTTACTGAGGCAATTGCTCATGTCATTAACATAGGTCAAGAAGTGGAGAGGTCCTAATACTGAACCTTGAGCCGTGCCAACCGTTGCCTCGACAGATTCACTTAACGATTGGTTAATTTTAACAAAGTATTTACGATTTTTCAGGTAGTCCTCGCACCATTTATGCAATGGTCCGCGTATACCACATTTGTCGAGCTTATGAACTAGTTGTCTATGTTCTAATGTGTCAAATGCGCGTGAAAAATCAATAAAGAGAGCCATTACAATTTTTTTATTATTTAAATGCTCGTTAACCTCGTCTGTGAACTTAGACAATAACTCTGCTGTACCTTTGCCGGCTTGAAACCCGAATTGGTTCTCGTATAAAACTTCGTGTTTTGCGTAGAATTTATGTATATGCTCGCAAAAAAATTTCTCCACGATTTTGTCTATTATGGAAAGCAATGTGATCGGGCGATAGTTCGAGTAATGATCTCGTTTACCTTTCTTATGAATCGGTCTGACACATCCCATTTTTAGTTCATCGGGGTATTTCCCAGATTTAACGCTGCAATTAATTAGGTTGGCAATAGCCGTGGCAATGCCGGGCCTTGCCATTTTAATATCTGATACTTTGATATCATCTAGTCCTGGGGCTTTGTTATAGCTAAGTCTGTCAATAATTTTACTTATTTGTTTACTGGTGGCTTTTTGCAAATACAAACTACAGTTAAGGTCCATCTCAGAAATATCCACCTGGTCTACTAATGGTGACTTACAACTAGGAATTATATCTTTGACTGCGTTATCAAACTCGTTTGCGAAATGATCCGCAATTATTTTGGGAGTAATTCCTTGTGCATCAAAGGCTTTTGTGATTGCTTGATCAATTGATAGCGTCACCCTTCCTAGCATTTGGTTAATTATTTGATAAATTTTTCTACTATTTCTAGAATTAGATTTGATTTCCTCTAAGTAATAACAGTTTCTTCTATTTTCTAAGATTTTGTGTACTTTATTGCGAACTTTATTGTATTCTAGTCTCAAGGCCGGATCATTTGAACTATTTTTCCACGATTTAAATAATTGGTCCCTTTTATTACAAAGACGAATAATATTTTCATTAATCCATGGCATTTTACATCTGTTTAGTTTATCTTTCCTTACATATTTACTATCTACTTTAGTCGCGACCTTAATTGCATACTGAAAAGAGTTACGAATAAAACTATAGATTTCATCGGGTGATCTCATCTCACACGTTGATAACCAGTCCACTTTATCCAATTCATTCTTGAGCGTTTCATAATTAATAATTGTTTTTTTGACACCCTGTATACATTCCGGCAGCATCTCGCCAGTGCATGCCAGTATAATAGCGCGGTGGTCGGCCAGTACGACGTCCAACACCGCCGAGAACGGAGCTAATGTAGGGAATCGCGCGAATATGTGATCAATGCATGATTTAGTAACAATATCAAGTCTTGTTTCGATTCTGGTAAAATTAGTGACTCCACACGTTAGTCCGTGCTCGCTAAGTGTTTCTAAATATGAATCTTTGTATGCGGATGCGGATTTTAGATCTATGTTTATATCGCCAATCAATATCAAGTTTTGGTTTGAATCTATCTTTGAGATGTGATTGTCTAGTTCTCTGATAAAAATATTCTTATTTGTTGATGGAGGTCTATATATAGCACATATTATCACATCTTGATCGGCATTAATTTTAAGGGTACCAGATAAACTTTCGAACGTAACAGTTTTATGGTGAGTTAAAGTGAATTTGATAAAGTTTTTTACATAAATTATAATGCCACCGCCTCGTTTGTTATTACGCAATTGTGAGTACATATTATAACCAGGTATGTTGTATAGGTGAACAATTTTATTAGAAATACCCACTTCGGTTACTACAATGATATCTAGTGGAAAACTGCTACAATGAATAGTTTGTAATAATTTTGGGAAGTTTTTAATTATTGATCTTATGTTTACATGAATACATGAGAGGTTTAAGTGCTCTTTACTAGGTAATTGCTGGAAAAAGTTATCTACAGATGTACAGTTAGAAAGTTCTTGGATTTGTGATTTCATTAAGATCTAAATTTAGGAACCTTACTACCTACACTTAAGTGATAATTTAGACAATTAAATAGGCTAGTGGATGAAAGAAAAAACAATACAAACTACCTACACTTGATCGGAGTTTTTTACGAGCTGGGTAACATCTTGCATTGATTTAATGTAATGAATTTTGCTTGTGTTGTTTTTTCTTGCACAGACCTTACCATCTTTACACCATATGAATTGATAAGACTTTCCTAACTGGGTCTTGGCGTTATATAAAAGTGTTTTAAGGTGTTTGGTTAATGCTACTCTAATAAATATGGGGTTGTCAGCTTTTTCCTTGGGAGTTTCAGGAAGCAGTAGCCCTACGTTGAGACGTTTTTCCTTAGCAGCATCAGCCCATTTCATCTGGGCCTCTTTATTTTTCATTTCTACGAGGATTGGTCCCGGTCTGTTCTTGGTTCCCGGCAGGCGCTGCGTTGTCTGTATGTCACTTACATCCATTTCCAGTTTAGATGCCACCTTAACTAGGATCTGGCTTACATCTCTGGGGGCAGATTCGGGTAATCCAGCAATTTATTCGGGTAATCCAGCAATTTCATTGCATTTGCAGTTAGCCTTATAAATTCACTTGTGAGGAATATGAAACTATAGATACTTATAGAGTTGCCACCACTAAAAGTAGTCCAAGTACTAGAGTTAGACTACCCCAAAAGCGTCCAATTCACCACTTCACCTATCACCATAAACACCAAAAAAGTATCAAGTAACTGCTTCCCCGAAAGTAAGGCAAACATGGAAACAAACTATTCATAGTCGCCGAAGGGACGCTGTTATCGTATAACCCCTATCTCCCCTACAGGCCCTGCAGCCCTAATGTCGATATCGATAGATATGAAAGAAGTTAAGTTTTCTAAGACAATATTATCTGAAAAAAAAGGAAGAGAAAGTCAGGATTTATTTTTACTTAATTTAACTTTAGCATAAACAACCTTTGTTATTCAACAATAACGTATCCAAATGGAAAAAAAATACAAAGAAATTTTAGTTTTGCGAATTAAAATATTTTTTTAGTGAAAACGTATGGGTACTTACCTAAGTTTGCTGAGTTGCACCACTTAACCATAACGATAACCGGTGCTTTTTGCATGTTTTGACACATTTTTGATGTTTGTTAAAGTTGAAGTAAGATGGTGCAACCCAGCCCTAAAATTATAGAGCTTCTTCTTAATCTGCTTATGTGAATGAAGTACATTTACTTATTTTATTATTTATTGATTGATTCCGAAAGGAAGGAAGCTTCAAAGGTCACAATTATCGATATCACAAACGATACACATCACTACTCAAACTCATACCTTTGTGTTTGTACCACTTTTGCAAACTTGCCCGCAGAGGCTATTATGGCGCACAGCTTTCTTATGTTATTAGGTGAGCAGCTATGGAAACTTGTGTAGTGCTCATAAGTGCTTAGTTATTGTGGACCGTGACCGGGCAGAGGATTGGCAAGATATAAGGACTGATGCTAGGTGTTTCTTTACGAGATCGAATCAGAAATAGGGAGATCCGTAAACGAACTAAAGTCGCTGACATATCCCAACGGATTAGCAAGCTGAAGTGGCAATGGGCAGGGCATATAGTACGCAGAACTGACGGCCGATGGGGCAGCAAGGTTCGGCCACGTACCGGAAAGTGCAGCGTAGGACGTCCACCCTCAAGGTGGACCGACGACCTCATAAAGGTAGCGGGAAGGCGCTGAATCCAGCCCGCCACCAACCGGCCATTGTGGAAATCATGGGGGGAGGCCTATGTTCAGCAGTGGACGTCCTATGGCTAAAATGATGATGACGATGATGATGAAGGACTGATGCATCTAGGAAATATGGAAAAATATTACCAGGTTACTTAAATAAGAGTAGCATTTGCCTGCTTCGCTAGTTTATAAACGGCTTTCTTCTGTTATTAGGTGAGCAGCTATGGAAACTTGTGTAGTGCTCATAAGCGCTTAGTTATTGTGGACCGTGACCCGACAGAGGATTTGCAAGATAAGGACTGATGCGTCTAGGAAATATGGAAAAATATTACGAGGTTACATAATCGTAGTTAGCTTTCAACCGTAGCTTCGCGCGCCTATAATGGTAGCTAGCTTTTACATGCCTGAAATTTAGTTTGTCACAGAAAGACCGATTAACTTGACAATTAACGTTGTAATTAACTTAATATCATTCAAAGTATAGCCTACTCATGTTATTATTCTGATTTCAAAGTTGTAAAAATCCATTCAGTAGTTTTTGCGTGAAAGAGTAGGTATATTCAGGATAGGGTTAGTACCTACTTAGGCAGTAATAATTATAGGGTATCTAAATATTAGTGGATAGGAAAAGAACATAATCTATGAACTTATAAATGTAACTAGGGGCCGCCCGCCCGCCCGCCGTAATTAATGTAAGTGCGTATACAAATCAATAACTCTTTTAAGATAGGTATAATTAATTTATTATTCATCAAAATTTTTAAAAAAATTTGATGCTATGAATAACCATTGTTTAAAAGGAAACCAAGAGTCTGAGTTGTGTTTTTTCTGACTGAAACATCCACCGAGACCCTCAGCTTGCAAACTTTTCTCAATTTTAATTATGTAGCTTGTAAAAAGTGTATGAATTTTAATGATTTGCACAACTTGGCTGTGTAATAGGCCTACAAAATTTCGGATCAACCCCACGGTTCTGGAACGACGTGAAAATTCCAGAAAGTTCCAGGATCCAGCTATAAGGCCGCTCTGTAAATATTTACTGTCGGTTTAAAAGTTACAAGTCAAATAACATCTGCATTTCAGTGCAAACGTTTAAGTTTTTGCTCGGTTGTTGTTGAAAAATATTTGTTTTGCGAGCACCTTTTAGTAATTACTAAGCTTTAAGTTTAACTTGAGTTTTCTTTACACAGACAGTGGTTTTGACAGAAATGTAATTGATTGAAACCAACACTACCTGGGATGGAAAGGATGAATTAACTGGTCCTGAAAAATATGTGAACATGTAAAAAATTATATTATCATTCGATACCAGCTTTGATTAGATAAAATTACGTACTACTGATTTTCATGAACAATAAGATCCTGGTCTTGGATTGATCTAACCCTGTGCCTGGCCACTGACAGGCTTTTGAATGTAGAAGCACTAATTTTCATTGACAAAATATCGCTTGCTACACTAATTGGGCATCTCTATAAGTATACCGCCATAAACTCTGTTGGTTACCACAACGGCTCTTGTGTGTACCGCATACGTACCCTACACCTTGCAACGGGGCGTCTTAGCTAGCTCAGTCTGACACCCCGCTGTTTAGTACTAAGTCCCAGTTCGCCTTCTGCGATGAGGGATGTGTACCTATCCAGGATGCCTACAGGGATATTTGACCAAGGAAACGCACAATCAATAACACAATGACACTTTGTATTTCTAGTTCCACAATGGTTCCTTATTCTAACTTCACTGACTCTAAGTTTATTATTATTACAAGCAGTTACTTTACAGGTTATTTTACAATTACTAATTAATGGCAATGAAAATAATAGTGACGCGCCCGGTCCGCGTCCCGAAACTAATTAACATATCCGCGAGAGGGGCGGCGCCCTGTGCGAGGTTTAGCGAGTGTTAGTGGATACTTATAACTATGGGGGTAGGACGTGATTTCATACGCTAGAACCATGAGACCTAAGTCGTCAGGCGAGCTGAAACCACTAGGGGAAAGGCGTCGGACCTACGTGGCGAGGGGGTATGAAGTTTGGGATGGGTGGCAGCAGGATTGCTACCGCAGGTTCGGGATGAGTATCACATGCACTACTTGGTAAGGATGAGAATAGGCAGCTATCAACGATAGAACGTTTCAACAGCAACACGAAGCTTTATGGCTCCGCGGAGGTAAACGAGGTATCGAGTCAAGCCAAGTTAGTGGGAACAGTGTGGGTAGCAATTCGCTAGGGACTCTGTGCAATGCAACCGAGGGAACAATAGACGCGCGCGCGAACGTCTGGTTGTTGCAATGGCTCCCGGAGTTGTTGTTTTTCTTCGTTAGTTAGTGCTTTATCCATATTGTACGTGGGTACGATGTTAGATTCTGTATTTTTGCTGGAAAACACTACTTCTTCGCTTTTATCACTGTCTTCTTTAGGCCATTCTATTTTTGCTCCTAGTCTGTTTACTATGTCCATGCCTATAAGTATTTTCTTGATTTGTGGGTGATATAACATTTGATGGTTAATTGTCTTCCCTTTGATACTTATTTGCATGTCTAGTGCTTCTTTTATTCCTGCTTTGTTTCCATCTGCCATTATGGCTGTTATGCATACCGTTCTTGGTTTTAAGTTTTTCTTTATGAACTTATCGTACACTGATGATCTCGTGGCTCCGGTGTCTACGAGTGCTTGATATTTTTCGCCTAGTATTGATACGTCTACGAATGGTCGGTTGTCTTTATGTACTGGGTTCGTGTTTATCGCCATGGAGTGTGTGTTTCTATTTGATTTCCTGCAGCAATTTCTACTCAGTGTGCCGATTCTACCGCAGCCGTTGCAAAATATTACCTTTTTGCTTCTGCAATCTTTCATTGAGTGTCCTTGTTTGCCACAGCTCCAGCAGCATGTGTTTGTGTTGTAGTTATGCATGTACGATGCCGTAGTTTTGTTTCTTGTATTATCGTTGGTTTCTTTGTTTTCCGTTTCCCTGTTTTGGTAGGGTCTATCGGCTTGACTTGTGTTTGTTTTCTGGTAATCTTTTCTTACAACACTTGTCTGACGGTCTGCTGTGACGTTCTCGTAGTCATTTGCCAGTTGTATCAGTTTGATTATCGAGTCGGCTTCTGATTTTTTTATGTAGTATTTGTATTTAGTGTTCATGTTTTCGTAAATTCTATTTAGTTCTTCCTCTTTTGATAGTTTTGCGTATCTGCGCATGAGTGTTTGTATCTCAATCAGGTAGTCTGTGAATTTTTGGCGGTAATGTTGCCTATAGTTCACTATTTTGGCTAACAGGTCACTGTCACGGCTCACAAATGTCAACTTGAAGTATTCTATGAATTCGTTCCATGTAGTGAACGAGTTTTTATTATTCCGATACCACAGCACAGCCTTACCTTTCAGGAATCTGGGGAGCACTTTGAGCACTTTATCTTGTTTCACCTCGCCCGACGACATTAGTTCATCTAGTCGTTCTAGGAACTCCACTGGGTCGTTGTATGTGTCGAAACTTAGGTTCCATCTGGATGTTATGTTTTCGGTCTGATCCATGGTGTACGACATGTTTGGTTTGTCGTTGTCTAGTTCTTGGTGCATCTCTGTGTCTTCGAAATCGGTTTCTGACTCACTGTCTTCGGCGGACTTACTGGCGGACTGGACTGGTTGCTGGGACTGCTTGGTTCTGAGTAATTCTGTGAGGCTCTGTCTCAGTTCTTGTACGGTTCTGTTCTCCGTTTTTATGTTTCTTCTTTTGCACTCGTTCTCAAGTTCTGTCTTCTTCAGTTTATATATCCAAGATGTCGGTTCTGACATGTGTAATTTTCAATTTGATGCGAAGTTTTGCGTTCCTTGTGGTCTTTCGCTTCTCTAGCGATCTGGTGGTCCCTGTAGGTTCCGTGGGTTATTCAGTTGGGCGCCATTGCAACGGGGCGTCTTAGCTAGCTCAGTCTGACACCCCGCTGTTTAGTACTAAGTCCCAGTTCGCCTTCTGCGATGAGGGATGTGTACCTATCCAGGATGCCTACAGGGATATTTGACCAAGGAAACGCACAATCAATAACACAATGACACTTTGTATTTCTAGTTCCACAATGGTTCCTTATTCTAACTTCACTGACTCTAAGTTTATTATTATTACGAGCAGTTACTTTACAGGTTATTTTACAATTACTAATTAATGGCAATGAAAAGAATAGCGACGCGCCCGGTCCGCGTCCCGAAACTAATTAACGTATCCGCGAGAGGGGCGGCGCCCTGTGCGAGGTTTAGCGAGTGTTAGTGGATACTTATAACTAGGGGGGTAGGACGTGATTTCATACGCTAGAACCATGAGACCTAAGTCGTCAGGCGAGCTGAAACCACTAGGGGAAAGGCGTCGGACCTACGTGGCGAGGGGGTATGAAGTTTGGGATGGGTGGCAGCAGGATTGCTACCGCAGGTTCGGGATGAGTATCACATGCACTACTTGGTAAGGATGAGAATAGGCAGCTATCAACGATAGAACGTTTCAACAGCAACACGAAGCTTTATGGCTCCGCGGAGGTAAACGAGGTATCGAGTCAAGCCAAGTTAGTGGGAACAGTGTGGCTAGCAATTCGCTAGGGACTCTGTGCAATGCAACCGAGGGAACAATAGACGCGCGCGCGAACGTCTGGTTGTTGCAATGGCTCCCGAGCGAATGCTAGGCGCCCGCTTTTTTTTTTTTTTTTTTTTGAAGGGACGCGCGCTGGTAGCTTGAAGAGCTTTTCCAACTTCACCGGGCAGAGTGGCGAGTACAGAAGGTACTCTAGCCGTTTGGCGATCGTCGGTCGCAGACCGACGTTCGCGATCGGGCCGTATCGAGCGCATAAGGCGCCCGATCAGTGGCGAACCCAACTAGAGGGTTGCCCACCGCGGTGTTGGACCAAAGTCCAGCCTACGGCGGGCTCACTCTAGTGGGCCCGATCGAGGGGGACTACGGACGCGGCCTGAGGGCGCCACGGTAGGCTCGGACCTCGGCTCAGGCAGTGTCCGGGGGACGGATTGGGGAGAACCGGCCCGGTACATGTCTGTACCGTCCAAAATGGAAGGCAGGGCCTCGTACTCGCCGGCGAGTACGGTGTAACGAGCTACTGTGTTGTGGAGTAGTTGGCGTGCTTAAGGCAGTGATGTCTGTGTTCAGAAATTCGGTAATAGGATCGTCCGGGTCGTCTAGGACATGCCTAGGTCGTCGGTATTGGGCAGCGACATCTTTCTGGGGTGTATACGTGGCGGCGCTAACGATAAGAGGGTTCTTGTGGTTGATCGCTTTATCAAAGTAGCGGCGAGAGGCTTCTTTCATAAAGTGATCAATCGATGGGATCTCGAAATCTCTATGGAGATTCGTATTACGCACGAACCACGGGGCATCCGCGGCTCGGCGTAAGAATTTGTTTTGGAGGGTCTGGAATTTCTTAAGGTCTGTGCAGGAAGTGTGAGCAAACACCGGACTGGCGTAAGTCAACACTGGACGGATGCAGGTTTTGTAAATTGTCAACTTATTTCTAAGTGACAATTTACTTTTCCTTCCAACTAGGTGGTAGAGTCGGTGGATGTAGTGGTTTGCACGGCTCAAGACGCGTCTGAGGTGCGGAGCGAACGTTAATCTCTGGTCGAGGGTGACACCTAAGTATTTGGCCTCACTTTTCCAAGGAATAGTTTGGTCAAATAAGGTGAGATGGGTGGGGACATTAGGACGAGTGCGAACCGGAGGACGTTTCGCAGACAAAGCCCTAGAAAAGTACACTGCTGCACTTTTTTCAGGATTTACCTCGATACGCCACTTCCTGAACCATTCGCCTAATTGTGTGACTGCGCGTTGGAGCGCCAAGATGATGTAATTCCGATTACGTCCGGACTTGTAGAGTGCGGTGTCGTCCGCAAAGAGGGCTAAATCCGTATGCGGATATTTGGGGATGTCATTGACGTACAATGAAAAGAGGATGGGCGAGAGCACGGAGCCCTGGGGGACTTCTTATGGGGCGGGGGGAGGAGAGGGAGCCATCTACTCGGTAACGAAAGGTGCGATTCGATAAAAAGTCACGTAAGATGTGCACGAGACTGTCCGGCACACCGAGTTCGTAAAGCTTGTAAATCAAGCCATTGTGCCAGACTTTATCGAATGCCTTCGCTACGTCGAAGAATAGCACTCCTGTCCCTACGGGTGGCTTAGCAGTGAGGCCGCTAAGTATGTGCTCCGTTAAGCGGTGCACCTGTTGTACGCAGGAATGTGAGGCGCGGAAGCCAAACTGTTCGTTTATTAAGAGATTATTAGAAAAAACATAATCTCTTAATCGAGAAACAATTATACGTTCGTATAACTTACCCATGGTCTTTAAGAGACTGATGGGTCTGTAGCTTGTGGGGTCAGCCAGTTTCTTACCGGGCTTCGGGATGCCAATGACTTCTGCCTCTTTCCACGCGTCGGGAAAGATGCAGTGAGACATGGCCGCGTTGAAAATAGCAACTAAGAGGTATACTAGGGGGGCGGGCAGGGCGCGTAAGACTCTATTAGAGATACGGTCCGGGCCGGGGGCTTTGTTGGGACGGAAACCTTTGATTATCGTTCGCACCTCATCGACGTTGGTCGGGTCTAGGGTTGTGGTCGGAGGGAGGGCGGCTCTACGTTCGGTTCGTTCGAGGGTACTGGGGGAGCACTGTGCTTCTAGACTGTCGGCTAGACATTCGGCTTTGGCGTCGTCGTCAAACGCAAGCGTTTGATCGGGACGTAAAAGCGGTGGCGTGGACGCTACGGTGTCGGACTTAAAGGCTCTCGTCAACTTCCAATAGGCTTGGTGAGATGGCGAGATTTCTTTAAGTAGATCATCCCACTGATTGTTACGGAGTTCCGCGATACGAGCCTTGACAGCGCGCTGTAAGGAACGTAGGCGGGCTCTGTTTTCCTCGGTTGGATAAGCGTCGTAATCGCGAGTGGCTGCGTTCTTTGCCCTCAATAGCTCTCGCGCGTCGTCCGGCAACCTGAGACGGTGGTTAGCCATCGCAGGCACTTGCCTAGACGAGTCGCCGATGGCGACCGAGATGTGACTAGTGAGCGCATCGATCGCGTTAATAGTTTCGTGAGGCGAAACTATATCGTCGGGGATTGAGGACAGTTGTGGGCTCTGACAGTTCCCAAGTTTTACCTTGAGTTTGTCCCAGTCCACAACTGTCTTCATAGTGGGTGTAGACTCAGGAGAGCCTAGTTGGAGTACGACCGGGCGATGGTCAAAAGTGAGCGCGTGCATGGTTTCTATAGAGTGTAGGCGGAGGCCTATATTCTTTAGAATTGCCATGTCAAGAATGTCGGGCCGATGCTCGACATTGTAAGGATAGTGAGTGGGCGTCATAGGGACTAAGATATCAAAAATGAGTTCCTCAGAGAGTTCGCTTAGCATCATGCCGTTGGCAGTGGATGTTACGCAACCCCAATGAGTGTGTTTGCTATTAAAGTCGCCGCCAAGAATGACTGCACTATTCATAGCAAACAGGGCCTCAAAGTCGCTCCTTAAGGGAGTCTTGTTCGGGGAGAGGTAAACCGAGCCGATGAGTATGGGCTCGTGTCCAGTCATGGCTAGCCGACAAAGGGAGACTTCTAGGTTAGAGAGAGAAGGGGGATCGACTAAAGCACAGTGCAGAGAACGCTTATAGTAAATAGTTCGCTATCCTAGGATTGCGAATAGAGGGTGTTAGGAGGGTCTCTTGAACCAGAAAGATGTCGACCTGGTGGTCGGTAAGGAACTGAGTAACCTCGTCCTTCTGCTGTCTAAGACCGTTAGCGTTGAAAAAAGCTAAGGTGATTGACCGGGGTTTGATCCTAGCGGTGGGGTTAGCCATTACGGAGCGTGGAAAGAGGAGATAGCGTAGCAAAAGTCTACGTGTTCGGCGAGGATAGATAACCTATCCATGATGTTGCCTTCGCCATTAGTCGCGCGCAGTTTTGCGGCGATCACAAACATCTCGCCGACATTAATTTGGCCAAAGAAGTCTCTGCAGGTGAATGTGACGGCTGGGGCTTGGCCTGAGGGGCCGGGACTTTGTGGGCCGGTGCCTTAAGGGCAGAGGGACAAGGGTTAGGCGCCTGATGGGTAGGTGCCTTTGGCGTAGCCTTAGGGGCTGGGTGGGGTTGAGGAGCCTGCTGGGGCGCGGGTGGGGCCACAGCTGTCTGGGCGGGGCTAGGCGCCCGCGGTCGCCGCCGTCTCTTATATTAGCTCTGTCCGTGCGGCGTGCGGCCGCGCAGCCGTAGGGTTGTCAAAATCTCTGCGCTCGGTGCTAGGGCTGTCGATGCGTCGCGGGGCGCGTCACAACCTAACTATTAGGTATGTACATGTACATATTGACTGTGTACCTACGTCGAGATATATTATCTCCCCGAGACGCTGTATAACATTTCATTAGTGGTCAGCCCACGCTCCCAGCTCGGTTACACAAACAATAAATTTTCATTTTTGCAAAGGGACAAGTGAAAGAAAAGATAAATAGAGGCGGAGATTTGCGTTACTGTCGCATAAAGTGGGTAAACTTTAAAAGTATAGAAAGAGTCCCCAAAAAATGGTCTGCCCTCAAAATAACATGTTGTTTAAGCTTATTGCTTCTTTAAAGCGGCTACAATAGTTTTAAAAATATAATATAAAGAAGGAAGTAGTACTCTACATAGTATCGAGCCATAATAAATGCTTTATTGGTTCTTATTTATTTTATGTAAGTAGTAAGTTGGTATACGAGTAGATACCTACCTACTGTAAATTTTTCTTCGATATTTAAGTACATCTTAAAACAAAAAGTTTCTATGTGTTATTCGTTTTCCCCACGAACTATTCGAAGAACTGAATACTCGACCCGAGTGCCGTCGGTAAAATATTTGATTAACAAAAAAGATTCATGAATCTCTACGCGGACCGTATTTTTGGGAATATATCGCATTAATGATTTTTCTTTTTGCCGTTTTGGGTCTGGGTTTTGATTTATGGTCGGAATAGGCTAATATCGAGAAATGTTTCAGCAAATATTTGCCTATATGAAAATTGTGTAATATTTTCCTTTAGTGTCCCACGGTCATTACATAGATTTGTTTTTGACTTTGTATTGCAAAAATTGCTGAGTAAGGGCTCTTTCCCACGGGGAAATTCCGTTTTTGGGCTGGAACTGTTCTTTGCAGGATCACGTTAAGTAGTATAGGTACGTGTTATAATATTAACATTCACAAGATCATCCAGTTTGCAGTGTTCCGCATAAAATCCGTTCGGATTTGGAATTTGAATTTCAAACTCACACAAATGTTCACATAACTGTTTTGCGGAATCCTGCATTTCTAGATCTGAAAGGACCGTTACATCACTATTATATTCGTGTAGCCAATACATTCCTTTGACAGATATTTCTCCAATACCTGGCTGTTCCAAACACGGAAGCAAAAATACCTAAGATAGCTTTTAAGAAAGATCGCGTACCGCATTACGTCGACGGCGCACACTGACTCGATTTCAGGAAATTGCACTTTCGACTTGCAGTGTCTGTAGAACTAATACCTGATGGAATAGCTTGAGACTTGATTTGAAGTCAAGAAGAAGGGATATATGTAGTGATTGCCCTGTGCAGTTGGATTTGTATTTGTGGAGCGCAATCCGTACTGGTAAAAATTGTCTTGTATACCTACCTTCTTACGGACTTTGGCTTTTGCGTGCCTTGGTTTTTTTGTGAAACGTAGAAACTTATAGACCAGTTAAAGGAACCGCGGAAGCTATCAATGAAACTGAAAGAACCAGCGAATGTCAAAAGCGAATCCTGAAAATCTACTATTGGATAATGTATATTTAACAACTGTCAACTATTTACTTATAAGCAACAAAGAGACATGAAATAATCTTTTAGGCAGATCTAGAAGATAATAAAAGAATTACAGTTAGTTTCATTGAGGTTAAATACTTTAACCATACACTGAGGTCCGAGTCGGTTTAAATTGCTTACAGCAACATTACTTTGCCTATTCCTACTTATACATTGTTCATATCATCATCATCATCATCATTTCAGCCATAGGACGTCCACTGCTGAGAATAGGCCTCCCTCAATGCTTTCTATGTTGATAGATTGGTAGCGGCCTGCGTCCAGCGCTTCCCTGCTACCTTTATGATGTCGTCGGTCCACCTTGTGGGTTGACGTCGGACGCTGCGTTTTCCTGTACGCGGCGTCCATTCCAGAACCTTGCTGCCCCATCGGCCGTCAGTTCTGCATAATATGTACCCTGCCCGTTGCCACTTCAGCTTGCTAATCCGTCGGGCTATGTAATTTTCATTACGTATAAATAAAAAATAAAAACTGTTATTTCGAATATTATTATATTACTGTTAAAATAAAATAAAAACAAAATCTCTTATCAAAAAGTAACAACCGCGCTTGTTATTCCACGGTTTTAATTGAAAAGTTATTAAGCCTTTGCGAATTTGCGTAGATGGCTCGCCCTTTGAATGAAAGTTGAACGCGGGCAAAGTTTTATGATATTAACCAACCCACGCTAGATGAGAGATTACAGCGGAACTTACTCGTTGGTCTAGATTACCCCCTCTAATTCCAACTGCATTCCACTTAGTTCCTTGAAGCAATAAATTGCTACTTTCAGCTTCTTTTCCCAACTAACTTTAATTGCGTTTTTAAGAGCCACTGCTAATACTAATCTTGTTATCGTAGATTATTGTTAATTAAGGGTCTAGTCTACACTTCAACACTAATATTATAGAGGAAAGATTCGATTATTTGTTTGTTTCAAAATAAGCTCAAAACTAGTGGAACGATTTGAAAAATTCTTACACCATTGGAATCATACATTAGTCCTGATTAAAATAAGCTGTAGAATGTTGCCAAAAGCTACCGCTTTTGAAGTTTGCTAGGTCAGCTAGTATAAAAATATAAACGTAAAACAGGTCTTTTTAAGGAACTTTCCGAAAGTATTTTATCGAAATATCTTCAGCACGTGTCGAAATTGGCTGTAAACCTAATTATTTGAATAACGTTTGACTGTGATCATACGCTTTGGTTGGATTACTCATCATTTTACGAAAGACCTCGTCAATATAAATGGGGGGGTCTGTTGTCCTCAAGCTTGTAATTATTTTTGATTTCTCAGTACTATGTATTAAGTTAAATGCAAAATACTGAGAAAATACTTGATTGAAATTGGAATAAAGGCATAATTCGATGAATTTAAGAAATTGGCAATTTCAAGATAAAATAAATCATCTTGAATTTGATCACAAAAATTACTCTGAAATCGGAACTGGAAGATTATTAGCTTTTATTTAACTTGCAGCTTGTGTAAACAAAAATACTTTAATTAGGTAGGTAAGTTATCTTGATTTTGCCATAAGAAAAAAAATCAAATACTTAGGTTAAAAATACAATCTACATAAAAGAACCTACGCGACAAACTTGTAGTCATATAAATTGAGTAGTTAATGTAATAAAGGACAATGTTCGTTCTCCATACATTGTTCGCCTAAAGAACCAACAATTTTGACATATTACTACCCGAAAGCGAAATAATACGATTCTGTGTGTAAGAACAATGATTCCTGATGGACACTTGCCATAAAATTAATGATTAAGAATATTAAATCACAGCGATTTTATAATATGTCGTTTATGACAACATGGCGTCTAATGTATTGTGTGAATGTATGAACACCGATTCGCGAAAAATGTTTTGTATTGTCGTCACGCCGAGTCGCAGCCAAATAGTATAAAATAATAGAACAAGTTTTAGAAATACAACTCGGCATTCCACTTTTACAATATGCCCACATATTGCACGTAAATAAACAACATGAATCGTAGGTTGTTTCCACCCTTGTCATCTGACACATGAAATAAACTCCTATTGTATTATAGATATCGAAGCCGAATCGTATATAATAATAGAATGGGTTTTGGAGATCACTCGGGGTTCCACTTTTATAAAATACCTACATATTACATAAAAATACCACAAATCATGAGTTTTCTTTTCACCATTTACATCTGACACGAGATAACAAACTCCTATCTCCATGACTACCATCGTAGTCTATGCCAAAGACTACAATATTTTAAGCAAGAAGTTTCAAACCTTAGCGGCTACGGTAACCCCTGGGCCACATACATCATGATAACATTCGGTCGACACCGGAACGAAGTCTTGCGATTATGCAAAAAAGCATCGTATTCTAGTGCGGCTATATCACGTTCAACCGGGGTTTTAATTCGACTAAAGTCCTGACTAAAGACTGGAAGAAAATACGCCGCATTGTATGAGCACTTCGTGTTCGTTAAAGCGGCTTCAGATCTAGAGCCCACATAGTTTTCTTTCCAATAATATCCGCAAGTAGCGCTGCATGATCTTTACAACAAAAACGGCAATAGTTATTAAGGTGCCAAAATTATATGATTACTTTGGCACGGTATTATACACGTGCGAAGATTTGTCATTTTCATTCATTTCTTCATCATCATCATCATTTCAGCCACAGGACGTCCACTACTGAACATAGGCCTCCCCCAATGACTTCCACATCGCACGGTTGGTAGCGGCCTGCATCCAGCGCCTTCCCGCTACCTTTATCAGGTCGTCGGTCCACCTTGTGGTGGGTTGACATTGCAGAATATGACTTTTGATAGGTTCATCATAGAATTCGGCGGGGATATCCTCACGGAGGAAGTTCGTAAAAGGGCGGAACAAGATCTTATAATAATGCAAGGCCGAAGCTGTTACGCGCGTGCTCCTACGTGTAATCCGGCGAGTATGCAATAAATAGTAATGTCTGGTAAATAGTGGTAATACGTATCGTTCGTTCGTTCGTTTCAGCCGAAAAGACGTCCACTGCTGGACAAAGGCCTCCCCCAAGGATTTCCACGAAGACCGATCCTGCACCGCTCGCATACAGGCACCTCCCGCGACCTTCACCAGATCGTCGGTCCACCTAGTGGGAGGCCTGCCCACGCTACGTCTTTCGGCTCGTGGTCGCCACTCAAGAACTTTCCTGCCCCAGCGGCCATCAGCTCTACGAGCTATGTGCCCCGCCCAGTCTATGTCTGTATGCGCTACGATTACAGGGTATCATTTTGCATAGTCGCAAGACTTCACTCCGCTGCTGTCAAATCAATGTCGCATAATGTTATCGCAATGTGTGTGGCCCTTGGCCAAATCACAGAAGCCTATGCGAAGAAAGAGCACTTGAATGACAATAAAAATCAGGGTTACCATTTTATAAGATTTCCTCACTATTGAGGGTAACAAAGTAACATTAATAATCTAGCCATTAATTACATTTATTACCTATACGAGAAAGTAAAGCAACATGCGGTTTTATTTTAATTTGTAAAATATTAAACCCCTCATATTTGTAACAGTTTGTTCCAAGTTTAGTTTTACTGTTTTGTTAACAGTATTGCTGTTTCAGCTGTCACTGTGAAGCTTTGGGAAAATAAATAAATAGAAAAAATATTAACATAAATATTTATTTAAGTTTTTATGTTCATTATCATAATATGCCAATTTAAGTTACACTGTGTGACAGTCTTTGACACTAAACAAACTCTTCAGCTTAATAATACCTACCTACAGGGCGTTTTTATAGTTACTCTTGCTGATGAAACAAGAAGGGTTGATTCTACTACTGAAATACAACTACTTTTCTTACAGGACCAATATCAAATTCTCAAAAAAATTCACATCCTCGTGATGGTGATAATTTCTATGGAGAGGTTTTTTTTATATTCGGTCTCTTGGGATAAGTTATTCCATTTGAGCAGTAGAATTAATCCTTTTTATTCGATCACATATAAAAACAACACAAGTGTTTAGGAAAACTTCTTCTTTGGTATGGTATCACTACGGAGTTATAATGTCGGCAACTCTGTATCACTGACTTGTAACTTTCAAACAGCATGAATAATAAGGGCACCACATTGGTTTTCTTTCTGAAAAAAGGCTTTCAGTTTTAGTACTAACCCTTTAGCACTATTTCATTGAAATAAAAATACAATAAACGCACAGAAGACTGAAATTGAGTCAACTGACGTGACATTTATAATTTGTTGACATTATGACAGTTTGACAAGACTAGGGATTGAAAAAGTTTTAATTGAAAAAGTAAAATGACAATTTATTAAAACGATTCACATGGATATAATCGATTAAAAATATTGATAAAATGTTCTGATACTTGCCTGTAGCGATTATCCAATCCTGGTTTCTACTGAAAAACTACCTCGTGGCAAGATTTTAATAAAATAATAAAATCTTTATCTTCTCTTTCACAATCTATAAAAGTTCATTTGGTCTATTATTATACATGTGCTATGAATGAGGGTTTTCGCGATTGAAAAATCCGCGAGATGGCAATACGTAGACGCGAGGTCCAAATGCTGCATGATTGGTGGATATCTGTCAATGTCATGTCAAAAATAACCAATCGTGCAGCATTTGGACCTCACGTCTACGTATTGCCATCTGGCGGATTTTTCAATCGCGAAAACCCTCATTGGCATAGATTATGAGAGACTGGCAACTATACTAGGTTGATATCAGGTGATCCGTCTGCTCATTTGCCTCCTGTCACATAAAAAAAAATATATATGTTTCTCACACTTCAACTGGCATTGGATTCAACATCGGATTCTGACACTTTTACAGTTATGATACCATGAATATCAGTTTATGGTCCTAATTATTTTTATTTTATTTACGACCTTCAACCAGTTGGACACTTTAGATATCTTCTTGTAATAGTGTCAAACTGTCAATATCTTTTTAGCTTTTAACGCAAATCTAGTCTTCAAAGCAGTTTAATCGATTTATTTTATTTTCAAAATCGATATTTTATTGTCTATGATGGCCGCAGGAACATCACTATACATGGACTCCCAGCAATAAAGTACGGTAATGCCTCGTACAGATTTTATCGGCAAAAATTATGGAACTTGATAGGTTTTAGACCATGCCACGCACCAAAACGTCCGGAAGTTGTAATAGTATTATAGAATAAACGTTAAAAGACTTATTTATTTAATTTTTCAATGCTTAAGTGTCCATTAGAATGAAAGGGTGCTTAATGTATTAAAAAAAATAGAAAATAATTATGATGGGTTAATGTTTTTGGGCGGTTTTTTAGGCGGTTTCTGACAATGTCCTTTATGAGTTTGATAGAATTTATATTTTTTTAATCCTTTTAGAGCATATAAAATCTTGTTTTTAAGAGAGGTTTCTTTCTTTTAATTTTAAAGCAAGTTTCAAATAACTAACAAACTTCATGATATCCAGCTCCTTAATAATAAAGTTTAATACGAGCCCAGGCAAACATCTTCGGGACCTACAGAAAACTAATAACGAGAAAATAATACGGCTTCAGCAATTTGCCTTGAGTTTCGAAGCCATGTTTGAGTAAACAATTTAAGATGCAAATGTTCCACTTGTGAGTGGACAATGTTCTTAATTTAGCTGAGGGTGGGTAAAGACACAATATAAGTTTATACGTATTTCGTTTTAGGTTAACGGGAATATTAGTAATTTATGCAACACTTAGGTAGACCGAGGAGAGTTGTGACAGTTAATAGCTCGCTGATAGCTATCATTAAAACCTAAAATAAATTAAATAAACTATAGTTAATAAGTTGCCAAAAATCGACAGAGTCACAACTCTCATCTGTCACAACAGCTCTTCTCGGTTTCCCCTGTACTAATGGCATAACTAAAACTCGTACACTTTAAAGAGTACAAATACCAAAATGTGTGAACAAAATGACAAAGGATTTAGTTATTTCTAAGAAGATGTATTAAATTTAAAAGATAGAAAAAGAGAAAATTAAACATAATTAATATCATCTTTTAGATCATCTTTTAATTAAGAGCGTTTGTAGCAAAAAGTTGGCGTTCGAATTTTAGGTTTTTATTGCTTGACGTCGCGTAGTGAGTGCGCAAACTGCATTTATCTGTACAATTTCAACGCTGCGTCGACTAAACGATCTTAAGAGCGTTGTAGCAAAAAGTTGGCGTTCGAATTTTAGGTTTTTATTGCTTGACGTCGCGTAGTGAGTGCGCAAACTGCATTTATCTGTACAATTTCAACGCTGCGTCGACTAAACGATCTTAATCCGTAGTTTGTATCGTACCTAAGACAGTACATCATACATAATAATAAAGAAATAATGTATAATTTACCTATTTGATTTTTTCTCAGATCAGACTTTTAGCAAAATCAAGTTACGTAATTAATGTATTTTTTACACTAGTAAATCCCGCGACAAGTTTTTAATCTTTAAATTGAGTAAAGTAATAAGTTGATGGGTTTGAAAGAATTTATGTTTTATTTTATTCTTTTTACAGCATCAAAAGCTTGTTTATGAAAAATATTTACTATTTAAATTTTACTTTTGACTTTTTAGTTTTTATGATGCGGGATGGAAAAATTAAAATGTATTCTGATTTTGTGACGTTTCCGCACATAAATATGGATAGGTTAAATAAATAGAATGAAATGTATGAAAACGAGCGTGCCATTTTTTAAACGTTATCTATAATATTTGTGTCCATCAAAGAGCTTGTAACTAAACATCGTAAGCGCCATTCAAATTATTATCTAAAAGTTAATAATAAATATTTAGTTTTTGTAAATCTAAACAAGTCAGGAAATCAAAGAGGTAAATACTGATATCATTGTGATTTTATAGAATTTATTATTATAAACCACGGTCGTATAATGCTAAAAAATCAGAGGTAACTTTAAGATTTTTATCCATAGAGCAAAATTTATCTAATCGTGTTTTTAAACAGTTATCCCATTAGGTACACATGCGTTCTGTAATACAAACCCATCAAAAACAATACTTGTCAAAAAACCAAGTCTCACTACTCAGTTGATCTACGGTAAAAAGTTGTGAGATCCATGTAATACCAAGTCCAATCCAGGAAATCATTAACGTTTAAACATAAATATATTGACTTGGCCATCGCATGAAAACACGTGTAAATTAAATTATTTAGTGCGAAATGAAACGAAATTTTGCATGCCTGTGTAGACATGCAAAATTTCAGCTCAATGGGAAAACGGGAAGTAAGTAAATTTTAAGTTGCAAGATTTTACAACTCCAGATGTCAAAGAAAATAAAAGCTTCTTTACAAAGAAAAGAAAGATTTATGAAGAAAATAAAAAGTACTGTCTACGATACATTTGTTAGGCCGTGTTGCACCGTCTTACTTTAACATTGACATCAAAATTTTGGATGTCAAAAATCTGTCCAACATAAAACATCGGTTATTGTCAGTTAGGGTCAAAGTTAGGTGGTGCATCTCAGCCTTAGTGTATTTTAATTAAATTTAATACAAATAAGGATGACGAAAATATTCGATAAGTGATCTTACTCGAATATTTCTTATAGTAGGTATACAAGATGTCGAACAAATGGTTACTTACTGAAAAAGTGCTTAATGAGACCTAGCAAACGGCATCAATAATATGTTTAAGAACAAACTGAATCTATTCAAAAAACCTATATTTCCAGCTTTCATACATTTAATACAGTTACAAACAAACACGAAATCAATGGTTTCTGAGAATTCTGAGTGCCTTAATGCCGTCCCCTTTATCTGTTTATTTAGTACTAGCTTTCCGCCCGCGGCTTCGCCCGCGTGGAATTTTGTCTGTCACAGAAAAACTTTATCGCGCGCTTCCCTGTTTCAAAAACCGGGATAAAAACTATCCTATGTTCTTTCCCGGGACTCAAACTATCTCTATGCCAAATTTCATCAAAATCGGTTGCGAGGTTTAAGCGGGAAAGCGTAACAGACAGACAGACAGACAGACAGACAGACGGACAGACAGAGTTACTTTCGCATTTATAATATTAGTTGGGATTTATTAATTAGTATCTCTTGATGATATTGTAGCAAGTTAAACCTAAAATCATGTTTTCCGTAAATAATTTAAATAAGAATGCAATTTACGAGTTTGTTGTTTAATTATTATATATTACTCAATTAAAAATTTAAATTTAAAAAATTAACACTTCTAATATGGTAGGTATGGCTGGCGGCATACATTTAGTATGAAATTCGGAAACATTGAATTTTCGCATAAATCCACTTTATTCTTTGACCTATTTATTGTTATTGTTTTAAAGAGCTCATGAAGCACTTACAGGAACAGTAAACAGTTTCTCGATATCTTGTATAATTAAAAATCAAGTGAAATCACTTATCGTTTCCACCCTGTACCTATACTTTTAAAAATAAACTCATTTTATACGTTTATTTGTATAAGTATCTACAATTCGTCAAATCTACAGTCAGTTTCTCCTTTTATATATTTAGATTTGTCTAAGTGTCATCGAGCGACCGCTGGTGGATTTGCCATTTACCTGACCTACCCCTTTATTACTAAACGTTTAATATCAGATGAATAGTTACGCACCAATTTCTTTCATTCAGTCGTCAGTAATTGAACTTTCGGAAAAACATGACGAAGCGTTGTGTGACCATACAGACGCTATTCAACTTTTATTAGTAAGGAAGAGTATATTTTATGTTGGTAGAAACACAATAGCATAGACTAATGTTTTGACACCCTGTTAAAATTTTTGTTAGTCATTTATTTTTTCCTGACCAAACAGATACCATAATAATATCTTTTATCTATTCTACCCATATTCCGTAAGTAAAATAATAAAAAGTTTGAAAAGAAAGAAATTACAAGTCCGATTTACCTAAACAAATAAATTAAAAATACATGCGGATCAAAAGTACTCAATCATACTACAATTTACGAAAAAATCACGCGTGACGCATATACGTCAGTGGGCAGTCAACTGACATAGACCCGGCGTCTACGAGTGCCAAAGCACGACTGATTTATGCCATTTGATGCACCCGATTTTATAGTATTTTCAAATTAATTTTTCATTTGAAGATTGAAGATAGATATTTTTTCTTTTTCACACAATAATAGTACTATGTTTCTTCTTAAGTATAAAGTAGTTTATGTTGCCAAATGACTTTTAGATTATGAGATGTGACCTGTTTTCTTGCAGTAATTTTCTCGAATTTTGACTATCTTAGACATGATAAAAATGCATTTTAATGAATTAAACATCAAAATTTTCTCAATACACTTTCTTCTTTAGGGTATGCTTACTCTAATGAATACATTATATCTTCTTGCTTAGAAATAAATTTGTTGTAATATTAGTTCAAAGTTGTGCCTTCGCGAGTTACCTGGAAATCGGGCTTTCGAAATTCGCTGTTTTCGTAGGCAAAAATCCAATTTGAACGAGATTTTGTCAATAGACATTCCGTAAAAACGTATGATAATTACGATGATATAAGTCAAAAGAAGCTATAACAATAAATTATATGACTAAAATCATTTCGTAATCTGCCAAATTCTCGATTTCTGCATGAAAAATGTGACAACGCTCTTAATCCGTAGTTGTATCGTACCTAAGACAGTACATCACTATAATAAAGAAATAATGTATAATTTACCTATTTGATTTTTTCTCAGATCAGACTTTTAGCAAAATCAAGTTACGTAATTAATGTATTTTTTACACTAGTAAATCCCGCGACAAGTTTTTAATTTTTAAATTGAGTAAAGTAACAAGTTGATGGGTTTAAAAGAATTTATGTTTTATTTTATTCTTTTTACAGCATCAAAAGCTTGTTTATGAAAAATATTTACTATTAAAATTTTACTTTTGACTTTTTAGTTTTTATGATGCGCGATGGAAAAATTAAAATTTATTCTGATTTTGTGACGTTTCCGCACATAAATATGGATAAGTTAAATAAATAGAATGAAATGTATGAAAACGAGCGTGCCATTTTTTAAACATTATCTATAATATCTGTGTCCATCAAAGAGCTCGTAACTAAACATCGTAAGCGCCATTAAAATTATTATCTAAAAGTTAATAATAAATATTTAGTTTTTGTAAATCTAAACAAGTCAGGAAATCAAAGAGGTAAATACTGATATCATTGTGATTTTATAGAATTTATTATTATAAACCACGGTCGTATAATGCTAAAAAATCAGAGGTAACTTTAAGATTTTTATCCATAGAGCAAAATTTATCTAATCGTGTTTTTAAACAGTTATCCCATTAGGTACACATGCGTTCTGTAATACAAACCCATAAAAAACAATACTTGTCAAAAAACCAAGTCTCACTACTCAGTTGTTCTACGGTAAAAAGTTGTGAGATCCATGTAATACCAAGTCCAGTCCAGGAAATCATTAACGTTTTACATAAATATATTGACTTGGCCATCGCATGAAAACACGTGTAAATTAAATTATTTAGTGCGAAATGAAACTAAATTTTGCATGCCTGTGTAGACATGCAAAATTTCAGCTCAATGGGAAAACGGGAAGTAAGTAAATTTTAAGTTGCAAGATTTTACAACTCCAGGTGTCAAAGAAAATAAAAGCTTGTAGATAGCTTTACAAAGAAAAGAAAGATTTATGAAGAAAATAAAAAGTACTGTCTACGATACATTTTGTTAGGCCGTGTTGCACCGTCTTACTTTAACATGGACATCAAAATTGTGGATGTCAAAAATCTGTCTAACATAAAACACCGGTTATTGTCAGTTAGGGTCAAAGTTATGTGGTGCATCTCAGCCTTAGTGTATTTTAATTAAAGAAGAACGGTCACGCCCCACTGTATAATCCGGCTGTATCTCCAGGTCACCTAGATACATTCCATAGCAGCTGTAATAGACATTTAGGTACATACATTTACCAATTTTGGTGATAAATAGGCATTTTGTATTAGTTTTTGTAAAACGCCTGAACAAAAACAAAGGGTAATATTTTGGTGTTATACATAGATTTCGAATATAAAAAATATATAATTTTACTAATTAAGCCATGACAAAAAAACTGAGGTATGTCTCGTTTCTGTCGGGTCTGGGTCACAGATGACCGTTCTTCTTTAATACAAATAAGGATGACGAAAATAATCGATAAGTGATCTCACTCGAATATTTCTTATAGTAGGTATACAAGATGTCGAACAAATGGTTACTTACTGAAAAAGTGCTTCATGAGACCTAGCAAACGGCATCAATAATATGTTTAAGAACGAACTGAATCTATTCAAAATACCTATATTTCCAGCTTTCATACATTTAATACAGTTACAAACAAACACGAAATCAATGGTTTCTGAGAATTCTGAGTGCCTTAATGCCGTCCCCTTTATCTGTTTATTTAGTATTTATTAATTAGTATCTCTTGATGATATTGTAGCAAGTTAAACCTAAAATCATGTTTTCCGTAAATAATTTAAATAAGAATGCAATTTACGAGTTTATTGTTTGATTAATATATATTACTCAATTAAAAATTTAAATTTAAAAAATTAACACTTCTAATGTGGTAGGTATGGCTGGCGGCATACATTTAGTATGAAATTCGGAAACATTGAATTTTCGCATAGATCCAGTTTATTCTTTGACCTAATTATTGTTATTGTTTTAAAGAGCTCATGAAGCACTTACAGGAACAGTAAACAGTTTCTCGATATCTTGTATAATTAAAAATCAAGTGAAATCACTTATCGTTTCCACCCTGTACCTATACTTTTAAAAATAAACTCATTTTATACGTTCATTTGTATAAGTATCTACAATACAAATACCTAACCAACTTAGTTGACGTTTTATAAAACTATTTGTCTAAGTGTCATCGAGCGACTGGCGAGCTGGTGGATTTGCCATTTACCTGACCTACCCCTTTATTACTAAACGTTTAATATCAGATGAATAGTTACGCACCAATTTCTTTCATTCAGTCGTCAGTAATTGAACTTTCGGAAAAACATGACGAAGCGTTGTGTGACCATACAGACGCTATTCAACTTTTATTAGTAAGGAAGAGTATATTTTATGTTGGTAGAAACACAATAGCATAGACTAATGTTTTGACACCCTGTTAACATTTTTATTAGTCATTTATTTTTTCCTGACCAAACAGATACCATAATAATATCTTTCATCTATTCTACCCATATTCTGTAAGTAAAATAATAAAAAGTTTGAAAAGAAAGAAATTACAAGTCCGATTTACCTAAACAAATAAATTAAAAATACTTGCAGATCAAAAGTACTCAATCATACTACAATTTACGAAAAAATCACGCGTGACGCATATACGTCAGTGGGCAGTCAACTGACATAGACCCGGCGTCTACGAGTGCCAAAGCACGACTGATTTATGCCATTTGATGCACTCGATTTTATAGTATTTTCAAATTAATTTTTCATTTGAAGATTGAAGATAGATATTTTTTCTTTTTCACACAATAATAGTACTATGTTTCTTCTTAAGTATAAAGTAGTTAATGTTGCCAAATGACTTTTAGATTATGAGATGTGACCTGTTTTCTTGCAGTAATTTTCTCGAATTTTGACTATCTTAGACATGATAAAAATGCATTTTAAGGCTGATATTTCAATCGTCAGATATCTTTTAACTGAAGAATAACCTTGTCATTTTGACATATTTCCCGTACTTAAACTGTCAATGTGCCAAACTTATTCTTCAGTTAAAACTTATCCGACGATTGAAAAATCAGCCCTTAATGAATTAAACATCAAAATTTTCTCAATACACTTTCTTCTTCAGGGTATGCTTATTCTAAAGAATACATTCTATCTTCTTACTTAGAAATAAAAGACAATGCCGGAAATTGGCGTCTTTTTTTTTTCGCGCGGCCATCGACCAAACTTTGTTTTTTGATTACAAAATAGTGTAATAAATCAAACTTACTATGACATGTATACCTCTAAACTCAGTCTGAACTGAGTTACGAGCATTAGAAGTTTGATGATTTTCATACTAGATTTGCTTTTTGCGCGCAAAGTTTTGTAAGAAATTGCAACAAACTAGTGAGATTGTATGTGTAAACAAACAATCCCATCAAAAACAATACTTGTCAAAAAAACCAAGTCTCGCAACTCAGTTGTTCTACGGTAAAAAGTTGTGAGATCCATGTAATACCAATGTATCCAGCATGTAGTACAATGTACCATGTAGTCCAGGCCAGGAAATCTTTAACGTTTTACATAAATTATTGACTTGGCCATCGCACTAAATAATTTAATTTACACGTCTTTTCATGCGATGGCCAAGTCAATATATTTATGTAAAACGTTAAATATTTCCTGGCCTGGGCTTGGTATTACATGGATCTCACAACTTTTTACCGTAGAACAACTGAGTTGCGAGACTTGGTTTTTTTGACAAGTATTGTTTTTGATGGGATCTCATTTCTTTTTGTATTTTGTAGACAGCAATTATGTATCTAGAAAACTGGACCGAAATTGAAAAAAATTACTCGACTTGGCGGTTGCACTACCGTGCCCCCAAATATTTTAGTTTTGATTTGATTCATACACCAAACACTACTTATATTCCAAATTTGAAGCTTCTAGGTCTGCTAGAAGTGCCTTAGAATTTTGATGATCGGTGAGTCAGTCAGTCAGTCAGTGAGTGACAAAATTAAGTAACTTTGACCCGTTATAATTCTTAAACTACTGGTTCAAATTGAATGAAATTTTAAATATACCGTGTCTTTACAATGCCTGCATAGCTAATGAAAATTCAGCCTTCTAGTTTTATCCACGACGAAGTTACAGGCGGTCGAAAATGGCCTGAATTGCTTCGAGAAAAGGATGGTACGGCCGTGCCGCTTTTTTGCTCGACTTGGTGGTGTGCCGTGCCCCCAGATACCATCCATTAAATGGTCCAGACATCAGTATGGAGCAGAATCAGCGCAATAAAAAAATATCGCAATATTTTGTTGCAATTTCTTACAAAACTTGCGCACAAAAAGCAAATCTAGTATGAAAATCATCAAACTTCTAATGCTCGTAACTCAGTTCAGACTGAGTTTAGAGGTATACATGCCGTAGTAAGTTTGGTTTATTACACTATTTTGTAATCAAAAAACAAAGTTTGATCGATGGCCGCGCGAAAAAAAAAAGACGCCACTTTCCATACAAAATCTGGCATTGCCATTTGTTGTAATATTAGTTCAAAGTTGTGCCTTCGCGAGTTACCTGGAAATCGGGCTTTCGAAATTCGCTGTTTTCGTAGGCAAAAATCCAATTTGAACGAGATTTTGTCAATAGACATTCCGTAAAAACGTATGATAATTACGATGATATAAGTCAAAAGAAGCTATAACAATAAATTATATGACTAAAATCATTTCGAAATCTGCCAAATTCTCGATTTCTGCATGAAAAATGTGACAACGCTCTTAACTTCAACAAACTTAGATAATAACAAAGTTCAAAGGAAATTCATAATCAAATCTCACGTGAATCTAATTGTTAAGATGAATAAAAACAGATGTAAACTAGAAACTCTTGTTAACTTTTCCTTAGCTACTTTGTTGGTAACTTTCCCTTATCCCAAAATCAACCAAAGTAACCCTTGCCTTTGGTGGCTGCTTGTTTGACCCAGTAAAGATACAAGAGCAACCCTCACTGCAAATTAAGTTTGATGTCAATTTATTATTTCAGTGGAACTCGTAAGATTGTTTTCAGTAGCTTTTTATAATTTAAATATTGTTTTGGTTGATGGATTTTAATTGCCCTGTTATAAACCCAATTCTTTACTTTTTTAACACAATCTGTCTTTTCTGTACGACTAGCCTGCAGCCTACAGCTTGAATGAACTTACGTACCACTTTTTTTTAAAGAATAAATATAATAAGTACCTAAGTAAAGGACAAAAAATATTCCTGTTAACCCTTCATACTAAGCTAAGTCACGAAGAACTGGAAGCTTGAAGACGTAACGTTGGCAGGCCTCCTACTAGGTGGACCGACGATCTGGTAAAGGTTGCGGGAAGAACCTGGATGCGGGCAGCGCAAGACCGTTCATTATGGAAAATCTGTCAAACTCTATACGAAATACACCAGTTATCGTTATTAGTTACGGCTAGTAGCTTGGTGCCTCAGTCAAGTCTTTTTCTGCTGTCAGCGTCTAAACTTTAGCCTCTCAATCATCGGTGTAATGGACACTGTTAGCACGTCCCGCGGTCTATTTAGCAACTAATTACTATAAAGTGGGTAGTCCAGTATGGCGGGTCGGCAGCTGTAGCGAATAAGTTAAACTATAATTAAGGCGAAGTTCCGTTAAAGTTGTTTAGATAAATTAGTGACCCTTTTCTAAAATGTCAGCATTGCCCATTAACTGCGGCCTTGAAAAGGGTGTAGCCGAAAGGCCCTTTGTGTATTAAAAGTTGATTAACGTTTGCTTAGACCAATAAGTTGGCGATCTGAATTTTTGCTCGACAAGTACCATTAAGGTAGTCGCATTATTAAGCACTATCTTTTGCCCACGACGTCACAAAATAAACAATAATACTGTAGTTTCATTTAAATCTGTTCAGTAGTTTTTGTGTGATAGAGTAACAAACATACATCCACACAACCATTTGCATTTATAATATTAAGGCCGAGTTGCAACACCAATCTTTAACCGTAACTATAACGATAACCGGTGCTTTTTGTATGGAGTTTGACATATTTTTGACGTCTGTTATAGTTAAAGTAAGATAGTGAAACCCAGCCTAAGTAGGATACATAAAGGGGTGCGATGGTGAGGGACCTCCTCGTGGTGCACCCTGGGCAACGTCCGCGTGGTCTGTTCACGCGGGCGGCTAACTTTTCACCTGCGCGGCAGGTCTCGTCAACTCGGCGGGCCTGTCTGGCAACCCGTAACCCACAATTGACTGGGCCGGGGCCGTCGAGGCATTTGCCCGGGCCACGATGCAGGGGACATCTTTAAAAACCCCCACAGGTGGGGGCTGGCGGAGCGTTTGCCCGGGCCCATTCTTTGGAGGGCCGCTCTCGGTACTTCTCTGATCAGCAGAGCTGATCGAGCAGCGGCATAGAGCAGACCGTAACCCGCTACGGCGGGCCGGGGGTCCTGTTTTACCAGGGCCGCGAGGAGAAAACCTCTATAAAAAACAACTGGAGGAGGGTATTGGGGGTTCCCTTGAAGCCAAAGAGGCTCGCTCGTGAGCGAGCCTCTAGCCTGAGGCGGAGCTGCGGACGAATGTCCAACCAGGACAATAACTCGCGGCTCCGTTTCTTTGGGGTCTGGTGGAAACCGTCGGGTTTTAGTGGGTAGGCCCCGCCTTAAGTGGGTAGGCGGGGAGAGTCCCACATAACCCACTGGCCGTCCCCATAGACCAGTGGGTATGCGCAAAGCATTTCCCGACGAAAAAAAAGTAGGATACATAGAGAAATCAATCTCATACCCTTATCTTAGCTCACATTTACTTGTTGTAGATGTGGAAGCGTTGAGATTCATAGACACTCATAGATCACAGGTATTTTCATTCAAAGAAAAAATGTATTCAAATACAAACGGCTCATGAAATCCGACAAATAAGCACGCTAGACATGATTTATATAATCAAATCCTTTGTCAAAACTAGAAATCCCAGGCTGAGTTGCACCACCTAACTTTGACCGTAACTATAACAATAACCGGTGCTTTTTGTATGGAGTTTGACAGTTTTTTGTCGTTTGCCAAAGTTAAAGTAAGATGGTGCAACTCAGCCTTAATTAAGCTTCGAATTTCGGAAAACAATTAAACGCGTAATCCTGCATCACGTAATTCCTACATATCCATTAGTCGATCCGAGTTTACGTCCATTTTCACGGGTAGAAACGAGACTTTGCCCATTATGAGAGGTTCGGAGTACTCGCCCTCAGGGGCTATCAGGGCAAACTGAGGACGCTACCTGAGAATGGAAAAGGGGAATTACTTGCAAGTGTCGGTAGATTGAAATGACATTGCTTCGACGAATGAAAAATTGAATACTTTTTGGGAGGATTTATTTATTAGAATTAGCTTGGTTGGAGATACAATCTTTAGGTATATTTGAACAAAGTATAGTCGAAGGTTACTAACAATTATTCTGAAAAGCTTTACAGTCAATAATATAACATTTTGAATTTAGGACATTCAGAGATTACAAAGATTAGATCTGATAGGGTCAAGTAATGAAAAGATGCGGTATGACAAATCCGATCTTCATAACTTATTTGTAAGTCTCAGTTAAAAGTGATTTGCAGCTTTTTATATATATTTATTTAAGTATAATTATTATTTCATATCTCTATTTTCACAGTTCCGCTCATAGAATTTCAAATCCGCAAGAAAAAATAATCAATAAATTGTGGCACAATACAATCTATATCGTGTTTTATTAACAAATACCTAACTGTGCTATTATCTGACAAATTTTGATGTCAAGAATATAGTAAATCGTCCATATTATATCATAAATCTCTATTAAATGTACATTGACTACCTCCAAGTCTCTCGAGGTTTACCCTGAAAATTCACTTCGATATAATATCGTCTCTATTTGTCTCTTTCAGATACCTTAGCATATTATGTGTGAGGGAGGGTGATAGATATTTTCGAAGGTTTGAAACCTTTTACGTGGTTGCACCTCAGTACGTTGATTGAGATACAAACTTGATAGACTTAACAAAGCTCTGAAACATGTAGATTGACGAAGTTAGGGATAAATGGATATCTAATTATTCATCGGAATGTACGACATCTTGATCCATTGTAGGTGTATCAATTGTCAAAGTATTTAAACTCGACATGATGTAATAGAACAGTTCCATTATCTAGACGACTATGGAAATAACAGAGAGGTATTTAATGCAGTAGTTGTAGTATAGGTGCAATTATAAAACACCAAACCAGATTTACTTGATTTGTTTGACTTTTGTACTTAAACTAGCAGTAAAATTAGCAATATTCACGTTAAGTCTTTCTGTTTCTTTCTATTATTATCCCAACTAATCCCAACTAATATTATAAATGCGAAAGTAACTCTGTCTGTCTGTCTGTCTGTCTGTCTGTCTGTCTGTCTGTCTGTCTGTCTGTCTGTCTGTTACGCTTTCCCGCTTAAACCTCGCAACCGATTTTGATGAAATTTGGCATAGAGATAGTTTGAGTCCCGGGAAAGAACATAGGATAGTTTTTATCCCGGTTTTTGAAACAGGGACGCGCGCGATAAAGTTTTTCTGTGACAGACAAAATTCCACGCGGGCGAAGCCGCGGGCGGAAAGCTAGTTCCTTATAAGTATTTTGAGTTTTTTAAATTCTACTCCAACATAGTAGATCTTGTAGTGCGGTGACTATTCATTAATTAAACACACTAATATATTAAAAAAATATTTTTAAAATACGCTTCATAACTACTAAAATTTGCTCGCAGCTGGATTTCAATGCATAACCCCCATCAGTCGAACAATAAAATTGATTATAGAAACGTTACTAACTTTCAGATTTCAGCGAACTTTGAGAAACGCTGCTTCTTACTCGTGGGTACTCAAACCTCAGCTAATCCTCCTAAACTGTATTCCCCGTAAGCCCCACCTTTGGCAAGTTACCTCGAGTTGCCAGAACTGATATTCAAGGCACTAATCCTCCACAGATTTCTCTTTCAAGTCCTTTGTTATTAACCAACTTCTATTGTTCTATTTCGGCTTACAAATTGTTTTGAATATTCAAGATCGCTTAACCTAAACTGGCATTGAGAACAGTCACCATATTTTGAATTTTATTGCTATGCCTTAAAGTTCAAAACAACGGCAAGTTTGAAGCTAATATGCTCGTGTAAGGGTTAAGTTAGTCGATTTCTAACTGGCGTTTAGTTGTTAAGAGCACTTTGATTTTGTTAGTCAGAACTTGTGGCACAAATAAAATAGGCGAGTTTACAGTTAGAAACTTCGTGTTATGCTTACGTTAGAATGTTTACGTTAAGTTTACGGAATAATTGAAGTTATAATTATTATGCATAAGGGCTGTTTTGGATTACCTGTGTTTGGGAAGATTCGTCGTCTTAATAATTTGAATGTAAGATATTTATGTGGTTCAATCAAATGCTGGTAAATTATCTTTATAATCAATTTTCTAAACGAACAAAGACTGACATACGTAGTAAATATAATGTTTCATATTATTTCTACCAATTAGGTAGGTACTTACGTATCGATAATGAAGAGAAAGTAACACAAATCGATACCCACGTCTGTCAATTACGAATGATAATGCCAATCGATTCCCGAGCGAACATCTCGTATTACACGTAGATTCTTATTTGTAGTATCATTCAATAAATAATATTTATGAAACTGTAATAAGTAATAACGGCCTATAATAACACTTCCCTTAGATTTATAGATATCTCTAATTCTTCTAGTAAATAAGAGAGGGTGCTGCAGTGGAGATGAAATGACCTGATTATGATGAATGGTTTGTAAATATCTCAAAATGAAGCCAATACCAGATATTGGAAACTGGCCAGCAGAGCGGCCTCCTTAGTTTTAAATTAAGAAGACAAGACTTTGATGATATTTTGTTTTTTCCTTTAGCTGTCACTTTTCTAAACTATTTTGCAGTTCTCCTGATCAGTGCTCCTGGTAGGTTTACTAGCTACGAATACGTATAATATCTAGTTTCTATACAGTCCTCTCCGTATCATCAGTTACATTGGTCTTAGCCAAAGAAGTACTCGATTCAAACGGGACTATTCCCACCTCTCGTTCCCACCACTGCAACTCCTGTGTAGCCAGGATCTACAGCTTGACCGCCATAAAAACCCAACCAATGAAGGTCAAGTTTGTCCCGGGGGAAAGTTAAACTGTCATTGGACCCGCAACGAAATTAATCAGAAGAACATAGGAGGAGTTCAAAACTAAGGTTCGACTTCCCTCCATTGCAATGCGGATGACAGGTGACAAAGGTTTAAACCCTTTAAGAAAAGATTATGCACTACGGACGCGTACTCGGTTCAGTGACCACTCGCTAAGCCTTGCTAAAACTAGTGTAATATTTTGTATAACAACACGTCTCGCGTAATTCACACCGCTTCCTCGGACCGAAATAATGTGGCGCATTAGCGGCCGCCACAGTGATTAAATGAGTGGCTGTGAGGGAAGTAATAAAACAACGTGTACCAACGCCGTGGGTAGTGTTTTGGTTAATGGCTAGGCTTAGTAATCTGGATGAATTTGGTACAAGTCCAGCTTAACCTTTACAGACCTTATACTATGACAGTCTATTGGCTAGCACTTACATTAGTACTTAAATTATGACATCAATTACAGTATAGTGTGCCTACCATGAGTTTACGTTAGGTGTGCTCGCTAGCGACTGCGTAAAAAAATGACATTTAAATGTATGACATATTGTGCAGCGCCCCTAGCGGCTACTTTCAAGAAATAAAATCTTCATAGAATTTTTTGACGTATTCGCTAGCGAGCTCACCTAACGTAAACTCATGGTAGGCACGCAGTTCGTTGAGGCACACCGGTATAGATCGTGTCATCCACGAAGACGCGCCCACCATTCTTCCGCTAATGTTTGAGTGTTATCGGTACACGCTATCCATGAGTGCACACGCACACTACAATAATGACGCTCGGATTGCTCAGATCAAACTCCCCGCACCCTGCGCTTTCCTCGACCAAAAATTGGTGTGGCGCGTCTTCGTGGAATGTGAAAACCTTTAGACACAACTTTAGTCCACGTTCGTAACTGAAATTTGATAACGACGATCTATACAAGTCAAAGATTGAAACCGAAAACTGCATTTAAACGAAGGCTCAGCTCATCGCTCTTAGATTACCAAAGTCCTAAGCTAGCCAGCTATATGACCGCGTAAATCATGTTTATGCGGGGCCGAGGCGCCTCTGCCAAAGGCTCGTCGCTTCCGAACATTAATTACGGGCCACTGCACCCCGTGAAATATGAACCTGCGTGATATCAACCATTGCATTGTGATGGGAATTATTTATGCGATTCTGAACGGGAGACGTCTAACTGGATTTAGAGCGCATATTGCAGTGATATTCACTTTAGTCGCTTTAGATCACGTTTCTGTATGATTTTGACTTAAATGCAGTTTTAGAAACAGAACCTTTTAAATATGCACTTGAAAAAACTTTGATGAATGTATTTGTTTATTATTTATATTTATTTTCCTTTGCTCATAATAAAATGCCTCTTTCAAAATTGTCACAACCCTGCGACTAAAAACCCTCAACGGATTAAGCCTAAAACATAAATAAGATCACTATTAGTTAAATATTTGTTCTAAATAAACTTACAAAAACATAAATCTCTATAAATTCTTTATTATCCTAAACGATATCAATTTCATTCATCAAACATACACTCTACCATTTTCTATTGCGCATTGAACGGCGGAATAAAGTTCATGACATCTCATAAAAATAAATCAGATACGGTATTCGTATTTCAATGAGAAACACCGATTACTTTTGTGCTACAATTTTTATCAATACCCGCTAGTGTGAGTGTTATTGCCTTCGATTTTTGTATCGCCATATATTTACGAGCTATATAAATCAGTATATCTTGTATGAGCTACTTATCGCGGAAAATGTGATATGTTTTGTCCCCCGGGTGATGTATGCTCTGAGCCCCGTGACTTCCACCTCGAAACGGCAACATGTTTTCTTTCTAAAATCAATATAGCACCGAAGCACGTATGAGAATGAGGTGAGAGGAAGCTAATGTCACGATGTTTGTCACCCAGATGTTATTTGCGATGGTATTTCGGTCTGAAGATATATTTTATGAACGGGGATTGTTTATTTTTTATAGCGAAGCCAAATAAACTTGTACGAAAGTTGGAGTTCGCAACTTTCGAAATAATTGAGCAGGTCCATTGTCGGCGAAATATTCTTTTGAGAATTCCAAGTTGTATAAATAGGCGTGTCGGTAGGATTTATTATGAAGGCCAACTCCAAAACAAGTTCGGGAAGTGTGTGATAAATAAGAACGATGAGCGATTTCTTTTCATTTTCGGCTTTTTATTTTTGACGTGAGCTAAGCTTCAGGTTCCAGAGGATGTGAGAGAGCTATTTTACAAGCTTTTATTTAACTTGATGACATTATAGATTTATTAGCGTTCATTTAATTTTAACTAGCGGCCGCCCGCGACTTTCGTACGCGTGGATCCCGTTTTACCCACTTCATCTATCTTACGCGGTTTAGATTTTTTCATACAAAAGGATTTTCCCGCTAATTCCCGTTCCCGTGGGAATTTCGGGAATTACTTGTTGTAACTAAGCTTTAAGTTTACTAAAGTACCTACATACCAAATTTCAAGCGTCTAACTTAAGCGGTTTAGATTTTTCATACAAAAGGATTTTCCCGCTAATTCCTGTTCCCGTGGGAATTCCTAAGTATACTATAACCTGCCCAGGAGTATGAAGAATAATTGTACCAAGTTTCGTTAAAATCCGTCGAGTAGTTTTTGTTTCTATAAGGAACATACAGACGGACAGACAGACAGACAGACAGACAGACAGACAAAAATTTTACTGATTGCATTTTTGGCATCAGTATCGATCACTAATCACCCCTGATTGTTATTTTGAAAATATATTTAATGTACAGAATTGACCTCTCTACAGATTTATTATAAGTAGGTATAGAAGATAAATAAAAAATGCCAATCCGTTTTTCCAAAGCAACCAGTGGCAGATTTAGCAACACCATAGCCGCATAAATTCTAAACAACGATTTAATTCAGCTTAGCTCGTTAACTGACCGATCAGTGCTACAGCGAGGCATAATAGTTATAAATTACGTCGCACACAAGAGCCTTCTGCGAGCTTCCGCCGCTTCCTACTCCCGCCGGGCCACGATTTATGTCAGCAGAAAAACTTGTTGTCTCTGTCTACGCGTTTAGTACATAAATCTGTTGTAGCGTAGGTTACGTTAACGACAGCTGAATACTTTATAGCGACAATAGGCGTTTGTAAACATGCGACTTTACCTCGAATTACCGACAGTGGATTTCGTAGGGTTGACACAGTTAGATTTTACAAAATGTTTAGAAAAACCAAGTGAAAAGTTCTTTTAAGATTTTTTAAAATAAAAATCAGAAGCACAAATGGTAAAGACTTTCTTATGAACACCATAAATTGTTTGAAAAGTCTCTTTAGGGGTATTTGCTAGCCCTGGCTACGAATAATGCGTCTAGTTCCACTAATTACACTGGTTCCCTGCAAATTACATTACGTTAAAATGTTGGTGCTCTAATGTAATGTAGTGTTTTGGTATACACAATTACTTAGCACACATAGTTATTTTTGCATTGCATTTTATAGATCTTAATATTATTATAGTGAAAGTAAGATAAGCCATTAGGTATATCTGAATAAAAAGTGTTGCGTTAAAATTTGTTTAAGATCATTGGAGCTGCTGTAAACACATTTTGTATGCAGTGAAAACTGGTATCGCTGGAAGAAACTAAATCTTAGCTGCTTCCAAAATGTGACGGTCTATACTTGAGTTAACAGATAAACTCTAATAAGTACTTACACACCCAAGTAGCAATTGGTATTAATGGCAAAATCTTACTTGTCTTAACTCTATCTAAATTTACACTTAAGCTAAAACCAAATAAACTTAGAATAGAGATTTTTTTCTTTAAGAGTTTATATTCTTCATCGAGCACTACTTAAGCAAATTAAGAATGTCCAAAACCAAGTTAAGTATTCTTGAGATAATTTGGTCTTAAGTTATTCTTAGCTTAAGTTTAAAAAATCTTATTTTACTAAATTATGATTTTTTGTATGCTCACTTAATACTAAAGAGTATAGATGAAGTATTATTTAAGTGTTGCAAAGTAAATAAAGTATTCGTAGATTTTCTTAGGACTCTTTAAAGACCATTGTCCTAGAAATAGTTTTCTGAAGATTAAGTTAATTACTTTTTCACTAGAATTAGTACATTTTGAGAAAAAATACACTTAACGGGACGATTTCGATAAAACAGGATCACGCCTACTAATTCAAAGTAATGCACGCCTGCGGCGTGCGCACCTTATTATTAATTTTTGATACAAAATGCGTGCGGTCGCCCGCGAACTAAATTATGTTATTATAAGTAAACTCCAAATATGATTTACTAAAATATTGTCTAAAATATTTTCAAAATTGTATGGTAAAAAGTTGGGTACAACATGATTATTATACAATGGAGTAGTTTCGTGATGTTGAAAACATTAGATTTAACTAAATGGAATTAAAATATAGACCAAATAAAATGCCAGTGAAGTTATTTTTGAAATCCATCAAGAAATGGCTGAGAAATTAATTATTTAAATTACCTCCATATTTTTGCGTGGAACTTAAACATAAAGTCAAAGTCAAAGTCAAAGTCAAAAGTCAAAAAGTCAAAGTCAAAGTCAAAGTCAAAAGTCAAAGTCAAAGTCAAAATTTCTTTATTTGTTTGGACTAAATAAATAGTTCTTACAAATCGTCATTTTGCTCTTAAGGAGCCTCTACATGTCTCATAATCTTTTTACCCTACCAGCGCTTCGAGACCAACATTTGGCAAGTGCTGAGAAGAAGCGCCGCAACAAACTCAGTCACCACTGTCTGCCGGTTAATATAAATAAATAGAAATAGTAGTAGTAGGTACATTCGATTCAGGAGCAGTTCACTGAATTTACCATGCATTCTTGTATGGTGTATCTTATAAGAATGGGTATACAAGATTGCGTGGTATATTAAACAAGGTAGTGACGTGCTAATATCTAGACTTACATATTAAGATACTAGTAGAAATGACTCGCATACATAAATTTGAATAACTTGGATTGACCAGTCCCCGAAAGCAGCGCCTGTTCACAGACATGACGAGTGAACCAGCCATCGCTTCACTCGACCATATTAGAGGGAATGTAACGACCCGCCTCACTACGCCACCACCCCAGAGACATTTTAGTGAGAATGACAATTCCAAGTTATCTCTTAAAAAAAAAACTAATAATAAAGCTAAGTAACAGTCCAGATTGAGAAGCATGACACTATAACATTTGAGAAATTATTATTAGTTTATATTATTACTTTTCATTTTAATTCTTTTTAGTGCGAGCATGAGAGGACCATAATCCTACTCCCAGGATGACTTATCATTAAGAAAATCTCGAGTTGTATAATAGGCTTTTTTAAGCATGTGATCTTTAACTATATCTTTAAATTTATTATACGGTAGCTCTTTATATTTATCAGGGACTTTGTTATAAAAATGGATACCTTGTCCCATAAAAGTGGCAAAAACTTTATTAAGTCTAAAGGCGGGTATAGCCAATTTATTTTTATTTCTAGTGTTAATTTGGTGAATATCACTTTTCTTTTTGAATTCAGTAATATTTTTTTGAATAAATAGAATACAGTTTAAGATGTATTGTGAAGCGGCCGTGAGAATGCCAATTTCTTTAAACAATTCTCTAAGGGATGCTCTTGCTTTCATTTTATACAAGTATCTTATCGCACGTTTTTGCAAAATAAATATTGTTTCAAAATCTGCAGCTTTGCCCCATAGCATGATTCCATATGACATTAGGCTATGAAAGTAGCTAAAGTAGACTAAGCGAGCTGTTGAAACATCGGTTAATGACCGTATCCTTTTTATTGCAAAAGCCGCTGAGCTGAGCTTTCCCGCCAGAGTTTCTATATGGGGGCCCCACTGGAGTTTTGAATCCAGGGTAATTCCCAGAAATACAGTAGAGTCTACCAGATCGATTGCATTATTATTAAGTTCTATTTGTGTACTAACTGTTTTTACGTTAGGCAAAGAGAATTTTATACATTTTGTTTTCTTTGCATTGAGTTGTAAATTATTTGTAGTGAACCAACTTAAAACTCTTGTTAGTGCATTATTTACATCGTCAAAGTTATTTTTACTTCTATCGATATTAAAAATCAAAGATGTGTCATCAGCAAATAACACGATTTCGCAAGAGTCCTTAACAAAATATGGTAGATCATTAATGTATATAAGAAACAAGAATGGACCCAGAATGGACCCCTGCGGAACTCCCATTTTCACAGGTGACCCAGAAGACAAAACACCATTTATGTCAACTTTTTGAACTCTAAAGTTTAAATAGGATTGTATTAAATCCAAAGCCGAGTCCTTTACCCCATAATAGTGCAGTTTGCGAATTAGCGTTTGATGTTCTACGCAGTCAAAAGCTTTTGAGAGATCACAGAAGACCCCTAGTGCATTTTGAGAATTCTCCCAAGCCTCGAAGATATGTTTAAGTAGTGCAACCCCTGCATCGGTGGTGGAACGACCCTTGGTGAAACCATATTGTTCACTATGAAATAGTTTATTAGAGCCAAAGTGAATCATAAGTTGCTCCTGTATGATTTTTTCAAAAATCTTGCTCAGAGCGGGCAAGATAGAAATGGGTCTATAATTGCCAGGGTCGGTTTTGCTACCAGACTTAAATAATGGCATTAGTCTACTATGTTTCATGAGGTCGGGGAAGATTCCCTTCTCTATGCAATTATTGAATATTATCGCTAACTGTGGGGAAATTATATCAATAATGTGTTTGACTATCTTGACAGAGATGCCCCAGATATCAGTTGTACTCTTTACGTTTAAAAGATTAAAAGTTTTAGTGATATCTAATGGAGTAATATGTTTAAAAGAGAAGTGCGAGTCACAGGGTGTCACGTGGGTTTTCAATATTTCTTCGGCCTCGGAGGGAGATGACTTTAAGTTGGCCGTTGTTGCTGAAGCTATATTCCCAAAAAATTTGTCAAAAGCTTCCGCTACATCTTTATCTGCAGATATCAAATTATCGTGAACTTTGAGAGAAAAGTCATTATCTTTTGGTTTTAGTTTACCAGTCTCTCGGTTGATAACATTCCAAGTTTCTTTTATTTTATTACTGGCGTTCCCTATCTTGTCCCGAATATAAAAAGACTTAGCCATGAAGCAAACTTTCTTAAAAATTTTTGAATACTTTTTTACATGCTCAAGAAAAGATATACTATTATTATACTTTTTCATGCCATAAAGTTCATATAACGTATTTCGACTTTTGTATATTCCCTTAGTAGCCCAGTCACTAAACTTTGATTTGGTATTTGGTTTTAATGGCTTTACCGTAAAAACTTTGTCATGTTCGGTTTTAATACATTCGAAAAGGTTATTGTAAAGAGCATCTGGGTCTCCCTGCACATACGGGACTAAATGCAATTTATTTTCAAGATTATTTTTAAAACGTTCTAGACGACTAATGGTTACAGGTCTACATACGGCATTTTTTTTACTTTTATTATTCAAATTATTACAAATAAATTCTACTTTAATACCACAGTGATCTGACGTAAGATTGTGTATGCGGTGGTATATGGCATAGGCGGTGCCGTAACGTCAGGCCACCTGTTCAAGTTTCAATCACCATGCTTACCACCTCTAACGCATTGTCGAGAATGACACTATAATGTCAAAGTCTTCTTTTTCCTATATAATATGGTCAGTGGGTCTAGACAAAGTGCAAATTATAATCGCAAACCAGTCGAAAAGTGGTCGAAAAGCCCCGTTTTTGTATGGAGTTTTGACGGATTCGATTTTCGATTCGATCAAAAAGTGCGTTTTGTCTAGGGGGGCAGGTCTTGGATAAATGTCAAAAAAGGTTACACAATTTCACTAAGAAAGATTCTTGAGTGACCCTGGCTGATTTAAAAAAAATGGATCTGTCAACAGCACTGGACCAGGGGTGATTTACTGTTTGTACTCCGATCAAAATGGCGCGAATATTTGTTATGCGCAACTTTAGGGCCCTGTAACTTTTGTATTTTTATAGATTTATTTTCATGGTTCTTTCACAATTATTATTAGTTTTACTTATATTTTCAAGTTTTATTAAAAGGAAAAAATGTCCATTTAACTAACTAGGTGACAGTAGGTACTTTTAAAAAATCTTAACATAATAAGTACCGAAAAATGTTTGTAATAATTGTAATCCACACTTATTTACGCTTCTCATTTAATAAATTAGAAACACTGGGTGATTAAATTTAACAAAATTACAATTTGTTAAAAGTTCCATAAAAACAATTAAATAAAAACTTTTCACAATAAAATACGTCAGTGTTTATTAACACGGCAAAAATCATATGGCCGATATACAATGAATATAATTGCTTATCGCTGAGTGTAGCAATTACAGAGTACAAAGAATACTTTACGAAATATGAGGGTGGTGCAATTTACCCGCCAGTACAATATACCGAACTTTCCCCTATATGTTATAACAAAACTAAAAACGTAAAAACCAATTAAAATCCTATTAGAACCATTTTAGACTTCCACACGGACAAAGTCAAAGGAGAAATCATGAGTAATTAATAAATAAGTTAGTAAATGAATTGTTCTCTAATGTATAGCAGCACCAATAAATTTAGCAAGACTAAGACAGAATGAAAACTATTTAGTTTTAACTAAATAAATTTAAGGTCTACTTGATACCACATGCACTTAAGTAATAATTCATCAAGTGAATTTTAAGTGTAAGTTAAATCTAATGTTTCTAAACTAATACTATGTAAAGTATAACTTGACGCAACTCTTTCTTAACTAAACTTACAAATTCAAAATATTCTATACTCTTGCTACATTAAGACAAATTAGAATTACCGCCATTATGAGCTATGTATAAGAAAAAATAAACCAGAAATTAACCTATAATAATATCACAACAAGAGGATATTTAAATTACACTTTTTCTAGTTGCATAAATGTCTAAGAACGTTTGTATAAAATAAAATATTATTTTATAACCTCAAAGTTTCTTTATACAATAAAATTTCGTAATATTTTATTGATCTTATTAGGTTTTTTTCAAGGCCCTCCTGTTTTATACCATTATCCATTGATTTTACACGAGAAACCACAATGCGTTTTATATTTCCTATGCAAAAATGACATTCACGGTCTTTTCTAGACATAATATTAAATTAGTTATTAAAATAATTTAATCGCCATTTTCATTAACCTTTATCTAAAGTTGATTTGGTGTTAAAGATCACAATGTTTTCAAAATTAAAGTTCCTCTTTAATAAAAAGTGTCTTACATAGTTCTTCATGAAGTTAAATAAACCTTAGCTGTAAAAATAATTATTAGTCTTAAATAAGTATTCAAGATATCTTCAACTCTATTTCCTTGTCTACAGTCATACTACTAGATATCCTATAGTACTTGTTTAGAAATTCTTAAAACTACACTCTTAATTAGGTTTTAAGTCTGCCTTAAGCGTTGTCTTAACTGTTTCTCTTTGATTTCCAAAGGATTGTGCCCTTTTTTGCTTACCATTGTCTTGGGGCATAACTTCAAGATTTCTTGAGTGCGACTATTGTCTTGGCCAAGACAACGGCTGGAATTAGGCTACTAGTCTTCAAGATATCTTCAATGCCTTATGAAGATAATCTGTTGCTACTTGGGATACGAGCATAATATACCTGCACAATGCACTGGCTGGACTGAAATATTCTAGGGAATTGCATTTTTACTGTCTATATTTTGCTTAAGTGTAAAACGTATTTGTGCAATATTTTTCTTTTACATCAAAATATTGAGTCAACCCTACGCAGCGAGAAGATGGTCTTTTTGATTGGATGGTGCCGGCCCGTGACTGCCTGAATCGGGCCTGAAATATTATAGGGTGTTGCATTTTTTACATGTCTTAGATGTAAAAATCTGTTCAAGGATATTTTAGTTTTACATCAAAAATTGGCATTTTTTGTTTAGAGTCAACCCTAACGTAGCGAGAAGATGGTCTTTTTGATTGGATGGTGCCGGCCCGTGACTGCCTGAAATTGGAGTGCACCCGATTGCGCCGGTTTTGTTTCTACGGCGCACACAAAAGGGTTATGAATTTGGATTATTTGGCAAAAGGGCACTCTTGCTTTTAGAAGTTAGAAGTTAATATAAAATTGCAGGGGAATATTGCAACGTTTGTAATACATAGTTTAGGTGTTGTCTTTATAAGCAGTTTACAACACAGAATTAATAAAACTTTTCATTCCAAAAGAATTATCACAATTAATAGTACTTACAAAAGATATACTCGTAGTAAAATTATTGAAATAAAGTATTAATACTAGGTACATTCATACTGTGTAATTAAATAAAAATAAAGAAAAGATTGAAGTGTGAGCTCAATACAAGCAAATAAGTACCTACCTACTTAAATCTCCGGCTCACTTAATTTTATGTTTAAAACCTTTTTTTAAAAAGTAACTGGTAATTTAAAGCCGAGTAAGCACTGAACCAAAATCAATCCAATCTAACAAATCCAAACCAAAATACATTTGTCTTAGTTAGACCTATTTATTATTTCTTTATTAATGGTGAATTAACCACAAATTGGATCGGCGAAATTACTTAGTGTCCTCAAATTCAGAGCTCCAAATAAGCTTGGATTCAGCTTTCACCCTAAATCAGGGTTTGGTAATACCTAATTTGATACCGAGATAAGTGTGAAGCTTACTCGTACCAGCAGTGTTCTTAATTCATTGCATTAAGGTTCTAAATCGAATGCAGCTGTTTACTTCATTGTTCGCGACTGTACTCTGTACGTATTCTGTACGTATGATAACCGGGGCGATTTAAATGCATTCGCGAGCCACCTTTTGTAGGAAATTGTGCGAATCGTTACTACAAGCCCCTAACTCCCTCTTCCATATTACAGCCTAGATAGAACAGATAACTCACTTTGTTGACGATTATTTATCATAAGCAAAGTGAATTATTATAGGTAATTATTTATAAATTTGACAACTAGCTTTTGCCTGCGTTTTCGCTCGCGTAAAATTCAGTTGGTCTCATATGAAGACCACACGGGAAAAGCAATGAATGTCACCTTTTTTGTGAAACTTACTTTTTAATGCCATCTGTTAGCTTTTTAAGGAAACATTCTATTTCAAAAATCAGAATTGGGTAAAATCGTCGTGGTCAACTGTAATAGTTCAATGTGTGTTTGTTTGTCCATGGCAAGAAACGGTTATATTATGGACCATAACTTAAAACTTATTTAAATAAATCGAGTTTTAGAAGTACAGGCAAAGCATATGTTAACACAGTAATAAGTTGTTTTAATATCTCATATAAAAGAGTCTAAAATGAAAGAAATATAGATTTTCAAATTACCTTTAAAGACTGTTTTTCTCTTAATTGTAGTTTTTTGACATTCTTTGTTTTTACCGTGTGGTCTTCGTATACTTCTGTAAAGTTTCATCAAAATCCAATCAGTAGTTTTTGCATGAAAGAGTTAAATCATACACCAGCGGGCAGCGCAGGACCGTTCATTGTGGAAAACCTTAGGGGAGGCCTTTGTCCAGCAGTGGACGTCATTTGGCTGAAACGAACGAATGAACGAGTATTGAAAGTAAGCAGGCATTTTATTTGAAAACTGGTGCACACATTTAATTTAATTTCGATTAGTTTCAGCATTGACATGTGGCTAACTGTTCTGTTTTGACTATCCATACTTCTGATAAAGCCGTATTTTTTCTATTTTACGCAAGGTTGTTTGCGAAAATTTTGGAAAATGGGTCAGATTTCCTAATAATTGACCTATATAAATATGGCATGTTATTGCTCGTGCCTATGTTTTACAGACCGCTGCTTCGAGTTAAGGAAGACTTAAGGCAACATTTTCGAATTAACGGTTTAGTATGTGAAAAGTTGAACGCGTGTTGGTTGCTAGTTTAAATCGACATTTAGCATGGTAAAAGATAGGACTTACAAGTAACCAAGCCTATTGATTTTAGTGACCCCTGGACAAAGCATTTACCATGAATAAACTCGAAAATTCCCGCACATTCAACATACACGTCAGAGGCTTAATTAATTTAAAACCCTCACATATTCAGCTATAGAATTTCGCTGCAATATTCATTGATAAATTTGAGCCGTCACACAGCCTGTATACTCTCGGTTCGGTGTCGCGGCACTGCCGGATTACTGGGGCTTGCAGTAATTGAGACAGGTTTCGGTGATATAGTTTAAACTCTTCACGTAAAAGCATTTGTAAAATGTGTATAAAATAAAGTTCTTTTTTTATTTCTTCTATCACTCAGCCCTTACTAAACTAGCTTCTTGCAGTAGTAAATGCAGGCTAAGTGGTCACATGAGACCGCAGTAACAATAATGATTCCTATTGTGTCTCTATTCGCAGGTTCGCTTGAAGGGTTACGTGCTCTACAATATTTGGTCTTGACTGGATTCGAATGACACAGCTACTGCTGACATTATCGGACTAAAGTATTAAGAGGCTATAAAGAGTTTAAAAAATCCTCTACAGCCAAATCATTCAAAAAGCTATAAGGATATTCCATGAACATATTAAAAGTTTTCAAAGGACAAGGACTTTACTTACTTCTTTTCCTTGATGAATGAAACCCATGTGAGCCTTTCTCGTTAATCTGATTAATACAATGACCAAGGACGTTAATTAGTAGTTCGTGGCCCCAATACAAAAAGGTCTTCGTATGCTAAGATGTAGGATTGTAGGCAACGCAGAACAGTCAACTTCATGCAAATGAAGTTCGAAAGCCGTAGACATAAGGTGCATAATGCTTTCTACAAGCATCCAGTTAATATTGTAGTGGACTTAATTTAAGGTACTGGCTATTTATAATTATTTAAATGGAGAATTTCAAAAAGAAAAAGTCAAATCATTTGTTTAAATCAACAAAAAAATAAAATTCAAAAATAGAACTGCTCAAAATATTCGAAAGCCACAAAAACAATTGACTGAAGTAACGAGTTTCATAAAAATGGAAAGGTAACTCAAGGAATAACTTTTGATACCTACGTCATTGTCCATTACCTCATGGAAGTTTTTTTTAACTTTTGGTAAATGTATTCTATTGTTTCGGACAATAACAAAATAACAATCACGTTCATTCAATTGTTTCCTACTTCCTAAAACATTTGTAAACTGAAATAAACAGACTCAACATTTCCCCAACACCTCGTAACTCCGAGTGACGTGGTGCAGCCTTCGAACGCCCGCGGGGGCAGTGTCGCGAGCTATTTGACAGCTCAAAAATTGCTTCTAGTAATAGTTTTCCACTCAGTAACGTGTAAAAACATGTCGCAAAACGCTACGTTCGTGTATACTCGAAGCGGTACTTCGTTCGTGTACACGTATGTCGTGACAGAGAATTTAATGCAAGCCGTTTTCGGCGAATACTTAATCTCGTACATACATAGAGAGAAATTAAGTGATATAATTTAAGTGAACATTTTAACGTAGCTGTGGTACCTACGTTTCGTTGAGTTACGAAGTGTTGTGGAAATTCTCAGTGCAAGCAAAATATTTAATTTTAGAATTTAATTTTAATCTCAATGTCAGTAATTTAATTTTAAGTTTCCTTTGACTAAAAGTACAGTCTTCTATTTTATTCATGGTCTTATACTGTTTCTAGTTTCTGCTTGGTATACCATGTTCTTTCAAGCGAAAGGCATGGTGTACCTTATACGTAAACTTTCTTGATTTTCCTTGCAAAAGTTCATTTTCCAGCAAAAAGGCAAGGCATTTCCATCTAGTTGCACCAAGGTAACGGAAATCTAACTTTATTTTATTTTAGTAAAAAATGTCGTCGTCTGGTGCCAACTGCAACGTTTTAAATCTTAATTTGAATTCAATTAGTCCACTGTTTAAACTTAATTTTGATGCAGAATTCAATCTACGTCTTCACTTTCAGATTTCAGTTAAAACACTTTTATAGAGCAGCTTTTATCTGCGGCTTTACTTTTTTTCGCTCTGTCAAAGAAAAAAAGATAGTGCGCATATCCCTTAATAAACCAGGATTTCCCTGGGACTGAAACTATCTCTATACCAGGCGTGAAAGCGTAACAGACAGACAGAGTTTTTAGAAAGACCTTCGCATATAGTATTAGTATAAACAGAACTACCTACTAACCACATCGAAGATTGAATTAATACCGTGATAGGTTTATAAAGAGCACTGAAGTAAAAATGTGTAGATAGAAAACTTACACTGTTTTCTTTCAGAGAAAAACACGAGGAAAAAGTACGAGTATATCAGAAATATTAGCTCCAATTCAGTTACCGATACTCGGTATGAGTGTTAACAGTTTTAACAATCCCCCTTTAGCCCCTCAATAAATATCTTAGAGTTTCCCGCGTTCCGGGTCCGAGTAAACGATGAAAGATAACTCGATTCCGACAACAATTTTCATAGTTGGGAATAGTGATGTGTGAATGTATCGATATGATGTCAATAAAACGCAGAGACCATTCTATTATTTTCTTTATTATAATACGCAAATCCACCACCCACTTACTATCAGGTGAAATGCAGACCCAGAGTTTCCTCGTTGTGGAAAATAAATAAATGAAACGCATTTATTTTCCAAGATAAAGTCGTTTTAATAAGACAATAAACTTAGTAATAATTAAATTCAGTTATATCCCATACAAACAAGAAACTACTTGTATATTAATATCTAGATTAATTAAGATATTACATAGATTTTATTTGTTTGGGTTGTGTGATCAAACTCATATCACTTTAGTAGGATTATACCTACCTCTGGATAATACCTAATTACCTACTATACATATTATAACACTTAGCCAAAGTGACTTAGGTTTAATCAAATGAAAAAATCACCCGGAACATCACTAGCGTTAACTCAATTCAGCCAACAATTTTCATAGTTGTAAAAGTTAAACCTGTAAATGTTGTTACCCAGCTATCAACGTCGCTTTTTCTTTCGTGAGACTTCAAATTATACACCTCCCAACTCTTAGAGGACACAATCCAACTTGAGAATACACTTAGCGTAAAATATTTTTAACAGAGACGAATGGGGCTAAGGATTAAGGAGTTGAAAAAGTAATTATGAGGACCGATCTTAATCCGGTTAACCCGGCGGAAATGTAAATAAAGGATTGTCTGTCACCATCAGATTTTCAACTTATTAAAATATTTGGTAGACGTTTTTTGGTCGGTGCCCTCTGTGCTGTCGTTGAAGTTTTTACGGAAAAATGGATTCCAATTTTTGATCAGCCTTTTGTTTTTAAAGTCGGCCTTGGGTAGCTTTTGTTTCGCGTCCTACGATTTTTTTTTCAATTAAATCTGATGACATAGTAAAGTACACTTACTGATTTGCTACACTCTTACGCGGTCGTGTCCTTGGCTTAGGACATTGCGTTAGTGCTATTAAGTACACACTGTGCCACGGCAGCATAAAACGCGGTGGCGTACTGGCGTAGTGTGTAAGAAGGGGATACAAATGCATGGGAAGCTAGTGTAAGCGGTGCCGCGAAGAGGCTGCGGTATCACGGCCGCCGCAGCATAGTTTCACGAGTGTGTAAGCGCACTAATAACGCAATGTCTATGTCTAGGACACGACCGTGTAAAACAATGACGAGTTACACCATGATGTTTGTTAAATTGTTTTATATTTTTGTTTAATTAACGCCTAATTTTTGCGTGGCTCAAGTGTTGACAGACACAAACATCTTACTTTAACTTTTCCTATTCGCAATAGTCCAGATTCAGCAAGAACTCCTCTTCACCATTTTTTTATTTACAACAAGTGACCCATAACTTTGTGGGCTGACATTGTATTATTTATTTACGTCCATCTATCGGAGAAACATTTTATAGTTGACTTAGTGAGGAATGGGACCGATAAACGCGAATGATTTTTTTATTGCCTTCGCTTCCCGTTCCTTCGTCTATCCCGTTCCCTAAGGAAGTTGGTTTTATTGCTATATTTTTACACAAACCGCCCCTGATTTGCTCAGTGAGAACGTGAATAGCATTTTATTTTCATTTTTGCTGTAAAATTGTAAAAACACGAAAATAGGTGGCCTCGTTTTGTTGTAGAAGGCAAATACAAAAATTCTGGGAATTCGTAAAAATCAATTTATTTTTCAGATGCAAAATATGCTATTGTCACACTATGCGGTAGGTATCCAGAATGTTTCTGGAAGCATTATCAGCATTTGTCATTTAGTATAGTTACTTTAATATGGATAGAGCATTCCAGCTTTTGATGATATACTAGGTGCTATCTTTACATAATTTACATAATGATATAGAGTCATGTGATTTACTCAGAATCAGAATGAATACTAATAGGTTTGTTATTTATGACCACAATATATTAACACTTAATCCATAAGTAAGACTCCTCTTTTTCACCATGATCTCCAGCTTTAACAGAAAGTAAAAAATCAGACAACAAGTAGAAATCCGATTATAAACAGTCATAGTGGTCAGCGTCATACCATTATGTCTGTATTCTCAACCTTGTCAGAATGATGAAGGTAGGTACGTTGATTAGCATTTTCTCAACCGTTTTAGCAAGTCTCTGACTTAAACAGGTCATACCCACAGGGAATTCCCAAGAAACTGAGGTCGTAAAGTCTGAGTATTGTAAAAGTTGCGATCAGATTATGGTAGTTAATAGTCTTAAATCTTAATCCTAGTTTAGTCAGCCTGTAGCTGATTATAGCAGCTATTTTGATAGTATTAAAGAAATTAGAATTGGGGGAGGCCTTTGCCCAGCAGTGGACGTCTTTCGGCTGATGTGAACGTACGAAAGAATATTGGGTCAGACATTATAGGTACGAACGACAGCACATCAAGGCAAACTATCGCATCTTATACTATAGCACTGTGGTAATAGGAGCTATTTTGCTGTACAACACAAGCGTCCTTTAACAATAACCAGAATTAGATCTAATGTATTGGGTTCCAAGAAAACGTTAGTGAATTGAGATAAAAAAGAAATGTATTATCGAACAGAGAGGTTCAATCGTTTCGCTAGCACTTACTAGACACCTCTGAAAAAGCATCGTTACAAATTAGGTTAGGGTCACACTGTATGCCGCGCCATGCCACGCTAAAAACGGTTTGGCTGAATGTAATGCTACGCAGAAATCGGAAAAATCACCAATGGTAAAGCGTCACTACAGAAGATAACCACCAGAATAAATTGTAATACTGACTGGCTGACAGGTATTTGTTTTTTTAGTGATGTAATCTAAGGTGGAACAAATCTTATTCCAATGATTTCATCACCAAAAGCCGATTTCCTGGTTTGAGGCACTATCGCAGCAAATCAATTTAGTAACCTCAGTGTGATCGCAATATGATTGAGTATAGAAAAATACACCAAACATCGTTACGCACGCTTATTGTACACGTGACCTTACAAAAATAGCAGCACTCCCATTATTTCGCCTACCCGATTACAGTCCGGCAAAATTTTCCGCAGCCAAACATTCTTTCTAGGCTCTCCCAATTCCCCCTACCGGGAAACAATTCAAAACCAACTGTTCGTGGAATGTTCCGTAATTCTTGTAAAAGTTCGAGAGCCGAGGGGACTCATTGAAGTGATCGATCACCCACACCTGGCTAGCACCTACAGTGATTAATACGATACAGTTACACACCTAATTGAGGAAACTCTGTGAATATTACGAATATTAAATTATTCTCACAAAGAGCACGCGCAGAACACCGAAAGGGAGCCTCTACTTAAGAGCTAATTTATTATAGCTGCCTCTTAGTGTCATGATTCAATTTGAGCGTAGACCTTCGTGTGTACCCCGCCTATAATAATTTGATGTAATGCCTAAAGTGCGGAGAGCCTGCCGGGTACCTTTCATAATTAAGTTACGGAACCTAATAATGCCTCTCCGATATTGTTTTAAGCGATTTCTTCCTTGATGTTCTTAAGACATTTTCCGTTGTTCTCGTCTATTTACTTAACATCTGAAGGTGGAAGTTAGTAAAGCAAAAAAAAAAAAAAATCATAAGTATTAAAATTTAAGTCAGAAAACGCAATTTCAATTCTCTTATAGTGGAATTTGAGTAAGAGCTCAATTATAAAGGCATTTACTGTAATATTCACGCGAATGTTTGACTTGATTATTTAATATGCCTTACAAAAAACAAAAATTTTCACCAAATGTGATGAACACTCACTAACAATAAAACCGCTTTCCTCAATTCCGTCCAAATTACATTTCTATTGATAGATAAAAACCCTCGTTCATTGTCGTCTAAAAGACCGTCTCTTAATTCGTGCAATTACCTGTCTTTATAATGCCTTTAAATTGACATCTCTAAAATAATTTTCATAATCTTTCGGCCCATCGCTAATGGTCCTTTATTTAATTCGAAAACCCTCGGTAATTACATTAAGTGCTATTAATTTCACGTTCCATTCGATCTTAAAGGTCCAGTATCAGAGGCACGAGACCACAACATAAACAGAAACCGTAATGTTGCTTTGTAAAGTGAAAATGGGAACCTCCTCCTTTTGTTGAAGTCGGTTAATAAAAATTATCATGTATTACAAAGTTTTCCATACAATGAAAGAAAAGAAAGAAAGAAAGAAAGAAAGAAACATTTATTGCCATGGACATCACAAAAGACAAAAGAGGTAAAAAAAAAAGCAAATAAGACAGAGGTGACATAAAACATACAATGAAAGAGCAAGTAAACTAAGCAGTGCCACCCTGTCGCACAGCGATGCCCATCGCAATGGGACCCCACTCAGCATATGCCGTGGCCCCCGGTGAGGGAGGCCACGACGCTGGTTTTCAGTGTGCCCCATGCCGAGTGAGAGTCACGGACACTAACCTATACTGCATAAAATATACATACATAAATAATAATAATAGTGCGCGTATAAATTTTAAGTGTAAATACAGACGTAGTAGAAAATATACGATATAGACGAAGTAGAAAAGATGTGATATGATATTTATAAATAAAAGGATAATATTTAAAAAACAAAACTGTGTGTGTGTACATAATAATAATAATAAATAGTAATGTACCTAGTTATTTCGTTGGTAGCATCACTAGCATCTAACACCACTACCATCATCATTGTAATTTATTCTATGCAAGAGAGTAATCCTCTTTAATTTACTATAGGCAAATGGAGCAATGGCATTCACTTCCTACACAGGTTGAAAAGGCCAGATGTTCACATATTTCTATCTTAGTCGACTCTACCTATATCAAGGGTAATCTTCGGTACATGATCTTCTTTCTTCGACTTCGGCTTCACTTAATTCGAAATTGAGACTTACAGTCTAAGGTATAGGCTTGTTTTACTTGGAGCTAAAACTAGCATTTTTCGTGCCATGAGATTTCTAAAAATGGGCCTTCTGTGGTTTTTTATTTTGTGACAAAAGTGGAGGTATACCCAACATAATGCGTATTGTAAGTGCGTAAACTTTGTGGCTTTGTTGACATTCTCCTGTTTGGGATAAATATAGACATTGTACCTACGTACGGCAGTTATTTAAACACCCTTATTATGTAGGTACTCGCATCTGACGGTAGATAAGGGAACGTATCGAATTCTGAAATCAGGAGATGTTTGGCTGGCAACAATTAAAAATAGAATCACGTATGTTCGGATTCATTGAAGGACTTATTCGTATTTAATGAATTATCTGCCATACGACGAACCCAGTAACTTTGAGTGTCTAAGGCTGGGTTGCACCATCCAACTTTAACTTTGAGAAACGTCAAAAATCTGTCACACTCCATACAAAAAACACCAGTTAACGTCATAGTTACGGTCAAAATTAGGTGATGCAACTCAGCCTAAGTCAGGATCAAGGAGGATTTATTTATTATATCAACTGAAACCCAATTAATGTATTGGCTTTGGCTATTGGTTTTAATTTGGATCAAAATGAACCACTGAATTATTCCAGCAATTTCCAGGTAACAGGGATAAGATGTCAACAGTCAACACCTGTATACATAGTTTAGCAACTACGAACAAATCAAATTCTTCACCTTTCCCTTGAGCCCAAAAAAGGCAGTATTAAAACACGAAAGGATATTACAGTGCAAATTTATTCGGAGCTATCTGAAATTTAAATGTCAGTTCATCAGAAGTTTCCACCGAGCTACTTGGAACGTGTGAGTATGTGATTCCTTTAGATCTTAAAAAGCCCTCGAGATATGAGGTGTTCAGTCGAGAATTTTCATAATTGGTCATTTACGTTCGCGAAAAGTTTACGGAATAATTTGCGTGGTATGAATCGCTTGATGAGCTATGTTAACTGCTGTTCTGTTTTGAATGATGAGGTACTTAGAAACGTCCTTTGTTTAAATCATATTCTGGGAACAGTTTAGCCTCTTAGAAGTTGGTAACACAGGCCTTTGCGGAGTAATCTTTACGGGCTAGACAAAAGACGGATTATGCTATGGATATTGCATACAAAGTTCACAGAATTCAAAATTAACATAGCTTTCTTAAAACTCTCGTTTTGTTTTATTCTAAGTAATGGCGGAATTTAAATAAATTTGACACTGCCTTCAAATAATGTAATATTTTAAATCAAATCCGTCACGCCACGTCACCTGACGTCTTAATTTGGTATCAGATAATATAAACGATGTTTCGCAAATAAATTGTAATATTATAAGATCGCCTAAATTCACAGATAATCAGAATTTCAATATTTTATATGATAAACAGTTCAAGACTTTGTAGTTGGAATTAATTAATTAGAATTAGCCTAGGCGCAGACCATCGATTTTTCGTCGGCCGATAGTTTAGTCGGGCAGTTGATCAGTATGGGCATGTATGGAAGTGCGCACATTACACCGATTCGATTTGGCCAATTCTTCATACAATTTAAAATCGAACACAATTATCGGCCAACTAAAAATCGGTGGTCTGCGCCTAGTCTTAGTGTTTGACGTTTAAAGAACAAAGAAATCTTGGAACGATTTTGTTAGTCACAGATTTTGGCTACGGCCTACTACGCAAGATCCAAAAGCATTTTGTGATATTGGAAAGAGGTTTTAAGGCCGTGAAAGAAAATTAATCAAGTTCTAAATTATTGAGACCTGAAAATTAATCCGCAGTTGATCAAAGGAAGGAATTGCAATTCGATGATTTATAAGTCGATTTCAGTCGTATTACAGAGTAAGCATTTTTGCTAAGTTCTTTTAAGAATTAAATTAAATAAGGTTTTCTTAAAAGTGGTTGCTGGGTGATATTTGAAACCGTAAATTAAAACTTCTATAGCAGACTTCATAATTTGAGGTTCCATATTCTAGTGCTTTTTATGTAAAGTTATAACGAAATATATTTAAGAAATAATGAATCGATTCGACCTTACATCGAAAATTAAATCAGATAGAAGTTTAGCAAGCTCCACAGTCTGTAATGAAAATACCTAATCTTAATTATTTTTCAAAAAACAAAATACAATTGTGTTCTTTTGTTTCTTGTGTGTATGTTCTTTGGCAAAAACAAAAAACGCTCGTCTATCACTGTCCAATTTATTTTTGAATCTCAGTCTCAAGTGTTAAGTCGGCCTTAATATGCGAATATCATGCACAAACACTGTTCCCCTATAAATAATATCTGGGTGTTAATTACGTCTTGGTGCTGCACTGACCTGACATTTTGTTGGATTGGGAAAATTTATGTTGCGGAACATTATGTAATATTGCAGGGAATTCAAGCGGGAACATTTTCGTATGCAGAGTTGAAGAACTTCAGTTTTTAAAGTGGTTGTAACTTTTTGCTGTGGTTCGTGTAAGTGGGAATGGGTGGAGAACTCATCGCTTGAGAAGAGAAAGAATGATGTAACAGAATTTTTCACAATGCACTAAATCAAAGTCATACCCTATGAGTGCTTTGAGTTTAAAGTCGGTTTTTCCTAAACAACATAAAGATAAAAAATAGAAAAATTGACTTTTTTAGTAAAGCTGAATCTATATCTATAAAAGCGAAAGGTCACTGATTGACTGACCCACTCCTCACGAAATCTCAGAAACTACAAGTGCTAACGCCTGTATTCACAAACATTACTATGAGGTCCCACAGTGCGCGTGGACGCACAAGATGACACGCGAACCAATCACAGAGCTCTATTCAACGCTGTGTGTTCGATTTGCTGCTTCACTTAAACAAGTATCGTTTGTGAATAGGGGCGTAAGAGTCTCACATTTTGCATAGGGGTTCCTTTTAGAACGTAGGTGGACGTTTAAGAACGGATTTTATGAAACTCCACCCCTAAGGCGGTAAAACGGGATCCACGCGTACCAGCCGCCGCGGCGCGCCGCTAGTAGTTAATAATAAATCTAACTAGTGTTTTAGGTCCTAGGTTATTAAGACTTTGACTGCCGATACACTAGACACTATAGAAATTATATTGTTCGAGTCGCTTGGCGTCCAACGTGTGAAAGCATAAGAAACAATACACGATATTAGTTTTATATTCATAAATGTTAAAATGAATACATTAACAAATTACAATAGGTAACCTAACCAAATTATTTACAAGGTTTCTTTCTATTCTCTGATCTCGAATAAAAGCCACAGTGATTCCATTTGTTTTGTGTTGAAAGTTTATATCGAATTATCTAGAATCTTAATCTTGTTTTTCTTTGGCAATGATACCTATTGGGGCAAAACTTTTCAGATCCCAATAAAATGGGACCGCTGAAAATATATTTTCGGTCTCAGTTTTATAAGATCTCTTTCTGTTATATTTTTTACGTAAAAAGTAGGTGTTTATATTAGAAATGGCCCTGTATTTTCTTTTAATGTTGATTTGCATTTAACTTTGGTTTGCATGTCCTCGTAGATTTAATTGAATGCTATTTTTAAAGAAGGAAGATGAAAATGAGAATGCCAGAAAATGTATTTTTTAGAGAATTTTCAAAATTTTACATTAAATTACCTCTTATTACTAGACAGCAGTCAGTAGTTTATAATTTTCAAATTGATAGCCTATATTTAGCATTAATCATATTTTGACAAGAAATTAATTGTTCGTACTGATTACTGACTGAGATATCATAATACATAGCTGCGATAAGGCCTGCCTATAAATTATATAATTTGAATATTTCATGTTAACTGGATTAGCGCAGTGGATTATTAAATCTTTGAGCTTTATTGTATCTCCATGGCATCTTATAATTAGAAGGGCGAAGTGCGTTAAATAAAATTAACAATGCAAATTCGGAAGTTCATTTTACACTGATGAATTTCTTAGGTACCTCAATAAAGTTTTCATTTTGTTTACGGTTAATTAATGGACAATTTCCTAAAATGAGTTACGGGAGGCCGATTTTGTAAACTTTGCTGTCACAATCCACGCTTTGATTTTAATAAATTAATTTAATATTCCGCAAAACCTTTGACATCAAAACATAACTTTATTAAGTCTTAGCAGCATGACCAACATCGATTCTTATTTGTACCGTGAAACGGTTTTCGAACTAGCTTCTACTTTAACTACGGACGCCTTATCGCGATTAGAAAAAAAAATGATTTAAAACGATGCTCTTTTGTCTTTTTTCGTATTCTTCAGATTTTGAATTAGGAACTGTCTGCAGTTACACTTTTACATTAGGCTGGGTTGCACCATATTACTCTAACATTGACAAAGGTCAAAAAACACAGGTTATCGTTATAGTTATGGTCAAAATTAGGTGGTGCAACTCAGATCAAGTATGTACAAAATGTACATACATACAGACTGGGGATGACTACATGGTACAAAATAAATTATGTTTAACAGTTCATACAAGACAGACATTATAGAGTCAAGAAATACAAAATATATTGAGGAGTTTATTTTTTAAAAGATGTATGTATTTTGATTATAAGTTATTAACTGTTTACTTGCGAATGGCTGGGTTTCAGTAGGTACATTTTCAAACAATCGTATAGGTTACACAAATAGAAAACAATTACCGATAATATTATTGAAGTAAATTATAATATTGAGTAGAGAACTCATGAAAATGAAGTCAGGGAATAAGATTCTCAGAAGTTCAAATGCAATAAAATGATTTTCATTTCACATGAACATTAACCATACGGAGAAAAGCAAAGGTTTTGCGTTGTTATGTTTTATTCCAGTAACTTCTGCTAAAATTCACGAGAATTTGCGTTGCCGCATAATCGATTATATTGGTTACCTAATAAAATTATGATCGATTATAGGTACTGCGCCTTTCTGCTCCCTTGAGGAAGGCCTTTGTACAGTAGAGGACGTCTTGCGACTAAAATGATGATGATGATTATACTGTTGTAAGTCTACGACGGATATAATCGATTTAATTTAATCAGCTAATCGGTAGTTATACTCGTACATCGATAATCTCGATAATTGTGTAAAAAATGATTATTATTGGGGCATAATCGATTAGCTGATAAACAAATATACGGCTACACTACACGGGATCCATATTTTTACATCCAATATTTCTGGATGAAACGCCACCCCAAGCCAATATGTCAAACGCCCTGACGTTACAATATTCCCCGAGATTTTTTCAGGAGCGTGACATAATTTCAGGCATTAGTCCCTTGAAAATGTTTTCCTTGTTATCATTAATAGGTTACCATTTTTCATCTTCAACAAAATCCTTCCTTACAAAAGTCACTTTGGAAATTGACGTTGGCAATAAATAAAACGGCCATCTTTTGAAATGTTAAATTCAAGTTCGTTGGCTTTGATGGGGAAAAGTTTTATAATTTCGGTTATTTCTCAATAATGGATTTTTAACGGAAATTAAAAGCAGTTACAATTCCCACGGCAGAGTTTTCTGTTTCGTTTAAGGAAGTTTACTTACTTACCAAAGAAAAGCGGTTTGTTATAATAATAAATTTAACTGTGATGTTTACATTTAAAAAAAATTGTATGAGATAGTCTTTGTTTTCTGAATAATGACTAGACCTACTCAAATTGGCAGGTTAGAAGAGAAATAAAATTGACTATTTGTTTTTTTTAATTTCCAAATGCACTTACTGAAATTTTCGGGTTGGCGTTTGAAGTAAATAATCGGTTTTGCATCTTACTCGTCAAATGATCCTGTTGGTGTCATCATCGTCATCATCATCATATTTTCAGCCATTGGACGTCCACTGCTGAACATAGTCCTCCCCCAAATTTTAAAGTAATTAGTTCCAGATGTGTAATCGACTGTAACACTTTTTCTTTGGAAATGTAATCTTTATATTTATTAAAGGTAAAGTAATAAAAAGTAATACCCATTTAATGGGTATTAGCTAAGTTAAAAATACAAAGTCTCAAGTTGTTAGACATCCCAAGCTGTCTTCTCAAAGACAGTAATTAAATTTAACTTTCATAACTCTCAACACACTATCGTATCACCCGATCAACCTCGGGGACTAAAATTGGCTTACATCTGAATTATTTATATTCCGTTATTATCCACTGTTGGGGTGACCTAAACAAACCCGCCTAATACTAAGCAAACTATGAACAGACCCTCCGGGAATTACCTCTGCCCTTAAAGAAAACTTGTCCAACTCTTATTGCCTTTGCTTAGATATTCGCGGGGAAACAAAAAGGACGTATAAAAAGTTTAGCATTTATGAATTTTGCATAAAATGTTTTTAAAAACTTGGACCTTTTTTCTACCGTGCATCTATGCCTAAAGCTGTGAATTTTTGGTTCAACCCCTAATTCATACATTTTCTCAAAATACTATAGATTTTTTGTTATTGTGTTGAATAGTAAGCGAATTTTTACTATGAGATCCCACAGCGCACGTGGACGCACAGTGACACACAAACCAATCACAGAGCTCTATTCAACGCTGTGCGTTCGATTTGTTGCTTCACTTAAGCAAGCATCGTTTGTGAATACGGGCGTTAATATCTCTTAGTAATGGGAATAAAAAGACCTTAAACATACCATTATACCAAATGTGGTAAACTTCAAAAGAGGTCCCTACTTTTATTTTAATTTAAAAAACATAATTATGTTTAATTTGAAACATCAAAGCTAATGTTTAGTCTGTTATAAAGCTGACGATCTTAGCAATCTCAACGACTACAAACCAAACAACGTTGTTGTAACTTAATTTGAATATTTTTGTAGCTGTCGTGAAAGCTAACGCCCGTATTCACAATCATTACTATGAGGTCTCACAGTGCGCCTGGACGCACAGGGTGACACACGAACCAACTACAGAGCTCTATTCAACGCGGTACGTTCGATTTGTTGCTTCACTTAAGCAAGAATCGTTTGTGAACACGGGCGTAAAGCCCTTATCTTTTGTTTCTTGGGAAAATAATCCTTATTAGAAGTACAAAGGACAACACAGACAGTTTTATTGCAAAATTGATCTTATTACAACTAGGATAAGATGCCACTTTGTTTAGATTGACGTAACGTTGTCTGTATAATAAAAAGTTATTACGATTATACTCATGAGGTATAGTTTGTTTTTGTGAATCTACTTATTTTTACTTAAGGCGCTTACTTAGTCAAACTTAGGTAGAGGACTTAATTAGACCTAATACAGATCTATTACCGTAAAATTAAGTAAAATTTAAGTCACGTACAATACTATCATAACAAATTGGCTCGTAACATTTAATAGTATTCGAAGGTAATCCTTTACAAGGATATAAGGGCTCATAGGTTTTTGTTAACAGAGTTATTTTTGATCCTAATCACAATAGTTAGTAAAATAATACCTAAATTATTTATAACCAAAATGACGAGTAGGTATCTAACTTTTAAAATTATATTCAGTGTCATTCAAATATAAAAAAAAATCTGCTAAGGAGTATGAAACTAAAGTCTCAAAAATATAAAAAAATTAAAAATACCGTATGCGTGTTGGAGCCCGCCGTGTAGGGCGACGCCGTGGTCAAAATCTAAATATTATACATAAATGTCTCAATACCAATTTAAGCTTCAACCACACCAAATAGTGCAGATCGCCCTCACCGGCGCGATTATAAGCCAATGACAGGTCGCGCGACCCAATGACAGGTCCTGCCTATGATCACGCCGGCGATGGCGATTTGCACGCGTTGATGTGGTTGAAGTTTTAGGCTAAGAACTCACGGCGCGATTTTCATCCGCGCCCGCGGCGGTCGTGGAATTGCGGTTTTATTTTAAAACTCACGGGAGCGGTTATTTGCGCGGTTATTCTAAGAACTCACAGCGCACTTTTAAATCGCAAGGCCGCGTGCTAAGTCACTGGTACAAAATTGTCACCCGCCGAGTTGGACCCGATTACAACCGCGCCCGCTTCGGGCAAAAACCGCGTCGTGAGTTGTGCATTAGTTTTTACATATGTATCTGCATTCTACAGAAGCTGCGGGCCCGCAACCGCCGCGGGCGCGGGTGAAAATCGCGCCATGAGTTCTTAGCCTCACACGCTATCATCTCCGCTCAAGCTTCGCCTGTTCATACCCGTGGCCTTACTTCCTCAGGCTAAATGAAGTTGGCAGTATAAGCTACGGCGGCGCTGAAAGTTTCAGCGCGGGCATCTAGACTCTCACATTGAAATAGTTACGCTACTTACAGTTTTCTCGGGTCACCCGGTGGATTTAAAGTTTTAAGTCAATAATATTTTGTCAGTGAAAATATTCACTGTACGATTATCTATCTATTGGGTTATAGTTGATGCAATTCACGAAGGCGTTTTTCAAAAGTTTTTAAATAGACATTACACTATCGTTATGTGCGTGTACACGTACACACACAAGTAAAGCTCACTCGCCTTCGTGAGTTGGAGAATTTTATAGTTAGGTATGAGCTTGCGTTTTTCTACTTACTTTTTTATAACATTATTTTATCCTTGGGCTTAAAGGTAAAAAACGACAAAATAGCATATTATTAATTCACCCATGTAAACATAAGATTTCATCTCTCGTTTGCCTATGGAAGTATGATTCCCGTTTCCTTCATTAATATCGAAATTTTCATTAAATTTCGACTTCGAACATGCGTTAAAAGGTTGTCCAAACTTTTAATTAGTTACCTACATGAAATAATGTGATGAGTTGAGTTCGTTTACCTCACTTACACCTTGTATGGCTTACTTCAAAAAGTTCCTGAGCGCCTCTCCGAATTTATGCGAGACGTTAGTGTTGCTGATGCGTCGAGGCTTTTATCGATAAATCGGAAATATCCACAATATTTTCAAGTTGTAACATGATTCATTCTGTTATACAAGAGTTTCTTTCATCTTGTTGCTTTTATTGACTTTACATTATTATCCACAACCAGTGCAATGTGCTGCTACATTACGATTTGAAACTTACTACAAACTGATCTAGAAATTGAAATTTTATCTAAATGCTACACTAAAACAAAGAAACTATTAGAGCTGCTTATTCTATAGTAGGTACTAAGTGTATTTTTATTCTTAGGCAAGCAGTGTATCTTGACTAGCAATGTTAAAACGCCGCTTACTTCGCTCTGTTTTTTTAACGACTCACGTCTTTATTTACTAGCTGACCCGGCGAACTTTGTTCCGCCTTAATGGCAATAAATAAGCAGACTTTTTTTTTATTTCGAACGGGATAAAAGGTATCCTATGTCCTTCTCCTGGCTCTAAACTACCTCCCTGACAATTTTCAGCTAAATCGGTTCAGCCGTTCTTGAGTTATAAGTGGTGTAACTAACACGACTTTCTTTTATATATATAGATGGGATAAATATTTAAATAATGTTATTATTTTTCTACTTTTAGCTATATTTTTTGGGTCAGTTTTTCATCTATAAGAGTAGGCGCACACCGTCGATTTTTAGTTGGCCGATAGTTGTGCCCGATTTTAAATTGTATGAAGAATCGGCCAAGTCGAATCGGCGTAGTGTGCGCACTCCCATACATGCCCATACACCGATCGATTACTTAAACTTTCCGCCTACATTTCACTACGAGCGCTGACAATCGCAAGGGCAGGCCTTTATGGGCCGTGTAAATCACTGTACTACTTGACCCACCGATAGCGAACATTAAAAGGGTTTGATTTACAACTGAAGTTGGAACATTGTCGCCATCTGTTGCTCGACACGTTGCGGAGTAGTTTATTGTTGAAGGTGGACTGGACTGCGTTTGATGTAGTACCCCAACTTTTCCTTTGACGTAATTGCGTTACTTTCTCTAATGGATACTTCCAGCGAGTTATTAGGGTGGGGCTTTCTGCTATTTTGTAAAATGGTTTTAAAGAATAGTGAGAAAGTCTACTACTATTTTAAAATACTAGAGTTAAGGGGGAAAAAGTAAGTAAGTAAATTAGTAACACGGCTTTTGATAATACAGATACTATTTTACCTGAATGATTAAGCTGGCGATGAGTTCTTATAAAATACAAAATCTTTTCGCAAATTATCCTATCCTGTCCTTTTCAGTATCTTGTGTATGTAACATTTAAAATATATTTTTCAATGATGTAATACTGAATAAACATGTTTTCTTTCTTTCTTTCATAATTATTTAAAGGACAACCATGATAAAGTAGAGCGTGACAATTATTATTTTAAATAAAATGTCAACATAAGAAATACTTTCAAACTATGCAACTTTTATACAACTACGAGTAGCATTTACAGTAGGTACTTTCACCAAGAAAAACACGCTCCAGATAGAAACAATCTGGTTTAAGCCAGAAGTAACAAGAAACTGTCTACTGGATGCAATATTGATTAGCCTAACTCCTGTATCGGCGTGTTCCCTAACTCCGAACCAGCTTAGTCTAGGATCTCGAACTTATTATGGAGTTGAACTTTACAGCTGTGGTCTTTGTGCAAGGAAAGAGCTAGCATTCAAATTTCCGAATTTTTTATTCAGTTGTCTCGTTTCATTCGAAAGACGTCCACTGCTGGACAAAGGCCTCCCCCAAGGATTTCCACAGAGACCAGTTCTGCGCCGCCCGCATCCAGGCACCTCTCGCGACCTTCACCAGATCGTCGGTCCACCTAGTGGGAGGCCTGCCCACGCTACATCTTCCGGCTCGTGGTCGCCACTCAAGAACTTTTCTGCCCCAGCGGCCATCAGCTCTACGAGCTATGTGCCCTGCCCACTGCTACTTGATTTTAGATTTTTTTTATTAATTTGGGAGACAGTACAACAGTAATTTTGCATTCGGTACCCAGATAGGGTCTGAAGGTCTCGACTCCTAAAGGCACAAAAATCATAAGCACGGCTTTTTAGAAAAAAACTCATTTATTTTTGCAAATAGGCTTTTAAAAATCACTTTTATTTTTGAGTAAACAATAAGTTTTTTTTTGTTGTTTGCGTTTGTTGTAAAAAAACTGTCTAATAAAGACTATAAGCGTGGTCCAGCTTTGTTTCATATTGGCTTTGAAACTGAAATCGAGTTCAAAGTCGGCATATACCCTTTTGTGACATTCCAAGAACTCAAGGAAAGGGGGAAGTTCGCTGAGAGGTGAGGTGAAAGGATCCCAAATTTCCGATATTGTCAACGGTTTCGATTGTTTATTGGGCACTTCCATGATAAAAGTGATTTTTAAAAGCCTATTTGCAAAAATAAATGATGCATTGCTTATATAAAATGGGGTGGGTTTGTTGTTGCCAGGAGTGTGTATGAAAGGGTATTTTGAAATGTATATAGGCCTGAGACGCAAAATTAGTTATTCGAAAATGTTGTTTATAGAAGTTAATCATCTAGTCCTGTGAGGGTGTTGGTGTTTTACAAACAACCCTGTATATTTAGTATGCGGTTTAATTCCATTACCTGAGAATGCCAATAGCACCATCCTAAAGGAAGTTAATCCGACTAAATGCCGCTCTGTTGATGTTTTCATAATCCTTATGTAAATATATCCTCATTAAGGCAATTCATGTAATGTTAATGTGCCCGAACACATAACCTGTCCTTTTTATTGCCAAGGCATAAATTATTCAAAACAGTCCCACTGGCTGGTGAGATAAACGCGGGTGACGGCCTAAGAAAGAAAAACGGGCGAGGCCACTAAAATCCGACCCTTTTCGGTTGATAAAAGAAACAAAATTAAATACGCCTCTGATCTTTTCCCCGAACAAAAAAGTCAATTTAAATGTCCTTTAATGACGTGAAATAATTTATTTACGAAAAGCCGCTCCTTAAAGTCATTATGCCATTACCGAGTATGATTTTGAGGAGGAATTTAAAAATGTCGAGAGATTTTGGTTTGGTAATTGAGAATTTCTTTTTATAACCTCTTGTGAACCAGCGTTCGAGGTAAATACACTTATTTTATGATGTTATATGGCTTCGCCGTGCCCTAATTTGAAAACCATACACGCGTAAGTTCATCTACCTATCGTGTATTTTCTATCTGATTACTAAAAAAATAAGAGTTAAGGATGGCCTAGACCTTATGCGGAGATAGTGGCCTTCTGGCAGCAAGTTTGATAAATCTCTTATATTTTTTAACTTTTACCCGTGGGCCGTTATAATATTCGGAGCGAAGTCTTTCGATTATAATTATTATGTATAAGCGTGCAGGTTCAGTCAGTTCGGTGCCTACCTGTACGTGAATACATATCGCGATAGCGCGAATCTTCGGGCTATCACGATGTGTGTGGCCCAGGGGCTACTATTGCTCTAGCTAGTATGACGTTGCTTAGAATTGGAAGAAAGTCCATGACGTGGACTTGATCTTCCTAATTAAACCTTTAATAGAAACTGTGTAGGTTTGTTGTCGACACAAAAAGAAGAAGAAGAATAGAAACTTGCCCCCATTTAAAATGGCTTCCTTGAACAATATAAGATAGAAGTTTTTTTGCTCAAAATTGAGCTCTAACTTTTATTATAATGGAATTATACGATTATAGACTCCATCCTGGTAAGCGATGAAGTTGTCTAAGAATATTAATAAAAGTTTCAGCGCCCGAAGCTTTCAAGTTCTCGGTTCTATTAAATTACAGGCTAGTAATAATGCTATGGAAATAATAACCTCCATTAATGGTTCAGATGATTAAAAACATTTTGAAAGGAAAGAAAAAATCTTGAGGGAGGCCTTTGTCCAGCAGTGGACGTCATTTGGCTGAAACGACGGGTACTATGTAGTTCTAAAGGGACAATTTTTCTTGAAGTAACATAAATATAAGACCTACACTTTACTTTAACGAATAAACTACTTTACTATAAAGATCGAAAGCCACGTAACGATGTAAATAGGTATATTTATAGGACCTTGAGAGAAAATTTGCGGTAACTTAGATTTGTGTTCAACCATAGGCATTATTTGAAGATCTATGTTCAATACAAATAACTAGCGACCTGCCCCGGCTTTGCACGGGTGTTAAGTATACATATAAATTTTCCTCTTCAATTACACTACTTATCTAATTAAAAAAAAACTGCGTCAAAATCCGTTACGTAGTTTTAAAGATCAAAGCATACATAGGGACAGACAGTGGAAAGCGATTTTATTCTATACTATGTAGTGATGATTAATTATTAACCAAACCTTTGATATAAAGTCTGTAATACCCATAAAGTCACAGTTAAATACAGATATTCATGTTCAAAGGCTGCGCTGCATAGGCAATAGGTAACATTATACAAACAATAGCATATTAGACTATACGTTTCTGTTGCAATTTAACCCCTATTACCACCATATAGGATGCTACAGTCAAACTTGAAGTGCCGCGTCTGTACATGCATATTTACACTGTGGGAAGCTGAGAGTTTAATTAATACGGGCACAGAAGGCGGGTTCAAAAACTTTGATTTTGCTTTACGTAGCTTTCGAAAAATAATATTGGAACGAGTGACGAACATATCAGAACCCCGTACTTTTTTCCAAAAAATGTAGGTACCTTTTGAAGAGTATCATTTGTACCTAATTAACTATTGCCCGTATTCACAAGCGATGCTTGCTTATGTGAAGCAGCAAAGCGTTGAATAGAGCTCTGTGATTGGTTTGTGTGTCACCCTGTACGTCCACGCGCACTGTGAGTCCTCATAGTTCGTTCGTTCGTTTCAGCCAAATGACGTCCACTGCTGGACAAAGGCCTCCCCCAAGGTTTTCCACAATGAACGGTCCTGCGCTGCCCGCATCCAGGCTCTTCCCGCGACCTTTACCAGATCGTCGGTCCACCTAGTAGGAGGCCTGCCCACGCTACGTCTTCCAGCCCGTGTCCTCATAGTAATGTTTTTTAATACGGGCGTATGTACTTTTCTGCAGTAGCTTTGTGATAGGTGACAAAACTTTGTAGTTGTACTATGACTAATGTGGATAAACCACATAATTAACAATAAAATACTCATCGGTATAACGTCTTCCGTTCAGCAGTAACTAGGCTGATCATGATCATGTTTAAAAAAGGTTTACATAAACTCTAGAAAAAATGGATTGGATTATATAAAATAATTATGTATCTATCCGCCACTGTTGATAATAAACTAAAACAATAAGTACATACATAAAGCAATTCACTATTTTCACTAAATAATAGGTTGAGTAAGAAGAAGAAGTTAAAATAATTCACATATATATCTTAAAACTGATTGCGACTAAATCCCAATGTTACATTATTAGTGCTCGTTGAAATATTTTTCAGGGAAAGCATACGAGGAAAAGAAAATTATTCCCTTCCACAGATGTTACAATACCCTCATGTGACATTCATTATCTTTGTAATGTATATGTTCTCGCGCTACGAGATCGGATGTTTTGTCGCTCCGAGTAAATGTAGCTAAAATAATATTGACAGCTGTTATACATAACGTTGTTTTGTTTGGAATATAGGAGGTCATGTATGAGGAAGTACTTGTTTTGAAGTAACATAATACCTATGTATTAACAATGTTAAGCATTAAGTAGATAGTTAACTAAATATTGATTCACTTGTCCACTCATTTGACCTCTTAATGGCTCTTAGGACCACTAGTGGCTAGAAAACTAAGCAAAAAGTGAAACATTCTTAGATTACGTTTAATTACAGAAAATGTATAGAATAAGTCCCCGGATATAAAATGTTTCTGATCATACTAAACCTGCCCCCATGGGGATCTGAACCTGCTCAGCTTCTCAAAATAACTGCTAAACCGTCCATAAACTCCATATAACACAATATTTCCGCTCGGAGTATTGACAATCGCATATAATATTTTTATACTCGAAACAATTTTGGTAATTCCGAGCGAGTTGTTCTGCATGGATAGAATAACAATTCTACAATCTTCGCGTGTCACGCGCCTGTCTCCCGTTGGACCCCCGAAGAGAAAAGTAATCATTTCGAGCAATCGAAAGGTCTAAATTTATATTCAGACACCGTCAATTTTAATGTTTAGTCTCTCAAAAATATAAATAAGGGACTTGATAATATAATTTGCGCGGGACGCCCCTTCTAATCTTCGGATTAGTTATTCAGGGCACAAATCACTTTATCGCTTTTGAGAGCAAAATATTGGATTATCGAGGTTGTTGAGAATTTTTACCTTACAATAAATGTGTACTTACTAATTTAGAGATGGTCTGCGGCCGAAATCACTTTATTTTTCTAGGTTCAGAAAATGTTGAAGAATACTACATTGCTCTAAAAATATTTAGCGCTAATTATGTTTAGCTTCTGCATACGAACAGTTACTTTTACTTCAAAATGAGTAGCAGAGATTAACTTCCGAGTGTTTGAACTTCGTTGAGCTTTCAGTTTCGTTACGTGTTCATTTCAGCAGACTATTATTTTCGTAATAAAGACTGGTCTTAATGTCAAATATTTTTAGGGAATTTGTAGTTAATAATATAAATTATTACAATACGCTTCGACCTAATTAATATTTTGTGTGACTGAAAACAATAAGACAAAATACAAACTAAATACTTAAGTTTTCCTAGAGTTATTCAAAACGCACGCGCGGGAAACTGTCGTCTTACGTCCTTGTACAAAATTAAATGATAGCGCATCAAGGTAAACTTTGTGGTAAGTATGTTATGTAGGTAGTTCTAGTAGGTGCTATTTTACACAAAAATGTAAATGATGTAATGTTGATTATACAATATCCTACAGTTTCGTCAATGTCTGTGCCAATTTGCACTCGATATTTTGCGTGTCTCGGCCCGATGATATCTTATATCACGTTACCAGGCCTTTTGAGGAATATTGAATCGAACAGTAGAGTTGATACTAATGATATTGAGTAAAAATGTAGTGTGTATCTCCCTATCTTCTTCGTCGTCCTGGTTTGTTTTGATCTCAAGCAACATAGGGCCATATGTTTTTTTTATGTGACAGGAGACAAACGAGCAGACGGATCACCTGATGGTAAGTGATTACCGTCGCCCATAGACACCCGCAGTCCCAGGGGCGTTACAGGTGCGTTGCCGGCCTTTAAGGTGAAGATACGCTCTCTTCTTGAAAGCTTGCACGTCTAACCGGATATGTTTGTCATGTCAGACCTGTCAGATGGTCATCATTGACAAAGAAGGTGCTTATCTGCTGGCGCGATGCCCCTCGATGCTTCTCAAGATAATCAGCCTTAAGGCACTTTGATTTCGTACTATTTAGGGTCAAAAGTCAGGAAGTCAATTGATTTCTTGACTTCCTTGGGTTTGACTTCCAAATATCAAATAAAAAAGATATTTATTTATTTATTTATTTAAGGACAACCAACAAAACATACACCATACATTCACAGTTTCCTTATAAATAAATTAAGCTAAGGTGTTGCCTTAATTAAAGGTTGCCACGACATGCATCGAATGTTGGATAACAATAACGTTGCCAAAGTGACAGAATGCAAAACATTATTAGCTAACCGTCGGAGTATACGTACGTACGTAGCGAAGATGACATATCAACGCTGGCCCCGGATGAACGTGACAGGTTGCTAAATTGTGACTGAATCCTGTTGATAGAGGAGAAATGACCCAGATTTGTCCTAAAACCATTTGCTTTAAACGGCAGATACCTGGACAACCGAGCTAGTTTGAAGGGAACATTGAATTTAATCTGTTTAACGAGATCAGGACAATCTATGTAACCATTCATGAAATTTATTGATAAATAGGTACCCAAAATTATTATCATAAACTTTTTTTTCTTGTACCTATAAGTAGGATGGGGTTGAAACTTATCAATCTTACAACGAATATATTTTCCACAATGAGATTAGTTAAATAAAAGGTAAAGCATCATTTCGCGGAAATGTCATGTGAAAGTTGATGACAATTTGCTTTTCTGGGAAGAAATATGGACCTGAAGGGTAACACGCCTGTATGTGATGAATAAATTCCCGTAGGGTTACATAAGCTAACGCATTCTTATCGGAGTTAAGCTCGTCTCATCTATTGTTAGCTTTTTGACGGTGACAGATTGAGTTTTCATAAGCCTAGGCGCAGATCACCGACTTTTAGTTGGCCGATAGTTGGGTCGGGCTGTTGATCAGTACGGAGATGTATGAAAGTGCGCACGTTACACCGATTTGGTATCGGCCGATTCTTCATACAAATTAGAACCGGGCCCAACTATCGGCTAACTAAAACTCGGTGTGGTCTGCGCCCAGGCTGATAGAGATCAAACATGCTTATAATATGTGAATGATCGATGATAATGTACTGATGTAATATACATTGTGTTGTTGTAGCTTATTACACAAACTAAGAATTGTATAATTTGGATATATTCGTATTACCTACCTATGTTCGTTCGTTTCAGCCGAATGACGTCCACTGCTGGACTAAGGCCACCTCCAAGGTTTTCCACAATGAACGGCCATGCGCTTTAATTTTTTTCTTTAAATTACCTATGACCTATTAGTAACTTTAATAAAATTAATTACAGGACAAAATACGTTCAAATTGAAGTTCGCTCCTTCGCCGAAAAAGTAATTATGATTAATCAGCGTACACAAACAAATTAATCACTTTTTATAATCATTTTTGAACAGTCATTAAATCTGTTTAATGACACGGCTTAACTTAAGAAAAGCGAATCTGCTATTTGATGTACCTAGTTTAAGTAGGTACCTATGAAAATTACTTTTATTAATGTTATAAACTAGCTTTTATCCGCGGCTTTATCTGTTTATCCGATAATTAAGGAATCAATTAAAATCTGGATTTTAAAAATTTCATCAAAATCAGCACAGTGGTTTAAGCGTGAAAATGTTAGTTACATTTTATGCGAAAACTACTCAACTAATTCGGATGAAACTCCACAGTATTAGTAACGGCATTTTAAAATATTTAGGCTGTAATTTATAGAGATATTGAGTTATACTTAGTTTACTTTATTTTATTAAGAGTTAAACTGAATTTCACGCGGGCAAGGTCGCGGACAAAAGCAAGAGCACGAAATAATATGACATGGAATGTTTCTTCCGACTTCACATTAAAGCACAGTGTATGAAGAAAGCTCTATGAATAATATCCTAGTGGAAATGAAGAGCTTTAAGTCGTGCGTGAAGGATTGCAAAGTTGTCGGGAACAACGCTCTGTGAGGACGGTTTTATTCGCAAATGGTGGGAGTTTATATGAGCTTTGTCTTTGATATAAAATGTTAATATTGCATCTTAGAAGTTTTAATGTACTGGGTGTCAATACCTGCAGGTTAGCAGAATTTTTAACAGAGTTAAAATGACGCTTTTTAGTTTAGTGAGGAATATATACAGAAAATTCATTATTATGTCTTTGAAATTTTGTAATTACTTTTCTATTTGATTCTTCTTATATACCTACCTAGATTAAATCACCGATTCAAACTAGCTAGAAGACAGAGTGAGTTAAACCTTTTCTCTAATCATTTGAAAACATTAACTCCCATACTAATAAAAGTTACAAACTCATTGTATAGTAGTTTAAAGTGACATTTCCATACTAAACTTCACTTTAAACAAGTGTTCAACGAGTGAATAACTTTTACTAGTAAGGGGGTAAATCAACTGCAGCTGCTTTCAAAAAGTCTTATGAACGTAGCTAACAATAAAGTCGTTTATCAATATCAATAACTCGACTCTACCAAACTCAAACTCTCATAGATCCCATAAAACCCGCACCTGACGTTCCAAACGATCACGTTCCAGCTCCACAGCAAACAAGCGCCGATCCGTCAGCAAAAACGCTGACTTTATTCAGGAGCGTCGCCAACTATAAATAAGGCCCGCGGAAAATTATATCATCGTGTAAGTGTGATGCTCAGATCGTGCGTGAAGGATTGTCGACGTGACGGGCGGCGGCGGAGCGTTTTACGCCGCCATTAAAGCCGAACAAAACGCCCAGTTCGCTGACAATAAAACAGCCGAATTCCCTTCGGCCGTATTTTCAAATGGCCCGAACTCCCTTGGAATGTTTGTTTTGAGATATTTAGAAGCCCTCCATGTTTGCCGACTTATGTTACGGAAAGGAAGCTCGCACATTCTGTAGGTAGGTAAACAGTCCACGTAAATATTGTCCGTGATATTAATCGGGCAATCGTGAAGTTGAAAACATAAAAATATTGTCAAGGGTCGTTTTCTTTTGGCTTTCACCAAACTACTGGCCGTGAAATTGAGATGTAAAATATTGCCTTGCAAATATCAACTCGGCTTTTCACTACTCCGTTAGTTCCGTTACCCTCTTCATCTCTATAGAAACAGACACATCGAAATTGTTAAAAATGTATCTGTCTTCCTTTACGATGTTCGTTCATTTCTTTTATACACGACATTCTTATGAATTGATAAGGTGTTAGTAGGATTGACCCGTAGTTTGGTCTTAGAAAACTAGTATTTAGTATCATTTTTAAATAATTTATGCCTACTCGTAATAGAAACAATTTGGAGACGAGCGCCAATATACTTGCCTAGGAGTACAGAAAGTAAGCGTAAACGATTATGTTCATAATTAGGTAGATTAGGTACTTATGAGATGTTATCGACCCAAATCTGCCAATTTGCTTTGATTACCAACAAATTTCGGTATCTTCGATACCATCAATTCACAAAGAAGCCTAATCCGCGGAACTTATTAACACAATAGCGTTAATAACGATGTAATGAGGGTTCAAAATCCAATACAAAATATAGGGATTAATAGCGAGGCCACGTAGTTTAATACGTCCCGAGATCCATTGGGACAAGTTAACATGCCACACTCCACCGCCATAAAATAGAGGCGAACAGAAAGTCTACTCCCTTGGTAGTATCTTCATTGCGCAACCTCATGGTGTGTGATAATGTCAGTTATGGTTGGTCTTTTGGATTTCTTCAAAGAATATGGGTAATATGATTGAGGTTTGGTATCAAATTAGATTTTACTTAATTACTGACAGTTGAAAAAGTATTTACATCTGCGAAAGATACATTCAAGAATTTCCGGATACCAGCCGCCATTTTCTATTTTTCATTTCCATCTTACTTTTCTCGGTAAGCTCTCTTTTAATTGGACGCTAATGATGCAGATTTTTTCACACGTCGATTTTCCTTATGCTCTATCGATTCATGATCAAATGAATTTTCATCTTGAGTAATTTGGTGTGATTTGTTTATTTCAAACTTTAATGCCAAATAAAGTAAGTACATAAGGCGAACTTAATGCACTAATAAAGCATTCTCGACACGTTTACCTTTAGGTTGTTGTAATGCTGGGACTCAGTAGTTGGAGTCGTTTTTTGGTGCTTTGGAACACTTTATACACACTTCATATTCTCTTATTATTATGAATAAGTAATATAAGAGATTATTGCTGAGAATACCTACTGTTCTACCGATTTACACTGTGCTATCACGCCCAGGGCTAACCCAACCAATATATATCATTCTCTGGCTCCACCAACTTTGTAGTTGCTTGTAATTTCGGCTAGGTGTTTAGCAATGTATGCGGTATTTATGATGGAATTTATCGCCAGAATTTGAGCTGTTTTGATGCCTCGTTGTTATTGTCTGGACTGAGTTCGGGAGCAAATAACAGTATTGATGAATGCGGGCGTTTAGTTCGGAACAATACTTAAGAAGTTTAGCGCGATCAAAGTTGAGCTTTGTCCCATTTCAAAAAAGGATCGGTGGTAATCTTGTCGATATTATCACAGTGAATAGATCCTCCATTTGCTTTTGGTAAATAAGATAAGTTGCGGCTAAATGGCCTCGTGTAGTGGAGACTAAATGGCCTAACGCCTGTATTCACAAATATTGCTATGAGGTCTCACTGTGTGCGTGGATGCACAGCGTGTGTGCTTCACTTAAGCAAGCATCGTTTGTGAATACGGTCGTAAGAATGGTGAAGAAATGTTTTTGATAGTAAGAGATATTTCAAAATTATAATTTTCCGCCTTATTATAGCTCAGAATAATTATTTTTATTTATTGGAATACCAACAGCTGCTACATGATTCCTCGTCTATAACTACTTTCATGAAAACAACACAGAGAAAGGAAAACTCATAATAATCCACACCTAGAACCGGTCTATAAGTCTTGACAGGCCCCGGTTCAAAGGGCATAAGTACATGCAAAGAATAATTTATCCTAAGGGACTGCACGTACGCATTCCCTTCAAGAAGTGATACATTCAGAACGTGCGACCCAAAAATCTGTTACTTTTGTCCTCCCCACTTACCTGTGCCCTGATTTGAATGGGAATGGAAGTTTTAATGTTGTTTTGGAATGTAGGTGAATGAAACCGGGTGTTTCATTGGGTGAATATTTATTGGCTCTTGAGTAAGGATGAGGTATTTTTAGTGTCATTTTTTGTGAGATAAGACGAAGAGAATACAGTAAAGTCATAATATAGTAAAAGGAATGACTGACCATGAAAGATGAAAGCGAATATACAAGGGCTCTATCAAAATACCTAGTACACATTTTGCGTAGGACGTCTGTTGTGAGTAATTTACAAGACCGCACAATAACTGTCATGTTACTAATTGACTTATTTATTCCAACGCAGTTGTCATATAATTTTCAGTGTGTGGTCTTCAAAACGTCTTATTCGAAAAAGCCCTTGAAGTAGGAGCAGCGATAAAAGAATTAGATACATAAATTTAAAACATAATATCATATTTAGTCAATAAGGTCGCATGAAACGGCAATATCGAAACATCCATAAATCCGTCTCATACATCCATAGACTTTTCGGACCTAACGGCTTTATTTGAGCAGAATTTCTAACTGAACCAACAAATACAAAACCAATACCTAACACAAAGTAGGTAACTAAAGCTTTGTTTCAGAACTGAAAATGTTATTTCATGCTCCATATTTCCCTCCTATAAAATTTTCACTGTTAGCTTTTGGTAGTCGACGTAAAATCGAAATTGGTGAAGAAACAAACAAAATGTATTTTGGGACCGATACACGTGTTTTAGTTCTTTGTTTTTAACATGTCCTATATTAACGTATATCGATGGCTCCTACGTATAAGGGCGAAACTGCCGCTTACGCCTTTTTCCAATTATTTAAGCAATGATTTCACTTTGCTCTAATCTATAACATCAGTAAGAAAAAAAAAATTTTTTCCATTAGATACAAAATAAAATTTTAGGCAAATAGGCGTATGTGCAAAACTACGCCACGTATAAAGCCCAATCATACGATTCGTCAATCTATACAAGTAGTTGCTTACATAAACATATATTTTTTATAATCCAAATCTTAAACAAAGCCATGAAAATATTTAGCAAATTGTTTTATTTATAAATTATGACACATTATATAGTTATTTAATTTTTAACGTTAAGAGTCGCATCTCAAACTAATTTGAAAATTATAAATAACTTGAAAAAATCGAACTGCCTAAGGCATCGTGGGTTCACTTCCCGCCTTAGGCAATTCGAATTTTCAAGTTAATTATATTTCTTAAAAATATGACACATTATGTTAAAAGACCTAACTAAATCTCGAGCACAGTATATGGGCGTATTTGCGTTAAAACGTAAAACGGTACATTAAACGACTTTTTCTAACTGATTTATTATTGACTAGCTTTCCGCCCGCGGCTTCGCCCGCGTGGAATTTTGTCTGTCACAGAAAAACTTTATCGCGCGCGTCCCTGTTTCAAAAACCGGGATAAAAACTATCTTATGTTCTTTCCCGGGACTCAAACTATCTCTATGCCAAATTTCATCAAAATCGGTTGCGAGGTTTAAGCGGGAAAGCGTAACAGACAGACAGACAGACAGAATTACTTTCGCATTTATAATATTAGTTGGGATATAGCACATGATAACAATTAAAATAATTACATGCATAAATAAAGAGAGTAATCGCTTAAAATATTACATTTACGTTGTCATTTAAGTCTCTTTACGTTTAACAATATACATGAAATTATAGAAATATGCCGACGTAAAAGGGCAATGCGTAAAATCTCAAAATATATAAGAAAAATATAAAAATTGATAACAGCAATAGCAAAAGCATTACATGTTAAGGCTAAATGTGAAATTTCATTAAATTCGTTTTAGTAGGTCAGAAGATATGACCCAAAAATATGGTTCTGGCCACTAAAATGGCTCTCCTGTAAAATTTACTTTTTTCACTTACGCCAGTATACGTAGGAGCCATCGATATTTACACGTGGAAGGCTATTTTAACCGCCCATTTAACGAAGAACTCGTCTTTATATGAGACAGTATTTAGTAGAGAGATCAAGTTACATTATAGTATAAACTACATAACGGGTAGAATTTTAACCTAGATTTGTTGACAAGCAATGTAACCTGATGTGACGTCATGGTATGATGTTATGTTATTATTTATTTTACGCAATGTTTTACGACGAGCGTATATTATTATGGTTGCTTAGTTTATACGCGTATCTAGTAAAAAGTATCAGAAAAATCCTTCCAATAGTATTACATGAAGGTGTGAAAAACATCCATTCATTATAACATACTTTCAGTTTATGATACTTCTTTAAGGTAGGTACTCGTACATGTACCTACTACATGTAGTACGAGTAGGTGAGGTTCCTTTAAACAGAAACCATTGTCAAGTAACATCTCTACGTAGACAATTGATGACCCCATAACAGTCCACATAGAAAACATTATCTAAGTTATCATTGCCTTTAGCATCCCGTCCTTCATCACAAGAGCTGTTTTCAACGATTTTGTTAACATCACGATTCAACGCTCGTCTGAATAGTGCGTGGATACAAAGCGATAATATTACCCACGTCAAAACATGACACTGCCGAGTGTCTTTTAGGCTTCTTGTACACGGTAAGAAAAGTCAGTTTTTTACCGTGGGAGAGCCATGCTTCGGCACGAATGGGCCGGCTCGACCGGAGTGATACCACGGCCTCACAGAAAACCGGCGTGAAGCAGCACTTGTGTTGTGTTTCGCCGAGTGAGTGAGGGTACCGGAGGCCCAACCCCCCCCCCCCCCTCCCCACCTCCTAATGATAGCGCAGTTAAAAACTATTTTACCCCAGGAGGGTACCAGCTGCGTTAGCGTTGGAGAATCCCTCCCTGGACATCCATGCTCAGGACACAACACACCTGAGCGTGGATGCCCAGGCCGCCCCTCGTACTCTGGGGAGGGCAAAACCGCGCTCAACACCTGGGGCAAGAGCAAATTTACCATGGCACCCCCTGCCACGCTGGCCGTGGACTTTTGCAATATCAGGGGCTTACACTCTAACCTCAATGCTGTTCACCACCACCTTGAGACAGCAAAGCCGGCCTTGCTTTTCTTAACCGAGACTCAGATATCGTCTCCTGCGGACACATCTTATCTCTCCTACCCTGGGTATAAACTGGAACATGCCTTTGTGCCTAGGGCCGGGGTGTGCGTGTACGTAGGGGGCAATATCAGTTCTCGACGCCTCAGCCACCTCGAAAGCAGGGACCTCTCCACCTTATGGCTCCGCGTAGACAGCGATGACCACCCCCGCGTCTACGCCTGCCTCTATAGGTCCCATAGCGGTGATGCCGAAACTGACCGACTCATTGAGCACGTCCAAATGGCTGCAGAATCAGTGCAGCAGCAGATCCCCTCTGCAGAGATCGTGATACTTGGCGATTTCAACGCCCATCACACCGAATGGCTCGGATCGAGCAAAACCGATCATGCAGGGAGATCTGTTCACGACTTCGCCTTCGCATATGGCTTGACACAACTGGTTACTACGCCCACGCGAATCCCAGATGTAGAGAGCCAAGAACCTTCACTGTTAGACCTTCTGCTGACTTCCCATCCGGATGGCTATCAGCTATCCGTTGGCGCCCCTCTGGGCTCCTCGGACCATTGCCTTATCCGGAGTACGGTGCCACTCACGTGCTCGCCGCGACCACGAGTTGCATGCAGTCGCCGCGTGTGGCACTACAGGTCAGCAGACTGGGATGAGATGCGGTCCTTCTTCGCATCTTACCCCTGGAGGCAGGTTTGCTTCACGCAGGATGATCCCAGCATCGTTGCTGATCTTGTTGCTGATGTGGTGCTGCAGGGTATGGAACTTTTCATACCGTCTTCTGTTGTTCCCATTGGTGGCAAATCTCAGCCTTGGTTTAGTCAATCCTGCAAAAAGGTTTTACGCCGGAAGCAGGAATCCTACCAAGCCTGGGCAAATGCAGCGAGGCTACGGGATGAAAACACCAGCGCATTAAAAAAGGAGTTTAACTTTGCCTCTAGGTCTTTCAAAAGAGTCATTGCAAGGGCGAAGTCGGAGCACATTGGTAGAATTGGTGGGAAGCTAGAGCGTCTTCCTTCTGGAACTCGTGCGTTCTGGTCTCTTGCCAAAGCTATCCAAGGAAATTTCTGCACGCCATCATTTCCACCCCTGCACATGGGAAACGGTTCGTTGGCCCACGATGCAAAGGAGAAAGCCGATCTTCTGGGCAAACTCTTTGCGTCCAACTCGACACTGGATGACGGGGGACATGAGCCACCGATTATACCAAGGTGTGAGAGCTGTATGCCGGATATCCGGTTCCACCAAAGCTCAGTACGCCTGGCTCTATTTTCCCTGGATATCCATAAGTCGAGTGGGCCCGATGGAATCCCTCCTATCGTGCTGAGGACGTGCGCTCCAGAGTTAGCACCGGTTTTAACGCGCCTTTTTCGGCTCTCCTACCTCTCTGGCATAGTCCCGACCTCATGGAGAACAGCTTTGGTGCACCCGATCCCTAAAAAAGGTGACCGCTCAAATCCGTCCAACTATAGGCCGATAGCAATCACCTCCTTGTTCTCGAAGATAATGGAATCCATTATCAACAGCCAGCTCCTTCGGTACCTAGAGGCCCACCAGTTGCTAAGTGACCGACAGTACGGTTTCCGTGGAGGTCGCTCGGCTGGTGATCTTCTGGTCTACTTGACACATTGTTGGGCACAGGCGATCGAGACTAAGGGGGAAGCATTGGCGGTCAGTTTGGATATGGCGAAGGCCTTCGATCGGGTTTGGCACAAAGCGCTTCTTTCGAAGCTCCCTTCCTATGGGCTTCCCGAGAAATTATGCGGATGGGTCGCCAGCTTTTTAGCAGACAGAAGCATTAAGGTCGTTGTCGACAGCAAATGCTCAGACTCTATGTCTGTGAATGCTGGTGTCCCCCAAGGCTGTGTGCTATCGCCTACGCTCTTCCTTCTGCATATCAATGATATGCTGCAAATTAGCGGCATTCATTGCTATGCGGACGACAGCACGGTTGATGCCGCTTATACCGGCCGCGCAAATATCTCTCGGGAGAACGTCATTGAGAGCCGTAACAAACTTGTGTCCGACATTGAAACCTCCTTGAAGGAGGTCTCAGACTGGGGTCGACGCAATTTGGTCCAATTTAACCCTACAAAGACACAAGTTTGCGCGTTCACCGCCAAAAAGTTGCCGTTTGTCGTATCCCGCTGTTTCGAGAGCACTCCCCTAACTGCCTCAGCCAATATCGGAATCCTTGGTGTCGACATATCGAGCGAAGTCCAGTTCCGTGGTCATTTAGAGGGTAAGGCTAAATTAGCCTCGAAGAAGCTTGGTGTGCTCAATAGATCGAGACGGTATTTCACTCCAGCACATCGTCTGCAACTTTACAAGGCGCAGGTTCGGCCTCATATGGAATACTGTTCTCATCTTTGGGCAGGTGCGCCCCAGTACCAGCTTCTCCCTCTGGACCGCATTGAACGGAGAGCAGCTCGAATCGTTGACTGCCAGGACATTTCGGATCGGCTTGACCCCTTGGCGCTGCGTAGAGATGTATCCTCACTGTGCATATTCTATCGCATGTATCACGGGGAGTGCTCCGAAGAATTATCCGGACTTATTCCTGCCGCCACTTTTCGCCACCGATCTACCCGACAGCACTTCCACCCCCATCACTTAGATGGTTGGCAGTCCACAACAGTACGTTTCTCTAGAAACTTTCTGCCCCGTACAACCAAACTGTGGAATGGACTGTCGTCTGCGGTGTTTCCGGACGGATACGACCTGCAAGCTTTCAAGAGGAGAGCGTATCTTTACCTTAAAGGCCGGCAACGCACCTGTAACGCCCCTGGGTCTGCGGGTGTCTATGGGCGACGGTAATCACTTACCATCAGGTGATCCGTGTGCTCGTTTGCCTCCTATCACATAAAAAAAAAAAAAAAAAAAAAAAGTCACCGGGCTTATGCGAGAATTCGTGCCGTTTATACACGAACCGTGCACGTTGCTCCGGCGCTGACCAATAAACAATTGCGGACGCGCATTGTGTTATAAATTTTACGTAGCTAGGTCCGACGAAATTTTTGTCTTGTCTGCCATAGACACGGTGAAATTTCTTAGCGTGTACAAGAAGCCTTATTGTATCAGTAAAATATCCCGACTGAAATTGAAATGCTGAACGGAATGACCGTTTTGAAGCTGTGACGTCGACGATGTGACGTCCATTGTTCTTTTTCAATGGGGTGATGTGAATGGAGACTTTAAATAGGGAAATGTCAGTAAATTGGAAATTAAAACTGGGTCGATATGAAAAATTGGGAGTTACAAAGAACTTTTGTTATTTCTTTGAAAAGAGTTAAAATCTTTAAAATAAATGACAATAGTAATGGAAGTGTAGGATTAAACAGCTGTGAGTGAAAAGTTCAAAATAATGCTGTGAGTTCTTAAAATCTACTGTATTTTTTCCCCATTCCGATTAAAATTGTGTCTTTAACTGTCGTAGGTCATCAAGTTAGCTAGCCATCACAAACACTATTTAATGACAATAAAATACGACATGGATTAAAAAAAATCGTGATATAAAATCGAGTTCACATTATATTATGATTATGCAAAACTGCTGATGCAGACAAAAATGCAGACACTAAACTTTAGTACTAGAGTTTTGCGACTAAAAATTTTACGACACGTCGTGTTTCTATAACGGAATCCTGTTCAGTTATACAGGGTTTCTCAATGTGGGGTAAGCGAACCCCCATGGGAAAAAATTTACGTAATGGTGCTAAACTAAATAATTTCCAAATTTACTCTTAAAATTGACATTTGCAACAAGAAACAGTGTTTGTTTCTTCACATCAATATTAAAATGACATTTTCTTTGGCAATTTATTGAAATTAAAACCTAATTTTTTTCAATACTCAATTTTAATGTTTTGTTTGGGGGGAGGGGGATTTTAATTATCTAATTTTAAAGGGTTCTCTGTCACCTGGAAACTACATATAACAGGGGTTCGTGGAGCCGAAAGTTTGAGAAACCCTGAGTTATAAAATTCAGTGCGCGTGCACCCGACACGACTTTTACTGAAAAGCTCACTATAAAAGGAAAAAAATTGCATACGAAACATAATCCGCTTTGACTCCTGATGTTACTTTATACGGGAAAATGCTGCGTCATTTCAATATGTCGAAGATTATTCACTATGAGTTACTGCAGATTAATGAATGAATGATTTTTGTTTATGTGAGAGGAAACTTCTTCTAGGTTAACTTTATTATATCTAACCTTATACTAGTAATTTAGCGACAGATGGGTCAAGTCCCAAATTAAAAATATTTTCGTCGATAAAATTATCCATAGAAATAGAACACGCCCTTACTATGGATTGCGAATGCTATGGAACAATTTTTATGAAATTTTAATACGTATTACTGCTTTGTATAAAAATATCTTTACTTAATAAAGTACTAGAGTATTGATTTCAGCTTTCCTTTTATCCTCTAAGTATATTAAAAGAAGGTTTTCCTTTCCCAATACTGAAGTTTCCGAAATTTTCGTGAATTGGAATCCGGAATACTTGGCTCTCACAGTTCATTATCTTCAATTGTGCTCCAATTTCAATTAACTTCTAATTAGATCTTACAATTAGTTTAACACGAATTCTTTTGTGGTTTAATAGTTAGGTCACGAATCTTCAGTTAAGTAAAATGTTTTTGGAGTTGGTTTTAACTAGGCTAGTCTAATAAGCTGAGTGGGAGTTAATCTTTTTGGCTAAAAACCTTCTATTTTTACAGTTTTTTTTTGCATTCGCATACTTTATTTAGAAAAAGTGTTTTTTTTTTAATAACTCTTCAAGTAAAAGCAAATAGAGACACAATAGAAATCAATAATTGTATACCGGGGTCTCATGCGGTTCTTGTGCTTCATCCAGTGTCTAAGTAGCTCAGTTAGAAGAGCAGTCGCCCGGCAAGGTCGTGGGTTCGAGTCCCGCCTTAGGCAGTTCGATTTTTTCAAGTTCTTTAAATTAAATTTAAAATTTAGTTTGAGAAGCGACTCAATTCGCTAATAAAAATAACGATTTGCGTATTGAGTACGCAAATAATGGAAAATAGGCAAATAAATCACAAGTATTTTAATTGCAGAACCGGAAAATGCGAAAACTCGTTGCCTTTATTAAAAAACAAACCTCAAACGGTTAACAACGTTCTAAATAAAGAAACGTTCATCCAATTTGGACGTGTTGTTGATATTTCCTTGGAGGGAGAGAAGCAATTCCATGGAAATTAAATCATAAAGGCAAATAGTCCGGATCACGTCATACTGTCCGTTCCATGCCCATGAATTTTGAAATGAATTTGCAAAGAGTTATTTTTATTGGTGCCCTATAATTGCGTGAACGAATTTGAATGTTTTAAAACGACTGAACGTTATAATATGAATATTTATTAATGGGACTAAGCTTTGACCCACCGCTTCACCAGCGTGAAATTTTGTCTGTCAAATAAAAAAAATATCGCCCGCGTCCCTGTTTAAAAAACCGGGAGAAAGACTATCTTATGACCTTTCTCGGGACTTAAACTATCTTTTTACCAAATTTCATAAAAATCGTTCTTATGTAATTCAATAGTTTATATGTAAAAGACAGACAGAGTTATTTTCACAATTTTAATATTAGAATTGGCATGAACATACCTACATACCTTATGTGTGAAAATTAAGTATGAGTAATAATGTCAACAGTTCAAGACAAGTAGCTGTAAAGTATTGCACGTTTATAGATACATTTTGCTACTAAACTGCATTTAATCTATCGACTTTGCATTGTAAAGACAGCAGTTAAAGAATAATTTACGTACCCCGCCCGTACGACTATGCCAGCAACGCCCCTAAAGTTCAGAAATACATTACAAACGTATAGTTATTAACTGTTCGCATTAAGTTGGCAACTATGCGCGAAAACGTTAGAACAACAACGTTTCAAGTGAACTTACTGCAGCTTGATAAGCACCTATTTTCACGTTCTCTGAATTGTTTTGTGTTGAAACATCTTTTAATTATTTACGTGGGATATAATAGGTTAAAACAGTTTGAATTTAAACTAATTTCAAATTTAAATTACAGCTTTGGAAACTTCCAAAGCTATAATTTAGATTTTTATGAATAATCAAGTAAATAAATCGACACCCAATATGATTATCATTTTAACTTAATTTACACGTTTCTACAACTTTATGAAGTGAACTAGACTTATCTGTTGAAAGTGTATGTAGAAACGTGTAACTTAAGTTACAAATTATTATTCATATTCTGTCTTATCATGGAAGCAATAAACTTATTGAGTATTGACTTGCTTTTAAGCACGTCGTTTCGTCTGAAAAAACACCAAATCCACACAAAAACAGTCATAATGACCCGTCACTAAATTAGCCGGAAGAGTGTTTACCCTGATGACTTACTCCTCTTTCTAAGTTAATACAGATTTGTTGGCGATTCGTATTCACGCTGCGACACTTTATTTGGCCTCCACCTATTGTGATTTAGGCAAAGCAATGTCACGTAGAGTATTAATGCTCTTCATCAGTATCTGGTCGGCCGGGCTATACACAAACACATAGGCTGAGTTGCACCACCTAACTTGGACCGTAACTATAACGATAACTGGTGTTTTTTGTATGGAGTTTGACATATTTTTGACGTTTGTCAAAGTTAAAATAAGATGGTGCAACCCAGCCATAGTGTACAGCGAGATATATGGGATACGGATTATCGCAAGGAAATAGGGAAGACACTTTTGGAGGGAAAACTTCGCGATACCAGAGCACATCGATAAGCCAGTACTAACACACCTACTCGATTATACTTTCAAATGAACTGCAAGACATAAAACGAATTGATACGGATCCGAGTGTCGCGTCAAATCAGGCTGTAGAGTTAAATAAATTGATTTGACTTCAAAAAAATGGATACATCGACTTGGTTTTTAGGGTTCTTTGGCACAAGCTTCAAGTAGCTTTTTCTAATTCGATGTATTTGGTTTCATGTAGTTTTTTAAAGTTGAGATATTAATGAAATATTTAAAATGGGTAGTTCACACTGAAAAAAAAAATGGTTTGGTTACTGCTTACACAAAAAAGTTATAGGTTAACATTCAATTCAAGTAACCAAACATTTATTTTCCAGTGCAGGAAATTTGTATTCGAATCTTTTGTTTTCACTGTCAAATTGATCAAATGCAGTAATAATTAGGGGATTTGTTCAACTGGAAGCTTCCACTTCAGTACGCCCTTTGGACGACTTTGATTATTTTTCGGCGATTTAAAACGAAAATTTCAATCAAATATTTGTAACTGAGAAAAGTTAATTCGGCGTAAAGATGCCTTTCATTCGGGATTGTTGGGTCGAGTTGGGAGATTAAAAACAAGGAATCCGTTGAGGTTAGAAGGGACACGTAATTTGTTATTCGCGTGCTGCATTATGTTGGATGTTGACAATACAATGTTATGTAGACCGCTTCTGTTCGGGTCACATACTCGTATCTGCCGCTTGTTTCGGCGGGAACTGGCGTTACAATGTTTTTTGTGCTTTGCTGTTCACGCATTTGGGTTCATGTTTGGTCTTGTTAATAGTTTTAATTTTGTTTTATACATCCAACGAATTATTGTAGCCCTTATTTACATTGAATGCAGTTATAACTTAGGCTTGGTATGAGACTTAATAATGTTGCGTTTCAATAAAACTAATTTTTAACGTGCCTGCAAAAAGTATCTAAACGTTTTGTTTTATATTAATTTGTCACCAAAAAGCTTTATTAATGTGTGAAAAAAAAGCAAAAATTCTATAATACTTTTCAACAAACAATGACTAAACAGGCACATCAAACGAAATGCTACGAACCGTGTATTAAGATACAGTTTTAAATCCCTTGAAGGCTTTTATCATGTTGATATGTTAAACTCCGTATTTTGGTTTTTATTTAACGTAAATGAGATTACATTCACAGAATAACATGCTTATCATACTTAACTGTTAATGAGTGTGACCTTTCAATGTTTGAATTTACTAATTTATTATGAGCTCTTCACTTATACGACCCCAATTAAGAATAACGAGCTATTGGAAAGGTCCATAAAACGCGCCGTGTAATTAGCATCCGATTGTATTTAACGCAATTTCAACGTTTAAACCTGCGAAAAGCTAGCGAGTCATACCTACGGACACAGTGTGGAGAGATCAGTATGTCAACACATTAGAGACAAATTAGGGCTTTTGATCGAGCGAAAGGTCTGATAATTATTATTATTATTGACACTGTTGTTTACCCACTATTTATTTGACATTTAATTGACATTAACTCTATTTGTATTAATTTATTTATTTGGACATGATTTGTATTTCTTTCTTATTGATACTGCAATTGATTATTATTAATAAGAAAATGTATTGAAAATTAGACATGTAATGAACATTAAAATTCTTAATCTTATTCTTTTTCTGCAAGAAATCACTGAGAACGTATCGGAGAGTGTTTAATCATTTCATGCAATTTCATTTAATGCAATTTCACGTTTAAACCTAGCTAGCTAGCGAGCGAGCCATACCTACAGACACAGTGTAAAGAGAACAGTATGTCAACACATTAGAGACAAATTGGGCTTTTGACCGAGCGAAAGGTCCGCTAGACATCACTGAGATCGTATCGGAGAGTGTTTGATTCATTTAACGCAATTTCAATGTTTAAACCTGCGAAAAGCTTGCGAACTATACCTACGGACCCAGTGTGGAGAGATCAGTATGTCAATACATTAGAGACAAATAGGGCTTTTGTTGACCAAGCGAAAAGTACGCAAGAAATCACTGAGATCGTATTGGAGATTGTTTGATTCACTTAACGCAGTTTCAACGTTTAAACCTGCGAAAAGCTAGCGAGCCATACTTACGGACACAGTGTGGAGAGATCAGTATGTCAATACATTAGAGACAAATAGGGCTTTAGACCGAGCCAAAGGTCCGTCACTGAGATCGTATTGGAGATTGTTTGATTCATTTAACGCAATTTCAACGTTTAAACCTGCGAAAAGCTTGCGAACTATACCTACAGACATAGTAAAAAGAGAACAGTATTTTAACACAATAGAGGCGAGCTATACCTACAAACACAGTGTAAAGAGATCAATCAGTCAACACAATAGAGACAAATAGGGCTTTTGACCGAGCGAAAGGTCCGTAAAATCACTGAGGGCATATCGCACTTATTGATGATTCTCGAAATCCTAGCGATTTATCGTGCTACTTTATACAGATAGAAACGTATGTACCTGGACCAATATTTGTAAGAAGTTGACTAGCAAGTAAAATAGTGATACACTTTATTATTTCGTGGAAAAACTATTTCTTAAGATAGTCTAAATTATTTTAAGAGTCCCAGCACCTATAATGTATTTAATACTTATGTGATAATAGCAAAAGCAATAAGATAAGTAATGTTGGTATAAAGGTCGTTACGTATTGCTCTACAAAAACTACGAAAATATCCATGAACAAATTCGTTCCTGCTTTCATTCCCTTGAAACGTAAACTAACGTCAAACTTTCGACTGTGAAGCAATAAAATATTCGCGTGCATAATTCACACTTCCGTCGACATCCCTGAATAACATACTAAGCTGGCTGCACTCGCTGCTCTCTGCTATATCGAATGAGTTTCGCCAAATTAATGTCCTACAGCAGGGGTAGCAAACCTTTAATGTGCCATTTTTCTAAAAAAAAAGAGATGAGCTATCACAATATTGCAAAATAAAAACTTTATTTGCTACATAAAAGAAACTTTCGTTCGTAAGATATTTACTTCGCGACCCGTATTTGGGTAGTTCCCGCGACATTCACCAGATGGTCGTCCACCTAGTGAGATACCTGCCCACACTTCGACTTCCAGTTCAGTAGGACCGATCGTTGTGGAAACCTTTGGGGAGGCCTTTGTCCAGCAGTGGTTGGTGTCCCAAAATATTGTGCCCTTGGTTCGCCATCCCTGTCCTATACCATTACGACCTCAACGACCTCAACAACCTTGGTGAACTTACCGTAAAGAGCGATAGAGTTGAAAATCGCGCAGCTGAGGCGGTCCCCTCCTTTTGCATACCCATAAGTTATGTGGTATTGATGGTGTTCTTATTGCTTTTAGCTTTAAGGTTGAAATGGGATAATAAATCTGATCCGAGCCAAACTGCCGACGCGGAGTATCTTGACGGCCTTTTTTGAGAGTTTGCGGCTTTACTTAAATGAATAGGGCTCAAACTTTTGTGAGGATACTAATGACCACTCTAATTAACATTTTGAGAGCAGTACCGAGTTGTGTATAGTTAGTTTACAGTTTTCGGGCTCTTGATTTCGGTTCATTTGATTCGAAATGAACATTAACGAATAATTCTGAAATGTATTGTTAAGTTTACAGTTAGTGTGCTTTAGTCATGGAAAATAAGGTTTACAAAACGTTATTTCAAGTGTAATACACCTCCATGCTTGTTCGCGTACCGCAATTTGTAATCTAACTGCTCTTCTAAGTTCGAATCCCGTAAGGAGCTAATCTAATATTTGATAGGCATTAAATACTTTTTACCCCTAAACACAAGTAGCTTTTAGAACGATTGAATTTAAGCAATCTGATCAATAATTTTAAGCCATTTTATTTATCAACCAGAAAGAGGTTTTTAAAAACAAGATAATTTTCATTATTTTAGTACGTTTACTAGTCATCTACCTAATTGGTTTAGATTAAACTCAACTAAATTAGGACTAAGGTATTGGTACACGTATCTAAATACATTTGCAATCTAATTAAATGAAAATTTAATCATGAGATCTTATTGCATAGTTTCACAATTCCAATTACAATGCACGGATACAACCCCTTTGAATCATAATGGGGATATACACTGGATCTGGCACGCGCTTAAATTCACTGAAATTAGAACAATATTACTAGCGCAATCGCGTCTACGAGATTCGGAACTACCCAGTTGCGTCAAGTGGGTTCATGGTTCAAAATTTGCACCTTAATGCAACGAGTTAAGAATGTGCATTCTGCAACAAGCATCTAGAACAATCTCTGAAGTTTGATAGAATTAAAGTAAACAAACTGTTACGGCCCATACGATGCAAGTTCAGTCTTGGGGCTTGGCAGAAGTTTCAGCAAGTGCTTTGTTAATTTTTAAGTCGGGCTCTTGATATTGGGGAATATTTTAGTAGGAGGTACAAAGTTGTCTAGTTAGTTAAACAAAGACAATTTACTATCAATGTAATTATTTGAGAGTTACTTGACACTGCTTGAAATACTTAAACTCCGTTATTGTCCCTAAATAGAATGTTTGAATTATACCTATTGGAAATATTTATAAGATTTTAAACTTTCGCGTTCAAACGAAACGAAACGTCAAGCCGTGAGTACCTACATTTAGTAACTCATATAAAAAAATTTCGTGTTGAGACCCTTGTTTCTCTACATAATGGAAATTTTATTCCTCACTATTTGATGAAATACGATTATGTAATAGGGATGTTTCCTGGTTAAAAAAGCAAGAGTTTTAATTAGTCGGTCAGATAGCTTATCAAAAAATACACGACACCTATTTTTCACTTTTTAAAACTAATGAAAATTTAAAAAGTTAAAGCGTGCCAAAGTTCTAAAGAAAAGGCCCGTGACGTCCGTGAGTGCGTAAAAGTGCTGTACTTTGTGACGTCGCGCGGAACTTCAACGCATTATAACTTTGTAAATATTTGTTTGATTGACAAATAAAAATATACGTGTCCAATTTTTTTTTTAATAAAATGGACGGACTAAAAAAATTTTTTTAGGAAACTAGCCTATTAATGGGTGAAATAAGAATCCTTAAATGTCACTATTGCCTTTAAGATTCTATATTTAATAAGAATCTAAAGTAAGATAATTGTAAGTTTAGATACGAAATGATCACTGATTTTATCTGGGGGCACGGCAGTGCCCCCGCCAAGTCGAGCGCGAAGCAAACACTGCCGTACCATCCTTTACTGGAACCATTTCGCCGCATTTTCAGGCCCCTATTTGAGAACCTCTGGATAAGACCAGAACACAGAAATTTTCGACATCTAGTAAGCTATAATCACATACTCAAAATCCAAAATTTCAAGTCTGTAGGTCATTTAGTTCCGAAGTTAAGCGAAAGCAAAGTTTCGCATTTACGACACTCACTCACTCACTCACTCACTGATGATCATCAAAATAGAACTAGTACTTCCCATAAACTCAGAGAGCTGAAATTTGGTACAGAGTTAGGGTTTAATGTCCACATAAAGGGAAAACTATAAAAACTAGGAAAATCGAAGATCTGGAGTAACACCACATTCATAATCAATACTACTCCGGCACCGTGGTGTTCGCCTCTATCGCTCACCGCTAGATGGCGCTGGCACTAGCAAGCGGTGTCTAGATTTTTTTCCTTTCTAGAGAAAGTCGTCGATTAAGTTGAATGTTGTGTTATTTGCATTTCGTTGATTTCGTTTATTATATTGTAAGGTTCGCTAAGGTTATGTTATTAAAACAATACTGATTCGTTGTCCATTTTAAAGGTCGTTGAGTTTATTTATTGTGTTTAATATCGTAAAAAAATGTCGATAAAACGACGACGTTAAATAATTTTGCCACGTTCTACAAAAAGAAGTGAAATCCCACCAAAAACATTCTGTAAAAAACTAGCCAAGTCTCGATGGAGCTGCTTGTTTATCTCTAAAAAGTAATGAAATCTAGACAAAGTCGTGCCAAGTCTATGGTTCCTTACTGCGATTTCTTTATTATTATAGTTAATGTTGTGTGACTTGGCCGTTGAACAATCTTTATTAAGATAATCATACATAAGTATTATAAATACGCAGCTTTACTAAACCTACAATTGACTGGTTATTGTTGAATCAACGTTTTCCAAGTGGCAATTTTCCATCGTCAATGGGTAGCGGTTCTGGCGACAGATTGGTGCAATGGTGTCATGGAGCACCTGGTTTTGTCACCCTTCAACGGCCAAGTCACACAACATTAACTATAATAATAAAGAAATCGCAGTAAGGAACCATAGACTTGGCACGACTTTGTCTAGATTTCATTACTTTTTAGAGATAAACAAGCAGCTCCATCGAGACTTGGCTAGTTTTTTACAGAATGTTTTTGGTGGGATTCATCTTTACACGCTGGGACAAGTCCAAAACTTGTAATGGTCTATTAACTTTCAAAACAAATGTCTTAATTTTACAAAACAATTTCGTCGAAAATGCTAAACAATCATCGTGATTGCCTTCATTAACCGACAAAGACTAGACAAACGACCTAAAACATCTTTCAAAATATATCATAAATCCGAGACGGAGAATTAACTTATTAGGAGACCGCTTGAGCGGTTCAAGATTACACCGTTTTAGATGCAGACGTACCTCTTCGGTAAGTTTGAAAAACTCAATAGGTTCATTTATCAAAAGACATGATTTATGACTTGAAACTCTTTCAGTAAATACAAATGAGGGAAGCAGGGCTGGGCCAGAGCCAAAGTGAAGCCTGATTAATGATTTTAGAGTCACGCAGGAATGTTTCGGAAAAATAAACTCAAAAGTTTTACGGCCAAGACTAAATTGCGTTTGTTTTGCGATGTCGAACAAACGAATATTTTGGCAGATGTCAAACTTTAAAAAATGATATTTTTTTTGAATGAACAGCAAAATTTATCCTGAATACCTACCTACTACCTAAAGCACCCCAATTGGTCTTAATAATGAATCATTATTACGCAATACTTTAAGTCCTAGAAGTGTTAGAATAAAATGAAATTAAATCAATAATATAAACAATTTATATTATTTGACTGAAAGAAAATTATATGAAAGTTGTAAGAAAGTTTTTTACAGACATGCAGGTCACCTTCGATTTCTTTTACAAAACTTTGATCATCGAATTGGCCATCATAAGTAGGTACTTGAAAGACGTTTTGCTAATTTCCGTTCTTTTCTAGAAAATGACAAGTTTGAACGATCTGCAGCGTATGTGAAACTTTTGGTTTGGAGTTTCTCGTTGAAACATTAGTTAGTTGTCCAGTTATACATCTATCGTGAAAGAATTTCTTGTCTTTGTAGACATTGTCGACAAAAAAATTATCGATAGTTTTGTCTATTTCGTACCTTTAAATTAAACGTTGTTTTAGTCATCCTTTGATTCGTATCATGCTTTTTAGTTTGACATTGTATTTTTTTCACATTTAATTATACCAGGCCGGTTCATCTCCGCGAGTTTACATCGAAAACAAAACACGCACGATGGCCCACCTACAGGATACTATTCGACAAGACCTCACATACGAGCGAACATTGACTCACGCACGCGTATTCTTGTGTATGATGGAAAAAAATAAAGAAAATGGTGTACTAAATACTGTGCAGTATTTAACTGCCTAAATAATAATAAAAACACAGAATGTACTTTTTTAAGTTGCCTCAAGACACTGAGAGGTAAATAAGTAGTTAATATTATTCATGTTAATTCATACTAAATCATGTATTTCCTCCGCCATTTTCCGCAGTTTGGCACCTCACGTCACATCATTTTACCGAAGTCAGCCCTATAGCTTCGGCGCAGTGCCGATCACTGACGTTTGTCAACAAAATGGTGCTTGACTCTTAAGACAGGCTAAATTACACCATATTGTTAATGACATTGAGCATACATTTTTTAAAATACCTTCGCGAAGTAAAACTTCTGTACGTAGTACTTATTATTATTCTGTGATTATACTTACATACATTCTGTTCCATGTATTATTTTATTCCATTTTTGAATAACCAGCTAGCAACCCCGGTGTAATAATTTGTGCCTCAACAAGCGCTTTATTTTAATAAATCGAACCTACGCAACGTGATCTCTGAAGCACTTTCTTTGAATCAATGAAGTTCATTCACATTTCAAAGGTACGCGTACCTCAGGATCGAGAGTCAAATTCTCTTTCCACCATTTATAACCGCAGCAGAGGCGATAAAAGTCACAACTACCGACAATGCTGTTTTCACATCACTACACTGTCGATGGACGATGAATAGCCCATTTCCGGTGGCCACGGGTAGTGCCGGAAGAAGCCGGGGCTCTCGCCCTAGCCTTTTAGTGTGTCGTGTCTTCTTATCCTTGAAGAAAAGTTTTTAACGCAAACTGAACTTGAAGAAGCAATTTGCTGTTGTCTTTGTACAAAGTTGCTCTTTGACCCTATATTTTAAAACGATAAATATTCAGGATCTAAAGGACGTTTATTTTTGTCTATAAATCAGGCTATATTTTCGTAGTAATATAACGCCAAAAACACGTAGAAAATTTTTAAAAAACTTTACTCTTCCCGATACAATCTTTTCAATGGCTAAAAAACGAAACTTTTACATCGAAACGCTGCTCTGTATCTCGAATATGATCATCTATATGAAGGAAGCACTTAACAAAGTGTTCTGTTAATAACTGTCAGCAGAACTAACTTTGGAACTTGAAATACTTAGGCTTAGTCTAAACTTAGGACTTGAAATGGCAGTCTAGAGCGCCGTGAACTAACTACGGACCGTGTGAGCTTTACCTAACCTCTAGGCTGGGCTTAACTAGTGTACATTTACGACTGAGCATTTGGCAGCCAAATAAAAATCACTAAAAATACTGTTGTATGACAGTGATGTTTATTAAAAATACCAGTATTAAAATTTTTGTCGTGTCGTATTATACCTAAGTCATTTCTAAGTTATGGTTTCCTATTAAACGCTATACTCGGCGTACATATTCAGCATCAAAGGTTGCTATCGACGTCCATAGAGTCAATACGCCAACAATTTCTCCACAACAGTATATTTCTAAAGTAAGCATTGTGACGCGGCCTACGGCGTGTATAGGAGATGAAAGCCTTACTACGCTTTCCTTTTTATTATTATTACAAGCTTTTTATTACAAGCTTTATATTGACTTCACTTGTTAGTATGTGTGGGACAAATCTTGCATCTGAATTTAAGACCAGTTTTCCTCAACCGATTGAGCTGAAATTTGGTATACTTATGTAAGTACGATGACAATGCAATATTATGGTACCATTGAGCTGGTCTGATGATGGAGTCGGGAGGTGGCCATAGGAACTCCTAAACAAAACGGCGGAATCTATTCGAGTTTGGTTTCGTTGGATTTGTCTTTTAGAGCACTTTAGTGTTAGATAATGTCCAGGGTCCTGAGATTAAGATATAACTAAAAAGTGTAAAATAAAATTTTAATAAAAATAAACTTTTTTAAAAACAAGCTCTTATTCTGAATTTCGAAAGCTTGTAGCGCAAACAGAGAAAAAGAGGAATAAATGCCATGCGCGATACAAGCTTTCGAAATTCAGAATAAAAGCTTGTTTTTAAAAAAGTTTATTTTTATTATAATTTTTTGTTTAAGGTGATACGATATTAGTTTGTATAATTAATCTGGATTTAAAAAAAATATATCTGACTAGAGTTTGTATAACTATTTCGAAATTATTTAGGTATCACTTTTCACGGAATTATTAATTTATAATCTTTCGGCTTTTCGTATTAATTGCGTTGATCGTTTCATTCAATCCTGGACATACGTGAAATTCCTCGAAATCCAGCTTTCGAGCAAATTCCAAAAGGGATCACTTTGCTCAGAATAGAATCTCATATCAGCGTTTAATCCATGTAAGTTTTATTATAACACAGGTCGCCCTATACTCGTAGCTTTGCCATTTGGTAAACTGACACTTTGTCCTAATTATTACCTAGGCAAGCAAGGTTGCCAACCGCCGCTTAAAGCGCCTTAAGTTTAGATCTTAAATAACTTACACTTCCATCCTTTAGTTAATTTAGAGAAAAACATTAATTTTACGTCAATATGGAACATATTTCAACTCAATGTACTTACTCACATATTAAATCAACTGTAGCAAAAACTAAAAACAGAAATTATGGTCTCATATTCCTAGCTTTATTAGATTAAAGCTTTTATCATAAAAAATACCAAAATACTCAAACATTTCTCATTTCTAGTCGCGAGAGGACCGTGTAATTTCGCCCTCAATATCACCCTAAAAGCTAGTCTCATTACAGCAAAGGACTATTCCTCAACATCTGTATATTTATGTAGTGCTATCCTTTTAGCCCCAAGGTTTCTTGCCGACGTAAGAAAAACATGATTTATCTTGTGATATAAAGGAAAAATCATAAAACAACAATACCCTTACATTACGGACTGAGAGGTCAAACCGAGACCGGCGTGGACTCACGTCCAGTTTTACCATGAGTTTACATGTACGTCATCGCTTGCGAGTGCGTATAAAATATCTATGACTATTTAGTGATTGAAAGTAACCGCTTGGGGGGCTGTACAATCTGTCATAAACTGTCTGTCATTTTACGTTGTCGCTAGCGACACACATCAAACATCAAACCCGACGTTAGCCCGGCGGCTTGGTGTCGGCGGCTTTATTTAATGTAAGACACTTTCTACGAATTTTAACACCATGTCAAAAGTCGACGACTCATGTCGGCGACCAGTGAGTTTAGTGAGTAGACCGCATGTAAACCTATGCTAGGCACACTGGAATGCGTTCTACATTATCGAGCAACTCGATGGTAGTCGATATTTAATTATTCCCTCACAGAGATATCACTACGCCCTTTTCAATTTAATGAAGAAGACAAAGCCACGACTCGAAGGCAATTTATTCGTCTGTACTGGGTGTATGCAAATTCAGTCAATGTCGGGTTCATTGTAAAGTTCTTTTTACGTAAAATCTATTCGATTGGAAAAGAGTAAAACTTTGGAGCAACCGCAGAAAATATACATAAGTTTATATATTTTTTGATGGTTTATTTATGTAACATTTAAAAAATACCTTCTCGATAAATCATTATTATAATCACGTTTTTGACACTGTTATGTTACATAGTACATCATAGAGTGCGACACGTGACCCTGTACACCATTTGTATTAGACCTAGGGCTGACAGAATTTAGAAAAATCTAGGACTATTTTTTATGAGAAACGAATTTGCGAATCCAAATCTAACAATTAGACCGCTAAGTATGCGATAAGGAGCCACACATGCACAGATCTTTCCCTTAATAGCATCGGACTAACATAGCTATTTCATAATGCTCAAATCATAAATCTGGGAATCGGGTCAAATAATTCTAGTTGGATCTGGTAACAGACACACATAGACTGGGAGAGGTGAAGCTAGATACGAATAATTTGACACTGATGTCGCTGCTATGTATAGATAGATCATTTTTGTATGCAAAACTTCGAGATTGAACGCCGAAAAATATTCTAAACAAACATTTTCCTGCGGTTTCAACTTGTCACAGACTTTATCGCATTTCCCTAGGCGGGCCCTATATTTTGGACGTAACTACAGTTGGGAGGTTAAGTTTTGTTTCTTTAACTTTCGGAGATGTCTGACAGACTGACAAACACTGCAATATCTGGCTCGTAGTTTTATTAAACTGGAAGTCCGAAGAAAAAGTCTACAAGTTACTGGATTAAGTTGCATAGCGGTTGGATGTTGAGTCTTGAGACGCTTATCATTTCCACTACATTGAACTCGCCCGAACGCGAACGCCCGGACTTAGCTCACACGCTCCGTAACGAGAAATCAGCCGTCGATAATGCGGGCAAAATCACAGTTCCCACTTTCAAGATTTGGATATAAAAAGTTACCGAACTATTTCGGCGTTCGCTCTTTCAATTCGCGCCTGAAAATGGCACAGCCTAAAAGAGTGTAATGGTAAAGGTAAAGTAAAATGTTTTTTATTCTACTTACTTAAATCTTTTATAAACTAGGATATAAATTAGCCCAGACTAAGCCGACTTTTCTTGTACTGTAGCAGTTAGGATGAATAAACAAAATATTCTGACATTACACATAAAAAAATTCAGTGCAAAAAAGACTTATACTTAGTTGAAATAAAAACCAAATAAATGTGTACCAAAATCCTGTGGAATTTCGGCGTGCTTTTACAAAAATAATTTCATATCTGGGATTTTGTGGTCACATGTTACTCCATTTAACATTATCTTTAGTACTTAAGGCATAAAATCCCCGGTTTTATTGCCGTTGGGGTGTTTTACTGTTTTAAGTTGCGTATCTCGTCTTGACAAAAATTTGAATTACGTCACATCAAAGTGAAATAAAAAATCCTGAGGGCGACGAGAATTTTAGTTTTACCTCTAATTTAATTTATTTTAAAAATGATACAAATCGTAACAAATAGCGTTAATATGATATGATTCATTACCCGACCACTCATCAGATTTCAGTTTCATGAAACTGAAGTAATAAATTCTACCCAAAGTAGCTCTATCATCTCATTTCCCAACTATTTAAGTGTCGATAAACGTGTCGAAATAATTTAACTAATGAAGCCGACTGCAATCTGCCGGAATTTATTCACCGTAGACCCGCAGACTGGATTGTAGAGAAAAAAGCATTTAATTGCTCCCAAGGAGCCGGGAGAATGGTGAAAATTCGGGTAGCGAATTTATAGGAGCTATTTGGATGCAAATGATGAGCTGGCTGCGGCCTCGCCAGTGACGCTGTAACCCCGAAAGAATAAGTGAGAAACGTCTTACGAAAAAAGAATCGCGATGCTCTTTAGTATTTATTCAAGAGCGCTCGCTCCTGTAATAGTACGTTGAATACTTATGATTTTCTCGTCTTTCTCTGCCTGCTGTGTTTGCGAGATATCACTTAACTCGTTGTTAAGTTAAACTGTTTGGTGTAGCAATAAGCTAGGTCTTTAGAATAAAATGCTCGAGGTTTTTGGTCGGAATTTCGCGTGGACTTACTGTTTTACTGACGTGTGTTTACTATTAAGTGACTACAGTCGGAATTAAGCTTTAAAAATATTATTTAGATGTAGTATGAAATAAACATCTTTGAGAATATCTATGATCCTTAAACTTTGTTTTGGTGGAATTTCAATACGAACCAATCACAACACAGGATAATATTGATGCTTGAGCTTGAAAAGAGAGTGATTGAGAGTGACATTTTGTAATAAGGTACTGTTTTTAACATCTGCAATGTTAGTTCGTTCAATTGCAATTCATTCAATAGCCATAGGGCTCAATTGCCATAGAAAAGACATTTCTATTTTGTCATTTTTCAAAACAATGTTTGCTATGTATAACAAAAAGGAATCGTCCGATTTTTCTTCGTTTTCTCGTTGAGTACTTAACTGTAGCTCAACGAATCTTCCGATATAGTCAATCCCAAACAAAATAGCATAAACTTCCATCAGAACAGTTTATTATTCCGGCATAAAGTACCTTTCATTAAAATCGATTGTACTCGTAATTTCGTTTTGGCTGATGATGCATTGGAATCGCAGGATAGATACATCAGCCACGTAATTATGAAATCGTTTTTGTAATCCATGTTAACGTCATTATCCAGTTGACTACAACACACGATGCTATAATCTCGTTCCCCGAGTGAATTACACGTTATCATTGGGCATATGCCAACCAATAGCTGTTAATGTTGACTGTACTGATAATTTCTTCAGCAGTGACACTCTCGAAACATGCATGCAATTAATTTGTCAATGCTCATTTGTTTTTCAACATTTATTTGTTTTTATGATGCACATTCAATTGTTTTCAGATGCTCTATTTCTTTTTCTTTAGTTACTCTTTTCATTTGTTTTAACCTTTATCGAGTTTGACAAGAAATAAATAACTTATCTTTTACCTTAAAATATTGACGCGATGACGTCATGGCAGTTAAGTCGATAGAATATAACACATTTTCATCATGGAGATGATTGTGTGGATTAATTCGTCATGAACAGGGACATAGGAACCTATAGTTTGCCACCTGTCTTTGCAGAAAAACTTCTGATTAATTTCGTTGCGGGTCCCTAGACAGTTTGATTTCCTTTGGGATCTTTTCAGGTTGAGTGTGATTGTCAGCAAAGCTTTAGATCCTGGCTCTGTGCAATGGTAGAAAAGAGTGGTGAACTTGTCTTGAAATCCTCGTCGTTTCAGCCGAAAGACGTCCACTGCTGGACAAAGGCCTCCCCCAAGGATTTCCACAAAGACCGGTCCCGCGCCGCCCGCATCCAGGCACTAAGTGGGAGGCTTGCCCGCGCTACGTCTTCCGGCTCGTCATATATCTTACTACATTAACTAAAAACATAACCTCCGGCGCAGTCGGGTAAAATACTTACTTAGTTCTGATATAATTTATTTCATGAGTTATTTTACTAATAGGTTCATAAGTTAGTTTACTACTTATTGGTTGCTAAAATTATCTTCAAAATACTGAATCGGTAATATTATGTAGAAGTGTCACGTATCGGGTATAAATTACAATAATTTTAGGTTTAGCTATCCTCATCCGGATCCCAAGTATCGATGATCTTATTCAAAGCTGTAAATCACGAGATCGACTCTGGATCCACGCCAAATGGCCGGCCGCATCAACCAATGCCACCCTATAATTTCTTTTACTCGTCTAAATTCTCACACGGGCATCTTAAATCCGCTTTAACTGCTTACTTGAAAACGTTCGTTTTATGACCTAGTATTACGCCCGTATTCACAAACATTACTATGAAGTGTCACAGTGCGCGTGGACGCATAAGGTGACACATAAACCAATCACAGAGCTCTATTCAACTGTGCGTTCGATTTGCTGCTTCACTTAAGCAACGTTTGTGAATACGGGCGTAAGTCTTATTGCTAGTTTGGCGCCTTTGGTATTTTATTTTGCCTTGAAATGAGACCATGACGTCTTTTGTATGTGAGACTCATCTCTCCACGGACGACTAAATTCGATCACATTAAGCTAAACACAGTGGCGTCTTATCTCGCTGTTATACAGGCTAAATTGCAACAAAAATGTAAAGTCTGATATGCTGTCGACTGTAAATCAGTGCATCGGTAACTTTTAGGAAAAAATTTATCTTTGCCAGGGCATTTTATAAATGATCATTGTTTGAAACTAAATACATTGTAGAGCCTTATTAAGGGTGCTTTTGCAAAAACTCAGTCATAATAATTACAGGTGATAAACAACATACACAAAATCCCAATTACTAGTAATAACTACGTCGTGTAACTATGAACAATTTTAAGACCAATAAAAAATAACTGAAGAACTAATTGAACTGGAGAGAGTGTTAACTTTATTATTGGAACCAATTTAGTAACAAAAGTAGTACTGGCAACCAACACAATACTTCTTAGTAAGTGAATTATTTTTAGTAGAGTAAACTCTAGAGGCTAGATACTTAAGTTTATTGATAAAGATGTGGGTAGGAGAACAAACAATTGCTTATTTCATTCGAAGTCCGCGGAGTGCTTTCAAATAATTAAATAAATAAGACATATCTTTGAACAAACAAGCTAGTTTCATGTCGATACAAAATACGATTAAGTTTTTATAGGAGCTGATGTTATGAAGTTTGGCTACAATTTTAGTTTTATCAGCTTTGAAATATTCAATACTTTAATGCTGTCGTAAATATTTAAAAGGGTTAATATGTATGAAAAAAATCCCGTTCATCTCTCATATTTATATCAAAAATATCGATAGTACCTTTTTTACAAATATGTAGAGGTGAAATTTTAGTTAGTAACTTGAAATTGAAAGGTATGGTGAAAATCCGTCATTATAGTGGAAGACTTTTAAAATTATAGGTAGCATTTTAAGTGTTATAATTGCCACCAAGACCTTACTAATTTTGATGGTGAGCTATCTTTCCAGACCTGCATTTAGCCAGGATACTGAGTCGTGCTCAAAAAAGTCACAAGTCAATTCCTTCAACTATAAAATAAAGTAGCTTGAGTGTGCCCTTTGTCAAAAAACGAAAAAGGGTCAGCCGTAGGATTTTAAGGGCTGAAACTATGCCATACCTGTAAGTTGTGTTACGTAGGGCGCACGGTGTGTTAATAATGTTACTGTCAAGGTACTATACCTTGACGTGGGTCGGAAAGGGCTCAATGGCGAGTATCAAGTTTCTCTTAGCTGTATTTTACGTGAATGTGTTAGGTACATGGAGCCAATATGTTTTTATGGCACAACTAGACGCACAATATTCACTTATGTAGTTCCGTAATCTTTGAATTGATTTTCTGCTGGACAGGGCGTGACACGTAAGCAATTACGTATTGCTTGCTTGGCTAACTTTTTTACTTGTGAAAAGTAAGTATTACTTTTTTGTCGGATATTCTAGACCTATAAAGTCCTATTAATCACTGCAACCGGTATAAGTTTGTGATCACCACTATTTTTCTTACAGTTCGCCTCCGAGTGCTGCATCTAGTAGAGCAGTATGTCAAAGTATTACTTGATAATGTATATGAGTAGTCTTTAACTACGTCCGATTCGTATGAACAATCTATAGAAAAGTAATTTTTGAGTTACAATATACATTTTCGTACTGAGAAATAAGTTTAGCAGCTCGCCTACTTAGCGCTTATACGAGTAGGTATTGTAATTTTATAGAAATTTAATAGTAATCCATAGTTTTAGATCTTTATGAACTCTAATTTACTTTAGTTATTAAATACTACGTTTGATGGGTGCACGGACATCTAAATAATATGACATTTCATGTAGTTGTAATAAAGTCCTATTTTGCAACAAAATGTATACTTGGATGTGTTTTTTTAGTTTCACAGTAAATTAATTGTAAATAACTGTAAATAAATCAGTAATACATTAAGATCGAAATGTGAGTTTAAAAATGTGAGAGGGATTGCCCTCCCAATAATTTTGTCATTAGTGTGACTCAATAGAAAACTCGAGGTGAGAGGTAAGAGCAAGAAAGAACAGATATCAATTTGACTTTAATATTGGTAGATACGAGCCGAGGAGAGTTGTAACAGAGGTCAGTTGTTAAGAGAGAGAAAGACCATTTCCCTGAACTTATGACCGTTTTATTAAAATTTCTTAGCGAATAGAGTCGCTTCTCAAGTTCCTGTCATAATTTTTAAATAAACAACTTGAAAAAATCGAACTGCCTAAGGCGGGACTCGAACCACGACCATCCGGGCGACTGCTCTTCCATCGTGGGTTCGAGTCCCACCTTAGGCAGTTCGATTTTTTCAAAGTCAAAGTCAAAGTCAAAATTTCTTTATTTGTTTAGACTAATAAATAGTTCTTACAAATCGTCATTTTGCTCTTAAGGAGCCTCTACATGTCTCATAATCTTTTTACCCTACCAGCGCTTCGAGACCAACATTTGGCAAGTGCTGAGAAGAAGCGCCGCAACAAACTCAGTCACCACTGTCTGCCGGTTAATATATATAAATAAATAGAAATAGCAGTAGTAGGTACATTCGATTCAGGAGCAGTTCACTGAATTTACCATGCATTCTTGTATAGTGTATCTTATAAGAATGGGTATACAAAATTGCGTGGCATATTAAACAAGGTAGTGACGTGCTAATATCTAGACTTACAGATTACATACCTAAATACTAGTAGAAATGACTCGCATACATAAATTGGAATAACTTGTATTGACCAGTCCCCGAAAGCAGCGCCTGTTCACAGACATGACGAGTGAACCAGCCATCGCTTCACTCGACCATATTAGAGGGAATGTAACGACCCGCCTCACTACGCCACCACCCCAGAGACATTTTAGTGAGAATGACAATACCAAGTTATCTCTTAGAGAAAAAAAAAACCAATAATAAAGCTAAGTAACAGTCCAGATTGAGAAGCATGACACTATAACATTTTAGAAAATTAGATTAGTTTATACATTACTTTTCATAACACGATTTTAATTCTTTTTAGTGCGAGCATGAGAGCACCATAATCCTACTCCCAGGATGACTTATCATTAAGAAAATCTCGAGTTGTATAATAGGCTTTTTTAAGCATGTGATCTTTAACTATACCTTTAAATTTATTGTACGGTAGCTCTTTATATTTATCAGGGACTTTGTTATAAAAATGGATACCTTGTCCCATAAAGGTGGCAAACACTTTATTAAGTCTAAAAGCGGGTATAGCCAATTTATTTTTATTTCTAGTATTGATTTGGTGAATATCACTTTTCTTTTTGAATTCATTAATATTTTGTTGAATAAATAGAATACAGTTTAAGATGTATTGTGAAGCGGCCGTGAGAATGCCAATTTCTTTAAACAATTCTCTAAGGGACGCTCTTGCTTTCATTTTATACAAGTATCTTATGGCACGTTTTTGCAGAATAAATATTGTTTCAAAATCTGCAGCTTTGCCCCATAGCATGATTCCATATGACATTAGGCTATGAAAGTAGCTAAAGTAGACTAAGCGAGCTGTTGAAACATCGGTTAATGACCGTATCCTTTTTATTGCAAAAGCCGCTGAGCTGAGCTTTCCCGCCAGAGTTTCTATATGGGAGCCCCACTGGAGTTTTGAATCCAGGGTAATTCCCAGAAATACAGTAGATTCTACCAGATCGATTGCATTATTATTAAGTTCTATTTGGGTACTAACTGTTTTTACGTTAGGCAAAGAGAATTTTATACATTTTGTTTTCTTCGCATTCAGTTGTAGATTATTTGTAGTGAACCAACTTAAAACTCTTGTTAGTGCATTATTTACATCGTCAAAGTTATTTTTACTTCTATCAATATTAAAAATCAAAGATGTGTCATCAGCAAATAACACGATTTCGCAAGAGTCTTTAACAAAATATGGTAGATCATTAATGTATATAAGAAACAAGAATGGACCCAGAATGGACCCCTGCGGAACTCCCATTTTCACAGGTGACCCAGAAGACAAAACACCATTTATATCGACTTTTTGAACTCTAAAGTTTAAATAGGATTGTATTAAATCCAAAGCCGAGTCCTTTACCCCATAATAGTGCAGTTTGCGAATTAGCGTTTGATGTTCTACGCAGTCAAAAGCTTTTGAGAGATCACAGAAGACCCCTAGTGCATTTTGAGAATTCTCCCAAGCCTCGAAGATATGTTTAAGTAGTGCAACCCCGGCATCGGTGGTGGAACGACCCTTGGTAAAACCATATTGTTCACTATGAAATAGTTTATTAGAGCCAAAGTGAATCATAAGTTGCTCCTGTATGATTTTTTCAAAAATCTTGCTCAAAGCGGGCAAGATAGAAATGGGTCTATAATTGCCAGGGTCGGTTTTGCTACCAGACTTAAATAATGGCATTAGTCTACTGTGTTTCATGAGGTCGGGGAAGATTCCCTTCTCTATGCAATTATTGAATATTATCGCTAACTGTGGGGAAATTATATCAATAATGTGTTTGACTATCTTGACAGAGATGTCCCAGATATCAGTTGTACTCTTTACATTTAAAAGATTAAAAGTTTTAGTGATATCTAATGGAGTAATATGTTTAAAAGAGAAGTGCGAGTCACAGGGTGTCACGTGGGTTTTCAATATTTCTTCAGCCTCGGAGGGAGATGACTTTAAGTTGGCAGTTGTTGTTGAAGCTATATTAACAAAAAATTTGTTAAAAGCTTTTGCTACATCTTTATCTGCAGATATCAAATTATCGTGAACTTTGAGAGAAAAGTCATTATCTCTTGGTTTTAGTTTACCAGTCTCTCGGTTGATAACATTCCAAGTTTCTTTTATTTTATTACTGGCGTTTCCTATCTTGTCCCGAATATAAAAAGACTTTCAAGTTGTTTATTTAAAAATTATGACAGTTTATCGAGGTCACAGATCACAGAAACTAAAGGGTGATGTGAGAAGGGGGCGGGGCAGGTGTCGCAGCAATATTCCCAAAAACGGAACACATTGCACATGCTCGTGACAGCAATGATGACAGCAGTGACTTCATAATGTAAACAGTTTCAATGCTTGCGTAGTACCACAGAATAATAATAAGTAGGTACTACGTACAGAAGTTTTACTTCGCAAAGGTATTTAAAAAAATGTATGCTCAATGTCGTTAACAATATGGTGTAATTTAGCCTGTCTCAAGAGTCAAGCACCATTTTGTTGACAAACGTCAGTGATCGGCACTGCGCCGAAGCTATAGGGCTGACTTCGGTAAAATGATGTGACGTGAGGTGCCAAACTGCGGAAAATGGCGGAGAACATACATGATTTAGCATGAATTATCATGAATAATATTAACTACTTATTTACCTCTCAGTGTCTTGAGGTAACATAAAAAAGTACATTCTGTGTTTTTATTATTATTTAGGCAGTTAAATACTGCACAGTATTTAGTACACCATTTTCTTTATTTTCTTCCATCATACACAAGAATACGCGTGCGTGAGTCAATGTTCGCTCGTATGTGAGGCCTTGTCGAATAGTATCCTGTAGGTGGGCCATCGTGCGTGTTTTGTTTTCGATGTAAACTCGCGGAGATGAACAGGCCTGGTAGTACTAAAGATTATTCGAACGTTGAGTACTGATACCGCAGTGGATTTTGATTACATTGTGTGTGTGAATAATTTCTAATGCGACACTGATTTTCGAACTCAGCGCATTAGATTTCTCCAACACCGAATGAAACGTTTATTTAATTAAATTACTTTCAAGGTATATTTCGTTGTTTATTAAATACACTCCGTAACAATCCGTAGGAAAAATATTAATCAACTCCAAATACAGAGGCAATGTAAACATCGTACCTGAGATGTAAGAGTAAGGCTGGGTTGCACCATCTTTCTTTAACTTTGACACACGTCAAAAATCTGTCAAACTCCATACAAAAAGTACCGGTTATCGTTATAGTTACGGTCAAAGTTAGGTGGTGCAACTCAGCCTAAGTCAGTTCTTGAAAAGTTTTCATGTTATTACAGAGTAATCGAATTTAATAAAGGAATAACTTTGTTTGGGTTTCTCGGAAGGTAATAAATGCTGCTAAGACTTACCGGATTGTTTTGGGTACAAACCAACAACTTGTAGGGAAATGTAAAAGTATCTACGGAAAGGTTAAATGCGATAACTTTTTAGGTAAGATATTTGGGAAGGGGTATTGTTGCGCTTACTTAAATACTTAGGTATTACTTGAGTGTATGCATCTGTTTAGTAGTTCCTGAGTTGAAAACCATCGTAAAGTGATATTTTGTGTAAGAACACTCTTCTTCTCTCTGCACAAACCAGAAGAGATGAACGAATAAAAGTGTAAGTAAATATTTACTAAAAAAAATCTGAAGCTCTAAAACTGATTTCAAGTTTCAGGATACATCTTTCAGTTTCACTAGTACATTACTAAGGTCCACAACGTGGACTCTGCTTATAAAATAACATGCTTATTAAATAACATTTAAAACGAATTAATACTATTTATTTTAATCTTTCATATTATTCCACACCAAAACATTCACAGTCGATATAGATCATTTCATCCACGAAGATGCGTCCTTTCTTCCGCTAATATTTGAGTGCCAAATTATCCCTGAGTGCACACGTACACTACAATAATGATACTCAATCCGAGTCAAATCGGATCAAACTCCCCGCGCCCCGCGCTTCTCTCGACCAAAAATTGGGGAGCGCGTCTTCGTGGATGAAGTATGTATACTACCTCAAGTATAACGAGCGCTGAAGTAAAACTGAATTATTTCAGGCGTACTCAGAACTTGTCACGAACAACTCGCATGTACGAGTATGAAACTCGGAAGAAATAGACAAGTCTACAACGCATTGTGACTGGGCATAAAATGCATTTTGTTTTGTCTCACGCCGGGGAAACTTGAAGCAAACAAGTTCGACACCCAATCCTTTGTGGCGTACTTTTGAAAAGTTCCAGTATAGGTAATGTGGCCATGGTTCTGGTAGGCAGGAATCTTATGAGCTTTATGTAATATTCGAAGTAATCTATGCATATTTTTTATCCATGTCCTTATTCTAATTCGTATGCCCTTAATTATTTGGTCAATTCAATTATGAAGCATCTTTCTGTAAATTACGTTTAATTCAAACATAATTTCAATAATCCTATAAAAATAATTTAAATATACCATACGCAGAAGCTATAGACTCACAAATTGTTACAAGAAATGTTGCTGCAGTCAGGTGGAATGGTGGCCAGCAAACGAAATACAACCACTCTGTCCAGAGTGTAGGACCAAAGAAGAAAATCCAGCTAAAGAAAGTAGCTGAAGAATATATTATTTTATTGACTCCTTATGACTACCTATTTTAATTTTGTTGCTGAGTAGGTTTAAGGTAAAAAAAATACCACAAAGTCACACAATATGTTTTATCTCACAATTAGACCAGCAGCAACGAGATTTTGTCCTGCCAGTATAAAATATTTAGTCACCCAAGCGTAGTGTATAAAGGCCAGCTCCCACCAGTGACAGAGGAGGCGACCGCTTCCGTTGCGGAGCGGAGATGAACAATTTATTTTTCTCCGCAAAATATAGCGTCGTTATTTTGTGCCAAAACTAAGACTTAAATAAATGGAAACATAATTATGAGAGACTAAAAAGTACGCTGTTAAGAGCCATTTCACAAAAATATTCCGCGCGAATTTAGGTAAAAGCTGTCAACGCCACGTCAAAAGAGTAAAAAGAACGCTGAAATGGACAAAAAAATCTTGAGCCGTGACCGTATTAAGACTTGATTTAAGTTATTAATTTTAAGGTAGAATGAGGTATTCAAACTTGATAAATTATTTAAATTTTTAATAGAGTTTAATAAGTCTTTTATATTTCGATTCATAATGAAACACGAATAGGTATAATATGTAAAATATATATTAAGTACAAAATAAAGACAGTCACATAGTGAAAAAAAAATCTGCCCCTTTACAGCTCCATCATCGGGCCCTGGATACGAAATATTCGTCAAGGCGAATCACACAAGCCCAAACTCCATAGGGTTCTATTGTTTTGTTACGGAGGTGGCCATTGCATCTCCTCCAGATCCATTATCAGACAGAGCTAAGAAATAAATAAATAAATATTATTATAAGTAAACAAATAACTAAAATAATTCATCTTACTATCTTACTTCTTACTAGTCTTACTAATATTTTAAATACAAAAGTTTGTGTGGATGTCTGGATGTTTGTTACACTTTCACGCAAAAACTACTGAAAAGATTTTGATGAAACTTTACAGTACAGTACAGCAGTACTAGGCAGTCTGTGTTCAACTATCACTCGGGTCGGAAGTTCCTATCGCAAGACCTTTGGTTCACTCAGTTCCGATACGACTCTAGTGCTGTGTGTAATTATTTTCGTGAATACACTGAATTTATTAATTTCTACGAGTGGATTTCATTTTGCCTGAGACCTACGCCATGAACCCTGAACCAGAAGACCCTGTCGCCAGCGACAGCGACGCTCATCCATCCCTGGCGTCGACCAGAATAACAATGTCAGGCTATAATTTATGACGATCTGTGACAAACTAAATTTCAAGCGGGTGAAGCCGCGGGCAATACTACATATTTCATACTAGCTTTTTGCCCGCGACTTCTTCTGCGATGAAGTGGAAAATGGTTCTAATAGAATTAAAATATTCTAAGAAAATTAATTTTGTTAAAATAAATGATTATATTTTTTGATATAAAATCTACAAAATATTATTATATTTAAATATTTGAATACTTACAAAATTATGAGATCTTTCTAAAACAAAATTAAAACACTACACCTGCCGCAGATTTCTTTGTAAACAATTTTTTTTGTTTTTCCTTCAGGTGCTAAAATCACCAGGCTATTGTGTGCGCATACTCTGGAGTATGCCACATACAACTGGTCGTCGGAGAAGCATAGATTTCCATTAAGTCTACTCCTGCTACCATATGGAACTCCGCTAAAACTCGTGAGGGCGCCAACACTTGCTTTTTATCGAAAATTAGTATGAGCAGCTGCGCACGCGGTTGCCCGTTGCAGGCTCTATGCAACCACACTATTTTAAACCGTGGTCCCTAAGCATGAGATGGGAAACTGCACTCTCTTGAATTCTCTTGAATTTGATGGTGTTAGGGGAATCCTAGGAATGAATACAGACTTTCCAATGGGATCTCCTCATCAATATTGCGAAATTGCGAGTTGCAATGCAATGTAACGTTTTCACTTGTTATTTTATTGTAATCTGACCTTGATTTTTCAAACACGTGTCAAAAAAAAATTAAATCAAAAGTACTAAGGAATATTTCATTGATATCAACTTAGAAACAAGCACAGATCACAGACACTAAAGGGAAATGTGACAAGGGACAAATTGGAACATATTGCTTGTGAAAGCAATGATGACAGTAGCGACGTCATTATGTAAACAGTTTATATTGCTTGCATAGTACTAAAGATTATTCTAACGTTGAATACTGATACCGCAGTGGATAATGAGCACATAATTTGATTTCTTTGTGTGTGTGTGAATTTCTAATACGACACTGAGTTTCGAACTCAGCGCATTACTTAGCATCTCTCTATATTTCTATGGAACCAAGTTATCTCCAAAATAACATTCCACACCTTTTTAACATAGTCAGGTAATAATTTTAATAAAATACGAAGCACGTCATCTATCAATAGGATATATGTATATTTTAGAAGTTAATAAATTATGCATAAAATATAAACACTAGAAGTTTAGTTAAATCGTAGAATTTCTGAAAAACAAATACTAAAATCGTACTGAAAAAAAAGTATTAATATGTTATCTAATTTATTTATTAAACGTCGAATTTTATCAAAGATTTTGTACTATAATATAGTTTTTGAAAATATTTTATAGCCTACATAGAAAAAAAATTAGGATTCTAAATCGTGAAAGAATTTTTTTTCGGAGCTATTGCCTCCAAACAAACAAACAAACAATCAAATCTTTCCTCTTTTATTACTATAGATTTAACAACAAAGCTTCCCTCTCGAAACAAAACGCTTCTTTTTTTTCTTCACAAAACAAAACTCAAAGCGGATAAATAAATAAACAAATCTTTGAACAATTTCAAACAATTTCACAGCGCCATCTAGTCCAAAAGTAGACAACCAATATGCTTGTGTTAAGGGTGCTAGCATAGTGGATATACTTTTTTATAATTTATTTATTAAATTAAATACATGGTACCTACATATTATACATAGTTACACCCAGATCCGTCAAAGAAATTAAAATTCATCATTTCAATTTCTGCTCGGCCGGCCGACTCGAAACAGCCTCTCGGCATAGTATCAAATGTATTTGGTCGCCGTACAAATCACCGCTTTACGACACGAACGCACGTAAACGTCACGGCGGGAAAAATGACACAGGTCCTGCCTTGACGGGCGCTCGCGCCATACTAATCGATGTCGGCTTGCGCATTGTAATTTATACTGATATTCACATCAATATTTTGACAAAGTGGTTACTAATATTTAAACAATAACTGTAGAAATCAATTCTACAATGAATATTCTTTATTTTGGGATACTTTTATTGCAGTTATTGCTGTGTTTTTAAACCAAAAACCACGATCAAAATGTGACGTTAATCTTCAAATTTGCCAAATTATTTTTAGATTTTACTCAATAATGGTAATGAAATTCAAGAATCTATTTCATTAATGGACTACAAGAATATATGTCCGATGATTACTATATATTTTTAAGCTTATTATATGAGCATAAATAATAGATACAGGACTTTGAAAATGAGTCTGCGGCAATTTTTCCGTAAAATGGTTGTGGGAGATGGGGCACTGTGAATTAAGCAAAAGAATTTTAGTAAATCCGTTTCATTAATGGTCAACAACAAGGATTGACCTATCTTTCGCAGTTATTAAATAATCTCTGGGTGTTGCTTAAGATAGTAATTCATGCTTCCAAAATCTTAGAATTTCGCACGAAAATGTAAAATGGCTCTTAATATGGAGCTGTGTAAAAGCGTTTACGATAACTGAGGGACATAAGCTATTATAGGGTAAAAAGTATCTTGGATATCTTTTCTTATTTGTCTTATTTGACGATAGAAACATATTCTGAGATTATTTTATACTGCTTAATGGCGTGCATTATTATAATGTAGATAAAAGAGGCAATGAATAAGGTCCTTTTCATATAGGCTAGGCTTTAGGTAAACGCTGTCTCGATCTATCATCAAGAAGCAAGTAAATTAAATTATCAGGTGCGATAGCACTGGTTTTTATCACTAATATTATAAAAACGAAAACTTTGTTTGTTTGGTTGTAATGAATAGGCTCAAAAACTACTGGACCGTTTTCAAAAATTCTTTCACCATTCGAAAGCTACATAATCCACGAGTAACATAGGCTAAATTTTATTTCGGAAAAGTTAAATAAAATAGAACGAGGGCGGGTCCACTATAGGCTATATAATGTAGTCCAAGTGGGCGAAGCCGCGGGCGGAAAGCTAGTTACGGATATAAAGATATACCAGTACCTACCTATGTATACCTACTCTGACATTTTCAACTGTCTACCTATACTAAGTTTTCTTTAGAAACCCGCTGGTACCATATTATATGCCTCCACTATCACCTATCTATCTCTGTCTTTCTCTGTCTGATACGGAACTAAAACAAGTCTCGAGTTACAACCAAGAAGTGTTGTAAGCAAAAGAAATTATCAGGCGCGACCGCTGATGCGCCCATTTGGCGGCTGTCCAGCGCCGATCTAGTAATTCACTTGCGAACGAGATTAGCGCGGCATCTGGCTTGTATTTAGTGAATTTGCAACATCTATACGTAATAACAGGATTAACAACGTGTGTGGGGCGCACGTGGTGGGAATGAGGGACGTCTGAGATTGGTGGCATTAATTAACATTAACACCTCTGTTGTAGTAGTTGGATGGATGGTAGAGGATAGGAGGTCTTGAGTTCGAATCCTGTGAAACATCATCATCATCTTTCAGCCATAGGACGTTAACTGCTGAACATAGCTAACTACTTACTAACATTAAATGTAATTTCAAATTGGCAATGTGAGCGCTTTGGATATAAATCTGTAAGCTCACTTGCATTTTAATTAAATCCCAACTAATCCCAACTAATATTATAAATGCGAAAGTAACTCTGTCTGTCTGTCTGTCTGTCTGTCTGTCTGTCTGTCTGTTACGCTTTCCCGCTTAAACCTCGCAACCGATTTTGATGAAATTTGGCATAGAGATAGTTTGAGTCCCGGGAAAGAACATAGGATAGTTTTTATCCCGGTTTTTGAAACAGGGACGCGCGCGATAAAGTTTTTCTGTGACAGACAAAATTCCACGCGGGCGAAGCCGCGGGCGGAAAGCTAGTAAATAAATAAATAAATAAATAAATAGGCCTCCCCCAATGATTTCCACAATGGCCGGTGGTGGCGGCCTGCATCCAGCGCCTTCCCGCCACTTTTATGAGGTCGTCGGTCCACCTTGTGGATGGACGTCACACGCTGCGCTTTCCAGTACCTGTGAAACGTGATTTTATGTACTTATTTTCCCTGTTTAGGATACAAAGGCTTGCCTGAAAATAAATAATATGTGACGTATGGTGTGTAAACTTGATAGTCCGATCCAGCAAACATTATTTTATTTTCTAAAATTCATGGCGGATTTAAATTATAACCAAACGCTCTCAAATACCCATCACAAACTGAACATTTTACTCCATCAACGGATCGAGTAAAACCCCGATATCCGGACTATCTGAGAGCAACGTGAACCTACAGGATCCGATGGAGCCTAACACCCTGTAGTCTATTTCGTTGATGGATTCAGGACTTCGGAGTTAACGGCCCAGGCACTGGGGTTTATTGATAGTCTAGCTAGATGGAACTCGATTAAGCTTTTAGACACTTATTTTTCGTCGTGAGCAGTTGACGGATTTTGAGCGAATTTATTGTTTATGATACAAGGAGTTACTAAAGTTAGGTTAGTACGAAATGAGCCCATTGCCAATGTAATGGTTACATTTCAATAATTTGATTCTAGCCTTTTTAAATCAAGACAGGTAAGTAAAAATCCAACTTATTTGCTACACAAAATAAGTAGTTTATTACCTACTTATTTTATAAAAATGAATGTTGCAAATTAATTTTAACATTGGTGTGGCCATGAAGTAAGGAACTAACTTACAATAAGTACCAGTTAGCTGCTAGTTTCTCTAGATATCACGGGCTAATTTCTACTGTTTACATTCCACCTGGGTGATAAGATATCTACAAACGTACTTTTTCAAAAGAATAAGATTCGTAGCTGTTTTCTAGGTTTCACACCCGCAGAACTTTGGTTCAGCACCTAATCCCGAAAATGCAAAACATATACCTTCATTTCGTCCGGAATTCAACCGGTCTCCTGCCACAAAACTATCTGGGACCGTCAAATTTTCATAACGAAGTCGTATAGCGACACTTTTCCGGAAAATATTCGGAACAAGAAAAATTGTTTCGGTTTTATGAGAACTTTTCGTTCCCGTTTTAATTTAAGAACCTGTAAAGCCGTGGAATGTGTAATTGAAATTTTTATTGCAGGATTTGATGTAGGCCTGTTCGGCGGCGTTCCTGAAATATTATGTCGATGGATAGAGTATATTTTACGACTTTTTTCTGCCGGGAAAATGACCTCTGGGGTATATTTGGTTTTGAATTAAATTGATTTTAAGGTTTGAAGATGGAAAGTGAACGAATTCATCGTTAAAAATCGGCTATGTAGCAGATTGAGACTAAAATATTACAAAATTGCGTCATAGTAACCAATATTTCAGTACTCTGACATTGCCCTAGAGTCAGACAAGGTTATAGAATCACTAATTAAATCCAAAATACCAAAACCATTCGACTATTCAGCAACGTTGTATTTACAAAATTAAAAATAAAATTTTTGAACAAATTAATCAGAAAGATGCTTGAAATATTTTTAATTGGGTCTACAAAGTTATGCAAGCTCATGATTATTACATGAATACCTACTTACATCTTTTCAGTGTCAGTGACTTGAAGAAGCAGCACAAATTTAATCTACTCAGGGTTTGCATATTAAAAATCTGTTTTTGGAACGCAAAGGAATGGAAAGCTTCGTTTGAATCAAAGGTAATAATGCTAAGGTTCTCAACCTTCGTTGATTAACTAATACATTAGAGATACCACCTAGAATCTAGTGTAATCTAGGTCCTAGATGGATACGTCATTATTCTGTACATGTAGGACTGTAGGTACTTGCAAGAAATAAAGTTGGAACATTGTAAAATTTGGACAGGCTTACGCTATAATAAAGCTGCGAGTATCTCTTCTTGCAGAGAGTACAGAGTGTATTTTTCTACAAACTTACTTTTGTTATGAAATGGACAGTTAGAAATCTTAACATAACTACGAATTATGTGTGTTTCTCGCAATCTGAATCTCTATGTAAAGGCATCTGTTTTGGATAAAATGTAGTACGCTGTAGCTGGATAATGACAGCCCTAACATAATATTGCTACCTTTTTATGTTATTACACACTGCTTTTTCATAACTAAACAAACCTTGATCTTTGAGAACCAACGTTATATCGCTTTCAATTTAACATGATCCAGGCGCACTTTCCAAGGAATTTTTCTAGTAATTTGGATTCAATTCACAGCAAGCAATGGCCTGCAATAAATAAAATGCAACTTCAAATGAGGCCGCTGCCTAGCTGCATAGTAAAAATAGATCAGTAATATCACTTGAAATACATAAACACGGGTCTCAACGCGACATTTTTATATGAGTTACATTAGTACTTACAGTTTGACGTTTCGGCTGTGTTGTTACAGCCGTGGTCACAAGCAGACTATACAGGGTGTGGTTTTGTAAAACATCGCCCATTGGTACGGGTACACATGAAAGTAATTACAAAAAAATATAATTACAATTTTGACTATTACTTTAGTAGTAAAAAACCTTGTTCAAATGTCTCCTTAAACTCTCGTGACGGCGGTTGTAATCGCCCGCACTACCTTCGCGTGCCCCGCTACACCAACGAACACATGCGGCCGCCGCCCCATTAGAACGGGGGGACTGACTGGTTTTTTCCATGTTTTTTTTTCATATTTTTATTTTATTTTTTTGGCATCTGTATCGTGTATACTACCACCCCTGAGATGGGCGTTGTTTTACAGAACCTCACCCTGTATATTTTAATTGAAATGGAACACGAACGTTGTGTTTTAACTGTAACATTACTTTAACTGTAACATAACCATAGCCGGTGTTTTTTGTATGGAATATGACAGACTTTTGACGTTTGTTAAAGTTAAAGTAACTCAGCTTAATAAGTGTATCGAAACCGTCATTGAATATAGCTTAATTGACCCAGGCTGGGCTGAAGCTATTGCATATTGGTGTATGCGTTCTATTCAGTAAATCAGACTGCTATCATGAACACATGGGCTCTGTATTGTGACAAGCGATATTAGCAATCTCATAGGTGTTTGAACATGTGCTATGTTTACACGACGGCAAGTGAAGTTTAACACTTTGGTATTTACACACTTGTAGAGCTTTTAATTACAAAAATATAATTTGTTGTGAGGTCGACTGCCAGTGGGAAGTAATTTTTTTTTTCAGTAATTATAAATGCTTAGTGAACAAAATATTCTTAGTTGACATTATAAATTTAAATAATTACGAAGGTCGAAGACACTTACTTTTACTTCACGTAAAACACTGTCATCTTTGGTAATTGTAAAAAAAATAGTAGGTACCTACAAGTGTGCTAGGTGCTATACAAAGAGACCAAACGCTACACAAGAATTTTACTTATTTATTTTAACTACACTAGCTGGAAATAATCCAACTCACTTGTGTACTTTTTGCTTCATTACATTCCAATAAAATGTGTAAAATGGGGCTGCGAAGAAAATTGAGGGGGATAATAACGGTTTTGGGATGCTCTTTAATGTTTTCGGGAATCGCACGTTGATAGGTAAGGGTTAATAGACCTCTTTTTTTCCTCTTTTACCCGACTTCATGAAAGTTAGATTAGATTTTTGAGTCTTTACTTTGGGTTTAAAATCTCAATGGACGGACGAATAAAATTCATGGCTACAGCGAAGTAACGCTAATAGTATTAACTCTAATAATAGATTTTGGTAATTATACCAAATAATGTAACTAACCTTATAATTTACCTTTGTATGCGATTACAAGCAAATCAGTGATTTAGCTAAAATGCTATTTCAAATTATTTATTAATACGGAGTTAAGAATACCACATAAATAATATTTAATTCTAAAACACACGACGCAATTTCACTGAAGCAAGTTTCGTGTGGTGGCATTTCAAATCCAAAACATTATTAGGACAGGACCCTATAGTTGGAAGTTTGCTACCTTTGGTCCAAGACTGGATAGTTTTAACCCTTATCAACTAATATTAAACCTCATTTCCCCGAATTTGATTAAGGATTTGCGAAACATTTCGAAGAGTTGCTAAGTAATAAATGTCATATTTCTGCTTTTAGTATTCGCAATATCGACTGCGCAATAGATTTTGGTGACGTAAAAATTAAACGACATGCAATATTGAACCTTAAACACTGAAGTTGAACGTAAATTTTTTAGGAATCGCATACCCGAATCGAGCCCGTTAGTCATTTTCAAATCGCGCGCCATGCCGATATTTCAGGTGCGCGCATTGTATAATTGGAGTAATAAATTACTGTTTGATCATAAAATGTTAATAAATAATTCAGAATTTAATCGGGCCGTTAATTGCAGCATCGGCAGCGAGTGAAATGAATCTTTTCATTTAAAATATGATCATGTATCGTTTTTGTTAATGCGCGTGTGTTTTCGTTCTTCCGCCCGGTAATCCGATTGAGGAGCGTTGGCGCGTAAAGCGTAAATAAAGTTTTTGAGCTATCGACATTGGAATGGATTGCGCGATTTTGTACAAACAATAACGGGGCATTATAGCCGGATGGCTGTTTATTGTTTAACACGCTCACTGCGAAACCATTTTTCGTAGACTTTCAGCCAGTGCGTATGAGGTCTTTTCGAGTCAATATTGAACTTCTTTACAGTGCGTATGAGACCTTTTCTGCCTCACAAAATATTGTTTCTAAAAATACTTTAAATATAGCTCAAAAAAGACAATATTGGCTTGAAACTTTTCTATTATAAACTTAAATAGATGTTTAACCTTAAACTAGCTTCGCCCGCAGTTATGACATTTTGGTATTGAATAAATTAAAAAAATATATATGACATCTTTTCTGCCTCATTTCGCACTGAAAGAAAGTCCAATTGTGTCTCGACTAGGGATGGGAATAAAACATAATTTCAGTTACCAAAAAATTATAATATTTGTTTTTAATTAAAGTGTTTTTCATTAAAACAGGGCAAACAGTAGGATTTGTCACACAGAACACAAAAAGTTACAATTTTTTTAGTTTTTTTTTTGCAGCCTGAGTGCTATTTAGTGTTAGTCTTAATCTGTCGTAGCAACCTACTCAGCGCTTTCGTTGACCACCTTTTTTAAGCGAATGTTCAGCACATCATTGTCATCATTCCGGAGGTTGCGAGTTCGATTCCCGCACAGTATTTGTGTGCATGAACATATTTGTTTGTATTGGACTGGGTGTTTTCTATGTATAATAATATGTATGTATTTACAAAAAAAAAAGTATGTAAGTATGTTTATATCCGTTGTCTAGTACCCATAGTACAAGCTTTGCTTAGTTTGGGACTAGAAGCGCAGTGTAAAATGTCCAAAAAATATTTATTATTATTATTATTTTTATCTGCCACTAGGAATACCTGAAATAAATACGTGCGTTAAGTGTATACAAATGCCATTTTTAGTTAAAAAGTCAGTGTTAATGTGTCACCGGCTAACAGCGTGCGTCCGTATCGAAACTTATCACATCACTATTCTAAATGCGCGGCGCCCGCGCCTCACCCTGTGCGGTTATGAGGCCTGCAATTTTTGAGGCAGTTCAGACCTCACGGCGCACTGAACGTGATTAATTTCTATCCAGTGCGTATGGGACCTAATCGACCTCATACAATATTGTCTACGTCATTATGCTAGGCTTCGTAAGAGAAGCAATTTGATATATTTGTCTCTGTTGTACTCATAGAAATGTTAAAATAGTCGCCCCCCGCACAGAGTGAGAGAACGCGATTATCACTGCCGCACCTGCGGTAAGTTCTGCATGTGGCTTTTTAGACCTCATAACGCAGTGAGCGTGTTAACAGTAAGCGGGAGATATGGCTTCAAATAACACGTTCACGCCGACGTGAGCTGTGACATATTTCAATAACACGCATATTTTTGTATGGAAATAATTATGTGGGGAGTCGAGTCAACAGAACGCGACACATCGCTTGTATTACTGTAAGCTTTCAAGTTTATTTGTTAAACTTATTTTTTGTATAACGTTGACGTATGTTTTAGCATGCTAAGTATAAGTAAGTATTAAGTAAGCATGAGTAAGTATGTAAACTATACGCAGACTAAACGAAACACAAAGTAATAAGAACTATTTTTAGACTTAAGTACCTAACCTACACAATGTAAGGGACGGGCAAACTAAGGGACTTCTAATTAATGTTTGTCTAACAACGTAAAATGTATATTTTATAAATTCTTGTTAGCTACGGACAACGAATATTAAACTAAACACTGTGGAACAAATTACTTAATATTGTGTACTGTAACGTTTTTTAGTTGCAAAAAAATGTGTATCGTGTAGTCTGATGTACAGTCGACTATACACTATACATACACTTTTGAAGCGCATATTTTTTATTGGTGTATGTGACCTTTTTCAAAGCAATAAAGTGACCTTTTTAAAAAAATTCGCAGCCGATCCGTCCAATTTTGCTTTGCGCGCCGCGTTGAAATACCCGTGAAGTGTCCATGGCCTGCAAACAAGTTTCGCAAACATTTTACGGTTATAATATGTGGCGGGAAATTGTTCAGCCAACGTCAGGTGTGAACAACCTTTGTAAAATAAAGCCGGCTGTCTGCGAGCCACGGCTCAGTGCCTGCTGTTCACTTGAACACCCCTGCTCCGTGCTATTGGTTTTTACTTAGACGGAGTTGGTTTTCATGTTGGAGTCAATTGCCTGCTTGTTTTATTGGTAAATGCTTTTTCTGTGTAGGGTACACAGAAAAAGCATTTACCAATAAAACAAGGGTTTATTTTGCTCTTTGCGTGTCTTGGCAATCGGGGTTATTTAGAAAATACTATAGATGTAATTTAAGCGTTGTTTCATTACTTTTTTTGACAGATTAAAACTAACTGTAAATTAAAGAATGTATAAAGGGAATTTTCTTGTAAAGAGGATATAGTAATATTATTCTGAGCTTTCTGAATAAACTTGGCGTTATTATGAACTCAGCTATGATAAAAAAGAGGAAAAGTCAAATAAATCTAGTAAAAGTGATATTGATATGACCCTCAAAATTGCCAGAATAGACTGTTTATCATAATTCCTTGCGTTTATGTATTTTGTGAAACACTTTTATAAATACTGCATTTGCTATACCCATGAATCGCTGTCAAAAAATTCATTAAACGCATCGGAAGTACTCTTTGGAACAGGCTTAGCGAGTTTTGGACAAAGCCCAGAATTACGAGCAACGTAATGGGACGTATTCACTTGAAATATGTAGTCAAAGTTGAGTAAAATGTGGACGTCCGGAGTTTAATTTGTTTGAGTGTACACTCGACTGCGAAATATGGACAGAAATATGACGGGCTGTTTTTTTTTTGTTTTATCAGGTTGGCGATTCTGAAACATTCGGTCACTAATCGATGTACATGAGTGTACCTGTAACAATGTCATTACATTTTTAACGAATAGGAACCTAGTTTCAAGTCAAAATTTTCAAGTCTGGACTACACAGTTACACCTACCTCTCAAGTAAAGTGCCTATTCATTCATTGTGTGTGAGATCGTATTTTACTTAATTAAGTTCTCGTTCTTGTTTTATTTAGATTTTTGATAAAATATTTTAATTTATAAAATATAGTAGTAGGACGAAGTGTTTTTTCTTTATTTTCATGATTTTTAGAAAACAACAAGAAATAATAAAAAAGAAAAAGTCTGCCCTGTAAAGTACAATGATAGCATAGCTAGATACGCTTTAATGTGCCCTCTAAAAACTACAAATGTACCTAATTCACAAAAGAACGCACCGACCCGTTAACATGTAACATGTCGACAATAAAAACGTGAACATCTTTTTGCAGCCGACTGTACGACTTGAATGCATGTACTTTGCGACACGATACACGCCCTTTTCAGCTGTGGAATTTGTTAAGTAGTTACTAATTGTCACTGAAGCATTTCAACACTTGTTCGCACTTCGTATTTTGAGTTTGAAATTTGTGTTTGTGAGAAAACTTCGGTATTAATGTAATTGGATAGGGCACCCATAGTGGTCACGTCATTTAGCCTTTAAAGTTAAGCAGCTTATAAACTGCTATAGAGGTCCCGGGTTCGATTTTTGTTCTAAGTCCGCATAGCTACCATTAGTATCTCAATCACCTAAATCTGTCGTCATAATTATCATTGTTAGTTTCGGAAGTTGGAGTGTTCCACTCTATGGTTGAGGATTCCGGTTTAAGCTCGATTCCACCTTCGGCCTGATCATCACTTTCCTCTTGGTGAAATGTAGGCCAAGAGCTTCCTCGTTGTGGATGAAAAAAAAATACATTTTTAAAGCCACCATTTTATTAAATTAATCTATCGTCACAGTGACTAAACAACAAAAACAAAATAAAATTAAGCCAAAAGAGTCTCTAATTTAGAATGTTACCCAACTTTTTGACTCAAAGTAAAATTAGTTTCAACAAAAACTTTTAACGAGGTAATAATTAAGTCTTTTAGTTCAAATCTCAAACAATATTAAAGCAAAGAAACTAAAAATGAACTCATGGAGGAACTAAAATCATAAAAGTAAGTTGGATATCTACTAGATATCAGGCGGTAATTAGTTTAATTAATTTACCGGAGCGCAGGTTCTGCTGCCTGAGCTAGTCATAGCTTGCAAAATGCGAAAATGAGACGATTCACGGCAGTGTTGTTCCTGACAAATTTAGGGTTGCCGTATTCTAATTCTAAAATTGCCGGATTTTTAAGGAAAACTAAGAAAATTGCCGTATTGTATAAAATGTTTATTTGGAAGGTTTAAATTTAAAAAAATACAAGTGATGTATTATGTACTATGCGTATACTACTTTTAAACTTACTTATTTTATTCTTCACTTTTTAAGGTTTTGAATAATTTAGTCCAAGAACCTACCCGAATAAAAGTGAAGAATCTACCAAAATGAGGACATAACGATTTTAGACATTAAAATCTCGGAGATAAGGTTGCATTTTTGGCGTTTCTTTTCGTGGCGCTTCTACTTCATCTATGGTTTACAAGTTTTTGCGTTCCATTAGACGAAATATTTATTTTTTGTTTACTAAAACTCATGAAAAACTCTAAAAACTCTACTTTACTCAATTGCCGTATATTTTGATACGGTAATCAAAGTGCTGCCGTATACCGTATTTATGGTGCCTATATTACGGCAATTGCCGTATCAAGAACAACACTGATTCACGGTGATTCACCTTTTCCAGCGAAACTGTATTTCGGATGCTTCTTTGCAATTAGATTTTGTTTCAAAACTATTGCTACATTTTTATTTTGTTGATAATCAAGAAGGATACGTTAATTTTATCGTGTCATCGTCTCTATCGTGGCATATCGTTTAATCTAAAATCGATATAAATGCCAAGATAAAAATATACCTTGTCGTTCTTGCAGCCCGGTTGATGGTGAAATAGGTATCTTAATATGAATCTCGTAAAGCAAAGCAAAAAGTAACAAGTCTTACATTAGGTAATTTTACTTTCACTGGTTGGGTTTTTATAGCGGTGGGGACGAGAAGTGGAAATAGTCCCGTAAGGACATCATCCATTTTGGTCCAAAATCAAAAGTGCCGGCCAAAAAATAAAAGTGCTGTATTCGGATAGAATACGTCCGCCTTAGCATTTATTACTATGGCACCAAAGCTGTAGCACCACTGTGCATCGTAGTATTTGAGTTCTAAAAATATATGAAACGACTGACTTTGATCTCAAATACTACGACGCACAGTGGTGCTACAGCTTTGGTGTCATAGTAACAAATGCTAAGGCGGACGTATTCTGTCAGAATACAGCACGTTTTTTTTAATTGGCCGACATTTTTGATTTTGAACAAAAAATGTATGAATCGTCGATGAATTTTAGATCTCAAATACTCGACGCATAGTGGTGCTACAGCTTTGGTGCCATAGTAACAAATGCTAAGGCGGACGTATTCTGTCAGAATACAGCACTTTTTTTTTAATTGGCCGACACTTTTGATTTTGAACAAAAAATGTATGAATAGTCGATGACTTTTAGATCTCAAATACTCGACGCACAGTGGAGCTACGGCTTTGGTGCCATAGTAACAAATGCTAAGGCAGACGTATTCTGTCAGAATACAGCACTTTTTTTTGTTGGCCGGCACTTTTGATTTTGGACCAAAAATATATGAAACGTGGATGATGTCCTTTAGGTAATTTGAAATGTAAATCATATAGATAACTAGCGGCCGCCCGCGACTTCGTACGCGTGGATCCCGTTTTACCCCCTTTTCCCGAATTTTCTTTGCTATAAACCTCACGGAGCCCGAGACCTTTCCAACGAATGCAAAACCGTGGAAATCGGTTCGTGCGTTCTGGAGTTATAGCGTCAGGGAGGAAAACCCGACTTATTTTTATATAGTAGATTATTAGAATGTTTGCGATGCTAAATTTAGTTTCAGTTTCCCTTTAAAATAAATAACTAAAATGCTTACTTCATGACCTAGCTAGTAGCACCTTTGAAAACATACCCTACCCTCTACACACTTACTTACCTTTAAATAGACAACTACAAAGCCTAAGCCGAAAACCCGTATCTCAATAGTTTGCTCATTCGTCCGTATCTCTAGTATCAAAGAAAACAAACCTTCCAAATAATGTCATCCTTGTAACCCGATAAACAAAGGCTGTATTGATCAAAATTAAAGACATTCGATCGGTCCCTTTTTCCTTGTTACGAGTAATTGGCGTTAGGATAATCGTTCACGGATAATAGCCCTGGCCAGTTTAGTTTAGGATTACGGTAATTGGGCCGGGCGAAACAGTGGTCCTGGGTGACACAGGCTGGTTAGAAAGGCCACATCGAATTTCGTTTATTTAAATTATCTATGTAAGTAGCAGGAAGGCGCTGTATGCAACCGGTCATTATGCAAATATTGGAGGAGACCTATAATTGGCAATGGACGTCCTATGGCTAAAATGATGATGATGAATTAATTATTAATAGTTCTAGGCTCTTTTCAGGCTAAATATCATTAAACATAGTTCCAAATATACTCATAGTTTGCACGTAGTTCGGGACGACCGCGACATTGTGGTTGACACTGAGACATCGAAAAATGAGTTACAATTAGGTCCGATTGTCCGCTTTTTTGTTACGTATTCACATTTCAATTAATGCTGTAGAGCAATTTTGATGAAAATAATGTAATTTTATAGTTTTGACCCAAGAAAATGAGTAGCGAACCCATGCAAATGGTTTTATACATTTATTTTTGCAATATTCTGTTTTGTAACTACATGGGGGTGTTTTTCCACCAATTCCACTAGCTAGAGTTTTTGCTCTAGAAACACGTTTTTTGATCGTTAAATAATCTGTGTAAAATCAAGGTCTGGTTGGCTGACCAATTCGAGCCATGCCATCTGAAACGCGATATGGAACAGTGATATTAGGCCGCTTCGATGGGAACTGTATCGGACTGTTAAATTTTATGACAATTTCATTTGGTAGATTTAACGTCTTACCGTTTTGCCCCTGAATTTATTGCCTTGTTTAAATGGAGCGTTAAATTAGTGTAGAGTCTTGATTTATAGTTAATTGGTATTGATGGGGATGTAATTGTATTAGTTTAATGGTATTTACTTACTTACAATGTAATTTTCACATTAATTTAGAATCACATTGTTAAAAATCTAAAGATTATCAAGTGTTATTAGAGACTAACTTTTTCAAACAATGAAATCTTTCCTCTTTATAATATTAGTCAATTTCCACCCCCCCCCCCCCCCCGCTCATTAAGCTTCTTAAATGCTCTTCTAATTTCTGAAACAAAAACACACCATTACTAAAAAGGTAGAATGACTGATGATACAATCAACATTTCAATTTTCATAGTATGCAAGCACTAACAAAGCTCCAATCAACCACTTGAAAGCCAATACGTTATTATCAAGCTTCACCCACTAGACATAGGATCCAAAATACGTTAAACAAATAAAGGTTATGAATATGATCAATCAGACCGCTAGGGACTAAAGCCCCAAATGATTGTCGAATCTGCATACAGTGGCTGTCCATTAGCACATTGGACGCACAATCCGATGATATTTAATCAATGATGTCCCGTACTATTCATCTGCCCGTATAGTTTTTTAAGTACTAACCTCCCAGGAGAATGGTGCCTAGACCTGAATAAAATAGTGACATGGGCTGGGTACAAAGTTGTTCATGTTACTTAATTAGTTGTTTAGTTTTAAGCACTTTTATTGTAATGCTTATTGGTGTAACTTTGTGCCTTTAAGTTAATTCACAATTAAATAATTTGTCATTTTTGGAAAATAGGTTGGTTCAGATAACTCTATTACTTTTTTTTAATTAAAGCACTCGGTGAATCTAAATTAGAAAGGAGAAAGTTATTAATGTAATTACCTACTGATTATTCGATATTTACTTTGTTTTCTTACAAAATTAATCCTCCTTTTCCATCAATGACAAAAATCTTATTTCTGCAGGTTCCACCTGTTGACTCATAATGAAATTAAATTTATTCCGATGGCTTAAAAACTTGGTAGCAGGGCCACCGTTGTACAGAACGTTTCAATTTCGCTAAGTTTATTCCACGTCAAATATTAGGCGATAAATCATACTTGACACTGTTTTCAGTTAAGCCGAATCAATTACGAGTAGTAAAGGTGAAATAAATTTTCTTCTCGTGTACTTGTCAAGATGTGATGTACGAGTATTTAACGACGAACATCTAAAAAGACTGTCTGGAGTATATTTTCATTTTTTACAAGTAAAAGGACTCTGGATGAATTCAGCTCGTGTGGGAGGATCAAACGATATTTTGTCGTAGTTTACTTACAAAATCTCGTTATATAAATGTATTTTGTACTCACTTTGACGATAAAACTTGGCAGTCTATCGTATCTGTTATCTATCACACTCCAATAACATAAAAGCCCATTTCAATAGCAATCATATTTACGAAGTGATAACCGTGAAGATATTATCAGAAAGTTGGGAATTAATTTGACGATAGTTTGTTTACACTGCTGCGAGCAGAGTGAACTAATGATCATTGCAAACGTTGTGATAGGGATAGAGACATGCGATTTTTGGTTTTACGAAGGTAACACGATAGAAAATAATACAAAGTAATAAAAACCTCCGGTTATAGGGGAATTTTTTGGAGAAATTTATCAAATAACCAAAAAAACACGAATTTAAAAGCAGATTTTTTTCAAAAAGTATCATTTTTTATTATTTGTTGGCCTTTTTTGTGTATTTTATGTATTTTTTTAGTATTGCCTGTTATTTAGCATTGTTACTGTTTTTATTTTATCAGGATATACCGCTTAGTTAAAAAGTTATTACGTTTTCTTTACAATAAGTAATTGGAAGAAAAAAAATTCTATAAAAAATTTAAAAAAAATCTCAAAAATTTTTTCACCTCTTTTTTGTCGATAAAAATAGGTCTAGTTTCATCTATTTTCATATGTACACTTTAACGTGACTCACACTGTATAGTCATGCGTTAGTATACGGTCCCAAACTGTGAAACAAAAGAAACCTATTGTTTGAAGCGATCAAATTAAGTTGCAAGTACGAGTAGGTTCTCTGTCACAGGTACTCTATTAGCAAACGAAGTGCAAAATAGGCGGTCTTCAAACGCTCCAGGCTGAGACTAAAGCGCATTGTCTGCATCGAGAGACTCGCGACTGCATACTGTTTCCGCGCGAAATGAAGGTGCATACAAACTTCATATTAAGTTAGCGCAGAATTCGCGCCGCATCCCAACTAGCGTTCGTTGCTTGTTACTTTTGTTTTGTCGTAGCTCTTTTAGCATTCGCTTACGTATTTTGTAACAATTCGCGCGGGAGTTTTCAATTTTTATTTTTGAAACTTATATGAATGGGTAATTGAGAGACATTATGCAGTTTCTGTGACCTACTTTTCTAGTCGTAGTACTAGGTTATTTGTAGATATGTATTTTTTACTTATTAAATAAAATTTGTTTTTTTAACTTCAAGCAGAGAAGTAAGTTTTTTACCCTAAAAACTGGTTTCTCTAGAAAACTTTACGTGAATCTTCTAAAATAAGTTCTCTTCATAAAGTTTCCATAATAGGTTTAAACATTAAATATTAGTTTTTCCGATTTAGTTTTTCTAAAATAAAGTTTCAAAATCAATATTCTCAAACTTGCTTGAGACGAGTCCACACGGAGTTCATCAGTTCGCTATCGCTCGCTAGTGTAGACACAACTTTACTCACACACAACTCGGCAGATTTGTTTCCGAGTTCCCAAATATACCTACAGGGAATTCGCTTGATTGATATTACGTTTGAAATTGAATTTTATGGATCTTCAGTACTATCGAAGTGAGTTTAAACTTGAGATGGTTAATACTGTTATCTTTTCTCAAGGGGGTAAGTTTTGTGCATGAAGTTTTAAAAAATGTTTTGTAATGCGTTGTTACTTTGTTTCTTGTTGATGTGAAGACTTTGCTACTATGCCAAAAGTTTGTTTGCCTCCTGTCCCATAAAAAAGATCGCTGTTGTTTCATTCTGTGAGATTCATAAACTAAAACTATGTTAAAACTACATAGATTGGTCCAATTTCAATATTATCTAATCACAAGAATAAGTGCGTGCTTAAGTGTGAGTTAGTTTTACGGGTCTCAATCTAAAAACGACGAAATCAACCAACCTAATTTTGTTCCATTGTTTTCAATAAACAATTTACCAAAAGATAACAAATATTTCAATAAGTGATATTACAAGATCTAAAAATAACTCTATTGTTAACTCAAACTGGCTAGAATTCGTGTTAAAAGGGGAAAATACCCTAAAATTTTCTCTTAAGAAATTAACTTTAGTTACTTTACTAAATATCTTAGCGGTCTAAAAATGAAGTACTTAAAACTGTCTCGTTAAGTTTGAAATAAAGTACTTTCGCGAAGAAAATTTTAAGCCTTTTAAAATTGAGCTTTCAAACTCTATTTATTTGTTTGTAACCAATACATTACAGCTTTAAGCTTATGTGTTTAACGTTATGTGGCTTAAAGCCGTGTCCCGTAAATAATAAAAACTTACTCCATAAAGCGTTTCAAAAAAGGCCTACATTTTGTAAGTGACGATGAAAATCAGAACGGTTCCGTAGAGTTCACATGTAAATAAAAAATAATGTTACATAAAGTTATGGTCTATTGTCCATATTGTAGTTGAGAATACGTCTCCCGCAAAGGACAAGTACCTACTTAATGCGTCTTTAACGAGTACACGAAATTACCAACGGTGTATTCGTAATCGTACTTTAAATTTAATTAATTTATCAATCTATCCAAATTATTTGGGTACTTAGTGTTTTCAGGTTTGGACAATCCCTCCAATGAACCATATCAGTCGTTTGTGACGCCCCTTAAAAGTCTGACTCCAGTGTTTTACACCAGTTAATTGCACAAGATACGATAGAAAAATAATATAATTTTATTACATTTACCTACAGGTTACTTCTACTCGTACCATTCGGTAAATGTGTTGTGAACAAATATCATCAATTTCTAATGTTAATACCACTCTAAAATATACGCGCGTTTTTCGCACGTCCCTACTATCCCTAAAAACCTCACGCAAGTCTCCAAAGATAACCGCACAATGGGTTATTTATACCTACTCGCTGAGCAAAGTAAAAACTAGGGGTGCGAAAGGGGTCAGCACAGTTGGACGGCCATAATTTTTCAACTCATTAGGTACGAGTGGGGTCGTGCTGGATAGCCAGGCTTCATTGGATGCGCTGTGTTTAGAACACCTGTGCATGCTTATGTGGTTTCTTCTTGGATAAGCGCTTTTAACATGCACCGTGCTAAAATGAACATCAAGGGCGGGTATTTTACGGAGGTTATAAAGTGGTTTACACTTTTATTTATTAAGAGGTTGTTGGACGTAAAAGATTGGAAAATATTTTGAGAAAATATTTACAAATAGATTGGAAAATATTATAAGAAAAAATTACAGGAAAAGTTGCAAGTAATTTGGGTCGAGGGTCCTGCCTGCAGTTGAGTATAAATGACCTGATGATGATGATGATGATCATTATATGGTATGATATCTACACTGACCAATAATTGGTAAATTAAATATCAGCAGGTTTAAGAAAGTATCTAACTTTATCTGGTGACGTCGGCAACCTTTGAAATCTATCATGACGAACTTGCTTTATTTTCCCTATGTTTTTTGAGATTCTTTGAAGCAAGATAAGTTAAAAGTGTATTTTAAATACACATTATTTACCTATTTTGAGATAATTCTTTTCCAATCACAACATAAAACTATTCTAAAGCATTTTAATTGTGCGCTTACAATAAATCCCGTTTACTTCACATCCAATATCTTATTCCAGCCCATAGTCACATGTAAAACATCAGGTAAACCGAATAATGGAATGCATACAGAAAGTTGATAGCAACAAGATCCGCATCTTTTGCTACACGTACAGACTGCACATCAACCCTTATATTTTTGTTGCAAATTCAACCTTATCACCACTGCATAAGGCACCACTGTGCTTCGCTTGACGTGCAGTCGTTTGTATGAGGGAATAGCAAACGTGCCGGTTCCCGTCGCCTCTGGATTGGCAGCTAATAGGCAACGTGTATACGTGATTTTGTTTCGGACTTAGACCGTTATTTTAATTAACAAACCTTTTCGGTGATCAACGTCGTATTAACCCTTAACTGGTATCGTAAATTGGACATACGTAACTGGTATCGTGGGGGCCGCGCGGCCCCCATACTATGTTTGCTTCTAGCAAGCATGTTTTACCTATATACTTGAATAAATGCTCATAAATGATATACATCAGGCTTTTTCTATGAACTCATTTAGTTTTTATTGTATTAAATCTTCTTACATTAATATTTCAAGACATTACATAATAGTAACAACTTTTTACGTAAAATTTTTTTAACGTTACAAATATCTATGAAACCTACGTTTAGAAAGTTATAACCAAAAATATTATTATTTTAATTAATCTTTATTAATGTGAACTTAATAATAAATAACATTTTAATGTAATGTTTAATAAAAATAATAAGCATTTTATAAAAATAAAAACATAAATATTATGTTGACAAACATTAGCAGGTACTGGTGGATTTTCAGACCACTTGTATTTATTTTTTCATAGTAGCTGGATTGACTAGGTCCTACAACATCTTCATTTTCACTCTCTAAAGAAAAAAACTAGAAAATCAGAATCAATATCCTCATTATCGACCGAATATTAGTGATTGGGTCTTCACAATGACCTATAATTTTATTATCACTATATCCTTCTTCTGACATGCTACTAATCACTAATTTGGAATCAAAAACTTCGTTCTAGGTATCTTCTATTGTTTTATCACTAATAAGCCATCAATACTGCAAAAAACAAAAAACAAATAAAAATTGCCGTGAAAAAAAACTAACGTAACTGGTATTGTGGGGGCCGCGCGGACCCCAACACGTGCATATCTTCGTCCTGGTGAATGATGCATTGCTGAAACGCCTGCACCAGACGCGAGTAGCGCCGAAATGAGAATACCAAAAATTTTGACTGCCCACGATGCGTAGCTTCTCAGAAATCAAAGAAAACGTCATGCGTGGGGGCCGCGCGGCCCCCACGATACCAGTTAAGGGTTAAAAATAAATTGGGTATAATATTCGCGGAAAAATAAGGAGCGGACAAATCCATAGTTCTTTACCTCTTTTTGACATTTTTCGCTGATATTGGGATATGCTGTGGTATTGTAATTATGGTAGAAGGTACAAGCAAGATTACGCTAATGCTATGGCATACATTATTGGATTGCAGTATTACTGAACAAAGATAATGTTAAATAATATAATTCTACATTTTATTTTGATGAAATAATTACATTTTTAATGTTGAGTCCGGAGTAACTGTAACTAGATCTTTTTGAAATATTCTTCCCTGATCGATGTAATTGTAAATCCTAATAGTCTTTTCCATAATAATACTTTTCTCTATCGATGAAAAAACTTACATTAGAAGGAAGCTAACTCTAAATTTTATGTCAGCATCCGGCCCTATTAATTAAATAAGCTTTCATAACTAAAATTACCATACCCTTTCAATTTACAACAATGAACTAGATATCTGCCGCCTACGCGGTAACCGGTAACTAACCCTAGGGAAAAAGTATTCGATTTCGCCGCCAACGCTCTGTAGTCGATAGGCGGCCAATATACAATGTGTATCACGTCACAGCGTGTTTCAGGCGCTCTTGACCGAACGAGAACTTTAATTAACGGATTCCAGAGTCTTTTAACAACGTGTAGAATACACGTACTAAAGGTGTGTTCTTTAACGTTTGGAGTAGACATCTACAGTTCGTGTTACGCAATATTTTTCGCCTGCCGAAGTAACAATAAAATGATGAAAAGGTTTCGCGTGATTGTACTCAAATTGCTCTAGACTTACCTATGATGTTTGCTCCAATGACACACGTTACCGATACCTATAGGCATAACAAATTGTGGTGTTTAATAGTAACTGATTAATAACTATGTGCTTTATGATGTCTTTATAATTTTCTTTGTATGTTAAACTCGTGTGATTTTGCTGTGTTAAGACTCGGTCTTATGAATGAAAATAGTTATTTAATACATATTTTATTCTATTCACAAGTTTCAACATCATAATTATTAAAAGTATTTATGAGAGCTTCCATTCCTCTCAATGATATAAGTGGCGGAGCAGCAGACAACATAAAGGAGCAGAATATAAGTAAACGCTACCAACATTAAAAATGAAAATAATTTCCACGGGCAACGCGACACGACTGCAAAAAGGTCGCATCAAAAACAATGGGCAAAGGAATCGCCTATTCCGAAACCATTATTATTCTGTGCAAGAATGCATTCCGGCGGCGAACAATTCGTAATCGGCCCATTATGTTGCACTTTGGCTCCGCGAGCCACGTATTTGTGGTCGAGCTTCATCCGTGGCGACCACAAATTGAAACTGTTAACGTTTGAAGTTTTGGTGCTATTCAGACGGAGCGGTGCGGAATACGAAACGCTGCGCGGACGCTTGTTACTGCTTGGAGATACAATTACCTACCGTTTATTGGAACTTTGTACCAGTATTTGGCCACTGTGCAGTTTTGTTTGTTTTCCATGTTTTCTTTTTGATACGAAACGGGGTTGTTAATTTTTGAAGATTTCACGCTAGTCGAAGCAAGAGTGTATCATATCCTCAACAATCTCATTTTATCTCATAGGGGAGAGAGTTGTAACAGAGGAGAGTTGTGACATTTAAAATTTTTGGAAAGCTTATTATCTATCAGTTCTAGTTGTTGACTCGATACATGATCTTAAAAAGCGCACTGTTACGAGCTCGCTAGTAAACTCTCAAAAATTGACAATGTCTCCTCTGTTACAACTCACCTCGGTCTCCCCTACTTAAAATATTTATGAAAACAGTTTTAATACAATTATTAGTATATTTTCAACGCTTTCAAAATCTTCTCTCGTCTTTTACCAAGACTTTTTTATCAGACCACATCAAAATGTATTCTTTACCTTTTACGAAAACCTACACAAAATCAAATGCCTATCTACGAAAATGTTTCAAAGAGATAATCATCGTCGAACTAGCGCCAAATAATAACCCATAAATAAGGTAAAAGGTACGCTGTATAATATTTCCCTGAACATTTTCTTCACATATAGTTTCAGGCGTAAGGGGTATTACAGACATATTTTTAATTAGATTCCAATTTTTGTAGGAACACGTCCTATTTTCGTGCAAAAAAAGCGTTTTTTCCATGCGAGCTTTTTTGAACTACTTTTTGCTCAGTGGTTCAATTCTATAATTTTGTGTCTCTTGCTTACCCTGAAATTTCATAAATAGCAAGAGACGTTAGACATTCGATTGGTTGGCGGAATACATCCCTGTCATATTCATTCTTCCCTGTCAATGAAATTGGATTGTATCGACCGAAATAGTTTTGTTATTTTTACCAAATTAGATTTGTGATCCTTTAATGTGAGATCGGTTTAATTCTGTGGATTCTGAGTATTTCACACTTGAAGATAATGGGGTCTTAAAGATTTAATATTTATGTGGACTAGTCGTGAATATTCTAAGAAAATCAGCTTAATGCGAATCTACATGCAGTGTAGTACCTATTATGTTAAAATAAATTAACTATTTCCACCTCTCGTTCCCATCGCTGCAACTCCTGTATAGCCAAGATTTACAGCATGAATACCAATAAAAAACCCAATCTGTGAAAGTCTTTGTCAAGATTCTGTTAAAATAGTTGCCCATCACAATGTGTACAGTAAATTGTGAAATGCGATCTACACTGAAACAGTAAGAAATAATTTTAAAGGAACCTATGGGTTTGGAAAAAAAATGTATGGGTTTGGAAAAAAAAGCTTTTTAAAAAACTTAAACTGCACCATTCGAGTTGACAACTTTTTTTCTTAACACATTAAACTTTCTCTTTAACTTACACATTTCGACCTTGATTTATAACATGAAGCAAAAAGGTCAATCAATTATTATAAGAGTATCAACAAACCCAAATTCAGTATTTAGATTTCTCCCAACAAATCAATCCTCTTTCCCAACCTATAATTTAAGACTAATGACGTGCTTCTGATGAGCGTCAAAGGGAATATACGGAATTTGTCAAAGTAATATTTTCTTTGGTTGGAATACAGGGATAATCGTTAATGCCCTGCCCGGGGCAAAATCCCTTGTATAGATTGCGGTATCACCATAAATAACTCGGTAACTGTTTTTATGGAGGAGAAAATTACTCTTTTCACTCACTGCCTTTTATGTACAGAGAATTTTTGTTTACGATTTGTAAGAGTGACGTGTTGTAAAAGAGTTTTCCTTGAAATTTGATTTTGAATAGTAGCGGGAGTTCTTTCAGCTTTTGAGAATTATAATTTGAGATAGAGTTTAACTCTAATTAAAGGCCCGGAAAGGATTTTTTTCCCTTGAAATAAATCTATTTTTTGTGTGATAATCCGTAACGATGTTATCAATTGGCGTATTAGTAATTATCGTATATTGATGTAGTTATTCAGAACTAAATTAAAAATTCTTTCACAAAATAGACACATCACATCACTGGTGAACATGGGCCTCCCCCAATGACTTTCAGATTGGCTGCTATTATAGAAGAACGCATCCAGCTATTCTTATTTAGTAGTATAGTTATTAAATAAGTGATGGATCTGGTAGTGTGAAATTAGATTGTCTTTTATCTAAATATGTAATTTGTAACACAAAATCATTGCAACTTAAAAAAACAACTAATATATAAATCAAATTCATAAATCGAAGTTCTAAATGTACTGTCCGCTCGACTGGTCTTCAGTCAATGACAGTTCGAGCTCGTACGTCTTGCGACGGCTCTCCAGGCTTCCTGGCTCAGTAACGATATCCTGGCTGCCGGCCAATTGTTCACTGTGACGTCTTCATCAAGACTGTGTTCAGAATGTAGGTTCATTAAGGCTGTATCTATGTAGGTGTATCACCAACAGTTGCATCTTTATATAGTATAAAAAACAAAGTCGCTCCTGTTGTCTATGCACTTAGATATTTTCATCAAAGGATAGAGTGATTAAAAAAAAGGTTTATAATTTAGTATGCGTATCCTTGCGAAGCCAGGACGGGTTCCTAGTTTGCTATAAGAAGCATAGTTGTATCACGGCTATAACTCTGAGAATAGTGACCGAGTTTCTTATGTTGCTTTTATAAAGCACTGGCTCACAAATTAGTTCCAAAGCAGTATTAAGGATAATGTTAAAAAGCGCATCGTGAGACGTCTGCTCACAAGATAATGTGTTTAAGGTTAAAGGAAAACATTGGATGCAGGCCGCATGATGATGATGATGAATAGTAGGTTAATCAACTGATATGCATCTTAAGTTCAGTTATTTACCCTCCAGTCTCTAGTAACAAAGCTCTGGCGATCGCCCAAGTGTTCACGCTACATGTGCATAGTGTATTGTTACTAATTATCCTGTTTTCGCCTCCGAGATTTATTTTACCGTGTAGTACCCCTGTACGACAAGCCAATCCGCACACAATATTCAGCGTAGTAGTAGTAAAAAACAAAAGAGCGGGCAACCCCACCCCTACCACGCTGTGGGCTCGGTGTCCGAGCGGTCTCATTCCTTTGTGCGCACGCGCAACGACCGCACGCAGTATAAGAAAAATGCTTAAGTGACGTCACCAGGACGTTTTTACCGACAAAAAACGTAATTATTTTAAGTTGTGCAGTGTAGTGACGAGAATTAGACCCAACACAAGGTTGGTTGTAACAACTATTTTGTGCAAGTGCTCGTACATTTTTATTATAAGCGTTGTGACACGACGCGTAACTTTGACCCATTTTTAGCTCCAAGTTAACGCGCGATGTTAACCAGTAGCCATTTTTTGCTCCGAGGTAATGCGAGATGTTACCCAGTAGCCATTCTTTTGCTCCGAGGTAATGCGAGATGTTACCCAGTAGCCATTTTTTTCTCCGAGGTAATGCGAGATGTTACCCAGTAGCCATTTTCTGCTCTAGCGAGTTAATACGAGATATTAACCAGCAACCACTTTATATTCGGTCATTTTTGCGGGTCATTTTTTAACCAGTAGCGTTAATACAAGATATTAACCAGCAGCCACTTTATGTTCGGTTATTTTTTAACCAGTAGCCGTTTTTTGCTCTAGCGAGTAAAAACGAGATATTAACTACCGAGATAGCCAGGTATTGTAATATTATTCACTTTTACGAGTTAAGTATCTTCTTTTCGGCCATTTTTAAAAGCCGTAAAAACAGAACATAATGAGCTCATACAGAAAAATGTTGCGTTTCTACGAAACTACCCACATTAAGAGCTTGCCTTCTTGGCCTTACACCTTATGAACCATCAACCGTCTTGGAGCATGATGACCCGGCGCCGCGGACGCACTCGCCCCAGTCGAGCCTCCGCCTGCTTTTATAACGACCGATGACCCTGTGGCCATACACATTGTTCAATGCTACAAAGGGTAACTGAATAATTTTGTTGTTTCGTATTTTTATACATTACACCAATCGATATTGGTCTAAATACAAAGGCTAGTAAGAAAGAAATAAGTATCAGATCAAAATTCAAAGTGCATTTATGTAGATTCATTACTTGCTATTATAAGGTCAGAATAAAAGATCCTAAATAAACCTTAGGCCGGTTTGTTGACCGAACCGAGTCGAAGTGGAAATAAATGCCTACTTTATATATGAAGTATGACAATATGTCGTGTTTTCTATGCAACGACTCATATTAACTGACATTGTGATTGTGAGTACTTATCAGTCTCACATTTTTTTGTTGGAAACTTACAAAGATCTTTCTACATTTCCGGTCGGTCGACCAATTACATCGACGGTCGACAACTATAACTTATTATAATCCTCTAAAACGGGAAAAGAGGTATTTATTTGATATGACAACTAATCCAGGCTGCTGCACTGAATATATAATTTAAGCTTTAGCCGTTCGCATAACTGTGTGAATCGAGGCTTTATACAGAGGCCGTACCGACAAGCTACGCCCTGCTGTATGGTATGATGGGCTAAGACCTATCACCCGCCCGCGGCGCAACCACGCCGCCTTCCACAAGCGCAGGCGCCGTTATTTACGCCGCAGCGCCGCGCCGCCGCCGCCGCATGCCCAGCGCTGCCAGCGCAACGCGGGAAGCGCCATTAAAGACCGACCAGAACACCAAGGTAACCCGCGTCCCTAGACGACGCGCCATCTATGTACAGGTATGTGCTGGCCGCTTAAAATATTTTTATTTTAAATGCAATGTACATATTATCCGGTTACAGAATTTATTGTACCGAGATACCTATTCGATTCCCGATTCGAACCCAGATGAATTATTTCATAATCATCATAACCATGCGAGTAAACATAATTAATTATACAAACAAATAATTATACACGTCGGCGTAGAGACGTTGATATTAAGAATATTCTTAATCGCATCCGTCGACACGAGTACATTCTGAGATTACCCACTTGTTAAAAAAAAAAAAAATGTTCCTTGATGGTGGACTTAGATAGCGTTTATATAAGATGCTAAACAAAGTTTATGTGGTTTAAGCACTTCAAAAGGGATGATATTTTAACCGCAATTAAACTTTTAACAAAAGATTCATTTATGGTTTAAAGAAACTTATTAATATAATATGTTTATTACATAAACACGATAGCCATTGAAAAGCAAATAGAATTATGGTCTTATTTTAACGGATGTTTGTTTTGTATCTGAACAAACAGGCAACATTTTTGTTTGTCTCTTTGCGGCCTTTCTTTAGCCCTGATATTTTTACAAAGTTTATTTTTTTATTCATGACGTCTCACCAGCTTGTATCTATAAATAATAGATAAAATCTAAGAGCTTCCTTAAACTGTATCGGTATCGGTACATAAGATGACGTCATTTTTTTCTTGTATTGGAAAAACATTATTATGTAGGTTTGTACCTACTAATCAATGTATGATTAATGCTAATAATACTATTGATAGTCTTACAAAGTAAGGCTTCATCATCATTATTTATTTACTAAAAAAAAAAAAAAAAAAAAGGTCAGTTTTAACTCCATGTACTGTTTTACAATTGGTTCGTATAAATTATTTATGTATAACGTTAGAATTCTCATAAGAAGAGATGCGACATCATGAAATACATTGAATCATTTCTTATCTTGCTAAATCTTTTAGACAAGCAAAGTATCTAATTATGCGTTAAAGCGATAATAACTATGCCTTTATAAATATAACACAATAATAATTACATTGTAATCAATGTAATAGAAAATTTTTGACGCATCAGAAAAGAAATCGGGCCGCTTGTAATAACAACCGGACTAGTGGACTTTGGTCAGTCAAAGAACGAATCAACCACATAAAATAAACTATGTGTTATGTAGGTACCTACCAGTACTACCACTACTTGTAACCTTCAGTTTAGATTAAGGACATTTTTTAATAATACCAAAAAATAATGCGATATTATTTTACGAATCGATAACGCTGCCACAAACTCATAATAATGAATGAGTCTTTCTTCCCTTTCTATGAAGTATAAATTGAGAATTAGTATTTTGTTATTTTTTCTTAGCATGATTATAAAAATTCAATCATCACAGTCATAATACTGAAGCTGACTGAATCAAGGTGTCTGAATAAAGACACGGAGTAGGAGCTTGGTTTAATATTGTCTCAGAAAATGTCAGACGCTTTGGTTTCAGTACATGACATAAAACTATTTTTTGTTTCTTGAACTTTGTTTGATATTTAGTCATAATTCATATTTTATCGTCTGGCGTAGAGATTTCTACACGATTAACATGAATTAATTCCAATTAATTCGCCTTAGAATGGCGACCATTTTTTTTTAGACGTTAATACGTTTTTTCACTAAAAATAAATAAATAAAAATAAAAAAAATAGAATGCCGGGGCAACAGGTACATCAGTAGTACCATATTGCCCATTTAAGCTTACCTTTCCTTGGCAGTGAGTTTTGTATTTGGCAGTCGTTGATCAAACAAAACGTACCAGACTCCGCTACCTATACACTCCGCAAATAATAAAAAAAAATTATCCTTCCTTCGACATTTTACACTACGCTCCTAGTCCCAAACTGAGCAAAGCTATGGGTCCTAGACAACGGATATAAACATACTTAAATACCGTTTTTATATACATAAGTACATATTATACATAGTAACACCTAGACCCATCACAGAAATTAAAATGTATCAATTCAATTTCTGCCCGGCCGGGGATCGAACCCGGGACCTCTCGGCATAGTAGTCCGTTTCGAAACCACTACACCAAATGACTGACAAATAAATATTTTTACAATGCTCAATTACATCATTGTACCTACCTTACTCTATTTTCTTAGCATATTCTAAAGTCGGGTGCATCCTATAATAACATTAAATAACCACCGCTTAGCAATATCGTTAGTGAAATCATATAATTTATTGAAATATATAATTATTTAAATAAATATTATAATTTATAGGTCAGGTTTCAAGAATCAAAAGATTGCTATTAAATAGTGCTATTAAATAGAAACCAAACTTTTTCCTCGCAACAGTGTTACTTGGAATCCAAATTAATACTGTTTTGGAATACTGGTCAAACTGTATCCAAATAAATTAATAAGTTTTAATTAACCACATTATTTATTTATTTAATTAAAATGCAAGTGAGCTTATGTTTTACAACAATCAGAGTGTTAGCCTTGCAGTCACTGTGATCGATTCGGTGTTAACCACTACCGTCGTCAAGCTCAGTTCTGAGATGAAACTGGATAAATATAGGAAAGGAGTGTCGACACGAGGGCGTTCGGCCCACACAGCACGCGACACGCGGCAGTATGGCCTGCGGTTTGCGCCGCTGTCAACGTTGACACAATTAGCCAGTGTGCTGGATAGACAGGATGCTCTGTCAACTGTCTTGGCAACTTTTTAAAATCAGTAGTCGTACTTAACAGTTAATAGAAGTACAAATAAATGTATATAATAATACTCTATAATGAACAAAATCTTGTTGAGACCGTGATACTTGTTATTGTTATAAATAAGTGATGCAATACGATTATAATACAAAAATATTGCTTTATTATGTATTTAGTACATTGACATTTACTCTCTTAACCATTTAACATGGACATTGATCCATGCTCTAAACATCTACACGGTAAAATAAATCTCGGAGGCGAAAACAGGATAATTATATGATCAAACGAACTTACCAAGTGAAGTTCGATCTGAATTATCCTGTTTTCGCCGAAGAGATTTAAGGTCCCTCCCAACCCGAAGATTTCTATATCTTCTTCCCTGGAGGTAAACGTCAATGTCATCTCTTCTCTAAATATAATGAGACCGCTCGGACACCGAGCCCACAGCGTGGTAGGGGTGGGGTTGCCCGCTCTTTTGTTTTTTACTACTACTACGCTGAATATTGTGTGCGGATTGGCTTGTCGTACAGGGGTACTACACGGTAAAATAAATCTCTTCGGCGAAAACAGGATAATTCAGATCGAACTTCACTTGGTAAGTTCGTTTGATCATATAATACTTCACTGTTCTGGGAGGTTAAATATGATGTCATAACTATCTTGTAAGATTAATTTTATTGGTTACTATCACGTTAACTATGTTATAAACTTGCTAGCTTAATTTAAGCTCTTTTTCTCTCTTATTAAGCTCTGAAACTACGAGTAAGTAGAGAAAACAAAAATTATTCGACGTCTACACATTGGAATGAATAAATGCGTGGTTATTATGAAAGTGAATGAGTATGCTGAAGTATATTTACTGGTCCTAGTTCCATCATTTTCAGTGCCATTACAACTTTCCCTGGCTTTTAATGTGCCCCAAAAATGGACACAATGCCGATTGATAAAATTATCGGGCCTGTTCAAAGCGAGAGTGAATAAGTAGGCACTTGCAAAGCAGGTATGTACTCCTATGTACGTATTATCCTAGATCAGTCGAATACCTGCTTTGTGCTGTATAAAAAATATTATTCTTTAAAATCACGAAACACAAAAATGAAACGAAAATTAATTTCAAACTATTCAAAGAAAAAACATTTAAAAATCATTACTTAAATTCAGTCTTTTCTTGTTTCAGTATTTCCCAAGAAGGTAAACTGAAGCACGCTGGCTGGTAGCCAAGTGCTCGCTGCAACATGTCCATCGTACATTGGCACTTTTTGCCCGTCTGTTTGTGGGTTAATAGAATGTTAAATGGTCCAGCCGTTAAGATGGATGAAGATTGAGCTGTAGCCGTTCGAGCATTTTAAATTGAATGTTAGAAGCGATTTACTTGGATTTTACACACACTGTGAAGCTTTTTTCAAAGATAGTCATGATCGTAAGTTTTTGTTAAAATGATTTCAGTGAACGTAATCTGTTAGTCTTAAGTTTCATTTCCTTATGGGACACAGAAATTATCTAAAGAGAAGTTGAAGTAATAATAATAATAATCTTTTATAATCTCATGTTGCAATACCCTAGCAGGGTCCTTGTAATGGGTCTACGAGTATGTCTATATTATGTAAGAACCTCTGTATACCAACATTGGAGCAATAAAGAATTTGAATTTAAAGTTTTAGATAGATTAGATTTTTCAACGATACATTACCAACCAGTGTAATCACATTCATAACGTTCCAATATTAAAGATTTTACAACCCAAAACGATGCTCAAAGCGGTCTCATATGCAAAGTATAATTAAATATATTATTAAGCATCAATAACGTTAACAATTCAGGCATATAAAACAAAACTGTTCGGTCGTAAACTCGGCGTGATGGGGAATGTTATTACACCTTATAATGTTGATTTTATTGTTATGGCGGCGTAGACTTTTACCCGTGCTTACGCGGAGCACCTCATAACAATGAGCCATAACAGTTCTCTCTCTATTGATCACGTAATGTGTCGCGGAACTTCGGTTTTCATGTAGGAAAATATGAAGTAGGTATTGTATAACTTTTTTGGGTATGAAACTATGGAGAACTAGCTTTTGCCCGCGGCTTCACCTGCATGAAATTTAGTTTGTCACAGATCGTCATAAATTATAGTCCATAATAATATGTTATTATGGGTTATAAACAATAATAATGTAAAGTTTCATCAAAATTCGTTCAGTAGTTTTTGCGTGAAAGATTAACAAACATGTTAACATCCAAACAAACTTTCGCATTTAGGTAAGTAAGATTATTATCAACGTATTGGAATATTATATTCCTTTTATGATATGAAAAAGAAATACCGTTGTTATAATTGGGAATTAATAGCAAAATTAAACTACTTCGTTCTCAATTAAAGTTGTCCAAGTGCTCTCTTAAAAATGTTATGGTCTTATTATTTTCTAAAGAATAAAACAGAGTTTTATTGAAACTATCAATTTGTCCATAGTAAAAAATTCATCTGATGTTTGTAAAACCGTCTCATAATATTATTAATCAAGTCCTAAAAGAATAAAACAGAGAGTTTTATTGGAACTAATAATATATCGAGGATCAAAAACCATCTAATGTTGGTAAAACCGTCTCTTAAATTACCTAATAGTTAATCAAGTCATATTTAGTTCTCAAGATTAGATTAGAATTAACTACACTTAATTCTTCGTTAACGTTAAACTTCGTTAAAATTTCGTAGGCAAAATACAAACTTTCGACTCTATTGTGAGGCGTTTCAGCACCAATTGAGATCTTATTGTGTTTGTAGTGGACACCATGGAACTACCTCACGCTGTTGCCAAGATTTATTTTAAAATATTAATGTACTGTCGTGCGATTTCATGATTTATTCATACTTGAAACGTTGTCACCTGCTGTCGGAAAATAAGTTTTTACGTGGCTTTTTATATTACATACTTACTGATGCATGAAGGTGATGAAACCAACTATAAATTGAACTGTTCTTGTAAACAGTAAATATTAAAGTTTCTAATGCTACAACCGTTAAATCAGAAGAAAGCTTTGATGAAAAGTGATGGATAGATTTGAAAGTACATAACTATTACCGTACAAAAAATTGTGTTGAATTTTTTTTATGTGACAGGAGGCAAACTAGCAGAATCCGTCTACCTGATGGCAAGTGAATTGGTCTATTTCTTGAAAAAAACCTTAGGTGAAAATTACTTTGACTCATTGATTCAGTAATAGCTTACAGAAGCACAACCAATTACTTAAAGTTGCTAACTAACAGCTGCCAAAATACACAATCCCGTTCAAAACACGTTGGTGCTATTCTGCTATCTAAAAAGTGCTCTTAATGAACTGTGCAAGCGCGGAAGGGTTAAACCGTTAACCACTTCAGCGCGGTGCTTACGGGCCGAGTCGACTGGAATACAATGCCGCGTCAATGAGATCAGCCCGTCTTTGTCAGCACGGCTGGCGTATTGTTTTTGACCGTTCATTAATAAATGGAGGTGTTTGATTATTAGCAGTGCATGTTGGGAGGAATCGGTAAAGAATAAGATACTGATTTATTATGTATTTCTCAAATAGCTAGGTTTCTAGTAAGGTTTTTATTATTTGTTGTTTTAACCAAAAGACGTCTAATGAGGGTCAAAACTCTTCGCATATCCACAGGAAGTAAAATATTAAATCAAGCAATACCTATACGTCACTCACATCTCACAATATTACTTACTTTTAATTAACTTCAGCCAAGCTACAGAAGATTGACGGTGCGTAAATTACTAATAGTATTTAAAAAAAATATATGTTCCCATTGACTTTTTATTTATTCTCCAAGATAAAAACCATACGATAAATCTTCTAAAGTAAATTTTTACAATCTGACGTTTAGATTTACAGCTCGTTGTGATCGTGCTTCATATTTGCTTTTGAAGTTCAGCGAACATCCATCAAAGCAGATGAAGCAGCTGATATGCGGGCACCCATGCTTGGTTTGAGCTAATATTTATTCGTGTGCAATCAAAAACAACGTAGCACTATACAAGTATACAGGGTGGAAAGGAAGGTTGTTAATAAGTTTGACGATCATTTCAAATTCTTGATTGAATTCTCTATCGATTTGTAATAAGGCCTGAAAGTAGTTGTCTAAAGGTAAAAGTAACTAACAGTACTTTGCAGAAAATAAATGTACGAGTATCTTACGCCCATGTGGGGAAATAATAATAATAGGTATTTTGAATAACAAAAATAGAAAACGCATATTTATAAAAGCTTTTTTAATAAAGTGATTTTAGTTAGTATAGGGATTGTAGAGTTAAAGAAGCTTAAATTGGCTCTGCATAAGACCCGATAACTTCTTCACAATAAGAGCTATTACGGTCTCGTCTTGGCAACATTTAAAAATGTTTTAGTGGGATTAAAAATGGTCTAGAAACAGTAGACACAACGCAAAACCCTCGCGAAAATACACGTCTTGCTTTGAGCTAGTCCCAGTTGCGTTTTACTTTCTGCGTACATAAATGTGGCCCAGGCATTCCCATTCCATACCCAAGTCACCGCGACGTCGGCCCAACAAAAAGAATCCAACGTTATCAACGGTACGGCCCAGCTGATTTGCATTCAGATTGTTTACGTTTCGCCCACATTCCGGCTTTCCACCATTCGGCGGCTTCTTGTAACAATTATTTCGCTAATTTCCGTATTTTTTTAAGTTAAATACGCGACAATGTGGCACATTGTTTGTTGTATTATGCAAAGCAGGGCCCTGATGGCAAAAATTCAAAGCTGTGAAATATGAAGGTAGATAATAATTTGGATTTGTGCAAAAAATCTTTTGCGGAGACGCTTTGTTGCTTAATGAACAACAACGTATCTTGCTGGCCAATCTATTTAATTCAAAATATTATAGTATTTCCTATATTACATTTTAAAGCTGAAACAAAACTGTTTCATTTAAGTTCGGCGCTCTGTTGCAAAAATAGCTCGCTCCTAATGAGGCCTTAGATTTGTTAGTGTGAGACGCCGTTCCTTCGAGCAAATGATAAAAGTCTAGATAACTACTTAAACACATCTTTCTGTCTCATTTCTGAAATGCGTAAAAAATACTTTGCTAAAATCATGTAAAATACCCATATTAGCGTAGTGTTCATTAACACGTTCAAAGCTGTTCTCATTTCTTTGATATTACCTACTCGTACATAAATCAACCTCTGTGTCTTTCTGTATTTTTCTTGCAGTCTTTTCAGTTAAAGCCCTGCAATAAGTAGAACTTTTTTTTCTTTAACCAAAAGACAGACTTAGTTTTCTTGTATTGTCTCTAACATTTCACTATCGTATGTAGCCGACGGTTCAAATAAATGTTAGTACATACCTACATTTTTTTCAATGCAAAATTTAACGCTTAAAATATTATCAATAATTAAAAAAAATAAAAATAATTACCTTTCTAATTATCAGTGCTAAAATATATTGAATCGAACACTAATTAACGTTTCACAATTAGCGGCCCATTAATGAGAGATTTGGTCCTAAGTCGACTTAATTACATGTCATGAAGGTTGAAGTCAAGTAATGTAGGTACTTGAGACACCTTTATTCGTTAACCTCTGGGTACTTTCATGTAAGTAGGTACTTCTTCTAAATGGTATTAAAATTTTGAAAAGGTATTTACTTTTCTGTAACACACGTGGGCAATGGGCATGTACCTTTTTTACTTTTAAAATAGGTACTATAATTATGTACCTATCATATCAGTAAACTTGAGAATACTATCAATAGTATTAAAAGAACGACACATACACCCGTATATTCACAAACGATGCTTGCTTAATTGACCCAGCAAATCGAACGCACAGCGTTGAATAGCTCTGTGATTGGTTCGTGTGTCACCCTGAGCGTCCACGCGCACTATGAGACCTCATAGTAATGTTTGTGAATACGTGCGATAGTGTACTATCTGTGTGCATAAAAATGGTTTGCGATTTGTATACTTGGGTCTAAGGTGAACTAAATAATGGATGTTATTACTACGCTTGATAAGTAGATGTACTCGTATGTATTGAATCAGTAAGTCCAATTTTTGTGTGGAGCACTAGGCTGTAAGGTCATAACTATACGATCATAACTAATAACAAATAATTTAAAAAAAAAAACTAACAGGTAGATTAAAAAAGAAAACTCCAACTTCAAGTAAAATTTTCACCATCGTTTGGTCATTGATGCTTAGTTTGGGGCATAGACAAAATGTTTTACAGTAGCGAAATGCACTTTTATTCCCCAGCCGGTAATATTACCTACCTACCTATCCAGGAACCGGTTCATTTGGCGCGTCCCGCCTCCCGACTCCAGCGGCTGTTGTGAATGGAATCCAAATTACTTGAAAAATTCGCCGAGTGCACTCCTGCCGAACGAACACTTACATTCCTTAATAAAATCTACTAGGAATTGATACAAGTGGACGCTGTATTTGATATAAAAATATAAAGTATACAGTATTATTTCTAGTAGTGTAATGGCTGTATTTAACCACCTTCACTCAATTTGAGAATTCATAAGTTATAACGTAGCGTAAAGTTTATTGACGTAACCTCCGAAGCTTGGAAACATTTTTTTAGCAATCCAACATCATAAGTCACTGGCCTGGTGCCATGTGCCTACGGTCATGATAGCTAAAAAAATCCCTGATTTTATCAGACAGTCTATATTATAGAAAAGAGCAAAGAGAGAGACCTTTACCTAAAAGGAGTCAAAAAGAAGAGTGTAATTAATGGATTAGGCTAGGCAGTTAATTATTTTAGATGTGATATTTATTAATTAGTAACATTAAGAACCTTGAATTGTTGGATTAACATCTGACTCATACAGATACTTTGACCAGGGTTCCAACCCACGAAAATAGCTGAAGCAATTCAGAAAGAAGCACAATAAAACCGAATACTCTTTACTGCGTCTACTTTCATTAGAAGGACCTAATCTACTAGCACTCTATCGCAAGGTCAAGATTAACCGTGCCCTGTATCATTCTCGTCCCATTTAACGAAACAAAGCGAATTGGAAGCCGAATGGGACACACCGACAAATGTCAGGGGGTAATTGGTAGAAAATATCACTTTTTGCTTGGGATAGGAGATGATAATAATAGAGCATGTGTTGGAATTAACGAGAAAACTACGCTAGCTTTGTATTGTCTTGTTTATTGTTGATCTCGTATCTTAATGTGTAGGTAATATCTAACCATCTCTCATTACAAAAAATCTTCCTTGTAAGTAGGTAGATCTAAATTGCTGGAAGATAAAAAATTGAAGACGATCCGGGAATTGGAACTGTGGGCCCATTTTAAAGCGGGGTTAGTCACGAGGAAACTTTTGTCACATTTGCCTTGTAAATTAGTGGTAGATTGTAATTGTAATTGTAGACATTAGAGGTTGAGGTTAACGTTTCTAATCCGCATCATCATTCTTGTAAATATTGTCTCGTATAATCGGCATTTTCAGTTTTCTCTTACAAAATTACTTTACTCACTCAAAAAAACTATCTAAGAAAGTCTAATCTAACACGAAAAACTATCAGGCTGGTAAAGATGCTGAATAATCTTCCAAAAGATTTTCACAAGGCCAAAAATATGACGAAATCAAACACATCCAAGCTGTGAAGCCGCAAAAGTTAAAATCTAATCTCTTTATCTCTGAAAGGTCAAGTTGAACGCCATAAATCATTCTCGTGTCATTAGGCGAAATGAAAGCGAGCGAGTGTTCGCAGTTCGCACAAACGGCAACAGGATATGAGGCATCGATCGCGCGAATGTTCGCACTAAAGATGTACACGTATCGATATTGTCATGTCGATATAAAGCGATGCGATAATTATATCGATTTTTTTATCGTATTCTCTAAGTAAAATAACTTAGTAACTTAGATCTTCGATATTTTATCAGTAAGTGAGCAAAGTCGGTGCTATCTGAATTTATTTCATTACGGCATTAAAAGATAAATTTCTTTACTATGTTTGCGTAGGTCCAGTACCTCTCAATGTTTATTGTAATGTTTACTAACATTCGATGTTTCTCTAGAATCAACTACAATTTCATTGATATTAAGACTTTAATTTGAGAATTTTTTGAAAATATTGATACCTAAAGTTAATTATCGACTGTGCCGATACATAATGTCGCGATATATCGTCATATCGATATCGCGATATACATTGACTTTTTATCGATACTCTGAACATTTTGGACATCTAAAATTCACACTTTCCCTTCCCACGATCAAGATGACAAACCCTTGAAACCGGTTCCCGGCTCGGTCAAGTTTCCTTAGTTTTTCCAGCTTTAGAAACACGGGAGCGGGATTGGCAAGGCGTACTACTGTATAATGTAAGCAGTATACCGACTGCGTAAAAACAAGTAAAGTCACCTTGATCGCAACGTAATTTTACTGCAAGCGTTGTGTTTGCCAAATCGTTAGTGCATTATTGTATAAGCAAACATGTTTTGACATGAAGTTATCTTTATATTTTTTAATTTTCATTCACCATGCTTTCTTTAATAATAGCAACGTTGCTCTGAGGCATAATTTAAATCCATCATCTCGATAACGTCTTGACTCACCTGTGTCAACAGCTTTTTCGTAGAATCTTTGGTATTATATTTGGAGCTTTTAGTAATTAAAATAAGTAAATTTAAACTAATGCTAAAACATAAGTATAAAACTACATTTTGGTCCTTGCAAGGTGGACCGACGACCTGATAAAGGTAGCAGGAAGGCGCTGGATGCAGACCGCTACCAAACGTGCGATGTGGAAGTCATTGGGGGAGGCCTATGTTCAGCAGTGGACGTCCTGTGGCTGAAATGATGATGATGATGATAGCCCTTGCATATTCTCTCATAATATTCAGACAAAATACCATTTCAATCTTCATTGTGAACCATTTGTCATTGAAATAAATTTTATAATTTTATCGATAGATTGGTCGGATGATTTACAGATCAATCTAGAGGTACGTCTCACTCATGGTACTTTTGGTTACTGTAAGAAATTATTTAGAATCTGCCTTCTCTTTTAGCTTAGGTATTTTTTAGGCTAGCATTTAAGATACTGCTGCGGTGGTGCACTGTGGCTTTGCTCACACCCCCTCCTCTTCACTAGGAGGTTAGAGTGGGGGGCTGCAACGACACCCAGTGTAATCTCAAGTTAGGGAGCAATTTGGTGTTTGCTTTCAGCAGTGCAGCTTTAACTATAAGATTGTCTACATTGAAACTAGCATAAAATTTTATCAAGATTTTTTTGGCTCGCCAATTTTCGAATGGTGGGTTGGATAAGAGAAAATGTTCGGTTGCATGATAATATTTTGTATTTTTTTTTCTTAAAAGCTTTGAAGAAAATTTAGTTTTTCGCTCGTAAACCTAAGATGGTATCGGAGGCAACATTTACTTTGATAAAGCCAATCTGAAAGTCAAAAGCTTTAAACCGCTTACTTTTTGCATTTACAAAAGTGTTGGACTCTTTTGTCGAGACAATTATAATATTAACAAGATGCTTAGATGGTCTTATACAATAAATAAATTGATTCAGCAGCGTAGGCGTAAAACATATCAAACAACAGAGAGAAATAATTTCGCATTAAAATTAATATAAAACAAAGTTGACCACTCGGCCAAACTTCAATATAATGTATTTCATCCTCTACATTGGACTGGATTAACTATAAGATACTGTTTATTACCAAACAAACTCACGGAATATAAAACAATAAAATTTGAAGCTTAGTAGTTTAGGTGGCGATAAGCAAATAATATCTAGGTAGGATGACCAAAACTGTAAGTATCTACTAAACTAACACAGTTAGCCATAAAAACAATAAGAGTAGGCGCACACCGTTGATTTTTTAGTTGGCCGATAGTTGTGCCCGATTTTAATTTGTATGAAGAATCGGCCAAATCGAATCTGCGTAGTGTGCGCACTCCCATACATGCCCATACTGATCAACTGCCCGACTAAACTATCGGCCGACGAAAAATCAACGGTGTGCGCCTACTCTAATTAATATTATTTACATTAAGTTTATGTTTATTTTGCTATCTAGTAATTTCAGGCTCATATTAAGGGATGTCACTAGAGTATGGAAGGTCAAATAACTAGACATTAACCAAATGAATACGGACCTTTAAATAGTAGTAATATTTAAGGTGTTGATACGTCATAACACTCTACACGAATATAGTATGAGATGTCAGATCGAAGTACTCTTATCAATTCGAGAAATTGCTACTAAGCAAGATGAATATTTTAAATTATTCCAAAACAAATTGGCCTTTGTTACCAGCTACAAAAGCAATAACAACTAAATAATGAATTAGAGGCTAAGCATTAAATAAATTCTTATTCCAGTTTATGAAACAATGAATTAATAATTCCAGACTACTTGAAATATAATTTGATTGATTTGGAAAGGTGCCTTTGTTTAGTGAAATTGTTAGCGTCAAGTCTATTTTACAGAGTTGTGTTTTTTGATTTGGTTTACGTAACGATCGTTAATTTGCGTAATTTTATTTTAAAATATTGTTACTTTTACATAAATTACTAAAGAAAAGGTTGTAACAACGTTGTATGTTCTGCTTTTTTTATATTAAAATATAACAAAAAAATTCCTAATTTACCAACCGAATTCAGAACCTCCTCCTTTTGTTGTAGTCGGTTAAAAATTACTTTAGCTCCTGAAATAACAAGAAAACAAATGAACATCATTACACGAAAGGAAAATAAGCGTTTTCGATTTTATGAAGCCATGTAAACATGAGCCTAAATTTTGTGGTCGGTCTTTACATAGCCGATGTAAGTGAAAATAGGAATCGTTATTTTAGGGAGTAAGGAACAGGCTTTATAAATTATTCACTCAATAAATTCAAGACATTTTGATAAAAGTGAACTAAAAATACTAATAAAGTTAAGCAATATTGTCAAAGTTGGCAAATGTTTTAATAAAATGTTGCTATTATTTATTATGAATTCCACAATGAATGTCCAGAGCTCGTGTTGAATTTTTTTTGTTTAACCTTTTGGTAAATATAACATAGGTACCTACTTACTAATTATGTTCATAGTGAGAATATCATAAAGTACACAAAATTTGCAAAGAATATACTTATATTCTGCACCTTACAGTCAATTTAATTCTACCGTACCGCAAATGAACTGTTCAGTCAACAGTTATTACCGCAACAGCCGTCACATGCTCTCTCCAGTGTTTTTATTTACAAAAATCTCAACGAAGTGGTCTGCGGTAGAAAAATATTTTCGCGGGTCGAGAGGCAAAGCAGCCATGTACGAAAATTTATTTTATTAAAATTGAATAAACACGCGGGAGCGGCGAACAAAAATAACACATCTAGGCCGCGCTCGCGCCGTGAATTTTAGTTTCGCTTTTACGAGAGTCCACTACGATCATATTCGAAACATTTTGCGGGCAAAAATACAAAAGTGAAGCTATAACGTTTTTAACGAAGTTACCACACTTTTCAACTTTGGCGGTGCAGTGTTTGACATTTTTGTGCTGCGGTGAAAAAGTGCTCTCGCGAAAACATGTTCAATCATACGAGCAGTTCATGCAAAGTTGGTTCTAGTAATTATAGCAGGAAAGGCGATAGTCCCAAAAAGAAAGATGGTAAGTTTTATGCGCCTATATTTTGTGTGCTGAAAAATGTGAAATATCTGCCGTAGGTTGTGTATTTTCAATACAAATGCGGGTATTTTTCATAAAATTTCAATGGTCTGTTTCAACTACGATACTATTTTGTTTCTTTTTGTCTTGGTGAAATTTACATTTGATAGAAATAGACAAAGCTAAAAGAGTGTTAGTTATAACAACAACATACTCGTATGTTGTTTTAAATAAAGAGACAGCGGAATGTCTTACGAAAAAGACAAATTAGCAATACTTAAGTAGGATACATTTTTATTTTGGACCACTTGGACCGAATTATACATTAGACCGAATGGATACCAAACAAGTTCTAACGAGACGCATTATAAAGTCTCATGACGTGACTGTCAACTATTAGTTTAACATGTTCAAGCGCAGTTGTATCTGAGGGAGGTATTTTCCAAACCACTGAATGGATCCATTAACCACAATTCAATTATCTACTTTTGGGAGCAAATAGGCGGAAAACGAGTATACCTACTTTGAATAAATATTTAAATTGGCCAGTTAAAAGCTTACGCGGTCTGTAAACAGATACACCGAAAACAACGTTTGACTTTTAAAATCGTTTTATAAAAAATAAAACAGGCTGCCCTTTTTATCTCAAATGTCTTAAGAATTAGTTTAACTCCCAATCATTCCATACAAAATACCTAGCCACAAACTTAGCAGATCTTGTACTGAGTATGTCGACTAACGGATGGTCATTTTAAATCATAATGTTATTAAACATCATACTCATACTCCGGGAAAAAAAAAAATTGTGCTCATCATGAATGGTAAAGAATGAATTAAATCATTTTAATCAAACATTTTAATTTATTTCTATATGGTGTCTTTAGTATTATGTAGCCTAAAGAACTCTAAACACCAAGCCCGTTTAAAGCCCGGCTGCTTTATTTCAAAAGCATCATTTGGATGACTGCACTTTCTAGGACTTGACAATTTTATCTAAAGTCGACTCGACAACTCATGTCGGCGGGTCAGCGAGTATGTGCTAATAAATTTAAAATCTGGAGTGTTTACGCGAAATAATTCCAATTATAATGACGTATGCAGATTGAATTTAATATTTAATGTGAAAGCAATGGCTGTTAAAGCAATCCCAAAATATAAATGAGCGATATACCTAAAACGGTGTTTTTCATACACGCCTGGATGTTAGCTTTGCGATTTCGATGAGGTTTATGCGTGTTTTTACGGTTATTACACCGATTCCAATCTTCATAACAACTGAACCTTTCTGATTTAGTGTACGGTTTAACTTCTGAACGCCGGTTTTTTATTTGACATTGAGTTATGTTATCGGCCTGATCCAGACCAATATAAATAAATTGGGTCAGAAACTAATGTTGTTTCTTCGGATTTGGCCGTAACTGCGTAAATGGGACGATTTTGAGAGCTACTGAAGTTCTTAAACAGTTTTTGGGATTTTGGACACATAAAGTGAGATAATGGATTTACAGTCGATGACGTAAGAATAGTGAATGAATTGATTAATGAATGGAGGCATGAGTCATGACAGAGACTGCAAGAGTGATTTATGTAAGTGTAAAAGAGACGACGAGCAACGACTAAGTGAAGGTAAAATAAGCGAAGTGTGATTTATTAAGATTTAAGGAAAGACTGAATCAGAAAAGCAATTTAACAGATGTAACTAAAATCATGAAAACGGGCTAGAAATATCAATGAAAAATCTTATAAAATCCACATTGTCGTCACTCCTACATCAATAATCGAACATTTCACTTACTTTTATCGCATCAATGCGATGGATACCTACAGATCAGATACAGCCAAACCCCTGCGTACAATATTCAGATATACGCTATCTGTGATATACGCTATTTAGTGCACTAAAGTATCAATAATATGCCGTCAGTGTACGAGTACTGCGCCTGCATTAAAATAATACTTGCAACAGGAACTTTTGCAAAGATTTTCTCCATGAGTGCCGGCGCCAGAAAATTATCAGCCAAGCGCGAAATTAAAGTAGCCGTGAACGGCATAAAATTAACTAAGACTCTTCTTCCACTGCCTCTGTTAAGGTCTTAAGCTAGGTTTGCTGCTAAAGTTTTGGCATTACTCCCGAAAACGTATCTTGTTTCTTTTCGCGGCTGTGGCAAAGGAATCAAGGCAGTAGGATTTAAGAAATAAAAATGCTTCTTAACACTTTCATGGACAGTATTTCAGACACAATGAAGTTTTGTTGTGAAAGTTTGATATAAGGAACGGAATATTCGTGTGTGTTTGTATTATACTTTGTAAGTCTCAGGGTGAAATGCCCAATTTTAGACATAGATACTTGTACTTTTTTGATTTCAGTACAATTTTAGTAATATTGTGAAAAGTTATTTAAACCGTTCTCCAAACTAATTAAATAAAGTTTATTAATATGCATCTATATTTCCATGTTTACACCTAAATGTCGTAAATTACAAGTGGCTGGTGATAAACGAGAGTTTGTTAACATTAACTTTGGGGAAAGGTTTAGATGGGTAATAATAGACACTGTACTAAACCATTCGAGTATATTAATAAACTTTCAAGAAGATTTAAACAGCATTTTGCATTTAATGAATTTGTGTTGGTAAAATGGTATTATTTAAATAGAGACAGATGTCCAAAAATGAACTTACGTCTTATGTTAAAACTATTAGGAAAAAAAACTAAAACATATCTGTTTAAAAAAATAGGATAAAAATGCCTGGGAAATTTAACCTTTTGCTTGATTCTAATGAAATAAATCGAAAAATTTCCACATTAAACGTATTTAAACATGTTGTCGGTTCAAAAGGGTTTGGAATTTCCATTCGTGGACCAACAGCCCATATTTTGGATAGCGGTGGATGCAAAAATTCAAAGCCCCGGCTAGGTTCTTTAAATGTGTACTTACGTAAGCCGTTTGCATATTTGAAAGTAAGATTCCGTCCGTCTGTATCCTGGAATCCAGGAAATGCCAGTTGGCCCCGATGGCTCTTTCATATATTTATGAGGCGATTTAGTTTTGTATTGTCCTTTACAAACAGAATGTCAAGCATATTTTACCTTTCTTTCTGAAAACAGTTGGAATTTTCTCTTTGGCGACTCAGTGCAGCTTTAATTTTGCATTTAGCAGGTTTATTAAGCACGCTCGAATGTTACAAAATGTTGCAGAATTTCAGACTTTCAAAACTTTTTCCAAAATTATTTTGAACCACGATGCGAATTTAACACCGAAGAAATGAATTATCATTCCATATGAGTTGAAATTGATATTCTCAGTCAAATTTAATAAGATTGGTAAGTAAGTCTCACCGTTACAGCTGACACGGATTCGATATGCGACAGAATACGAAACACGAGAGAGGAATAATTTATGTGAAGATGCATGACGGTCTGCAGTCAGTCGCATCCAGATATAAGGTCGTGGAACCTTGCCAATGCGATTTTATGTTTTTTTTTTCACGCGTATGCGTCTTAGTCATAAACTAAACATGGCGGAATAAAAAAGTTAGCGAGGAAAAAACAAACACTGAACAGACTTTTTGGCGGGAAAGTGAAGCGTCATATTAGTTTTTTTCTAATGTAATTTATTGGTGGATTACTAACCTTTGTGCTCGTGATCTCGTGAACGTGCATGAGTTTTATGCAAATGAAACAAAACAATGCAACATTAGTTTTCAAATTCTCTCAAAAAGTCCATGAAGGGAAAGAGAGGAATCTCATCTACTATCATTATTCATTACTTACATCATATAATTAAGTTTAAACTAGCAAAAATATATAAAGACTTGGTTTGGCTGTAATATGAAAATATGCCTTTGCAAAAAAAAAGAATGGAACAAAAAAGCTAATACCGATAAATAGTAACGGCCATTTTGCTCGCACCATGCGTACTGGCCGTTGTAAAAGTCCGAGAAAAAAGGTGGCGAGGAGGAAAAATAAAACAAGCGACGATCAAAACAGAAGTGACAAAAGGCTATCTCGATACGGACACTAGAAGGAATGCGGCCCCATTTCATTCGTCCTTTGTTTTTTTGTTGGCCCGTTTTTGCAATTGTCTGTCAGGCAGAGTTAGGGTACAGCGAAACAGCGAATTGGCAAATTGGAGTGTTAAACAACGACATAATGATAAATGACTATTTGAAACCTCTATTTATTTATTAAGATTTTCTTATGAGCAGTAATTTGAGTTTATTAAATTGGCTTTGTCCTTTCCTTTTCAACGAGTATTACCATGTTAAGAAGTCTTAAAATTTTGCATATTCTTATTAGGTTCCCCATCCGCTCCTTCTATGAGCATACTCGTACCGTCTTCACACGATATCAATCGAACTTCAGTCGTGCATCAAAGGCGGCCCTCGACGGGTTTCGCGTTGCGAACCTCGTTGTAAACTATAATATTATCGCGATGTTCACTCTTATTCAGAATGATATCTGCTACTCCTCGAGCGAGCTCTCAAGCTAAACATATTGGTTTCATAACGTATAGGATGAAAATTGTTAACTTTGCGAGTTTCTATCTAAATATTAGGTATTGTTTCATGCTTACAGTGTAGTGTAGAGATGTTTTGGCAGGTTAATATTGTAATTTGAAATGTTTTAAACATGAATACCAACTTGACAATGTTAACATACACACACAATATAGAATGGTATTTCAGAGTAAGTAAAAAATCAAGGAAAGAATTATAATAAAATAATAGGTACCTACTTTAGTTAAAATTGAAAAACTTTGTCATCTAATCACTAGAATTAAAAAGTATAACGACTGGGATTAAAACTTTTTGTACGTCAACAACCTGAATATTTTTTTTAGTTTTATAGAGTCTACAAAGTTCTGTAAATAAAGCACTAGCATGAACAAAAATTATAGGTAGAATATAAATTCTTTGCAACAAAGTTTTTTTTAAATAAACTAATATTCTGATATTTGAATAACATCATTACTAGGTTTATAAAATATTCCATCAAATAAGACGCAAAAGAGCAAAAGTTCTATATCGGTGTTACGAGTGTTGCTTTGTTTCCCAAGTACAGAAACCCTTTAAGCCTCTTTGTACGTGCGCTGATCTTTTAAGAGGATTTTTTGGAGTGTATTAATAGGAAGATACTGCTGTATTTTGATACACTTAGGCTGAGTTGCACCACCTAACTTTGACCGTAACTATAACGATAACCGTTATTTTTTGTATGGAGTTTGACAGATTTTTGACGTTTGATAAAGTCAAAGTAAGATGGTGCAACCCAACCTTAGCCTAACACCGCCCACTACAACTGCCTTTTGACGTCACATGAAGTCGTAAAACAGGGGTTTTAGATATTTATTATTTTCTTCTAGAAGCATCTTTAATGGGAGAATTTAGGATATTCTGTCACATTATCGTATAGCGTGAGTAGACACTAGATTGGATCAGATGCACTGAAGATTAAAACAGGCAGTATGCTTTATACCATAGCATGTTCAATACGGGAATATTTTAAAAAAAGCAGCCGGTGCCAAGGCGAAGTTTAGTAGGTAAGCAAAAGACGAAAGTTTGATTGCGCTCGCTATTCCGTTGTAGAGCCACGATTTCTTTCTTTACATTAATGCTAGCGGCAAAAGACTTTATTTTCTTGACCCTGGTCCAGGTTCGATTCCCCGACAGTTCACCCAAACTGAAAAAGAAGGATAATTCCCAAAATTAAAGATTTTACTGTTTTGTCGGCACATTAAAAGGAAACAGTAGGATGAAGATAACGCGTCCTTCAGTTATTACACTAAACCAGGTTGAAATTTACTTTTGTATGTCTGGGCTGAAACGCTGGCTGTAAAAGAATCTTATCTAACCCCACCTTTTCAATCGTTCTTCATTGCGAGGTCCCGAGATAGCTCCTTTGGCCGAGATTGCTTTTGTCTCGAATCTGCAACTCGGATAAGGAACAGAAACTAAAAAAAGGTTAATTAATACTTACAGGATTTATTACACAGTAATCTAGAGCTCTTTTGAAGTTGTTATTACAATAATTTCTGTCTCTTTTGTGGAATTAAGGATAAATACCTAAATAAGAGCTCGATTAGTAACAAAAGTTCTGTGGCTCACCAGTCATTTTATTTGAAGCAGAAAATTCAGAAAGTAAAAAAATATCCATACAATAAAGACGCAAAAGGCTCATATAGTTCTTTCAATCCTCACATTTGAAAAGTAGATATTTTTTTAAATTGTTTGTTTGTATTGAATAAGTACCGAAGCTACTGGACTAATTTGTAAAATTTTGTCACTATTAGAATCCTACATTATTTCTAACATTAATGGTACGAAGCTCGCCGGGTGAGCTACTTAGTTAAACAATAAATAAATTCAAATTTATTTTTATTAGCTACGTTCAGGGCTGAATTATGACAAGTAAGCTGAAAATGCTGGCCCATGCCTTATCTTATAACACCTTCTCTCCCACTTCATTGCGTCTCAAGACACTTCTTAAGATGTACCATTGTCTTCAATTCACAACTTGAAGAACGTTGGAATAAAATAATGAAGTCTCTAACAAGATTATTAATTAGACGCTTTGAAAGAGTGAGAAGTGTGGCTCAAATTAAATTCTCAAGTTTTCGACATAAGTAATTTTCGTTAGGAAATTAGGGTACGAAAATTTTACTTTATGCTAAGATTAATCTTTGGCTAAGATAAGATTATAAAAGCACTCTTTGTTGTTGCTATTTTACAGTCCTAATCAATAAAATTCTGTAATTTTAAAACAGTGTGTAAGACTTCAGCTGACGAAATTCCTTTAATGTATAAACGGCGGTACATAAAACATTTATTGTATTTGTAGTAGGAGCGTTTTTGCAACAAAATACATGAATCAAGTGTCACCTGTGCCTCAGTGTTCAAACAGCGTTGTGACGTGTGAAATTTTCTGGTCCGTGTTTGGAAACTCATGCAATGTGCACTCAAGAATAGACCTTAATTGCATGGATCCGTGTCCGAGTTGAATCGAGTTTTGATCGTCGATTCAGAAGCAGCGTAAATCCGTCCCCGCCTTGTAGTTTGCACCAAACAGAACGGATTTATCGCAGGCGTGTTAAGGTGTGCTTGTTATTACAGTTTGTTTGGCAGATAGGGCTGTACTCGTTAGTTCGGAGCGGATTCAGGATTTCTTCAAAAGCCGCCGTTATCTGCCTTGTTTTGTGACTCTTTATAATTCCTTGGGGTGTGACCACCATGTTAAGCTTTAGAATTTTTTGAAACAACGTTCTTTTTGAGAACCGTACGAACTTTTGCACGGGATCGTTAAAGTTTTTTTCTAAACAAAGTGCTGTCATTTATGCAGGCTGTTTTATGTTTCAGGGAAGCTGGCAGACAAGTCTCCGCGTGGTAAGCCATCATTATCTTTTACTTTAACATTCATTATTTTGAGTTAACAACAATCTTGATATAGATCTATACCAAATTCAATTTACACGCATTCTAGATACCTACGCTTATTGGATCAATTAGTTTGCTAAAGTTATTTGATTGTGATAGTAATAATTAAAATTAAACGGTATCCATGGTTACAATGATAGATATCGTAAATAGTTTGATTCACTTTATTAGACTCCAATGAAAACAACTAGAAACACGGATTATTTATACATAACAATTAAGGCATTCCTAAGTTCCTTCTATCTTTAGGTAGCGATTCCTATTCATCAGACCGTTCCTGTTGGAATAAAAATAATAACTGAATGTAACGATTTTTTTACAAAGTAACTATCGTCAAGAAGATGAGTTTCCATACTTTACGTTGTACTTAAACTATAAGAAATGCCACACATGACTTCATACATTAGCCTAGAACTGGTCTGGCCATGATTCTGTGTGGTTACGCGTTCCCTCTGCCTTGGCCTTAAACGTACCGTGCGGTTCAGCAGACTATCGTGTGTAAATAAATAGATGTATACAGGTATGTATTTGTGTTTATGCATAGCTACTACCCAGATTGTTGTGACGGTGGTTTCATTAATCGAAATAGCGTTACGTTAAGGTAAATCAGACAAACTTAAATGGTGTTGAAAAATTTTTAGTTTGCCTGTCTCTTATTCCGTGGGTTTAAAAGTTATAATGAGGAATTGATCAATATGAAGATAAAATACTTAGAAATTTACATTAAAATTAATCATCAACTGACTGCCTTCTTTTCATGACAACTGAGGCGTGCGTGTTTTTCGAATTAGATGTTTTATTTCAAAAATTGAGATTTATTACATTTTGTGTGACATCGACCTAGCTAGACTAACCTTTGCTCTAGGGGTTATGAAACAAACAAATGAAAGACTAAGGACTGAGTTGCACCACCTAACTTTAACGGTAACTATAACGATAGCCGGTGCTTTTTATATTATTATGGAGTTTGACAGATTCTTGACGTTTGTTAAAGTTAAAGTAAGATGGTGCAACCCAGCCTAAGTAAAATGTTGATTTTGTTTTAGTTTCGTAAGATTATTTGTGTTTTTAGCCAGAATTTGATTTAGAAATGAAGTTCGAAGCACAATTTTGCGAGTAAGTATAATATGTATATTTAACTGAAAAAAATTCTTGATGAAGTAATGAAATTATACTCAGTATTTCATAACGTACTTAAAATCAACACTTAAATTTAAAAAAAATCGCAATAAAACCATACCCAAAAATACTTAAAATTAGTCAATTCCATAAATTCATGAGCCACTTAACCATTTAACTGTCTTCCAATAACGTCAGACACCATCACCCAGATCATTACATAACCGTTTCGAACCGTCAAATAAAGATTTTAATGCATTAAAAGATCTATCGGAACGATCAATAGGAATATGAAGGGGACATAAAATAAAATTGGATGTAATAAAACGGGTAATACCTGGTGGTGCGGCCGTGGCATATCGTATTCCTAGAGCCATAAGACTTGGGCCATAAAACCCGCGTTAGAAACGCGTTTGAGCAAGAAAAGCAAACATTGGCTTCAAACAGAAACTTGATTACAAATTTATTTTTACACTAAAAGATTACTCAGTTCTATTTTAAAATATAAAACGACTTTGCGCATAAAAAGGTTAACTACTTTTCTGTTTCAAAAATGACCTGTGGTGCGATTGTCTAAGGCAATCGTATTCATTTGACAGTTCATAACGTACGTTATGATGTGTCAAACGGCTAATTCTAATTGTGTAAGGAGTTCATAAAACGATAACGATTTGATCGTAATTTTATACGATGAGTGAATGATGAATATGATTTTGACAGAAAATTCGAATTGTCTAAGTTTCATGAGCCCATTGCTAATGTCAAATGATTGCGGTGACTCGTAACTCATGATAATCGTATAAATTCTCATAGAGGTGTAATTCTATCCTCGTCCTCGTATGCAAATTGTTAATTTATTTCTTTGAAAGATAAAGTGTGGTAAGCGGTGAGTTCTTGGTGTTAATGGAAATAAGTTTTAGTGAGACACAAGAGTTCTTTTTCATCAACAACTATAGCACTAAAAGCTGAGTTACACGTGTTAAGTAGATAAGTGTTTTTCACTTAATTTTACGTGATTAAATTGCACGTACTTAAAACAAGCACAATCTAAATTTTGACTTGAAACTTACTACTAAGTTTTGTACTACGCAATTAATTACTTAAAATTAAGTCAATAAAGTAGTTAGGTAGGTACCTACTTATCTACTTAACACATTTTAATCAGCCTTAACCCACAATACTGCCAAAGTGGTAGGGTAAAGTTATGTTGGGACATAAGTGCCCTGTGTGGGCTTATTTACAGGAATAAATGACTAATAAAATAAAGAAAGCTGTTTAAATATACACATCTTTTTATTTAAATTCTTTACACAGACACAGACAGCTATAAATACTTCTTTTGTGGTCAGCCTTCGTCTCTTTACAAACTAAGTTTTCATTTTAAATATAATACTATAGGTACTTTAATCACAGCATTCTTGAAAACTTAGTTTTTTTTTGGAACAATCAACAAGATATAAAATAACCATGAAAAATCAACAGCCTCCCTACTCATTTGTACTTGTCGTTTTTTCTAACAAATAATTATGCAATAAAATGTATTGTTTTAAACTTTTATGGTTACTAAAATAATAATCATTAATACACTTCGAAGAGTTCCAACACTGGTAGATGGTAGGACAGGTGCAGGCGCTGTAGAACAAGATGAGAGCTGCAATGACAAACAAAATAACAGGTTAGCTGCTAGCTAGGATATAGCAACAACACATATCTATTATCCTACTAATATTATAAATGCGAAAGTTTGGATGTCATAATGTCTGGATGTTTGTTACTCTTTCACGCCAAAACTACTGAACGGATTTTGTGTAAACTTAACAGTACTATTGTTTGTAACCTAGATTAACATACAGTCTATAATTTATGACAATCTGTGACAAACTAAATTTTAAGCGGGTGAAGCCGCTGGCAAAAGCTACTAAAAATACCTTTATTATTTGTGCAACATAAATCATACTGTTCATACATAATAATAATATAAACATACATTATCATATTCCATTATTTAACTTACATATTTTAGAGTAGCAGTAGCAGTAACTGGAGTATTCTCCACCTGGGTGTGGGAAATTATTGGAAGAGTTCCAACACTGGTAGATGGTGGGACAAGTGCAAGTGCTGTAGAGCAAGACGAGAGCTGCAATGAGAAACAAAAAAAACATGTTAGCTGCTAGCTAGAATGTGGCTGAAAAATTGTGATAAATCTTAGTCACTGTTTTTTTTATGCATAACGAGGCAGGTATTTGACCACAATCGCACCAAGTGTTAAGTGGGATGCAGTCTAGGATGGTACATATCTGCGCTGTAAGTGCCTATTCACTCTCGCCTTGTAAACACCCGGATTATAGTCTTCGGGAAAGACAGCAGCAGGCAACAAATTCCAGTCCCTAGCTGTTCGCATTATAAGAGTCATAATAATGTTATGTTGTGTAAGTATGTTGAACAGTTTATTGGTTAATGTCAATAAAATAGGCCTTACCGTTTTCCTTGCTTGCACCTCTTTAGACGTCCCATCCCCAATCTTGTATAGTGCCCAGGACGTGTTGCGCCAGAACTCAAGTCAAGGAACCCTCATCACACGACCACGCGCTGTTACTACATTATTTAGCTGGGTCTCCATCTGGCGTGGGCAATTATTCTTGCCTTTGGCACTGAAAATGAAATTGATTATTTGATATGAAGAAACCAAAGTTACAGGAGTAGTTATTGAAACTTGGGTTGTTTTAATTTTTGATAGAATGCCTTAATTTAGTGTAATAATCTATACTTGTGTTTATAAACAAATTTTACAAAAATCAAACTTCGTAAAAGTAAAGTTTTTCAAGTTTTTTGACACTTGACAGATAACACTTGTCATTCACAGAACATAGATTAAAATACTACTTCTCAAAACACTTATTTATGTATAATTGATTAAATGTGAGATTAAGTTCGCCTTAGGTTAAAATTTTGGCATTAAAGTATAAATAAATAAAAAGAAGTAAACATTTCACGTCGTTTTTCGTTGTCCATTAACGCCACCTATTGTAGAGTAGTAGTCAACTTAGCCTGCCTAGCCTTAAAGTATGTATGCCACCTGGGGGCGGGTAGTGAAACTCGTATTTCATTCGTTCTATGCGTTTGGTTATATGATTTGCAGAGGTAAATTTTTAGTTCGAATTCAATGTTTTTATGAATAAAAGTATGTTATTAAGGTGCAATCATAAAATTTTATTAAAAAAACTGCATTTGAACATGGATTTCATTTGTTATTTGTTAAAAAATAATGAGTTTTAGCGAATGTTTTTCATTAATAAAACGCAAATCCATGAAACGATTAAATACGACCGGTCACTTTTCGGTCTTCATGGAATGGACAAAATTACACAATTCGAATTTAGATATACGATCGATGATCAATTGTATTCATTGTCCATCCATGAACAACTTTACACAATCGCACTTCTGTTTCTTAAACTCTACTTGTTAGAACGACCAAATCTAATAACTTATGCGATAAAAGTTGAAAATAAGAACTAAAAGCACTCTACATACAAAATACTTCATCATGTCTTGTATGTAATACTATGCTTTTAGTTAGTTTAATTACAACGAGTTATTATTTACATTTTCCAATAGAAATGGTAGGTATTTCTATCCTAACATTTCGAATGCATAAACCCGTTTACCGATCTATATAAATACTCTTTTTTTATGGCCCAATGTAACAGTTACGTGCAGCGACGATGTCTGCTATATCCATGGTCGGAGTCCAGGTTTATATCGTTAGGTGCGCTGTGAGCATTATGCCCAATCCGGGCGGAGCGTTTTATTATGTGGATGTGTCCTTTTTTACCCGCCTCGGATATTGTTGTAAAGTAGATATTATGCGGGCGTCGAACTGGTTAACATTGTGATACTATGTTTTTTATTTACTAAATAATATAGGAACCACAAGTAATTTATTTATTTAATTAGTTAATAGGGGAACGAAACCAGTCATCATCATCATCATTTCAGCGACAGGACGTCCACTGCTGAACATAGGCCTCCCCCAATGACTTCCACATCGCACGGTTGGTAGCAGCCTGCATCCAGCGCCTTCCTGCTACCTTTGCCGTCGGTCCACCTTGTGGGTGGACGTCCCTAGCTGCGTTTTCCGGTACGCGGCCTCCATTCCAGTAATAATTGTCAATTTTCAATAGTAACACAGTGTTCAACGTCGTGATATTTTTGAACATTGTTTTTCTTATTATATATTTTTTTAAATAATGTTGTATTTTCCTATTAAGTTTTTTCCCTTCAGACTCTATTACATTAAATAAGGCGTATACATAATTTATGTAGGCTTCACGAACTTTCAATAAAAGTTTAAAGGATTAAACACAAATTACCATAATAATATCTTTGCAAATCTGAACTCAGATTAGATCTCAATTTGCTTCATACAAGTACCTAGCAAAGATAAAATGAAATCGTAAGGGCGATAAAGGCTAAATTTCAATATTCATAGCTTTACCTTAGCCGGCTGACCATAGCAATTAAACTAATGGCCCTAATGAACGCAAACGGCAGCTATCTCGGTGGTCGAGCGCACTGTGTACTAAATCACCGGCTCGATTACAACTGTTACAAGAATTGTCGTCAAATTTATGGTGTTACAACAGAAATTGGAGAAAGTCGTCACTATTTGAAACGTTTTTCGTATTTTTAAAAACATTTTTTTCAGATGGCAAAGAGAGATTCTCTAACAAGTCGTCAAATGCTATTGTTGTTTTGGTTTTCAGTCAAGTAACGTTAAGTATAAGAAAAGAAAATACGATGGTAAGTATTATATTAATATAATGAGGTTTATAATAAAATTATTATAATATAATGTTAAATATGTCTCATAAAAAGCTCAACATATTTTATGAGAACATTATGATGGCAAGAAAATTATATTATTATTTTTGAGCTTGGAGGTTTTTGAGCCACAGTAATAGCATTGATGTAGTAAGAAAAACAAGAAGATTTTTTGCAATTTCAATATTGCTTCAGGTTTTAATAACATAAATATTTAATTGAGCAAGGTTATCCTATTAATATTATTAAAGCGAAAGTTTGTGTGGATGACTGGATGTTTGTTACTCTTTCACGCAAAAACTACTGAACGGATTTTGTTGAAACTTTACAGTATTATTGTTATTACGATATGTGACACTAAATTTCACGCGGGTGAAGCCGTGGGCAAAAGCTAGTGGTAAATAAAGTTAAAAAAATACATGAATGATTCTTAAATAATATTAATACACGAGTAACTTGCTGATTCGAATAAAATCGAGCTTGGTTCGCCTTTATTCTAGTTGCAATGCTTTATTGAGAGCAGGGATTATGACCTGGCTTACGAAATCTTGACTACGTTTTCAAGAAGGCTCAAAGGGCCTCCTCGGGGACTGATAATACCCAAACCAACGCCGATGGGTTCAAGTAAGGTCAAGTTCGATTTGACCCACCTCCTTATAATGTAATACTTGGTTATAGTTAAGTTGTGACTCTTTAGAAGTATCTATATAGTTGTCTTTGTGTAGTATATAAGAGACAATGTACAATTTTGTCTAACAGAAGACGTCTTTATTGTTAATTAAGAAAAAGTTTTTAGGTTGTGACTCTTTAGTAGTACGTACCTACATTTGCCTTTGTTTATTAATTATAAATTTTGTCTAACAGAAGCCTTTATAATCCAATTAAAAAAGTGTTTGGTGCTTATTAATTATGTTAGGGCAGACAGTTTTCTTTGACAAAAAGTGACTTCCAAACTAGGACGAATATCACAAGTTCATTCGTTGTCTTTGAAATAAATTGTTCATCTATTTTTTCCCGTGTCACTCACTCACAAAAAGTGGGTTAAAAAAATGTTAGGCCTTTATGGCGAAGCCTTATTAATCGCTTTAAATTAAAATACATTATTCAATCAAGATACAAAGTTATCGAACGTATGACTTAGACTTTTCCTCTTCTTTTCTCTTTCTTTAGTCAGACCTTGGTCACTTTTTACCCACTTCAAAATCAGTCTACATCTTTAAATTTTATCAGACCAAGCAATGCCCTGACAATTCCTGCCAAAGACAAATACCGCCTGTACATTTCCCCTAAATAATCGCCTCTATACAACTCCCTAACGACGTTTAGACCTATCACACTGTATCTGTATACCTACATCTCGTTCCAAATTTAGGACAATGATCAGACAGATTTAATTTAAATACGTCGTAAACGAGGACACTTAGGCCGAGTTGCACCACCAAACTTTGACCGTAACTATGACGATAACCGGTGCTTTTTGTATGGAGTTTGACAGATTTTTGACGTTTTTCAAAGTTAAAATAAGATGGTGCAACCCACCCTTACAATCGCAACCTTACAGGCAAAATGTATTATCTCGCGGAAACCCATGATTTGAGGATATTGAATTTATTATCATTATGGGCTTCGTTGTGAAGGGTTCGGGTGATTAAGCTCTTATGCTGCCTACAAGTGAGGTAATTTGAGAAATACCGGGGATATCTTGTCGTAACCGAGGATAGCCTAAATAAAACGGCTCTCTACACAATACATGTATCCATAATATTATTTCCTTCTTTGAAGTCAGAAACAGTGTTGAGTAAAGCACATTCGCCAAAAATCAAGAAAAGTGCTCATCATTTAATTTAAGTACAATAACATTATCGTCTTTGTGGAAATCCTTGGGGGAGGCCTTTGTCCAGCAGTGGACGTCTTTCGGCTGAAACGAACGAACGAACGAACGAACATTATCGGTAGAGTTGTGAATGATTACAAATAATTTTGTTCAAAAGATAAGTACTTTACTTGCTCCTCCAGTAAATTTAAAACTTAAAAGTCTGTGATACTTTTTTATAACTAACCATCTGGAATTCATTCATTGCAAATACTTTTTATTTCACTTACGGAAAAAAGTTATTCTTTAGCGTAAAACAACTGAAGAAACATAATATTATTATTAAAAGACTTATTATGAGGTTAGTTAAATAACAATTATGTTAGCTTAGTTGACCCAAGCGAATAAACAATCAGCTAAGACATAGTGTGCAACCATTAGTAAAGCTAGCGTCGGAAAGTAGGTAATTAATGAAATAATTAACGTCTGGCTGAAATAATTACGAACACAGCCTAGAGCAAGTGCGAAACTATTGACTCTGACTTGTTAAGACGGGTCGGGTTTGATATACAAACGAGCTGAAAATGGCACATAAACCTAAATAAGGGCTCTTATGCCATCGTGATAGGTGCTATTTTGGAACAACAATGTGCAGATGTGCTGTCGATTCTAAGAGCTTCCACAGCTTCCAGTTTTTTGCAGGATCCCGTTTATTATACTCGGCGCAAAGACTCGTGGCATGCGATATTATAATAAGACAGTGCATATCACGTTTTCTCTCGCACTCACATTCATGAGTGCGCATCTCTGTTTCAAAAATTACTTATGGCCCCGCCTGTCACGAGTCTTTGCGTCGAGTACAGTATTTTAAGGCTGAGTTACACCTCCTAACTTTGACAGTAAGTTTGACGATAACCGGCGCTTTTTGTATGGAGTTTGACAGATTTTTGACGTTTGTCAAAGTTAAAGTAAGATGGTGCAACCCAGCCTAAGTGTTTTAATATTAACGTTCACACGAATATCCCGCTTGCAGTGTCCCGTAAAAAACCGATCCGTTCGAATTTGTAATTTGAATTTCAAACACACATGTGTTTTCACACGACAGTCCAGTTTCGCGTGATCCTACATTTTATTTCATCCCTCAAAACTAGATCTAACTAGCTCTAACTGAGGGCAAGTTTGATAAGAATGGTTTTAATCACCGGCAAAGTGCTGGAGTAGTGGTTGCAGCTAATTTATTCATGGTTACTGCTGCCCAATTCGATTACGGCTGAAGCCAAAACTTGGGCTAGTGGCCTGTACCTAACAATTCTATGGAGTAGAATAATTGCGGTATAGGATGCTTGAATTAGTATATTTTCTTAGTAATCAAGAATAACAATTTGAAAGTTTTGTTATTCTTGTTTTTTAAATAAGTAATATGAGTAGGTAGTTAATTACAATTCAACGCCTCTTTGGATCAGTAGTTAGACGACTTGTAGTCGGAGTTCGATTCCCAGAGAGAGCTAGGGAGATTTCACACGATAAGTTATGACCACATAGTGCAGGCTGTCACAAAGTTAGATGCAATATTTTCAAAAATAATGAAATGTTCAAGAAACAGTTCTTACATATTAGCATCTCACTCATTTTTTGCATCAGAGTATACAAAACCAGTATGTACAATTAATATTGTTATCACAACATAATAACACCTTATTAGAATATCAATTTCAAACTATTAATAATCCAGCAAACTATAATTATTACTTGTTAGCAACACGATTCCGAGAAATTTCTAATTACTTTAAAATACGAAGCAATAGGATGAGTTCACGAGCTTACTATATTAGACTTTACTATGCTAGTCGTCCCTAGGACGAATTCCTTCGACTTAATTAAATATTTTGTGACCTTCACCCTTCAACGCCTAGAATACCGTCTGCATTACAAACGGTTCCAACTACAAATAGTTTATCTGATAATTGAAATGACAAAACCTGAAGGAGCAAACCACAGCACATTTTTCATGCCTGCCCAAGGTAATACCCGTATGTCTTTTATCTCTAATGGGAAAAATAAATGATTGTTTTTACGACCGTTGCCTTGCAATGGAAGCTTCCTCTGAGATATACGACCGTCGCGAAAGCAACAGCAAAAAATGTAATCCTTAAAACAAAGAGCTCTCAAGAACTACTCATTCCTCACATTTCATTTGATATCAATCACTGCTTACAAAGACTCGGAGTCCTTCGGCCATTGTCGGGCATGTTCGGGTTCGTAGTTCGTAGCGGCTGTACTCCAGTATGTCTACGGCTCTACGTAAAGCGCACGTGTCGTAGCGCGTAGCTTCGTAGCGGGAGGTTCGAGCGACTACGAATATTTTTATTGGGACGTGGTTGTGATAAACTATCCAAGTGATTGGTGTACGTGATGTTGTTTTAGTTGCAAGGATTAAAATCGATTGATTTTCAATTTTTCCCCCCATTATATGGTAAGTGCTTTTAATTATACTTTTTAACAATGATAATGTCCTTGGAATATCTTTTAATTAGTAGTTCACGACTTTATTTCAAGTTTTTTCTCAAGAATATTTTTCGTTTTTGTTTTCAAAGCAAGTTATTGTGCGTGACGTAAGGAGCTTGTTAAGTTGACATTCGGCAAGCCACTTCCTTTTCTCGCCTTCTCAAAATAAGGGCAAAAATTATAAAGTTAGGCTTGGTAAATCTAGTGCAAGATGTTTAGATGTCATTAATTTGTGTTGGAATTTAAAAGAAAGTGCATCATGCCTAGATAAAACCTTTGAGTCAGTATCTAAATTTTATTATAGAGCTGATAAAATTATGAATAGGTATGTAATGTTAAAAAACGACTTGATTATTTTGGCTTGGTTTTAAAATTTGTAGTAAAAATATTGTTTGATGTTTAATTAAAGGTGTTTTTTGGAATAGAATTGCAGTAAAAATCTAAGAAACTAAATTGTAATTTTGACTCATTTAAAATTAATTTTAAATAAAACAAAAAATGTGTCTAAAAATATCTGTAGCAAAAAATTCACGCACAATTAGAGAAAATTATTTGTAGGTCTAGTCTTGCTCTAAGTCTGTAGCGTATCAAACGTTGTTCTACTGTGTAATTATGTTCTTCACTTCCCAAAATAGGTCAAAAATATTTAATGATTTGCGAAACTTATAAGATTCTGACAAAAGTACATTGCAGCTGAGTTGCACCACCTTATTTTAACCGTAACAATAACAATAATCGGTGCCTTTATATGGAGTTTGACGTTTGTCAAAGTTAAAGTAAGATGGTGCAACCCAGCCGTGTCTCAGTCGTACTAAGCTTCTTTGCAACTTTGTATTTGTTTCATTTCTCGGAAACGAAACAATAAAGCTGCTTTGTGCTTTAAGTATTTGGTTTCCGACATAAGCATGATTAAACAACGTGATGACAGATTACGCGTTAATTATACTGAATTAAGTAGCTTTTGCCCGCGACTTCGCCCGCCTGATTGTCAGTTTTTCACAGAAAGACTGAATCGTGTTGTTAAAACCATTCTATATTTTTACCTAGTTCTCAAACTATGTTTATACCAAATTCTCATCCAAATCAATTTAGTGATCATGAAACGGTAACAGACAGTTTTGAAGTTTGTTAAAAATGTTATGTAATACAAATTAAAATACAATTTATAAAAAAAAATCACCATAGTATAATAACGACTATTGTATCATTAATAACTACCGATTACTTACTAGTCATTTCTGATTGGGTTTTTATTGGCGGACAGTCTGTAGATCCTGGCTACGCAGGAGTTTCAGCGGTGGGAAAGATAAGTGGGAATAATCCCGGTAACAATACATTATAATATTTACCATCTATTATGACATTAATATTACTCATACTTATAATGTCAACCTGAAATTTTTTCATGCTTCTTTCACTCACAATTATCTTCTATTGAGGAATGAATAAAATAATCGAAAATAACAACCTTAGAAAAATAAACTTCGTAACGATTATCTTAAGCCACAGTAGATCATAACTTTTGTTCTTTATTGAAAAGTGATACCTATAAAAATAATTGGGACTGATATATGAAAACGAGAGTATCTCATATATTTACGAAAAAGTTACAATATTTTATAGCATCGTGTTCACTTTTATGAAACATAAAAGAGTCGAGACTTCAAGTCTTATTACTTTGATAGTTGAGAAGCGTCAAAGTATATTTGGAAATATGTTATAAATATTTATTGACTGTGTGTTTTCTACGTTCATACGTATTTCACTTAAAAAGTATACAAGTATCTTTATTTATGTCGTCTGGTACCCATAGTACAAGCTTTGCTTAATTTGGGACTGAATGGCGCAGTGTATAATGTCCAAGAATATTTATTTATTTACTAGCAAGAGTCCGCGGCTTCACCCTCATAAATTTTGTAACCGCGTTAACTCATTTTTACGCCTGTGTTATAACCATTTTTTGATTGGGACATGATCGCGACAAAGAATTTCTGTGACAGAGCAAACGCTACAATGAGGGCTATCGTTTTAGCGCTCACCAGTTTGCGCCACTGTAGAGTAAGGTCCTGTCACTGGCTAGTAGCGAAGACAGTGGCACCAACTGGTGAGTGCTAAAGTGGTAGGAGGACTTTCGCATTTGCACTCATCAAGATGGCACCACTGTAGAGTAAGGTCCTGTCAATCGCCGGGGTGCCAACTTTGAAGTATAAAAACGATAGCCCTCATTACAGGCTTGTGGACTTATAATCCTTATTAAAACCCAGTCAATGATGACTTTAAAATGAAGTACACATTCAAGTGTTACTATTAGCGGTCCACGTTTGTTAGTGCGGACCCACTAAGAGGTTTTCCGGTTTCTGAGCACACAGCGTGGGTCAATAGTAGCCCACGCGTGGCGAGCGCGGTCGGCAAGCTAAGAGACTCTATTTGTTTGGGACGCCCTTATAGCGCCTTATCAGTCAAGCGAATTCGATGTAGTTACGGAGCAGAGAGGGTATTGTGAAAATATGGTATTTTTCACGTAGTTTGCAGTAACTGAGGTCATAATGATAAGTTCAGATTTTAGAAACCACCTAGAGCTTTGTTCACAGGCTTGTCATTTAATAGGTTTCAACGCGCCTTCTAAAACTTGAAATCATAATTAATTTATTTATATCATGCTGACTAAATTAGCACTAACCTAGCAATACCCTAAACCTTATACCTTTTCACTAAACATAGGGATCGCCTAAATTCATTGCTTAGATTATAAGAAAAGAAAAATAACTCTTTTAGTTTTCAAAATTCACCCAAGTAGTAAATTCAAGCTCATTAATGACAGTTCATAGAATTTAATCCCAAATGGAATAGAAACTCAGAAGAGAATTTCACTAAAAATCCGAATCATGAAATTCTAACATTGTAACCACTGGTCTAGCGTTGTAAATACATGTATAAAGATATGTGAGTAGGCGGAGTGCGAAGCAGAGCGTGAAGGTGATTCACACAGGGACTGGGTGTCGCCTACATTAAAGTATTTTATAAATCTTATTTTCGGGCAACATTGTAACCAGCCTAGACAGGCCGACTTTAATAAAAAAGAATATCGTAATAAATTTCAAATAAATACACTCGACATCAAATAAATCGCACCTCCCGCGACAAGCATTTTCAAACGTATGCATCCCCACTTCTCACCAATATTGGCACCATTTAAAAGCCTAGTTCTAACCTTCATTTCATTAAATGAAAGGTTTTTACCCCAAAAATGTGTCTAAGGACGGATCCAGAGTCACTTCTTCAAAAAATAGGTAGTTACGCTAAAGCCAACTTTTATGGCTATAAAACTGTTAAGTTGGGATTAATCGCTATCAATCTGTTAAAGAGGACACGTGAGATCATTATTTGGTTTTATAACTATAAAAATTGGTCTAATTGATCCCATAGGTGGGCCCAAAGTGAGGTATTTTTTCAAGTCACATTTATGGTATATGTTAATCATTTATAAAGAAATTAAATGTGTTTTTCTTTAAGGATATTTATTGGGCTTTCAAATAACACCAACATTGTTGGGGCACCACGATTGTGTCAGAAGAAAATCGTTAAAGTTCGCGTCGCGGAAGGTGCGGTTTATTTGATGTTGAGTATATGACACTTTTGTAAAAGAGCTTGATGTTTTCAAAGAACCATTCAAACAGTACCCGCTCGAGGATATTTACGTAACATCAATAGATGCTGAAGAGATGTTATTAAGGAAGCAATAAACTTATTGAGTATTGAGATTGTAGTAATTTATTTGATTTAGTTTTACCTATATAAGTACATTAAAACAGTACACCTTGTAACGATTTTGTTGTGGAAAAGTCTTGTTGTGAGCGTCACACATTTTATTTCTATGGATAAATAGACACATCAAGCAATGGATTTTAGCATCTTTTAAGGTTACATAGCTCTTATTTTGCAAAAAAAGTTTGTAAGTGAAAAAGGTAACGCGAAGTTTTTTTATTATCAAGTTTCTATTACGAAGATACAAAAAAAAAACTCGAATTGATTAATTGATTGAAAAACCTTAGTACCTAATACAATAAAATTTGTCTTCATTTACCAAAAAGGTGTTTGAATATCAACACAAGTGAGATTCGCACATACGAACTGAGTAAATCCCCGTCAAATTAATTCATTTAGCAGGAGCGTGAGGGCGTTAATTGTGAACCAATTAAAGCCGTAATACGAAATCACGGGACTAATTAGAATCGATAACTACTGTATATTATTAAATCATTATTATAAGATTATTATCTCTTGTAACTACATCGATTGCTAAGTGACGTGAGATGTATCACGTAAACATTTATGAACTTTGAAATAATTTTACATTGTAATTATTTTCGTGTTATAGAAGATCTTAAGAGTTGCAGAAACATACACAAATACAAATTTAATCCAATAATCACCCAGTATATCATTTTAGGACTGTCTAAAAGTATGTAATACAAATCGACTTGAGAACCTCCTTCGTTTTTTCGTCGGTTAAAAAGAATGCAAACTGCTGGTTCAAAATATTTCGAAATATTTACTGTCGATAAAAAGATTACTTACTTAACCAAAACTGTAAAAGACTGCAGAAACTTTTGAACTTCAGACCGAAGTTATTGTGGTAATACTGATGTTTATAACTTCCAAAGGCAATTAGAAATTAAATCTCATCAGATTTCCTAGTGTTCTATAAAACAATAGAGAGAAAATATAATACGAGCTAATTGTGGTATGTAAAATTAATTCCTGGAAAAATGGCTTTGTTAAAAAATCTGATTATAATATTTCCAAACGCAAATTACAGACGTTAATCTAAATCGGAAAAACTATCATTAACAATCGTAATTATAACTCATTTTCAGAATTAAATTTGTAAACGTCATTTGCCATACCAATTAAAATTTTGCTTTTTGACATAGTTTAATTTTGTTTTGCAGTTTACACTAAAGCGTGTGCAAAGCGGTTAATTAAATAAACTGTGATTAAAATTAACGCCTGCCCGACACTAACCATTCTGAGGTTAATTATTTACATTCTAAGTATATTTAGTCATGCATTAAAAATGAGGTAGGTAATGAGATTATTATGTCAAAATAATAAATGGTTATCAAAATAATAAGACTTCGCAAGTTATTTTAATTTTGAATGAGAGCTTTCTAGGTAGGCTTTTCTAGATTATATGATTATAAAAGCTACTCTGAAAGCTTAAAGCTCTAGTATGATTATTCCATAATGTGTACTCACAAAAACTTTACATTAAAGTTGCAGAGCTTTTATTGCGTGAAATACTTTATTTGCTTTTTGGTCTATAAAAACTAGAAAAGTAAAATTCGTCACTTGGTTTATCTTGTGTTGTAAGCTGGAAAAAGGAAGAGCTTAAAAAGTTCGTATGGAAATACCTACAACGTTTTAAAAGTAAGACTTTCTTTCTTTATGGGGCTCTGAAGAAGGAAAAAAGTACTTAAAATTTGTATAAAATTTCAGAAAGATACTTGAGTACATATTTTGACTTCGAAATATAAGGCACGTGTCATAGTATTTAAGGGAATCCCCTTCCAAAAGGGGAAAGCCAGGGATTACAGTTTGCACAAAACACGGCTCTACGCGTTCTTAGTCGTGGGAAATGGCTAGTTTTCCATAATTCATTATGTATTGTGTCATGAATTATATTTTACTATCTAGAAAATCTGCTCGCCCATTCGGTGTGAGATAGTGGATCTTTATACGAAATCACAGAATAAGCCCGCCAGCATAATATACTCGAAATATGCCTCTGTCCAGACACAAAGCTATACAGCTCCAGTTCCCAAATTCAAAATATTTCAGCGAAATTCAAAACATTTTTAACTACGTGAACTTTTGTAACACCGCTGAATCTGCTATGTCAATAGCTTTCTACCTGTTCATTAAATATAAAAGGGTAACTGAGGCGGACCGTGATAGTTTTATTTGATAAGGCTATGGATTTCAGAGAGGAAAATTAAATTGGAAATACCTCTAGCTCTGTAAGTCGAGGCGATCTGAAAAGACTTATGCAAGCAATCAAAGCGTTTAATAATTACGAGTAATTGCAGTGAACGCTTCTTTATTCATTTAAATTACAGGGATGAATAAATGCAATAGAGATGAATTTATAAACTGGAACGCTAAGTCCATGTATGTATGGACTAGGCGTTCCGTATACGCGAAAACTGAGTACGCGTACCAGGGTACGCGCAATCCGTACGCACCTGAAGAAGAAAATTTAAGCTTTTCATCGTTAGATATTTTTTTGGGTATTGTTTGTTCTTTGGAGTCATAAATTATTAGCCTAAAGAGAAAATTATAAAATAATTATTATATTATTTAATATTAATTATAATATAATTTGTAGGTAGATTTTTATATCTACGAGTATGAGTACTTTTCAGCTACTAAGTCCAAAATAATACGTCAATGCTCAGTTTATTAAGGCTTCGTAATTGGGTGGTTCTAAGAGAGAAGTATTATGTTCGTATTTTAACGTTACTTCAAAAGAAAACTGAAAGACTTGCGCTATGTAATTTTTGTACGCGAGGCATAAATCCTAAACCCTACTAAAAGTGGCTGCTAAAGGTACAGCAATATTTCTATTTAACAGTAGATTATGGTTTATGTATTATTCCACTTATTCTTCTGCTTTAATTTATGTGTTTGCGTGTTCTCTGAGTGAATTCACAAGGACGGCTTTGGGTATTATTAGTTATAAAATGTAAATAGATACTGTATGGTTAGTTTTTAAGTTATTATTAAGCCTACCTAGATTAAGTTATGCTATCGCATTAGGTTTTAAGTACCTGTAAAGATAGTGTTAATGTGTGTGGAAATAAATAAATAAATAAAATAAAATAAATAAATGTTATTACTTCTTAGTCCTCGTAATTTGTGGTACAATAGTGAAACTTTAACAATAGTACGCAAAAGTAGTGAAAGAAACTGGCAGTTGGGTTCCTGGAGTTTTATAGAGAAGCATACTGAGTAAATTCTAAAGAATAAATGTTAATCATTAGCATTATCATAATAAAGTTCAACATCGTGTTATCATTTCTTAAATTATTCGTTCAAAAAATTGGGTGACCCAATTTGGCATTACATACTTCACGATCAGATAAAAGTCATGTCATTACAAACATTTTTGTATCTAAAATGTCCCAAATTTGATATTCAAGTTTGAGGATTTCTTCATTTCAAGTTGATTTTTAATATTTTATAACTAGACAGATGCAATTTTTGCACACCACATATATTGAAAGAAAATGGAATACTACACTGAAATCTGTTTCTATCATTTATCAAGAATTTTTTCAGTATCAAAATGTGTAATATCAAATTCAAAGGTTAACATACCTACCTACCAAAGTTACGAGCGTTCAGCGAAACCATGGCAACGTTCGCAAAGAATATAAACCACCTTAACCATAAGTGATGAGAATACAGCCATTTATAATCAAGCCCGATGGAGTGCCCAAACGAACAACTCCCGTGCAAACATTTGGCCTTAATAGGGACTCCACACGTTGTGTTTAACGGAGGATTTAATGGGACATGTACATTTTTTACTTGTGATTTGCTGTACATCATCTTGGGCCAATTTATTGTACAAATAAAATCAAAAACATTTATTCAGTTTAGACCACAAGTCTCACTTATCATGAGCCCGTGATAGTCCACTATGTCTACTGGACATGGACCCATTTTACGTCATCTGACATTGTTCTTTGATCTGCCAGCTATTTCTGCGTAATAGTCACTGCATCTTAATAGTCGTCACACACTGATTTCGGTGAGACATAGGTATTAAACCTTCGTTAAAGTTATGAAAATATTAACATTAAACATACTTGAAATTGCGTATAAGGGGAAAAACATTATCATCATAATCGAGTCTGAACATGAGTATTTTCGTGAGAATCAATAAAATTTTATCTCGATTACTTCTTAGAAAGCCACCTACGTTGCTCTCTGTATTTATTGAATTACGAGAAACGTGTGGTGTGCAAAAGAAAGCATGATAATTCTATTTATATTTTTTCTTCCACCGCAAAAATAAGTCAACTCACGCCCAAAGCGATTATTCCCCGGGGTTCCATCACAGCACAGCAAAACGTTTCCTATGTTATCTGGTAACCCTATTAGTATACGTTACGGTTTTTTACCTCGCATATACAAACACTCTGTCAAATGGATTACGTGTTGTCTTTATATTACAGGTTTGTTGACTCCGCCGTGGTTCGGCCATTTCGGCATTTTTCGCTCAATAAACGGAGTGCATGTTTTTAAGTGTTGTGATTATTAGTTTATTCATTGCTTTAAGTTATAAATAAATTAGAAATACAACTATTTCTTAATTCATTTTGAATATTTAACTTGTTATTATTCATTAGATAGTCTGCAACTGGGCTGGCGTGGTTTTCGATCACGCTTTGTTTTTCTTTAAAACTTTATTCCAAGAATATAGACTTGGAATACAAAGAATACCTACTTACGTCAGAAAGATAGAAACATATTTTTTTTAAATAAGAAAGACCTCATGGCTTGAAATATTTTTGTTTTGAAGCTACCTTACTTATAAAAAATGTATAGTAAATAAAACTTAAGATACAGTTTAACGTAAAGACGTATGTACTTAAGACCTACTTTCTACTTTAGCACATAAAATAATATTATCTCTTTTGGACTTTTAAGCAGGTACTGAAATACCACAAAAGCCATAGAATTCGTCACAAAGGCTTTAATTTCTCAACACTGAACTTGGTTCCTGATAATGCATAACAAATTAGGCTCCGAAGATTTTCGGCTTCCCCAACAACACATCGTCAACATAAAGCTGGCTAATACACACCCCTTCCCACTTCCCACCCTCCCACACCCTGTTTTGGGAATGATTACACTTATTGTGCTGGAACAGTGGCGCAGAGTTGGGTCTACAGAAGTGCTTTGGTGGATTAATGCTATAACTATCCGTAACGGGATCTCACAACATAAGCCGAGCCTTTTAATAATTCTTCATAGGACCAGCGTTATCTATGGAACTGACTTTAATATAATCTTCTAAATAGGTATATTGTATAACTCAAAGGTGACTGACTGACTGACTGACATAGTGATCTATTACCCGCACCGCACAGTGCAAACCACTGGACGGATCGGGCTGAAATTTGGCATGCAGGTAGATGTTATGACGTAGGCAAAACGGGAACCACGCGTAAGAAGTCGCGGGTGGCCGCTATGTTATAATAAAATGAAAATCACGTGGACGTGGGTGAATATCCCAAGCACGTTTTTTACGCGGCGGAGCTGAGAATCGATGGGAGAAATGTAACTAGAGCGATGATTTTTTTTCTGTATATAGTTTAAAAAGCGTTTTACACGATAGCAAAGTCTTCAGGACAATAGGTAGTTATTTTATGTGCTAAAAAAAATTTCAAAGACCCAAAATCTAATAGCGGTGGCGCGTCCTAACTCTATTTCTATTCATAAATTGTGTTATTCCTTCTTTCTCGGGGATTCTAGTAATTTAAGAATAGTATAGCTATAAAATACATTAAATAAGACTTCCAAATGATATGAAAAAAATGTGATATTTCATAATTTAAGTGTTTTAAATAGCCTTTCAAAACTGTCCCACGAAAAAAAGCAATTACAGTGGCTCAATTTCGACACTCTCTTACTTCTCCAAAGAAGCTTTGAGAGACGTAGAATTCTTCTTCCCTGCATCAATCAGCTGTGTCCTCCTGATCGGGCTATAAAGACTTGCGACTTGTGGTATTGTTTTTCCAGCAGACCCGTAAATATTTGTATCAGCGGCACAGGAATACAAAATTTTTCAATTTCGATGACAAGTATATGAGTGAAAGCTACTTACTTAGATGCTAAACGATTCTTTAACATGATTAAAGTTTGGTGTTTTGTTGTATCTGCATACAGAAATTATTGATCAGATTTATAGTTTTCTTTATAATTTGAATTTTGTAACAGTTTTTTAATTCCGGTGGCGCAATTTCGGTGGCTCCGGTGGCGAATCTATTGCAAGAATTGGTCTTATTGGCTCTGGAGCATTGTACCTAGGTCTACTAAGGTCTCAGTCATAACTACAATGTCGTCAGTTAATCGAAGTTGTGTGATGTACTCGCCGTATCTTGATATTGAGCTCGGTCTAGCTCTGAAGCTTGAAAACCTCTAAGTGGGAGGTAGTGAAGACTTTAAGAGATTATTGTGTCTCCAACTCTGAACCCTCGCAGCAATCAGATAAGTTTCGAGTTCTGATCTTGGGGGAGGGCTGATAAGATGAAGTTTTCATACAAATACTTCAAAAGTTGCATGTATCGACAGTCAATTTGACGCCATTAAAGAGACTGTAGCACAGCTCAGGTCTTGACCGAATCAAAGAAGGTACAAAAAGGCCAATAATAATGACTGATTATAGTCCTCAGTCTTCTGCATAATTTGACGCAGAATTAAATATGTACGTAGTATTACGAACGTCTTTTCGAAAATGAGGTTGTCTGGGAGACTGGATGTTGGATAGCGAGAGTGTCATATTTCAGGAAAAAGCGGTAAAGCCCGAAGCAGGAGGCCTCACCTGACTCTGGACCATCTCCAACGTCCATTCCATTCCAGTCTCCACCACCACCACCATGTCTTATTTTTTGGTTTATCGGCCAATAAACATGGTGGTATTTAAGGGAACTTTAGTACTAGCATTCCATCTGATTTCATAAGCTCAGTTGTGATTTCATTATCTCCTGGTACATACCTTGTTGTTTTTAATAGGGCATTCTAATCTCGCTCAAGCTAAAGTCTAGGATATCTTCGCTAAAGTGTCGTAATAATCTCGATCTTCAGCCTAATTACTAGCAGTGCTTCTTAATCTCTCCTAGCAGCTTAGGCATTTACCAAAATGGTTCTGCTATCCTCGTTATTCATGTTGGTATATTCAATTTGGTCCTCGCAAATACATACTTTCGATTTATTACAAAAAATCGTCTCTATAATACACTTTGTATCAGCGTGAGGACTTGGATAGCTATTTATACATCGATACTAAGCAGAATCTTAAAAATAGATGAGAATAGTTCTGAAACAGCTAAAATTTCCCTAGTCTCGTAGGTTGCAATCTATTCTGCCACTCAAGCTGAAAATTCGTGGGGTTTTGGAGCTGGATTGGCACTGGTCGTGGCTTAGGCTTCATCAGTCGACATCTTTTGAGCATCTTTTATTCGGCATTCTTCTATTTCGGTGATCACTTCTTCTTCCTCGGTCCCTCACTGCTGAGGATTCGCGATCCTGAGCTGGCTTATGACCTAAGCGTCATGGCGGTCATAAGCTGTGTGGTGATCGGAGAATGCACATGTGATTAAATTGCCTGTTCGTCTAAAAATGATTACTACATTTTGATTTTTGCAGTACTATTAGGCTGCAGCTCAGTACGCTTTTACAGTTCTGGTATCTTTTGCTAGGCCTTCTCTCTCCATGAGGCTGGCTGGATTTAGTCCTCCGTTTCTTAATTGTACTACTTTCATTTAGCTCGTTGTCGCTAGGTTTGCATAGTTTTCCGTTAAATTACCCTGTCACAAATATGTAATGTGTTAGTTGAGTAGCTGGTATAGATCTAGAAATATCTTCATACTTAATCTCCAGTTCGCATGGTCTTTAGCGAATAATTAGTTGCGTAATTCTGAGTGTAGGATAGGTATGATACCATCATGAAAACTTGGCTTGCCTGGACCAATATTTTTACTTATGGAAGATAAACCTAACACCAACCTGGGGCAGTTGGTCGCCCTCCCGGGACTAGAGTTGGTTTCTGGGTTTGAGGGTCATGTATGATGTCTTTGGATGAGTCTAGAATAACGGGGCTGTTGGCGGCTAGAGCCAGAAAGTTTTGGATTTGTTCTCTATGGAGGGATTTTGCCGTTATCACCATGCTTAGCAGGCTGGTTGGCAGTTCCAGTATGGTAGTATAATACCTGGAAAGATGCTGCAGCCCACCCTCCAGTATTTTGATTGCTTAGTCGGCTCTTACGACTCACATGGGAAGATCTGATGCTTTTTTAGGGTCACAACACAGGCCTGAATATTGTTATTAATTATAACCATCTTTACTGGATAATAATACTTAATTGATTACAAATAAATAAGTAATTTGAGACAATTATCCATAACATTTCGAATTCCGCTGTATAAATAAATTTCGGTGGATTGATTCTTAATTCCGGTGGCTCAAATACAATTTCGGTGGCTCTTGATAATTTCAAATTAACATATCTCGAGAAGTATTAATAATATTTTGATCTCTACCATATCATTGAATAATACAAGTTATTTACTATTATTTCTGCCACAGAAAAGTTTTGGAAAGTGGAAATTAAAATTCGCCACCGGAATTAGGCAAAAAACGAGTTTGTTGATATTCACCCACGTATTGTTATAATCCTTCCTTTGTCGGCCGTTTGGTGTAGTGGTTCGTAACGCACTTCTATGAGGCCCCGGTTCGATTCCCGCGTAGTACAAATTTTGAACACATGTTTTCTATCTATAATATGAATGTATTTACAAAAAAAAAGTATCTAATAAGTATGTTTTTAATCCGTTGTGTAGTACCCATAGTACCAGTTTTGCTTAATTTGGGACTAGAGACGCAGTGTAAAATGTCCAAGGATATTATTATTATTATCCTTGTGATTATAACGTGATTTTCGGTCTGTCACAGGAAGATTTAGTACGCGCGTGTCCCCCTTCCAAAAACGAGATTGAAATTATCCTACGATTTTCCTGGATATTAAAATCGCTATACCCATTTAAATCGGCTGCTCTGCTCCAAGCGTGAAATAGTAACAGATTGAAAAATGTTAGTAATGATGAATGTGGATGGACATGAACGTGGATTAACTTCTGCCCAAGGTTTTCTATCAGCCACAAATTGTGTTCACAGTTTCACGGTATTTTTTGCGCACAAACCTAAATACTGATAGAGTCAGTTTTTCCTTGCAAATTCTCTACAATCTTTGCTTTTTCAAAGTTTCATGTTCATGAGCTCGCACAGCGCACATAAATGCATTCCCAAAGTAAGAAAGTAAAGTCGAACATTCTTGGAAGTGGAAGCAACATTACCAGTACTCGATACAGCAACGCAATCTTGTAGTTTTTATCGATTTAAATGCAAAAAGCGCCGTATCGTATCCATTTTACTGTAATGTCGTGATACCGATTCTAAAGCGTGACTTTTTATTGGGTACAAAGCAAAATTGTAGAGTGGGGTGTTATTGCGATCACCTGTGTATAAACGTTTGACGTTTAGCGTTATAATCTGTAATCCGTTTGATCCTTCACATGGAATGTATATCAATAACGCGGTTTGAAATTTAAGCATACAAAACAGATTATAGCTAAGCTGGGGATAATAATGCCTTCGTAATAACAAAGTCACTATAACACACATAATCCTCTTTATCTTTGATCATCGATACAAATTCAAGAGTGATTGATATACCAAATGTCACCTTTCTTTCCCACCACTACAACTTCTGTATGGACAGTGTCTACCTACAGCTAGGCCTCCAATAAAACTCAACCAGTAAAAGTATGGCACTATACAGTGGGTACAGTAGGTATGTATCCAAGACATTAAGGCTGGGTTGCACAATAACCGGTGTTTTTTGTATGGAATTTGACAGATTTTTGACGTTTGTGAAAGTCAAAGTAAGATGGTGCAACTCAGCCTAAGAGTATGTATTTAATTATTTGTGTTTTTTTAATCAAAATTAAAACTTAGGTACTGTCAAAGTTTTAACATCTATTTCACAATAGAATTGCGAACTCTTTTAAGGCTTTCAGTCTCTGTTTCTAGGAGGAAAATGAACACTTTTATCTATATAATTACGCCACTAACTTCCTTTGGCAATTAAAAACATGGCCGCAGCAAAGGAAACAGTCAACCCACTCACAATCATTCTGCGAAGTTATATTACAGTTCTTGTTTTGTGAAAAAACGTCTTCCCACAAACGTCGGATTGTCAAAGTCTTAATTAAAAAAAAAACAAAAGTATATATTTACAAAGGATTTCAATTGTTTTACATTAGAAACAACAATAAAAACACAATGAGCCGAGTTGCACCACCTATCTTTGACCGTAACTACAAGGTGTCTCAAAAGAAAGTTTACATTTGATTAGCTTACTGCGTGAACGCAACAAATCCGAGGTGTGCGGGGGTTATGTCAATCAGTAGCCTGGCTCTTGGGAATTTAGGTGCTATGGAGTATTTCTCGGGAGCAGACCGTGCGTTTTCCTTGCGAGAATTTTACAAAAATGGTTATTCTGCGACTGTATCGCGTAGATTTCGCCACTTAAATGATGCTCCAAGCATTCTTCTTATTAAAAAATGGGCCAAAAAGTTTTAAGAGACCCGTACAACGCTGGAATAGTAAAAATCCGGGCGACTATAGTCATCAAAAACGTCTTACATTCACTACGTCATACCACCCCAAAACACAAGGGCTCGTTCCCACGGCCATCCAGTTTTGCGGGATTCCGTAAAGCTGGACTGTCACGTGTTTGAAATTCGAATTACAAATTCGAAAGGATCGTTTTTTTGCGGGACACTGCAAACGGGATGTTTGTGTGAACGTTAATATCAAAACACGTATACCTATCCTGCAAATTGCCTATACTGGATTGGTTTGGTTATCACTTTCTATTAAAATGACAGTTCATAATATTAAGCCATTAAAAATATATGACTAAAAATTTTAATTAGAATCCAGAAATCTAAATGTGCTGAGTTGGACTTAAAATATAAATTAGAGTGTAACAGTGAAGTACAAGTAATTTAATGTGTTTAATTTGTTTCCGCCTACTACACGTATTTGCGTTAATTTATCTAATTACGCTATAGGAAGCTGAGGTATAATTAGAATAAATAAGGTGTCTACAATGTTGAAGCTACGTGCAATGAAATTGTGTAAGAGAAAGTTAAAGGGAAGAAAAAAATATAAACAATTAGATATAGTAAATCATTCAAGCCTTTTTGATTATAGAGCTATTTATGATTATAGAGCTATAAATGCTGAATTTCTTTCATATATTTATTTTAAATGTATCTCAAAAGCAATTCACTGTTTCCATTTTAATATTTTCAAACTGCACCCTTGCCATTTGCGTATTTCTGACAGGCAGTAAAATATACCAAAATCCTAAACTCTATCATAGATAGCAGACTTACACTTTTTTAATTTAAGACTTAAATAGCAGACATAAACTAATCTCACCGCGGTCCTCCAGAGGGTTACGTTCATAAAATAATAAAGAACTTGTTATCAGTCCGCCATTTAATTTTAATTTAAAAGGACAGGCCGTGGCCTGCAGTCTACCGCATTTCGCTTCCATCCTGTTTACAAAATTACAGGAATTTTTAGTTGTATTCTCTCCTAATTTATCCTTATGTTTACATTTCAAGCATGTAATTCAATTTTTGCGGCACGCTCCGTCGTTAAAAGGAAAATTGTATTAATCAATGTTGGTCTGCAAAAGCTTCTCAACTTTCAGTCGTGTCAGTTGTGTAGTCTTCCGGGCTATTGATCGGGAAGGAAATTGTTTGTTCGATGTAAAAATAATTCTTATGTGTACAGCTGAAGCGTCTTATCGTCAAATGCTTTTATCATTTTACCGTCTTTTTAGACGGCTTACTGCTGGGTGTAAATAGGTATTTACTAGGAGCGTCTGAGAGCAATTTTTGTAAAATACTCGTACATTATTACAGCAAAAAAAATCCAGTGACCACGAGATATACCTGCTGTATTTTTGAACACAGATAGGTATTTGTTTATTTTTTTTTCATTCGTGCCGAATGAATTTCTTTTTAGTTTCTTTTCTCCAAGAAGTTGATTAAGTTTAAATATTCATGTAGTTTACTTCTCAAATACATAAAATTTGCATGACTGTAAGTAGTAACTAAATGGTTTTTTAAAATAAACAAAACATTGTTTTGCCATTTAAAGCAATTGTTTCAAATAATCCAAGTGGATCGACGCCGAAATTCCTTTGCGATGTTAATTAAATTAGTTCAAGACCAAAAGTCTTTATCAAAAGCTATTCGAAGATAACACGTAGGCTGTTTATGTGTCTCCACGCTATTTCGCGTTATCAATGCTATAACTGTACGACTATGTGATATCTTGAGTGTAAATGCCGCATCTTATGTGATAGTTGTATGGTATCGTGGGCAAACTATCACTGAAGAATAGATATAGGCAGTAAGCTCAGTATCCTGTAACTCCACACAGTTTTAGACTAACTAACAAAGTTGAAGACTTTAATCTGCCAACTAAAAGTCTTATAATCATAATCTGCCATTTGCACTCCACTGTTGAACATTATGCCACTTCTAAATTTTATCTCATGGAATGCTACCAATTTTCTAATAAAATATTCATATGTTTTACTCATAATTGTAAGCATTCGCTGAGCATAAAGCATGACCCGAAATATAAGCGGTCAAATCAAATTTAATTCGAAACCTTATAAATGCAGTGGCCAGTGAGTATTGCCAACATTTCTTTTATCAAAAACAGAAAGAAGGAAAAGAAAAATATAGTATAAAAATAGTCTTCTAAAAGTTTAATTTTAAAGCAATACTCTCCAATGGTGTCTCCACAATATTTAAAGTAAATGAAAACTTTGGTTATAAGAAAACAAAGCAAAAATCAATCACGCCAAGGACTGTGCCTACACTGCCTACCGTTTAATCTTACGCTATCGCATAGTCGTCCCTACTAATTACGTCGCGTTATTAAAAGGGTCGAGTTACAATCATTGACGATATTATGTGGTGTTAATACATGGCTGCCTTAATGATGAGACTGCAAGGGTTAGTAACTCCGCACGCCTATTAATTTGCTAATTAATTAATTCTCAAATTATGATGAGGAGCGTTTATATTGGTCATTTGAATAAGTTTAAAGAGGTTTTAGCTCGCCAAGTATAGTTTTTTTGTCTGCAGTTTTGTGTAGGTAACATTTAAGCTATATTCTTGGCTATATTATAACGTATTAACTGACATAGTTAATGCAATACGTACGTAAAAGTTTGTGAAAGAATTAATCTATACTTATAACGGAACGGAACGGGAGTTAGCGGGAAAAAATATTTGTATGAAAAAATCTTAACCGCGTAAGATAGATGAAGGGGGTAAAACAGGATCCACGCGTACGAAGTCGCGGGCGGCCGCTAGTTGTCAATAAAATGAAATGAAACAAATATTATACTCGCATACCACGTTGATACCTACTTCCAACATCCATATTTTGTAGTTTCAAATAATATTTCTACCTCTATTAGTGGTTGAATAGATAGAAAGTTATAAGTACATCCATGTTTAGTGCAATCTATACTTATAATAAATCTGTAGAGAGTTCAATTCTGTACATGAAATATATTTTCAAAATAACTATCAGGGGGTGATTAGTGATCGATACTGATGCCAAAAAGGCAATCAGTAAAATTTTTGTCTGTCTGTCTGTCTGTCCGTCTGTATGTTCCTTATAGAAACAAAAACTACTGGACGGATTTCAACAAAACTTGGTACAATTATTCTTCATACTCCTGGGCAGGTTATAGTATACTTAAGAATTCCCACGGGAATAGGAATTAGCGGGAAAATTCTTTTGTATGAAAAATCTAAACCACTTAAGTTAGACGCTTGAAATTTGGCATGTAGGTACCTTAGTAAACTTAAAGCTTAGTTACTACAAGTAATTCCCGAAATTCCCTCGGTAATGGGAATTAGCGGGAAAATCCTTTTGTACGAAAAATCTAAACCGCTTAAGTTAGACGCTTGAAATTTGGCATGCAGGTACCTTAGTAAACTCAAAGCTTAGTTGGGTCATTCCACCGGCCAAGAAAATCACGTGTCCGGGGCCAAAAAGTACCCGAATATCATAATATTTTAGTAACAAATATTTTTATCTAATAGTATAACTTTGGATCTTGTTGTTAAACCACAGAGATAGTTAATAATCGTTAATTAAGTAATTTAAAAAAAATCGTAAGTCGTCAAAAATTGATTACCACGGCGTGTCCGCGCTCCGGATTTCAGAACAAATTTGCTCGTATAAATTAATCCGTTATTATTACCGCTTTCAATGCTTATGTAATCGATTACTGATTAAATAAACATTGATAAATTAAATACGATATAACTATATTACTAAAAGGTTTTGTAAAATAACTATTTGAAGTTGTGTCCGGGCGTTAACCGTGATTACCCCGACACGTCGCTAATGTGCGCCTACGTCCCTAGCTACGCAATTTAGAAACGAGCTCTATCCTCCCCCGTGAACCTTTAGTGGTGGCCTCCGTGCCGAGGTGTCCGGTAATGCGACTCGTCGCAAGATTTCGGAGTTATCAAGATAAGAATATGATTACCTAGACCTTGGTTCAGTGCACGGTTGATTACTCTATCCTGTTTTTTTAGGTTTCTTTACATGGAAAGTTTTTGAGAATGTACAGGAATAATGGTCCATGTAACCGCATTTTTGTGTATTAAAACATTTGGGATTCAACTTACAGATTGGGCAGGGCTCAGGATAAACCTTAATTTTTTGACTACCCCGACCTTGATTACCCCGACTTTTGTCACCGGGTAATCAATAGAACTGTAATTTTACTAATGAATGATTAACTAAATAACGTTTAATAAGCAAAAATAACCATTCACTGATATGAAATCCTGTTAATACATATTATTAATGATAATAATATCTTATCCTATCTTCCGCCCTACCGGTGTAACAGTCGCCACTACCACGCCTGAACATCTGTGGGACCTGAGACACTCTACTCCACCTAGGCTGCTCGACGTCAACGTTAACCCACCAACCCGCGACGAAGTGACCAAGGCTATCCTGTCTCTCAAAATTGGCAAGACCCCTGGACTCGACTTTATCACCGCAGAAATGCTGAAAGCCGATGTGAACTCCGCCGTCGACGTCCTGACACCTGTCGCCGAAAACATCTGGATGGAAGAGGAACTCCCAGATGACTGGCATAAGGGGCTTCTAATTATTGTGCCAAAAAAAGGGTAAAGCAAGGGTATCAGTATCGGAAGACCCAAGAGATGCGATCTGGTGTGAGGAATTGCACACCGTTGGTGCAGAGGCTGTGGAACGAGTCCACAATTTCACTTACCTCGGGAGCATCGTGTCAGAGCCTGGAGGTACCGAAAAGGACATCATTTCGCGCATTGCCAAGGCCAGAGCTACCTTCGCACAACTTCGAGCCGTATGGCAATTACGGAAATTGACCCACGCAAGATCAAAATATTCGGGTCCAACGTCAAATCAGTTCTGCTCTATGGGTGTGAAACGTGGAAGGCCACTAAGGTTATCTCGCACCAGCTGCAGATCTTCTTCAGCCGCTCCATTAGATATCACTAAAACTTTTAATCTTTTAAATGTAAAGAGTACAACTGATATCTGGGGCATCTCTGTCAAGATAGTCAAACACATTATTGATATAATTTCCCCACAGTTAGCGATAATATTCAATAATTGCATAGAGAAGGGAATCTTCCCCGACCTCATGAAACACAGTAGACTAATGCCATTATTTAAGTCTGGTAGCAAAACCGACCCTGGCAATTATAGACCCATTTCTATCTTGCCAGCTTTGAGCAAGATTTTTGAAAAAATCATACAGGAGCAACTTATGATTCACTTTGGCTCTAATAAACTATTTCATAGTGAACAATATGGTTTTACCAAGGGTCGTTCCACCACCGATGCCGGGGTTGCACTACTTAAACATATCTTCGAGGCTTGGGAAAATTCTCAAAATGCACTAGGGGTCTTCTGTGATCTCTCAAAAGCTTTTGACTGCGTAGAACATCAAACGCTAATTCGCAAACTGCACTATTATGGGGTAAAGGACTCGGCTTTGGATTTAATACAATCCTATTTAAACTTTAGAGTTCAAAAAGTCGACATAAATGGTGTTTTGTCTTCTGGGTCACCTGTGAAAATGGGAGTTCCGCAGGGGTCCATTCTGGGTCCATTCTTGTTTCTTATATACATTAATGATCTACCATATTTTGTTAAAGACTCTTGCGAAATCGTGTTATTTGCTGATGACACATCTTTGATTTTTAATATTGATAGAAGTAAAAATAACTTTGACGATGTAAATAATGCACTAACAAGAGTTTTAAGTTGGTTCACTACAAATAATCTACAACTGAATGCAAAGAAAACAAAATGTATAAAATTCTCTTTGCCTAACGTAAAAACAGTTAGTACCCAAATAGAACTTAATAATAATGCAATCGATCTGGTAGAATCTACTGTATTTCTGGGAATTACCCTGGATTCAAAACTCCAGTGGGGCTCCCATATAGAAACTCTGGCGGGAAAGCTCAGCTCAGCGGCTTTTGCAATAAAAAGGATACGGTCATTAACCGATGTTTCAACAGCTCGCTTAGTCTACTTTAGCTACTTTCATAGCCTAATGTCATATGGAATCATGCTATGGGGCAAAGCTGCAGATTTTGAAACAATATTTATTCTGCAAAAACGTGCCATAAGATACTTGTATAAAATGAAAGCAAGAGCGTCCCTTAGAGAATTGTTTAAAGAAATTGGCATTCTCACGGCCGCTTCACAATACATCTTAAACTGTATTCTATTTATTCAACAAAATATTAATGAATTCAAAAAGAAAAGTGATATTCACCAAATCAATACTAGAAATAAAAATAAATTGGCTATACCCGCTTTTAGACTTAATAAAGTGTTTGCCACCTTTATGGGACAAGGTATCCATTTTTATAACAAAGTCCCTGATAAATATAAAGAGCTACCGTACAATAAATTTAAAGGTATAGTTAAAGATCACATGCTTAAAAAAGCCTATTATACAACTCGAGATTTTCTTAATGATAAGTCATCCTGGGAGTAGGATTACGGTCCTCTCATGCTCGCACTAAAAAGAATTAAAATCGTGCTATGAAAAGTAATGTATAAACTAATCTAATTTTCTAAAATGTTATAGTGTCATGCTTCTCAATCTGGACTGTTACTTAGCTTTATTATTGGTTTTTTTTTTCTCTAAGAGATAACTTGGTATTGTCATTCTCACTAAAATGTCTCTGGGGTGGTGGCGTAGTGAGGCGGGTCGTTACATTCCCTCTAATATGGTCGAGTGAAGCGATGGCTGGTTCACTCGTCATGTCTGTGAACAGGCGCTGCTTTCGGGGACTGGTCAATCCAAGTTATTCCAACTTATGTATGCGAGTCATTTCTACAAGTATTTAAGTATGTAATCTGTAAGTCTAGATATTAGCACGTCACTACCTTGTTTAATATACCACGCAATTTTGTATACCCATTCTTATAAGATACACTATACAAGAATGCATGGTAAATTCAGTGAACTGCTCCTGAATCGAATGTACCTACTACTGCTATTTCTATTTATTTATATTAACCGGCAGACAGTGGTGACTGAGTTTGTTGCGGCGCTTCTTCTCAGCACTTGCCAAATGTTGGTCTCGAAGCGCTGGTAGGGTAAAAAGATTATGAGACATGTAGAGGCTCCTTAAGAGCAAAATGACGATTTGTAAGAACTATTTATTAGTCTAAACAAATAAAGAAATTTTGACTTTTGACTTTTTGGCTGTATTCGCCGAATTCTCCAAAATCTCCAAACGACAAACTCTTGGTACGCTGCTACGAAATACCGATCGGCCAGCAGATCAAACGCTGCAAGTGGAACTTGATCGGCCACACTCTCCGAAGGGACCCCGATAATATCCCCAAGCAGGCTCTAGATTGGAACCCCCAGTGCACTGTAGCAGACGAGGCGAAGAAGATCGGCAAGACTTGGAGCGAGATCAAACGCGAAGCTCAAGACCGAATGCGATGGAGGACTGTTGAGTTGTGGACGCCTTCTGTCCCATATAGGAGACATAGGACATTGAGTCACTAATATTATATGTATAAGCGAAAGTTTTTTACTCTTTTACGCAACAACTACTTAACAGATATTGTTGAAACTTTACAATATTGTCGTTTATACATCAGAATAACAAATGGCTAGTTTTAATAACATTTATTTCACCATAACTTAAAAAAACCTTAGAAAATAAAATATTTTGTTTTATTTTTGATTACTCTGACTCCCAACTTTGATTACCCCGACCATGGAAATTTTGATGTCACATAACTTTTTATTCCTGCTTGCTACAGATGGGCCAATATAAAAAATATGCACGTAACAATGTCCATTTTGAAATGTTTTACCTAAACTTACCTACTCTAAATTCAAAAATAAAAAAGGTCGGGGTAATCAACTAAATAATCCAGATCAGGAGAAATACCCAGTTACAACAGGATATTGCAAAATTCTCACGGGAACGGGAGTTAGCGGGAAAAATATTTATATGAAAAATCTAAACCGCTTAAGTTAGACGCTTGAAATTTGGCATGCAGGTACCTTAGTAAACTCAAAGCTTAGTTACAACAGGATATTGCAAAATTCTCACGGGAACGGGAGTTAGCGGGAAAAATATTTGTATGAAAAAATCTAAACCGCGTAAGATAGATGTAGGGGGTAAAACGGGATCCACGCGTACGAAGTCGCGGGCGGCCGCTAGTAAAGAATAAATAAGTATACTTTACATAAGGTCTATCGTTATCGTGATACCTACAACGAAATTTCAGATTCAAATTATTTATTAGTATTTAGGCTCCTCTCAGAGTACCTATACACGTCCCAACTATAGCTTGCCCTACCACAACTTCCGGACTACATCGGCTGGTGCTGAGAAGAAGTGGCGGAAGAATCAGTCAACTTTCATCATCATCATCATCATCATCATCATCATCATCATCATCATCATCATTTCAGCCACAGGACGTCGACTGCTGAATATAGGCCTCCCCAATGACTTCCACATCGCACGGTTGGTATGCGGCCTGCATCCAGCGCTTTCCTGCTACCTTTGTCAGGTCGTCGGTCCACCTTGTGGGTGGACGTCACCTTTCTCAACCTTAAATTTATTAATTGAAGACCAAATCACGCCCACCCAAACTAAACCGACCAACAATTTATTATTCACAAATAAGTCGTATTCAGTCAGAACTCAAGGAAATGGAATGTTGATTAATTCAGTCGGTTTTGACAACTGCTCCTTTGATAAGTAATAAAGGAAAATTAATTTGCAGCTGGTTTGGATACTAACCGGCGTTTTATTGAGGTTATTTTTTTACTGAAATATTTATTTTTTCATTTAATTCAGTATTATTACGCACATTTTAAAAAGTCTAGTGCTTATTCTTGTTGTATATTATTATGCAATTTATTTACGTCAAACGTATTTAAAATGAATTATTTGAAATCTATATCCTTTGTCAGGTGATTTAAAACTTTGACCCTATTAAAGGCCAGTGTATGGTATGTGATGAGGCTGAACATACTCTATTTTCTTCATCCTACTAAATTATTAAAGATTGTAAGGATGTTTGTTTCTCATCACACAACAACCACGGATTTTGATGAAAATTTTATGGTGTTCAATGAACACCATACGATCTGAACATGAACACTGTTCATGTCTACTTATCATAATTTAGGCTATACACACTTTATAACGGTCTAGCAAGTAGCAACTAAATTTCACGCAAGATAAAGCCTCAAGCGAAGCTAGTTAGATCAAAAATTTTCAAGCTTAATTTGCAAATTATATAAAACATCGTTAAGCAAACTAATAAAGCCATTCTAATGAATCGACTATCCAAACAAATTTTGCTAGTTCAAATAAAACTCGACTGAACAAACAGGCGAGTCAAAGAGATGTTACTTCGCAAAAATCGCTTTTTAATAGCATTAAAAGTCTCTCTAAAGCAAACGCGGAAGACTTGGTAATCAGAATGTCTAGAGAGAGTTTAAAAATTGATTTAAGTGAGAATGGAATGGCTTTTGGAATGTGTGCGCTATATCTTTTAACGATCGACTTGAAGCGCATTATTATGGATTTCTACCAGTCTTCGTGCTTAAATTAATTTTATTTATCTAGCTCACAAGTTGATCTGCTGACGGTCATTGTTTTACTTAAAGAATTCTTAAAATTGTTTTATGGTAGTAATAAAACTATGCAATGCTGTTTTTTATGTATTTTTCGTGTACCATTCAATCAATTCAATCTTGTTTTTAGGGTTCCGTACCTCATAAGGAAAAAACGGAACCCTTATAGGATCACTTTGTTGTCCGTCCGTCCGTCTGTCAAGACCCTTTATCTCAAGAACGCGTGAACGTATTAAGCTGAAATTCACATGAAACACTCAGGTCTATTGTCCCTTTAAGCTGTGAAAATATCAAACTTCTAAGCCAAGCCAATCAAAAGATACAGCCGATTATGTCGATATTTTCAACAAATTTTCGACACTCGCAAAGGAATCAAAACCTACAGGATACTTCCCGTAAACTCAGAATCTTGAAATTTGGCATAAAGCATTGTCATATAATGCAAATATAGGAAAAATTGCGAAAATTTCATTTTTTTTGTTATATAATATAATAAAAATATTTTAATAAAATGAAACTTACTACCTTATTTCTCACGAACGAATAAAGGTATCAAATTGAAATTTATACCAAATACCTAGATCTATTGTCCCTTTAAGAAGTAAAAAAATCAAACTTCTAAGTTAACGCGATCAAAAGATACAGCAGTTTATACCGACACCTTAGACGAATTTCCGTCACACGCTAGGGAATCAAAACCTACAAGGTACTTCCTGTGAACTCAGAATCTTGAAATTCGGCACGAAGCAACGTTATATAGTACAGATAAAGGAAAAATTGCGAAAATGATAAATTTGAAGTTATATAAAATTTAAAATATTATTTTTGCTTACATGACATAAAATATTTTTTTAATAATTATAAACTTACTACCTACCCTTTTTCACATGAACGCGTAGAGATATTAAAGTTGAAATTCATATCAAACACTTCTTAAATCTAATTGCCTCTAAACTGTGAGAAATTCTAAATCAACGCAAAAATTCAAAACGCTGAGGTAGGTACCTACCTATAATGCAAATATAGGAAAAATAAATAAATAAAAAATAATCATACCGCATATTTTGAAATTCGCCACTACTCGCAACGGAATCAAGTAAGTAATTTGATTTAATACGTCATAAATTGTAAACCGCTACGTTTGTACGGCGGAACCCTCGGTGTGCGAGCCCGACTCGCACTTGGCCGGTTTTTTTGTAAGAGTGTTTAATAGTAGCTCTTAATATTTATCTGAAATTGATCGATTAGATAAAAATAAGTCAAATATTATAAAGTAACTTCAGATTTCAATAGTTTTGTTTAATATCAAACTATAGATGAATTGGTTAAGTTACTAAATTCCAAGTCAAACCACTCCAAAATTCGATGTAATATCTTAAAATGAGTTCGACGTAAAATTTAGGTAAATGTTGCAGATTGCAACGCGTTGAAATAATGCTACATTTAAAGCAACAAAAGAATAAACTGTGAATAACAAATGCCTAGTGTTCCATAAAACAGTCGTAGCAAACTGGCCACATGCCATTATTTGCGTAGTTCGCAAAACGGCAGCGTAACTTACACAAAGGACTTGGATTGTAACGCGACTTGTCTTAGGAATTTTTTTTAGATAAAACCAAAGCAAATACAACGAGAAACATCGTTGGATTTTATAAGATTTATAATCAACTAGCTATTCTCGCGACTTCGTAAGTACGTGTAAAAATAGTTTCAAGAAGTCCAGTTTTTGCAATATTTCTCTTTACTGCTCCGCCCCTATAGGATAATGTTATTAACCTAAAGCCTTCCTTGATAAATGGGCTATCCAATATAAAAATATTTTTACAAATCGGACCAGTAGTTCCTGAAACATTAAGCAGTTGTTACAATAGGGATGATGACTGGGTAATGAAATCGAAATTCTATTTAGTCCGTCAGACAGATAATTAGAAAATATTAGACTCATATTTTTAAATTTTTTCCATAATCCAATAATAACAGTATTATATTGAGTTGAAATGTCGCGTGACGTCACTTTTGAGTAAAAATTCTACTCAAGCGTGACGTATCGCGCCATTTCAACTCGATGATGTAGCACTGTTATTGTTTAATTATGAAAGAAAATAAAAAATATGAGTCTAATATTTTCTAATTCTTTTCTAAATCTGTCTGACGGACAAATAATTAAAATTTTCATCTAGCCTATTCTAAAAAAAAATGTATTTCACTTTTTTTTTTTTTTTTTTTTTTTTTTTTTATGTGATAGGAGGCAAACGACAAACTTGACCAGCACGTTTATAAATCAATTCAAATTCTTATCATCATCATCATCATCATCATCATTTCAGCCATAGGACGTCCACTGCTGAACATAGGCCTCCCCCAATGCTTTCCATGTTGATCGATTGGTAGCGGCCTGCGTCCAGATAAATTCTTATCACCTATTCAAAAATAACGCACTTCATTTCGCGACAAAGACAGAAAAAACTACAAGATAAACATAGTCATATACGATATCCTTGTGAGAAGGAAAACTGCCATTTTACCCAATAAAGGAAGAGACAAAGGCTCTGAAAATCGCATTATGTTTCGCGTCTACCGTCGTTTTTACCCTCACATATACTCGTAATTCACGCATTATCTTCCCATGATCGAGAAGTGAATATATCTTTTTGTTGCTAATGAAGATATAAGCTTGTTCATCATTGCAAAGATTTAGGCATTAATTGGCATTCTTGGGAAAGGGAAGAACTTTAGTAAGCTGTGCGTATATTTCGATTTCCAAATAAAAAGCTTGCAATTTACTTTACACATTGAAAACTTGTTTTTCAGTCTCTTGTAGGTAGTTTATTTATACTTTACTATCTTTTTCCCGCGACTACAACCGCGTGAACTTTAGTTTGTCACAGATCGTCATAAATTATAGCCTATTATGTTATTCTGAGTTATAAAAAATAATACTGTAAAGTTTCATCAAAATCCGTTCAGTAGTGTTTGCGCGAAAGAGTAACAAACATCCATCCAGATATCCAGACATCTAGACATCTAAACTTTCGCATTTATAATATTAGTAGGACTAGTAGGATAATTAGGTACGTTAACATTTCTATATATATATGTTACTGTAAAAGCTCGAACTACGGTTAATCTTAAGATTTAAGTGTAAGTCTTAGGATTTACCGACATGAGTTGGTAAATGTAAGTATTTCTGAAAATACGACGATTTTTTCGAGCTTTTACCATTCGAATTTAGTATATGCTAGGTTTTACCTCTGTCAGCAAAAGAAAAAAATTTCTGTAAAAGAAAGTCGTGTTAGTTACTCCACTTATAACTCAAGAACGGCTGAACCGATTTAGCTGAAAATTGTCAGGGAGGTAGTTTAGAGCCAGGAGAAGGACATAGGATACTTTTTATCCCGTTCGAAATTAAAAAAAAAGTCTGCTTATTTATTGCCATTAAGGCGGAACAAAGTTCGCCGGGTCAGCTAGTGTTGAATACAATAGGATATTATTTGAAAACTATAACATTTTTCTATAAATACTTAACCCTTAATTAGGCGCATGGGGTCAAGGCGACTCCAAATTTAAAAAAAAATGTTTTACAGTGATTAGAGCGCGCTCGCGCTCTTTCTAGCTTCCTCACTCCCCACGGGGTACGCAAATTAGTCGCGTCCAAAATATCAACGCGCGCGCACGTATTGCTGCTGTCTAGAGGGCTGACCCCATGCGACCAGTTACGTTACATTTTTTGGAGGAGGTAAGTTTTAACTATTATGTTTTCTTTTAGTTTATATGAGTATATTGTTAATTATTTTTGTGTGTATGTATGTGTTTATATACTACGTAATTGTTTTATGTGATTTTGAGTTTATTTTGAGTCTTTTTCCTTTTTTTTTCAGTTTTTTACCGATTTGAAATGTCTAACGAAAGACAAATTTGCAATGGCTGGAAGAAGTGTCCGATGAAGAGCAAGATGTAGCTGGTTCGGATTCGGAAGACGAAACGGTAAATGATGCTGCTATTGATGGTGCTCATGATTCAGAAAGCGAAATTGAAGAGTCCGAAGATATTCAAGACAGCCCTGAACCATCGGAAGGTAACTTTTTTTATCTCGACATACTCACAGAAATGGCCCGAAAGTGAAATGGTCTAAAGTACCACCATCTAACGCAGTAAGGACCCGAGCACAAAATATTATTCTTCACTTACCAGGAGTCAAAGAGTATGCAAAGAACGCCAAATCTCCCCTTGAATACTTTCAATTGTTCTTTGACAGTGTGGTTATTGAACTTTTGGTCACAAATACCAATTTGTATACAGGGTGTTAGGTAAATGGGTATATGAGCCGACACTAGCCCATGTTAACATGGTCATATAAATGGTATGGTGAAGTCAGAAATTTGATATCATCATTTTATTTTTTTTTAATTTTCATATAAAATAAATTTTATAAAATCCGATTTGTATGAAAATTAAAATAATTAAAACGAAGATATCAATTTTCTGACTTCACCATACCATTTATATGACCATGTTAACATGGGCTAGTGTCGGCTCATATACCCATTTACCTAACACCCTGTATAGATAAAATAAAGGAAAAGTTCGGAAGAGATCGTGATGCACTTCCATCAGAGGTCATGATGTGGACGAGACGGTCCAACAATCGAGAGCTAAGCGCGGGCGCTGTTCATCATGTCCTAGAAAGAACGACAAAAAACTGCCAACAAAATGCTTTAAATGTCATAAATTTATTTGTCAGCAGCACTCGAGAGTTTACTGTGTCGGATGCAGAACAGAAAACTCCGCTGATGAGACTGATTAGTTATTATTTTTTAAGTTGATCTCGGCCATGCCAAAAAAATAGTTTTGAGACAAAGGTTATATTTTTTATTTTTTTAATAGATATAATGTTCCAGTAATGTTTTTGTTCCTTAAAGTTAATTATATTAAAGAACTTTATTAATTACCATAAAATACATTTCATTTTATTTCTTTTTGACACTCCTTTCCCAATATTTGTTTGGGGTCACTCAAGACCCCATGCGCCTAATTGTGTGATATTTTTAAAGCGCCTAGGTAAGGGTTAATTGTATTTTTTATTCATGCAACCTAAGGCATGAACAGCTAATATTTTGCTGCAATATCCAACCCCACAAGTTCATGCTGTGTACTCAAATTGAAAATGTTCGAAGCTAGGATGGGGAAACGGAAAACCTTGTCACATCAATCAAAATCGATCTCATAAGATGCTTTTCATCGATCAAAATAAGATTCCGATCACGAGAGGTAGGCATCGAATATGATTATGACATGTATTGGTAATAAGCTGGCAGCCGAAGACGTGTTAGGTATAAGATCTACGAGTATAACTATTTATATACCAGCCGTGGTAAATGAGAAAAGTTTGTGCGGTTTCAGAGATTTTCTGATTTGCTTTCGAAAAACTAAAAGTAACAGTTGGATCTGTATAATCTTGGGAGTACTTTGAATATATTAGCTGATGAAACGGTGAAGTTTCTTGCGTTGATTTATTACCTCGGCGCTTACAAATCGGAAAACATTCACTGTGAAATTATTGAAGGAAATTGCAAAAACTGTTTGTAATATTATTGGCTTGGAAGTATTCTAGATAATTTATTAGTCCTATGCCCGTTTTCACCATCAATCCCTAATTTTTAAGTGACCCCTTTGGTACAAATACTACAAATAACAGGAATTTTGTTTACATAGGGGTCACTTAAAAATTACGGATTGATGGTGAAAACGAGCACTAACCGCCTAAATTAGCTCTCAAATGACACGATATATTCAAAAAAATAATGTAGTCAAAGAAACGTAGGGACAAGAATCCCCATCGTCACGCATCAGTGCAGAATACGGGCCAAGTTCAAGAATGTATGGAAATGTGATGGAGACATATCGTATTCGCCCGATTCTACCGTCTAAGGCTGCGTTCATACACTCGCGGAAGTGTATGGAGAACTAAGAGCAGGATAATTGATACTGAAATCCACATTTAGGTAGATATAGCTTTCTTTTTCCACAACGAGATAGCTCTTGGCCTGTATCTCACCTGATGGTAAGTGACGATCAGGCCGAAGGTGGAAGCGAGCTTCACCCGGAATCCTCAACCACGGAGGAACTGGCTATCTTACCTCTAACTGCCGGAACACAACAATGCTGTTAACAATGTTGTTATGACAGACTTAGGTAAGATGGCGGTAGCTAGCCAGGCGGTCTTAGAACAAGCCCTACCACCAACCACACCAGTTCCTCCCAACCACGTTATCCGAAGTTTCGAATGTGTCTAACTCTCTCATGCAAAGCGAGATGACAGCATGAGCGACAGTGACAGGTAGACCCAAAACGAGGCAAAGGGTTTAACGCTGTGGACTCTGAGTAAATTGTTATTTTTAAACTCAAAAGTACAGACATTTGCGCCTTAATAACGTTCATAATAGACACTAATATTGACTGCGTTCCAGTGAAATCATCAGTTTGTTAGATGTGCCTACATCCTGCTTCAAACACTTCTCTAGTGTTTACTTAAGCCTGTGTACATGAACGCGTACTAACGAGTCAACTCGCACATTTTTATTATTAAGTAAGTTATTGTTAACTTGCATTTTATTCATGCACTTTGGCCAGCTACGCCTGACCTACATTTGGGACTTTGGTAGTTTAACATCCTATCTGTGGACAATGGTGCTGGTTGCATTGTTACAAAACTTTCAAATTATTAAGATTTAGTACATAAGCCCTCAATGTAACTGTTTGTTGTCCCAAATAAAGAGAAAAAAAAAAAAAAAAACATTTTTATAATCAGTGCAATAAAGCATTCGGCAGCTAATACACGTCTTTCAATAAATCCCATCAGCGGTTGATACGGCGTAGTTGTCTGACAAATTGACATCAGTCTTACTTTGACACCACATCTTACAAGTTCCTATACGCTAATGTGACCTCTCCGACGTCTACCGAAGGGTACATCGACGCTTCGTTCATACAACTGAGTGCTCTCTATATTTCGTTTCGTATTCACCGTCTTGTTCCTTATTTGATGCTTTTTGTGGGCAAAAACAATGGCTTCCATTTGGGAATTTCGCATTAAGGAGATACTGTAGTGAGAATTGTGTAAAATATCCGACGTGATGAAATATGAAGGTCAGGCTCTGGGGCAAAGTAAAAAGTTTTTGAGGACTTGTCTGGAGTTTTAACGTAGGTATCGCCGGATGATTTTATTAGTTTGTCTTTTAAACAAGAGTTTTAACGATATTCCTTCACTGAATATATTTTTTACACCCGAAAAAAGTTTTATAATTGGTATGAAAGCATTTTTTTCGTATGATACTAACGTATGATAATATGCGACTGGACTGGGTGAATTGCTTCATTTTGCATTTAAACGTATTTTTTTAAATATTAATGAATTTTTAAACACTAACGGTGTGTCCCAGAACTCACAATATCTAAAGACTAGTCGACGTTGATTTATTAGCTTAGGCCCCACAGCCCATTTTTTCATTTTAAGACCAAACAACGCTATTGCAACACCATTTTTCGCAGTGCGCGAAACAAATCGTCACCTGACATGTGCTGTTTGCAACAAACGTCAATCAATCAAGCGACGAATAGAGTTTTAAATTGCGTGATGCGGCATTCAAATTGGGCGCCCGTCATTTTTCATGTAAACATTGGGGGAAGATTTTTCCCACTTCCAAAAGTGATGGCCGAGTGACGGAGCGGATCGCATTCAGTGTTGATTTTGGGATTTAAAATTTCATTGAGTTGCGCTTTCCGAGTTTTCACGTTCAGGATTGTGACCACTCATGCATTTGTTAACGTTAAGCTAAAACAGTTTCAAAGTTTCGTCAAAAGGTAATTATTTTACCGCAAAATGAGAAGCACGCTTTTGTAAATTTCTAAACACTGTTTCTAATTATGATTTACCTCGTGATCAAAGCTCTAAGCTCAATAAAATTGTCTTGACAAGTACTTAATTCATATTAACATTTGAAATAGTTACATTTAAATATGCAAATGACTTCAAACCGCCCACCGAATTGCTAACCCTTGACATCTAACAAAAACCGCCCACCTCTTTAGATCCGCTGTAAAAATAAGAAGCGACAACCGCTGTAAAAGGAGAACCAATAAAGGCGAGGATATCTTCAAGTCACCTTGTGTTAAAATGCACAGGGAATAGTCCATATTTCATTTTCGTCCGCCACTTGAATACAGAATGAGGCGACTACTATGAATACTAAACAGAAAACAGTTTATTTCGTTAATCGTGCAAACAAGAACTTTCAGTTTGCTATCTGACGAATAGCAGGTATGTAGTTAGTACTTTGTTTTGGAGAAACACGTAGGGTTGTGTTAACATTTGAACTGGGTTGATTTAACAGCGCAAAGTTATTGGTTTTAGCTGCGTAATTTGATGATGGCATGGCATATAACGCCATAAACACACCATGTTTAACTAGAGTTAGATATTTAGTAGATAGTGGTCAGATATTTATTTCTTTTAAACTTATATGCATAGAACAGTGTACATAAGACGGACTTAGATAGTTGTTTAAGTAGATAAATATTTAAAAGATAAATAACAATACAGCAAGTTGTAGGTAATATAATAATATCTACGGTCTTATCACTAGGAAACGATCTCTATCAGAAAGCTCAAAAGTAAGCTTCTTACTAGCAGAAGTCGTAGTTGAAGATTTTCCTGCTGATTAAAACTGAATACATTAATAAATAATAATTTATTGTTGTCATTAAACTTGACAGTACACTATATTGAGAAAGCAATTATTATTAAAACAAGATAAGTACGAGTATTATTGAATGGAAGCTCACTGAAATCTATCACATAATATCGTGGCATATTTCCACATTAACCATTTCATTGTGCGAGGAAAAATGCTGGGGCCATTTTATCTTTACCACTTTCGACGCCAGCGGTGTACGTTTCATGCATGTTTGACGCGAAACTCGTGGTATTCTCTAACGATAGCTTTATTTTTAAAAGTTATATGATAATACGCCCCCAGGGAGCGTTTAGGACGTTTTTTTTTTGTAACCAGTGCGTCACATTGTTTCGAGATGTAAGGAAGAAAAATGTGTGTTTAGTTTTTAGGGTTCCGTATTTTAGATTATAATTAATTTATTTACTGGACAGGTATTTTAAGTACATCATATAGGTATTTTTACACATACAGGTATTTTTAGTTGATTGAAACTTGAATTGAAGTGTGTTGATGTGCCTAATTTTTCAGTATTTTTACACTAATCCTAGTTATAACTACTCAATAAGAGTTCATTCTAGAGCAGGCCAAAGCAATTATTTACAAAGGGAATTTTATATCAGTGAATTTGCTTTTGAGTCCAAGACTATTCAAGTAAACAGATTTAAGCATCATAAGCGGTAAAGAAAACTTATTTTAATAATGTTTAACAAGTTCGCGTCAAGAGTGGCTCACATAATATTAAAAATGACCTCCAGACATAAAGTTTGAAAGATCATATCGGCGTGCGTGTGCTTGAGTCCCCCATATATTATGAAAAAGTTTTTGCATCAGAAACACTCATGAATATTTTTGCTTGTAAATTATAGTCACAAAGCGTCGTCATAAAGACTTGTTTAAAAGTTTGGACTTTAATAAAAGTACGGAGCTTTTATATGGGCGGTCTCAACTAACTGTTTATTACGTAATGGATGGTATGAAAAGTTTTAATATAGTCAAATAGGGTAGATTACCTGGGCCAATTGAAAATTTACGTACGGGTATCATTCGCGGTAAAATATATTTCATGATAGTTTTGCTAAAGTATCCGTGTCCCATCAAACATAACCGTATGTATGTATAATACCTATTGATGAAATGGTCAGCAGATTTTGCAAAACAAAAAATCGAACTTAGTATCAAATTGAACTCGACGATGAAAATATTATTGTCTAAGGCACTGCTTAGATTGGACTGTGTTAATTACTAACGAACTAGAGTTGGCATAACGACAGACAAATTTAATTTAAGATGATTTATAGCCATTGTAACTTTAGAAGTTACAACTATAGCTCTTTACTAGATTGCCTGGTTTGATAAGTGCTGTAATTTATGCGTCAAATGTAACAGTCTCAGTGCTGTGGACCATTTAAAAAAATAGAAGATTTGAAAACGTACTTATAAAGGTGTGAAGAATAAATTACAAACATTAAATTATGTATATTTTTGTCACAATGATCGTTTTTTCTGTGAACTTCAGAAAACTAATCTCTAATCCGATATTTCTCTCAAAACATCACGAACTTATACGTATTCATTTCAATTATGCTTACACTAAAGCGTTACACAGAGCTCTTGAAATCAATTTGCTTCTATGCTTCTAATATTAACTCAAATGTACTAACGGGTAGTATAACAACTAGATCAAATTTTTTAATGAATCTACAATGTCCCCCTGCTACCTTCATCATCATCATCATCATTTCAGCCATAGGATGTCCACTGCCTAACATAGGCCTCCCCCAATGCTTTCCATGTTGATCGATTGGTAGCGGCCTGCGTCTAGTGCTTCCCTGCTACCTTCATGATGTCGGTCCATCTTGTGGGTTTCGCTGTGTTTTCCGGTACGCGGCCTCCATTCCAGAACCTTGCTGCCTTATCGGGCGTCAGTTCTGCGTACTATGTGCGATGCCCATTGCCACTTCAGCTTGCTAATCCGTCGGGCTATGTCAGCGACTTTAGTTCGTACGGATCTCCTCATTTCTGATTCGATCTTGTAAAGAAACACCTGCTACAAGTACTCTAAATAATCCCGAATCATCCAAAGACCAAAATTGCAAAAATAAGATTACAAACGAAATATTGCGCCAATGCGCCAATCGCTTACCAATTATGAATTCGAAAAAAGCTAACACCAAAACGTGGCATGGAAATATGGCCAGTATTTTTGTGATTGGTCCGCTTAGCCCGACCTTTATAAATGAAGTAAGTGACTTTTTCATGTGATGCGGATTTCGGCACGCGTGCGGATCAGTAGGCTAAGATGCGCGCCGCGATAAGCGTTTATCGCGCCATTTTATCGATAAGCCCATACATTTGTCGTCTAAAATCCTCGATAAGATTTCACGGCGCGCATCCTAGTCTGGCCCGTCTGGTCTCTTTAATTGTGGCGTTCAAATATAATCACGCTACTATTACGTGGGTGTAGCCCGCGTAATAGAAAAATCATGTATGAAATAATGAAATGCGTGCAGCTCGCACGCGTGCCAAAATCCGCATCACAGCGAAAAAGGCACACACCAAAACGTGTCATGAAAATATGGCCAGTGTTTTTGTGATACCAACCTTTATAAATGAACTAAGTGACTTTTTCCTGTGATCGGATCTGATCTCTTTAGTCTGTGGCGTGCGTATTATAATCACGCTGCTGGTTGCGTGCGTTAACCCGCGTCATAGGAAAAACATGTATGAAATAATTATATTATTATGCGGGCAAACCGCATGAGGAATCGTTCCGCACGCGTGCTAAAATCCGCATCACAGCGAAAAAGGCACACCAAAACGTGGCATGAAAATATCGCCAGTGTTTTTGTGATAGCCCAACCTTTATAAATTAACTAACTAAGTGACTTTTTCCTGTGATCGGATCTGATCTCTCTAGTCTGTGGTGTGCGTATTATAATCACGCTGCTGGTTACGTGCGTGTAGCCCGCGTAATACTAAAAACATCTATGAAATAATTAAATGCGGGCTATCCGCATGAGGAATCGATCCGCACGCGTGCCGAAATCCACATCAAAGCGAAAAAGGCACGTCCACAAAACGTGGCATGGAAATATCGCCAGTGTTTTTGTGATAGCCCAACCTTTATAAATGAACTAAGTGACTTTTTCCTGTGATCGGATCTGATCTCTCTAGTCTGTGGCGTGCGTATTATAATCACGCTGCTGGTTGCGTGCGTGTAGCCCGCGTAATAGGAAAAACATGTATGAAATAATTAAATGCGGGCAAACTGCATGCGGACTCGGTCCGTACGCGTGCTAAAATCCGCATCACAGCAAAAAAGGCACTTACACCAAAACGTGGCACGGAAATATGGCCAGTGTTTTTGTGATTGGTCCGCTTAACCTAACCTTTATAAACGAACTAAGCCAGATAATCACCGCTGCGCCAGCAAATCCCACTCGCTTTGTTGTGACATAGCTGTGCAGTTACAGCGCGTTCGACATATTTCGTACGCGAAATAAATCGAAAATGGAACGATCGAACATTTTAGGTTTTTAATTGGATTTTTTATGTCATTTGTTTTTTCATTGTCTATGTTTGTAACAACTCCAGCTTATGGCACGACTAACTGAGGCTGGAAATCGTCATCTTCACCAAACTGAAAGCAAACTAATTTCTGAGTTTTACGTAAGTGAGTTAAAATTGATTTTCAGAAAATGTATTTTCCTTCACATAGGTACTGATGAAGTTTATTGATAAAGAAAATCATTCTTATAACTCAAAGTCAGTAGAGTTTTCACTATATTTTATTATTATAAAAAAAAATACCAATAAAGAAAAATTACTAAAAGTAAACATAATAATAAGCGTTTCATGCCCCCTGCCTTCAAATATCTATCTAATAACAAATTTATCTTTGTTGGTACTAAAAAAAGTTTGATTGGAAAAATCTTCGTTCTCCAGACCGTCCTCTATAATATTTTTTTACGATAATTTAAGTGCGGTTGGTCTTATTATCAAAGTTTGGGGTAATTTTCCACGCAATGAGTTTTGATTTGAAAAAATGTTGGGCCGTTACTCCTAATTGTCTTGGAAGCCTGTTTTATATAAGGGCCTACTATTACTTCATACAAAAAGTGTACGGTACTTTTGTAAATGGAAAACATATAAAAAGTTTTCCTTGAGAAAGCTCTAAAGACTCTCAGATCTTCTTGTCAGGATTTATTTGAATGGGCATGAAATTAGTTCTGTTTAGGCTTTTTTGTCTTTGGCAATATTATAAATAATTATTATTCCTTTGCTGGAATATTCTCATAAAATGAATATTTTAGATACCTACACTGGCCTACAAAACTAAGTACTACACTTTTAAACTGTAATTTGAACTATAGAACAATAAAAACGTTCTATAGCAATTGTTATTGTGTCAATTATCTGTTGTGGACGCCCTCTGCCCCATCTAGGGGACATAGGACCATAAGTCAAGTGAGTCAATAGCAATTGTTATCAGCTTTCATGGAAACTGTAGTAAAATATTAAACTATTTTTCAAGTCCTTTTTATTTCGAAAGTACGAGTATATTCTTGTGTGCCTAAAAAGTTATTGCAATTTTAAGAGTGTAATATCAGAAGTGGCCTCGCCTTAGGAAAGTTAGAAACATTTTTTTACAGTTCATTTTCTCCAAACTGATTCCATTTCTTTCTATTTTAAGAGCCATTTCACAAAAATATTCCGCGCGAATTTAGGTAAAAGCTGTCAACGCCACGTCAAAAGAGTAAAAAGAACGCTGAAATGGACAAAAAAATCTTGAGCCGTGACCGTATTAAGACTTGATTTAAGTTATTAATTTTAAGGTAGAATGAGGTATTCAAACTTGATAAATTATTTAAATTTTTAATAGAGTTTAATAAGTCTTTTATATTTCGATTCATAATGAAACACGAATAGGTATAATATGTAAAATATATATTAAGTACAAAATAAAGACAGTCACATAGTGAAAAAAAAATCTGCCCCTTTACAGCTCCATCATCGGGCCCTGGATACGAAATATTCGTCAAGGCGAATCACACAAGCCCAAACTCCATAGGGTTCTATTGTTTTGTTACGGAGGTGGCCATTGCATCTCCTCCAGATCCATTATCAGACAGAGCTAAGAAATAAATAAATAAATATTATTATAAGTAAACAAATAACTAAAATAATTCATCTTACTATCTTACTTCTTACTAGTCTTACTAATATTTTAAATACAAAAGTTTGTGTGGATGTCTGGATGTTTGTTACACTTTCACGCAAAAACTACTGAAAAGATTTTGATGAAACTTTACAGTACAGTACAGCAGTACTAGGCAGTCTGTGTTCAACTATCACTCGGGTCGGAAGTTCCTATCGCAAGACCTTTGGTTCACTCAGTTCCGATACGACTCTAGTGCTGTGTGTAATTATTTTCGTGAATACACTGAATTTATTAATTTCTACGAGTGGATTTCATTTTGCCTGAGACCTACGCCATGAACCCTGAACCAGAAGACCCTGTCGCCAGCGACAGCGACGCTCATCCATCCCTGGCGTCGACCAGAATAACAATGTCAGGCTATAATTTATGACGATCTGTGACAAACTAAATTTCAAGCGGGTGAAGCCGCGGGCAATACTACATATTTCATACTAGCTTTTTGCCCGCGACTTCTTCTGCGATGAAGTGGAAAATGGTTCTAATAGAATTAAAATATTCTAAGAAAATTAATTTTGTTAAAATAAATGATTATATTTTTTGATATAAAATCTACAAAATATTATTATATTTAAATATTTGAATACTTACAAAATTATGAGATCTTTCTAAAACAAAATTAAAACACTACACCTGCCGCAGATTTCTTTGTAAACAATTTTTTTTGTTTTTCCTTCAGGTGCTAAAATCACCAGGCTATTGTGTGCGCATACTCTGGAGTATGCCACATACAACTGGTCGTCGGAGAAGCATAGATTTCCATTAAGTCTACTCCTGCTACCATATGGAACTCCGCTAAAACTCGTGAGGGCGCCAACACTTGCTTTTTATCGAAAATTAGTATGAGCAGCTGCGCACGCGGTTGCCCGTTGCAGGCTCTATGCAACCACACTATTTTAAACCGTGGTCCCTAAGCATGAGATGGGAAACTGCACTCTCTTGAATTCTCTTGAATTTGATGGTGTTAGGGGAATCCTAGGAATGAATACAGACTTTCCAATGGGATCTCCTCATCAATATTGCGAAATTGCGAGTTGCAATGCAATGTAACGTTTTCACTTGTTATTTTATTGTAATCTGACCTTGATTTTTCAAACACGTGTCAAAAAAAAATTAAATCAAAAGTACTAAGGAATATTTCATTGATATCAACTTAGAAACAAGCACAGATCACAGACACTAAAGGGAAATGTGACAAGGGACAAATTGGAACATATTGCTTGTGAAAGCAATGATGACAGTAGCGACGTCATTATGTAAACAGTTTATATTGCTTGCATAGTACTAAAGATTATTCTAACGTTGAATACTGATACCGCAGTGGATAATGAGCACATAATTTGATTTCTTTGTGTGTGTGTGAATTTCTAATACGACACTGAGTTTCGAACTCAGCGCATTACTTAGCATCTCTCTATATTTCTATGGAACCAAGTTATCTCCAAAATAACATTCCACACCTTTTTAACATAGTCAGGTAATAATTTTAATAAAATACGAAGCACGTCATCTATCAATAGGATATATGTATATTTTAGAAGTTAATAAATTATGCATAAAATATAAACACTAGAAGTTTAGTTAAATCGTAGAATTTCTGAAAAACAAATACTAAAATCGTACTGAAAAAAAAGTATTAATATGTTATCTAATTTATTTATTAAACGTCGAATTTTATCAAAGATTTTGTACTATAATATAGTTTTTGAAAATATTTTATAGCCTACATAGAAAAAAAATTAGGATTCTAAATCGTGAAAGAATTTTTTTTCGGAGCTATTGCCTCCAAACAAACAAACAAACAATCAAATCTTTCCTCTTTTATTACTATAGATTTAACAACAAAGCTTCCCTCTCGAAACAAAACGCTTCTTTTTTTTCTTCACAAAACAAAACTCAAAGCGGATAAATAAATAAACAAATCTTTGAACAATTTCAAACAATTTCACAGCGCCATCTAGTCCAAAAGTAGACAACCAATATGCTTGTGTTAAGGGTGCTAGCATAGTGGATATACTTTTTTATAATTTATTTATTAAATTAAATACATGGTACCTACATATTATACATAGTTACACCCAGATCCGTCAAAGAAATTAAAATTCATCATTTCAATTTCTGCTCGGCCGGCCGACTCGAAACAGCCTCTCGGCATAGTATCAAATGTATTTGGTCGCCGTACAAATCACCGCTTTACGACACGAACGCACGTAAACGTCACGGCGGGAAAAATGACACAGGTCCTGCCTTGACGGGCGCTCGCGCCATACTAATCGATGTCGGCTTGCGCATTGTAATTTATACTGATATTCACATCAATATTTTGACAAAGTGGTTACTAATATTTAAACAATAACTGTAGAAATCAATTCTACAATGAATATTCTTTATTTTGGGATACTTTTATTGCAGTTATTGCTGTGTTTTTAAACCAAAAACCACGATCAAAATGTGACGTTAATCTTCAAATTTGCCAAATTATTTTTAGATTTTACTCAATAATGGTAATGAAATTCAAGAATCTATTTCATTAATGGACTACAAGAATATATGTCCGATGATTACTATATATTTTTAAGCTTATTATATGAGCATAAATAATAGATACAGGACTTTGAAAATGAGTCTGCGGCAATTTTTCCGTAAAATGGTTGTGGGAGATGGGGCACTGTGAATTAAGCAAAAGAATTTTAGTAAATCCGTTTCATTAATGGTCAACAACAAGGATTGACCTATCTTTCGCAGTTATTAAATAATCTCTGGGTGTTGCTTAAGATAGTAATTCATGCTTCCAAAATCTTAGAATTTCGCACGAAAATGTAAAATGGCTCTTAAACCTAACCTGTCACCTGTCATCCGCTTTGCAATGGAGGGAAGTCGAACCTTAATTTCGAACTCCTCCTATGTTCTTCTGATTAATTTCGTTGCGGGTCCAATGACAGTTCAACTTTCCCCCGGGACAAACTTGACCTTCATTGGTTGGGTTTTTGTGGCGGTCAAGCTGTAAATCCTGGCTACACAGGAGTTGCAGTGGTGGGAACGAGAGGTGGGAATAGTCCCGTTATTTCAAACCTAAGATAAGACAAAATGACTTCAAGTCTAAGTAAATTGGGTAAATATATACCCTAGAAATACTGCGTATTTACCCAGCTGTATTCAGCAAATAGTTTCCAGTGAAAGCGAGTTATCAAATAAGACTTAAAAGGATAGTGAACTTTGCCAATCTGTTTATTTTCACGCCTAATCTCAATAGATTAGGCGTAATAATTAGGAATCAATAAATTCAATAATTTATTTACGTAAGTGGGATAGAGATAGGTACAGTAGGGTGTCCCGTAGTTGTATGGGGAAAAATTTTTTTTGAGCTACGGTTACGCAAGAGATATCAAAAGTTGCGTTTTGACATATAGATTACGATTAGCATTAAATTTAATTAGATATCTGTCATCTTGAGGCCTCTACCTGTCCTTAAAAAAATTTAAAATTGCTATTTTAGGGGTTCCTAACATAAACTATAAATAATACAAAAATAGCGTTTTTATGAAATTTGAGGGTACACAATGAGTCACAGCACGGTTTAAAATAGTTTAAAAACCAATAAATCCATAAATACTTGAAAAACAGAATTGGCATTTTGACCAGAATTAGGCATTTACGCGCGCGATTTTAATGTATTCCTAATTAATCCATGGGTCAGCCAAGATATCGATTTAATTTAAGGATACTCAATTCCCTTCTCACAGCAGGTTAATAATTTTATTACGCTATTATAAAGCAATGATTGGCATCTCTAAGTGGAAGCTAACAAAAACGGCAGTCAATTTTAGAAAATCAACCATAACTTGATGACCATTTGTCCAATTTCATTTATTTTTTATTTAAATCAAAGCTCTACGTGTGCGCTTGATATTTTGTGGTATAAATTGTATCGATAAAATCAACCTTTAGTTAGTAATTAAAGGAAAATTGATTTTTTTTACATTGTTGTGATACTACTTTTTAAATCATTTTTTTTACAAAATGTCTTATACTCTACTAAAAGTTTTACACAAGCCAAAAAAGTGTATTAAATTGTCTTTAATTTGATATATAATATGTATGCGTTTCATAACTAAAAATATATTTTTACTTCCGTTGAAGTTCACCATTGATAAAAAACTGCGTACAGAACAAAAACTTCAGCTAGAAAGTGTATGTAACGTACATAAATGTTATTTATATTTAATAGTATGCTAAAACTATTTAACATGTCAAGTAGTATTCTGTTTAAATATAATATTTTAAAGATTTTTGGCTAGGTAGTTTTTACCTGAAAATAATCAAAAAGTATATTACTACCATATATTTGTTAAATTTATGCTAAAAGTATGTAATATTATAACATAAAAGTGCGGTGCGATACCTTACAGCAATAAAACTTCAACAGAAATAATACCAACAGCCTCGCCGAAGAAGTAGAAAATTTGAGAAAAACAAGTCAAAATATGAATTCTGCTAGTTCGAACCAAACCTATTCCTCACTGGAATCAGTCTGTCATTGCCTGCAAATCATATCTTAGGGTTCCACTGCCACTGTTATTACAAAATAAAATGAAATAATTGTGAAAAAAATAGAATAGATGACAAACAGTGAAGGACTGATTAAGTGATTTTTTGAGACATAAAAATGCCGGTAGAGCCCTTGAGACATTATTTTATATTTTTTAAATTATTTTTACGGTAATCTACATCTTATGACGCAACTTTTGAGGGGTCTTGTGTAGCGATGATATAAAAAAAGATATTTCGGGACACCCTAAGGTACAGTCAGCGTCAAATAGTTCGTCACACCAAAAATGGCCAAAAGTTGACAACACAACCTTATTCCAATTGAAACAAAGACGTGTTGCGCACTTATTGGCTACTTTGGGTGTCACAAACTATATGAAGCTGACTTTACCTAGATTGGATTTTACAGAGATAGGAATGATGGCTCTGAGTTTCAGTAACGCGAGGAAGGAAAATAATTATTTCTCTAAGTTAGAGATATGAAAAATCATGTTTTTAGGAAAATAAATTCCCATTTCACACTATTGTATCACTTTTTGGGGGGAAACCCATCAAGCCACACGAGTGTTGTTTTAATCATACATATTACATTTCAAGTCATAAATTAATAAGATCAAAATACAATAGGTACTTATGATAACTTCTATACTATGCAAGAATCTAGAAACGTCCTTGGATTTGCTCTACATTTACGGTCGACGACGTTTTGTATTTTTTCATAAAGAATTTAACTGACTCATTTATATTCGAATGGCTTTTTTGTATAGCTCAACCGGTCATCGTAAACAAGAAAAATATAGCCCAATTTGGTACAACATCGTAAAATAGCATACTTAGAGGGCGCTCTGCACATAATTACACTACAAACACTCGTATTACTCTCCTCAATCAACACTCATTCGTCGGAGAGAAAATAAAACCATTTATACCCCAAACAAATAGGATAACTATTGCTCTAACGAGATTGTCCCTGGGAGTGGCATTAAAATGGACTCCCAAAAAAGAGCAAGACATATTACGCAGATATACTATCCCGTTTCAATTTTGTTAAGTAGTCTTGAATGCCTACAATTTGGCGGGGCGAATAAAACAAGAGCGATAAAAAGGCAGTGAGACGCCTTAGCTCCATCTTGGTGAGAGATTAACAGCTATAATCAAGCAATTGGGTGGATAACAGCGATTTTTATGTCGCATAGACCGTGGCGCCCCCGCTGCCTGAGCGCGCCATCAATCAAGCGGTAGAAGCGCGTTATAACAATGACTGTACGGAGAAATTTAAGCGTAAGAAGCAGCGTAAATTTTAATGCTGATTTGCGCCGTAAATAGGTCAGGAGATGAGCACACGTTTGTTACGTTAGTATCCTTCTAAGTATTTGTTTTTATTAAAAACAGTACAAAATTTTATAAAAAGAGCGACGCGATCAATAAATACTGCAATAGGTCGCGTATCGTAGTTGCACTACCGTTTTTGTATGTGCTCGCTGTATATCGATCTAATGGCTCACTTTAAAAAGATAACACAAGCGTTTCAAGTCGCTTACCCACGACAGCGCGCTAGTAAGCACATACGAACACAAAATCCTGGAATTCACACTGCTCATGGCCTCTCGAGCTTATTTATTGCCGGTCGCCTGTACCAAATGTCCACTCGTAGAACTCAACCAAGTTAAAGTGGTCACTCCAGCCACTGAGCCAATATGTAACAAAACGCCACCTGAATTTCGTCAGGGAATCGAAAATAGCTTGAAAACGGTGCGAAAATAGCATGCTCCGAATATTTTACAGCCTTAAATCTTGTAATGAAAGGTTTTGTTCAAGCACGAACAATATTAATGGGCCTGCATTTTATAGGCTTATTTACTGAACGTTTTTTGGTGGATGCAACGAAGTTTATGCTGCGAGCGTAAATTTTAATTTAGTGGTAATTGGAATGTAGTAGAATGAAATATTTTTTTATATTCACAGGCTGCAAGACTTTATCTACACTACATTTAAACAATACTTTACAAAGTAGTTCTTAGGCGCCATCACTTGAGATTAAGACTCAAATCAAAAACTACTGACAAAATTATAAAAACTTTTTGCTGTCTGAAACGATTGATTTATGAACATCAATTAAACGTGCGACGATTTAAAAAATTACATCTATTTATTACTTTCAAAAAGTCTTCCATAAAAATGGAACTTTCAAAATGAAATACCAATCAATTAGCACTTCCGAAAATCCCCTCGACCATACTTTTCAAGTTTTGGAATAATTTAATATAAAGAGCCCAAGTTTATCTTCCTGAGTTGTAAAGTTAATCCAAAGGTAGAAAGGTACAGGGAGTAAAAAATATCATCTCGATTTTAGACTTTATTGCTATTGTACAAAAGCTTTTATAAGTCCAAAGCTCGATTGTATTCCCTTTTACAGATGAAGTGAGATGATTTAACGATTAGGCTTGTAGTGTGCAATTAATTTCTCTTTGAGTAACTTTTGTGTACTAATAATTGAAGATGGCAGGTAGCTTTCGCGAAACTTTTCGTTTCCGATGTTTATCTTTAGTAATTGATGGACAAATTTAACTTTCGAGATGGGGCGGACTTTAGAGTTTTGAGATAATTTCAGGTGTGTAAAACATTATTGATTATGATCTAACTGGAATAAGTTTACTTTTTGTTAATGTTACGTAAGTAGGCATAACATTGTCACAACTTCACAAGCTTAACGATTTAGTTAGCTGATTGATTTAACTTGTGTTGTATAAAAGATGTTTAAATGTTTAATATGATCGTTACGTACGTAAGTTAACAAGTGAATAAAAACCTTTCCCCTTTATTTTAGGGAAAAAGGATTAATGCTGTCGGGTTCAGAACAGTGATTTGAGTTCACTGTTTAAGTTTTTGCTTGCCCTTAACCTTTAACTATGGACGTCGGGTCTCAGAGGCCCACCCCCCATTCCGATTTCTCGGTTTAAACACCTTCCCGCCACGTGCTGCTCTCGACCATCTCAGTAGCTTCAGTTTTAACTGTGTTTAGACCGATGAGGCATAAAATCGCGTCTTCCGGCACTTATTACGTGAGTAATAACCATCCAAAATTTTGTCCGGGCCTGCGAGACCCGATGACTATAATTTCCATACAAACATACTTGTATGGATGTGACTTGTCAACTATTTTTTTTTATATTATATTATTATAATCTTAAGTAAATTGCTCTAGTTTAAGAATACTTCATGGCAGAAAGTATCTGAGTACATCAGCTATATTATTAGCCCAACTATTTAAAGAACATTTCAGGAGTAAGGTATTACTTGTAGACAATTCTTCTTTTGAGTTTGGATGTCTTAGAATTCACCATTGCTGCAGATTCCGATTCTGAATGGTATACATTTTGTCTATCAAAGCTCTCAAAGAAAGATAACACATGCCTGTAGAGATAATTTGTTTTTAGTGTTCTAGGCCACTGTGTATAATTTTAGTAACTTTAACCCTTGTCAAAATTTTTAATTTATGTCCTTCAGAAATTTTGTTCATGTTTTTATGTTACATGGTTATTAATTAGCTAGGAAAAAAATATTACTTTCATTTATTAATAATCGACTGTAATCAAGGAGCCTACATGTGATGGCAAGTCAATTAACACTGAAAACTGTCTAAGTTTTTTAAATTTGCAAAAAAATAATTCAATGATGGTTAAAATTTGATTACATTTACCACTGAATCCTTTATTAATAGTTATTAGATATATATCAACTCTTTAACAAATTCAAATTACTTCAGATATAAAAATAAGAAGTATTTTAGATAGGGGTCTGTGAGACCCGACGTCCATGGGAGTGTGATTATTTTTTCACGTCCATAGTTAAAGGTTAAGCCTTGTTCGCACTAGTGGAATAATTTAGTCAAGTGGCGTGTAAATTTAGTATTTTAAATGTGTCTTAACACCAAAAATTTAGTCAAGTAGGTTACTAAATTTATGTCAGTCGAGCCAACCCATTTTTATTTTGAAAAGCTTTAGTAGCACATTCCACCACGATCCCTGCTCACTGGTTCTCCGTCTTAACGAATCCGGACCTGTCGTTTTAGTCAAGTTCATAATAAACCTAACACCGCTCATTTGTAAACTGTACTCGACCCACCAGGTGGACCGATGATCTGGTGACGGTCGTGGGAGGTGCTTGGATGCGGGCAAGCGCAAGTCCGGCCGTTATGGAAATCCTTGGGTTAGGTTTTTGTCCATCAGTGGACGTTATTTGGCTGAAATGAACGAACAAAGTCGACCAAAGTGCGAACGGTTTATTTGTCAGTAGCGAGTGTTTTAGTTACTAAAAGCGAGTTACTCGACTAAATTACTAATACAGTGCAAACAAGGCTTTTCACCCTATATTATGTAGTTACGCAGTTATGTCGCATGCGGAACGTGACTTCCTTTAACACTAGCCGTTTACGCTGTTATTTGTGGGGACGGTGAAATATACTCGACAATACATATAGGAAATATGAATATAAGCCAAAAAGGAATGGTTAATAACTCAAGGTTTTGGCACATAACAATATAATGTCACAGATAGTAATTATGTATTTATTATAAGCGGATTAGTAGATAAAATACTGATAAACAGACTTTCGCCCGTGCTTAAGTGAATCAGAAAATCGAACGCACAGCGTTGAATAGAGCTCTGTAATTGGTTTGTATGTGACAATGTGCGTCCACGCGCACTGTTTTTACCTCATAGTAATGTTTGTGAATACGGGCATTTGACTCTAAAATGTTATTCTATAAAGTATTCAGTTTTTATTTTGCTGTCTAAAATTACCTAGAAAAATTTCTATTTTAGTTTCGGGTTCCAACCCTCGACTACCTAGGTATTTCATTACCCCCAATAGTTGTGGTTTCTAAATCCACTTAAACTTAAGTTTGTTTAGGCATAGTCTGACCGTTTTCAATCTAATAGCTCTTAAACTGAAACCATCTAGACAAACTCTATATTACCTACTTTATTTCACTCGAATACAGTATCAGGTGAGGTCTTAACTTGAAACTAAAACACTTTTTACTTTTAAACTGTATCATGGAAAAACTACTTGACCGTTTTTGAAAGAAAAACAAAACAAAACAAAAGTTTGGAATCATGAATGAGTGTAATATTTTGTAAGAAATATTAATTTTTGAGCTTTGAAAGCTTACTTCTTGCAGTCCTTGTCAAATTTCGTGATTCTAGGTCAATAACCAATAACCTTTTGACCTCCCTTTTGACCTGATTTTAAGTTGACCTGACGAGTGTCATATAATAAGAAAGAGCCGCAATTAAGTATTTCCGCTCTTGAAGGTGTTCGTTCATCCTGTTTTTCAATAAATACATAATTTAACTGTTATTTTGGCTAAAATCTCAAAGTATTCTTACGAGTACTTTTATGTTATTTTACAATGCAAACTTCTTTTTATGTTGAGTAGAGCTAAAAAACCTGTGAAATTCCTTCATAAAGATGGCCAACAGTTAAGGCGATTAGAGTCCTCAATCCGCGTCAAATGGGCATTTTGTAAAGCCTACTCCTCTTTTACTGCTGGACAGAAATAGTAGAAAAAAATATATGTTATACAACAGTTCAAGGACTACATTTGTGACGTTTGAATTTTCGCTACGTCTCTTTGTTTTGGATTAAAAAAATAAATACGGGACATCGATTTTTTACTTAAATTCCCTACTCCTCCAAAACGGCTATGTTAATTTAAAAGATTTTTGCACGAATAGATTAGGAATTCTTTAATCTTTAAATGACACGTTGAGTTTTTCAATCGAACATTACTTTCATTCATAAATTTTACTTTTGATAAATTCCGAACGTTTTGCTGTTGAGGGGGCCTTCGCGGGGTGCGGGCGGCAGTCGGCCGCTGGCCTTCAGACGGGGAGGTTGTGTCACTCGCTGCAAACTGACATTAGCGATCAAAATGAATTTTTTCTTTGGCTGAGTTGCACTACCTGACGTGACCTAACTTTGACCGTAGCTTTGGCGATAACCGGTGTTTTTTTGTATGGAGTTTGACATATTTTTGACTTTTGTCAAATTTAAAATAAGATGGTGCAACCTAGTCTTTGTTTGACAATAGTTTTTATGTCAGAGTTGTTCATAGAGCACGTTCTGTCAGACGATACGATTGAATTAAGGCATGCTCGGACGCTATTATCTACCTAAATAGAATCTATTAGTGTAAAAAAATCGACTTGAAAAAAAACGGCACTAGATAATAAAAGTTTAAAATATATTCCGTTATTTATTTACTAGGCCTTTGCAATCAGTATCCAAATTAGGAGCGAGTCAGAATCAGAAACTTAATCGACTTACGTGAAGAATACAATTTATATTTTTCATACTTAGGCTCGGCGCAAATGGGCCATTTAGAATTAGATTTTCAATATGTTTCTTTGCGAAAATACCACAATTAAAAAAAATAAGATAAAGTGGTATTGATAAATTGTTCTATAGAGCTTATTAAAAATGTGGATACTGATTACAATTGCCCGTATATCATGATTGATATTTTCGGAGTCGGTGACAGCCTACTTTTTGGTGATTCGTTTTAGAGTTGGTTTTAATTTTTGGCGAAAATTAATTTATTTCATGCCTTTAGTAGACTATAGGTACTCAATAGACCTTGTTGTTGCCACTGAAGGTGCATAGGTACACAGTACATTGATACCATATTTTTCATGTTAAGTGCGAATAAACTTCCCTAAATTACCAAACCATGAAACGTACCTATAGGCTATAATAATTAAAAAGTTTCGTCGATAAAAACTGAAATCCTCTTATAAGATGATGAATTTTGGGAGCATGTCATGAAACTAAAATTATTGGCATACAAAAACTTTAAAAAAAAAGGTTTTTTATTTTAATTTATTTTTTTATTTATGATGCGGAATTTGCTGCGGAGTAGTAGCAAAAATTTGTCGTTATGTAGCTCGTAATAATTTCGAAGAATAGGGATGTTTCCTGGGTAAAGCAAGAGTTTGAATTAGTCCGTCGGTCAACTTACCAAAAAAATATGTACTTTAAATGTATTTTTCACTTTTTAAACTTATGGAAATTTAAAGAGATAAAGCGCGCCAAAGTTCAGAAGAGGCATATGACGTTAAGGCGTGCTTAAAATTTTTGCGATTTGTGACGTCACGCGGAATTTCATCGCATCATAACTTCGTAATTACCTGTTTGTTGACAAATAAAAATATCCCGTGTCCAATATTTTTTGATAGTGTAATTGACGTACTAAAAGTGTTTTTTTAAGAAACTAGCCTATTCCTACGGCCACATTCCAGCTCCATCATCAGACCCTGTTTGCCTTTGAGAATTGAAGTAGGTAGGTACTCGTGATTTTTAAAGTAGCTTACTTACATAATATTACTTACTTATATTTATATAAATTAATAAATACAAATCAAACGAGCCTAAACTCGATGGAATCGTTTAATACCGGAGTTGCTATGGGGCCACTGACATTCCAGCTCTATCATCGGATGGACTCCATGTCATCACTATATTGCATTGCATGCATTTGCACAATACATGTACTTATATCCAAAATTTTAACTCAATCAGTTGTTGAAGGATTTCTAATAAAAAGACGAGATTAAACACATTTTCAGTTTATTCTTCATAAGACGTGACACAAAGAGAATGACAATAGACAAAAGAAGAAACATTTACTTTTTTAAACCATAGTTAATACTACTATGTATTCCAATACCTACAGTTGTCGTCAGGAAGTTGGTCTAACAAATTCAGCTTGCAAGATTCCACCCGAAGTTACCTACATATTATATGTTCAAATTTCTAGAACGGCTTAACCGACAAAAACATTAGAAAATTTACGAAAAAATAAAAAAAATATATCCCGTACAAAATGTTCATGGATTGTGTTATTTTTATTAAATACCTTTACGCCTGAGTTAAATGACACCGACATCAAGGTTCATCAATTCAAGTTTAAAATAATAGGCAGTAATGTCATGAAAAAAGAGCTTCTATTCTGTATCTACCTATGCCCGTGTAATTTTGATCGGTGTCAAATCGGAGTTTTCGTGCGGGGTGCGCGGGTGTTTCGCGCGGCGTGAAGGTCAAACGCCCAAGGTCATTGAGGACTCTAATCGCCTTAATGATGCAAACGTAATCGAACTGGTTCATTTCTATTAAACTTTTATGGTTAACCTACTTAACAACCGCACTTTTCCTGCAATAAGTACTTATCAAAAAAGTTTATAGTCGTCCTCTGAGCATCATTTTGTATATTTTAAGGGAATTTTCACCCAAATATTTAAGTAGGTCGTTCGTTCGTTTCAGCCAAAAGACATCCACTGCTGGACAAAGGCCTCCCCCAAGGATTTCCACAAAGACCGGTCCTGCGCCGCTCGCATCCAGGCATCTCCCGCGACCTTCACCAGATCGTCGGTCCACCTAGTGGGAGGCCTGCCCACGCTACGTCTTCCGGCTCGTGGCCGCCACTCAAGAACTTTCCTGCCCCAGCGGCCATCAGCTCTCCGAGCTATGTGCCCCGCCCACTGCCTTAAACCTGCCTGCATCTAAGTAGGTCACTTTATAATAATAACATTTTTGACTATTGTAGAAAATGGAAGATGCCATATCAAAGAAACACTGTGGCATTCATTTTAATGTAAGTAAAGTCTGATTAGCTGCTCGACTCTACAATAAATAAAGACGTCATCATAAAATCTATGAAGAGTCTATTGTAGAAAATAAAGGAATATTCATTCTTAACGCAATCAAGATAACTTTTTGACACTTTTCGTTTAATATAATTGTGATTACAAGAAAAAAATATAAGATTGTTTCGCTATTAGTATACACGATAAACTTAGTAACCTCGGGCGATTTGTTATTTGCGCACAGCTAGCTGGCAGTGTTTTCTTGATTGATCACCGCCCATTTCTGATGTATGAGGATAATATCCCATCCTTTTTACTGGGTAATTAACTTATGCTATTGGCAAGAGTATTCGTAAATAAAGTTGAGCAAATAGTAGGCGTTGAGCGAACAATAGAGTCGTCATGAAGATAAATCTTTGAAGGCCAGTTCTCCCGTTAAAGTCCCATAAAGCCTTATCTACAAGATAAACAATATCTTTCACAGGTCATTTACAAAAATATCTGACTATGACGCTGGTCCTGAAACGTGAAAACATTACTTAAACTTCAGCAAAAGGACTATAATATGCATTAAAACCTCATTTTAAATACCTACCTACATACATTTTCATTATTCGGAATAAACGCATACCTATCGCATTACTTTTTTTAGTTCAGGATTGAGTCTAGTTTTAGTTCATTCAATGTTTGAGCTATTAAAATGATGGAAGAATCGATGCTATAAACTGTTTTTTTTTTTCGTGTTTGTTTTTAAGTTGTGGCTCACGTTATACTTTTTACTGTATTCAAATGGATATAGAATACGTGTTACAATTACAATGTTTGGCTTTTAATGATAAGGTTAAAAGGAATGGCTGAAACTAAAAACCGTTCATTACAAAGAAAATGTAGGTACCCAGATGTGGGAGTAAGATAGCAAGCGGCACAGCCTCAAATGCATGACACCGTTCCAGTTTATGCGTTGTTATACTCGTTATGCCTAGGCTGGACTTTTTGTTCAGTGGTGGTGTCTATTACAATGACATAAGGTACAATTCAATGCAGCAAATACGAAATGGGTCTTCATTCTAGTATTGAAATGGTCTCTTTCTATATTTTATAAGTAAACAGGCGAAGAAAAATTGTTTGTTTAATCTAGAGCCGGTTTGTTAGAAATCAAGATAAAGTATTTTTTTAATAGTCAATTTCTACTACGAGTATTACAAAAAAATGTGGCTCTTTTTAAGTCATTTAATCAAAAAAGTTTATAAAAGTAAATAACTTGCGAAGTGCTTTAAAATCATCTGGGGGCACGGCAGTGCCCCCACCAAGTCGAGCAAAAAAGCGGTACGGCCGTTACCATCCTTTTCTCGAAGCAATTCAGGCCATTTTCGACCGCCTGTAACTTCGTTGTGGATAAAACTAGAAGGCTGAATTTTCATTAGCTATGCAGGCATTGTAAAGACACGGTATATTTCAAATTTCATTCAATTTGAACCAGTAGTTTAAGAATTATAACGGGTCAAAGTTTCTTAATTTTGTCACTCACTGACTGACTCACCGATCATCAAAATTCTAAGGCACTTCTAGCAGACCTAGAAGCTTCAAATTTGGAATATAAGTAGTGTTTGGTGTATGAATCAAGGAAAAACTAAAATATTTGGGGGCACGGTAGTGCAACCGCCAAGTCGAGTAAAATTTTTCAATTTCGGTCCAGTTTTCTAGATACATAACTGCTGTCTACAAAATACAAAATGAAATGAGATCCCATCAAAAACAATACTTGTCAAAAAAACCAAGTCTCGCAACTCAGTTGTTCTACGGTAAAAAGTTGTGAGATCCATGTAATACCAAGTCCAGGCCAGGAAATCTTTAACGTTTTACATAAATTATTGACTTGGCCATCGCACTAAATAATTTAATTTACACGTGTTTTCATGCGATGGCCAAGTCAATATATTTATGTAAAACGTTAAAGATTTCCTGGCCTGGACTTGGTATTACATGGATCTCACAACTTTTTACCGTAGAACAACTGAGTTGCGAGACTTGGTTTTTTTGACAAGTATTGTTTTTGATGGGATTAATATATTCAGTTTCACACCGGACTACTACAAATTATTTCAAAACAAAATTGAAAAAAAGTTCTTTACCTACAAATGTTGATTGTTGATGAAAGAGATTAACTAATGGTTTAAGATGAAATGTCATTTTACTGCGTAAACAACCCTAACTTTGAAAATGTAATAAGGTGTGACGTCACCCCTTATTTCTTCAAAGTCTCAAGAGAGGTAGCATTTGGACAGCTCATAAAAAACATGTCAAATACCATGCCAAGCCTATTTTTGTTTTCTGTATTCTCATACCAATTATTATACGGAATTTGATAGACATAATACTCGTTCGACAATACGATATGTGGCGGCCATTTTACAAACGCTCCGATGGAGCTTAGGGCTTTAATTGATTTGGTACCCTAATTGGATGCCAAGAAATAATGGATGGTAGGGACCGATTTGTACGCAGTCAAGTCTTATAGGCCGTAAATTATTGTCAGAGAGCAACTACGTGGCAAATAATAGGTAAAAACACGAATTATGTAATGTGAAAATGTCACTTCTGTAACCATCTTTTTTTGTGCATTAAACGCAAATCAGCAGATTTATAGATTACTAGCTGACCCGGCGAACTTTGTTCCGCCTTAATGGTAATAAATAAGCAGACTTTTTTTTATTTCGAACGCGATAAAAAGTATCCTATGTCCTTCTCCTGGCTCTAAACTACCTCCCTGACAATTTTCAGCTAAATCGGTTCAGCCGTTCTTGAGTTATAAGTGGAGTAACTAACACGACTTTCTTTTATATACAGTGTGAGTCACGTTAAAGTGTACATATGAAAATAGATGAAACTAGACCTATTTTTATCGACAAAAAAGAGGTCAAAAAATTTTTGAGATTTTTTTTTAATTTTTTATAGAATTTTTTTTCTTCCAATTACTTATTGTAAAGAAAACGTAATAACTTTTAAACTAAGCGGTATATCCTGATAAAATAAAAACAGTAATAATGCTAAATAACAGGCGATACTAAAAAAATACATGCAATACACAAAAAATGCCAACAAGTAATAAAAAATGCTACTTTTTGAAAAAAATCTGCTTAAAAATTCGTGTTTTTTTGGTTATTTGATAAATTTCTCCAAAAAATGCCCCTATAACAGGTGGTTTTTATTGTTGTGTATTATTCTCTATCGTATTACCTTTGTAAAACCAAAAATTGCATGTCTCTATCCCTATCACAACATTTGCTATGATAGTTTGAACAAAGGCCTACCACAACATTATTCTCCTCTACAGGTAGGGACAATTTTAATTTTAACTAAAATGCTTATTTTACTTCGAAATCTTTTGTTTTTACTTGAAATCTAACTTGTCTTTATCAAAATTACAAATCTAGAGCCATTTTCAGTTTCGTTGTTAACGAAGCGTTGAATGGCGCGCCCGGAGAGGCTTAGTTCAAACGATCATAGCAAATGTTGTGATAGGGATAGAGACATGCAATTTTTGGTTTTACAAAGGTAATACAATAGAGAATAATACAAAACAATAAAAACCACCTGTTATAGGGGCATTTTTCGGAGAAATTTATCAAATAACCAAAAAAACACGAATTTTTAAGCAGATTTTTTTCAAAAAGTATCATTTTTTATTATTTGTTGGCATTTTTTGTGTATTGTATGTATTTTTTTAGTATCGCCTGTTATTTAGCATTATTACTGTTTTTATTTTATCAGGATATACTGCTTAGTTTAAAAGTTATTACGTTTTCTTTACAATAAGTAATTGGAAGAAAAAAAATTCTATAAAAAATTAAAAAAAAATGTCAAAAAATTTTTGACCACTTTTTTGTCGATAAAAATAGGTCTAGTTTCATCTATTTTCATATGTACACTTTAACGTGACTCACACTATATAGAAGATTTATATCTTATACTAAGTGATTAAATGTCATGTCTTTCTTCAAAATAAAACGATGTCCATAAAACAACATTTTTTTCATAATTATTTTTATAGATAACAATGTCAAATCCATTATACTTGTATAACTATTTTCATCATTCGTTTACCCAACTGTTTCAGAAAAAGGGTTCTGCTTATTGAAAGATTTACACAACCGGAATAAATATTAAAAAGATACTTGTATGACAATGCATCGGCCACAAATCATTTTTCCATTTCCACAATAAACTCCAAGCCAAAGACATAATCATAGCAAATAAAAGGAGTCCCATAAAACACATTTTGCCATAGAAACCATTGTAATCACTTCTCGGCGGAAGAACGTGAAATGCACTCAATTTAAGCTTTCGTAAAGTCGAGTTTCAAATGGGCATTGTTGAATTTAAAGTTCAACAGCTTTATGCGTTCTTAAGATGGATGAGAGCGATTTCACTTTAATAGTTCCTACCTACTTAAGTATATCTACACTTATACATTATGAAATGAAGCCGATGGTCAGATTGAGTAAAAGTAGCTACATTTCTTGAGTTTAAAAGTTATATTTTGTACATTTAGGTAATACTGGTATCGCATAACCGTTCAAGTAATAAAAAGGTTAAGCGTCCAAATTCTTAAAAAATGGAGTTACCTACATGATTATTGATTATGCCTAGTTAATAAAATTAGATATTTAAAATCACCACCACAACCGTCCACCTACAAGGTGGACTGATGACATCGTAAAGGTAGCAAGGAAGCGCTGGACGCAGGCCGCTACCAATCGATCAACATGGAAAGCATTGGAATTGTCGTTCTTTAATTATAATTATGTTTAGGTTACTGTGTGATTTACTAACCATAGTTTATAAGACCTTTGTTACTAACACTTTTATGGGCTATGCCTGAAATAAATACCTTTTATTTTTATTTTTATTTATTTTTATTTTATTGGGGGAGGCCTATGTTCAGCAGTGGACGTCCTATGGCTGAAATGATGATGATGATTTAAAATCATAATGCCACTTAAAACAATGTAATGAATTAACGTAACGTTTTGGCCTTCTGATAATGTAATTTTTATTTGTACCTATTTTCAGCTCTATTATCTCAGAGATAGAGATTACCTGTATAAGTCATCTATCAAGGAGTGATGTATTATTCTCTGAGGTATAGAGGGAAAAGCAGATAACTTCCTTAAGAAGTAATTTGCAGGTATCTAATAGACACGAAATGCACCTGTTACGCAACGATTATTGTTTATTCAACCTAAATATTAACAGTATTACTGATAATTACAGTTTGCAAACTTTTTTTACATTTTTATTTCAAAAACTAAGAGCTTGAAAACTTCTCATGTTATAACTCAATTCGGTCGTTTAAAGAGAAAGGTATCCTAAAATCTAAAATAAATATTTTTAAATTCATGTAATGACTAGCTGTATTATATTTGTGTAATGTTTCACAAAAGCTCCGGCATAATAAATAAAATATTTTCATTGTATTTGCATTATAACAACATCTTTGACGTTTTATATTTTACATTTAAAAGAAGAAAGATCATTGATCTCGCTGAACTCAAAAAATTAATCTCTATAAATCAATTATCTAAATATCTAAATTCGTAGTTTACTAATGGTAGATAATTGAAAATCTATTAGCTACTTTTCTATTTGAAAGCACAAATCCCAATCCCCGCCCACTATGAAACCCGTAATCCGATATTATTGAAAATCGTTATCATTTACACTAGGATTAAAACGGTACGATCCACGATTGTTATTGAAATCTCTGATTGTAGATACGCAGAAGGATTAAGTTACATAATGTATGAACTTTTTCATATTATTAAAAACTTCTCGCGATCAAAAGCTGTTACGGATTAAAAACAGTATTTATTTCTAACCAAACCCATTAAATATGTAGGTATTCCTAAACTGAAATGTGGATTCAGTGGGTTAGCGTGAAAACATAACCAAAAAATGTTTTTTAAAGTTGCTTCATTTTGCAACTGGTCGATTTTCTGTCTAAATAAAATAAATATGAAAAATGTTTCAGATCTTTTGTTCCATCAAATTTGTTTATTGCGAATCAAGAATCATTTATCTACAATGAAGGTACGAGTATATTCGTATTTGGAAATTTCCACGATATCTAAGGTTTAATGTATTCGTATTTGGAAATTTCCACGATACGGCTATCCACCTCTAGATTCGGGTTTCTTTACAGATATGCTTACACCACAGATCATGCAATACTCGTACTATAGATAGTACGTGACGTGCCTCAATCTGTCATTCACATTTCAAATAAAAGTCGAACAAGAGAGACATATCCAATATCTACTCATACTAGCACTTACTGTTCAAAGGACTAGTACCAGTACATTCTATTCGAGTTTTATGAGAAATTCTTGAATCCTAAACCCACACTCGTCTTTTAACTTCAGCCTAATATCAAATCCAGGGCTTTGAAAGTATTTTTATCAATGCCTATCCCAGCGTCTTGTTCGGAGAAGTTACTTATTAATTTTGTGTCAGAATTTATAAACTTTGTAAGCTGCTTAGTGCTTATCCAATGTGTGTGTGTGTGTGTGTGTTAATCGTTATTTCAGATTTAGTGTTAATCGTAGAAGTAGTAAGAGGATATTGATAATTAATTTTAATACATCTTGCTTATACTTAGGAAGAAAATAATTTGTCGTGTTAGGTATAAACTCTTCTGTCATCGATTTAGGTAGGTACAGCTTAGCACCGAAATTGGCAAATATCTAATTTCTTTGTGTATGAATATTAGATAGCTAAAAGTTAAGTAACTAAATAACAAACATTATGGAAACGTTTTTTGGACTTTCTTCTTACACATAAGTACTCCGCTATTTTCATATTTTAATACGAAAACGTATTCGAACAATGGCGGCGATTTAAGCAAATGGACCGCAGGATTTGCTTTTGTTAATCCCTTTTACTGACTATTCAATAACAGATTTGTATGAACTGCAAATCAAATAGAATTATGGTCAAAATATGGATACGTTTAGTATACAACCCGTAAAATTATATGACAGTTTCCAACCGCGAACATCATTTTGGATCACAATAGAACTGGTAATAAAACTTGGTTGATGTTACATTCCTATTTATTTGTTACATAAAATAGCAAATTGTTGTTACGTACCAAGTAAAGATTGCAAGAAAAATTATGTTTCAGAATAGTGAATAAGAATATGTGAGTGATGAGAGTAGATTGTTGATTTCAATATGTGAAATATTTTACTGTTTGTGAATTTGATCACACATTTTTTATGTACAATTGTATGCATATTTTAAGAACGTTTAATTCATATCATAGTATTAATTAGTAGTATTAATTATATTTGATGCAGACTGTACCTACCAGTCTACCTTCCCCTCTACTATGATGCTTTTACACAAAGACCTACTTACTTCTAAAACTTATATCGTTCTAGAGCACGCGTTTCTAGCCTCTTTTATGAGACCAAACTTTCAGGCCAATCTCAAGTAAAAACTTGAAGCAAACTCAACGAGGCCTATAAAAACTACGCGCCACCCTAATGCGCTTTTCCATGATTCGCTTCGCATCGCTCGCACGGTACGGACGTGCGCTCCGCCTCGCCCGCCCGCTCGCATGCGCTGCGCTCCGAGTTCCTCGAGCTTATCGCCCTCGCTCTGCGAGTCTTGTTTCTGTGGTGTTTTGTCACAATTACGTGGCTTGCCCGCGGCTGCGCTTGGGATACCTAACGGTGATAACGAACAAGCGTAGTTAAACGCCTTTCTAAAGGCGGTTCGGTTCGATTGGGAGCGACCGACAGTGCCTTTTTCAAGGCGCTGAAATTTCCTGCCGCCGCCGGTATATTAGGCTGTGAACCTTGGCCTCCTGGAAGGCACGTTTGAGAGGGTGAGGCGTTCCTCCTCGCCCTTGAGACACTCGGTTTCACAGTCTTTTCACTGCCGGGCGTGACCCCCCCTACCCCTCCCTACTTTCCATCCCTGAAGGAGCGTATCCCTGGTTGTTTTTGCAACCAGGGCCCTCCTGAAGGACTGATAGGAGTAGGTACTCACCCTACGTCGCGGCGTTGCTACGTTGCGGCGTAGTTACATTGGTTAGGGCACACTTTTCCCACTCACCCCGCACGGTTTACACCGACTGTGCGGGACTTACACACCGCTATAACCACCGAGTTTCTTGCCGGCTCTTCTCGGTGGTTGCGACTTGCGAACCGGCGTAGATTCACGCGTCGCGAAAAGCAACTCCATGCCATGGACACGGAGGAACTTTTAAAGTTCCTCCGGGCCACTCACCCGGAGGTCCTCTCCGGGTTTAAAGCCCACATACGGGCAAAGACCCTCGCAAGCTCTGTGTATGAGGAGCCTGCTTCCCCTTCATGTCCCGAGGACGCCATGTGCGATCCGAACTCGGCCCCTCTACCAATCCCACTCACGAACGAGCACTCTATTGTGATAGATCACCAATCCCATGCCCCCAGTAGGGACATGGAATGTGACTCTGTCTCAGACGCCGATGACGGTGGCTTCACCACCGTCAGTCGTCCGAAGAGGACCCGCAAATCCGCGGCCTCTCCCCCTCCTTCCCCCCCTGCGAAGGCGCTGAAGGCCAACTCGGGCCTCTCTCAGCCCTCGCAATCTTCCCAGCCCTCCGGCTCGCAGTCGAGCACCGGGCGGACTGCCAGAGTCCCCCCAGTCTTTGTCCAGGACAAGGCGTCCTGGAACAAGATTTCCGGCGCGCTCAAGGAGCGCCACATCAATTTCTCGCACGCTAAGTCGTGCAACGTAGGCATTAAGGTGTCCTTGTCCACCTCGGACGAGCACCGAGCCCTAACACGTTTCCTCGATGAAAACCGTATCGGTTATCATACCTTCCCTCGCGAGGAGGAAAGGGAGCTGCGGGTTGTTATCCGTGGCCTTCCCAAGGAGCTAGACTCCGCCTCCATCTTGGCCGACCTCAAGGCACAAAACTTTCCCGTCAAACAGGTTCACCGTCTGTACAGGACTCGTACTCGTGAACCATTTGACCTTGTCCAAGTTGTCTCGGACTATTCCGATGAAGCTAAATCGATTTTCAATTTGAAATCGGTTTGCTTTATCTCCGGGCTCAAAGTCGAGCCACCCCGTAAGCGCGGCGCTCCCGGCCAGTGCCACCGCTGTCAACATTACGGGCACGCTGCCCGTAATTGTCACGCCCGTCCTAGGTGCGTTAAGTGCCTAGGCGATCACGGCACAGCCGACTGTGTCCGTGACAAGGCCACAGCCACCGAACCACCGAGCTGCATACTGTGTGGTAGCCAGGGTCATCCTGCGAATTATCGCGGTTGTCCCCGGGCCCCACGCACTCAGCCGCGTGCCCCCATCCCCTCTGCCCCCAGGCAGATCAATGCTACTCGCAACTTTGCGGTAGCAAGTGAGGCTCCTAGCCTCCGCCCCAACAGGCCCAATGCTTGGGCTAGGCCTCTGGTCTACACCCAGGCTGCCAGCCTTACTCCCGCACCCGCCCAGACAGCTGTGGCCTCACCCGCGCCCCAGCAGGCTCCTCAACCCCACCCAGCCCCTAAGGCTACGCCAAAGGCACCTACCTACCAGGCGCCTAACCCTAGTCCCTCTGCCCCTAAGGCACCGGCCCACAAAGTCCCGGCCCCTCAGGCCAAGCCCCAGCCTACACATTCACCTGCGGCTGACATTAAATTGGTCAGAGACTTTTTTGGCCAAATTAATGTCGGCGAGATGTTTGTGATCGCCGCAAAACTGCGCGCGACTAATGGCGAAGGCAACATCATGGATAGGTTATCTATCCTCGCCGAACACGTAGACTTTTGCTACGCTATCTCCTCTTTCCACGCTCCGTAATGGCTAATCCCACCGCTAGGATCAAACCCCGGTCAATCACCTTAGCTTTTTTCAACGCTAACGGTCTTAGACAGCAGAAGGACGAGGTTACTCAGTTCCTTACCGACCACCAGGTCGACATCTTTCTGGTTCAAGAGACCCTCCTAACACCCTCTATTCGCAATCCTAGGATAGCGAACTACAATATCATTAGACACGATAGGCCCACACGTGGCGGCGGCACGCTTATTTACTATAAGCGTTCTCTGCACTGTGCTTTAGTCGATCCCCCTTCTCTCTCTAACCTAGAAGTCTCCCTTTGTCGGCTAGCCATGACTGGACACGAGCCCATCCTCATCGGCTCGGTTTACCTCTCCCCGAACAAGACTCCCTTAAGGAGCGACTTTGAGGCCCTGTTTGCTATGAATAGTGCAGTCATTCTTGGCGGCGACTTTAATAGCAAACACACTCATTGGGGTTGCGTAACATCCACTGCCAATGGCAACATGTTAAGCGAACTCTCTGAGGAACTCATCTTTGATATCTTAGTCCCTATGACGCCCACTCACTATCCTTACAATGTCGAGCATCGGCCCGACATTCTGGACATGGCAATTCTAAAGAATATAGGCCTCCGCCTTCACTCTATAGAAACCATGCACGCGCTCACTTCTGACCATCGCCCGGTCGTACTACAACTAGGCTCTCCTGAGTCTACACCCACTATGAAGACAATTGTGGACTGGGACAAACTCAAGGTAAAACTTGGGAACTGTCAGAGCCTACAACTGTCCTCAATCCCCGACGATATAGTTTCGCCTCACGAAACTATTCACGCGATCGATGCCCTCACTAGTCACATCTCGGTCGCCATCGGCGACTCGTCTAGGCAAGTGCCTGCGATGGCTAACCACCGTCTCAGGTTGCCGGACGACGCGCGAGAACTATTGAGGGCAAAGAACGCAGCCACTCGCGATTATGACGCTTATCCAACCGAGGAAAACAGAGCCCGCCTACGTTCCTTACAGCGCGCTGTCAAGGCTCGTATCGCGGGACTCCGTAACAATCAGTGGGATGATCTACTTAAAGAAATCTCGCCATCTCACCAAGCCTATTGGAAGTTGACGAGAGCCTTTAAGTCTGACACCGTAGCGTCCACGCCACCGCTTTTACGTCCCGATCAAACGCTTGCGTTTGACGACGACGCCAAAGCCGAATGTCTAGCCGACAGTCTAGAAGCACAGTGCTCCCCCAGTACCCTCCCAGTAGACTCTGCCCACCTCCGCATGGTGGACAGCGAAGTCGAACGTAGAGCCGCCCTCCATCCGACCACAACCCTAGACCCGACCAACGTCGACGAGGTGCGAACGATAATCAAAGGTTTCCGTCCCAACAAAGCCCCCGGCCCGGACCGTATCTCTAATAGAGTCTTACGCGCCCTGCCCGCCCCCCTAGTATACCTCTTGGTTGCCATCTTCAACGCGGCCATGTCTCACTGCATCTTTCCCGACGCGTGGAAAGAGGCAGAAGTCATTGGCATCCCGAAGCCCGGTAAGAAACTGGCTGACCCCACAAGCTACAGACCCATCAGTCTCTTAAAGACCATGGGTAAGTTATACGAACGTATAATTGTCTCTCGTTTAAGAGATTATGTTTTTTCTAATAATCTCTTAATAAACGAACAGTTTGGCTTCCGCGCCTCACATTCCTGCGTACAACAGGTGCACCGCTTAACGGAGCACATACTTAGCGGCCTCACTGCTAAGCCACCCGTAGGGACAGGAGTGCTATTCTTCGACGTAGCGAAGGCATTCGATAAAGTCTGGCACAATGGCTTGATTTACAAGCTTTACGAACTCGGTGTGCCGGACAGTCTCGTGCACATCTTACGTGACTTTTTATCGAATCGCACCTTTCGTTACCGAGTAGATGGCTCCCTCTCCTCCCCCCGCCCCATAAGAGCCGGAGTCCCCCAGGGCTCCGTGCTCTCGCCCATCCTCTTTTCATTGTACGTCAATGACATCCCCAAATATCCGAATACGGATTTAGCCCTCTTTGCGGACGACACCGCACTCTACAAGTCCGGACGTAATCGGAATTACGTCATCTTGGCGCTCCAACGCGCAGTCACACAATTAGGCGAATGGTTCAGGAAGTGGCGTATCGAGGTAAATCCCGAAAAAAGTGCAGCAGTGTACTTTTCTAGGGCTTTGTCTGCGAAACGTCCTCCGGTTCGCACTCGTCCTAATGTCCCCACCCATCTCACCTTATTTGACCAAACTATTCCTTGGAAAAGTGAGGCCAAATACTTAGGTGTCACCCTCGACCAGAGATTAACGTTCGCTCCGCACCTCAGACGCGTCTTGAGCCGTGCAAACCACTACATCCACCGACTCTACCACCTAGTTGGAAGGAAAAGTAAATTGTCACTTAGAAATAAGTTGACAATTTACAAAACCTGCATCCGTCCAGTGTTGACTTACGCCAGTCCGGTGTTTGCTCACACTTCCTGCACAGACCTTAAGAAATTCCAGACCCTCCAAAACAAATTCTTACGCCGAGCCGCGGATGCCCCGTGGTTCGTGCGTAATACGAATCTCCATAGAGATTTCGAGATCCCATCGATTGATCACTTTATGAAAGAAGCCTCTCGCCGCTACTTTGATAAAGCGATCAACCACAAGAACCCTCTTATCGTTAGCGCCGCCACGTATACACCCCAAAAAGATGTCGCTGCCCAATACCGACGACCTAGGCATGTCCTAGACGACCCGGACGATCCTATTACCGAATTTCTGAACACAGACATCACTGCCTTAAGCACGCCAACTACTCCACAACACAGTAGCTCGTTACACCGTACTCGCCGGCGAGTACGAGGCCCTGCTTTCCATTTCGGACGGTACAGACATGTACCGGGCCGGTTCTCCCCTATCCGTCCCCCGGACACGGCCTGAGCCGAGGTCCGAGCCTACCGTGGCGCCCTCAGGCCGCGTCCGTAGTCCCCTCGATCGGGCCCACTAGAGTGAGCCCGCCGTAGGCTGGACTTTGGTCCAACACCGCGGTGGGCAACCCTCTAGTTGGGTTCGCCACTGATCGGGCGCCTTATGCGCTCGATACGGCCCGATCGCGAACGTCGGTCTGCGACCGACGCGGACGAGCCTGGGCTTCGCTACGCGAAGCCCACACTCGGCCTCGTCGGCACGCGCACCGACGATCGCCAAACGGCTAGAGTACCTTCTGTACTCGCCACTCTGCCCGGTGAAGCTGGAAAAGCTCCTCAAGCTACCAGCGCGCGTCCCTTCAAAAAAAAAAAAAAAAAAAAAAAAAAAATGCGCTTTTCGTTATATTTTGACTGGCAACACTTGTAGGTCGACGCATACGGAACCATCGATCAAAGTCCTCCGTACATTACCTCCCCGATCGGGGCCGACCCCCGTTTCCCTACTTGTAACATTATAATACAAGATTATGTTGGATAATGATAATATGAGGAGAATGATCGAGCATTATACGCAGGTATTAAACCAGAGTGCCGATATTTTAATTCAAATCCCTGCCAGTGGCATGTATAACCGCGCTGATAGAAACTGGCAATTTCGTACTGGTAAATATACTCGTAGTATGATAAATCGATCCAAAAAGAGATTAGATTTTCAGTATTCTTCATGTTTCACTTGAAAAAGCGATTTTCAAAAGTCTATTTGCAGAAGATAAATGACTCAGACTTTTTATTACTTTTATGATTTAGTTTGCTATCAAAATAAGTTTGTTCAAATCACTTGAACCTACATAGACCTATGTCAATATTATTCGGATTTATTTGTTAGAAAATCTACCAGATTCTTTTAATGCGGTCTTATAAATAGGTGCGTGCGAGCTCTAGCGATGAAACGTGCAACTTTAGTGGCGTGCAAAAAGGATTATAGTGATTCAGTTTCGATACTCAAATAATTTCTCGACTGAACGCGTTTTCGCATAATTTCAGGATCATTTAACTAACTACCTTTCGCTGCTTTTGAAACAGTAATCAGTTCTAACAGCACGTCATCGCCTTAGTGGCGGTTTTACAGTGGTGGTACTATTATCATTGAAATGTAATAATGATGTAACTATGAAATTATTTCAGGAGTTTGTTTGACTTGAAAGGCACACTTAAGTAAATATTAACACAAAATAATATTTAAAGTCTTTATGGGAATTTTCAGATAGCACGAGGAGTTTTTTTGTTCAAGCAGTTGCATTTGAAACTAAAAACAATTTTAAGATTTCTCTCAAACTTTGTGTTTTTTGTAACAAAGCTCGTGTACACACAAGCTAAACAAACAAACAAAAAACAAGACCTAAGCTTAGTGCACACAACTTGCCCAAATCTGGATTCGCCAGGTGACTCGACTGTCACTGTAAAACACTTTGCTAACAAATCGATACAAGAATCGAAAAGCAATGTAACTTGAAAGAAGGTTTCGAAACAGCGGTTATTTATGCTACTTTTTGTAGTGTGTGTTTTTTTAGGTGTAGATACTAGAACGGTAACATTACAGGTTTTGTATGCGAAAAAGAAAAAAATATAAAAGCAAAAAAGATTACATACACGAGAAACGAAAATGATACCGAGCAATATCAATCAAAAGGTTTGCTTATCATACTTACTTCATACGCTCCAATACCAACTTATCCATTAAGCTAGCATTCGAATAAAAATAAAAAGGTTATACACAAAAGGAACAGAGTTTTTACGTAGTACACCACTCTCATTACTTACAATATCAGCGAAATCGGAAAGGTCCTCGGAAGGAAATGGATCTGTAAAAAACAAAGTAAAGAAATTGGAATTTTTCTCAGTCGAGTAAACAGCAATAAACGTTGGGCTGGGGATAGGGTTGCCAGGCGTCATGTTTGGCTTTTTAGGGACTTGTCCGGTCAAATATTGCCTTGTCCGGCCTGTCCGGCTTTTGTTAGGCTTTTTATTTGGTTGCCTGGTTGCCGCGCCAGGCGAAAGTCGAGCCACAGAATCATATGAAGCGCACGCATCAGGATGTTGGTTAGCAACCGATGATGATAGTACTCACTCATGAGCTAACACTAATTGCACCCTCCCCCCCGTCACATGTCCGGCTTTTAGGGTAAAATGTCCGGCCAAATGAAGCACAAAGTCCGGCTTTTGTGATTTTGGACCTGGCAACCCTAGCTGGGGAGAAGTTCGCGGTGCCTACTCGATAATACGAAAACTGCTCGATACTTGCCGAGTTGCGTAAATGTAAACTAATCTTTAGGTCGACGCATTATTGGCACCTGCTGTTTTATTAGATTTTGTGCTAGTAGGTACTCTTGTGTATTACTGATATTGATTTTTGCCGCGTTACATGTCTAACAGCAGTAGAGCCACATGTAGAGCGTTATCATTGTTGGAATAAGTAGAATTATGATTATTGATAACAAGTTAAAACGAGTCACATGAATACTTAAAACTAAGTTTATTTGTTTGACAGTTTAATTTTTACCTGGATTTAACGAATATTTTAAACAGCGCTCACATACTTGTTAGACGGCAAATAAGTAAAAAATTAGAATGTGGTTTGAAAAGTCTCAGAAGGCATGTTTTTGGAATATTAGCATTTCAATCCGCATGCGAAATCAGACAAATTCTATACACAATCCTGTACCACAATTTGTGCAAATTCGTACAGAATTGGAAATTTGATGTTTCCAAAATACGTCGTAGCTTTATTTGAATCTCAATTTAAGAAAAACTTCCTTTTAAAGATGTTAGGGCAAAAAAAGAATGAAAAATTGTATAGTCTACTAAACGAATAAATATAATTTTGATTTTTGTCATACGTCGTTGACCGGCAAAAAGGCATACACTACTAACAGAGACTTTCCTGTATTTATTAAGCTAGGTATACGCCATCATCACCCATTTACTAATCCAAATATAAAAACCCACTTTCATGATTACTAAAACTAAATTTTTAAAGGTCTTTTAGACCTAGCACAGCAGCACAGCGGTACAAAAGCCTTTATAATCTAACTATCCTAGTGGTGAGCGCAAAATGCATTTTGCCAACCAACTCAATATGGCATCTCGAGACTCGATAATAATATGACCGGCCATGTACTCTCATAGCAAACTGTCTGTACCACTGATGGCACATAAGGGGTGACCTGACTAAGGCTACGCTCATACACGCATGGAATTCAGAGACGAGCTCAAAGGGAGCAAGTAAATGCTAGTCTATGTGTAATTCAGTTCATTGTCAAATTAAGACAACAAGTACGTACCATAGAGTAGCTTTACCATGAGTTTACTTTATACATCATGGCTAACGAGTGCATCAAACAAATCTGTGAAGATTTTAGTTCTTTAAGTAACCGCTGTAAAGTCTGTCATATAATTATATGGCCATTTTTTACGCAGTCGAGGCGAGCACACACACCTTATGTAAACTCATGTTATGCACACTGTTTTCCGCTCCATGTAAGCTACAAATTGAGTGTGTTTAGTTGAGAGAAAAGTCATACTTTTTTCTTCATGCTTTCTTATACACTAAAGGGCAAAAGTATAAATAAAATGCAACTTGTGGTTCACCTGATGGATCAGCGTCAACTAACATTTTGTTAAATAAGAGTTGATTGTTATGAGTTGCTATAAACATAAGAAAAACTTACTATTTTGGTACTTATTTGGTACTTTTATGGCACGTCTTTGCAGAAACGAGAAATGAGTTAAACTGTCGCTCGCACCACACTTATCTTATCGTAATGTAGTCTGTAACAGTTTTTCTCGGAAAATCTTTATGGCGCGTTCCACGACAACCTTATACCTTTCCAGAAGGATAATTGTACGAATTTTCATATGCCCCGAGCTATGTTCTACTCTCATCTATCCTATCTCTTTGTACATCACATCAAAAATGAGGATTTAACTGTAACATTGTCAGAATTTCTAAATCTATTAACGGTAACCTACAAATAATAATAAAGTTACCGCATAGAGCAAAGTAAATCTAGAACATTAAATTTAACGTCCGTATACCTACCTCTGTATTGTACTGTTAGACAAATATCAAATAACGAACATTGTGTTGCGGTATGCTTTAATCGCACAAATAGCATCTAACAAAGCTAAAATTACTATACTGGAATGTCACTTCAACGTTTTACGAAATGATGATTTTAACCTGCATAAGTCGTCATTATTGTCAATAGTTAAGACCATAAAATGAGCGGGTGGGTTGCACCATCTAACTTTGACAGTAGCTATGACGATAACCGATGCTTTTTGTATGGAGTTTGACAGATTTTTGACGTTTGTCAAAGTTAAAGTAAGATGGTGCAACCAAGCCTTATTATTGTATTCACTGATCACTTTTCAATCATTTAAAATCTTATTGATAAAACTGTCTATTACATTACTACGTGTAGGTACTTAGCTATTTTATGCTGCGTGTCTCAAACAAATTGAATAGTCAATATTGACACTTTTACAAATTAATACACACAAACATTCCCTGATGATACTTGATATTGATTTCTTAAATATACCTAAACGGCAATACTTATATAGCTATCGATTTATTATTTCATTAAAGAAGTTTCATATATTTCGACATCGTATTAAGCCTACTATAGGTAAACATTAATATACCGTTAAGAATCAACAAACGTTGTATCACAATTTGAGCTCGCTATAACCTCCTTTTCGTTATTATAGGGAAAAGGTCTCCAAATCCTTCCATACATTCGGATCCTGTCAATCGTGCGAGTGGTTGTCCAAATTGTCACTTGATGTTCCCCCGATGTCCCCTCTTCGTTATCTTTGTATACGATGCCATTAGTTGAGAAAAACTCTCATGTTTTGTTGTTGGTTCTCTACAGTCGCACACTTGTCAGAAAATATACTTTTGTAGCAGAATCGCACTTATTTCAACGGTATGAAATGCTATAATGTTATGTTGCCATCAAAAGCAATGTTTGTATGAAACAGACATTTTTTTAGGTTTGAAATAATGATATAAATTGCTGATTAAGCGACTGCCTCTGCATAAAAAAGTTGCGCACTTATTCTATTTCAAGGCGTGATAATAAATGCAGTTACAGGGCAGGTATGCCGTATGTACCATCCTAGACTGCATCTCACTTAACATTTCCGTTTTATTCTGCATAAAAAAAAATAGCACAAAACATCATATTTAATTATTAAGTAGATGTACTTTAAAACTTAAACGTTTTTGGCTAAGACAGTCTTTAGAGCTATCTTCAATCTTTGCACTGATACGTCTTAATATACCGTCAACTTGATAACACCGTGGGTTAGGTGATATTATGATATGCATCTTAGGCCCAGAACAGACGGTGAAACGCAACTGCAACGAAACTGCAACTGCTAGTTACTTTTGAGTTGCATCTAAGTTTCTGCCATAGCGTCCGTTGAGAGACCACACATGACGCGACCAGTTTGAAACTTTCAGTTTCAGTTTCATTCATCGGAATCATCAGAAAGTTGCAGTTTCGTTGCAGTTGCGTTTCACCGTCTGTTCTGGGCCTTAGTCCACAAATTAATCACAATACCAAATTCACGTTATGGTAAATGGATGTTATGTCAGTATCTCGCGTTATGCCTTCTCATACATCATGCATCCGATAATGTCGGTTATGGCTGATCGTTTGGCTCTCTAAAGAATGCAATTTGGTGTATGGGTGAAGTTTACTATCAAATAGGAACTCCTTTTCAATCGAACCTCATAACTATATGGAACGGTAAAAGCCTTTTTGTAAATAGTTCTAAATAGTAATTAAAAATCATTCTAACTTTTTTTTTCAATCCACAATGGGCTTGCATCTCACCTGATGAAAAGTGATGATCCAGCCGTGGGTGAAAGCGAGCTTCACCCGGAATCCTCAACCACGGAGGAACTGGCATCTTACCTCTAACTGCCGGATCACAAAATTCTGTTAAATATTTCACAGAAAAATATAAGTAGGCAAGTAAAATATTAAAATCGAAATATGTTATCGTAATAAATAAAATTTTCGTTTGATTAGAAGATACTCCAAAAATCATACTTACAATTGATTAAGAAAACAACACGGGTGTTGGAAACCAACAAAGAGTTTTTACACATTTTATACTTTTTATTACTTTTTCTTCTAAACAAAATAAAATCACTTCTTCACTTTGACAGCTGAAAGAAAGTCGTTTTATTCATACATTTTATCCATAATTTTAATTCAATAATTCATACACATAATTAATTTATGTCTTATGCAACATAAATTGGTGCCGAAACCCGTACATAGTTCACATTGGTTTTTTTGTGTGCTGCTGGAAAATTATCCCGAGGGCTAACGCCGGCATAGTTGCCGATTGCAGTAGGTATTATGGCTACCCAGGTTTGTGGTGACACTAACCAAAAAACCAAACTGTTACAAGGACAATGCAAGGCCGCTATAACACGATGTGTTACTTTTTTGGACAAAAAGTCAGACCCGAGTGTGTTTGAACTGACGAACCGAAGGAAAGCAGTAGAAGAAGCGTTCGCGCGCTACAACCAGCTGGCGGACGAGGCCATTCTGCAAGGCCAGGAGGTGTTGGACGGTGACGAGGAGTTCGAGGACCGCTATTACGATGTCCTCTCCCGGATCGACGCTCTTCTGGACCGCCGCAGCAGTGCTTCGCCGCTGGGCTTTGTGAGTGCCGTAGACGCTTCGACGCCGCTGTTCGAGACCACGAGGCTGCCTCCGATAGAAATCCAATATTTTGATGGTAACAACGTCTGTGCATACAAGCCATTCATGGAGCTTTTTATGGAATTAATAGGCAAAAACTGTAAGTTATCCAATGTACAAAAATTATATTATTTAAAGAGCTATTTAAAGGGCGAGGCTTCGAATCTTGTAAATAATTTGCCTCTCATAAACCAGTCGTATGATGATGCTATTGCTTTGTTGAATAGGAGATACGACACTAAGGGACTAATGATTAAAACGCATATTAGTGCTATTTTAGATCTGCCTAGTATTACGCGTGGCACTGCCCAGGCCATACGTTCCTTAGTGTCACAGATTTCGCAGCAAATGAGCGCGCTACGTAGCTATGATGAACCCGTTGATAGCTGGGACTCCATATTGGTTTGCATTATGATGAAAAAACTAGATTCACTGACTGTAAGATTGTTTAATGCAGAGCAGGACTTTCGTAGCATGCCCAGTATGGAGTCGCTGCTGAGTTTTCTAGAGAGACGTGCTATCTCGCTCGAGGCTAGCTCGGCTTGTGACACGAGCCGTACAGAAAGGGCTTCGATGTCTTTTCATATTTCCACTTGTAATACAAAACCTAATCCAAATTGTAATAATGCAAAATCAACAAATCATTGTTTATTGTGTAAAAATAGCTATCACAAATTGTACAAATGTCCTACTTTTTTATCAATGAAGCTTTCAGAAAGGCTTTCACATGTAAATAATTACAATTTATGTAAAATATGTTTAAATAAGCATGCACAAAAATGTAGATACAATTTTACATGTTCTTTATGCAAGGAGAATTCGCATAATTCTTTAATACATAATAATTATTCATTTCAACAATCAAAACCTGTACATATTAATTCATTGCATGCATCCAACACTGTAAATCATTCATGTGAATTTGAAACTGTACATACTCATACAAATAGTAATACAAAAATTTTGTTTCCCACTGCTTCTTCGCACAGGCAAAATATGCCTCATGTCGTCAAGACTGTAGACTCCGGGAGTCAAACTTCTTTTTGTAATCAGGCCTTGGTCGTCGTACCAGGTCTTCATGCATATTGTAATACAAAGGCTTTTCATACATTGGGTCAAACTTGATGGGGGTCTTAGTGCTTCTGATACATCCATAAATGACTAAGTTGGATTTTTTCATTGCTTTTACATTATAATTATTTTTATACAAGTGAGAAAACTTGAACCAAGTTTATTTTATTCATATTAGCTTATTAATTTCATAATAATAATAATTGTTATTTCATTTCTATTAAGTACCTATTCAATTATTTTCGATATGAATAATAAGTGTTTTGTGTTTGTTTTAATATTGTTAAGGATGTGTTAGATCGCATACTATTCGAAAATTTAATTTTGCATGTATATTTCCAGAGATTGCTAAGATTCTAGATTTCCTGATTTATACACCTGAAAATGTTATCTTTCATATTGTATTTTAAGAGTAATTGCAAGTTCAGTTATTTTAATCATAAGTTTTTATTCATTGTTTAATACAAATAACTTTAATTCTAGTGCGTATTGCATTTCGCGCGCGAGACTATGTTGGAAACCAACAAAGAGTTTTTACACATTTTATACTTTTTATTACTTTTTCTTCTAAACAAAATAAAATCACTTCTTCACTTTGACAGCTGAAAGAAAGTCGTTTTATTCATACATTTTATCCATAATTTTAATTCAATAATTCATACATTCAATAGTTAATTTATGTCATAAGCAACAACGGGAACCTCTTTTGCCTGAAATCATTAATTTGTCAAGTGGGCGGCACCGATGTTGAAACAACATTCGACGTAAGATGACAAACAATAGATTTATATCTTTATACACTCGACATCAAATAAATCGCACCTCCCGCGACAAGCATTTTCAAACGTATGCATCCCCACTTCCCACCAATATTGGCACCATTTAAAAGCCTAGTTCGAACCTTCATTTCATTAAAGGAAAGGTTTTTACCCCAAAAATGTGTCTTTAGAAGGATCCAGAGTGACTTCTTCAAAAAATAGGTAGTTACGCTAAAGCCAACTTTATGGCTATAAAACTGTTAAGTTGGGATTAATCGCTATCCATCTGTTAAAAAGGACACGTGAGATCATTATTTGGTTTTATAACCATAAAAATTGGTCTAATTGATCCCATAGGTGGGCCCAAAGTGAGGTATTTTTTTAAGTCACATTTATGGTATATGTTAATAATTTATTAAGAAATTAAATGTGTTTTTCTTTAAGGATATTTATTGGGCTTTCAAATAACACCAATATTGTTGGGGCACCATGATTGTGTCAGAAGAAAATCGTTAAAGTTCGCGTCGCGGAAGGTGCGGTTTATTTGATGTTGAGTATATTTATCCTTCCCATAGCGAAACCGTATAAAATCCTGCTATGATTTATTGAATGTTATTTCGTAGTCCAAAGCCGGAGGCTTTCCGATTATGAAGACTGTTATTTGCGAAGGACCCGACGATGTATATTTATAGCCGTCATATTAAACGCGGTTTTGTGGTGGAACACTATATGAGCGTTTGGAAACTTCTATTTGCTAATGCGAGCGTGGGGAGAGATACTTGATAAAAGAAATAGTGAATACAAGCTTGGGTTTTGACGCAAAATAAATGAAAGTACTAGTAAACACACATAAAATACCTTTAGTTGATTATTCTAAGCGTTATTCGTAAAGTATTTTAAAGTAATTGCGGCAACCCTACTCAGTTAATTTCAAATTGAAAGGTCTGTGATCCAATGAATCCAGGAATCTGGTTAAAATATTCTTTTTAGCACTCCTGACTGGCTTTATGTTTGATCTTTAGATGGTAACACACAATTACTGGTGTCGGTCTATAATTTTGCGGTTTGTATAATTTGCGGTCTTAACATCAAATTATACTGAATTAAACTGCTTACATATTAGGTAAAGCAAGAGAAAAGTTAAGAAAACACTTGTAGCTGTAAAAAAATTTGAGACTGTTTGTTATACTCACATACTGTCGTCTGTACATCAAGGCAAATACCGTAAAATGTTATGTAGTTAAATAGGTACTATTTTGCTACAAACATGTACCTTTCGTCTTATCATTGCACAAGAAATTCTACCCAACTCATTACAAACAAAACTCTAGCTTCGTCTTATTATAAAACTAGGAAGCCTGCAAACTGCACCATTGAGATAATGGAATGGTCACGGAACTTTCAACTGGATTGATTGATTGCACAAATAGAACGTTGTTTTCAACAGATTTATTGTTTGGATTCGTTTCAGTATTGGAAAGTGTGGATTAAGTTTGCAATATTACTTAAATTTTGTATGACTTATTATAGTTTGCCAATGGTAGTAAAGTGGTGTGTTAGTTACTGGTGGGTATATTGATTGGAATCGTATGTGTTTATATTGTAGTGGTCTTATATTATATCTTTTAAGTAATGGAACTTTGATTTGATTTTAAAGATGAGATATAAATAATCCTGCATTTTGGACATTAATATCAAAATAACTTTACCTCTATGTAACTATCATAAACAATAAAATCTACTATTATATCAAACAGTAAACTAACAAGCACAACCAGTAAAGTTTTGGATAAAAGTAGGACGCAGGCATAAAATGGAGCATTCATTATCATTTTCATAAAACTCTCCATGAAACTAGCGTACTTTGAATAAAATTATAATAATGATTATATTGCAGTTTCCATCAAAACTAATTCAGCTTTACATTTTAGCGTGAACATTACGTATTCCTCACATATCACGCGCCAAAAATCTTCAATTAAATCCAGTCTGTTATTGTTTTGAATATTCGTCCTCTGTTTATTAATCACTGATGGCTAAACCATCAATCATTCACCAAACGAATAGCAAAATACCATCCGCTGATTTACGATTTCACAGCTTTATACATTCTGTAGTTAAAAAAAGATTTATGATGTGTAACGCAAGTTTCACGTCGTAAAAATATATTTTATTGACTGCGACAAACGCGGGCTTGAATAAGCCTAGCTGCAAAACGGCGTCACTTAATAAAACGTTTCTCTAGGGACTGAGGCAAACGGCTCAATAAGATGAGACGGTGTCATCATAGCGGGTAAAAAATGTCGCCGAGCGTGGGTGGGGGGCATTAAATAAATTGCAGGCGCCTACGGGCCGCGTAACTATGCGCCTGCTGTCTTCCACCCTGATTACTTGAATGAGTCAATTTTGATGGAATACCTTTTCGTGCGTAAAAATGTGGCCCAGTTTAAAATTGTCTTGAAAAAGTCAACTTTAGAAATTAATGTCAATTTGTAATACTGAGATGCAGGAAAATAATCGAGTCAAGGCACTTACAAGATAGATAGGTAGTACACCTATCCTACCTACACCATCCTAGACATAGCATCGCACTTAACATCAGGTTCGATTGCGGTCAAATACCATCGGACATTTTATAGAACAGAAATAAATAATGTGAAAAAAATGTCAGACATTATAAGACACAAAGCTACAAGAAGAAAAGAGCAACGAAGCAACACACAAAAGGAAGATGAACAAGATATTGACATACTTTAGCAAAGAAAACAAAGGCTCATTTTACGACCCAAAGCGTAATAATAAGTATAATAAAACACCATTTAAACTTCGTTCAGGCAAAACTTCTTGAAGATAAGGAAGCAATAAACATATTGAGTATTGAGTATATGCATCTGCCATGTTGAGTCTAAAGTCTAAACCAAGATTTTATGAATCCAAGTCTGTACTGTAAAGCGCAAAGCGCTGTAAACGCCGGGAACACTAGGCCACTCCACCGCAAAATGGGTTGGCACATGTCAAATTTTTATTGCTTCAGAAGTTTCATCGCCTAGAAAGCAGAAAAACTTTTCCCTATCTATCGAGATGTGGATACTTTCCGAATGCTATTGTACAGATTTCTTTTCCGTTACAGATAAGTGAGTCTTTTGTAGAGTTTCGAGGATTGTATTTTAGGTGTATTAAGGAAAAATAGAAAAACGAAAATGTAAGCGAATATAATCTAGACTTACTACGATAGTTCAGCTCTCGCTAGATAAGTGGCTCATCCAGCTAGCAAAATTTATTATGATTCCGTTTTGACGGATAAACATTACTTGTTATAATATAATTTTTGACAAAATACCAATGAAAAATCTTATTTTAAACTTATCTTTTGGGGCCCTCGCCCACGGCGAATTTTTGTCGCACGTTTCGTAAACGAGCGACACAGCATTGCTACTAGCGCGCGTTATTCGCATTTTCAACGCACTACAGAAGTGAAGCCAACGCGCTACTAACGCGCTACAGCAGCGCGACTGCATCGCTACAAAAATTCTTCGTGGGCGAGGGCCCTTATAATAAAATCACGGTGAGGAGGGTTGGCAAAACGAACCACTTACACCAAAATGAGTTTAACAACTTTACAAGTTGCGTCGTCGATGAGAGTTCCGCTTGTCTTTGGTGTCGCGTACCTAAGTAATTATGTTTAATGATACCGTTTATAGCTGTCGTTACTATTAGAAACTTTTTGGCGGATTTCTGAATACACCTAATATAGATACAGTAATCCCTTTTTATAAGGTACAAAAAAATATTATCTAATCAATATAAATCTTTTGATGAAAAACCAAGTAGGCCAGTAAGCCTAGGATGTGCACCGCAATATATTTTTAGACGACAAACCCATACGTTTGTCGTCTAAAAATCTAAAAAATATCACGGCGCTTATCCTAGCGTAATACCTTGAAAAATAACTAATTGCCATGATGGGGCATAAGTTTAATACAACAATCAGAATTTTACTGTACGTTAGCTACGTGATAAAAATTTGGTTCTTCTGTACTAATCTATTCTGTGGCGAGGGTAAATACTGACATCACGCATGTTGCGGGTAATTTGCGCGCGAATTTATTTAAGGCGATTAGAGTCCTCAATCCGCGTCAAATGGGCATTTTGTAAAGCCTACTCCTCTTTTACTGCTAGACAGAAATAGTTGAAAAAAATATATGTTATACAACAGTTCAAGGACTACATTTGTGACGTTTGAATTTTCGCTACGTCTCTTCGTTTTGGATTAAAAAAATAAATACGGGACATCGATTTTTTACTTAAATTCCCTACTCCTCCAAAACGGCTATGTTAATTTAAAAGATTTTTGCACGAATAGATTAGGAATTCTTTAATCTTTAAATGACACGTTGCGTTTTTCAATCGAACATTACATTCATTCATAAATTTTACTTTTGATAAATTCCGAACGTTTTGCTGTTGAGGGGGCCTTCGCGGGGTGCGGGCGGCAGTCGGCCGCTGGCCTTCAGACGGGGAGGTTGTGTCACTCGCTGCAAACTGACATTAGCGATCAAAATGAATTTTTTCTTTGGCTGAGTTGCACCACCTGACGTGACCTAACTTTGACCGTAGCTTTGGCGATAACCGGTGTTTTTTTGTATGGAGTTTGACAGATTTTTGACTTTTGTCAAATTTAAAATAAGATGGTGCAACCTAGTCTTTGTTTGACAATAGTTTTTATGTCAGAGTTGTTCATAGAGCACGTTCAGTCAGACGATACGATTGAATTAAGGCATGCTCGGACGCTATTATCTACCTAAATAGAATTTATTAGTGTAAAAAAATCGACTCCAAAAATAACGGCACTAGATAAGTAAAAGTTGAAAATGTATTCCGTTATTTATTTACTAGGCCTTTGCAATCAGTATCCAAATTAGGAGCGAGTCAGAATCAGTAACTTAATCGATTTACGCTTACGTGAAGAAAACAATTTATATTTTTCATACTTAGGCTCGGCGCAAATGGGCCATTTAGAATTAGATTTTCAATATGTTTCTTCGCGAAAATACCACAGTTAAAAAAAATAAGATAAAGTGGTATTGATAAATTGTTCTATAGAACTTATTAAAAAATGTGGATACTGATTACAAATGCCCGTATATCATGATTGATATTTTCGGAGTCGGTGACAGCCTACCTTTTGGTGATTCGTTTTGGAGTTGGTTTTAAGTTTTGGTGAAAATTTATTTATTTCATGCCTTTAGTAGACTATAGGTACTCAATAGACCTTGTTGTTGCCACTCAAGTTATTTTTTTATTTATGATGCGGAATTTGCTGCGGCGTAGTAGCAAAGATTTTTCGTTATGTAGCACGTAATAATTTCGAAGAATAGGGATGTTTCCTAAGTAAAGCAAGAGTTTGAATTAGTCCGTCGGTCAACTTACCAAAAAAATACTTTAAATGATACTTCTTCTTCTTCCTCGGTCCCAGGATCGTGACCACAGATAGTGTTCCTCCACAGGCTGCGGTCATAAGCTGTGTGGACCGCACGATGCAAACTCCCGCCCACCGTCTTCCTCACCGCGTCCGACCATATCGTCGGTGCCCTGCCCCGAGCGCGTCCCCCTTCATACTGTATGATACTTAGGTTACACAAAAAGTATCTTTATCTTCGAACGCAACCAGATCTGAGGCTGGTGGCCATAGTAAATGTTGTTCGTCTTGGTAAGACCTTTCAAATGACACTACAAACATAACTATTGGAGCCGGGTACCATTCTGCAAAAAAGTATGTATATCTTCGTACACAACCAGATCTGAGGCTGGTGGTCATAGTAAAAGTTGTTCATCTTGGTAAGACCTTTCAAACGATACTAGACACATATCTATTGGAGCCGGGTACCATTTTGCCCATTGTTCTTTACGTAAAAGTTAAAAAAAATATATACCGTACAAAATGTTCATGGATTGTGTTATTTTTATTAAATACCTTTACGCCTGAGTTAAATGACACCGACATCAAGGTTCATCAATTCAAGTTTAAAATAATAGGCAGTAATGTGATGAAAAAAGAGCTTCTATTCTGTATCTACCTATACCCGTGTAATTTTGATCGGTGTCAAATCGGAGTTTTCGTGCGGGGTGCGCGGGTGTTTCGCGCGGCGTGAAGGTCAAACGCCCAAGGTCATTGAGGACTCTAATCGCCTTAATGCGAGGTCTCAAGCGTGAGCTGGATGGGTAATCTTTGTGCTTTTCTTGGCTTCATACTTTCCCGGGAGAGTAGGTATGATGTCAGTGCTTCAGGCTATAAATTTTATTACAAAATAGATCCTATTACGACCACGTAAGGTCAGTGCTTGCGTAGTCACACTATCTTTCGATAGTTCATAGTTTATCATGTTTGTGGTATCAATTATTGTGCCGAACCTACCCTTTTCGAGATTCAAAATCTCGTTTATTTTTTTCTTATGGATATTGTGGTTTCTTTCCTATTTTTCAACATACCTAAATCAGACATTCAAAAAATTTGCTTATAATTCACCAATTTGACACTTTTGATCTATTACGTAGCTATAGTTCAAAATCTCAAGACGCGGTAATCTTTCTGCGAGAAACCAAAGTACAGTAGGTTTAAAAGGCTGTTAAGAAAGAAATGAAAAGTTATGAGCTACCGAAAAGCGCACTCTCCTACCAACAACGGGGATGGTCGCCCGTGGCTCCAGTAATTATATTTAATGGTGCCGTTTATAGCCGAAGTCACTATTAGAAAGTTTGTATCTTTGGGGCTTGCAGGGTAATTGCTCGCAATCTGTGCTTCAGTTTATTTCATGGTCCGAGATTCCAGTTTGAACACGTCACTTGTGTTAACAATGACATATCAGAAAAGATACGCAACGGTAATTTTTTTTCCTTTAATTATGTATGTTCCTATATCATTAGGAATTCAGTGAAGAAAACCGTTTTCATAAACAACGCTTAAACTCGATTTCATCGGGACTATTACTATTTACGAGTAAGAATTATTAATTTTGGCGTTTCACTCATGTTGAGATGTTTCGTGTGTAAAAGCAATAACTGTAAGATATTTGGAATATAAGGATGTTTTTGTAGATAGTAGCTCTGCAGAGCACGTGCCAACAGAATGGTATAAGTCAGTGTAAAACCAGAATTAAGACTAACAAAATTGCCCTCTTTCAAAACGGATGAGCTTGCTCTTGATTACCTACTATCGTATACTACATTTGTATGATTATAATCTCGACGTAGTTAGCAGATGTGATCAGTGACGTAACGAGTTTGCCCAGTTTTCACCCGACTACGGTCAAGCCAAAAGGAAAGGTTATGATTTTGGCAGTCTATTATGATATAGCTATCATAAACTCAGAAGGACAGCGGGTTGTTGAAATACGAACACGAAAATACTTCACTCTTGTTTTATTGTAACTTCTTCTTATGAGTTAGGCACAGTAATTATTGCAATAATAAGTAGGTAACAAGATATCCGACACAGTGGCTAGGATAATGTTAACGGTTTCGATTCTGCAGCAAGACTGCGCTCCTCGACACCGTTACCCATAACGAAACTTCCCCTACCGCAATGCGGCGGACGTCGCATTGGCCAAGATGTTCCCGCCTTGGCCAATGGGAAGTCAGCAACACTACTTAATATTAACTAAATACTATACTATAATAATATTAATTATAATAATTATGGATCGACTGATATAAATTTAATTAATGATTTATGGTACTATTTATACACATTAAATATTTGTATTTGATAGCGGAAGTAGTAAAATTATGACACAACGTTACTTTGAATGAACTAAATACAATATTAATTATAAATGATCATGAATAAACTAAAATACATTTAATTAGTGATTTATAGACATACTTATGTACATTACACATTAGTATTTGATGCCGGAAGTAGTTAAATTACGACAACTCGGCCATCCATCTTTAAACGAGTCCTCTCGTTAATTTAAAACATGAAATTGGATTACATTTAGATGTATACTAGGTTTCTTACATAACGTATTCTATAATGATTTTAGAATAAATGCTCATTTTCCCTCCTAAATACATACTCTATACTCCCTAAATACCTACGCCAGTGCATTAAACCATAGATTTAGTTACCGAATGATGTCCATACAAACTTACATTTCATATTATACAAGTTATTATACATCCTTAGACAATTATATACATTCATAATCATGACCTTAACGAATATTTAGTTCATAACCTTAACTAGAGTGCAGATATTTCATCCTCACATCCTTAGACATAATATTACATTCATTCATAATCATAACCTTACATAATGACCATCTAGTTCATGACCTTAACTAGAGTGTTTAAGTTAGTTGCCCGGTCCATGACGTTGACCGTTACCGGCAATAATGACTGCTGTGCCGGTTGATGACCTTAACCAGTACAACAAACTTAATTTAGTTTTTACCTTGCCCGGTCCATGACGTTGACCGTTATCGGCAATAATGACTGCTGTGCCGGTTCATGACCTTAACCAGCACAACAAACTTAATTTAGTTTTTACCCTTAATTGTTTTGGATGCCTAATTAGTAGTGACAGTAACAAGCCTAAAAATATAGGTATTCATTCAAGAAGTATCAGACTCATTACGACTCTCATTATCAGATGACATCTCATCAGAAGAAACAGACTGTGTGATGGAAAGCCAGGGAAATATTTTATCTACCGCGATTATAGCCTCGTATCGTTTACCCTTTCGTGTGATCGGGGTGTCTTCTACTACGTATCGGTCATTCGGAAGTATTTTCTTGATACGGTATGGACCTCTACATTTAGGTTCAAGTTTCTTAGACTGTCCCTCGATTCCAGTTGTCGCACGTATGATCCTAACTAGGTCACCTACTTTAAACTCTATGCCTTTTTTTCTATGTGCATCGAACGATTCCTTATCTTTGCCCTGCTGTTTTTCTATTAAGTCGCAGGCTTCCGCTCTTATTTCTGACAGTGACGATTGAGTAGTGGGAGCAGTTTCAGAAATAATTTCATTGAATTTTCCCTGAGTTGGGTTCGTAACCGTTCTCCCGAATAATAGCTCGGTTGGAGTCTTTTTTGTTGTTGAATGAATAGTCGTATTTATACCCAATTGAATATCGGGCAAATGCTCATCCCATATACCATTTGGTTTATCATGATTCATAGCACCAAGAGCAGCCAAAATAGTACGGTTGTACCGCTCTACCTGACCATTTGCTCTTGGCGTTGCAACGGCATTAAGCACGTGCTTTATCCCCGTAGATTTAACAAAACTCTTGAAAGCACCACTAGTAAAGCTGGTCCCCTGGTCAGTGATAAGACGATTTGGCGTGCCAAAATAACTAAAATGCTCACGAAATACCTTAATACTTGTAGCAGATTTTGTGTTTCGAACAGCTGATAAATTTATAAATTTTGTGAATGCATCAACAATTACTAATATATAAGAGTTTCCCCTTTTGGTTTTAATAAATGGCCCCAAGTGGTCCGCATGAATTGTGTCAAAAGGAATATCTATTTTTGGGATAGGATGCAGTTCACCAGCTTTCTTTCCACTTGGTAATTTGTGATGGGCGCATTCCACACATGCAGCCACATACTTCTTAATGAATCGTCTCATTTTGGGAAACCAGTAATTTGCCTTTATACGCCCTAACGTCTTATCATAGCCAAAGTGACCTATATCATCGTGGTTAACTTTTAACAGTTGCCACCTTGCTCCCCGAGGAACTAACCAGCGTATACTCGAATCATCAAGAATGCGATAAACACGACCATTAACCAATTTGTAATTTTTGAAAATTTCAGTAGTTTCCCTAGTCTTTGGGTCGTTAAGTATATCAGCAATGCGCTTTATGTCATCATCGGATTGCTGATAAGTGGTTAACCAATCATCAGTATCAATCACGAGTATATCTAACAAATGCATAGAATCCTGTTCATCTACCGGACACCTACTCAACGCATCTACATGTGCCATCCTTTCACCTGATCTATACTCTATATCGCAATCATATTCAAGAAACTGTAACCACCAACGAGCTATCCTTGGTATGAGGTCGCGTTTAGTGAGCGTTGTACGAAGTGCGTTGCAGTCTGTAATGATCTTAAACCTAATACCTAATAGGTAGACTCTAAACTTGCTTAGGGATGATATGACGGCCAGGGTTTCTAGCTCGTACGAATGTAATTTTTGCTCATCAGGGGTAGTTTGTCTACTATAATATGCAACTGGGCGTATCATACCTGTAGAGTCTTTCTGCATTAGAATTCCTGCAACGCCGATCTTGCTCGCATCCGTGTGAAGTTGAGTTTCAGATTCTGGATTATAGATCGCTAGCACTGGTCTATCTACAAGTACCTGTTTTAATTTATTGAAGGCGTCCAACTCGTCACTGCCCCAGCGCCACGAAGCATCTTTCTTTAGAAGGGACGTCAATGGTTGTGCGATAGCCGCGAATCCTCTGACAAACCTTCTAAAGAAGCTGGCGAGCCCTAAAAATCGTCTTACCTCATGAACGTTTGTTGGTGGAGCGAAGTCAGATATCGCTTTAGTTTTTGTTGTACCAGGTCTTACTCCATTTGCACTTACTTCATAACCCAAATAATCGATCTCGTCAAAGAAGAAGTTGCATTTCGCCAGTTTGAGCGTTAATCCATTTTTCATAAGTAGTTTTAAAACTTCCTCTAGACGAAACAAACCTTCCTCGAACGAGCTAGCCGGGATAAGGATATCATCCATATATACAATTGTGTACGCACGAACAGGTGAGTTTTGGACTATTTTATTCATTGTACGTTGAAATACAGAAGGTGCGTTAACAAGCCCAAAAGGCATCCTTTTGTATTCATACTGACCGTCCGGGGTCACGAACGCAGTTTTTTCACGAGACTGTTCCGCAATAGGTATCTGATAGTACCCTGACGCTAAATCGAGTGTAATGTATAGCTTACTACCAGAGAGTCTATCGAGTTGATCCTCAATTCTTGGCAGGGGGTAATGTTCACGTTTTGTTTTTCGATTTAGTGCACGGTAGTCTACGCATAGCCTCTTTTCTCCCGATTTCTTGTTAACTAATACTATTGGGCTAGCATAAGGAGAACTAGACTCTCTAATGATGTCACAGTCTAACATATCTTGAACCATATCCTTAACCTGCTGGCGTTCGTTATACGGTAGTCGATACGGACGATATACTACTGGTTCCGTGTCCGTTAACTCTATAGTCATTTCAGTGGCTGTAGTAAATCCCAAATCCTTTAACCCAGACGAAAAACAGTTCTTGTAGTCGTTGAGCAACTTTTTTAGCTTAGCTTCTTGACCTTGAGTCAATGTATCGCCACTTTTAATACTAGTATCAAAATCATCCTGGCAAGAATCTAAGTAATTAATATTAATGGCGTTTATAGAATAACTTCTTGTAACTAATTCGCCAGACTTGAACCTAAAGTCACTATTACCCAAGTTTTGAATCAGGACGCTTCCTACGCCATCTTTTAACCGGTATTCACCAGGTAATAGGTAATGTTCTCTATTTGGAACGTACCTTAGACTACCATGAACGTAAATAGTACCGGTATATCCATTTGGACTTTTTACTGGTACTGATTTAATTTCGTGAGACCCCAACAAAACATCACTAGAGCTAACAAGTGTGCATTTTACGGTTCTATAAAGGTCAGATTTTTGGAATATCACATCTGTGCCCGTTTTTATGATTTTAATGGTAGGGCGTTCTGTAAACGTGTGACCTAATAAGAGGGGACATGGTATGATATGGTCATCGACTACAAGAATGTTTACATTATGTTCGGTAATCCCCTGTATCTCAACAGTTGCATATAACGAACCAATAGGGAGGCATGCAGCATCAGCAATACCTTTTAGCAATGGGCCACTTACTTCCTGCCATTTCAATTGTAGCCGTTTGGCTTCGCTAACTCGTATCAAAGTACCTTCGCTACCTAAATCAACTAAACAATGCAACAACTGATTATTGATTTTGGCAGGCATCTTATATTTAAGGCTAGTATTGACCCCGTAATCAACATTTAACACGCTTTTACTCTTATCGTCTGTGGCAATACTATTTTTCGATTTCGGGCAGTCCGCGACTAAGTGACCTAATAGTTTGCAATTTGTGCATTGTAGCCTGGGCTTTGGGCAGCGGAAAAATGGATGACCCTTCTCATTGCAGTTATAGCATAGTAAATTATTATTATTGGACTTTAGATAGATATTAGCAGTTCTATCATTAGAATGAGTTGGGTTATTATTCCGTTTTTCCCTGTCCCTATTCCTCGCGACGTCGTTATTGGTTCTATCATGTCCTACCTTAATGGATTTCAAAAACTTGAGAACTTGTTCAGGTTCATTAAACTCAGCACTTTGCCCGCCTACCCGTACATTCCGATCATCAATACCAGCTAACAAGCAGTCGACTGCGCGTCTACCTGTGATTTCGCAACGATTCAAGAGGTTCATTTTTGAATAATAATATAGATCCAAAGATTCTCCGTAACGAACACGTTTGGCTAGCATTTCCGTTAATAATTCTGCGTAATTTTCCCTCGTTGGGAAAGATTCACGCAGCTTTATTTTCCATTCGGACCACGAATGAAGTACAGAAGGTAACCCCTGATACCACGTTTTTGCTATACCCTGAAGCTTAGACATCGCGTAATGAACTATCTGCCTATCACTCCATCCGTATATTTGAGCGCATTCATCTACCTTATGAATCCATGCATCTACAGTCTGTTCCTTATTTAAAGGGTCAAATTCGGGTACAACATTTAAGACCGGGAACTTGTCACTGTCGCTACTAGTTTTTAAATTACTCATTACATCAAGAAATTTCTGAAAAAACATATTCTGGACATCATTGCTATTATTCGTATTAGCTACATTAGACACAGGCGATTGCGGTACGTTTAGTCTAGACCTCGACCTTGATCTTGATTTAGGTGATAACCTTCTATCCTTGGAATTATTAAATCTGATATGCTCACGTGAATCTGGCCGCCTTGAAGTAGATCTTGAGCGCCGTGAGCACCTCGAGCGCGACCTCCTCCGTCTTGAACGCCGGATGAACGGGGACCGGGTTGGAGAGCGACCTCTGGACTGGCTGCGGCTCCGGTCTTCATCAGAAACCGCTGCATGGTGGCAGGGTTCCCTCGCCTTCCGAGACTTGGACCGACGACGTCGGTGGGCTTTATCCTTGCCCATGGTTCACCTCGGAACAGAAATATTATATTAATACCGTATTCATCCTTACCACGTACGTAGCTATGCTTCGTATTGAAAACTCAAAGTCGATTGGACCACTCAATATTATGGGCAGAAAACGTTATGTTATGTTTATGTGTAACGACTTAAAACGCTAGGGTACATTAAAAATAATCGAAATTATCATATTCTAGTAAACACTAAAACAAATTGTTTTAATATTAACTCTGCGTACCTACATAATATTTCACTCCGAATACTTGTAGTTACTATCACTGGACATGCAGCATGTAATTATGCGAAAGCATAATTAAATCAGATAGCTTAATTAAATGCCTAGACTCATTAGGAATGTAAAATATTGGAAGCCTTGAAACCATCGTAACCCAGTGATATTTCGGTTATTATACTCATTGGGTAGGTACATATACATTATTTGTGTATAATTGTATAAAAATTATAGAAAGGAAAGAAGAAAACAAAATTTTCTTCGTGTTAATTTTCAATACCAATTGTGGTGGTATACACGAATATAAGAAAAAAAATCTACCAGTACATCAAGTAACTTGCATTATCACGGTCTTACAAAAGTTCATCAAAACTTCTTTTTGTAAAATATGAAATAATCAGGATAGAAAAGACAAAAAAATGTTGGTACTTACACTTCGTTTTGCAGGCGTTTTTTTTCAGATCCCACTTCTGAGATATGATATAGCTATCATAAACTCAGAAGGACAGCGGGTTGTTGAAATACGAACACGAAAATACTTCACTCTTGTTTTATTGTAACTTCTTCTTATGAGTTAGGCACAGTAATTATTGCAATAATAAGTAGGTAACAAGATATCCGACACAGTGGCTAGGATAATGTTAACGGTTTCGATTCTGCAGCAAGACTGCGCTCCTCGACACCGTTACCCATAACGAAACTTCCCCTACCGCAATGCGGCGGACGTCGCATTGGCCAAGATGTTCCCGCCTTGGCCAATGGGAAGTCAGCAACACTACTTAATATTAACTAAATACTATACTATAATAATATTAATTATAATAATTATGGATCGACTGATATAAATTTAATTAATGATTTATGGTACTATTTATACACATTAAATATTTGTATTTGATAGCGGAAGTAGTAAAATTATGACACAACGTTACTTTGAATGAACTAAATACAATATTAATTATAAATGATCATGAATAAACTAAAATACATTTAATTAGTGATTTATAGACATACTTATGTACATTACACATTAGTATTTGATGCCGGAAGTAGTTAAATTACGACACTATGTACCTATGTGTATTTACGGATGTTCTTCAGTGGTGCCTAAAAATACATATATTCAACCAATTATGATGAACAAGGTGTCAATCGATTCGTATTATAGTCAAGTCACATTAAATTTTGAGCCGAACACTTTTCTGAACCCAACGCGATGACCGATTTGAACGATTTTTTCTGTAGACATTTTTAAAGCTTTTTAGCTTGTTTATTCTTCGTTTAAACGCATTTGGTTTGCAAGAATTCAGTGAAACACACTCAAAGTAGGTACCGTAGCTTCGGTAATTATACAAATGATACCGTTTATCCTTGTCCTGGCTATTAAAAAGTGTGTGCCTTTCGTCCGGGTTGGGGTATTGCTCGCAATCTGTACGTAATGCGGAGTACGGAAACTCTTTGTCTTTTAATAATAGGATGGAACAGGTTCGGGCCCAACCCACTTACAATTGTTTTTGGTCGCTTATTAAAGCGTATTAAAAAATTTGGTGACAAAAACTTCAAAATTGAACCGATATGTACCTATGACTTTAACTTTTCCCAGATGAGTCGTATTGGTAATTTGTTTAGTTTTTTAACCATTAATTTGGTTTTTGTACTGGTTTGAAACAATTTGTGTTTCAGTGCACTATTTTATCGTGTAACTGCTCTGTGTATAAAAAAACACGTTACACGTGTGTCACGAAATGTACACTGTGCTTATACTTTACTGTTTAGCAATTCATGAATAAAATACAATTTCCAATTTCAGCCGACAGAAAACCAACCGGAAAAGAAGAAGATGATGATTTTTCCAATGAATAATGAATTTTGTATCATTACTATACAGTTCAAAATGAATTGAGAGATCTTGCGACTGTACCTACTTGCTACGGATATAAAATAAGGTATAAATTGCGAAAGTTCAAACGACTTGAGAGAAATAAAATTTTATCCCTCTCGTAACCTTGATCACTCCGAATAAAATCGTAATCATAAAACAAATATTGCAGTAAGCCGATCATAAATTTAATGAACCATATACGGCTTAATATTGCCGTACAAATTTAATTAAGTTAGTTCGCTGCCTGCAACTAAGATATAGTACAAATAAAACAGTAGATCTAAACTTAGAGGCTCTAGCATTCCCGCTTATCGCTGATTGCTTCAAGATTAATGTATTTTATCAATCGGCTTAATGGCAGCAGCAGATGTTTTGCCTTTTACGGCCAAAACTGAATAAATAAAAGCAGCCAGCATTAATTAATCATGAGTATCTATTTATAAAAATATTAATAGAATAGGTTGGTTACAATCTTTGCTGTTGTTTACGTATCTTTCCCTTTCTTTTTTCACACATAAAAATCACATCTTTTATTTTTCTAAATTTTACTTTATAAAGCTCTACTGGCTGTTATGTTTGTACTATGAAAAGGAACAGTTTATAAGCAAGCTAATGATGCCCTTGTTTGGTTCTCCTCTAGCAGTTTGGCTACAACCAGATGTTCAGAAATCTCGCGCGATGTTTTCCCTTCGTTAGAAGTAAATTGGATGAGCTCTGCAAACGCTCAGACTAGCATTTTACAGTGTATTTTATTTGGCTGGCTTTTACCGTTAGCTATGGATATTTTAAATTAAATTAAAAATGCATTTTGGTCATTTGGCACTAATTGGAAACCATTAGGCGAGCGAGATTACATCTACACTAAGCTTGTCTTTTGTAGGAATAGTTTATTTTAGAAAAATGTCTTTTTGTTACTACATAATGAATTCTTATTGTAAATTTTGATTTGTCTACTAAACATTTCAAATTATTGTGTGACGACCACGAGCCAGAGGACGTAGTTTATGCAAGCCTCCGACTAGGTAGACCAACAATCTGGCGAAAGTCCCGGGAAGTACCTGAAAGCCTGTAGAGCTGGGGAAATCCTTGAGGGAGGCTTTTATCCAGCAGTGGACGTCATTTGGCTGAAGCGAACTAAGTAGTGTGAAGTCGATCAAATTATCATCCTAGTAACTCTTTAATAAATGTTTAAATGATTAGTCCTAGCGCTCTAGAAGTCTAGAGAGCTAGGGATATCTCAAAATCCATAATTTATTACAAATCTTTCTTTTAGACATCAGAGGGCCTAGTGTGAGTGTACATCAAACGCGCTCACTAGTGCGCGTACTAGCGCGTAAAAAATTACATTAAATGTATGACGGATTATACAGCGCCCCTAGCGGAAACGTTCAAAAACTAAAATTTTCATACATTTTTCTAACGCGCTTAATAGTGAGGACGTTTGATGTAAACTCACAACTCACACTCAGTCCATTTACATTGATTTCTTTGAAGTGTTTGATTTTACATAATTTACGCATGCTTGATTTTTTCCATTCTTAGAATTTTTAATCACAATATTTTATTCAAGACCCTCATCCCTCTCACCCCTCCCAGGATATCGGTGTCAAGTGTGGGTTAAATTTGATCAGCATCTCCCTGAATATATTCAAATTTCACATTCAAATAAACCGTCAAGTGTTAGCTGGAGCAAAGAGAAACGGATTTTCCTTAAGGTTATGGGGTTTTGGGATTCAAAAAGAAATAATACGTCACGTAAATGAAAATAGTTCATCGATCAGCATCACTAAGTCACCAGAATGTTAATTTGCAGGATGGGTACAAAAAATAATTTACTTTTGTTGTTCTCATTCTGGCAATTCTCTCTCAAGATAAAAGTTACTCATTTCCAACTTATTTAAACTTGTATTATATTTAAATTATCTTAGTTACAACTGAGTACATGATCTTTGAAAAGCTCTATGTCAGTGAGGCCAAAAGTAAAAATGACATACTTTTTAAATTTATTTCTTTACTTGTTAAACAAATACCAACAACTAATTTATTTTATTGTTGCCACAGTTACCTATATTGTAGACTAGCGGCCGCCCGCGACTTCGTACGCGTGGATCCCGTTTTACCCTCTTAGGGGTGGAGTTTCGTAAAATCCGTTCCTACTTTCTAAAAGGAACCCCCATGCAACATTTGAGACTTCTAGCACTTGTTTCTGAGATTTCGTGATGAGTCAGTGAGTCAGTCAGTTAATCAGTCAGTGACCTTTCGCTTTTATAATAGATTGACGTTAACCTAAATTGAAGGTTGACTACGCACGTACGTACAATAACATACACATAACCTACATACATCAGTGCATGCTATGATGACCAATTGCCGACACCACAAATAGCTTGATGCATTATCCAACGTCTCCACGGACAGCCGAACATGTCAGTAATTAACTGATGGAATATTAGTCAGCCATTATTAATGATATGACAATTGTTATACCAGAATTTAAGTTGGACTGATGTGCACGGAATAATTGATGAGACGAGAGATGCGTTTGTCAATTTTGTCGGTAGTTATTCAATAAAATATCAATCTGACACTACTAATTTAATAACAAAAAGTTCGTGATATTCGTTGTTATGAAATTTTTATCAATGCGGGAAACCATGGACAGGGTAAATTAGAATGAAATGGGAATGACCTCGTAGGTATGTCATGCCATGTGAAATTTTCCAGTAGTGGACTGCTAAAAGTTTAATAATAATGATCGATCAATCTATAGCAATGATTTTAATGCAGACACTGGCATATCAAAACAAAATATAGATCAATGTTAAGAAGAGATAAAACGGTTATGTAGTTGAACATTATCACAGAAGGGACAAAACGAATCTTCTTATACATATCATACCTACGATCTGCTATTGAGTTTACGTAATTAACGGACATGAGGCACAAGACTAAAGAGAGCTGACAAAAAACCTAGTCCAAACCCAAGTTTTCCTTTTGGTTTCGCCGCCCAAATCTCAGCTGTTTCACTTTGCGCCCCGTAATTAAACTTCTGAAACTCGAGAAGCTAATTATTTTTTGCTCGGCCCAAAAAGGAATGATTTTCGCAACTCCGCTGTAATCTCAGAAGACTGTGTCTGCAGTAGTTGTGAAATAATTATAAATAGCCTTTTATCTCCAATTACATTGCCAACGTTCGCAATTTGCGGTAATTTAAAGCTCTTTTGCTCGTTAACTGAGGTGGTGGCCTAGCGCTATGCCGCATGAATAAGGTTTTGAAAAAATCTTGTTAAACATAAAGTCTTTTCACAACGCATTTTGTCCCTAATAGGCCATTTGCGCGACTCGTGAACAATTTAATTATTTCGTCAAAAAGATTTGCGGGTAATGTGTTGAAATGGGTTTCGTGGACTTTTTGGGACATTGTTCTAATTTTGGTAACAAGATAAAGCGAAAAACAATCCCTTTCACGTAACAGACAGCGCAAATGTTAAATTACTGGATTAAATATCGTCCTTCGTTCAAAAATGATTGTAGGAACGATGAAATACTTGTCCTTTCATTAGATCCTTTCTAGATTAAAACCGAAAAGATAATATAAATTCGTTCGGACTTCAATCGCAATAAAACAGATCATCGTCCTAGCTGATCCTCAAAATCGTTTACAGTTTTATTTCCTCATCATCAAAGAAGAAAGAAGGAAAATTAAAGCCGCCATACAAATAGCTTTAACCGGAACGTCATATTACAGGATCATTTAATTGGACAAGTCAGAGAGCATAACAATAAACCGTGTAATAGAAAAAAATCCGGGCCTTATAACAAAAGCGGACAGGGTGGCCTAAATAATTGAATTTTATTATGGACGTCCTTAGCGTTATTACGTTGCGGGTTTAGGGTTGTGAAATACCGAGTTTACTTCAGCTGACTGTGTTGAGAAAATTCGTTGGTAAGCGTAGGGCACGGCCGCGGAATATCAATGTCCACCTGAGACACACACGATAGGGTATAAATGCGACCATGAGCAGAAGCGAGCGCGGGAGTAGCCTGGCCAGTAATAAGATTACAAGAGTCATGTTATTAGGATTTATGCATTTATTTTAACTACTACAACTTTTCCCCTGGTATTGATCAAAGGCCATGTAAAGGCTTTTAGTTTATTCATATGAAAAACAATGCTATGTTAATGTAGATCAAATTATTTGGACTCTACAAGAGGTTCCAAAAAGGAACGCCAGACTGACACTGGTCTGAGCTACAGACCTTTCAGATAAACTATGCTTCTATTACACTGAATCACCAGAACTTGTAACTTTACAGATCGTAAAGGGGTTTTTATTTGTATTAACCAAAAATTTAATGGTAAAGTTGAAGTTTAAAATAATAAATTCAATTTACTTTCAGACTGTTGAAATCAAATGATTGAAAATTTTATCCTCTTTCAACAAATATACTTCCAAACATTAGATAATATTATGTAACCAACCGATCGCTTCACAAACGATGACGAGGAGAAGTGAGCAGTCACTCGTTCACTCATTCATTCATACCCTTGTCCAACTGAGGTTTGCCCTCAAATAGTTTTACTACGTGCGGACGTGCGAAGTTTTTAGATAAATGTGGTATGACTCTAGCAGTTTTTCTAAATGGTTTTGCATGTAATATAATAGGAAAGCTCTTAATATCCATAATAGTTCCGTATCAATGAAATTTAAAGCGATCGAAGTTCTAAGTTTTTGGACTAGTGTCATAAAAGGGACTGAAGTACTTTAATTAGGTTATTTGTTTTAAGATAAAGGACACCAGAGGACACTATTGTATATTTTTCATCGAGCTTTAATAGACTATTTGAACAAATTACAGAACAATATTGTCGGAGGATGACTTATTTAACCTTTCAAGCCCTGTGAATAGAGACACAATACTCGTTGATAATAATCAATTCGTACGCGGTCATATGCCAACGCTTGGGGATTGATAGGCTAATTATTAAAAAAGCAAATGAGTAGTTACATTTTACTTCCTACAATATTAATATCATATTTTATCACATTCATATTACTTCATATATTATTATCAAAATAGCTCCCCCATTACTTGGCCATCAGTTTTGTATTTGACAAGTGAAGATACGTTAAGGATAGGCACATCATACAGTCACGATCAACATGAGCTTGTAATCTCGACCTTATTGTGTTGACATAGCGTGCACTATGACTCCGGGCGGGCTGTAACCATATATCATTGGTATCCAGGGCGATATTAAAATTCGTGCTTCGTTTCCGTTACGTTGGACCGCATCCAGAGTCAACAAGGCTCAGACATGACTCCCAATTCCCATATTAATACAAGCAAGCGGTGTGGATGGAATTCAGGAGAGACGCATAGTTAGGGTATTGAAAAACTGTGATGTGTTCTACGCCTCTTAGCACTGAAAATCGTTTTGTATTAGGGCTTGTTCCCAGGGAGATATTCCGTTTTTTGCAGAATCCCGTTTAGTACCCATCTTACCTTTTAATATTAACTTTCACATGAACATCCCGTTTACAGTGTCTCGCAAAAACCGTCTTTGCCGATTCTTTTGGGACGTTTATTTAATAGAATTTAACGTACTGTGTTTCACATAGAAATCCAACCCTTAAAATTTACAAATAAGTCGAGGTACACTAATTCGTTGGTGTTTCCTATGTTGTACGTTACATTACGTGTACGTTGGTATGATAACAATATGTAAGTTTTTAGCACCCATAATCTAACAAAGAATAGAAAGATAAATTCCATAAAGTGTATTTTTCTTGATACAGCATTAAACGCTCTCTCCACTATTTGAAAATACCCTCATAGTATTCTGTTCAGCAGAGCCACGACAAAAGGCCCGGTTTCGGCCCATGCCTCGAATTCCGATACATTCGCTATTCGCGCACACGATCAGGCAAACAGATATCTTATCTCCATGTTTCTCTTGGCACATTTTTGTGGGTGCCACCGCATTTTCCGCACGGACGGTCTATGTTCCTTTTTTGAAATTGTTTTTTTATTTTAACTTTTTAGGACTTTTTTTGTTTATTTTAAACTGCCAGCTAATTCAACTAAGAGTTGGCGCACACCGTTGATTTTTGGTCGGCCGATAGTTTAGTCGGGCTGTTGATCAGTATGGGCATGTATGGGAGTGCGCACACTACGCCGATTCGATTTGGCCGATTCTTCATACAATTTGAAATCGGGCACAACTATCGGCCAACTAAAAATCAACGATGTGCGCCTACTCTTAGAGTTACTATTTTATCCGTTCGTCTTGCTCAGATTTATTATTTTAGTAATTTGTGACGCCAGTATTTTATAATTTAAAGTAACTTTATAGTATCTATATGGTTTACCAATACTTCTAAAGTTAGTTTTTATAAATGAATGTATCATTGGGAAGTTAACTGTAACTGAAAATCATGGTTAAAATAAAATAAAAAGGATAAATTACATAAATGTTAAAGCAAAAACGAGAATAAGAACTTTAAAAAGGCCTCATAAAAATTCATTCAGGTTAACCCCGATTTTTGTACTAAATAATCAGACTTCAAATAACTTCTGTTAAAAATTTCCAACTCATTATCCGAGCCGTTCCGCAGGCTTTGAACAAAGACGCAATTACGAGGGCGGCACTGAAAATTTCGGGAATCAAGGAAGTGAAACAACATTACTATTTAAAAATGTATTTATTGCTTTTTAAAGTATTCTCCGCGAAATTTGACACATTTTTTTATACACGAAACCAATCATTAAAGCAACCATTCCATTCGGAAGTTTGGGTCTCCAAAATGGCCGTTTTGTAGGCGTCCACCGCTTCTTCAGGTGATGAAAATCTCTGACCACGCAATTTATTCTTTATTTTAGGGAAAGTATAGAAATCATTAGGGCTTAGGTAGGGGCTGTACGGCGGATGGTCTAATAATTCTATGTTTTCTTGCTCTAAAAACTCTTCTGTTCTGTGTGCGGTGTGAGAACTCGCATTGTTGTGATGGAGGATGATGCGGCGGTTGCAGTTCTCTTTACGGAGTTCAGAAACGACTTGTGGCAAACAAATACTAGCATACCATTCTGCATTAACCGTTCTTTGTCCCCCAAGAGGAATAGTAGCAACATGACCGGTTTTGGAGACAAATGTGGCCACCATTTTTTTTGCAACACTCCGTGAACGAACAATTTTTGTTGGCTTTAACTCATTTTCGAACACCCAAACTCATGACTGGTTTTTTGTTTCGGGTTCGTTCGCATATATCCAGGATTCGTCACCTGATGCGATGTTGTATACAGCATTTGAGGATCCTGCATGCAATCTTCCGAGAGTTCTGACGCACTAAGTAACGCGAGCCGCTTTTTGCTCTTCTCAGAGCGAATGCGGTATCCATCGGGAAAACAACTTTTTTACACCTAATTGTTCGTGAAAGATTATTTGTATTTGACTCATGCCAATGTCTAAAGTTGCCTGAATTTCGCGGTATGTCACATGTCGATCTTCTTCAATCAGCTTACGCACAGCATCAACGTTTTCTTGGGTGACTGCAGTTTTTGGACGACCTTGACGGGGGCCATCACTGAGCTTGACACGTCCACGTTGAAATTCAGCAAACCAGCGATAAATTATGGTTTTGGATGGGGCTTCATTACCAAATGCAGAAATCATCCGGTCAACACACTGTTTTTGTGTTAAACCACTCCGAAAGTCATAATAAATCATCGCTCTTGAATTTTCTCGAGTCAATTCCATTTTCTCAACGACTAAACAAGTTTCACAAGACCTTGTGATAAGACCGAGAATCTTTTTTAAAATAAATAAATAGTATTCGATTTTTAAAACAAAGGAGTTTGCAATTAAAAATATTTTAATATGATAGGAACAGTAGAAATAATCCATTCCCGATACTTTTAGTGCAGCCCTCGTATTTGTCTTCAATTGCGATGCGCCGCGGGCCTTTCAATTTGCAACGAAATAACATTAAAATGCCGAATTGCACCGCGGAATAGCAACAAAACAAAATGGCTACCAAACAACAGCTGGCCAATAATTGCTGAAGCGCCGGCTTTTGTTTTTTCTGTTGATGTTCGACTGTTAATTGGGCGTGGTGGTGGATACAGATGTTGTTTGCACATCGTTTCGGAAGCATCAAAGATTCATTAGTTTCAATTTGCTCATAGTAAATGATATTCATTTGTTTGTTTAAAACGGAACGCGGACATAAACTCGTATTGTAAAGTCATTAATTATTATTCATTCAATCGATTGTACTCGTTACTGTATCTTAAACATAACAGCAAAAATATGTAAGTAATAACTAACAAAGTCTACTGATTTTGATAGAGCTGAAAAAAAAACTACTCTAAAACTTGGTTTAAGAGTTACAACCATAAGGTTTTTTTTTTTCATTATCTTATCTATCTATTCCACATCAGAATAATATTCCTAAGAAGGGAAGGTAATTCTACCATTTTTACCTTACCTGTAGTTGTTTTGGTAGTTTTGCTACGAAGCCAATGAAATATTTATTTAGCGGATTATACGAGTATGTTCTTCATTTAGTACTTACTATTACCACTTGCCAAACAAGGGTTAAGTAGGTACTCTCAAAGCCAGAAGCCTTAAATTAGGTTTGAAAGTTTTCCATGACAGGACTTTTCCATCAAAAAGTTTCCTTCTAGTTTTAGCTTTTCAAAGTTTTTTTTGCATCTCATGGCGATTCCAATCGATGACTGAGGCTTTTTTTATCCACGAGTTCCGATTTTGCTTATTTAAATGTATTTTGTTACTCTTTCACTGAAATCTTGACTTATTTTGATGAAATCTTATTAGGCTACACCCATTTATAAAAATCCGCGCCCCAGGCAAAATCTAGTAAGTATTACAGTAATAATTTTCGTATCTCTTTTTTATTTCTTTCTTTTTAATATCTCTACATTTCTTATCATCATCGATTGATAACTTAATATACAAGGAAATAACACAATTGAAAGTCAATATTATGTAATTAACTTATTCGCAAGACGTAAAGGAATAAATATAGAGGTGTTAGCGTAGTAACGACGTTCGTTCATTGCTATGTGGGTAAATAAATGGCACACGCCGCCCCGGGGATCTGCCGCCTGGCGAAACTCTGAATTTATAACCTCACCGTGATTTGATCTAAGTTACTACTGTTACTGAGAATACTCTGTGTAGTATAAAATAAATTAGTTTTTCTGATTATTACAGTATTCCTTGCACTATACTCGTACGTACCTAAGATGAGTTTTATTTAAAAACGGGCTTTTCTAAACGGAACGAAACGGGTCTAATGCACGTCACTTAAAAATTAGGGATTGATGGTGAAAACGGGCATAAGTCAATAACCTTGTAACTCTGTAGTTCTTCTTGGACGAGTATAGACTGACTTTAACTAGAATGTTGAATACGAATACCAGAACATGATTGTAAACATCATTAAATCACAGTCGATTGATGTCAGATACTGAGCGATAATTTTCGGTTCAATATCATTATCGAAACCGTATTTACTCGATACTACAATCGTATAACAAACGGCACTACGAGTGCATTGTGTGCTTATCTCCGAGGTATTTTGTTCGCAAATTATGCATGCAGTAGATTGCATACTATCACGTGTACTCCTACAATGGAGTGGGGAGAATACTCCTGATCCAGTTATGCGAAGCAATTAAATTAGTGATTAAACAGCGCAAGGACTATTAGAAATAGTTGAACTTTTTAACTATGCACCTCAAGCATAATTTCTCAACGAAAAATTATAGTTACATGGTTCATTGCTTATAATATGCTGATCTGACTTGATGAAAATTCACTAATACTTAAACTTAACCAGTCTTTTGTCTCTTTGTCTTCAACTTATCACGAATAGTGATAATATCTTACTTTGAAATACTCGTAAGTACTTGGAACTACACTTCTTAAACTCTAACTTCATTAAAAAAATATTAGTGTGTTTTTCAATACATTTACTTTTAGGCAAGTACTTAACTGTGTACTTACTAAAAGGGTTAACTTTAATATGTTAAGGCTGAGTTGCACCATCTTATTTTAATTTTAATAAACGTCAAACATCTGTCAAACTTCATACAAAAAGCACCGGATAATGTTGTAGTTACGGTTAAAGTAAGATCGTGCAACCCAGCCTAAGTCATTTGATTATGTAAAGAACGGAAAATTCCAGAACACTAATTGCTTTCCTTAATTAGTTCGAGATATTTTATAATCATTTCTCCCACTATATTTTATGGGCTAGAACATAGGCCTTATTTGACCTACATACCTTCCACCGAAAAATGTGAGGGCCGTAGGGCGTCCTTGATGAGGGCACTTACTCCTTAATCACATTACGGTAGAACCCAATTAAATTGATCTATTGAGTTTTAGTGCGATACCTAAAGTTCGATTTAGATTATTACAGCCCAAATTAAACCGGTTTAATGAACGGTCCGCATCAAATTTGTTAATCAGGATTTGTTACTAGAAACCGTTATTTGTTTAGGATAGAGGGACTGTTTGGGGGATTAAATATAAATAAAGAGTTTCACTTCTAATAATTGGATGAGTTTTAAAAGATGCGAAAATATTGTTGAGGGTCAATAAAGGGTGCTGTTTATTGGCTTTTTATTATTTACAAAACAAAATTGTGTGCTTTCCTTCCTTTCATTGTGTGGGTTTAAATAACCCTGGTCTTTTTGCAAATTTTATGTGTTTTAATTATTGTAATTTGACTTTGGATCTTGTTCGCTGTTTTTAATAGTGTACTAAGTAGATATTTTACTTTTGATAAGAAATGTTGAAGATATTTCACAAGTGTAACAAACTAGTACTTAAACACAAAGTCAAAAATATAGTCTATTTCTCAATTAATTAATTTTCAAGTAGAAAAGCATGAGTTCTTGTTATATGGCATGGAAGAACGCACATTACACCAATTTGGTATCGGCTGATTCCTCATACAAAATGCTAGCTATGGTCCGAACAGTCTGTAGAATGCGGGTAGTCTAATTGCAAAATCCCAATACTGAAACTGAAACACTGAAAACCAGGGTCGTGGCCTTCTTTACCGTGGGCCACGGCAAATAGCTGAGTAGACCCCATTGCGATGAGCATCGCTGCGACGACAGGGTGGCACATTTTCTCTCCTTGTAATGGTGCTATTTCTGTCTGTTTTTCCATTTTACCTTTTTGTCCTTAAGTGAAAATGAAATGAAAATGAAAATACTTTTATTAAATAAACACTTTACAATTACAAGATATGTGCCGCTCTCGTATAAGGTTAACCTGTGTAACGAGAGTCAGGCTCCTCCTAAAAAAAAAAATATAAGACTAAAATTTAGTGTTTAGATTAAATTTTATCTTTTAATTTAAAAAATAATTTAAATAGAAAAACAAAACAAAAATGTGTGTGTGATAGTGTGAGTGTGATTTTGTGTGTAAGTGAATAAGTGTGCTAAGAGAAACTAGTAATTGTCTGGATTAACTTTTCTAAAGTGTCGTACGTATATTGTTCCATCCATTTTATAATAAGTTTTTTAAACGTTACCGAAACAAGTTGTGTGATGTCTTTACTTGTTGCAAGTATTTTGTTGTACAGTCTAGGGGCCATGTGTGAAAAATGCCGTTTCATGAGTCCTGAGTGTGTTATGGGAATAGTGAACCTAGGGACTCTCTTTTTGTCTAATGTTGTATGTGGGACTATTTTGTTGTGGAATCTACATAAGGTTAATAGTATGTATAATTTACGGACTGGGAGAACCCTAGCTTGCTGATACAGATGATCTGTTGGGAACCGATAAGTAGTATAAGAAGTATAAGAATGTATAAGAAAATAAACATTTATTACGATACACATCACAAGTATGTGATGTGTATCGTAATAAATGTTTATTTCTTTCAATAATGAAATGTAAACATAAAGTTTATTTGAGTTTATTTGTATTGCAGTGAAGCGGAGGGAAGGTATGTGGGGCGGGGGTGCGCAGTGCGTCCACGCATCGTTGCCACGTGGAGCGCGCGCGCAGCCCGCGCCGACGCTCAGTGGCGCCATCGCCAGCCGCCGCCCGCCCAGGTAAACTAATTTTAAACAACCTTTGTTCTAGAAGAATATTAGTAATGTGCAATACAAAGTTCCAAATGTTTGTAATAGTCTACTGGCGAAGTGGTTCCAACATTCCTCGGATCTTGAGTCAGTCAGTCCGCCACCGCCCCAATAACCAGAATAAGATAAGAATTTTATTGTCTAAATTCAAAATGGCAACCAGTTAACTTGCCCTTCGATTGATTAGAGCCATAAGTAAACCAAGGCCTCGTTACATAGTATAAAAATTACTTCTTTTTGGTAATTCATGTGCCATTTTCCGTGTGGCATTGTATCATTTTAAGAGAGAGAGACTAATTGAGTAAAAATACTATGGAGGGTAATTTTATTTTAACAGTCTGAAGGCCGAAATCACGATGTTTTTGAGAAACATAAAAAATATCTACAAAACTTGCTCATTTTAAACAATAACCTAAAAAACAAAAGAGACATTCAAAAACTTCATGATGGTGGATCTTTTAAAATTTTCGAAACATTTCCCAGTGGTGCAAATCAGAGCTGGAAAATATTCAAAAGACTAACGCTTAACGAAAAGAAGTATCTACCTGCGACGAAAAAGTTACACTTTTGAATAAAAATGCGAATTCAGTCAAATAAAGTTGAAACTTGGCGGGTTTCGCCGAGTTGTGAGAACAATTTACGTGATTCCAATTCCTAGTTTGCAGATTTCTATTACTTTATTACCAACTAGTTGCCTTGTTCCATAAGCAATTATTCTAGATATTCTTTTCCCCATTTGTCAGATGTTCAGCTATCTCTAGAATGTTCGGATAAGCGGAATAGTCTCAATATTCAGATACCGCATTTATATTACCAGCGCAGCGCCCCGATATATTATGTTCACGTAGAGCTGTGATTTACGGTCGTAAAAATTGAGCTGCTAAACAATTTTTATGCAAATTTTGTACCCGCGCTCGATAAGCAGTTTTTGACCGCCAGCCAGATAGTTAGGTTCGGTTTTATTTGCATTTTTTGATAGACCCTGTAACGAATTCTCGGTGGAATACCGCTCAGCTCTTCTCATTTTCCATGTTGAATATTCCAGCGTTACCGCGACATGTTAGTTTTCATAATCTTACCACAGATTTTAGAACTTGTATTTTAAAAATTGTCTATCGACTAATCGTAGCACAGTAGCACTGGTAGGGAAATAAGATTATGAGACATGTATAGATTATTTTGAACGTGTATTTTAAAAATTGTGTGCAGACTAATCATAGCGTTGTTAGGGCAATAAGATTACGAGACATGCATAATAAAGGCTAGTGTACTTTTTCTTTTTGGTGTATTAAATATTTAATAGGACCAACATAACAGAGTGAAGTTGTTAAACAGTTGCTGACCCTTTTTACTATTTCACTTTATTCACCATAACCTTATCTCGATTTCAGGCCAACGCCCCCATCACCGACTGTGGTCGCGCAGATCGACTCCTCAGTAGCGTGTCTCTGGCTGCTCACCCCCTTGTCGGCTGGCACAGCCGTGGTGGCAGTGCTGGTGGCTGTCTCCACCAACAACTGGCTCCACACGGAAGAGAACATGCTGAATCCCAGCTACAATGGCACGGGCCGGCACGGACTGGTTGCCAAGCACACAGTGTCGGGGCTGTGGAGGATATGCCATACTGATCGTAAGTTTCAAGACTTATCGGTTGCTTTAACAATAGTTAAAAAAAAAGAGAATTTGTAGTTGGACTCCTGTTAGATTAAACCAAGTTATCCCGGATTCGACTCTCAGGACACTAATAAAGTGATGTAACTTGAAATAGTTCATTTTAATTTGGATTTTTCGTACCCGGTGGGATTATTGGATTCGCTTTTGCATTTGAATTACTAAGGTTTTGTTTAGCTCATAAATTCCGATTGCTAAATTGCAATAGCCTTTGTGAGAGAGTAAAAATAAAAAGCGAATAATGGTGGATAAAAAGTAACTTTTGGTACCTACTTCACATTATAATGCATGCCAGAAAGTACAGTCAAATTGCAAATAGCCTTATTACCAAAGCAAATCCCAACTTCCAGTTCCAAAACTGAGCGCCGTAAACGTACTTTTAAAAACTGTTACAAAAATCCCCGATCGCGGCATAAAGCGGGCCGGCACAATAGAAACTTCCGCGCGACGGCCGCTACAATGCGTCGCCGCATCCGCCCCGCGGGAAATGCATTGTGCTCCGACTCCGCGGCCCACTTCCATCCCATTTGCGGACTCCGATGCGTCCGCTGCTGTCCATCCGCTTGTGACTACTCCATTTCCTTCATTAAAGCCGGTTTTATGCCTTTGCTTACTCTTTGTCGGCACGATTGACCACTAGAGGATTTGAAGTCAGACTTGGCAATTTGGCAATACTTCGCGGCCAGTTCCATTCCATTTGCGGACTTTGTTTCATCCGCCGCTATCTCTCCGCTATTGACTACTCCAGTTCCTTCATTAAAAGCCGGTTTTATGTCTTGTTCAGCTGCCTTTGCTTATTCTTTGTCGGCACGCTTGACCACTGCAGGATTTGATTTCTTGTCAGAGTCATTAGCAATTTGCCAATACTTCGCGGCCTGTTCCATTCCATTTGCGGACTCCGAGCAAGTCTGGACAGGACTTGCTCGGAGTGCAAGTGCCAAAATTTACCATCAGACGTGAAGTCAATGTAGAATGATAGTGGTAAAGAAAGGACCAAGAGCTTTTCTACGCCTAACTCCCAAAATATATTCCCAATCATGGTGTATGCCTATTTAGTGGTTATAAAATACTCTTTATAAAAAGTCACAAATTATTAAATTTTTAAGAAATATGATTATAACATTTTACTTTTCTTCTCTTTCCAGCTGGCAGTACGGTGTATCGGTGTTTAGATATTCCATATTTTCCATTATCACAATACTCACCAGATCCAAGTGATTCCACGAACGCTATACCTTGTAAGTATTTTTTTTCTTCATTTTCTTAGAAAATTACCTGGAAACTCTTCTTGAACTACGCTCGGCATCAAATAAATCGCACCTCCCGCGACAAGCACTTATCAAACGTATGCATCCCCACTTCCCACCAACGTTGGTACCATTTGAAAGCCTAGTTGTAAACTTCATTTCATTATAGGAAAGGTTTTTACCCCAAAAATGTGTCTTTACAAGGATCCAGAGTCACTTCTTCAAAAAATAGGTAGTTACGCTATAGCCATTTTTTATGACTATAAAACTGTTAAGTTAGGATTAATCGCTATTCATCTGTTAAAGAGGACACGTGAGATCTTTATTTAGTTTTATAACCATAAAAATTGGTCTAATTGATCCCAGAGGTGAGCCCAAAGTGAGATCTATTTTCTAGTCACATTTATGGTATATGTTCATTTATTTAGAAATTAAATGTATTTTTCTTTAAGGATATTTATTGGGCTTTCAAATAACACCAATATTGTTGGGGTACCATAATTGTGTCAGAAGAAAATCTTTAAAGTTCGCGTCGCGGAATTTGCGGTTTATTTGATGTTGAGTGTAGGTATTTTGCGTTTATAATAATGGTATTTCTGTTAAAAGCTGTTGAACTGTAAAATCACTATACTCTTCAAAAACATGAACCTTGAAAAATTTATCAGAAGTCTAGTGTTTTATATTCACACAACAGTTCCCAAAAGGTTCAGAAATCTTTGTATTTAATAAATCAGCAGATCCACATACTTAAAATCTAGCTAACCATAAGTATAAGCCTTGAAGTATAACAATGATACATTTTGCTGCTCTTGATAAAAACTGCATCTTCTATGAATTCCAGATGTGGTGACGAGGTCAGCCGCGCCTCTTCTTCTGGCAGTGTTCACTCAGGCAGTGGGCGCGCTGTGTTGCGTGCTGGGCCACTGCGTCAAGGGCCGGAGACTGTGCACCTTCATCGCTGGAGTACTCTTTATTATATCTGGTGGGTCTACTAATAATATTATGTATTATAATTGCACAAATTAATCTTCAACCACACCAATGTGTGCAGATCGTCATCGCTGGCGCGATCACGGTGCAATCATAGGCCAATGACAGGTCGCGCGGACTGTCATGGGTTGCGCTACCTGTCATTGGCCTATGATCGCGCCGGCGATGGCGATCTGCACGCCTTGGTATGGTTGAAGCTTTACGTACTCGTATATGTAGCCCCGTTAGTTTCTCGTGCTAAACTAAATGCTTGTATTAAGAATGGGTTCAAAGTTTAACAAGAACAAACGATACAGCCATTAAGGATACAAAAAAAGTCGCATGAAAGTATGTGTAAGGTCGTATATATATTTGTTACTCACTTGCACAAAAACTACTTGAACGAATTATTATGATGAAAATTTACAGTATAATATATTCCGATGAAACTAAAGATACTTACCTAAAATTAACATATTCTTTTTCCTTACTTCCAGGTCTCATAATGCTGACTGGAATTGTCATGTACATATCTGTATTTAAGTCTCAACTGGGCCACAAACTACGCTACATGACCGTCTACGATATGCCTCGGATGTCTTACAGTTACGGATATTCCTTTGGACTATACATTGGCGGCTTCATAGCGGCTGAGTTGGCAGGCACATCTGCTATCTTCCTCTTTCTTCAGTGGTACCAAAAAGACTGGATAACTGAGCTTTCTGAAAAAGCCAAAGCCGACTGTCGAGCTTGGGACCGTGAATACGCTTTCACCGAGTACAGAGAACAAGACTCCACCTTATTAGAAAGACGAATGATGAAGAGGGACACGTATCCACCCACCGGCTCATCGGCTGCTACGCCCCGCGAGAGAAGGCGGTTTGTCTTCGATGGCGACGATATGCCACACTGCTCAATACACAAAAACAGGAGAATTAATTTAAGTTCAGCATCTTTGAAAGACTTGTCGTCTTCGACGCTATACGGTTTTCCTGCGGCGCCGAGGCCAACCGCCTGCGACAACTATTTTGAGGAGTTCAAAGAAGTACCTCAAAGCGCGAATACGCTAAGCGGATTACGAAGCGCTTCAATTTTCCAGTCACAGGCATCAGTGGCCAGCGGACGATTCCTGGATACGTCAGCTGTGGAACCACCACCGTCTAGAGAAGAAGAGTTGGTGACATTTGGAGCAGGTGTTAGGGCACCTCCAAAGAATGATGAGCAGCAGAATCCTCCACGTCACGACCGTGCCGTGGGCACCGATCCCTACCGCCGTACTACGCCCGTCTGATCCACGACCAAGGGTCTACCCAAACGTTTATAAAGCATATCGACAAGTGATAAAAGTGATCATGCTGTTTCACGTACTATTCACACCTAGACATGTAACGACGAATAAATAATTATTGTACGTAGGTAGGTAACGGTTAAGAAGTGTCTTTCGAATTTACGTACAGGACATTACGTGAATTTGTGTTATGAATTTTTTAATTGTTACATTCCCTTAAATAAACACTGCCATTTGTCTAAATTGTTTATTTTTATTTATTAACACAATACCAATGCATTGGTTAACTAAATTAGGCTGAGTTGCACCACCTTACTTTAACCGTGACTATAATGATAACCGGTGCATTTTGTATGGAGTTTAACAGATTTTTGACGTTTGTCAAAGTTAAAGTAAGATGGTGCAATCTAGCTGTTTTAACTACGATAAATAAAATCTGATGAAACCTCGTTATTGCTATATCATAGAAAAACCTCTGCACTACATAATTAAAAAAACATAATTCTATTCTAGTTCCTAATTTGAAATTGATAACCAATTTTGACCTGACATTTCGATTCTGTTGAAAATAATTTTCGTTCTGATAAGTTCGCGGGTAATGTGTCCCTTTTAGTAATAGTATAATTATAAGAATTTATAAGAATACTACAACTACAACATGGGAAAGTAAGTATTTGTGTAATATTTATGATGATTTTAAAAATAAAATTGAAATACTGTATTAATGTTTTTCGTATAAAACAATGTTTTAAAACTGACAACTCGCCACGTCGTTTTAATTTTGTTCATTGTTGTTTTTAATTTTTATTCAAAATTATTTCATCTGTACTTTCAGGTGGTGGTCAAAACTGTAAGTATTGCCTGTATTTATATCATGTACCTTCGGGATACTAAATATTTCTACTTTTTTACGTAAATGCTACGCGGTAATAAATAATCTTACATCCTCCAGTTTCTTGACGATGTCACACTTGTTCTGTACAACTTTAGTTATTAGGATCAGAGTAATTTTCACGTTCTCTACGAAACATTTGCACCGTATTTACCACCATAGCACTTGCTATACCTATTTTTAACTTATTAAAATTGTACTGTGTACCTAGTCTTTCTTGAATTGAATCTAGCGCTCAATTTCTGCTGTGAGAATGATTTAGGTGATATAATAATGTCCAACATTGTCTGAATCATAATTTCTAAGACTGTGTAAATCGCAAAGTAGTTAAGTTACATAGAGCAAGAATGCCGTTAATATTTCATTAAGTTCTACTGTCCACAAACAAAATTATGTTTTTATGTAAGTTCTAAACGCATACACCAAGCGTACAATGACCGATACGCGTAGAGTTAACTGAGCACCTGGCAGCTGTGACGTCACATCAACACTCTGAGGGCTGAGTGTGAGTTTATATCAAACGCGCTCACGCGCGAAGGAATGCAACTCAGCGATTTGTCACTAAGACTTGACGCATTCCAGCGAGGTGCACAGTTGGCTCGATCGAACTTTAGTACGCTCCGCGCTATCGTGGACAGTGGCGCTTAATTAAGTTGATGATGATGAGTGCACACTGAGTCTTATTTTAATTAAATGATGCAATACACTACAGCTTGGGTCGCGACCAACGTGAGGCGATTAAAGGACCAGTTCCCAGGCTCCGTAATATCGTCGTGAACAACTTTAGAGGAATACTAGGTGTAATAGTGCCAATTGCAGTGTTGTCATGGCAACCAAAGAAGGATGTGGTAAGTTTTTGTCTTTGATTTTATTAGATGTTAGCATCACATAAAAATACATGCTTATAATGGTCCTTTTGATCCCACGTCTATTAATGTAGAAAAGAGTTAATACTTTAGTGCTACAGATCAATACACATACAGAGCAATATTGATGACTAACCTTAATTTTTAAAATTTACTCATGAAAAAAACATAGTCACCCTTATTTTTGTGCCTAGTATAAGGGTTCTTTGATTTTTCCAGCACAATATCACGGTGCAATGCATGTGGATGTGGATGTTCTGGTTCTTCTTGATACAGCCGATAGCCGTGCCGTGCACCGCTATGATCCCCATCTTCATACTGCCCATGTGCGGAGTGATGTCTACCATGGATACGGCCAAATGCTATTTCAATGTGAGTAACGAAGCACTTATACTTCGGACAAGTCTCAAGGCGGGATGACAACTGCATAGAACGACTGGTCGTCTAAGGAAAAGTCGAAGGAACCCGATCGCGTGGCAGGTCACCAATGCGCTGGACCGACCAAGTGAAATCGGCAGTGGGAGACGGCGTATGTGACTGCACTAGACAGTGTGCCAATAGACAGAGATGGCGGGAGATCGTGCGGAGAGTTGTATCCACCTCTACAACCGATGTGAACAACGCCTCAACGTGACCACGACCGCTCTGTCAAGAGCGTAACGAATAAGAAGAAGAACGTAGCACATCTCTGTAGCGAAACTAGAGGCATCAACTCTGTCGAGTTTACTGCGCGCCTCGTTGGAATGCAACTCTCCCTCGCACTCACCCGCACATCTCGCGTTCACCACGTTCGTACCAGTGTCGATGTGACGTCATGGCCGCCCGGTGCGCAGTTAACTCGACCGGGTTGTAAGCGCTCTTGTTCTCAACTTTAAATTACCTGTAAATTAAGATTTTTGGTTGCATGGTAATTGAAAAAAGTAGTTGACAAAAATGTGACGTTGCAGGCTAGTATCGCCATACAAAATCTATGGGATGGTCTCGTTTTGACAGTTTTAAAAGTATGTCAACTGAATTGGTGGAATAACCTATTTAATCCAATTTGTATTTCAGGAAGGTGTAGCTTTATTTATGCTGGCCTCAATGCTTGTGTTGCTATGGAACAATTCGGGTTTTGATCGCCGCATAGCTCTGTGTTTCTTGACTTCCGGAGACGCTTGTCAGTTTTCTGGTAAAAGGTACGAGCTAATGATAAATTTCTTAACTATAAAATGGTAGTAAGTATAAAGTATTCACAAACGATGCTTGCATAAGTGAAGCAGCAACGTTATGCGAATTCGGAGTTCGGACGCACAGCGTTGAATAGACCTCTTTGATTGGTTCATGTGTGTCACTCCGCCTTTCAAGTATCGTCTATGCTATGATAGGTTTTTGGGATCCTGTGCGTCCACGCGCACTGCGAGACCTCATAGTAATGTTTGTGAATACGGGTGTCCGTTTAAATGATAAACTCCAATCTCTTTGCTACAGACTGGTGTTCAAGTGTAGTATGGCGGCATATATCCTTTCGATGTTCTCCAATCGCCTGATCGTTTCTTCTACGTTGACTCAATATATCACACCAATATTTCTGAACTTGCAGGTATTTTTTTTTCTATTTATTACTCTTACCCGTTTAATGCAACCTTATAGCTCTTAAGTGCGTCTTCAAATTAGACGCTTAAGGTAACACTGCAGTGACGCCACTGTGCCTCGCTTTCCGCGCCACTACTAGTTTCCATACAATATCTAGAAGCGCAACAGCCGTATGTTATTATCACACTGTCACTATGGTAGTGGCGCTGCAACTGCGCATCTAAAATTGTATGAAAACTATGGGTGGTGCAGCAAGCGCGCCACAATGCTGCTACTGCAGCGCTTCCTCACGCGTCTAATTTGAAGGCGCCCTAATTAGACGTCAAGAGACGAACGTTTGTCTTCCGTTTGCAGGACCGCACACTAAAAATTGTATTACAACTGCGTTGGAATAAAAATGACAATCAATTACCAACAGCGTGCGGCCTCGCAAACGCACGACTGACGTTCTGCTCAAAACACCTATTTTGATGATGATGATGATTGAAATATCTTTAAAAAAAGTTATTGTTTTTGTTAAATACAAAAAGGTTACTTTTTATCGCTTTTCAGTCGTCATACGGAAAATCTGGTGCTGAACCAAACTTTGACGAGATGCGGTGTATTATAAACAACGCCATTCAAACTTCGTCATCGATTGGTGGGTACAAACTATTTAATACGTTATTTCCTTTTAATTAAAAGCCATTATATTTATACCGTAGACAATTGTAAATTATGTTGAACTTTGGTTATTTGGAATAAAGACAAATTCAGTTTTTAAAGTGATTTTCAACTTTGCTTTTTTGTTTTAGGAAGTATTGCAATCTTACATTCAGCGTACGCAACACTTGTATTCAAAGCTGTGTGGTGCGAGTAAGTAGTTTCAAACTTAATAACATCATAAAAAATTATATTAATTTCAAGACTATGAAAGACGAAGGTATTTTTTAAAAAAAACCCAAAAACTAGAGGTGTTTTTGCCTAAATAGGCTTTAGAAAATATTAGATTCGTATTTTTTATGTTCTTTCATAATTAAATAATAACAGTGCTACAGCAATTTGAAACGGCGTGTTCCGTAACTCACGCCTATGTAGATTTTTTCTATATACTGTAATTAGTCGATTATGAAAAAAATGAAAAAATACGTGTCTAATATTTTAATACCCAGTCATCATCCCAATTAAAGAATAATAATATCCCCAATTTCTTTTCTAGTGCTTCACCTGAAGCTGGAAAGGAGTACCCGGACGTTTTCAACTATTTGCAGTACTCTGCCTACGCATTCCCTGTTTCTGTTGTAATGTTTATGTTCAACGTCTGCTATCACATGTTACTCGTCAACATGTAAGTTCAACATCAACGAAAGGCGCAGCGTGTGACATCCACCCACAAGGTGGACAGACGACCTCTAAAGGTAGCAGAAGGCGCTGGGTGTAGGCCCCTGCCAATCGATTAGGCTAGAAATCAATGGGGGAAGCCTATGTTCAGCAGTGGACATTCTGTGGCTTAAATGATGATGATAAAAACAAAGTTTTGAATGTTGGCCCTCGGCCTTTTGATCTCATGAAGGGTGTGGTTCATCAGCAAAAGAACAAATTGTAATTCTAAATTCACTTCGGTGTTTTTTGCAGTACTTACTTTGCTCAGTAAAGAGATTTTGAATTAACTGTCACAAATTTTACTTTGTCTAGGCCATACGCCCTTTGCTTGCACATAAAATAAAGGAATCAAAATAATGATTGTAATAATATTCTTTCCCTTTTTAGTTTTGTCCGAAAACCCATGTCTGCTGGAACTATGAATGAAGTACGCACAAATATAATGAAGCTGAAGGATAGTGTTCCAAAAAGGGTGACTTTACATGAAAAGGTAAGTGTTTTTATAGACGAGCGGCTCATAGCCGACGGCAGTGGCAACGGCAGCCGTCGCCACGTCAACGACAGCAAAAAAAAATAATCAAAAAAGTTGTAGCTGTCTCTTTGTACAGGGTGCGACAAGCTACAACTGCAGCTAACGCCTCCTGTCGGCGGCAGTTGTCGGCGTGACGACGGCTGCCGTCGACGAGTCGACAGCTGCCGTAAAAAAATGGCGACAGCTGCCGTTGCCACTGCCATCGGCTATGAGCCGCTCGTGTATAAGAAGCCTAAGTCGTACAGACGACAGCACATCAGACCATACTTGTTGTTGCAATATCGCCCCTATTACAATGTAAAATAAAATAGTGTTTAGCTTGACATGCTATCGTCCATCAAATGGGTATTTGCCACCACTCCCCAATAATTCTAAAGCACAACTTTTTAAAAAGGCACTTCATTCTGGTCTTTAAAACTTAATTAATTTTAAATTACCTGTAATTACTTAACATTTTTGATTGCATTCTAATTGAAAAAGGTAGTTTAATCGAGTTGAACAAATTGTGACGTCCGTGGCTAGTAAGTATTGCCATACAAAATCTATGGGAGAGTCTCGTTTTGACAGTTTTAAAATGAGGGTTTTCGATAATTTTTTATAATGAGGGTTTTCGCGAATGAAAGATCCGCTAGATGGCGGGACGTGGATGTGGGGTCTGACTGCTGCATGATTGGTGGATTTTGACATATTATCTGTCAATGTCATGTCAAAATTAACCAATCGTGCAGCATTTGGATTTTGGACCTCGCGTCTACGTATTGCCATTTGGCGGATTTTTCATTCGCGAAAACCCTCCTTGATTGGTGGTGGCAAATACCCTATTGCATGGCTTTGCACACACTTGGCCATTTATTTCTATCAAAATATTGCTTGCAGCTGACCGTGTTCTTCTCTCTATTCTCATTGTTAATCCTTTTCGTGCGATGGAATAAATACCAAGATCCAGGATGGGCTCAATACAATCTGCAAGCTGGTGCTGAAAAAGTACCTTTGTAAGTTTTTTTATTTAAAATTCTGGAAATTTGATGATTTAGTTCTACCTAATTTTGATAGTCCATTATGTAGCCTTATTGGGAAACGTATTTTCCGTATAATCTGTATACTTTCCGATTTGTGTAGTTTTCCACCAAGACGGATATTTCGTAAAATATGTTCATTTCGTTATTTGCACATCTCTCCGATCGGATTCGTTTTTGTTCATTGTTTTCTTCTTAATTTCAGTGTCAAAGATGCATGTGTAGCTGCTATATTTGTTGTGGCCTTGCACATTTTGCCGAAAAGCTTTAATTTTTGGCAGTTCGTTAGTGTGGATAGTAAGTAAATTGAAATCTAAGTAAAAGCATACTCATCTGATATTATAAATAATTATGACTGAGATATTGTCTCAAGTACCACAGTAATATTTGTGTAACTTATTACGATCAATTTTGTATTTTTTAGAAAAAAGCGAATTGAAAGATCTGAAACCTGAATCTGCGATTCTTTGGTGGAGATTTGTTGACAAGAACATTAACTATGGATACTTTTTCATATGCGGTAAGTTCTAATAAAACTCGGATACATAGTACATAATTTTGAAGGATTTGCTACACTGGATGCGTTCTGTGGTTTTGGTCAATATTTACAACTCGATGGAGTTAACTGCGCACCTCGCTGGAATACGTCATCCACTAAGGCCCAGAACAGACGGTGAAACTGAAACCAACTGCAACGAAACTGCAACTAGTCGCGTCATGTGTGGTCTCTCAACGGACGCTATGGCAGAAACTTAGATGCAACTCAAAAGTAACTAGCAGTTGCAGTTTCGTTGCAGTTGCGTTTCACCGTCTGTTCTGGGCCTTACCCACACACTTCCCCGCGTTTGCCTTGTCCGTATCAGATCGTATCACGGCTGCCAGGTGCGCAGTTAACGTTGATTGTTTTTAATAAAATTTTAAACATGACTATTTCATTATTGGGTGTTCCGTAAATGAAACTTAAAGAATAGGTTTAGTTCTTATTTTAGTCTAGTTAAGTTATTTAAGTAGGTACCATTCTTTCAGGAGCGGCTATAGCCATAAATAAGTCGGCCAGGGACAGCGGCCTTGGTAAAATTTTGGCAGAAAACTTTGGCAAAGATTTTACGTCACCAAGCTGGTGTGTGGGACTGTTTTTAGTTTGCCTTATTACTTGTATATTGGCAAACTTTATGACTGGATGCGCTGCTCTTGTGTGCATTTTACCATTTGTAATTAATATGGTATGTACATAATTTAAACCTGCTGTAGTTAATCATAATTATTATAATGTTAGTCATAATTCAATGGTCTAAAAAAACCCCAGAATCTAAATGGGTGTCAGTAATTTTAGTATAATTCTTTCAGAGCGTGAGTCCAGCACCAGTCCCATGGCAGGGCAAACTGTATTTAGCGGCATTGGGTGTAGGAGTGGGCTCATCACTAGGGTTTATGTTGCCTTTTCTGTATACACCTGCGTATTTTTGTCACTATACAGGAAAAGTACCAGTTTTAAAAATGGTGAGTTATTTGTATCTATTGTTCGTTCATGTTGTATAATACTTAGTCTGCATGCACGAAACTGGCGACGGCCAAGCGATGGCGGAGCGATCCGACGGTGGAGCGGCGACGATGAGATGTAGTATAAATTGCGATCGCCCCGCTCCGCCGCCGTCCATTTCGTGCGCGTCATCATTTAGACTAGGCGCAGACCATCAATTTTTAGTTGGCCGATAGTTGGGCCCGATTTTAATTTGTATGAAGAATCGGCCAAATCGAATCTGCGTAATGTGCGCACTTCCATACATACCTATACTGATCAACAGCCCGACTAAACTATCGGCCGACGAAAAATCGATGGTCTGCGCCTAGGCTTACACTATTTTGTTGTATGCATTTTTCTTACCACAAAATTGGTGTATAATTTGATCTAAGTGTTAATTTTTAGATGATTTACCCTAAATAACCTGAAAATTAAATAATGATTCCTTATCACTGGCGGCGTTTACCCGTGGTCCCCCCAACATGTCCCCCTGGTGGGTCCACGGGTAATTTTTTTTACCCGTTGTCCCACCGTTCTGAACAGTTTTTGCCAGTGGGTCTACGGGTAATTTATTTTAACCATAGTCCCACCGCACAGTGGTAAACGTTGCATGTCACCTCATATTCTTGGAAAAAAATCGATAAAATAAAATAGAAAGTCTATTCTTTTTTACATCAATTTTAATTAAAAAATAATTGGAAATAAAGTATTTTGTTTTGACAAACAAAATACTTTGTGAATGTAATAGGATAAAAATGCATGTTGTTTTGTGATTAGTAGATTTAATTTAAAAAAATATATTTGTGTCAAGATTTAGTAACAAATCATAAAGAAGAACGGTCATCTGTGACCCAGGCCCGATAGAAACGAGACATACCTCAGATTTTTTGTCATGTCTTAATTAGTTAAATTATATATTTTTTTATATTCGAAATCTATGTATAACACCAACATATTTCCCTATGTTTTTGTTCAGGCGTTATACAAAAACTAATACAAAATGCCTATTTATCACCAAAATTGGCAATGATATTTGTAAATGTATGTACCTAAATGTCTATTACAGCTGCTATGGAATGTATCTAGGTGACCTGGAGATACAGCCGGATTATACAGGGTAGAAACGAGAGATTACAAAATCCAAAAATTCTTTTTGAGCACTTTAGTACTAGATGATGTCCAGGGTCCTGATGATGGAGTCAGGAGGTGGCTTTAGGAATTCCTAAACGAAACGGTGGAAACTTATCGAGTTTGTGTTCTTATCGAGTTTGGGTTCGTTGGATTTGTCTTTTCAAGCACTTTGGTGCTAAATTGTATTGTAATTGTACCAAGGCTCTGAGATTGAGATACAACTAAAGAGTGTAAAATAAAATTATAATAAAAAAAAAAACTTTTACAATCCAAGCTTTTATTCTGAAATGCAGTTGTACTAAAACGAAAAAAAAAATTGTACTTATGTTGTTCAAATAATTTCAAAAGCTTGTAGTAAACATAAAAGAGGAATAAATTCCATTCGCGATACAAGCTTTCGAAATTATTTGAACCTTGCATACAATTATTTTTTTCGTTTTATTATCACGTGTTAACGCATTAACGATTAACGTTAACTTGCGTTAAATCTTCTGAAATTTAACGTTTTAACGTTTAACGAAATTAATTTTTTTTTTAGTAACGGATTAACGATTAACGAAGTTAAATATTTGATTAACGGTGCCCAGCTATGCATTTAGGTATATACATTTACCAATTTTGGTGATAAATAGGCATTTTGTATTAGTTTTTGTATAACGCCTGAACAAAAACAAAGGATAATATTTTGGTGTTATAGATAGACTTCGAATATAAAAATATATAATTTAACTCATTGACACGACAAAAAAAATTGAGGTATGTCTCGTTTCTGTCGGGTCTGGGTTTTTTTGTATGGGGCGTGACCGTTCTTCTTTACGACCATAAAATGTATGCGTCTCGACTGAGGCGTACAAAATGATTGATTATTATACAGGGTGTTAGGTAAATGGGTTTAGAGGCCGATACTAGCCCATGTCAACATGTGCATATAAATGGTATGGTGAAGTCAAAAAATTCAATATCATCTATTTCATAATTTTAATTTTCATACAAATCTGATTTTATAAATTTTATTTTGTATGAAAATTAAAAAAAAATAAATTATCACATCACTGACTTCACCATACCATTTATATGCATAACAAAATGTTAATATGGGCTAGTGTTGGCTTATAAACCCATTTACCTAACACCCTGTATAAATAGGTAGGTACTTGTAATTTATTTTTATAAAAAAAAGAGCGCTTACTTACTGTTTAAAAAACAACACATCGTCCGTTTATTACTGTGGCACATTCGCGACACCCCCGACTTTTGCATGTCGAGCGCATACCGAGATTTGAATTTCGAAGGAAAGCTCGCGTCTCGTCCATTTATACCTATGAAGTTACAATACTGTATGATAGTACTACCGTGTCCAAATGCTGCATGATTGGTTATTTTTGACATGACATTGACGGATAGATATGTCAATCACGCAGCATTTTTTGGACCTCCCGTTTACGTATTGCCATCTGGCGGATTTTTCAATCGCGAAAACCCTCATTGAAAAGTCAGTCCTTAGTAGGTGAACATTGAAGTCCCCGCCCGTAGCACAAGCCGGGAGAGAGTTTCTTACTTTTTATGAGTTTTTCACTTAAGGCTTGGTATTTCTGCTAAAGTAGGTATTTCGCGCTGTCAAAATCTGCGCGCGCAATACTTCGCCGAAGACAGCGCGCCAAAGAGCTCTCGCGGCTACACAGTATAGAAATACCAGTTGGTTAGGTTAGGTTGACTTCCTTCCGTTCAAGCGTCACACTCACAGCACTTTCTAATACAAATCATATCCAAGTGATACAAATTAAAACAACTTTCAGAATTTTTGGGAATATATTTTAGAATCGAATAAATATAAAATATAACTGCCAAAGTAAACACGGTTCAAAGAGGCGTGGCGTCACCCGACCTTCCGGAATTTTCAAGATTACGTCACCCGACCTATCGTTAGGTCCTCGGGAGCTTGAGCGATTGGAAAAACATTTTATGATCAGTTACTCTTAGTAGCGATTATTTAGAGCTTGGATAATAAATTATAGTTGTTGCAATTCACGAAACTTTGCATGTGGTTAATTACATTAATCAGTACACGCATCAATTTTGTTCAGTCTTTTTGTTTATTAATAAATAAAAATATCATACTAAAATTGCATACATATTTTTTTGTATTGGTCTGGGTGTTTTCTTTCCATAATTTATGTATAACGTATATACGGGGCTCTGTATTGAAAATCACTATGAGCATCACACGCGGTTACCTGCCGCAGGCACCCGCTCTGAGCACTCATGGGAATTTATGCAGAGGTCGCTAGAGTTTGACTTTGAGCTTTGTTTATAGTCATTACGAAGCAGATTTTGATGGGAAACTGCACTGTCTTGAATTCGAAAGGGTAATTTGACGGTGTTAGGGGAATTCTAGGAATAAATGCAGAGCCTCCTCATTGAAATTGAGACATTTCAATTTGAGATTTCACTTGACATTGATTGCAATCTGACATGGATTTTTCAAACACTTGTAAAAATAAAAAGTAATTAAATCAAAAGCAGTAAGACTCCCAAAATAACTTTCTACCCCTTTTACACGTTTGTCGTAAATTATAATATTAAGGAATTGTTAAGCAAAATTTCAAGCAGATTGAACCAAATAATCACTGTCCCATACAAACTTTGCCCCCTTATTTCACCCCCTTCATTTCTTGACCCCATTTCGGAAAATCGGATGCCTACGTCATACAAAGAACACACCTTCCAACTTTCAGGTCTCTAGGATATCCGTCAGTCATTTTGGACTAAGCATTTTTATTAGTTGTCCAATACTCTATCGTTCCAGGTATGTCATTGACAGGAGGGCGCTACTATCTTAATGGGTTATTTATTAGTCCCAACTTTATACCACTTGACATTTCAGAATCGTTTGACTTTAGATACCTAAGCGATTTGATATTCAGAGTCCCTTAATGAAATCAAGTTCTAAAATAACTTGAGGTGTTGTACCCGATCAAGCTTTTCATTGCAGGACAGTTAAATAGTTTTATTATTAGTTTCTTCTTTAAGTCTTGATTTGTCAGAGTAGGTAAAGGCTCCATGAGAGCAAAATTTAGCTTTATAATAGTTTTTATTTTTTTTCTTGAAATATTTGACGCCTTGTAATCTCTCGTTAATATAGGTCCACACAAATAAAGAATGTTTGACTTCGACTTTAATAATTATGCTCTTACATAATTAGAATAATATAAGAATAAGAATTTTTCGGTTTTTATATAAGGTGTTATTTTTTTAACTGATCATATTTTACCAACACATCCTATTACCCCCTATTGGGTTAGTAGTAGTTTCGCACGATTTTCCTTCGCACGAATATGCGAAACGTCCCCTTTCAATAATAATTTTTTTTAGTAGGCGTTTCGCCCGGATGTATTAGAAGTATTAAAATCGCGTGCGAATCGACTCTTTTTTGAACTAGTAGTATGCGATTACTAGTTCTCAAAGGGGTCGATTCGCACCCGTTCGATTGTGAAAACCAAACTAATATATTTACTGTAAGTAAATGCTAAATAGTAAATATTAGTTTGGATTGTGAATATCCTATCCTACTATAATATTATAAAGGCGAAAGTTCGGATGTCTGGATGTCATGATGTCTGGATGTTTGTTACTCTTTCACGCAAAAATTACTGTACGGATTTTGTTGAAACTTTATAGTATTATTGTTTATAACCCAGATTAACATATAGGCTAACTTATGACGATATGTGACAAATAAATTTCAATAAATAAATAAGACGTGTCTAAAAAGCGAACTCTACCTATCGTCATTGGTTAAAATCTACAGCGCTGGACAAACTACTGTATGACGTTCGTAAATATTCATTCGGGGGAAGCCGTGAAACGCCATCTATCAACATGATATCTAACGGGGGTAAAACGAGGTCCACGCGAACGAAGTCGCGGGCGGCCGCTATTTTATAATAGGTAGCGCGGGCGGCCGCTATTTTATAATAGGTAGCTTTCCCTCCGCAACCTTATTGGTATTCCATGTATGTGTCTTTTAACTGATTTCTGTTAAACATTTCATGTAAAATTTGTCCAGTTATAACTCCATTTACATCTGCATCTGTAAACAAGGGTTCATGTTCTCCAGCCCAGATGCCGAGTAAACAGAATCGTCTTTCAGTGACGTGCAGCTGCCCCTATATTTGACCCTCTGACCTAATTTTTTATTATTTATTTGTATCTGTGTGCTCTTCTAATAAGTGTAAGACGATTGTATGTAGGTACTATTAATATGTAATTTTAACTCATTGGTTTTGTCTCATATTTAAGGAATTTACTATGTATCATGAGTTGAGTCTTCGTTTAAAAGGATGCGAACGATTTAAATTTCAATAGGTAGACAAAATTGATAATTCTTAATTATCAAATAATTTAGCTTTCTCCAGTAACACTGATATTATTATACTGTGACTCATCAAAGTCATCATTGTCAAAAATATTGACAAATCGCGAACTGTCACGTCCAAAAAACTGACACGCGTCCGTCCTCCGTAAGCGCCACCGCGCGACTGATTGAGATTGTCCAAGCCGTCATGGACGATTTTTTCCACATTTTTTAACATAGTAACTAAATAAGACGCAATATAAAAATTCCATCCGTTAAAAGCCCTCAAGTTATTTCTGAACTTTAGTTTAGTAAAAGATTTAGAATCTCAAATCGCTTATTTTAAAAATAAAACCATAATTAGAAAACGAATAGAGGTAACTTTGGGAATTTATTCTATCGAGTCAACTTCATCAAATCGTGTTTCCATCCGTTAATAGCCCTAGAAAATATCCTCAACTATGCCCAATAAAAATCTTAGCCTTTAATTTTACTGTTTAGTACCTCAAAAATGAAAAATGAAAACCTCATTTTCGCCATTTTCTCTGCTACCCGGCCTTAATATCTCCTATTGGCCTATCCTGTCACTGCGATCTCCTATTGGCCTATCCTGTCACTGCGAGAAAGTATGACATGGGAGTCCAGTACTTAGATTACCGGCAATATAATGCCGGTAACTGCACAGATGTTCAGAAGTTTTTTTTTGTTCGCAGATAAAATATTCATTTTTAAGTGTCTGGGGGTGTTGTGCAATATTGTGGTTTTCTCTGTGTTATTGGGCTCCATACCTGTGGGATCCAAATGACAATGGCATATTGCCAGTCGCCGCACCAGCCTCCGGAAGCACCACGACGACCACCGAAGCTGTTGCTCCCTAACTCAAATTTAAGTTATTTTCATCTAATAAAAAAAAATACATTTCTACTGATTTTATTTCTTTTTTCTCAGAATGTTATGTTGACAGAACAAACGGGATTTTTCTTTCTGACGATACCCCTGTGGTATCGTGGGTTTTTAATGTTTAACACTTCAGACACACGATACCCCCCAAGGGTACCTCCGATCCTTTAGTAGTTTTGGGGATTTCTCAAAATGGGGAGTTAGCTAAATGGCGATATAAAGTACAATAGTGTATTTATGCATAATTTAATCAAGTTAATGAAATGGGGATCACTCATAGACCCAATACACTGAACTGTCCCACCCGTGACATTGACAGGGGGCGCCACCGTCAATACCGGATCGCTGGTTCCGATTTTTTCCTTGTTGGAAACTTTGTTGAACGATGGTGACGCCCCCCATGTGCATGTGGATTGAGTGATCCTTGCTTCAATCTTAACAAAAATCGAGGAAGTTTTACTTAAAATATGTTAAAACATTGCGATGAAGTTAAAAAAATTGTTAAACCTAAGATAAAAATGTTATGGCCAATAAATAGGAGCACTCATACCGCACGCTTTAAGAAAACGTCAACATGTTTATTTCAGAAAATAAAGCCTTTCCACTTCTTTTTATAGTATAGAAAAATTGTTAAGAATATGTTAAAACTATTAACAAATTCAGAAATTCCTTGCACGTCCCGTTCCAAAGTTATGACGATTATTTAGGATCACTCACACCGCACACGGGCCGTACGAGTGCTCTTCAAAATAATGACTTTTTATTAATAAATACGTTTTATTTCCGTTGGGAAATGTGTGCAAACTGACGAGCGAATTTGTTAAAGAATAAGTGTGACAAAAATTAAAAGCTGAAGGAAGAAATTAACCTTTATTCTTTCCTCCAATATGCCGTGTGAGTGATCCTTACTTTTACCTCTGTCTGCTCATATGTAGTTCGTAGGCAGACTGAGATAGTATCTAAAATTATATGATCAAACGAACTTACCAAGTGAAGTTCGATCTGAATTATCCTGTTTTCGCCGAAGAGATTTATTTTACCGTGTAGTACCCCTGTACGACAAGCCAATCCGTACACAATATTCAGCGTAGTAGTAGTAAAAAACAAAAGAGCGGGCAACCCCACCCCTACCACGCTGTGGGCTCGGTGTCCGAGCGGTCTCATTATATTTAGAGAAGAGATGACATTGACGTTTACCTCCAGGGAAGAAGATATAGAAATCTTCGGGTTGGGAGGGACCTTAAATCTCTTCGGCGAAAACAGGATAATTCAGATCGAACTTCACTTGGTAAGTTCGTTTGATCATATAATTATCCTGTTTTCGCCTCCGAGATTTATTTTACCGTGTAGATGTTTAGAGCATGGATCAATGTCCATGTTAAATGGTTAAGAGAGTAAATGTCAATGTACTAAATACATAATAAAGCAATATTTTTGTATTATAATCGTATTGCATCACTTATTCATAACAATAACAAGTATCACGGTCTCAACAAGATTTTGTTCATTATAGAGTATTATTATATACATTTATTTGTACTTCTATTAACTGTTAAGTACGACTACTGATTGTAAAAAGTTGCCAAGACAGTTGACAGAGCATCCTGTCTATCCAGCACACTGGCTAATTGTGTCAACGTTGACAGCGGCGCAAACCGCAGGCAATACTGCCGCGTGTCGCGTGCTGTGTGGGCCGAACACCCTCGTGTCGACACTCCTTTCCTATTATGTATTTATCCAGTTTCATCTCTGAACTGAGCTTGACGACGATAGTGGTTAACACCGAATCGATCACAGTGACTGCAAGGCTAACAGCTGATTGTTGTAAAATATAAGCTCACTTGCATTTTAATTAAATAAATAAATAATGTGGTTAATTAAAACTTATTAATTTATTTGGATACAGTTTGACCAGTATTCCAAAACAGTATTAATTTGGATTCCAAGTAACACTGTTGCGAGAAAAAAGTTTGGTTTCTATTTAATAGCACCTTTTAATAGCAATCTTTTGATTCTTGAAACCTGACCTATAAATAATTATATATTTCAATAAATTATATGATTTCACTAACGATATTGCTAAGCGGTGGTTATTTAATGTTATTATAGGATGCACCCGACTTTAGAATATGCTAAGAAAATAGAGTAAGGTAGGTACAATGATGTAATTGAGCATTGTAAAAATATTTATTTGTCAGTCATTTGGTGTAGTGGTTTCGAAACTGACTACTATGCCGAGAGGTCCCGGGTTCGATCCCCGGCCGGGCAGAAATTGAATTGATACATTTTAATTTCTGTGATGGGTCTAGGTGTTACTATGTAAGTATAATATGTACTTATGTATATAAAACGGTATTTAAGTATGTTTATATCCGTTGTCTAAGACCCATAGCTTTGCTCAGTTTGGGACTAGGAGCGTAGTGTAAAATGTCGAAGGAAGGATATTTATTTATTATTTGCGGAGTGTATAGCGGAGTCTGGTACGTTTTGTTTGATCCACGACTGCCAAATACAAAACTCACTGCCAAGGAAAGGTAAGCTTAAATGGGCAATAATTATGGTACTACTGATGTACCTGTTGCCCCAGCATTCTATTTTTTTATTTTTTATTTATTTATTTTTTAGTGAAAAAACGTATTAACGTCTAAAAAAAAATGTTCGCCATTCTAATTCATGTTAATCGTGTAGAAATCTCTACGCCAGACGATAAAATATGAATTATGACTAAATGTCAAACAAAGTTCAAGAAACAAAAAATAGGTTTATGTCATGTACTGAAACCAAAGCGTCTAACATTTTCTGAGACAATATTAAGCCAAGCTCCTACTCCGTGTCTTTATTCAGACACCTTGATTCAGTCAGCTTCAGTATTATGACTGTGATGATTGAATTTTTATAATCATGTTAAGAAAAAATAACAAAATACTAATTCTCAATTTATACTTCATAGAAAGGGAAGAAAGACTCATTCATTATTATGAGTTTGTGGCAGCGTTATCGATTCGTAAAATAATATCGCATTATTTTTTGGTATTATTAAAAAATGTCCTTAATCTAAACTAAAGGTTACAAGTAGTGGTAGTACTGGTAGGTACCTACATAATACATAGTTTATTTTATGTGGTTGATTCGTTCTTTGACTGACCAAAGTCCACTAGTCCGGTTGTTATTACAAGCGGCCCGATTTCTTTTTTGATGCGTCAATAATTTTCTATTACATTGATTACAATGTAATTATTATTGTGTTATATTTATCGAGTATACTCGTAGTTATTATCGCTTTAACGCATAATAAGATACTTTGCTTGTCTAAAAGATTTAGCAAGATAAAAAATGATTCAATGTATTTCATGATGTCGCATCTCTTCTTATGAGAATTCTAACGTTATACATAAATAATTTATACAAACCAATTGTAAAACAGTACATGAAGTTAAAACTGACCTTTTTTTTTTTTTTAGTAAATAAATAATAATAATTATGATGAAGCCTTACTTTGTAAGACTATCAATAGTATTATTAGCATTAATCATACATTGATTAGTAGGTACAAACCTACATAACAATGTTTTTCCAATACAAGAAAAAAAAATGACGTCATCTTATGTACCGATACCGATACAGTTTAAGGAAGCTCTTAGATTTTATCTATTATTTATAGATACAAGCTGGTGAGACGTCATGAATAAAAAAATAAACTTTGTAAAAATATCAGGGCTAAAGAAAGGCCGCAAAGAGACAAACAAAAATGTTGCCTGTTTGTTCAGATACAAAACAAACATCCGTTAAAATAAGACCATAATTCTATTTGCTTTTCAGTGGCTATCGTGTTTATGTAATAAACATATATTAATAAGTTTCTTTAAACCATAAATGAATCTTTTGTTAAAAGTTTAATTGCGGTTAAAATATCATCCCTTTTGAAATGCTTAAACCACGTAAACTTTGTTTAGCATCTTATATAAACGCTATCTAAGTCCACCATCTAGGAACATTTTTTTTATTTTTTTTAACAAGTGGGTAATCTCAGAATGTACTCGTGTCGACGGATGCGATTAAGAATATTCTTAATATCAACGTCTCTGCGCCGACGTGTATAATTATTTGTTATGTATAATTAATTATGTTTACTCGCATGGTTATGATGATTATGAAAAAAATCATCTGGGTTCGAATCGGGAATCGAATAGGTATCTCGGTACAATAAATTCTGTAACCGGATATTAGGTACATTGCATTTAAAATAACAATATTTTAAGCGGCCAGCACATACCTGTACATAGATGGCGCGTCGTCTAGGGACGCGGGTTACCTTGGTGTTCTGGTCGGTCTTTAATGGCGCTTCCCGCGGTGCTCTGGCAGCGCTGGGCATGCGGCGGCGGCGGCGCGGCGCTGCGGCGTAAATAAAGGCGCCTGCGCTTGTGGAAGGCGGCGTGGTTGCGCCGCGGGCGGGTGATAGGTCTTAGCCCATCATACCATACAGCAGGGCGTAGCTTGTCGGTACGGCCTCTGTATAAAGCCTCGATTCACACAGTTATGCGAACGGCTAAAGCTTAAATTATATATTCAGTGCAGCAGCCTGGATTAGTTGTCATATCAAATAAATACCTCTTTTCCCGTTTTAGAGGATTATAATGAGTTATAGTTGTCGACCGTCGATGTAATTGGTCGACCGACCGGAAATGTAGAAAGATCTTTGTAAGTTTCCAACAAAAAAATGTGAGACTGATAAGTACTCACAATCACAATGTCAGTTAATATGAGTCGTTGCATAGAAAAAACGACATATTGTCATACTTCATATATAAAGTAGGCATTTATTTCCACTTCGACTCGGTTCGGTCAACAAACCGGCCTAAGGTTTATTTAGGATCTTTTATTCTGACCTTATAATAGCAAGTAATGAATCTACATAAATGCACTTTGAATTTTGATCTGATACTTATTTCTTTCTTACTAGCCTTTGTATTTAGACCAATATCGATTGGTGTAATGTATAAAAATACGAAACAACAAAATTATTCAGTTACCCTTTGTAGCATTGAACAATGTGTATGGCCACAGGGTCATCGGTCGTTATAAAAGTAGGCGGAGGCTCGACTGGGGCGAGTGCGTCCGCGGCGCCGGGTCATCATGCTCCAAGACGGTTGATGGTTCATAAGGTGCAAGGCCAAGAAGGCAAGCTCTTAATGTGGGTAGTTTCGTACAAACGCAACATTTTTCTGTATGAGCTCATTATGTTCTGTTTTTACGGCTTTTAAAAATGGCCGAAAAGAAGATACTTAACTCGTAAGAGTGAATAATATTACAATACCTGGCTATCTCGGTAGTTAATATCTCGTTTTTACTCGCTAGAGCAAAAAACGGCTACTGGTTAAAAAATAACCGAACAAAGTGGCTGCTGGTTAATATCTCGTATTAACGCTACTGGTTAAAAAATGACCCGCAAAAATGACCGAATATAAAGTGGTTGCTGGTTAATATCTCGTATTAACTCGCTAGAGCAGAAAATGGCTACTGGGTAACATCTCGCATTACCTCGGAGAAAAAAATGGCTACTGGGTAACATCTCGCATTACCTCGGAGCAAAAGAATGGCTACTGGGTAACATCTCGCATTACCTCGGAGCAATAAATGGCTACTGGTTAACATCGCGCGTTAACTTGGAGCTATAAATGGGTCAAAGTTACGCGTCGTGTCACAACGCTTATAATAAAAATGTACGAGCACTTGCACAAAATAGTTGTTACAACCAACCTTGTTCTAATTCTCGTCACTACACTGCACAACTTAAAATAATTACGTTTTTTGTCGGTAAAAAACGTCCTGGTGACGTCACTTAAGCATTTTTCTTATACTGCGTGCGGTCGTTGCGCGTGCGCACAAAGGAATGAGACCGCTCGGACACCGAGCCCACAGCGTGGTAGGGGTGGGGTTGCCCGCTCTTTTGTTTTTTACTACTACTACGCTGAATATTGTGTGCGGATTGGCTTGTCGTACAGGGGTACTACACGGTAAAATAAATCTCGGAGGCGAAAACAGGATAATTGTTAATTGTTTTTAACAATTATTTGGCATATATTTTGCTTTTATTAAGGTCATAATTTAAGAAATATCAGGCTTAGATGATTCCTAAAGGAAAATGTTGATTAGGGTACATATGATTTTTTATTTTGTGAGACTGTTCCGATTCGTCAGACGTGACAATGCAAAACCAAATAATAAACTAAATACGATAAAATAATATTATTAAATCTCACATGTAAATGAATAAAACAAATTTCATGTTAGACTTTCATGACTTTTTATGTTTTTGATGTAATTTTCTTTATGTCATGCTATATGGCATGATAAACAATGTAGAAAGGCTGCATATAAAATTAAGGATGTAGGTTTATAAGTACAGGTTACACACGGCAGGCATCTAGAAATGTATAGATTTCGATGTGCTCTTTACGAATTTCAACTTTGCGACCTCCTATTGTCTCCGCGGGCGCCACCAAATTGAAAAAATGCTGCTAGTAGCAGATTTTTTCAAATAATTCCTTTAGGACTATTTTTGATAAAACGTCCTTAGGAAAACTTCTGATGAATCGAAACAGTCTCTCAAAATAAAAAATCATACGTACCCTAATCAACATTTTCCTTTAGGAATCATCTAAGCCTGATATTTCTTAAATTTTATGACCTTAATAAAAGCAAAATATATGCCAAATAATTGTTAAAAACAATTAACAATTTCAGATACTATCTCAGTCTGCCTACGAACTACATAATGAGCAGATAGAGGTAAAAGTAAGGATCACTCACACGGCATATTGGAGGAAAGAATAAAGGTTAATTTCTTCCTTCAGCTTTTAAGTTTTGTCACACTTATTCTTTAACAAATTCGCTCGTCAGTTTGCACACTTTCCCAACAGAAATAAAACGTATTTATTAATAAAAAGTCATTATTTTGAAGAGCACTCATACGGCCCGTGTGCGGTGTGAGTGATCCTAAATAATCGTCATAACTTTGGAACGGGACGTGCAAGGAATTTCTGAATTTGTTAATAGTTTTAACATTTTCTTAACAATTTTTCTATACTATAAAAAGAAGTGGAAAGGCTTTATTTTCTGAAATAAACATGTTGACGTTTTCTTAAAGCGTGCGGTATGAGTGCTCCTATTTATTGGCCATAACATTTTTATCTTAGGTTTAACAAATTTTTAAACTTCATCGCAATGTTTTAACATATTTTAAGTAAAACTTCCTCGATTTTTGTTAAGATTGAAGCAAGGATCACTCAATCCACATGCACATATCCGGAATACCTTAAGCCATCAATCTGGTATCTAGTGATCCCATTTTTTTACCCAAATGAGAATTTTTTAGGTTTTCCTTCTTGGAAAAAATAAAGTGGATGTCTTAGAAATATACATTTAGGAAACCTTATAGCAAGAACCTAAAAAGATACAAAAACCTTATTCACGAATATCGTTACAGATTTAATTAGAAAACCGACAAATTAAAGAAAAAAGAGTCTGAATAACCTTTATTCTTTCCTCCAATATGCCGTGTGAGTGATCCTTACTTTTACCTCTGTCTGCTCATATGTAGTTCGTAGGCAGACTGAGATAGTATCTAAAATTGTTAATTGTTTTTAACAATTATTTGGCATATATTTTGCTTTTATTTTCATAATTTTCAAATTTCATAATTTCATAATTTCATAATTTCATAATTTTACAATATTTTGTAGTTTAAACAATTTCAAATTTCATATTTTACAATATTTCATAATTTTACAAATGTTTATAGTTCAAACATTTCATAGATTTCATATTTTACATGTTGATATTTCATATATTTTAATTTCTCTTCATTTCGTATCAAATATTTGTCCTTTCTAAACTGCTGATCTCTTCGCATTTCCTCCTTGTCATCAAACCTCTGTCTCTGCAAGAGTTTGAACGCTTACCTGTCGAAGAGATGCAAGAGCTTCATCTGGCACTGCGCGCTTGAGGCCGTGGAGGACGCTGCTTGGAGCCTAAAAGTGTGCGAGACCCGTTGGACCCCGGAAGAAGAGAGGAACGTTCAGGGTAACGGCTTATAACCGCATGGCTTCCAAGGTACCCACTTTTCCATCCTTCAAGTAGGAGTCTTTCCGACCTGACATCGTGCAGTTATCTTAACTATTAGAGTCTTTTAATATTTAGGCTGAGTTTTAAGAAATTTGTAGTGGCAATAATATTCACCAAACCGAACCTAATTAACGACCCTGAATCCCTTGAGATTGGCACTATTACAGTAGTTATTATAATATCGTAATTGTTAACTATATAGGAGCATACGAGATAAAAATAAATTGTGTCAATTGAGAGGGAGCTGTTTTATTTACATTTTCTAATTTCACACAAGGAACGGTAACTTATATAAATTTCTGCAAGCCGGACAAACTCTTTTCACGTGCAGACAATTCACCATCTTCTCAGTCTGCACCGGTGGCGGTTCAATTCCAGTCACCAAGCCGCCAGGAAAAAATCCTTTCTTTTTTCGCGCTCGCCGCGCGCCGCGGCACGGTCACGTACTTATTGTCTCCGGTAAATTCTAGTATAATAGTGGTTAAAAAGTAAAGTGATAGCTCCAAATACATACTGTTCAACAGCCCCTGGACCAAGCTAACCAACTGTGATAGTGACATGTATAATAACTCACTAATAAACAAGATATCCTAGTGCATAAATACAGTGCCGTTGTGAATTTTAAACGGCTGCTCGTTAGCTGACATCATCATCGGACCGGACGGACACTCGGAGCTGTTCGGGTCATGCATTGTCCGCTCGGCAATAGTCGCGACACTGGCCGTCTGAGTGAGTGAGGCGTCCGTAGCGCGCTACGAAGTGCTACGACGCTCCCCCTCCGTACCTCCCGCAACCTGCCCACTGGGCGAGCGACGCAGCTGTCGTAGCGCCAACCGTAGCAGTGAAGATTTAAAGCAATTGCTTTGTGACTGTTCATTTCTGTTTGTTTATAATACAAGAATTTTTACTTCAACAAAATGAATTGCGTGGCATGTAACAAAAGACTTAACTCTGAAGGTTCCTTGAGATGTACGACATGTGGAGGACTATACCACTACCAGTGTCTTGGCATGACCAAGGCGCAATACTTGAGTAACCAACATGTTTCCCTCAAGAATACCTGGCGCTGCCCTTCGTGCACAAATGTGACGCGTCGCAAGGATGACAACACGCCGGTGCGCAGGCCGGCAGCGCCTCAACTAAATGACACAACTATGTCATGTGAAGATGACTCACCACCGCAGAATGCGGACCAATCCAAACACACAAGCGAGACACACAGACCTATAATGGACTCGCGCGCTCCTGCATCAACACCTAATCAGCCGACAATTACCTATGCCCAATTTGGAGAGCTATTAGATCAGAAACTAATCCATATTAAGGAGAGCATCACTAGCGACTTGAGGGCAACTATTCGCTCTGAAATTAACAGCGCTATGGAGAAATACAAGGCGGAATTCAGCCAGAGTATTGAGTTCCTAGCGGATGAACAGCGAGACTTCAAAGTGGCTATTGGTGCAACACAAGCTCAAATCAAATCCATTGAAACGGAAAAATCGAATCTTCAATTAGGCCTGCAAAACATCGAACGACGTCTGGCAGCTATAGAAAAAACTTCGAGAAGCCAAAACCTGGAGCTTCATTCGGTCCCTGAAAGGAAAAGTGAGAACTTGCAGGATTTGTTAAAGAACCTAGGAGACCAGATAAAAGTGAGCTTCCCGGACACAACCACGGCACGTAGAATCGCCAAATTCGATAAATCAAATAATCGTCCTCGCAACATCCTTGTGACGCTGCCCTCGGAACGTCATCGGGACATCGTTATCGCTGCTTTTAAGAAATACAACAGGGAGAACTCTGCTAGCCCACTGAACTCATCAAACCTCGGCGTTCCTGGAGAACCAGCCAGAGTGTATGTCGTGGAGCACCTGTCTCCCGAGTGTAAAGAACTATACGCAGCGGCTAGAAAAGTCGCAAAAGACCGCAAATACAAGTTCGTCTGGGTGAAGTACGGAAGAATTTTCATTCGGAAGGACGAGAGTTCCACTCCAATACTCATTAAAAACTTGGAAAGCTTGTCCGCGTTGACATAAGTAGCTTCAAATTTCTATATAAATATTTATTATTATTATTAATAAGTCTGTCGAAACGTCTTATTGCTCGTATTATGTTGTTTTTGGTCTTATATATGAACCGTAAAATAGTAATTAAGTTCGATTTTAACGAATCACCAACTTTTTGTAGGTATTGCGACTTGTTTTTGAAATTGCATGAAGTTTGTTTTTGTTACTTTTACCAAGTGATGTCAAGATATTTATGTTATGGTGCGAATTTGCCTTTTTTTAACGCTATAATTTTAATGTTCTGTTTCGGAAATGAACTACCACATTTGCATACAGATTGCAACTTAACTCTAAACATGCATGAATTTTTTTAATTGCTTTGTGATGTCGAAATGCATACAGCTGTCTTTTAATGCGATTTACCTTATAATTTTAATTAATCATCTTATAAATGAATCTTATGTACTACTGCTACTCTTATATACATATTATCACCACGTGTTTTTAAAGCCACATAAACTCCATTACTATGACTATTACCTAGTGATGTCAAAACACAAACCGTTCTCTCATTATACTTCTATTATGGATTTTGTAATTTTAACGAATCTGGTTTTTAATGATGAATTATTACTATTATATCATGTCAACTCTCTAAATATATATTTATTTAATTTTTTACTTGCTATATCATATATACATATTATTCTATACACATATTTCAACATGATTTTGAAACTGCTTAAATTCCATTACTATGATTATTACCTAGTGATGTCAAAAAAAAAACCGTTCTCTCTTAATACGAATTTAAATTTTATAAATTTAATGAACCTGGATTTTAATAATGAATTATTACTATTAGATCATGTCAGTTTTATAAATATTTATTTACTTCAATGTCTATGTGCTATACCTGATGTAAGTGGTTGCGTCGGTTTTAATCACACACATAAGGGGATGTACTTTTTATTCTCTAATTTTCAACCTAACTTAACCCGGAGCGAACCAGCCCACGGTCAGTCGCGCGACCTCTGTGCCCTAATTTCCGCAGTGATATCTGTCACTCAGAACCGAAGGTTTTATACTGTTGGCTTAAGTTTACTTCTTTAATGGCTAACTTGGATATATTAAGGGAGCTAGACACTAGCGAAATCCCCTGCCACGTAGTGAATCTTCCAGAAACATGCAAAACATACATAACAAATCATTACAATCTCAAAGTTCTCAGCCTCAACATAAGAAGTGTACAACAAAATTTTGACCAATTTCTGGTAGTTTTACAAAGACTCAGCATATCACTCGACATAATAGCATTGACGGAATGTTGGATACACGAGTACTCGGTAGTTCCGCAGATAAATGGCTTTTTGTCGTTTCGAACACATAAGTTTGTTAATAAAGCGGGGGGGGTCATAGTTTACATTAGGAACACACTGGAACCCCAGGTCTCCGAGCCTGACTTGCTTGAGGCCAACTGTTTGCAAATTGAAATTAAACAATACAAGACAACTCTTTTGGCAATTTATCGCTCACCTTCTTTTGACAACATCTCTCCATTCATTGACTCACTTGCATCCATCATAAATTCTTTTAAACACTCACCATGTGTAGTAATGGTGGGTGACATTAACATAAATATCTGCGCCGCAACCAATGACACTGAGGCTAGCGCAAGGTATTTGTGCGTACTAGCAGAACTAGACCTTATTCCTGCAGTCACCAAACCGACTCGAAATAGCGCTTGCCTAGACCACATTAACGTAACGTCAAAATTTCAATCGGTGTCTGTCATTTGTAAGACAAACATTACGGATCACGATCTCATTATCGCAGGGATAAAACTCAAAAATTCCAGAAACAAAAGACATAAACGCTTCACCAGCAAAATAGACTATACATCAATGGAACTCGAACTAAGTAAAGTGGACTGGCACTGTGTTGTCGAAGGCACCTCGGTGGACGCTGCCGCCGAAGCGTTTACAGACACATTGGGATGCGCTATTGAAAAAAACACATCCAGAAACCCAGTTGGTCGGTCTAAAATTACATTTAAACCTTGGATGACACCGGGTCTTATTAGGTGTTCTAAACACAAAGATAGGTTACATGCACAGGTAAAAGAGAACCCGCAGGACCAAACAAAAAAGAAAATCTTCACACGCTATAGAAATTTTTATATTAATCTATTAAGGAAATTAAAGCAGAAACACGAAGCCCTAGAATTGGAAAAAAACAAAAATTCTCCAAAAAGGCTTTGGAACACTATTAGGACAATAACACATACCAACAAAAGTAAAGAGAAATCACACATACTAACACAAATAAAAGACTCTAAAGAAAACTCTCTAAATTATTGTAATGACTACTTCTCTAATGTTGGAAAGTGTTTGGCTGAGAAAATTCTTGCGAGTTCCAATGACACTCAAGAAACGCTGGCTGCCAAAGTTTCACTAAAAAACCCTCCGGTACATTCGTTTTTCCTTGAACCTACTGACGTAGCCGAAATTGAGTCAATAATTATTAATCTGAGAACAGATAGCGCACCCGGTCTCGATGGTATAACTAATAAGCTTCTGAAGGCAGTGAAGAACCACATAGTGCACCCTCTTACAGCTATATGTAATCTCAGTCTCTCTGAGGGAGTTTTCCCTGCTAAATGGAAAACGGCTGCGGTCACTCCTATCTATAAATCTGGTGAAAAAAATGAACCACATAATTATAGACCAATATCTTTGCTGAGCGCTTTCTCAAAAATTCTAGAAAAACTAGTAAATAAACGTTTAGTAAAATTTGCAGAAAATAATAAGCTACTTTCAGACAGACAATTTGGCTTTAGGCAGGGTAGGTCCACGGAGGGCGCTATATCCCTATTGACCAGCCTCGTCACCGAAAGCCTTGACAAGGGAAGAGCTTGCGTGGGAGTGTTTCTTGATCTTGCAAAGGCTTTCGACACGGTCTCGACGTGTATCCTCATAAGAAAGTTGGAGGGAATGGGTATACGTGGTATTGCACTGAACTGGTTTCAGAGTTATCTAACGGACCGTTACCAATGTGTCAGGATCGATGAACACAAAAGTGTACCTAAACTGGTGGAGTTTGGCGTACCCCAGGGTAGCATACTCGGCCCTACACTCTTTACCCTATATATCAACGACATATTGGTTACCAACTTGGTCAATGCTGAGATGATCTGCTATGCCGACGACACCGCAATTATTTTCCACGACGCGACTTGGGATGAAGTCTCCGAACGTGTAGCTGATGGGATGAGAGTTGTTGCTGCCTGGCTTCGGAGCAACTTGTTGACACTAAACCTCCAGAAAACAAAGTTCCTCTGCTTTCACAAGACAGTGGCAACCTCACCCTCCTTCACTAGCATTAAGATTCACACATGCCACCAAGACATGCAGGCTCATCAACACTGTAATTGTAACGCCATCAGCAGATCTCCGGAGATTAAATATCTTGGTCTGATTGTGGATGAGAAACTATCTTTTAAAGCACACATTGACGCAACTGCCAAAAGAGTCCGCAAACTTATCTACGTCTTCAAAAATCTGAGAAATGCAGCTGACCTACACCTCCTGAAAACGGTTTATACTGCCATATGTCAATCTATAATATCCTACTGCATCACAACTTGGGGCGGCGCGACGTCTAATAATATGATTACACTTGAGAGAGCTCAAAGATCAGTAATCAAAGTTTTACTTAGGAAACCAATAAGATACTCCACCCAAGCACTTTACAAAGAGAGTGGTTTCCTCACGGTCCGTGGCTTATTCGTTCTCAGGGTAACGATGCACATGAATGCAACTGTCATTAAATCAGATGACTATAAAACAATGCTCAAGAAACGAGTTTTTAAAATACCTGTCCCAAAGACAAAAAGTACTTGGGCCATGAAGTACAGCCACTTTCTTCATCCACACGTCTTCAATAGGGTTCAATCACACTGTTGTATAAAGAACTGCTCACTACTTGAAACGAAAAAAATTGTAACGGAGTGGATTGGCACCCTATCTTACGACGATATTGAAAAGCTTTTAAAGATACTAAAATAGTTTTAAATTATTTTATGTATGATTAATTTATTTCTAACTTATACCATTTTATTTTTTATATTATATTAACCTATTTTAATTATATCATTTTATTTATACTTTATTTTTATTTTATTATTAAATGAACATGAATAATGAATTGTTGCAGGTGAATTATTATTAATATTATATTATTTTAATTTTAATTTTATAAATGTAATAGTGAGTAACGGATGTGTATCATGATCGGCTAAATTTATAAGAGACAAATTCTGCCAATAGATTGTCTACAGGACAGGCTTTGCCTAGTGTAGAAATCTATATTTCTATTAGAATAAGAAACATTGTAATACAAATTTAGCATTGAATGATAAGTTATGTTACTTGTAAGTTTTCCAGTTTGTTTGTGCTAATTTTGTTTTATTGAATAAATTTTATTTTATTATTATTATTTTTTATTTTATATTAAGGTCATAATTTAAGAAATATCAGGCTTAGATGATTCCTAAAGGAAAATGTTGATTAGGGTACATATGATTTTTTATTTTGTGAGACTGTTCCGATTCGTCAGACGTGACAATGCAAAACCAAATAATAAACTAAATACGATAAAATAATATTATTAAATCTCACATGTAAATGAATAAAACAAATTTCATGTTAGACTTTCATGACTTTTTATGTTTTTGATGTAATTTTCTTTATGTCATGCTATATGGCATGATAAACAATGTAGAAAGGCTGCATATAAAATTAAGGATGTAGGTTTATAAGTACAGGTTACACACGGCAGGCATCTAGAAATGTATAGATTTCGATGTGCTCTTTACGAATTTCAACTTTGCGACCTCCTATTGTCTCCGCGGGCGCCACCAAATTGAAAAAATGCTGCTAGTAGCAGATTTTTTCAAATAATTCCTTTAGGACTATTTTTGATAAAACGTCCTTAGGAAAACTTCTGATGAATCGAAACAGTCTCTCAAAATAAAAAATCATACGTACCCTAATCAACATTTTCCTTTAGGAATCATCTAAGCCTGATATTTCTTAAATTTTATGACCTTAATAAAAGCAAAATATATGCCAAATAATTGTTAAAAACAATTAACAATTTCAGATACTATCTCAGTCTGCCTACGAACTACATAATGAGCAGATAGAGGTAAAAGTAAGGATCACTCACACGGCATATTGGAGGAAAGAATAAAGGTTAATTTCTTCCTTCAGCTTTTAAGTTTTGTCACACTTATTCTTTAACAAATTCGCTCGTCAGTTTGCACACATTTCCCAACAGAAATAAAACGTATTTATTAATAAAAAGTCATTATTTTGAAGAGCACTCATACGGCCCGTGTGCGGTGTGAGTGATCCTAAATAATCGTCATAACTTTGGAACGGGACGTGCAAGGAATTTCTGAATTTGTTAATAGTTTTAACATATTCTTAACAATTTTTCTATACTATAAAAAGAAGTGGAAAGGCTTTATTTTCTGAAATAAACATGTTGACGTTTTCTTAAAGCGTGCGGTATGAGTGCTCCTATTTATTGGCCATAACATTTTTATCTTAGGTTTAACAAATTTTTAAACTTCATCGCAATGTTTTAACATATTTTAAGTAAAACTTCCTCGATTTTTGTTAAGATTGAAGCAAGGATCACTCAATCCACATGCACATACGCCCCCCTGTAAATGAGTTTGGTGGGACAGTAATTCAGTGGTGTAAACGTAGACAGAGAAAACTATCCTCTGTGTTATGGGTGTAAATGACCCAAACTCCTTTTGTACCCTTTGCACCACCGGCCTGCACCACTGGTGGTGCAAAGGGTATTTTTAAATCCCTCTTGCACCACCAACAAATAGTGCTGTGCTACTATCGACTGTAAAACTAGTAGTAGACTGTAAAATACTTAATAATTTAATTGTTATAAATAAATCAAAACCTACCTAAAAGTTTTAATTTGTGTGTGTGTAAGTGCCTATAAACATTTCACTTCAGACCCACGATACCCCGGGCCTACATCCTACATACAACGAATAAAGTACCAGGGCAACATAACCATAAAGGAGCTATTTTATGATACATGTTTATTTCTCGGATCAACCAAGAAGAATTTGATATACCTAGCTACTTTATGATTATGTTGCCCTGGTACTTTAGGAATTATTCGTTGTATGTAGGTATGAATGGTTGTTATTAATTTTTATGTTATGTTGTCAAATCTGTCCAGTAGTTTCGGAGCCTATTCAGTACAAACAAACAATCAAATCTTTCATCTTTATAATATTAATATTATGTGATTATAGATAATCGTTTTACAGTTAATGGTAGGGCGGCACTATTGGTGGTGCAAAAGGGATTTAAAAATACCCTTTGCACCACCAGTGGTGCAGGCCGGTGGTGCAAAGGGTACAAAAGGACCCAAACTGAACTGTCCCACCAAACTCTTTGACAGAGAGAGGGGCGCCACCATCGAACTAATTTATAAGTTGGAAATAGTTTACAAAATGTCAAAAATCGGAAGCAGTGATTCGGTATTGACGGTGGCGCCTCCCTGTCAATGTCACGGGTGGGACAGTTCAGTGTATTGGGTCTATAGATGATCCACGCTGAACTGTCCCACCAAACTCGACAGGGGGGCGCTACCATCGTTCAACTATATGGTTTCCAACATGCCAAAAATCGGAACCAGCAATCCGGTATTGACGGTGGCGCCCCGCTGTCAATGTCATGCATAGGACAGTTGAGCCCCCCTAGACAAAACGCACTTTTTGATCGAATCGAAAATCGAATCCGTCAAAACTCCATACAAAAAAGGGGCTTTTCGACCACTTTTCGACTGGTTTGCGATTATAATTTGCACTTTGTCTAGACCCACAGTATTTTGGAACTATATGTGTGATCCCATTTCGAAAATGACACTTTAATGTCATAGTCTTGTTTTTCTTTTTAAATATGGTCAGGTCTTGGATATGTCAAAAAAGGTTACACAATTTTAATAAGAAAGAATCTTGAGTGACCCTGGCTGAAAAATTAAAAATTACTAGATTAAAAAAAAATGGATCTGTCAACAGCACTGGACCAGTGGGTCTAAAGCCTGGTCCGTGAGCACGTAGAATCCCGTCCCGCCCGGTCCGTGAGGACGTAGAATTTTGTCCAATGACCCCTAGCTACCCATCCTTGTCGCTCGCACGTAATTAAGTTGCTGTCGCGCTCGCACACTCACTGCGGGCGCGCGTCGCACAGTCGCGATAGCAATATAATTACGCGCGAGCGATAAGGATGGGTAGTAGGCTGGACTTTGGTCCAACACCGCGGTGGGCAACCCTCTAGTTGGGTTCGCCACTGATCGGGCGCCTTATGCGCTCGATACGGCCCGATCGCGAACGTCGGTCTGCGACCGACGCGGACGAGCCTGGGCTTCGCTCCGCGAAGCCCACACTCGGCCTCGTCGGCACGCGCACCGACGATCGCCAAACGGCTAGAGTACCTTCTGTACTCGCCACTCTGCCCGGTGAAGCTGGAAAAGCTCCTCAAGCTACCAGCCCAAGTAGCAATTGGTATTAATGGCAAAATCTTACTTGTCTTAACTCTATCTAAATTTACGCTTAAGCTAAAACCAAATAAACTTAGAATGGAGATTTTTTTCTTTAAGAATTTATATTCTTCATCGAGCGCTACTTAAGCGAATTAAGAATACCCAAAACCAAGTTAAGTATTCTTTAGATAATTTGGTCTTAAGTTATTCTTAGCTTAAGTTAAAAAAAACTTATTTTACTAAATTAAGATTTTTTGTATGCTCACTTAATACTAAATAGTATAGATGAAGTATTATTTAAGTGTTGCAAAGTAAATGAAGTATTCGTAGATTTACTTAAGACTTTTTAAAGACCATTGTCCTAGAAATAGTTTTCTGAAGATTAAGTTAATTACTTTATTACTAGAATTAGTACATTTTGAGAAAAAATATACTTAACGGGACGATTTCGATAAAACAGTATCACGCCTATTAATTCAATGTAATGCACGCCCGCGGCGTGGTGCACAGCTTATTGTATTAATTTTTGATACAAATTGCGTGCGGTCGCCTGCGAACTAAATTATGCTATTATAAGTAAACTCAAAATATGTTTTATAAAATATAAACTCCGGATACTTTACACCTTTTATTTGTGGATTCCAAAAATACATTTATTACAATTTACAACTAGGACTATATACGTAGGGATTTGAGGTCTTTACTGTGCCAATGCTACAACCCAATTAGCTCCTGTCCGGCGGCATGCCAGCGATCACGTCACTTCCCCTTCCATTCGTCAAAATCGATCAGCTCAAACGACTTTTATCGACGGCATGCCCCGGAAGTAGTCAAGTACAATATTTAATTAAAAATAATAGTTGATTTTTATTTCTACAATACTAAACTGTATACAATAAAAATTCTAGAATATTTACATTTAATAATAATCAAATATTAAATGTGGAATAATCGACTATAATACAGAATACATTTTAAAATCATTCTAATATCTGCAACATGTCCAGGAAGTAATCAAATAAAGTTCTTTCATTTAATAATGGATTTTTAGGTTTTACGTTACAAAACAATACCTAATCGTATAAAATACAATATAAATTCTAAAATCATTACATTCGGCCATCCGTCACCGTGATGCCTCCTGGCATTCACGTCTAATAAATATAAAAATCATTACATTCGGCCTAGTCTTAACGTCTAATAAAGTTATTCTAAAATCATTAATATTAATTTCAAAACTATACTTAATATTAATTTCGAATCATATAAAATATACAACTTTTGACAACTTGTAAATAAGTGCTATTTAATCATGTGCAAATTGTGTTAAGAAAGGGAAAAAGTGTTGTATTTACTGTACAGTAGAAAACTTAAAAACCTAGTCCAAGTAACTTAAGAACTATGCACACCCGGTTGGGTACAACAATCTATACATAATAACTTTTCTTAGATAATACCTATTATTACTTATATTAACTGGTATTGCCTACAGAGAGCATATTATGCCTACCTACATAAAGAGCATACTGTTAATTATTTATTACTTTAGATACTTTCATCAGAATTATGATTTTTCCAAGGCCTCAACATGAATCTAAGCTCGAATTTTGTAGGCCGCATTTCACAAACGTAATAAGGTTTACCTTTTCTTTGGCAAAAATTGGAACACCAGCTATCCTAATGTAACGTTACCTAAAGTTTCTGTCACTTTACAGGGTCCAAAGAACTTTGACACAAGCTTTGTACTTTTTGTTTTCAGTTCTATACACACAGTTCACAATACTTTTTAGAAAAATCGTCTACGACAGTGTGTATTATTATTTATTATTATTATTTATTATTATTCTATTGTGTTACCGTCTATCGTCTTCGCAGAGGAATCTAAATAATTCATTATAGTGTAAAAACTGTATTTCAACTTTTTGTTTTAAACTTTCATTGTCACTATCATTATTATTACTGACGGGACTATTATTACGGGACGGAAACTCAAAATTAAGGTACATGTAGCAGTCCTGTCAGAAATAACAATTATTTCAACTTGTTTTTTTTTTTTTGTTTGATATTATCTTTAATATAAGCGCACTAACTTTTATGCTCTTTGAGCAGAACATAGTGATACTACCTACTGTAATATGTCACCATTTTACCTATAATTCATAATAAATAATTTTGTATTTTATTTGTATTTGAAACACTTTTTTAATAACCTTTCTGTACGCTTCCGACTACATTAATTTTGATGAATATTACTACATTCTAGACCATCAGCAGGTTTTAAAATTTTCTAAATATTTCTGTATCCTCTATTTGAAGAGACAATAGCCAATTTTCCTTCCCTATGCTATAAAGCCCTATGACTAATTTGGTATTTCGACCCAGCGCACTATAGATCTGTAATCTAAATCGACATTTAATATCAAAAGAGTATTCCACCTGTCGGTAGCCGCTGTAGTGCTATTCGCTGAACTAAAGCTCTTCTTTTTTTGTGGTTTGGTTATGTCATTGTTCTAGCTATAAGAAATATTAGCTTGAAGTGTTATTTACTAGGAGACATGACTATTATGACTAACAACGACTTCATCTCCGCCATTGTGGATTCAAAAGACTTTGTAACATCCGGTACTCGGCCTCAGATTATTATGATCGCAATATTATATTCCTCGATCATAACAATCTCCTGATATATATATTTTTATTTGAAACAAAAAGGGAACTGATTAAGGAGGGAATCGAACCCACGTAAAGATTTTGATCGAGAGGCGACGCTTATCGCCAGGCAATTTGAATTATTATCCCCGGTAAAACTAGAATAGTTCACCTGCATTTTCTATCGTACCGCTAGCAAGAACTTTCAAAACGTCTTCGTGGTTTTCAAAAATATTCTGTTTAAAATTAATTCTTCTGATCAGGACCTTAATAGAATGTTAGTTTAGGACTACTCTTCAAAATATATTTATATGCATAATGCAACTCATATTAAATGTCGCGTTAAGATCCGTGTTTCTTTATATTTCCTTAATTTTCTTCAAAACCATGAGAAATGGCAGTTCCGAGAAGTTACGACCATTTCTGTCAGTGGTCTGTATATGAATACATCATTGATTACTAACAATTCTATTACAACGTCAATACTATCAATATTCATGTTATATTAACTCTTTTTAAGGTAAGAATGATCCCACCAAAAACATTCTGTAAAAAACTAGCCAAGTCTCGATGGAGCTGCCTGTTCATCTCTAAAAAGTAATGAAATCTAGACAAAGTCGTGCCAAGTCTATGGTTCCTTACTGCGATTTCTTTATTATTTATTGTTAATGTTGTGTGAGTTGGCCGTTGAAGGGTACAAAACCAGATGCTCCATGACACCATTTGCACCAATCTGTCGCCAGAACCGCTACCCATTGACGATGGAAAATAAATTGCACTTGGAAAACGTTGATTCAATAACCAGTCAATTGTAGACTTAATAAAGCTGCGTATTTCAATAATACTTATGTATGATTATCTTAATAAAGATTGTTCAACGGCCAAGTCACACAACATTAACAATAAATAATAAAGAAATCGCAGTAAGGAACCATAGACTTGGCACGACTTTGTCTAGATTTCATTACTTTTTAGAGATGAACAGGCAGCTCCATCGAGACTTGGCTAGTTTTTTACAGAATGTTTTTGGTGGGATTTCACTTCTTTTTGTAGAAAGTGGAATAATTATTTAACGTCGTCGTCTTTTCTTTTAATATTATCGACTTTTTTTTTACGATATTAAACACAAATAAACTCAACGACCTTTAAAATGAACAACGAATCAGAAATTGTTTTAATAACTTAACCTTAGCTAACCTCACGATATAATAAACGAAATCAACGAAATGCAAATAATTGCACAACATTCAACTTAATCGGAAGGGGGGGGGGGGGGGTCTAGAAAGGAAAAATCTAGCGGTGAGCGATACAGGCGAACACCACGGTGCCGGTGTGGCGCTAGTAGTATTGATTATGAATGTGGTGTTACTCCAGATCTTCGATTTTCCCAGTTTTTATAGTTTTCCCTTTATGTGGCCATTAAACCCTAACTCTATACCAAATTTCAGCTCTCTGAGTTAATGGGAAGTACTAGTTCTATTTTGATGATCATCAGTGAGTGAGTGTCATAAATGCAAAACTTTGCTTTCGCTTAACTTCGGAACTAAATGACCTACAGACTTGAAATTTTGGATTTTAAGTATGTGATTATAGCTTACTAGATGACGAAAATTTCTACGTTCTGGTCTTATCCAAAGGTTCTCAAATAGAGACCTAAAAATGCGGCGAAATGGTTCCAGTAAAGGATGGTACGGCAGTGTTTGCTTCGCGCTCGACTTGGCGGGGGCACTGCCGTGCCCCCAGATAACTCTTTTTAAGGTAAGAATGATAACTGACCAAATCTCTTACAAATGGAGTATTATCAAAATGCTTCGCCAAACTAAGTACCTACATCAGTATCGGTTTTGCGTAAAAGAGTGCTCTCATTACAAAAATATTAAGTACGCGTTTATGGATTTTCCATTTACCAAAACAGTCATTCTATTTGAAGTTGAGTTCAGGGATTACATTGTCAAAACTGTTATTAAAAGAATAACTTCGTAACTACTAAACGTATAAAATAATTTCAAAATACTTCAATAAAGAGTATTTTCGAACCTAAGCTGCTAACCTGCTTGCTTCTTCAGTAGAGCTCGAAGATGAGCGAGCCCCTTGCATTATTTTCTTGGAACTTCGCTCCATAGAAGACGGACGTGGTGACGCTTCCTTACTTGGATGACGAAGATAACTTCATACGCTTATCTCGCTTATTTCGTCGTCGGCTGACGGGCGTCCCCAGTGGTGTACCGGATTCGTCTTCAGACGTCATTGTTCTCAACTGTGAAATAAAGTCCTCGACGGAATAAACTGTGTATGACAAGTATCAACTCAACATTTTCTGGGAATAAGAATAATAAGAATAAGAAATTTATTTATAATATTCATTACAATATGTCAAACTGTGAAATTGTCAATACAGATTATTAATTATAGTCAATTGCAGAATTGGGGGTTATGTTCAATGTTAATTTCATATTTAAAGCACGTTTAATTTATCTCCTATCCAAAATTAAATATTAAAATCTAGTAATCGACAATTATTGTATGCTCTTTGAGCAAAGCACGGTAATTCCACTGTTACATGTAACCATTTTACTTATGCTTCACAAATAAAGATTTTATGTTTGTATTTTTTTTATGCAACTTTCATACACAATCCTGTGACGACTGGTTGGCTCGCTTGACATACCCGCAAAATCCTAACGGAAGTCAGCAAGTACAACCAGTGCGTCTCCTAAAGGGGCATACATAGCCCAACGCCAGGTGGCTCGCTTGACATGCCAGCAAGCACACCTAGTGAGTCTTATAACGGACATACTTAGCCCTTCAACGCCAGGTGGCTCGCTTGACTTGCCAGCAAGCACACCTAGCGAGTCTTCTAAACGGACATACTTAGCCCTTCAACGCCAGGTGGCTCGCTCGACTTGCCAGCAAGCACACCCAGTGTGTCTATCAAACGGACATACATAGCCCTTCACTGCCAGGTGGCTCGCTTGACATGCCAGCAAGCACACCTTGCGAGTCTTCTGGACATACTTAGCCCTTTAACGCAAGGTGGCTCGCCTGAAATGCCAGCAAGCACACCTAGTGTGTCTACTTCCTTTCAATACTAGGTGGGTAATATATTTATATTATAACTTCAATATCTATATTAATATCTATACTAAAATTATAAATGCGAAAGTAACTCTGTCTACCAGTGTCTGTCTGTCTGTCTTTAAGGCTTAAACCACTAAATCGATTTTGATGAATTTTGGCATAGAGATAGTTTGAGTCCCGGGAAAGGACGAAGGATCCCGGTTTTTAAAAACAGATACGCGCGTGATTTTTTTTTTTTTTTTTTGTGACACAATATTCAACGCGGGCGAAGCCGCGGGCGGAAAGTTAGTTTTATCATAAAAAAAGAAACTGGAAAGGCTAAAAGCTAGCTAGCTAAAAAAAAAATAAAAATAAATAAATGAAAACAATTACCAACTATGATCACACCGCTAACGCTTCATAATTTAAAAATCAAGGACACACTTGGCCCATCGGCACACTTGGCCGCTACTTGTCGTGGATCATACATAGCTCCACAACAGCAAACAGCACACATGGCCATTACACTAGTTGTGGAACATACATAGCTCAACTGTATCCTACATAGCGTTTACGAATTTTATGTCTTTTCACCATACCTCGAGTGCTTATTGCAATAATAGCGTATAATAAAACTACACAAGTCTGTCGTCTGCATATAACTACAATAATTATAAACCTTATTTATCACTAGCACAAGCAGTCGTCGCATCGTAAAATCGAAGTTTTCTTTATTCGTATAGACTAATTAAATTTGTTTTTACAAATCGTCAAATGCTCTTAAGGAGCCTATACATGTCATTTTTTTTTATAACAGTGCTTCGAGACAAACATTCGGTAAGTGTTGAGAAGAAGCGTATCAAGGGTCAACAGTAACAAGGAGTAACCTTGACCAAATGAATAGTATGATAAATTAATTATACTCGACTTACGAGAATGATATTGGTAGTATTAAATTGGTCACATATTATTTCAGTAATTTGTGCTAGTATAACCTTGTCCTCAAGTCTACAACAATATGAAGTTGTCTAACTTTGTATAAGTGATTGTAGGCGCATCTAGCCGTACGAGTGCTTTGTAGTCGCATTTTGATAAACTGAAGGGGCAACTAGCCAATTTACAATCGATATTATATTACGTTAAATTTTGCATAAATACTAAATTTATAAAGTTTTAGACTGCCTTAATTGGGGATTTTTAATAGGTACTATACGAACTAATATATAGGTACTTAGTCTTTGAATTATCTTCATCAGGACTTAGCACACTTAACTAGTCCTTAACGTTAATAAATACCGCCGACACACTAAATCGGTCTGTATAGCCATAGAACTAACATACTTCCTTTGAATTATCTCCATGGACATAGCACACTTAACTAGTCCTGCACGTTTATAAATGCCGACACACTTAATCGGTCATACAACTAACATACTAAGTCTTTGAATTATCTTCATCAGGACATAGCACACTTAACTAGTCCTTCACGTTAAATAAATTCCGACACACTTAATCGGACTGTATAGCATCAGGACATAGCACACTTAACTAGTCCTTCACGTTAAATAAATTCCGACACACTTAATCGGACTGTATGGCATCAGGACATAGCACACTTAACTAGTCCTTCACGTTAGTAAATTCCGACACACTTAATCGGACTGTATAGCATCAGGACATTACATAGCACACTTAACTAGTCCTTCACGTTAAATAAATTCCGACACACTTAATCGGACTGTATAGTATCAGGACATAGCACACTTAACTAGTCCTTCACGTTAGTAAATTCCGACACACTTAATCGGACTGTATAGCATCAGGACATAGCACACTTAACTAGTCCTTCACGTTAAATAAATTCCGACACACTTAATCGGACTGTATAGCATCAGGACATAGCACACTTAACTAGTCATTCACGTTAGTAAATTCCGACACACTTAATCGGACTGTATAGCATCAGGACATAGCACACTTAACTAGTCCTTCACGTTAAATAAATTCCGACACACTTAATCGGACTGCATAGTATCAGGACATAGCACACTTAACTAGTCCTTCACGTTAAATAAATTCCGACACACTTAATCGGACTGTATAGCATCAGGACATAGCACACTTAACTAGTCCGTAACTAAAATAGACAACGACACTAAATCGGTCTGAAGAAAATAAAATTTTATTTTATTAAGTTAGTGTAACAAGATGATAGCCCCGTTTATATACGAACATAATAATTTGAATAAAAAATGTGCTCCGCATTATGCCCGTTGCGCAATACAGCACACAAGATTCGAACATGCACTTCAGTAGTTTTTAAAATATAGGTACACGCTTCATTATGTTAATATCGTCAAAGGGTAGACCCAATCATATACAAACATAATAATTTAAATACAAATGTGCTCCGTATTATGTCCGTTCCGCCGGAGAATAGCCCCGACCATATACGAGACGCAATACAGCACACAAGATTCGAGCGTAATACATATTATACAAATAAATTTTTTTATTAAGAAACATGTTGCATTGTCATTACAAATTATGTATTTTAGTCGGTATTTTCAAACGGAAAAATTATCTACTTAAGTCAAATGAACGCGTCCTTTTATGTTAGTATTAACCGAGGGTAGACCCGATCAAATACGAACAAAATAATTAATTTGAATGCACGTGTGATCTGTATTATGACCGTTCCGCCGGGGAGTAGCCCCGACCATATACGGAACACAATACTACACAAATGAGTTCAAAAATACGCTTCAGACTTAGCTAGTAAAATCTATTATGATAATAATCTTTTGTACAGATGCAATTATTGTTCTTAATAAATATATGTATTTAAAAAAAATGTTCTCAATAATTTAACATACCTTTGTCTGTGGGCTGAAGATGTGGATCACTCGCACTTCTGATATTTTATAAAATATAAACTCCGGATACTTTACACCTTTTATTTGTGGATTCCAAAAATACATTTATTACAATTTACAACTAGGACTATATACGTAGGGATTTGAGGTCTTTACTGTGCCAATGCTACAACCCAATTAGCTCCTGTCCGGCGGCATGCCAGCGATCACGTCACTTCCCCTTCCATTCGTCAAAATCGATCAGCTCAAACGACTTTTATCGACGGCATGCCCCGGAAGTAGTCAAGTACAATATTTAATTAAAAATAATAGTTGATTTTTATTTCTACAATACTAAACTGTATACAATAAAAATTCTAGAATATTTACATTAAATAATAATCAAATATTAAATGTGGAATAATCGACTATAATACAGAATACATTTTAAAATCATTCTAATATCTGCAACATGTCCAGGAAGTAATCAAATAAAGTTCTTTAATTTAATAATGGATTTTTAGGTTTTACGTTACAAAACAATACCTAATCGTATAAAATACAATATAAATTCTAAAATCATTACATATGATTTACTAAAATAGTGTTTAAAATATTTTCGAAATTGTATGGTAAAGTTGGGTACAACAAGGGTAAAAGGGTAAGGGTAAGGTTTTGTTGTGCGTTTTTTTTATATTTTGTGATTTTAAATTGCTCGCACTCTGCATAACTTTCGATTAACTTGTAAAGTTTATCTGTGGAAACTGATTAGGCTACTGTACTGTTTTTATTTTTTAAGGTCACATTATAAACTCATGCTGTTTGTTCCAAAGAAAAATAAAATAAAAAATAAAATAATAATATTATACAATGGAGAAGTTTCGTGATGTTGAAAACATTAGATTTAAATGAATTGAATTAAAACATAGACCAAAAAAAACTAAAGTTGGAGTTATTTTTGAAATCCATCAAGAAGTGGCTGAGAAATCAATTATTTAAATTACCTCCATATTATCGCGTGGAACTTAAACATACAAGACGGTACCGTGACCTCAGGCCACCTGTTCAAGTTTCAATCATCATGCTTACCACCTCTAACGCATTGTCGAGAATGACACTATAATGTCAAAGTCTTCTTTTTCTTTTTATATATGGTCAGGTCTTGGATGTGTCAAAAAAGTTTACACAATTTTACTAAGAAAGAATCTTGAGTGACCCTGGCTGAAAAATTAAAAACTACTTCGTTTCAGCCAAATGACGTCCACTGCTGGACAAAGGCCTCCCCCAAGGTTTTCCACAATGAACGGTCCTGCGCTGCCCGCATCCAGGCTCTTCCCGCGACCTTTACCAGATCGTCGGTCCACCTAGTAGGAGGCCTGCCCACGCTACGTCTTCCAGCCCGTGGTCGCCACTCGAGAACTTTCCTGCCCCAAAGGCCATCGTCTCAACTACAATATTTAAAAAAAATGGATCTGTCAACAGCACTGGACTAAGGGTGATTTACTGTTTGTACTCCGAATGACTGTTGTGATTACACCGATCAAAATGGCGCGAATATTTGTAACTTTAGGGCACTATAACTTTTGTATTTGTAGAGATATTTTCATGATTCTTTCACAATTATTATTAGTTTTACTTATATTTTCAAGTTTTATTAAAAGAAAAAATTGGAAACTTGTCCATTTAACTAACTAAGTACCAGTAGTTAGGTACTTTTAAAAAATCTTAACATAATAACTACCGAAAAATTTTTCTAATAATTGTAATCCACACTAATTTACGCTTCTCATTTAATAAATTAGAAACACTGTGTGATTAAATTTAACAAAATTACAAATTGTTAAAAGTTCCATAAAAACAATTAAATAAAATCTTTTCACAATAAAATACGTCATATTGTGTTCATTAACACGGCAAAAATCATATGGCCGATATTCAATGAATTTAATTGCTTATCGCTGAGTATTGCAATTACAGAGTTCAAAGAATACTTTACGAAATATGAGGGTGGTGAACTTTCCCTTATATGTTATAACAAAACTAAAAACGTAAAAACCAATTAAAATCCTATTAGAACCATTTTCGACTTCCACACGGACAAAGTCGAGGGAGAAATCATGTAATTATTTAATAAGTTAGTAAATGAATTGTTCTCTAATGTATAGCAGCACCAATAATTTAGCAAGACTAAGACAGAATGAAAACTATCTAGTTTTAACTAAATAAAACTAAAGATCTACTTGATACCACATGCACTTAAGTAATACTTCATCAAGTGAATTTTAAGTGTAAGTTAAATCTAATGATTCTAAACGAATACTATGTAAAGTATAACTTGACTGAACTCTTTCTTTACTAAACTTACAAATTCAAAATCTTCTATACTCTTGCTACATTAAGACAAATTAGAATTACCGCCATTATGAGCTATGTGTAACAAAAAATAAATCAGAAATTAACCAATACTATCATAACAAGAGGACATTTAAATTGAAGTACGTCTTTGTTACACTTTTTCTAGTTGCATAAATGTCTAAGAACGTTTGCATAAAATAAAATTATATTTTATAACCTCAAAGTTTTCTTTATACAATACAATTTCGCAATATTTTATTGATCTTATTAGGTTTTTTCAAGGCCCTCCTATTTTATGACATTATCTATTGATTTTACACGAGAAACCACAATGCGTTTTATATATCCCATGCAAAAATGACATTCACGGTCTTTTCTAGACATAATATAAATTAGTTATTAAAATAATTTAATCGCCATTTTCATTAACCTTTATCTAAAGTTAATTTAGTGTTAAAGATGACAATGTTTTCTAAATTAAGTTCCTCTTTAATAAAAAGTGTCTTATATAGTTCTTCATGAAGTTAAATAAATATTAGCTGTAAAAATAATTATTAGTCTTAAATAAGTATTCAAGATATCTTCAACTCTATTTCCTTGTCTACAGTCATACTACTAGATATCTTATAGTACTTGTTTAGAAATTCTTAAAACTACACTCTTAATTAGGGTTTAATTCTGCCTTAAGCGTTGTCTTAACTCTGTCTCACTGATTTCCAAAGGATTGTGCCCTTTTTTGCTTGCCATTGTCTTGGGGCATAACTTCAAGATTTCTTGAGTGCGACTATTGTCTTGGCCAAGACAACGGCTGGAATTAGGCTACTAGTCTTCAAGATATCTTCAATGCCTTATGAAGATAATCTGTTGCTACTTGGGAGCGCGCGTCCCTTCAAAAAAAAAAAAAAAAGGATGGGTAGCTTGGGGTCATTGGACAAAATTCTACGTCCTCACGGACCGGGCTTTAGGCAAAGTGCAAATTATAATCGCAAAGCAGTTGAAAAGTGGTCGAAAAGCCCCTTTTTTGTTTGGAGTTTTGACGGATTCGATTTTCGATTCGATCAAAAAGTGCGTTTTGTCTAGGGGGGCAGGGGTGATTTATAGATGACCCACGCTGAACTGTCCTACCAAACTCAATGACAGGGGGGCGCTACCATCGTTCAACTATATGGTTTCCAACATGGCAAAAATCGGAACCAGCGATCCGGTATTGACGGTGGCGCCCCACTGTCAATGTCATGGATAGGACAGTTCAGTATTTTGGAACTATACTGTTTGTACTCCGAATGACTGTCGTGAATACACTGATCAAAATGGCGCGAATATTTGTTATGCGCAACTTTAGGGCCCTGTAACTTTTGTATTTTGTAGAGATATTTTAATTATTCTTTCACAATTATTATTAGTTTTACTTATGTTTTCAATATTTATTAAAAGAAAAAAATGGAAACTTGTCCATTGCACACTGGGTCACCTAATTCTGTTTTTCGCAATTTTTATTTAAATTATCCACTTGTACGAAGATTTCTTGAAGTCTGTCCAAATAACAGGTGCCCAAAAACATACTGATATCCAAGTAAATATTATACTGATGATTGTTGGCCCTACGCCAGCTTTAATCTGTAACAAGGAGGGAAACGATCTTTTAGTTCAAAACAAATATGTATAAAAATCATTAACATTTAGTTAGTCATTAAGTTTGTAATTTTGTTTATGGTTGCCCAGTGTTTTCCAATAATTTAATTCCATTGTAAAAATCCTTTTTTATTACATTTAATTACTCAAAGAATGGTAGGTAAAATCTTTTTTATAAAAGGTACCTATTTTTTTGTATGAACTAAGGTACCTTCTATTATTTTACGGATTAAAGGTTCGTAACGACCTGCTGCGGACGATATTGGGAAAGGGAAATATTAATTGAACAAAAAGTAACAAAACACGACATTGGCAGAATCACTACGACAATTTATCTACATTTTAACATAAACTAAGTACCTACCTATCCAATGATATTACATAACTGTAAGAGAAAAATACAGGTTATAATGTGGCCAACGAGTAACAATGTAACTGGATGGGTTTTTTTCCCAACGAGTAACAGTGTCACATTTGGGTGTGACACGTTGGTAACAAGCGGCTAGGCGCGGACTGTATCTTACCATTTTTGCTGTGGGTATATTAGCAGAACTTTGCACAATGAGATTTCCAGGAGTTCCAACTGGCAAACAGAAGCAGTACGAAGCCGAAAATCCCGAAGCAATATTGTACCACAAAGGATTTTTATCGATCTCTTTTGCCTGCAACAGTTTAGGGTTATAAGTTTTTGGTTCAATACAACTTAACTTTATAATCTAGTTAGTAGCTGGTTACAAAGACGTGTAATCTACAATAAGGTAATCTGCAAATATTTTTGCAATTATTTTTTACAATAATTGTTTTTGTAACCGCTGCGTTTTCCGACACGACACTCTCTCAAACCAATCATCATACAAAATATATTTTGTGAGGTGGAATAAATGGTTTTAAAATGTTTTATAGTTACCAACTGCATCGCTATTGGTGTTACGACATTACAAACGGCGACATTGGAAGCAAAATTAGTTATGGCAACTGTGAAGATGATGATAATGAGAATTATCAGATTGTTTGGCAAACTGCTTAAATTTCTCAAAACTATTCCTATTTTGCCATTTAAGTCAGAATATTCTTTTTTGGCGGCTTCAGACAGGGCAAATCCACCACCTAAAATTATAATAATGATTGTTAGGCATAACAACAAAGAGTAAAGAAACAGTTGGGTACCTACTCCTGACATGTAAACAGTTTTAATCAATCTTTTCGCAATCCCTCTCACAGACTATAGAGCTGAAAACCAGCGCAGCACGTATCTATAAATATACATGGTAATTTTGTAATCAGTTCTCTATAGAACAATTTAACAATACAACTTTATCTTAATTCTTTTTAATCATATCTTAATTTTTAAAGGTTAAGGCTTATTTTCGCGTACCAATATGTCTATTAAGTTTTGTAGTTAATTGTGTGTACATATTTTAACGAACGAAGAAAATTATCCACGTGTGCCCATTTTGAAACCGCGCACAGCGGATAAAAATAACTAAATATGAAAAAATAAAATTATTTCTTTACGTAAATCGATTAATTTACTGATTTATGAGTCGCTCCTAAAAATTTGTATACTGATTGCAAAGTCACCCTGTATTATAGTACCATACAGCTTACGCTGAGCCGGATGCTTCTTGTTACCTTGTTTTTATAATTTAAACTGGTTTTTTTTTTCTAGTTTGGTTACAATAAAGGTTTATTTATTTATAAACTTAATTACTGGCTCCTGAGTGTTGGTAAATTATAAAAATATATACCTAAAAGAAACATAAAACTGTAAGGCATAGTATTATTCATCCTTTTCCAATTTAACACTGATGGCACTGGTGTCTTTGGCAATTCTTCGTAGCCTGTAACAAAACATGAACAAGTTGTAAAAAAATATCTTTACTACATACTTACTACAAAAAGACAAAAATTATCTCAATAATCCATAAACTTAAATAATTTTTAAGTAAATCTTTCAGAGCGCCTTCAAATTTTAAACGACTTTAGCAGCACGAATAGGCGCTGCACCACTTTCTGAAATCTAACTACTTTTTCCGTTTTGCCACAGATTTGACTACATGGAAAAAAGTAACTACAATATATTTTTGAATTAATTACTTTGTGCTGTACAATTCTTGAAGATACCCAAGGTAGAAGGTAAGAGCAGCATTAAAAATCCAATAAGTATAGCAGCAGCTGAATCTAATACACTGAAAAATGCACAAACTTTATTATAAAATAATGTATAAGTGTTTATTTATCTATTTGATCACCAACAAAGTGTCATTGTAGTATTCACAAAGAAACACACAAACGACACTTGTTAAATGCAAAATTAATTAGAGGTTACAAATAGGTACCTATATGCGGTTAGGGTTAAAGAAACAATAATTAATTTATAATATAATGAATTCAATGCTTGCTCAAATCAGTTAGATCCAAGCATGTGGTGTTTATTATAAAACTTAGACTATTGATCAAAATACCAAGTTTCCTAAGTAAAGATTTTCTTTCTTTTTTTTTGTAAGAAAGTTCTTTTTTATAATATCACAGTGGTTCTACCTCTATAACTATGACGTAACTTAATTCTTTTAAGGTAAAACTGTGTAGGTACTTACAACTTCTCATTATTTAAATTAAATGTATCCGAAACCAAATCACCCCACCCGTAAAAAACTTGCGGGTGTCGCGAAAAAAACATAATAATAGCACCACTGAACAATACTATCACCATCTGAAAATAATAATAAAATTTGTCGTTTTTTACCCGACTGACCCAGAAGGAGGGTTATGTTTTTTAACTTTTGGCTTAACAATCAAATATAGGTCCAAAGAAGAATTTCCAAACTTATGTGGCAGTGGGCGGGGCACATACATAAAAGCTCTTTGAGTTGATGGCCGCTGGGGCAGAAAAGTTCTCGAGTGGCAACCATGAGTTAAAAGACGTAGTGTGCAACTAAATGTAAAATTAATTATATTATATGTATGTGTTTTGGACCTGTCTGTAAACATACATTTTCTGAAAATAAATAAATAAATAAATAGGCCTCCCACTAGATGGACCGACAATTTGGTGAAGGTTGTGAGTGGAAGGACTTGATTGCGAGCAGCGCAGGACGGATCGTTGTGGAAATCCTTGAGGAAGGCCTTTGTCCAACTGTGGACATCATTTGGCTGAAACGAACGAACTTTTTATATCAGCATACAAACGTGAGAAATCAATTTCTTAGAAATGTAATCTGATATGATTACATTTTGTTATTTTATTATTAGTGATGACAGTATGACACAAATAGGTACATACGATTTCCCAGAATGATATTCGTCCCAGCCTTTTCCAATCTTCAGATACGGCAATTTTAGCAGCTTCTATACCATTTGGCGGTATTACAGATTTTTTTGCTTCATCGCTTTTTGGTCTAAAACAATTTCCCAAAAGTATGTATTGTAGGCACATCAAAAAATATTGTTAAAATGTTATGTTAATTACAATTTCTTTAACTGTTTTAAAATTATGTTTTATTTTGGAACTAAATTGCTTGTGTGTTTTCTGTTGGATATTTGGACTACAAACCTCAAAAATCCAAAGTACATGACTAATAGGTAAAAATACACAGCTATTTCCATTAAAAGCATATACGGTATGGCGAATGCGGAAAACTTTGGGAAGGAAAGATATTCGGGAGCGTCTGGAAATGCTCTGTAAGGAAAAAAGTAATACTGGTAAAAAAAGTAATAGTAGGTATGTGCCTATGTTTTACATGTTACAGTCAAAACTAATAATCGGTCAAAACCACTTTTGACTGCAAAAATCAGTCAAAAGTGGTTTTGACTGAAATGCCCTTGGTCAATATCAATTTTGATTGATTTTTCCACTGCGTTAGTCAAAACCACTTTTGAGTGCAAACATTTTATTTAACCGACCGAACTTTATAATCTACTTCTTACCTGTTACCTAGATTTTATAAAAATATCAGAAAAATAAAGAGCAACATTACTGTAGTACCTAAAGTAGGTGTTTGATCATTTTCTATGCACAATATCACAAAAATGTTAGGTACACTTTATAATGGTTTGTAACACATTTTTGATGATTCTTTGGTCTTTGATTGGTAAAATTTTAAATCAGGCGAAAACACTTGACTGATTTTTGCAGTCAAAACAGGTTTTGACCGATTATGAGTTTAGACTGCAACAAACACACTATGTAGGTACAGACGACACATCGAGCTAAATACACTGGGGTTTTGTGTGTCTATTTCCCGTTTTCACCATCAACACCATCAATCCCTAATTTTTAAGTGACTCCTATGTTAACACGGAATTTTGTTTTCATAGGGGTCACTTAAAAATAGGGATTGATGGTGAAAAAGGGCTTTAATCTATGGAAGGATTTTCATGCGGTTTTCACTAATAAAGAGATTTATGAGGAAATCCTTAATGGATTACATACTTAGCAAATAGACCTTTAAAGACCAGATTTGTAGCTGTGCCGACAAGCGTTCCAATGCCTCCTGTAAAAAAGTAAAATTAATTGTTTTTAAACCCATAACTGAGTCTTTAATCTGAATAAAAAATGACTTAGTACAGCTATAGTACGGTTTAAACAGATAACTTAAATGAACTATCGTTATAAAGCGTCAAATAGTCGTGACACCCAAAGTAGCTAATAAGTTTCCAAGACGTCTCTGTTACAATAAGATTGTGTTGTCAACTGTTTTGTTGTCATGAACTATTTGACGCTGACTGTACTGCACACAATCCTCAAAGGTGATAAATTACCTATAGTAGCCGAAAAAGTTGTAGCACAGAAGTAACAGGTCGTCAAATCAGATGCGATCGTTTCTCCATTTCTGTTTACTTCGTATATCTTTAATAGGTTTTGCTAGAAATTGAACATTGTGTTACATTTAAAAATAAAATAAATAATACTTATAAGAGGGCGTTAAGATGCAGGCGTTTATGCAGGCGTTTTAGACACAGTTTTTTGATCCGTACTTAGTTAAAATAACAAATTGTCATATTTAATGACAAGTGGTTAAATATCGGTAAAATGAGTTTTTCGAACTACTAGCACTACTAGTCAGGTTGACTTTTAGCACCTTCAATCAGAGATGACACCTAAAATTTTGAGTTTTCCAGTGACTTGCCCCACTTTTGGTTTGGTCCACGGACCAAGTTATTGAATTGTTATATTTTTTCTCCTAGTAACTCGGCCCTTCAATGTTTCTATTATTAAATTAAACACCAAATCTACAAAAATCTACTCTACAATCTTGGAGTGGGCCCAGTTGCTGGAAGAAAAATTATTTGAAAATTCAATCCAGTGACAAGCTAAAAGTGGGTAGTGTCACTGGAGGGCTCTAAATTAAAATTTGTGCGCAGCTAATAAGCACCGTAATTCAACGGCATATTAAGGTTATTTGCATGCTTTGACTTAAATAACTTTCTTTGCCCTACGTCACCTGCATCTCAGCTCATATACTCTGAAGCACTTACATCTTCAAAGACCTGCAGTACCGCAAAGTTTATGGGCACCATCATAGTTGTGGCAGCAGTGTTTGTGATCCACATTGATACGAACATCGTGATGAAACACATAGCGAAGAGCAGCCTTAGGATCAAAATTCATTTAATCATATAATACTACAGTAAGTATAAGATCTAGTAAGAATGTTAATCTATATATATAAAAATGAAACCCGTTTTCCGTTGTCACGACATAACATGAAAACGGCTTGACCGATTTGGCTGATTTTTTTTTTGTAGTTTTCTAATACTCTGTACAAGGTTTTTACGGAAAAAAATATAAAGAAAATCTCTACGCTAAGGCGGTACGAAGTTCGCCGGGTCAGCTAGTCGTTTCATAAAATTACTCTATAATTAGGTATACCTTTTGAGCTAAGTCAAAGCTTATTATGATTCGGGGGCGACTGTGCCGGGATATTACCAAAGCAAAGAGCAACAATTCAACCCGATTGAGTTAACTGCGTACCTGGTGGCCGTAACGTCACATCGATGCTCTAGTACGAGTGTGTGTAGCCAGAGGTGTGCGAGTAAATGGGAAAGAGAGTCGCATTCCAGCGAGGTGCGCAGTTAGCTTAATCGGGTTGAAATTGAAATTTATTGGACACAGCGGAATCATGGAAAAACCTGGTGATAAAAATGTGCAACTTTTTATACCTGTAATGGGAATATCCAATAGCTCTTATGGCGCATAGAGCTAAGCGCTTATGAAGACCAGATTGCTCTACAGCACTTGCCAGTATCATACTCCCAAGGAACATTAGTATTGTATCCTAAACATTCACAATATAACTTAAGTATAGGCTTTTTTTTTTTAAATACATGCCATGATTGACTTCGTGGAAGTCAGAAACTATAACATCTTATTAAACTTCGCCTAAGTGGCCGAATATGGCAAGTATCTACAACTTAAGAAATGAAATCAATTTCGTTTTACATAGGACTTTGCACAGTTGCAGTTAATGGATAAAAAGGGGGTATTATAGGGGTAGGGGGGCTTACTGGATGACGAAAATTTCTGCGTTCTGGTTTTATCCAGAGGTTCTCAAATAGGGGCCTGAAAATGCGGCGAAATGGTTCCAGTAAAGGATGGTACGGCAGTGTTTGCTTCGCGCTCGACTTGGCAGGGGCACTGCCGTACCCCCGATAATATTAGATTAGATGAATAAACCATCACAACGAAAGTTCTATGCCAAACATTAATTATCTCACATTCATATAGCACTTGCAAGTAACAGCCGTGTCCATGACTCCAGCCAGTGGGAATATGAAGACTGGTATAAAAGACGTTATAGCCAGCGGGATACATTCCGTCACCCAGTACACTGCCATCAAGCACAGTGTGTAAGCACACCATTGGTACTTCTGAAAGAAATTATGAGAATTAAGCTTAGCAAACCACAGACTTTTAGTCGGCCGATAGTTGGATCGGGCTGTTAATCAGTATGAACATGTATAGAAGAGCGCACGATTCAAATTGGAATCCGACCAAACTATCGAAAAAGTCTACAGTCTGCGGGGTATCTAAAGAGTTTCGTGCGCATCCCATCCAGAGATGAGAGAACAGAAGTTATTCTTGGCACAATTTCCAAAAAAATGGAAAAGCTACTTTGATGTGCTGTACCTACAAAAATTACACTCACCTGTGGCGGGAATGGTATCAGAATCAGTATCAAAATAAGAGGGGTTATCACACACACCAAACCCCTCCAACAAGTGTAAAAGAAATGCTTGAATCTTTCACGCCACGTCAGCGGAGAATCATCATCTCTAAAATTATGAAAATATTAATTTGTTTTCATACAAGCTTAGCTTTAGCTTACCTTATATTTTATATAGTTACGGGCTATGAGATTCGTAATAAACAAAGTTACTGCGGAAACTACAGACAGACCATATAAGATGACTCGTGTTTAAACACTCTCTCTTTGTGTGAAGCCGATCATAATTAATAGATATCACAAAAATTGTATCAAAATTACTAATTTAATAATTTTCTATGATATAAAAATTAATCGTAAAATGTGTTGACTGGACCAATTTTGTATTTTTTTTTTTTAATGTTCGTTGAAGTCCAAGGATGGTTTTTACGGCGACTGATTTGCAAAATTCAACCTCTAAGGGGGTAAAACGGGGTCCACGCGTACAAAGTTGCGTGCGGCCGCTGAGTCAGTAAATAACCAGGTACAAACAAGTACTTACGGATTTGGCGCTGGATTTTCTTGTGATGGTGTTAGATTCACATCAATCCCATCAGAAATATCGGTTGCCATATTAAGAAATAGTTACTTAGAATAATAATTACGACGTTATTTTCAATGGTATGAGTTACTTGTTTACAAAACACGTTGGTCATGTTTTAAAAGTGTTTACGACTACAAGTTTTATTATTAAGACAATACAGCTGCTACGATTGTGTCTTAGTCCCTAAACTTAGTAGTAAAAATATTAAAGAAAAGGTGCTTGACTGTTATTAAATTATCACATCTACACTTCCCACTATCAATTTATTAAACGACTAGCGGCCGCCCGCGACTTCGTACGCGTGGATCCTGTTTTACCCCCTTCATCTATCTTACGCGGTTTAGATTTTTTCATACAAATGTTTTACTCCGCTAACTCCCGTTCCCGTGAGAATTTTGCAATATCCTGTTGTAACTAAGCTTTAAGTTTACTAAGGTACCTGCATGCCAAATTTCAAGCGTCTATTTTTCATACAAAAGGATTTTCCCGCGAATTCCAATTCCCGTGGGAATTTCGGGAATTCCTTGTTGTAACTAAGCTTTAAGTTAACTAAGGTACCTACATGCCAAATTTCAAGCGTCTAACTTAAGCGGTTTAAATTTTTCATACAAAAGGATTTTCACGCTAATTCCTGTTACCGTGGGAGTTTCTAAGTATACTATAACCTGCCCAGGAGTACGCCGATGAATAATTGTACCAAGTTTCGTTAAAACTCCGTCCAGTAGTTTTTGTTTCTATAAGGAACATACAGACGGACAGACAGACAGACAAAAATTTTACTGATTGCATTTTTGGCATCAGTATCGATCACTAATCACCCCCTGATAGTTATTTTGATAATATATTTCATGTACAGAATTGACCTCTCTACAGATTTATGATAAGTATAGATAATTTTAAAAATATTAATATTTTTATTTGCTTGAAAGTGGCAACACTGACGAACATAACGATGTGTCGCTCTTCGTTTCACATCGCGAAGTAGCGCTCGGTTTATTTAAGTCACAATATTTATTATTAACGTGAAAGATAAAAATATTTTGATTTAAATTAGTTATTAAGTAGATTGCGTGAAAGCTAGTGCAGTGTTGTTAGCGTAGTCAGTGCAGTACAGTACAGTACAGTACAGTGCAGTGCAGTAGTGTAGTGCAGTGCAATGCAGTGCAGTATAGCTGGGTTGCGTTTGAGCCATTGCCAATTGCTCAATTTATGTTAGAAGCTGAGCAGCGTCTTCGGAAAACCAGGTAGGCCCTCATAATAATTAGTTTCATCTTGCATTATTTCTTTACTAAATTACAGAAATGGTTATCAAACCGTCCACTAATCAACTTTTTTTGCCATTCCCTGAATGTGGATGATAAGGGAGGGACCTAGATGACCCTGTTAAAATTCCTCGCGAAGGCTTGTACCTCTCTATTTCTCTTGAAAATTTTAAAAATTAAGTACTTTAGAAAACTTTTATTTTTAGTAGGTAGGCAGTAAGGTTACAATGATAACAATGTTTTATAAACTCACTTATTTATTGAATAAATAAGAACTTGAACATGCAAACCATTATCAATAATATCTACATCATAATAACATCTTGTTAACTGTTAAGGCCAGGTTTGACATTAATAATAACCTACACTAAATATAACGTTTCAAAAGCGAAAAATGACGACATAATGCTCATGGGAACCGATTCTAGCTAATTGTAATTTAGGAGAAATATAACAAGTACTATTATAGGTAATGTATAACGCAGTCAGTGCATGAGCTATGGAAGCGGCACAGGAGGGGTAACATTGACATTATGACGTGACAAAGCATACCAATCTGTGGGTGTAGACAAAGTGCAAATTATAATCGCAAACCAGTCGAAAAGTGGTCGAAAAGCCCCTTTTTTGTATGGAGTTTTGACGGATTCGATTTTCGATTCGATCAAAAAGTGAGTTGGGCTTGAAGCATATCTGAAGTCTCGCTGACGTTTGACGTCTCAAATACACCCTCCCGTGCCGCTCCCATACCTCAGGCATTAACTCAGTTAAAAGCGCCTATAGGAAAACCTATAGTACATAATAACAAAAATATATATTAAATTAATACATTTTAGATGCCCAGTCAGGAAGCACGTGGAGTTCAGGCCAAATCACTGGCGCCCAAAATGACATCGCGAAGAACGTCACTATTATTGTGGTGATAGTGGGCCCTGCCCCTGCTATTATCTGTAAAATAAAAAAAATATTAAAAATCTTCGAAAAATACAAACTGAAATAAAGCTGCTTTATATTTGGTTTACTTATGGAGCATTGCTTAGTTTGGGACTTACACAAGATTTCTCTAAACTTTACCTTCATTGGTTGGGTTTTTATTGGCGGTCAAGCTGTAGTCGTGGCTACACAGGAGTTGCAGCAGTGGGAGCGAGAGGTGGGAATAGTTCCGTACCTACTCAAGTTATAAAAATACCATTTTTAAATGACAATATTTACCATTTTCCGAGTTGGAATATTAACCGCGCTCTGGACCACTAGATTTCCAGGAGTACCAACAGGGATCATAAAGCAATAAGAAGCGCAGAATCCTGTCACAAGGCAATACCAGAGGGGGTTCTTTTTGATTTCCTTTGCCTGAAAATTGTAACGATTATAGTCTATCCAATATAGCTTGATTAGAATGACAGCTGCCATCAAAAGTAACGACATAACTTTGTAGTAGCGATCAATGAGAGCTAAATATTGGCAGACAAGAAATAATTCACGTCTGACCTACAAACAATATTTTCGACGACAGTGCTTCCAATAAAAATGATAATTTCGTGTAAATGCAGCGTTAAATTACACCAATAAGTAGTAATTCGAAATTATAAAAATCAAGCTAGAGTATTAACGACGTCTCTACAAGGTTATCTCGAGTTACAAAAATGTTAGTGTTGGGACATATCGACAAATGTCATATTAAATAAAAACTATTTTTTTAACATATTTAACAAATTTTTTTCTAACAAATTTTTTTACATATTTAAGTCAAGTTATACGTTTTTCTAAAGGTTCACTATTAAAAACCAAAAAACATTTCATTCTTAAATAATCAAACATCGGAAATCAATCACCGGTAATTTTTTGGGTATTCATAGCACCGTTGCTCTAGAAGAGATGCCCACCGCCCTCTAGCGAGAGGAAAAAACCACTGAAGAACACTGATGATAATGACTACGACTTAGGTTGTACACCCTTGACATGAATTTTAAATTTTACTGTCTTTAAATTTAAATCATAATTGTCATTTTTATGAATAAAGATATGAAGAAAAATTGGGTGCACTTTTTTATATCATTTTTTCGAAAACTTATCGATACATCTATGTGAACCGTACGAAACATACCCATCACTAGTCACATTCGTTTGACAGCCGTCATTCTAATCAAGCTATATTGGATAGACTATAGTAGATGAGAATGGCATCTATTTGTATGCCGCACAAAATTGGTATTTGACTGCAATCGCACCTGATGTTAAGTGAAAGTGGCCAAATAGTTGACAACACAACCACATTCTAATAGTAACAAAGTTGTGTTGTGAACTTTGGGTGTCACGTAACATTTGACGTTGACCGTAGTACCTGCCCTGTAAGTGCCTAATGCCTATACACTCTCGATTATAACGCTCGGGAAAAACAGAAGCAAGTGGTAAATTATATTCCAGTCTCTAGCTTCAGAAAATAAATGTTTAAGGCCGTTCATTTGCTGCCCTCATCCAGGTGCTTCCTATGGCTTTCACTAGATCTTCGACTTCGAATGTTAAAAATAAACATTTATCGTTATTTCTTACCAGTTGCATTGCAAGTGGACACATCACATTGGCCACGGCGACGTTCGAAGCGAAGTTTGTGATGAAAATAACCACCACGGTGATGATGAGGATAATCACCAGGTCTGGCAATTCTTTTAGTATTTTCATCGTTTCGCCGATTTTGCTGTTGAGTCCTGTACTTTTAGCGGCATTAGACAGCGCAAAACCACCACCTTTAAATGAAATAATGCCACCTCACTGACTGGTACTGTAAGTGGCTAATAGATAATTAGGTCTGTTATGAAAACATGTCATACCAATGAGAAACATAAAACTCCATGGCATAGCAACGTTCATCGTACGCCAATCGAGTACTGAAGTGACTCTCGTTTTTGGTAGATCTTCGTGAACTGAAATGAATTAAGATTAAATAAACCAAGTACATGATAAATAAATTCTCATGTTGTAAAAAATAAAACTTACACTTGGCTGTGAAGTTCTTAAAAACTGCCAATGTAGACGGCAAAAGGAACATAAGGGTACAAACACACAGAGCGAGTGATGAGTCTCGAACGCTGTGTATAAAGATAAATAGATCTTAGCTTTTAGCCTCGGCGCAAATGGGCCACCGACCACAGCCACCGGTGGCCAGTGACAGCGACTTACACACTTTTTAATATATTTTGTATAGTCTACTACTGTAGCGAGTGGCCGCCACCGGATAGGTACAAGTGTGTTAAGTCGCCGTCGCTGGCCACCGGCACCGGTGGCTTCGGTGGCCCATTTGCACCGAGCCTTATTAAAAAACAAACACTATACCTACTTAAAATCTACATTTATTAACCACTTTAATTTTGAAATTTAAGCTAGACATCTTATTATCTTATAGCTAACGGCCATACACAGAATCATGTACCTACCTAAGGAATGTTTTAAGTTGAATACATTTTATTGTTACTTACTATCGGGTATCGGATATTCCGAATGATTTTGTTATAAGATCGGCCCAACCTGTAAAGATTTGAGGTGATCGACAGAAAAAGCCAATCATTGCCAGGATAAATAGCAATAATACCATCTGGAAATATGAAATATAACTTAAAACTGTTTCAATTTAATAAACGACTAAAGTAGGTATTATCAAGTCATAAAAAATAAATACCACTTCCCAAAATGTGATTCTGCCCATTTTCTTACTATCTTCAAGAATTGCCTTTTCAGCTAGCTCTATACCCTTTTTCGTCATTTTAGCTGATTTAGCCGCCACACTTCCCGGTCTGTAAAACAAAAAGACTACAGGTCAAGCGCATAGCTAAATCAGTGCCTGAGGTAAGGGAACGGCACGGGAGGGTGACATTTATGATGTGACAGCATACAAGTCTGAAGCCTCGCTGACGTTTGAGCTGATCCCAAAAGAAATAGGAAAAGCCACAGAAAAAAAAGAAGAAGAGACAAGGATTTATTTCTGATAAACAAGAGTGTGTTTTAGATAATATTAAAAGTAATTTGTTTGCAGGTTAACCTTATTTTTTCTCACTATAAAGAACGAGACAGTTTATTGGTATTTATAGTCAGATAGATTCTTACAGACGATAAAGCTCACCTAAATACTCCAAAATAAAATATGATGAAGTATAAGTATACGAAAATTTCCATAATAATCATATAAGGCACAGCAAAAGCCGAAAACTTGGGAAATGATAATAATTCGGGTGCCTCTGGATATGCCCTGGAAATGAAAAATATCGTTACTGATTGATTTCATTTCCTACCTACTACCATAATATTAAAATCAATTTTAAACGGCGTCACAAATCCCCAAACTAAGCAAGTTTTGTACTACATAATACTAAAAGTTTACGTACGTCTGAAAAAGACCTTTAAATGCTAGATTAGTCGCTGTTCCTACCAAAGTTCCGATGCCACCTGAAATTAAATAATGTTAAATTATTATGGTTCATCATTAATTATTTAGTTTCCACTCCAGAACCTTGCTGCCCCATCGACCGTCAGTTCTGCTTACTATGTGCCCTGCCCATTGTCACTTTAGCTTGCTAATCTGTCGGGCTATGTCAGTGACTTTTGTTCGTTTACAGATCTCTTCCTTTCTGATTCGATCTCGTAAAGAAACACCAAGTATAGTCCTTTCTAGCACGCTATGCAACTTTGACCTTCTTTATGAGGCCTATAGTAGAGGCCACGTTTCGGAGTCATAAGCCAGGGGAAAAGGCTTCATCATCAACAGCCCTTTACAGTCCACTGCTGGATAGTGGAGGGTTTTGCCATAATCCCCACGCTTGGCAGGCGGGTTGGAGATCACAGTTGGTCGAAGATTGATGTTTTTTCAGTGAGCGCTGCTGCCCGTTCTCTGTTTGATATGTAGTCCCTAAGTCACCTCTTAAGACACCCGCGGGAAGAGTAGGGGAAAATGCTTGATGTTTGCTTATTATTGGATCTAAATTATTTGCCCCATTTCATTTTAATTCCACGGGAAGAGTCCTATTCTACTTTACCGTAACCACACTGTTTACTGCACAGTCGTAAATTAAATCATGAATAATGATACATTTTAATGTTACCAATAGTAGCTGAATAAGTAGCTGCGCAGAAATAGGCTGTTGTTATATCAGACGCCATATTTTCTCCGTCAGGGCCAGTGTCATAAAGTTTAATTATGTTTTGCTGTAAAATTATAAGATTAGTAAGCTTAATTGAAAACAAAAGAAAATCAGAATGTAAGTAGATGAAAAACTAACGTCATCAAATACTTTGAGCACAGCAAGGTTTATGGGTACCATCATAGTTGTGGCGGCAGTGTTAGTGACCCACATGGAAACGAATGTTGTCACTAAACACATGGCTAATAGCAACCTAAAAGAATTAACCAAAATAAACACACATGCATTAATCGGCTATTACATTGTCTAATGTCTATTTTAACCAACTGCAACGTTAGGCTACGTTTTTGCCAATCATGGGCTACATAAAGGTATTATGTTTGTTTTATAAAAACTGCAAGAAGTATATCTTGCTAAAGTGCCAACGTCCTTCTCTACACTCATAATACCCCCTTATTAATAAAAAATACACCTAGCTAGGAAGAACCCTGATTAAAATGACATGTCCATACTAAATGACAATTTAAGCCAGTTCAATTAGGGGTGTAACTTTTAAATAATAGGGGGTTACAGTTCGCGAGGCGAAAGCTGAGCTTTGTATTTTGTGTGAGTGATCACCAAAAGTAGAGTCACAAAAACACCGGTTATCGTTATAGTTACGGTTAAAGTAAGGTGGTGCAACTCAGCCTTAGAATTAAACATGTCTCGCTGCTACCAGTAGGTAGCTAAAAGAGGTGAAGTGTGACAGATGCGCGGCGGACTAACACCTCAGACTAATTGCCAAAAAGCGGTATGTACCATCGGTAACAGTGTTAACTATCCATTGCCTGTCATGTCATCTCTAATCGCAAAGAATCACCATTTGATGAGAGCGACAGCAAAAACGGAAATAGATAGTTAACAGTGTGGCCGTGTGTACACTCACACAAACACAAAGCTCAGTTTAGGCCTCGGGAACTGTTCCTGCAGCTCACGAAGCTCAACTGCGAAAATACTGCAGACTTGAAAAACGGACACAGGAATCAGATTAGTAATACACGCTTTACCTTACATGCGAATATCCAATAATGCGTATAGCAAAATACGCCAGACGTTTGTGCAAACCAGATTGCTCTACGGAAAAGGCTAATATTATGCTGCCAATAAACATCAATACTGAATCCTGGAAGAAAATTAAACAGACATTGAACACCGTTTCTTTATACAACTCGAACAAACACAATGTATCGCCTTTAGCACTCTCATATTTTTTGCAATGTAAAGTTTCAAAAACTATAATGTTTTTTAAATTTTTTTTTTAAAATTGGATAAAAGTCTCCTAGATCCTTTTTGTTATCAATATAGGTAGTTGGTTAATTAAAAATATTTCTTCCATCTTTTTTTCCCACTTTTGCGTTACACAGCTCTGGGTAAAAGTCCCTTAAATCTATTTAACTACCCCGTCTATTTAAAGCTATTGTTGGCCTCACGCTGTAATTCCTAAATTCATAGTATTATCAGGCCTGTTCATCTCCGCGAGTTCACATCGAAAACAAAACACGCACGATAGCCCACCTACAGGAGGCGATTCGACAAGGCGTCACATACGAGATACGAGCGAGCATTGACACACGCACGCGTACTCTTGTATTATGGAAAAAAATAAAAAAATACTGTGCAGTATTTAACTGCCTAAATAATAATAAAAACACACAATGTACTTTTTTTAAGTTGCCTGGAGACACTGAGAGGTAAATAAGTGGTTATTGTTATTCATGATAATTCATAAAAATTCATGTATTTCTTCCGACATTTTCCGCGATTTGGCACTTCACGTCACACATTAGTTTGCCGAAGTTCGCCGAGCCAGCTATTGTCAATTATTATAGGTGTCAAACAGGATAGGGTCTTTGCGCTGGTTTTCGTCCAACTATCGGAGTTGGCAACTCCTCCGCACTTTGTGATCTTAAAATACCCTTACATAAATGTATCATATTATTTTATGTCGTTCGAGTGCTCATAAAGGCAGTCAACTAAAGTCCATACTGCAACGCATACACAATCCGCACCGTAACGTAAACGCCTTGCCTCGCCGATGACAGCGCGCGAAGGGCAATGATAGCTCGCAAAACACTGACGTATATCAATGTCTCATGGACTTGGCGTAACTTTAAAATAAACGTACTCGGTACATTACGCACACATTTACACGCATTATAAATACATACACGATTTAAGAAAACAACATGGCCGCAATATAGGCAATCAGCTGACAGGTATTTGTGTGTGTGTATGTGCGTGTAGTTGTCAGCTGATTGCCTATAAATATGTTGTTTTCTTAAATCTTGTATGTAGGTACCTACTCGGCACAAGTCAGGTAGTTAGTGACGTGACGTCACATGAAAATGTTGCCAGAATGAGTACTGACCAAACATTATCTATTTCTTTTTTTTTATACAGCTGTTTGTCATTAATTTGTCGAATTTTTGTATAGATCTATATTTCCTCTCCACTATTACCTCCATGCCACAAAAGGCGATACGTTGTTGATCCCTTTCCGAGTCGATTTGCCTGCTATATGACCTGAACTTTGCTTTAAAAAAATGACCCTTAGTCATCTAAGATTTAATTTTGTATGAAGAAGTTTAATAAACACTTAAAATTGTGTTTATAATGCTATCAATTAGACATACGTGCCAAAAACTTTTCCTGTCAGCACGTTTTTTTTCTAGCGCGATGATTTCTGCAATGTACCGGTGACCGGTGTATGGCCGCGCATTTACGTATTTTTTTGGAACTCACTACTTTTTAAATTACATTTTAATTTAGGTAGAACTGTTGCTTAGGCATTATAGATTGCAACAAAACTAGCGCGGGATGGCTACTGCCTTCTGTGAATACAATACTTTGTATTCAAATTTTACGCATGTGTTTATGGCAGCTCAGTGAAATGGACGAAAACCGAAGTTAGATAGAAAACCAGCACAATGACCCTACTTTCAAAAATTAATATTGCGATTTTATAAATCACTTAAACAACTTTTATATTAATTTGCGGGTACGCCGGGACAGCTCGTAAAACAAATTCATTATTTACATATTACTAATTTATCAACTTTGTTCATTGTTAGTTCATTAGTTGTTCGTGTTTCGTTTGGGTTAGACCAAGAGCCGAATGCAAAAAATAAATGTTACTTAATTATATTAATCCTACAAAAAACGGACGGACATGTGCAAGTCTAATAGCCATATACTTGGTTAACTCATTTTAAAAAGTGCACAAAAACGTTCTATGTTCAGACAGACTATAATGACGAATCTATAAGGGTTCCGTTTTTGCCATTTGGCTACGGAACCCTAAATACCGTATCAAAATCTGTTGCATAGTTTTAAAGATCTAAGCATAAATAGGGACAGACAGACAGGAAAGCGACTTTTTTTTATAATTATTACGTAGTGATGATGGGCATATAGACCAAATAAAGACATTTTGATTTAAGGGGGGGACATCGTAAGAGCCATTCACATTTTTATCAGAAAGTTAATAAATTAATATATTTAGGTTTTTGAAATCTAAAACAGCCAGGAAATTAAAGAGGCAAACATGATACCTTTGTGATTTTATAGGAATTTTATTGTAAAACACGGTCATATTAAACTTTTATAAAAAAATCCAGAGGTAAATGTTTTTTTTCGAGAAATTTTTTTTCTAATCGTGTTTTCGAAAATATCATCCCATCACACATACGTTCTGTAATACATAATATTGAAAACAGTGCGAAATATCGTCAATTGTAGTTTTCACATACTAAGGGCCCATAATGAAATTAGTATAATGTTTGTTTATGTAATAAAATTTGGTTTGAAATACCTACTGAATTGAATTTTTATTTCTTACTAGCTTTTTTGCTTCGCCCACGTGAAATAAATTGTCACAGTTATGTGTGTTATAAAATATTTAGGTGCTAGCTCTTACACTATATAACTGGCGGCCGCATGTAGCTGCGCGTTGCCGCGAAGAGCAGTGAATGCAAGTGTGGTGCGCTAGATGGCGACACAGTAGCTTCTTGTAGCAGTCAGCCCTATGGCATCAAGACAGTACCGATCACTGACGTATGTCAACAAAACGGTGCTCGACTCTTAAGACAAGCTAAATTACACCATATTGTTGATGACATTGAGCATACATTTTTTTGAATACCTTCGCGAAGAAAAACTTCTGTACGTAGTACTTATTATTATTCTGTGGTATTATTAATATCGATCAACATGGAAAGCATTGGGGGAGGCCTATGTTCAGCAGTGGACGTCCTGTGGCTGAAATGATAATGATGATGATTATTATTATTAATAATTAAGGTTTATTATAATACTCTACATTGATATAAGCCTGGCACGTCTCCGCTGTAGTCGAGACGCCCGTCAGTGGGAATATGAGGACAGGCAGAAATGAAGTCACAGCGATTGGGATGCACTCTGTCACCCAGAATATGGCCATCAGCACTAGGGTGTAGCCACACCACTGGTACGGCTACAACAATAAATTGAGATTAAAACACTCAGGGAGCTCACAAACGAGCGACAGTATATCGCCTTAAGTCGGCGACAGTCGCCGATAATCGCCGACGGCAAGATATTCAAGTTAAGACGACTTTCGCCGACGCATTGCGACTCTCGAAGACGGATAGTCACTAAGACAGACAGTGAAAGGCGAGAGTGTCGCCAACAGTCGCCTACAGTTGCTGACCGACGCCACTATCGCAAGCAGTCGCCGACATAATGTCGCTCGCCTAACCCATTTAACATAAAGCAGCGCAAAAAGCTGTATTGTTATAAGAAATCGAGCCTTATCTTCTAAATATATAAAAGGAGAAACTGACTGACTGACATATCAACGCACAGCCTAAACGGCTAAACGTAGACACTTGAAATTTGGAAGGGACGTAGCTTAGGTACCGTAGAGGTGCACTTATACAACACAATTTGCTATTCATACTTTAGGCGGGAATGGCGTTAGGACCGCAATGAGCACGATAGGCGCGACCACACACACGACCCCTCTCCAGTGTACAGAGAGGAACAGTAACACTTTTGAGAAGAACGCCATATCCTCCTCTTCTTGCTTTCCGAACCTAGAAATAAACAGCAAGATTATGAATAGGTTACGTAAATCTTATGCCTTTGTAGTCATAGTCTACTTGTTAGATTTCTTCAAGTACTTTTGCCATAAAATCAACGTTACAATAACATTTGTTTCAATAAGATTTTGGACATTACTTAGGGCAAACTTAATGCCATTTGGCATACTCGTTTCTCCTCCAAACTGAGAAAAAAGTAAGCGGTACAAATTATCTTCTACCATGTGACCGGGCGTTTAATTAATAAATTAATACGAAATTAAAAATACCTAAATAATACTCACATCTTGTTTGTTTTTGCTCTGTATTTGTGTAACTAAAATAATCTCGCGTTTTGAAAATAATTAAAACAATGACATAAATTTTTGTGTTCGCAGTTTTGGCAACTACGTTTGTCCTTTGAGTTTGACGTATTTTTATATATTTTTACTTCAGATGATAAGAGGTTTTATTATGTAGTAGTAGTTTCAGGCACGGAAAGATATACTCAACATCAAATAAACCGCACCTTCCGCGACGTGAACTTTAACGATTTTCTTCTGACACAATCATGGTACCCCAACAATATTGGTGTTATTTGAAAGCCCAATAAATATCCTTAAAGAAAAACACATTTAATTTCTTAATAAATGATTAACATATACCATAAATGTGACTTGAAAAAATACCTCACTTTGGGCCCACCTATGGGATCAATTAGACCAATTTTTATGGTTATAAAACCAAATAATGATTTCACGTGTCCTCTTTAACAGATGGATAGCAATTAAACCCAACTTAACAGTTTTATAGCCATAAAAGTTGGCTCTAGCGTAACTACCTATTTTTTTAAGAAGTGACTCTGGATCCTACTAAAGACACATTTTTGGGGTAAAAACCTTTCCTTTAATGAAATGAAGGTTAGAACTAGGCTTTTAAATGGTACCAATATTGGTGGGAAGTGGGGATGCATACGTTTGAAAATGCTTGTCGCGGAAGGTGCGATTTATTTGACGTCGAGTGTATTAAGGCCAGGTTCACACAGAAGTGGACGTGGATTACAAAATCTAGTATGGCCATAACTAACGCTACTACAGTGCCAGTGGTAGCCAGACTCCAGGATGCTCATTTCTTTTCGTGGGAACGGGAATAAATCGTGTTGATCCGCTTGCACCCACAATTGACCCATATCAGTCTTTTGTTTTGCCTAAGACTCCCGACTTTTATCGAATAATAAACGCTAAGATTATCTGTTAAGTATCTGATAAAAAATAAAATAAAATAAACTTTAGAAAATAATAACTTTATTTAACGAAAAACAAACATTAACGTGCAGACCGTAAGTACAAATCAAATGTCATTATTATAATATTAAGCATTTAAAAACAAATACAATTATTGTTCTTCACATTACATTAACAAATAAAATATAAAACTTAGAGATCGAGTGACAAACTTAATCTTTCTTATGAATAAATTAAAATAAGTTTTAATTTAATTTTACTTTTCTTACAAGGTATGAAGGTACCTAAATATTGCCTTTACATTCGCGTTTAATGAATGTTACTTTGGAGAGACTTAATTAAAATGTTAAATAGCTATTTTTGTGTCAATATGTAAACTTTACATATTGACACAAAAATAGCTATTTAACATTTTAATTAAGTCTCTCTAAATAGCTATTTTTGTGTCAATATGTAAACTTTACATATTGACACAAAAATAGCTATTTAACATTTTAATTAAGTCTCTCCAAAGTAACATTCATTAAACGCGAATCATGTTTTTATAAATAAAAAACTCCACAAATTAATATTAAGTACCTACTTACAAAGAAACTATTATAAATAACATGCATGTCAAACGAGTTCATGAACAATACAACCACATAATACATTAAAGAAAGCACTTTACATAATATTATATTTAATGTATATTTTCTGAATACATTTCAATTAATTAACATACTATGGTCTAACGCTGAACTGTGTCAATGCCTGAGGTATGACACGGGAGGGTGTTTTTGAGACGTCAAACGTCATCGAGACTTCTGTGCTTCAGATTTGTATACTCAGTCACGGTCACGTCATAATATGTCAATGTCACCCGTCCCGCGTCGCTCCCATACCTCAGGCACTGACTTAATTATGCACTAGACCTATACTTGCTAGAGTAAAAAAACAAACACAATACGCCATGTATTCGATACGGACAAGTTTTAAGGAAGTTGCATGGATAGAGAAAAATTTGAATTGATAATCTGAGCATAATAAAATACCCGTTCTTACTTTGGTGTATCCTTTTCCCAGTTAGGTAACTTCTCCAAATTAAAGCCATGTGACTGATACAAAATAGTTCATATCCACCCACGTCATTAGGATTACGATGAAAGTGGGGTCTATACCAACTCTGGCCTGTAAAAAAGAAAAATTAAGAAAAATATACAATACGTATAGGCCCCTATAGGCGTAGGAATGCGGATGCTCAGAAATGCAGGGGGTGCTCTGAGTGGCCTGGAGAACTAATCCCCTTATCCCTTTTCTAAAATTATAATATTAAAATTATACTTTATTTTTTCAGGCCTAAACGCTTAATCCGCCAGTGTGACAGGTCCCCAAATACTATACTCGTTCTTACTTTGGTTCATCCTTTGCCCAGTCAGGTAACTTGTCCAAATCAGGCCATATGATTGGTGCTAAGTAATTCAAATCCATCCACGTGAATACAATTACGATTATAGTAGGGCCTAGGCCCGCTAGTGCCTGTAAAATAAAAAGAAAATTAAAGAAAAATTTTCAAGAAGGTATAAAATATGTATAGGAAAGGATGCTCAGAAGTGCAGAGAGGAGAAAAATTATAATATTATGGATGTCCTCATTTTCGATTTTTTAAGTTTAAAAATATTATGAAATTGCGATCATTAAACAAAATATCAGTCAGTCGCCAGTTCCTTATTCCAAAAATCAGATTCACAAACTGATGTCTGAATAACTAATGGCCTTATTCACAAACATAACTATGAGGTGTCACAGTGCTTGTAGACGCACAGGGTCACACACGAACCAATCACAGAGCTCTATTCAACGCTGTGCGTTCGATTTGCTGCTTCACTCAATCAAGCATCGTTTGTGAATACGGGCGTATAACTATCCCAGAATGGCACGTAGCGGATTCAGAGATCAGTTTTTGGGATGTTGTTTAAGGTAATTGAGCCGAAGTAGTAATAATCTTTCTATTTACCATTTTTTTAAGAGGAATGCTCGCTGCACTCTTCACAATCATGTTTCCTGGAGTTCCGATTGGAAGTATAAAGCAGTAGGAGGCGGAGTACCCGGCGGCTAAGCAGAACCACAGTGGGCTTACTTTCAATTGTTTTGCCTAAAAAAATGTGTATTATTAATAAAATCTATGCTTTGTTAATTGTGTTAAACTTGTATGCGACAATTGCTAGATTGGAATATTGACAACATAATAAAATAGATACCAGTGTAAGATAGACATACGACTAAGGGTGGATTCGACCAAACAAGAGTAAATATTTCGAATAATAAATATCTCAGAATAAATCGTCAGTTTTGACATGTGTCCCATACTGAAACTGTCAATGTGCCAGTCATACCAGGAGTTATTTTCGGATAAAAGTTTAATCGAATCGGGTCTAAGGCTGGGTTGCACCATCTTATTTTAACTTTGACAAACGTCAAAAATCTGTCAAAATCCATACAAAAAACACCGGTTATCGTTAGTTACGGTCAAAATTAGGTGGCGCAACTCAGCCTAAGAAGGTATGCTTATACGTTCATTTGGCTGACTGATAATAATATTCATCAGTCAATCATCAACCCCTAGTAGGATTAGAGGAAAATGGTATGACATACCAAACTCATTGCAAGTGGGCAAAAAATGTTGGCTACAACAACGTTCGACGCGAAATTGGTGATCACCACCGTTCCAACGATGACGATCAGTAAAGCGACCAAAGTCGGCAATGACTCCAGCTCTTTGAACGTTTCACCAATTTTATCATTTAACCCAGAAGACTTCCCAGCTTCGCATAGAACGAAACCAGCACCTGGAAATTATGAATTATAATGCTGAGTTGTAACATCTTACTTTAACAGTTACTATAAAATCCCGACGTTTTTGGATGACAGATTTTGACATTTGTAAAGTAAGATGTGCAACCCTGCCACATACACCGGCTATCGTTAAAGTTACGGTTAAAGTTAGGTGCTGCAACTCAGACTTAAAGTACAACCCTTTCGAGTTAACTGCACACCTGACAGCCGTGACGACACATCGCCACTCTGGTATGGACGGTAAGGTTTGCGGGTAAGTGGGGGGAGGGGGACACATTCCAGCGAGGTGCGCAGTTAACTCGATCAGGTCAAATCATTAACAAGATCAAAATAGCAATAAAAACATCATACCCAAAAGAAACATAAAACTGAATGGCATAGATGTATTCAAAGTGGCCCAATCCAGCACTGAAGTGGTTTTCGATTTAGGTAGATCTTCATGAACTAAAAATATAAAACGACAAAATAATTCGTTCGTTCGTTTCAGTCAAATAACGTCCACTGCTGGATAAAGGCCTCCCGCAAGGTTTTCCATATGAACCGTCCTGCGCCGCCCACATCCAGGATCTTCCTGCCACCACATCGTCGGTTCACCGAGCAACGAGGCGAAATAATAACAATTTTATTAACTATGTCGGCCGTTTAATGAATGGTTCTTAACGCACTTCTATGACATGGAAGAAGAGAAAAGTGCTATAGAGAGAGCTATGCTCGGTATTTCTTTACGAGATCGAATCAAAAATAAGGAGATCCTTAAGCAAACTAAAGTCGCTGACATAGCCCGACGGATTAGCAAGCTGAAGTAGCAATGTGCACTTGAGCAGGGCACATAGTAACTTACGCAGAACTGACGGCCGATGGGCAGAAAGGTTCTGGAGTGGAGGTCACGTCTGGTACGTAAAGGGCAGCGCAGTAGGACGTCCACCCACAAGGTGGATCGACGACCTCATAAAGGTAGCAAGAAGGCGCTGAATACAGGCCACTACCAACCGGTCCATGTGAAAATCATTGGGGAGGCCTATGTTCAGCAATGGACGTCCTATGTTTTATTACCCAGTAAAATTGTATGAATCTCTATGCATATGCATAGTACCTTAAAAAAAATCTTACATTTAGCCGTACAGTTCTTGAAAAACGCAAGTGAAGCTGGAAGCAAGAACATTGCGCAACACACAGCCATAACCATAGCAGAGTCTCGAACGCTGTGCAAGGAGAAAATATTATTATCATTTATCATTTAATTAATATCTTACACCACCGAAATTATTATCAAGCTGTTTTTACTATACAGCGCACAGAAAACTATCAAAGAAGCAAAATTCAAATAAATTATATGGACAAGGACATAATAATAATTATGTTTATTATTCTAGCTAGACAGAGAAACTTGAAACAGATTTAATTTCGTGATCTCTTCTCTACAATGAAAATTTGTTTTTCTTACTATGATTCGTCTTTTTGCGAAAACGATGTCTTTATCATAGTGCCCCATCCGTCGAAGAATGGCGTTAAACGACCTAAAAATCCCAGAACTGCGACGACAAACAAAATACACGCCAACTAGGAAAAAATATTATTTTAGAAACATAAAAATACGAAATATAAAAATAAAGTCAAATTAGTAAATGAACACAGAAAAATACCTACAAAAGAGAAAATGTATCATTATAAAAATAAATGATTAGAAATAAATAAATTACCACTTCCCAGAGTGAACACGGCCCAATTTTCTTTCTTTCTTCCATTATTGCCTTCTTAAAAGCTTCTTTTGCTCTTGGTGTTATTGTCATTTTTTTTGCATTATCGCTCCCCTTTTTACTGTCAAATTTAGGATTTTTTTACTTAGCACTTAACAATAATATAATGGATGACCGTAAAAATTAAAAGCAATTTAAATTATTATTTAATCTATAATTTCCGAGTCACAATATTTTTTGTAAGTCATTCATCATTGAGTATTAAAAAATCATGTTTAAAAATATCAACGCGCGCCATCTATCCCTTCATAAATGAAATGTTCACATGAAATAGCATGGGCGATAACGCCATCTACATTTTTGTATTTGAAATAGGACCGGTTCTGAAAACTGTTTGCGGAATTTTGCGTTGGAGGGAAATGAGGTTGTTTACAGGACCTTTTTTTTTTTAAATATAAAGTGGGTTTTTATTAAAATACAGAAATATAATAAGGATTCTTCGTCTACACGAAGCCAAGTTAAATTTTAAATGAACGTAGATCACCTATGCCTATGGATATTTTTTTGTTTCAAGAGTTGTCAGTTAATCAACACTGTCGTAAAATAAAAGTATTTACTAACCTAAATACTCCAAAATGCAGGTACACCATGTATGTATAAGTGAATAAGAATATGAGAATCACATAAATACAGCCAAATCCGGAAAACTTTAGGAATGTTAATTCATCAGGCGCCTTCGGGTAAGTACTGGAAATAAATAAAAATATTTTTAAATACTGAAATAATATAAAGCCTAGCTAAAAACACGAAAACTGCCACGTACGTCAGTAAAATGCCTTTGAATGCTAAGTTGGTTGCTGTGCCCATCAAAGTCACAACGCCACCTGAAATTAGTTACATTATAATAAATTCAAAGTACTTAGGGCTGACTTTTCAATCGTCAGTTATCTCTTAACCGAAGAATAAATTTTGTCGTTTTGACAATTTCCCATACTGAAACTGTCAATGTCCCAAACTTATTATTCAGATAAGTTATCCGACGATTGAAAAATCAGCCCTTAATTTCATAAAAAGATATATTTTTTTGAGAAATATACCACAATCATGCGTCAGGGACAAATGCTTGTCCATCTTAAAGCAACTGGCTATGGGCTCTCTCAGTCGGCAAACGCAGTTGTCATACAATTTTCAGTGTTAGGGCGCTTTTAATTTAGACGTTTCGTGCCGGACCTTTGCCGCACGCTAACTATTGGCAATTGTCAATTTTATTCCGACGCAGCTGTCATACAATTTACCGTTTGCGGCAAACGTCCGGCACGAAACGTATAAATTGAAAGCACCTTTATATCCTGAAAACGGACGACTAGTGCTACTATCCACAGTGCGTACTGCGTACACTGACAATACAATCGACAATACACTCGTACAATGACGGATACCTACACTTCTAATACGTTCGCAGCCTTTCATTAATTCTGGCTGCCAGACCAAACAATCGTCTGCAATCAATCGTCAGCGAAAATAATAGCATGAATGTTACCAATAGTAGCAAAATAGGAAGCAGAACAGAAATAACACGTAGTAATGTCGGAGGCAATCTTCTCCCCTTTAGGTCCAGTATCATACATCTTCAACACGCCGTTCTGTAAAATTAAAAACAACAACATTCTAGTACCATTTTATCAAAGTATTTTTCAACTAAAAAAAGTTGCATGATACTAACATCTTCGAATATTTTGAGCACAGTAAAGTTAACCGGAACCATCAAAGTTGTAGCAGCTGTATTCGTAATCCACATTGATATAAAAGTGGTCACCAAAGCCAGGAAAAATTGCATACTGAAAGAGAAAACCTCATAACTTTTGTAAGTATCATCTAATGTAACGCTGAGTACGATAATTATTTTTCAGGTTACTTGAATCAAATCAAATCGTTTATTTATGCAAGTAGGCTCCCAAAGAACAGTTTTACACGTCCCAACCCTACCACTGATTTAATCTAATAAAATATTCAAGTTACTTCTATGCTGTGAATCCTGTTTTAAACCAACCACAGGTAATATTAATTTTCATAGAGGACTATTAAACTCAAGGCCCTTCCCAAAAAACACCCTCCCGTGCCGCTCTCATACTTCAGGCACTGAGTTGAGCGATAGACCTATTAAGCTTCAACCACACCAACGCGTGTAGATTACCATCGCCGGCGCGATCAAAGGCCAATGACAGGTCGCGCGACCTATGACAGTCCGCGCGACCTGTCATTTCCCTATAATCGCGCCGTGATCGCGCTGGCGATGGCGATCTGCACGCGATGGTGTGGTTGAAGCATTATAGTTATGGAACTTACAGCATATGCGATCCACCGAAATTTTGTATACAGCAATACGCCAATCGTTTCAGCACGCCGCATTGCTCCAGAGCGAATGCCAGGAATAAACATCCCAGAAACAATAATATTGTTTCCTGAAAAAAAATCCTAGAAATTAGGCATTCCCTTAAATATTGGGGCAAGACATGACAAGACATGTTTAAGGTTGAGTTGCATCACCTAACTTTAATGGTAACTATGACGATAACCGGTGCTTTTTGTATGGAGTTTGACAGATTATTGACGTTTGTCAAAGTTAAAGTAAGATGGTGCAACCCACCCTTGGTCAGTAAGAAAGAAAGAAAGAAACAAAGAAAATAATTTTATTTTGACAACCACAGATTCAGGCAATAAAGACAGTAGTTGCAATTTGTTTCTAATTGGGCAGGTTCAATTAAATGATTTTATTCGTGGACATGTTTGGACAAGTCGTTAAGAACCACTGATTCTATATCAGTCTAAAGGTAAAAGTCCAAGATGGACTGCAGACCGCAAACTGTAAGCCACCACGGTTTCTTTGACTTTCTTTTTCACTGCGCTCGACTGCAGCCTCTAGCCGCAGTGTCACCTGCGGTTGCATTCTGCAGCCCATCTTAGGCTTACGAATCGTATACCGATTCAGACTCCGCTCAGAGTCCAAAAGACTGACAAAAGGTATACCTTTTGTCAGTCTCAGCCAAACTCTGAGCGGAGTCGGCTATGCAACCTCCTCCCAAGACCTTGTGTGGCCCGTAAAAGTTACAAGTAGTAAATTGAAAAGTGGTGTATACTTACATTCATGTATGCCTTGCATACTTCCGCCGTAGTCATGACCCCAGTCAGTGGGAATATGAGGACAGGCAAAAATGAGGTTATCTCCAGGGGAATGCACTCTGCTAACCAATATATGCCCATGAGCACTAGGGTGTACCCACACCATTGGTGTTTCTGCAATAAAAAACTGTAGGTGAAGTATGTGACGAGGCAGTCACTAGCCTGTGCGTTAAATAAAATAAACTACTCGTACCTATAAACATTGATAAAAATATTATTATAATGTACCAAAAAATTATTATAACGAATGTATATCATTTTCTAGGCACTATAAGTGCCTAGAAAATGATATACATTCGTTGTAAAAATCAATCTTAAAATGTTTGATTTAAAATAAGGGATTTAAAATATTATTCTTTAGGTATGTTGTAAATTCATTTTACAAATTTTTATACTTTTGGTAATAAACCATTTTGATGTGATCTACAAGAGCGCCAACACATAGCTAAATTAGGCGGTTATCACACTGAGCGCGTGATTTCATATAAAAAATCCCGCGCGCAGACGCGTTGTCAGTGTGTTGTGCCGCACGTGTTTTCTATACAAACTGAGGTACTTGCATACAATAATTAAATCTGTCGTCCCGCGTTCCGCGGCGGAGCGCGGCGCAGTGTGATAACCGCCTTACAAGCAATGTGTTAGGTACCTATATGAATTGGGTTCACCATATCACTTTGACGCTTATGGCACTTCTTATAGCCTTATAAGGGGGTTATGATTGCCCCAGTTGTAACATTTCAAACTACAAAAAAAGTACTAGCTTACCTTTGGCGGGAAGGGCGCAAGGATTCCTATCAGTACGATGGGCGCTACAAAACATACCACGCCTCTATAGTGCACAGCTAGGAAGGTTTTCAACTTTTGAAAAATGGACATAGGCTCTTCTGGTTTTCCGCCACTTGAAAGAAGAATATGAAAAATGAAAATGGTCTAAGGGTATTGTATTTTGAATTTCCATTGTCTGAATAAACCCTAAAATTCAGATCTTGGTTTTGACAGGACCATGAACATGGCGCATGCTTATGTGAAGAAGAAGAGAATAAACAGTATGTTTAATGAAAATAAATAAGTTGTATACTTACAACATCTTGCTTGCGGTTTTTTTCTGTTAAGATAAAACTAAAACATTCGTTGCCTAAACCTAAAAATCAACTTTTCAATCCGTAAAATTCACGCTGTCATCGTGCAAATTCATTTGACATATTGCTCTTCTTTTTTAGAAAAAAATATCAATTAGTTTTGTAAGCCAACATTAAGATCTCTTTTTATAGCACGGTGACCTACACCCCTACCACCACCCCACCTACTCAAATACATCCTAAGTTCCAGTGAGTTCCTGACTCTAAGGTTTCTGACCTTACTTTTTTATAAACAGGAGAAAATACGCTAAAAAATGTTAATGCTGTCAAAAAATATCAAAAGTCACTCTAAGTAGAGGTGTACATAACGAATGACTGAAAAAATTTTTTATAGGAAAATTAAAAAATAGCTTACCTAAAAAATTTGCCTGCCCACATTATGTCAGCCCGTGGTCGCCACTGGATAACTTTTCTGCCCTATAGGCAAAATATTAACGCCCTTACTATAATAAAACTTACACGCTCGTTGACCAGTGTTTTAAAGTGACGTTTAGTATGGAAATGTAATTTTAAAACAGTGTTCAACAACTGTGTAACTTTTTATTAGTAAGGGGGTATATCTATAAATTGGGAAAGTTCACAACCTGAAAAGTTTTTCTTCACATGTTAAACATAACAAAGAGAAAATTAACAAGATAATTAAGCTGCGGCTCCTCTATAAAACATAGGGGAATATCACAGACATATGGGACGTTAACCTTGCGCTTTTTGCTTTTACTTGTCTACTATACCATGTTTAAATGTATTAGTTAGTACAGTATTCTTGTAATGAGACTGTTACTCTTTTTTGCAAAAAGGTACACTGGAATGGTTTTAGCACATATGATAAATAAATACTTACGTTCAAAGCTAAAAACAAACTCGGAAGGAAAGATGCTGCGAACCTTCAGGTAAATTATACCAAACTTAAATATTCTAGATTGCATCACTATTAAGACTCCAAAAATTGGTAAAAGTGCCACGAACAATCAAAGTTTTTACACAGTGCTTCAGTGATTTCAATCAAAATTACTTTATTGCAATGTTTAAAAGTCTTTGTTCTGTTTATTGCCGTGTAATTCGGCTCTTGTTTCGGGGGATCCTACAAGACGCGAACAATTAATGTTGCCAACACAAAATAAATTGCGAAAACATTTTTTAATAAGGACAAAGCGTGAGCCGACTCGCGTGCCATTTGTAGACGTTACCCGGCAACAAGCTGCATTCCCAGCCCGTCCGATTTGGTTCCTGCTGTCCGCCCAACGCCGTCAGTCCAACACGCCCGCCCGCCCAAACCGCGCGTCTCGCCACTCGCCCGCTCTCGCCGCGACCGCGTACTACGAACCACCCGAATCTGTGTTCAAGTGACAATACGAAACATGTAAATGAGTGTTATGTCGTGTTCAAGAGTAATCGCCGTGAAAGATGCTCCAAGACATTAAATATTCATGATAGAACCGTATCCGGGATCTGGCAGAGCTCTACTTTCAACAGGTCGGTATAAGTTTGACACAACATTCGCTAAAGTTGATTATATCAGTAATAAACTTACACAAATACTTTATAAGATTTGCAAGAGCAAATTAAAGCAAATCAAGGTTATTTAAACAATAGGTAAAACACTCACACATAATGTGTGAAAATTTTAGTATCTTGAAAAACGGTTTTCATTGCCAATAGAAATGTAAACATTTCAATTGAAGATTTCAGCGCACAAATTCGAAAGTTCTCCGTTTTGAATGCATAATATTACCTATACAAAATGAAATGTTAAATGATTGACGAGTAAAACCACAATAAGTATATAAATTTTGCTACTAAAATCAATTAAATTTACTAGTTTTAAACCAGAATACTTCATAGATCAGTGCCATTCAAGTTTTGTAACTTTAATTACAATGTAATGTAGGATGTACCTACCTTTTTAAAAGTATCGAGATACACAGCGAATACGAAATAAGGTCAACCTGATAATTCAATTCAAGTATCTCTTCTAAACATTTTTAATTTCCGCTCCTATATGAGATCGGAATTAGGTTACAAAATTATGTGGCGTCACGGATACTCCATTAATTACTTCTATTATTCAAAATAATGTAAATGTTTTATTCTGACAAAACATGCTACTTTCCAGCGGTAATTAAGTTATTAGTAAGTAATTCTGTGATTAATTAATGATCTACAAAACATTTTGCCCTTAGAAATTTTACTACTGTTGGATGGGAGTGGTCCCTTTTTTCATGTGTGTCAAAATTCAGCTATAAAGCACGTTAATTCTAAATAAAAAGAGGCATCAGATTCAAAATATGGGAACCAAACCCAAATCAACATTCTGTAAGTACAAAATTTTCGTAAGTACCGTCTCTAACAATGACACTAACGAACGTATTTTAAGATGCTCTTAATTACTTCTACTGAAGTGGGCTCACAAAAGCATTTTCCTTGGACGTCTTCAGCCGAAGATGTTAAAACTGTGTACTTAGGTCCGAGAGCTCTCATAGTAAGGCGCCTTTGATTGTCCTTTGAAGCTCGCTTTTGGGTTATAAGTCGGAATATTTGAGTTGTGTTTTGTTTTGTTACTGGCGGAATAGACGGTTTGGCCGTATAGTTCAAATGCGGTTGCGGGTGAAATACTGTTGTGGGCATTTTCCCACATTTGTGAGTGTGGTAAACATTTAGCCCAAGTTTCATAGGCTTAAGTTCATACGTACCTATTTATAGTACCCATGTATATCCGTTGCGTAGTCGCTACAGTATGTCATACTAGCTTTTGCCCACGGTTTCACTCGCGTGACATTTGTCACAGATCATAAATCATCATCTATACGTTATTCTGATGTATAATATTATTCTGTAAAGTTTCATCGAAACCCTTTCAGTACTTTTTGCGTGAAAGACAAACAAACATGCATCCTTACAAACTTTCGCATTTATAATGTTAGAAAGATTTTGTTTAGGCAGTGTGGATAATATCTTTAGTATGAATCTATATTACTTTGCTGAAAGTAAAATCGTTTCAATACTCGTATTTCGTAAGCTCTATAGTAAGATTAGTGTCAGCGTAATACGTAATGGATTATCAGTAGACCGAATGTTTTTGTAACCTTATTTTTGTAGTACACATCCCCTTCATCTCTGGCATATTTTTTCTGAAATATGTCATATGGACCGACGATCTGTAGGCCTAAGATGCGCGCCGCGATAAGCGGTTATCATGCCATTTTATCGATTTTCCCCATACATTTTGACGTCGATAAAAGTTATCACGGCGCGCATCTTAGGCCTACTGGTGAAGGTCGCGGGAGGTGCCTGGATGCGAGCAGCGCAGGACCGGTCTTTGTGGAAATCCTTTGGGGAGGCATTTGTCCAGCAGTGGACGTCTTTCGGCTGAAACGAACGAACGATGTTTTATAACACTACTTAATGCTAGAAATGTCCACTATTTTTTGCAACAGAAGCATTGTCCATTATCAGTGGATGCCAAAACTAACATTTCCTGACGACAAGCCCACGACAATTTTAGGGGCATTTCGGGTAATGCGTTGTTTATTTGGGCGAGGAAAATAGACCATAACAATGTTTCAACAGTTATTCGTTATGCGTAGCACTTTGCGTGAAATGTTTCGGGGCTTGTGCAAATATTATGACATTGGAACGGTAGGCATACGTTTGCTTACCCCTCGTTACTTGCTGGTGCAGCTAATAAAGATTTGTATCGTGACGTTAATTTATTTATTGTCATGTCCCTTTGTAAAATAAAACATTAGCCATCACCCCCTGTCTTTGAAGGGAACTATTTTTCCACAGCTATATCTGCAAGTAACTGCTTAGTTGATGCATAAGTTTTTGTGAAATTATAACCAATTTTTTATTTTAATATACCATTCTTCACTTATTTTGAAGGTTTTTTGAAAGCAACGTCAATTGTGTGCTTCATTTGTATGGATCATAAATTTTACGCACCCTATATAAAAAGTAGAGAGGGTAGCACGCACGCCCTCGCTTGGCCCGTATTTATATGCACTATAAGGCGTAGCGAAATAGATTTCCTTGAGAGCCTTATCACACTAGCAGCATGCAAAATTCCGCTCTCACATCGATTATGTTAATGCAATTAGCGTTCCTTCGTGTGATCTCATAAACCATTTCTAGCGTTTTTCCTTTGATCGTTCGTATGTTATTACAAGGGTTAAAACAAAGTTCTTGTTTCTTTATTACGTATGTTTGCGGATTAAATGTACCTTGACGATATCCGAACATTTGTGGTGTCTGGAATGTTATTCCTTTTAGCTAAATGACCTTTTAGTAGGATTAAAAATGTGCAATCTAATTATAGGGGTTCCTACAGGATCTCCATTTCTTTTCTTTTTATCTGTTTTCAGAACAATTTACATATTTTTGCTTTTATTTAGGCATATGAAGCCACGATAGCCTAACGATGAAGTGGTCGGACTGGCCGACTCGTCATTCGACGAGTGCGGGTTCGAACCCCGCTGACGCTCGACTATCGTAGTGAGCCCACACGTGAAACAAGCATCTTTCGCTTAGTACAAGGGGCTAGCTTGTGCAAAAACAAATTACTAATATTCTTTTAATAAAAAAAAGAGAAATTGGTTCTAATTTAGATCATATTTAACATATTTCGCAAAGAATGTTTGACCAAATTCCCGTTCCCGATATACGAGTATCAGTCCTTTTCCCAAAACAACAGATTAAGCATTCCAGGTCCAACCTACGTCATAATGATGAAGGTCGTTAAGGCATGTCAAGGGATCAAACCTCAAACGATTTCCGGAATTAGTTGGTGAAACTCCGGAATAACAACCAACAACCATTCCTATACTGGATGTGTATTGCAGACAATTTGTTGACCTAATTTTAAATGAACTTGATTTAAGCTATGCCCCTTTGACTAACTAACTATGCTTATACGAGTAGGTAGATCTGTTGGTGTATTTTATATTTTTATTGATTAAATATCAATACCTAATATATCAAAACTTGTTATTCTGACATAAGATTATCAGTAGAACAATGCTGGTATTAGATTGGAATTAATGTATTTTGGGATAGTCCGACAGACACAAATTATTAAAAAACCTTAAAACACGAACTATAAGCTATAGCCTCTACTACGAGTCTACACAGATAGTAAATTATTAAATAAATACATTATGTATTTATTTTTTACATAAAATTACCTGACTTAGAAAGGGCAAAACCCATTAAAATGTATCAACCATTTGATACGGGCAATAAAACTCGAATACCTGCCCTTGTTCATTATGATTGCGAAAGTTAATCTGGGTCCTTTTTTCAAAATGCGATGTTCACATTTTATATGCAAAATGGTAGTAAAATAGGTACAGAATGCCTACTTCATGTATAAATGACAATGTGAAATTGTAAACTCCGTCAGTTTATAATATAACGCGAGATTGTAAACGAACTGTAGGTTAGGTTAGATTGTAATTTAACTACATACTTAAAGGCCGGCAACGCACCTGTAACGCCCCTGGGTCTGCGGGTGTCTATGGGCGACGGTAATCACTTACCATCAGGTGATCCGTCTGCTCGTTTGCCTCCTATCACATAAAAAAAAAAAAAAAAAAAAAAAAAACTTATATCAGAATTTAATCTGACGAAATTCATATTATTAATATCTCATGTATTTTTCATTATTTTCTCTATGTACCACATCACATCATAGCTTATTATTGAAGACTAGGTAAAACGGTTTGATTTTTTAATATTAGTTGGATTTTTCTTCTGGTATTTGACTGTAATACCTAGACCACGAAATGTGACTATTCCAGTAAGTATACGAAAATTTTGATTCAATAAAGTCAATAAGTTCTGTTTTTTTTTGTACCGTATAATTAGTTATGTAATGAAGTGACCAAGAAATTAGTTACATTGTACACAGTAACTAGACTAGGGTTTTATGGGGGTAGCTCTCTTGGCTACTGCACAGATTCTGCTCCATATTATATCGTACTTTACACCCCTTGGACCGTAAAATGAAAGGCAATATAGGTTTACGCTCTTATTAAGTCTGGAAGAACCCGATAGTCCAGGGTAATGAAACTGATCCCTTATTTTACTGGCAATTACTCCACTCTAGCTATTACGGTTTGAATATCCATTTTGTTAATGACTGCTCGCGTCATAGGAAAACTTTGGCCACTGCTCAGTATTCATATAGTTCTCGCCGTCTAAGGTTTTCGCGATAAAGTCACGTTTAGTATCGATTTCTCATCAAGTTTCCATTTAGGTAAATGTGGAGGTGCCTTAGATTCTACGTGACAAGACTTTTAACCCCGCAATACTCAGGCATGACATTTAGACTAGATTCAATCTCAAACATTTTTAGGTCATTGTTCTTTATTTGTTTTTCCTTACTAACTTGATCCATCTTCCTTCTAGGTGTACTTAATATTATAAAGCTGTAGAGTCTTTTTGTTTGCTTGAACACGCTAATCTCAGGAACCACTGGTTCTTTTTGAAAAAATATTTTCATGTTGATCGAGGAAGATGTTGGTAGGGCTTGTTCTAAGTCCGCCTGGCTAGCTACCACCATCTTACCTAAGTCTGTCGCCATAACAACAATGTTAACAGCATTGTTGTGTTCCGGCAGTTAGAGGTAAGATAGCCAGTTCCTCCGTGGTTGAGGATTCCGGGTGAAGCTCGCTTCCACCTTCGGCCTGATCATCACTTACCATCAGGTGAGATACAGGCCAAGAGCTTCCTCGTTGTGGATAAAAAAAAAAAAAAAAAAGAACTTAGGCTATATAATATTACCCTACAGACAATAAGGGCGGAGCAGTAAAGAAAAATGTTGCAAAAACGGGAAATATTATATTAAAACTACGAGTATTTTCACGCGTACGAAGCCGCGGGCACAGCTTGTTGGCTTATAGAGTCGATGTATCGGTAATGGCTCACAACATTGAACGTGCTGTATCACCGGTTTCAGGGTTTTGCCCCCACTTTAGCGTCTCTCCATTTGCTATGCCATTATTTCTTTAGTACGATAAAATCAGTCTCTTTTTGAATGTGTCTCGTTTAAGGTCCATCTATAACATAGAGCATTTGTACTGTTTTTGACGTTATTTTTTATATTTTGTAGCATTTTTGAATAACAATTTTATAATACCTACTTTCATAACGTTTTGGTGCTGTGATTATAATAATTAATCTTTAATAGCTGTCTAAACGTGAACTGTATACCCATGAAACATGACACCCAACGAGCTATTATCTATACTTGTAAAAGCCCATGACTCTTTGAGATAAAGAGAAATGCATCCTACGCGCGTTATCATTGCATACCGAAAGATCGACACGATACGATTAATACCTCCAAATAACTAACACATAAAGGTGGGTATTTCCTAAGAGCGTTTGCAAAGCGAACTGAGTTCGGGAGCATTCTTCTTCTTCTTTTGTTGATGGCGATGAATTTGAGCTTTTTCGCCTTGAGGCATGTTCCGTTCTTTGAGCGAAGGTTTTAGTGAAGTTAATACGGTCCCTTCATGATAATTCTATGAGTATATTTAGATTTCCCTAAAACTGCTATGTTTGCATCACGAATGCTTACAAACCTTGGTAGCAATGGGAAAATGTTTAGCACTAGTTAAGGCAAGAGGCAATAAAGCAGTTATTGAAAAATACTTCTTAAATTTTTCATTGAAACAGGTGGTAAAGTCAGCAAGCCAGTCATAATAAATTTCTACCAAAACGGCCTTATTCATGCCAGAATGCGATATCATTTGTCAGGTGACATGGCTACTGCCTAATCAATTGATAGAATCAGCTGACTCTGATATCTGATAACCGGGTGAGTAGTGGATTACATCGAGTTATCGGTGTCCAAACTGGATTGCGTAGATATGCCACTTTGCCGTCTAGTCATTGACGACATTTAAATACGTGACGTTTAATAAGCTGGATTTTTAACACACATCAACAAAACGCAAATTCCTGTGGCATATTCGTATTTACGCCAGCTAGCTAGGGTATTGAGCATTTCCATTTCTTTACTTGTACGGAATTTAATGAAATCAAGACGTTATTAACTGAAATGTTAATCTGTTGTTCACACCATTATCAGTAAATACAATAAGCATATACCTAATAATCATAATGAACAAAAATGCATTAATGTACTGGTAGCATCATCATTTGTGATATACTAGGCTTAGATTAAAACAAACAGTCTAAGGTTTAACATAATCTCAGAAAATAGGATTTTGTAAGACATAAAACACTCTGGAAAAAAAGCTGGCACTTATAGGTTTTTCATTTTACACTAATTGACAAGATTTGGAAAGAAAATGCAAATTCTAAAGTTCGATGATTCAATGTCTTTATTTAGACAACAACACAGTTTTTGTGTCTTCCGAACGTGCGGAATGTGTTTACAGCGAAAGCTCCTATTTCAAAGGACGCTGGGACGTCCGGTCCCCAATCAGCGGAGCTTAACACCTTGCCTGTCCAGTGACCTACACGTGTGCTAGCCAATTGTTTTAGAATATCACGTTTCAATCTGGAAGTGGTTTAATGTACCTACATAAACATGTGGTTCAAAAAAGTTTGAGAATAAAGGACTTGTTACAAAGAGTTAAACGCCTGTGGAACAACAACAAATTGTCCTTTAGTATGAAAATATCATTTTAAACCAATCTTCAATGAGTGTTTAACTTTTTGTAATAAGGTGTTTTAGGCTATAAAAGCTTAATAAATAATTAAAATATTAAAACATTAGTTTTAATCCTATACCAGACCCAGACAGCCAGACACCCTTTCAAACACTAATTTAACGAATATAACGTGTCATTTGATATTTAGCCCCACCTCAGAGAAGAACACACCTATTTAAGGTGTGTTCTTAGTACCTATTCCCCATGAATGATAGATACAGCCTAACCTTAATTAACGCTCAAAACAAACTAAATGAGTAACGTATTCTCCAGGGGACAGTAATGTTTGGCTACACGACGTGACAAGCGATGTCGTGCAATAATGTCACGGTGCAATGTCGTGTGTCTCGCGAAAAGCTCTCACGTCTAAATTGCAAGTGTCGTGCCTGCAACGCCGTGTAATCGCTATTGCGACAAATTGGTGACATAGCGTGATTGAAAATTATATTTTTTCCTTCTTCTTGTCACTTAATTTAATGTGTTATGACTCTACTTTGTGATATCCTGTCATAATTTTAGTACACAAACACAAATGTGGCGCCAACTTTTCAACGGTTTTTTCAGGTTAAGATAAAGATTAAACATTATACAGGGTGTCACGAATACAATGGATAACCCTACAACTATCGATAGATAATCATGATCAAAGTGGGACTTATCGATAGTAACATGGTTATTATTTTTAGGATAACTTGTATATTTTCTATTCTATAAAATATGTCATTCACATCACATAAAATGAACATTCGCTGACGTTTGCGAAATAAAACTTTCCATGTAAATATTTCAATAACTCGTTGAACTAGTTGAATTGTCACAAGAGAATAGCATGACTAATATTCCTCTACCGTATCACACTTTTCACTGTTTGTCTGGGATACTTTGGCTTGCGGCCATAATTGCTTCAAGAGGTGTATGATGACGATAATACATATGAAGTGAGTATTACGCATAGTAATAACTGCTCCGTCAATTGTTTATTTTAACTGTGAATTCATCATCATCATCATCGTCAACATCATCTCAGCCATAGGACGTCCACTGCTGAACATAGGGCCCCAATGCTTTCCATGTTGCCCGGTTAGTAGCGGCCTGCGTTCAGCGCTTTCTGTAAACTGAGAATTTGAGTTTGGTATAATAAAAAAACAACAGGTAAGTTTTAGGCTTTTAAATTAGGTGTTTACTGTCTGATAATAGCACTGGGACTACCTCTAGGTGTTTTTACGCGTAATATCAACGGGAGAATGTGCTAAAAAAGTCAGGCGTAAACATAATGTAGAGCGGAGGTCTGTGAACAAAAATTATGATGCATGCTGCGCCATGTTTTGGCAAGTAAAGACAATAGAGGCTCGTTGCATTTAAAAAGATTCCAATAATCATCATCATTTCAGCCACAGGACGTCCACTGCTAAACATAGGCCTCCCCATTGTTTTTCACATCACCCGGTTGGTAGCGGCCAGTCGGTCCACCTTGTGGGAATCCAACATTAGTTCTCTTTAATAAGCCTAGATGCCTTAGCTATAGAAAACCTATGAGCTTCGCTTTAACTAAATGACACTGAACCAAAGGTTTGTCCTATGATTTTACTACCCGATAAAGTTACGATTGAGGCAATCGTGAATCAGTAAAAGATTTCGATGTAGATACATTTTTATTCCTATATTCTTAAGAACCAATACCTTATTCATGATTAATGTTGCCGTCTTGCCAACCTGTTGTTCATTTATCAGTCACTCGCCTTCTCGTTTTGCTTTCTTGGGAACATTTGTAACATTTAACGACAAGTTTTAACTTGCTAGTGAACTTTTCGACCTGCGTTGTTGCTAAAATGTTTACAATTTTTTTATAGATTTTTACCACATTACCTAATTACTAAGTTCACAAATGCATTGGTAATCGAACTCATTTAAATATAGAACTTGCATAATAATATGCTTCTTACGTGGCTTGATATTCAAATGGACCTACCTACTCACCAGGTAGGATAGGACTGTCGTGATTTTTTGTCTGTGGATAAGCACATTATGGTAGTGACTAGATAAATCTTAGCAACAAGTCGCTTGTTCACGGGAAGATCCATTTTTCATCATGACTGAGTACATTATAGAAAGTTTTTGGTAACATTTTAAAGGATAATGTAACTGAATGTAGTCTGAATTTTATTTTTGTGTATACGAGTAACTATCTGGTTTGCGAATAAGAAGTCATAAAAGCACTAAAAATCGAAATAAAGGATTGGCTAACCCACTGATTAAGAAAAGTGAAGTCATTTTGGGAACTCTGTCAGTCCTCTTTCTGTTTCAGTGGATAATAATATCATATATAGAGGATTATGTATCTAAATCTTAAGGACGTACGTCAGTCAATAAAGCCTCAAGACTATAAATTATTATAGTTGCAAATACCACCTAATTTTTACAAATAAGTAATGCCTTGGTGGTACCCTGACATGCCATCCTCTACCTATATTTCATTTTTGGAATTACCATTCTTTGGGAAATGATGCAAAAACTTATTTTATCTTTGTATCATTCCGTAATTTCGATAATCAGTGTTATTTTGTCTTATCGAGCTTCGATTAGATCCTCCCTCGGTAAACACTCGTCTCCGCGACGCCAGGCATGCCGTCGCCTGTCACTCAGGACGTTGTAGGATGGCAAACAACTTAATTACGTCATTGTTAGGTTGCTATAAGTATGTGCTGCTGGTAGGTATAAAATAAGACTATAGGAATTTTGTTCAAAATATTATTATTGCAGATGACAGAGCGGCGGTTCTGGAAGAAAAAATGTAGATAAAACTAAGATACTCAGTTTATTACACTTTCTACCTAGGGATAGAAGACTAAATCACAGCTTAAGGCGATTAGAGTCCTCAATGACCTTGGGCGTTTGACCTTCACGCCGCGAGCAACACCCGCGTACCCCGCACCAAAAACTCCGATTTGACACCGATCAAAAATACACGGGCATAGGTAGATACAGAATAGAAGCTCTTTCTTCATACATTACTGCCTATTATTTTAAACTTAAATTGATGAACCTTGATGTCGGTGTCATTTAACTCAGGCGTAAAGGTATTTAATAAAAATAACAAAATCCATGAACATTTTGTACGGAATAAAATTTTATTTTATTTTTCGTAAATTTTCTAATGCTTTTGTCGGTTCAGTCGTTCTCGAAATTTGAACAAATCCGACTTTATTACAAGCTTTTATTTAGCTTGCAATTTATGATGTATGTAGGTAATTACATAAATGTTTGTTCGGGTGGAATCTTGCAAGCTGAATTAGTTGCAAGCTGAATTAGTTAGACCAACTTCCTGACGACAACTAGGCTAGATGACAAAATTTCAATTATTTGTCCGCCAAACAGATAATTAAAAAATATTAGACTCATATTTTTTATTTTCTTTCATAATTAAATAATAACAGTGCTACATCGAGTTGAAATGGCGCGATACGCCACGCAAATGTGACGTCACGCGACATTTCAACTCAATATAATACTGTTATTATTCGATTATGGAAAAAATTAAAAAATATGAGTCTAATATTCATCACCTTATGAGAGGATTTCAGTTTTTATCTGCGAAACTTTTTAATAATATAGGTATGTTTCATGGTTTGGTAATTTAGGGAAGTTTATTTGCACTTAACATGAAAAATATGGTATCAATGTACTGAGTACCTATGCACCTTCAGTGGCAACAACAAGGTCTACTGGGTACCTATAGTCTACTAAAGGCATGAAATAGATTAATTTCACTAAAAATTAAAACCAACTCCAAAACGAATCACCAAAAGGTAGGACACCGACACCGACTCCGAAAATGGCTAATTTTGTAATCAGTATCCAAATTTTTAATAAGCTCTATAGAACTATTCAATACCACTTTATCTTAATTTTTTTTAATGTGACAGGAGGCAAACGAGCAAACGGATCACCTGTTGGTAAATGATTACCGTCACCCATAGACACCCGCAGACCCAGGGGCGTTACAGGTGTTATTTTTAATTGTGGTATTTTCGCGAAGAAACATATTTAAAATCTAATTCTAATAAGTATGAAAAATATAAATTGTTTTCTTCACGTAAATCGATTAAGTTACAGATTCTGACTAGCTCCTAATTTGGATACTGATTGCAAAGGCCTAGTAAATAAATAACGTAATAATTTTTCTACTTGTATTTATCTAGTGAAGTTGTTTTGGAGTCAATTATAGTTTTTTTACACTAATAGATTCTATTCAGGTAGAAAATAGCGTCTGAGCGCGTCATAATTCAATTGTATTGTCTGACTGCACGTACTCTATGAACAATTCTGACATAAAATCTATTGTCGAACAAAAGCTGGGTTGCACCATCTTACTTCAACTTTGACAAGCGTCAAAGTTGAAGTAAGATGGTGTCTAACTCCATACAAAAAACACCGGTTATCGCCAAAGCTACGGTCAAAGTTAGGTCACGTCAGGTGGTGCAACTTAGCCAAAGAAAAAATTCATTTTGATCGCTAATGTCAGTTTGTAGCGAGTGACACAACCTCCCCGTCTGAAGGCCAGCGGCCGACTGCCGCCCGCACCCCGCGAAGGCCCCCTCAACAGCAAAACGTTCGGAATTTATCAAAAGTAAAATTTATGAATGAAAGTAATGTTCGATTGAAAAACGCAACGTGTCATTTAAAGATTAAAGAATTCCCAATCTATTCGTGCAAAAATCTTTTAAATTAACATAGCCGTTTTGGAGGAGTAGGGAATTTAAGTAAAAAATCGATGTCCCGTATTTATTTTTTTAATCCAAAACAAAGAGACGTAGCGAAAATTCAAACGTCACAAATGTAGTCCTTGAACTGTTGTATATCATATATTTTTTTCAACTATTTCTGTCCAGCAGTAAAAGAGGAGTAGGCTTTACAAAATGCCCATTTGGCGCGGATTGAGGACACTAATCGCCTTAACATTGTGACACTTTCAATAGTTGATAGTTTGCAACGACTTTTTCATTTTATAGTTCGTGTGATGTAAGCATATATTATTATCCTTTATAATGGAGACTAAGTAAGTTAGTAATATTTAAAAACTACTGGAGGAAAGTCGAACCTTAACTTCGAACTTTTCCTATGTTCTACTGATAATCGTTGCGGGTCCAATGACAGTTTTACTTTCCCCCGGGACAAACATGACCTTCACTGGTTGGGTTATAATAGCGGTGAAGCTGTAGATTCCAGTTACACAGGAATTCCAGTCATGGGATCGAGAGGTGGGAATGGTCCAAAAAGAAGATTTATTAAGTTTTAACATTGATATATCGTTTAGTAAAGAAGTCTTCCTGGAAAAATAGAGGTGAATTTAGGCCCAAACTCAGTCACTTCAAAATATTTTATACAATTATCTGCTACCTGAGGAAAATATCTTGTCTATCCAAGTAAAACCTCTAACAACTTTGGTTAAGAAGCTGCTGCTATCTAATTTTGTTTACTAACTTTGCACGCCTTAATGGAATTAAACCTCACTTTAAGTAAGTTACGTAACTCGCAAACATGGAATAATTAATGTAGGTAGTACACGTTTTGGCATACAGGATACAGGTAACAGCGTTCTGCAATAATTAAACTCGTATTTGCAAATTGGAAAATGGAAATATGTGTTGCGGCTAGTATTGAGTAATTATATTCCTAGCCATAGCTTAATTCTATGGCAGCGCTTTTGTAGCGTTAATGGGTACGTATAAATTATGGAATCGTTTCGCTACATTTTAACTGTGATGGGTTTATAATTGTAAAATAAAATGTTTACGTACATTATTTAAGTAGTTTGTATGGCAGAAACGAACCATAAAACAAACACAAAGAATCCCATTAGTTTCTTGTTGATAATAACAAATGAGCAATTACACAAGAAAAGGGAGTATCTAAATACAATTATAGCGAAATCATCTCGTTATCTTTTGGCCAGTATGTCCCTTGCTAAGGTATAATTCAATAAAGGAAATGACAACCCTTTTAACTCCTTTCTAAATTAATGTACAAAAATATCAATTACAGACAATGATTCTACAAATCCTATTGATTCTGCTTTTCGATTGTTGAATTTGAATATTTAGACCAATCGCAAGCTAAGCTATTTTTGTGGATGTAACTATTACCTTATTATGAGTAGGTAGTTCATAGTTCTTCATGTTGCTCGTACTTTTTGTTGCATTATTTACCTATTAAGATTAAGTTGGTAAGTATACTTATCGCAAATATAATGTTGCGTCGTACTTATTTACTTCTGAGGTTCGTATTTATTAATTTGTGAGGAAAATTCTCACATATCCAAAACATATTTTTCTCGTAAGTATCTAAAGAATATTTTATGCGGAGCAAGGCACTGACTCTATGGAAAAATAACTCTACTTATTATGTCATTTGTAGATGAATTTGGGGTCACACGATATTATGCTATCTTCTAATTATGAAGCATGTATCAAATGACCAAACAAAAAGATAATGTTCCAACAGATATTGTTTGTGTTTTCGCTAAAGGTAACTATTATTTTTTGTTGTACAATTAATCAATCTCTACTTATAGATTTTTCTGAGAACATTGATTCATTCTGATAATGTTGCTATAGTTATGTTTATGTGAAATCATACCAATCTGGTTAATTTCAACCTTTAAATACCTATAGTGAGTAGCCGCTTTATTTAAGTCTAAAATAACTATAATACCTAACGTATCACCAATATTATAAACATGGTCCACTGCAGTAGTACCAATTTAATTATTCGATAATTATATTGACATAAAACATAGTTATTTTTCTACCCTCATGACTTTTTAATTGAGTATGAGCTATAGCTCATACTCAATTGAGATGATAATTTATTTGACTGTTGATTTTGTTTTTGTGTAAACTACCAGTATTTTTTTATTTTGTGGAAGAGTCTTCAAATTAAACCTTAATGTTTTCTAATTTTATAAATCGTTTTACCCATGCTTAACTGAAACAACTAAAAAAGTTGGCGATGTCTCTATGTAAGGAAATGTCAATTTAAAGTATGCCGTGTTTCATTATAGCGATCGGTGTATAAATTCGTACTAAATTTTGCGATCCGAACACTCGCTCAATAAAATATCAGAAAATACCATTCCTCCGTCGTTAACTAGTGGTAGGTAGGTAGCTGTGGAGCTATTAAGAGACAAATTAAGGCAAGTTATGCAAAGAATGATACCGATTTTCCTTTTCTTTGATGGATGATAACATACCTACTCGTTTGCATCAAATGATCAAAACATATTACCTACTCTATTTTAAAGGCAGAATGCAGCAACATTATTGCGTACGTCAGTACGTTGAAAAGTTATGTCCATTCTATTGAAAATGCAAGCGAAATTATATGCGATTACAGTTTTACTAGGAGACATTAACATAAACGACGTCATACTTATTAGCATGAGATCGTAAACCTGTGACGTCACAGCCAAGTAGGTCATCTCCCACTTTAAAGATTGTAGTACTATAGATGAAGGCAGATCAAGCTAAATACTGGCACATAATTAATGTGTTAAGTGGGATTCTGCAATGACTTTGCATTCATAGAAAAGATGTCAAGTGATTGCTTAGTAAAATTAATTATACTTCTAATGATTAACTTCCTATGTATCAGAAACGCAACAAAATTCGACTTTTAAGATATGTTTCTTGTTGTCGTTTTGGCAAAAAAAAAACTTTCAAATGCTTTTAAACATGATTTTATTGTTATCTTCTAGCTAATGTACAGTATTACTTTGATGTTTCTGAAATCACACACTCATAGAGTTTCTGGAATCCTCCAAGAGTCAATTAAATCCATGTGCGAAATCGATTTGCAGATTAATCCCTCTCTTATCTCTGGAACTATATTTTGGTACATCACATGACGTACGAATAGTAACTTTTCCTGTGTTCTCACTCAGACGGGAAACAATAAAAAGAGAAGGACACTGGAAATGCTGGAATAAAAGTTAACGTCTTTCAGTGACGTAGACGGTCCGCAAAATCTTAGGTTATGATGATACTAAAATCAAATTTTAATGCTGTGATTTATGAAAAACGTTTCAGTTAAATAATGTGAAACCTTGTGTAACAAATTATATAACCGATTGCGCGTGATGTCACTGTTAACATAACGCCTGCCAAAACATGCAAAACCTCGTTATTTTCACACAAAAAGCTTGTCTTTGTTTTCGAACCGGAATTTTTCAGTGATTTTCGGCCATGAAACGCCCATGACATTGAGTAAATACACTAAAAATAAAATGTTACGAACAAAACTCCGTCGGCGGCGGCGTTCGGACAATAAATTAAGTTTTTTTAAACAGATCTGAATTAATATTTATCGCGTTTGTTAAAGAGAAATATCATCTTATTAACTAAGTGATAAATGGGAACATCGTCCAGAAGTTTGCGGTGCATATTTTCACAAAGTCTAGTCGAGATCAAACAAAAATGGTTTATAATTACATACCTACTATGTAGTTAACATCTTTGTGATGTAAAATGCACTGTCAACAGTACATCAAACTACACATTTTTGTTGCAAAATGCCACAATATGTGCCTTGCTTGCTTGATGACTGTGGTGTCACGACGTTTGCAGATCTTAATTATGGGTGTGTAATGTATGATATAACTACATATCATATAATACTTAGAGGATATAACATCAAATTATATAAAATCATTTAATATAATAATTATTTACTATAATAAACGAATAATATAATTTTAAAACGAATAATTTTAAGACAAATAACTATTAACTGATATAAAATGGTTTGATATAATGAATATTTTCTATAAAACTTACAATGTATACTATTTAAAACAAATAACATTCAAATCATATAAAAATAAAATGTCGAACAATCAAATGAGATAAAATTCTTTTCCTATAAAACTTAAATCATATAACAATAATAATTGTATATAAAGTTCATTTGTTAAAATATGCATTGCATGCAGCAAGCAAACAAGCAAGCTAGCAAACGAGCAAGCAAGCAAGCTAGCATGCAGGCAAGCAAGCAGGCAAGCAAGCTAGCAAGCAAGCTAGCAAGCAGGCAAGCAAGCAGGCAAGCAAGCCAGCAAGCAAGCAAGCAGGCATGCAGCATGCAAATTTGACTAAAAACTTGAGACTTCTGTCACGGCTCCGGCACTGCGGGGCTCTGGCGGTCCCTCGCGTGCTAATCGTCGCAGATGGCTTTCGCTCGACACCGCGTCTTCGGCTTGCTGGCCGGCTTCGCCGGCCAGCCTCAGCCGCGGCGCCTCGCTTCCAGCCACCTGCTCCTCAGCCCGCGGGCCGCCTCGCCCCTCCGTGCCTACGCGCTTCTAAATTACACTCTAGGGGTAGGGCAGACAAGACTACGTGGATTCGGTTTTACGGCGATTCGTTTTTGTCACTAAAGTCATTTATAAGTCAAGCTAAAGAAGAACATACTAAAAGTTATATCTATCAGAAATTATATCAAATATCGTCGTTATAACAAATAATATTTATTACAAGTAATGGTTATGTGAAATATTATTTATATTAAACAAAATTACATCAAATGAGTCTTAGATTAAGTAAGGTTTATATCAAATGTCTTTATGCGTTGTGATTGGTATCTGAAATGACATTATTAGAAATGATTTATTATATGAAGTAAACATTATATGTAAAAAAAATATATCAAGTGTTATTATAACATACGTTTATTATACAATATGAACGTTATTGAAATGAATTTATATCATATAAACTTATATAAACTGTCACGCACCCCTTAATTATTGTAATAGAAACACAAAAAAATCTTATTTTTAAAACCAGTTCTTTTGAATTTCTCTCAATGTATTTTTTTAAATAGTTTTGTCATCCGTGAATTTCAAACTGCAGCACACGACTTTACTCGCAATTTTTTTATCACTGACATCATTTCCCTTTGGTTCCAGATCAAATGATGATGGAGACGGATAAGATGTCAACGGCATCATCAGTGGGCGCAGCCGAGAGGCGCCCACTGATGCAAGCCTTGCTGCTGGAGAGACGCATACTCTTCGCCTGTACTGTGCTGATAGGCTTATGCACTTTTGTGTGGATCACAGCCGTTTGCACAGAGAAGTGGGTCCATATAGAAGGAGGAAATGGTAAGTTGATATATTATTTTGTCTTTTACAAAGTCTTACGATCGTAGCTTTTACTGTAGTTTTAAGGGAGAGGATCCATAGGTACTGAATGCTTTGCTTATTGTACTGTATAAATCACATGCTATTATGAGCACAGAAAAAATGGACCTTTTGTTATAATTTAATTTGCAGGAAAGTGACACACACACTTTCTCTTTGCTTTCTTGGACTAGTTGGCCGATTCATTTTCGATAAACTTGTTGATTTTTAATGTTTAATCTCTGGTACTGTTTTAAAAAGCAAACATTTAACAACAGTGCTAGTTACATGCTCCAAAACCTTACGCAATTTTAAAGCACTAAATAGAATCACACAACGTTCTTCAGTCAAAAAGATTCACGGCCTAGTATTATAGTACTCACAATTTATTTATGAATAACATCAGTGTGTGCACCAGTTTTAGATTTTATCGCCAGTTAACACCATAAAGACATCATGAAACGGTTATTTATAAACCCGAATAGCGCCATCTGTTTACGTTATTTTATATGCGTGTGAGTTGCAGCAATGAGACCGAAAAATAGTTTGACAAAAATACTGTGTACAGACTTAACAAGCGAAACACGGGTATATCTTATGCAGTTGTAACAGGCACTATTTTCCAACAACACTGTTTTTTTGATGTGCTATTGTCAGTACTTTTTAACAAAGTACAAGCACAAAATAGATAGGAACAGAAGACAATCTACATACAAAGTGAGCTTGGGCAACGCACACATAAACAACGCTCAGAGACACGACACGGGCGAAGTGTCGCAAACCAGTCTAAACCATTGCGAGCGGGAATGCCGCCCGTTTGAGACATCTGTGTGCGTAAGAAAAATGAAGTAGATACAGGTGATTGACTTCTATTCCTATCATTTTTGTGGTACAAGTCTAAACTGTAGACTTTACGAGACCACGAGACTTAAGATAAGAAGTTAGATTATTCGAATAGCACCAAAGCTTATTTGAGTGTGATTGTTTATCTCACACAAACATGAACAATAAGATGAGATAGGGGAATTGGGTATAAACACAGGGTAATGCAAGGTCATTTCGTATTTATAAACATGAGAAAAACAATGACTCTTTTACACAAAAAGAATGCCACAACTATTTTGAAATGAATACAGCAATTTTAATGTGAATACCATAAAATATACACACAGGATGTCCAAAAAAGAGCGTGCCAAACCTAAGAAAGAAAAAAACTCATTAAAACTCATTTATTTCTGTAAATAGGCTTAAAAAAAGCACTTTTACACGTCCCAGTATTAACCCTACCACTGCTTCAGGACAATAAATGGGCCAGTGCTGAGAAGAAGCAGCGCAAGAAACTCAGTCACTATTGTCAGCCTCTTTATCAAAGGTTTACATGCTTTAAAATGTACAAAGTTATAAATATCTATGCGAGCTAGGCATAGATATTTATAACTTTGTACATTTTAGACTAATTGATTACTATCTTCTATATCTCCTTAAAAGCTTGGCACGCTCTTTTTGGGACATCCTGTATAATGTTGAAGAGATTTAGAGATGAAATAAGATCAATTACAACTTACTACAGAAGAAAAATCGGCATCTTATAGAAATCAAAGCTCGATTTCATAATGAATCAGACAACAAAACGCCAACAGCACAATAAACATAACAGCAATATCATATTTTAATTAACTGACGATTAACTACGACTTAAAGATATATTCGAACAATCCAAAACTAATTTCATGCTTCACATGGGTTATTAATTAAACCCATGTGGCATTGAGTTCAACGCCCGCCTCGTCTATTTCTGTCCATGAAAGTAGTGCGTAGTATAGAACAAACTGCATTATTGGCTAGCCAAAAATGTCATCACAAGCTCACCCAAATGCTAATCGTCTGGCATTCGTAGAATAGTATAGGATTAAAGCTATTGTTTAAACGATGCGTAAAATATATGTGTAATTATTGCATTGGCCCTTCATATAAATTACTGAAAGAATTTGGTCTGACAGGTTTAGGGGCACGTGTAATAATAAATCAATAGGTTCGGCACGTATAGATTCTAGAAGCAATTAAATGGTTATGATTATGATAATTGTTATTGAGAGACTTTTATGGACATTTGCCACATTATGAGAAATGGCCAGTAACACTGCCATTCCGACCTTTGTATAGCTTATTAACGTATTTTGTTTTAAGTAAATATTTTTCACGTTGAAAATTAAGTACGATTACCTACACATTATTTTTAAAAATAACTTCCTTAATAACATAAAAAGCCCGGTCTAACAATATATCAATCACAAGTATTTTTTTCTCTCAAAGCAAAATCATAATACTAAACATCACGACATCACCATGACATGAGGTGTCCGAGTGAGACGTTCTATAAACGATTCAATTAAGGTGTTTCCTTCCCGAATATTCGTCTAATATTTAAATGCTGAAGACACGGTGAGTCATCCGTGTAATGTGGACAGTGTCTGGTTCCAGTCGGGAAAGTGTTCTGTAATTAGAACGTGTGCGGCTCCACGTTAGATTAACTGTCGACGAAAGTGTCCGCCACGGCTTGTAGTGGAGCGCCAAGTTTTTGCGTCCAAATGCTACTGTTTTGAGACGATAGCGATGAGTAGTACAGTACTAAAACATCTTTATGTATTTACTGTGGAAGCCATTATCCTCGTAGTATTGTTGTATTATTCAGACTTCCCGAGAGCAGAGGATGTTCGCAGTAGAACAATAAAGAGCGCTCTTGTAACCTATGTTCTTGATAATATGACCATCTTTAAAATACATAAATTTAAAACCGTTACGAAAAACTAAAAAAAATGTGTTTTACTCTTGTACTGTCGACAGGACATCAGATTACCCATTATTATTGCTCTTTACGAGTACCTATTACAATCCGATTTGCCACAATATTAGCTTGATGTACTGTTTGTCGTTTCACCAATAGCTTTGAAAGTAAATTATATCACCAGAAATATTTTGTAGAAGTAGGTATTTTTAGTACAAAGCAGAAGTATAACGCGAGTGTATCTACCGAAATAATTTCGTATTTTTAGTTGCCCAAGGCAATAAATCTAATAATTTGCTGAATCTGTTCATCGTAAACACAGGATTGTGAATACAATTGACATCAATTTTCGAGTCGCAAACTTCGGACGCACACTTCAGGCAGAAAAGATTTAAAACTTGGCATTCTCGCAAGCGTGGCTCCGCGGTCGTTATTATATTAATTACTTGCAAACAATCTGGCTTGGCTCCAAGTGAGCATTGGGATCATTAACACTGTCAATTATTTCCAGGTGCGACCTAGTATAATGTTTCTGGTAATCGCGATTGTCTTTGGATAATGACTTGTCTTTTGGAGAAGTTAATAGCTTCGGTGTAGCAGCTGTACTGTTTGTCGCTGTCACTCACGATAAAACTTTGAACTGAGTGACAGAGATGTAGATCAGATATTCCGATAATACTGGCCGGTAAAAAATTACACTACTGTTAGTTATCTTCTCGAAACTGATTTTCAGCAAATTACCTGGGTATTTCTCATCGCCACGGTTCTCATCGTCACCTTCGTGGCGAATTTTATTTCTAACTTATTTCAACTTTTTGTAAACAAAAATTGTAGCGCTTGATGTGAAGATTGTATCCCAACTAATATTATAAATGCGAAAGTAACTCTGTCTGTCTGTCTGTCTGTCTGTCTGTCTGTTACGCTTTCCCGTTTAAACCTCGCAACCCATTTTGATGAAATTTGGCATAGAGATAGTTTGAGTCCCGGGAAAGAACATAGGATAGTTTTTATCCCGGTTTTTGAAACAGGGACGCGCGCGATAAAGTTTTTCTGTGACAGACAAAATTCCACGCGGGCGAAGCCGCGGGCGGAAAGCTAGTTCTCAATAAATCAGTCAAATTGTGAGTTTCGTTTAGAAGCTTTAACGTTTTGAATTTTTTGATGCCACGAAAGTGATTCTGTACTTCACAGCAATATTTTTTTCAAACTTTACTACTGTAAATGACTCTTAAGTGTTTATAAAACATATATTTTGTCTTATTTTCATAGATAAATAGCAGTAACATAATATAAATAGGTACCTACTTAAATACAAGATAAAATTTTACCGATTACGTCACCTACTAAGTTCCAAGATTTTATTTACGCAATTGGTTTTAAGGGTGACACTGGTGGCGTGGTGGCATTCTGAAATGCTAAAGAAGCAAAAAACGGATTATCAGTACCTCAATAAGTCAAAGTCAAAGTCAAAATTTCTTTATTTGTTTAGACTAATAAATAGTTCTTACAAATCGTCATTTTGCTCTTAAGGAGCCTCTACATGTCTCATAATCTTTTTACCCTACCAGCGCTTCGAGACCAACATTTGGCAAGTGCTGAGAAGAAGCGCCGCAACAAACTCAGTCACCACTGTCTGCCGGTTAATATAAATAAATAGAAAAAGCAGTAGTAGGTACATTTGATTCAGGAGCAGTTCACTGAATTTACCACGCATTCTTGTATGGTGTATCTTATAAGAATGGGTATACAAAATTGCGTGGCATATTAAATAAGGTAGTAACGTGCTAATATCTAGACTTACAGATTAAGATACTTAAATACTAGTAGAAATGACTCGCATTAATAAATTTGAATAACTTGGATTGACCAGTTCCCGAAAGCAGCGCCTGTTCACAGACATGACGAGTGAACCAGCCAGCCAATAAAAAAAGAACTCTAACTGATTTATCAGTCCCTCAACAAAAATATATTTTTTATTTAGGCCAGAGGGCCTCGTATTTTTGTTGTACAACTTTTAACTCAAATTTCAGATTAAATTTATCTTACAAACAGATACACAGTCACATATACAGACATACATACAGTCATACAGGCAGACAACAAAAATACGAGGCCCTTATTTATTTATTGATGTACTTACCACGTATAATTTATTAGTTATTAAAATATTGTAAAAACATAACCACCAGTCACTATATTTTAAAATAAACCAAAGCAAGAAATCACTTTCGTGGCCTAAAATCACCTTCGTGTATAAAACACCACGAAGGTGATGCCACGAAGGTGACGAAAATTTTAGTTTTTTATGAATTATCCTTAAAGAAGAACGGTCACGCCCCATACAAAAAAAACCCAGACCCGACAGAAACGAGACATACCTCAGATTTTTTGTCATGTCTTAATTAGTTAAATTATATATTTTTTATATTCGAAATCTATGTATAACACCAAAATATTACCCTTTGTTTTTGTTCAGGCGTTATACAAAAACTAACACAAAATGCCTATTTATCACCATAATTGGTAAATGTATGTACCTAAATTTCTATTACAGCTGCTATGGAATGTATCTAGGTGACCTGGAGATACAGCCGGATTATACAGGGTGGTTATACATATAGAACGATAAGTGATCTCACTCGATTATTTCTAAACTATACAAGATGTCGAAAAACTAGTAACTGATTCTGAAAGTGCTTCACGAGCACTTTCAAATGGTACCAATAATAGGGTACAGATTATGGAAGCTGGTAACATTGAATTTTTGGATTTTGTAACTTATTTATTGTTTTCACCCTGTATAATCCGGTTGTATCTCCAGGTCACCTAGATACATTCCATAGCAGCTGTAATAGACATTTAGGTACATACATTTACCAATTATGGTGATAAATAGGCATTTTGTGTTAGTTTTTGTATAACGCCTGAACAAAAACAAAGGGCAATATTTTGGTGTAGTACATAGATTTCGAATATAAAAAATATATAATTTAACTAATTAAGACATGACAAAAAAACTGAGGTATGTCTCGTTTCTGTCGGGCCTGGGTCACAGATGACCGTTCTTCTTTGAATTTAACGGTTCAAGTCGAATATTACACAAATAAGTCTAACATGTTAAGTTGTCAATGGCAAAGTTTCAATCAAATTGTTTAAATTTTAGAGGTAGAAAATATTGTTCAAGCAAGCGACGGTAAGTCTATGGATAATCACAAAAAGTTACGTATTTTTTTCGCGGAGCGACGATCGACCTATCTCACCTCCCCAATGGTCGAAGCGCGACTGACGTTAACCGAATAGAACGCTGTGATTGGTTGCTGGTGTTCGGTTTAAAGGCAATCTTGTATTATTACTCAAAATTTTAGGTACCTAAAATCGTGTGACCAACGTATTTCGCTTTCTCAATTCAAAATAATTATAAGAAGATATTTTTTTGACTATTGTGTGGAAAGTAGGTATATTTAACGATGATTTTAGTATATGCTACACACAAATTGAATGAAAATTGTGAATGCAGTAACCAAATGTTTCATTGCAACCGAAGGTGTGACACGATGAGAACTTTAGAGATTTTCTCCTTCTTCAATTAGATACTAGTTTAATCAGATGATTGTGAAGTATTTTTTAAATCCCTATTTATATGCATCATCTAATTGCAAACCATATTCCTTCAAAACCCTGTAAAAATTTGATTAATATTTTTTTTTGTTTCCAGGTGTATACCTGCCCAAAAAAGGCAGGTACCTCATGTACAGCGACTCGGGAGTGTGGGAGATCTGCCGGCACGTCTTCCAGCCTGATAACGTGACGGTGACAGATGAGCACAACGTCACCAAATCCGTTCAGCCAAAGCCGCAGAATGACATTACGGGGCTGAAGGGGAAGTTTTTCTTAAGTAAGTAGTATGTAGCTTTTATAATACATTTCTGATAGACATTAATAATGTTTGGACGACAAAACTAAAGCTATTATACACTCAACATCAAATAAACCGCACCTTCCGCGACGTGAACTTTAAAGATTTTCTTCTGACACAATCATGGTACCCCAACAATATTGATGTTATTTGAAAGCCCAATAAATATCCTTTAAGAAAAGTACATTTCATTTCTAAATAAATGATTAACATATACCATAAAGGTGACTTGAAAATAGACCTCACTTTGGGCTCACCTCTGGGATCAATTAGACCAATTTTTATGGTTATAAAACCAAATAAAGATCTCACGTGTCCTCTTTAACAGATGGATAGCGATTAATCCCAACTTAACAGTTTTATAGTCATAAAAAATGGCTATAGCTTAACTACCTATTTTTTGAAGAAGTGACTCTGGATCCTTGTAAAGACACATTTTTGGGGTAAAAACCTTTCCTTTAATGAAATTAAGTTTAGAACTAGGCTTTCAAATGGTACCAACGTTGGTGGGAAGAGGGGATGCATACGTTTGATAAGTGCTTGTCGCGGGAGGTGCGATTTATTTGATGCCGAGTGTATTATACAGTGGTGTCTTATATCGTAGTAAAAGAGGATCTTTTGACACAAAAAATGTATTGTAAAAGTGCATGACGTATTAGTACACTTTAGTTGCTTATTCGTTGCTATTACAGCTACAAAAGAGATTCACTGTACTGTGGTCGGTACTTTATTTAGTACAAAACAAAACTTCAGCTTTTCCTAGTGTTTAACATCTGATTATAACTTTATAGTACACACAGTAACTCATGCTAAGGTTTAAATTTTGCTACAAATTATGTGTGTTGAAACAGTTATAAAACGATTATAATAACGTAGTCGAGACATTAATCTTTTCAGTAATTTTTAAACAAATTCAGTGAATTAATGAGCGATCCAACGATCTAGACAACATCTTCCTGCAAAAATTAGACACAAAACAGCTCCCAAAGTATCTAATCTGACGGCTGCATTAATTCATGTTCAAATTAACATAATGAAAATTTTATGTTTACTCTGTTTTACGATTCTTTCTTTCAAAAATTATTTTAGCTACAAGGTTTTTAATGGAATGCACCTAGGTACAATTAAACTCAAAAAGTTTTGATTTAAAAGTTAAAGACGCATGATAGAGCCAGCTAGAGTGATTTTATGATATTCTGAAAAAGACAGTAAGCAATTTGAGTAAAATAGTGTAAGAGAGTGTTATCACACTCTTTTAGTAAATAAAGATGCTTATGAGGAATAAATTAAAAAAGAAGAAGGGAAATTGTCTAACAAAGATAATAATGCGAAGACAAAACAGAATTAAGACGAAATATGAGTAGTTAAACTGAATAGATGCCCCGACCCTGGGTGAATACCTATAGTTATCTCTGTTAACATTCTCGTTAAAAATAAATTTATAAACTTTAAAAATAGCTAAAATTGTTAAATAAGTTTACCTTTAACCCTTCCAATGAGCTGCCGAGATCTTTGTTAAGCAGAATTCTATGAAAAGTGCCAAAAAACATAAACAATCTGAAATGTTTGGGATTCACGGGTATTTTCTGGCGGACTAGAGCGTAGTTTATTTTAACCAAACCACCTTCTGTTTTTGCTCAGTCGGCAAGTCCATTAACTCTGCCTAGTTTACTTTTCTTTCGGGCTATTTCTATATCTTAGTTAAAATTTGTAAGCGTCATTTTTATAGCCGTTGAGTCAATGAGTTGTAATTTAAAAATCCGAATATTCAATTTTTGTACCTTTGTATACCTACTTGAGACTTACTCCTACTGTTGTGCAACTACGTAATTTCCGTAGTTCAGATTCACGAGTTTAGAGATCATAAAATTAAATGTTGATTTGAAAATATAGAACTTAATTTCACTTATTGTATTTAATAATTGGACAGCTATCTTGCTATCAAAAAGTTTACACCCAGAACAGTGAATGTATACCTTCGATTTCATTGATATAACTTAAAGTATCTACTTACCTTAGTAGTAATGCTAATTTATTCATCCTATAGTTTTTTGCTTAGTTTATGTTATTCTCTCTCACATTTCGAACACATTCGCTTTTCGAACGTTTTTTGTACATACATACTCTCACCTATTCTTCCTCCAGTCTGTCGCTATTGTAATGCTATTTTAGCAACAGTTACAACGTCATAGCAACATTGTTACACAGTAGTAACCGATCATTTACGGGTTAAGTAGTATGTAACACGTTACGGCTTTTGTTGATTGTATCCAACAGTTGTTGAACGATATAAATATACGATCTATTAACAACGAAGTGATTTGTACAGTTTCTTAAAATAATAAGAAAAATGTGAGATTTGCACGCACCTAGATCATGGAATTGTTATATTTGATGGAGTAGTTTATTATTCATTTAAGATCTGGTGCTAGTTGGCCTAGCTTTGGTTTGGCAACCCATTATTTGATACTTTAGTTAGTTATTTTGATCACATACTCACCTTACTAGGATTTATGTTCAAGAAAGCTTTTCCAGTTAATCTATTGAACGCTTCTTTGCCCTCATTTTAGTGTACAGACAAAAGTAAGTAGGGCATTTCACCCCACGGTTGTATAAATTGCCAAAATCTGTATAAAAAAATTTAAAATGTTTAACAAAAGGCCCCTTTTCAATTCCACAAACAAAAGTAAATAGCATTTTTTTTCTTTCACTCATTTCCCCGCGCAATATTACGACCAAAACTTCATCATGGCCGCCATTGTAGGTTAGATTAAATTATAAATTGAATTACGTTGATACAAGGGAATAACTCAATTCCATCAGACCTTACGAGAAATTTGCCAATGTGATTATACATTGTACGAGGAAGACGGATATGGGCAATTTTTCAATTAAAACTAAAGACTCATGTTCCTAAAGTCAAAATCAATTTGAATTGTATTTATTTGCACACTAAGAAGACTAAAAGTAGAAAATAATTATGGTATCTTTAAAAACTTTTATATTCAGATCGAGGTCTACGAAAAATGTGGAATTAGAAGAAAATAAATATAATTTTATCACAGACACTTATTATTTTATTATGTGCTTATTGTTAAGTTTTATTAAAACAAAAATATAAGATAAATAAACTAACAACAACGCATACCTATTTGTTTTATGAAATGCATCAAGTGAAATAAATACAAGTAATCATAATATCATAGCAACGACTCCCCAAGATTTACTTGAAAGCATCCGGAAATTGGTCTCCTTTTATGAAATTCATATCTCAATAATTCTCATCATAGTGATGTCATAAACATTCCGGGTCGTTTATACGTAATCATTATTCATTTATGCGGCTATTATGAAATTCAATATCACAGATATACGAAGAAACTAAGTTGTGAAATATACAACACTGGCAATAAAATTAACTCTAGTTATTGTTATATGCTATTATGATAATTGGGGGTTGATGGGTTGCTTTTGTTTGTGTTTCTAGTCTGAAATGAATAGGTCATAGAAGAAAAATGGTATAATAACATACATTACTATTTTGAAGTTTGACGTTTTGACACTAGGTGGAGTATCTGGTGAAGGTCGCTGGAAGTACTTGGATGTGGGCAGGGCATAACCGGTCGTTATGGAAATCCTTGGGGGAGGCCAGGTCCAGCAGTGGACGTCATTTGGCTGAAACGAACGAATGAACTTACTATTTTGACCCTTTGCCAAACTAGTTACTAGAAAATAAGGCATCAAAAATGTCTTGCCAAAATTTGCGATGAAAAATTCCGGGCATTCAATTCTATAGGGAAAATTTTAAGCATTTATTTATATCTTGTTATGTTGGTCAGTCAGGAAAAAAAGAGGATACTAAAATTAAAGCTAAGTCTCCCATGGGTTCGCAGCATGACGTTGACACGTCTTTACTTTTTCACTCCCCGGGGAGTGTTTTCAAAGCAAAACCCATTAACGGCTGAGATAATTCTGTAACACTTAGAGGATACGACCTCGTTTCTATTTCTATGTGAATTTGAGATTTTGGGGAGTTTTTCAGGTCTATTTGGTCAGCTAATAATACATTTCCTATAGGTATTAGGTATCTCTCGTGGTTTTGTACCGTGGTTGGGGGTCAAAAGGTTAACATTTTATTTAAAAAGCAAACACCTAATTCGCATAAAGAAAATGCTCTCCTATGGATTTTAAAAATATGAGATTTTTACCTGCTGGTTACCTGCTGCTGGCTGGAAGACGTAGCGTGGGCAGGCCTCCTACTAGGTGGACCGACGATCTGGTAAAGGTCACGGGAAGAGCCTGAATGCGGGCAGCGCAGGACCGTTCATTGTGGAAAACCTTGGGGGAGGCCTTTGTCCAGCAGTGGACGTCATTTGGCTGAAACGACGAGATTTTTACCATGAATGTTAATTATCAACTGATAAATAGGTAGTTTTTTTGTTCATTTACGGCTTCGTGCTGTTTGCACATAATTAAAGACAGTGTCAAGTCTAAATCATCGGTAAATAAAAGAAGAAAATAAAACAAAACAAAATAACTTCAGGGTTTTTGAGGTCTATGAACTTATGATAAGATGTTAAATCATCAACCATGTCATTGAAATCAACCTGTCAAAATTCGGCCGCCAGAAAACTCGAGTAAACAATAATTTACAACATTTTTATTTTGCAACGAAATTAAAGATAATTTTATGTCTTTCGGCTGTTCCGAGCTGCCAACTATACGGGTAAAATTACGATGTGTATAGCGCTGTGATGCCAATTTTTCAAGTCAGTGAAATATCTTGTCAGGAATTAGAACTAGAATTAGTTTTAGTTTGACATGTGTCAAAATTAGTGCAGAATACAAATGCTGCCATCTTTGTTTCTGTGCATACCGGTGTAACATCGTATGCTGTGTCGTATGTGCGCCCTATCCGCTGATACCGTTTAAGTGTGTGTAGTGCAGTAATAAAAACCTTCAGTAATAAAAAGTTCAGTCAACAACGACTGACCAAGAGTCAAGTTATGTATCAAACAATTATTCCGTTCAGCGGTTTTAGATTTCCCAAATAGATGTGAAGTAACTATAATTTAGGCTCCCTGACTGGGAAGCGATTTCTATAGATTCGAAATTGCGGGCACTACTAGGTGACAGTAAAATAGTTCACACAAATTCACAGAAAACATTTTATGATTTAGCTGATCTTTGGGATTCTAGAAATTGCAAAATTGTCCAATAAATGTGTCATGATAGATGCACGTTTTGTAGCTAAGAATATGCATCAGTGCTAGTGCGGATTCATATTGTAAGAGATGCATAAAAACGTCGTCTAAATCATAGACATAAAACTTTTAGTACGTTTGATTAACATCTTAGAAAGTACATACTACAGTCAAGATGTCTATTGGTTCTTAAAGAAAGTAATTAGAAAGTTACATAGAAAAAAAACCTGTATTGTAACTCGCAAGCTTCTTCAGATTTTCACCAAAAAAAATGTGTCTATTTTTTTGTATGAGAACTTCCACAGATAGTGTCAAAATTAACAAAGATTAGGTAATCAACTATTAACCTCGCTACATCTATGCAGGTCTACAGACAATGGTTCGGAGATACAATAAACAAAGCATTGTAAATCAAACTCACTAAACTGAGCGTCTTACAAAACAGCAGCGTTTGTTATCGCCCCCATTCGTTAAAATGTTTACGAACGCGAATGCTCTGCGCGCTGCGAATTGACCCTGAAGCGTCACGGTTGACGGGATCAGTGTGACGTGTGACAGGCTGGCGGTCCATCCCGTGACTGGTGGGTTTACTGTTTAAATCATTGTTTAGAATGTTGATTTTTTTGGTGGAGAACACCAAGGCAAAATTCTGATAAAAATTGTTGGTACCAATACCAGACAAAAAGCATTTAAATAGCCTACGTCAGCAAACTACAGCAAATTTTCGAATAAGTCAGCTAACATTGACATTGAGCTGACTATGACTGTAATGATGTGCTAATAATCACTTCCGTAGTCCAGTCTGTGAAAAAAAGCTAAGAAAAAGCTGTCGGACGAATGTCGAGAGTATATATAGCTGAATCATTAATTTTATGTCATGCGACATACCTCATCTTAAATATACCTTACTTTAAAAACAAAATAAATCCAAAATTATCACGTCGTTTCTAAATTATAAGAAACGATTACTGAAACATGATAATAATATTACGTCAGTATCGAATAATTTCCTACGAATTTGTTTACTTTACAGAACAGTAAGCACCTGTTCAAATTGAACATGATACGTGGATGAATCAGTTATGATAAATTAATCCGTTTACAACGCGAATACAAAAATAACGGAAAATACAATTAGAGATGATATTTTTAAAACACTAACATTTATAAAAGAACGTGAAACGAATTTGGGTCTGCCCCACCATCGTCACTAAGACGATCACCACTTGATGATGACAGGAGTCAGGATAGATGCTGGATCCAATGTCCTGGAGATGCCTTGGTAACCACGAGATATTACCTATGAAGTAGATTAGTATCACTCATATAAAATGGCGACGATTGGAAAAGTCTGTGCCGATCACTGCAATCAATGTCCAGTGCTGCAGAGTTATAGCTGTGCCCTCAAAGTGTAATTCACAGAATTTTCATGCATCCTTACTTTACTTATTCAACGTGCTTCATCGTAATTGTAGAGCCCCATTTTTTCCCCTCTTAATCGACTTCAAAATACAGCCGTTTTGTTACATCTCACCCAGGTGTACTTCGTATCGTAAACCAACGTCATCATAATTATATCGGCTCGGCTAAACCGTCTAAATTCTTCAAAACCACCTCGGTTATTTTGGCATTTTTCTTTGTTTTTTTGGCTTAATTTGCCCTCATCACCGTTTGGAAGGTTAAAGTGTGTGGCGGGTCTGCCTTGCGCATGTAGGCAGACTCCCAGGTCCTGTCTCTGGATGCTGCGTGGATTGCCTTTCTCTAAAGAAATATTTCCCGTCGAGTTGACGGTTGCTAGGGACGCCCATTTTAGCAGTACGAGTTGCCAAGGTGCCAACCAATCACACCGGGCGTCCCAGCGCACGTGCGGAGAGAGCTACTATCAACGCTAGGAGACAGCCAATTACATCGGGCGTCCTAACGCATGTGCATCAACAGCCGAGCAACATCATCATTTGTAAATAACTGTCATTATATGTCTATTATGTCATAATGTCGTGTAGGATTGCAAAATGTTTTTGTATGATTTATTAATTTAAGTAAGTACCTTTTTATTATTTATTTTTACTTTATTTTCCATGAGTTCTTCCGTTATCCCAGGCTCCCACTCACAGCCGGAATTTTTTCGTTGCACTACATGCAACGACAATAAGTTATACAAGGGCAAACGTGGTCTAAATATTCACAACACAAGATGCCACAAAAATTCATCACTCCCAGCACCCCCTCCGTCAAATCCACAAAATACTCCTCATCCCTCATTCGAATCTTTCATCACCCATCTTCACAACTCCATCCGTGTTGTAAAAAGGATTCCCAGAGGAGCAAGGGTCTCTCTTGCAAAATCTCTTACTTCCGTCATTGAAAAATCTCTTTTAAATACTTCCGAGAATTGGAAAATCTTTTCACTTTTTCATATTCACATCTTCATGTCAGTCCCTCATCAAAATCTCTTACTCGTGCGCTCATTGAAAATTCATCCCATAACCCGAATCCTCTTCTCCTTCCGCCTTTCCCTCTTCGTTCATCTGGAAATATTTACCGAACCGTAGAGTCTAAAGTAATGGATGGTGACCTCAAAAATGCAGCTCGAATCCTTTTCTCTGATGACACCCTTGCTCCTCCAAATCAAGAAACCCTTAAGAGCCTTCAAGAAAAGCATCCTTCACGTCCAATTCCTCCCTCTCCCGTTTGTCTACCACCCCCCCTAAATTATCAACCATTACAGATTGTTGATGACAGCGACACCCTTGCTGCGATCATGTCCTTCCCCCCTGGTTCTGCTGGCGGTATCGACGGTATCACTCCTCAACACCTAAAGGATTTGGTGAGTGTTTCCGCCGCTGACGCCGGCAGAACACTTCTCTCAAACATTACGAAGCTTTGCAACCTCCTCCTTTCAGGTAAGGTAGTAGATAATTTCTCCCCTTTTCTTTACGGTGCAAGGCTCTGTGCCTTCCGCAAGAAAGATGGTGGTATCCGCCCCATCGCCATAGGATCCACCTTTCGCCGTCTTGCAGCAAAACTTGCATGTAGGGATATTTTCTGCCCCCTGAAAGAGCTTTTCCAACCAACTCAAGTTGGTTTTGGGAGCAAAGGAGGTTGCGAAGCCGCCGTTCATGCTACTAGGAACTTTTTGGCCAGCACTGATTGCGAAATTCTCTTGAAAGTAGACGTGAAGAATGCTTTCAACTCGCTGGACAGATCCGCCTTGCTGAACGAGGTTCGTTTCCACATTCCTCAGATTTATCCTTTCGTTTACCAGTGTTACAACTCCCCATCTAAATTACTCTATACCGATCATTGTATTGAGTCAGCCGTTGGTGTTCAGCAAGGCGATCCTTTAGGTCCAGCACTTTTTAGTTTAGGTATCCACCCAATCATCTCCAATCTAAATTCGAAATTAAATGTTTGGTATCTTGACGACGGTACCCTTGGAGGCAAATCAGATTCTGTTTACAATGATCTTGTTAGGATCATGACCAACTTTAAAAAGATTGGACTTGACCTTAACCTTTCGAAATGCGAAATTTTTATTAACAATAATATTCCTTCAAATATTCGACAAAACATTTTGGATAAATTCAACTGTCTGGCCCCCAACATTAAAATTCTAAATTCTGACTCACTTTGCCTCCTTGGTGCTCCTCTTCTTGATGACAGCATTAAACCTTGTTTGGACAAAAAATTAACCATTTTTCAAATATGGCGTCCAAGCTGGAACATCTAAATTCTCATATTGCTTTCACTATTTTGAAATATTGCCTTTTCGTCCCTAAATTTACATATACTCTCCGTGCAAGTCCAGTTTGGAAAAAAAATAACTATTTGCATGTGATAGATTCGACCCTTAGATCTTCCCTTGAAAAAATTCTAAATTTGCAACTCAATGATAATTCCTGGCTACAAGCCACACTCCCTATTCGGCTCGGTGGTATCGGCATACGCAAAATTTCTAGTGTTGCTTTACCCGCCTTTCTTTCGTCCGCTTACAGTACTCTTCCCCTCGTCAAAAAAAATTTTTTTAACAGCACATTTTTAGATGAAATCAGTGAGGCGGAAGAATCTTGGAAAAGTCTCTGTCCTAGTGAGGACGTCCCAAAGGAACGTCATCATCAAAAACTCTGGGACGCCCCACTAGCGAAAGAGACTTTTAACCATCTTGTTCAAAATTCTATCAGTGATACTAACAAAGCTAGGCTCTTAGCAGTTTCTTGTAGGGAATCCGGTCATTGGCTGAATGCACTTCCCTCCAAAAATCTCGGAACATTTTTTGATAACGATTCTTTCCGGGTGTGTGTGGGCTTACGCCTCGGAGCACCAATATGTGTACCCCATACGTGTCCCTGTGGCAAAGAGGTGGACCAATTCGGTCACCACGGTCTATGTTGCCAGCAAAGTGCTGGTCGTCTCGCCCGACACGCTGCTCTCAACGACGCCATCAGGAGAGCCCTTGCCAGCATCAACGTTCCTTCCACGTTAGAACCACGTGGATTGGTCCGTGATGATGGCAAGAGACCTGATGGTCTCACTCTGGTTCCCTGGGAACGGGGACGGGCTTTAGTTTGGGACGCTACATGTGTCGATACTTTAGCCCCTTCCCACCTCAGGGAATCAGTCGCTAAAGCTGGGGCTGCAGCGGAGTCGGCTGAGTTAGCCAAACGGCGCAAATATGAGTCACTTTCTAATGATTACATATTTGCGCCTTTTGGTGTCGAGACCTTCGGACCTTGGGGACCGAATGCTAAATTATTGTTTCGGACCATTTCCCCTAAATTAATTAAAATTTCGGAAAATCTAAATGCTGGTTCTTTCCTTGCACAAAGGCTTAGTATTGCCATTCAGCGAGGAAATGCAGCCAGCATCCTCGCCTCTTTGCCTCACGGACTCACTTTCATTTTTGAGTAAAATAAGTATATTTTTATTTTGTTTAGAGTTAAGTTTGCCTTAGTTTAAAAAAAAATTCTGTTTATCTACACTAATATTATAAAGAGGAAAACTTTGTTTGTTTGTTTGGTTGTAATGAATAGGCTCAAAAACTACTGGACCGTTTCTAAAAATTCTTTCACCATTCGAAAGCTACATTATCCACGAGTAACATAGGCTAAATTTTATTTTGGAAAAAAATAGGGTTCCGTAAAATATGTAGATAATGTAGTCCACGCGCGCGAAGCCGCGGGCGGAAAGCTAGTTGTAAATAAAGACCTACACAGAAAGAACTGAGCTTTCAAAGCGGCCCACACAATAAGATTTATACTCACCGATAAAAATACCACACACAAACGTTCTTTTGAGTCGCGCTCTGTTTCTTGTCATGTAAATAAATAAACAAAAGAGTGTGGAGTTATCGTGACGAAAACAGGATTGATAGTTTAAATAATTGAACGCAGTCGGGAACAATCTGACATCGAGCAATAAGGGACTACGATGATGGACGGATAGCGAACTGTGTGAGCGATAAACATTCACTGTACGCACGAAATGATACGTCATAACGTGTGTGGTGACGTAAGATCACGTGCAGCTATTGATATTACCATCTCAGCTCTAAGACGAGAGTGCACTGACACGTATGCCAAATGAATTTTATTCTCCGAACATCCTTCTTCGTTTTTATTTTTCCTGAATGGGTTTTTCTATTTACCCCTGTTATTACATGCGGTTTTTCCCTAGGGCACCTTCATGGTGCCTAATGTTCCTTCTAAATGCAGGAAAAAAGAAGATATTTTTTTTTAACAATGCTATATTTTTGGCTGTAAAATCGCTGAGAATTCTAAATGTTTAAAACTGCAAGAGCTTCTCACTTACCTACTCGAGAAAACTCAACGAGTTTCAAGTTCAACCTCCATAAATACATTCAAAGTCAGCGTAACTACTCCAGAGCTTAGTGGGCACAAAGCATCCTTGAAACTTGTCCATCGTAATACTCGAGTTCATTCAACATCGATCCGCTTTGGATTTCAATCCGTATCGATACCTCTTATCTGATTCGTAGGATAAAAGGAATCGATACTTATTTTGGGGGCGATGCTTGAGATGTTACCTTCATTGTGGAAAGAAAATAAATAAGAACGCGTTGGATAAATGGACAAAATCCAATTATGATTAAATCGGTATAACTTTTGATAACACCAGTCAAATGATCAAATATTTATTATAGAAGTCTGAAGAAATGGTAATAGATAATAGGATTTAAAAAATGTAGGTGAGGATATAATCTTGTATCAGGAGGTAAATTTAATGCAGTTGTAAAGCTAAATTTTAACTTCAGTGTCTAACTTTACATGAACTTTAAACTTTTTCGCTTCCTGCCGCAGATTAAGAAGATTCCTATTACGGGTTCAAAGTAGAAGTAGAGAATTAATTATTTTAAGGCCGGGTAGCAGAGAAAATAGCGAAAATGAGGTTTTCATTTTTCATTTTTGAGGTACTAAACAGTAAAATTAAAGGCTAAGATTTTTATTGGGCATAGTTGAGGATATTTTCTAGGGCTATTAACGGATGGAAACACGATTTGATGAAGTTGACTCGATAGAATATATTCCCAAAGTTACCTCTATTCGTTTTCTATTTATGGTTTTATTTTTAAAATAAGCGATTTGAGATTCTAAATCTTTTACTAAACTAAAGTTCAGAAATAACTTGAGGGCTTTTAACGGATGAAATTTTTATATTGCGTCTTATTTAGTTACTATGTTAAAAAATGTGGAAAAAACCGTCCTTGACGGCTTGGACAATCTCAATCAGTCGCGCGGTGGCGCTTACGGAGGACGGACGCGTGTCAGTTTTTTGGCCGTGACAGTTCGCGATTTGTCAATATTTTTGACAATGATGACTTTGATGAGTCACAGTATAATAATATCAGTGTTACTGGAGAAAGCTTAAATTTTTGATAATTAAGAATTATCAATTTTGTCTACCTATTGAAATTTAAATCGTTCGCATCCTTTTAAACGAAGACTCTACTCATGATACATAGTACATTCCTCAAATATGAGACAAAACCAATGAGTTAAAATTACATTTTAATAGTACCTACATACAATCGTCTTACACTCTTTAGAAGAGCACACTGACACAAATAAATAATAAAAAATACTGTCTAAGGTCTGTAGCTAAAGGTCTAAGCTGTAAAATAGAAGAATCTTCTAGCCAAAAAGATGGCAGATGCAGCAGATGTTAACGGATTTAAAACTGGAGTTCATATGACTCCTTGTAGACTTGAGTGTCTAGAGCGTCCCTTCCTCCACCATGCGTAAGAATTTTCAAAAAAATACTGTCTAAGGTCTGTAGCTAAAGGTCTACGCTGCAAGATGGAAGAATCTTCTACCCAAAAAGATGGCAGATGCAGCAGATGTCAACGGATTTAAAACTGGAGTTGATGTGACTCCTTGTAGACTTGAGTGTCTAGATCGTCCCTTCCTCCACCATGCGTAAGAATTTTCACAAAAATACTGTCTAGGGTCTGTAGCTAAAGGTCTAAGCCGTAAGATAGAAGAATCTTATAGCCAAAAAAACATGGCAGATGCAGCAGATATCAACGGATTTAAAACTGGAGTTCATGTGTATCCTTGTAGTTTTGAGTCTCTAGAGCAGTGGTTCTTAACCTTTAAGTCATGAGGGACCATTTTACCAAATTTCTGTCTTGTCAGGGACCACCTCATAATCGGTCAAAACCAGTTTGACTGCAAAAATCAGTTAAAAGTGGTTTTGACCAAGGTGTGCAAGTGCACATCGTGGACCACTTGGAATGCCTCCAGGGACCACCAGTGGTCCGCGGACCACCGGTTAAGAACCACTGCTCTAGAGCGTCCCTTCCTCCACCATGCGTAAGAATGTTTCAAAAATACTGTCTAAGGTCTGTAGCTAAAGGTCTAAGCTGCAAGATAAAATTATCTTCTAGCCAATAACTTTAAAACTATAATTTGAACGAATTTTGCTATTAGTGGACAAATTTCTGCTCACGATGGACTAATTATCTGCTATACTCTCGACTCTCTAAAGCACAACATTTATAAAAATTTTGCTGCGGTAATGCACTCCAGGTAACAGTGTGTGATGCTCATTGCTCATAGTGATTTTCGATACAGAGCCCCGTACATACGTTATACATAAATTATGGAAAGAAAACACCCAGACCAATACAAACAAATATGTATGCAATTTTAGTATGATATTTTTATTTATTAATAAACAAAAAGACTGAACAAAATTGATGCGTGTACTGATTAATGTAATTAACCACATGCAAAGCTTTGTGAATTGCAACAACTATAATTTATTATCCAAGCTCTAAATAATCGCTACTACGAGTAACTGATCATAAAATGTTTTTCCAATCGCTCAAGCTCCCGAGGTTCTACCGATAGGTCGGGTGACGTAATCTTGAAATTCTTTTAGCCGGCGCGGAACTTCCGGAAGGTCGGGTGACGCCACGCCTCTTTGAACCGTGTTTACTTTGGCAGTTATATTCTATATTTATTCGATTCTAAAATATATTCCCAAAAATTTTGAAAGTTGTTTTAATTTGTATCACTTGGATATGATTTGTATTAGAAAGTGCTGTGAGTGTGACGCCTGAACGGAAGGAAGTCAACCTAACCTAACCAACTGCGTATTTCTAAACTGCGTATTTCTATACTGTGTAGCCGCGAGAGCTCTTTGGCGCGCTGTCTTCGGCGAAGAATTGCGCGCGCAGATTTTGACAGCGCGAAATACCTACTTTAGCAGAAATACCAAGCCTTAAATCCTTCCTGGACATTTTTCTAGCTAAAAACCTGAAAGCTTTCATTACATTATAGGCACTTCTAAAACATGCTTGTTTGTTCGTTCAAAAAATCATAATAATTTGAAATACCTATCATGAAGAACATTTTGAGTCTTATAAGTACTTTTCTTTTCAATACCTTATAATCGGTAAAAGCTGTCAAGTGTGCTCAGACAAAAAAGTTCCTTTTCTTTCGTACTTCGTGACCTACTTAATATTCTTTACTCTATTTCATGTTTGAGTGGTGTCATGTTTCTTTGTAGCCAAAGAAACCCGGTCAATACGAGTTCCTGATTCAATTTGGCAGTGTTTTTCTGACGACCCATGCCTTAATATCACCCTATGAGATAGGTACCGTTACGTTCTTATGGGCCCCGCAGTTTTTAGGATGGCAAGATAAAAAAAATATATACTTAACTTACCCATAATTGTAGTTTACTTTAACTTGTTCATTTCCTGCTTGTGCTTAAAATGTGTCAGAAAGATGCTTATAATAAATATGATCGGCATAGTCACTTTAGCATCAGCATACACACATTAATTACAAACGATGCTTAGAGTCTAATCAGCAAACTGAACGCACAGCGTTGAATGGAGTTCTGTGATTGGTTCGTGTGTCACCCTGTGCGTTCACGCGCACTGGGAGACCTCATAGTAATGTTTGTGAATACGGGTGTTAGTCTTGCAGTGTATGTAGTTTCAGACTCAGGCTTTAGATTATGTTCATAATACAATTTTATTGTTCCAGGATGCACAAATTACTTAGCGCAACCCGTTTTAGAACATAACAAGCCGCTGGACCCAGCTTATGATTTAATAGTTGCTAGTAAGTATTTTAATAGTAAGGTTTCTATACAGATATTCCCATGATAGACACAAAAGATGTGTTCGTTAAATAAGTATAGGTAAACATTAAGCCGGGCCTTCTTATGGCAAGAGTCCTTACTTACAGTGCAGGTTAGTTCCATCCTAGACTGCATCTCACCTAACATCAGGTGCGATTGCAGTCAAACACCTGCCCTGTTCTGCATAAAAAATGATTTCGATTACCTACATTGTTGCTTGTTCTTGTGCTTTTTATTGGACTCGTGATAAAGATAATTTTTGTTAAAGATTACGTGAGGACGATGATCTCCTTCGGCATCATCAGCCTGTTCGTGATGGCGATGGGCTGCGGCTTCTCCATCTACACCTTCCGCAACCCTCGCTACATGTTCAAGAGACTTGCGGCGGGAATACACTTCATCAGCAGTAAGTATTAGGGCTTATTACTACACCTACACACCTGCAGTCAGCTGTAGCAATTTATCCTTTTTCAGATTTACCAATTCAAAATTCAGGGAATAGCTAACAGTAACTTCATTATTTTGTTAGAAAAACCAAATAAAGGCTATATGAATAAAAGTGATGAAAACAACATAATGTCTGTAAGTTTACTCTGTAACGAGTCGAAAATTTGCATTTTTCTATCTTTGACATCTAGCTAAAGCCTAATAATAATTCTGCTTGACCCAAAGATCATCTGGACAAGAATGCCATAGTAATGGCCATTAAATTCACCTTTTGTACCCTGTTCAATGTACAAATACTTTTGAATTAATAAATAGACTACATCAGTGACCACACTTGAGATAAATTCAACTAAATCTGACTAAAGCAATGCAATGCAATAAAGATATTGACTATTGACTATAAATTGTTAATTATTTTGTTTTTGTTCTTAGCTGCATGCACATTCGTGGTAGTGCAAGTGATGATGTCATCAGTGGACCACATGAAGAAGAGTGTAACATACGTGTATCCAGAACGTGCCTACCATTAGTAAGTATCTGGGTCTTACAATGATACCCTAGGCATTAAATTAGAAAGGTACAGTCAGCGTCAAATATTTCGTGACACTCAAAGCAGCCAATAAGTTCGCAACACATCTATGTTACAATTGGAATAAGTGGTGTTATCAACTTTTTGCCCACATTGGGGGTCACTAACTTATTTGACACTGACTGTACTATGATTCTTGGAGAGAACTTGGATACTACTGTTTCCAAACTCATCCCACAAAATTTCTAACGTATAACTGTTTCAAAACCATGACTGAACAATAGAGCTTACTAATTAAAATCCATCATTCTATGAGACAGGACTAGCCATGTGTAGATGTAACAGAATATTATGTACCATGGCTAGATAACTAGGTGTGTTAAATAAAATTTTATTTTATTCTCCCACAGTTTCCACATCAGTTTCTTCCTCGCTTGGTTCGTGGTGCTCGTCAACTTCTTCGCAGCAGCCTCCTTCCTCTGGTACTCCAGAAAGAGGAAAGGTGACAAAGCGGCCACAGACGAGCTGGCCATGGCCGACGAGCCGACCATCATCGGACGATGACGTCACTGCACCTTCACCTCACTTTTCTCTTTACTGAACAGTGCTCAACCGACCAATAGCGGTAGCGTTAGTCTTCCAAGTATTGTACGCAAGATTAGGGAACAGCTGTTCAGCTCACGACTGATATGGTTATTTTCTTTATACCACATTATAAAATGACATTTATATTTAAGGGTTACGCGCATTATAATTTGAGCATTGCCTTATTTGTTTAAGTCAAGGATAGCCTAGATCACAGTCCTTGTCTTCTCATCCATCAACTTAATTCAAGTTGCATTATAAATTACTTATCTCTAGATGTAGGTAGGTATATTTCATTAAACGAATAAAAAGTGCCAAGCTCCTTCATGAATGTCTAATCGGCTTACAATATACAACAACATATCCATTGAGTCAGTAGATTAAATAATCATAAAATATGTTAGGATTAAAATAAACTAACAGTTTTCATTGTCACGGAAAATTACCCCTTCATTTATCGTTCAATCTTCATTTTTCACCGGATGTACATACCGTCGTTTGAACCTAATTTATTTTTCAACACTTCATCAATTATACTTAAGTTCTAAAATAACTCAATGCTCAAATTATCTATTTACTCTGTAATGCGTTGAAATCTTCTACGTTAAGCCTTGTTAATCTTATAAGTGATTTGCAACAGTAATTAGCAGTCGTTATGCTAGATTTTAGGGCCTCTTTGCAGTTAAGTTGATTGCCTACAGGCTGGTTATAGAACAAACACCTGCCATAAAAGCTCTTAAAAAGAAAAAAATAATAGGAAAAAGGTCTGTTCACTTTTTTAAAAACATTTTTCTTCAGTAATAAAATGAAACTTCTCGTTTTATTATTGGAGTAAAGAAATCCGCAAGTTTATAGAGCTAAAGGAAAGAAATACTCAAAATATTGATCGTTTATCAATCAGTATAGTAGTTTTTATTAAAGTTTTAGTACTTACTCGTAGTTTTGGTGGCAGAATAAACTTAACAGGCAAAGAGTTTTCTGTGGCAAATAATAACAATATCGAAATGTTACCAATAACGCCGTGTAAAGGTTTTATTTATTCATGTAAATTATTATTATTGCTTTTGATCTTCTATCACTTATTATGATGTGATTGTGGTTAGTGGACCAAATCAGATTATATCAGCTGAAATAATTGTTACTACTTGTAAGCAAAGGCGAATTGCTATGGCATTTTAAATATTTAATATTGAATATCTGTATCTATGTACTTCAGTGGCAATAATAACGCGAAATGCTACGTTGCAATGCCTTCAAAGACGTTATTAAACTTATAGGATTAACGAAGTATGTATATAACCTCGTTTTAATGTATTAAGTGCTTGCAAAAAGAAGCAAGTTTTTGGTATCAAACTTACATAAGGTCCATAGCACACTTATCACCCTGGAATGCGATCAACACCGCGCTGTCAACCGCGAGGCGTTACGGTGCGGATATTAGTGTGCGTTGCAGTACGAAGTTTCATATACAAAGAATAAACGCCTCGAGTTGATACGGTTACGATCCATTCCCAGGCTGAAAAGTGTGCTTTGTCCTTTATTTATACCAAAAACTTTGTCCTTGAGCGAGACCCTATCTCGGGTGTTTTCGAATGAGTCTGCCTATTGTTGTTTTGTACCTTATAAACTGCTGAAATGGGGATTTGTATATACAATTGATTCTAGTCATCGTACTTTTATATTACGCAATTCATATTTTTTGCATGGATATTTATGATTGTTCTGATGTTACACGATAAATTAATCTTTAAAGCACGATATCAAATTAATGTTGGAATATAATTTTGTTACGTTTTAAAATATTTATTATGATGGAGTTTTCATAAATATAACAAATCAATATAAAAGAGGTTAACAATTTGTTAAAAGACACTAAACTAAACGGCAGTTTGGCGTTATAAAATATTCATATTAAATAGTTAAGAAATATTTTATAGCTATTAGCCAAGCAAACAATATTATTAGTTGCCAAATATCCGAAATCCGAAAGAACTTTAGCTATTTTCAGCAAAATGGAATAGTTGTGTAACTTCAAAACAATTATGGAACGAATCCAAAGGGTGGTATTGTTTATTCCAATAATAATATTTGCATTATCGTGTGTATTGATGTACGTTCTTCCTATTTATAATTCTTTTTTATTGAATAAACTCTTGAAACAATTTGGTCCTTTGGTTTAATTATTTGCAATGATAAGTCCTTACATAGCATTATTAATTCATTTATCGGAGTGAAAACACGTACAATTATGTACTAATTCTTAACGTTACCGTAATGTAACCTTAGCTTTTAATTAGGTAAGTATTTAAGGTAGTCAGTAACTGCAAAATGAATAAATAATTCATCAAATTGTAGGCAGTAACAGAAGTCTAGCTTCTATCTAGCGTCTAGATCCTAGACCATCAGTTCTCATATTCGAAATACGAATTAATAAACAACATAAACACAGTTAAGAAGACCTCAGTCAATTCTAACCCAACATTTAACACCCAATCCACCATCATAATATAACTCACAAATGTAATTCAACTCTGTTAAAAAGACATAAAATAACTCCGTCAAAAATCCGGAACCACACCGGTTGGTATGTGTCGAAAAAAAATGTTCACTTTCCTTCGCGTCGCTATTTCTGGGCCGCATTGTCGAAGAGCTGGCAGCCGCCCAGCGGTTGCTGTGACACTGCCAACGTCAACACAGGTTACTGTCCTAAAAACTAAAAAATGTACAGCCCTAATGAACCGGGCAAGTGAGCTGACGCCCGTATCACAAACATATTACTATGAGGTCTCACAGTGCGCGTGCACGCACAGGGTGACACACGAACCAATCACAGAGCTCTATTCAACGCTGTGCGTTCGATGGGCTGCTTCAATTGAGCAAGCATCGTTTGTGAAGGGGTGTAAGCGTTTCGATTGCGCTTAGAAAAGTTGATCTGGCAATTTCTTTTTCTGTCTGAAATTATATCTTTTTTCTCACGCTGCTTTCATGTGACTGTCATATGAAACTGAAAATTTGTTGCATATTGAGGTAATCTTATGCCCTGGATATCAAGGGAACAAAATGTCCCGTGCAACTCAGATTCGACGTGTTGCAGCAACACGTTCCCAAAAATCCCAAACTGCCCCGAGCTGTCTCTCAGTGTTACGCGCATCATTCTACGTGACTCGGGACATGTACTGCTCTGCGGGCAAAAACATTGTCTTCGAGAACATTACGTAGGTAGTTGGTCAGCGACATGTTCTGCAACATGTTGCTCCGTTTGTGCCCTAGTGAATTACTCAATTTGTAAGCATTATTTGTATCACACATTGTTTACAATAAATATCCTCCATTCGCCCTGAATGGTAGACCAAAATCTAAAATTCTGTTTTCCTATTTGGTTAGGGTCAAGTGCACCAGAACTTCACTTTCAAATCTATTTACTATTAGTAATAAATGCATACATAGGTATAAAGATTTCAGGTTTTCAAACTTTACACAAAAATAGTCACGGGCATCCACTAGTATCTACTTAAAAATAGTTTTTAATTTCTAATCACTATCTATGCCTCTACAACACTGGCAGGTATATAACCTTCATAGAACCGACGCCATTATAAATTAAAAAGAAAAACCGCTCGATTTTCGTTGACGCGTCACCATGACAACCGTACCGCGACGTTTGCGTTGTGCAGCTAATGGAATAAAATAATTTCGGATGTTACTAAACAGATCAATAAAGTTCGGGTAATTCAAGCTGATCACGCGATATGGCCGAGTCTAAGGTATGCCTTGGTATTTTGCCTTCAGTTTAATTAATGTAAGTGACATGCAAACGAGGTTAGTCATGTCTCGCTGTGCACGAATTCCGTCGGGGTTTCTTTATTTGCATTTAAATGCCTGAAGATTATACGATAAAAGGGGTTCACGTTTTAGCTTTTGTGAAGTCCTTTGCATTTCTCGTTGTGACAGTCTCATTACTGATGAAATTCGTACGCATGGCGAGACGGCACGGATGCCTACTTTACTTAATACTTAACCTTTTAAAGCTGGGTCTTTGTGAATAACTTAGCGGCTTAGTAGTTCTATGATTAATAATATCTATTAAATAAATGGGTTGGATTATAAAGACCCTAAGAATTAGATGAATGATGTATTATTTCTGTAAAGCATGGGTGTCAAAAGGGTTTTGCTATTATGGGTCATTAACTTAATCAATGAAATAGGTACATATAGGTATGTAAATAGTTAAATACTTCCAAAGTGATTTCTTACTGAAACTGCCTTTAAGGTTTTTTAGTTTCAAATTGATATAAAAAAAAAAACACACTATACTTAATTATAGGAAAATAATCATTTACAGGGTGGTAAGAAAAATGCTAAAGGAAAAAAAGGTCAAATTCAAGATGAAAAAGAGAGTTCGAGTGGTTCGAGCGGTACGTAATATATTTTTATTAATTTATTATGAAACTATTAATCCTCCACCAATGATTTAAGGTTCAAATAAAATGTGTTTGTCCTATGGCGTAAATAATTGATGTCCATCCAGACATTGAACCTCATGTTTAAGACTTTAAAGGCCAAGCTGAAAACATTCTTTTCTATCAGTCAGCGTTGCAGATGATGATGAAGACCAGATCGGTCATGGTGTGGGCACAGCCGCCATTACTGTAGACCGGGACGAGTACCTCCAGGCACATAGAGACCTGACCTTCGACTTTCGCCAGATTCAAATGAAAAACAACATACTACATCGACGATTGGCTGAATATTATAAGTATGCAATATATTTTACAAAATACATATAGATGTCTCTTATAAAATAAGGCTGGTTTTCAAAACTAGTAAATAATTTTAATACCTACCTACCTAGCACAACACTGACACATCGTTATGCAATATCCAACATCTGGCTTGTCACTTAAATTAAAAAGTGACTCATAATAATTTGTATTGCCTATTTTATTACCGATGAAAAGTCCTAATAAATTATTTTCAACCTTCACTCTAAGATACTAGGTAAGCTAAAGTTTACAATCCAAAAGAAAGGACTCTACATAGATATAAAAGTAACTTTGGGATGTTCAAATTCTGTAATAGTTATTGGAAGTTATATGCAGGAACCTGGAAAAGCAGGATCCGGTCCTTTGAATATAGAAATTTCATAAAAGCACGAATGCAATTTTGTAGAGAACGGTAATTTGATCGAACGTAGGTGGAGGGCAGGAGTCATAGTTACTAGAGCGTTTTCTCGGTATAGATTTTATTTTTGGTGGTTATAAATGATTTTCATTGCGTCAATGTATGAATTTCAAGGTATGAATAAACTGGTTGTTAATAATTAATACTGGTTGGAAATTATTAAATGACTTCTAACTAAATAATTCACAAATAACCCATCAATAGTGCTTTAAAATTGTCATAATATGGACCCTATGCAAGCGTCTAAAAGTACTTATTTTTGTCCATCGATTCTAACCCCACTTAATCATAAAACCAATCGGGGCCCCAGCCCCCAAGCAATATTTAGGACGAAGTTAACAAAAACTAAACAAGACCGTAATAGCCCTTTAGGTTGTTGTAGTAGACCCAGATTTTAATTAAAGCCGTATTGTGACTAGATTTATTGGGCAATCTTCGAGTGTAAAACCGACGCTGTTCCTGTCTGAATGCTTTCAATCTGTCAGTACAAAATGTCACCTGTTAGTTAACAGTCTAGTTTAAAAATAGTTAACGCGGCAGCTAACCAACTGGCTTTTGTTTCGCTAGAAAATAATTCAATTTGTTAACATGTATAAAATGTTATGTTTAATATGATTTATGTTTACAGAAAGCGAAAATTAGAACACGTATTAAAACCGTTGGAGGGCGCTGTTGATTTAGAAGAAAAATATCAACAGAAACTTTTGTCTTATGAAGAACTCAAAGAGAAAGAGGAGCGCGAAGTTGCCGACGTAAGTGGGAAGCCTCGTTTATTATTTACTCACCCTAATTCGGGGTACACCCGTGTGGCCAATATCTTGTTATGATCCAGCGACGTGTGCGTAAAATCTTTGTGCTGAAGAGAATGAGATATTTCCAGAGCAAAATAATGAAATAATTAAAATGAGCACTGTTTTCTGACAAATCTGTAAAGAAATAGCAATTTTTATTGACGTTAACACACATTTAGGACTAGTTTTTGAATCGGTAGTTTTATGTTAATAAGAAAAATTATTAACCAAAGTTTTGGCACACATTTTCCTCCAGACAAACGATTGAAAAACCGCTCCTAACTCAATCATAAAACCAATTATGCTTATAGCCACAAGTATTGGGTATGCAAAGAGCTATTCGGGAGTTTCAAACAAGCTTATTACAAAATCATCGGCTTATTCAAGGCTTGTCTCCTAGACATTCAGTCACGTTGTCAACTTGGAACTTGGCTAAAGTTTCACTTACTAAAGCCACTGGAGATATTATAATTAGTTGGAAACAATGTTAGGAAAGACCTTGTATAATGCCTATAGTTCTAAAAATAAAATTACCTGATGATATAAACGTAAGAGTGTATGTTTGTGTTACCTAACTAATAGTTTAACAAATACTTTTCATGTAGGTAGGTAAGTAGACTTACTCTCAGAGACAAAAATTTACGTTATATTAAGTTTATTACTAACTTCAGATTAAATCCAAAGTAAATGCAGTTGAGGCACAATACGCTGAGCGTTTGGAAAACGCTGAGAAGAAATTCGATGGACTCCAGACCCTTGAGAGAACCACAGGCACCGGGCTTATCTACTCGAAGAAGGGAAAACCAATAGCTGATAAGGTGGGGTGTTTCAACATAATCCTTAAGGCCCGCCTACACGGACCGCTTGAGGAGTTAGCCAGTGATCAATGTACACGGATCACTCTTGCAGTCATAGTCAATTGAACTTTCACCATGCTGCCAACCGCCCGAAGCAGTCGCAACTACTCGAGCGATTCCGTGTATGTGTGTACGTAGAATACTGTAATAATTTGCCTTGCAGTCGTAGCTAAAAGCTTATCAACATACTATCTACATACTACCTGCTTGAAGCTGTTCGTGTATGGCGGGTCTAACTGTTCAGTCTAAGATATGCAATACTTGTACTATGGTGACTAGTTAACAGACAAACATTATTATTTACCATCATATAGTCACAAATCATAAATTTATGACTAAAACCTGCTTCTGTTTACGCAGACTGTGGAAAGATTCCTAACCCTCCAAAGGCGCAAGAGCGAGCAATCATCGGCTCTATGTCTGAGATACATTAGAGTCCGAAATGCTGTGGCTGAATTGGAGGCTCATGTCCGAAAGCTGGAGATGCTGGGACCAGGTCTATACGTGGCTCAGTATGAACAGCTGCATATCGATAACCAAAACTTCATGACGAAGATTGAAGGTAAGGATTAAGGATGCACCTTGTATTGTAGATAGCAACTATCGATATCGAGATCGCTTCTATCGTGGTCATCTAAAGACTAAATATTTGTCTAAATCTAAAAAATATGAATACTAACTTTGTCTTAAACATAGACACGATCATAACAAATATGAATTTTTTGGAGCCTTTCAACAGTTTTATTGCAATGGGGTTTCAGTTTGTCAGTGAACATCATCAGAAATTAACGTAGTTAATTATTTCGTAGATTTCATTTTGAAAAATGTAGTCACTACCTACAACAAGTGAAAACCTTAGGCTGGGTTGCACCATCATAATTTAACTTTGACAAACGTCAAAAATCTGTCAAACTCCATACAAAAAGCACCGGTTATCGTCATATTTACCGTTAAAGTTAGGTGGTGCAACTCAGCCTTAGTGTAGACTGTAACTTTCGTTAAAAATTAACGGCCCGCAGATAATCCAATAACCTACTTAGTCCGCTGTAAATAGTTCTGAACAGTGCTGAACATCCGATAAATGGTATTATCGGATTTATGCCATAAAAGGAACAAACAAGACTGCTTCCTGCCCGCCTAGGTATTTTAATTAAACTCGCTACACCCAAAAATGAAAGCTGGCCACTTACTATTAAAGAACGTTTTTGTTCAGCAAGCTCTTCGCCGGTAGTGTGCTGTTTTCGAAACAAAAATGAACAACCAGAGTTTGCTTTGTATTCAGGCTAGTACCGTAGATATTGAATGATTCTTCTTCGATGGAGCTAGCTTTAAAACTCCGAGGCACAACTTTTCAATTGTGCTCAATTGATACTGCTTAAAAAGAAATATCGCATCTGTATTCATTGGATGGGTAAAAATAAAATAACGTCCACTCGCATCAGTGCTCCGTCAAGTGTGAAACATCGTATTGGTTTAATGTCTTGTTTGCCAATAATGTGACAGCTGGGAGAATGTTTGCTTTGTAAACGTAGCGGAAAATTATATTTCTGTTTAACATACAAATGATAAAAGTTGCGAAGGTTATTTTTTTATTTTAGAAAGAAAAAATCTAATTAAATTGTTATGGAATGAGAAAATGTAGAGTAATGATTTAGGGAGAGATTTATTTTAATTGTGCTTAGGTAACACTGTATCTAGCTAATTGCAATCAATAATTCAGAACAAAATGAACTGACAATCTACATATTTTTGTACTACAAAAGTGGCATCAGATCCAGCTATCGATCTCTGAATAGTAATGAATAGCTTTGATTGTACGTGACTTTTGAAAATGTAAAATGTAGGTATCTTTTTTCAAAGATAATAAAATACCTACCAAACTTTTGTTTTCTTGTAGAGAGAGAAGATGAGCTGATCAGGAATCGCGCAAAGTGCACAGAACACAATCAAATGCTGGCCCACATTAGAGAGAAGATGCATCACACCGACGAAGTCATAGACTTCACGGAGTGCGACCTCGGAGACGCTGAGATTGAGTTCTTGAGGGCCAGAGAAGATCTTGGTTCAGTAAAGGTAATACAGATTTTTATTTTTTCACATCACATTAGCCGTGCTACACTGGCCATCAAGAAACTGTGTTCTTTTTTCTCGACGACCAATATCGTGCTCTTTTGTTTTTTCTCTCGTGTCAATTTTCGGATTTTTACTTAGTATGCATTTCCATTTTCCACGGGTCAATGTTGATAATAATTATCTACATTTTATAAAAAGTCGAATATAAGGAATTTATAAAAAGTCCGGCCGTGAAAAAATAGAGTTGGATGTTTTACAATATTTAGTCATTTTAAATACTTAAACAAAATGTAAGCGAAAAGCGAAACCGTTTTTGGCGATTTCAAAATGGTTACAATTCAATAATTGCACAGTTAATTGTTTATTTAAATCATGAGTTCAACATATTCAAAATAAACGGTCCCAAAATGGTTACAATTAATTAATTGCACAGTTAGTTATTTATTTAAATCATGAGTTCAACACATTCAAAATACAGTCCCAAAAATGGAAATGTATTTACTCGATGCGAGGCTCATTATTAATGTGGTTTCCGAATAAACTGAGTTCAGCGATGCCTTTTATTTGTGTTTAATTTGGTTCGAAACAACAAAGACATATCGGGGCACATTTTAAAAGGCTTTATCCATCACAATTCAAATGACAACGATCCAATACATGTCCAAAAAATCACTTTTTCATTTCAAAAGCCACATGCTTCACGATCCTCACGAAACAGTTCTTGATTTTGTAGATGATGCACATGAGACCCATTTTTGACCGGCTTCAAAAAAATAATTTCGGTGTTCAACTGGTGATATAGGTACTTTTTTATATTTCACGGGTTTTCTTGTTCAGAGCCGTCGCGACAAGTTGCGCTGGTCGCTGGAGGGTGAGCGACTGAAGGCAGGCCTGCTGACGAGGAAGGACTTGTTGCGTGACTTTCAAGACGCCACCGATGAGGTTGGTACACGCTACACAATACAGTTCAAGGAAATATAATTTAGAATGTTTGTAAATACGATAACTTAAACTGCCTTCATTCAAGTGTAGTAGTAAACCACGTGTCTCAGACTCAGAGGCCCTAGATTAGATTCCCAGAGGAGGCAAAGTTTTCAGCTATTTATCATCTTATCTAAATCCCTTGCTGTATCAACAAAGTTCCAGCCAGTTCCTAGTCATTCTAAGTTGTCCTTCTGATATGGAAGGGTTGAATATTCCAGGTTATTCTTGCTTTTCCAGCAGGCGATATTCAAGGCAAGAGCTTCCCCGTTTTGGTTAAAAAATATAATCATGTTGTGGAATAGTGTAAATGATTTGTGTAATATTTTCATTTCATTCATTTATTTTGCGCATCGCTAAGTTCTTCGGTAAAATAAGCCCGCCTAATTTACTTACAAGATTGCTAATTTCTATTAAGGCGGACTGTACGGGTTTAGGGTTCTTACTAATTTTGCAAAGGATGATGGGCACAAATGTATGGAAAGTGGTACCCGCTCCAATAGCCATAACCAATATATATGTTAAAAGGCCTTTAGATGTAGGAAAATGTCTGCTATGGGGCCAGTTCTAATTCACGTTTTGAAAGCAGTAATTCCACTAAGTATTAAAATGAAAGTATAACACAATCATCCATGTATACGAGTATGTATTATGACTACAATCTATTAATATAAATAAAAGAAGCATTGAAAAGGAAAGGATTATACCTACGATGAACTATTCAAGCTATTAGCCCTTTATTCGCTTTCATCATCATCATCATGATCATTTTAGCCATAGGACGTCCAGTTGAACATAGGCCTCCCCCAATGATTTCCACAATGGCCGGTTGGTGGCGGCCTGCATCCAGCGCCTTCCCGCTACCTTTATGAGGTCGTCGGTCCATCTTGTGGGTGGACTTATTGGGTCTTGTGGGTTTATTCGCTTTAGCAACCCATAATAAAACCCTTAAGAAGTAATAAAACTTTAACTCCTTCTATTAATAAAAGTTTCACCCTAGTTGAACTCTGGCTTAAATTGTCATTTGGTATGGAAATGTCATTTTAATCCAAGGTTCTTCCTAGGTGTAACTTTTTATTAATAAGGTAGTACTTCTTTAAATAAAAATATTTATTTCACAATTATCCCCATCAATAATAATAGAGTTAAGGAAGGATGCTGGAGCAGTAAACCCTTCCTGCCTCGCATAACCTAAGTACCATACGATGGACACGTATGATACTTCTTCTTCTTCTTCCTCGGTCCCTCACTGATGAGGAACGCGACCACAGATAGTGTTCCTCCACAGACTGCGGTCATAAGCTGTGTGGACCGCACGATGCAAACTCCCGCCCACCGTTTTCCTCACCGCGTCCGACTATCTCGTCGGTGCCCTGCCCCGAGCGCGTCCCCCTTCATACTGTATGATACTTAGGTTACACAAAAAGTATCTTTATCTTCGAACGCAACCAGATCTGAGGCTGGTGGCCATAGTAAATGTTGTTCGTTTTGGTAAGACCTTTCAAATGACACTACAAACATAACTATTGGAGCCGGGTACCATTCTGCAAAAAAGTATGTATATCTTCGTACACAACCAGATCTGAGGCTGGTGGTCATAGTAAAAGTTGTTCATCTTGGTAAGACCTTTCAAACGATACTAGACACATATCTATTGGAGCCGGGTACCATTTTGCCCATTGTCCTTTAAAAGCATTTGCGTGCTCGCTGAAAGCAGTATTGATTTTGCATCAAGGCCGTCATATTTCAGGTAAACTTAATAATCCTTTGTCCTAAAATGTAGATTTTAAAATGAAACATGTCTAGTTCAGCATGGAAAAACATGAATAAGAATATCTACTTTGTATAAGTGCCACTTGTGGTCTAAACTTAATAAATATTTTTGATCTTGATTTTGTACGTGTATGTGGAAAAAAACGCCTCTATAATCACTATTTTTTATATTATATTACATATATTTAACCTTAATTTTTTGCATTAAATAGAGTCTTAAATCTAATAATAATCTAAGAAGCCACCGTGCTTAGTTACGTGCTGTCTTTAAGTTTACTTAAAATCTTTTTCAGTAGTAAAACCATCTAAGATATTTTAGCAAGTAATAAATAAGCATGTCCAAATTCCAAGAGCCCTGAGCATTTACTGAAATCGTAAGACGCCGCGCAAATAGAAAATGCTCGCTGCAAATAAAACTAAAATGCATTAAGGACATTGTTTGAAATGCCTTTGTCTTGGGGAACGTCCACAATGTAACATTCTACAAATGCTTCCAGTACCTACATACGAAATAAACATTCTTGAGCGTGGAGGATGAGCATGACATTTTTAAGATTTCCCAAGAGAAAATTATGATTAATTTTTAAAGAGTACCAGTATGCCTACAATGCTGAATTATTTTGATTGTCATCCAAATCTTAGTTGTTTATTTACTTCTAGTCTGTACCTAGTACATGCACTTTTGAAATAATGTCTACTTTTAATAATCATAGTGCCACAAAGGGAAATGGTTAAACGTTGTAAAAGGCCAAATGACCTGTATTCTTAATTTTCACCAAATAGCGTACCTACGTAATAGGTAAATAATGGTCGTTAACGCAAGCCCCGAGTAAATAATGTCGTAGAACTGACCTAACGTTCACCACATCTTAGCGCACCTGCTTGATGGGCCGACGACCTCGGAAAACTGTTATTCATGCTTTGTTTATGTCGTTCCTTGGGGTGACTTTCATCCAGCTGGACTGCCGTAGGCTAAATGATGTATAAATGCTGTAGAAAACACGCGTCCCATCAAACATCCAGTGTGATCGTAGCCTTAGACGCAAGTCCCATTTCCGACCAGTAAGTGGATAGACGGAGGTCAATTAGCCACGGGCTAGCGGGCCATGGAAGACTCCTACCTAGATACTAACAACCAATCTGGGCGCGTTAATAGAAGAAAACTGGTTCCATTGATTCCTTGTTATATTTGAGTATCACAATAATACCACAGAATAATAATAAGTACTACGTACAGAAGTTTTACTTCGCGAAGGTATTTAAAAAGATGTATGCTCAATGTCATTAACAATATGGTTTAATTTAGCCTGTCTCAAGAGTCAAGCACCATTTTGTTGACAAACGTCAGTGATCGGCACTGCGCCGAAGCTATAGGGCTGACTTCGGTAAAATGATGTGACGTGAGGTGCCAAACTGCGGAAAATGGCGGAGGAAATACATGATTTAGCATGAATTATCATGAATATTAACTACTTATTTACCTCTCAGTGTCTTGAGGCAACTTAAAAAAGTACATTCTGTGTTTTTATTATTATTTAGGCAGTTAAATACTGCACAGTATTTAGTACACCATTTTCTTTATTTTCTTCCATCATACACAAGAATACGCGTGCGTGAGTCAATGTTCGCTCGTATGTGAGGCCTTGTCGAATAGTATCCTGTAGGTGGGCCATCGTGCGTGTTTTGTTTTCGATGTAAACTCGCGGAGATGAACAGGCCTGATAATACTCTGACCAAATAAGTTGTACAAAGAGTTTTTGAAAATATAGAAATTTATGTTAAAATATCCTAAAATAGAGTTATAGGTAGCGCTTAACTGAGTCGGTGCCTGAGGTACAGAAGTGACATTGACATGTTATTCTGATGTGACAGAGCATACAAATCTGAAAGAAATCTGAAGTCTCGCTGACGTTTGACGTCTAAAAACACACTCCCTCATGCCGCTCACATACCTCAGGCACTTAAATTACTCAGTTAAGCGCTAATTTATGAATTTACACTCGACATCAAATAAATCGCACCTCCCGCGACAAGCATTTTCAAACGTATGCATCCCCACTTCCTATCAATATTGGCACCATTTAAAAGCCTAGTTCTAACCTTCAATTCATTAAAGGAAAGGTTTTTACCCCAAAAATGTGTCTTTAGAAGGATCCAGAGTCACTTCTTCAAAAAAAGGTAGTTACGCTAAAGCCAACTTTTATGGCTATAAAACTGTTAAGTTGGGATTAATCGCTATCCATCTGTTAAAGAGGACACGTGAGATCATTATTGGGTTTTATAACCATAAAAATTGGTCTAATTGATCCCATAGGTGGGCCCAAAGTGAGGTATTTTTTCAAGTCACATTTATGGTATATGTTAATCATTTATTAAGAAATTAAATATGTATTTCTTTAAGGATATTTATTGGGCTTTCAAATAACACCAATATTGTTGGGGCAACATGATTGTGTCAGAAGAAAATCGTTAAAGTTCGCGTCGCGGAAGGTGCGGTTTATTTGATGTTGAGTATAGTACACAATATTTTAAACAGTATTCTTTTTAAATTTAATAATGACTGACAAAAAGTTTCCGCGCTGAAAGCAGTTTCTAAATTATTTATTTCTGCAATAAAATTATTTGAGTATCAAAGTTTGTTACCTCTGAAGAGTAATTTATTGTTCAAATGTAAACTGGCCTAGCTTGCCAGAATTCAGCTATTGTTTTGTCGTAAAACAATTTGATTTATAATAGAACGCAAAATTGTTTGTTGAGCGCAAAAATGATGAGCTATTTTCGCGGAGAACACGCAAATGATAATAATATTTACCTAAGAGAGTGTATTAGGTACAAAATAGACACTCTTAACCCTCCAACGACCTAGGTTTGTCATCACATCAATGATTCTGAAGATTTGATGCGTTTCTCAAGTGGTGGATGTTTTGGTAGACCAAAACAGGCTAGCTAGAGCCTAGAGTTTAAACTGTCAAACAAGTTATTCATTAAATGCTTTATTTTTAATTCTATGAAATAAAGCTCAAACTTTGATTCGAAAAATTATCTAATATGAACATCGTCTACGACGTGATTGAAAGTTTAGTCACTAAGCGAGTACCTCTTCAACATAGGAAATGCATAGGTTTTTTTAGCTACTCGCCAATGATGAGAATCCTACACTTAATTACCTGAAAATTAAGTATCTGAGCACTTAATCAACAAATTATACTTACCATATTAATGAACAATGAACATGGTCTGTTAAAACAAACAATTTGAATTGCAAACTATAATTTTATTTTGTAATTACAGGTGGTGTGCCTGAGAGAAAAGAAAAAGCAACTGGAGGCAGAAATAGCAAAGACGACGCGTGAACTGAGAGACGCGCGCAGGCGCATGCAAATACACCACGCGATCGCGAACCAACAGGGGAACCACACTGGTGCTTAGAAGTAAATTTATTTACTTTAGTTATATTTATTGGAGTTAGCGGTTAATTAATTATGAATATTTTGAGAAATGTTTTGATGTAATTGATTTTGAACTTTGTGAGATGATTGGCTTTAAATAAATATTTAATATCGTGAATGAAATTTTATTAGCAGCCTTAGCTCCAATTTAAGTTCTGGAAATTAACGTAAGACGCCTATTGACAAAAAGGCTCGTAGGTTTGTACACAAACATTAGTAGAAAGAAAGTAGAGAAAAGTCTACTTTTCTCTACTCTAGTAGAGACTCTACTTTTTCAAATACCTATGTGTGTTTTTCAAATCTCATGTCCACAGATTATACTCAAAATGTATGCTGCTAAAACATGGTTCTGACAGACAAAAGGCTTATCATGTTTCTCGAAATAAGAAATCATTCAAGCCCGCAGTGTTCAAATTAAAACTTCTTGATCTAAATTACCTGCCTGATGCCAAACAAAAATTCTCACCAAAATTTCGTCATGAAAAGGTTTACCACCAATAAACGAGTTCAGAAATGTAGGTAGTCGTTTATTAGCAGCGCTGGATCCTCCACTTTATCGCTCACATCGACAGCGCGGCGCGGCGTAACGAAGTACGTATCGCTTCGGCGATTTCATTTCCCTTCTATGTCCGTTCATATCCGCTAAGACTCATTTAAAGTGCCTGGCATCGTTTAGCCGGTTGTATCGTACTTTTTTGGAAATGAGATTTTCATCCACACACATTTCTACGCGAAAAAACGAAGCTCGTAGATTGGCTATTTCAAAAAGAACATGATTCTAAAGCCAATCTATTGCTTGCAAGCAAACAAAAATGGTATTTGGGATTGAACTTCTATTATTTCATCTGAAAGAACTGTAATAGAAAACTTCATATTATCGTGTTTTGAAAAACTCATCTACAAAAAATATTTTATGAACATTGCACATTATTAAAAGCAGAAGTTATTGTTACATTCGGCGAATAACGAAGTTCTGTTTTCATTTGTCGAACATCAAACTTCCAATGTTGTGTTTCGATCCATACCTGATAAAATTAAACAAGGTAAAAGTGGGACTAAACAAAAGCAACTTCAGGGTAAACAGGTAATCGGATAAAACGGCTTAGATGCACCTCCTGCAACCCCAGTGTTGGTACGAAACTTTTTTAATTTCCCCAGGCTGTTTCCTGGGGTTGCCGTTCTTTGACAGTAAAATATGGCGTGACTTTTTCATTTGTATTTTGTTTTAATAAATGTTGGGATGCTTGAGTTTGGGCATTCTATGATGTTATCGGTAACAATAGGGGTTAATTTTCTTATGTTATGACTAACCTTTTTAATTCGGAAAATTTTTGATAGAGGTAGGTACAGAAGTATCCAATTACTAAGTTTATGATGTATCCAATATATGATTGAGTAGGTATTGAGTATTCAAGTTACTAACGCTCAGTTAAAAAACATTCATTTGTGTTCCATTTATTCCTTAGGATTCCGCCTTTCGTCTTTTTTCTGTGTAGGTAGAAAGTGGTAGAGTTAATACGCTGTGTGCATCGAATCGAATTGCCTTCTTTTACAGGTTAAGTAAAAAAAACATGTTATCGATGTTTTCCTTCACTGATTAGTATCTCAAAATTGAATTAGCTGACGATCTACAATATCTGACAGATGGTAAATATCTTGGCCATTGCATTGTAAACGCTTCTGTATTATCACGGCATACGGTATAATATCGCATAGAACTAGGATGTTTGTCGATATTGCAATACTTTTTGTATCATGCTGCCAAGAAAAGGCACTTCCAAACTTGAATATGGGTCGGTACAATAGCCTGTTAAACACGAAGGAAGGTTGAAAGCAAGTCGTTTACGTAAGGCTGTATTGAGATTCCTTCGCCTCTTTGTAAACTATCAGGTTTATTTTCAGTCCTTGTGTACCTAAGTACTACACTCAACATCAAATAAACCGCACCTTCCGCGACGCGAACTTCTAAGATTTTCTTCTGACACAATTATGGTACCCCAACAATATTGGTGTTATTTGAAAGCCCAATAAATATCCTTAAAGAAAAATACATTTCATTTCTAAATAAATGATTAACATATTAGTCCAGTCATTATAGTAAGTTCACCTCGGAATTCGAGATACCCAGCTGTAAGTCTGTAAATACGTGTATATTGACACCCTAAAAGTTGTCTCAAAACCTACATATGGTAGGGTGTAAGCAACTATTAAATTTCAAGGTCAACGGTCACAAAAATCGGTTTTTTGCGCTTTTTTTAGAAATATCTCATTTCCTGTGGGTTTTTTGCTATTTGTATTTATTATCAATATTGTAGAATACTAAATTCTCTACAAATTTTGTTTAAAAACTTTTTTTATACGGTGAACCGTTTTCGAGATAGAGGGCGGAGAGCGCGCGGTCACTGCATCACTTCAGGTCTACTTAAGCGGTTTAGATTTTTCATACAAAAGGATTTTCCCGCTAATTCCTGTGGGAATTTCGGGAATTCCTTGTTGTAACTAAGCTTTGAGTTTACTAAGGTACCTACATGCCAAATTTCAAGCGTCTAACTTCCGTTAAGCGTTTAGATTTTTCATACAAAAGGATTTTCCCGCTAATTCCTGTTCCCGTGGGAATTCCTAAGTATACTATAACCTGCCCAGGTGTATGAAGAATAATTGTACCAAGTTTCGTTAAAATCCGTCGAGTAGTTTTTGTTTCTATAAGGATCATACAGACGGACAGAATTCTATACATGAAATATATTTTCAAAATAACTATCAGGGGGTGATTAGTGATCGATACTGATGCCAAAAATGCAATCAGTAAAATTTTTGTCTGTCTGTCTGTCCGTCTGTATGTTCCTTATAGAAACAAAAACTACTCGACGGATTTTAACGAAACTTGGTAAAATTATTCTTCATACACCTGGGCAGGTTATAGTTTACTTAGGAATTCCCACGGGAACAGGAATTAGCGGGAAAATCCTTTTGTATGAAAAATCTAAACGCTTAACGGAAGTTAGACGCTTGAAATTTGGCATGTAGGTACCTTAGTAAACTTAAAGCTTATTTACAACAAGTAATTACCGAAATTCCCACGGGAATTAGCGGGAAAATCCTTTTGTATGAAAAACCTAAACCGCTTAAGTTGACCTGAAGTGATGCAGTGACCGCGCGCTCTCCGCCCTCTATCTCGAAAACGGTTCACCGTATAAAAAAATTTTTTAAACAAAATTTGTAGAGAATTTAGTATTCTACAATATTGATAATAAATACAAATAGCAAAAAACCCATAGGAAATGAGATATTTCCAAAAAAAGCGCAAAAAACCGATTTTTGTGACCTTTGACCTTAAAATTTAATAGTTGCTTACACCCTACCATATGTAGGTTTTGAGACAACTTTTAGGGTGTCAATATACAAGTATTTACAGACTTACAGCTGGGTATCTCTAATTCCGAGATTCTTACCTAATTTAAGCTTAAATGACTGGACTATATACCATAAATGTGACTTGAAAATAGACCTCACTTTGGGTTCACCTCTGGGATCAATTAGACCAATTTTTACGGTCATAAAACCAAATAAAGATCTCACGTGTCCTCTTTAACAGATGGATAGCGATTAATCCCAACTTAATAGTTTTATAGTCATAAAAAATGGCTATAGCGTAACTACCTATTTTTTGAAGAAGTGCCTCTGGATCCTTGTAAAGACACATTTTTGGGGTAAAAACCTTTCCTTCAATGAAATGAAGTTTAGAACTAGGCTTTCAAATGGTACCAATGTTGGTGGGAAGTGGGGATGCATACGTTTGATAAGTGCTTGTCGCGGGAGGTGCGATTTATTTGATGCCGAGTGTATAAGTCTAGCGCATTACCTACTTAGTTGGTGCCGGTGTTTTTTGTAACTTCAAATATTAGCAAGACGTCAGATTTCTATGCTCTGACACGTCATAATATGTCAAAAACACCCCTCCCGTGCCGCTCCCATACCTCAGGCACGGACTGAGGTATTTAGGTACACAACGACTGAAAATAAACCTGATAGTATACAAAGAGGCGACGGAATCTCAATATACTTAAGTATGTTCGTTTTTCGTGGGCATATTATTTTTGATAATACACCTTTTCACTCTGTCCGAAATTATGTCAATAAAGACGACTCTTCTTATTCCAGTATTCAAAAGATACAGGGCTGTATGCGTGAATATTTTTGAAGTATTATTAGTATTATTGATACTTAAACGCCATTATAAATACCTACTCAAATACAAACCAATTCAAGCAGATACTCTCATTTAAAGCTACTACCTAAATTATGTAAATGTACCCACAAAGTGTGATACTGTCACACGCTTACTTGCACCTTGATTGTAACTTAGGCTGAACTGTCAAGTCACTCTCCACAATGTCACAATGGCTTGTAACGATGTAAGTTAACAGTTGAGTGACTTGCCTCGTTATGACTCGGCAGCTGCTCAATGAGTCGGGAACTACGACTCATGTTGCTACAATAGACTATTTGACATCATTCCCAACTTTTTAAAAAGACACTTCATTCTGGTCTTAAAAACTTAATTTTAAATTACCTGTAAATTAAGATTTTAATTGAGTAATTGAAAAAAGTAGTTTGAGTTGCTAAAATAGTGACGTCACTTGCTTGTATTGCCATACAAAATCTACGGGAGTCTCGTTTTGACTGTTTTGTTTTGTGTGGTAACAACACGTACTATATTATTCAACATTACGCATGTAGAGTTGATTACAACGTGTCCAATGTTAGACTTAACAGATAAAAAACTGGGTGTAACCTTTACAAAGAAGATTATTGGGAGTTTAATTTAATGAAATGTGTAAATGAAAAAGAAAACGTATAAAATGAGTAAATTATTTATTCAGATGGTACTTAACAATCATAAGGCAGTAAATGATTCAAGATGTAGAGACGACAGTACTTCAAGTTCAGATTTAAAAAAAAGTGTTTCAAAATAGCAAATAGTACAACTACACAGAAGCCTGATGCGCTGTCGTCTTTACATTTTCACTTAAATTTAAAATTAGGGATGGGGCTGGTAATATCTTATAAAAATGCTGGTATAAAGTCAAATCACTTTCAAAAATCCTCTTACCTACCAAAATATTATGCAAATATAAAAATAGGTACTATGTATACAGATATGTACTTTTTTATAATTTATTATCATTTACAATCAAGTATGCTTAAAAGTACAGTACTATGAAAATGCGTTTCGCCTTTTTTGGCCTTTTCATGAAAACCTTCATATTTGTTAGATAAAAAACGTATGGTAATTAGGTTTATTTTTTAAACCAACCCCACAGTAAAATAAAGCTACTAATAAAATCGTCATTATCTAAAAATTGTCCATTTGAACACAAAACGATAAATCCCATTCGTTGCCCCAGGTAATTTCCTGATTCCTGAACAACTGGCCCAGAAAATGAGGGTACGTGTATTGGAGGTAATATCATAACGAATGTAATGAAAAGATAGAAAGAAAATGTCTTTTCCCAATGGAATGTATTGATAAATTGGTTGTACATACATTCGCTTTTACAGAAGTGTATTGCGGAATGGCTACCAAGGCGACAATCATTTATTTTACCACACATTTTTTTCTTATCTCATTTAAAAATGTAACGAACAACTAGAAATATTTTTAATTTTAAACATAACTGATTATTATTGTCAAAAAGGCAATACATCTTATAACAGGTCTTAGAAATATAACTTGATGCTTACAGAAATAACACTGTTACAATATTAAGTAAAAATATTTACAACTAGCGGCCGCCCGCGACTTTGTACGCGTGGATACCATTTTACCCCCTTCATCTACCTTACGCGGTTTAGATTTTTTCATACAAATGTTTTTTCCCGCTAACTCCCGTTCCCGTTGGAATTTCGCAATATCCTGTTGTAACTAAGCTTTAAGTTTACTAAGAGACCTTCATGCCAAATTTCAAGCGTCTAACTTAAGCGGTTTAGATTTTTCATACAAAAGGATTTTCCCGGTAATTCCTGTTCCTGTGGGAATTTCGGGAATTCTTTTCTTAGTGCACCTCTACGGTACCTAAGCTACGTCCCTTATAAATTTCAAGTGCCTACGTTTAGCCGTTTAGGCTGTGCGTGGGTATGTCAGTGAGTCAGTCATACAAAAGGAATTTCCCGCTAATTCCAGTTCCCGTGGGAATTTTGCAATATCCTGTTGTAACTAAGCTTTAAGTTTACTAAGGTACCTGCATGCCAAATTTTAAGCGTCTAACTTACGCGGTTTAGATATTTTCATACAAATGTTTTTTCCCGCTAACTCCCGTTCCCGTGAGAATTTTGCAATATCCTGTTGTAACTAAGCTTTAAATTTACTAAGGTACCTGCATGCCAAATTTCAAGCGTCTATGTTACGTGGCTTAGATTTTTTCATACAAATGTTTTTTCTCGCTAATTCCCGTTCCCGTAGGAATTTTGCAATATCCTGTTATAACTAAGCTTTAAGTTTACTAAGGTATCTGCTTGCCAAATTTCAAGCGTCTAACTTAAGCGGTTTAGATTTTTCATACAAAAGGATTTTCCCGCTAATGCCCGTTCCCGTGGGAATTCCTAAGTATCCTAAAACCTGCCCAGGAGTATGAAGAATAATTGTACCAAGTTTCGTTAAAATCCGTCGAGTAGTTTTTGTTTCTATAAGGAACATACAGACAGACAGACAGACAGACAGACAGACAGACAGACAGACAGACAAAAATTTTACTGATTGCATTTTTGGCATCAGTATCGATCACTAATCACCCCCTGATAGTTATTTTGAAAATATATTTCATGTACAGAATTGACCTCTCTACAGATTTATTATAAGTATAGAAGATAATTAACGTAACAAAATAAGTACATTCTAAAGTACATAAAAATAAAGGCTAAATGCTCGTTTTCACCATCAATCCCTAATTTTTAAGTGACCATGAGTTAAGTGAAAATTCCTGTACCTAATGTGTTACCATAGGGGTAACTTGAAAATTGTGGATTGATGGTGAAAACGGGCATAAATCTATTATGGAGTTCATAAGATAGGGACACCGATATGGGCAATTTTATTTGCAGTAAGTACTATCATAAAATACGGCACTATTTATTTGTACTGCACTTACATTCAATTTCACACTGACTAGTTCACTGGTTATCGTAAATAGCTACTCGAACTTATCTGGTTCGTGATAATGCGATGGTCATACAATTTTATTTTGTACTTTTGCGTATAAAATATTGTTGCTTTTTTATTACGTTCGTGTATTACTAATTATTCGATTGGTACCGACCCTATAACATTTTATTGTCTACTTTTTGCTAAAAAATATTAACCAAGAATATTTTAATATGCCCTTGTACTAATTTTATTCGATTGGCACCGATTTCCTAATTCCTAAGGCTCGTATGGTAAAGGAAGCCCTTTTAAGATTTAGACCTGTGATTGCTGGTTTAGTTTCAATAATTGGACCAATTACAGGCCTAAATTTATCCTTGAGTGTATTTATACTTGATACGTACTTAGGTATCAAATCAGGGTCACTGTGACAATTTGATTGATTTTCTACTAAGGGCTTGTGTACACCACGATTTTTGAACACACCGACAACGCGCAGTTTTGCGATACAGAAGATAAACGTGTGCACAGGCCCTGATTAAAAAACTTTAACTATACATTGGGATAATTTTATTATGAGCTTAAAGCCCGCTGCCATCACATTCTCAACTATTTCTTAACTTAAACCTAACAAGTTATTAACATCATTCCTTGCCATCAGACAGTTTAATCGATTCTGGTTGTTGTTCCACCTCTTCTTCCTTGATCAAAGAGCCGTGTTTCCAGCCTGGAGGGTACCCGTACTGTCTGACGTCATCCCACCATTGCTGCTTGCCGTCCGCCCAGATGCAGTACACCACGTTTGTGCCTACGAGCACTGCGAAACACACCCAGAAGGCCCCTCGCCATTCTGATAGGGTTGACTGAAAAAGAAAGAGTTTATGAAACTTTTTGATCATAACTTAAGTCTTCCAGAGACTTGGCCCACGTTTAGCTTGGTCCACGGGCCAAGTCGCTGGTTAGAATATTTAAATAGTTTTTCTTCCAGTGACTGGGCCCACCTTTAATATTCTAGAGTGGATGTTTGTTGATTTGGTGTTTAATTTATTAATAAAACATTAAAGGTGGGGCCCAGTCACTGGAAGAAAAACTATTAAAAATTCAAACCAGCGACTTGACCTGTGGACCAAGCTAAAAGTGAGCCAAGTCATTTCACAGACTTCTTATAGCCACCAAAATACGGCAAAAAAGGATTGATTCCTCTAGATTTGTTTAAAAATAATTAACTTTTAAAAAAAATAAAACCGACTTCAAATGCGTGAACACAAAAAAAAACTAAAAATTAAAAATATTGCGTATAAAAAAGTTCATCCTCAATTTTCCACCCTTGGGGGTGAAACATTTTCTTCAAATTCGCATGAAACCACCCTTTTGATAATACCTATTCAACAAAAAAATAATCGTTCAAATTGATTTATAATCGGCGGAGATATTGCGTATAAAAAAGTTCATCCCCAATTTTCCACCCTTGGGGGTTGTTTTTTCTATTATTAAATTTAAATGGGACCACCCTTGAGGTATTACCTATACGCAGAAAAAAGATTTGTTCAAATCGGTTCATAATTGGCGGAGTTATCGCGTAACAAACATAGAAAAAAAACATACGGGTCGAATTGAGAACCTCCTCCTTTTTTGAAGTCGGTTGATTAGATTTGTTTCAGACGTGTGATAGAAATTGGAGGAGTCACGAACTTGACTAACGAAACTAATAACGTTACCAGGCTTAAGGGGTGCTCGCCTTAATTCGAGCAGAGCTTTCCAGAACTTCGAGCTCACGTCACAGATTAGTTCTTGGGCAAATATTGTAATTAACTTTTGAAATATTAAACACCTGTGGTTAAGTAGAGTCTGATGTGGACGAAACATAACATCGTCTATCGCATATTTTTCAATTCATTGACTATCCAAATAAATTAACGCAAACTAATTGAGGAAAATAATATGCCCTGATTTATTACCTTGAACGAAATTTTCCTACTAAAGTATTTAGTGTACGAGTAATACGTTTCGCATGTGCGTTTTTATTGCCACGTACTGTGCACCAAACTCAACAGCACATCAAATTGAAAATTTTGTTGCATAACACTCTTATCCGACAGTATTGAACTTGATGTGCTATCGTCCGTGTTAACCCACTTGTTACGGAATTCACTTTTTCTATCACTTACCTTAAATCAGTCATGATAAATTTATCTCAAAACAATCGCTCCAAAACTTTATAGTTATTTACGTCAGTGTACTTATAAGACTTGGACAGTACTGCGACACACCTCATCTTTCAAATGTTGCACATAAAAATAGTTTACACTACCCACATTAGTAAAAATATTTATGTAAAAACTAGCGTTCTTTTAAAAGAACGCTAGTAACAAGTGGGACCTTGTAAACCTTGGTCTATTTTTTTTTAAACTGAAACATAAATAGGGTAAACTTACATTTGGCGTCATCAACCCTATTAGATAAGGTGTGGCCATCCCCGCGAATGTAGAGGTCGTGTTGACCAATGAGGTCAAACTTCCTGCATAGTTGGGAGCAAGGTCCAGGGCGTTTACCTGCAAGATAGAAATCCCCATTGACGTAAATACTCATTCATTCGTGTAAGGAAAACAAACAATAAAACTTACGACAACAGAGAATTAATAATAATAAAAATTAGAATGATAGCAAAACAATATTCAATAGGATTTTACTCGTAGATAAAAAAGAAAATGTAATCCACTTCTATATCACTACCATGTTTTGTGGTTAAATAATTAGATTATACATTTAGCAAGACAGGACCCGGCCTTTTGCTTTACATTCAAAACTTTTGCGAATTTCCCATTAAGTAGTTCCACCTTATTCCACAGAATAATAAGGTAGGTATACCTACTTCGTTTCCAACAATGTAAACTTTTTTACATCCATGTTTGACTTTTTTACATTCATGTTTGTTTTTGTTTAATAAGTTAATTGATTTCTTTTCCTTCCTTTTTAATGGTCTCACCTTCATTCCACTGTAGAAGCCTCCCATCAGAGCCATGGAAAGAATGAAGTAGGCCATAGCAGCTGTTCTGTCACATCCCGCGTACGAAGCGAGAATGATGCATATCGCTGGGCCCGTAGCCGCTGTAGAGAAAATTTAGATTCAAGTTCAAATTTCTTTATTCATAACCTGGTGTTTTTACATTTCTTTATTGCGATCGAGGATTTCTTTTAAATAAATAAAAATTACTTATGGTAGAATATCCCCGCTCTCCAGAGATATCGGGCTAATATCGGACTAACAAGGTAAAGCTGTAGAGAAGACAAATATTAACGGAAATAATAGTATAGCATAAAAAATATCTCTATCGTCTATGTTATATTCTTAGCCGTAATGTAAAGTATTATCCGCTGATATAAGTGCTATAAATTGTCTAGATAGTGCACTTATCTCTGATAGGTACCAATTTTGTATCTAGAAGTACTTAACATTTTGTAAATGCAGTAATCATGCAAGAGATATCATAATTGTTATTACCTACTCTAGTAGGTACTATTTGTTTCTTGAAAACTATAGGTACAATTTTTATTATCATTATCATTAGATCAATTAGTCTCAACTGCAGGAGAACGACCCTCTTTTATTTACCAGTCGCAAAAGGGAGGATTATTATAATAATGCTTAATATATTTTTTTTCGTCCCTAGTACTTTTACCAAGAGTACGGAACTATACCAGCCAGATAGACATCATATACAGCTTGACCGCCAATAAAAACCCAACCAGTGAAGGTCAAGTTTGTCCCGGGGAAAGTTAAACTGTCATTGGACCCGCTAAGAAGTTAATCAGAATATCATAGGAGGAGTTCAAAGTTAAGGTACATACCAATGGTAGTGTGTATAATTCTGCCAGTCTTGATGGTGTGCCAGCCCTTCTTGATGCAGTGGTCACAGATCAACCCGAATAGGAAGGAGCAGATCCACATGGCGACATAAGGCATGGAAGTGAGGATGCCGGTAGTGGCTATGTCGAACTTGAGCACGTCGTGCGAGTACTTGGGCAGGTCGGTCACCATGGTGTAGTAGCCCCAGTCGTGGCCGACCTGGAAGAAAAAGAAATATGAGCATATTAAATGACTATTATCCTCTTTTTGTGAGCATTTGTAACACAAAAACGAGGGCAAACTTATTTAATTATGTTTAACTTGGCCTTACATTTATGTCCAAGAGACCCATCTACACCTTGGTGTATTGGATCCAAGAGCAATTATAGGTTCCTTCCCAAGTTGTGGCGTCGTCATAAGATGCCCCATCTTAAGCGCCCCGCTTATCATTCAAATCGTTTGGTTGCAGATGTACCTATTCGTACGTCTTATTCAAGCCGCTTCAACTGATCCAGGATTTAGACCTCTATCGCTACTAAAACGCAAAATGAGGTGCCTGGTCTTTCAAACCTGATATTTACTAGAACATTCATTGTTATCATTAATCATAGCTGAAACCATAACCAGCTAAGTCCATTATTTAACGCCTGCTTATGCAAATTTTTAGTAGGAATATTGTTTGTTATTGTTTACAGTTTCACTAGGTGATTAAATATTCTCAGAACGTCTATAACTTAATTATGTTTTATTGTTTTGTTTACGGCGATTTGCGAGAAACATTATTATATTTTTACCGACAATTGAAGGTCGACAGCATAGCTCAGTATCAGCGGTCAGAATGGTTGCATAATGTATCGGTGACCGCATGAACAACGGGTGATGGATTAGTTCCCCCATTATTATTGTATTTTGTTCGAACAAAAGATAATGTTTAAACACTTTGAATAATTGCACTGCGTTCATAGGCAGGTCTTCAGGACTTCTATTTGAATAAATGTGAAACGTAAACGTAATAAGTTATTTCTCGGTGTTTGTATTTATTGTAACTTTTGTAATTTATTGTGCACATGTCAAAGTAACCACGAAATCAATCAGCGCCCTTGACCTGTATGTATGTTGTACACCTCATAATAATAACTCACTCATTAATTATTTAAATTATCATCATATTTGCAAAACTATTATTCAGGCAAAGTATTGTTACGACTTATGGTAATAAACGCAAAAGGTAGACAAAACGCCAATGCCAATAATACAAAGAATTCAAAGTTTCATGGAGAAAACTCACAGACAAATAAAATGCTAAACTAAATGACGATGGTGGCGATAAAAATAAATACTGAGTATTAAACGACTTTTGCTGTCTTTCCAGATCTTGTACTACACAAAAAGGATTATTTAAACATTTTATGCAAGTCCCAGGCTCAGAATAAAGACCTTTAAAGGTAAGAGCAACTTATGCAACCTTTTTTATACAAACTAAAATAAATGGTGAATGGTCCAAACCGTTGAACTGACGATTCAATCATTTATAAAAATTAAGACCTTAATATAGATGCATCTAATCATGTCTAAGCAAAGCTAAAAAAAATCTTTTCACTGAAAAAGTTAGTAATAGATTCAAATACTGGCTTTATTTTTAATGGAATAAACGAGAAGTTAATATTAATACTGATTCCAACAAGAAACTATAACAACTTACTTATTAATATTTCCGCTTGAAGCTTGTGCAGGTTCAGATCTGTGTACAAAGCTACTCATCTAATCCATTGAATTCGTGATCAAAGTCTTCATGATTCATTTATTATTCACACCGGGTCCGCTATTTTAGACTTCTACGGGCTCATTTACTTTGGCGTTCCACTTTGAAACTTTTATTTGATTGCTCTTTGTTTTATTATCAAGGGATGAATCTTCTAAAATGCAGTTCAAAGCACATAACTTTTATGGAACACTCTACCTTTCTTCTGATTAATTTCGTTGCAGGTCCAGTGACATTATAACATTCCCCCATGACAAACTTGACCTTCAATGGTTGGGTTTTTATTGGCGGTCAAGCTGTGGATACTGGCTACACAGGAGTTGTAGCGGTAGGAACGAGAGGTGGGAATAGTCCCGTACACCATACCATCATCCTTACTGAACGATATTTTACCTAGAGCCTTCCCAAACATCCGCTGGAATTTTCCTTTAACATTTTCGCCTATTGCCCTAAAATACTCTAAGTAATAGCATTGGCGCCAAGCCAAGAGCAAGGAACCTATCTGATGCCTTCTGATAGATCTAAGTCGGAAGCTATTTGCTCGTAAACATAATAAAAGTGCATGTTATTCTAGTCACGGTTTCAGGAAATACCTATCTATTTTTAGAACGCATACATAATAGAACAATACTTGAAATGTAAACAGACTGTTGCGAGATAATTTTATTATTGAACATAAATCTAATGAGCTCAGAAAGTAGGTAACTCAAGTTTAGTTTACAAGTGAATGAATTGTTTATGACATTACCTGCACATGATCAACGTTGTTTTTTGCACTTTAAAGAAATGCGAGCGAACTTTGATTAAACACTTATGTTTTTAATCAAATAAAACCTTTACCTGTCATCTGCAGTGTCACTACCAGTCAATACGATTTATAAAGATCTCTATGCGGGTACGATATATTACTATACGAGGAAAAAAAACCTTGTGTGAAATGGCCTTAAGTAATGAACATGCATTTATTTCCATTATATTTCCATGCTTCTTCTCAGCACTGGCCCATTTATTGTCCTGAAGCAGTGGTAGGGTTAATACTGGGACGTGTAAAAGTGCTTTTTTTAAGCCTATTTACAGAAATAAATGAGTTTTAATGAGTTTTAATGAGTTTTTAATTACAATTATCCAAAGTCACTTGTTTTAGTTAAGATTAATGACACGCACATGAATTGAGCATCAAGATTCCAGACAACATTTATTATTATTACACGTGCTGTTGCAAAATAAGATGCCACAGTACTTATTTAGCTCAATACGAATAATATGCAACCTGTCCTAAATATTTTTCAAGTTTATGATCAAGTTTAGTTTTCTGCCATCGTCGGCGCGATCATAGGGAAATGACAGGTCGTGTGAACTGCCATGGGTCACGCGACCAGTCATCGGCCTTTGATCGCGACGGCGATGGCCTGCACGCGGTGGTGTAGTTGAAGCTCTAATTAAAAGATAATTTATTTAACTTACCGCAGCACAAACTAAGGCCCAGGCGGGCGCTGATCGAAGGATGGCCTTCCACGGCACAGGGTCTTTGGCAGACTTGTTCTCAGATGTAGTCACGTGAGTGTTCAGGTAGCTCAGCTCCTTCTTCGAAATGTAGGGGTGGGTGTTGGGCGTGCTGTAGCACAGAAGACTCTAGAATAATAATGTAGTTATAGTTTGAATGTTTATAGTTTCAAAACTTGAATCTTAAGCATTTGAACGCCAGCAGAAAAAAAGGACGCAATATTTAACCACTACCATAGTGAGTTATAAAGCTTCAACCATACCAATGCGTGCAGATCGCCATCGCGCCGGCGCGATCATAGGTCAATGACAGGTCGCGTGACACATGACAGTCCACACGACCTGTCATTGGTCTATGATCGCGCTGTGATCGTGCAGGCGATGGCGATCTGCACGCGTTGGTGTGGTTGAAGCTTTAGTTATGCCCCTACTCTTTAGCTAAAGAATGGAGGTCAGATGTGTAAAATAAATTTCTTAGTTTAATTACAGGCCTAAAAGTTTCATAAATTGACTAATTTTCCCAGTGCTACGTGGGATTTTAACATACTCGTAATATACGACCCTTTTCACACTAGCTATTATTTCGGCACTGTTGCGGCGAGACAGTTTGGTTGTTTGTAAATAAATCGCCGCGTGTACTCGCCATGTGGATGCCACGACCTCGCCTCGCCGAGAAAGGCAAATTATTTTGCATGGTAGAGTACGCTTTGAAGAGTAGTTTCATCAACCCTGAGAGGCATTTTTAGAAGATTTACAAAGTGTTCAAATTGGGTGAAAAGTGTACATTTTTAAATAACTTACCCATAATGTGAACCAGAGAAGACCAAACCCTCCGAAGAAGTAGAACACATAAGCCCAGTCTCTGCCTTCGTCCAGCAGCACTCCAGACATGTATGAACCGAAGATGTTTCCTATCTGTGCTCCCCCGAACACCAAGGCACCTTGGAACCCTCTTTCGTGAGGGGGCACCCATCTCGCCAGCATTATCATGAGTGCTGGCATCGTTGGTCCCTGAGGATAGTTAAATTAAGTTAATCATGGAGGTTTTATCTAGTCAGGTATAGTTGTTGCAAATCACGAAGGCGAGCCTTTTGTACCCTTTGCACCACCGGCCTGCACCACTGGTGGTGCAAAGGGTATTTTTAAATCCCTCTTGCACCACCAACAAATAGTGCTGTGCTACCATCGACTGTAAAACTAGTAGTAGACTGTAAAATACTTAATAATTTAACTGTTATAAATAAATCAAAACCTACCTAAAAGTTTTAATTTGTGTGTGTGTAAGTGCCTATAAACATTTCACTTCAGACCCACGATACCCCGGGCCTACATCCTACATACAACGAATAAAGTACCAGGGCAACATAACCATAAAGGAGCTATTTTATGATACATGTTTATTTCTCGGATCAACCAAGAAGAATTTGATAATATAGCTCCTTTATGATTATGTTGCCCTGGTACTTTAGGAATTATTCGTTGTATGTAGGTATGAATGGTTGTTATTAATTTGTATGTTATGTTGTCAAATCTGTCCAGTAGTTTCGGAGCCTATTCAGTACAAACAAACAGTCAAATCTTTCCTCTTTATAATATTAATATTATATGATTATAGATAATCGTTTTACAGTTAATGGTAGGGCGGCACTATTGGTGGTGCAAAAGGGATTAAAAAATACCCTTTGCACCAGTGGTGCAGGCCGGTGGTGCAAAGGGTACAAAAGGAAGGCGAGTGAGCTCTACATGTGTGGTGGCTCGCTACTGTTCGTTTTTAAAAAGTTTTGATAGACATTACACTAACGTTATGTGCATGTAGACGTACACACACAAGTAAAGCTCACTCGCCTTCGTGAGTTGCAAGAACGATACTTGAACACAATAGGCTCAGATTTTTTTAAATCATAGACGTTTTTTTCTAAATATACAACTACAGCTAGAAGATGTGCTAATAAAACTGTGTCGAAGCGCAAGCGTGTGCCAATTAACTAAAATAACTTCAAATCACGTTACTAAATAAAAATATCGCGTGAATAGTAACAACATTTTACTGATTTCATATGTACATACATCTTATAGATGTGAGTATTAGGTTGGCGAACATTTTTTTTTTTAAATTCTAACGCTGCGTCCGATTACCAATTTTAAAGTGGTTGATAGATCTTGCAAAGGAGCTATTAAGGCTTATTAATAACAAATAACATTTTAAATTACAAAAGAACTTTCACAATACTCACCTCACCCATTCCTTGAAGCACTCGAAGAATAAACAGCCACGTAGCGCCTCCAGCTCTGATCACGACTGGAGTCAAAAAGGTAAACAAGGCTGTGCTTAGTAAACCTAATCCTAAGGTCCATTTTCCTCCAAACTTCTCGGCCAAGTAACCACCGAGGACTTGTGTTGACGCATACCCGTAGTAGAAGCCACTGAGGATAAGGCCTTGCGTTTTTTCGTCCCATTCGAACATTGCATACTGGAACAAATAGAATAAATTACCATTTGGATGTTATTTGTGTTTGATGTGAAGCTCAAACATTTTAGTAACTTTATGATTCTGTGATATTATTGAAAATTGTATCCTTGTTTGTTATCCAGGGAGAGTTGCATTAAAATTGGCAAACCTACTGAATCTATGAGGTAGAATGAGACTGCACTTTGTAGTTGGATACAGCAGTAGGCTCTTTAGGTAGCTTTAGGTAGGAGCTAACTGAATTGCACTTTATTAGAAAAACTTGCTATTTTCTTTCAACATAATTTGAGTCATTCAATCATTGTGACTTTTAAAGGTGTCTATGGTTACTTACTGGATTCGTAGCAACTTTCTTTGCATGCAGCTCATTGGGGCAAGTGTCAGGCTCAGTATAGCCGAGTGGCAGGCCTGTTGTGTTCTTCGGTACGTGGATCACCATCTGGGTGATTGCCAGGTTCAGACATACTCGCATAGTGTAAGCATTGCACACTCCTAGTAGGCCCATCACTCCGAGTACGTAACGCTGGGGTATCACGCAACCTGGGAAAAGAGGTTTTGTTTATTATCCTTCTTATGATATCTACTCGTAGAGCAGAGGTAATTTGGCTAAGGTGCCTTCAGTAGAATCTAAGTGAATTCTTTTTGGATTCGAGCTGGAAAATAAGAGGCACTTTATTGCACATCGTCCCCGAAGATTGCACATTAATATGCTAGTTTCAGCCAAAATATTAAAATACAATATTACGATTATTTGAACGTGTATCAGCACACGAGTATAATATTTGCCTAAAACCTAAATCCCTTGTTATTTACTACCTGTCTAACTAGGCTATTTTACAGAATCTGGCGAAGCTTAGAACCAACCAATTTATCACAACTCAAGACTCTGGAAGCTTTGTGTTACCACAGACATATAGAACAATATCCTTGACTACACAATATTAACGATTAGTTTGTTTGTAGGTTGAGATAGCTAAGGTTTTTACTATAGAACGAAGCTGAATCTCGATTCAATTTCAATCATAATTCGGTTCAGTGATTGGTCTAAATACTCGTATTGAAATTCAGACTATGACAAGCTACAAATTGCTAGAAATTGAATCGGTGATACGTAACTGCATGTCTTCTAATATAATATTGCTCATCCTCATGTTCCAGATCATGTTGCCAGTGTACTTTATGAAATGTCAAGGTGTTAATTGGTAAAAATAAGTGCTATTTAATTTTAGCAACAAAAATATACTGATATGCTATCCAGATTTTTATGCAATAATACGTATGCTCGAATAGAAAACATTATTCGTCGTCTGCCTCTTTTGCTAGCACTTTAACGAAGTTTGTGTCTTAAAATAAACACCCGTTAAACAATAAGCTGACCACGAGGACACGGAACCGGTTGTGTGCGCAAGCGCCGGCTTATCCAATACTTATGCTCTTTGACTTTAGACTGCGTATGTACTGGTTGTGATACGCATATTATGCAAACAATCAAACTTTTTAAGAGAGACAAAATGCTTCTTAAATAAAACCTAAGTTTACTTACAGTAATTTGTATGTAGATTACATAATAGGTAGTGTAGTGGCTCGATGGACTTCGTGAGTGCTTCGTTTTGTTGATATAATTAATAATATTTGATAATACGGGGTAAAATGTGGAATATTATTATTTACAATACATATTTACGAATTCGAGTCGTGAAAATGCATCATGCACGTGTAAAATCGAGAGCGAGAGCAAAAGAAAAACAAAAGAATATCGAAATTTATCGTATAGAAAATAATGGAATTTTCTGGGTGGCCAGTGTCGCGCGTGACAAAGGAGCAACATCTACGCCTTGGTATTAAACCTCTTTTCAGTAAAAAAATAATTTTATTGTAATGCAGGCAGCAGGAGACATTAATTTACGAGTTTAACTCGACACTGGCAAGAGGCATAGCATAGCCATAAAAAAAAATTACGAGTTAACATCGATATTAGATCAAGACATCAAAATTTCAGTTTAGCAAAAATTATAAGTACCTAACGAAGTGTCACATCTTGACCGACAGTATAAACTGACCTAAGATAGGTATTAACTTTTCTTTAAAGCTGTTAACAATATATTACGACTGGCATTTTATTTTTTCGTCCCTTTTTTCTTTTGTGCACTTGCGCATGCATGTGTCAAAATATTACCATATGCGATGATCTCACAATGTCTTGAAAAACATGTGACTGCTAATGAAAAAATATTGTTTTGTTTTTGTATTTTATTAAGAAGCAGTATGTTCACAATCTTTCGGCTAATCACGAGTTAGATTGTAATCTAACGGTTTTTACAATATTACTGTGACATATCTATTATTTAGTATAGACCCATGCCTCAATAATACGGTACTAAGTTTGGTCAGACGTTCAACTCGAAATATTAATATTAATAAACATAAGAAATTGATACAGAACCGGTTGCCTACGCAATATGCCTATACCAGTCCTTTAATCTAACAAGCCCTTTACTTTAGAACTTTGCATCAGCATCTTGTGTAATATCAATTAAAATACGTGTAGAGACGATTATGTTTAATTTAAATTAGCGTAAAAATACTAATCACAGAAAATCTGGTATCAATTTGCATCAAAGTTAATTGATACTTAACGTTATCTACTAATCCTAAAAGATCCGTGTTTTAGTTAGATTTATTACTAATGTAACATTGTCAATGGACTTGACATATTATTTTTGTTGATTAGATTTTGTAAAACGAGTATAGTGTTCTTTAATTAGGACATAGCACGCAACTACCACTGCATTGCAGGTTTGCAAGACGTCTAATGCCTTCGTATTCTAGAATAAGTAAACGGTTAACATAAGCAGTAAGTACAATTATAAGAGATAAAAATACATTTAAATCTAAATAAAGAAAATAAGGATGAATCTTAAACAGGATAATATACAAATTCATTGTTCAGCACTTTAATTTTGTAGTAACAAAACTACCTAAACCATCTCACTGAATGTCCACAGCTACTGGAACTGACTTGAATATTTGATAGAAATAAGATCTCAGATTGACTCAGTATTTCTAAGACGTCCTTTGTGTAAGCCTTGTACTGTTTATGCGGGCCAGACGATAGCAATTTTGTTTTCACTATGATTTTCCTTGTTTATCATGAATTAATAAACGATTATAAGATGTATGTCAAAATAACCAGTTCATTTACATATTTTACGAAAATAATACATATAATTTGTAAGTATTTCCGCAAGATATCCGCACATGTCACTTCATCTGTTTTTATAATATTTAGCTTTGTTTTAATAAACCAGTATTAACTCATTTTCACCCATATTTTCTCTATCCTGTCTTAGCTAAAAATCTTTACCATACACATGCACGGTGAAATATACTCCCAGATAATAACTTACACATCTAAGTTACAGTTATCTGAAAGTTCATTTTATTTCTAAAGGTTAGTTAAACTTCCCGCTAACTTCGCGGCTCCAGTGCAGACTAAATGTAATATTTGAACGCAAAGTTCTGAAACTTTGTCGTGACGTCATGAATTGTAGTTAGTTTCAGGATTACTCTGGCGGGGTAATTACTCGTACTTTCCAAGTTGCATCTCTTGTAATGGGTATGAAAGTGCTCAACCGCTTTTTATCATAATTTGACTTTTAAAAATTTACAGAACTTAATGTATATTTTAGGTTGGACGACTGAATTTTAGTTTGTTACGCCAGCGTGTAATAATATTTTGTTATGATATTATACAAAGAAAAATGCAGGCATGCCAATTAGGTGCCTACTCGTATATTAAAACAGCCATTCATCATCATCATCATTTCAGCCACAGGACGTCCACTGCTGAACATAGGCCTCCCCCAATGACTTCCATTGAATAGCAACAAAAATTCGCACATTCAAACAGGTATATTTTTACATTATTTTCAATCTAAATACATTTGTTGTTCTTAAGGTTGTTCTGAAATACCTAGTTAGCAAAATATTTGAATCCAAACATTTTTATCAGACAAAGAGCATTAAATCTAACATCTAAAATAATCATTCACAGTTGAGTGCGATAACTTATTTATTTTATATTTGAAAATATCTCGTACCAAGTGAGCAACAAAATTATCTTGTCACTCACGATAGAGCCCTATTCATAGCGAACATATCAACAAGTTCCAACATTCCGACCAGGGATGTTATGGATATCCGTAACCGTAACCGAAAATTTAGGATATCCGAAACCGTAACCGTAACCGATTCAAAATTTTCGGACAGTTTCGGATGTAGGCAGTTTAAAATTGTTTTTTGTATAGCATTATACTCGTATGTAAAGGCCTGATTTACCTTTATAATTCCATCTAGTATCAATTTTTATTTTTTTATTACTTTTTATTCGATGTAAGACGAAAGTTTACAACCAATGTGTGTTACCTGTGATGAAATATGGCTCGGAAACGTGGCCCCTCACTATAGGCCTTATACAGAAGCTCAAAGTTGCACAGCGTGCTATGGAGAGGGCCATGCTCGGTGTTTCTTTACGAGATCGAATCAGAAATGAGGAGATCCGTAAACGAACTAAAGTCGCAGACAGCCCGACGGATCAGCAAGCTGAAGTGGCAGTGGACAGGGCACATAGTACGCAGAACTGACGGCCGATGGGGCAGCAAGGTTCTAGAATGGAGGCCACGTACCGGAAAACGCAGCGTGGGACGTCCACCCACAAGGTGGACCGACGACCTGATAAAGGTAGCGGGAAGGCGCTGGATGCAGGCCGCTACCAACCGTGCGATGTGGAAGTCATTGGGGGAGGCCTATGTTCAGCAGTGGACGTCCTGTGGCTGAAATGATGATGATGATGATGATTCGATGTAAAGTGTGCGGCCATCCGTAACCGTAACCGAAACTTTCGGATATCCGTAACCGTAACCGAAACCGGTATAATATTTTTCCAAAATCCGTAACCGTATCCTTAAACGAAACTACTTATCCATAACATCCCTAATTCCGACTCGATTATTCTAATCTCTTCATTTCGCAAACGCGACAGGTTTAACACACATTTCGCAGTCAACAACCTTTTGGGGTCAACGACCCTACCTTATAGCGACTGTGTCATAGGAATTGCACTATTATAAGCGTTAAGTTAACGACAATGAGAAAGTCTTGTGTGGGAAGTAAACAGGCCCGCTTTGTATTCGATCGCTCGCTGCGAAAATTATATGAGATTTACACGGTGGAAGTAGCTATTTGAGTGTATCTTGTCACTTAGTAAAAAAAACTTATTAATCATAGTTTTTATTCCAGTAATAGGCAATTTAAAAACCAGCCAGTAATTAAAAAAAAAACAAAGTAACTCTATGCGGAAAATAATAGAGATAGATTAATACGGAATGGTTGAAAAAATTGTACCTGCATTGTAGGTGAAACCCAATGTCACCACAGGTTTGTGATCTTGGTTGTTCTAACCCTTAATGTGGGACAAAATTAGTAACAGTATATGGATATAAGAGAAATATTTGTTATACAACACTTTCCTATACAAAGTATCATGGATCATCGTCAATCAAATGAATCAAAACAACTGAAAAACGAGTACATAGCCCCCTATAGCTCTCAGCAAGTTACATAGAGCAAAAGCGTCAGCAACAATTTATTGTCACGCCAACTGCTACTTAGCGGGAATGCGATACGTCTAATCAAATTAATTGAATCGTATGCATCCCACTTAATTAAATCACTTGCATTTCAATGTTATGATAAGTGTGCTTCATTAATTAAAATACGGCAATGTATTTACTTAGTCATATTTGTTTGTGAAAAGCAAAATAATTTCACATTTTAAATGATAATGAAAGAGATTTATGAATAAATAGTTGTATCTACTTGTTTATTCGTTTTTCGTTTCACTTGAGACTTATTAAACAAGGTTTACGCTATCTCTTTCTTATCGTGTCAAACTTCATGAGCCTCCATAGTCACATTGACATGACTATAATCAACTGGTGGCATGTGCTCTTATACAAATTGATTTAAGCCTGCAATGGACTAATCATACAATGGCAATTTCGTCCCAAAAGGCAAATCAATTGCAATACTAAGTGCGAAGTCTGACGCTTAACTTTTGAACTATAGGCGTGTTTGTCTGACCACACTATCATATCAGTAAAATGCAGAGGTATTATTATTTGTTAAAGTAAAATGTGAAATGATCAAAAAGTATAATTCCAACCTTGATACACATTGTTGCCACGTTTTACTGCACACAGAAGCTAAAAATAAAACTTCATTGTAATTGTATATCGGCTTTGATAGCGGCAAGAACCTTGATGTTCGTAACAAGGTCTCCGGGTCAATATGGATGAGTGATGACGATACTCATTACAATATACCTCGTACCATGATCGCTACAATGTTACTAAACAATCGTTAATCTCTTAACAGACTAGACTGTGTTTAGTTTTGACGACCGATTGGTAAAGTGGTTTGAGTACTTTTTGGGCTGCAACGATATCAGCTGTTGTTGTGAATTTGAACTCCATTGAGGTTCCAATTTACTGAATGTAATTATCATAAACATATCATTATACGAATATAGAACGGTTATGGTGTAAAAGTTTAATATTTAGGCTGAGTGACACCATATAACTTAAACGGTAACCGGTGTTTGTTGTATGGAGTTTGACAGATTTATGAAGTTTGTTAAAGTTAAAGTAAGATGGTGCAACAAAGGCTATTTATTTACAAATAATAATCCAAGATGTCAAGTATTCTTCAATATTATACTTCCAATTCTGACAATACTGCCTCGCTTACCGGTCAAATTGATATTCATATTACAATGCAATATGCAATTGAATATACAATAGCGCTTTCGTTTTGCATACTTTATCATAACTTGATAAAATATGAGGTGTTTGCAAAGAATGCCAAGCAAACATTGTATAACAGGAGCTGTAATTCATTTCAATATTTATATGCTACTTAAACTGTTACTTACTGCATTGCGGTTGGCACAAATATTTGCTATCACGAGACTTTAGTATTTTTGATACGAGTACTAATATTAGAAAGTAAATGTAAATAATTAACTCAATTTTATTCTTGCAATTAGATTTTTTTTAGTCATTAAGGAAGCTTCTAAAATTCTCTCTTCTTTTTAAATAATTGTCCCGCTTACCCTTTGTGGTAAGCTAAAAGTAAATATGCTTGTGTTACGTACGAGTGGGTTCATCACAATAATTCAGTGGCGAGGTTCGAACCCGCGTTTCTCGGATCACGAGTCAGTTCGACGGACAGTGTAGGGTTGGGCTACGACTGATAATTCGCAAAAAATAAAGTACCTTACAAAATTATGGACCACATTATCTCGTGAAACCCTATGTGGTCGCATTAGACCGCGGTAATTTTGATTTCTATTGTCTCGATTCGCTGATACTTGAAGGGCTACTAGAAAAATAATGAAGGATTTAAAAACTTACATGATCGTAGTGTCTTTGTAAGGGCATTGTCTGGTCTTCTCTGGACTTGTGTCTTCTGGCCAAGTAGTTTGTGCGCCTGCTCTGGTCCTTCGTGCTCTTCCATTTTCTTATATTACACACTAACTGTAAAAGAAAAATAAACCCTATTAAATACGGGATTAGGTCCATTTCTGTTATGTAACTAAAGTTACATGAAGCGATGGAGTGGTTAGCTGAAAGACACGATAATAATTATTTTAGTTTATTTTCCATATTCAACGGCCTTAGGAAAAAAACTGTGTAAACATTATTATTAAAACATATCCGGTGATAATATTGTTAAAACCAGTACACACTTGAAGATTTTATAATCAATCATTGGTTTATTGATGTCTAACATCAAATAAGTTCATGTCTGATAACGGTAGCTATCTTACAATGTGCGTGCTGATAGATTATTTTATTGATAGACCGGCGTCTGTCTAGAATGTAGACTTAGCTTTATCTTATCGCTGCTCGGTTTAGATCTGTCAAAATAAGTATAACACTTTATAAAAAAAAAGTTCAGGAAATGTGATTGTTATAAAAATACATTTTACAGTTTCTACGCCGCGCCGGCTGAAACTTTTTTTATGTAAGAGTAATCTAAATAAATCAATGAGTGATACGGGAAGTGCTACTAATTATAGTAGAGAGCGTTTGTATTTTTATTCAGACTAGTGGAATAATGTTCTTATTTTGAAACAGTTGAGGAATCTTTACCTCATGTACGAGTAAATTATTTATTTTTATTATTGACAAGCTTTCCGCCCGCGACTTTGCCCGCGTGAAAAATGGGCTGTTTTTTGAATTTTTCTCGCCGTAAAACCCATCCTTGGACTTCAACGAACATTTAAAAAATAGAATTAGTAAAATTGGTCCAGGCGTTGTTGAGTTATGCGATTCATTTTTATATTATAGATAAGTACCTAACTGAAGGATGTATGGATATATTGTATCTTCAATGTTTTAGAAATGATTAGTTTGGTCTCTATTAATAGTTAAACCTATATTTCTTACTGGACATCAATTGGTGCACATTCCTGTCCTCAGACCTGCTATGCCAAGCCGCCGGCGCCAGCCTAAATTAGGTCATACACAGGCGCCTGCACAGCATAAACTGCAGACTGCTTACACATAGACTCTACATAAAGCCTACTTTAAGAAGGCCAAGTGTTTGGCCTGAGCTATAGATTAAATTTTCATTTCATCTCTAAACTTCAATTGATTTATTTCTATTGTTTTAGACTTTTTATTTTATTTTTGACGACACCATCACCCATGTTATACATCTTCAGGGTGAGCCAACTAGCAACGCTTGATTGCTTGAAAACGGTTGGAGGTAGAGACGCGTGGGTTAGGGAAACTGTGCATAATTTCATGAATTTTTAGTCACTATGAAGCGCTTTACGAGACAATAACGTGCTTTTTGGGTAAATATAAATATTAATAGTTGTGTATTTTTTTAAGTTCCAAGTACTTATTTAATGTAAGCCCGGAAGACAGTATCATTGTATTAAGAATAGCAAGTTCCAGAAAAAAAACCACATGGTCAACATGTAAAATGCGAAGTTTATTGAACTAAGTGGTCTGCAGAATGAATATAGCCTGACTCACATTTTAACGTCTGTTTTATCAGTATTATATTGTATTACCATATTTTATATTTAAATCATGCAATGAGGACATAATAAGTAGTTTGTTGACTCAACATCGATTTGCGAGAGTAAGGTCGCAGAATAATACTAATGTACTCGTAATATTTTACGGGCTTTCAAAAATGTGTTTATGACTCTTCCTGCAAGATGTTTTTATTAATTGGAAGGGCTTAAGAAAATTTAATGTGACTACGACCAGACTTATTCGGCTCATTAGGGCACACATTTTACCTCTTATATTTTGTCTTCAGTAATTATGACTTGACGTCCATATTGACTCATAGTAAATTTAACTCTACAATGGTCCTAGGCACTATGACACCATCATCATATGACTTTGTATGAGCTATTACCACTCTACTATGCTTAATATCACTATGTATGACCACAGGCTGACCTTATTATTGAATTTTGAGCACTTTGATAACAGCTATAACAAAATTAAAATAAACAACAGCTGTAAATGTAAAAAAGCCGAATATTGTTTGTTATGTCCTCATATTAAATTATACATAATGAAAATATTTATAGTACGATGGTCAATTGAAACTTCAGTAAGTAAGCAGTTGTTAATACAAACCTTTTTAAGGATTGAATTCCACATGACCTAAAATAAATTATGTAAAATCTAGTCTAAAGAATCGCGATTATAATCAAGTCTGTAATGTAAGGAAAAAAATGTGTCTTGTAATATTTTTTTTTTTGTATGAGGTTAATACGCGAAAAGAACCATTGGGAGCTTCCCTTATTGTTTTGTCTACAGCTGTAAGGGCAATATACAGATAATGTCAGTCGGCTAGTGAGGTATGAAGAATGAGGTCAGACATTTTATTATTTTAATTAATGTTTTAACGAGCTTATACGATAAGCTATCGACAAGATCCTGAAGTTTTCTTTGCATTAAGTACTTCTTTGCATTAAGTTCCCTTGGTGTTGGAATTGGAATGATAGGAACATGAAAAACAAAATAAATTCTTCACTCACAACCACTTTCATGGTTGACCTGAGATGAAAATTTGAGGGAAAAATTAACTTCAATCTGATGAATGTTCCAAAACAAATATACCTAACCAAGAAAAAATATTTTAAGTGGCCTACTTATTAAAAGGTAAGATACCTACTCGTATTTGCGTGACATTTCCGAACGTAAACGCGCAAACTAGCAAATGGGAAAAAGTAGGTGTAACTTGCTTATGGTGACAGCAAAAGAGAAGAATCAGCTGATCCATACATTATGGTGCGACTTCATAACTAAAGTAGACTTACCCTAAAAGTTTTGCACTATTTGATTATTTAATAAGTGTAGTAATATTTTACGAAAGGAACAAGAATCTTGAGATGGACCTTTAAGTTCAAAGACCATAGGCTTCTTTCACGATCTACAAGTTTTGAGTAGACTTCATGATTTTAGAATATTGTCAGTGTCTCCTTGTTATACGAGACATTAACGCCCGTATTCACATACATTACTATGAGGTCTCACAGTACGCGTGCACGCACAGGGTGATACACGAACCAATCCCAGAGCTTCCTGCTTCACTTAAGCAAGCATCGTTTGTGAATACGGGCGTAAGCAACGAGTAGTGTAGTGTTCTTGACACTTTACTCGGATATGTTGAACGAGGCCCCATGACAACTGACTTATATTTTCATTTACTTTAATGTTGACCCCTCTCAAAAGTTGTTTGTGTTTATGAGGTCATTCACCCCGTAAACATAAAGTCAACGCCCCGTAGAGCCCTTAGATTTGAGGGTACCGTAGCTAAGCCTTTAACCTCGATAAGTACTTGGAACTTAAGTAGGCTAATTGAAATTTTCAAGGAAAATCGAGAACAATCTCGTAAATTACCAGAAATAATTGTATTTTTAAAGGCCCCGTCTCTTCTCAAATGTCACCTGATATCTATGTACCATTTAGAGTCAGTCTCAGTGCAAATAAATAAAATATATTTAGAGCTGTTTGTAAGTATCAATTTCTATAATCCAACGTGTTTGAATAAACTAATGTTTTACCACAAATTAAGAAACATTACTCAAAATGTGTTATTATGCTGAACGAGACACAGTCTAATTCAATTAAATATACTTCAGTTCATTGTTACTACAAAAAACACATTTTTTAAGGGAATGGACCTTGGATATTATTCAAATTAATTCAAAGAATAATTTTATTCGTTGAATGTTAATTACTCACATAATTGTAAACAAAAATAACTCTACATACACTCTACTCGTAACATTGTATCGAGAACTTAAAACCACAGGGCGATATTAAATAGCAATCCATTTATTTACACACGTGGACCTTATTTAATTATTTTTAACATAATAATTTATTTACCTTCAGCAAAAAAACTTAATAATCCAATCACAAATGTCACTTATTTCTAATCACTATTCTACATAATTTTAGCACTGGCACTTTTTATGACAAAAAAATATCGTGTGTCAATTTATCAGCGATTCGCGGTGCGCGCGCGTCTGCGGCGAACGTATAGCGAATATTGTCATACGTCTAAGCAGCGCCCACGCACGCCAAATCCATGAGGCGGGCGGCCTTGGGAATGTTCGGTTTACCCATATGTAGGCAATAGTTGTTGTAGGCGCCGGATTAACTAATAACTAAGTTATTTTAAGGTAACTTGATAACATTGTTGTAAGTTCACCGACTTCTAACATTTATAGAGACGACGATTTTTATAAAACTCTACATACCTATTAGACACACACGTGTAATGTGTGTTATTTCTTTTTTTTTGTTTTCCCGTGAATTACGAGTATGTTTAGTGAAAATATTAAAGCAAACTTATAATTAAAAGTTTTATAGTATAAAACAATTCCTGTACAAGTTGCTTTACAGGTCTTAGTGCGAAACTGATCCCGATAAAAAAAATGTTACAAATAATGTAACATAAAAAACCTGTACCGGTTTTATTTGAATGTAATTGTATCAATAGTACAACACGTGCACCCACGATTTTTGTAAATGGGACCGACGTATTTATAAATATTTATTACTAGCAGATATTTTTTCCTTCTATTATACCGGGTCTTGTGAATAGGGTATTAGGTAATTTGCTTGACTATGATAGCACGTATACTTCTTATTTTACTAGATTCACATTGAGTTCCTTGTATTAAAGTTGATTTTGATTATAATAACACTTTAATGTAGGTAACTGTTTCTTTCTAATATCTGAATACGAAAACTAAATATTTCTCAAAAACTTTAGCCAATGTCAGTTAGTCCTTAGAATTTCTTACCAGTTTGGTAAATGACCCATATTCGTAAAGTTCTTTTAAAATATTATGTACAGAAACATTTAGAAATGTTGGGTGAATATTAATTTATAATTAATAATTAAGTTAAAGCTAATTGTTTGTCGGTGTATTTCAGTGGTATTCACGGTCATAGTTCAATCTAAGTAGTCGATAAAACACGAGATAAAACTTTATAACGTCATTTTGTGAACTTGACTCTTACCTAATTTTATTGACTTGAATGATAAGTTAGTAGATTTACATTGTTTTAAAGACATTTCTAATGCATAGTCCACGCCAAAATGCTTTTTTAATAGACAGAAATTGATCTTACTGCATAGTCAGAAAAGATAAGCTTACAAAAATTTCTTACCCATTTCAGGAAAACTTTATTTCCCCATACATTTATAAATCTATTGATATATTCATGAACTTTATATAACTATTTTATTGCATAACAAAAGGGATCCTATTGAATTGCTTTTATGATTTTCTTAGCCCCGAAGGCCTTACCCGAAATACATTACGAATTCTCTATGTATCGTCTAAAGCTATTTACATCCAGCTCCGTTGAATTCAAGCATGTTGATTCATGTCCTTCAATTTGCTTTTAGGGATAAGGATACATTATGTTTTGCATACTTACATTTATGAAATAATAATCATGCGTTTTTGATTTTGAGTCAGTTAAAATTAGCTGAAAAGAAAAAAAAATAGCTATGATCTCTTCAAAACAGCCTATAATTAGTTACTTGAAGTACAATTAAAAATCTCTGGTTTTTTTCTTTACTATAACTACCTACCTATTTTTTTTCTCGCTGAAACTAAAGTTACTTACCTAATAATTAATTTTAGGTATGTGTTTGTCGACGAGACAAGTCTACCTTATATCAAAAACACCTAATATTAAAATAAACTAAATTAAAACTTCCATTAATCATAGTCTAATATTAGTTTAGAGGAATTATATTACCGAACATAACCAGAAATATCTGGTTTTTTGTCGTCCAAAAAACTGGTTATTTAAAATTTAAATACATAAAAAAGTTTACGGCTTACAAACTATGCACGGGACCTTCAACGCTAATAAGTATACCAAACTAGTTTTTGCTAAGTTTTTTACAAAGCTCCGTAAATCAGGCAGGTAATAAACTTTGTAGTAGCGTTGACCATCTTGGTCGGTGATGTTTCTACACTTGGAATAATCTTGTATTAGTACCAAACCATTTAAATAAGACCAACAATTCTTTCATTGCATTTACATTAAAATAAACTATGTAGATATGTTACAGTCAAAACTCATAATCGGTCAAAACCATTTTTGACTGAAAAATCTGTCAAAAGTGGTTTTGACTGATGCCCTTGGTCAATATCACTTGACTGATTTTTCCAGTCAAAAGTGGTTTTGACCAAGGGTGTTAGTCAAAATCACTTTTGAATACAAACAATTAGTCAAAAGCAGTTTCGCCTGATTTAAAATTTTGCCAATCAGTTAAAATTCATACTAACGGTATATTATGAGTTTTGACTGTAACAGATATAAATTCATTCTGAATATTAAAATTAAAATAATATAATACCTACTACTTAGTATTCCACTAAGTGCTTCCCATTGCCAATGTAGCGTTAGCCATTTATCTCTGCTCATTAAAATTTGAAGCAATAGCATCCTTCTTCTTCATCTTTCTTCATCCTTTTGGGTGCCAATGACTTGGGCTTCGACAACCACTTTGATTTTGTCAACATCACGTCTGCAGCTTGACTCGGATTTACATTTATTATACACACACACAATCTTGATTGATTTGTAACTAACATAGTATAATAGAATGATAGAAACAATACACCAGCCAGTCATTATCAAGTTTCACGCCGCGCCGTAGCGTGAAGCGATATTCCTGCATTGCCTGCACACGATGACTAATGGCGTTAGTTCCTAGAAGAAACTTTTTCTATAACAAAACACATAAATTCAAAGATAGGTCACGTCACACACAATCAGCTAATTTGCTGTCTGACTTTGAAACATTCTGGGAGTGGGTAATCAATGCGAAAAATCGCTCAACGGTTGGAATGTGCAGGTGTCAAAATGTCCATACGGACCGGCTGTTAGTGTGGTAAAAAGTATAAACGTCGAAATGAGCAATGGTTAAAATGATCTGAAGTTAAAATGTCTTCGGGTTTATTCAAACAAGCGTCTTATTGTATAATAGCTAACGTGAACACGTGTTTAAATGCATCAAGGTAAAAATATCCAAAAAACTCTTTATTGACTGGACTACAAGAACATTGAACATTTTGACATTTAATTTTATTAATTTAATCATGAGCACAATATATCAGTTGATCATTTTATCTATCACACCTTTTGTTGTACTTGTATTTTGTGATGTGTACCATTTGTCACTAAACCATTGTAACCATGGTGATAATGTACATTTTGACACTGGGACTTTTTGACGTTCATACTTTTTGCCACACTAACAGCCGGTCCCTATGGACATTTTGACACCTGCACATTCCAACCTTTGAGCGATTTTTTGCATTGACTACCCACTCCCATAATGCTTTGAAACTTATGTTAAGCATCAGTTCATTGACTTTGCGTACTTGACTCAAACCTGAGGGCTTAGTGTGAGTTTACATCAAACGACCTCACTAGTGAGCGCGTTAAAAATATGGGAAAATTTTAGTTCTTGAAAGTTTACAAAGGGCGCTGTACAATCCGTCATACATTTAGGGCTATATTTCACCGGGACACCATGGCGGCGCAACCAGTCGCCGGCTACCAACAAAATGTATGCAGCTTTGCGCAACCAAACGGACACCAGGTGAGTAACTCTCTGTATACATTTTGTTGGTAGCCGGCGACTGGTTGCGCCGCCATGGTGTCCCGGTGAATTAGAGCCCTTTATGTCATTTTTTTCGCGCTCACTAAGTTTGATGGAAACTCACAATAAGCCCTCTGATTATGCCTCTGAGCATTTTACGAAAAGTTACTAGTACCTAATTATTTATTTACGACAAACTAACTAACTACTCGTAAATTAACCTCTATTACATGGTTTGTTATGGGTGAGTGGGATTACTACAAAAGGTCGACAGGAACCGAGCTAACGTTTCTTGAATCTTAAATTTTATTAGAAATCCGATGTTAGATTAGTATTTAATTTAAGATTGAATATTATTCCTGTAGTAACAGATGAAAACTCGAGAACTTAATAATTCTGAATAAATCCGATAACCTCATTGTAAGAGTTATCGATACTCTGACGGTATCGGGACCAGACGGCAATCAGTCTTCTGATGATGACATTAAGAAAACAATTCGAATTATTGCGATATTAAACCTTGTATCCATTAATAAAAATATAAAACGTTGCTTGTTTAAGTTAGTTGTGGAAGTAACTATTATTTTATTAGGAACGGACACAAGTAACTTCTTCTAGCAAGACTGCAAACAGTTGAAGAATAAAATTATAAGAAGAAGAGTTGCGTCTATTTAGGGATAAATAAAAATAAAGATACTTATTATGGCGGCAATGCGTAAGCGAAATACGATCTCGAGACAACAATTAACGTCCTTGTTAGCGTAAAAATACGACACAAATTGATTAATTACTTGGATGGTAGTGCCGTTCTCGGTCGTAAAAATTAAATATAGAGCTATTAATATCATATAGGTAATAATAATGCTATGTCACAACAACAAATGTTGCATTCTATTAATGCCCGTTTTCACCATCAATCCCTAATTTTTCAGTGACTACTATGAAAACAAATATCCTGTTATGTATTACCATAGGGTTCACTTAAAAAATAGGGATGAATGGTGAAAACGGGGATTAGTCCTTCATTTTAGCCAAGGCAATTTTAAAAAAAATTTTTTTCAAGTTATGTCCTAGGTAATTCTTTTCTATCACTTACATTATTGTATCATCATAATTAAGCAGTTAAGAACTATCTATCTAAGTAACATTGTAGCTTCAATACTTACTGTAATTGACAGTTTTGAATAGTCACCTGATAATTCGTCCATCTCAATTTCCCTACATAATGCTCGTTTAAGTATAGAAGGCTCCGCGCTACTTTCCGAGACGGTGATGTAGCCAGACCCTTATTATAATTTATTAAGAAATGACAACTATAATTTAATCTAATCATCACTAACTCTGCTGTTTGTACTTGTCGATCAGAATATTTGTAATAAGCCCTAAATTAACAACTACGTATAAAGTACGGATAAAGTTTTTTAAATAGGTTAGGTGAGTGAACTAAGTTGATTACTATACAACTGGGTAAGTTTTTGTTTACATAATAATCAAGGTAAAGTACTGTAACAATGCTAGGAAAACTAACATACTCGTACATGTAAGGTAAAACAACGTATTTAAACGTTTACTTTACCTAATAAGTTTTTTACCGGCTTTTGTATAGCATGACGTCAATCACTAATACCAATGTCATCTCTGATATTAGTGTATGGCTCTAACATCATTGTCCTTTTACAGTTAGCCAAAACACCAGAATATTCATTTCCTATTTGTCTTCTTTATTTTATGCCGAAGATGACATTCATCAACCTGCGGCATGGGAATGCAATAACTACATGTAAATGAAAATGGTAGATGGATTAAAAACAAGGTTTTCATATTCATTGTCCATGTCGATCATACTCAAGTATTCATCTGATTTCACAACTATGTAAACGCATAGCTACTTATTTTGACGTGTGAATGAAATCCCAGTAAATATATGAAATAATAGTACCTATAAATTCATATTTTCTGGAGTATTTAATTTTCTCAGGGTGGACGACTGAAGTTTATAAGGTGGAAGTAACACTTTTATCTGGTACCTATTTATGTTTAGTTTTATAATGCCCGTTTTCACCATCAATCCCTAATTTTTAAGTGCCCCCATGAAAACAAAATTCCTGTTATGTATTACCATAAGGATCACAAAAAAATTAGGGATTGATGGTGAAAACGGGCATGATAACTTAGATTGCATGTATGAGTGGTTAAGAATTATCCTTCTGTGTAAATGATAAAAATACAACAGATAATTCTAACTCTATTAATGTATCACACATCACATACGTATTCAAATATTATTCCTAATATGGCAATAATTTTCTCATCAGTTGCTTTACAACAGTTGGTATTAGGCCCATTAGGTACTTCTTTTGTTGTGATCCGAGTAGTTCCAAGGCCAAATACATTATGGTGTCCTACAAGCGTATCAACCATCGTTTCCCATGGACCTAAGCAAATTAATGCATATGTGATGTCATGGGTCAAATTTTTGTTTGTTTCAATTCAATTGTCCTTGGTAGAAGATGGTTTGAATTAAGGAGCTGGCTAAAGTTCAGAAGCTGTTGTAATCGTTGTTATTTGATGACACGCTAAATGTTAACAGTAATTAAAACTAAACCTTGTGGGAAAATGAATAGTAATAGAATGAAATACAGGGCGGAAACGATAAGTGATCTCACTGGATTATTTAAACATTAAACATTGAATTTTGAATAAATTCAGTTTATTCTGTAACCTATTGTTGATACCGTTGAATAGAGCTCGTGAAGCACTTTTAGGATCAGTAACCAGTTTTACGATATCTTGTGTAGTTTTTAATATTATGTGGCTTTACCAAATGTATGGAAGCTGGAAACATTGAATTTTCGGATAGATCCAGTTTATCCTGTAACCTACTATTATTACCGTTTGATAGATCTCGTAAAGCACCTTCAGGATCAGTAACTAGTTTTTTTTATAATTATCTTGTATAGTTTAGAAATAATCGAGTGAGATCACTTATCGTTTCCACCTTGTATATTTCTAGACTTTACAGACAGTCAAGGCTTTCAAACTAAATCTAGACATTGTTTTTAAAGGCTCGACTCGCTCCATCAAATTAATAGCTACTTTTAATGTAGATTTAGGACTGATTCACTGACCCGTTACAAAGGAAAAGTAGATAAAACATGGAATACTTTAGATTTCCTTGGGGATGCCATGCTACTCGTATATTATTCAAATGTCTGACCTTTGCTTAACTGAATGGCTAGTCCAGCTTTAATTCAGATTTATAATCATAACACCTTATACCTTTGAGTATTTTTCGTAAACACTAAACTCTTTGCCCTATACGAATAAATACTTTTGAAAATTCGTATAACGATGTAGAGTTTAGCTATTCCCGAGTGTAGTTTTCTATGCATTTTGTACCAAGAAATGCTTTTTGTTAGTAAAGCTGTTTTTACACTATATTTCTGTAAACTTAGTAAAGGTTCCATCCAGTGTATTTTTTAAACATTTATGAATACAGAAGTGATGCATGCTAACTTAATGCATTTTGACGTAATTCGATGACCGTTATATGGAAATGTTATAAGTACATGCCAAATGTTAAAGTCATGCAATAAGCCTATAATAAGGAAGCACTTTAGATAAGATGTTTATTTAATTAAATTACTTCCAAAACTTTAAATTTTACAAAGTTACTGAATAAAATTAGGAGTCATGATTTGTCGACCCTTTGAAAACCAAAAAGATGGTTTTGCCGTTCTATACCTAAGGTTATTGAATCCTCAAAGTCACTTATGTAATGCATAAACAATGTCTTAGTATTTACATAATTATGTATTTAGTATGAGCAGCACAAGGCTGGATATCTTATTTGTATTCTTCGTGGAGGATTTAGACTCTATTGGGACATACTTACGAATAAATTGAGTTTATTAATATCGTTGTATTACACATTTTATGTCACTAAAGATCTCCATAGTTGTTATTACTAAGCAATCTGCACTATAAATTACTAAGTATAACTGCTGAAACATTGTTAAAGAAATAATATAAAAAATAATCAAAGTACAGAGATTAATGATGCATCAAATAATTCACCTGTAGGTTGTGCCTATTTTTCAGAAATAAAGTTTTTCAATGTCCCATCTGCTTTGGAAAATGTTCTAGCTACGATGACGTCTGAAATCTTGTTCTAAAACCTTCGCATTAAAGTTGGGAATTGCTTGCATTTTTCTTATGACGTTTGTAGGACGTATTAGCAGTAGCCGGCGGCATTGCAGTGGAACAATGAGATCTAATTGCAGATGTGTATAATCTCTGACGTCATTGTGAGGCAAATGCCTCGTAAGACCGTGAATTTTTATACTCGTACTTTTAATAGCTGCTCTTTTGTTTTTCAGTAGAGATAAACTTGCGTTGAGAAAAATCGTAGAGATCTTCAGTGCGGTTTAAGTTTTAAGAGTTGTAGTGCTTCTAGAGGTAGCCCTTCTTATTATTAATAACAGACTTACAAATCGTAAACTTTCTATAAGTACACGATTATATTGTACACTATATTGTATTGTGTTATTGTCACTACCTACTGTTAAAATAATTAGAGAAGCTGGATTTGTATGAATACGAGTTACGTTGGTGGAACTAAAAAATAAAAATTTAAGTATGTTGAAAAATAATACATTTTATTAAAATAACTTAGGCCTATTCTATATCACGGAACTAGGTATTCTCTCATAAACTACGTAAGTACTATTATCACATTACATTTCAAGGAATGTAATTGTACAAAATAATTTTAATACTTTTATTATTACAGTTAGTCCACATGCGTCAAAAGATTTTAAATTATGTACATTCTAATAAATAATCACAATGATTTAAATCATTATGATATTTATAAATTGAAATAAATATATTATATTGATACACTATAAGAATATACGGATGCTATCTTTAAGCTGCCAATATTAATTGGGAAATTACCATTTAGACGACTATTTATTAAACTAAAAAATCTTATAATATCAAAATTAATTTATTGTACTGGGAAATTACAGATATTATATTACAAATGCCTCGTTTGTTAAAATCTTGTACATAACTGATAAATTGATACCATTAATTTTATATCTTATACCTAAGTAGGTACTCTTCTCACAAATTCCTTACTACCTATTAAATTCTCTTTTTTACAAACAAATGGCACTTAAAATATATTTATTTATTTGGCCAAATTTCACCAATAGATAGACACTTTCCCCTTAGATTGAGCTTGGATTAACTGTTTACTAAGTTTAGAAAATAAATCAATTTGATAGAGTCTATAACTGTTTTATACAGCTTTAGTTACAGAGCGATATAATCACTTATGTCATCGTGTCTTTTTTAATGTTGGTGAATTTGACCCTAAAACGTAAACCTATAGGCACATTATAAACATTTCACATTATTATGACATCTTATTGAAATGCCACTTTACAAAATGTAATGCTTAATTCGATTAAATTCTCTAAATTAAATATACAAGTAATAAATTACATACAAAAGCAATTATCTGAGTAAAGTTTAAACAGTGTACAATTTTGGTAACAAAATAGCTACGTGTAATTTAAATTTAAGGACATTTAGGTCGTTGGGTTTGCATGCACTCTACTTAGTGCTTACATGCATGTAAATAGGTAGTACAGTCAGCGTCAAATAGCTCGTGACACACAAAGTGGCCAAAAATTTGACAACACAACCATTCCAATTGTAACAAAGACGTGTTGCGAACTTTTTTGGCTACTTTGGGTGTTACGAACTATTTGTCGCTGACTGAATAGACACACACAATATTATTTAGTTTGTAAAAAAAATATTGTTTTCGTATGTCTATTTGCTGTCAAATGTGGGTCATTACCCAAAGTACATACTTAACAATGCATCGAAGGGCTATTAAAAACACACACTCGACATTGGCAAAACCAGTGTGCTTCAAATAGCACGCACCATTGAAGCCATTAGACAGAATAATAATAATAAAAAACTGATAAGTACACAGTCAATTGTTTTTTTAATGCTTTATAGTTCCAACTTGTTCTAGTCGAATCACAAACAATTGCATTATTTAAATTTCTATCTTAATTCAAATATCGAACGTCTATTCACAACCAAAAAGTCCTCACAGTTTTGAACCTTCGATCATTTGTTTTTCTTTTTTGTTTTTTTCTTTGTCAAGGTCCACGGTTTTTAGCGGGCCGTGTTTCCAGCCAGCAGGGTACCCGTACTGTCGGACGTCGTCCCACCATTGCTGCTTGCCGTCCGCCCAGAAGATGTAAACTACGTTTGTGCCTACGAGCACGGCGAAGCAGACCCAAAATGCCACCCTCCATTGAACTAGAGTTGACTGAAAAAGAATAATAATTCTGAGCTATCTGCATAGTTCATAAAAAATCGATGGAATCTACCAAAATCGATATGCACCGATCGATCAATAGCAGCATTTCCACGAAAAGTTTCTCTTGAGATCTTATTTAGTAAGCCGAATTACGCTAATAAAGGACAGTTCATGGAAATTAAACGGCTTTGGAGCGTCTCAATGTCTAATTTAAAAGATGCGTCCAATTTTCTGTATCGAGGAACTCACAAAATGGCTTTCGATATTCATCATCATCATCATCATTTCAGCCACAGGACGTCCACTGCTGAACATAGGCCTCCCCCAATGACTTCCACATCGCACGGTTGGTAGCGGCCTGCATCCAGCGCCTTCCTGCTACCTTTATCAGGTCGTCGGTCCACCTTGTGGGTGGACGTCCCACGCTGCGTTTCCCGGTACGTGGCCTCCATTCCAGAACCTTGCTGCCTGAACCTTCGATATTCAATTAAGACCAATTCTGTTTTTGACAAGATTTCTGAGGCCACAATTGGCCATCGCTGAAGTTAGTACGAAGTACGAACTAATATCAAAGACCGAAGTTTCAATATCGGCGAAGTTAACGACACCATTGTTTGGAGTTTTGACATTGAGCTAAAAGCGTTTATCAATAAGGGTCTGTTATTGTTCGGATAACTTCGAGATCCTTCCAGAATTAAAATTTTCCCGATTTGTTTGAAAGCCGAATATAGAAAGGGAATGGTGCTGAAAAATGGGATCGTTACAAACTCATTAGGGTGTTTTCGTGGAGTTTGCTTATCGAAGAGAACGATATTTCTGTTTGATGTTTGAATTTCAAATAGCGGGGCATCAGTTTCGTCTTAGGGCTGTTTAAGAAAAACGGTTTAATATTTATTAAACTAATGTTCATTAGAACAAATAATTTATACTTTCGTGAGTCTGCTGTACAACTTAGGCTGGGTTACTTTAACTTTGACAAACGTCAAAAATCTGTCTAACTCCATATAAAAGCACCGGTTATCTTTATAGTTACGATCAAAGTTAGGTTTGTGGTTAGGTGGTGCTACTCAGCCTTAGTGCATTAGCAAAAACAAAACAAAATGTCGCTTACGACATCTTATTCTTACATAAAATTTTAATTTAATAGAGAGCTACTGAAGTTACTTGTCCTGGTAAAAATAGCTTAACATTATATTAGTAGATAATAAGATAGTTAGCTAAAAAGTAAAGATCCTGACATGTAACGTAAAGCAACAGCAACGTTAAACTTTTGGTGCAACAATGCTATGATACTTACATCAGGCGTTAACAATCCTATGAGGTATGGAGTGATGATTCCAGATATCGTGGAAGTTCCGTTGATCATGGCCGTCAGGGATCCAGCATAATTTGGAGCTAGATCTAAAGCATTGACCTAGAACAAAAAAAAATTGAAGTTGTTCGTTATTCATTCTCTGACATAAAACAAAAGAATATCAAATGGAATGGAACGCTTTTTAAATTAAAGTATTTCATTCGTAAAGTCTGTATAAAGAAATCAAAATTTTAAATGGATTTCTGCAAAAATAATGCTATCCAATAGCAATGGAATCGAATTATCAGAACAATTAAAATAAGTAATATTATTATGATTCATTAACTTTAATTAAGTTTCACTCAATGAAGTGCTTGCTAAAATGAAAATTAAGTTGGTAGAATATTGGAGGATAGAGGCTCCCATTAAATTTTTTACAGTATTTTTTTCTTTACCAACAGGTAGATACAAAAAATTTTGTCGCAGTGCCACAACTGGGTAAATAACAGGGTGGTATGTAAAATAAGTACGTAGTAGTAGTGTATACTAATGGAAATTATATATTCATAAAGCGGTGTATCCATACATGTTTAACGAATGTTGCTTTGAATTTTACGGAACAACTTTTATGTTCATTTTTTTAGACGAAAAAGTTGCGTAATAAAGCTTTATGGATATGGAATCGATTCATTGATTCAGAAATAATTTGGCAACGTGTTAAATTAGATATGAAAATGTTTTTCCTTTACGAGTGTTTCATAAACCTTTGTAACGAGGATTCACGGACGATAAAATGATTTCCACTTCATTGATCCTGATACTGGCATGATGGAGTACCTACCTACTTATTGAGCCTATTAAATAAGATGTTTTTATTTGAATTTGTTTAATAAATTGATGCAAACGATCAGCCTTATTCGTTTACTTGATGGCCAATGTTTTATGGACTATAGATGTGATGCATATCTAGTATAGTATCTGTGATAGTGAAGTGATGCAAGAGGTTCCATGTGGCGCAAATAGAACTGTCACAGGTTGAATATGTATGTACGATTGAAGCACATCTTAAATCTCGCTGTTTTGACGTGACAAAAATACCCGTACCGCTCCACTATCGACTCAGCTATGCACTAACCTACCTGTATTATGGATTTACTTTGCGAGGTGTCTCTTTCAAGGTGTCAAACCACTATTATGTGATAAATGAGTAACAACTTTTCTATTTTAACCCCATTTAAGTTTGACGGAGACGTAGCGTGAGCAGGCCTCCTACTAGGTGGACCGACGATCTTGTAAAGGTCGCGGGAGGAGCCTGAATGCAGACAGTTCAGGACCATTTATTGTGGAAAACCTTGGGGAGGCCTTTGTCCAGCAGTGGACGTCATTTGGATGAAACGAACGAACAGACAAAGTTTTGCGGATTTGTTGTATATTGTTTCATGTACATAATAAGTTAGTTTTAAATCTTACCTTCATTCCACTATAGAAGCCTCCCATGAGCGCCATAGAGGCTATGAAGTAGGCAACAGCCGCGAACCGGTCGCAGCCCGCGTAAGATGCCAATATGATACAAATCGCGGGGCCCGTCGCAGCTGGAACCGATAATATAGTATTACAACTTTCGTACAGCCAGCCGAAAAATTTCATTAATCACACGTCAATATAATCCTACTGTAATGTTCGGGGATTATAGGGAAATTCTACATCATTCAAACTTGGGCTTTATTCAGACAGATGCGTGGCGTTCAATAAATAAAATTAATACATTTTGAAGTAGGTACGCGCGTCATCGAGCCTGCAAATAATTGCACACGATCAATCTAAAGTCTAACGGTTCAAAATAGACGTGTCAATCTGCACTAAGTTTTACTGTAGTTTGAAAAGTGCAATTTTGGTTCTGTTACCAATTGATGTAAAAAATCGATTTATAGTAGTCAATTAATTTTATGGAATCATAAAAATAGAGCACAATTACTGATCAGTGATTTTAGGACATATATTATTTTCTTAATGTAATAATAATATCTAAAAGTGTATTATTCTTACTAAGTTTTAAGGTAAATGAAAACTTTGGTAATATTCAGTTTTAGTAAAAAAAATCGCGACTAAAAACGGGCATCAAAGTATTCAATACTTAGTAGGTATTGCATCCGGATATTAACTCTTTTCTTGCTGATCTTACAAACTTGAAAGGGGTCGCTGCCAAACCCGCTGGCCAGTCATGTTCCCAAGCACATTTATTATTTTGTTCCTAATGAAACGACGTGCGGTGCGTGATTCATGGGGAATTCCCCGACTTACGAGAGGGGTCCGATTCTGAGTCCTGACTGATTTGGTGGCGTCGAATTACATCCATCAACATTTGTTTAGGGACAATAAGGGCTCTCTAGACCAATTAATGGATACTTTAGCTGACGACATTATAGGACGTACATAGACTGACTTATTTGGAACCTGCTTTGGGCTGATAATTACAATTCGATACTGGACATAGATGTAATCACCTCATAATAATGCCAACTAATAGGGCATTTATTAGAAAGTTAAGAATTCTAAAAATCTGAAGAAACGCCCATTTCAAGACTTTTCTTGCTGAAAGTGCTAGTTTTTCGTTTCTTTCGCCTTGACCATTCACGGACTTTATTACTTGTTTTTCATTAGCTTCGAACTCTTTCAAGTTCTTGAAGTCAATGAAAAAACTTTTGCTTGCTGACAGAATTATTTTATTCGCCATTTTAGCCACTATCCAAATAGTAGCAATATTTTTAACCGACTTCATAAAAAGAGAAGTTATATGACTCTGTAAGTGTTCCAACCAACTTTAAAAATGTAGGATAATTTTCTCAAATGCGTCATTTTGTCAAAATCAACAAAATTTCTTTACCTATAGTGGTGTGTATGATCCTCCCAGTCTTGATGCTATGCCAGCCTCTCTTGACGAAGACGTCGCACACCCATCCGAAGATGAACGAGCTAACCCACATGGCCAGGTAGGGCATTGCAGTCAAGGTACCAGTAGCAGCGATGTTGAACTTCAGGACATCTGTCATGTACTTGGGGAGATCGGTCACCATCGTGTAGTAGCCCCAGTCGTGGCCCACCTGGAGAAGAAAAAACCTTTAGTGACTTTTTACAAATTACTAACGCACGTATTCACAAACGATACTTGCTTTGAAGCAGCACATCGAAAGCACAGCGTTGAATAGAGCTCTGTGATTGGTTCGTGTATCTCCCTGTGCTTCCATGCGCACTGTGAGACCTTATAGTAATGTTTGTGAATACGGGCGTAATAGTCTTGCAAACCCCTCGTGGTAAGCCAATATGCTTGTGTTACTAGTGGGTTCACCACAATAGTCCAGCTGGGTGGGGTTAGTAGAACCCACGTTTCTCGGAACTCGATTGTTGAGGCCAGACCGGCACCGCACCGCAAAAAAGTAAAAAAAATAGTTTGATGTAACTTCAACATAATATCTTAATGAGCCCTTACATTAATATGTCTCTATGCAAGTTGTTTGAGTTTAACGGAGCAAAAATAAAATACCTTCCTATGTGGAGTTCTAAATGAGCACACTTTACTAAAGGAGATAAGGACGTAAATCAATTTCAGATTGTATCTGATTGATTCAAGAAGATTTATCTTGTTCCAAAAAAGGGAGACAAAAATTTAGGGCATCATTTGTTGAAGACTCGTCTGAGTCGATTATTGCCAAAGTAAATCCAGAGGGCAATTACGTAAATGCGATTGCGAATGCTTCAGCAAAGTATCACAATTTCTTCGCTTAAAATTGCAGCGTTTATTACCGCTTTTATGGTCGTGTACTCTTTACATAATACACTGAACAGCAGTATGGTAATCATCTTCGCTTATTTCGAAAGGTAATTCAGAAGAAGCTATAATTTGATTTTGTAATGGAGTTATAATAGATTAAATGTCAATATAATCGATTTAAATTACCATCTTAAAACCTACCTGAATCTTATGATGACACTTCGGCGGTGGTTTTTTGTTGTCAAGAATATTTACACCAGATAATAATTTGTATTTAACTATGTATATCGATGGTTATCAAAGAGCTTTAAATACATTAATAAGGACAATATGAAAGTCTTATTCCATTGGAGGATTCCAGTAAATAACTTGCCTCCTGGACGGTTCCTGGTGAAAATTTGGTTGTTTTACTCTATTATGTACTCACAGCAGCAAACAATAGGGCCCAAACTGGAACGGACCTCACGATGGCCTTCCACGGCACTGGATCTCTGATGTTTTTGTTCTCAGCGCTGGTCACGGTTTCATTCAGATACTTGAGTTCTTCATCGGAAATGTATGGGTGAGTGTTCGGTGTGCTGTAGCATAAGATGCTCTGAAAAAATATGTTGAAAGTATATCAGGTTATAGGTATAAGAAGTAGATACAACATGGAAGCATGACAATATAATTATTATGGGCTTCCTGCTGAAAATCAGTGTCGGGACATCCTATAAGGTGTCCCAACTAAAACTGAGCGGGCGCCCTATTAACATACATTCGTCTCTTTCTTTTAAATCTGTTGTATTGTTTTTTTTTGGTAATGTGTGTTAATAAAGTTATTTATTATTATTAATACTTACGAAATACGACTTTTATCAAAATTCGTATTAAGACAGCATAGTTTGTAAAGTATGTAGATACCGATTATTATCATCTGCATTGTTAATAAAAATATCTAAAGGCGCTTCTTTAGCACTCACGACACTACTTATATGCAAGGTTTAGTTTTACGCTTTTTGACTTCATTGAGTCTATTTCTGATTAAACACGATTGAAAAATCATCTCAGTATCCGCCAATGAGTTACGCCAAGTTATGATGAAAAAAAAAACTTAACCCTCCTTCTGGCACAATCGGGTAAAATGAACCTTCAACCTGATTAATGATATTAATATCATTCAAGCAGTAGTAAAAGCTCACCCAGAAAATGAACCACAAGATGCCGAAACAGCCGAAGAAGTAGAACACGTTCGCCCAGTCCCCATCACCGGCCATCAGGAACCCAGACATGAAGGAGCCGAAGATGTTGCCTATCTGGGCTCCTCCGAAGACCAGGGCTCCTTGACGAGACCTTTCGTGGGGAGGCACCCAGCGCGCCAGGACTATCATCAGGGCTGGCATGGTTGGACCCTGAAATTATATACATTAATTACTAAGAACAACGTTAAAAAACATAACCCTCCTTCTGGCGCAGTTGGGTAAAAAAACATAGCCTTCTTTCTGGTTATAATTTAAATCAAATATTGCATACTTTTAGCAAAATGACCCATCTTAATTCTGATTAAATTTTAATTGCCTATCTATCTTTAATGCCAATAAAACTGTCACATTCTTCATGGATGTGATATAGTTGCACAGTCTTTCATTATAGAGTGTCTTTTCATTTATCTTTTCTTTTAAAGCATGAGCCAAACAAAACTCAAGGTAATTTAATTCAATATCAGAAATAGTAATAGTTTGATGTATTTGAGCAAGTATAGTACTTTTTGTATTGGTAAACTTTTCTCATAAACAACTAAGCCAATTTGTTTTCGTGACTCTTATCCCGAACAGGCCACTCCTTATAGCAGTTAGTATTATTAGTTCAATGTTTACTTTGACCATTAGATTTTCTTCATGTTGAAATGCTCTCAAGAGACCGATAGTTCTAAATGAGTTTTTTTTAAACACATCTGTACATAACTTATTGCTTTAGGTACATTATACAATCGTAATTGGAAATTAACTAAAAATTTTTCCACCTCAGCAAAATTTTTAACTCTACATGATTGTATGTACAACTTAAGCGTATTTTTATCCTAAACTTCGTAACTTTTTGAGTTATAACACTAACTAATCTGAGGTGCGACATGTTGTCACGAACATAGTTACATTTCCACGTATTGATTAACAAAACCGACCCACATTTTTGTTTGACGAGTACCTATTGGCTATAGAAATAAACATTACCTTAGTCACTTCAAATATTTAACATGAATAAATCTTACCTCGCCCATACCCTGCAGAACTCTCAGTATGAATAGCCACGTAGCGCCCCCGGCTTTCACCACAATAGGCGTCAGCAGGGTAAATATCGCCGTACTCAGGAGTCCGATGCCTAACGTCCATTTACCGCCATATCTCTCGGCTAAGTACCCCCCAGGGACATGTGTGATGGCGTACCCGTAATAGAACCCACTTAAGATGAGCCCTTGCGTCGACTCCGACCAATCGAATATCGCGTACTGGAAGAGAAAGGTTTATTGAATCAGGGATTTATTTATAGATTTATGTATAGATATATTAGAAGGGATTTTCAACGGGTTTTATTCGATCTTGCAGAAGAAGGATGACTCTACATTGTCGGCTCTGTAATTCTAAGTTTTGTAAAAGCTTTCGTTATAGCCTAGTTTTCTGAACCTCATTTATCTCCCTAAAACTCTATTCTCTTAAAAATTATTATGTCAGTTGGTTACTAACTGTGTACTACTTTTACAACTTTATGTAAGCTTGCGTAAAACTAGTGTAAAGATGAGAATGACGTGCTAGGTCAATTTGAATAAAATTAAATATCCATGAATAATAAACACTTCGCCAATTTCACGATGTTCAACCTTAACTTTGCAGTAAAATTTAAAATTATTGTCATGTTTATTTATAGCTGAAGTTTTAACAGTTGTAATACATAACGTAACTACTTTACGCAATGAATAATCGTAATTGCTATTAATCTTATAGTTTTCAATCATCTAAGAGAGATGTCCTAAACAAAAAGAGAAAATGGAATTGCAAACACATCGAATATTGAAATGAAAAAGGTACATTTGAACCGAGTATAAATCGAACGCGCAGATTTCATTTTATTATCCATATTAATGTAGTTAGTAAAACAATCTATGTAGAATACAATGAATAGGTATTGCAAAATTAGTGTGTTGCATTGTGAATTCTTGTAGTGAAAAACGTCTGTTTTTTTAATACAGCGAATCGAATTCAAACACGTAATACGATACTGTTTGGTGAATTTTCATGACTGATACCGTTACCAATCTCATTTTGCTTTGAGGTTAATGTTTTCACAAAAAGTCTCGAAAACTAATTCACTAAGATTGCGTTATTAGCAAATATACTTTATGTGCTTGAAATAAAACTAATAACACAAGTATGTAAAGTAAAGTTAAAGCATACAGAATTCTAGCTAGAATAAGTGTTATACCTATTTTCTTTAGTTTTATTTAAAGTAAGTATAATTTTAGGCAAAAAACAGAACCTTTAAAGTTCACTTAATTTCTTCACATTCTAAATGAAAATTTAAAATAATAAATCTAATAAAAATTGTGGAAAAAAAAACAATTGACAATCAACAAAGAAGAAATTCTCGCCGGCCAGGTCCGCGTGCAAAGAGTTTGTAGTAGGTTAAAATTTTATTTTCCAACTAGCGGCCGCCCGCGACTTCGTGCGCGTGGATCTCGTTTTACCCCCCCTTCATCTATCTTACGCGGTTCAGATTTTTTCATACAAATGTTTTTTCCCGCTAACTCCCGTTCCCGTGAGATTTTTGCAATATCCTGTTGTAACTAAGCTTTAAGTTTACTAAGGTACCTGCATGCCAAATTTCAAGAGTCTATCTTACGCGGTTTAGATTTTTTCATACAAATGTTTTTTCCCGCTAACTCCCGTTCCCGTGGGAATTTTGCAATATCCTGTTGCAACTAAGCTTTAAGTTTACTAAGGTACCTGCATGCCAAATTTCAAGAGTATATCTTACGCGGTTTAGATTTTTTCATACAAATGTTTTTTCCCACTAACTCCCGTTCCCATGGGAATTTTGCAATATCCTGTTGTAACTAAGCTTTAAGTTTACTAAGGTACCTGCATGCCAAATTTCAAGCGTCTAACTTAAGCGGTTTAGATTTTTCGTACAAAAGGATTTTCCCGCTAATTCCCGTTCCCGTGGGAATTCCTAAGTATCCTATAACCTGCCCAGGAGTATGAAGAATAATTGTACCAAGTTTCGTGAAAATCCGTCAAGTGGTTTTTGTTTCTATAAGGAACATACAGACAGACAGACAGACAGACAGACAGACAGACAGACAAAAATTTTACTGATTGCATTTTTGGCATCAGTATTGATCACTAATCACCCCCTGATAGTTATTTTGAAAATATATTTCATGTACAGAATTGACCTCTCTACAGATTTATTATAAGTATAGATTTAGAACATTTTTTTTTTATTTTATTTTTTTTATTTAGAACATAGGAATTAAAAATATACTCACAGGTTTCAAACTGACAGTTCCATTGGTGATGAGCTCGCTATCGTCTGGACAAGCGTTTGGGTCGAAGTGTGCTTCTTCTGACTTCGTATTGTTGACCATCTGGGTCACGGCCAAGTTGAGGCACACCCGCATGGTGTAGGCGTTGCAGACAGCCAGTAGCCCCATGATGCCCAGGACATACCGCTGGGGAATTAAGAACACTGTGCGGAGAAAACGATTTGGTACATTAATCAAAAGATAAGGAGACATACGAGTAAGAGCCGCATGGGCTATCTTTTTTTTTTGACGTTTTTAACTGTCAAAGCTTTGTCTAGATTGAATTTTAATCTTATTTTATATTAATTCTATCATAATATAAAGAGTGACGAGAAGGCTATAGACTTGACAGTACGGAAAATCTAGGTCCTGTCAGTTGAAATTGAACATGAAGTATGTTGCTGGTTTTAGGAAGTGGATAAATTATCATAAGAGTTGCAAAAGTCTTAATAATAATAATTAATAACCCCTATTACCTAATTGTTCCATAAAACATAGTTTGATAAAATAAATCTTATTTATAATCATGATCACATTAATTTTAGTCCAGTCAATGAATGCCTTAACGACGGTGTAGAGAAATCCGTGGAACACAATTTCTAACCTTTATTAAATGTGCATCAAGTGAATTCCATCCGTATATTAAAAATGCATTAAAATACGGTTTCCTATACATATCATTTTGCGAGCTCGCAAAAAGTAGCCGAAGAAAAACATACGAGGCATCTTTGGGCCAAGATAAGGCGGATGCGGGATGCGGGTTCTAACAAGGCCAAGTGGAGATATCGGATCTTAAGGCTGCGTTTTCACCAGAGAGTGTGAAGATGCGTAAGGATTTTATTAAAAAAAAATTTTTTGCTTGTAAAGAACTAGTAAAATCACTTCATTTACTCGCTTTGGTCTTTTTGTACCTCTACAGCGTCAAATACACTGGTCATCATAAAAATCGACCCACCCGCGACTAGCACTTTCAAACGTATGTATCCCCACTTCCCACCAATATTACTATACTATATTACCATTTAAAAGCCTAGTCCTAACCTTCATTTCATTAAAGGAAAGGTTTTTACCCCAAAAATGTGTCTGTAGAAGAATCCAGAGTCACTTCTTCAAAAAATAGGTAATTACGCTTGAGCCAACATTTATGGCTATAAAACTGTTAAGTTGGGATTAATCGCTATCCATCTGTTAAAGAGGACACGTGAGATCATTATTTGGTTTTATAACCATAAAAATTGGTCTAATTGATCCCAGAGGTGAGCCCAAAGTGAGGTCTTTTTTCAAGTTTTTCAAGTCACATCTATTGTATATTTTATGTTAATCGTTTATTAGGAAATGAAATGTGTTTTTCTTTAAGGATATTTATTGGGCTTTTAAATAACACCAATATTGTTGGGGCACCATGATTGTGTCAGTAGAAACGAGTTTTCCTGTAAAACGTAGGTGGGCCGATTTTTGTGATGACCAGTATAGTTCGTGACACCCAAAGTAGCCAAAAACATCGCAACACATCTTTGTTAAAATTGGAATAAGGTTGTGTTGTTAAGTTTTTGTCTTAATTGGGTGTCACGAACTATTTGACGCTAACTGTACATACAAAACAAAAGAGGAATGAGTGCTAGAAATGAGGGCGAGGGCTTTGTTACACATTTTTACATCTGGTGTAAACACCCACACTATTTCACAGCTTCGTTACACATCTTCATACCACTCATCTTCTTAGCACATCTCTAGTGGAAACGCAGCCTTAAGCTCTAGTCTCGAAAATTGTAGCCTCAAGCACCACTTATTATTTTATGCTCTGGTTTTGCCCCAATTTTGTATTCAGTGTTACACTTTAGGGATTTTCGCACCTAATCTTGGTTAATGTGAAAATGCGGGCCGAAAGTACAATTGGGTTCCGTGACTTATTTTTATGCTTTTTACTGTGCCAGCCAAGGGTCTATTTTTGGGGATTTAAGATTATTTTTGGAGTAAATTGGGTAAAGTTGGATTAATAAAGATTGGATATTCGGATAATATTCGGATACCTACTTTATCTGGCTAGTAAAATAATATTCGTATTTCAAAACTCTTATAATTAAATCATGTTGTATTTGAAGGATTTCATAGAGATCTGAGAATCTTATTATTAACTGAACAAATATCATAAAGTTATTACACCAAAATCCGAGAGTTACCATCTGATATACATTACTTACTCGACAAGTTAACACAGATTAATATAATATTTACTATGTTGTCATCATATTTTTTAACAGATCGTGATGAGCTTCTTTACACCGCTTCATTTTCTTCCAATGTGTATTTATAACATACATTTACATAGTTATTGGAATGCTAAGGGGGCGTCCATAAATTACGTGAGACAATTTTGGCCATTTTTCAACCCCCCCGCCCCCCTTGGTGAGATTTGGTGAGATTTTGCCTGACCCCCTCCCCCACCCCCCTAATCTCACGTGATATTTAATAAAATGCCTATTTTGCAATGTCTATGCTTCGAGTCTATTAGATTTATATGAAATAATAGCTTCCCGTCGTTTAGTACCTAAGACAAGCAATTGCTTCAACCTAGGACCAGTTTTTTGATTCATAGTTAAAATAACTAATTGTTAAATTTTGCTACTAATGGTTAAATATTAATAAAATGTAAACTAATAGTTAAAAAATGTACTAAAAGTCAAGTTAAACATTGTTATAAAAACATTTTTTTCTGTTATTTAACCACTTGTCATTTGACATCTGTCGAATTTGACTATTGGTTACTTTAACTACGAATACATAATATTTTCATACGTATGTAGTGTCATTTTTTAGGGTTCCGTAGTCCTGACAAGGAACCCTTATAGCTTCGATATGTCTGTCTGTCTGTCCGAAGTTTCGCTTGGAAACTATTGGCACTGGGGAGCTGTAATTATGTGAAGGTATGTATATTAATCACGCCAACAAAACGGTAAAATAAAATTTTGAAAAAAAAATCTAGGGTAGCTCCCCTGCATGTAAAGTGAGGATGAATTTTTTTAAGGAAAACTATAACGGTTAAGATACATTACTTAGTTTAAGAGCAATAGTCATTTGACTGATGTATTATACTAAAAATTCCTTAGATTCTAGTAAAATTCCAGTAAAAATTCCTTAGAAGAAAATATGAAAAGTGACTTTAGATGAAGTAATTGCTTGCTTCTGAAATATATTGTGGTAACGACAGACAACTACGGAACCCTACACTGCGCGTGGCACGACACGCACTTGGCCAATTTTTTACGCAATAGCGATGCCGATGATGTTTTTTTTTAATTTCAAATTTTATTAATTTCGACATTTATTCTGCATCTTTATTGTTCACAAATGCAGATGGAGGCATTTTTAGTTTAATTTGATTAGACGGTTTAGAATAAATTGTCATTATCATCATAAAAAAAACTTTTTTTTTTACTTCAATAACCCAGTTTTCTGGCAATTTTACTCTATTTCTTGCGGGAAAAATTACGTGATATTTTCCGAGACCCCCCCTCTCCCCCACGTGAGATTTAGTGAGGTTTTCGTTGACCCCCTCCCCCCCCTAAAAGTCTCACGTAATTTATGGACGCCCCCTAATTGTTGAGGAAATAATAACCGTGGAAGTTCCTAGAAATGAGCTGTAAGATATATTTCTGACAAGTGTGAATAATTAATAACTATTATTGCTAAGGATTATAACATTAAAAGACTACTTACCTACTGTACTGTACTTATTCAATGAATCCAATTTTGAAAAGCATGCGCGCTTAGAACATGATTATTTTTAAAATGATACGTTAGTTATTATAGACCAGTGTTTTTCAACCTGTGGGTCGCGACCCCCTGGAGGGTCGCGAAGCCTCTATAGGGGGGTCGCGAGAGGTTGCGAGAGGTCTTAAAAACTACCTCAGTAAAAAAAAATCTTATCAAGACAGATTTATCCGAAATATAATTATGCAAATGTTGTATGGATTGAAGTATTCGGTCCCTACAAACATTTTTGTAACATTATAAAACGCATGAAAAAAAAGCGAACGGTCGGGGGGTCGCCAAAATTTTTTTCATGCCAGGGGGGTCGTGTCATGAAAAAGGTTGAAAAACACTGTTATAGACAAATGTATTGTAATGGAAGCCAAAGGCAAAGGTTGCAATGCTAACGTTCATTTTATTTATGTTTATAATATTATTTATTTCCAAAACAACTCTCTTTTTTATCCGACCGAATCTTCAGGCTTCAGGTCTCTGTAAAGGCCGCGAAAAGCAATATGTTTCTTTGATTTACTTCATTATTTTTTAAATTTTGTTTGCCAATTCCAATTCAATTGTACCTACTTTTGAAACAAACTCGTGTAAAACAATATTATAGATGGTATTCACTAAATATATTTTGATACGTCAATAAATAAAAATAGAAAGCAGATTTTGTTATTTATTTACACTGTAGAGGCTTCAGTGGCTATTATTCTATGCCTTTGATGTTTTAAGTATACATTTCAGAGGAAACTCTTCAAAAAACACAATAATATCATAAAAGGGCTTTCAAGAACGAACATAATATAATAAACGGATAAACATTGAGATTTTTACAAAAGAAAAACTATAGCGAATGGATTATAGAGCCAACGCAAGTGATGATAAATGTTACTGAAAAAAATAGGTACCTAACCCGTAATAAAAAGTTTTTTTTCATTGCTTTTAATTTAGTTAATTGTAATACTTAAAAACAGTTCAGTACAGTTCTTAAAACGCGGCTGAATATTATAATAACTGTAAACTGTTATATACCCTATATACCTACGATTTAGCTGCTTTTATAACTCTTCAATTAGTATAAGTGTTTTGGCAAATAATTTCATTCATAATTTCCTATAACTGTACAAAATCTTATCGCCGTGGTATCAACTATTCATTACAAATTAAATAATAAATATCACTTACTTTTTGATATGATCCGCCGCCATCTTGGTAACATTTTCAGTCTTCAGTCACTCGGGTACCTGAAACGAGAAGTAAAACAATGTGAATGATAACAGGATTAAATATATCTATTGTTTATCGCTCTGAGAGCAAGATCAACACCGCTAAAGATAAGCCGAAGGCAACATGAAAAAACACTTAATTAATTCTATTCCAGTATTGTAGTGTATTTTAAATCATTAGCTGTGAACTTAAATTTATTTCAACCATTAAGTATTAAAATTGTAAGTATCTCATTTGGATCCGTTTTAAAACGATAATGTTTCTGCTATCATTCGGTTAACATTAATTAATGTGGTCTAATTGTAACTTAATTTCTTAATTATCTCTCATAAGGAAGAACTGACTTGACAAGACTTATACATTAAAACAGGGTGTATCAAGCCGACACTAGCCCATGTTAACATAAAATATGCATAGAAATAGTATAGTGAAGTGATACCCCATTTACCTAACACCGTATAAAGAGTTGCCAGTTTATTGTGGAATGCCAGTGAACTCTGGCCTAAATCAGTAAAAAATTCAGACACATTTTGTAAAATGTGCTTTGCAGAATTTCAGATAATGTTTGTTTTGTAAACAGATCTATTAAAAGGTCGTTAGTTTCGTTGATGTGTAAATATTTTTCAGTACATATTGCGTTTAGTAATTGTAATAACATAAGTATTAAGTTATCTGAAACGTGCAATTAAAATGAAAAATATTTACTGCCCGATTAACTTAAACAATACAAAAAGACTGACCTCCTCATCTCTTTATCTTCTTTCTTTGACTGATCTTTCTAAATATGTCTTTTTTTCAGTTATTTCATTTTATAGGATCAAGATTTTATTGGCCTCAAGGATTAACCTTTAACTGGTGACAAGCGGTCTCACAGGCCGGGCGGCGTCAGTGAAACATCTTTTCACCCCCTTCCCCGTACTTCCTATGTTTCACCGCTTCAGTAGCTTCGAGTTTAGTTATGTCTACGCCGTAGATAAGGATATTTGCAACATTCAGCTCCAAATCGGCAAGTTACATCGATGTAAAGTTCAGCAGCGGTCTCTCAGACCGCATGTCACCAGTTACGTGACATTTTTTTCATACAGTTTTTTCGTATTTTTACAGTTTTTACTTGCAATTGATACATAAATAACTCCAAAAAAGAAGCGTAGGATCATTAGTTGGGAATATAGTGCCATACTTTATGAAACGACTTGAAAATTCGCTAGTTGAAAAATATCTGGAAAAGGAAGACTCAATTGGATCGGAAGCCGAATATGTTCCTGAAAACATCGTTCTGGAGCAAAGTGACCATGATTCGGAAGCCGAAGAAAGTGTTTTTGAAGATGAAGGACCAATTGACGAGAATCAGTCAGAAAGTGAAAATGACGGTCCACCTTTATGCCATACAATAAATGCCCTGATAGCCAATAAAAAATACAAAAGTTTCACCACTGCCAGTTTCCTAAAATGATAGGTTACCTACGTGTGAAAGATTTTTTTAAATTGATTATTATTTGAACTATAATAAAAAATACCAATTTTGCTATAATTTGTTGATTTAAATTTCTTTGTTTGCTATTATCGATCTCATCTCTAGTTTCTTGATTTTTATTACTACATATAATTTAACAGCAAGTTCTGCATTAAAATGATATTTAGAGTTTATTATTTTATTTTAATTTAATTCTTCTATGTGCTAATAATCTGTTTTTAAAGATTGTGGTATGCTACCTTACCTAGTTTCTATGCTACAGTCTTGATGCGGTAACGGCCTCTCAGACCGCACGTCACCAGTTACGTTACACAAAAACCATGTCACCAGTTAAAGGTTAACTACTTAAAACTTTATTATTCTGCGGCAAAGAAGCGGTAGATAATATCATCCACTCTTGAATATAAATCATGTCAAGTAGACACTAAAGACAATTATGAAGTGTGTAATATAATGCGAAATAATGCTTCATCGGCGTTTATACAAATTATTTATGCATTATAGGGAATACGTATTATTATTAGACCTGGTTAAAATTTCTCTGAGGTGTTGTGTATCAAAACGGAATCCATTCATTTATTTATGGTAACGTTTACTAGCGATAGTTTTTTTTAAATGTGTATTAAAAACCAATTTTGTTCTGATACGTCACGCACGATACTACAAATTTCGGCTTTTTTCTTTAAAAAATCCCGAACACAAAACCTACATAATTAAATTCAAAACTAGTTGAATTAAGTCATTTTAAACTGTAAAAGTAGCTTAGTTTTCATAAGATGTGTAAAGATACGAGTATAACGTCTTTCACAAATAAGTTTCTAGACGGCCATAACTTTTTATTGTTCTTTGTCTTCCTGATGCATATTATTTTCAGTACAATCGTAATACTTAAGGTACCAGAGTTTTATTGCTTGAAAATGAATCTGTTGACACAGACGTCTATACTGTGTCGATTGGTTTGTAAATAGTTAGTTACTCAGACTATCCAGAAGTAAAGGTGAGCTTGTGTGTGGTCTCTAGAACTACTGAATCAATTTTTGAACAATATTATCACCACATTCACCACTAAAGCTACAATATTCCTAAGTATATAATATTAATATTTCTGTTTTCTGAAGGCACAATGTAGCCAGGTGGACCGACGACCTCATAAAGGAGGAAGGCGCTGGATGCAGGCCGCCATCAACCGGCCATTGTGGAAATCATTGGGGGAAACCTATGTTCAGCAGTGGACGTCCTATGGCTGAAATGATGATGATGATGAACGTTGCCAGACGCCACTTTATATGAAGTCCAAATTATTGTCAGAGCACGTGTTGCGCGTCATTTAAGTATGTACTTATTAGCTAGTGAACATATGAATTGCATTGCGGATATTTTGAACCGGTCCCGAAGGCCACACGGTCGGGGCAAGACACTGAGTTCCTGTGTAGAAGTATAGATCTCACGAATGCCTAGGACTACATGACTTACAAAAGCTAGCTAGCTAGCTAGTGAGGTTTTAATTGTGTTTTAACAATCACAGAAGGAATAGTGATTGGAAAAAAATATCTGCAATAGAAGGCTCAAATTGATCAATTTATCTCCTTAAAAGTTTGGAACTAGTTCGTTCGTTCGTTCGTTTCAGCCGAAAGATGTCCACTTCTCAACAAAGGCCTCCCCCACGATGGCTCCTACGTATACTGGCGTAAGTGAAAAAAGTAAATTTTACAGGAGAGCCATTTTAGTGGCCAGAACCATATTTTTGGGTCATATCTTCTGACCTACTAAAACGAATTTAATGAAATTTCACATTTAGCCTTAACATGTAATGCTTTTGCTACTGCTGTTATCAATTTTTATATTTTTCTTATATATTTTGAGATTTTACGCATTGCCCTTTTACGTCGGCATATTTCTATAATTTCATGTATATTGTTCAACGTAAAGAGACTTAAATGACAACGTAAATATAATATTTTAAGCGATTACTCTCTTTATTTATGCATGTAATTATTTTAATTGTTATCATGTGCTATATCAATAATAAATCAGTTAGAAAAAGTCGTTTAATGTACCGTTTTACGTTTTAACGCAAATACGCCCATATACTGTGCTCGAGATTTAGTTAGGTCTTTTAACATAATGTATCATATTTTTAAAAAATATAAATAACTTGAAAAAATCGAATTGCCTAAGGCGGGAATTGAACCCACGATGCCTTAGGCAGTTCGATTTTTTCAAGTTATTTATAATTTTCAAATTAGTTTGAGATGCGACTCTAAACGCTAAAAATTAAATAACTATACAGGGTGGAAACGATAAGTGATCTCATTCGATTATTTCTAAACTATACAAGATATCGAAAAACTGGTTACTGATCTTGAAGGTGCTTCACAAGCTCTATCCAACGGTACCAATATTAGGTTACAGAATTAACTGGATCCATCCGAAAATGTAATGTTTTCAGCCTCCATACTAAATGTATGCCAGCCAAACAATAACAAAAGTATGAATTTTTTTTATTAAATAATAAACACTTAAAATGAACTCGTAAATTGCATTCTTATTTAAAATTATTCTTGGAAAACATTGGTTTTAGACTTTACTTGCTATAATATTAACAAGACATGAGTGCCATTCCTGTGGCTGTATTAAATGTATGGAAGCTGGAAACATTGAATTTTCGAATGGATCCAGTTTATTTTGTAACCAATTATTAGTACCGTTGGATAGAGCTCGTGGACCACTTTCAGGATCAGTAACCAGTTTTTGAATATCTTATGTAGTTTTTAATATTATGTGGTTTTACTAAATGTATGGAAGCTGGAAACATTGAATTTTCGGATAGATCCAGTTTATTCTGTAACCTATTATTGACACCGTTTGAAAGAGCTTGTGAAGCACTTTCAGAATCAGTAATCAGTTTTTCGATATCTTGTATAGTTTAGAAATAATCGAGTGAGATCACTTAACGTTTCCACCCTGTATAATGTGTCATAATTTATAAATAAAACAATTTGCTAAATATTTTCATGGCTTTATTTAAGACTAGCGGCCGCCCGCGACTTCATACGCGTGGATCCCGTTTTACCCCCTTCATCTATCTTACGCGGTTTAGATTTTTTCATACAAATGTTTTTTCCCGCTAACTCCCGTTCCCGTTGGAATTTCACAATATCCTGTTGTAACTAAGCTTTAAGTTTACTAAGGGACCTGCATGTCAAATTTCAAGCGTCTAACTTAAGCGGTTTAGAATTTTCATACAAAAGGATTTTCCCGGTAATTCCTGTTCCCGTGGGAATTTTGCAATATCCTGTTGTAACTAAGCTTTAAGTTTACTAAGGTACCTGCATGCCAAATTTTAAGCGTCTAACTTACGCGGTTTAGATTTTTTCATACAAATGTTTTTTCTCGCTAATTCCCGTTCCCGTAGGAATTTTGCAATATCCTGTTATAACTAAGCTTTAAGTTTACTAAGGTACCTGCTTGCCAAATTTCAAGCGTCTAACTTAAGCGGTTTAGATTTTTCATACAAAAGGATTTTCCCGCTAATGCCCGTTCCCGTGGGAATTCCTAAGTATCCTATAACCTGCCCAGGAGTATGAAGAATAATTGTACCAAGTTTCGTTAAAATCCGTCGAGTAGTTTTTGTTTCTATAAGGAACATACAGACAGACAGACAGACAGACAGACAGAAAAAAATTTTACTGATTGCATTTTTGGCATCAGTATCGATCACTAATCACCCCCTGATAGTTATTTTGAAAATATATTTCATGTACAGAATTGACCTTTCTACAGATTTATTATAAGTATAGATTTGGATTATAAAAAATATATGTTTATGTAAGCAACTACTCGTATAGATTGACGAATCGTATGATTGGGCTTTATACGTGGCGTAGTTTTGCATATGCGCCTAAAATTTTATTTTGTAACTAATGGAAAAAAATTTTTTTTTCTTACTGATGTTATAGATTAGAGCAAAGTGAAATCATTTCTTAAATAATTGGAAAAAGGCGTAAGCGGCAGTTTCGCCCTTATACGTAGGAGCCATCGCCCCAAGGACTTCCACAAAGACCGGTCCTGCGCCGCTCGCATCCAGGCGCCTACCGCGACCTTATCCAGATCGTCGGTCTACCTAGTGGGAGGCCTGCCGACGCTACTACTTGGAACTAGTATTTTTATGCACTTCCCTATTCATTTACATTTTATAGGTACTTTAGGTAGTATACTTGTGAGTCTGAAGTATCTTAATTTCGGCAGATTACAAAATATGTTGCTATAGAAATGATCTCCAGGTGCTACTTATCTAATCTTGAACTTTCCGTATCGGATACTCTCTCTTATTAATCACAAATCGTGTTACTAGACAACGTCATTTTATTGAATGTTTATCAAAATTGAAGTCATATAGGCATGCTAGTAATGTTACCCCTTGTGGCCTACTAGGTACCACGCTCTCTTGAAAAATACATTCTGTATTTTGTATAGATTTGTAGAAAATACACCTGTATCGGTGATAGGATAGAAACTCAATACACGAAAATATCTAAAGGTTGCTTCGACACCCTATCGTATCCATTTATCTGTATAATGCTCTATGTCTACTGGAGCAGTTGAATCAAAGTTACTTTTCTACGTATTCAGTGTAAATAATATTAAGCTTGGGGGAGGCCTTTGTCCAGCAGTGGACGTCTTTCGGCTGAAACGAACGAACGAACGAATATTAAGCTAAGCTAACGACAAATAGGTAATGCATGGTAAAGTGCGATCTATATACCAAATTGTGAAAGAAGATGATTAATTTCTACAAATAATAATAACTATTTTTGTTTCGGTTTTATAGCTTTTTGTGATACATTTTTATCATACTCGCGTCGCGTGTCTATGTAACTTAAAAAACAAATGACATACGAATACAATACTCTTGCGTTGATTTTTTTCTAGGTCTATATTTTCATCTATATCTGAGCCACCTTTCCAGTGGACGTTATAAGCCTAATTTATTTATTATAGCTTTCGCTACATTTTGCGTGAGACCAATGTCGACCAGTAGGACTAGGATGCACGCCGCGATAAGCTTTTATCGCGCCAATTTTATCGATTTTGTCGCGCGCGCGTCCTAGCCCGGCTGTGGGACGTTATAGGACCAGCTATATTTTAGCATAGCTCTCGCTACCACCCAGTAGATAGGGTTCCTACCACAAGCACACAGCTCATCAGTATTCAGCACGTTGAGCAACGATACACAACTTTAATCCAATCGATGTGAGGTCGACTGCTTGTAAAGGTTACTACCACTTTCGGTTACGCTGATACTAGGCTTTGGTTTATAAGGTGATATCCCACTAACTAGAATTTCTGATGAATTAAAGGGTGTGTAAGGTTTGAATGCATGTTTACCTATACCTTGCGTGTACCACGCCTGAGATAAATTGAAGAAAAATAAAACTATTTAATACGACTCTTTACTTTACTACTCTACTCTACATCATTTCTAAAACAAATAAAGGTATTTAGTCATAGTAGAGCCACAAAGTTTACGTATGATTTCATTCTGACATCAATATACGCGATAGTAGGTACACTCAACACTGCTATTTTGTTGCAATTACATTAGATGTCACAGAGTTAAGCTTGACGTACCATTGCCGGTACAGTCAGCATCAAATAATTCGTGACACCACAACAAAAAGTTGACAACACAACCTTATTCCAATTGCAAACAAAGACTTTTTTGGATACTGTGGGTGATCACTATTTGACGCTCTGACTGTACAACCAACAAAACCGCGGCCCGAATTGTTTGCAAACTGCCTAATTACTTTCTGCTTTGAAACATGTAATTTGGTTCCGAATAATACTACCCATATCTCGTAGCTAAATTATCATACAATTCATTAATGATTTTGGTTTTATTGCATGATTGTTAACTTTACTCTAGACTATTGGTTCCCAAACTCATTTGAGACGCGTCCCCTTTCGACCATACAAAAAATTCCGCGCCCCCTCCTCCAGTCAAGATTATTTATTGGTCGTATCGAGCAGTCTGGAATGCATTCTCTCAGCGGTTGCAGGTTTCTTACAGATGGCCCGCGCCCCCCCTTTAAACTACTTTAAAGGTCTTTGCGCCCCCCCTCTCTTTGGGAACCAATGCTCTAGACTTTGGCTTGATAGTTCGTGTACGGTGCTTAATAAAGAAAGATGCTCAATAAATTTTAGAAGATTGAGATTTGATCGGTTTAATTTCTATATTTAGACCAATAACAAGACAGAATCAGTCACTGAGTTTGAGTCTAGTTTCTTAACTTTAGAGCTCAACTTAGTTTTAGGCTTTCATAACTGTAATATGGACCACCAAGTTTAAATTACTTAATTCAATTCTGCTGAAGCTAATGAAACTGAAATTAAAATAGTAAGACACGGGTATTAACGCGACGCTTAGTAATTGAAATGGAACGCGAAAGTTTAAAATCTTATAATGAAACTCATGCATATTTACTCAAAATTTTGGATATTTTTATTTTATGTGTGACACCGAAACTTCGTGACACCGAAAGTGGCCAAAAAGTTGACAAAGGTGGTAAGTTACCTACTTTCAAGTACCTACATTGCATTCTGTTATGTACCTACATACCTATGTAGATAAAGCTCTACACCATTTACGAGTATATTAATTTAAGCACGTTCATTTTAGGATGTAAATATTGACATTCAACAATTTGGTATACATCGATCATGTATGCAGCGCTACCATCTCAGTGTCACAACACAGAGTGCAATAACCCACTGTCTCAACAATTTGCATTCATAATGCCGCCTCCGATCCAATGTGACATTGACGACAAACTCGCGCGCAAAATGCGCAAACTTTTTTAACTGTCAACGCTTTTTAGCAATAATGACGTCATTGAAATACGGAAACAAAGTGAATTAATTTTGTCGAATAAACATCCGGGTCATCCATTGACGGAACTGAAAAATAAATATTTTGTGCTTAATGACTAAAAATATTCAGTTACCTATTAAATTCTCGCAACATGGAAACTCTACATCTGTTTTAGCCAACACAAAACCAATTAGAAATATGATTTTCTTTTTTAATTAACCGTCATAGCATTTCATCATTGAATTTTGAAGCTTTGCTTTTTTATTTATGCATTCCAAGTGCCTATTGGCAGAATAGAGTGTCTCATCTCATCCCAGATTGACACAGCCATTCTGACAAAACAATCATCGTCAGGTCATTGTCTCCACTGCACGAGGACGTCTAATTTACCACAGGCCTTGACGAATTAACATGCTGGTTGCTGCAGGTGGATGTTATTACGTTTAAATGCTACAACATTATATGTAACATGAAAAGGTGTTTAAGAAAAGTATATTGCAATCTCGATCTAGCGAGATCTACATGAAATAAGTGGATCAATCTCGCCTCGGGCGAATGGGGATTGGCTGGTAACATTTCCACTGCATAAGGGTATTTGACATTACGCGTGCACGATACCTACATAGCGTGAACGTAATATCATTTGGTCTCTTAGGTATGCCATCCTATAAATAAGTGGGTCGGCACATTCGAATTGGCAGACTTTGTTGGCCTTTAACCTGAACTTATAATATTCTATTCTGCGTACTTACTGCCGATTAATGCCAAGACTCTTTGGTGTAAAGTAATGGCATCCCGCGAGACCCCCTCGTACACTGTCCTCTTATACAAGTGTTGCACGTATGAACAAAGGCACAATCAAGATAAGCACTATGGTATCTTAGGTAAGTATATCATTGTAATAAAAGTTATTTTATATTTGGGTTTTAAAAATACTCAGTGCAAGACACACGTCATTATGTAAAAAAGCCTTCCTTCAAATGATGCACACTCACTCCAATGTTATTTATATCACAACATTCATTACATTGGGGTTGTTGAGGCTCATAATAATTCTACCAAAACAAAAAGTCCAAATAAAATGAAACACCTATCCACACACAGAGTCCCTGTGCTAATAAATTGCGGATAGTCAATTATTGTTATTGCGTTTTGTTTTTCCGAGTCTCAATGTCAATCGGAAAAGTTTCCCATCCCCATAAAAAGTAAATCAAATCAATTGACCATCATATCAGTAGTTCTCCAAAAATACTTCTTCCTGGAGGTATCTCCAGAATTTTCGCCTCTATCTCGATTTGATGCGTCATTAAGACCCCTATTCACGCGCCAGAACGCAATTAGTAAGGTTTGTGCGGAATCGGAACCAAATAAAAATACCTGCGGTGTGTGGATTGAATGCTAATGACACAAAAATGAGACTGGATCATTTTCCTTGTATCTCTCTATTATCCGTACTTCCTTACTATCTAATATTATTGTTGCATTAGTAACCCTCTGTCTGTTTTGTTTTTGTGCGTACAATCTTTGTCTAGGAGAGCTTCTTGCCAAAAATAAGTAAAACTGGTTAAAGTAACAAATGGTAGTAAATAAACAGAGGTTTTTCATCGGTACATGCATTTCTATTAGGTTCTAAAAACTTTATATTACAGACTTTATCAACTAAGTAGTACGTATTATTATAACCTGTTTTATATTAACCCTGGACATAACAAAAATATAACAAAAAGAGTCAATGACTGTAAAAAAAATAGTTCAAATTCCAATCACTATGGTGTTCAGGAAAAATTAACCTTAACGATATAGAAATAGAGATGACTCTAACTAATGTAGGTGCATGCATATTTTTTCTCGCTGGCAATCTATTCAGTAGCAAGGTCAAAATATACCGCTTAAGGTTAAATTGCATAATTAAACGTTCACGGTCTAAGAGTAATAAAAAAGTAAACTAAGTAAGCTGTCAAATTATTGAATAGATTTAGAAGATTACGATCAATTTTTTCTCGGCTCAATAGTTTTTAAAGATTTATCTTTAGAATTAGTTTAACATGACGCAGTTATTTTATAAGAAAAAGGTTTAATTTACGAGTTTTTTTTATGTACACTGTAACTTGTAGTTTGTATAAATACTATTAGTTTTTAACTTTCTTTCTTTGTAATAAAATGTAACGTCTCGGCGTCGATTGCAAAATGTTATTAACCTGTTCTTCTAACTTCAATTGAATGTTGGTATTTACCAAAGTAATATAACCGTAGTATTACTTTGTTGAATTTTCAGATATTTTATTATATAAAACTAAGATAATATTGGAAGTACTACCAGTACTTATTCGGATATTGTTTAGTAAGTATTGATACAGCTGCACAGTTCATTCTACAATGTACCGTAAATATTAAAATTATTTATTAAATAGGTATGTATGACTTCATTAAGTAAAAAAATAAGTTAAATGTTACATTTACAGAGCTGACAATTCTTGTAATGGATAATAGTATATCTACTTAAGTTTGTTATAATATGCAAGCGCGAAACAAACTACTTCTACATACGTACCGAGTAAACATATATTTTTTTTAAATAAGAGGTCAAGAACCTTGACTTAACCCATTTAGACCGATAACTATTTTTGTAAATAAAAATTGATTTTTCGGCAAAAGCTTACAAAGGGAAGCCTAAAAATCATGAAAAAAATATTTAAAAAAATAATCCATAAATAGGGGGCCTTGGGGAGCCCGTACCATATAGGGTACAGTAGGTCTATAAGCAAGCAAAACGTAGTCGTTGTTCAAAGAAGATTTTTATTTATTTTTGTATGATATAAAATAAAAATAAAATCACATAATCACTAGTATCACACTGGGCATATCTTTTAAGACGTTTTCTGTGATACTAACCACATTTGGTTCTTTTTTCCTACCTTCTCCGAAGTTAGTGAGGATAGCTGAAGAAGACCTGGCTTCTTCTGATCTGTTACGTTTAGTGCTATCCATAATCGCAATTAGCAACACGACGATGGAAATTTAGCAAATCCATCGAAGAAAACTCTGAGGGTTATTATTTACATTGACACTATCTTTATCGCCTAAATCTTCGTCAGTCTGATCATCATCAGCGGTCATCTGACAAGACAGCAGTAGAAAAATACCAAAATTGCTTTATGTTTGCTGAAATTATCAAATTTTTCATGAGTTGTGGCAATATAGTGAAGCATCAGTAGCCTAAAACAAATAAAAATAATAAAAATTAAATTATATTTTTTCGCATGATTTGCTCATGCATAGACCTACTGTACCTTATACGGTACACCTATTTTAGACTGGAATAAACCGTATAAAAATAATATCAATAACATTTTTTTTCTAGTCATGATATCTATTGTACTCTATTTTTTAAATAAAATTGATAAATAACATAATTTACCATGAATAATAAGAAATTATACCTTCTTAAATACATTGTAAATATTGTTTATGTTTTCTGTCGAGGAATTTCTTAAATATTTCCGAAACCACTTGTTAGAACATATTTTTAAATATTTTTTTGTAAAATAATAACTTTAAGCTTACTGTCATAATCATTTTTATAAATTAACAACAATTTGGTACTTCGAAATATTTTCAAAAAGATACCGTACCACATAGGGTACGGTAGGGCTAAATGGGTTAAAACCACTTACATAATTTATTAAAAGATATTGACCATAAGTTAAGTAACAAAAGTTTAAAATCAGTCAAGGCAGTTCGTCAATAGTGGTTACTTGCTCTACTGACGGTTCTAACTAAATACTTTGGATGATTTATTAAATGACAACGCAAATGTTAAATCATAATGGCGATGATAAATTCTCAAACATCTCAATAATAACTGGCTCACCCTGACCGCATAATTGAAAATAATTCGTACACAAAAATGTGTTTTTAATGTCCCTACGCAAAACACAGAAAGGCAATTTTTGCGGGCAATTCATCTTATTGTTTCGCGGTGCGACAACCGATTTGACAAGGGTAACTAACTGTTGTTGAGTTTTTGCATAATTATGTAAAAATGCCGATTGGGGCGTGAGGAAGATTAATGTGGTTTTGTACAAGCTTCGCTTGCGACTTTGGTTGTGTGGGTTTTGATAAGAAAAAGTTATTATTTCATGATGGAATGAATGAAAAGGCATTGTCAAGGTTGTGCTGTGCCTCTAAGTGCAACATTGGACGCTGCATGTAGTAGTTGAAGATAATTCTACCAAAATATCATTTTTTTTCATAGGACACTATCACCTTTATGGACTGGAAGTATTTTCATTATTTTGATAGAGATTTTTAGCTAATAGGTAAAACAATTTGAATATAAAATAAAGTTGGTCTAATGAATTCAAACAGCCACGGACTCTTAGTCTTTTGACGATCGTAACTACCTTATAATATCTTTGAGTAAGAAATCACATAAACCAATAGGTACGTGTCCTATGATGTGCTCAGTTCAGCATAATTTTCCTTATTAATTACTTAATTAGAAATTATAACAACGTAAGATATCAGCAAAGAAAGGAGAGTGCCACTTCGCCCTTGTAAAGGTCGTTGCTCAACACATCGAGGAAGCATGAATATCAAGTCGACGGTTTCTCGGTATCATTTATTTTGCTAATGACGGATATCACGGTGTTAACAAGTGCCTATCTACCAGCTACCACGTGTTGCGTTAAATATACGTTGCCAACAACGTTAGGACCTGTATTCATTATACATGTGAGATAGGCACAACCAGAATCTTAATCGCAATCAAATTACTTTCATAAGGGATAGATAAATATTCATCGGGACGGTTAAACGGAATTTGAACCTATAGTCCAGTCAATAAGATATTGTCGCAAACTCTGCGAGAATTAAGCGAAACACCGAAAAATGGGACCTTCAAACCCCCTCTCCCCCCCAAGGGCTAAGGGCGGGGACTTGTCATAGGTTCACCTCCTAACTATTACAAATAGGGTTTCTGCTCGAGCCTTCTCGAACTCGAGAAAACTCGAGAAATTTGGCTTCATTCGAGACGAGAAAAAAATTGCCGGAGCTCGAGAATTCTCGAGTTTCGATTTTGAAGCTTTAATACTCTTGAAAGCCTGTTTTCTTAGACAAAAGTAAGTTTTTGATTATTTAATAGGTTAACGTTGCTTTTAGACTGGCCTAGTCTTTCCTTTTTTAACTGATTTGATTTGCAAGTAATGATCTCGATCGAAACTAAGTAATAATGTTTACCTATGAGTATGCTATACCTATTTATTATGCCTATGTTTAACTCTGACTGATTTAAAGACCGAAAAATTTGTTAACTGTCTGTTAGGTTAGGTACTCGTGCCTCCTCGTAAAGATTATTCAAATCGTTATCCTTAAGAAATTTAAAAATTTATTAAGAAGTGTTTTTTTGTTTATAAAAAAAAACTATTCATCGTAATTTTGCTATTTGGACTTGTGTTCTTTGGAAAACAAGTGATTCAACTGTAGCTCCAGATTTTTTATTGTTATTTATCCTTAAGTACACGCGACTTTATTACTTTAGTTCCTTTAGTTAATAACTAAGTTATGATTAGTAGTTAATATAAATTATGAAAGAAGATTTCATTTTTTGTTTATTTCCTTACCAAAATAAGTGGTACTAAATTCTAATATTGATTGTTGTGCATTAAAGTAGGTATATACCTGGGTAAACCTGGGTTTTTATTAAATTTCAACCGATTTCAACAGTTTTAATTAAAAGACTCGAGACCCGAGAAAACTCGAGACTTTGGCCTCGAGAATTCCCGAAACTCGAGAAAAAAAATGGGTCGAGAAATCAGAAACCCTAATTACAAACAAAGGTACGAAGTCAAAAATTGTGTTCCAAGCATTTCCCTCTACACCGTAATCAAATCATTCATTGATTGGGCTATTTTGGTAAAAACATAATATGCAAGCTGATTGCTTGGAAATTAATATGACCACGTGCGAATGACATTAAGGTACGCAATCTATTGAGCCAAGTCAGACTCCTATGATACGAGTAACTTAAAGTTGTTGATAACAACTTATAAAGCGAAGACGTAGCGTGGGCACGGGCAGGAGGCCCCTCACTAGGTGGACCGACGATCTGGGAAGGTCGCGGGATGAGCCTGGATGCGTGCAGCGCAAAACCGGTCGTTATGGAAATCCTTGGGGGAGGCCTTTGTCCATCTGTGGACGAACGAACCATAATATCGATGAAAGAAGATGACGTCACAATTTCAATTAAGAGGTAAACTATACTATCTTCTTGAAAGTTTGCGCAGTGCCTTAAGTATGTTGCGAATGCGAACCCCGTTTAATATCACATTTTCCTCTCGACACTAAAGGTCGTGTCATTATACGCGATCGAAACTTCCTACGCCCGTAACTTACTTCCTAACTCGCTGATAGAATGCTAAGTTCGGTTTAGGGGATAGTTACGTGCATACTATCATGTTGAAGAAAGATAGTATGTTTTACAAAGTTGTATAAAATATTATGCTAGGTTATAAGTCTTGTCAGGAGAGGTGTCCTCCTTTACGTAAGAGAAATCTAATAAGAGTTTAAAAAAAACATTAAAATCGAATAAAAAATTATTAAATTATTTGAAATTAATATTTAAATAAGTATTTAGTTGTCATATTGGTGCGATTGTGGTCAAATACCTGCCTTGTCATGCATAAAAAAAATATGTTGCTGTATATGATAGAAAATGGGTCTTCATTATTATGAAATATTATTTATGTGCCAATGTTTTTGTAACGAATAACGAGACATAAATTTGTACCATTTTAGGTAAGAATATAAACCAAGTATCATTTATTATCATGCTTAATGTTTTGTAAAATATTATCGAATTAAGTACTTATCCCGAAGTTGCCTTCAACATTAGTTATTTAGCTAAACGCAGTAGTTTAGATAATTTAATTAACATTAATACCCATCTATTGGCTTGCTCAGATGATCTATGCTATGACTAAAGCCAATTGCAAACTTGACCAACATTTTTACTTCAAACGAATGCAATAACTCGTAGAAACTATTTATGAATGAAGCTCTAAAATACAATTGGACAATGACATTTTAAGAGCTAAATGGATATTATTTTTTGTAATGACAGTTCGAAGACGATCTATAATGTAAAACAAAATTGTGTTGTTAATAAAATAAGTGTTTTTTAACCCATCAATACCCAAGCGGTCGCTTAAGACCACGTAACAATTGATTCTATTGCGTCTCTATTCGCGGGGTTGAAAAGTTTCACGGCACTTACTACCTAAATCAAAATGTAGCTGCAAAATTAAGTTTTATTTCACAAGTAATTAGACCGGTTTTAAATTCAGATCTAGCCTATAAAATTCAAGTAGGTTTATAGCTGATACCGACACTGGTCTATCAATTCAGATCTAGTTAATATTATGACCTATCCTCTGTATACTTTACAAAACACACCATTCGAAGACGAAGAAGCGGGCAACATAGTTTAAAATAGTTTTAGTAAAGACTTTAATTTATTCCATAGCCATCCGGTTTTTTCTAAATTCTATAATTAAATACTTGATTATTTCCGACTATAAGCATTATTTACGAAACGTTAAATTGATATCTGAAATTGGTACTATATAAGATCACTATAATAACCATAACTCTTCCATGGTCTAAAAAGCTTGTGGCCTCTAACTAACTCTGGTCATATAGTACATTCAGCGTCAAATAATTCGTGACCCTCAAAGTGGTTCTGCGCTGCCCGCATCCAGACTCTTTCCGCGACCTTCACCAGATCGTCGGTCCACCTAGTAGAAGGCCTGCCCACGCTACGTCTTCAAGCCCGTGGTCGCCATTCGAGAACTTTTCTGCCCCAACAGCCATCGTCTCTACGAGCTATGTGCCCCGCCCACTGCCACTTGATTTTAGCAATTCTGCGAGCTATATCGGTCACTTTGGTTCTCCTGCGGATCTCCTCATTTCTGATTCGATCACGCAGGGAAACTCCGAGCATAGCCCGCTCCATTGCCCTTTGGGTGACCTTGAGCCTTCTTATGAAAACCTTGAAGGCGGCCTTTGTCCAGCAGTGGACGTCATTTGGCTGAAACGAACGAACGAACCCAAAGTTGTCAAAAAGTTGACAACACAACCTTCCAATTTGTAACAAAGACGTGTTGCGAACTATTTGACGCTGACTGTACTCACGTGTAGACTGTTTTTGCTATACTTGCAATGAACTGAAATAATTGTACCAGACAGTCATTCATTATTATGTATGGAACGCGCTATTTTTGATACCTGTTTGAATAATGTAGAGACAATGAAATTATAATTATGTTAATTTAGGCTTTGTTAATTTTTCATTAGTATGAGTTAATAAGTTTTTAGCCCTACTCGAAGTTGTGAAAATCAATCATATTAAAATAAAATCCTTTGGCGATTAGTACAATATTGAAATTACAACAAGTTTTCAAGGAGTACCATCAAGTCCGTATTGTTTAAAAAGAAAAATAAACTAAGGCAATTAAAAATTGGAAAAGGTAGGTACTTAGTGCAAGTAATTTTAAAATTCACAGCACATGATTATTTCCTAATAGCTATTAAATAAGATAATACTCGTAGTAGTTTCGAGGTCAACATATACCTACAAAATACTTGCGTACATACTTAGTTAAAAGATCTATGCCAAGTAGCGTTACATTGTTAACATTACAATCATCTACATGTTTGTTTATTTTTTTAAAGAAATCATCTAATCGTTATTAAGCTTAGCCTTACTCTAAATTACACAACAAAACATTAGACAAATAATTATTATTAAAATTATGTTTATTTATTAATTGCATTTTCAATTAATTATTTCTCACCTTTGATTGCAAGCATTTATGTTTATAATTAGTAACTGAAAATTTCTCAATACACCATAACGTATCGTCAATAATTTGAATCCGTTATGAATGTTAATCAATCATAACAATATTTACGAAATCACAACTTAAAAATAAAATTGCTTGTATCGCTAATTGCTTTAATAGTTAGTTTTTATTTCTCGTAAAAGGATGCAATGTCTATGACCAGTACATACTAGTATGGACCAGATGCAGTCATTAAGGCCACGCTTAATCACTGGTCCAATTAGAAGTCGAAACCACTAAATGATAGAGGTAAATGATAGGCTGCATGCGCGTGCGAATCTAAGTATACTCCGCGACCATGAAAATTGGCATTTAGCCGGGGCATTCCCATCTTTCCCCAACAGACTTACCCTGAAGAGGGGAAATGGGAATTACCTTATGAAGATCAAAGAACAATTTTAGTAACTAATAAAGCCAAAAAATATTGTCTTTATATCTGGAGATTTGAGTAAGCCTAACTTTGGTTGCCGATTATAGGATACTGAGACACTTCACGATTATACGACTCTAATCAATTTTCAAAACTACCAGCTACTGTTGGAGCTGATTGTACCTAATACCTATCATGTGTAGTTACGTCAGAGTGGGTTTACCCTGAAAAAGTGAGAGGACTTACCCGAACGGAGACCGGTGCCATGAAAATAATACAAAACAAAGTTACACTACCTAAGAATATAACTATTTCTGCACTTTATTATCTTGGTACAAGGAAAAATTTCTTTCCTTATAATTTTGGCAGTAACAAAATTAACTGCCAGCATTTATTAATACGAGTAGCTCAGAGGGCGTAGTGTGAGTTTACGTCAAACGCATTCGATGTCGACTACGTAAAAAAGTGACATTAAAATATGTATGACGGATTGTACAGCGCCCCTAGCAAACTTTCAAGAACTAAAATCTTCATATGTTTTAACGCCTTTGCTAGTAATGACGTTTGATGTAAACTCACACTAAGCCCTCAGGTGATAGATCCCCTTGCTAAAACTCTACTGTTAAAACTCTACAACTCGTATTCATGATTAAATTTTATCAAAGCAATATTTTAAGCCTTTTTTTGTCATCTATCATCTACTGGAGAGAAGTCAAACCTTTACTTAGAACTCCTCCTATATTATTCTGCTTAATTTCGTTGCGGGTTCAATGACAGTTTAACTTTCCCCCGGAACAAACTTGACCTTCACTGGTTGTGTTTTTATTGGTGGTCAAGCTGTAAGTAAATCCTGGCTACACAAGAGTTGCAGCGGTGGGAACGATAAGTGGGACTATTCTCGTTCCTACAAACGAATAGTTCTGTATTGACAAAAGCCTAATCGTTTTATGCTACCTATTAAGGAAATCCTTTGGGTCGCAATTATTTATCTGCGATTTTCCTGTGGTTTATACCAACTGTCTTCGTGACTTTAAAAACTTGTGGTAACCGTTTAAAAATTAAAAAAACCCGAAAACAATTTATTTAGGTAATATTTTACCTACTTGAACAGGTAAATAATTGGTTTTTGCTTTGGAGAAGGTAAAATAGGTTTTCTAAGCAACATTATGTATAAATGATGAGATAGAAGAACAGTTACAAAATACTGCTGCAAAATGAAAGTGCTTTGCTTAGTCTGTTATTAGGTACTTTAGTGTTTTATGTTTATGTCTTACAGAGAGTAAGTGTGTATGCAACAGAGTTTTATAAAGGTGTTTTCTTCATTATTAGTTACGTACTCATTCAATCATGTTAATTTATGTATCAACCAATGTCACCTTGATACAAATATGGAAATAATTGCTTATTATCAATTGAAGATGTTCTCTCATTTTTTACATTTACATACCGATATAAATACACCTTATGTAATGTAACTTGTGATCTTTATTTATTTTAATGCTGCGCGTGGAAACCAACAGTGGAAAAATCTGTAGTAGGTAGGTACATGTGTTTTACGGACCGATCGACAAATTGTAAACAATTATTCAGAGCTATTAACTTTATCAGGAGATATTAAGTGAATAACTTAGAATGTCCTTGTTTCTCGAGTTTGTTTTTTTAAATACGTGAGTAGGTATGTAGTGGCTCTACTTACTTTGTTGACAATTTTAATAGTCGTAGATATTTTAAATGTACCAGACGTCGGTGTTAGGTGCATTTATTTTTAATTTGTTGCTAAGATACTGATAATATAGAGTTAAGTTGACAACTTGAGAGTATAGGTGCTAATGAGATACATTATATTCTTTTTACGTAATTTTAAAATCAACCTTCACAATAACCCTTTCTGACCTTATCTACAAGTGGCAGTATATGGCAACACAGTATTTTGGAGTTCAGCACAAAAAGATTCCTTTAAAATTCTAAAATTTCAGCTAAGTCATCCACATCCTTCAAAAAAATAAATGTGTTTAAAACCAACGCGTGCAGATCGCCATCGTAAATAGAATTGATTTTCCATCACTAAAAAACCATACTTTTGCGCTACTATCATCACAGAAAAGCCATTAAATATATTTTATAAATACCAGAACGTGCTTTCAAATTGACATGTTACTACACAACTTTGTATTTTATTTGCGACTAACACCCGTGAAAAACTAGTATTCACAAATGGCAACAGGAAAAGATAGTTCAATGGAGAATCTTTAACAATGTGTCGTACGAGCTAACAATAGAAGTTTCAATAAAGAATGAAAATATTATGTACTAACGTATCTTTGATGAATATGTTAAACTAACTTACGCCCGTATTCACAAACGATACTTGCTTAAGTGAAGCTGCAAATCGAACGCACAGCGTTTAATAGAGCTCTGTGATTGGTTCGTATATATGTGACCCTGTGCATCCACGTGCACTGTGAGACCTCATACTAAAGTTTGTGAATACGGGCGTTAATATATAGTCGATAGCATTTAAGACATGTATTTTTGTTGCAAAATCTAAGAAAAGTAAGATGTCACAGTGTGTATGGATATGCCATAGTCTGATCTTCTTACGTTCTCTACTTCTATCGTTTGGGAATCATTTATCGTAATAACTAGGGTACTCGATTTGATGAGCCAGCATAAGCATTTGAATTAGGCTCAAGAGGTAACGTGAACGGATCATGATAAGATTTTACAGGCAGCCAGGTTGATTCCTCTGGATGGTCCTTGCCAAACTAGAGACAGTAAAATATAGTAATGATACGGTGTAGTTAATCCTCCCGGAGAATCAAACCCAAAGCCCCAAGGTTGAAAAAGTCCAACCCTACTAGACCATGGAGGTATTCCGTCAACCTAGTCATTCATGTCAGTAATAGTAATAATATTATGAGGATAAAAGTACACTTGCCTCTTGAAGAAATTCCGAATTGAAGAGATCATAGTGCACGTCTATAAAGTATGAATTTGATCTACATAATGTACAGTCACGGAATGAAAAGGTTCGTCAGTTTTCAAATTGATTCCTTCAACGAATCGCGAGCACATATTACCTTTTGAAACTATGTTACAGAATAATCTCGAGTTAGTGAAAATAATCTTTAACTGTTCGTCAGTAAAGTTCAAAATTATTCAGATCAAAGTTGTTTGACGATTTAACTTGTCAAGAAGATTATTATGATTGATAAACTAAAACCTTCTTGTTGGTTCAACCTGCCATTATCTATTAAATAAAAAAAAACTACATTTTGTAACATTGCACTGATGGGATAGAAAAATAAACAAGTAAAACCTTATTCGTTAGCAAACGTCATATTTATTTAAATGTTAGCAGCAATGTTTCTTGCACGGTTATGTTGGCAGGTTTGACTCTTACAGTACCTAGTGCAAGCGAAAACCGACACTAAGGTGACGAACCTTTTCATTCCGCGACTGTACATAGAGGGTGGAAACGATAAGTGATCTCAACCGATTATTTCTAAACTATACAAGATATCGAAAAACTGGTTACTGATTCTGAAAGTGCTTCACGAGCTCTTTCAAACGGTGCTAATAATAAATAGGTTTCAGAATAAACTGGAACTATCCGAAAATTCAATGTTTCCGTCTTCCATACATTTAGTACTATCACAGTCATGGCACTCATCTCTTGATAATTTTATAGCAAGTAAAGCCTAAAACTAGTGTTTTTCACAAATAATTTTAAATAAGATGCAAGTTAAGAGTTAATTTAACCGACTTCTTAAGTTTATTAATTAACAAAAAATAAATTACACTTCTAATAATGTGTCGTCGGCATACATTTAGTATGGAAGCTGGAAACATTGAATTTTAGGATAGTTCCAGTTTATTCTGTAACCTACTATTGGTACCGTTTGAAAGAGCTTGTGAAACACTTTCAGGATCAGTAACCAGTTTTTCGATATCTTGTATAGTTTAGAAATAATCGAGTGAGATCACTTATCGTTTCCACCCTGTATATGAATCAATTTCGGAAAAAACTTCAACAACGGAGTTCACATTTTCAAACCAGTCTTACATGTAGGTAACTTTTGGTTGCTTTAGTTACAGTAATAAAATGCAAATAAATTACAAAATCCGCAGAATTCACATCTAATTTTTTTACAAGAGAACGTCAGTAAAAATTACGTTTCAATAACTACGAAAAATTACGAAACGTATCACTAATCGATTTTACGCGGCAGAAATTATACATTTTGAAATTCCGAGGTTAATGCAGACGTAAGAAAAATGCATTAACCCTTCATTTGATTTTGTTCACTGGGATGAACATTCAATTGAAAAAAATAATATGCCGAGTGCATACGTCTTAATTTCTGGTAAGTTTTTTTTTTCACTGGAAAATATACTTAAGTTTTGGTAGAAAAATATTTTTATGTGCTAGTCACAGTCTGAAAGTGTTATTTTAGGCAAAATGCCGGCCATAGCGAAGACCAGGCTTTAGTGTCAAGGTGTTTATTCAAGCTTTACATGTTTTTTATTATAATTGAGTAATGACAGTGGTTTTAACGTATTGCATAGTGTTCATGCTTAATAACTTGATTGATTTACAATGCTCATTTAATAAATAAGCCATGTTATACCAGGTCAAAGTCGAGTGTTCATCCCAGTGAACATTGCCAAATTACTAATAATCTTTGATTGTTCATCCCAGTGAACGTTGTCAAATAAGCTATGAAACGTTTATTTTTGCTTAATTTTATTTCAGTGGACTAATTTCTTTATTTAGAGTAATTTTTTATTTTGTTTGGGATGTTGGCAGCTTAATACTGTATATTGCATGAAATGTAATATCAGAATAATGTTTTGTTACTGGTAAAAGTGGACATAATTGTTTTCTAAATTTTAATGCTAAATAATTACATATTTTAATTTAGCGGATGTTTGTAGATTCAAAGTTTGTAGTTCCAAAGAATATTTTTGATTCAAATCATTTTTAATTTTTTATTTAAACCCTGAAGAACATATTTTATAAATGTAGGAGCTGTTTTTTTATTATTTAGTGCGACTTGTCCACTTTTAAGTTATATGAAAAAAAAAATGATTTTTTCTTTATAAACATTAAACATTGTTTTACCTCAACGATCAAACAAAATTGTATGGTAATAGTTAATTTCCTACTATTTTGTGCACCAAAAAGCATTTGATAATATAAATTTTACTTTTTATATGTATAATTGTTTTAATTTAATGCCGCTACCCTAAATTGGCAATGTTCACCCCAATGAACAGTTAAAATTCTCCATGTATTTGGCAGTGTTCATCGGGATGAACATTGTTTTTTTTCTATTTGGTGAAGTTCCGATTTTTTATATATTTTTTTCTGACCTATAAATAACCCTAAGAACATAAATCCGACGATGTATTTTTATTTTTTGATAAATAATGAGTCTGCCAAATTAAGGGTTAAACACACGCTCGCTTATTAAACAAAATTAACCATTTGACTTAAGCTCACTTTCAATTCGTTCAATAACATTTAATAAATACGCAAGCAACTTATGGTAAAGACGGAAATATCAGAAAATATGTTATCAGGCATTTTTATTGTTGTGAGTGCACTTACTTAAGTGTTTTATTGATTGTCTTTAATTTAAAAGCCTTATGCATCAAGGATTAAATAAGTTCAATGACTTTTTAATTGTTTTTGAACAATACAAAGTACTTATGTACTAAGTGGTTATGTAGAACAAAGTGACCTTTTATTATGGAAAACGCTCTACTTTACAAAATGGACTTCGGATTCTAAAAAACTTTGAATAAAAGTCAAGGCCTTTCGCAGTATATCGCAATCTCTACACATTTTAATTAAAGCATCATAAACTAATCTCATAAACAATAAAAGACTGTTTTTTAGTATACTGATATAATAAAAATATCTTCATGTAAGTAGGTACTTAGTATTTAATTTTTAAGTAAATAGAAAATTCCTTACTACTTTTCTTATCTTTTTTGTTAGTAAAAAATAAAAAACGTACTTACCTCAGATATTCCAATTCAGGATTTGATTATCCGTTAGTTTTTTGTTTCTGGAACGTTTTTTGAATTTCGAACGCAGTTTTCGTTTGTTTACATTCAGTTAAGCACTGTAAAGCGCGTGCGCACGACTGACGCTGCGCGTTGAGACTGCGCAGCCGCAGCGTGACATTGTCCCGAGTGATGACCATAGATCAATGACATACATGTAGGCAAAAAAGTAGAGCTGTTTTATGGTACAACGGCAGATCGAGCTAAATCTTATAATGCGATTTTTGGAACAAAAAGTACCCATATTTTGGCGTGCTGAAAGGAAATGTTTTGCCACAATGAAAAAAATCATTAATTGTAAACAAGTAATTAATGAATGTCACATGTCTTAAATAAGTGTAATCGTAGTATTAGATCAGAGCAAGAATATCCATAATAGAAATAGCAAAGCTAATATACATGCATTTAATAGAGTAGTAACTTATGACCTCTCTACTAGGTTCGAGAAAAAATCGCATAGCAGTTTGTTAATGGATAATTAATGAGATTGTTTTATTTTTCATCAAACTAGAACACATTAAATTACGTTTAACTTTGATTTGTCATGGCCTTGACTAATTTTACGTTTGTCAGACAGTAAATAATATGCACAATACTGTTTGACAAAATGATGAATCACCATCATTCCTAATTTTTTTTGATAAGCTTTGTACTTACCCTTAATTTTAGGCATAAATCAGTCATATAATAAGAGTTCAAGGGCGTAAAGAGTATGTAGATAAAATTAAGATCCGTGTCGTTTCTGCAACAGTGAAGGCAGTATTTAATCTTTGACTAGGCAGCTACCTATAAATTCGCAGCCTTGCGATTCAAGTAATTACATTTTATCTTAACAATGCCTTAGGATTGCTAATCAAAAGGCAAGTCGTTAGCACACGTTTATGTTATCTGAGAATCCTATTTGTTAAGTGTCTGTCTATCTTGTTTTCTTTTCTTGTAAGCAATTCAACTCATAAAAAGTCATAAAACTCATTTATTTTTGCAAGTAGGCTTATAAAAAGCACTTTTAGACGTACCAGTATTAACCCTACCACTGCTGGACGATAAATGGACCAGTGCAGCAGTGCTAAGAAGAAGCAGCACAAGAAAATCAGTCACTATTGTCATCAACTTTTTGGATAAAAGGAAAAAAAACTGTAATGTTTGATTTTGCTACACTACATCATAATTAAAGGTTCAAATTACATACATTGTTTCCAGTTACTTTTATAAGTAAGTAGGTAAGTACCTACTTAATTAATCTTATAGCATTAGCCTTAAATTCTTCAAGAGTTCTTCTCTGTTTTTTTTTTTCAAGTTTCCTCACATAAAAATATGCTGTTTAAATAGTCAAAAAATTATACTTTTAGTATTAAAAATCATCAAACTTTTTGTCAAAGCTACAGTCATATTTCCTTCAGGTAGTCATTTTGCTTTTATTTCGATCGAAGTGAAAAATCCTTAATGTTTTTATTTGACGTAAATCCTAAGTAATCATAAACTATCTTAGGTAATTTACCAACGTGACGTGAACTAAGATGATTTAAATAAAATCTCTGCGGTTACCAATGACATAGGAGATTTATTATGTAAACAACTTACAATGTAGAGGTGGCAAATAAACCACCTCTCTACTCTCAAATCTTAATTTTAATCATTCTCATTCATCTCTTACGAAAAGTCAGCTTGATTACGTGGAATATGGAAACATTGTTGATAAGCTTAAAAATACTAATTGACCAGTTTTTCACAATAATAATCTATTGAACAGTTTTTTTTTACAACTTGGTAATTGTAACCTAAACCTAATCTAACTAAAGTACCTACCTCCGTCAATGGATGACCAAAAATCAATATACATGGTATCTTAAGTATTTACTAGAATACTGTGCAACAAAATGTAATAAATTGTACAAGATCTGTCATTAAATTGTGGATATGATATCACGCTTGCTTTACAAATAACTCACTAATAAACACCTTAAAAACGAAAATATCAGTAAAAAAGCTTAATACAAGCATAATAATTCATCTAAAATTCCGATAACTTCAATTAGATTTTGATGCATTTGATTTAAGCAACGTGAATAACCAAAACGAGTCTTAGGCTGGGTTGCACCATCTTACTTTAACTTTGACAAACGTCAAAAATCTGTCAAGCTCCATACAAAAAGCACCGGTTATCGTCATAGTTACCGTCAAAGTTAGGTGGTGCAACTCAGCCTTAGACTGATAACTGGACTTTCAATACAGTTTGGTGGTTCACCTGGTATTTATATGACTGCAAATACCTATGTAAAACTTAATTTACCCACGCCTACCATCCATTTGATATGTAACATTTAATAACATTTGTTTGACAAAAGTAGGCAGGCACTTGTTACCATATTTTATAAAACACATTACATTTTAACTCAATACTGGCGAGTGGTCGTGCTTTGGGTGAACTACTTTCTTCTCTTTCTCCACGTCAGGGTTTCTTTTCTTCAACGGTCCATGCTTCCAGTTTGGTGGGTATCCCAATTTGTCGACGTCATCCCACCACTGCTGTTCTCCGGAACCCCAAATGACGTACAGAATATTCGTCCCTATGAGTACAGCGAATACGGTCCAGAATGCGATACGCCATTGTCCGATTGTTTGCTGGAAAAAAATAACGTAATTTATTAGAGTATTTTAAATAAGCAAGCTATAATATTCGGAACGTTTATGTATAGCGCCCTGGAAAGGGCCTAAGTACTGAATAAAATCTTTGACTGAGAGAAATTAATCAGACTTAATTAAATGTTAATTTCATTGATGCCCTATTAATCTTTAACTTCCGAATATGGAATCAAATCAAAGAAAACAATATTCATGAAACTGTTTTTACGTACTGTTTTCCAAATAGAAAACAATAAACAAAACCCATATAATTTGGTCTTTAATCCTTAGAATGAAAGTTTGATTTTCGTGTTGAGAATAAAGCAGAAGAAGCTTATAAAGCATAAAAAAATCTAATAAGCACACTGAAGTTGTTTAAAAAAAGGTGAGAGAAATTTAAAACACTCGTTACCGACTTGTGAGTTCATGTAATGAGCTTGAACAAAATTACAAAACCATGGTTTGGCTCAGTTGACCTCGTTTGGTCTAACTTGGTTAGAGCTGGACACAAAATAAAAAACTCGTAGCGAGGAGAACTAAGCTAACCCAATTAAAGTCCGTGTTACAAAACGAAGTTCAAAACCCAATTCAATCTTAGCACAATCTTAGTTAGTGATTGTGCCCTGTGATTGGCCTTCTCGTAAATATTGAAATTAAACCAATTAAAAGCCTCAATTATAAGTATGTAGCTTGGGATTGGCTCCAATTTGGAGTATCGTTCTGTAATACGGGTATAATCAGAAATATAAGGCTTTACTTACTCTTTTGTTACTACGTTTAGTTTTTCAATAGTTTTTTTGGGACTAGAGGTGCAGTGTATAATTTCCAAGGATATTTAAAAAAAATCTAATAACCCTCATACCACTGACGTTTAGCTATAGTAAAGGAAGTAAGTTTTTTCCCTAGCCAATTATGCACTTTTTGGGTCGTTTTATTTCGTGCCTACTCATCCATCACCTCCTTGTTTTTTCGTCAACTCTTTGCCGAATTAAAAAAATGCGTACAGCCGCAACTATATTGCTAGACTGTCATTAAAAAAATGTTTCATATACAAAGTTATTAACTGTCCAATTGTTTATTTTTGATTTGATTTGTATATAGGTAACATTGTGTACTTATGTCTCTACAGTAAATAAACTAAAACGAACCTATACCAGCCAATTGTAATGTCCAATTGTCCATGTGCCTTAATGAGAAAAGCAATTTTAATTCAACAATAAATTGTATTGGTCTTTGTAACATTACATTATATTGTACGTATGTATTCGACAAAAAGTTAAAGCGAATTTAAAAAGAGCCATGCTATTTAATTGACCCGAGCGAAATAAATTAGGTCACCGTATATTGTTGCCTTTTGGCAATTTCTGCTACGCAGCATTATTATTAAAATACCAAGCGTGAAATGGAGTTTTCACAAAAAGTCTGTTATGGGCATACAGTTTTTCATTGTAGCATACCTCCCGAAATTCAGATGACTGAGTGAGTAACCTGTACGTAATTACTTGTAAACGATTTTCAAGTCATAAGATTATTTAATAGGCTTAGGCAAAATAGCTCTAATAAAAATAAATTTATATAAAGGCAAGCATTAATGTAGAGGTCATATAAACAACTCTACGCAGTGTAGTCAGTTTAGCAAAAATAGAGTATGAGCGCGAAAGTTTGCAAGAATGGATGCATGTATGTAATTTATGTGTACTCCTTTCATGGACAAACTAGTGAGTGGATTTTGATAAAACTTAATTTTACTATAACTTAGACCCTAGTATATTAGAGGATATGATTATGCATTGAAATCCACTAGGGTTAAACCGCTGCTGAATAAAAACCAGTAAATATAATTTAAAAACTTACGTCAGGAGTCAACAATCCAACCAAATAAGGCATGATAATCCCAGCAATAGCTGCGATCCCGTTGGAGAACGCCGAACATGTGCCGGCGTAGTTCGGCGCGATGTCCATGGCGTTGATCTTGATACTGCTATAGAAACCGCCATAGAAGGCCATGCAGGCTATGAAGAGGCCAACAGCTGCTGTGCGGTCGCAGCCGGAGTATGACGCCAGAATAGTGAACAGTGCCGGTATGGAAGATGCTGGAAAAAACAGTAGTCAATTAATTTATTGAAGCTATAGGTAAACATTAGACGTGTCTTCTTCTTTAAGCAAGCCTCTTTAAGAGGTTCATTTGTGCCAATATAAAGAAAATTGATATAACTCAAATTACAGAACATACCTACATAGGTTAATGTTTTTTTGTTCTCTATTCATTGAAATAGAACCACAGACGAGCCAAGCGAAAAATCTATATCTGTACAAATTTTAAACAGCATCGTGTACGTATAAGAAAAAAATGACAATTTTTTTCCATGGTAACATACACATTTACAATGCAAACGATTTAAATAACACTACTCGATACTATTATTATCAAATAACAATAAAAACCATGAAATTTATTTTAATTTAATACTTTTCTGCTTTGGTTTTCAGTTGTGTAATATTTGCTTGCAAAAAACGTCACCATATGTTACGCAAAGCCTATTTTATTAAAAATAAATGGAAGCTTAACGTTGTTGCTTACGAAAAACTGTATACTTTCGTACCCAGATTCATTTATTAGTACACACTACATCAATAGCGGGTAGTAGTAATAATTGGAGCTAGGCACTCGCATATTTCATATCAATAATACCTGTCTATTTATCAACATGATCACCGTTTTTCATGTAGTTTCTGCCCAACTCATCATGATTATGTTCATTTGTTATACAGTCGCTATATTTATTGGTATCTCTACTACTAGTAGGGCGCTATCATCTAGCAGATATGACAGTTGTTACATAAAAATATTGTATTTTTATGAGCAACTTTAAGTGTCTCCGGGCTAAGTAAGAAAGATCAGATACGTATTGTATTGATTGTGTGTATTCTAGTGCTCAAAACAAAGTACTTAAGTATCTGGAAGAGAACGCTATAGCGATAAGACCGCCTAAATTGTGGCGTATCTTTTGTATACTTCTTTCTTTTTATTTTTTTGTCTTAGGTGTACGATAAAGTGTGTTCTATCTGTCTATCTACTTACATAGGGTGGTGTAAATCTTCCTTCCCGTCGTAATATTGTGCCATCTCTTCTTTATACAATAGTCGCACGTGAATGCGAAAATAAACGAGAAAATGTACATGGCCACGTATGGTAGAGCCGACATGAGGCCGGTCTGCTTGATGTTGAACTTCAGTACGTCGGAGAAGTACTTGGGAAGGTCAGTGATCATTGTGAAGTAGCCCCAGTCATGGCCGACCTGCAATGACAAAACATTTTATTTAGGTACATTACTGGTAATGATAACTGCTGAACTGTTTGTTTATTTTGTATAAAAATTCGTCCGATTTAAAAAAATACTTTTGTATTGGATAGTCCATTTAATTTTATCCAGGCTTTATAGGCTATTCCATTGCTTTACGATCAATAGGAGCAGAGCGCCAATGCAAGCGTCGTTGCAAAAATGAAAAAAACTATTTTCAAGCGAGCGTAATCGCTATGAAAATCATAAAATATAGTGCTTACAGATAGCTAATAGATACTTGGAACAATTGATGCGGTGTATTCGGCACCGCTCTTATCTCAAAATATAAAAGTACTTACAACTTCGTACACATCTTAAGAAATACCGAAATCGCGAGAAATCATCATGACAATATTCATACAAACAAACTTATCTATATCGATCAGTTTACCTAGACCATTTCATTTTGAATATTTTCCTGTTCTGTCTGTGTATTGCGTTTAACGTACAAAAACATTCTTCAGATTGTTACGGTCACTTTTAGGTAACTACACTGCTAGCTGACCACGCGAAATTCGTACCGTATAAATTTTCATCAGAAATAATGTAAGATTCGACTGGTGAATTTTCCAAATTCTTATTCAATAGGTACAAACAGACAATCAAATCTTTCCTATCTAGAATACTAATGTAAATAAAGACACTGCTTTTATAGAGTCTACCCATAGAGCCTTAATTTTTTTAAGCGGCAATACACATGAACCTATCGTTCGAGGTCTAACATGGATCAGGCGAACGTTTTAATATAAAACTGAAGAGTCTAATATTAAAACGTTCTCCAAAGAGAAAACGATCTATCTTATCAGTATCTGCTTGTATAATGTATATTGTGAGGTGATTTTCTTAGAAGATTCCTATTCTTTGAATTTTTATTGATAAAATTTAAACAAGCATGGTTTTAGAAAAGTGTTGAAGAGAAATTAGTATGTCATCTTCATTTTGTAGTACCCTGAACGACTATTGGTTTTATATTAAACGTAAAGGATAGACAGGGTGACAGGGAAACTCGACCTTTTGCTTATGACCTTTAGCCCCTTTCAAAGAATAGGTCGAGTATACTATGTTTTTGAGGTCGAGCCTCGAAAATAGAGTCTAAAAAGAGAGATATAATTTCAAAAAGAGAAAAATATTTTGAATGAGACATGCAATTTAAAAGACTTAGATGAAAATCATTATTTTTAACTTACGGCTGCCAAAACTAAGACCCACAGCGGGGTTGATCTCAAGATGGCTTTGAAAGGCACTGGATCGAGTTTCTTGTGGAGACCAGACGCAGTCACGTTCTTGTTCAAGAAATCTCGCTCTTCATCCGATATGAATGGGTGCTCGTTAGGTGTACTGTAGCAGAGCAATACCTGTGTGGAAATACAAATTGATAAAGTATGGTTTTGAGGTCATAAAGGTAGCAGGAAAGCGCTGGATACAGGCTGCCACCAACCGGCTATTGTGGAAATCATTGGGTGAGGCCCATGTTCAGCAGTGGACGTCCTATGGCTGAAATGATGATGATGAAAGTATAGCTAATTAGGTATATGAAATCATCAGGACATCCTGAGGGACATCCACTGCTGAACATAGACCTCCCTCAATAGTTTCCAGATTATGAAATGAGTGAAAATAACGCTGTAATAATGTATTATGCACTTGTATTATGTGCTATTGTGCAACAAACACGTAACGACCGTAGTTAAAAACCCCACATTAAATCATATTAGTTAGTTCTTCCAACAAACAATGCCCACATAATAATATAGCATATTTTATGATTAATTCATAACAAGCAATGACTTTAAGATCGTTTCAAAATAGATTGAAAACAACACTTAACGGATACAAGGCTTTCTTTAAATTATTTGAGTAAGTTATTTACGTAAGTCATGACGTATAAAAGTATAATCTACGTATTTATGCACTTTATTAACCACATCTTATAAAATTGAAATCTAGATTAGAAAAGCACTTCACTTGCCCAAAAAATAAACCACAAAATTCCCAAAAATCCAAAGAAGTAGAAGACATAAGCCCAATCTCCGGTGTTTGCCAGAATAAGACCAGAGATGTATGGGCCAATCACGTTCCCGATTTGGGCACCGCCAAATATCATGGCACCAAACGTCGATCTTTCTGCTGGTGGGATCCATCTTGCCAGTAATAGTACGAAGGAGGGGGTAACTGGACCCTGGAAAGAATGTTTTTTATGACAAGGGTAAGGCTATCACAGATCAGATTTTTGGATATATAAAGTACAGACGACAGCACATCATATTAAACACTGTGACATCTTTTTCAATTGTAATAGAGGCGATTTTGCAACAAAGAAACATCTGATGTGTACTGTACTACAAGAAAGAGATATAACACCGAATGCGGTATCAGGGACACTACACTTGAGATAAGCTAATGCAAGTCATTAGAGCAATCCTCATGTCTTTTTTTCCTCTCCTCATTTCGAATTATAAATAACTTGCAAAAACATTTGCTATTAATTCAATTTGTTCTTAAAAATTATACCTAGAAGGTTGTATTTTGTTAGTAAACGATAACACATCACGTCACATTGTAAGTGAGGTTCTTAGTTTTTAACAAAACAGAATGATTAGTTTTGCATTAATTGCTTCTACTTTGTAATTCAACAAGCATCGGTATGTAAGAGTTATTCCAGTTCATAATATACATAGGTACAGTCAGCGTCAACAAACTATTTGTCGCTGACTGTATACTTATCACTTACCTCTCCAAAACCTTCAATGACGCGTATAATGAACAGGCCCACTGCGCCCCCCACTGAAACGGCCCATGGCGTCAACACCATGCCAATGGACGTGGATAACAGACCGAAGCCAATAGTCCATTTGCCTCCGAACTTCTCTGCCAACAGTCCACCAGGTAAGTGGGTTATGACGTAGCCGTAGTAGAACGCACTGAGAAGCAAGCCTTGGGTTGCTTCGTCCCAGTCGTAGCGTTCGCGGGGCTGGAAGAAAATTAGAATTTATGGCAGTTTGAAATTACCAAAATGACCTAAAGTCTCGCAGAAATTGTTGACTTCTGAAAGTCAGAGTTTAGCGTTATATCTTGTCACTATTGAATAGTGACTTTATCTATGCAAACTAACCTAATCATAGTGACTATGATTTAATATCCAGACAAACAAAAGTTTTTTCTTTACGTGAATATAAATTCCATAACTTTCGTGCCACATAATAAATTTATAAACAAACACATTCCCAACTGTTTTCTTAATTTCGGCAATAATTTGATTATACTATCTACTTAGTATAGCACTCGTCTATGTCTCTGCAAAACACTTACCCCCTTACTAATAAAACTTACACGCTCGTTGAACAGTGTTTTAAAGTGACGATTAGTATGGAAATGTCATTTTAAAACAGTGCTCACCAACTGTGTAACTTTTTATTAGTAAGGGGGTTATACGCTAAACAATTTAAGCACAAGGCAAAATTTCGTTATAAATATTTGTACTTACCGTACTAACAACAATAGTCTCATTAGTCACACTAGTTATCACATCGACTTCAGGGTCTGGACACGTTTCCCCCACGATGTGTTCCGAGGACTCCGTGTGGAGGACCATCTGCGTGATGGTCATGGAGAGACAGACCCTCATAGTGAAGGAGTTGGCCAGGGCCAACAGCCCCATGATGCCCAGCACATAACGCTGGGGTATGTATATCACTAAAAAGAATTAAACATAATGAGTAAGTAAGTAAATATAAGATAGGATACACGATTTATGAGAAAAAAAGTTTATTTTGGACATCCAGAAGATGGCAGGCACCTCAAGAGAACAAAAATAAAAACCAACATTAAGAAAACAGGTATTAATTTCATAATTAATATATCATTTCATTGCTGAAGGTACTCTAATGTATTATTTGTATTTTTGGCACTAAAAAGCTATTTCCTCTCACTACTTAAGCTAATCTTAGAAATCAGAAGTTCACATTACACACATCACATTTTAGCATTATGGATGGTAAGTCCTGATGCTAGTTTTTATTGAAAACAGCAAACACATCTCTAGTGATCTCGATATTTGGTTTTTCAATAGGTACGAATTTATCTTTTATAAGACTTCACGCCTACTAATTACGATTCGCGATTAAAAACGGCATTAAAATGCAATCTTGTACGAATTCTTACCCCTGTTCAGTACGCGTCTCCATCCCTTGAGAGCCATCCTTATATGTACTTAAACCAATAAAAACACATTGACAACTAGAAGTACACCATCTACAACTTTCAGTCCCCTAATACCTTTTAAAGAGATAACTACACACTGTCAAAACATAGTTACGTGATTGTTATTAAAGCAAACGCTACTATCAAAAAACTCTCGTGTATTGGCAGCTTACGTTGTGAGCACGAGATTTTTATGGGTTTCGATAAGATGTATCTAGTGCGTTTAAAATATACTTATCTTAGAAATGTCTGTCTTGAATTGATATGTAACTAAGTGAATTTCCATACAAATTATCTTTTGACTTTAAATGGAGGATCGTTTACTGATCTAAAATTCATCTGTCTGCGGCCTATAACCAGTGAAAGAGCGCGACTTTGTTTGTCTGACGTCAAATTTTTTATTTGATCTATAATATAAAAATAAATCACAAAATGTGTTGACAAGCGCATAACTTAACAACGCCTGGGTCAATAATTACCAATTCATTTTTTCAAAATTTTATGTTCGTTGAAGTCTTACAGAAAATTATTATGCGTTATGTATACCTAAATTTTGTGTGTAAAATGTGTGTCACTTTAAAATTAAATGAAAACTTTATTTTTACACTAGCGGCCGCCCGCGACTTCGTACGCGTGGATCCCGTTTTACCCCCTTCATCTATCTTACGCGGTTTAGATTTTTTCATACAAATGTTTTTTCCCGCTAACTCCCGTTCCCGTTGGAATTTCGCAATATCCTGTTGTAACTAAGCTTTAAGTTTACTAAGAGACCTGCATGCCAAATTTCAAGCGTCTAACTTAAGCGGTTTAGATTTTTCATACAAAAGGATTTTCCCGGTAATTCCTGTTCCTGTGGGAATTTCGGGAATTCCTTTCTTAGTGCACCTCTACGATACCTAAGCTACGTCCCTTATAAATTTAAAGTGCCTACGTTTAGCCGTTTAGGCTGTGCGTGGGTATGTCAGTGAGTCAGTCATACAAAAGGAATTGCCCGCTAATTCCAGTTCCCGAGGGAATTTTGCAATATCCTGTTGTAACTAAGCTTTAAGTTTACTAAGGTACCTGCATGCCAAATTTTAAGCGTCTAACTTACGCGGTTTAGATTTTTTCATACAAATGTTTTTTCCCGCTAATTCCAGTTCCCGTGGGAATTTTGCAATATCCTGTTGTAACTAAGCTTTAAGTTTACTAAGGTACCTACATGCCAAATTTTAAGCGTCTAACTTAAGCGGTTTAGATTTTTCATACAAAAGGATTTTCCCGCTAATGCCCGTTCCCGTGGGAATTCCTAAGTATCCTACAACCTGCCCAGGAGTATGAAGAATAATTGTACCAAGTTTCGTTAAAATCCGTCGAGTAGTTTTTGTTTCTATAAGGAACATCCAGACAGACAGACAGACAGACAGACAAAAATTTTACTGATTGCATTTTTGGCATCAGTATCGATCACTAATCACCCCCTGATAGTTATTTTGAAAATATATTTCATGTACAGAATTGACCTCTCTACAGATTTATTATAAGTATAGATGAGCAAACAAGTCGAAAAACATATTATTCCAATATCGTGGGTTCATATCCCACATGGAGAAATATTATCGGAAAGCATTAACATATTATGCACAAAAAATCTGTGTTGCATCCACTTGAGAGAGAAAGAGAGAGAGAGAGAGAGAGATTTTAGACTTTAAAATACCTATGACAAACAGTTCAGTCATCGAGGTCCAACTTCTTGAAAGTGGTCAACTGTCTAAATAAAACTCCGCTGGGCAGTGTGCAAGAAGTTTTGCGACATTGTTTCATCCACAATACTGCAGTGTCCCAAGATTTCTCAAGACTACCAGGGTTACCAGTAACCATACAGAATGGAGACTTGGTTACATATTAAGGGCCTCATAAAAAGGCTCAATGAGACTCAAAAGGTGATGGAATGTGCTATGATTGGAGTTTTCCTATGAGATCAGATCGAATCTGAATTGGCGAGATCCATAAGAGAGCCAATATAACGGACATATTAATAAATGATAGTGGGTGGTATACCTACAGCTCATAGGACTGATGGCTTAATACGTCAATAGTCTTCTCAAGTGGCAAACACGGACTGGAAGACGCAGTATAGGCCTCTTACTGGGTGGACCGATGATATCCTTCGCACAAGACTAGTTGTTATGGAAATCCTTGGTGTTCAGTAGACGTCTTTTGGTTATGGTGGAAAGTGATACGGAAAAAGAAACGGAAAATTCAAGATATTTTTTGTTCATGGATAAGAAACTGTTAAATTGACTTCATTTATAGCAGGTCACGTAATAAAAATATATACTTACTTCCATACAAACTCTCATTTTACATGGTAAAAGATGTGTGGGATAATCATGATTTGAGATAGAAGATGTCTGCATCTTATTTATAAGCGACTACCGATTTTTAGTTGGCCGACAGTGGGGCTCGGTTCTAATTTGTATGAAGAATCAATCGGTGTAATGTGCGCACTTCCATACATGCTCATACTGATTAACTGCCCGACTAAACATCGGCCGATAAAAAATCGATGGTCTGCGCCTAGGCTTAATGAAAATACTCTCAATCGACTTCAGAGATAATAAAAGAACTAAGTTCCAAGTAGGTAATACCACAACGAATTTAAGGCGACGATAACTTCTGTCTGGGAGATACAAAGTACTCTATATCTGTCAAGTATTGAGATGATTAAAATTTTATCGTTTATGTAACTTAATAATATTATGACGATTACATTGGAGGCACGTGTAACCATTTTGCGGTTTAGTTTTTTTTATTTGTATTTGCCAGTATCTGTTTCTTTGGTCACAATACTAAAATTCAGTTTTCAAGGCATTGTCTGAACAAACAAATTATCTTGGGACAAATGCAAGGCAGACGTGCTCGGGGCAGGGCAACGACGAGATGGTCAGACGCGATGAGGAAGACGGTGAGCGAAAGTTTGCATCGTGCGGTCCACACAGCTCTATGCTGCAATCTGTGGAGGAACACTATCTGTGGTCGCGATCCTCATCAGTGAGGGACCGAGGAAGAAGAATTTGCCAGTAGGTTGGTCGCCTCCTTAAATCTTGTAATTGCCTCATGGATTTACTTTAACTCTTTGCCAAAATTCAATTTCAAATACAACTACACTTTACAGTAACTATGAAGTACCTAAGTCAAACGGTAAGGATACCCGATATCCATAGTTTCAGACCCTCTTTTAATTCGCTCTTTCGTTACAGCGATGTGTAGGTAAGAGACTGATTTTAATAGGGGTAGTGGGAGTGGAAAATCGACGCTTTGTTCTGACTTTTACAGACAATATTTTGGACAGTGGAAATCAGTAACTATGGTTGTGAACTAAGACTGCCTAGTTTTCTGTGGATTCAATAAAAGTGTGTTGAATGACGACTATAGAATATTTTTATTTATTCTTCATGGTCATTTAATTTAAGGCCTATAATTTATTACAAGGAACATTGCAAGAATAATCAAATTAACAACAAAAAAACGTCTGTAAAGCAAGTAAGACCAATAAATAATTTGACGCTCTTTAGACAATGATGTGACATGGAAAGATGATGTAATTTAACGCAACGAGTTTTCAACTTGATTAACTTGGCCATAAAATTGAAAATTCACTACGCATAGTAAAATTAATTACATTACGGCATATCAAGCAGTAAAATGAGATCGTTAACTTTGGAAAAGGATGTAGTAAAACAAAATATTTCCATTAAGATTATTTTTTTAATCCAAGCTACAATAAATTTTGTATTATGGTTTCGAGAAAATATTTTATCTAGGATGAACGCACCTAACAACAAAGACTGTTTTGTATGATACCGTATAAATAATATAATAAAAGCTATGATATTGCGACAGTTATCATAATCCTGTTATTTATATTTGTAAGCACTATTATAATAATAGTCCATGCAAATAAAGGAATTTCGACTTTTTTCCACCAATTGAACATGTCTTCAAAAACTCCTACCGAAATATAACTGCTGTATTGTATAATTTTATTATTGACGGGATTACTAGTAGGTACCTAAATTACGAGCCTCCGATATTAATTCGACAATTAAGGTACATGGCCGGTAGCAATCCCGTCAATTATAATTATTTTGTTAGTGACCATGAAAGTTTAGACAATATATTGCTTACTGTATGTTCGACTTTAGCAGTCCCTTTGATTCATTTACCACCATCCATCAAGAGCATGTAGCCGCCATGATTGATTTAGTCCTACTCAATGAAATACTAAACAAAGGCATAATAACTAACATTTATTTACACTTATGACATACATTACAATAAATTAAGTCGTCAATTTAAAATTACATAAGTAACCTAAGATCCAGTCATTTAATTATTGTCTTTCTTTTGTTCACTTTCTTCTGTTGTTTGGTTTTCTGAGTCTTTTGGGTTCATCTTTAAAGGTCCGTGTTGCCAGTTGGTGGGGTAGCCATTTTTCTTGACGTCATCCCACCACTCCTGCTCACCCTTGGCGAAGATGATGTAGATGATGTTTGTAACAACCAGCACTCCAAGGCACACCCAGAACGCAATCCGCCATTGCTTGAGAGTTGACTGCAAAAGAAAAGGGTGCTTATTGAATAGAATATCGAGCAATCAAAAATATTGAAGTTACGTGCAATTGTTTTATGAGCACATTATAAATTGAATGCTGAAACTAAACAATTATCAGATTTATAATTTCTTAAGGGTACAATTTTTTTTTCAGTTTAACCTCCTGGGGCCTGGCGTCATATATTTATTACATAAAACAAAAAAATATAAATCAACGCTATCTGTTGAAATTAACCAGAACTTTTACGTTAGTTAGTTAGATGGTGCATCTGTCCATCATTTTTAGCTGTGATTGGCTAGTGAAGTGACATTTATATTTTTTTATCTTTAATTGAACTAGCGACGGCGCCGCGACCGGGAACAAGTGGTTAGTAATAATGAAATTTTTACTAAAATATGAACGATTTCTATAAGCCTTTGTTATTATTCGTTTTGGGATTTGAACTGTTTTATTATCTGAGTATCACTGATTGTGGAAATTCGTATGAAAACTACGAAAACCATGGTGAAATCTGAATGTCATACAGGTATTACATGAGGTCCCAATTACTAGTGTAAACTGACAGAGCCCAGTGTAATACCTGTATGACATTATACATTTTCTATTAAATAGCATACAATCTGATGTTATTTTCTTATTTGTTTAGATAGATATATGCGAATATAACATATAAGAACACTCAAAACTCGATTTTACTAGTAAAGTCGGCCCAGAAGTATTATCAACACCTCAAGTCACTTTGATATTTTTTTTTGAAATTAAAATAATTTCATTAGGCACTTAATCAAATTGTTTTTTAATTTTTTTTATTGCTATTGACCTTATCTACATCACTTAATGTTAATTACACATTGGTGTGATGCATTTTTTTATCACGAGGATTTTTTAATTTGAGTCATCCATATGAAATGCAATAAAATTTTGAAATACTATTTAAAAAAAAATAGAGATGCAATGTTATTGCCCAAAAATGACATAAAACTTGATAAAGAATCTATCTAGATACATTTTAACGAAAAGGTACTTAAAAATATCAATATTTGCATCCACTGCACAAAAAAAAGTAAGTACAGGCAGAAAAAAAATTAAAAATATGAACAAAAAATTTTTGGCATCTCAATATATTTCAAAAATCGATTCAAATTCGTTGTAGATAGTCAAGAAACTTAACTAGGAATTACTTTTGTGCAATTTATTACGGGACATCCTGTACATGAAATAAAAAAGTCGTTGACATTGGGAACCGATGTCGTAAATATATGACATTGAGAAAATTGCCGTTTTCCAGATAAAAAAAATTATTTTATTTTTTAAGATAATTATATCAATTATTAATACTATTTGGATAGTTTTCATATGAATTCACGATAAAAATAATTCCCGGGCCCCAGGAGGTTAAAGATCAATTCTAGTTTTATTGTCTTGCATAAAAACGCACGTGTGCAAATGTGCAGAGTTATTGAACTTAACACGTACTTCCATATCATAATACTTCCCCGACTGGCAAGTCGAATATGCATTCTAAGATACCCTTACATCAATCAATGCAAGATAATCCAAGGTAAAATGCTATAATGCAAATACAGTAATTAGTGAGACCCGTATCCTGACACGATTCTCAAGAATAATTTCAATCTCGTGATTTGTATTAAACATTTAAATCCAATCAATCATTTTGAGTCAATCATCGCCTCAGATACAAGCCTTTTTTATCTCGAAAGTCGAACTTACATCAGGCGTCAACAGTCCAATGAGGTAAGGCGATATAATCCCAGAGATGGCAGCGATCCCGTTGACCATAGCAGTGGTTGTCCCGCAGTAGTTGGGACTGATGTCTAGGGGGTTGATCTTCATACCACTGTAGTACGCCCCCATGAGCACCATGGCGAAGACGAACCAGAAGACCGCCATGGTGGTGTCACAGCCGGAGTAGGAAGCCATAATGATGCAGATACCAGGACCAGTGGCCGCTGTGTAAGTAAGGAAAAATGTGAAGATATTTTATTAGTAAACAATCAGACAAGATGAAACATTTCTAAATGGAAAAACCAATTTAGTAGGTACTAATAAAAAGCATGAATGAATAACAAGAATAAATAAACAAACGTTATTAGCTTTCTGATAGTTTTGTTTATGCAAGCACTTATTCTGGTCTATGATACAAAGTAAATCATATTTTTCCACAATACAATGTATCATTTCATGTAGAATGCGGTACTCGTGATTATGATTTGATGTTTAGTTATTACTTCACGTGTCGTCTTTAAATAACTTACCGATTGTTGTGTAGATTTTCCTGGCATTCTTGATACTGTGGTATCCTCTCTTGACACAGAAGTCGCAGAGGAGACCGAAGAAGAAAGATGCGATCCACATGGCAACGTATGGGAGGGCTGACAGTATTCCCGTAGACTTGATGTTGAACTTGAGAACGTCTGTCATGTACTTGGGGAGATCCGTCACCATGGTGAAGTATCCCCAATCGTGGCCAATCTGAAAACAACAGATTAACATGTTACTGTATACGAACGATAATGTTATAGTGTTTTTAAATACGCTGTTTTTCACGGATACACATTTTTGAGGCGTATTCTTACGAATAGTAATTTTTGCGCTAGTTAAGCGTAGCGTTTGCGGAATTTGACGAGTACTAAGTAGGTAGATACTTGTATTTTTTACATTTGGACCGTCTTTTCATTGCTAGTTACGCCACTTAATGCACTTTGATTTTCGTCTCACGTTAGTATTTTCCGTTAATAAGAACGCATAGAAACGAGTACACCGTTTCGTTTTTGTGTAAAAGTGGCCTTACATTTATTAGTTCTTTATTACTTCTAATAAGCGACTCTAATTCTTACTATTGTTCTAATCTTGGAGGACTTAGTAACAATAACCTAACTAGAGAATATACGAATACATGCGATCTAACTAGAACGAAAATAGTTTTCAGTAATATCCAATCATGGGCGATTTTAGGTTTTGAGTATGGATGTACATTTTTTTAGGTCTGTAAACCTCTTTTCAATTTTTATGGCAGGTTTAGTAACATTAAAGTTACAGCTGTTTAATTTTATACAAGGCTGCATAGAAGATAATACATAGGTACTAAGGTGCTTATTTAATGTCAAAACTGAATATACTCCTGTAGAATATTATTATTTTTTTGCTATTTTTATGGACTTTTCGTCTCGTTAAAGTGGACATCGGATCGGCCACACGACTAAATTGCTATCGGTCAAATTAAATAACAATAAACAACTCAACTACATTTCACTTCAAAATGGTAGTTTTCTAGGTTGTATTTATAATTTTATCTATTATCAGTAAAAGTAGGGGCTTTCTACTCACTTAAACATTATCCTGGTACTTTAGTTATCAAGGATTACCGTTCTGTTAGAACAATACCTTCCTTTATCAATATTTATCGATAAGTTTAAACTAAAACATGTGTAAATGTTATAACTGGCAGTCTCTCGCATTTTTAGATTAAAATTTACTAGTCTTTGGTTTTCAAGGAAAACATAACGGTCAAATAAATAATGCATCTTACTCCTTGAATTTCACATTAACTTTAATTTCAATTGATAGCAACCAAATTTGAATTATATTGCTTAAAAGACCCAAAGTAGGAGTAGAGTATACAGGGTATAGTTTGCATTCACATCCTTTATTCAGCTGCAGATTTGTTCCAGTTTGAACTGAGCTGATTAAACTCTTTATTAATGCCCTCGTTATAATATTAAGGCAGGACATCCTGCAGCGTCTTCTAACCAACTACTTCCGACTCTATAAATCTTAACTAAGCCTATAAAGAATTCCAATTGCAAATTAAACGTTATGTCCTTAAAAATAAGTTTTAGTTTTGTGGTAGAGGCTGAATTCTGTACACTGGGTTTATCTAGTCTTGATACTTACACCAGCAATTATCAGTGCCCAAAGAGGCACAGACCGAAGTAAGGCCTTCCATGGGATGGGGTCCATCTGTTTCTTGGTTCCCATCAACGAGTCCACGTTTTCGTTCAAATATTTTCTCTCGGCGTCAGAGATGAATGGGTGGGTGTTGGGCGTACTGTAGCAAAGGACGCACTGTAAATAGAAAAATAAAAATAAAGTTATTTATCGATTCCGTGTTCCGTCTTTGGAACTGAATTATTTTTAATCATTTCCAAATTGGCCATGGAAGCGGATTGCACATCAAACAGTTTCTTGCGATCATTATAAGGTCATCTTTCCGACTTTGAGGATAGAAAGCGCTACTTAAGCGGTTTATAAATTACCCAAAAGTAAAAATATTTGAGGACACATGAAAGTTGATTGATCATCACTTACCCAAAGTATGAACCACATGATTCCCAGTCCTCCAAACATATAAAACACGCTCTCCCAGCTCCCATTGTGCATGATCAGTCCAGAGAAGTACGAGCCAGCGATGTTTCCTATTTGGGCCCCTCCGAAAACGATGGCTCCGAATCTGGCCCGTTCCACTTTAGGCGCCCAGCGGGAAAGCATGGCCATTAGACCTGGCATCGTTGGACCCTTGAAATGAAATATTTAATAGAGTTATTTTAATGATTTTAAACCGTTTAAAGCAATGGTTAAAAGCGTTAACAAAAAATATGATTTCGCAGGAATTATAGTCATTGGTTTCATAAGATGATAGAAATGGAAAATCAAAGGAAACAGTCAAGTTTTCTAGTGTTGTTAAAGTTATAAGTAGGTATATGAAATAAAAATAAACAATGAAATCAGTAAACTTTTACCTCTCCCAATCCCTCGATGACTCTCAATATGAACAAAGCAGGGGCTCCTCCCAGTTTGACCGTGACTGGAGTAATGATGGTACAAACGGCAGTGCAGAGGAGGCCCAGCCCGAGGACCCACTTCCCTCCGAACCTCTCGGCCAACATGCCTCCAGGGATGTGAGTGAGGACGTAGCCATAATAAAATGAACCCAGGATCAGACCTTGAGTTGCTTCACTCCATTGGAAAAGAACAGTCTGGAAAAAAATATATTTATAAAATGCAGACAGAAAAGTTCTCGAATGGCGACCACGGCCTTCCAAAAGGTCTCCCACTAGGTAGACCAACGAACTGGTGAGGATCGCAAAAAGCATCTAAATGCGGCCAGATTAGGACCTAGATGCGGCCGTTGTGGACATCCATGGGGGAAGGTCTTTGTCAAGCTGTGGTGGATGTTATTTGGCTGAATAGATAATAATTCTGAATTTGGGGTATCAAAAGACAGTATTATGTAAGTTTTCAGTAATATTATTGTTCTTGTAGTCGTTCTCATAAAACTCACAAATTCTCCATCGACAACAGTGCCGCACATGTTGTACTTTAAGCGCTAAATACATAATATTATCTTACGTTTGTTTGTTGTGAATTAAATCTTTATTCCTGTATCAGTAGTAGCGGGTAGAGTAATCTCTCAGTTATTTTATACCTACCACTTACTACGAGTATATTTTATTTTAGGTACTCGTGCTCGTACTATACCTATATAGCGTACTAATGTCTTATACATTAGTACGCTAAAGTTTTTCTCATTTTCGTAAATTTAGAAATTAAGTTTATTTTTATGAGTCATATTATTTTTTTCAACTAAATTATTGGTTTCCTTAAACATAAAGTAGCACACTCACTTCATCCCTCCAAACAATATGTTTCGTAGTGTTGCTCACTATACTCGCGTCAGGGCAGGCATAAGGGTCATAATGTCCCGACTCCGAGTTGCCTTTTTTGACCATCTGGGTGATGGCCAAATTAAGGCACACTCTCATGGTGTACGCGTTGGCCACGGCCAACAGGGACATCACTGCCATGACATACCGCTGGGGTATTATGAAAACTGAAAGGTAATAGAATAAAATGTAAAAAATATAGTTCAATCGTTACTGTTTTACAGGGTGAAAAGAACAAGTAAACAAAAACTTAAAAAAACAATGTTGAGTTTAAAAAAAAACTTAAACTAATTAAATTAAATTCATAGTATCTCGCGTTAATTAACCGACTTCAACAAAAGGAGGAGGTTCTCAATTCGGTTGTTAGGAAACGAATAACTCTTTCGATAAATAATACATTAAAACATTTTTACAGAAAACAGTTTCGGAGTTTATTAATTTTTAGTAAAATATATTGTCAAAACAATGTTTTTGTCCTTAACCTTATAACCTTAAAATTTATATTTATTTTGTAGTCCTTATACTTTATAGGTGAATAATAAAATAAAAACTTGTAAGCTAAATTACGCATCAACTGTCAGTTCCGTCATCATTCATCTAAACCGATACATGATAAATCAAATTGATTGATTTCTTATCTCGAGAAAACGCACTTCCCAGGGGATAAAGTTTAGGTACTTCTAGTTCTAGTAGACCTAAGTGATAAAATTAGCAACTAAATGTTAGTTTACTATGGCATAGGTATACTAGTAAAATAATATTAAAATATCAATGTAAATTCTACCTCAAAACACTAGTAATACTACTCAAAAAACATCTGTTCAATAATAAGTAGAGCTAATTAATGTTACATAATTACAAACTGACGTGATATGTTTAAAAGAAGAATTTCTTTGTTTATAAGGCTTTATGCAAATTAATGTTAAATTAACCTATTGTAAAAATAAAGAGTTTGATTTTCTTATCAAATTTTCAAAATGTCATTGTACTACGTAGTTGAAAATCGACATTAGATGGCGTTGAACTTTGTTAATAATGTATTGTCATTAACCTAAGAATATTAGAGCTAACTAAAAAATAGAAGCACACGTTAAAATATATGTACGGACAAATTAGTGCAGTGAATTAGAAGTACCTAGTTACTTATTTGTTGTAGAGATTTCCAATTCTCAAAAGTTGACCATATTATGATTATTATTGATTTGATTTGCAAGATGCTATTATATTTTTTGCTAAAAATAATGTTTTAGCATACTAATTTGCAATGCGATCAAGTAAGATATTAATCATGTTATAGTATCAGAAATAAAGTTATAATATTTTAATAGGATAATTTATAAATTAGCTGGCTTAAGCTTTTAATTTTATATAAGTACCTACTTACTGCTATTCGTAAAAATTATTACGTGTTGTTTCTTGCATAATTTATATATTATCAAAAAAATATTTTTCCAATTAAAACTGGTTTCTAATTACATTAATTAAAATAACACAAATTATACTTACATTTCGATAAAGTAAGCCTCCATCCCGTCAACATTGTGCCGTGTCTATAACACAAAAAAACAACTTGAGTGAATACTCTAAAACAAAATCACATCTGACCGCGTATTTTCAAAGTCGCGTTCATTTAATTTCGCACCACGTCGTGTCAGGCCGGACCGCGGCTCATCACAGAGTACGCTCGCTGTCGCGGTGCGATACTAAAATCAGGAAAAGCAGTTTTCGCCACGCTTTTAGTGACTACCGGGTCATCGAAGGTCATGGATTGGATGGACATCCGAGGATATACAATACGCAGCGTAGTGGCACGGTTAATCGCGTAGTGCTAGAGTCACGGATTCGATTTCCGATCTGGTCTGGATCTTTGTGGTGTCACTGTTAAGACCATAACTTTTAATTTTCGGGTTCCACGTGACTAGTGACTTTCATTTAAATCATGATTTAGGCCCGGTTTTTTGATTCGTAGTTAAAATAACCAATGGTCAAATTTGACAGATGTCAAATGACAAGTGGTTAAATAACAGAAAAAAATGTTTTTCGAACAATGGTTAGCTTGGCTTTCAGTACATTTTTTAACTATTTGTTTACATTTTGTTAATAATTAACCATTAGTAGCAAAATTTGACAATTAGTTATTTTAACTAAGAATCAAAAAACTGGGCCCAAAGAGTTAAAGTGTATTGGTTAACTCATAGTTCATTTAATTTGGGTTCAATGATACCTATATTTTTAATTAACTGGGCTTATAAGTTTATTGGTTTATTAGTTATTAATAAATAACTTACAACAAACGCTGTAAATATCACCATATTTCATACCAAAAAAAAAACTTTTCTCAATACCATAATTAGCTTATGAAAAATTTCAATTATCATTTCTTCAGTTAAATTGTTACAAAAAGAGCCTACGTAATTTCCACTCGATTAGCAAAGTAATCAGTCTGTTACGGAGAAAAAAAATTGCACTGAACGTCGCTTCCTTATCTTAAACTTATTTCACCCACAACTGTAACCCTGCAGACAAACTTTACATAGTTTTCCTTATTTTTATTTCCCTATTAGGTATATTAAATTGTAGGCAATCTGCGCTATTCTTACTTTCTTACATACTTAGCGATTAGGCATTATTGAATGTTATTATTTTTCAATTCTATTTCATCTAGACATGGTAAATGTATCGCAGACAAAGGTTTTTAATTTATTTAACATTGATTAATAACCATTAACCAAGCCTCAATCAGTGCCGGATTAGCCACGTAGCAAGAGTAGCAAATGCTACGGGCCCCGCGAATTTGGGGGCCCCGCGCTCCAACGCCTGTCTGACCGAAATAAAAAAAGATTAAGTTAGATAGTTTCAACGATGAATAAGTTAGAAACGGGAATAATGACAATTACATGTAACGCATGCAAGCGACTAGTGCTTCGCGACTGCAGTGGCGGACGTTCTTTTTCAACATTAAAACGTATTAAAAACTAGCGGCCGCCCGCGACTTCGTACGCGTGGATCCCGTTTTACTCCCTTCATCTACGCGGTTTAGATTTTTTCATCTACGCGGTTTAGATTTTTTCCCGCTAACTCCCTTTCCCGTGGGAATTTTGCAATATCCTGTTGTAACTAAGCTTTAAGTTTACTAAGGTACATACCATATTTCAAGCGTCTAACTTAAGCGGTTTAGATTTTTCATACAAAAGGATTTTCCTGCTAATTCCCGTTCCCGTGGGAATTTCGGAAATTCCTTGTTGTAACTAAGCTTTAAGTTTACTAACATTCTTCATAACCTGCCCAGGAGTATGAAGAATAATTGTATCAATTTTCGTTAAAATCCGTCGAGCAGTTTTTGTTTCTATAAGGAACATACAGACAGACAGACAAAAATTTTACTGATTGCATTTTTGGCATCAGTATCGATCACTAATCACCCCCTGATAGTTATTTTGAAAATATATTTCATGTACAGAATTGACCTCTCTACAGATTTATTATAAGTAAGAATATACAGGGTGGAAACGATAAGTGATCTCACTCGATTATTTCTAAACTATACAAGATATCTAAAAATTGGTTACTGATCCTGAAAGTGCTTCACGAGCTCTATCCAACGGTACCAATAACAAGATACAAAATAAACTGGATCTATCCGAAAATTCAATGTTTCCAGCTTCCATACATTTAGTACTGCCACAGTCATGGCACTCATGTCTTGATAAATTATAGCAAGTAAAGCCTAAAACCAATATTTTCCATGATTAATTGTAAATTAGAATGCAATTTACGAGTTCAATTTAAGTGTTTATTATTTATTAAAAAAATTAACACTTCTAATATTGTGTGGCTGAAAAAAATTAATTTTCGGATAGATCCAGTTAATTCTGTAACCTATTACTTATACTATTGGAAAGAGCTCGTGAAGCACTTTCAGGATCAGTAACCAGTTTTTCGATATCTTGTATAGTTTAGAAATAATCGCGTGAGATCACTTATCGTTTCCATCCACCCTGTAGATAGATGAATTAAGGAACACGATGGGACAAGAACGTCTTAATCATCTTACTTTGTTGAGTATAGAGCATGATTTGCTTAAAGAAGTTGATATTGAAAGTGTTATCTCACAAAATTTGCACACATTAAATCAAGAAAAGTTCATTTGTAACAGTTTTGTTTCATTTAATACCCTAAACTTGAGAACCTAAAGCAAACCAAGGGCCCCTTGATAGAAATTTGCTACAGGCCCCGCGCTGGCTTAATCCGGCACTGGCCTCAATCATAATAACAACCTTTACCCAATATCAAATTAATATCCTTAATACGGATTTATTCGCACGGTTTTCTGATTTTGGTAGGTAAGGTACTAATTTTAAGTTCTAATTTTTTTATGTTATGACGTTCACATCATACAAAAAGAAAGAAATAAATAATGATAAAAGGTTGCTCTTAAGAAGTCTTTAAAAGCATTTTTTTCTACAAGAAGACGATTTTAAACAAATTGCATAATAATAATATGCCAATTCCAATTTACATACGGATTTGCACCAATAAATAATACAGGAAAATATTTAGGATTTGTGCGATTACGTACATGTATAAATCGACACTATAAACCAAAACAATAATTTTGTTCTACATGGAGTAGTTCTAGCTGGAAGATGTAGCGTGGGCAGGCCTCCTACTAGGTGGACCGACGATCTAGTAAAGGTCGCGGGAAGAGCCTGGATGCGGGCAGCGCAGGACCGTGCATTGTGGAATACCTTGGAGGAGGCCTTTGTTCAGCAGTGGACGTCATTTGACTGAAACGAACGAACGAACATGGAGTAGGTAAAATTTGTTCTTTTTACAGTTCTTCAGTTTTAATAGTCATGTGTACAGTTCGGCACAATACATAAATTATGTACTTTAATGTTTTTCACCTCAGATTTCTAAATAGTATTTATCTGTTGTGCCATCGCATGTCAAGCAACTGTTGGTTTTTCTCGAGATAAAATTAGATAGATAAAACAATGAAACCACTTTATGTCAATTTTATCATTAGGTACTCGTATCTAAAGAAAATATTCCATTCAAAATACATTCAAAGACACCCTGTGGTGTCTTTACTAAAAGTTTATTTAGTTAAACTTTAAGTAGAGATACACCGCCCGTATTCATAAACATTACTATGAGGTCTCACAGTGCGCGAGGACACACAGGGTGACACATGAACCAATCACAGAGCTCTATTCAATGCTGTGCGTTCGATTTGCTGCTTCACTTAAGCAAGCGTCGTTTGTGAATATGGGCGATAGATATCTTTATTAGGTAGGTAGGTATTACACTAAGAATGTAAGTAACAAAAAAGTTACGAAGGTTACTTGAATAATTTACGTTTAATAAGTAAAAGTGCATTTCGACTATTTCGCTTTTTAAGTTCGCCAGAGTTGACCAAATCCTTTAGGTATACAGTGTGAGTCACGTTAAAGTGTACATATGAAAATAGATGAAACTAGACCGTTCAAACAGTTCAAACGATCATTGCAAACGTTGTGATAGGGATAGACATGCGATTTTAGGTTTTACGAAGGTAATACGATAGAGAATAATACAAAGTAATAAAAACCACCGGTTATAGGGGCATTTTTTGGAGAAATTTATCAAATAACCAAGAAAACACAGAATTTAAAAGCAGATTTTTTTCAAAAAGTATCATTTTTTATTATTTGTTGGCCTTTTTTGTGTATTTTGTGTATTTTTTTAGTATCGCCTGTTATTTAGCATTATTACTGTTTTTTTTTATCAGGATATAGTTTAATAGTTATTACGTTTTCTTTACAATAAGTATTTGGAAGAAAAAAAATTCTATAAAAAATTTAAAAAAAATCTCAAAAATTTTTTGACCTCTTTTTTGTCGATAAAAATGGTTCTAGTTTCATCTATTTTCATATGTACACTTTAACGTGACTCACACTGTATAAAAACTTTGCTATTGTTTTTATTATTCAGCATTAAAGTGTCAATAACATAAACGGACAACTGTGTTGATAAGGCAGTGTCACGTCAGTCACGAGAATTTGATATAACGCCAAAAGAAATGGAAAACTGTTCACACGCAAGGTTTCTCTACAAAACGGTGTTTCTTTACGAGATCGAATTAGAAATGAGGTGATTGGCAAGCTGAAGTGGCAATTGGCAGGGCACAAAGTACGCAGAACTGACGGCAGATGGGATGCGCTAGATGCAGGCCGCTGCCCACAGGTCATCATGGAAGTCATTGGGTGAAGCCTATGTTCAGCAGTGGACGTCATATGGCTGAAATGATGATGAAGATTTCTCTCAGGCCTCTTAGTTGAATCATTTTGAATGATAATAATATGAGATAATACGATGCATGTGATATTCTGAAGTACCGACACTGAATACCTACGTTAGATAAAAGTTTCAGTACTGTCGACCTAGATTACCCATTCAAACGTAAAATATTATTCGCTTATGACGTCAGAAGACCCATGAAAATAATAATTTTATGCACTTTGATTACGTTCGCTTGCTTTTCACTTTTGCTCTAATACCTTAACATTTTTTTTTATTTCTACACTACACATGGGGTTTTCACGATGTTTATGTATTTTAATTTTATACCTACACCGTTCTTATAACATTCGTACATAATTTTATCAGGTATGGATAGTCAAGGTTACACGTGAGAAATTAGTGTCATTTTAGTGATGGTATGTAGTTTCTATTCATGCTTGTGACTTCGTTATTCCTAAGATGATTTATTTATTGGACAAACAGATAAATACGTTCATGCAAACAAATGTTAACGACAAAAGTTATTTATTTATTGTTCATTTAATTACACATTTTATGTACTTATTTATCTTCTTTATGCATACTTTCTCATTTATTTTTTATTTTGTTGTTGTATCAAATACATGCTTTCTATTCTACCTATTTTTTAATGTTATTGCACACACTTAATGTAGTTGCATATTTACATGTCGGTAATTAAATTGAAAAACTGTTTTTAAAAAGCATATCCCAAAAAATACAGTTTAGAATATACCTACTTTTAACGTCACTGACATTAAATTTTCCGTCAATTTTCTCTTTGGTTGTACTCAAATTCGTTATAAATTAGGGATTTCCAACGATCATGTAACGATGTCATTTACCTCAACTTATTAAACCACGGCTGAGGTAAATAAATACCAAAAAATACCTCCCTAATTTGGAGACCAATATCTTAGCATCATTTATAGATTTGTAGTAAAAGTGAACGTTATAAGGAAAACAATTTAAAATTAATTTGTTATCTTGTCTGGCCAAGGAGTTATTTTGCTTGAAGAAGTATAGCAAGTATATTATATTATACTTATTTTAGCTCGCAAGAGCACTGGCTTATTTTAATCTAAATGTAAATACACAATACCTACTGCACGTGAGCGCATTCAAAACTTGATTCCGCTATCTAAATGGTCTGGTAGAACAAAACATAATACCTGATGTCTAATCTAGCCGAAGCCACGTGCTACTGAAAGTGCCAGAGACTTTAATTACAATTTGAGAGATGCTTCTCAAGGCACTAAACACAAAAAACAACGAACAAAAGATACACATTTCTAACACAAGGCACAGGCATTAACCGGGATATTAGTGCTTCTAATAACTACACCTCTACTATTAACCATGTTATCTTAAGTTGAAGTTTGCCCTTTTCCTTCTTTAGGAGACAACGGCTGAAATAGAGGAATAAACTAGATATTTAATTGTATCTGTGTTAATTATACAGGACATGCAACTTACAAGATAAGTGACAGGTAAAGTCCTTGCACTCGTGTCTCTGAAATACCTACTCATCCATTTTAAAGTACCCTTTTTAGGTTAACGACGTTAGATATCAATTTCGATCTGTCCACGTTGTGCGTATGACTTCTACTATAAAGTTTAGTGAGGGAATCTCCAAGTTGTAGGATTTTCCCTGTTGTCTAGAAACTATCTATCCTCGCCAAGCGCCAGTATTTTGTTTTTATGATTTGCATTGTTGTGTATTTTTGAAACCTAAAATAATAAACTAGATCATTTATTCTGTTGTTCTTACACACTTAAATTAGCTGTGAGACTCTGTAATTGGCTAGAGTTTTGGAATGTACCATTCTGTAACATGTAAATTATCGACAAAGCTGTCGAGTTTCAAAATAAATAAATATCACGTTCTCTATCCAATAACTCTACGGATTGTAGGAGTCTGGAACTGGTCGCCGACATTCGTTTCTTCACATGACTGCCCGCCGACACAACATTTCGCATATCGCCGCTTCGCCAACAGAACCTTTCACCAGCGTACGATTCGTCGACAGCACAGTACCTCTATTACGAAAAACTTTCGAGTTCGTTTCGTTGCGTATTCAAAGTGCCATCGAAAAATTTTGTATGAAAAATTAAACAGCGCCCCCTATATTATAGCCGCCCTAGGGGGCGCTGTTTAATTTTTCATACAAAATTTTTCGATGACACTTTGAATACGCAACGAAACGAACTCGAAAGTTTTTCGTAATAGAGGTACAGTTCGTCATTAGATATTTCGCCTACGAACGATTCACTAAGCCGATACTTCGTCAATTAGGTAACTAATCATATTATAATTATTCAAATAAATAAATAAATAAATAAATAAATAAAAAGTTTTTATTTCGAACAACTCATAGTTCATAGTGTGGTTAGTAAACACACCTTAAATGCTAATGTTAGTAATCATTATTATTATCATTATCAATATCAAGTGATTATTATTTTTTCAATGAACGTAGTAAATAAATAAAATAAAGTTAGGTACTTTCGGATTTATGAAATTTAGCATTAGGGAAATACACATAATAAAACTTTTAATAGTCGATGAAAATAGAAAAAAATAAAAGAAAATAGGAAAAAACATTATGATTTAATGTAATACAAACTTAAATAAGCAATACTTTTGTAATGTAACAATCGTCAAAATCTATATTAATTAATTAAAAAAATCATGGTGAACCAAAATACGCTTTCCGCCCGCGGTTTCGCCAGCGTGGAATTTTGTCTGTCATAGAAAAACTTTATCGCGCGCGTCCTTGTTTCAAAAATACCGGGATAAAAACTATCCTATGTCCTTTCTCGGGACTAAAACTATCTCTATGCCAAATTTCATCAAAATCGGTTCAGTGGTTTAGGCGTGAAAGCAAGACAGACAGACAGACAGAGTTACTTTCGCATTTTTAATAATAGTATTAGTATAGTAAATACGAGTATTGCAATTTTCTATTTATGTATAAAGTTTTTATTCAATTTGTAAATTTAAATAAGAAAAAAAAAACAAGTTTGATATTAATAAATCCGAAAGTAACTTTATTTGAATAGTTCTAAGATGAATAGTTAATTGACGAAGTATCGATTTAGTGAATTGTTCTTAGGCGAAATATCTAATGACGAACTGTGCTGTCGACGAATCGTACGCTGGTGAAAGGTTCTGTTGGCGAAGCGGCGATATACGAAATGTTGAGTCAGCGGGCAGTCATGTGAAGAAACGAATGTCGGCGACCAGTTCCAGACTCGTTGAAAAATGCTTCATAGCTTTGTCACTAAAGTATCGAAGGATGTTTAAACAATGATTGCAAGTAATTTTGCGTTCATAATTTTCTGCGGTTGCAAAATATATTTACTTAAGGTGCGAAGTAAATTATCTTATCGACGTTTCCTTTTATTCTATGTGGAAAGCAAACATTTAAATGACTAGCGGTTTTTGTAAATATGACAATGGATTATATTAGTTACGAGTTAGTTTTATTGATGAATGTCGCCGTTTGTTGTTAGTTGGTGGCTATTGACTACTTTAGTTGTTAATTATTACATTAAACTGATGCACTAAGGACCGACAAGTGGGCCGACGACCGCAAAAAGGTAGAAGGAGGCACTGGATGCAGGCTATTACCCACCACGCAATATGGAAATCATTGGGGACTGGGGAGGCTATGTTCAGCAGTGGACGTCCTGTTGCTGAAATGATGTTGCTCCATGTCTCAGGTATTATTGACTCTCAAAGTTCGTTTTAATGAGAATTTTTTATTTTATTTTATTTACAAACTTCACTCCTCATTATTTAATATACTCATAATATTTTCTTATATATTTTATTAGGATAATAATTATGTGTATCTAAATATTATAACTCAAAGGTGACTGACTAACATAGTGATCTATCAACGCACAGCCCAAACCACTATTTTACACGAATTGGGCTGAAATTTGGCATACAGGTAGATGTTATGACGTCGACGTTAGGCATCCGCTAAGAAAGGTTTTTACGAAACTCCACCCCTAAGGGGCTAAAACGGGATCCACGCGTACCTACGAAGTCGCAGGCGGCCGCTAGTTATAGATATAACAAATCAATTATTCAAACGGCACTTACCTATAAAACGGGACTATTCCCACCTCTCGTTCCCACCACTGCAACTCCTGTGTAGCCAGGATCTACAGCTTGACCGCCACAAAAACCCAACCAATGAAGGTCAAGCTTGTCCCGGGGGAAAGTTATTTAAACTGTCATTGGACCCGCAACGAAATTAATCAGAAGAACATAGGAGGAGTTCGAAATTAAGGTTCGACTTCCCTCCATTGCAAAGCGGATGACAGGTGACAAACAAAGGCTTAAAACCTTTAAGAAAAGATTATGCACCACGGACAATAAATTAAATTAAGGGGGCCTATCTTATGAGCAATTAGCAACTACCTGCCAATAATATTTTTCACAAAATCGCTTAAAAGCACGGAAATTTTTCCTTGTCGCGACAAGATCGGTGTAATAAATTGCGGAAACAGATGTATGTTGTATTGAATTAAGCATTATATCACGTTCATGTTTCCAAAGATCACACTCCCACAAGATATGATGGGCAGACTGCTCATGACTGACATCATCAGTGGAACACTCGCAAAAAGGAGACGGAACTAGTTTGAATTCGTGAAGTTTATGTTTAAAGTTGCCATGTCCCGTGAGGAACTGCGACGAGCAATGGTCGATTTCTAACCATCGCCTAGTTAGACGTTCGCGTACATTCGGGAAGAATTTATATAAGTGACGTCCTTTGACTGACGTATCCCATCTTTTTTGCAATTCATTAAGTAATTCTTCTTCAACGACTTCTCGGCACTTACCTATAGTAATTTTCTTTTTGATCACGAACCCAACTACTTTATAAGTATTTGTTTTGTTTATCGTATTTACTACAAAGTAAATTTTACGATACTGCCATCACTACTCTATAACCTTCACGTAGCGACTACGTTTTGTTCAGCGTGAAGTATTTTCTTATTTCAACGTCTTTTATTATCAGCTGTTATCAACCTCCAGCGGTCTTCTTTTATGGAGTAACAATGACAAAGGAGCAACACGTGCCAGTCATGGTGCATAAAAATAAAAATGTAGATATGACCAATATGTAAATGTAAATAAATAAACATTCTAGGATATTTTTTACTGCGCCATCTTGTACCATGCTAAGTAAAGCTTGCGCTATGGTATACCAAACATTACTTATTTACATGCTCGTATTTTTACTCGTAGCAAATTACGTTAATTGTTGAACAAAATCTGGTATACTTACCTACTAGTAGCGATTTATATAAAAGTTGTGAAAAAAGAAAGTTATTAAATAATGTTCATTCTGGATGGATTCTTAGATTAGATATTATACTCGTATGTTTTAAAAACAATTCTACATGACTTTATTTTTTTGTGATTGACTTGGTTATGATTATTAAAATTGACGAAAAAATAATTACCCGTTTATTTATTTACATACTTATTATCACGTTTTCCTTAAAATTAATGATTAGCCTAAAGATGCAGTTGTTTACAGTTTCTCTTTCTTTTCCTCTTTTTCTACGTATTTTTGGTCCTCTGTATCATTTGAGTATGCTTTTAGAGGTCCATGTTTCCAGTTGTCAGGGTAGCCATGTTTTCTGACGTCATCCCACCATTGCTGCTCGCCCTGAGCGAATAAGATGTAGATGAGATTGGTGGTCATCAGAACTCCAAGGCACACCCAGAACGAAAGCCGCCACTGTTTCAGAGTTGACTGAAAAAGAAAATAATTTAGCTTACATGGAGAAATCAACTGGGGAAATTACTTTATAAAAAATCACCTTTACGAAAATACTTGGTCAACATAATGAAGGAGGTATAATCTATAGTACTAATATTATAAATGCGAAAGTAACTCTGTCTGACTGTCTTGCTTTCACGCCTAAACCACTGAACCGATTTTGATGAAATTTGGCATAGAGATAGTTTGAGTACCGAGATAGGACATGGGACAATTTCTATCCCGGTTTTTGAGCAGGGACGCGCGCGATAATTTTTTTCTGTGACAGACAAATTTCTACGCGGGCGAAGCCGCGGGCGGAAAGCTAGTTTGCTATAAATCAATGAAAAATCTCTACTTACATCTGGAGTCAGCAATCCAGTGAGGTAAGGCACGATTATTCCAGAAATGGCTGCGATCCCGTTGACCATCGCTGTCGTGGTTCCTGAGTAGTTCGGGCTGATGTCCAGGGGGTTGATCTTCATGCCACTGTAGTACGCCCCCATGAGCACCATGGCGAAGATGAACCAGAAGACCGCCATGGCGGTGTCACAGCCGGAGTAGGAAGCCATAATAATGCAGAGACCAGGACCAGTTGCCGCTGTTGAAATTATATATTTTAAACAATGTCTTCAGAGAGTTAAACTTTAGTCGAGTAATAGAAAAATAGAAGAATAAGTACAACTTGAAACAACAGAATAAAATGCACTAAGATAAAATCGTTTGCTTTCACAAAAGCCTGAAATTGGTTTGTTCAGGATCGATTTGAGTACGTTTTTAAACTAATATAATAATAACAACTTATATGGTGTTAAGCAATCCGATTGGGTAATTACACTAGTTGTGATATCTGATGTCACCCACACACAATAGTATAAACTTTTTACTTGTATAATTAATTTGATGTGTGTGACAGTCGTTAGCAAAACACTATACTCTAAAACATAATTGACAGTGTTGAGGTCACTCACCAATGCTTGTATAAATTTTCCTGGCATTTTTAATGCTGTGGTAACCTCGTTTGATGCAAAAATCACAAATTAGACCGAAGATGAAAGCGGCGATCCACATAGCCACGTATGGAAGTGCTGATAGTGTGCCAGTGGACTTGATGTTGAACTTGAGCACGTCTGTCATGTACTTGGGGAGATCCGTCACCATGGTGAAGTATCCCCAATCGTGGCCGATCTGGAAACCAAAGAGTAACGTCATGTAAAATTAGAATATCGCGCAAAAAATCCCTGTTATTGTGAACAAAAATGTATGACCCACGGGGCGTACTATACGATAGTCAATATTATAACTTACTTATTCCACAATAAAAAAAAACTAAAATAGTTATTAGAGATGTTACTTATCTACTACCCGTTCGTGCTAAGTTAGCCGATGCGCGTCCCCTCCCCCAACCGCGATTAAACGCAATTAGTTAGTGATTAAACGCAATTAATGTGTCTTATTTTACGCAAAAACACAATTTTTATCAATAATAATAAATAAAAAAATATTTTAAATATACTTTGTTATAGTTATAGACGCTTCCCTTCAAGTGACGTCATATCGCCAGCGGCAAAAAAGCGAACGGATAGTGCGTACTGTCTAGTGAACGGTCTCTATTCGCAATTTTGATTTCTGGTAGATAGAGTAAATAAATAAATAATCAAGGTGCCTTATACAAATTCTTTTAAACATCCACCCACAATCATATCGAATAATCTTAACCATACAGTGAGGTACTTACGCCAGCCATAATTAGTGCCCAAAGAGGCACAGATCGAAGTAAGGCCTTCCATGGGGTGGGGTCCAGTTTCTTCTGGCCCCCCTTTAAACAGTCAACTGTCTCGTTTAGGAATTGTTTCTCGGAGTCAGAAATGTACGGATGAGTGTTGGGCGTACTGTAGCACAGGACAGTCTAAAATAAATAAAAATATGCATTTTATTAAAAAAGTAAACGAACAACTTCATTCAACGATCATTTCATGATTATTTCATATGGGAGAGACCGCAGATGACAGAAGATAATAATAATATGATAAAAATGTATTGAGATCGAGCAATCTCGTTTTGATTAAAATCAAATAGGTTACGCACAGCTCAAGGACATTTACGATTATAATGTTAGTCGTTTGCTAGTCTATTCACTAGCGTCCCCGCGGACTACAGTCGAATTATTTGTCGGTTAGGTCCAGCTGTATGAACAAGTATGAAAATTTATGCTTTATATCGATTTGGTATAGACCGATTCTTCATACAAATTAGAAGCTGACGAAACCACTGACCGGTAAAAAGGCTAGCCTGCGAGGACCCTTAAAGTATGTAGATATTTTACATCACATGATAGAGTTATCACTTACCCAAAGTAAAAACCATAAGATTCCAATTCCTCCAAACACGTAGAACACGTCCTCCCAGTTGCCATTGTACAGGATCAGTCCTGAGATGTAAGTGCCGGCGATGTTCCCAATCTGGGCCCCCCCGAAGACTAGGGATCCAAACCTAGCCCGTTCATGCTTAGGTGCCCAGCGCGATAGCATGGCCATTAGACCTGGCATAGTTGGACCCTAAAATGAAAAACTGCTATTAGATCTTCAAGTATTTTATTGACATTTAAATATTCATGAGCATTCTCTCTCTAATTTAACAGAGGCAAATGGAGGATTTGTAGAGTAGAGAAAAATATGATTATGACATCTTTAGTAAATGCAACTAAGAGTAGCTCACCTCTCCGAAACCTTCAATGGCTCTCAATATGAACAAAGCAGGGGCTCCTCCCATTTTGACCGTGACGGGAGTGATGATGGTACAAACGGCGGTGCAGAGGAGGCCCAGCCCGAGGACCCACTTCCCTCCAAACCTCTCGGCTATCATACCTCCAGGGATGTGAGTGAGGACGTAGCCGTAGTAGAACGAACTAAGGAGTAAGCCCTGTGTAGCCTCACTCCAATCGAACAGAACTACCTGGAGTAAATAATTTTTGCTTGTTCATATTGTTGCGGATTAAAGTTAAGAAATTCACTTTAGGCTGCGATAAATCGTCAGGGATATCAAAATACAAGTATCTTGATCAAGATATACGACTGTATTCACAAACATTACTATGAGGTCTTACAGCGCGTGCCACACGAACCAATCACAGAGCTCGTTTATGAATACGGGCGTTGAATCTTGATTCGTGGTATGAAATAAGGTAGGCTTAATAAAAGTCAAACAAAAATATACTTCAAATTCAATTTTTTTACTTACATCGTTCTCGAAGTATTCTATTGTACTCGTAGTATTGGAACTACTGACTAGAGTGGTCAGATCAGGGCAGGCGTAAGGGTCGTAACTCCCTGACTCACTGCTCTCTTTCTTGACCATTTGAGTGATGGCTATGTTCAAACACACCCTCATGGTGTATGCGTTGGCTATGGCGAACAGCGCCATGATTGCCATGACATACCTCTGGGGTATTATGAATACTGAAAAGAAAAAGTAAAAACAATATAAAAAAACATAAAATATTTGTGTAAGTACAAGTTTTATTGTCAAACCTAAAATTTCCGGTATTGAGAGAATTTAATACGAAAAGAGCTCCTAGCAAAAAAAAAAACAAATCAAATAATAAATGCTCTATGGTACTTTTGACATTCTCTCTATCACCATTTTGTTGTGATACCTATCTCCGCAATAAAGAAATAACTACTTTGCAAGTTGAGTTTCTGGATTCTCAACAAAATAATATTCATGTTAAGTTCCCTGTATGATTATTCGGAAAATATGTATTTATTCGTTCCCTTGGAGGGAGGGAGCATAAAGCCGTTGATCTGGTTAATTCACGTCAGTCAGACTCCTATGACGGCTCATGCGTATTTTGAGAGTAGGGATAACCTCATCACTAACAGAAGAAAAAATCGCAGGTTTTTTATATACCTAATATTAGATGGGAAATATAAATTTCAGAGTATTAAAATAAAATAATAGTTAATAAGTAAAAAATAAATATCCTTGGACATTTTACACTAGCTTCTCGTCCTAAACTAAATAAAGCTTGTACTATGGGTTAATATGATAACAAAAAAGTTCAAGTAATAACAAAAAATAAGATAAGTGTTAGTTACTTACGTTTGGATAAAATGAATCTCCATCCCGTCAACATTGTGGTCACCTTTTAGATCTGTAGAAGAATGCAAAAAAAAAAGTTAACGCAAGTCTGATTTTAAAGTCTTGCAATTAGTTCAATATGTTTCCACTTTAACGACTTAATTGATAAAATACACAAAATTCAGCATGTCCACTTTTTTTTAAATGTATTTAAGGTAAGAAAAAAAATAAAATTAATAGTACTTACTGTAATTTCCTTCGTAAAACCTTTTATTTTATTTTTTCATTGATGCTTAAATATTAATTTATTGTTACTAAATTTCCATCGCTACCTGTTAAGCTCCAAGATTAAACTAAGTTTGGTTAGGCCGCGCTTGCCTTGTAATAGTGTTGTGATTTGGATCTCTCTTTGTTATCTGACGTTATCATTGTATTTAGCACTCTTGGACAGTAAAATAATGACAAAGGGAATGCACGTGTCGTGATTTTCGTATAGGGTTGTCAGACTAGCCAAAACAAGTAAGAAACCCTTTGTAAAAATAACTTGTCTCAAATGCGATTAATAATGTAGTTCATGTGATTAAATAACGTTCAGCTTTACTCATGCTTAAATATACTAAATTAAAAGTTTAAATAAAATTCTATAAAGCCTTTTCCCGTAAACATTTTAAAAATAAATTCTATAAAACGAAATTCTCAGTTTCTCTCAGTTTATTTGGAAATTGCTTAATTGTAAGATCAAAAGTATTATTAACAATATTTTGGCACACATGCCACAGTGGCAATGCCACTACGAATTAATTGCTCAATAGTGACATGCTTATTTCGTGCTAGTATGAGCATGTGTAACCTTTAACCTAGAAAGACGAAAAGATTTAAGACGGCCAATTCACAATGCAAACTTCCTGCACAATGAAAAATAAATTAATAAATTAATTTTAAAAGATCTTGAAACCATCACGCTGCACTGCAATGTTTCAATTCGTGTCTGACAACCCTAAACTAATCGTGGATCTTAATCGTCGTAAGAAATCAGAGGTTTCGCGTTAAACGAAAATATCTCTAGTGGTTTATTACTTAAGGGGGCAATAGCAAGCCAGATCTTGAAATATCACCAACTACTTATTGCACGTGAGAGGTATTACGTCGTAAGTGTGACTTGGTACGGTTATCTCAAAAGTATGCCAATTGGAGAGGATAGGTATGTTAAATGTCATTTGAACCATTTTACGTAAAATGGATAAGATTAATGACGATTATTTATTGTTTTTTTCGACAAAGCACGCGAAGTGAACCTGATTTGACCATAACGCCGAATTCAATGGTTGAATCTGCTGTATAAAATGAGACCCAAGATTTCAAGATCTTGGGATTTTCAAAATTGAAGAAGGATTGGATCTTCAAGATTCCAAGATGCGAAGTTAAAAATAGTAAAGGTTCAATTCTCAGTGGTAGCAAAGTGTTCGGTTTGGTTGGTAGCGCTAGTTCTGAGCCCGCCTAGCTACTCGTAGCTACCAACATCTTGTTCTGTCTTGTTGTGTTTTGACAGTAGGATGTAAGATAAGCCAGTTCCTGTGGTAGAGGACTCCGGGTGAAGCTCGCTTCCAGCTTCAGCCTGATCATCATTTTCCATCAGGTGAGATGCAGGAAGAGGTTCCCCGTTGTGGGAAAAAATCAAGGCAAGAAACTGAATATCTAAACCGCTACTGCGTATTGAAAGTATACTTAACGCATTTAGTGTTTTTTACAATGTGTACGAAAAACTTTCAGAAATTATACAGGATTTCTAATTTCTTTGTTATTACTATGTGGTCTTGTCAAAAATCACTTGACTAAAATTGACTTAGCTGAAACGGGACTGGCCCTGCGTTGCAACCCCTTATACATTATACTTACACTTTATATTGAAGCTCATAATTGTAGTTTTTAAATAAACAAACAATCGTAATTACCGGCTTAAAATGTGCCTGTAAGTATCTACGTATCGATAATGTTGCAAGTCAGTCATTTTCTAGTGTGGATAGTGCAGGTGGTCCGACGACCTGGTGAAGGGTGTGGGAAGTACTTGGAGCGCAGGACCGGTCGTTGTGGAAATCCTTTGACCAACAGAAGATGTCATTTCCATAAAACGAACAGACGGAAACAAATACCTACCTACACAAAAGAAAATTATTTTAATTCAATTGAAATTTAACAAAAAGTAAAAATTAAAATATGCTTATAAGCTTTTTAAATAAAAATTTTCATTCAAATCGCTCCCTTTATTTACTTATTATTTATTTACTGAATTATCAGCATCATCATAATCATGTTTAATAGTAAAGCAGAAGGTTATTGGAATAAATCTCGCAAAAAATTGCACATTTTAATATTTTTTCTGACATTGAGATAAACCCAAATGATACAGTCTACTGGAAGACGACGTATGAAATCAAAGATTTTATTTCAAAGATTATTAATTTGAAAAATGTATACATAATATTTCGAAACTATTATCATGATAATTCTTATGATATGACAAATATGATCACTATCAGTTTCAAAGCCATCTTCAAATCGAATGTCATAATCTTTTATTTTTCTTATTGCTTGCGTATCGCACCTATCCATTACAATAACAAGTATCTACTGAAACAGTACCTACTATTATCATTCATAGTAGGTATTTAGGTATACTTAAACCTTTGTTTTGACGTCATCTCTTATCACCAGACGCACTTTCTGGAGATAAGTATTCCGATCTGTTCTCCCAAACCGATCCATTCCATGTCACTGCGATATTACGAGTATTACCTATCTATTGCTTTTAAGTTCCCGTCTGATACTAGAAATTTTAGTTGCTTGAACAATCTAGTTATTTCTGCTTAAAAATTTTCATGATAGTTCGTAAGTATCTGGTTTGTTTGGTATGAAAAACAGAAATTGAAAAATTTCAGCTTACTGTATTTTTCTCTGTGGGCCTTTGCACGAACTCAATAACCTTTGAGGTACCTAAATGAGTTGTGTTTTGGTAAAAGAAAATTATGAAGACAAAATCCCTACAACAGAATTCCATACATAAACCATTAACCTTAAGTAATGTTATTGAAAAAAAAAACAATGTCTGTCGAGTCTGCAGTAGTTAAAATAAATATTTTCGGCACATCAATGAAATTTTTTATGAGTGTAATATTTACTAGCCAATAACAATATATCCAGAGTGCTCCAGATGACAAAATAAATTAATTTTGCAGAAAATAGACATTCGTCATAGAAAAAAACTGTCTTATCTCAATAATGTTGAGTTGTGTGCGTATGAGATATTGCGCACTTTATTCTCAACACTTCACAATTACCTCAAGCAAATCTTATTAACCCTTAAACTCTGTTCGTTTCATTTATTTATAGGTACTTGTATGTGTAATTGTTTTTAAGTTTTCTTTGTATAGTTTTCTAAGAATTTAGTCATTACAAATTCTATAAGTTTTTGTTCACTGATAGTGATATCTATTGAAGTAGGATATTTAACCAAACTTTATGCACTTAATATGTACTACTCTGCCAAAATTATGTAAAAGGTTTATCGTGTACAGTGTCGTAGCATTTGTTGCTGATGCACGGCCTTGGTGACGACACAACGTAAGATTTTTACAGCCTACACGGTCCAAAAATATTATTTAGGGAAATAAAACGCGTGTTATTATGATAATAAGGTTTCTTGTTCGATTAATACTAGTTTACAATAAGATTACTTTACCATTTCCTTACGAATTAGATATAATAATTAGGTGTATGTTCACAATGTACAAATTATGTTAGTTTTGTCTTAGAGTTAAATTCAGAAAACAGTCCGCCTAGCCGTTGGGCGCAAGGGCACTTTATGTACTTCGCTGGGGGAAGCCGCGGTGCTCCAGCATTTAACACTTCAACGTCGACGACAGTTGGGCAAGGTGGGATAAGAAGGACTCGATGTGAGTATTTCTATCCCTTCAGTCATAATAACAGCAGGCAACAATGAGCGAAAGAAATATAGATAGCCAAATATAACCCTGTCACGGACTTAATGGTGCAACGCAAACTCCTTAGGCACTGAAATATATTTATTTTAGTGCCTTATCATCATCATCATCTTAGCCATAGGACGTCCATTGCTGAACATAGGCCTCCCCCAATGCTTTCCATTTGGCCGGTTGGTAGCGGCCTGCGTCTAGCGCCTTCCTACTACCTTTAGGCTGGTTTTAGTGTCAAGCGGACTGTAAGTGCGGATCGCTCCGCATAGCCGATCTGTATGAACTGCTAGGGAGCGGAGCGGTTCTTCCGGACCGCATTACTCTAAAACGCTCCCTAGAAGTTCATACAGATTGGCCGTGCGGAGCGGGTCCGTACCAGACGGTCCGCGTGACACTAAAACCAGCCTTAGTGCCTTAGGAATTTACATAATATGGACTATAGTCGTTGGCAAGGCCTTTTGGAATTCTTTATTTTTTTCACACACATAGCTGGACTGAAAGTAGGTACCTATTTAACGCATTACATTTCAATAATAATAAATAAGGTAACTAAACCGGATGTAAGAAATTGCTGACTGAAAGAAAATATTTCACCGACTTACCCCAGCTTGCCCTCAATCATACAAAACTTGTTCAATAAGGCAATCGTTTCCTAGTGGCAATCTTACGAGAGAAATACCTTTATAAATACTAGCACCTTATGTATGGCACGTAGCGAAACTATTTTAGACAGTATAGCTTGTTATCTCATACAAACAACTTTTTAATGAAGTCTATTCCTTTTTCTTATTTAGGTACCTACTAACAATTTCACATGCACTCTTTTAGTGAGCTACGAAAAGCTTTATTTTATTTATTTGGATTTTAATTCTAGGTTCCAAAGAGTTCTCAATGAATTGTTGTCGGTTCCGTTGTTTCAATTAGATTGCCTATTAGTTATTATTATGTCTTAAAAAGGTTTGAATTACCACAAAACAAACACTAATTATGGTTTTTCGTTATTCCGGGCGACACAATTCGTTATCATCATATTATCAATAAAATTGTTAGTCTAGCATTTGCGTCACATTTTACCTAAATATTTTTCAAAAGTGGATTATAGGTATAATCTCCAGTCAAGTGCCTTTATGTCGAATTCATTGTAGTTTAATGGATTACTTTTATCATGGTGTTCATTGATATTTGATATGTATTTTTAGTAATAATTTAACTGTTATTTTAAAGTCGTATTATAAGATATATAAAAAAATAAAATTGACTTTTGCGGTTATGGCCTTTGGGAAATAAATTGTTTCCAATGCAAATGTAACGTAATTTTTGACATGCGACTTCAGAAAAAGTCCCTAGACGGTATGTAGAAATGTTGAACAAATAATAAGTTTTGCTTATTCCCTTCGTAACGGAAAAAGTAGGTAATTAAAAAAAACCTACACTATCACATAATAATGTCCATCTTTCGTTACTGTCAAAGTTTTAAAAATAAGATTAGATTATTAGTAGGACAAGAGTGTGCTACGCATCAAGCTAAATGTTTCGTAAAGATTTCACTAACTACTGCGCATATTGAGGTGTTAGCTAGCAGATTTCTTAAAAGTATTTTTAAACAAGACATTTTTGACAAAAATAACCACGTAAGAATGTAAGCAATAATTTTAAGTAATTGTCCTTCGAGAAAACGATTGCCTAATTTTTGTCTCAGTAAAGTTAACCACGAATTTTGCTGACAATAGAATGAAATAACTAACTGAATCGCATGGTATGGTATTTTATTATGCCACTTATTAGCAGATGTACGTCGTTTTAAGGCGTTCTCAGGCTAAAACAACAACTTACTCGTGGTTTAACATCAAAATCTTAAATAAATTCCCTATTTCATACAAACAAAAACATTGTGAATGGTTTTTGGAGAAAGTTGTTGTAAATGCGTATTAAAGTCACCTTAAACGATGATAAAAATAATAAAGTCCGCAGTTAACTTTACTCATACGTTGTCGATTCAACGTAATGATACTATAGCATGGTACAACTGAGCATAATATCACTAGATTAGATAACTAAATATTCGGGTTTGAAGCCCACCGCATACCGCAAATAAATCAGTGGTTCTGCGGTCTGCGGTCAGCTTCGAACCTGCATCTTAAAGTCAAGTCTCGTAAGTGATTTGTTACTGATGCGACGTAATTATCACTTTGGTTTTGAACCTAAAATTAATTTATTGTGATGGTAAAACAGGACTATAATGAAAAGTTGGAACTATAACTTGGCTATTAATTTTAAACAAGAACATTTAACTTTAAACACGGTGATTTCAATAACAAACACAGTTATAATAAAGGGCAACTTTAAATGAAAACTCTAAACACCTGGAAAAGAGTCAGTGGTCCTTATAATTCCAATACAATTCATTAAGATCAAATTAATTTTTCTATGTATGACTTCAGTGAATTAGACTATCGGCATCCAGTGATTTCATCCCCACTAGGTGGACTTGTGATTAAAAAATTGACGCAAGAAAAATCAGCAATTTGTTTGTTTAGTCAAGTTTTCGTTTGATTTGATAGTCGCAAGAAAATTTGTACATTTTGATACAACTGTCAAACGTCACATTTCAAACGTCAATTCGATCAGATCGAGTTCATAAGATTGGCGATACTGCAGTCGATTTGTACTTTGTACTTATTTTGATTTACCTTTTTTCACTGTAAACCAGTCACGAGACATGACTCACGAAAACAATACGTTATTACGTCGTAGTACAACATATTAGCTAACAGGCAGTGTAATCTTTAGATGAGCAGGTTCTAATACGAATCCTTTGGTATTGCTTCAACGAATAACAAAAAACGATTCCCTAAAGTCAGTGGCAGTTAAAATCTCTTTCATAATAATAACAGTTATTTAATAATTATTTATTTATTGCTTCATTTTGAAAGAATCTTTGGCTCTGAAATGATATCGCCTTTATATCTTTTTATACACATTTGAAAGATTCTTATCTTTTTCACACACTTTCAGCTCTACCACCTTCTGCCAATGTTATCACCTGAATATTTTGATTGAAACCAGCCATATACTCCTAAGTGCAAGTACATTTGCACCCAAAATGATCTCTCCAAATTATTCAGGGCTTATTAAGTTTCTTAAACACTTTTAAATTGTTTAGCCAACTCTATCAGACTGATGCAGTGGCCTATGTGACACCTCATACATATAAAGCAAATCATGTAAGCCCTATTTTTAATAATTATACCTAAAATTAATATTTTTCAGTTTCAGAACAAAAGAGATTTTACCTAGCTGCTGACTAATCCATCTGGCCACAAAACTGACATCTGCGTCAACAGCTGGTGACATTCGACACCTAATATATCTTATAAAAATAAATGTGCGACAATGAAGGTATCAAACGTTTCGCTTGTCGATACTTTGTCGTTACGACTACTTACAGAAGTGTATATCTACAATGGTTTGTGCCTGGGTATAAAATTTTAGGTAGATACATGTTTCCTTCGATTACCATCTTAACAAAATAACTGATTAATTACAATCATTGTTACGTTCATCATCACTTCTCTTTTAAAAATAACATTATGTACACGTAAGAACAAAATGCTTATATGAGATGACTAATTAATTAATTATAAATTCGTATTAAATCATTGCTAACTGAGTGAGACGACGCAAGTCCTTAACTGCCTCTGTCGTAAAATAAATATGTCTTTATACATAGTGTGAAGAACAGGTTGACAAAACCGCAAACAGTAACCTAAGATCATTTTCCCCAAAACTAGTGAAATGTTTTCACTACTCACTTACACTCAGTTACGAGTCTTCACTTATTTATTGCTGCCATTTAGTGTTTGATGAGTTAAAACGTTATACTGCAAAACTTAAAATGCATGTAAAACAAAGTATAAAAAACGTGAAAATAACCAATGATTTTCAACTTAACAAAATGGTAAAAGAGCACCGTCAAACTTTTTGCTCACCTGTTCCTTACACTCTGTATAAACGAATAATAAATAGTACTAGCATATTATATAAAATAATATATATAAATCTACGCAGACTTCATCATATGACTATAAAAATTGACAAAATCAAAATTTCATTAACGTGATACTTAGTGATAAGACTGAATTCGTTATATTATGCGGTGAACATAATAGATGAAAATATCAAATATTTTAACATGCTATTTACATTATTTAGTAATATACTAAATTATGTATATTTTGACACCATTTTAGAAACACGCTTTATATCACAATGCACAAATATACATTTTACAATTTCCATGCCTTTTTGTAAAAAAAAAATCTACTACATAAAAAACTTTCATAAAATAATAAAAATAAATTACGTACTTAGATTTTCAACAGCACTTACTAAATCAATTGATTTTTCTATTTAAACATAAGTATAAATCCGATTGGAACTATTCAGTTCTGATTATACATGATGTATAATATTTATAATGCATCGCATTCTGATGTAGAGGGTGTCCCGTAAATGCACGCATACAGAAATGTAGTCACACATAAATACAACTCACTTAAAGACCGTATAAGTACGTAATGTTATAATTTACAAAGTATTTACATTTCCTAATAATCGCGTCCGTATTTTTTTTTTTTTTGTTTTTTTACCCGAATTTTTATTTAATTTAGCACATTTTTTTGGGTAAATGTTAAGTCGGTTTTGTGTATAAGCACTTTTATACTTGAATGTACACACACTTCTCACGTAAGTCATCAATTGCAACGATTTTAAGCGCTCGGTTATGAATGTATCGAAGTAATTATGTAACGTCATTTAATTGAACACACATAATTATATGTATACATGTGTGTAAGTATATTAAAAATGGGCGGTATTATCTAAAATAATATTCTAAAGTGCTTATAAACAAAAATTTATTTTAGCTCAATTACTGCTTGAGTACAAGTTTCAGTTTTTATGTTGAAATGTAAGTTTTGTCATATTATTTTGAATCGATTCTTTGTCATTGATAGTAGAAGTAAGTATTTCGATGATGATAACTATCAAATTGTTCAAATATTGTCATTAACTCAATTCAATACGTAACAAAAATGTATTTAATTGAGTTTATAACTATCTAGATTACTAGATTTTTGTGCTGACAAAATAAATTTGAAATGAAATTGAATGTGTAGCCAATTTGACTGAATAGCGGTAAAAACGAAAAACCGAATTTAAGCATTAGTTAATTAGGTATATTTGGTACAATACATTGTTATACAAAAAATACTGATAACAATAAACTATTTGTGTGAATAAATGAATAAAATAAGATTTAGGCCTTATTTTTCAATAGCCGGATAACTTTTATCTGAAGAATAATTTTGGCATATCGACAGTTTCAGTATGGAAAATATGTCAAAATGACAAGTTTATTCTTCAGTTAAAAGATACCTGACGATTGAAAAATCAGCCCTTAGTATGTCAAAAGACGATTAGCTCTGAATCCCGATGCTATTTGGAAAATTTGACATTTATCATGCAAAGTAGCCGCTTTTAAACGCGTCTATAACTTGTAACTACGGTTGACAAAAGACGATTTAATAATGTTCCACGTTCAAAATTTATTGTTTCTTGACATGTCGTTCAAGGAACCCGCACTTTGGCGGTAGCTGCTGGAGACTGTAGATAACAAAAAACGATCTGACGTTCCACTTACGAAATTGATTGTTTCTTGACACGTATCGTGCAATGAGGCCACTCTCGGGCGGCTGCGACTGGGGACTGCGGATGACAAGAGACGATCTGTTCCACATTCGATAGTAGGACTATCACGGAGAGTAGACGGTCGTGGTCGGGGCGCGGGTGACGCGGGGCGGGGGGCGGCTGCGGCGGCGGGTGCGCCCGGGCCGCGCGCCGTCATACCCCGTCCAGCTGCCGCACTCTCACATCCTGCGACGCGCACATATCCGGAGCCAGCGGCAAACACGTAAAATACGCGCACGCCGCACACTCGTACGCTGGAGCAGCGTAAAACAACGCCACTAACGCACACAGCATACCCGCTGCCGATATCATACACACCCACACTAGCACGATCTTCCTCCTCCTGTCGTACGGGCCGAAAGTTATAAACGGGAGCAACGCGTATGACAGTAGGAATCCGAAGACGAACCCGAATACGTGCGCGAAATTGTCTATCCATGGAAGGAGGCCCAGTAGGAACAGGGCGATCGCGATCCCGATAAGCCTCAGGAGTGCTCGCCTAGGATGCTTTAGAAGTGGCCACGCGCCGATTACTTCCACTATTAGACACGCTAGAAGACCGAAGTGTGAGCCTGCTGGCCCCACCTGGAAAAAGAAAATGATGCATTTGTACCAAAATTTTCGTACAGCATCACTTGTAAATATCAAAGTGTAATCTACTCTTTAGCTGTTCACTGATACTCTCAAGATTCATAAGTATTTGGCAAACAATATATAATAGTAAAAAGTGTCCTCACCTCTGCCCTATAAGGCTCAAAGATGGCAGACGCCATGTTCCCCGCCACCCCGCTACCTAAGTAAACTATTGCTATTCTGACTGGTCCGGCCATTTTCTCCAGGTCTCTCATGAACAGCCACTGCAAGGCTAGCGTGGCCGCCAGGTGTAAGAGACCAGCGTGCACGAACAACGAAGTCCACGCACGGTACAGCTGGTCTGGTCGACGTCTTCGCATGAAGGGCAGCATGCCGCAGACGTCATCAAGGCATGAAACCTAGAAAGGAAAAGATGGAGATTGGTGTAGATTCTGATAGAGGCACCCACCCTTTACACACAAAACTATTGTGATGTCCCCTCATGATAAATCTTGATTTAGGATAATTAGGTTTAAAATTTTGGTACAGAAATAAGTACGCATAGCACTATTGGATATGACATCATATTTTACAGGTATATTCGCTCCAGTAACATATCATCCGTAACTCATGGCAAGACATACTGCTGCAACAATCATTCCTAGCTCAAAACCAACATAATTATGAACGTATGCGACGCTTCTTCATGAAAGAACCCCTTTACGAAGTTGCTGTGTTCACGGGTGTTTATGTCACTTTGCCCGTCGACCCCTACACAGCACGGGTGGCCGATGACCTAACAAGCCATGTACTCGGTGCTACGTCTGAGTGATACGTTATAGCTAAACATAATTGGGATGGAATGCCTGTAAGATATACGAACCTGTAAACACAGCGACGCTTCTTCATGAAAGTACCTCTTCACGAAGTCGCAGTGTTCCCTCGTGGTGATGACACACTGCCCGTGGACCCCTATGCAGCACGGGTGGCCGATGACCTCGCAGGAAATGTGCTCGGCGATACGTTTAAAAGCTTCGGAATAAACATAGCTAAACAGACTTGAGATGGCATGTCTATAAACGAACCTGTGAGCACAGCGACGCTTCTTCATGAAAGTACCCCTTCACGAAGTTGCACTGTTCCCGCGTGGTGATGACACACTGCCAGTCCCTATGCAGCACGCGTGGCCAGTGACCTCGCAAGCTATGTGTTCGGTTATAAATCTGAGTTCTTCGTATTCTGCCCACAAACCTAGCTAAACGGACTTTGTGTTGTCGGTAACAATTACGAACCTGTGAACACAGCGACGCTTCTTCATGAAAGTACCCCTTCACGAAGTCGCAGTGTTCCCTCGTGGTAATGACACACTGCCCGTGAACCCCTATGCAGCACGGGTGGCCGTTGACCTCGCAGCAGGCCAGGTGCTCAGTGCTACGTCTGAGTGATTCGTAGCGTACACAGAAATATAGCTAAACATAATTTGAATGAAATGCCTGCAAGATATTATTATACTAACCTGTGAACACAACGACGCTTCTTCATGAAAGTACCCCTTCACGAAGTCGCAGTGTTCCCTCGTGGTGATGACACACTGCCCATGGACCCCTATGCAGCACGGGTGGCCGATGACCTCGCAGGCCATGTGCTCGGCGGCGTGGCCGGCCCGTCCCGCGGCCGCGGAGCCGTCCAGCACAGACTTGCGGCAGATCGGCCATTTTGTGATGTCGTCCGGCCACTCGTGCGGCGCTATCGAGCGGGGCGCTTCGCAAAATCTGGAGACGAGAAGATGGAATCTTTGTGAAGGGGTATGAGGAAAAATTAGAATATTTATCGGAACATCACTCTTTTCACTTAATTCGTGGTTCAGGCCGAAATCTACGAGGATGAAGCTGGTAGCAAAGAAAGAAAGTCAAAATCTATTAATTGAGGTTGTCCTGCGTTCTAGATTGACAGTGTGTTTTTGAATTGTATGCTTCCTTAAGAAACACGAAGGAATCAAAAAACATTATTGATTGCAGATAAATTAATTTAGACAAATGACCATAGTATTTTTTTTTTAAAGATTATTAGCAATTTGAATTGCACAAGTTACTAATAGTCCCGTTAGCCCCTCGTGTTAAACTAAATGAGCTTGTGTTACGAGTGGGCTCACCACAATAGTCGAGCGGCGGTGGGATTCGAACCCGCGTTCCTCGGATCTCAAGTCGGCCACTCCGACCCCTTCACCGTTCGGCTATCGTGGCTATAAATAATTGTGGTGCAGTATGTTTGTGCTCATCACTCTACATTTGTCTGATGTAATAGAAATGTAATTACAGCCGCAGCTTGTATTGTAGTATTTTCAGAATCTAATATTATAGTAGACGAGTAGGTAATAAATTGTGCAACAGGATTGCTATGAACAAGGTGTTCTTTGCTATTTCAAATGGTGACAAATCACTGTACATAATTTATGGAAATTGCAAATGACAACCATAACAAAAGCTAGAACAGATTGCCTTCTAGAAAATAGTTCATTTTGTACCCAATTACATTCACCAGTTAAGTATTTTTATGCTCACATCATCATTACAATCCATGTCAACAAAACTAAACTAAATAACTGACCTTTGCCCGTGACTTTGTCCATGTAGATTTTGATTCTTATCATAATCGTAAATCGTAGTTTTTGAGTGAATGTGGAATCCATTCATCCTCGTATACTTTTGCGTTCAATTTTTTAGATAGATTATTGAAAATATGGGTAGGTACTGGAACTTACTTGGGGTCTAATCCACAAACTGACCCTGATATCCGACCTCCAGGGCCGGATTCCCCCGAAGACCACTTTTTCCACGTTGATATTGTATTCTGGAACATTAAAATCTCATGTGAACATAAAATTCACCAATTTAAATTATCTACTTCATATTGGTAAGAAAAAGCTATATCATTTTTGGAATATAATATACATGGTCTACAATAAATTTAGATCTGCCTTAAAAACTCTATCTACTTTGGTCATTGTTAAACCTTAATTAATGAATAATGTAACCTTACCTTAGGTATTAATCCTCGTATCTGATTGAAAGCATGCGCAAAAATATAATATTAAATTTATTAATCACTATCATCATCATCGTCAGTTATTATTTAAAGGAGGACGACCGTCTCTAATTTACCAGACGCTTTGGTCCTTACACTCCCCTCGTTGGCTGTGCAAGACTGCTTGGGAAGCTCGCTTATTTGACCATCAGTCCCATTTTAAGATTTCCGCGAAAGAGAAGAGAGAATGAGAAAAGGTTTGGTCTTATTGTCGGGACCACACGGCAAGTCCGAGTTTAATAATATTGTCATAAAAAGTTGGAATCTCTACGATGTTTTTTTCATTACTAGTAATAACACTTGCTAACCTCACACATCGCTTTTTTGTTATCCTTATTTAATAAAAATAAGGATAACAATTAACATAATATTATTGGTAAACAAGCTTTGGCCATGAGAATAAAAAGATACATCAGTGGAATAAAATAAGTTATCCTCGTTTATCAGGACACTGGCAACATAATTAAGGTTATTTGCCTTTGTTGCGACATAGCAACAACGAGTTCTTACTAATGTTGAACTTTGTTCCCCAATCATTTCAAGGCCATCGATCACTATGACAGACGAATTTTTAATTTAACATCTATTGTACTATTAATTAGAATGGACATAAATTATTTATAATGTTTTTTTTGTAACTGATCGAAACAAAAAAGACATCTTTCAAGTTTATCCTTTTAGCCATGGCTTCACATGTTTACTCTCTTTGTTGCTTTAGATTTTTAACCAGTAAAAATTAGTTTATATTACGGTATAACTGGGCTATACATCGGTATGCTTGGTAAATCACCTGAATATTTTGTCTGAGTGGGGTTCAGATCTTTCAATCTTCACTGTCAGAATTTCCTGTTTTTTTATCTGATTCATAAAAAAAACAACAACTAATGAATTCGATCCTTATTATCTTCTTTTAAAAGATATCATAGTCCCAAAATTGAACTCACCGAACAGTCAGCCTTCGAAGACTGCACGCACCCCGAGTCATCGTTTCGTATGCAGCACGCTGTGTCTCTCTCTCTCCTCGCTGAAGCAGCTATGGCTCTTGCTATCCTAACGTCCCTTCTCATGCAGGGCGCGAACTTCGCCCCCAAGTGTATAAGGTCTGCAGCGCGTGGTCCTAGCCAGAATGACGCTGGCTCTTCCCACTCCACCTGTGGAAATAAATAATTAATTAGGTAATTAATTAAAACCTTTGCGCTGGACGAGAGGCATCTAAAGTTTCCAATAAAACTGTACGGTTAAACGGAGTGAGTCGGTTCACTTCTCGATTCTATTAATTCACTCTGAATAAGAGTATTTTTGTTAATGTGGGTTCTATCTTCTGAAGTCAGCCATCGCACTTAATTAAATGGGAAAGTTTAAAATGCCCCTGGATTGATAATTTCAGCTTTATCACATTGACCTCAATCCCGCAACGTCCTAAACTAATTGCATTAAAGACGTGACTTTATAAATATTGTATGTATCCTACATGGGAATGAAACCCAAGCCCAATGATCCACATCAATAATGTATTCACATTAAAAACATATCTGAAGATCGACTGGGATTTCAAAAAGTGTAATCCACTAGGAGAGCAATGAATGTGGATTGTGTTCTGGAATCGTCAGTAAAATTCCCCAGAGTGCTATTGAGTTACCGAACTTATGGTGACTACGAGAAATTTTGGTCGAAAAAAAGCTTAAAAAAGTTATGAAAAGATATTTTGACAATTTTTATAAATATTTATGTACTAAGTAGGTACTTGACTTTTTAAGAATTTTGCACTGAAAACAACAGGATATAATTTATTACCGTGTCTCAATCAGATAGTTAGACACAAAATAATATTATACGTGGATTTACCAGTCTCATTGGCAGTATATGAGGTTCAAATAAACCTCCTAAAAATTCTTGCTTCAATACTTATTATAATAATTAATGCCCAACACTGCATTAACTCGGTGAAAACCTAAACATCAAAGTAGTCCCAGTTTCAAATATCATAGACATACGAGTGTCATTTCCCAGTCCGACAAATACGCGCCGTGTGGCGAGCCTACGTAAAGATACTCTGAAAGGAGACAAAGCGACGCGGCTCACAAAGCCGACCTACATCTGCTAAACACCTTTATATTTCATCTGTACGTACGTTTGTTCTATTGCACGTAGTTCCTTCATTGTCTAGTTTAGAATATACTTATTTTCGGGCCGTGGAAAATTTTAAATTGCTTCAATCTTGTTGTTCACAAAAATAACTCTGTGCATTGTTATGAAAAATTAACGAGTATTAAGGATTTGCTTTTAGCTTTACTTATTTATTTAGTTATATTATTATTATCAAAGTTCTTTGTAGTATTGTACAGGAAAAAAATATTAAGAAAAGGCACATAAAATATAGTATACTTTTCTTTAATAGCCTTGATTAAACTTGGTTGACTATATTTTTAAATTGTGTCATTTTGTTATATTAGAAATAGATAAGAGGCTAAACTTATTATGCAAAAATGTTACGAAACAGATAGCTATTTTAAAATTCTTATCATCCACAAGGCAACTTTAATGTGAATAATTACATCTCTTCCCTAATATCATCTGTTTTTCTGTTAAAAATTGTCGAGGAAAATATCTGACCCAAAAACTTTGGAACTTTACTTTCTAAGGTAAGGCGCTTTTAACACAATTTTCCTTATGATATCATGATCTCAATATCTGATTACGAAACATCGTTAAAAACCTTCGCTGTAATTAATCATGTTATTAGAAGGCAGGTGAGACGGCTGTTTTGTGATGTCTACACGTTCATTATAATTATTATTGATACGTTTTCCTCAATAAATAGGATGTAAAAGTGAGCTTGATCGTAGATATTTTGAAGATATGAACATGTTTAGGTACCTGCTTATAATCTTGGAAGGAATTCTACCATCATAAAAAATGGAAATAATAAATAAGAGTAAGCACTTATCTGTGGAATAAAGAATCCCATCAAAAACAATACTTGTCAAAAAAACCAAGTCTCGCAACTCAGTTGTTCTACGGTAAAAAGTTGTGAGATCCATGTAATACCAAGTCCAGGCCAGGAAATCTTTAACGTTTTACATAAATATATTGACTTGGCCATCGCACTAAATAATTTAATTTACACGTGTTTTCATGCGATGGCCAAGTCAATATATTTATGTAAAACGTTAAAGATTTCCTGGCCTGGACTTGGTATTACATGGATCTCACAACTTTTTACCGTAGAACAACTGAGTTGCGAGACTTGGTTTTTTTGACAAGTATTGTTTTTGATGGGATCTCATTTCTTTTTGTATTTTGTAGACAGCAGTTATGTATCTAGAAAACTGGACCGAAATTTAAAAATTTTACTCGACTTGGCGGTTGCACTACCGTGCCCCCAAATATTTTAGTTTTTCCTTGATTCATACACCAAACACTACTTATATTCCAAATTTGAAGCTTCTAGGTCTGCTAGAAGTGCCTTAGAGTTTTGATGATCGGTGAGTCAGTCAGTGAGTGACAAAATTAAGTAACTTTGACCCGTTATAATTCTTAAACTACTGGTTCAAATTGAATGAAATTTTAAATATACCGTGTCTTTACAATGCCTGCATAGCTAATGAAAATTCAGCCTTCTAGTTTTATCCACAACGAAGTTACAGGCGGTCGAAAATGGCCTGAATTGCTTCGAGAAAAGGATGGTACGGCCGTGCCGCTTTTTTGCTCGACTTGGTGGGGGCACTGCCGTGCCCCCAGATTTCCGTAACAGACTGAAAACCACGAAAATCTAGTCCCAAAAATCATGCTGCGACTCAATTCTTCAAAGGAAATTTTGAACACCTAAAACGTTTTTATCGAGTCTCGCCAGTAAAAAGTTTAAACCCAACTCTATGACGTCACATCTCAGGACAATACACTCGTACAAAACACATCCAGCAGCTAACTCCCGTGTTTACACACAAACAAAGGCTTGAGGCGTAATAAATCCGCTAAGTAAATATTGTGCATTGTCTCCTAAGCGCTTTCTCAGACATTAAATCTGGGGGCATGTTTTGTCTAAAAGCTTTTCCTCATTTAACCTTGTTAGAGCAACTTGTGTAGGTACAAAAGAAACGGAATTTGCGTTGACGCGCATTATGACCTCCCAAATGACGCAGGCCAGCGTTTTAGTGTTAAATGTAATTTTTTATTAGACTAATAGCTTTAGAACGCGGGAGTCTGGGGGAGTTAATAGCCCCCTGATGAAGCCCTTACAAATTACAACTGTCATCTGCGTAATTTGTAATTATTGTAATGTTGAGAACATATTTAACAGTGTTTAGAGTATTGCTGTATGGGGGCCATATAAATCTTAAAATAGCATTATGAAAGTATGTAATAGTTAACAATTATGTATGTATGTATTTATAGTCGGAAAGATGATGAGCAGGAGGAGCCATAATTAGAAGAAATACATATCAAATATTAGATTTCTTCAAAACATTTAAATCAAATACATAACATCAAACTGAATGTGTTTAGAAAGATTTCCGTAAGAAAAACCACTAAAACTGTAAGCCGCAACATGGTACATAAAATAACTCATTCGAGTGTAAAAAACTGCGCATATCATTTGCCAATGTCTCGGAAAGAAAAATCCACGTACGTAATGTCTTAGGGTTTCCCACAAAAGGTCGCAGTTCATTGTGTACCTACTTCTCCCGTGAAGCACATTCATTGTTCCCATTCCGGATTAAGTAAAATATAAAGAATATTGCGGGGTTATTGTCCTAAAAACTCTTCAGAAATGCGTGCCGTTTTTGTTTTTATTTTAAACTTTTTCATGCCTACCCAAGCGAGCAAGGAATACATTGACCCATTTCAAAAGTAAGTGGAAATGAAGACATTAATATACTTGTCCAATAACATTGAGACCGGCATTTTGAACATTTTTTCAGTACTTTCTTTTACATTTTATGTGACTGGCCAAACTGATCACTTTAAAAAGGGTGCCCTCTCAGACGCATAACATTTTTCATCATAATTTAGTTTGGCATAACAGTATTTGCATAAAGTTTTTTCGCATAAACTTTGATATGCATACTTTTCTAACTGCATAATGGTTTCTTAGGCATAATAATAACTTTCTCTAATTTTCAATATCATAATTTAAATAATCATAAATGTAAAGAACATAATTTTTATATACATAAAGTTTGTTTTTAATAAAATACTATAAACATAATGTAATTATTTATAACATTTAGAGTCATAAATATTGTCTATAAGAGCAACCAACATTGAAGAGTAAATAATTATGTATTTGTGATGTTGCGAACGATCCTCCTTCCACCTTTATACTCTTTCGGCATATAGATTTGCAAAAACTAAATTCTCTGTATCATTGTCATTTTTGTTCTTAATTTTTGACCTGTCTCTTAGAAAACTTAAGCTCGTGAAAATACATTCTGTTTGATCTCGAATCCCTCTTATCTATTATAACGCACATATTCTAAAGTCCACATTTCTTTTACAACATTAAGCTTGCCTCGTCTGAAATTATGTTGATCCCGACTGGCCGTGGTCTTTTCCACGTGGTACTAGTCTGCCCTATACTAGAGTGTAATTTAAAAGCCGGAGGCGCGGAGGGAGTGCGGTCCTCGCTCGCTGTAACATATCCGGCAGCCGTGCGAGCTGGAGCGGCTGAGGCTGGTCGCCTCTGGCGACCAGCAAGCCGAAGCTGCGGAAGCGAGCATGGCATGCCGGGTATATGTTACGCCAGAGCGGAAGGACCGCACTTCCCGCAGCGCCGGAGATAAGGCAATCCTAATGCTTGCTTGCATGCTTGCTTGCTTGCATCCTTGCTTGAATGCATGCTTCCTTGCTGCTTGCTTGCGTGCTTGCTGCTTGATTGCATGCTTGCTGCTTGCTTGCATGCTTGCTTGCTGCTTGCTTGCTGCTTGCTTGCTGCTTGCTTGCTGCTTGCTTGCTGCTTGCTTACGGCTTGCTTGCTGCTTGCTTGCAGGCTTGCTTGTTTGCATCCTTGCTTGCATGCATGCTTACATGCTTCCTTGCAGCTTGCTTGCAAGCTTGCTGTTTGATTGCATGCTTGCTGCTTGCTTGCATGCTTGCTTGCATGCTTGCTTGCATGCTTGCATGTCTATTTATATTTGTTAACTTATATTTTATATGTATAACATTTTTATATTTCATATTTGTTAAAATTATGGTATTTTGTATATTATGAATGGTAATATTTATGGTATTGGTTTAGATGCCAATAAATGTTATGCCTAAAATCGTTATTAAAAAAACAAGAATACAGAAAAAATATATAATAAAATATTATTATAATAAAAGTGGTTATGGCAAAAAAAATATGCCTTATGATTTATTCTCTAAGAACGTTATGCGAAATGATGAGTATGCCAAAAAACTTTATGCACTCTTAAATTATGACAATATTTTTTATGCAACCGAATATGGACCCCTTTAAAAAACCTAGCGGCAGTTCCAAGTACATGCTGACCAACCACGTGAAAATAATAAGAGCTATATGGGTCGCACGACGAAAGTTGAGGCGAACACATAGTAGTCACACTGATGTAATATTTGAATTCAGAATACACAAATCAGCTAGAATCCGCGGGACGTCAGCGCGTCAAATATTCGCTTGTGTGTGATGCCTCAACTCTTGCTGCGCGACCTATATCCTACTTTAGAGGTTCTCACCTGTTGTAAACTCAAACTCTTCACTAAGACTTGTCCAGAATGCGTGTGTCGGCCAAACCCGACTGGTCCAAAGCCGTAACATAGTAGCGACAGCAGCAGCACCAACGTCTGCACCGTGCTGACCCACCACGTGAAGTAAGGCCGGTAGTCAGTCAGCTCGTCGAGTTGGCGCGCTACGTCTTCTTGGTGTGTCACCGATTTTCTTAACGATCGTCTGAAAAGTAACATTAGGAACTCACATTAATCTTTGTTAATCCTGATAATACCATAACGTATCTAAGCCCTCAGGATCTACAGCTTTTTAAAATAGGGAAAACGCGTAATAGGTACTTAGATGATGATAGATTCGATTTAAGTTAGTAGTTAATTTTAAATATTTGAGGTTGAGGTTAAGATACGAGTTCAGACTGACTAGATTTTTAGCTTTTGCTTAACATACTCGACAACGAAAGAGTATGTTAGCAAGAATTAATATAAGAAATCCAAACAGATATTAAAAATCTTTCATCTTCAAACATGTGCAAGTGCATCTAAATAGTAATTTATAAAATAACTAGCTGACCCGGCGAACTTTGTTCCGCCTTAATGGCAATAAATAACGGGATAAAAAGTATCCTATGTCCTTCTCCTGGCTCTAAACTACCTCCCTGACAATTTTCAGCTAAATCGGTTCAGCCGTTCTTGAGTTATAAGCGAAGTAACTAACACGACTTTCTTTTATATATATAGATGGAATAAATAAACAAAGCAAATAGCTTTTCTTTCTGCGAATCGTAACTATTCCAATCACAAAGCCTTAACGTAAATCTCTTATAGACGTTCCATTTCAATTTAGAAAGGGCATTACTACAATAATGTTTTTGTACGCGCTATTGAAATAGATTAACAGGCACATAAAGGCGCACCCATGTTAGGTGGACCCTGTGTAGCTTTCACATGTAAATCTCGAAACACATTCTTATTCATTGCCATGGCAGGCAAAAAATATAAGTAGTTTTAATCCTAAAAGCATTGAAAAAGCCAACAAATCGAATATTATTCTGCACTAGTCACAAAACTAGCTCTATCAAAGCCAGGACATAGAGTTCAATTTTATTATCTGACTTCGTAGTCAGAGGCTATGTCCTGGATCTGATTCCAAAAAATTGAAATTACTTTGTGTAATGATTCCCAATTTTAAGCCCAACCTACCTGAAACGTTATTCTGCGATGCTAGTAAAACAATTTAAAATTGAACAATCTACCCTTATCATAAGACATTATGACTAAAATGATTGAATTATCATCATAATCGGGTCTTTTAGTCTCCACTGAATGATTCTTCTGTAAGTTTCTTCAAGTTAGATAAACACTGCACCGCGGAAATCGAGTGTTGAATCAAGAGCTAATGTATTCCGGGTATATTTGTAGATTCAACAAAATTTAACAAAATACGCACTCTCCTATTTATACTTGTGTACGTTAATCGGTTAAAATCGTAAGGTGCGTGTTTAACAACCGGCCAGTTCAACCCTCGGAAATCAGTAAATAACGGGCAGTCATAAATTATTCTGTGTCACATCCACGGTGTATTAATTCTAAAAGCCATTACAACAACTTTTAAATGGGAGGTAAACGCCATGATATATTACGAGTACCAGTGAAATATGACCGGATCATTTTGTTGTGTTATTTTTAACTTTGCAAGTGTCGCATTAAGCGAGATTCATTAGAATTACCTGCTAGAGATGTAGTGTATTGAAATGAGCGGGTATTGATTGTGTCTATTATTCCTACTTAGTATAAAAATAAATTGTCTGTTATGAGCAGAGGATGGCATTAATTTTATTTATCGGACTGAACTAACATCTAGGGAGATCTATCAACTATGGATCAAATGAGTTTATGAAATTTTAGTATACGAGGGTGGTCTGAAAAGTTTCCGACCTAACATAGATACAAGATTTTTTTTCTTAAAATTTATTTTTATTTTTCTACATAGTCTCATCTACAGTAATTAGTCGGCGCCAAAACTCGGATTTATTGCGCCTAAACTGCGCCAACAGAGCATTGGAAATGTTCATTCGAACACGTTGTTGGTCTGACGTTAGCAAACGCGGCACCCAACGCGCGGACAGCTTTCTCATGCCTAAATCTTGATTTAATATGTGACAAACACGTTCTTTTGATATTTTCATTGCCTCTGCTATCTCTCTCACTTTAATTCGGCGGTCGTCTAACACCATTTGGTGAACTTTAGCGATGTTATCGTCAGTAGTTACAGTTTTTGGACGTCCCGAACGTTCATCATCTCCCAAGCTCTTACGGCCACGTTTAAATTCGGCTGCCCAAAATTTTACTGTGGTAAATGACGGTGAAGAGTCCCCGTACACAGAATCTAACTCATCTTTGATTTGCGTAGGGGTATTCCCTTTCAAAAACAAATATTTTATGACAGCTCGATACTCGATTTTTTCCATTTTCACAAAAATACTCACATCGACTCACTCAAACGACTTTCAAATAAAAACCGCTTGTCAAAAATGGCTGAAACTTTGAAGTGTTGCTGTCAAAAGATGCACAATTACATTCCCTGACTTTAATTGATGTGTGCTGCCATCTTCACGTTGAGGTCGGAAACTTTTCAGACCACCCTCGTATTTTTAAAACTTCAACAAAATCAGAAGGAGCAACAAACATCTACCCAACGTCACTAACTGTCATATTTATAATAAATACGAGGGCGGCACTGAAAATTTCGGGAATCAAGGAAGTGGAACAAAATTACTATTTAAAAATGTATTTATTGCTTTTTAAAGTATTCTCCGCGAAATTAGACACATTTTTCCATACACGAAACCAATCATTGAAGCAACCATTCCATTCGGAAGTTTGGGTCTCCAAAATGGCCGTTTTGTAGGCGTCCACAGCTTCTTCAGGTGATGAAAATCTCTGACCACGCAATTTATTCTTTATTTTAGGGAAAGTATAGAAATCATTAGGGCTTAGGTCGGGGCTGTACGGCGGATGGTCCAATAATTCTATGGTTTCTTCCTCTAAAAACTCTTTTGTTCTGTGCGCGGTGTGAGAACTCGCATTGTCGTGATGGAGGATGATGCGGCGGTTGCAGTTCTCTTTACGGAGTTCAGAAACGACCTGTGGCAAACAAATGCTAGCATACCATTCTGCATTAACCGTTCTTTGTCCCCCAAGAGGAATAGTCGCAACATGGCCGGTTTTGGAGACAAACGTGGCCACCATTTTTTTTGCAACACTCCGTGAACGAACAATTTTTGTTGGCTTTAACTCATTTTCGAACACCCAAACTCGTGACTGGTTTTTTGTTTCGGGTTCGTTCGCGTATATCCAGGATTCGTCACCTGATACGATGTTGTATACAGCATTTGAGGATCCTGCGTGTAATCTTTCGAGAGTTCTGACGCACCAAGTAACGCGAGCCGCTTTTTGCTCTTCACAGAGCGAATGCGGTATCTATGGGGAAAACAACTTTTTTACACCTAATTGTTCATGCAAGATTATTTGTATTTGACTCATGCCAATGTCTAAAGTTGCCTGAATTTCGCGGTATGTCACATGTCGATCTTCTTCAATCAGCTTACGCACAGCATCAACGTTTTCTTGGGTGACTACAGTTTTGGACGACCTTGACGGGGATCATCACTGAGCTTGACACGTCCACGTTGAAATTCAGCAAACCAGCGATAAATTGTGGTTTTGGATGGGGCTTCATTACCAAATGCAGAAATCATCCGGTCAACACACTGTTTTTGTGTTAAACCACTTCAAAAGTCATAATAAATCATCGCTCTTGAATTTTCTCGAGTCAATTTCATTTTCTCAACGACTAAACAAGTTTGACAAGACCTTGTGATACGACCGAGAATCTTTTTTTAAATAAATAAATGGTATAGGATTTTTAAAACCCTGGAGTTTGCAATTAAATAGATTTTAATATGACAGGAACAGTGGAAATATTCCATTCCCGATACTTTTAGTGCAGCCCTCGTATTACAATTTAAGGAAATCTAATCCTATCTAATAAAAGTCTATCCTTTAACATGTTATTCCTAGTGTGTGGGACCCGCAGATAAAGCAATATAATGTTTACCGGATAAATCGTTACCAATTGTATTTGAAGGTGTATGCGTAAACGGTGTGTTTGCTTAAATAAAATATTTGTATTTGTATAACATAAAAATACTCGATACCAAAACCAAGCGTGGCACAACACTACAGATAGCCCGTACTGGGGCTAATTTATGCGTCGAGTTATAATAACAGTTGCTAGCACTAAGCGTATCTGAAAGAATAATAGTGGATATTTTCACTTGCTTTCGTAATAAAGTGGCTATAGTTAAGCTACAAAAGAATATTAAAAGGGTTCAGTACGGATAAATGAGGTGGCTAGCTGAACAATAGAAGTTAAAGGGTAGAAAAGGTTGTGAAGCCCGGATTTGACAACCAACTGACAACCTAAAATGGAACAATGTAACAATTTTGCAATATTGCAACTGTTTCTGTAGCTATAGGTAGGTACAATCAGCCCCGGATCTAGGGGGGGGCAAACCGGGGCACCTGCCCCGGGCGGCAGTTTCAGAGGGCGCCAAAATCAATTTAGTACATTCTGTATTAACCTAGTTGGCAACACTGATAGCGTACGTATCTCTGCCGGGGGAATCCCCGTATGTCACATACGGGGATTCCCGGCAGAGACTCACATGTAGAACTAGAGGCTACACGAACCGAGCCGAATAAACCTGTACGTCAAGGGACTATCGTTGTTTGTTTATGTGATTGATTGCGTGTGCGAGTAATTATAATAATTATTAGCGAAACTATTGACTTAAACTACACCGTATTGGAAATAAACGCCTTACGAAATAATAGGTAAGTAATAAAAATAATATTATAAATCATATTAATTATATTATCTTTTCGATCCTATTGCTGTTCCTTAATGTATTATGTAATTGATGAAGTGTCTATAACTCATGTTTTGCTGGGCTCCGTAATTCAGTTACTTACCATAATACCTATTATGAATATTTAGTAAAATATATATATAGTAAAATATATTATGAATATTTTTTAGGTTGTAAAAGATCAACGATGAGCGCACCGAGAAAAAAGCTTTCTGGGGCTGAAAATAGAAAAAGAGCTAAAGAGAAATTTGAAGACGTAAATAAATCTGCTTCTAAGATGAGAAAATGGCTTTACGAAGCGGCTCCATCGTCAAGTTCCACTGATACTTCGGATACGGTTTCAGGTATTTCCAATAACTCTTGTAATTTGGACACTCAAGTTGATTCGACAAATCAGTTGAAGCTTCAAGGTTCAGATGATGGCAAACAGTATCATTCGTCTGTGTTATCTCAGCAGGGAGATAACGTTCAACTAGCATCTAGTGACTTATTGCAGTTGAGCAGCAAAGACGAAATCATAGATTTAATGGATCCAGGTACATGGCCGAGCCAAGAGAAAATTACAGATCAACAAAGGTCATTTTTGAGTAAACAAGCTGTATTACTAAATAATGAACATCCAAATAACATAGACTTTAGGTCCACTGAACGCAACGGTAGGCATTTGACACATAACATGTGGTTCGGAACAATGGCAAATAAGGAAATTATTAAAAGATCCTGGCTTGTTTACTCGAAAACAAAAAATGCACTTTACTGCACTGTCTGCAAGTTATTTGCCAGCACTTCTACATCAGCGTTGTGTACAGAGGGTCTCATTAATTGGAAAAAGACTTTAGAAAGATTAACTGAGCATGAAGTATCACAAACGCATAAAGAATGTTTTATTAAGTGGAAAACCCGCCTGCAGCAAATGAAATTGTGCCAGGGCATTGATCGCGATATAGAGCAATTAATTCACTCTGAGAAAAAAAAAATGGAGACATATTCTACATGTAGTAATGGACGCTGTCATGTATCTTGCCACAAACTGTCTTTCTTTTAGAGGTACTAAAGAAACACTGAGTGATCTCACTGAAAATTTTCCTCAACCTAGTCAAGGAAATTTTCTTAATTTGGTATGTCTACTTGCTAAATACGATCCTACTCTCAAGTATCAGTTAGATCACGTCAAAAAAGGACAGGTATCCTATTTGTCGAAAACAATTCAAAACGAAATAATCGATATGATGGCAAAAAAAGTTCGAAATACCATTATCAATGAGATCAAGGAGGCCAACTACTTTACCATCATGTTTGACTGCACTCCAGATATATCTCATTCAGAACAATGAGCCAGATTATTCGGTATATAAAAATAACAGAAACTGGATGCACTATTAAGGAAAGCTTTATTGATTTTATTGAAGTAGATGGAAAAACTGGAGAATATATCACACAGCAAATTCTAGAAAAACTAGAAGATGATGGTTTGGATATTCAAAAATGCCGCGGACAATCTTACGACAACGGATCTAATATGGCTGGCGTATACAAAGGCGTCCAATCCAGAGTTATGCAAATGAACGAGCTGGCAATGTTTGTACCTTGTCTAGCACACTCTTTAAATCTTGTGGGCGTGCATTCAGCGTCATCATGTCCAGAAGCAGTTAACCTATTTGGGCTTATACAAAAACTTTATTGTTTCTTTGTTGGATCCACCACGCGATGGAAAATAATGCAAAAGTATACTAAAACAAACTTAAAAGGAAGTAGTCAAACCAGATGGTCAGCTAAACACCAAGCTGTTACTGCTCTATTAAATAATTTACCGGAAGTTGTCAAAGCTCTAGAAGAAATTGAAGAATCCTCTTCAGCCGCAGAATCGAAGTATGAAGCTAGTCATTTACTACATGCGATGATGGATTTCGAATTTATCCTCAACTTATCAATTTGGAATAATATTCTTCGAGAGATTAATAGAGTGAACGTTGAAATACAAAAAGAGGATATTATCTTGCCGCGTTTTGTGATGATAATGCAAGGTCTTGTTAAGATCATACAGGGAATGAGAGAAAAACCAATAGAACATTGGATCAAAGAAGCTGCAACTATATCAGAAAAATTGAAAATAGAGCCAGTCCTTCAAAATAAACGAATTTCCAAAAAGAAAAGGCAACACGACGAATTCTGCGAAGATGAATCAAGAACTCTAGACCCAAATGGGCTATTTTCCAAAGATATAAAAGTAGTATTTGACAGAATTTTAACAGAAATAGAAACAAGGGTAGAGAGCGCAAAGAGTCTACATGAAAATTTCGCCTTCCTCAGTGGTCACGCGTTTTTAAATATGTCGACTGATGATCTGCAGAAAAATGGAGCAGATCTAGCACGAAAATATTCAAAAGACTTGAATGCAGTTGATTTTTGCCAGGAACTTTCTGTATTCAAAGACCTAGTAACAGAAATTAATGAAAAATCAAGTGCATTCGACCTGTTACAACATCTGTGTAAGAATGACTTGCAAGAAGCGTTTCCTAATGTTAGTATAGCTTTAAGGATATACTGCACATTACCGACGACATCTGCAAGCTGTGAGCGAAGTTTCAGCAAACTGAAAATAATTAAAACCTATCTGCGTTCAACAATGAGCCAAGAACGTTTATCTAGCCTCGCGATTCTAGCCATTGAAAATAAAACTGCCTTTGAAACGGACTTTGATGAGCTAATAGATTCTTTCGCGGAAAAGAAAGCACGCCGTGTGAAGCTGTAGAGGTAGTAAGATAAGAGAGAAAAAAAAAACGATGAGAAAAATTAAAACAAAGTCTTGATTATCAGTTGCCTTGTTATATGATTGCTATATTTAATTTGATGTCACACCTAAGAAAAAGTTATTAGTAATAGATAATAAAGAGTACAAATTTATTAAAGAGTATTCTTTCGATCACCAATAATGCCACATATTATAATATTAGTGTTAATCAAACGCTCACGAGAGGGGGCGCTATATCAAGTTCTTGCCCCGGTTCGAAAAAATCGTAGATCCGGGGCTGGGTACAATACATAGGTACATAGATTTAATAATTCTGGCACACCACACAAATCTGACGAATGAAATTTTAAGTTGAAAAGGCTCAAAATAGTAAATATTGCTATTTCAAATAGTGCCCATAAATTAAATTTCATATTACCTGAACTGAAACTTATTAGAGACGTAACGAAGAAATAGTTAACTACTACCTACTGCCTACTAAACTTGGGGGAGGTCATGAAGTATGGAATAAAGCTGGATGCCATAAATTCGCTAATGTTGCCATTCGAGCTGCAGCATCTGTTTCGAGTTTCCTAGATTGCCTACCATAAAGACGCCTTTAGCAGCGGAACTCCGAAAATGTAGGCATAATTTTATACGATCGCAAAAAATATGTTCACATAAAAATGTGCCGCTAAGCGTAAGCGCTGAATTTGCCGTCATTAACGGGGACCTTGGGCGGGCGTAATGTGGCCGAGACTTGGTTAGAGGCTCTGAAATAAGCGTTTTTTGAAATTTCAACGTCTTTACTCTGTAAAACTAGTTCTTAAAGGCGTTAGCAATTATGATCGTATTTTATTATGTGGTTTAATTTAGTAATCTTCACATTTTCTTAAAGATTTTATGCTTGTAATGGTGATGCACAATAAGGAATAATATGTTTTTTTTTTAAAATAAGAAAAATTTTGCTGCATGTGCCCATTTAAAATCTGGAATCATCTACGCCACGCCGGCCATGGTAATTATAATGTTCTTTCTTACTTTTTTTTTAAAGTAAAACCAGGACTTTAATCCTTCTATAGACCTTCATGACCTTTACATTAAACATCTCGCATTATTTCATCAGACACGGAAATACTTATAAAATAACTTAATCTCATAGGTTCTTAGTGGCATTCAGTGTCTCTCATTTCGTAGCCACATGTTTGTATCTCGTACGCACAGACGAGCTGGTAACGACCTGTCACTGTCTCACCTACCGTGATACATCGCCGCCCGATTACTTTAATTCTCTTTAACACAGCTGTGTCTTGAACTTGGAGATATTAAACTGTGATGTACAGGATTATGGGTCTTATTGGCCGCCTAATAGATTTACGGTTAAAGTTACTTTAGTGTGATGAGCATATAACTACAGTAAGGCCCGGTTTCCACCAAAGTAGATAAAAAGGGGAGGTGTTTTGAAAAACCAATCAGGTTTTGTTATTTCTACATCTCCTCTCGGCTCTACTTCGGTTTGGAAATCTGATAGGTAGGTTTTTTATGCATAACAAGGCAGGTACTGCAGTCTAGGATGGTACATATGTATTATCTAGCCTGTAAGTGCCTATTCACTCTCTCACCTTAAAAAGGCCCGGATTATATGTAGTGTTCGGAAGACAGCAGCAGGTAGCGAATTCCAGTCCCTCTCTAGCTATACTGGATAATTATCCTCATTTTGCCTCTGCTAAATTTGAGAGAGGATCATGTAGTGGAGACTAAATGACCTGATGTTGTTGACTGATGTATTTCTCTAAGTATAGGTATTATTAAAGGCCGGTAGATCTATTCTCATAAATAAAACACTGGATACTCAACTTTCACATTATATTGCCTTATTTTAATTACAATTCATCACTTAGCACAAAAGCGCGCGGAGTCGTCTCTGCGCGTCCCTCTATTCTGACGTTTGATCCTAGTGTGATATTGACGTATTGTCAATGTCACTGTGACAGCATCTCATTGGCCACAACGATACCGTTATTTTAACGTTTTAGATTTTTCATAATTAACAGTATGGTAGAGCAGTTAGAATAAAGTCCTTATTTATTGTACGTAGAAAGAAAATAATATTCAATGCGGCTTTTATAAGAATTAATATTAAAGGCGATGACCTCAAATAGCAAATGTTATAGCTCCCATGCTTTGCCTTAAGCATTTAACTTTTCATTAGAATTATAAGTGTAATTACCACAATTAAATATTCATTTATTCACCTGGCTAAGTTGTTACCCAGGAATAATAAAATTGTTTCTGCTTAGCGATAAACTGATTTCTATAAATCGCGTTTACTACTCGTATTCAATGCCAGTAAAACTTGCAATTTTTTCGAAAATTCAGCTGCCACCACATTCTCTACTCGCACTTCCAAAATAAGGTGAAAACAAAAATCAGGTGAAATTTGAATATGCCTAATATTTATGCAGGTTCCCGCAAAACTAGACTTTCGTAGGAAAAGGCTCTCAAAATGGAAATAACCTCAATAAGGAAACTGCTTCTCACACGCGCGAAGACGAGGGTCACTAATTTATTAAATATAGTAAAAACGAAGAAAAATTCTTACCGGAAGAATCTTCCGACTACCCCCATGCCGAACTGCCTCCTATTCGAGTTGTCGGCGAGAGGTTCCAGCATCGGGGTGTGGATTCTGGCGCCCCCCGCGCCCCACGAGACACTTCTCTCGGGCCTCCGGTACTCCACCCCGCTGGATCCGATCGGTGATCGGGCTCTGAAAGAATAGTGACAATTAATGTAATTATTAGGCTAGTCAATAAACGACAATAGACAAATACAAGTATTAGGCGTTCCGTCAGTTAGATGTAAGATAGCCAGTTCCTCCGTGGTTGACGATTCCGGGTGTAGCTCGCTTCCACCTTCGGCCTGATCATCACTTACCATCAGGTGAGATACTGGTCAAGAGCTTCCTCGTTGTGGATAAAAAAAAAACAAAAAAATAAGCGACAATAACCGACTGAGAAAGTTAAGGACCGGCCGACTCGAGATCCGAAAAACTTTGATTCTAACCCTTAGTCCCTTAAGTCTTGGACTATTGTGGTAAACACACTCGTAACACAAGCATAGTTAGCTTAGTACGAGGGGTTCATCATCATCATCATCTCAGCCACTCGTCAACTGCTGAACATAGGCTTCCCCCAATGCTTTCCATGTTGCCCGGTTGGTAGCTGCCTGCGTGAAATATAACAAACTACCTATTTTCAATAATATTATAATAAGAAACACTTTCTACAGAATTAAGTAAAATAACTTAATAATGGGTATTATAGAAAGCACGTAATATTTAAGCTGTTCCCTTTGCTAACTGATGTAATATTATGCAGAATCAGATCTGTCTTTAAAGCTTTTATACATTTTCTATTTTTAGGTTACCCATTTGGATTACTAAGAGCTTTTTCCATCAACTTTTCTTATAAAAATATTTTTTATATTGTATTCAAATTAGCAAATAGCGTACCGTTGTAAGCGTACACTTTAATCATGGATTTGGTTTACAAATATTTTACACAATTTTATCAGTCTTTAAAAGCGTAGTAATAAAGACATAGTTATGTAGGTATAGGTATGCATGGATATTAAAATTATGATATGACTTATTAAACCGTCTAACATGGCTTTTACGGATTTGTACCAGAGGCAGCAACCGAGACTGACGGCTTATGGTTTATCATAATATTAAATAATATCCCGTTAAACATGAGCGAAGTTTGATAAATTTAAAATAAATTGCTTTTTAAAAATAAATAGGAAAAAAGATATGGCTCTATGGGTAATCACTCATGTTGTGGCATACTAGGCTTTAAAATGAATTGTCAGTCAATTATCCGTAATCAAGTTCTGAAAGCTCATAAAAAGTATGTCAATTGGCAAAAATATCCACTACCCTTATATTCTGGAGTAGTCGGCAGCTTGTGTAGGTATTTCTCAATTTACAAATACTGTGTAATTAATTAACAACCAAAAACGTATTAATCTTATCTTCCATGCTTCGTGAATTGAAAACCTCCTACGCACTCCTAACCCAAACTTCTCAATAAAACCTTTTATTAAGTCTCTACAAAGGGATTAGAACTTGGTACTGTTTAAAATGTTCTTTTTATTAGTCTACGGAGTTAATTTGTGCACAAATTGAATCAATATTGAAGTCTAGTGCGCTCAATGTAAGTAGGTACTATGTTACTTCAAAGTTGGCAAAACTTCAACATAATGAATAAGGTTTGAATAAGTATTGAGTCAAAGTCAAATATTGAACTGGTTCAGATATTACTCACGTTTTTGTAAAATAGCTATTTTCCACAGAAAAGTCATTTGGAACTGTCTGGTTTTTCAGGTCTGTTTCTAAAAACGTATGACTTTTTGATTCTCTGTAATCCAAATGTTTAACTAGGAAGACCAGTTTAGACCAGGAACGTTAAATATGAAGTAGTTTTTATGAATTTACCCGTGATATCGTTTTACGTAGATACTGTAAATCGATTTCAAAACAAATTTCAGCTGAAGCAAACAATTTATTAAAATTGTAAACTTTAGAAAAAATATTTTGCATACGCTCGATTTCCCGATAACCCGTTATCCCTAGTCGTGCTGAAGGCTCATTAAATGTAACGACTTAACAACAAAATTGAATGTTCATTTTTGCATGCACACGCCAAATTTTACAGCCTTCATTTACTCGGGTGAAAGTTACGGACATAAACTAACAGATACGAGTACTCTTATTGTACGTACCAATATCAATATACCTACTATTATTGTATTGTTTTAGTAATCTGATATCGGTCAAAGCATCTTGAAACTTGTAACAATAAACTAAGTAGGTACTCATACTTGTGACATTGATATGCCGATACCAAATGTTTACAAATATTGACGACGAATATCAAAATTAAAGAGTACCTATCATGAGTGTATTTGTGATTTGTTTAATGGTTTAAATTACAGTGTGTTTCTTTGGCTTTTTCAATTTGTAGTTCATTTTTAAATTACTAAGTGTATTCTACAAGCCACGAGTTCGAAAAACACCCTATGAGATAGTTAGTTTCTGAAACATTATCTCTTTTTGTACCTAAGTTCTATAATTACACACATATTAAATTATGTAAAACTAGGCGTCATATTATATGTGTGTAAGCTTAATTAACATCATATTTGCTTTATAATTAGAGTAAATAATCTCTTTCGAGATAAAGATAAACATGCTGGCAAGATATTATAATCTTTAAAGGCCACAAATTGTAAAACAAAAGCGAAATACACTTTATATTCACGTTAAATGGAGGCTTCATTAAAATACTCTCGAGACAAATTTTAATATTCTTCATCAATGTCACCTAGGCCTTGAGAAAGGGTACTTTATAATAAAGCGACGTTATATTCCGCTGTACAGCGTCCCGAAATAAATTAAATTAAGAAAGACCATATTTTGCTTTTAGCCGTGAAGAAAACTATGACACCTCAAAAACTAGGTACACTGGCGTAAATTGATGAGAGCTTATTTGATGTTTAATTTCACTAATTCAACCCACGCGGGTTCAAATCTGTGGGTTGAGTCGACTAAGAACCCCAAGTCAAAACATCTTGCTAAGGAAGTGAAGCCTCTAAATTAAGCTGGAAGACCTTTGATTCTCTTCGTATAAGTTAAGCTAATAACCGCTCTAACCACGAATCTCGTTCCAGCCGCATGTTGCAACAGCTTGACAGATTAATTAACTTCTAATTCATAATCATATACACGGAGTTTGCAAATTAAGCGTAGTAGGAAATTAGAAGCTGAACTCTAACGAAATTTATGATGTAGCTCTCCTACTATCATGAATTATATTCGTTTCAAAACTGGAAGTCTTTACTTTTTATCTTGATTGTGAAATAGCGGCTATATTAATTGCTTGGATAGGATGAGACATCCCGGATGCCATTAAATTTTTATTTCACCTAAAATCATATTTTTTTAAGTTTCAGGATTATCAGGGTGATTTTAGTAAAGTTTCAAAGAACTACAAATCCCATCAGTCATTGCTCTACCCTTCCCTACTATTGTGACGTGTTCTCATATTAATTTAATAAGAACTTCTTAAATCTCCGCCCAACCCCACTGGAATCAACTGGAGCATTGCATAATAGATCATCTTGAATAACACACATGCTTATTCCCTTAGAATTAAGTCGAAAGTTGATTATCTCGGCAACAGAATCCGCATCTCTGCATCCGACACAGTGCATGCAATCCGGACAAGGTAAGTGGTGTATGAAATCTGAGGAATCCAGACGGATCCAATATCAGACGTAATTGTTGCATAATTGCTTTCTCATCGCTTCAGCCATGATCCAGTTAGAAGTTTCTAATGCTTAGTGTTGCATTAAATAGTTTTGTTTGAGTGTACCAAATAATGGCTTTCAAAAAAGCTCAAATTCCGTTCCGTGAAAGATTTGCTGATGTCGTAATGGATAACACGTCACCTTTTTAATCGGGTAAGTACGTGGCAACTTTAAAAGTGAACATTATGACTTTCAAAACCGTTTTATACTTTGAGTGTTCACGTCAGCGTCATCTTGATGCGACGCCGCTCGACCGCGATCACTGTGATGACGTCACTACCGCAGATTGAGACCCCTCAAATGTTCCATTGACTCATACACACCCCTTTGGTCCGTCGACCTGGTCACCCTCAACATGGTGATGCATCAGCGGCTGGCTCGACGTCGGCGGTGCGAATAACACGACGTCCACGTCGGCGTCATCTTGCGGCGACGTCGCGGAGCCGCGGAACGACCGCGACTATTGTGCTGACGTCACTGCCTCATATTGAGGCCCCCTCAAATGTAACATTGACTCATACATACCCCTTTGGTCCGTCGACCTGGTCGCCCTCGTCATGGTGATGCTTCAGCGGCTGGCTTGACGTCGGCGGCGCGAAGAACACGTCGTCCACGTCGGCGTCATCTTGCGGCGACGTCGCGGAGCCGCGGAATGACCGCGACTATTGTGCTGACGTCACTGCCTCATATTGAGACCCCCTCAAATGTTCCATTGACTCATACACACCCCTTTGGTCCGTCGACCTGGTCACCCTCAACATGGTGATGCGTCAGCGGCTGGCTCGACGTCGGCGGTGCGAATAACACGTCGTCCACGTCGGCGTCATCTTGCGGCGACGTCGCGGAGCCGCGGAACGACCGCGACTATTGTGCTGACGTCACTGCCTCATATTGAGACCCCCTCAAATGTAACATTGACTCATACATACCCCTTTGGTCCGTCGACCTGGTCGCCCTCGTCATGGTGATGCGTCAGAGGCTGGCTCGACGTCGGCGGCGCGAAGAACACGTCATCCACGTCGGCGTCATCTTGCGGCGACGTCGCGGAGCCGCGGAACGACCGCGACCACTGTGCTGACGTCGACTGCCGCGACCTTCTTGTCACCGCCTGTCGAAAAAAGAAACCTTTTATTAACAGGTAAAAAAAATGTACAGGAGTGCATCGAGTAGACCTACAAACGGGGGAAAAATTACAATTTACAGTATCGTATGGCGAGCAATATTCGCCCACAACAAATCACAACTCATGACGACCATGACTACTCTGGCAAGAGTGTAACGGCTGAAAAGAAGAAGGTGGTATAAATTACTCATTGCAATTAAAAAAAAATTTCCTAGGAAATTCTTTAAAAATGCATATTAAAACCGCCCGTTCGTACAGTTCATAATTCACTATTACAGCCACGTCACAAACTTTTACCATAAAGTGTAAATATACTCACACTATTAACTAAAGCGTTATAAATTTTAAATATTTTCTGTTCTAACTAATATTTTTCGAATCTATCGTAAACGTCAAAATGCAGAGCGCGCAAAAATTGTATTGAACAAAAGACAATCGATATTGTTCGATGATAAAAAAAAGTTTGTTAGTGGCCAGGCGTGACCGAGGAGTTTCGTATGCGGCTTCGTCACGGCCCGAATCGAAAAATGTATCCTTTTGAACCTTATTGCATTGACATAATAAAACAAAAATGCCGTGAAATTCTGTTTCATTTTCGCTCCATCGCAGGATTCGAGCAATAGGATTCATGAAATTGAAAATTCTACGAGATTGCAGTCTCTGGTTCTATTTCATCCACAAATTAGTATCGACCGTTGCCAGTCTACGTATGAACATTCCTCGGATGACTGGATAAGAAAAATAATCTGAAAGTGAACACATCCTTTTCAATTTACTGCTTTGGTAGCTTACTCGTAATCGGATAAAATCTTCTAAGTTATTTTGGTGTGAAAAAAGTAAAAACTTTCAATTTCCAAATCAAAAGAACGTACTAAATTAAAAAAAAAGTAGTTGAATTAATGAGTTCTGATTGAAAATTATAAAAAATAAGTAGAAGTTTTTTAATTGAGTTGCAAGAGTCAAATTGTGTTAGTACTTAGTTAAAACATAAAGGACTTCAAAGCTAAAAGGTGCGAGCTTTTAAATCAAAATTAAAATCTCTTTGAAGCATAATTCCCGCAAAAAAGTTAAGAACTTGCGAAGGTCAGATTAACATTTAAATATTCCGATGGGGTGAGTATCTTGAGTGGAATCCATTTCCTTAGTACGCTTGCCTATACACATTTTATATTTTAAGCCAGAAAAGGGTCACTGCCTCATAAATGAATTAACAGAGCCCTTAAAAACAATTGTAATTTTACAATGGTTTAAACAGTACAAAATATTTGTTTCAGTTTTTTTCTATTTCAAATGAGTTTTAATAAACAAAAAACAGTTTACATTTAAACTCCAGCTTTGGTTATAATTAAGCTCTTAACCCTAAACTCGGTGGGGCGCCAAAACAGTTAACTACCAAAACATTCAACTGTCGAACTTTGGAACAAGAATTCGATATTCAAAAGTCTCAAATCGTAAAAAAGTCCGACCACGGCATCCGTGTAAGGAGTCGTTTCATCAACGCGACTTCGCACCGGAAGCAGTAGATATGGGGCGGGGCGGATCCTTCCGGGTATTGCAACCGGAACGCAGACCGGCTTTGCCATTATTTACGACGCTAAAGCCTCCGTGGCCATGAGTCGGCCGCCACAGAGTCACGACAGTTTTTTGTTTATACTTTTTTGTTACTTACTTACTGGTGAGCATTTTTTAAGAGTTACGGAAATTAGTCACAGTCATGATATTGTAATTTGGCGATTAGTTGAAAACATTTTCAATTTATCTCATTCAAGCATCATAATAATAAAATATGGAAGCAATATTTACTTAAATCATACTGTCCTTTACAGCACAACACTGTTTCGTACTCTACCGTACTAAAACATCTAGTGACTAGACGATGTGCAAGTACTAAAAACGCAGTTATGTGGCACACATCCAGCTACAAAGCATACCAGCCAGTCGATCCCTTAAAGACATCACTTCATAATTTATGTTATGGCATGAAAATATGACCTAATTTGTCGGTCGTATATTTAGTGGCCAGTCAAAATATTCTTTGTGCCGAAAAATTGATAGAATCGATTCTTTTTATAGGTTAAGGTTCAAAGAAAAAGGTCAAACTTTGTAAAATTGGCATGTTATTAATGGGGTCATTCTCTGTGAGGGTAAAGCAGGAGGATCTTTACAAGAATTTTTTTACTTGGGTTACGTAGTCAGGCGCGGATCCAGCTCTCAAAAAAGGTTGTGGGCACAGCCACCAAAAATTAGCAAAGTGAGAGTTGGATCACTACATGCCCGGACATTACATGCCTATCAAACTTATCAATAGATCATAATTAAAACAAGCAAATTAGGGTTGTGGGCATGCCCTCAGTGCCCACAACGGTGGATCCGCGCCTGTACGTAGTATGACAACGTCGTATTTGTTTTCTTAGGTATTTTACGGGGCGATAATTCAAAATAAAGTAGGTGGATCATTTCTCACTGAAAACATTTGGTAAGTTACGTTTCTTACCAAATGTTTACAGTGAGAATACTAAACAAATGTTTACAGTGAGAGTACTAGCAATATTATTGCTGCTATGCATTTTTAGTATTGATTTTCCATATAAATATACCGAAACCATCAGTCCTTTTAGGAAATTCTTATAAATATGTAACGTTTTTCCCGATTTTTCTTCCATTCCTCTCTTTATAGAACTTGTCTGACCCGTTTTGTAGACGTAACGTACCTACAAATACTCGTATTGTGGCAATGAATGATTATAAGATTATTTAGTATCTTAGAGCAAATATAATAACTAGTGAACCCAAATATTGTGTGGGCGGCGTGTCAATATGTTTGACGTAATTTACATCAACGTTCCGCCCACTCTTATTTTTCAGATACACGATAAATTCCATTTAAACGAATTAATTTCCTTCAAACTTTTAATAAGTTTCTGATAAATAATTTGAAATTCGATTTTGACGGTAACTATTTATACCTTCGGTCTGCTCATTTCATTTTCACATTAAACGATATTTTGATTGACTAAGTTAGGAAAATGTTTTACCTGCCCTAATTTGCGAATCTAACCTCGAACGTCTGAGTGAAGGTGTCTGTCAAAAAAATTAACCACTGTATTACGGAGACATCTATGAAGTAAGTTTTTTTGCAATTCAAGAGATATTTATCCAATGAAGAGTTCAGGAACACATTATGTTATTTGATATTCTCACAATGAAACGAAACGCAATAAAATGCATTACATCGCAACAGTGAGTGTTAAAGTAACGATGTCGCGCAAATGTGTTTCAAAACATTCAGTGGATCTATACTCTACCATTAAACGATCTATGACATTGTGGTAGAAGTAATACGGACTGCAAATATTGTTTCTGGTATATTATTTAAGATTTGAGTATATTATTTACGAGTTATCTGCAGCATTACCGAATTGTGAAATGAAATTAAAATATAATTAAAGTGACACGCACAGAGAGAGTTTTGATTTTGAACTCTAATGACCTTTTACATGAATGCACAGGCAGTGACGTCACAATAAAGGAATTACAAATTATTAGAAAAATGTGCTTGGCATTTGTGAAATGCCTATCTTATTATTTACAGCAATGGAGAATCAAAAATTTAACAAAAGAATAACAGAAAAATCAAAAGTTGTCTCGCATTGAAAACAAGACACGAAAAGTAGCAAACCCGAGGGTACGTTTAACGTCAAACTAACTAACTTGAAATGGGTCCTGGAATGTCACATCGCGATTGAAATCGTCCTATTATGTCTTATTTTTCTTGGCATTTTCTGGAGAAGAAATTTTTACTCCCAAAGAAATACAAAAATTTCATAGGATCACTCAACGTATGAATATTTCTCGGAAAAAGCACTGATACTTTATCAATGGCCTTTTTTCCAGAAAATAAAAAATTGTTGTTTTATTTTTGCTCGGCAATGTTGTTATCTATATTTTTCTCAATACGTATATAGGTACGTACTTAGTTGTGTGGTGTTCATTACTTTTACCGAAAAGGTATGCTACCAGCGTAAAATTTTGATATGACAACAATACTTACTTGTATGTAACTTTAATAACAATGGTAAAGCCCATCGTTCCGTAAGGATAATTTATTTCTTTTTTCCCAAAAATATTATCCCACGAAGCTCGCCATCGATAAAGACAAAAAAAGCACAAAATAAACTTTTAAGCGGGCTCTGTTCATTCCAAAATGTATGTTAAGGACCGGCTTATAACTCATGAAAAACACGCACGAAGCTTCAATCCTGCTTTTAAACTGCTTTTAAAGCTTGTGGCGCTACTACGGATATTTACCTAACTTTTTAATGCCTAACATACAAAACTAGGTTACTGCTATACTGTGCCACCTGTGGCCAAACGGCTTTGGTCCGTAGATTAATACTCTGGCTGGTTCGTATTTAGCCAGCGGAATATTGTTTATTAATGTTTTTAGTCGTAAAGTTATTATACAACGTAGAATTATTTTACATGTATTCTATTCTATTCGAAGAGACTGATTGGCACTGAATGAATTAGTAATAATTGACGTCGATCACTTCATTCAGTTTCATGCTGATCTATTTAAATATTATTATTATGTCAGATAACTAAACTCGTGTACCATTGACTCACGCAGAACAAATAAATAAGGAGAGAAAGACATTGCTAAAATGTCCTTTATACCTGCTATCGTTTCTTTTGAAATAGTGCGTTTTAATTTTTTTTAAGCTTTTAAAGCTTGGTTAGTTTCTCTGAATGCTATTTCTCTGTATGAAATAAGCGTGCATAATTTATCAACCACAGCGGGCTGCCTATATGCATATTTTATCGATCCCTTGTGGACGTGGTAAAGTTTAATTATTGAGTTAGTTTAGAGGCGACGATTATGTTGCAACAGAGTTATACCTATTCTGTAGTAAGTATGTAATTAGAACCGAATACCGATTAATGAAAAACGTAGGTAAGTACATCACAAAATAACAAGAAGAATGAACTAGATTCTAGAATATACACTTTTGGTTTGGGGAGGTACCTATGTGAAATCGTATTATTAGGCAGGCAGACTTCTATGTTTTTAATTGTAAAGTGCTTGTTTCCTATATACCTATGACTATTCGACGTTTCTTACTCATAATTCTATACTTTACATCATTTCTTCATGTACTTACACAATAGTGTAAATGTGTCTACCTACACAAGGAAATTATTAATTGCAGAAATAATTTCATTTCTTTTCACTAAATTATGTCAATAGTAAGATTACACACGCGCTGGCAATAAGATCCAATATCGAAAATCGGCACTATACTTGCTCAAATGTATTTAGGTCATTTGCAGGATAGATTGATCTCTACTAATCTCCTAATCATGGATTATATGAGCATATTGTGTACACTCATCTATTGCGAAAGCTTAAGTACATAATGTTCATTTATACTTCATATCACCAACAAAACAGCAGCGTCTTTTTCGTGTCGATTTTAATTATGTACTTACAAGGTATTTGACGCATCATAGTTACGAGTAGCTTGATGTAACCTTAAAAATATTGCATTTCTTTATAAACAAATTAGATTGAAGTCTGCAAAATCTATTTTTACTGAAACATAATTTTGTGTTTAAAATTGCAAGAATGTATCCATTTCAAGAATCTTTATTTTGTAGGTAATATTTATGCGTGTGGGCTTGACCTTCTTCTGCTCAAAAGTGGGTAAACAAACCACTTCAAATATTATTATTTTACAAAAATATAGAGCTAAAACTTGGTAAAAGAATATTTGAAAATGGTTAAAAATAAAAATGACCAGTTTTGCTCATATTGCAATAACTAACTATAAAAATAAGACTTGTAACTGGAAATCATTTTTCTGTTTTCGAACCATTCATATTATGCTTTTCATAAAGTGGTTAAAAACACGAGAGCCAATATTATGATAAGTTTTCCTCTCTTTGTCTATTAACGAGTATCAGACATCAGTGTTGATCTTTTGTAATTAGTTGAGATAATTGTGAACGTTCTTGAAGATTAACTTTACCAGCGTTTACTTTTATTTTGCTTGTCAAATCTCGCAGTTTTGTAGCATTCATATAAATATTGAAGCTAGACTCGTGATAAAATTAACAAATTACTAGCGTACTGGTATGGACATGCTGCTGCAACGATTTGTTCATGGGGAGGACAGCCGGTTCTATTGACAACAGTTTTGGAGCGAAGCCAAAGGATATTTGGATGGAGACATTTTTAAACCATGAATCCATTATGCTATAAAATACTGACTTCCGATCCAATGGAGTTTCATAAAACTTTGTTAAGTTTAAACTTGTATAGTTATTTTATTGGTAGTTCTACGTCATGAAGACTAACAATAATTTGATAATCCTAAGGGGCTCCACAGTAAGCTGTCGCGATTGAGCCTATTTGTCTAGCCTTATGATCCATGCCCATAAGACTATAGGTACTTACTGTAGGTACTCATCTAGCGACGTCGGCGCAGGTTTACCAGCTATAGGAGCTAGGCTTATGTCCGTTTTCACCATCAATCCCTAATTTTTAAGTGACCCCTATGGTAACAAATAACAGGAATTTTGTTCACATAAGGGTCACTTAAAAATTAGGGATTGATGGTGAAAACGGGACATTAGTCTTTTAGACTGGCATCATATTTTGAGTTTTGCTACCTTGCATATAAAAACCATACTTACGGTAACAACATAGCCGCCGGCGCGGCTCTTACAAGCCTTAGGCTTTTTATTTTGAGCCCTGTTGCCCTGCTGTCAAAGGAGTTAGAACCTAATGACTATATACTCACGGTAACAACATAGGAAAGGCCTGTGAGCGTGAGGCGCGCCACGTTGTCCTTGCCGGGGCGCGGTAGCGCGGGCGCCTCGTCAAGCGACGCCGGCGGAGCTCTTACAAGCCATAAGCATCAAATTTTAAGCGCTGTTGCCCTGCTGTCAAAGGAATTAGAACCTAATGACTATATACTCACGGTAACAACATAGGAAAGGCCTGTGAGCGTGAGGCGCGCCACGCTGTCCTTGCCGGGGCGCGGCAGCGCGGGCGCCTCGTCGAGCGACGCCGAGGCTCAGTCCCTCATGTTGCCATCATATTTTAAGCCCTATCCTCTTACCAATAAAGTCTATACTCACGGTAACAACATAGGAAAGGCCTGCGAGCGTGAGGCGCGCCACGCTGTCCTTGCCGGGGCGCGGCAGCGCGGGCGCCTCGTCGAGCGACGCCGAGGCTCAGTCCCTTATGTTGTCATCATATTTTAAGCCCTATCCTCTTACCAATAAAGTCTATACTCACGGTAACAACATAGGAAAGGCCTGTGAGCGTGAGGCGCGCCACGCTGTCCTTGCCGGGGCGCGGCAGCGCGGGCGCCTCGTCGAGCGACGCCGGCGCGGGCAGCACGTCGGGCCGCTCGCGCACCGGCCCCCGCGCCTCTCTGGGGGCCGCGCCTGACGCTCCGTACATACTGCGAAGTAAAGGTACATACTATTAGAACGAGAAAATTACTAAAGAATAAAGACAGGTAAATGTAGCGACGATCTGGTAAAGGTCGCGGGAAGACCGTTCATTGTGGAAAACCTTGGGGGAGACCTTTGTCCAGCAGTGGACGTCATTTGGCTGTAACGAACGAACGAACGAAATGTAGCAATTAGGTAACTGGGAACAGTTCGCGCAGTCTGTTGACGTCACCCTTTTCGATGTCTTGCCTACCCCTATCATCATAATTGCTTTGTAGAAATCGCGTGGACCATTTCTCGGCGCTGTATCTCTAGGGGTTGCAGGACATCTTACATCCCAGGGCTGTCGACGGACTCCACCGAACTACTAAGTACGAGTTGTTCATGTATGACTCCGATCCTTGTACAATTTGTAATAGATTTGTATAGAGTGGCAGCCACCGGTAACTCATCGCGGACACTGAGTAACGCGTGACAGCCACCGGTGGCTCGTGAGTGGACGCCACACTCTTACACATGTGCAGCGATTCCATACAAAACGTATTAAAAATCTAGTAAACAGGTTTTTATCAACCACCGTGGCTATGATCAGTGGCCCTTTGCGCGGAGCCTTAGTCCTAAATAAAGTACAATTTACTTATGCTTTGGGGACTACCTAAGTAGGTAGGTAACGTATTAACAAGACTTGAATACGCGAGCATCTATTCTACTCGGATTATTATCATCACACTAACCGTTTCAGATACTGTTGTAAATGCTAACAAGTTTCATAAAAGGTAATATTAATACAAGAATATCGTTTTAATAGAATATCAGTTTAACTAACCAAGCCGATTTTAATTAATTCAAAAAGTGCTCGCTTTTCGTAGGAACGTAGATTTAATTATTGTTTCACGATGCGTGTTAAGTATTAATTAAGTGTAGAAATAAATAGAGAGCGAAGTCACATTTTAGGTGTCACTCAAATGCAATATCTAGAATTCATTATCTATTCAATAACACTCCAAAAGCTATTCGGTATAGTGGTATAAGTGAGAGAGATGAAATATTGCCAGTGTCACCAAAATGGACATGGGATTGCACCCGGGAAATACGAGTAAATACCAAAGTTAAGGATATATTCACATTGTATGTAATATTTTAATCTCTTCTCTTAACACAAATACAACTGTAGGGCTGAGTTTCACCACCATAATTTAACCGTAAATAATGACAATAACCGGTGCTTTTAGTATGGAGTTTGACAGATTTGTCAATGTTAAAGTAAGATGGTACAACTCAGCTTAAATATTAATGTACTACAGTCATGATGGACAAAAATGTTTTCCATAGAAGTGACCAGCGCAAGATCTAACAACCCTTTTTTGCAGAGTAAAATGTTCGTGCTCTTTGACAGCATCCACGATATTCCAGTTACTCCATTATAACGATAACAATGCTCTCGCCACATACGAGTACTTCCATCGTTCAACGATAACTGTTATACACTCAAGAATACCCAGTATTTCCAGCGGAACGCTCAAAACGTGCTTGCTTTCTACTCCATACGGTAAACACAAATGCACCAGTTTAAATTCTCTTTGTGCTTCAAACTGCATCGTGCCCAATAAAATGTTATTGTCTGGCAATGCTTTCTATAAACCCCCGAAACGAGAACAAACGGAATACTTTTAGAGATTGTGCCTCTACCATGAGTTGCCATCGAAAACTTGTATTCGTATACTACAGTCGATAGAGTTTAAACGTGGATCGATGAAGTTTGCATTAAAATCATACCATGAGTTCAATTACCGTATACTTTACTCGCCAGCGATAATTCGATGGTTTTGTGATGTAATGTTGGTGAGCATGTTAACGTATCCAACTTCACACTCTATGAATGGATGAATGAAAGAACGAATGCCGCTCCTTTCTAACTATATAGAAAAGATAGAGTAGGAAATAACAAAAATGTCAAAAATAACACTGCAAAATTTAAATGTCCTAGAACAGTGCTTAAAGCTGAATTAACATGATGATTTTAAATTTGTATTGTTTATTTCTTGTCATTGCGACTTTGACGCAGCTGTTGTCATGACAACAGATAACAAAACATGTTTTGTTGAAGGATTATTGATGAATAATTTTCCACAAAAAATTGGATTTTAACCACGATAGGAAAATGAGAACCTGCGCCTATCCGTTTAAACCGATTGTAGAATTTATGGAAAGGTAAGTTAAGTAAAAATAAACATACTATGTAGTGGAGGAATTTCAAAATTAAACGAATAATTTTGAGCTGGTTTTTTTTGGAGAAATACAACCTTTCCAGTATAACTTCCACGTGCCTAGCTAAAATTCAGTAATATGAGTGCTAGATTTATATTTTCTAGATACAATAAAGTTGTTTTTCTATAGATATGGCGATCTGAGTATGCCCACTGAAGGGCCCCAAGAAAGAGCCAACAATAGTCAACGGTGGGTGGAACTAACGGACACGCGAACGTGAAATGCTGATGCCACCGGCGACACCAAAACTACTGAGAAATTGAGAAAAGTGTGTACCTATAAATACCTACTACTTTATTCATTTTGATTGCTTTTATCTTATTTCGTCATTATTATTTGTAATGTTTATTTGTTAAGGTGTGGAGTGACTTTAAGCAGCAAGAAGAAGGCAACTCGCATACACAGAGCTGCCAAGGGAACACTGGACTGGTGGCGGTCCAGGTTCTTCCCTGAAGCCAAAGGATTTAGAGCAGAGTGCTTGTAAATAACTATGTACTTGTAAATTAAATCCATAATAAAGACCTAGGGTAACTGGATGGATATACCTACCTTATTATTGTAAAACTTAAGACATTATAATTAATTAAATACATTATATTGTTTTAATCTTTCATGGTCACTAAACATACATGGTAGCAATCTCGTCAGTAATAATAATTAAGTAAATACATATCCTACTAATATCCTACTTAACCCTCGCTGTACGAGGTGGGGTGTGACACACCCCAGTCCTTTAAAAATAGCCACAATTTTAAAAATTTGCAAGTGCTGAATTTGAAATTCTCAGTAGCTGGAATTATGACACTGCTGCTTCGATCAGCGTTGCAAAATCAGTCCAGCGGTGACTACCAACTGAGTTACATGCCTTTGAAGTGCGTGTGGGTGTCACACACCCCACCTGGTACGGGACGTTGTTAAAAAGTTTAAAAAAAAATCTAACAGTTTTGGTGTTATTTATATATTTTTAGCTTTGTCAATTGAATAAAATTCAATACAAATATTATTTTTCGTGATTTTTACGGTATCTGAAATTTTCAAGCACTTTTAGTCAAATGAGATGACTTTTAGTGCGAATCTGGAAGTTTAGTACTGAGATCCGAAGATGTATGTGAACATACACTTATGGGCTACAATTTATACTTGGTGATACAATTTATGGGCTACTGAAATGGAATAACATATTTTATAAATAAATAAAATTGTTACGCTCCCATTTTATGCATTGAGCATACTCATTTTCTTTCATCAGAATTGTGGTAAATTGAAAACCGATGATCAAAACAAATTTATACTCTTCCACTTTTTAATTTACTTTTAAATTATAAGTAAATACTTTTACTTTGTTAAATAAAAACGGTTGTCATAAATAAAGGCACTTATTAAAAATTATACATAGGAAACTGATTCCTAAATTACAAGAACAACGGAAATTGTGTCTTTTTGTTTTTTTTATGATAAAAATGTTATAATACATATTTTCAGCTCGGAGCATTTCTTAAACCTAATTAGCATACGTAAATAATCAATATTAAATATTAAATTCCAGCTAAAAAAATGTTGAATGAAAATTTTATCACTTTGTATATTGGGGTGTGTCATACCCCACCTGGTACGGGACGTAACTTTTAGTCACCTCGTACACGGAGGGTATTGAAAATGCGAAAGTTTGGATGTCTGGATGTTTGTTACTCTTTCACGCAAAAACTACTGAACGGATTTTGATGAAACTTTACAGTATTATTGTTTATAACCCAGATTAACATATAGGCTATAATTATGACGATCTGTGACAAACTAAATTTCACGCGGACGAAGCCGCGGGCAAAAGCTAGTTGAAAATAAAATGATTAATTTTTATTGACTATTTATTTCACAAAACCTAATACATAATACACAGACTGATTAAAAACAAAAGTAAATTTCAACTTATGAAAATACATATTCATTGTCGGATTAGCTTTCTATCATGATCTCGTAAGGCTGCGTTTCCACCAGAGATGTGCGAGGATGCGTAGCGAAGGATGTGTTTGTAAAGAACCAATAGAATCGCTTCATTTCCCTCGCCTCGGTCAGCACATCTCTGGTAGAAAAGGCTCAGGCTGTACAACACTAATGAGCATTTTCAAATCTCTGCTACACATCCTCGTACGATACATTTTCCTCGCACAGCTTTGGTGGAAACCCGCACACATTTTCACAGCACAGCTAGACATCTTCGCACGACACAATTCCCTCGCATATCTCTGGGAAACGCAGCATCCTCTCCCTCCCCCAAGGATCTCCACAATGTGCCCGCATCCAGGTTCTTCCCGCGACCTTCACCAGATCGTCGGTCCACCTAGTGGGAGGTCTGCCTACATGCTGATAACATGTTCCATCGTAATAAACTTCTTTCCGACATAATTTAATAAAGAAAACACCTAAAATGACCTAAAACCACAATTTTATTTTGCTTTTCACACGTCAATAAGCCAGTGAGTTACGTTACTGTGACAGCTAAGGTATTTGTCGATGACATCTTTGAAAATTGCAACTCATGGTAAGTTATTTGTATGAAACTAAATAAAAACTTTAGTCGCTATCGTATTCATTTAGATAGGTTTTTTACCTAACGATTTGAGATGAACTCATGGTAGTGTTTTTAGTTTTGCTGTGGTTCAGCTACTAACCGCTAGAGGCGCTGTACAATTTGCCATACATTTTTTTACGCCCTCGATAGCGAGATGCTCGGTAGGTAAACTCATGGTAGAGGCACTGGTCATTATAGAGTTTGAGACTTACTTTGTCCTGTTATGATAGGCTTTGAAAAGGCGATAACCTTTTTAAAGGGTATTTCAAATTCCATAGTTAGTAGGACAACGTGTTTGTATTTGATTATGGGTGGTATTTGAAGACAGTCCATGTTAAATTATGGATTGATTTACGAGGACATAAAAATCCGGACTATTTTTAGGTTTTCGTGCGAGTCAAATGCAGCATCACATAGACAAATTCTCCGACTTACTGATGTGTCAGACTTTGTTAGCAGTTTTGGATCGCTGTGAAACAATTCGCATATAATGTTCTTTGTCTCCAATGTTCTTTGTCTTTATTGTGTCTATGGAAACTATTGAAAGCTAAATTAGGTATAGGTACTTATTTATTTACTGGTCAATATTGGAACAGATAAAATCGTTTGGCATCAGATAATTTCCAAGAGGCACAAAATAAGTATTCGTATTAAACATGAGTGGTTTAATGCGAATACATTTTGCGTCTCAAATTAATGATAAATTATAATAATCTCCATCAAAGTCAAACGAAATTAAATCTTTTATTATTCGTTTTATTCAAATTGTTTGAGCTTACAATAACTTTTAGTTCATAATATTTTCAGTTCGAATTTACTTGCTGTTTGAAACACGTCCACCGTCACGTAAATGGAGCGCTTTGAAAATTTATCAACTACTATTATTGCCGTAAAAGCTATAGTTCTGCGGTTTCTATTTCTAGCAGTTTTGAAACTCAAATTTTTAGTCCTGTTTTAGCCACCGAACATTTTAAAATTATTTGATTATTACTTTTTAACACGATATTTTAAGAAATACCTACGTCATTTTTATTTCAGCTACCTATGTACGGTAAAAAATCATTGATTATGGACAAAGGTTGACTACTTTAAAAACAAAACGAATAGGGATAGCTTAATCAGGTAACCAAAAATATTTTTAGATTTCGATGGTGGTTATTTTGCTAAAATTGAGCACCACAATCTCTTCCTTTCGTATCGTACAGTACAGTATATTCTGTGAAATTACTCACTACTACTTCCATCTCAATTGGCAAAAACAACGGTCTACTCCACTCAAAGTTGGAATAAACACGGAACCCTAACTTCGTACGTCCGTAAGTTAGGGCAGAAGTGTCCAAAGTTCGTTCGACAGAGCCCGGGCGGCGCCGCTTGGCCTGGAATTAACTGGGCATTAATAAGCTCGCGGACGGAGTCCCGCAGGGCACACTACTCATGCACTTGGTTAATTTTGTTTTTGAGTGCATCCCATATTTAGCAGTTTTAGGTTCGTGCAGCTAGTATGAATAAGGTCTGCAGGAATAATGAGATTTAATATGTCAGGCCTTTTCACTTTTATATTTTCAAAATTTACCTTCATACACAAAGAAAAGTAAAAAGCATAAGGGTACGCGGACTCCCGCAGGGCACACTACTCATGCACCTGTTTAATTTTGTTTTTGAGTAGGTACATCTCATATTTAGCAGTTTTAGGTTCGTACAGCTGGCTAGCAAGAATTAATATATTCGGCCTTTTTCACTTCGTTATAACTAAGGACGTTACCGCTGGACTAAGGCCTACCCCAAAGTATAGTCTTTTCTACCTTATTAATTAAGTGAAGATGCACTACTGATTTTTCCTTTTTGTTTTCAAAAAATATTACACAAAAATACAATAGGTACTTAATAAATAAATAAATAAATCTTTGGACAATTTCACACAGCGCCAGCTATCCCCAAAGTAAGCAACTCAATGCTTGTGTTATGGGTGCTAGCTTAATGGATATGCTACTTATATACTTTTTTTTTATTAAATACATACCTACATATTTACACCCAGACCCGTCACAGAAATTAAAATTCATTATTTCAATTTCTGCCCGGCCGGGAATCGAACCCGGGACCTCTCGGCATAGTAGTCCGTTCTGAACCACTACACCAAACGACCGACTTAGATATAAAATAGACATAAATCATAATTATTATGAACATTTTCATTATTTATTTTTAAATTATACATACTTCTGAAATATAATCATTAAATTGATCCATAAAATAACGAAGTAACTAAAAACCCCCTGCAACAAATTACTATGGTTAGCGATTATCACGCTAATTTAGCCCGACTTCACTCAATTAGTTGAGGGAAGATTGGCCATTAAATAATAATCCAGTTCAAAAGCGATTATGTAAAGTAAATAGCCGGACAGACTGTACATAATCCTTTTAATATAATAACGACATAGACGGTCCTTGAGCCAATAAAGCAGTATATCAATGTCGTGTACCATGTCATTAATAGATCGCTAATTACTCATAATTATTGGGATGAAAAGTGGGTCAGGTTCATAGGCATTATTGACAATACCATTAGAGTAAATACAAATGAGTAGGTCATCTTCATAGAAACGCACCGAGCGCGGTTTGTATGTGAGCGCGCCAATACGTATGCAGCGCGCACGCACACACTGACAAAATTTAGCGTGGATTAGCGGGGTGTTGCGCCGTATTTTCTCAGTATGTGCGTGCGCGCCACATACGCATACGTATTGACGGGCTCGCATACAAACCACGCTCGGTGCGTTTCTATGAAGATGACCTACTCATTCGTGTTTACTCTGATACCATAGTAGCAAGTGAAAACGCGCAGAGTAAATAAAAATATTGACAAAGGACTCTTTTGTTGTTTTGACTTGAGTCCCTTTTCTCCCAAAATAGGCTTCTGTTTAAGGTATAGTTATAGCAGAAAATAATTATGTAAACTTAATAGTTTACTGCTTATTGATTAGGGTTTCTGCTCGAGCCTTCTCGAACTCGAGAAAACTCGAGAAATTTGGCTTCATTCGAGACGAGAAAAAAATTGCCGGAGCTCGAGAATTCTCGAGTTTCGATTTTGAAGCTTTAATACTCTTGAAAGCCTGTTTTCTTAGACAAAAGTAAGTTTTTGATTATTTAATAGGTTAACGTTGCTTTTAGACTGGCCTAGTCTTTCCTTTTTTAACTGATTTGATTTGCAAGTAATGATCTCGATCGAAACTAAGTAATAATGTTTACCTATGAGTATGCTATACCTATTTATTATGCCTATGTTTAACTCTGACTGATTTAAAGACCGAAAAATTTGTTAACTGTCTGTTAGGTTAGGTACTCGTGCCTCCTCGTAAAGATTATTCAAATCGTTATCCTTAAGAAATTTAAAAATTTATTAAGAAGTGTTTTTTTGTTTATAAAAAAAAACTATTCATCGTAATTTTGCTATTTGGACTTGTGTTCTTTGGAAAACAAGTGATTCAACTGTAGCTCCAGATTTTTTATTGTTATTTATCCTTAAGTACACGCGACTTTATGACTTTAGTTCCTTTAGTTAATAACTAAGTTATGATTAGTAGTTAATATAAATTATGAAAGAAGATTTCATTTTTTGTTTATTTCCTTACCAAAATAAGTGGTACTAAATTCTAATATTGATTGTTGTGCATTAAAGTAGGTATATACCTGGGTAAACCTGGGTTTTTATTAAATTTCAACCGATTTCAACAGTTTTAATTAAAAGACTCGAGACCCGAGAAAACTCGAGACTTTGGCCTCGAGAATTCCCGAAACTCGAGAAAAAAAATGGGTCGAGAAATCAGAAACCCTATTATTGATACAAACATAATAACGACATTATTATGAATGAATAATGTTTCAAATAGCTGTGTATGATCAATAAGGTATTATTTAGTTAACAAGAAATTATTAATTTGACATATATTCATTGATTGACCATCCAATCATAATATTGTCCTAATATGAACACAACCAAATTATTACGAATTCTATGGAATTTTTGTGTCCTGTTTGAGTTATAAGTTAAAAAGGATATGAAATTATTTTAACTGTGTAACTTCGAGTTTCCATCGAAATGTAATTTGAATACAAGTTAAATGAAAAGTTCAAATGAAAAGCTTTTATTCATTCATTTCGAAGTCAACTTGAATTACAACAAATATACGAAACCTATTCGAATTTTTATTCAAAATCAAACTACCAGGTAGTTTCTGGTTTTTACTGATACAAAAGTCTCACGAAAAAGTTCCTGAATGCAATGGAAAATGTATACGACGCCATTCGGAATGGATACAAGTTTTCATATTACAATTGTAAGAAACTGGAGCACGGTAATACAGTTACCTACATTTAATCTCGGCGCCATATTATGTGTTCGGCACAAGTGCCAAAATTGTTATTCTCTTTCTCATTTAATAAAACAAACAGACGGACGCAGTGTATAAAGTTCTACTGTTAATTCCAGTTTTTCCTGAGAATTGTAACAAGTAATAACTGTACTAGGTTATACTTAACATGTTTGTAGTTCCGCACCCAATATAAAGCTTTCGAGTATAAGCTATTTGTTGCTTGTTGATATTTTATCCATATTACTTCAATGATAAAGAAAACAGCCAGACATAGTGTCGCTAAAACGTCGCTGACGCATCATCAGCATCAGTCATTAATTTCGTCGTCGTTAACGTCGACGCTGCGACATTTTCCATATATTTTTTATGAACGCAGAACTAATGGGGCATCACCCTAATCTAAGAAAAAATAAAGCCGCAAATCCACTCACCTAATATCATCATCATCAGGATGATGGTCCGGCGGTAGATCGAGCCGGAGGTCGCCGAGCGCCCGCGCCGCGTGCCTCCTCCGCCTCTCATACCACAGCCTCCTTTGTTCCCTCTCGTTATCCCTTTGCACCCCAAAAAAAGTCTGCGTCTCTCTTTTAAGGTAATCCCGCACCGCCACAGTGTGCACTCTTCGTAATCTGACCCCGTCTTCGGGGGCGGGTTGCGGTACGGGGTCGGGGGGCGGGGCGTGCGCGGGCGGCGCCGAGACGATGCGCGGGGGTGAAGCTGGCGCGGGGAGCGGCGGCGCCGACGCGGGCGCGGGTGACGACTGGCACGCAAGCTGAGGTGCCAGCAGCCCCGCGCTTGACCTCCTGTAACAAAAAGAAACAGAAAATTAGTACTTTGCTATAAATGTTGAACTTCTCTAAGAAACACAATATTACAAAATACGTGTCATTTTCATTTCATGTCGAATGCCTAGTCTAGAGCATTATGTCAATACCCAGGGTGGTTGCCTCTATAGTAGAAGAATGTTCCAATAATTCAGCTCAGTGTCAGTTCGAATATAAAATTTAAGGGAAATTAACTAAACAACTTATTCCCAGTGCCGTTGACCCTCATTCGACGTCAATATACTATAACTACTGTCCCAATAGTCCTTTGTGGCACGTAAATAAATTGGCAATAACAACCTTGGTGTATTTGTCAACAAATCATTAAGTACGTAGCAATTTCGGTGGACATTTCGAGTGAGCCTACGGGACATCGATATGGAATTCATTATTCAAGCAGTAGCGTCGAATTTGTCGAATTGATTCGATATTTCCTGCTGTGCCATTACAAATCGAGTAGACATCGAGTTAATCCAATTATCTGACAGATTTCACAAACCCTCAGGCAGGGGTGAGTAAACTGATTAGACAAAGAACAAAAATGTTTTGGGATTAAGCTTTTCCATGTTTTTTGTTAGCAAATTAATTAAAAAATGTTTGCGTCTCTGTAAGTACTCGAAAGGTAACTTTTATATTGGAAGAGATAATAGTCTAGAGTCTAGACTATTATCTCTTATAATTAATTTTTTCATTGAAAACGTAGTAAAAAGTCGATATCCTTGTGTTAGATATTTCTCAGTATGACAGGAAAATACTAAAAGAACACATTTTACACAACATTACGAGCTTTATTACGTAGCAACGAATATTTCTTTTCACGTCACAATCAAGTACATAGTAAATTCAAGATAATAGGCCGTAAAAGTAATATAATTCCATTTATCGTGACCAGCAATCGTCAAATACGTCTCGATGGTGAATTATTGTGTTATTACGTTATGTATTCAATAGAAATACGAGTATTATTTATGAATGTGGAATAAATTCTGCTCGAGGTGTATTAAGAGGCCCAGGTGCGCACAGGAGCAAGCAATAATTCGCACTGACTAGTGATGTGCTGAGACATTTTTTAATCGAGTTAACATAAGATCAGATCATAGTTCAACAGTATATGAAATTGTAGACACAAACATCATCAAAAGAAATAAAAGTCATAATATTAGACAAAAAACTACGTCAGTCTGTTCACAGTATAAAAAGAATACTGATTTTGTTCAATAGCTTTCCTAAAATTCACAACAAAAGTTTACTAAACAGCAGAAAGGAATACAAAATAGCAGAAAAGAATCGAAAGCAAATTCTACCAAAGAAAACTCGGGCTCCTTAATATGATAAAGTGATAAAGCATCACTTCACTTACGAACTTGCACTTAAAACATTACTCACAAGTATTACTTAAACCATAAATCGAAACAAATTTCCAGCAATCAACTTAACCGCGTAAATTAAACAAGAATTTAGTGCTCGAGTGTTCAAAAAGATAAAAAATCGAGTCGGTAATCGAGTCAGTAATCGAATCAGGTGATGGCACTCGGCATCGCACCGCGGCAAACACGACGTAAATCAAGATATAGCACTGAGTAAGCTAAGCAATGTGCTTGATAAATGTGCCTTATTATTGTGTCGCGTACTACGACTGAGTTGAATTGCTGATTATGTAATACACCTTTGTCAAACACGACTGTTTATATACCTATCTGACGGATATATTATTTACGTGACCTTGTTTTGATGAACTAGGTATGTTATTACAGCCACCACATAATGTACTCGTATGTGTATCTTTGTTGGAAAATAGCATCTATTTCATATTATAAGATACTACTGATTAGCTTAATGTGCTTTCACTTCATCTATTAGTTACGCCTGTCTTCTGATTGAATAATATTAGCACCTTTGTTACAATGTCCTAAAAAAATATTTTACTTATGCCCGTTTTCACTATCAATCCCTAATTTTTAAGTGACCCCTATGAAAACAAAATTCATAATATTATGTGTTGCCATAGGGGTCACTTAAAAATTAGGGATTGATGGTGAAAACGGGCATTAGTCTTTTACTGTATTTGATACCAAATAAATATTTTTTCTTTCTTTCAAAGTCACATACAATTTGCAACTTAAAATGTAGCATTACTTTCTTGACTTGAATTCCTTTATTTAACCCAGATTAATTCCGTTTTCCAGTTCGAGCAATAGAGCTAAAGTAATTAACGCCGAGTCCATTCTAAAGTATTTAAATCTTATGTAGAGCAAATCTAGGCCCACTTTCTAATCGCCGACTTGGAAAAACAAATGACAAACGCTTTCTGCGTTCTTAATTTAATTTTAATCGTTTCTTTTTTGTTTGTTTTTTTTCATTGAAAACAAAAAGTATGCATAAGAGGCAGTACCATGATATTATAATCACACTTATTTCTCAAAAAATAAGACTGATTTTGCCGTGCTTTGTCTTGCTCAACATAAACGCTACCAAAAAAGAAAACAAACTTTTCACCGTTCCAATACAATATGTCATTGACATTGACGGCAATAACAAAAGGCACGTGTTACACTATTGACAAAATATCACCGTGATGCCATTCCTCTCACGTGAACAAAGGTTGACGTGTACCGGGCGCGTTAAATATTCTTTGACCTAATAATGTCAAAAGAAAAAATATGTCTGAAAAGGAAAAAATCCTATTGAACTCAAAATTATACATCTTTGAAAGTCTAAAGATAAATATTGAATTAAATTAATCACGTTTCTTTGCTTTATCATACGGAACAGGAAAGTATATTTTTGTTTCAATAAAACAAACTGCAGCGTTTTTTCTAATCTTTCGAGCTCGTAGGTATGTACTAAACAGTGACCTCAAACAATTTTTTCATAAAATTCTGATGTAATTTAAATTACACTTTACAAATTATACTTCTAAACACAAAAATAATTGTTATGATCAATGTTTATCCTTATCTCTAATACTATAACTTCGCGCTCAGTGTGTTCCAACCCTAATATAGCCACCGGTGACCATCTGATTGCTATTCTTAGCGCATGTCCAATATGGGACGGTATTGCGTGGCTATCACGGCCACGTCGATCAGGGCTCAAGTTACAATGGACTATTAAAGATATTGCTATTAAAAAGTTCTAGTTTGCCACGACACAATACTGGCCAGAAAGAAAACTTTAATTGATTAATTTAGAACCCAAAAGTAATCTTTTAAAAGAAATGTTATTACTTCTTGATCAAATAAATGTTAACAAAAATATTGGAGACAAAAAGTAATCACAACTTCAATTACACATAACCATTGTTTGAAAGAAAATACAATAAGAACTAATCTAATAAAAACAAAAGAAATATTTAGTTTATAAATTGAAATACTTACAAAATAATCTCCTTACATAAAACATCTCCCATTACAACTTAACAAGACTCATTTAGACTATAATTTAAATTGCTCTCATTTTCTTTGAGAAATCAATCCATCCAAGAGCTATTGTAGCTTTATTAAACTAGCATCCTATATTTAAACTTATTGAAATTCAATTCTATACTTGCCAAATAAATCATCACCAAGAATGATTTACAAAGCTCTACGAACGCTACAGTAGTCGTAGCACTACGGAGCTACGGCGTAGTCCGTAGCACCATAATTTGTAGCGGGCAGCACGGAGGCCATAAATCAGTGGGCGGGCGGCAACAGCGACCACCCGGGATATATTAAAAGAGCAATTAACGTTGTAGTTTTACGTTCTACTGAGGATTCCTATTGCTGGGGTGCTCTGTAATACGAATGTGACTGCAAACTAAGGCTCGTATTACCAACACTGTAAATAAATAGCGCGTTATTTTTTTATGAGTTAATGTATTCACGGCTTGATTTTCGGCTGCTATGCTGCAGCAATAAAAAAATTGAATACCAATCTAATACCTACGCAAAATCTGTCACTTACATTTAAGAATTTGAACCCACAACCGCTAGGGGTCATTAAACTCTAACAGATATCAAAGCATTGAAAACATCTGTCTAATAAAAAAACTAAAAACTTCTGCAAAGTAATTGTAGTTAAACTACATTTAAAACCGTAATCGTAAATCCTTAGTAAAAGTCGTCAAACATTTTATGGACTAAAACTTTTACCAAACGTGTTTCTCAATAAAATAACAAAACAGTTTTGTGACATTTATTGTATAATAAAACACCCAAAAAAATTAAGGTTTAAATATTGTTCACACTGAGACTTAAAAAACGTTTTATGTCAGAAGTTTTCTATTGTGTTAATATCTGTGGTGGAAAATAAATATTTAAGGGCAGATTTTTCAATCGTCAGATAACTTTTAACTGAAGAATAAGTTTGGTACATTGACAGTTTCAATATGGGAAATATGTCAAAATGACAAGGTTATTCTACAGATGAAAAATCAGTCCTAAAACATACAAACAGCTACTTTCAAAGCTGCTTAATACCCGTTGACCCCAATCCACGCACATATTTGACGTCACACAATGAAAGCTACTTTATTGGTCAAGGCCTTGAATGCGAAGCACTGTAACATGGATTTATTGCCCAAAGGTCGTTTTCATTGTTATGTTTTCCATACGAAAATAGCAGCTAGACTTTTATTGCTTTTATTTTGGCCTTCTTAATTTACATGTGAATAGATATTATTTTATTTAACTGCCTAACCCACATTATCTTTAAAAAACTCCGTAGGTATATAAATGTTGTATATTTGGCTCTGGTGGGATTCGATCCTGCTATTGCCACTGATGTGCCTATAAGCAAACCATTGTGCCTGGAGACTGTTTTAAAAAAAGTACCATAAAAGGTAACCATAACTTTCAACTTAAGACTTTTTGCAGAGCAAATCCAACACTATAGAGCTAAATATTTAAACATATTATAATATGTTCCATAGTAAAAAGAGATAGTGAGGAAAACTGCTTGGCCAAGCTTTGCTGGTAATACGAACAGAGTTAAACATAAACAACACATTTGACGGCCGCCCGTGCGGTCTGGTCGAGTGGTTAGCTACCGCTACAAAGCCAGCTGTTTGAGATGAGCACTTGTATATGTACACGTATCTGTTGCAAAATCACCCTTAACAAAACAACATAAGGTTCCGCAGTTTAAGCTGGATATACCGTCATCTGTACATGCACATACAGCTGCACGAGAATGTATTTACCATTTAATCTCAAACCTTATTAATTTGCTTGTAATAACGTTTAGCGTCTGACGTAAGTGGATACATTCCAGATTAGTTGTCAATGAAATACATAGTAAGAACTAATTAAATTTTAAACTGGAATAACTGTGTACATGTCATAATTATAAAGTCTCTCATTACAAAATTAATATTTGTGAGAACAAGAAGTTGTAATTACTAACTTGAGTGATCTTTAACAATTTTAAATATAGCTAAGACAAAGAGAATTCCGAACTATCTAATAACCTATACAGGGTGTTAGGTAAATGGGTATATGAGCCGACACTAGCCCATGTTAACATGGTCATATAAATGGTATGGTGAAGTCAGAAATTTGATATCATCATTTTAATTTTTTTAATTTTCATACAAAATAAATTTTATAAAATCCGATTTGTATGAAAATTAAACTTCTGACTTCACTATACCATTTATATGACCATGTTAACATGGGCTAGTGTCGGCTCATATACCCATTTACCTAACACCCTGTATAGCCAAAACAAGCTTTCAAAACTTTTCAGCCTTTTTATCTAAAGACGCTTCTTACATAAAATTAAACGTTAACTTCAACTCATATCCAGACGTCGACGAACATTAAAATACATTAAAAACTTTTTACAGCCGAGGCCGTAAATAAATGAACCAAATGAGTTTCGTGTCTAATAAATTTGGTCGTAACTCGAGCTTATTGAACAAGCCAATAAATAGAAATGCCCATTTCTGGAAATCGCTGAAGTAGTTCAAACTCTACCTGTGAGTGCCTAATACTTTATGAAGGAGTTTGCGACTCCAATCTCTTTCAATTTGATAGATTCTGTTCATACGATAGAGTCCCTGAGACAAATAGACGCTTTGTCGTAGTCTCGAATCCGACTGGGACAAGTTGAATTATTTTACTGAAATTGGTCTAGATAATATTATTTAGCAAAAAGAAATTGAAAATTCTTATAACTTCTTAATATACATTTTTTGACAGATAGCCCGTTAATTCAGATACTTTAGTATTAATTATGTTTATCTACATTTATAAAATTGTAATTAAAATCAAGCCTAAAAATTAAAATCAGCGTTATGCTGGAAATATAAAAATAAACGCACATGACACAGTAAACCATTGATAGTTATTATTTAATTTAGCATACCATAGTTAACAATTTATTGAATACCATGTACCCAATATACCAATTTGCTTGTAATAACAGATATCTAATTTTGTCACAGATATGTACAGTATTTGTTAAACGTTATATTTGGGTGAACCAACATTATTTTATCGAATTCACAATAAAATTGTAATAGACTTTCCTAGAACAAGTTAATGAAATTTATCGGCAATTCGGCCTAACCATTTAACGCTTCGATTAACCCATTCAATTGTGTAACAAGCTTTAAAAAACATAAACAAAAACTGTTGCTGTTATTTTTTTTTTTTTTTCATTAAAGAGTTCGCACTAAGAGCAAACAAGTCATTAGAAAAATACTGGCTGGTTTGAGTTTTTTTAATAATAAATGAGCATAGTATTTCCCTAATTGGATTTAGTTAAAAACTTCTATCTATCTAAATTTAATTAAGGAGCTCCTACTTATTGAAATAACGCAGATAACTTTTTTTTCCCCAGAAAGTTTCCAGACTGAACTTTTTGATTATTCCCAAACAGATTATGGAATTAATCTCTATTACAGTTAGTAATACACCCGCTGGTCTATGACTCGCGTGCGAAACGGCAGTATAAAGGTAGGACACGTTTATCGACGTCATCTCTTGACAGAAGGAGGGTAGCAGACCAAATGTTTACCAACAAAACTTTGTTCCTAGCTGCGATACAATTACTACTTGATATATAGAAAGCGGTGAGCTTTAAAGGGTTGGTGTTTCATATTAACTGAATTTTACTGTGTAGAGTGGCAGTTAGTAACTGGTAGAAATTATTTTTTATAAATATCTAGTCTCTCTGTAGTTTAACCTAGGTAATACCTTTCAAAATACATAAGTTTTTTTTCTGTACTAGAAGAAAACTTTAAGCGTCCCGCAGACTGCAGACTTTTTGTCGGCCGATAATTTGATAGGCTTTATGCCCGTTTTCACCATCGATCCCTAATTTTTAAATTATCTTTATGAAAACAAAATTCCTGTTATGCGTTACCATAGGGATCACTTGATAATTAGGGATTGATGTTGAAAACGGGCATTATACTAGTTAGTATAAGGAACCGGCCGATACCGAATCTATATAATGTGCGTACTTTTATACTTGTTCATACTAATTAACAAACCCACAGAACTATCGACCCAAAAAAGTCTGTAATCTGGAGCGTGAAGGTTGTCGGACAACAAAGACTACAAAATGATTAAAAAAAGAACTCCCATGACAAATACGAATATTTTCTGTAATCCCGACCTCGATTCTGTACAAAAACTCACACACAACCCACGTCTAGATTCATTTTCATTACTCCTAAACATCCAACTTCAATACACGATACGACAATGTCTCAAACTTTCCGATGAATGGCGGACATGTTTTAGACGAAAGAGCTTTTATCTGTAAAGAGGTTGTTTTGAACTGTACGAGTAGATACAGGGTGTACGGAACAGGCAGGCTACAAAAATAGATTCGTGTCATGTTTTAACTTGAAACTAGGTCCTGAAAATGTTTCCATTTACTAAATTTCATCAGAAACCCCAGCAAAGCAATTAAAAACTTAATTCCTTGGCTTTGGTATCAATCTTAATAAAGGCTATTTAATTACTGAGTTACGATCAGGTAAGATTTTGTGACACCTATGTTTTACACTCAACAGCTCATCAGACTTTATATTTTTCAATCAAAATAGTAGTTAATACAACTACACAGGGGCCGATGTTTTACCTAGATTACCATTGAATCATAGTGGAAGAAAGAAAAGGATAAATGAGCAAGAACTTTCTGTTATCGAGAAAAACTAATGCTTAATTTGGGTTAGTGGTTCACTATACATTTTTGATTTCGCTTACACCCTGTATAGTTCCGTACGTGCCGATGTCGTGAAGTATCATGTTCCCAGCAGGGCACATTCATAATTCAGGGGCGCGGCGAGCGACGACTAGTGACGCGACGAGCTGTGTTCTTCTATAATCTTGTACTTTTTATGATGCGGTATGAAATTAATTTAGGGTGCAGTCCTGTTGTCCCCCCTGCTTGGCCCCCCTGGGGGAGCCAACAGGATTTCGAAATCCTGTTGTCCCCCCTGGCTAGGGGAGACAACAGGACTGGATTTTCAATCAATGATTTGAGGACTGTTGTCCCCCCTGGCAAACATTGAGTATTTAAATTTTTATAACTTTTAAGATGAACTGAAAATGGAGTACCTGACTGAATGCCATACTTATTGCCAAAATAAATACCTAAACGTATGTCAAATAATAATTAACATTTTGTTAACGAAAAAAATATAAGTTGTTGGTACCAATACTATTTCTGACTATTCCAAAATCTGCTTTACTTGCTTTTAACAAATCTTTATGAATTATCCCTACTAAATAAAGTTTTTCGCATTTACTTATCTGTCTGTTACGAATTCACGTCTAAACCATTGAACCGATTTTGATATTTGGTAAAGAGATAGTTTTAAGTCCCGGAAAAGGACGTGGGATAGTTTTTATGCCAGTTTTTGAAACAGGAAGGCGCTCTTATATTTTCTTCTGTGACAGACAAAATTTTACGCAGACAAAGCCGTGGGCAAAAGCTAAGTTAAAGCTAAAGGTATGCTATTCTCATGTATAAAAAAAATTATTTTCTGTAAAGTTTACTAAAAATCCGTTTAGTAGTTTTTAAATACGTGAAAGAGTATCAAACATCCATACTCACAAACTTTGACATTTATTATATTAGTAGGTAGGACGCTAAAACTGCATAATTTTAAATTAATCATAATATTCAACACTTGCTCAGTGATTCAACTAGCGGCCGCCCGCGACTTCGTATGCGTGGAGTCCGTTTTACCCCCTTATGTGTGGAATTTCGTAAAATCCTATTATATCCTTCGTATTATTTCATATCCTTAAATAAATAGTTAAATAAAATCCGGTCTTGGCAGATGTCTACACTCTATAAGGAACCTACCTGCCAAATTTCAAGTTTGTAGGTGTCAGTATCGGCACCAACACCTTATTTTTTTCGTTATCAAAATGGTAATTATTATTTAACAAACGGTTAGGTATTCAGTTTGGCAATTTGGCATTCAGTCAGGTACTTCCAGTATTTCAAAAATTATATGGCTTTTAAATCATGTTTGCCAGGGGGGACACCAGTCCTCAAATCATTGATTAAAAATCTAGTCCTGTTGTCTCCCCTAGCCAGGGGGGACAACAGGATTTCGAAATCCTGTTGACTCCCCCAGGGGGGCCAACCAGGGGGGACAACAGGACTGCACCTTAATTTAGTACCAATATGCTACATTTGGAGACAGTGAGCGAGTGTGAGTTGGCTAATGTGGACTTAAAAAGACAACCATATAAGTATGATACGATTATGTAATGGCCAATCTTTTTTATGTATTCTGCTTAATTAATTCAATAAAATCAATAACATTACAAAGCTGTCCCACCACTTCTTCATTATCTTCTACCCCGTGTATAACAACTAACGATATTGACAATCGGGGACGATGCGGAATTGAATAAGTCATGTTCCAGAAAATGTTTGCTACCAAAAGCGTTATATTATTTAAATCATTAATTGAGTCTCGCCTTCGATTACGATGCTAAATTGCTAAAATATTATTTAAATAAATTCGACTAACGACGTCAAATTTCTAAAATATTGTTTAAATAATTCCAAAGTTTCAACGTTCAGAAATATAGTAGGACATCGCAATTTATCGTAGACTCCGGGAAATTCCTGATTACACGTTAAAATTGGTATTTCCACCGTCCCAAATATAATATCACAAAGAAACGGGGCTTAATGTTGTCTGTATCCTGGACATAATTTATCTTCTACGCTTCAATTATAATTTGTCTTCAGTTTGAATACTGAAATACCAGGATATTCCCCAGGGACAAACTCTAGACTCTAGGAACTGGGTTTTAACGTTTATTCTAGGTAACTTAAAAGGTATGTAAATAGAAACTTGCATCGAAGACAAACATACTCTAGGGAGCTGTATTTTTGTCATTCAGAAACATCACCTTTGTCAAAACGAGTTTCATTCTTACGTTTATGTGGTTTTACCCAGATCAAATTAGTATAAGTACCACCAACTCGTTGGTTTTCGTACGTCGAGTTGCCACCCACTTGAATTTCAGTTGCATGAAAATTAAATATACTAAAGTAAAATAACTGAAGCATAACATCGATTCCGATCGTCAGCTAGTCAACTGCATATTATTATCAATGTTACCAACTTTTCACTCGATGAAACAGTTTTAGTTTCCTAAGATTTATGCTTTATCAAGCAAACAAGGCACGTATTTTAATGTATTTACATACTATTGTAATGTAATAAACTTATATAAAAAATAAACTTATTGTAATGTAAAGAACGGTTTTCAAAAGATGCATGATATTTCTTTAATAAACAATCCACTCGATAGAGTAGGTATAGGACCAAAGTTAAAATATAGACTTCCTGAATTACTCAAAGTTAGGACTAACCATTCAAAACCCCGTAACTATTTCTCTCAACACGCACAGTTGAATATTAAGCCTATAAAATATTACTCCTTCAACTTTGAACTGAAAAGTTCTTACCATTAGTCTGGGCCTACATGCTACACGTATTTCAACCGAATGGCTCATAAACTTTGAGTAGGAAATGCATTGTAGCTGTTATATTGTTACGAGTGATATGTTGCCGGTAGAGTTCGTAAACTGTGCAAGTTTGCTTGTATTTTGCACTCCGAAAGATGAGGACGCCATTTTTATATGCACTCGGGGTCTGATCGGCTAGCACAGAACAATATGTGTATAGCACAGTACACTTCTCGATGGTAAGTGTATTGGAAACTTAGAGATATTGTTTTAGTAAGTTTCTTTGGGAAGAACTGATTGTAATTCTGTTTATACCTTAATAAATCTTGTACTGATTATGTTTTATGAATTAATAATTAATATTCCATGTTTTAGGATTTATGACGTTATAATACATACACTAACATATCGACTCTAATACCGCATAGAGTTAGATAAAATTTAGATTTATTGCTATCAAAGTAACTCTTTTTTTCTTAATTCTCTGAATCTTAAAGAGAAATTGTAAAAACAATGAGGACGTTATGAAGCTTTTGTTAGGTAATAAAAGTATTATTACTTTTTTAATGACGCTACCTCTCGTCATCGCTCAAGAGACAAGAAGGTCGTTACCACCGCAGTGACGTCACATTTGCATGCTCTAAAAGAGCCTTTCAAGTGCTTGAATAAAACCTGATGACTGCCGTCTGAACGTCATGACTTGACGAAAGATTACATCAAAAAAGTCCTTAACCAGCATTAAGTTATCGCCAGACCCAGACAGAGTAAGTTATATAATTAGTTAATGGAACACCAAAACACACTTTTGAACTTCTAAATTTCTGAGTAGATACTCTTAGGTACAGACAACGGCGTGTTTAGTTTTAAACACTGGTAGGTATACCTAATATGTGTACCATGTATTTACCCTAATAGATGCTACTTTGTATAACCCAAAATTATTATAGCCTGATGTAAGACTTTCAATTTCTTAAAAAACATTAGAAGAAATACAAAAAAATATATCGTAGGTACTTCTTTCTTGTTTTTATTTTAGTATACAGCATAAACTTATACTAATTTTAATGGCAGAAGCAAATAACATCTTGAATACAGTGCCCACAGTAATGTGTTTCCCCAAAATCGCACCATAAATTTTATGTAGGTAGTGTTAACCCTTAAGTAACATCCTTATTTTTGGTTACACTTAAAACACCCTGGGGTAAAAAAAATACCCCAAACGGAAATTGAAAAATTTTAAGTAAATATTTAAAATCAATTTAATTTGTGATTTACAGTGTATTAATGGACTCACTAAATTATACTATTGTTTTAAAAGAACGTTTATCTAGCGTAAAGAAACATCTTAAATCAACCATAACAAAAAACAAAGATTTTTTCATTGGCAACTAATAGCCTCCACAATGGTCTTCTAGAAAAATCTTGGAAAGTTATTGTGGGAACCAAAAACATACACTAATCGGACATTGAATAGATGTTTTATACATATTTTAAACACAAAATGAAATAAAACGAAAATTTCTGGCTTTATAATAAAGCAAAATAAAAAAACTTTTTTTTTATAAAATTATGAAAATATATTTTTTTATTTATTTTATACCTAATTATTTTTTTCAAAACACATCAGACACGCTGAATTATTACATAATTATCACTTTTGGGCTCTATTTCTGTGTCGAATTTATGAACGCTGTATTCTGAGGGGATGTCTTCAAAGTTCGAAAAGTATCATGTAAATCAAGCTTTATTTATTTCTCTGCATTCTCGAGACAACATGCTACATTAAGTAGCATATAAATTTTTACTCATTTTGTTTAAATATTGTAAAAACCTATTAATAAGATGTTAGGTGATGATAAATTAAAGCATGCGTAACTAACACCCTGGGGTAATTTTCCACCCCACCTACCTGTACAAGCCAAACAGATGATTTTCTTCACATCCCGCGTCAACGAGCTTAAAGCGCACACCCTGCATTGAGAATACACAAAACGACATTGCACTAGCTTGGGTAGAAAAAAAGATATGTCAATTTTTATGCGCCTGGGGTAAATAATTACCCCACGGTGTTACTTAAGGGTTAAAGCTGACCAAGTAGAAATACGACGGGCATCCTGAAATATCTCAAAAGGGAAATAACCGTATGTTTTACAGTTCGTTATTACTTGACATAAAACTTAACCCATTTATGTTATCTGTAGGTACATAAAAGATAATAAACACCGTGGATTTAAAAGCAACGCAATTTCAAACTTTTTTGATAAAGATTATCGTGTTTAGCCAATAATTTTTTCGATAAGCTAAAAACTTGATTTAGAAATACTACCACAATATGTACTATCGATAATTCGGTTTTGATAAAATGCAAAAAAAGCATAGAAACGTTGGAGCGCTCTCAGTCTGAAAGTAACGTCAAATATTTAATTTTATTCTTCCAATTTCTAAAACCAGCTGCGCTGCAATGTCACAATACTGACAATAACTTTATGCATATTTTAAGGAAACTTATAAATAATACGTCGCTTCTCATTGTAAAACTCTACATTCATACAAACTACAGGAGCTTTTCGTAAAATAAAACCGTGACTTTTAAAATATTTGTGCCGTAAATAGCAAAGAGCGATGAAAACTTTTCCGAAAAAAAAACATGGTAAAATGCTTTTATGTGAGAGATTACCCTCAGCCCTAAAATATTAATGCATTTTCTGTGAACTCAATATTGGGTATATCACAAGGATACATATTATTAAATTTCGAAAGTAACAAAATAAATAATAATGTATCGCTTAGGAACGCTTCAGGTACTTTTGACTAAAAAAGTATCGTCCTAACTTAATTCTATTCACGTGGCCAAAATGCTTTGTTCTTTTGGTTTTTCAATTAAAATCACTTGTATGGTAATTGGCTCTTTTTAAATGTTATTTCTAGAAATCAAATTCGAGAATAAATTAAACCGGATATTGATTGGTCATTCTTTTATCATTATGGAGGCATAACTGTATCCGTTTGGCATAAAAAAGAACTGATTGTTGATGAGTCTTGATGAGTTCAACGGAAGTTTAACTAAAGATCAGTAGAGTTGAACCATCATTATGTTAACTAGTAAAGCCATTACGTCATTGTGTTCCAATATGATTTACATAATGGCGTGATCCTTGCGAGTGTGCCGGGAGAATCAATAATCTCTAATTTATTGATTTGGACAGTGACGTCGTTCGAAGTAAAAGAATATACCTATATTAACGTAATTTAATAAGTAAGCTAAGGCCTAAAATATTTTGTGTAGAATATAACCCTTATAAATACAGGGAGTATTCGAATGTGAAATACCTATTATGTTTTGTTCTTACACCAATTTTTCTGTATCTCCCAGTATAAACCAAGTATAAGGGCGGTTTGTAGTAATAACTTATAACAACTAACTGCTGTAGTGAATACTCTTCTGAATGTGAACGTGAACATAGTATACCCAACTTCTTAATTGTTTATTGCAAGTTTGTTACGGCTTGTTTAATTCACGTATTCAAACTAAAACATGTTTAAACAATAACATTGTCAAAACTTTAGTCTCATTGAATCGTATCACGTTTAGAGACATTTGATGCCCTTGAATGACTTCGGGGTACAGAAATAGATGAAATTACAAGAGTTATAATAATATTATAGAAATTCGCCACCCACAACATTAATTTACTTAATTTCCGTTGACAAAAGGTACTGACGTAATTCGAAATACCTACTATCACAGGTCTAGTTAGTGACCTGTGTACCTACCATGAGTTTACGTTAGGTGTGCTCGCTAGCGAGTACGTCAAAAATCTCTATGAAGATTTTGTTTCTTGAAAGTAGCCGCTAGGGGCGCTGCACAATATGTCATACAATTAATGTCAATTTTTTTACGCAGTCGCTAGCGAGCACACCTAACGTAAACTCATGGTAAGCACACTATAGAAGCGAAACGAGAGGGGTGAAAATGACATTTACGATGTGACAGAGCATACCTACAAATCTGAAGGAGACTTGAAGTCTCGCTGACGTTTGAGGTCTCAAAAATACCGCTCCCATAACTCAGGGACTGACTCAATTAAGCACTAGACCCAGTTATATTATGAAATCGAAATATCAAATCTTTTAAAACAGCGACTACCTAAGTATTATGTATTAATATTTTAAATAAGCGTTTTAAGCAAATATCAGTCAGATATTTTTTAATAATATTTTCATTAGAACAGATGTCTTTTTTCAGACTAAGGGAAGGAATGTAAAATCGAATGTTAAAATTTCCTATAAAACAATAGAAGAATTCAAACGCACTTTATTACTAGGAACTACAATAATATGGGAATTGGGAACTTTATTTTTTACATTTTATTGCTGTCTCCAAGTTTTTTCACAAATTATTTTACAATCACCATTCATCACTTGAAATCGTAAACAACGACATAAAAAGCAAACAATACTCGTGTCCTCTCCAGACAGCTGTAAATCTGTTTTTAATGACGTCACCGTAATTACTATGGAGATAGCCGATGTATAATCCCGCGGGCCGCCCAAGTGGGCCGTTGTCCGGATAACTAACCTACATACGGTTAATTCGAGGATCGCTGCGACATATGGCCACATAAATATTAATATTGGTTTGACAGTTTATATGGAAAGCTATTGTGTTGTAAATTTCCGATCTGTTATAAATTTGACGTTATAGAGACAAGCTGAAATCCTGCAAAGGACTAAAAACTTTGTATCTAAGAATACTTATTCTATTGGGGACTAATGAGACCGAATTTTATGATCACATCGTGAAAGATTATCAAACATCAAAATTCAGCCAGTTACAAGCTTGAATCGAAGTTTGATTACATTTACTTTTAAACTTCGTTTGCGATCTTTACTTATCATAAAATTCTTTAACAAATGAAATAGCTGCTGTTGTATCGATCCATGGGAAATGAAAACTCATTAATTCTGTGGTAGCTACATAAAAAAACACATTATTAAGGTTTAAAAATACTCACAGACTTTGACAAAGCAATTTCATTTTCGCCTTCAGATTTTATTCCAAATGTATGTGTATTTCTAATTAATTCAAGCATTCGGAATTGTGCCAGATTTGGATGAGAAAAAAATACAAATAAATCCATATTCACCCCACCTGCTGCTTTCAATTGATCGCTACGAACGTATACAGAGCTTAAACAGCCAATTTAGGGTTCCGTTCCACGTCATCACTGCCGTAATGCCCTCAATCTAAATTCAGATTGGTAATTGCACCAATCATGCGTTGGATTTAACATAATGTTATAAATTTCATAGCATGCTAAATACATTTATGATAAAATCAACATTGCGCCAGATATTGTACGACGCGTTCTACTAACATAACATAATAAACCATTTGATTATATTTTTTCGGGCAACAGTTTAGTTCATATTACCTATTTTAAACAGTAATGATTCAATTATTAAAAGCTTAATTGCTTTCTTCTGAGAAGGGTCTTTTTTGGGCTCTTGCAAAGAGAAGATTGGAGAAATGTTTTTGAAGACAGAAATGTTTTCTTATTCCGCTTTCAGCCGTTTCTGAGAATGAGACAGCAATTTATAAAGCCAAACAGAATTCTAAGCCCCGTTAAAACACCGCAATCCAGCCACCACTAATTTCTCAGTAGATAATGCTTGTTCTGCTCTCTGGAATTAATGGAATAAGTCATAATTATAAAATGCGCGTCCGCCTGGCAAGGCGCCATTGCAGAATCGGCGGCAGTCTACGAGCAATTGTAAGCAGCCCGTACAAGCCTCTCACTGTTAATTAATTTATAATATGCCCGCCAAGTCTTACTCAACTCTAGTGCTGTTGACATGTAAGACAACTATCGATAAATCGGTTTACCTTTAAAAGGAATCATTTATATCCCGGTAAAAGGTTTTGAGCCATGCAGTATTCTGCAATATTCATTTGATGTGACACAAAAGGTAAGTGGAAAAGAATTGTAATTACACTTTTTCCGAACATGTGTCATTATGTATTTCAATGAAGATCATCAATAAGCAATAATGTGTCAGCCGCTCTCCAGTATCACCATCAATAATGTATTTAGAGAGGTTTAATGTCGTATCGATAAAAGTCCTATTGTTGAACAACACTACTCAATTCCGAAGCTTTTTATATTTCAAATTTGTACCAGAATAATAAGCATTAATTTAGTTGCCGCTTCATTTGCAGTGGAAATACTTCACTGAATAAAATTAAATGTGGATTAAGAAGAAAGATACAATTCAAAAGGAGTTAGGAGAATATTTTTACGATCTAAAGCACCATCAACTGGATTGTGTTTTGTATTGAAGTTTCTTAAGCTATATTTATTACCAGATATTTAGTTTGTTAAATATTCTTTTTTCAATAGATTGAAAGTGAAACTTAACGGGAGGGCATAGATTAAGTAAATTAAAAAGTACACAATTTACGTCAGTAGGTATTACGCGTTTCCCTATCTACTTAGCTATAAATGATTTTAACTTTTCAAGAATATAATAAACTAATTTCAGACAAAATAAAAACGATATTTTAATGAATCCATCGGAATTTCCTACGAGACTAATCACAGGCGCTCTAAAGTCGGTCTTTTCTTACTCCCATCGGAAGGAACGTTCCGTTCTACCGATTTCATCTGCAGTTGCAAAGTAAACGGTAAGCCCTTACTTAATCAAAGCATTGTAATGAATAGAAAAAGAAAAAAATTAGGCTGGTTGGTAGTAAAGGACAAGATCAAAGGCAAATATCCCTAAAACGTATGCAATGTTCAATTGAGGCCTAAAAGTATATCGGTAAAGTTTCCACAGCTCCCCAAGGATTCGCAAACTCTTTGATAAAAATCCACTCAAGCGAACGATAAAAACATTTAGTAAAATTCTAGGCTACACAGTTTTTGACCGTTGCCAGGCTTACTAAATAGAAAAACTGTTTTTTCGGTCTCACATGGCAACTTTACCTAAACGCGCCTATTCACATGTGAAAGAGCCGAACCTTTATCACGCGCTGTGACAGCTGTCCAGGATTATTGTACGCAACTCTTGCGGGGTCCAATTATTGCGGATGATCCAATTAGGTGCTGATAATTAGTTAAAATCACGACGTTTAGGAGTACAATGGCATTAACGGTATGTACGGAGACCAAAAACACGAATTACGAATTGTTTTTCTCGAACAAAGGCGTGCTCTAGACTAAATTTGATGTGTTAATTTATAAAAATAGTACCTAATTATTTTAGGTAATTTTGTAGTCTTGTTTTGCTCAAATTTTGGCGACTTCAACTAAAAATCGCGACGCTAAAATAAAACTTGAAACAGTACATTTAACAACTTTAAGTGAACGAGAGCGTAAATTACAGGTCATAAAACATTAAATAAAACTCAGCAAGTCCTATCCATTTGCGACTCCAAGTCTGCCATAACTATAAAACTACAAAAATATGACTTATTTAACAAGAGCACGGAGCAGGCAGACACAAAAGCTTCTCGAGTTAATTAATTGCAATTAGCCGGTATCTTATCTTCACGTCAGTGCCGTAGTCTCAGCGAAAATGTATCGACTTTTTTATATTATTTCAGTATTTTAAAAAGTCCATTCCTCTAAAACATGCTAGGTACAAGTTTTTTCGCCATACAATTAAAATTGATAGCTTTGCTTACACGTGCGATTAATTAATGAACGTCAACATAATACCTCTAAATTAAAAGTTAGTTAACATCATATAACGTATCGTCGATGAAAATGTAGAGTTCGTAAACAAAATACCCATTGCATATGGACACGCTTTTAAATCACCCTCTCAAAAACGCTCCTCACCAAAGGTATCGTAAGACATAAAGCTTCAGATACAAATATATGTATTACTGTAGGATAAAAACTAAACATAATGTTTAACTTTTTTATATGTATACATTACAAAAATTTATTTATTAAAAAAAATATCGATAAATAATCTAAGCACTTGCACTTCCCTATGCCGCTGCCACTCGAAATAATTTCCTTAGGTGATACATTAATTACTTCTCTTGGTGTCTATTTTGCTTAGTCTTATTATTTTAACGTTCCTGGAAATTTTTATATTTTTCTGAAAATTGATGTTCAAAAGTTACCGTGGCAAAATGGTTTTACACGAGTAGTAGGTACACAAAATATTTTCAATTATATAAATCGTGTGCAGTTAAGAAGTTACCCAAGAATATTTATCAACAAAGTAGCCAAATAACACTTTATTATAATTGGCTAACTTTGAGCAATACAATATTCTTTCGTAAAATTCAGAATTCGTCGAAGAAAGTCTCCACTTCACAAACCAAGCCTCGTATTTTCACTTATTTCAAACAAAACTAACACTCTTATTGCGACAGTTTTCCATATTAATCTTTATACATAATATTGTCGTACTTACATAGAAAATAATGATAATTTTTGTTACTGACCAAAAGCTGAAACATTATAAACACCACGAATCATTTAATAATGTTCACCGATGCTTCAATCGATTAATATAATCGGCAATCAAACCGCACTCGTTCATTAATTGTACTGTTTACTAACCGTAATCGTTGAGACAAAATACCGAACAAAACGGCCTCATTAGTGTAGAATACCGTAATAAAATACCGGCAAATTAATGAAGATTTGTATACCACAGTAATTTCACGTTTATGTTAGGCATCCCACAGACTAGGTATATACTTTTAGGGTGTTTTTAATATCGTGCGGATTTCAACACAGGCGCGGGATTACCCCGCAGTGCAGCGTTGCCAGTTTTTTTTTTCGCCAAGTCGGGACTTTGGTACTTTTTGAGTGAAAATAGCGGGACTCTTCCGTCAGAAGCGGGACATAGTAAAAAAACGTATATAATCAAAGGTTTTCAAATATTTATCTTTTTATTTGACTTAAACGTGACAATATATAGCAAAAGTAGCCATTGAAAATGTATTTTAACAAAAAAATAATATTTTAAATCAGATTTACTCTATCGTTAAATTCATCTTTGGAATAAAAAAAGGAAAAAATTAAAAATGTTTTATTCTTTAGAATAATATGGCGTTTCAAACAATAGTCTGGTGAAGTGAGTGTCTCTCTCCGAAAAGCGGGACCGAGCCTGTCCCGCGCGGGACATTTAAATTTGATTTAAAAATCGGGACGTCCCGCCAAAATCGGGACGTCTGGCAACGCTGCCGCAGTGACACTTCCGAGTGTCCTTTCCATACAAGTATTTATTCTCCCGCGTGCGTATTCGACGCATTACGATAAATACTTGTATGGTTCGGCTTTGTATGAGGAATCGGCCGATACCAAATCGGTTTAATGTGCGCACTTCGATACATGTTCCTACTGACGATTCTTCGATTAAAACATCCCGAAAATAACGGCGGACAAAGTTGTTGTGTTACTGAAGAAGCAAGATGGCGCCCTCTATCAAGAACGAAAATTCAATCTTACTTAAAATTGCTGGTAGTACCAATAAGGGGTAGAATAAAAATCTCAAGAATTAATTGAACTGGCTTGAAATAAACAAGAATATGTTCACATAGGCACACAAATACCAAAATATACGGTGGCGTTTTATTATGTAGGTACCTACTTGTAATAGAAGTGATTTTAGGATAACAATACTTAATGAGTTGTCGACGGTATACATAAAACGTATATCGTCAACTTACACCCTGCTTAAAATATAAAAAAAGATGATTAAATTAAGAACTTACAAGCATATTCCCATATATTTATTTAGTTCAAGTGCTTACATTTTCAACCCAAATGTAAAGCCTGCCTCAAGCCTTTTTAACTTTAAATTCACTCTAAGTAAGTAGATCCCACACTGTTCTGAATAAATACATTTAACATAAAAACATCTTGAGACGATATTGAATTCTCGCCCTTACGTGACTTAGTGACAAATGCATTGAAGGTACTCGTACAGACGACAGCACATCAGAATACACTTTTGTTGCAAAATCGGTTTAAATACAACCACATAAGGCATTAATCTTAATGTGCTCTTTTTTACCGTCATATCTTAGCCCTCGGGGTACGACATCGACCGAGACGACATTCAGCAAGAAAATTCAGAATTAGTTTTTTTGTTTGTTCATAGAATGATAACAAGATTAATATTCAAAGTTCTTAATTGCTGTAGACTTAATCAGCAAAGTTAAATTTTAAGTTGAACTTGTTTAATTGGTTAAAGATATTTAATATCTTGTAGAATCCCACCTGTTCATCTCTGTCCACCTGATCAATCACAGAAAAAGTTATCATAACTATTTACGAGTATAATGTTGTAATTACTGTTTTGATTAGCGCAGTTTATCATTCGTCGTTCGTTCTACCTAAAATACATATTTCGTGCTTAATGAATTTACTTAACTAACAAAGATTTATCAGCAATATTTATGAGAAAATTTCCAAAACAGATTTTCTTCCAAGAACATCACCCATGTTATTTTAAATTACCAGCGCAAGTTTAAAACGTCGTGTCGCGTTCTTTTAAAGCCTGCTACTAATTATAATTCGTGTAAGACTTCCAGTCACCACATCAAAGCTTCAAAAGTCCAAAGTTCACAAGCTCATTTGACAAACATGTTAATTTACGTGTAACTCGAAGGAAACTTAAGTTCCTTTCACGTGTATTTATTTCATGAAAGCCGCTGCAAATAATGAAAAGCGGGCAAAAAATGGCTACACTCTCTGTTAACCGGCAAAATTAAATTTTAAAAGGGTGTATTAATACTGAAGGTGGTCCCGCATTAGGGGTGGGACATGCACGACACTTTACCCAGAGATTATTTCAAAATAAAAAATTACTCGTGATCTATCTAGATCGAGTATCTACTCGATGTGATTTCAACATTAATTTGATTATTTACGAACGGAAACAAAAACCTTTTACGAATTATAAATATCTATTTGCTAAGTTTTTAACAATTACGGTCAATTAGCAATATTATATTTTTTTAATCATGTGAAATCAAAATTTTTTTAATTTAATCCTCCTAATGATTTTTTATAAAACAATTGGTTAGCATGTTGAAGGTCAGGCTCAGGCTGTGTGAAAAAGGCTGAAAATTATAAATGTGAATCCTTTCCAAATAAAAACTCCGTCATTTCTAAGTCAGTCGACTTTGAAAATATAGGCGTTTGCCGCACATCCCTAGCACCTAACTCGTCCTCCGCTATAACGCGGGGCAGAACTAGGTCACCGCAATTATGCCTCAGACGCAGCTTGACACGGTTTAATTTATCTAACAAATTAATTCACTTACGTCAAATTAATATTTTAATTTGCCGACGTGCGTGCACATTTTGCGCCAATCCGTTGATTAGAAATTAATTAGGAACAAATTGGGTACACTTGTTGATCAAATTATGAAATTGTTTTAAAAACGCTCAATTTCGAAAACTATTGTTACAGGCGTAGTCTAAAATTTTGTTTGCAAGATAGCACCACACCTATTGTGTCGCTTATGCTTGTTGGAAAGTTAGAAACTTTTTGGTCAAACGCAAGCATATTTGAATATTTGAATTTGGCACTCCGCTGTCAATGTAAGGTTTCCAGACTTCTGGATCAGTCACTCGATCTCATGTAGTCTCTGTGTGCTGTATGTTCTAAAATAAATCCGTGGTAATCTTCGTGGTCTTTTCCTTCTTACGCTCCAAACTCCAATATGGTAGCAGAGCGTAGTTGCAAGAAGTGAAAAGCACCCATATTTCCGCGAGATTGGTCGTACATCGTGCACATGGAATTATTACCGTACCGGAAGCGGCGAAAGGTATTCAAGATGGCTTCGATGGGAATCGGTCAGAATTGCATTGAGAGACTAAAGGGGGCAGAAAATTACTCCACGTGGAAGTTCTCGATGCGAATGGTGCTAATCCATGAAGAGTTGTGGGACTGCGTAGAAGCGGTGGCCGACGAGGACAACAAGAAGAAGGATGATAAGGCCTTAGCGCGCATCGCGCTGTCCGTGGCGCCGACCATAATTCCGCATATACGCACTGCCAAAAGTGCCCACGAAGCGTGGACAATACTACAGAAAAAGTATGAGGGACGTGGTCTGAGCAGGAGATTGGGCTTGCTGCGGAGTCTCTTCAATACGAAATTATCTGAGTGTAGCTCAATGGAAGTTTACCTGAACAAAATAAAAGAAATTTCACATCAACTAAGTGAAATTGTATCGCCGCTGGACGACGAACTCGTTGCGGTGATCATACTGAGTGGGCTCACAGATAATTACGACCCGCTCATCATGGCGATTGAGCACTCGTCTTCCAAGCTAAGTACGGAAGCCATCTCGACTAAATTACTTCAGGAAACCCAAAGACGGCAAGAGAAAACTGAAGAAACGGCACTGATTACACAGAAGAACCCAAAGTGCTTCGGGTGTGGTGCCAGAGGACACATGCTGCGGAACTGTCCAAAAAGGAGCTCAACGTCCAAAGAACAGACCTCCGGGGACGAGCCAAAGAGTCAGAAACAGCAGAAGAAGCCATGGAAGAAGAACAAGGCTAATCTGTCAGCACTCTCCGTGAAGGTGAAAAGTGACGTGTGGTACATAGACTCTGGGGCCACAAACCACATGTGTAATAGTGAAAAAGTGATGGTGAAGTGCGATCGTAATAAGGTTTTTAAAGTAAGCATTGCAAACGGTGAAATGCTATCGACCGCGGGCTTAGGTGAAGTTCAGGTTCGTTTAAAAGACTGTGTAAGGACAATAAGTGAAACTTATTACGTACCTAACTTAAGTACTAATCTATTATCTGTCAGTGCTTTGACAAAAAAGGGTTATGTTGTCAAAGGATGATGGGCACTTTTCTATGGAATCTGGGCGTAAAACCAACAGAAATGTAACTATTATCATTTGTTAGGACTTAGTATGAGAAATATATTTTCATATAATTAACTACCAAAAACTCCCGGGTTTGCTTGGAAATTGACATAATGTATAATAGTCATAGGTGTTTTATTGCGCAAACAAAAAATATTATTAATTAATATACCTACATTGATACATTAAGTTATTTATCAATTATTATGTCCAACAGTTGGAGTGGGGCCAACAAATTGTATAAAATAAGTACCATGTTCTACATTACCTGCGTACTACTCGTAGGTACCATTTAGAGAAATAAAATGAACACAGTCATGTTTCAATGGGATTTCTACCAGTTAAGCTGTAGTGTTGTCGCATAATCGATCACGGATCGATTTTTAATCGATATTGCCAAATAACGATTTTATCGATTAACAATTCGATTAATCGATTTTATTGATTATCATTTGATTGTTAGTTTGATTCCTTATTTTAAGCATTATAGTCGATTATTGCAATCTAATAATCGATTGTGATTTATTCGGTATACTTACATAACTTAATCGATAGTAAGATTATGATACAATACTATCAATATGATCGATACAAGCAACTAATTGACCTAATACTATTTTTATTACCCTAGTGTGATGTGAAATACTATGGAAACTTTGCATATTCAATGATCTCTATCTCCGTATCCCCGCGTATTTCAGGATTGTTGTCATACTATGAAATAAAGTACTAGTATTAAGCTTTAATTTAGTACACTTTTTGTTTCTGTTGGTTTAACGCCCAATATGCCCATCATCCTTTGACAGAAATTCTTGTATTATTTACAATGGTGATGAAATTCTAGCTACTGGTACTCAAATCAACGGTGTTTATCAACTCGACACGGTGTCAGACAACGCCAGTACTGTGGAACAGGAGTGTACCATAGTGGCATCGCCAGCAGTAGACACGACATCCCATGATTTGTGGCATAAGCGTCTTGGACATCTGAACTCGAGAAGTATGCAACTTTTACAAAAAGGTATGGCTAATGGTATTTCTTTTAATAATTCGACTTTTCAGCAATGTGTGTCATGTGTTGAAGGGAAACAGAGTAGGCTGCCATTTCCCAAAAAGTCGTATTGTAGAGCTACAGAGGTGTTAGGTCTAGTTCACACTGACCTTTGTGGTCCCATGCAACAGCCATCTCTAGGGGGAGCTAAATATTTTCTTAGTTTCATTGACGACTACACAAGGAAGCAGTTTGTTTATTTTTTGAAATTCAAACATGAAACTTTTGAATATTTTAAACAATTCAAAGCTCTTGTGGAAAATGAAACCAGAAAGAAAATAAAGGTACTTAGAAGTGATGGAGGCGGAGAATATATGAGTTCTAAATTTCAGGCTTATATGAAGGCGTGTGGGATCAAACACCAGAAGACCATACCAGGCTGTCCACAACAAAATGGCGTCGCAGAACGAGCCAACAGGACTGTGATGGAGAAGGTCAGGTGCTTGCTGCGAGATGCTGGCCTCGGAATGAAATTCTGGGCTGAGGCAGTGAATACAGCGGTTTACCTGAAAAACCGAAGTCCTACGAAGGCCGTTGCTGGAGTGACACCTGAAGAGAAATGGACGAATAAAAAGGTAAATCTAAACCATTTAAGAATTTTTGGTTGCGTCGCATATTCTTTAGTAAAGAATAGAAGAAAGCTAGACTCGAAAAGCAAACCGTATATATTTGTGGGATATGAGTTTAAGGGATATCGGCTGTTAGAGCTACATAATCCGACAAAATGTGTCTATTCTCGCAATGTTGTGTTTTTAGAAAATAAATTCTCTAATAAAAACATGTCAGATGATGAAAATGTTGATCAACACATAATTGTTGACTTCAACAAGAGTTCTGTTGAAATTCAGCAATCAGAGTCATCCAATGAGAGATCTGATGTTTCTGATGACATAAGATTATCTCAAATGCTGGACTCTAACAAAGCCTGAACCAGGTCGTAAGCCTGTTCAATGCAAATGGATCTTCAAAAGGAAGTATGGTGCTGATGGTGAGTTATTGAAATATAAAGCTCGTTTGGTTGCCAAGGGATACATACAGAAATATGGTATAGATTATCAAGAAACCTTCTCACACTTAACCTGGTTAGATACTCTACACTCAGGATGCTTTTGGCAGTAGCGGCAGAGTATAACCTTTATATTGAGCATTGGGATGTAAAAACTGCATTCCTGAATGGTGATTTGGAAGAAACTGTGTATATGGAGCAGCCAGAATGTTTCAAGGTGAAAGGTAGTGAAGGAATGGTATATAAACTTAATAAGGCTGTTTATGGACTTAAACAGGCCTCCAAGTCTTGGTATGACAAGATTACCAAGGTTTTATGCAACAAGCTGAAGTTCAGTCAATTGAATTCTGAGCCTTGTGTTTTCTCGAAGTCTGAAAATGGATTGATGATGATCATTGCATTGTATGTGGACGATCTAATTGTATTTTCATCTCCAGGTTTTCCAGACAGGGATAATATAAAGAAAAGATTGCAGGATGAATTCGAAATCACTGATCTAGGGCCAGCTCAACACATAATTGGGATGAAGTTGATGAGGAAAGATGATAAAATTTACCTCACTCAGTCAAACTATATACAGAAGGTATTGAAGAAGTTTCGAATGGAGGACTGTAAACCTATTGCAACACCCATGGAAACGGGACTGAAACTTTGCAAGGAACCTAAAGATGAGACCTATGACTATAGAGGTTTACTTGGTTCACTGATGTATGTGGCAGTTTGCACGAGACCTGATATAAGTCATGCCGTAAGCTACCTTAGTCAATTCAACGATTGCTTCGGAGAAAGTCACTGGAAAGCTGCGAAGAGAATTTTACGTTATTTGAAGGGTACTAGTAATTTTGCTCTTGTGTTTTCTAGGTCGGGCATGGATATTTCAGCTTATGCTGATGCTGACTGGGCGTCAGACAACATGGACCGCAAGTCATACACAGGCTTTGTGTTTACTATTGGTAAGTCAGTCGTTACTTGGGAGAGTCGCAAGCAACGTACTGTTGCCTTGTCCAGTACTGAGGCGGAGTACATGGCGTTGTCTGACACATGTAAGGAAGCTCTATTTATTAGAAAGTTTATATGTGAGATTTTTGGTACCATGCCTAGAATAACAATTTACAATGACAATCAATCTGCTATAAAACTATGTAAAAACTATATGTTTCATTCTAGAACCAAGCATATTGATATTCGTCATCATTTTATTAAAGAAATTGTAAACAAAGGAATAGTTGAGATTAGAAAGAAAGAAAGAAAGAAACATTTATTGCCATGGACATCACAAAAGACAAAAGAGGTGAAATAAAAAAAAAGCAAATAAGACAGAGGTGACATAAAACATACAATGAATGAGCAAGTAAACTAAGCAGTGCCACCCTGTCGCACAACGATGCCCATCGCAATGGGACCCCACTCAGCATATGCCGTGGCCCCCGGTGAGGGAAGCCACGACGCTGGTTTTCAGTGTGCCCCATGCCGAGTGAGAGTCACGGACACTAACCTATACTGCATAAAATATACATACATAAATAATAATAATAGTGCGCGTATAAATTTTAAGTGTAAATACAGACGTAGTAGAAAGTAATAATATACGATATAGACGAAGTAGAAAAGATGTGATAAGATATTTATAAATAAAAAGATAATATTTAAAAAACAAAACTGTGTGTGTGTACATAATAATAATAAATTGTAATGTATTAAAGTGCGTTTGTGTATACTGTGATTGTGTGTGTCTCGACGTCCGCAAAACAGTCTCGATCGATCGAATCATTCTGCGTGGTTGTGGCTATTCATAGCATCAGTTAAATCAGTTTGGCCCATAATCTTGAACGCTTTAGTCGCATCGCATTAGATTAAATATTTGTCAACTGTTGTTATGTTAGCTGATGTGTTAACTAAAGCACTATGTAAAGAGAAACACAATAAGTTTGTGTGTCAATTGCTAACTGTAATTTAAGTTACTTAATGCTAACAATTGAATTAAAGCTAATTGTAACTTAAGTTGTTAAAATGTTAACTTTGTATTTGTGTTGTGTTTCTTTAGTGTTAAGTGTTTTACAAATGTATTTATTGTAAGTTTAGCTTGCGTTTAAGGGCCAGTGTTGGAAAGTTAGAAACTTTTTGGTCAAACGCAAGCATATTTGAATATTTGAATTTGGCACTCCGCTGTCAATGCAAGGTTTCCAGACTTCTGGATCAATCACTCGATTTCATGTAGTCTCTGTGTGCTGTATGTTCTAAAATAAATCCGTGGTAATCTTCGTGGTCTTTTCCTTCTTACGCTCCAAACTCCAATAATGCTATCGTCCGCAATCCCTTCAAACACTCTTACATAACATGTTTTATGTTTTACCCAAATTACACAAAAATTGACTTAAACTAGCAACATACCTAGATTGTTCCTTGAGCAATATCCAGTTATTTGTGAAATAGTAATACTTTCTTCATTCTTTGGTCGAGTTGATAAAAAGACTGTTCGGTAAAGAAAAAGTAAGCAATGGCAATAACATTATTTTTTTACTTTCATAAGCTTACCATTTTGGTCAAATACACCCACGGCATTCGTCCAAAAATACCCACGCCCCTTTATCCAATCTCACTAGCAATAAATCAATTGACGCTGTTTTTTTTCGTCCGAATAATATTTTGCTACAGATTTTAGTTAAAAATACAACTCAACAAACGAATTTTAATGGAAATTTTAATTTATACGAAAATACGATATCATCCATGAATTGAAAGGGCACTTCTCGAATTTCAGTTACTTATTTTATTTTTATGTAAAACTGGAGATTTGTTAAGCCAAATTGTAAATTATTACAATCTCTATAAAATACGATCCGAAGAAAATTCACCGTTCACAGCTCACCTTAGCATTGTAGTTGTACTCATTTGTTTCTTGGTATCACTAACTTTAAGCCGCCTTATTTTTTTAATAAGTATATAGGTACCTACCTACCAATCTGCAAAGTAGTATCTGTCGATCATGAGGACAGATCTTTGTACATTTTTACTTCACAATTTTCAAGTAGAAATCTTTTGAAGTAGGTATATCTGAATATGAATCATAGTGTTGACGTCAATTTAGGCGAACTTGCTCATAAATACAAAAAACTTTTATTATTTCACTTTTTCAATTCGATGCCATACCTCGGCGATATTGAAATGCGCAAATTGTTGTTTCAAATGTTTTTCTAGTTTTTCTAGCGTTGAAATTTTCACGCCGACGTTGAAAAACTAAAACAAACTGTAATATTTATTTATTTGCCTATATCAAAGTGGTTTTGTAATCGAATTGTTTTTGCTGTTTGTTGGAAATCTAACGTTTTAAATCAACAGAGAATTTTGAAAATAACAACGTGTTGGTATTCAAAATGTACAGCTAACATAAAAAATATTTTGGTGAAAGTTCTCAAATCTGAAGTCGAGCAAAAAAGCGGCACGGCCGTACCATCCTTTTCTCGAAGCAATTCAGGCCATTTTCGACCGCCTGTAACTTCGTTGTGGATAAAACTAGAAGGCTGAATTTTCATTAGCTATGCAGGCATTGTAAAGACACGGTATATTTAAAATTTCATTCAATTTGAACCAGTAGTTTAAGAATTATAACGGGTCAAAGTTACTTAATTTTGTCACTCACTGACTGACTGACTGACTGAGTCACCGATCATCAAAATTCTAAGGCACTTCTAGCAGACCTAGAAGCTTCAAATTTGGAATATAAGTAGTGTTTGGTGTATGAATCAAGGAAAAACTAAAATATTTGGGGGCACGGTAGTGCAACCGCCAAGTCGAGCAACATTTTTCAATTTCGGTCCAGTTTTCTAGATACATAACTGCTGTCTACAAAATACAAAAAGAAATGAGATCCCATCAAAAACAATACTTGTCAAAAAAACCAAGTCTCGCAACTCAGTTGTTCTACGGTAAAAAGTTGTGAGATCCATGTAATACCAAGTCCAGGCCATGAAATCTTTAACGTTTTACATAAATATATTGACTTGGTCATCGCATGAAAACACGTGTAAATTAAATTATTTAGTGCGATGGCCAAGTCAATAATTTATGTAAAACGTTAAAGATTTCCTGGCCTGGACTTGGTATTACATGGATCTCACAACTTTTTACCGTAGAACAACTGAGTTGCGAGACTTGGTTTTTTTGACAAGTATTGTTTTTGATGGGATATATCTTTACAGATTTCCATAATCCGAATATCATTCATATTTGTATTTTTAATCTGGTATTTTGTTACCAGAGTTAATGTTTTCTTAATTGGATGTCGACTTAATTAACGACGTCTTAAATAAGTGAGTAACTACGGCTGCAAATACACGTCAATACATCTTAGCTTAGGCATGCTCGTTTAGCAGACGTATAAAACTTCCGTATCCTAAGGCTGAGTTGCACCACCTAACTTTGACAGTAACTATGACGATAACCAGTGTTTTTTTATATGGAGTTTGACAGATTTTTGACGTTTGTCAAAGTTAAAATAGGATGGTGCAACTCAGCCTAAAATATTACAGTTATTACCCCGCCGTAGCCAGGGGTTAAATATACGCTCTGCTGCTCACTAACAAAGATTGTTACAATTTTCATATAAAAATGTATGAAGTTACAATACTCATTAGGAATTATTTGCCTTTAAATATTCTGATGACAATGATGTTGCACCTGATTAAAACCACAGGTGAATCCATCTAATCTTCAATCAATAATTAAACAATTTTTTTTAATGACTAGAATTCCAAGAAATCGTCCTGCGTTAGCAATTTAAAATTCGAACGTTCCAAAGAACTTCTAGGAATGTTACGTCACCCGAACCCGTCTTTTGTTTTTCAACGACTCGACATCAGTTTTAAAACTGGGTCAATAAACAAGACATCTAAAAATATCTTAATTGCTTGTTTACCATGTTTTGTTACATTGTAACTTTTACTCGTAAATAAATAAGATTCAATTTTACCTACTTAGATTGTAATTGGCAAAATTATTATTGTTAACTTAATTTAGTCTCTCTTTCCTCCCACACGTTAACAATGAAATCAGCATGTCGTTGATCTTTCCGCCTAAGTAATCAGCATGAAATGAAGTTAAAGTAAATAATTCTAAAAATATACGTTTGAACCTACTCTTAAAATGGAAAAGAAAATAATGAAAATTAGCCACGAAACTTTCCGGAACATTATGAAACATACAACTTGAAGTATCAATATTCCGCAAGCAGTCACTAAGCAAAGTTTATTAAAGCGAATGATTAAAAATTAACGCCTAATATTTTCTGAAAAGAATACCTTTGACTGACAGACGTTCGACACACACGTTATAATTCTATACCAAAACTTATATTGAATCCGAAAATGTAATTTTCGCTCCGTAACACCGAAATTATAGGAGCATTATAGTAAATCCTCACTGATGAAATATTATAAGCCTTAATTAAGACATTACTTTCTTTACATTCACCATAATGTCTACGAATATTGCCGACGTAAATCTTAATTAAAGGCCGTAGGTACTAAACTATTATTATGACGTCTATGTACGAGTATTAACAAACCTTTCATGTCAAAATTGATACATTATGCGTGATATTAAACAGAACACAATCTAGATTTAACCACAGAATAATAATAAGTACTAGGTACGTACAGAAGTTTTACTTCGCGAAGGTATTTAAAAAAATGTATGCTCAATGTCATTAACAATATGGTGTAATTTAGCCTGTCTCAAGAGTCAAGCACCATTTTGTTGACAAACGTCAGTGATCGGCACTGCGCCGAAGCTATAGGGCTGACTTCGATAAAATGATGTGACGTGAGGTGCCAAACTGCGGAAAATGGCGGAGGAAAGAGGAAATACATGATTTAGCATGAATTATCATGAATAATATTAACTACTTATTTACCTCCCAGTGTCTTGAGGCAACTGAAAAAAGTACATTCTGTGTTTTTATTATTATTTAGGCAGTTAAATACTGCACAGTATTTAGTACACCATTTTCTTTATTTTCTTCCATCATACACAAGAATACGCGTGCGTGATTCAATGTTCGCTCGTATGTGAGGCCTTGTCGAATAGTATCCTGTAGGTGGGCCATCGTGCGTGTTTTGTTTTCGATGTAAACTCGCGGAGATGAACAGGCCTGATTTAACTATCACTTCATTTCAACCGCAAATAATTTAAATTAAGAACATAAGCAAAACAAAAGAAAACTCGAATTATAAAACAGAAGCGGGAGATAAAACCGTCAATCAAAACAGGATTCCGGTCAAACAACGACTTTGTAAAGTCCCTAATATGAGACGAGGGCAATTAGAAACATCTCCAAGTTCGCTCCTTCAGCTCTATCAGCTCAGCTTTCCTAACCGCTCAACTCACTTTCATTTACTTAACTCTTACAACTTGTAATGAAGTTTTCGATAGCATTTTAGCAAATTATTTTACAGATAACTTTGAATAGAGTTGAGGTTTTGACCAATCTTTCAAGTTGGTTTAGTATCATCTATTTATCAACGTAATTGCTCTTATCTTTTTATTTCGCCGTTTACTTTGGGTAAAACGTTAAGGCTTAACTAAGTCACTTCTACTTAATGTAGTATCTTTACTGTCGGGCATAAATATTATCTTTAAACTAGCTTCTTTTCATAAAACGACACTTCGAGAACTAAAAGCTTTTTATGGCTTTTGTTTAATTTCGTTGTAATAAAATGAAGTTTTTGCCTGCATGGATTAAGCTTAAAGAATTATGTCCACAAACATTATTATATTAATTCCTTCAGATTTTCAGTGACTAATTGTAGTTGCCTATTACTGTACCTATACTCTTTTCCTAGACAGAATCTTTATCTCAGTTGATAACGTAAGAAATGGACAGAGTTAGAGACGGAGAGTTTCCGATGTATGACACAAATTCTTGTATAACACATTTTGTGTCTTGTTTGCCTACAATCTGTGCAGCGCGTTATTCTATAATGCAAAACACATGAAAACAAGGGAGAAAAGAGAAAAAAAATTGTCAATGAGGTCACCCATTCAGTGTCATCTTGACAGTTGACATGTTACTGTCTAGTGCCAAGACACTGGTTTTCAGTGGGCACCTTGTAAACTTGACCGAGTTTATCCGCCACAAAAAACGTGTAAACGAAATCAAACAAGTCTTGATTGCGGCTGTCTAACTCAACACATTCCCTAGTTTTAAGTGACAAAGAGTCGAGTCAACAGCGCCGATTCGAATCACAAAGGCGAAGTTTGTCCTGAAGTTTCGGCCGCGATCCGTTGACCTAGAAAACACTCTTGCGTCCAAGTTTTTCAATAAGAGCTTTGAGCATTAGTTGATGGGAAAGTTGACGTCAGTCACAAAGTGCGCGTGTAATCGCCCCGTCACGTCTATGGAGTTCGTTTTTGTTTTGTACTTTGACGAGCAATTAGGCTGGGTTATCGTTTGTTTGAAGATATTGTGGATTGGCACATGTTTTTGGAGTTGGACTTATTTATGTTGAAAGATGTTGGATCGGAACTTATTCCGTATTATAAAAGGATCAAGAAAAGATGGGTTTGATCCAACTTCTAAGATGGAATTAATCATATACTCTGGTATATACGCGTACTTGAATTTGTAGATGAATTCACAAGGTGGATTTACTCTTAGGCGTACGTACACAACTGTGGGCCGTTTCATAATGCGAGCCGTAGTTAAGCTGCTTGATTAAGCTTTTGTAACCACACCTAAGTAGGTACACGCAAGCTCAACAATTCAGATAGTCACAATAAGCCACTGGTGTCCAAGGAACAAATAACATTACTGACAATAAAGCTACAACAGGTAGAGATGACCATTGAAGATGATCAGATAGCAACATGATCGCAGATGGTATAAAATCTAAGATCACTGACTGACTCACTCACTCATAACGAAATCTCAAAAACTACAAGTGCTAGGAGTCTTAAATTTTGCATAGGGGTTTCTTTTAGAACACGTAGGTGCTCACTAAGACGGGATTTTGAATTCAAAACGGGGTCCACGCGTACGAAGTCGCAGGCGGCCACTAGTCTCAAATACATATAAAGTAACAGACACAATTTGACATTCAATACTCGATACGTATCAATACCAGATTTAATGTAAAGAAGCCACACAAAAATACCAGCTCTGACTTAAATTCGACCTATTTCTATTATGTTGTGATCTTATCCAAAAACTTATTTCAATTACTCCAGCACTGAATACTGTGTAGGTACTTTCATCGAACATAATTTAGTCTGCCCCGTCTTCGAGACTCGAGAGGCACTAAAATCAATTATCGGAGCGAACAAACAGTGCGTAATAAGAAATTATTTCTCTCTAGCATTAACTTGAATACTATTTGGGTATGTTCACTGTTATAAGCGAAAACGAGCGCAGAGCATGAGCGGGGTTCCCAGTTTTACGAAATTACAGGTACAGTTTAGTGTCAAAGTGGTTATAATAGTAACAAATCTTGAACAAAATTGAATAAAAACATTTCGATAGATGATTCACAACCGAAGTAAGTAAAAGTAAGTAAGCTATAGACAGTGGTGGTTAATGTGGTATGTTATTTACCTAATTGATCCCAATACAAAAAATATTAAATTACGCACCAGTCGTTATGAAAATCATTGAGGCCTATGATCAGCTGTGGACGTCCTATGGCTGAATGATGATACACATTACGTAACTTTACATTTCACTGCTATTTCAAGTAAAATCGCTATGTACCTGTGTAAACACACTCTTAGCGTTAAGTCTGCCTCAACTTTCAAACTTCCAGCAAACCTGTAAGCCGTGTGACGTCAAGTCAACCGAACTCTAATAAGCAGGGCCATAAATATCACAGTTATTAAAGATATTACAAGAGCTATTTTCGATAAATAAACTTGAGCAAATAATTATAAATGTGATACTTTTCCCTGTCAATATTTTTCCATGTCAATTATAACATGCTATATGTAAATTTTTTTTTTTATATGAGTAACATAATAATAATTGGCAAACATGTGATTTCAACTGCCAATAGATCTCTTAAGATCGTGTTCTTCTTTGCTGAGGAACATGATTTACGTAGTACCTATGTGTTAACTAACTTTACCCACGGCTTTGTCTAGAAGAAGGACGATCATAGAACAAATTGCTCTTGTCTTGGATCCTGTGATCAAAATTACTTTTATTAGTTCAAGCTCTAATAATGTTTTTTTCAGACTTCGAAATTGAGAATTGATGGGTTTCCCATAAAAAATTGTTCCCTTTTGCACCTTCGTCAAGTTTTTTGCGACCAAAGTAGGTAGGTATCTAAGTATACCCTTCACCTCACCAATCCCAATATACCTCTCTCTAGTTGATTGAATATTATTTTTTTGTACTTTTAGACTTCAATATCTATGTATAACAAATTATAAATTCATTTACCCATTATATTAAGTTAAGTTCGCCTAATGTTAATATTTTTGGCATTGAAGTATAAATAAATAAATAAATAAATATATTCTGCGATAAAAAAAATGGTTTATTTTCACCAATCAATTATGTAGAGACCCAAGAAAATCAACATTATCAATTTCAAGTCAATATTAACACACTATTCATTTCTATCATCTCAATCAAAGAATCGAGTGTTCAAACAAAGTATTCAAATCATTTTAAATGTAAAAATAAATCAAGTACAAAGACCTACCCTTGAAAAGTTGATTTGATTTGAACCATGAAACCAAACACACCTAATACTTTTGACCTTTAGCTGGGAATGTAACAATTTGGTAAATTGGACGCCGAAAATTTCAGTCTCTGCGATTCTTTGAAAGTGTAACCTGATATTAATTAGGTTCTTTACGAGATATTATAACATGAGAACGGATAAAAAGTACCTACCTACTGTTGAGATTTAGGCTTAATAATTTAGGTTCCATTCCGCAGGCAGCAAAATTACCCAGGCTTAACGAGCAAAACCTAGGTATTTGTCCGCTCGTCCTTTTACTCTTGAATCGTGCATTTGCTTAACAAATAAGAAGTAATTGCCGAATGCCATTATTGGAATAATAATTAACTGTGACGTAATATATTTTTAAGTTCTACTCGTATTCTGTGCAGTTGATAATAAGATAATAATTTGATGGAAGAAAACAAATTGTTTGTTGATAGGAAATAAAACCTCATAGGAACTCTACAGTCCAGATTTTTTCATGCAATACATGGCAGGTATTTGACCGCAATCGCACCTGATGTTAAGTGAGAATCGCAGGCAGCGAATTCCGATAACCGCGTAATATCAGTTTAATTCATTTTACGTTATTGAAAACAAAACCCAATCCTTTAACGTATAAATGTTTAAAAAACAATAATGTCTTACCGTGTAAGCTACAATAAACAACTAGGTAACAAGGCATAACTACAGAAAGTAATTTAAAAAATATTTGAATGTATAATGTGTTTGGAAAATGTATGAGTATTTCTAGAAACCTCGCATTAAGTAGACCGACTGATTTCATTAATTATTCATAGCTACATTCCTGTGTGCAACATTTCTTGGTACGTTCCGTGAAACTATTACATACAATGTAAGTTTATAACTTTTGCATGTGTTTTACAGTCGTCAGCACATTAAACCAGTCATTTTGTTGCAAAATCTTACCTATTACATACATAAGATCCACAATGAATAACTGTGTATTAATTAACCCTTTAACCTGACGGTAGAAGCTTTGATAAGACATTTCTGAGATCTGACTAAATGGTTTGAGAAAATCTGTATAACTCCCAAACCACAAGCTTCCATATTTCGTATCCCTCCCACTCACGATGCTATGTAGTATGAGCAACAGGGACAGACGGATCTATAAAGATTGTTCGGTAGTCTTATGATTTTATCAGCTTTAAAATCGAATTCTTTATAAATAGCCTAATTCCATTCCATTTTTCTTTCCTTTAACCTCCGAAACAAATCAGCCGTAGGTATTATTTTATTTCCAAATTTAGCCCCTAAAACGAATCAAGCAGCTATATTTATTCCACCTACAATGCCTATTATTAGTGTAGTTATCGCTAAAACGCGTGACGTAACAGATCAAAAAAGAATCAGAAAATAAAAATGTCAAGGGCCTAAAAAAATATTGTCGTCAATTTTAAAACACCGCGTAGGAAGCTGGCACCAATAACAACAACGTTAACAAGTAAAAACAAATGGCGATACAGTCTCCCCGTCACAAGTCGAACGTAGGCGTTGATTACAATGGATGTCGTAACTAAAATGCTTTTAGTGTAAGAGCCAGCTACTTTAAAGGAGGAAGTTTATTTGAAGAGTTATACTCTTTTAGTGCGGCCATTACTCATTTCACTTGCTGTGCTGCAAAGCTGGATAATACGGAGTTTGATTTATACTAGAGCTTGGGTAACATTTTTTACATAGTGCTCAGGTGCTCTGCGATGTCGTACTATAGAGCGAAGACTGTCTTAGAAAGTTTCTAAGAAGGCAAATTTTATAGATAGCTTTAGATTAGTATCCCTCCTGAGTACATTGGCATGATTGTTTACAAGCAAGATTCTTTTTCATTGTATTTCAGACTAAAATAATGAGCCGTAAATATTGCCTTTGTCTGATTTAGGGGTTAACAAAAATACACACTCAATTCTACACACATAACTGTTCAAAAACAAATGACGATCAAGAGACGCTGAACAATATTCCTTTTTCGAAAATACCTATTGCCTAGCTCCTCTCCTACGCTGGGCAAGGCAGCGGCGATAACCGTCGTTGTCGTAATTTATTATCTTTCGAGACAAAATTAGTGAACTTGTAAAAAGTAATTGGTGGAGCATGCAAATTGTGTCCTTCGGGGAGCGTTGGGCCCTGGTCAGGACGCCTAAACTGCTTTGGATGTAAATGAGACGGTACGGGAGTACATCTTCTAGGACATTTTCTTCTTAATTCACTCAATGGCTGAAAATGATACTGGAATTTGCAGATGCTTTATTTATGTTATCTTTGGGAACTCAGCAGGCAGCCCTTATTTTAGGTATTGATATATACATTTTACATGGGCGATTAAAAGAATTAGTATTCCACAATAAGACAGTATGTGATAAGTCATGTTTTTTAATGCATAACAAGGCAGGTATTTGACCGCAATCGCACCTGGTGTTAAGTGAGATGTAGTCTAGGATTGTACATAAATCTGCCCTGTAAGTGCCTATTCACTCTCGCCTTGAAAAGGCCCGTATTATAGTGTTCGATAAAGGAGCAGCAGGCAGTGAATTGTTATTGGTTAATAGGCTGATAGGAAGAAAATCTCAAAAGAGTAAAAGTTTAATTAAAACACTCATCTCCGCTTTGATTAATAATGTGGCAAAATTAACATAAATGTATATTAGGGTGGAGCGTCATTGTATGGTTAAAAAAGAAAGTTACGTAAACGAACTTGAATACCTGCTAAAAGTTGCATGAGAGCAAGATAATAACAAGGATATTTTTATTTTATTTTTAAAATGTATTTTTTAGCCCTCTACCGTCGTTTTAATTTAATTATTTTTTATTGTATGGCAATTTTCTAAAATCTGCCTATTATTAAACAGAACAATGAAAATAGAATTAATTTTAATGTGTTTTGTAAATAAAAAATAAATTTTGTGAATTAAAAAGTTTTATTCGAAAAAACACTATTATAAATAATTAAAAAATATATGGAAAAATCACAAAATTTAGATTTTTCTTAATTTTTATTTAGAACATTGCCATTCAATTGGTATTGAAAGATGCCATTATATTGCTCGTTCAGTTGTTTCCAAATCCATCTTTTGCTTTAGAAACATTCACTATTTTAAAATTAATTCATATCAATGAAAGGTTAACTTCCGATTTTTGAATGCTCTAATACTCCTGGTACTTAGTTGTCTTTTCTAGCTGCCATTATATTTGTCTCAAGCTCTCTGATGGACATAATTGTTTTTCATAGTACATCAAAGCTAACAAAAGATGCTTAGGGTGTGCAAAAAACGTGACTCTTTGAATAACTCGTTTAATAATTTTCTTAACATTTGATTACAAAGACTTTAATAAGTAATCAATTTCAGTCTTGCTTTGCTTGATCTGATTTAAACTTCCTGTTGCTATTTTTCTAAATTTTTCTGATCTAGTGAAAATGCTCTTTCTAATAATGTTATTTCTCATCTTTGGACAATTACAAGTGCTCAAATTACTAGATTTATAAGAAAACTATCTAATAGTTCTTGTATGCATTTTTTACATTGCTGTAGTTTAGCGTTGAAGTTATCTGTTTGTTTTGGTTATGGAAAGCGAATGAAATGTGAATACTTAATTGTTTTATTAGTTGTATCGTAACATAACAACAGGCTAAGAAGTTTTCCTCTTAGTTTCGACTAAAAATTGGGAAATACAACGGGCTGTTTACCTTTTTTTTTATTTCCGATTAGCGACTCGCCCCTGCTTCGCATAGGTAGGTACAACGTAATGTATTATACTTAAAAATCTTCCTCTTGAATCACTCTATCTAATTTAAAAAAAAAAACAGGTGTCAGTGGTAACATTGATCAAGGTACAAAACAAATAAGGAGATCCTAAAATAGGTCCTTACGAGTGATTAATTTCGATTTTATTTTGACTTTGGAAGAATAAAATTAGACAACGCAATTACGAACTACTTGATTCATATCAGTCAACTAAAGATAAAGACATAAGACAAAGATAGAAAGAAGAAAATAGGTAACTGGACTAATTCTGATGTCAACAGTTCAAGTTGCAAAGTTACGCGCTGACTGTGAGTTTTGCTTATAATCGGCGCTTTTAATAATGTATTGTTTTAAGTTTATGACAAGCTTATAATGATTTACAATTATTTTTTACGATTTATATTATATTCCAAGTTACAAAAATATATTATTTATCAAATAAAACCTATTCTAAAGTAATTTATGATTTTTGCAATAAAGTCCTATTTTTTCATTTTTATGAAATATTCAAAAGCCAGTAGAGGGCTTAAAAATGGTCGCAATATTTTTTTATTTATTTTTCTCGTAACCGTTGCAACAAGATGCAACTTTTAAGAGGTATTCACAAACGCAAATGTAAAAAAAAATTTTTCGCTCCACCCTAATGTATATTGAATGGCTAGCAATATGATCATGCACGCATAATTGTCAAATGCACCGCACCTACTAACAAGCGCTCACAACTATTCAGATAAACTATGCACAAATTATGGGTTAAAATGGCACGTTCCGTATATAGCCGTTAATAACTACATCTCTCGGGAATTAGCTCGAACCACATAGTTACGTAGTGGTTCATAGTGACGTGGCATAATAGAAGTAAACACAGTAGGATTACTGCACACTGATTACGGATTGACAAACAATTGAATGCACACAAGTCTGGCACATTACCAAACTCCGATTTCTTAACTAAAAGACAAGTATTCACAACTAAACTAGATTACATTGTATTACTTGCCGTTTAGTTTTTTTTTTTACCCACAACGAAGAAGCTCTTGGCCTGCATCCCATCTGATGGTAAGTGATGATCAGGCCAAAGGTGGAAGGGAGCTTCACTTGAAATTTTCAATTTTTCGCACGCATGCATATTATTACAGATGACATTATTAATCCCCAATAGGATTGTCTAATTATTGTTTTAGGTAACTTTAAAATAGCCAATTAAACATGTAGCTAAATGTGAAATATGTATAAAAAGATAGTTCCATAGTCGTAGCTGATATTAAGAGACGAAGATTTAATCTAATGCTCATGCCTAGAATATTAAAAATATAATCCACAGTGTGAACCCACTTAATTAACCCCCTCTATTCTCGTAGCGTTCGTAGCTACACGTTCATACTACGAGCTCTTATGTAATAGATCGTTCCCTTCTCTTAACAGCTAATGTAGCTTTACGAGCAGTAAACTATGTTATTGTAAACACGAAGACAACTCTAGTAAGGCACTGACACCACTGCCTGCGATAACAAAGAGTTATTACTTGAAAATTATGGAACACTAGCGGCCGCCCGCAACTTCGTACGCGTGGATCCCGTTTTACCCCCTTAGGGGTGGAGTTTCGTAAAATCCTTCTTAACGGATGCCTACGTCATAACATCTACCTGCATGCCAAATTTCAGCCCGATCCGTCCAGTGGTTTGGGCTGTGCGTTGATAGATCACTATGTCAGTCACCTTTGAGTTATACATTTAGAAGAAGACTACTTTGTGATGAAATGAATAAGTAACTCCAAAAAACATGTTACATACTAGATTACAGTTTTTATACTATTTGTGTTCAATCCATATACTTACGAAGAAATAGATTTAGTGTCAATCTGTAAAAGCCCATACCTCGAAAAGACGAAAATTAGAGATTAGATTTTTAAAGTACGAAATTACTTCCCTACCCCAAATCATATTGGTTGGCTGGTAGAGGACAGTTTTAGTAGTAAGTCCGCCATTTGTAGATATAACTAATAACTACTGTGCAATGTGTAACTCATATGAAGTCGGTTAAAAATGGTTTGACTAAAGAATCAAACTCACAAAGACCAATTTTAATTCAACTATACACTAGATTATTTATTTATGATCTCCATTTACCCAAATAATTTCTAAAACATCGCTCGCGTTATCCTCGCTAACAAAGGATACAAGCCGTCGCCAGCAGAGCGCAAGTCCGAAATTGATAATTATAAATAATGCAGCGCTCCCCGAGTTCATTGCGCCAGTGAATCCGTCACGAGAGGGCGCCACGGCTGCCTCGTTCTCACCTACATCTACTGTATAATTATCATGTATAGTCAGGTGGCTTATTTATCAGACAAATATAGGCAATAGGGCAACTAAGTAAGTAATTGATGTAAAAAATACCTATTATGTATTCTGTGATAATACATACAACGCTCATTGTTCATTGTGTGCATCCGTCACCCGCGAGAGGGCGCCGCGCTACTGCCTCGTTCTATCTACACATAGTATCTACTTATACATACTTATACATAGACAATTAAGCAATGACTATGGGGCAAAACTAAAATGATGTTTTCTCACATACATCAGTGGTATAAAACACGCCAGCACGGATTTTCAGCGTCCGGCCACAAAGTTTACCACTAACTTTTTTCAGTCTCTACACGAGTTCTGTAATAATAGAATCCTTAAATCCTAAAAGACTATTTAGGACTTTATCATTAATACTTATTTTATTATTAAGTATACTTTAATAGAAGTTATGTGAACAAGTGAGTGACAGGACCTTACTAGCGAGTGGCGCGAACTGATTGAATGAAGTTGTTAAGAAATTGATTGAATGTCTCAAAATAAATTCTTTATTAACATTTCTTTTTGTACCTATAGTTACATGCTGTTGGTAATTTACCCACTCGTACTGATTCTGTCGGTCGCGCACCTAAATGTTAAATAAATCTGTATTAATATATTATGCTTTAACATAGAATATTGTATAATGAAAATAAGCCGATCTTTAAGTAATTGCTTCATAATTAAATAGCATTTTCTTCTTCGAATTTCGTCTCGATATAAGTGATTTTAATGAGAAGGTTTCAAACGTATATTTTCTCAATAAGTAATGACTATAAATACTAATTTAGTCGACGCAAAATGTAATTAGTATTTTTTGTTCGTGGAAATCGATTCTGCAAAGCTCTGAAGTTCAATGTAAACTCATTAGAATGATCAAGAAGTCGTTGATAACCATTTAAGCGCAATATAAAAAATAATTAGAGAAGCACGTTGTAAAGTAAAAAGGCTGCGGTCATGCGATTTTGTGGCGTAATTAAAAGACTAAACATAGATCTTACATTTGTTATTATGATCTATTGTTCAAAATAATCTTTAATTCTAAAGATTCATAATAGTTAACTTCAATTTTGCACATTTTAACAGTGGCTCCATAAATTACCATTCTAGGGTATCATGGGAAGCTTATCTCATGCTTACGATAGCCACAGTAAGCCCTGTCGCACACTTGGCCACTAATCGCAGCCACATGTGGTCAGTCTGGGCTTTAGATATAGTCATAATAAGTTGCTACAGCACACAAGCTTAATTGGCCCCCAGGTACTACTTCAATGAATAAAAATCTTACATCTTATTATGTGACCATGCTACAAATCGCGTAATTACAAATACGTATTTTACAGTAAGTTGAGGAAAATGTGTCTATCTACGAAGAAAGCTAGCAAGAGTAGAGACTAGGTGAAAAACCGGCCAAGTGCGAGTCGGGCTCGCACACCGAGGGTTCCGCCGTACAAACGTAGCGGTTTACAATTTATGACGTATTAAATCAAATTACTTACTTGATTCCGTTGCGAGTAGTGGCGAATTTCAAAATATGCGGTATGATTATTTTTTATTTATTTATTTTTCCTATATTTGCATTATAGGTAGGTACCTACCTCAGCGTTTTGAATTTTTGCGTTGATTTAGAATTTCTCACAGTTTAGAGGCAATTAGATTTAAGAAGTGTTTGATATGAATTTCAACTTTAATATCTCTACGCGTTCATGTGAAAAAGGGTAGGTAGTAAGTTTATAATTATTAAAAAAATATTTTATGTCATGTAAGCAAAAATAATATTTTAAATTTTATATAACTTCAAATTTATCATTTTCGCAATTTTTCCTTTATCTGTACTATATAACGTTGCTTCATGCCGAATTTCAAGATTCTGAGTTCACAGGAAGTACCTTGTAGGTTTTGATTCCCTAGCGTGTGACGGAAATTCGTCTAAGGTGTCGGTATAAACTGCTGTATCTTTTGATCGCGTTAACTTAGAAGTTTGATTTTTTTACTTCTTAAAGGGACAATAGATCTAGGTATTTGGTATAAATTTCAATTTGATACCTTTATTCGTTCGTGAGAAATAAGGTAGTAAGTTTCATTTTATTAAAATACTAGCTGTGCCCGCGACTTCGTCCGCGTGGAATAATGACTTTGGGTAGGCACTTTTAATAATTTAGTCTAATTATATTTTACAAAGGCCTATGTTCAGCAGTGGACGTCCTATGGCTGAAATGATGATGATGATGATGATGATTTTACAAATAGCTTTTGCCCGCGACTTCGTCCGTGTAGAAGTCGAAAAAGTTCTCATAGGATTTTTAAATGGTTTTTAACGTTATTATCTAAATGTTTGAATACTATTTGATCGTTTAAACACAGTGAATGATTCAATTACATAAATTTTTAAATATTATAAACAGTTCTGTAAATGTAATATTTAATTACTAAATTATGACTAATGATACGTTTCACGGCTTCGATGAATGTTAACGACCGTCAAAAGCACGTCGATAGATGGCGGTCACTAATTTAGACTTTGATTTGCTCGTTTAAACACAGTGAATTATTCAATTACATAAAATATCTTTATTGATTAAATTTTAAATATTATGAACAGTTCTGTAAATGTAATATTTAGTTCCTAATTAGGACGAATGATACGTTTCACGGCTTCGCTCTCATGAATGTTTACGACCGTCAAAAGCACGTCGATAGATGGCGTTTTTAAGGATATTTCTCACCTCTTCACTATTTATTGAAATTTAGTTTGTCACATATCGTCATAAATTGTAGCCTATATGTTAGCCTGGGTTATAAATAATAATACTGTAAAGTTTCAACAAAATCAGTTTATTAGTTTTTGCGTGAAAAAGGAACAAACATCCAGACATCCAGACAAAAAGGTTACAGTGAGCCAACCATAAAAGATAGACATATGCTGTTGCGGACTTTTTTGTAGAACTTTTAAAGGGGAATATCCTATCATACATAATTTATGCGAAACTTTAACCGTTTACGCAGCGTCAGCTCTCAAACGGAAAAAAAATCACTGATTTGAAACATTCTTCATTGGTGCTCCGCTCCTAGTGGTCTTAGCGTGATGATATACAGGGTCCTTCTAAACTAGCTACATTCCTTTTAATGGGGGCATCTATACGGTACACTGAACAAGTTCACCAAATTTGAGTATGTGTTTTATAATGATTTTACAAAGTTACATTTTCTAACAAAAATAAAAATTCATTTCGTCTTACATAATGGAACATGCTGTATTTTTTACTCACACAACAAAGCTGTAGTGTATTCATTCTGCACAGGAACACGAGACACAACACACACAACGCTCACTACCACTGCACACTTTTTTGTTGTTTACACTAACGTCATAACAACTCACAGCAGTCGTCACAGCTGATAGCCGATTAGCTGATCGACTGATTGGGCGAGCTATCACTTCAATGTTGCAGGCCTACTCTCATATCGTTGTCTATCCTTATTATCTTATGTTAATCACAGTAAAACGGACTCACGATACCATCGAAAAATCAATCAGCAAAGGCCATGATTTTTAAGGCGCGTCTTAGTAAATTTATTTGCATTTGTGCATCTGTGCGTCATAGTTCACTTCACGAGCACTACAAAACGCACCTTCACACAAGAAAGCTAGTCAAAAACTGAATTAAATCAAAGCGCACGCGCCGACAAATGCCGACAAGCCGCACGCCTTTTGTTGACACAAAGACGCCGACGCCGCCAAAGCAAGAGCCGAAAAGTTGGCATAAGCGTACAGTCGACAAAAAAGAAACTTATTTGTTTATTATTTTATCTGCTTGCTTTCGATTTCAATTGATTCGAATCTAAATTATGGTGTTGAGTATTTCATGGTAAAATATCCTATAACAGATAATAATTAAAAATTAATCGAACTTATTGTTTTGTGAAGGTAATTCAATGGCCTAGTCAATTATTTAGAAACATTAAATTAGACTATTGAAGCAAATAAAACTCTTCAATTTGTTTGTATTGATATTCCATTTATCCTAAATCAAAGTCCATTCTTAAATTAATCGATAATGTCATCATTTCTATTACAATAGAAAAGTAGATGAGGTAGGTAGGTACCTAATTAGTTAAATAAAATTTCCGAATCATTTCCGTTCCAACTTGGTATTTATTTATGACCTATCTTATGTACCTGTGATTTAACAATAAACACAATTTTAATTTGAATAGTAAAAAAAAGTTTGTTGCATTTCTTAATTTTATTTTGGTGAGTGTACATTGCGCTAGCCGGCGGCCGGCGGCACGACGTGTCTAAAGGCGGCGGCACGTATCTAAAAGTTCGTTTGCTGCGCGCCGGCTAGTGTTGTACGATACGACACTCGAGTCTTGGAATCTTACTTATTAAAAGTTTGAAGAAAATAAAATAGCTATGAATTAAGACTGTGTGTTTATTATTTTATTGGACCGTTTTAACTTTTTGATTACGAAAATCGTCAGTCTTTAGATGGATACTTCTGATTCGATTATTTGCGTTTAATGCAATTTTATTGATATTACATTTGTATTGTGCGATTTATTTTATTTTCAATTAGGATATAACATACGGATGATGATATGAAATCACTCATTATTGCCTATTAGTATACACCAACTTAAGTTCATGTCATGATTCAGTCTAGCTCAAAGAACTTAAAATACTCGAAAGGACTCGGAAGACTCAATTATTCCCTTATTCATGTGACTAACGAGTCCTAGTCTTAAAAATAAACTCAAGTCTCAAAATAAAGACTTTAAAGACTCGAGGTTCTTACAACACTAGCGCGGTCGGCTATTGTGAGGGACGGCTGTCTTTGATACCACCGACTCCGCCACGCATAAAAAAGGATGTCAACTCCAAAATTCTTTCTAATCTTAACAATAATAAAACTATCATTATTTACTTTTATATTTTTTTTTTGTTTCTACGATGATTTTAATGATTATTATTTCAGTTTAAAATTGATAGTTGGGAACAATTATTTACTTATTTACTTCGGAATACTAAAGACTGCCGATAATCACAGGTAGATAATTCGATAGCGTTTAGTTTCTGCTATGATCGAGTCAATTACGAATCACATTTTTAATTTGCTAAGGGGATATTAAGCGATTAAAATTAACATGAAAAATGTGCCTGCTTTATCGTAATAATAACCGTAATTCTAAATTTCATAGTCATGGTAACTATCCCATTTGTGTATGGCATAAAAATAAGTCATTGATTTCGGCAACTAACTTTTTTGCTTCGTTTCGTTGCTACGTTTGAAATAAAAGATTTTTACAAGCGCAAAAGTATTTTAACGAACTTTTGAATAAACATCATTCCATTAAGGCCACTAAATAAGTACTTACCACATAAGATTTTTTTATGTTACCAAAAATAAATAAACTTTAATTTTCTGCTTAATTTAATTCCTTAAATAACTAGTAGTAGCCCTAGAATAGCTTGTGTGGCGCCCGGTCCGTCGTCCGGCGGCACTCTTGTGTTCGCGGCCAGTGGCCCAACGGCAGCACAAGCGCAATGGGGCGGCCATTACGTAAGCTCGTGTGCGTGCGGATTTTTGTCAGTGTAGTAGTGAATCAGCTGAACAGGGTGTTGCATTGGGTTGATAAGAAATGAAGTTGTTTCCTTAATTATCTCGGAAACTAGCCTGAATTTTTGGCTCAAACTTTGGGAACGTATTCAGTGTGACGTATACATGCTCCCATTAAACGGAACGTAGCTGATTTAGAAGGACCCTATATAGCCTAAAGCCTTCAGGGATTAACGGACTATCCAACACAAAAAGAATTTTTCAAATTGGTCCAGTAGTTCCTGAGATTAGCGCGTTCAACCAAATAAACAAACTGTGATTAACCCTACGGTGGTCGCGCTCTAAAATATTACGTTAGTGGTCGCGCGGATTACATGCGTAAGCCATTTTATGGAGTAAAAAAAGAAGACATCTCTTTATAAAAACCTGTTTCTTTATTTTTTATATTTATTATTATGTATTAGCTAATGAAATAATCAATCAAAGAAACGAGCAGTTCTTCTCAGTTTTTATAAATTAACCAAAACATAAAAATCATCATTTTTCATCAAGAAAATGGCAACTTTGGCAGTTTATAAATTATTCAGTACTAATTGCACTTTTTTATTAATCATATTTTGAACAGGAGATACAGGCCATCATGGAATGATAAGGACAAATAAATTTGTTGCACGAATTACAAGTATTACCAGTACTTTGATTTCGCTTTCTTCCGCAGTCAAAGTAGCGACCTAAAAAACTCCGCTGTGATGGTTCTGAGTTAGATGGCTAATCACTGGTCTGAGAAACTTGTTCTCTTGTGGAAGAATGTGCACTTCTTCATCAGAAACCGAAGAGTCGCCAGAAGATACGCTTTCATTGTCAATTACTTCTAGCCATTCTGCAATTTATAGTTTTTGTCTATTGTTCATGATTTTTATCTCAAATACAATGATTTTATTGAAAACACAAATGTAAATACATACCAATGCCGTAATTATTTATTACAAAGTATTGATTTACACTAATAATGCAAAAACAAACACATTAAGTAAAAAAGGTAACTTAAAAAATACTTACGTAATTGGTCGCGCGGATTACACGGGTAGACCATCGGCATTTACGGGGCTCCTCCGACACATCCACAAGCGACCTGGCGCTCACACGTCATTAAGTGTGATCTTCGACTATGCAACTTAAAGTACACGAAGTATCAAAACGATCGCGTTTACCGATTTCAAAATATTCGACAATTTGCACGAGTGGATTACGGGTGTAATCCGCGCGACCACTGTAGGGTTAATAAATTGCGCCACTACAAACCGTACCAACAGATGGCGCTGTTACGATCTTACTATGGCAAACTCCACCGCGCATACAATCCTGCATCGCGGTGACGAAGTTTTTTACCCTGCCCAGTATATATAGACAAACCAAGATGGTGCAAATTAGATGCACTAACACCTTAGCTATTTATGGTGGTTGAGCGTCTTATTCCACAATTTCAGCTTTTTCAGCTTTATAATATTAGTATAGATTTTTATTATATTATATAATATAATATAACTAAAAAAATGAAATTTTCGCAATTTTTCCTATATTTGCATTATATGACAATGCTTTATGCCAAATTTCAAGATTCTGAGTTTACGGGAAGTATCCTGTAGGTTTTGATTCCTTTGCGAGTGTCGAAAATTTGTTGAAAATATCGACATAATCGGCTGTATCTTTTGATTGGCTTGGCTTAGAAGTTTGATATTTTCACAGCTTAAAGGGACAATAGACCTGAGTATTTCATGTGAATTTCAGCTTGATACGTTCACGCGTTCTTGAGATAAAGGGTCTTGACAGACGGACGGACGGACAACAAAGTGATCCTATAAGGGTTCCGTTTTTTCCTTATGAGGTACGGAACCCTAAAAAGTGGAAGATCGTACTTTATAAGATTCCTTGGTAAAATCCAGCAATTGACTTCAATGGGCTAATATGATTATGACAAAGCGGAAAATATCACGCCTTCAAATACGTTTTACACTTGCTATGAACTTCACCAAATATGCAAATGTGCACTAAATAAAACCATTGGCAAACAAGCAAACTAGCAGCATATTCAATTGGCTCACGCAATAACAAACCACTTGCTAAGATTTACCAAACGAGGCATGACGGTCGCATAGTCTATGTCATTTCCGAAGCAGTCTGCAATATGAGAAGCCCGACCAAGTTGAATCGCGACAATTTCCATTTATATGGCCCTCGTAAGCCGTGTTTCGTGGCTTTGTCTACTATTCCGCTATGGAAACTACTGCAACTTATTCGCACACAAGTATAAAACGTGTGTATCTTTTTGCTGAGAATCTGTATTGTTACGCAGTTAACATTGATTATACAGTATGCTTTTAATAGTGCCAAATAAAATTTTTTCTCTTTGTCCTGTTACATTTCCTATTAAGGCCTATATTCTGAAGCTACACGCAAATAAAAATACTACACTCAGATATATAATTCGAGCCTATTAATGGTCTAATTAATCAACTTAACATTTTACTAGCCTGCGTTGAAATGAAGCTATGACTGCCGATTCAAAGGACGAACTTAGTATAAAGCTATGTATTGGATCCATTTGGAAATAATCACCTACGCATCATTGTATCTACCTTTTACCACAGAATAATAATAAGTACTACGTACAGAAGTTTTACTTCGCGAAGGTATTTAAAAAAATGTATGCTCAATGTCATTAACAATATGGTGTAATTTAGCCTGTCTCAAGAGTCAACCACCATTTTGTTGACAAACGTCAGTGATCGGCACTGCGCCGAAGCTATAGGGCTGACTTCGGTAAAATGATGTGACGTGAGGTGCCAAACTGCGGAAAATGGCGGAGGAAATATCTACATGATTTAGCATGAATTATCATGAATAATATTAACTACTTATTTACCTCTCAGTGTCTTGAGGCAACTTAAAAAAGTACATTCTGTGTTTTTATTATTATTTAGGCAGTTAAATACTGCACAGTATTTAGTACACCATTTTCTTTATTTTCTTCCATCATACACAAGAATACGCGTGCGTGAGTCAATGTTCGCTCGTATGTGAGGCCTTGTCGAATAGTATCCTGTAGGTGGGCCATCGTGCGTGTTTTGTTTTCGATGTAAACTCGCGGAGATGAACAGGCCTGCTTTTACTTAATCAACTACAACGTGCCTATAGTAAGGCCCAAAGATCACAATCTCCAAGATGAAAGAAGATAAAAAAGACTACGAATATCTGGCACTCACCGCTCACGCAAGGGAATGAATAATTCAATAAAATTCCTTATCACAGTTTTCATGTCTTATCAAAAGCAGTGTCGGAAACAGCGACATTATTTAAGCGCTGATAAACATCTGTAAAGTTGGAGAACAAAGAAAAAGGCGAATTACTATTATGTTAATGGAACGCTTCGGCGATACGACGTCATTTCTCTAAGCCAAAACAAAGAAATACATGCAAATAGTGGAAGTAAATCCTTGAGATGTAAGTCCGTACCGGCTTTTAGCGCGATTACACTGGACGGCAACAAGAGCAATAAGGGTAGCGTCTTTGTTTTTATACTTCTGTCTCTCTGTACACTTTTTATGTACGTACGTATAACGTCGGTTACTGTTTGTTACACGGGGGTTATAATTGGCAAAATCTTGTTTCAGTATTGATGGTCAAGTTTTTACCTACAATAAAAATATTATCGTGGGAGGGCGGGAGTTTGCATCGTGCGGTCCACACAGCTTATGACCGCAGTCTGTGGAGGAACACTATCTGTGGTCGCGATCCTCATCAGTGAGGGACCGAGGAAGAAGAAGAAGGCAAAGTTAAAACAAATATTTAATATCGTAATACACGCACTTCAATATGTCTGACTCTAATAGACTTTCTCCAGGGCTTACAAATTCGTAGCTGTTTCTTTAGAAATTCCCAGTTCTGAATAGAAATAACAACCCTTTTAGATCTTGAGACAAGTCAAGTATTCTGTCTCAATAACATCCTTTCACGTAAATGGTTTTAAAATACTTAACGTAAGGGATGATTGAATTTTTATTATGAGTCAGTTTGTTTTATTTATATTGATTCATAGAAATTCATTGTGAGGATGGCTATTTGCTATTTTTTACGCAAAAATGTTGAAAATGACAACAAAAATTCTTATGTAAGTCGGTCTTTTTGTGACAAACTGAATTTCACGCGGGCAATGCCGCGGGCATAAGCTAGTCATTGGATACCTATTCATAAATTAGTATAAATAAATCATTACAGGAAGAGATACTGTGCGGATCACCGACTTCGCGAACTGAACTAGTGCTATTATTACCACGGATAAGCGCTTCCCACTCTCCGTGTTCTTACTCGGAAACTGTCTATTGGATAAAATATTGCCTCAGACCAGTAAATAGAACACACAGCTTAACATTTTCATATTAATTTCACCATTTATCAGAAACAAAATAGGTTTTCTAGTGATTTTGTAGAACACAATTTAAAGATTTAGCATAATTCGTTATCAAAATCCAGAAAGCCAAGTACTTTTTCTTGGTATAGACGCTTAGGGGACTAAACCATCAAGCAAACACACTGTATACATAATACCCATTAATGACCACTATTCGCACTAAATGTTTCTAATTTCTTGAAATAGAATTTACTTAACACTGGCTAAATGTGCAAACCTCACGAAGCCATAATCTAAACAAAAAAAAATCTTCGTCACTGTCAAAACGTTTAAAAAATCAAAATTCGAATTCACTTAAGCACCAACACTCGCATTCCAAACAAATGACGTACGATATAAACTCACACACGTGTCCGTGTGTAGCGCGCCTTGACAATTTGTATGCGACATTGTAAATCGCTCCTAACAACTTCATTCAAGCATAATGTTGGGTCTAGTTATGATGGCCATGCGAAACTTTACTGCGTTGTCATTGCTTGCAAATTAGAGTTGCGTATACTGACTTCGGGCGATTAATCAAGTTGTACTATTAAGGCATAGTAACAATCTTGATTTATACCCTATAATGGGCATAAGAAATAGCGAATCAAATGTGTAATGTGCTCATAAATTCTGACAATAGGGTTGTCACAGAGATTGCATGATAAAAGAAAAACGTATAAGCAGAGGCATTCTTGTAGCATAGCACAACAAAACCGTGCACAAATCAACCATTATCGATTTTCAGGTAAATTAATTACATAAAAAGTAAATTAAATTCCAATTTTTTCTCACATAAAATAAAAAGTAGGTACTACACATTGAAGTCCGGTTGAGTCGGCATCCTCGACCAAGAGGTAAACTCGCTTATCCCTGAACTCCCCTAGTTAAAAGTTATAAACGCTGCAAAGGAAGATCGTTTTAAAGTTTGATTGTCTATTATAAAAACCGTCAAGATACCTTCGACGAGTTAGAAAAACTTGCTGAGTAAGCATTTGATATCCTAGGTGATGAGGCTTTTGATACTTGCCTCTAGACTCCAGACAATAAACCATCCGCTGTAGATATTGATTCAATAAAGTTGTCCTACCTACATCTATTGTTTCGCAAGTAAGAGAATGAAGTAGCAAAGTGGTCTTCAAACGTAGGAATTTAATATTAACAACATTTGAAATATCATAATAATATCGAGTACAAATGTAGGTACCTAAAAAAGAAATTAGGTAAAAACCATAAATTCTGTTTTCATATTAAAGAGTATTTGCCTACTTCCTACTGTTTTTAGGGTTCCGTAGCCAAATGGCAAAAAACGGAACCCTTATAGATTCGTCATGTCTGTCTGTCCGTCCGTATGTCACAGCCATTTTTTTCCGAAACTATAAGAGCTATACTGTTGAAACTTGGTAGGTAGATGTATTCTGTGAACCGCATTAAGATTTTGATGTAAAAATAAAAAAATAATAATAAATATTGGGGGCTCCCCATACTTAGAACTGAAACTCAAAAAAATTTTTTTCGTCAAACACATACGTGTGGGGTATCTATGGATAGGTCTTCAAAAATGATATCGAGGTTTCTAAAATATTTTTTTTCTAAACCGAAAAGTTTGCGTGACAGACGCTACCAAAGTGGAAAAAAGTTGGTCCCCCCCCCCCCCCCCCTCTAACTTCTAAAATAAGAAAATATCTAAAAAATACATATGATGTACATTACTATAAAAACTACCAACGAAAATTGTTTTGAACGAGATCTAGTAAGTAGTTTTTTTTAATACCTCGTAAATCGTAAACCGCTTATTATCGCGTAATCTTTCATACAAATAAATTAAATTAAAAAAAAAAATATTTCATAAATCAATTGTACGGAACCCTTTGTGCGTGAGTCCGACACGCACTTGGCCGGTTTTTGGATATTAAACAACTAGGAAAAGCAAAACCAAGATTGTCAACTGACCGTAAAGCCATTTAAGTACTGTAATAATTTGATATTGGCACCAATATTGACTATGGGGTAGAATGCATCATCAACTTAGACAAAACCGTCTCTCCAGTATGAAGAACCTAGCCCTAGTTTCCACATATTTATTATAAAGAATACGTACAAAAATCTTTGATTTTATTCTACTACTATTATATCTCATAGTCCATTGTCGCGAAAACCCTAATAAAAAGTTATCGTCCAACAATGAATGTGTATAAGAGCTGTATTCTACTGCGCACCTCTATGAATAAATGATACCAATTACATTTATAAAATAGGCCTTTTTCATATTCTTTTCGTCTTCTTTCGTCCCTCCAAGGTGTGTTTACATAGGTGTTGATTTATTATACCTAAACGTATGTTGGAGTATAAATGCTACTTGAATTTTTTAGAAAAACATTAACTAAGTATATTTGCTTAATTATTTTGTTTTTTATTTGTCAATAATAATTTCTAAGTTCACAGTTGAAAGCTTTGCGTGGCAACAAGTACACTAAGCTGTTTCACACTGGGAATTGAACCCAAAACTATAGATATTGGCTCTGTGCACGATTACAGCGCCAACTAGCGTCCACAACTTTGTGGGCTCTGTCACATTGACATTTAGGTCGTATATTTGTGAAAAAATATCGAAATGAAAAAATAACAAATATTTTCGACTAATAAATTGTTGTGATATCACGATTTGGGTGGAAAAAAGGTTTTGAAATCATTTTGGTCATTCAAATCAAATGAGGTAAGTCCTAAAAGTGTGTTTAATTTTGATTGTGTCAGGGTTTGTTTACTTCATTTATAGTTGTAGTTTTACAGTAAAACAAAAAGAAAAAGCTACTTTAACGGTTTCATTATATAACAGTAAATATAATTAAATGTTCCTGTATCGCTAGTAATAAATTAAATATCGTTTTCAGATCGAAATGAGTATTGTTTTGAAGACCGGGTTTGTGAGTGTTACAATATCAAATTCCAACCACAAACCGTATTTAAAGGAAAGTTGTTGGTATTGGCTGGACAAGTCCGAGATGTAGAAGAATTAGGAACAAAACAAGGGCAGAGTTCAATAATTCACGCTCTCATCATAAGGCAAACATCTGTGCACAACAACTACTGCGACTCATTTTTGTACTACCACGTTGTATAGTGTAGTTATTTCCAAATTGTAAACGGCTATTAAACCAGCCCTATCGAAATACAGTCCACTCTTTTATTTTAGTTCCCAGTAGGACCCTTTTCATGCGATTAATTAATGATATTAAAATGTATTATGTAGAATCGCTTTGCCATTGACAGATACATCTGATGACAGAGCTTACATTATTTCTACTTTTGACCACCATGAGCGCTGCGATAGATTATGTTACCCCCACCTAGTACTTCGCACCCAGCGAATAGCGCTTAACTGAGTCAATATCAATGGGAGGGGGGTGACATTGACATTATCACGTGACAGAACATAGAAATCTGAAATCTCGCTGACATTTGACAGTCACAAAAACATCCTATCGCGCCGCTCCTATACCTCAAGTACTGACTCAGTTAAGCACTAGAATAGTACCTATAGTTAAAGTCGAGAGAGTTCAACTTTGTTGCCACTCTACCACGGGAGACATTATCTACGCTGAATCAAATCATTTTACCACCAAACATTAAATTCCCCTCTAAATTAACAAGCATTCCAAGTCGATTTATGAACAATTCAATTAACACTGATTCCAATATATTCCATACATATTCAGAATTCACTGCTCATAAAATATTTTCAAAACATTTTTGTGCGTTTAATGAACGATCAAAACTATAATGGAATTTTAATTACGGACAAGCCAGAACAAGGGACATGAAGACGCAATAAAAGAAAGGCACTTTTATGCGGAAGTAATTAATGGAAACAAGTAGTCGTCCGTTTGAAATGAGCCGGGCTCAGAGCATTCGTATTAATGAGCATTCGCCGGCGAACATTCGAGTGAAATAAACGTTCGGCTGAGCCTTACGATTGCGAATGCTGATAGTGAATAGATATTTTCATCGTTGCAATTAAATGAATTGCTAAGAAATGGTTGGTTCATTTGAAAATGGTTTTGCTAATTGATTATTTACCGCTTCTCTGCCTGGGTCAATTAATATTGCTTGCGTCTGAAGATTTTCGTTCTGCTCTCAATTGGAACACTTTCGAATGTATTGCCATTCTATTTAATATTATAGAGAGATGGTACCAGAAATTCAGGCAGGAAAGCCTTAAATGTTCCTAGCACGTACTCAAGGATATAGCTGGGTGGAATTCCATGCCTAAAATAAGGACAATCGTCGTCTAACTAACAAGATTTGTGATGTAGTCTAGTCCGTGGATCTCGAACTTATCCCCCTTTTCTTGTGCGGGATTACATTAATTTGGGCACGCTTTCCCGTTCCCGTTCCACTATTTGCAATCTATTAGTGCTTGATCAAACAATCTAAAAATATATAACAACCACGCACCACCAATATTATAGTGGTCCTAGTGGCGTATACCATGGTGTGGATCTCTTTTTTGATCGCTACATATTCACTGAAAATACATCATCATCATCCTCTACATTTCGTCTATCTGACAAAGGCTTTAAAACATTACTTTTGGTGGAATAGACGTAGGTAGGTATAACTGTAGTTGTAGGCCGATTGAACAAATGCAAAACCAGCCTACAAAAAATAAGTTTATTACTCTTGATTTCTTAAGAATCGCTCTCATCCCCGCTCTCTCCAGTGAACGTACACGATATCGTGTTCGACATTTTTATTCGCATAGATCCACGTGTCAGACGCACCGCCCGCCCAATCGGGGCGTATGCGTAATGTATTACCAGGGCCGTATTTAACTTAACGGGCCCTGGGCACATAAGAATCATAGTATGTCTCAGGGCCGTATTTAACTTAATAGGGGCCTTGGGCACTTATAAGGGGCCCCTTTTCACAAATAAAGTCATTGCAAAATGGTAGAGCTTTTCAGCGATTACGCGCAATTATGAGTCCGTCCCCGTCCCCCCGTCGTCGTCGTCCCCCCCCCCCCCCCCCCGCACACTTTTTCGGCCAATAGTTTAATCGGCTTCCAATTTGTATGACTCGGCTGGTACCAAATCCGTGTAGCTAGTGAGCGAACTTCCATACATGTTCGTTCATACTAATTAACACTATTGGCCGACGAAGATAAAAAGTAACACGGGTTAGTGCTTCACATTTTTTGAGAGTAGATTGAGCCCCTTCAATTGCGGGGCCCAAGGGCATTTGCCCATCGGGAAAGAGATGTCTGTACTTATATACGAATAACAACCTTGAGGAAGACGGCAAGTGAATGGAGGAATTATCCGCGGAATAAGCCTTATTGAAAGGAACTGACATCAGAAGTTTTCTTCGCATTTCTACATCAAGGGTCTAGTACTAAACCAAAAAAATATTTACGGGTCCCAGACACTTGACCTTTTCGATCATTTGTTTATTCTAATTTTCTTTAAAATAACGTAACCAAAGATTAAATTATACGTAGTAAACTAAAACATCCGGCCGACCTGATAAAGGTAACAGGAAGGCGCTGGATGCAGGCCGCTACCAACTGTGCGATGTGGAAGTCATTGGGGGAGGCCTGTGTTCAGCAGTGGACGTTCTATGGCTGAAATTATGATGATGATGAAGCAAAATCATCACGATCTTTTTTTCTTACAATGTCAAACAAAAAAAACTATCATTTTGCCCACAGAATAGGCAAACTTTTCCACCGCTGCGCTATGAAAATTCACATAAAAAGAAAACAATTTTACTACCAGCAAAGGTCTTATCGTAAAACCCTCACAATCCATCGAAGAATTTACGATAAAATGTATCTTTTTTAATAATACCGTGTTCGTCAACAAATAAAGTTTTATTGACCGCTAAAACACTGGGCGATGCGATCCACTCGATAAAATATTATGAATTGGACATAGTCTATTTGCATTTTCTACAGTCACGGACAGACTTTGATTTCAGAACAAAATTAAATTTATTGCTTTTCAATATTCAAAGCTTTTAAAATATCAACTATTAATGTTTCATTTCGCTCTAAAAGTAATAAAGTGTTTTTAAAATGCAATAACAATTGTGTATGTGTAATTAATTTAGCTAAAACAATTTCAATTTTGAAAGATTGAGCTTAAAATAGTTTTTGTATTAATTGTTGCTTGAAAATTCTTATCGTTTGAAAAACCATAGCGAGGTCTAACTGTGATAGCTAAGGCAATGGTTTGCTTAGATCGATATATCATATAAAGGAGTCATTTTTTCCCTTTAGTTTTCAAATTCAAATTCTTTATTTGCTTATAAATATGGTAAATACATTAGTGGTGATACATTTCTTTAACAGTTTTGGTACATGCTTTACCTATTCGTATTTGACTTGAAAACAAGACAAACAAGGGTTTGAAATTTAGCTCTATAGGAGATAAAGTTTCCATAATTTTCTTCTTAAGCTTAATCTTTGAAATTGCAAACTTCTTAGTAATTTTAGTTGTAATTGCTTACAATTTTGACAGAAAAAGAAACACTGAACCCACTTAATCCCCCAGAAAAGTCTTTGAGCCTTTATAAAAGAAATTCAGGTGCCCATATTAGTAATTACTAATCCGAGTTCACTGCGTTCAATCTTGTAAAAGTTTCATTTGAAATCAAGTTAAGTAAAGTAAAACATCAAACGAGCAGTACCAGCTAATTCTAAGATGTGGGGTCGATGAACTTGAGAAACTGAAGATCTAAGCATTTTACACTGAACTGCTCTGTACTGTTCTGTACTGAACCTTTAGACAAACTGGTATTTATGAGTTTATTTTACTACTTTAAATACAACTTACAAATTCGTTGACTCTCCAAAATGACTGAAGAAAAGAAATGTAGGTCAATTAAAGTGGACTGTTCCATTTATTTACTAATTTCAAACTTACCAAAAAACCTACCAAATCTATACAGGGTGTCCCGTAATGTAACGTCAAGCCGGAACTGGGTGTTGAGGCAAGTTGTGCTGGTTACCAGAAAAATATAAAAAAAAATCTATGTGGCATATTTTAAAAATAATAGGCATTTAAAAAAAATCCAAAAATTCTACTCCAGGTGACGGTCCTTTTGCTCGTGTTTCCACAAATCTTCACTTTTTCCAATGTTTTTTTTTGTTATGTAACCCTGAATAATGCTTCTCTAAATTGTTATCAAAAATACAAAACCAGCTGCTCCAACTTGGATGAAAAAAATACATTATTCCCAAAAAAAATTTCAAAATAAAAATTTTGCCTAGTTTAAACTGACTGTACTGAAAAAAAATTGTACTACGCGAGTGTGGCAAGTGACGTCATAATTTGGCGCATTTAGTAAGGATTCCAAAATGGTATAACACTTTGTAAAATCTTGCTGTAATTGTCGACAATTTTTGTTTATTGGAAATAATCCCGTTTTTAACTTTATCTACCTTGGTTAAAAATATTATTCTAATGTGCCCAAAGTTCAAGTTTCTGGCTTAAGTGAGGTGGAGAAGCCATTTTAAAAGGTATGAGCGGGACGGAGAGGGCCATCTTACCAAGCAGGGATGTTATGGATATCCGTAACCGTAACCGAAACTATCGGATATCCGAAATAAAAAAATATCCATAACCGTAACCGAAACTGATTCAAAAGTTACGGATAGTTTCGGATAAAGGCGGAGTCTTAAGGGTACAATTGCAAACTGCAAAACTCTATGAAATCTGCAGTATACACGCCGCAGCTGCAATGCCGCGCTGCCGATTTCATAGTTTTGCAGTTTGCGGTTGCAGTTTGCGGTCTGCGGCCCGTCTTGGAATTGTACCTACCTTAAATCTTAATATTTGTTACCTACCAACTTGTCTGGCATTCGCTGGCACCATCTAATATGCCAGCCTGTTTTACCTTTATCATACATAGGTGTCGTCTTAGTTGGTACATAAAGTAGCTATGTGGGTCACGCTCACGCAGCATCTTGCTATTTGTATTATACCTACATTTTTGAAATTCTAATAATTTCGTAACTGAAATTATCCGAGACTTTCGGATAAATGATTTCATATCCGTGACCGTAACCGAAACCGGTATAATATTATTCTAATATCCGTAACCGTATCCATAACCGAAACTTCATATCCTTATTATCCCTGTTACCAAGTACAAGTGCAGGCAGAGCAGGTAGTAAAGGCGCGCGCGCACGGGTGACTTTTGTCACAGTATGTCAACTACTAATTACTGTCATGGTGACAAAAGTTTCTGTGACTAACTGTACGGTAGTCAGTCACAGAAACTTGAATTTTGGGCACATTAGAATAATAATTTTTAACCAAGGTAGATAAAGTTAAAAACGGGACTATTTCCAAAAAACCAAAAATTGTCGACAATTACAGCAAAAATTTACCAAGTGTTATACCATTTTGGAATCCTTACTAAATGCGCCAAATTATGACGTCACTTGCCATACTCGCGTAGTACATTTTTTTTTCAGTACAGTCAGTTTAAACTAATCAAAATTTTTATTTTGAAAATTTTTTTGGGAATAATGTATTTTTTTCATCCAAGCTAGAGCAGCTGGTTTTGTAATTTTGATAACAATTTAGAGAAGCATTATTCAGGGTTACAAAACAAAAAAAAATTTTGGAAAAAGTGAGGATTTGTGGCAACACGAGCAAAAGGACCGTCACCTGGAGTAGATTTTTTTAATTTTTTTTAAATGCCTATTATTTTTAAAATATGCCACATAGATTTTTTTTAATATTTTTCTGATAACCAGCGCAACTTGCCTCAACACCCAGTTCCGGCTTGACGTTACATTACGGGACACCCTGTATAAGACCACTTATAGCCTGTAATTACGCAAATAAAGAAATTTGATTTGATTTGAACCATGATGTATTGCGTTACTTGATCTCTACGAGTACCAATGCTAGTGTCTGCATCATCATTATAATGATGATAACCGAAGGTAGGTACCTACTAAGGACGTGGATAAAAATGGATAACATTAAACAAACTTTATTATACAATCGTCAAGCATCGAATAAAATGACCAGTGGGCTGGGCTAAGTGTGAGTTTACATAAAACTTCCTCACTAGTGAGTGCGTTAAAAAAATGTATGAAAATTTTAGTTCTTGAACGTTTCCGCTAGGGCGCTGTACAATCCGTCATACATAATGTAATTTTTTTACGCGCTCACTTGATGTAAACTCACACCAGGCCCTCTGTGCAGTTAACGCCACCAAATTCTATTATTCGCTCATTATCGAATATACTCACTCATGAATAATTCACTAATACCTACTACACATTAATAATATCTAGAAGCAATTTGCATATTTATAACATTTAAAATGCATATTAATAACACCACCAAATAATCCCTTGTTAGAAAACCAGGCACGGACCACATGTTGGCATTAGAAGTACAATTAAATACGTTTGTATTGTAACACTGTTTGGGAACGAACCGCACGAGAGGTTAATAGAACCCCTGAGATAGGGGGGAATATTACCCCGCCGATTATAATAGCACCCCGCTCACCTAGCAAACACATTGATAACACACATTCGTAATTCACTGGGGTACGAATGCAATTAACTGAATTAGGTACAGACAACGGCACATCCAACTGTACATTTTTATTGCAAATTCACCCTTATTACAGCTACATAAGCCACAGTGTAGCTTGAGGTGCTTTCATCTGTACAACAATATTTCTCGGGGCTATTGACTTTGGTTTGTTATCTGAGATCAATCTGAAAACAGATTTAGAATATATTTGACAAGATTTAATTTCACAAAACGATTTTGGCTTTATTAATGTTAGAGCAATTTCAAATAATACTCAGTGAAATCTCTAGAGGTGCATTAATATCGTTATTATAATTCTAACATGTGCGAGTGAAGATCATATTATCTAGCATATATTATTATGCTAATTGACATCGTTTTAGATTCAACCAAAGACTAAACGTACGTACCTAAGCTGTATTTAACGGTACTTAAACGATGAACGTATTTTTAAAACTTGAAAGATGACAACACTGAAAAATGAGATGTTTTTCACACATGCTTTTTACCAATACTACTAATAATAGTTTGGGACTAGAAGCGCAGAGTAGTGTCCAAGGATATTAATTAATTATTACTCAAAATATTTTTTGCAGCGTCTTTTTATCAATCAAGACATTTGAAAGTTTTTGAACTTCTAAAGCTGTTACACGATTCACTTCGATCAATCTACTGCATCCATTATCCAATTACATATTTTGATTTAAACTTCGTAACAAGAACAATACAAGTCAACGTTTCCGTCGCACGCTGTTATACGAAGTGAACGAAGAAAACAATTACATTGGAGCATTTCTCTCTCTCTCTCTCTTTGCTCTTATTTGAAACAAAACCCATTACTAATAATCAGACGGCATCTATCTAGCGAGCTTTGTTGAGCTTGCGAAAGCTTCATGCTTGAGATATTTTATCTGTGTACTACACGACAACGACTTCAATTTAGAGTAAAAGCTGTATTGCTATTATTAGATTAGTCTTATATTTCGTGTACTTTTAAAAATTACTTTTCATTGGTACATTTTTCGAATTCCCAGCTCAGATCAAAGACCTCAAGATCCTACTCTTTATCACTCTTTAGTGACATTTATTTGCAGCAGTTGAAATAATAATAATGATATTATATTGTTCCTGTATCATAAGTATACAGGCGACAGTATACATCAGACTATACATTTTTGTTACATAGTCACACTATTTATACAACTACATAAGATATCAGTGTATAGCTTAAAGTATGGTCGTCTATACATTTATAAAAAAAATAGCAGCTGACCTAGCAAACGTTGTTTTGCACCCAGAGGTATGGACATACTGAATACACACAAAATTTAATTTATTTCATAAGAATCGGAGGAGTCATTTCTGAGAATTAGTTACAAACACTGTGACTCGAGAATTTTATCTATTAGATAATATAACCAATCCATTATCAAATAATAAGGCTGTCTGCCCAGCCGATAACGTCATTCATTTGATTCGTCCTACGCATTATTGGAAAAGTTGTGAATTCCATATCACTGTTTCCAATCATTCGGTTATCTACGAATTGAATTATAGTCGTCATTCATTTTCAATCAACTGACAATTGAGACTCGATTTTTATTTTACTCATTCCATTCGCTGTCAATTTCACTTACATCTGAACGGCTTCTACGACCCTGTTGTTATTTGGTCTACATTTTGTGTAGAAGTAGGTCAGTGGGCCAAGAAAGGAAGAAAGTGACTCATTTTTGGGTTATCATTTTAAAAATGACTAGTAGACGTGACGAAGTAAAATTTAGTAAGGTGAGAAAATTAAATATTTTGGAACACCTTAGATATTGCATTGCATGAAATAATTTGAGCAGGAATATTATGAAGAGTAACTAGGTACACATGTTTAAGTCTACAGGGTGTTAGGTAAATGGGTATATGAGCCGACACTAGCCCATGATAACATGGGCATATAAATGGTATGGTGAAGTCAGACAATTGATATCTTCATTTTAATTATTTTAATTTTTATAGAAATCGGATGTTATAAAATTTATTTTGTATGAAATAATAATATAAACTTCATTGTAAAGTTTTATAACCAAAAACAGTCATTGTGGTCATTTTGGGCAAATAAAATAAATGGCACTTGTACAACATTACCCAGACGAACACCAAAAAATTCAACAACGAATTGACCGATAAAAGAGCATTTAAGCTGAAAATCACACGAAGATTACAGCTTCAAAGGCTTTGATATCCCTTCGTAAACAGTATTGCGAGCAGATAATCTGGCGAGAGCTGCTGATTTCTGAATCAAGAGCACTCAATACTTCCGCACTTCGTCTTGAACAAAAAGGCATTAGGGTGTTTACATTTCAACAACACAACTGTATTACACGACTTATGTAGGTGCTCTAGAGTTTGCAAAAATTCTTACTCAAAACGTCTTATCTTTACAATAAATTCACTAATGCGAATGTCTAAAAACATAGACCTAGGTCAATGACACAAATTGAATCATGAGCATGCCTCAATTATTACACCGCTATACACCACACAGTCAATAAACTATTATTTAATTATTAAAGTAACCTTTAAAGCCAACTAAATATAGTAAGAAGAAAAACCGGATTCTCATGTTTTCTGTAATTACTTACTAGTTACGGTCACAGTAGTCATTTTCAAGCAGACTAACATGATTTAGATATTGTGATAGATGTTTATTTATTAAAATGAATCATTAAAGATGCAAAAAACTCTGAAAAAACTGTAAAAAAACATTAATATCGATAAAGTTTATATCGATGCCTTTAGTAACATGCTCATTAATCTTCAGTTCCACATAAAATGGTATGTAAAACAGGAATACAGGGTCCAATAAGAAATTCCTCGTCCGTAAGACTGGCCCAAATGTCAAATATAGGACCTACATAAATATTCGCCCAGACGGACGTGAGGTCTACCATCAACGACCCTGATCGACGAGCATCGTCAATAAATTACACTCGTTTATGTGTCGAATGTACTTCGAAATCTACATAGCCGTCGAAATAATATTTTTCGCTAACTTTTTAGCCAATCTGCCTTATTGAAAATCGAGTTGAAGTCAGAGACAGTTAAATAAATAAATAATGAATCGACAATCGAATTCTGCAATTACTGAATAGCGTTTGACATAAAGCTACTGTTGAACTCCTCTAACAAACGTTGTCATACACAAACAATAACGTAGGTACCTACTAAAAGTAATTGTAGAGAAACATCCTCTATAATTTTATTTGTAGTGTAATTTAATAAATAAATAAATATTTATTCACAAATATCATTTTCTGGGAAGTAAAAACCACAACTTCTGCACTAGGCTCGCAGGCCTGCGTCGCAGTAGTTGTTATTTATTATATTTATTTAATTTATTTGTTATCATTTTACATGATTCCACGACCTTGACCTGATGGAAATTCCATGACCATAAACAAAAACAAAAAATAAATTACGCATATATCCCATTGTTTGAACAATACATACATTGAACACGTAGTTCTAAGAACGAGTATAGCAATAACCTCTAAATATAGAGTCCCAAACGCTGCAGTTGCCGATGCGCTACAGCAATCAAAATTGTCAAAACAATTTACATTAAATCCAGTGATAAATGCACAAAGCAGCAATTATACAGCCAAATCGCGGCATAACTTATGCATTATGTCGTAATATATCTGGCGGTACAAAAGCCCCGCGAAATTGTAAGTCACGTAAACAATGGTAGATGCAGGCGGCGCAGGCGCTCTGTTCTATCAGCTACTATACAGGGTGTTCCACAGCAGAACGCGTGGCAATTTTGGGTGACGCTTTTCTTCTGCGTTACTTTGAAATGTGCTCTATACTGTACAGGAAAGAGGTGTAAAAATACAAAGCACTTGATCATTTTTTCTTAGGAATAAGCTTTGAATTGTGTTATATTTTCTTTCCTATAAATATCGGTTCTCTTTTATTTAGGTTTCCCAACGCATATTTTGATTAGAAACGATCTATTGCTAACATCTACATACATTATACATATACGAGTAGATATACTCGTAATTTGTAGCTTTACTAAGAACCGCAGTCAAAATATTTAAAGCAAAGTTTAAATATTAAATGTTACTTAAATTGTTTAGACTTTGTAACAATACTTTAGACATAAAACAACCTGTACATGATGCGTTTAATTTATAGCTGTATTATGATTCCTTAGCTTGGGCGTTATTAATTTCAGGTGCGTACACGGAGTAAATTGGAGCGAGTACGGACTACGGACCAGGTATGTTATGGGTATCCGTAACCGTAACCGAAACTATCGGATATCCGAAATAAAAAATATCCGTAATCCGTAACGCTATGTGGGTCACGCAGCACCTTGCTATTGGAATTTTACCTTTTTAAATTTCTAATATCTGTAACCGAAATTATCCGAAACTTTCGGATAATCCGAAATGATTTACTATCCGTAACCGTAGCCGAAACCGGTATAATATTATTCTAATTTCTAATATCCGAATCCGTATCCATAACCGAAACTTCATATTCATAACATCCCTACGGACCCCCGGGCTTTACGGCACAGTTATATTATGGGGAATTAATTCTCATTACTTTCTATTACGCAATTTTAGAGACACGGTGTTAAGTAAGTAAATTATGTTTTGAATGCTATTTACATTAATAGCATTTTGTACTCGTCTTGCCTAAAATGACAAAGGCGTATCAGTATCGATTGAAAATAATTTTCCGTTACTCAGATAAAAATAAACAAACAACTTATCTTTTACCTACCATAAAGCTTTTCCTCTTTCTATCATGGGTAAAAATGTCTGTTGTAATATTTTTTTGGAATAGAAATGAAAAGCTGATCCAAAATAAGCTTAGTACATACTATTATAAAAACGTTATCGAAGTTATCAACTTTTGATGTTAGTATAATGAGGGTTTTCTCGATTGAAAAATCCGCCAGATGGCAATACGTAGACGCGAGGTCCAAATGCTGCGTGATTGGTGGATTTTGACATATCTGTCAATGTCATGTCAAAAATAACCAATCATGCAGCATTTGGACCTCGCGTCTACATATTGCCATCTGGCGGATTTTTCAATCGCGAAAACCCTCATTGTTTCAAACTTTTATGGTCACGAACAAAATAATTATTACTGACGGGATTGCTACCATGTACCTACAAAGCTTGCAACAGTGCCGAAATATCGGAAACTCAAAATTAAGGTACATGGTAGCAATCCCGTTAACCCCTTTGAAATATCGGACCTGTTAAAGAGGGAAAGCGCCATCCAATCATTCATCCAATTATGTAAATATATTGTAAATAATTTAAAACAATACAATAGTATGTAAGTTAAAATTTTGTGCAATAAATGTAAGTGTACATAAAGTATATTATGATAGGTATTTAAATTTATGTATATATTAAAACAAAATAAAAAAGAAAAAAAAAACAAAAATACAATAAAAGGAAAAACAAAAAAAAATACAATAATATACCTAAAAAAGAAACTACTGTAAAATGTTAAGTTCATTTTTAAATTTAAAACCTTGTACATAAATAAATAAATAAAAAAAATAAAAAACGTCTAAAGAATGGAGACTACAAGTTTGCTCGTAGACATTAGCGAGAAACTACCACCACTTGCTCTAAAAAAAAAAAATACATTATTGATTTAATATTCAACAAATTGTTTTGTCTGAAACCGAACTCCGGCAATTTCAGCCGGAGATAAAAAAAAAAAAAAAATCAAATCAAATCAAATTTCTTTATTTGCGTAATTCCAGGTACATAAGTGGTCTTACTTAGATTTGGTAGGTTACTTTATTTTGATGTTAGTCACAATTTATAACAAAAATATTCCAATTTTTTTTTCTAGGCAATATTCTAACAAGAAACGGTAAATACTTTCCCACCTACATAAAATCACGCATATTTTTAATAGAATTTATTTCTCTGAATCAATTTGACTTTATAAATACCGATATCGAAATCTATTTGTATCGTTTCTTTTAAATCGACTGCGTCATTTGTACTATCTATACTAATATTATAAAGAAGTAAAGTTTGTGTGTTTGTATATTTGTTAAATTGTAAGGGGTAATCTCGGGATCACTAAACCGATTTTAAAAAATGTTTCACTAATAGAAAGCCACATTATTGCTGAGTGTCATAGGTTATATAAAAAACCGAAAACCTCCACGCGGGCGAAGCCGCGGAAAGCTAGTCTGTAGGACTAGCTAAAACAAACAAATTGGATAATTGAAACAGTCATTAGCATTACTTATCCAATTTTCATCAACGCAACATAAAGTAAATGCTACGAAAAGTTCATAAATATTTTGATAGAAAAGTTTGTGTTTTCTACGTTCAAACGTTCTATTTTAGTCATGAACTATTTTTAATCAAGTTTGTTTTGGTTTTGCTTTTAAAAGTCAAATAATTATAGTTTAATTATGTATTAGATTACTTAATCAGAATCAGATATCACACAAATAATAACCTACTCGGGTAGGTATAATCCTAAGTCAAGTAACTTAACAAATTACTCTCACAGATTTATAGTTCACTGCCCTAAATTCACAATTCCCCCACAAAATGCATTTCCAATTGTTAACCTAGAACCGAAAGAATCGTATCTTAATCCTTGATACTGGTCTTATAAATATTCAGCGTCGTTATTTCACCTCGACGGTTGTCGATCCTGAGAGACGCTGTGTTTATGTTTACAGGGGCGCGGGGGCGGGGGCGCCCAGCTGAGATCCCCCCTCCCGCGCCCCGCCCCCCGACTGCGGAAAATCGATAACGTTCCCAGCCCCGCAAAACGCAGATGGTTCACCCACTGACGTCTCTAAATCACATCTTTTGACTCTGGGGTCATTCCCTCACGCATCTTCTAAGGCTAGTCACTAGAAATTGATGAGGAAAATTATGACGCCATTAAAAACCCTGTATTTAGCGCTTGCTAACCATCATTTCCGATCTTGAATTTTGCGCACCTATAAATAGGAGGCTCCCCGACTTAATTCGTTAAATTAATTTGTTAATTGGCTGAAAGCGTGACTCGGAATCGCGTGAAATAGTGACGGATCAAATGGACCCGGTGTAAGTAGGTCACGTGGTACATTTTCCCCATCATCTAGTGCGAAGGGTTTGCCCCGCTTTTATCTTGTTGCCACGCGCAATTTAGGGTTGAGCCGCTATTACTCGACTTTGAATTTTAATATTCTGTACGTGTACCCATTAATATTAAGTAACTTTGGGTTCCACTTGACTTTATTCAGTTTTAAACAACAAAGTCCTCTGTCTTTCCGGAATAACGGCCGATAATTTTAGATTTTCTTTTCCTTTATTTAGCTGAAACGAAACGAGTTTGCAAGCTCATACAGTTAAAATACTTGAGATATTATGTTACTAAAACGGCATTATTTGGTATTAACCTTAACTACATGACTCTACGTGTAAATCTAAAGCTTTGTTTTGCTAGAATACTACAGATCTGTCACTTAACAGGCATTTTGGGGTTAACCTTATCAACGTGTGAAAACCTACACTCACGTAGGTCTTTGGTTGAATAATTATGTGTTTCCATGCCCAAAGCTAGACCCACTAATCCCACCCGGAGGAGCTACACAACACCTTATCAATTATTCCCTTCCCATTGTGAAGCTGGCATAACTAATCAAATAACCTTGTCTGAACTTACCCTAAGCACGTTATGTAGGCTGTTTCAGATTCTAGGCTGACTGACTAGGGCTCCATTTCAAGCGAAATAATCGGATTTCGGGGCTTCCCGCGCGTGCGCCCACTCGATAACTGACGTGTTAGCGTCGTTTGGCAATTACAATTGGACTTAGGCTGAGTTGCACCATCTTACTTTAACTTTGACAAACGACTAAAATCTGTCAATCTCCATACTAAAAACACTGGTTTTCGTTATAGTTACGGTCAAAGTTAGGTGGTGCAACTCAGCCTTAGTCATTCAATCGTAATTTACAAACAAATGATACAAACAGAGGAAGGTTGAGGGCACAAGAGCGCGCAGCAGGTCGCCCATGCGCTAGACTGACCAGGTCAAAACCGCACTCAATGGTCCACTCCACGAGTGTACAAGAAAGGCTGCAATGCGGGAGGAATGGCGACGGATTGTGAGGCTTGCCACCGGGCCTGGTGTGACGACCACGACCACTTTGGCAAGAGTGTAGCGACGAAGAAGAAGAAGAAGATATAACACGATGATACTAATGATATAACATGAGATGATCAAACGCGGTGAGGAAGACGGTGGGCAGATTATGCATCGTGCGGTCCACACAGCTTATGACCGCAGTCGGTGGAAGAATGCGGCGCGCACGCAAACACTGACAAAGTTTAGCGGGGATTAGCGGGGAGCCAGTCGTGGTTGCGCCGAATTTTGTCAGTGTGTGCGTGCGCGCCGCATACGTATATTGGCGCGCTCACATACAAACCGCGCTCGGTGCGTTTCTATGAAGATGACCTACTCATTTGTATTTATTCTGCTATAATGCTGCGATCCTCATCATTGAGGAACCGAGGATGAAGAGAAGAAGAGATACATAATATGGCGTTTTTTTAACCCTTAATTCTAATTGGCGGTATAACAAAAGTTTGATATCAATCAAATCAATAAATAATAACGCCAATTACGGTCACAATCAATTCGCTCATTACGGTAGCAATTTCAATTACAATCATCATTATGACAGACAGTTCATTGAAATGTGTATTGGGAGGGGTCCCAAGGACAGCATAGTTCCTTTAATTGGCGTAACCCATAGTAACGGAGATTGGTATTTATTTCGATTTAGTGGGCACGCGTATCCATTGTGTTTCTCAGAAGTTCAGGACAATATATCAGTTTATTGAGCAAGCATGGAATTCTTATTATGAATTGACCTCATAGTTTAGTAAGTTACGATCTTATACAGGGTGGAAACGATCAATGATCTCGTGAAAGAAAGAACTCGTGAAGCACTTTCAGGATCAGTAACCAGTTTTTCGATATCTTGTATTGTTTAGAAATAATTGAGTGAGATCACTTATTGTTTCCACCCTGTATGCTATTGAGTATAATTACTTTACTGTATAATTATATTTTACCAGTTTCAAGTCTACTGAATACCATATTTCGAAAGAAATCTTCCTTGCACAATTCAGTATTACACCCTGTATAATAGAGAAACACGAGTCTCAACGCGAGATTTTTATATCAGTTACATTATGTACTCACGGCTTGACATTTTGGCTGTAATGCTGCAATGCAACCGAAACTATTTTATTTTAGGTATATGCTGCTATTTTAGTTGAGATAGAAAGCAATAGTTTATAATCTTATACACCCTGTATAGTCTCAGCGTCTACCCTGAACATTACACTGGGCTCCATTACTTTATTAACGTCATAATCGGATTTTGAGGCTCCCCGCGCATGCGCCCGGAGATAAAAACGTGTCTTTAACGGTGACAATTACATCTTTTACACCTATTACTAGGTTTATACTAACACCCATATTTACAAACGATGCTTGCATAAGTGAAGCAACAAATCGAACGCACAGCGTTGAATAGAGCTCTGTGATTGGTTCCTGTGTCACCCTGTGCGTCCACGCGCACTGACGCGCACTGTGAGACCTCATAATAAAGTTTGTGAATACGGGCGTAAAGCTTCTTGGGGTATTTACTAGCTTTAGTACTATATTCTAACAACTAGAACAGACAGACTCGAAGCTCAGGTATTAAATCTTTAATTTTTTTCTAAAATGAAAAATTATAAGTTACTTGATAAACGATATAAAATTTTAGTTGATAAACGATTACAAACAAAAATATTTCTTAGAAACTAAGAAAATTAATCAAGAGACAATTTCATTATGTGTGATTTCTGTTACGATGTAGTTTCTTCGATCAAATAAGTTGCTGACTACACTGACTAAAAATTGACTAATTGAAAATGTGATACCACAAAACAATGTAGTCCGGGACTTATTTCGATATTAGGTACCTACCCAAAAGAAAATTAACAACAAATTATTCTTCAAAGTATTGTAAAAAATGGTCATTTATCTTATCTAGGGAATCGGAAAACTTGCCAAGTAACCAACTTTTGAAATAACTTGGCACTTTCCACCGCGGTGTATTTTATCTCCGATGATATCTTAGCCCCTTTCCAATTTTTACCCTTTATCGTAAGCAGCCGACTAAATCGCGAATTCAACGTGTAGTCGCTTTGACGATGCACTCGCGGGAATATTGCAACATTTGCAAAACATTCACGTGAATACAGTCAGTGGCATTAAAATTGGAACACCTTTCACTACACAAATTAATAACATCACTGTAACACGAGGCAAAAGTTCATTTATGAAACAGGCACTACGAAAAGTAATAGTCATAAAACAAAACGTCAGAATTTTAAGAAACTTACAGAACCAGAAAGACTTAAGTACTATATTTCCCTTTCTTTCCCTTTCAGATATTATGAACTTTGCCCATCAATCACCTACCCACAGACATGTTGCAATTTTACGTGAATAGCATAGTTGCATGAAAATATCAAGATGTTTTTGACCGATTTTTGTGATGCTGAGTGTAGATTTTGAGCAGCGCCCACAAACTCAAGATTTTGCCCGATATAAATCTTTCAAGTGGAGATGAATTCCCTGGACTACGAAATGATACATAAAATATTCATCCCTCTCAGAAATGCAAGCATCTGTTTTTTCACTCCAACGGATTTTGGCACCTTTTTTAAGACCCAGTTCACATAATTAATGTGCCGGCCCGGGTAAGAAACTAAAAGATACGCTCAGACTGGAAACTGAATTATGAAGTTGAACATGTAGGCTTAAACTGGTAGCAAATGAAATACAAACATTAACTTTATTTTCAGTGCATAAGACACACAATTCACTGAACACTTGCTGGTTTTATGATGTTATTAGGTTGTACGCCTAAGTAAATAACGCTCCCAACAAGATTGGAAGGTTGACCATGACCATATTTAGTTACCAAGCAACATCGCACACAGATTCGTATACAGGAAAAGATATAGAAAACCCAAAACAGAAATCGTGTTGCGCCGTAGGGCCTAATATACCTAAAGATCAAGGTCAATTGACCATAACCATGTTCTAGTGGCCATGTAGCGCAGCTATTGTGCAACCAACTAATTCCACTTTTTTCAATAGCGACAGTAATCTAAAATTTGAAATGCCTTAGTTTTCGCAATGCATTCGGGATTTACAGACAGAATATTAAAACGTATATTTGTCCAAACTACTTACTAACTTGTCAATATATCACCAAAACTTCCCTCTGTGTAAAGCTGGTCGATACATACCTGAAACAAAACAAAACAATCATTTCACCTTAAATTCCCCGGTTTGAATGTGCGAGACACAAAGCTATCGGATTACTACTCCGTTCAACATTTCGGCTATGGTTAATGGTTTAACTTTGAGGTTAGGAATTTTAATCTTCTGGTCTTTTGTAGATACTTGTATTGTTATTATTATAAGATAGAACTTTTGATAACGCGTGTATGAAATGAATTGATTACAGCAATATTTAAAGTTTTTTGTTAAACTAGTCTGAAATAAAATTCTTACTCTACACAGCACTATTATTATTCCAAGTAGTATTAATTAGCAATTTAAACAAACTCAGATTGAGCCACATTCTTTGTGAAATAATTTTTTTCTTTGATATAAAATACTGTTTTTATCCAAATATCGAAGTTTAAAAACAAGTCAAGTATCAAGTCTTTTGAGTCAGTTTATTTTTATAAATATTGCCAAGCAATTCTGTAACATTTATCAACTCAAGCTGTAGTTCTGAGAGATACTTTTCTTTCAGCTTCGTATTACCAGTTACGTACATCACGTTACGTAACGAAGCGAGCGGATTACGCGAGTTTGCAACTTAACTTCTAACTATCAGATGCTCGGAATTGTTTTTGTTGATTTTCACTTGTTTCTGTGAATTATTGCGGTTTACTCACTGCAGTGGAATTAAAGGATGTACTTTTTAACACGTAGAGTTAGAGAATACTAACTAGTGTAAGCAAGCTAAGTATTACGCGGGATCAAATGACGTCTAATGGTCATGTAAAGTAGGAAGCCTACTCTGTAAGATTTCGAAATATTAACTCTATATTTCTCTCTCTGTTACTCTATTTAACCTCGAGTGGCAGATATAAATATACTCAACATCAAATAAACCGCACCTTCCGCGACGCGAACTTTAACGATTTTCTTCTGACACAATCATGGTGCCCCAACAATATTGGTGTTATTTGAAAGCCCAATAAATATCCTTAAAGAATTTTTACATTTAATTTCTTAATAAATGATTAACATATACCATAAATGTGACTTGAAAAAATACCTCACTTTGGGCCCACCTATGGGATCAATCAGACCAATTTTTATGGTTATAAAACCAAATAATGATCTCACGTGTCCTCTTTAACAGATGGATAGCGATTAATCCCAACTTAACAGTTTTATAGCCATAAAAGTTGGCTCTAGCGTAACTACCTATTTTTTGAAGAAGTGACTCTGGATCCTTCTAAAGACACATTTTTGGAGTAAAAACCTTTCCTTTAATGAAATGAAGGTTAGAACTAGGCTTTCCAATGGTGCCAATATTGATGGGAAGTGGGGAAGCATACGTTTGAAAATGCTTGTCGCGGGAGGTGCGATTTATTTGATGTCGAGGTATATCAAGCTGAATATAGGTATTATCATTTTAGGAAGTTGCGACAGCTGTGTGTATCTTCAAATTTTTTACTGTTTTTGCAGCACAAAATTCGGAAGAACCGAATTCCTGCTCTCTTGTATCATCAGTTTTACCGGAATAGATTGCTTTAGTTTCAACACACTTCACAAACTTGAAGTATGGGCGTCAGGGTCATGCAACAAAGAGGCTCGGTATAAAAACTATTTCTGCTATCCTATCATCATAGTTTTCCGAAATAGGTAATATTGCTTTATTTTCAGGACACTTCACAAGCTAATATTGTTGGTTTTAGGGTCATGTAGTTTATTGGTAAAGTCAATTCATTTTTTTATACAACCTACATTGGAGTTACGGCAGAAAAACTAAAATACTAGTACTAAACTGATTAATACTTTCGATAGTATCATGAGAATAAATAGGATATGGAGCAGTAAGTAATATATATTGAATAAGAAGTAAGTTCCCCTATATTGAACTATCAGAAAAACTGAAAAATCCCTGCAAATTATTCGATAGAAAAGAATGCAATCACCAGCAACCAATAACATCTGATGGCTGGGTGCCGCATATTCTTCGGCATTACTCTTGGCAGTGCGGTCAGACGGATCGCTGGTATTACAACATCATTTCTTGGCTTTACTCACAGATCGGCCTAGTATAAATGAAACAGAAAAACATAATGAATATCCTGATTCCCGATTTAAATCTAATATTACTGGCCGTTATTATGTTACAAATTAAAAACATAGTAAGTTGAAAACAATACCATTAAAGACTATTTAACCGACTTCTTTTTTTAAAATGATCTTTTAATACCTGCCTTGTCCTGCATAAAAAAATTTATCAGGTTTAGGGAATTTACGTAATGTTGATTGAAAAGCAATGAAAATTTTTCTCCTATCTCGGGAAACATTTGAATTTTAACGTCAAGTCTCGTAACACTGCATTTTGATACGTGCAGTTTATAAAAATATCCCTGTTTCAGCGAGTATTTTTCACCTGCATTCCGTTTGGCGCCGAGGAAATAAAAACTAATCTCGTAATTACTCCACTAATCTTGCATCCACGAGAGACGAAAACAGGCCACTTACATCAAAACGTTACATAACATCAAGGGCACGTAGAATTAATCTGATATATCCCAGAAGTTCTGGCTTGTATTAATTTCTAGTATTCTTAGGTTCGTAAATCTAAACTAATATTATAAAGCTGAAGAGTTGATTTGCTTAAACGCGCTATTCTCAGGAACTGGTGGTACGATTTTAAAAATTATTTTTGTGTTTGATAGCCCATTTGTCGAGGAAGGCTTTAGTTTATATAATACCACCGTACAGCTAATAGGGGCGGAGCAGTAAAGAAAAATGAAGCAAATGGGAAATATTATTCAAACATTGATTATTTTCACGCGAACGAAGTCGCGGGCACAGCTAGTTATTGTATTTACCGTATAAACAATGAGGGCTTTTTTTTTCGGGGATTCCCCCAACAGTAAACCAAGCAACGGAAGGCGAATATCTCAAGGACTTTGAGTGGTCCGGCTGTTCTGCACAGGATACAGATCTTCATCTCAAGGGTCTCGGCGCTCGCGATTTATATTTATGTCAGGGCAGGACTCACGCGAATATGCCATCGCTCCTAGTTCTATCGCACCCCATCTCACTTCCAGCACTAAATCACGTGCGCAAAATGGGCGGTCCCCGCGTGACGTATTTTAATCTGTTTCGTATCGCATGTGTCTGGAGACTTTCCGACTATAACGTCTTGTAGCGTTATTGCTTATACCGTTTATAGTTGATACTTTATCTAACCTTAAGTAATTTTAACTACTTAACACATTGGTGGATAGTAGGTACAAGTTTTGAATTACTTCCAAATGACACTGCTTATTCACATACATTGCCTATTGGAGTAGTGTCAATGTAAAACGAGTAAAGACTATGCGTCTATAGGCGTTCTGTCGTATCATCCTTTACTACCTGAACGCCCGTGGACGTTACTGTCTATTAATGTCATAACTAATTAGATAAGTTTGTACGAACTATATAAAGATCATCATTCTTAGCTAGTAAGTGAGTAGGTAAATCAGTTTTCTTAAGCTGAACATAGAGAATTGCTCAAAACTAGTATTGGCATTGCAACAAAACATACCAACCGAATTGAGAACGTACTCCTTTTGTTGAAATCGGTTAAAAATCTATGCCGTTACCAAACAAATCCAGCTAGGTACTCGTATATCTTGCATGTATAAAGTTTAGTTGACGCAAGAATGCCTTGCCTATTGTGACTCAAGTTTCAGAATACTTAAAAAAGAGAACTTTTAGTATCGCCGTGCCTTCCCCGGGGTAGCATTAGCAAGTTTTTCCAATTGCACCGGTCGTGTCACGTTGGAATGCAGACCGGGGCAACATTCTACTGGAAACTTTCCTGTCATTGGTGACTTTAACGAACCAGAAATATTCAGTAACTTTAAAAGTTAGTTACATTAACAGAATAATAAAAGTCAACCCAATAATCGTGACTTTACGGGCTTGTTCCCACGGAGACATCCCGTATTTTGCAGGAACGTGATTTAATATTAACGTTTACACGAACATCCCTCTTGCAGTGTCCTGCAAAAATCCATCATCATCATCATCTCAGCCATAGGACGTCCACTGCTGAACATAGGCCTCCCCCAATGCTTTCCATGTTGCCCGGTTGGTAGCGGCCTGCGTCCAGCGCTTTCCGGCTACCTTTATAATGTCGTCGGTCTACCTTGTGGGTGGACGTCCCACGCTGCGTTTTCCGGTACGCGGCCTCCACTCCAGAACCTTGCTGCCCCATCGGCCGTCAGTTCTGCGTACTATGTGCCCTGCCCATTGCCAGTTCAGCTTGCTAATCCGTCGGGCTATGTCAATATGCAAAAATCCAATCCATCCGAATTTCAGACACACATTTATGTGTGTTCACACAACAGTCCAGTTTTGCAGGATCCTGCATTGCTGGATTACTTGAGGACAGCGAAACGTAAAACTGGGATTAAATTTTAGCATGAATCACGCCGTGAACTTAGCGGTTTTGAAAGGTGCCTAGCTCTATTTCTGTTCAGGCCCCATTTTCCGAACCACTAGAGCTGATTAGGTTCAACACACCGCACTGAACGGGTTAAGTTAAGCATTTATTTAAGCACTATTTTTAAGGGCTGGGGTGAGTGTAACGTTTTACTCGGCTTTTTGGTTTGTTGAATTTTATTTACGGGGAATCCGTTACATAGGTACTCTTGGAATTAAAATGTATTTTATTAAACCTAAAAAGTACTGCAGGTTGAGCTTTATACCTTTTAGCAATCTTCAATTAACATAACACAATGGCGGAGTTAAGACAATCACTTGTTTTTAGGTTTTTTAAGACTTTTGTAGTACTTACATACAGCTTTTTCGCAAAATTCTTAACTTAATCCAAATAATGTTTAATTAAAAAGCAAATGCATACATAGACCATAATATTGTTAAAAATATATTCGTATAAAACGCTAAGTTACTGTAGAGTCAAAATAGACTTTGGTGTAAACGAGACTTCAATTCAATGTTTATAAAACAGGTTCCAAATGACAAATTAAGTAAACCTTAAAACATTTAGCCAACAAAAACAGGAAAAGAAAAGAACGTTGCCCAAAAAAAGTTCTTGAACCTGGCTTAAATAATACAATATTGTTTTAGTGCCACCTTAGCTCCAAAATAAGGTTTTTATAAGTGACCCGAATTCATTGCTCTCAAGTGTATTTTTCGCCTCGAGCGCGGCCAACTTAATTTGGAACCTTTTTCGACTACAACTGGGAGCGAAATAACTATGTCTTGTTTTTATACTAAACATTAGGTCATCGTCCTTTTATACCTTTTAGATTTAATTTTCTTTTGATAAATATTGCTGTTTCTGAGGGCCTCTTGTGTGTATTACATCTCATATTGTTATATTGTACACTATATTAAGACAAGGCTAACATTTACCCTTAATAACTTACTATTCGACATTATTATTATAAAAACTCTTTCAAGCATTAAATTAGGTAAGCATAAAGCTTTAACTTTTGAGCGACACCACATGAAAGTCCATTGCAGAAAGCTCTCAGTTTGCAAGACTTTGAGCAACTTACAAGGTTTTGTTATTGAAGTGACACCTAAAGCAAAGTCAAGATGCACTGCTAGCTCAAGTTGTTTTACTACCAACATGGTGCTCGCTACGAAGTATTGATACTTCGTAGCTACGGCGCTGCGTAGTTTGCTACGAAGCTACAGATTTTTAAAATTCGTAGCACTACGATACTACGAGAACAAACGAACTGCAAGCAAGAATAACGCCCGTATTCACAAACATTACTATGAGGTCTTACAGTGCGCGTGGACCTCAGATCATAGAAGGGAATAGATGTAAAACGGGGGCGTGGCGCGTGTCTCCGCGATATGCACAGAAACGAACATCGGCCGCGTAGCTAGGTTAGTCGCGATTCAGTTGTACTAAGGAAATGTTCTCCGAATTTTTTGGATAATGCGTCGTTACGTGCAATAAAACAAGTGAAACGAAGAACTACAGGAACAATGGAGTCATTTACTACATGTAAGTATTGCAAATCCATTGGTATTTTGGTTATAAATAAAAAAAACTTAACATTTTTACGAACGAATTCAGTGCCGTAACAGTTACTGCGATATCGAAATCAGTGGTGATAAAAATTCTAACATTACATTCTAATTGTACATTGACGATTTAGTTAGCAACCACTTTATGTCATGCTCAACTACTGCGCGATGTATTTAATTTCTTCCGATATCCACTATCGTGTGAAAATACACAGTACGGCCGCATGTGCCGGTCGTAACATAGTGCCGTGCTCGTGTTCTAATGCGGTTTCCTATTATCGATAAATAGAAGTAAATTATGATTTTCTATTTTGTAATTTTAAATAAAAAAATTATGTGTTAATTGCGATTGAATGACACGAGACATAAGAATAAACTTGCTGTTCCATCATTTAGGTTGCATAAGATAGGTAATTCATTCTTGGGGAAATGTATTACCATATTTAACAAAATACCACACAACCTTGTCGAATTGCCAATAAACAAATTTAAGATACATATAAAAAATACCCTTATGTCCAAAGGGTACTACAAGGTTCGAGACTATATTGATGACAAGGATGCGTGGTCAGTTCAGTCTGCACATATTTGATGTACTTAAATTTGACTATTCTTACCGTTAGATAATTCCTGGCAATAAGTGGTGACTGAGTTTGTTCCGGCGTTTCTTCTCAGCACTTGCCATATGTTTGTCTCGAAGCGCTGGTAGGGCCCAAAAGATAAGGAGACATGTAAAGTGCCCCATAAGGGCTACCTTTTCTTTTTTTATTATTTTCTATTGACGTTCATAAGTGCCACTTGTGGTCTAAACTGAATAAATATTTTTGATTTTGATTTTTGATTTTGATTATAAGATTTTACAAAAAAAATAATAACAGTAGAAGTAATTAGTAACTGTCAACTATGTAATTACTATAAGAGCTAGTTGAAAGCCTAATATAGGCATTATTTTTGATAAACATATGCGGTACGCAGATCGCCATAATTAATCCTTCAAGGCCCGCGAATCTAGACACAATAGATAATATAATCAATTGTTATGACATTAATTAATGCCGTCTGGGACTCAAGCGGTTAAAAAGTAAATGCGTGATAGTAGTTAATAATAACGTATAATAATAAAAAGGTTTTCATACATAAGCATTTTGTGAAACCAGTTTCTAGCCTCGCCCCTAGCGATTTAAAGTATCGATATCTTGTCGACTTCATTTTATCTTTGTTCTCTCACTAGTTTTCAAAGTGTGCGTCACGTCACGCGGCCATTGATTGGCCATAAGGCACGCCTTCTGGCCAATCACAGCACTTTTAAGCCGGTTGCACATGTTGTCGTAGACTCTCAGTCGCTTTATTTTTACACAGTTGAATGTGTGTGTGGGAGCTGTGGTGGGGGAAATGTGGGGACACTGGTTCTCGTTGTAGTTACGCGCGACTTCATATCTATTCTCTTTCTATGATCTGAGGCGTGGACGCACAGGGTGACACAGGAACCAATCACAGAGCTCTATTCAACGCTGTGCGTTCGATTTGCTGCTTCACTTCAGCAAGCATCGTTTGTGAATACGGGCGTTAATATCGTTCGTTCGTTAGTGTTAGCCAAATGACGTCCACTGTTGGACAAAGGCCTCGAGAAGAAAGTTCCTGTCTGGCAACCACGGGCCGGACGAGTGTGAAGTGTGGGCAGGTCCTTCACTAGGTGAACCGACGATCTGGTAAAGGTTGCGGGAAGTACTTGGATGTCGGTAGCACAGGTCGTGGTCGTTGTGGTTGTGCTTTTGCTTTTAATCAGTTTCATAAATGATTGTTAATGTTATTTTTGGTGCCACACTAGTTGTTTCCGATTCATCGCAACTTTGAAGTTTTATGCCAACAAAAGTTCAGTCCTTGCATCCACAATCACAACTAGTTACACAATTATGAACTCATCTCGCCGAGTCGCGGAGTCAAACTTGTATTGTCTCTGTTTACAACTAAGATGGAGCCCGTGCTTAATTAACCGAGCGCACCATAAAATGTACGGGAAGAATTGTGTCTTGAGATAATATGAAGTTATGGGTCTGTTACATAAACCTATTTACTGCGGGGAAAGAGTGTATTTTGCTCTCACGTTATACATAAAATGAGATTTAGCTTGAATTAATCACGTATAGTAAATTAAATTGATTTACGGATCTTTAGTTGGTTAAGTCACGTTTGTATTTCTTCGGTAACAGCATTTTGTTACGATTACACGGAAATTTTCAGAACGAAAAAAGCGTTTTCTTTTTCTTCGAAAAATCAATCAATCACCAACGAGAGGTGGCCCCTGCAAAGCTAGTATTTTAGTTAAGCGAACCACCAGTTCTGGTGCGGTCTTAAATCCATTTTTTTTTTATCAATTCTCAATGTTATAAAGCTTTTATTTACTTTATGACAACACAGAATGAATAATATTCTCTATTACATAACATATATTCCACAAAACTTTATAGTATTTAACTTTCGAAGATCACATGAACACACGACCTTCTTCTAAAAACATCACTATTGTCATTGGTCGATCCAGTATTCTGAAAATAAACTCCTATTGTGAACATTTCATAGGACCCTGACCATATTACTATGCCGATAGCGTTGCTAAGACGTGTCTGTTGTCTTACCTATAAAGAAAATTCTACCTCCAATAGAACAAAGACGGGAACAAATTCTTTGTGCCTTTTTGCATAGGAAAATATTGCTATCCAAGTTCATCTTATTTTGTTGGATAGCTATAGACTATTATTTGCTTTATTGATATCGATTTAGAGTTTAGAATATCTAAACAGGATCTAACACGGTGTAGCATAGGCAGTTTCAATTTCTATTGTTAATTTTGATATCAACAAGATACTTTTTATTGAATCTAAAGACATTATTATGACTTTAGCACTTTCGCGCGTCACGGAGACGCACCGCCGCACCGCTCGTGTGCCCGCCACAGATAATTCAATGTAAAGACGTCATAACTACACCGCTCTGCCATCGCACCACCGCGCGCCGCCGCAACGCGTCGTGTGATTTGACTCTAAAAGCTCAAAGTCAAACGCTTGAAATGAAGGCCCATAATGTTGTTCAATAAATGTGTACTTTATTTGTCAACCAAAACAAACCCATTTAAATAAAATCTCTGATCAAATGAGACACGTTCACGTTTTATGTGACAGCATCAGTGTACAATTTCCCAACGGACGAATTAAGGCCAAATACACATTAGTCTCGAAAGAAGATTAATATAAAAAACTAAGCTAAATAACATTCGTTACACACTGATGTGAAACTAATGTCGGTACCGAATTCGCAATTTTATTAAAACGACTATGTTTACATCGGTATATCACTTGGTTGTTTATTTTCTATTAGGCTGGGTTCTCACTAGGTGTATTTCCTTTGAGAATTCGGTTTGCGTACATTTGTTACACAAGTTTTATGGCTACAAAAACACAATATTTCTCGGACCAAGCTATTATAAACTTCATATGAATATTTAGTCACACCTTTTAGGACTTACTTATTTAGCTATGTTTATTTTCTCATCATATTTCGAGAAATATTACAATTAATCTGTGCTAAAAATAGAGTTTATGCCCCCAGTGAGTACCTTTCCTAATTAATTTTTGACGGTCAACCAAAGTCACATTTAAGTTAGTCGCAGTTAAATAAAAGTGAATGAATGTTTAATAAAATCCGTAACAGTTTCCACTGAAATTGGGCAGTGAATCAAAAGTTAATGGAATGAACGCTTATTGGAGGAATTAATACGAAAGTTTCGTGTGAACTTTGTCCTTTCATCAATCAGTAATTAAATGTCCAAAATGAAGCACAAAATGTGTGGAATATCTTTTTTATATTTTTCATAATTATTGCTTATTACCAGTTATTACTTACTTCTCACTGTAATCAGATACTGAGTTAAATTGACGAAACTTATTATTATCAGTTAACATATTTCTTTATTCAAACGGTTCTGTCTAGTAAAGTTTAAGCAAAAATTTATAAGAAATTTACTTTTCATCTTGTTGATCTTAAACTGTAATCACAGCGTCACAGTCAGATTTTATGTAACGTTAATATTATTTTATTAATTTTGCTAACGTGTTTTGTGGCAAAGATAAGGGCACAAAATAGGAGCCTGTCTCCTGGACAACACGTACTTTTATTAAGGTTCGGATCAGACCGCGTGCGCGATGGCAATGGCAATGGCGATCAGTAGAAATCATTAGGATCGTCATCGGCATCGCCATCGCGCACGCGGGCTACACGCGTTGATTTGGTTGAACCTCAAATAGTCAACTGCTTATACTTTACCAATAATTCCGCACATATTTCTTTGACCGTCATTAAAAAATAAAACATCAAACAGAACCTCCGCATATTCTTGTTTCATTTTCAATATCTTGCGATAACAGGAAAACGGATCAAAGGCAGAAATGGAATGGACTTCGATTTAAATAAATCTATTTTATAAACACAGCGCTTTCACTGTTGGGAATAAGTATATTAAAATATTCTGACCGTAGACATTGTACTGTATTTGCTAATGCTGTATTTGATTTTGCATTCATATTAAAACTTATAGTAATGCTTGATTTCTGTTTGCGTCTAACTTCCTACTAATAATATAAACTTAGTAGTTCATGAAAATGGATGGTTGTTTGTTTTTCATGGTAAGTAAGTACATATTATTATTCTGTGGTACTAGGTACAACTTTTTCAACTGAATAGCAAATAGGGTATAATTAAATAAAATGAAAATATTTTTATGAAAGTAATGTTTTTCAAGTTCCTGAAAGTCGTAGGCGTCTATTCCGCCTCGCTCCATCGTCAGTTTCTAGAAGTCAAGGATCGTGACGTTATCTATTTAATAATTCTTTGCTAGTCGTTCCTATTTGTTGTGTCTGCTAGTTCACAACTTAAAAACGTAATCCTACTTAATTGAGTCTGTAAGGATATACGATGATAAGGGTTTGTCGCACTAACTACTGAACAAATTTTGATGAAACTTTACAGTACTATTGTTAATACATCAGAATAACATATAAGCTATAATTTATAACATGGTACCAAACTGAATTTCACGCGGTCGAAGCAGCTAGCAAAAACTAGTTTGACATACAGAATACAGTGACATAGAGATAGGTTCCAATGAAAAGGAAATGCGTCCAGAACCTTTTTCAATTCAAATAAAGTTTCTATAGAGAAGTGAGAGCGTAGAGGCGCACTTTCCTCCGTACTGCAAATAGACGTGACCCACATAGTGTGTCACTTTTTCTTCCCCATTCCATGCCCGATTAGTAATAAAAACTTTAAGTCAGGTTTATTTTAGGTCACAAAAATACTAAACTAAAAATACGGTCCTGTTTTACTAGTAAAGTTCGTTTTATGGGAGTTTAATGGGTAATATACAATAGGAATGTGATTTTGTTTTTAGGATTTCTATGACTGTCGTATATAAAAAGTTATTTCATCTATTATTTTTATTACCTGATTTCACGCAAACAGAATACATTAGTATGCTTCAAAATACATTTTATTGTGCCTGATAAAAATATCAGTGAACAAAACAAAACTTTTTACGAAACAAAAAACAAAATAGACGCGTAATAAAAAATAGACTAAAATTTAATTAGCAAAACAAAAAAGAAACGAAATAAAAAAGTGAAAACACTTAACAACTGAATAGATGAGTATCAAATACCAAGTTAAGTACAGAATTGCATTTCAAAGCTTAACTCGAAGATTAGTTGGAATTTGAAAATAAATTCAACGGCATGTCAAACTTGAAGTTGGCAAGTTTTAATCTTATTCAAACATCTAGCTGTCAGAACTTGCCGAGTACTGCAAACTGAGCTATGAAGTGAACAAAACAGTGAAGGACATTTTGTAAGAAACATTGGCAAAAGCTTACTGAGGGCTGGCACTTTTAAGTTACAAAAATATGTTATCTACCCATGAGAACTTTTACTTTGATAGAACACACTAACAGTTCGCGGTTTGTTATTACGAGTATCAGTGAAATCTTGACTAACTAATGAATAATAAATATTTGCTTTTCCTTACTGCGGGTAGCACTTTGAGCTACTTCAGACGAATAGCGGCTTATTAAGATGCCAAGATTGTGATCTCATATTTATTATGTTAGGTACAACCTACAAGATAAAAGAAAACCAAAAATTATTGTCAAATTAATCATAGTATCTACCGTTTCGCATTATTGATTAAAACCATAATGATTCCCTAATGGAGCTAATTTAAATCAAATAATTTAATTCACAAAATATTGTCAGAATAGAACTAAAACGTTTCTTATTTCAAACTCTACTGTTCATTGCATGCACTTGATATAATAAACATTATTTTTAATATTTCTCGATCTCGTAACTGTGAACTATACAACCTTTTTATGCAAGCAAGCGTAAGAGATTTGAAACAACAGATCCACACACATCGTTTGTTCATAATGGCGTCGTCGGGCTAAAAGAATCTAGGGTTGCCACTTCCTACGCTAGTTTTCATATTACACACCTCCAGCGCTTACTTACAACATTTCATCCAGAACCAAGTAGACTGGCAGGTTGATTAAAGATCAACAAACTAAATTGCATAGCCTATGTAAATATATTTTTGAATATCCGTGAGTCATGCAAAAAGATTATGATGATACTATTTACTACTTGAAATTGTCAATATTGTTGAGAAAATTATTAGTCACAGTCCAATGTCTTTCCTTCGCGTGGCCTCCCAATTTGTTGCATCATCTTTTTTACCCACTACGAGTATTTTATCCCATCACAATTCGACTCCAATTTACATAAACTTATACTTAAACTAAAACCCCTAAGTGGCAACCCTAAGCTGTAGAGTTGACGTGGCAGGGCGAGAGTTCATCAACCCCGATAACGGAGGAGCTTGCTGAATACGAAAGCTCGATCGTAACTCGCAGCACGAGATAGAAGCGAGAGAGTTTTAATACCAATCTTTATAAAAGATTTTCGTCGTAATACGGGTAGTGGTATTTTTCAAATTGTAATTTAGATCCATGTGCTCTAGGCGTGTTTTATTCGATAGGTATTCGCTTAGATGCGATTGTACATGAATTTGCTGTAGCGCCATCTGGTGTTAAGTTTCTTTTATTTTCAATGGAAAAACTACGTTTACGCGCTGGACAAAAACTGCAAACCAAAATCGCAAGCCTCCTAAATTTTCCACTGGTAGTGGAAACACCAGCCTTAAGTTTTTAAAATAAATGGCACTTCAGTTTTCGCCCTGCACTTCACTGTTCAAGTGGCCAAGATATTACGCGCCATCATGACTCGAATTTTCTTATTTCTTACCGTTAAAACAAACTGGCCAGTAGCAAATCAAAAGGCGATCTTTATTTTGACTACATTTTCATTGCTATTAAAAAAAACACCCACACAGAATAAGAAGCAGACTCAGGTCAAGAGAACGTCGAGTGCTCTGTCTGACCCCAAAAAGGATTGCAAGCTTCAGGGCAATACGCCGTATAGCTCGAACGAACTGGCTTTATAGCTCGGTGAAACACCCCAGAGAAACCGAAGATAAGGTTACATCACTATAGTTGCGTAACAAATAAAATGGTGTAACTGAAAACTGATATTTGATTTTATCTATGACGATTTTATGTAGCCTAGAGAAATAAAATACTGAATGTTATTTTAACAATGTCTTTGGGGCCAAGACACTCTTAGGCTCGGTTGCACCATCTTATTTCAACAAACGTCAAAAGTCGGTCAAAATCCATACAAAAAACATTGGTTAAGGTTATAGTCAGGGTATTTTAAATTTTTGAATGCTTTTCAGTAATGGTGTAGAAGAAACAGAAAGTAATAGTATCATCGAACATTAATTTCTCAGAACGAATATATAATATTGGCATTTTAAACTGAACAGAGCAGTGTTTTTGTCAACGAATTTACTGCTATCGATATCGAAAGCTAACCATCAATCCATTATCTTGTTTAAATGATATTGAAATTGAGAAATTTATTTTATTGCGTTTGAAACGGCTTCAATTCAGAGAAAAGTGATAAAGAAGGGTTGTCAACCCCGTGTAATGTTCGTGGGGCTTCCACAAATTTTCCACACAAATTCCAAGCGTCCTAAAGCTGAAGGCACACTATGTACTCATAACACTGCTTTATTGTTTAATAGCTTCGCATTTTGAAGCCACTACCGTGGATTAATTAAAGGTTACAGGTATTTGACTTTTTGCCTTGAGCCAGTGAGATCATATTGTTCGGGAAATGATATATCACTTTACTGTAACGGACCGCCAAAATAAGCAACGTAACCATAAATAAATAAATAAATCTTTGGACAATTTCACACAGCGCCAGCTAGCCCCAAAGTAAGCAACTTAATGCTTGTGTTATGGGTGCTAGCTTAACGGATATACTACTTATATACTTTTTTTTTTAAATACATAAATATTATACATAGTCACACCCAGACCCGTCACAGAAATTAAAATTCATCATTTCAATTTCTGCCCGGCCGGGAATCGAACCATCGTAAAACCCTGGTTTTCCTAAATAAATAAATAAATAAATCGTACCATCTTGAGAAAACTATAAGGCTGGGTTGCACCATCTTACTTTAACAAACGTCAAAAATCTGTCAAACTCAGTACAAAAAACATCGGTTATTGTTATAGTTACGGTTAAAGTTAGATGGTGCAACTCAGCCTTAGTAAATAAAATAATAAGGTGCACAATGAATCGTCCAGTGAAGATTGCGGCCATTCCTAAAATGTATGGGCATTGTTTGTAAGGCTACCATTAGAGCCCGAAAGGGAAATCTCATTTGACCGTAATGAGAGCTTGCTAGTGGAGTCATCGAGTCAGAGTAATCACAGTTTAGTAGACAAGTATGGCACATTGGGTCCTACATACTACTTCACACGCTGCTACTAATTGCAGCGTTTCTACCGCGATTCAGTTGCGACGCGATGCAGCGGCGATAGTTGCATTGACATCCTACGTGTGATGCACATATGTATGTAGCTTTCCGCCCGCGGCTTCGCCCGCGTGGAATTTTGTATGTCACAGAAAAACTTTATCGCGCGCGCCCCTGGTTCAAAAACCGGGATAAAAACTATCCTGTGTCTTTTCTCGGGACTCAAACTATCTCTATGTCAAATTTCATCAAAATCAGTTCAGTGGTTTAGGCGTGAAAGCAAGACAGACAGACAGACAGAGTTACTTTCGCATTTTTATAATATTAGTATAGATTAGTATAGAAGTATAGATTATTTTGTTACTCTTTCACGCAAAAACTACTGAACAGATTTTGTGAAATTTTACTATAATTTATAACGATATTGAGCTACAAGTAATTGGCCATATTACAATGATAATAAGTAATCAAGTGAGTCGGTATTTCTGTTTCATACGGGTGAGGCCGTAGACAAAAGCCAGTTCATAATATGCTAGAAATTAACTTTTAAACAAAGAAACCGTAACGTAGCTATTAGTATTCATGAATTTGTAACAAAACTTCTAAGAACTTAATCAAAGTGCACGCACGTTTGTAACAAATCACACACTGAGCACAACTAAGCCTTTGTAACATTGTTACAGTTAGCATTGGATTATCATTATTCTGAGAAGCATTTAAATTATGCCTGAAACATACATACATATTACGAATGCTAAATACGGGTCGGGTGCACAAAAACTTGCCGGTCCCTACTCTGCGTTCCACCCGCCCCATCATTTTGGTTCCATTATGTTTGTGCATAAAATACTTTTTATCTTGTCTATTTAACTAAGCAGAGTGAAATGGACCGCTAAAATGAGTGGGACGACATTGAATTTCGATAAATTGACAGCGGGGTAACGGATGCCGAAGACCGGGAAACGGCATAGCGATAAAATGTCAGTAGGAAGTATAAAAGGGGTTTCTGAATTTGTAATATCATTCAGAATCTAAATTTTCTGCTACCATTTTGGAGATGTAAAACCGAGACAGAATATATTGACGTTTGTATTACCCAGTCTGTGTATTGTAGTAAAAAAGATGTTTTCTCAGAACTCTACATTTTTATACAGCTTTTATAAAGCTCTTATCGGAGCACTAAGGAACCTCTTTTAATGCCTAAAGCATTCTCTGATTCCACAAGTATGCTCTAACAGCGGCCGGTACCACTTAGCATTACCATTTAAAATCTACGGCGAAACTAGACCCATCCAACTTTGACCTTTCTCGCAATCAAGATAAGAGCTTAAAGACGCACCTGAGGATGTGGGTGTGTACATCTCCTAAAGTAGAGTTATAGAGGTCATTTAATGGGGTATATCCCTCCTCATTTGGTGAGGTATAACAAGAAGAAGATAAGGTGCCCATAAAAACAGTTATCGTTTTCGCACTTCGTTGAGTAAAGGATTTTAGAACTAAAGGAAACTTGGCGTAGATAGAGGAGATTTACCTCGCATCTTGCTAAACATTTCCTATGAGGAAAAGCTATGAAAAAATATTGACTTGCAGACTGTTGGTAGTGAAATATGGATAACGCTCCGTAAAGCCATATTGCTTTAGATTACCTAAGGTACAATTTTATGTGATACTCTTTGACTACGAGTAGGTACTGCTAGGGAAAAAATACTGAGTATTATTTTGTTTGAGGGCAATAAAATTTCATTTTTCTTTGTGCCCATTCCAGGTGCCCTTAAAGTATTTCTTTGAACATAATATTTGCATAACGCAATCGAAACAGCAGAACGCCATCATAACACGTCATCCTGTCGCGCATATTAATCTACCCGCAGGGTTACAAAGTAATTAAGCACGTGTACGTTACTTTACAGCAGACGCAATTAATTAAGGGCCTGAACATCATAAATTAGGTTCGCTGGTGACAAAAAACGTCGTCCGCCGCCGCACGTCGCTTCGGAACTGGGTTGTGACCGGTAGGGATGCTAGCAGGTCGATGTTTTTATCGAGTATCGATGTGTCGATTTTTTACTAGCTATGTTTTACATAAGCTTTAAAGCTTAACCATGTGTTGAATAAATAATGTTATAAAGTTAAGTAGGTACATGCAAATAACTGGCTATTTATTACTACAGGTACTACGCTCACGTGCCTGCCTCATTGTTTAATCATAGGTGTTATATAAAAAAGAAAAACATTATTGATTTTTAGCTACCCTTTTTACCCGTTGATATTAAACGATGTCAATATTCACATCCCTCTAAGTACAGTGTTGCCAATCCTTGCACGAGTTATAGCTATTAAAAGTACTAAAGCAATACAATGTTATGGCGTAATCATTAAAACTAAAAAGCGAGAAGTGCCTGAACTAAAATGCAACTTACGAGAAAAAGTAATATCGTTTGAACTGCAGTATTATAATTTTAATATTTTTGGAGTACTTTTCAAAATGAAGTGGAATTAGTATTATCCTTAATGTGACAATAACGTCCACATTTTGTCACAAAGTCCCAAATTAATTTGCCAAAATATAAAAATTGTACCAGATCAAGTGGAAAGCACCAAGCTGGCAACACTGCGAAAATAATTGCACGTCAAATGAGTTGAATGACGCCTATTTAAAATGTCGAGTGGGACGCTTAATACCGCCCGGCGACCACCCCGGCCGAGTGCTTACCCTTATTTTTAAATTCGCTCTAGATATATATCTGTATTCGTCATAACTGCGGAAATTAAACTGTGCTCACAGGCTACCCGTGTTTGGGATACTGGAAATAACAGGATAAGTTCATGTTGAGGGAATAGTTGGGAATATTTGGAAAAATAGCACTAAAATAAACTGCTGGACAAAGGCCTTCGCCAAGGATTTCCACAAAAGCATCCACGCGCTTCCCGCAACCTTCATCAGATCGTCAGTCCACCGAAAGGGATGTCTGCCTATACGTCTTTAGGTCGGCGGTCGTCACTCGAGAACTTTTCTTACACAACGGCCATCAGAGCTGTGTGCCCTGCCTTCTGCCACTTAAGTTTGTCCGTTCTAATGTCATCGACGATATTAAGCTTCTCAACATTCACAAAATCGAACAAATAAAAAGTTAACCTCAAAGAAATAAAGCAAGGGAATGCGAGATAGATTCTAGGTTATTCTATGTCAAACAGAATAAAAGAGCCTTTTATGCTTTTACCTGTCTAAACACTTGGGTTAGTACCTACTCTAGTTCCAAGTATAAAATGTACTACACTTTTATGTCGAGGCAGTAAAGTCCAAATTCGTTATGGTTCCAGCTGTTGCCGAAGTTTCTAGCTACTTTGTAGCCTTGCATACGCAATAGAAGTTGGTCGTTTTGTTATTTCGTATTATTCATGCGGTTTAAGTGTTTGATAGATACTAAAACTATTCAATTTGGATGTTTTGAAACAATAAACATGAATAACCTCTTTATTGTTATTGAGCTAAATTAGATAGTTATTCAAGTGTAAATTCAAGATAATAACTTCAGGTACTTGTTTATATAACCTTAAGCTTTAAATACTTAAGCCCACGGGTATAAAGTTAGCAAAATTCAAGTAGGTCTGAGCTGGGCCATGGTCCCCTGAAAACGGACTGAGGTAAGGGACGAAATGAAGAAAGTGGCCATTTGAATACCAACGCCACGGCTTGTCAAGTGGGCACTTCATTATGGTTTAGAAGCAAGACACACACATCACGAGTTTTCTAATAAGTAGACAGGGAAACCCAAACTGTAGATACCAAAACAAACTGTAAAACAGTTCTGAAACAGCTCTCAACACTTTTTACTATCTGATGAACTCAGGTCTTAAGTGTTTGCGACGCTCCAGCGAACATGAAATCAAAACAAATGACTGACACTTCTCCTCCACAAAAAGTGCCCATCATGAATCCACCGCAAGATTCATTAGCACTATGTCAAACGACATAAAACACAAAGTAACAGCAAGTGGGCTCGTAGGAAGCCGTTACTCTGTTATATGAGCCGTGGCGGCATCACTGCTCGTGTAAAATTTGATAGCCCCAGCACAAGGAAACACATTTCATTTTTAATGCGGCGACAATACCTTGGCTGTAAAAAGTTTGCGGAGTAACGCTCATCCTCGAGTTAGCTCCCGTTTTGTGGAGATAATGTGGATGGCATTATTCATAATAAATTGTTGCTCTTCGAGTAATATGTGTGCAGCGGCAATAAGAAAATGCTAAATACCCATCTTCTACTATATAAAAATAAGTCGGGTTTTCCTCCCTGACGCTATAACTCCAGAACGCACGAACCGATTTCCACGGTTTTGCATTCGTTGGAAAGGTCTCGGGCTCCGTGAGGTTTATAGCAAAGAAAATTCGGGAAAAGGGGGTAAAACGGGATCCACGCGTACGAAGTCGCGGGCGGCCGCTAGTCGTATTATATTTTACTAAGTCGTTTAGTAACAGTACACAGTAAGTAGTTTGAATTCATCCCTTTCATCAATCTACAACTGTGGCATACTGCTGAAAATGTCCTACAGATGTTTCCAACCGTATTTATATCCTGTAGAGTGTAGATCCATATTTGCAAACAAAAGGGCATGAAAACAGCTTCGGATTTATAATTTCTTCTCGGTAAAAATCAGTGATTTGGATTTGGTCCTCCCTCAAACTTAAACTTTCAGGACTTGTCCCACCACACTTTCCCACCACTGCAACTCCTGTATAGCCAGGATCTACAGTCTACCTCCAATAAAACCCAACCAGTTCAGGTTAAGTATAGTCCCGGGGGATAGCTAGCTAACTAGTCTTGGAACCCGCAAAGAATTTTATCAGAAGAATTACCCAAAGAATCAAAAAGTAACACGTTCCACAATTCGGGCATATTCCAACATTAGTTCGATAATAAATGGCTGCAAATTAAACTAGACTTTAAATCATGACGAAGGTGATGCCAATCGTTGAGTTATAGCGATTGTGCATGAAATGCCCTAGTTTGTATCTAGATAAATCGTGTATAATGCTTGGTGCTTATTTATTTATGGACAACCCGCCTAGTTCGTTGCCGAGTGGCCTCTTTAAAGTCCGATATTTATAGCGATAGAAGAATAAATAGGCTCTTTGGATAACACAAATTTTCTACGGATAAATGATACACAATAAGGCGTTGATTTCAAATTATATGAAAGAAGATATAGCGGATTGTATTTGCAAATACTGATGAAAATTGACGGTTTAATTCGTTTTTAACAGAGTGTGATTATTTTAGTCTTTTTTTAGGTAAGCATTGCTATCCATAGAGGAAATGCTACCGGTATCCTTGCCTCTACCTCGCGGACACGCGTTTATTTTTGAGTACACTTTAAATTTTAAGTATTACTTAGGGTTGTTATTTAGTACGATGCCTGCTGTTCTGTAAATAAAAAAAAATCCGTAGTACATAAAAAGAACAAATTACTAAAAGACAAATAATATTTTTATTTCTATTTCTGTGTAAATTATATCCAGGTAAGTTCTATTTTTACCAAGATAAAAGTCAATGTAGGGTAAACCACCCAATTATTGGCACTTTAAGCAGCTACTTCACAAAACCGGTAAAATTTGCATGTAAAAATATGTTTTATCAAAGAAAAAAACATTTATATTGGTCTTTTAATCTTTGCAGAATATTATAAAGTACTTATCATTAATAAATTAAATCATTTATTCAATATAGTGTACCTTTTAAAAAAATACCTCAAAATACCAGTTGTTGGCATAGCCAAACCTTTTATTGGCAGTGATAATTACCTATTATTGGCACTGTTCTCGCAAGACTGAAAAATAGCTGCTAGGTCTTATGTAGATGTTTTAAAGAGATTCATGATAGAAATAAACAAAATAAAATCCTTTGTTATAAGAAAAGTAACATTTATTTGTATAGGAACATACCATATCAGTTCAAACGCTTATATTTAAATATGGTTTTAAACTTTCCATAAACACTTTTATAAAATCTTCTTTTCTCTTCGGAAATACTTTTTTGCTACTGATTTTTATTTTATCCAGTCAACAAAAAGCTGTTCTTCCTCGACAGTTAAAATTGTGAACGGACCGGGCTTAGAGCGATGATCAGGATGTTTCAATCTGATTGTATAGTAGACCGTGGTACCACTTTCAAAGCCTTATTCCAATAATCCCGGGGATTAGTGAACTTTTTATTCATTAATCCCCGCTAACGCCAATGGAGCTTATAATGGGGATTAATGAACTTTTTAGTTTATTTTATTTTTCTTTATTCAGAAAACTACGTGAAAAATAAAATTCTAATGTATGAATCATGTACCTTCTATTTCTTATTGGATAAGAACTCACTTATTGATTATTTTTATAATCAAATTAAATTAAATTTAAGCCTGATTACAAAGCTATTGATTTACACCATTTTTATCTTGTTCATCTTGGCCCAAAGGACAGTGCCAGCCAATCCATGTATGGAAGTTGGACCAAGTGCTGCCTAGAATGAAACTATAGTGCATTTTGTTCCTCAGGCCAATACTAATTTGTAAACCGGAGCGCACTGAAATCTATCCCTGGAGTTAAGAGAAAAAAAGAGTTTTGTTTTGAATTATTTACATACAAAATATCATCGATGTATACCTACTACGCATAAGATTTCGCGATTTTGGCATTAAATAACACTCGCTATGTTGAACTTAACCATACTGCATCCGTACACCTTACTTTAGTACGACTTAGACATTATTTGGATATTGTCCGGGGATTGTCAACGGGGATTAGTGGAATAAGACTTTGAAAGGCTTTGAAAGTGGCTGAAAATATAATATTTTTTATTGGCACCTTTTTAACCAATGTTTGACACCCGTGTCAATAAATGGATTTTATATAATTGGCAGTGGGCCAACATTTGGATTGGTGTATCTAAAACGTTAAAAAATATTTTAAATGCAATTTAAACTCAATTTTGAGACAAACAAGGTATAATTTTTAATAAACTCAAATTATTTTAAATACCCTTTTATTGGCATGTGTGCCAATAAAATGGATAAACAGATTTTACGCATACCAAATGTTGGCACACCACAAATAATTAAAAGTTGGCGGTTAAATTATAAAATAATGTTTTAAAAAGGCAGTTAATATATTCAATAATAAGGCAAAATGATTAGGTATAGGGACAACAAAATAGATTTGCATTTTTTTTAAAGATTATGATAGCTCTTACCTTAGTAAAAAACGAATATTTCGATTGTTTTTTTCGCACAGGTCGCGGTTTGTCTAACAAATGGTTGATGCGCCGCGATGTTTGAAAAAATAAAAAACGTGTGTAGCCAGTTGAGTAATAAATGATATTACTGTACAATTTCTACTAAAAAATATAAGGTTTGGCTACAAAAAACCTTAATTTTCTTAAAAAACTGGAGCATGCCAATAAATTGGTAGAGTGCCAATGATTGGGTGGTTTACCCTACTTACTCAATAAGAAAATGAACGAAGAGTTCTTATTTGTTTTGCGCCTAATCGTATCTTATTTACAATGACAAAAATATTTTTGGAAATAGAAGCCACATTTACGAAGTTTATTTTTATCTGCCAATAGAAAAAAATGTTTTCCTTCTTTATTTCACTTAAATTGTATAAATCAATGAATAGCAATGACCTTTAATGCAACCAAGAAAAGCTTGAAGTAGAAGTATCAAACAAATTCATACGTTTTTTGTAAATAATTTCCTAAAACATATAAACCACAATACAAGGAGTTATAATAGCTTATCCATAAGCTCTAATCACTTAAAACAATAGCATCTCAACTAACTTCCCTTTGAACGGGAAATAAAAGTCCCTGTTCATGATCGCAATTTTCTACGATATTATTTTTAAAATTCCTGTAATAGTGAGTTGAGCTCGGATACGTGGGTGCATTCTTCCCGAGGTGGGTGAATATATAGGTTAATGTATGCTCTTATTTGCGGTGATAAACTCGGCCACTTTACTGATATGTGAGCTATAACGGCACTATAACTATAATGACTGTATTACTGTAATAACTATTTTGAACTAATAATAATAGGTACAATATTATAACTGTATTGTCAAACAAGTACAATTATGAGGCGTTATTAGGTTACTAGTGTTATTATTCAACGAGTAATTTCTATGAAAAATAAAGTTTTGACAGCTCATAAATAAACTGTAATGAACCTTGAAGTGTCAAGACGAAGAATAAAATAACCAGACAGAAAGCTACTGTAACAAACAATTTTAATAACCTAAAACAAATTGCTAATTGATTTGCTGAAAACAATTTTCCTAATTAACTTGAAATTTTTCAAGATGGCTGGAGTAATAAGGATTTATTATGTAGACTAACTCGATTTACAACGAAAACTTTTAATATTCGTAATTGGCTGGCGTACTTATATTTTTCGCTGAACATTGTCGTCTCATCCAAATGTTACTGACATTTGGATGAGACGACAACCTCAATTATGAGGTCATTAACCCGTGCTTCCTAAAAAGGTCAATGATTTGACTTCACTCGTAAAGGAAATATAATTAAAAGAACAATTGAAGGCAATTATACAAATGGCTATGCGATGATAACCACTTTTCATCAAGACAAGAAAGCTTTGTAAGTCAAATGAAAAATGCTATACTTAGTAGAAGAAAGGCAAAACATTTCATTGAAACATCTAGTTTAACCACAATTTTGGAAGATCTTGACCTACATCTCACTTCATGGAAAGTGATGATTAGGCTCACAGTAAAAGCGATGATTATTCATTATTATTTAGTCGCCTCATAATATTACTTGTCTTATTAAACCGTAAGCTTATTTCTAGAGACTCTTGAACACACCAAATCTCATTAAGCGAGGCAATATTTCGGGCACGTAAAGTGGAACTATGGGACGAACCAAGCGGTAGCAATTGAACTAATCTTATTAGCAACCATTAGGGGATCAGTCAACAGCCGCGGTTGGCTCACTTGTAATATTTTTACTAGCAGAGACCAACGTTACAGAAAAGGATGAACAAAATTATCAATATTGTAAAATCTATGCGTCGTAGAGACAAATTTTGACAGCCAAGGAATCCCACCTGCTAAAAGATTTAAGAAAAATGAGAAAGAGAGAAACGTCATCCATATTATTATTCCCTATTGACTATGTTAAAAGCAGGGATTTGAACCTGCAACCGCGTTTAACGAAGACTGGTTCGCGAATCAATAAGCCAGGCGGCAGTCGACATTAAGTAGAATTCAAATGAGAATGATATAAATAAATAATAAATAAATATCCTTGGACATTTTTACACTGCGTCGCTAGCCCTAAACTAAGCAAAGCTTGTACTATGGGTACTGGACAACGGATATAAATACTTAAATATTTTTTTTTGTAAATACATACTTAATATACATCCACAAAATATTGTCGATACCTGTCTACCTTCGATATTTATATCGACATTAAAATCACCTTTCATCCCTCTAGAAGACACGATCGAACCAACGCAATAAAATTAGGCTTTATCCCAAGCGGTCGCATGAAAGCGACAAGGGGGGGGCGACCTACTTTACCGACCTGAGCGGCCGCGGCCTGACTATTGGCGGGACGACGCGGAGGGCACAGAAAACTCTTTCATATAGACCCCGGCTGAGAATCTTTATACTCCAGATATCTTTAGATCTTCGATACGCTGAAAAGATCAAACCGTTTGAATCGAACCCATTCCTAAACATTTCGATCTTAGATGCTCCTTTATTTTTACTACAATAGCTATTAGTAATACAGACTAAAGTGAGGCTGCAGAGTAGAGAATTTGCCTGCTATTAACAACATGTTTACGTGCCAGATCAAAGATCTATCAAAAATAGTGACCTAACATTTTTTATTCAAATACGTTCATTATGAACAACTTATAATAACAACAACAACGCTCAGTTCTAAGAAAATTCTAACAAAAACCCAACATAAAGTTTACCTATTTTGTAGATAAATTAACATTTAATCCATAACCATGAAGTTCCGTTTACAGTAGTACCAAAATATTAGCACAAATCACTACTCAAGGTTGTCTACGTCTGCGGGACTACGTCGGAAAGCGAAGGAAATCGCGGGAAGAAATACGAGGGCGGAAATTCCCCGATCGATCGCCGGGAACGGCGATACCTCGGGATCACAATTAGCGGCGTAACGTGGTTACCGGCGGCTGTGCGACTGACGCCTTTGCCTCACGCCACGTACTGAAGGAATTAAAAAAAAACATGGCGCGATTAAGAATGGCGGGTGACAACGCCTTTGCTTGAAAGGACATGTGATGAGATAAAAAGTCAGATTCAGTGACAATAAAAAAAGAACATTTTTGAATTAATGTCAAAGCTTTTTTTTTAAATGGCTTCTTGCGGTTTGCACAGCCGGCCAGTATCAAGTAATATCACTATGAATAAAAGATATAAAATAAGTAGCGTTTGAGTTAGTCGATGTTATAGAGCCGTAATCTTTATGATAAAGGGGTTAAGTGTATAAAGAAATTTGGCCAACATGTGCTTCTTTCTGACAGCATTTTATTGTAAGAGCTTGGTCACAATTGATTCAGCCAGTCTGGACACCAGCCAAGGACAAACACAGGACAGACAAAAGATCTCACAATAGTGGCTTTGTTTTGGTAGGTATATTAAGGCATTAAGGAGAGCGAGACAATCTTAGAAATAAATACAAACAATGCGATGCGGATACCGATTGAATATTCAGAACTGAGCTACTAAACATTAAAACATACGCTAGCTTAAACCTGTCATAACGATGTTGACGATGAAAAATAGTGTCGGAAATTTTTATTTTGGGGTAGATTGTTCTGTACTTTTTGTCGAATTCTCCTTTCTTTCTTTTAAAGACGGTATTTGCTTGTTTGGAGTATGTTGTGTTGTTCATGTCTTTAACGGGTTGAAATTGTGTAGAAGTTTGCCAAATACGATGATAAGATGTTGTAAACTTTTCAATGCACTAATTTCATGGATCGACATTAGCACGATAAGGACGCTGTCATCTCGACATCTGTAACCCGTTCCATTATAAATTGACGCTCAGTTCCACTTCTGGCCACGTCACTAGATAAGTTTGGGACACCGTAATCCAATCTAAAGTTGCACCCGCGACAATACGTCTATTGTACACAGCGGTCACAATCCCCTGTTCCCTGAGCGAGCGATTGTCACAGACAATAGCGTATCCAAAATACAGGACTAAACGAATTTGACGCAAGCATGTATTGAAGCGGTTACAGTTACTCGTATACTGTTTACTTCAAATTGAATGTAGCGTTCGTGTGCCCTTTCTTGAATCGGCATCGTAATTACAATACCAGTGATGGTAAGACCAAATTCTACTACGACAAATTTTTTTGATACTAGCTGCAGTTCGAGTTGACCCTGCGTACCTCGTACCGCCTATGTTCCTCAGAATTATTGTAGGATTCTAATGGTGACAGACCTTTTCAAATCGGTCCTGTAGTTTCAGAGCCTATTCAACACAAAGAATCAAATCTTTCCTCTTTATAATATTGGTGTAGAAGTAGCTTAAACCAGCCATTCTAAGGACTCTCTTTTCTCTGAAACTTCTGATATTATTATAAAAAAACTTTTAAAAATTTCACAGATGGGTACTAAAACAGTTTATAGAGCTACATAAAATTTTATTTCACCCGTAGGAACCACTAGTTAAATTATGAATTTGCTCGTAACTGCAAAATGATTTACATCTCCAACAGCTTGTTCTGTATCTGCAAATGTTACCGTTTAAATAACTAGGAGTATATCAGAGCACGTCTGCTTATGTAAATGAATAAGTCAGACTAGAGCTTACAGATTAAATTTCATAAGCAAAACGCTGTTACGGCTTAAGGTGCCTAAAGCCCTATACTCACTAGCAAGTTGTAGACTCCTAGATACAGTAACAAGATTGTAGCGAAGGTTTTTAGTAAGCGTAACACGCAATGGTTACTGTTACAGGTTGCTAATGAGTACTTAATGCAGCAAGTTTAGTGTGGCTATAGTAAAGTAACATTTGTAACGTAAGTTTAGCGGACCAGAGACCAGACTATCAGTAAAATATGGTGGTTAGAATTTGAGTTGATCATGCGACGAGGCTTAAGATCCGTCTTTCTATTTTAGTCTTATATTTTCTGTTTTAATCTTATATTTTTGTTTTGTAGTTGCTACAAAATAAGGTCGTCGTAGGTGGTCACCAATTTATTATAGCAAAAAATAATTCCTTAGCAATTCGACATAACAAGCCGATTGTTACGAGTATAGTATTTTGCAGCCTTTGAATGTGTCCTCATAATAATTTATCATAACTGTGCAAAATGACGCGCTAAATGCGTTTTCCAATTAGATGAATCCAAATGATTATCTCCATAATTTCCAGCTATGGATTTATACAGTCAGATTCGTGCGGCATGCGGTGTCGGGTGTAAAGCCCGCTAACGAAACTAATTTGCACAGACGTGGCGTAAACCTCGCGCGTTTTACGTCCACATTTATTTGGCTAGATAAGTCCGCTAGGGGTGAGCTGAGCCCAATAATTACTGGGATATTTCAAATTACTTTACCAAATCAACCCTTAAGTTCAATTTACCTTTTTTTGCAATGGTTTTTTTTTAAATCTTTACAACCAAGGTCTGTGGATGTATCTGAAGTCAAAAAACTTGATTTTGTTATATTTATTACCTGAATACCTATCTTACTCATTACGGTATTTTATTTACGCTGAATATGACCTATGAAAGATTCGTAGCAAACACAGTCTTCTTAAGATTAAAAGCCGCAGAGATTTGGAAAAATGAGTTCTATGCCGTGATAAAATTAAGGATGTTTTATTTGCCATATCAATAGCGGCTTTTTAGCAGACAGCAGCCCTAGCTCACACCCAGCCCAGATTCCCAGATTTCCAACGGTCAGCTTCAAAACCCCAAGCACTAGAATTCGAAAAATTTGTACTAACTTTGCGCAGCCCACAATAATGAACGGTCGGAAGTTTGGAACAAACCGCTGGTATAAATTAAGGCTTTCTGTTTTATCGTCCACTTGGAACTTGCGAATGTCACAGTAATGATGAGGGATACGCCGGAATGCCTCAACTTAAATGGAAGATCGGAATTTGACAGGTTTTCCATCGTAAGGGTATTGTCAACCCTAGTGCGAAAATTTATGACCACATATAGTGTCTGATATGTTATGGGTATTTTTCCCTGACCATTTTATCATTGTCCATTCCAGGTTTGTCAAAATTAACGAGCTTCGATTCAGAGAGCCATTTAATCACTTTAAGCATAAGTTGTCATTTCTTAAACCGGTGGAAAGATGCTGAGCTTTAAAATGGTTCGACCTTTCGCGGTTTAGGGTGTGCTGTTTCCATTAGTATCTTAGACTGATACAGGGTGGCCCAGAAGAAAGTTCACTTTTGAAAACTTAAGAAAACGAAAACTGTAAATTTTTGTAGAACTTTAACTATCGTAATTTAAAGGAAATTTCATGCAATTTATTTTTAAATTTACTTTCTTTTTTAAATTTGATCGTACATGTGATTCCCTTGACGTTTACAACATTCGGTCAACATACATAAAAATTTTGGAAAACTTTCGTTTGAGTTACCTTGAAATGGATTCAGGATGGATGAATGCTGCAGAGTTTTTGGATTTTTAGAGTATACTCTACTCATAATGTAACCCCACAAAAAGAAGTCTGCTGGAATGAGATTAGGGCTTCTTAGTGGCAATGAGATTTCACCCCTGCTTAATTGGTTTGTTGCATCGAAAGGATGATTAATTTTTGAGAGCGCTATACTGACATGCTGAAAAGCTTTTTGATTTCAAAGTGGCAAGATTCGCAAGTCTATGACAGGAACACTTGATTTCATCAAGATAGGGCTACGTGTCACACTTCAAATGAGAGCATTTAGATGGTAAGAGACATGTTCCCACAAAAAATATTTTCAGGCAGGGGTGACATCTCCTGACCACCAGGAAGCCCTGACCTCACTCCAGAAAACTCCTTTTTGTGGTATTACCTTAAGAATAGAGTATAATTTTATAATCCAACAACGATGCAGCAACTGGAGCTGAACATTCGGCAAAAAATGAAAAATGGGTTTCGAGGTAATTCTAACGAACGCATTTCAAGATTTTGAGGTATGTTGATGGAATGTTGTAAGCGTCAAGGAAATCTCCTGGACGATGTAATTCAATGAAGGTAAATTTAAAAATAAATTTCAATTTATTTTCTTTGAATTGTAATGAATAAAGTTCTACAAAATTACACAGAATTTTTTTCCTTGAATTTTCAAAAGTGAATTTCTTTCTGGGCCACCCTGTATTAAAATACAGACATAATAATATTTAAACATTATGCTATGAGAAATAATACGTATAAACGTGCGTAAATTACGTATACTCAAAATTCAACAAATGGGTTCAAAACCCAGGTATATGATAAGATTTTATGAGCCAAGTGCGGCTCATGACTTAGTAACGCAGCAAATACACAAATCTTTAACAAAACTCTCCCTAGATATAGCCCTAGAGCAAAATCAAAACAGTTTGGATGGAGTTCCTCTAAAGTTGACTCAGAAATAAAATCGTTTGAGCATTATCACGACGAAGATAGTTCCCAATGCTCGGGGAATATAAACTTTGCTGCACGAGAACAAAGACGTGTATTGTATAACGAGCAACCCTGAGATTGAACTCTCGTGAAGCCGTTTAGTCCGGCAATCGTGCTTTGTTTCTAGGGCTGACAATAAACTACAATGATTTATACTTAAACTAAGAATATATTGAACTTTGGAGTATTATTTTTCTTGGAAAATAAATACAAAGAAATGAGAAACTAGAAGAGAGAATAATGGAAAAAATATTACTTTCTGTGATACTTATTTCAGATAACAGTTTACCAATAACTCATGCAATAAAAGATATTACAGTTTTGAATTCCTTATAATAGCCACGTGGCAAAAATAAACTTAAAGTTGTGTGTTAAAATCATGCTTTGCGGCGGTGGGATGAAACTGAGCCCCATAGCGAAGTCCCCATAGAGTCCACAGTAACTACAAACATTTGAAGTAGGTATTTACGCTGCGCGGGCGGCGTGTAAAAAGTATGTAACGCTACTCCGCTCTACCCATCTCCATCTCAGTGGAAACTCGCCCTTAGTGTGAAACGAATATTTGAACTTTAATCTACTTTTCTAACTCTTACCAAACTAGGACTTAGCAGCCCTGCAGCTACGTGATCTCAACTTACTTCAGATTGGAATAAACTTACGCGGTTGTAAGCAATACTAAAACAACTTATCACAGCTGCGTTTAATACCTGCCTTTTATTTTTCTTCGCACGTGTAAAGTATCAGGTTGTATATCACTGCTTTTTATATGTACAAAATGTAATTGTTATAGCACGATCATAGTATTTCTCAAATGACATTGAGGTACTATCCAAAACAAAAATGTTAAAAAAAACACGTTATTCTTACGCTAGCAAAATATCGTTTTATAATGATACACAATCGTAGGTAATAAGTCTCAGTATTTAGCTCTACGAGTAAACCCATACAATAATGTACAAAGAAATAGAAAAGTGTACATACAAAAAAGGGTATAACGTTTTGTAAATGAATGAGACTTATTGCGATGAGAGAAAAGGCGAGTATCACAAATACGCACGCCCGTATTCACAAACGATGCTTGCTTAAGTCAAGCAGCAAATCAAAAGCACAGCGTTGAATAGAGCTCTTTGATTGGTTCGTGTGTCACCCTCTGCATCCACGCGTACTGTGAGACCTCATAGTAATGTTTGTGAATACGGGCAAAAGTATCGATAACGCCGTATCGACAGTCGACACTTAGTCGAACCATACCTCTACGGCGAGGATGCTTTTGCCCCATTAACCTAATGCCGGTGCGTTTTATAGCGATTCTCGAATCACCCGCATTCGTTCGCCATTCGAGTTGTTAACCTATCGTCATTTAAAGAACAAGGCCCCGGCCCAATTACGCTGAAATCGTTCAAATTGTCTTCAGGGTGATTAACCACTGCATCCAATATAAAAGAGAATATGATAATTCTATACAAATAATACCTGCTACTTAGAACCGCTTTTATTGGAATCTAATTAGATGAAAAGCTTATGAACGTAATTTAGTAAGTACCCACTGAAAATAATTTAAGAGATTTTAGCCGTTGTTTCCAGGCGAAATCTTAGTACCTAAATTCAATTCATAAATTACATACGTTGAAATGTTTTCGGTGACACTGCCATGGTGGAGATTAATACAAAATAGAACTTGGCTTTTACATTACCAAGTATGTACCAACACATCTTGATTTTCTTTATCTCTCGTGACATATTCGCAATTTCACAGAGAGTGTTCACATACTTTTATTTGTCTTGACACCCTAGCTAGGTCAATGAACGATTCATTGCACATAACAATCGTAGCTATGTATAGATAGCTATAGCCTAACCACTCGGCCCAATACGTACAATATACATATTGTCTGTCTTTACGATATCAGATTCACGATATATTAAATGGGCGTTCTACACTTACCGATGAACCTGCTATCAAATTGAAAACGATATTCCAAGCAAGGCTCTACTAGTTTCAGTCTGAGTTTTAATTCCAAGATAAACCAAAATATTCTTAGAAAGACCTTGAATACACCATCTCATACAAGCTCTGCCAAGTTTCGCACAACGAAAGTAATTGGATACAAATTACTTTAAAGTATAATCTTGCAACTATCATCAAACAACCAACTAATGGTAGCTAATCAAGTAAAAGTAGATCTTCTTGCTATAATTATTTGGTAATTTGCCACCTCTTTTCGCTAATCTGCCGCGGCGACATTGTGGCGAGAGCGGCAATTCGCCGCCATTAATATTGGTCGCGAACACCCTTATAAGATCTCGTATGAGGTGATTGATTAACCCTTGCAAGACGTTTTCCTATCTGCGTACTCGAATATTTGGAAATGGTGTGGAAATCAGAATTATTTTGTATTAAAAGGTTATTGGTTATGATTATGATGATTTTTTTGGTTTTCCACCTCTTATCGGTTATTTTCCGCAGTAGCATTGACAGCGGCAATTTGCCGCTATGAGTATTAGCACAGATATTATTTATAATACCCACTAGGTTTTTTTTTTTTGTTAAAGTGCTATCGGTTTGTACTAACTATACTAGCGGAGCTAGGGATGATGGATATGATGAGCTAAAAGATGGGATACGTCAGTCAAAGGACGTCACTTATATAAATTCTTCCCGAATGTACGCGAACGTCTAACTAGGCGATGGTTAGAAATCGACCATTGCTCGTCGCAGTTCCTCACGGGACATGGCAACTTTAAACATAAACTTCACGAATTCAAACTAGTTCCGTCTCCTTTTTGCGAGTGTTTCACTGATGATGTCTGTCATGAGCAGTCTGCCCATCATATCTTGTGGGAGTGTGATCTTTGGAAACATGAACGTGATATAATGCTTAATTCAATACAACATACATCTGTTTCCGCAATTTATTACACCGATCTTGTCGAGACAAGGAAAAATTTCCGTGCTTTTAAGCGATTTTGTGAAAAATATTATTGGCAGGTAGTTGCTAATTGCTCATAAGATAGGCCCCCTTAATTTAATTTATTGTCCGTGGTGCATAATCTTTTTCTTAAAGGTTTTTAAACCTTTGTTTGTCACCTGTCATCCGCTTTGCAATGGAGGGAAGTCGAACCTTAATTTCGAACTCTTCCTATGTTCTTCTGATTAATTTCGTTGCGGGTCCAATGACAGTTTAACTTTCCCCCGGGACAAACTTGACCTTCATTTGTTGGGTTTTTGTGGCGGTCAAGCTGTAGATCCTGGCTACACAGGAGTTGCAGTGGTGGGAACGAGAGGTGGGAATAGTCCCGTTTAGCGGAGCTAATAGGTTACTCCAAGATTAAGGCATTCTTTGTCTTTAGTATCTCACAAATCTTATAATTTTCCTGGTAAATTCAAAAACACCGTCATGTAACAACAAAGTGATTAAAACGGATATAAACTATTCGAGGAGACTGGTCTTAATCTTGGATGGCTAACATTCCCTTGAGACTTACTTAACCTTGACTAGTTGGGTTTTATTGGAGGTCAAACTGTAGATACCTGCTGGCTACGCAAACGTAGTGATGTGAACAGCTACACACCCAGAGTGATTTTGGTAAAATCGAAACATTTTCTTTCTGAAACCAGCGAAAGAATCATTATACTCAAATCTACAGTCGATAGGACATCGAAAATGATTTTTTGACTAAATAACCTATTTCAACCACGTTTAGATACCACACTCTTTAATTTCATGTACGTTGTAAAACTCTGTTATTCTTTTACACCTAAGGCCGTTTTTTGACTTGTCGGTGCGGCAGCGGCACGACACACACTCTGCATACTCGGTATTTTTATATCGAGTCTGTTCAGGAACGCTTCATTGAAATATAGGCGCTCGGTAAGCTTTCGGTACCGCGTATGCCGAGCGTGCTGATGTCGTAACGCTGCCGCGCCGACAAGTTAGAAAACGGCCTAACTGTACTTGCCACGGTACGTGAAAAGTTACAACTACCCGATACCACAGAGCGATACCTACGAAAGAGTGTCCCCAACGTGCCATCGCCACCGGTTACGCAGCCCTCACCCTCGTACTTAATCAAAAGTCAATTTAGCCGTCTTTAGTTTGTCGGCCTGAAAACAAGCCCTTTTGGGAAAACTTTGTGTCTTCATGATTAATTATGTTTGGAAACTAAAAGCAAGTGTTGGGTCTGTATAGATTTATTAATACACTAATTGGGAATTCATTATTTTGTGCAAACATTTAAGCCTTTGGCAAATAGCGAGCGTGAACGCGGTCGAGCGTAATTATGTTTCGTTTTCATATTTTCGTGTGATTTAACGGGCTTTTCGTTACGCCAATAAAATAGAGTAAGGGTACGTAGTTACGTACCCTTACGAATACGAATATCAAAGTAGTTACTTTGAAATTATGTAGAGGCAAATTATGAGATGTTCAAATTTAACTAAGCTAGTCACCCAAGCTACTCTATGAAATGTTATAAAACCTAACTCACTTCAAACGGCACACCAAATAGAAACTCCAATTACAAAGATCACAACACACCTACGTTATTTATAAATTTTCAGCTGTTACACAGTGGAAATATCAATAAAATGTCATCAATGTAAGTGGAGTGGTATAATGTCAAGGACGTCAGATAGTCGACGACTCGTCAACGCACAGTCAGGTGCCGTCAGGGCACGTGCGTGCCGGACGGTTCGGACCGACAACAAATAATTGTGGGTACTTTTAAATCTGCTCTGTTTGTTTTGAATTAAACGTGTCTTTGTTTACCATATTTGGATTGTCCAAGTACGAGTAGTATTTACTAGTATTTAGAATTAGGTAATACAGATGAACACAATAATGACGAGTGCCTCAATTGCTTTTTTTTAACCCAGCAAATACTACTAATCAAACCTTATCACAGCATTGTCTATTAAATAAAGTACGTAACTAAGTACTATATGTATTGAGTAGAGATGAAACGGATATCCGGTAACTATCCGGTCGGATACCGGATATTAAAAAACTACGACATTTTCCTATTAATAAAATGAAATACATTAATCTTTAAGGTAAATATCAATAAAATGGCTTATAATAATGACAGCTTTTATTTAAAGTCCAAAAAGTTACAAAAAAGCCATATTAAGGCCTTTCAAAAACTGATGTTTTTTTTCTGGGCTAATCACACTAATGACGAATACATAAATAGTACCTACCTAAACATCTGTTAATGTCGAAATATTGCCAAATAAAAAAGGCGATCTATTTTTCACTGATGGTCTAGTGCAGCGGTTCCCGAAAGGTGGTCCGCGGAACCCTGGGGTTCCGTGGAAAGGCCGCAAGGGTTCCGTACAAAATATTATCCCACGTTTCGTGACCGACGTTGTTCGCTCGCACCGACTTGTTTACGCACAAGGGAGGGGCAGGGCGTGCGGGCGAAATAGTACGGGGGTTCCGCTAGGAAAAGTATAATCAATTAGGGTTCCTTGGCAAAAAAAAAATGGGAAACCCTGGTCTAGTGACATGATGCATGCAGTTCAGTCAGATTACGCAGCAAGTAGACTAATTTAATTTTCGCTTTTCAATCACACACCGAAATCACCCGAATTGATCTGCCCCCTAGACAAGTAGCAAAATCTGACATTCTATTCGGAAGGATTCGATTTTCGAAAAGTGTGACTAGTCTAGTCTATTAATAGACCCACTGATCGCGTTCGAAGCACCTGTGCGGCGCTAAACTCGTCACAACATGCAACGAGACAATGGGCCAACTATCCGGCCTCCGGATATCCGGCTATCCGGCCTAGCAGCTGGCCGGATATCCGGTATCCGGTATCCGGCCAAACAACTATCCGTTTTATCTCTAGTATTGAGCATTATAAAAAAACCGTAGACTTAGCTTCAAAACCATAATTTCATTTAACATAGTCTACGTCTGTCCTTTTCAGAACAAGACGTAGGTAGGTACACTCACTCTACCTATAGCGCCTATTGTTGGCCTTGGTTCTATCGATTATACGCAGTTGACATTTTCCTAAAAATTGTTAATTTAGTCTCAACTTATCCCACGTAATACTCGTACAAAACAAACTTAATTATAGTTTTAAATAGAGTCTAATAAGGTAACTACTTACACTAAAAATAAGTCACCGTCTGAAACCGTGTTTTAATTTAAATGCCTCAAAAATATACAGCAAATTTAAAAATAAGCACTATCTACAATAATAATATTAAGGTTTATTTTCACATTTATACTCTAAACAAACCCAGGCAATCAACTTCTTTTTCTAATTAAATTCTTTCACCTTTTTTGAATAACGACGTAATTTTGTTATTACTCAAAACAAAATAAATTATAATTCCCAGTACAATATAAGGGTTGCATTTATTATTTAAACACATTTAACAAACTTCTGTTCGAACTTTTACAATTTTACAAACTTCATAACTAATTTCATTTGAATGTTGTTGCAAATAACACGGTAATTATTGACATCCGTGGAATATTTCTACAGGATGAAATTTAAATCATTGGCATCCTATTAAAATAATATTACATTCCCGAAATATGAGAGAAATCCAGGATTTGATCATATTTGGGGAATTTTCATTGTTACTATCATGAGGAGAGTCTTATACAGAATTTCACCCTGTATAACTTCGTTGGACGAAACAAGCAAAGTTTAGGTAATAATGCTGGTCTGAAAATAAACTATGCAAATTTAATTTAAATGTGTCCACCAGCTTTTGTGGGGGACACAAAGAGAAAAAGGGAAACGTCACATTTTGGTAACAGGGTTCCAAAAAGGGATTCGCTGTTTTTTCGGTTCATGAACCCTCGTTATTTGAGGATGATTTATTAATTTTTGCTTTATTTTTTAATGTGTTGTGTCCAAAATCCTTCAAAATCACCGAAAAAGAGACATTTTAACACCTTTGCTGCGGCAGTAACTTTCTAATACTTTCCATTCCTTCGGTACAAGGTCAGTAAACCTGGTATTAAAACTTACATTGTGGCGGCACAAGGCTTAAAGACCTTGTAATATTTAAGGTATATTAATTTTATTTTTGGCTTCATGTTAATAGATATTGTGTTTTTTTTCTTTGAATATTAATAATAATGCATTTATTGACATACACCTGAAGGCGTTCGTGAATAACTTGTTTAGTATAAAAATTATAGCTATATTCAAAATACAAGGCTTATGCACCCTGTGCCGCACTGAAGTAGGGAAGTCTGGTGGGTATTCTAGGGATGTGAAATACAAATATCGATAGATTAAATTAAGTTTTAATAAAAATTTAAAAAAGTAACAAACAAAGATGTTTTAATAATTTAGTCTAAATATTTTACAAATAAGACATACGTGCATAAATACTTAAATAAGCTATATTTAAAGAAAACATATTATTTAATAACATTTAGTTACAACTTCAAATGTTTGTCACGAAAAACATTATTTAAATTAGCAATAAATCGTGTAGCAAATTAAATTATAATCAATTTGCAGTTTTGATTTTGTTTGTTTCTCTTGACGCCATGTCGACATGTGCGTTTCTTACGAATGCGAGGCAACACTGGCTGCACGAAGCTAGCGTGGGGTGCGGTACCAGGTGCGCAGGGTACAAGGTGCTTCGACCTGGTTTCGAATTGTGAAGACATTTTATTACTTCCGTGCGGTACCAGGTCTAAAAACCTGGTATTAAGGTAGGTACATCATTGGATTCTATTTTAAGAATACATCATAGATATATATTCATCACTTTCCTACACCGGACCCAATTGAAGTTATGCCTTTCGCACGACAAGGAAGACTACAATTTTCTTAGCCGCACGGTAAGCGAGACGTACACAAGGTCTATAGACCTGGTTTCGCACTCAACGTGTTAATGTAACCTATTTCAACGATACAGTGTGTATTGTAGACTGTATTGAATTTTACAAGCTTTTAGTTTTAGTTAGCTGTCCCACAAAGCCACTAAATATTCACTGTTGCCCAATACTGCTAATACCCTGGCTATACAGGGCTATAATGACAGAGGATTTCCCGAAAAAGTTCAGTGCTTGCGACATTAACTCAAAATACTGCTGTTTGCTGATCGTTAAACTGCTTCTCAGTGTGAGCTCTTGAGTGATTTTTACTGAACGTCCAGTAGGTGGCAAGGCAATTAGCTGTCCCTCAAGGCCACTCAGTGTTCCCTATCGCCCAATACCCTGGCTATACAGGGCTATAATGACAGAGGATTTCCCGAAAAAGTTCAGTGCTTGCGACGTTCACTCAAAATACTGCTGTTTGCTGATCGTTAAACTGCTTCTCAGTGTCTCTTCAGTGATTTTTACTGAACCTCGGTGGCTGGGTTCGCGCCAAGCGCCATTGCTGAGTGTGCACTATCAGTCGCTGAAATATTCTCCTTAGACTCCCTTCACTGATTTTAAATTAGCTAACATTTATCTGAGGACGCTTTTATTGAGCTAGTTTTAGTCTGATTAAAACCCTTGGTACTGCTTGGTAATCTTACTTAAGTATAAAATAGTGACTTGAACAGATTGGTAAGTATTAACATGCTCTTCAGATTTAAATGGCGAATAGAAATCTTTGTCTGGGCATTTACTAGATAAAAGAGCATTGTAACTGTTTATAAAATACATTGATAAATTAAATCTTCGCAAAGTCTAGTCAAATTGACTTTGCCTGAGAAGATTTTGAAGGTTTAGATTTAGTAAAAGACTTAGGTGACAATCGTATTCCAATTTATTTATTTAAATTACATTTGCAGAATTCTTTCGCAGACTTGAATACTTTTTAGTCCACGGGTATTTGTATTTTATACCCAGAACAAAACCGTCAGAATGGCCAAAATCCAATGCTGCTCTCCGCACGGTTTATTACCAGTTGCTTCTCCCAAAACGTTCTAGCTTCTACAAAAATACGCTTCGACTAACTTTTTCTATTGCGTCACTGCGTACGGTAACTGATGGTCGAGGGGAAACTCTGAAAGCGTGTGCATGCGAACATTAACGAACACCATTGAAATACATTGAATATGGATGAGGTAAACACCGTGTGTTACTTTCAAAGAAAAACTCGCGGCCAACAAAATAACTAGTAGCGTTGGCAATAAAATTAAGGTTATAAGGTCAGTGCAATTTCACTAAACAACATAACACTAGTGTACGGTCAGAAATAAATAAAATGCAACATAAGCGCCAAATTATGCTCACGCGACCGACAGTCACCGCAATTTTATGTGTAACAAGCCACGCCGTTTTGAGCCTAAAGGCTAAGTGATAGAGCTCTCAAAAGCTGGCACGCTGAATGCAGTATAGTCGGTGTAGTGCTGTGACAGCATATCGACGTTGCTGCGACAACTAGGTCGGGTAGGGTAGCCATTTTTCTAACAGCTGGCACCTTAAAGTTTACAACCAATTTCAAACAGGTCAAATTTAAATCATTGTTATTCCCATATCAACTATTTGAAGTTGAACTGTACTTAATTCCCTCATTCATATCCACTTCTACAATATCTAGAGATGAATGTTTAAACACCATAAAAAACCCATGGGGTCTTTTTAAGTTTTTACATCTCTTTGATATACCTAGCAAAGTTGAAGTAGTAGTAGCAGAAATCGAGATAGGAAATTCACCATCAACCTATTCACAAAAGCAGTCTCTAGCGCGTGTGAATCTCTGTATACAATTTCTCGAAACAAAACAAAACAGTGCTAACATGGTAACCCTAGCGGCACTCGACCCAGTCACCCAGTCAGTCCCACTCGACGCGCGTCAACGAATTCGGTGCAGCCGCAAACGTTCGTCGAAACTTTCCGCGTCGACTAAGGAAATGGACCCGCAAACTTCAACGCATAAATGACAGCCCAGTTGTACCACTTTTATTAAGTATTTTCCACAATTTGAAACTTGTGTCAGACGAAATTTTTGCCTCCTACCTCAATTTCCCTAAGCACAGAAATAAAATCAAATATTTATGAAAATCGATTCACGATCCGTTGCCCGGATTCGTGGGCGTACTGTAAACAAACAGCGGCCAGTCTAGTCATTTTTAACTGTTGATTTAATCAATTGACAAGTTAATTGATGAGTGTACCAGTTACAATATTGTTCAAATTGGCGTGAGGACTTGGTTATTTTTATCATGAAACTCTGACCCTCAGTGGCGTGAAGTAGCATTAAAATGTTGGCTCTACACTATGTTTGTATACAAAATACCTAAAACAATTTTATGCTAAGACTTTCTCCAACATCGTATCTGAAAGTTTCCGCATTGCAATAAGGAAAAAGACCCATAAAATGACAGTCAAACATAAAGTACGAGTACTTGGTCCAATTTAAAACTTGTCCTGGACAGGAATATTTGGTTTGGATGTTCTTAAGTTGAAAGAAAACATCGTGAAAGAACTTATTGGGCACAACTAAGAACTGAAATTAGCATGCTATATATTTTTGTTTTAAAGGTATATTCACATCTACATGAATTACACTCGAGACATTTGTATGAGACCGCGGAGGGCTAAGCGAGCATACATTGGCTCGTGTAACATACAAACATGTACAAATAATGTATAACGTGCTGTCTTTTTTATAAAATAGATTTGGCAAAGCTAGACAGTGCTAGACAGCTAGCCGAAGGGTAGAGCAAGAGGAGCGGTTACTCTAGGCGCCAAATGACAAAAGACGTAATAATATCGCATGCTTTCCAAAACAACAAACTCTGCGACTATATGGTAATCCTAAAGATGTGAAAGTTACGAGCAAAGGGACGCTGAAAGACAATCAGGATCTACCAGAATCAAAAACTACGAGTAGAGTCGACGCAATTCTTGTATAATTTAACTTAATAAGGGAGACATCTATCATCATCATCATGATCTCAGCCATAAGACGTCCACTGCTGAACATAGGCCTCCCGCAATGCTTTCCATGTTTCCCGTTTGGTAGCGGCCTGCGTCCAGCGCCTTCCTGCTACCTTTATGATGTCGTTGGTCCACCTTGTGGGTGGACGTCTCACGCTGCGTTTTCCGGTACGCAGCCTCCACTCCAGAACCTTGCTGCCCCATCGGCCGGGAGACATCTATGTATGTACCTATTTATAGGCGTCCTTGTAAAGATATACGATTATCCGACACCATCTAAAATTAGAACAGTGTTCAACTTTTCGAATAACAAGTTGAAACTAAAATTAAACATCCAAAGCAGTTCAGCTTCATATTATTGCTTTGAACTTTCAAGCAGATCCTGTTTTACTTAGTACAATCGCAGTAGTTTCAGCAGCTCTTATTATTCCAGCATTTCCAGCTCTATATTCCAGAAGTCTTGAAGTTCCGCAATTCGTTTCAATATTCACAGCGATGCCTAGAAGTAATGTGTAAAGTTCTCACTTAGGAATTATATGCATTTGCTCGCCATTATAATAGTACAATTTTTATTTTTTGTACCTAATGGCTTTAAGAAGGTGTGTGTTAACGATGCGTGTTTTAAATTATTTAAAACTGAAACATATTATGAATTCTCTACAGTCTAATTTTGTTTTATACTTTAGTTTTCAAAACGAAAAGAAATTCGATTCGTCTAATTGCAACACAAGGCTGAATTTCTCGTTAGCATAGGGTTGATTTAATTTTATACTTAATACCTTCACGCGTTCGTGCGTGCGAAAACAACTCCTAATAAATCTTAACCTTAAGCTTCCTTTTTCCTTAGCGGACATAAATACGGATCCAAACAGTACACAACTAAGCAGGTTTACCTTTATGTAAATAAACAGACCGAAATGGGTCAGCCCTAGGCATATCGGGGGATTACCCGGCCGCCTTATCTAAAAGCACCTCGGCTCATCCCTGGAGTGACTATCTGTGTGTGGACCAAAGTACAGTATAAAAGCCCTATCAAACCTCCTTCTGATAGTTGTTCCGCTATTTTCTTACAAAACAAAGTAGGTACATGAAGTTAACAATATGGTAAACTACCTTTTGTTCGCGACTTTGCCTTGTCAATTTCGGTCGGTCACAGAAAGACCTTATCACGCCTGCGCCCCGATTGCGCTAATTTGTATAATGTCTCCTATTCGTTCGCGTTTCATCTCTAGTCTACCCTCCAGTCACGCTCCAATTTCATTCCAGCTGATGTGCAATTCGGTATCGCGGTAAAGTTCACGCGCAAACAAAGACGAAACAACGGATTTAAGCACTTTCCATTAAAAGTCCGAACACTTTATTTTTTCACTAAAACACAGCTAATGTTCGTAAGATATTAATGAATCAAACGCTTGCGTTTTACCTTATTTCAGTACACCATGTATAAGTAAATACGAACACGTAAAATCCTAACAAAACGGGTTCAAGGACTAACACTAACAAGCCTAAAAATGATTTCACTTTTCTGATTTGTGTAGATAATAATAGGCTTCATAATAATAGTCTCACTAACTATAGTAGACAAAAAAATAAACTAAAGTTTATCCTACTAATATTATAAATGCGAATGTTTGTATGAATGTCTGGATGTGAACATGTTTGTTACTCTTTCACGCAAAAACTACTGAACGGATTTTGATGAAACTTTACAGTATTATTGTTTATTACCCAAAATAACATAATAGGCTATAATTTATGACGATCTGTGACAAACTAAATTTCAAGCGGGTGAAGCCGCGGGCAAAAGCTAGTTAGTTGGAAATAAGTATCTATGGCATTAAAATTAAGAATCATATCGCCGCCACATTAACTTCTTGAAAGCGAAGAATTAATTTCGGAGTTAAACTTGAAAATGCTGTGTAAACAAAAAGCGCTTTTACATACTTACGTACTCGGAAACGTTAATAAACCCGGCTTAAAAATAATTTACCGCCCAGAGATAACGAGATGCAAACATTTTAATTCGCGTATTTAATTACTCAGTGTTATTTTTTAATAAGCAGCACGTAATAATTGATCCAATGATATTAACATCAGAGTTTCCGAAGACTGAAATATCACAACGACCTTTTCAGTCACTGTTATATGAAATTGATACTTTAATTAAGTACCTACCTATTTGTTCGCGGTGTACACAAAACGTATTCATTATTCTGAAATTTGGAGTGGAAATGTCGTGTTTGTTTTTGATTAAAACTAAGGATGATATTGTTTTTCAAAAAGCGTTAAGTGAATTATCGAGTGAGCAAAATAAATTTCCATCGATCTTCTTGTTTATTGATGCTGAGGATCAATAGTTGGCTTGATGGAGTTAGTTTTGTTGACTTTGGGCCATTATCAGCCTCTCTCAGGTCACAACTTTAACGAATGCTTGATACAAATTTAATCAATCTGAAAACATTGTAGGTAGTATATTGAAGATATTTTACCATGACCGATCTATAAGAGACATTGCTGTGGTAAAAACAGTCACATTAATTAGGAGTTTATTAGGATTAAAATGCTTACAATAAAATAGCAGATTTTTGCATAGATAGGTACTCGTACAGTTTACAAAAGGCTCGTTCTTCTATAAAATTATACGTAATACGAATCCGCTTTGTACTGAGAAAATGGCTGCTCTCCGTGGATATGAAATACAACAATGAGAGATTTAAATGAATTAAGCTTCACTCAATCGCAAGTTCTAGAAATAGATTAAAGGTGTTATGATTTCTGAAGAACCTTAGCAAATTGGATAGTAACAATAACAGAATAAGATCTCAATAACGGCGTAGGCGTATCCCATTGAGTGACAATGTACTAAATTATTATCCTATTTCATAGACAAGCTGTTTTTGGAACGTGTAGCAACCTTCACGTTTCAGCTCAGACGATCGAGCTTCAAATAGACTAGTTGCGACGAAATTCAAGTCATTCAATAGTAAAATCTCTTTGTGCATTCGTCCTTACTTTAATTAGCAAATGTAGAGTTTTAAGGGTTGACAGAACAAGAATCGATCCGATTTTTCAGATCAAAGTTTTTGGTGAAAGAATTTTAATCATTAATCGAATCCCTAAAAACATACGCCGTAAATGGTTTAACTGAAAATATTTAGACAGACTAATTTTGTTTCCTTTTCCGTAATTACTCGAGTCCCACATACTGCGTAGGTTTCTCAGAAATAATGGTAGAGTTCTTTTTACAATAAACGTTTCTCATGAAGTATATGATGTTTGCTTTGTACCCGGTAATTTCATATTATTTATTTACTCGTACTGTCCCGTTTTTCCTTTTCAGGGTAATCAAGTACTTTTGTTCCTATTGGCAACGAATAAAAAGGCTCATCGAAGATTACAAATCAGTTTTCCCAGAATATCGTTACCATATAAAATGCTATATTAGGAGTAATATTAATACAGCTAGATTCGTTCGTTCGCTTCAGCTAAATGACGTCCACGGCTGGACAAAGACCGACCCCAAGGATTTCCACAACGGCTGGTCCTTCGCTGCCCGCATCCATATCAGTACTTCCTACACGTAGGGTTGCCAGGTCCTAAAACACAAAAGCCGGACTCTGTGCTTCATTTGGCCGGATATGTCACGGGGGGGCTTGATATTCTGTAGCTCGACTTTCGCCTGGCTCGGCAACCACATAAAAAGCCTAACAAAAGCTGGACAGGCCGGACAAGACAATTTTTGGCCGGACACGACCGTAAAAAGCCAAACAACACCTGGCAACACTACCTACACGCAAATTGACTTATATAAAACATTTGCATGCTATTTCAAATCTGGTGAATGTGTTCTGCTCTATCTTATTATTATGTAACATCTAATGTAGGTACCACATTCTGCAAATTAATAACACTGGTCAACAAAATTTTGTAACAAGAAAGGTGCTTGCTAATTTTAAATTACCTACCTACCCTCAATTTATTTCCATATTTATTTTGATTCCATCAGGTCTAGTTTTCGTGTTACAGCTACTACCCACAAAATTAAAAATTACCCTTTTTTTTCACTTTCGCATTCAGAGAAATTGTTTATTTGAAGAGCGTAGTGTTTTGTTCTGTTTTTAGAGTTAAGTGATTCTTAAATAATGTCAAGAAAGTGCAAAAATGATCCTTAAAAGTTTTTTTAAATTTGTGGTGACATTACTTTCAAAACTCAGCGAAGGAATTTGACACCATTAGTAACTAAGTTATATGAACAGTATTTTGGCTTTTCCATCGGACAACAAGACAAAGTGAGGGTTCCATACATCTGTTATGTTACATGTGTGGGTCTTTTCACTGGGTGGGCGAAAAGATCTCGATCTATGCCTTTTGCAATCCCTATGATTAGGTTGGAACCAACGAACCGTTGATTGTTATTTTTGTCTTACTGATACAAAAAAGGTATTATAATTAAACCAAAAAGTAAAATTAAGTATCCTGACCTGCCTTCAGCTAAAAGACCGATCCCTCATAGTGAAGATCTACCGGTAGTCCGCTACCAGAACCACCTCAAACTAGCGATCTGGCCGTTACGCCAAAAATCGAAAAGACACATTGGATCCTGACTTTGAGGGCATATTTGTTGGCCCTCAAATCAGGCAATTGATGAAAGATGATATATTAATTAGGGAAAAGCTTAGTAATTTAGAAAAATCAGCTTGGGAATCTTTCATGAAAGTAACTTCCAATTTTCTAGGAAATTACTGATCAAGTGACCATAAATGTATTATTGCGGAGCTTTTATCTACTTATAAGGCTTTGGCCTGTAATATGACATTGAAAATACATTTTCTTCATTCACATTTAGACTTCTTCCCTGAAAATTTGGGCGCCATCAGCGATGAACACTGTGAAAGATTCTATCAAGACTTCTACCATAGAAAAACGATATCAAAGCAAGTGGAGCCCACGAATGTTAGCGGATTACTGTTGGACATTAAAACGAGACATTCCTGAAGCAAAATACAGACGAAAATCATAAAAGGAAATTCATATTAATGTTGCAATAAATCGAAATAACTTCTTTTTGTTGATAAAAATTCAAAATTTCTAAAATGTTATAAAATGGTATTACAAAAAAACTATTCGTATTTAAAACATTTAATTTGTATTTCTAGTATCCTTATCCTTGTCCTAATCATAACCAGACAAAAGTTTTCATGTTACATGCAAAAGTTGTTTTTTTGTTGACTAGTGTAATTATCATTTTCATTTTCATGGATTCTAAATTATTATGTTCAGGGCCTTTTCAAGGCGAGAGTGAATAGGCAATTACAGGGCAGATATGTACCATCCTAGACTGCATCCCACTTAACACCAGGTGCGATTGTGGTCAAATACCCTGCCTCGTTATGCATAAAAAATGTAGTTTTAGTACTATCAAATCTAATCGGTTTTAGTTCCCTTTCATAAATATCTTACAAAAAATTCGCCGTCAATATCTGAGTATATGCTAACTGGGCCACGGAAATGTCACACACTCCTCGTGTTAATTAAGGACCGGCAAACCGTCAACACTAGTGCGAATGTCAACGTGCCGCGGCAATTAATCCTACATACTAAGTAATAATGTAGTAAATATTGCAAAATTGGGCACACGAAGCATAAGTAGACAAATATTGACGCGTTTGCCTTTACACTACGTATAAATACGGCTTTGGGGTCTATACCCCCATACTTGTTTACCCATAGGGGTACTAGTCCCAATCCAAACAAGTGCAAAATAAAAATAAAGGCGGACTTAGAAGGCGCAAATATTTCTTCTTTCTTTTAGTCCTTCATTTTAATCGATTAATACACTAAGAGTAGGCGCACACCGTTGATTTTTAGATGGCCGATAGTTGTGCCCGATTTCAAATTGTATGAAGAATCGGCCAAATCGAATCGGCGTAGTGTGCGCACTCCCATACATGCCCATACTGATCAACAGCCCGACTAAACTATCGGCCGACAAAAAATCAACGGTGTGCGCCTACTCTAAATATTGAAACAATAAAATGTATTTTATGTCTTAAAAATACAGTCCAAATAAAAAATAAATCCATCCAATAAATAAAATATTTACGAACGACGTAAAATGTGAAGTCTTAAAATGTATAAAAAATGGGGCCAACTAAATAATTCATAGCTGTTAAAATGATGTTCGAAGAAACTCTAAAATTCTCTCTTTAAAATCGTTCTCTTAAATCCATGTCCATCTGACCGAGGCCGACTATGTACTCCCAACGTTATCCGAAGTTTCGAATGTTTCCATCTCTCTCACGCAAAGGGAGATTCGAGCTAGAGCGACAGTGACAGATACGAGTAGACCGAAAGCCACGTTTGCGGGTAGATATAGTTTCGTAGCGTGGTCAGCGATAATTTAGGCGTGCTTAATTAAGCGATAGCGGTCTATCGAGTAGGACGCCATCATTAACGCGAAGACAGCTGCCAGGGACACTGTGATTTGGGATGCGGCCAGCTCGAGACAGATCGTGGAGTGGCTTATCTTAATAATAAGCCGTTTATTAATAATTATTACTTACTTTTAACTTTTAAAGATCGCTGGCAGAAGTTGGATGCGACAAGCTAAAGACAGGATAAATTAATGGTGGATATTGGGGGAGGCCTATGTTCAGCAGTGAACAGCTATAGGCTGATGAAAATAAAAGCAAGATGAGTTCAATATCGATCTTTGTTTCTCAGAATATCCGCCTGCTTAGCTTCGTTGACTGAACTTGAGTTTTTTTAGAAAATACGTTATCAATTACTTATTGTTCAATCAGCTAAATGTGTCAAATCTCTTGAAAGAATTAAGTTTTTGTTTCTTATCTTACCAACCCGGTAAACTTTATTTCTTTCATTGAACTTAATCTTAATTAAACTTAATTATTCATTAATTATTTTCACAATAAGAACAGAGTAACAATTAAATGTGGTACACCTAAGTCCTTCAACGGTTAATTTGAAATGTAAATTTCCCTGTATTTGACAAGGTGAACGTAAACTCGAGGATTGTTTCCCACCTTTAATCAGGAAGTCTGAAGTTCCCGATTAATATTAACTTACAAATATAATTACAGACGACAGCACATCAGACTATAATTTTTTTTTTGAAAACTCGCCTTTATTACAACCGTATAAGACCCCACAGTATTTAGCTTGACTTGCCGCCGTCTGTATACTGTAAATCCCGGATTAAGAGACGTCCTTAAAATTTGAATAGCCGTAGGAGTTCCCGATGAATTGTTTAATTAACCTTTAAACAAACTTATGTACTTACAATATTATAAATCGTATAACTTTTGTTTAAATAATTTCATTCCAAAGAACCATTTGTCACTATTGGAAATTAATTTCATAACTTTAAACATTTTAGCGTAATGATAAATCTGTTTTATAATAGATAATTTATCTTATAAGTTTTTACACCGATTAGTTTATTAAGAAAACAAAATGGCAGTAGCTGGATAAAAAAGCGGGAGATATTGTGCTCTGTGGGTCTCCTTGGGAGACTTACGTCCAGCAGTGGACTGCCGTAAGCTGAAATATGTATAATTACACTATAAGCAAACTATTTAATCTCTTTATTGAAAATTATGCTCCTATAATTATCTAAATATGAATTAGTGTATGAAATATTAATATTAACGCATGCCACAGAAATACAAAAGTATAATAATCTACAATTATGACCCCAAACCGAGATACAACAACAAACCGCAATCATTTCAATTCAATGGGGTCGTGTGAATTGAACAACCACTTAATTTTGGCTACAATACTGTTTTATTAACCACTTCGATGCCATTTGATTATAATGCAGATAGCACACAAATGTTTGGACATTTGTGAAAAAATAATCTAGCAAAATAAACGTAATACCATAGATTATGATTTTGTATAAGCACAAGATAAATAAGCGTAAAGCCTAAGGCTTAAATTAATTCCTTCCAAGAATCATTTTTAATATCTTCAGCCACATTTTACGCTCAGATCTCAAATTCACAAAGCATTTTAAAGAATTGATCACAAAGAGTTTTAAATCCAATCAGATAGCGGAGACTGTAAAGTGAAAATAAAAAGAAACAGCGATAGACATCGTAATGAAAATGGTTCGGCTCTCGAAACAATTTCAACAAAACATTTCCATTGCAAAGCTAAGTTTTCATAAATTCTTTTCATGCGCAGTGTTGGTTCAGGGACAAAAACAATAGATTGAAAAGGACTCAGCCGCAATTTTGCGGTGGCGTGTCAACCGTCTCGTTTCTAGAGTAATGAATGGAGGCAAAGATTCGTAGATAGCTCGGATATTAATCATAACCGGCCCACAATAAATCTCAAACAACTTTGACAGCAATTGACGCATCTCTGATGGGCTTTGGAGCGGGCAGCCGCAGCTTAAAGGATATTACAGGCCTACGCAATACTAAAGGTCACTAAGAGCGCAGTCATAGGGTTATTTGCGTCATTTAATCGCTTAAAGCGCAATGCAGTGCTACTTTTAGGTGCCAGATTTTTCAAATGAAAATAATGTTGCTTAACGTCGATGTACGGTGTGACATTATGTTCCCATACAAATATCTGAATCCCTTTTAATGGAACCAGCAAGTATTTTTTTTATGTCCTTATCAAAAGGTTAGGTACTACATTGACTGTTTGAGGGTTAATATCGAAGTATGTGTCACATGTCACAAATGGGCTTGTACTAAACACCAAAGTCAATATGAATGATAACCAATGAACTAAATAAAAACTTATCCCAAGTTTAAGTAAGTTGTAAGATAAAAGCTTGGAGAAGCTTTGACAAAATTACACATATGAAAGAAGTTTCATCAAGTGTCAGGGGCTATGGACAACCCGTTTGAGTGTTCTCCGCTATTTTAGTCACAAAGAGACATTAAAACACTGTCCAGTTGCTAGGCGTATCATATTTCGGCTTTTATTTTTCCCTGGTGACCTATTAACACAGCAAGCTCTACATTAATTATAACTTGGACACGACATTTTCTCCCCTACTCTGCAAAGCATAAGTCTTTAAATAGTCCAAAAGTCACGAGTCAAATTAAATACTTGCAGGACACTCGTACTATAGACTCAGACTCTCAGCTAATTTCAGTACACAGCTGGACATAAGCCTCCTAAGCTCCAAGGAGCGCTAAAAAGCACCATTTTTAGCATTTTTGATTCACGAACGTCTTTCAGTATCAACGTGCCAACGTATGCGCCTAATTTTAAAATAATCACTGCAAACATTTCCAAAGAATGTTCTAAACGCCGTACCAATTACTTCCCACATCCCATTTCCCGCTCAAATGGTGCAGGTTTAACGATGACTATAAAGCAGAGAGATCCAACCAATTAAACTGGAAGAGTGGAGACGTCTTGCAACCCGATCGGACCCGCGAACAACTTTAATTGGGGTTTAGTCGACAGAACCCCGGATTAATTGCTCGAGAGTAAATTGGAACAATTCTTTACAGATACTCGGATGTATAAGGCTTTATTTGATGGCCTTAGCCCGCGGCTCAGCGAAACTCTTTGGCTGCTCACAAAATATTGTAACCCATGACTATAAATACCTACATTGAGTAAAAATAGCTGACAATCGATAACAGTCAAGCATCCCATCAGTTTTCATTACTGTCTATGTTAATATTGTAAAGTAACTGTACTTTCTTATTTGAAGTAGATATTCGTAGATTCGGGAAGGCTGAATGAATTTATGATGATGAATCAATCAAATGAAGAAGGAAGGAAGGAATATGATGATTATGACGATGATTCGCCTATTTGAAGCAAATTCTCATTTGATGATACATTTCTTAAATATGAAACAGCCTCGATTTCTAAGTCAAACGTCTTAAGCTTTTCATGGCCAAATAAAACAAACATCTTGAAACGCAGTGACGGCGATGCCATTTCTATTAATTGCCCAATAAAGTCTTAGTTAAGTGTTCTTAATGAAATCATCAGGCGTATGACGTATTACAGATTTTATCGGTCCGTAATTGTTGAGTAAATAAACCAATTTCTTTATATTGTCGAGTGCGTGAGTGAATGTTTCTAAAGATAGATTAGTTAGTTATTCTTTATTTTATAACACAATATTGTATCCCTCTAGCTACTCGTAGGTAGATACTGGAACAAAATCCTCACCAGTTTTTTCGAGTTTTTCAATTAGGACAACTAGTAATTTGACTAGTCTTTTGTAAGTGAATAGGCACTTACAGGGCAGATATGTACCATCCTAGACTGCATCTCACTTAACACCAGGTGCGATTGCGGTCAAATACCTGCCTTGTCTAGCATAAAAAAAAAATATTCCTGAGGAAATTTTAAAAACATTCGTATTCAATTTCTCGCGCAATTAGGACAGCAAAAATATATTATTTTAGCAGATCATTTTGCATCGCTAGAATTTAAATCATCTTTGAATTTCCCAGCCAAATTAATTGCTGACGTAACGCACGATTAGCTTCCAATGGGTCGTGAATAATTTCAATATGGAGTCACATTTCATTCGCAAATTATTCCACTCGTTAGCATTTGCCCAGTTTTTACCTGATAATATCATTGTGTTTGAAATTACAACAAGTCGTTTCAGCCAAATGACGTCCACTGCTGGACAAAGGCCTCCCCCAAGGTTTTCCACAATGAACGGTCCTGCGCTGCCCGCATCCAGGCTCTTCCCGCGACCTTTACCAGATCGTCGGTCCACCTAGTAGGAGGCCTGCCCACGCTACGTTTTCCAGCCCGTGGTCGCCACTCGAGAACTTTCCTGCCCCAACGGCCATCGTCTCTACGAGCTATGTGCCCCGCCCACTGCCACTTGATTTTAGCAATTCTGCGAGCTATGTCGGTTACTTTGGTTCTCCTACGGATCTCCTCATTTCTAACTCGATCACGCAGGGAACTCCGAGCATAGCCCGCTCCATCGCCCTTTGGGTGACCTTGAGCCTTCTTATGAGGCCCATAGTAAGCGACCACGTTTCGGATCCATATGTCAACACTGGCAACACACACTGCTCGAAGTACAACAAGTAGATCAATCGATAATTAAATCAATTGACCTTTCCATATAAGGACGCAGCACACTTATCGACCCGGAAAGGGATCTTAACCGTATCAACTCGACGCGGCCCGTATTCTTTGTATGAAACTCCATACTGTAACGCACACTTATCCGCACCGTAACGTAAACGCCTCGCCTCGCGGTTGACAGCGCGCGAAAGGCGATCCGATGTTGATCCTTTCCGAATTGATAAGTCGGCTACGACGTTTATACTCCAGAAACTATGTTTCCATACTCGTGAATAACACATCAACAAAACATAAACATCACTATTCGTTATTTTATGGTAGACTGATGTACTGTTGACAGTACATATAAGTAATTCTAAATGGATGAAACCGTCATTCGACATGCCAAGCCACAGTGAAAGACTGTTCGTCATTCTAACTTTTCTTGAAACCGAATCTAATCCAGACAAACGATGCGATGCATTTATTTCTACGATTCCACAAAACTCTGTTCTACTCGCACATCAATCAGCCTTATCAACCTCCAACATCTGACTAGTATCATCTAGTTCTAGTTACAGTGTACTAGTAACTAGTTAACAGTTCAGCACTAGTTTTATATTCATCCCAAAAGTTCCGCAATTCGTTTCAATATTCACTGCGACACCTAGAAGTAATGTACAAAGTTGGTTATACTCGGAAATTCTTCGAATTTTGCTCTTAACTCGAAAGTGTTAAGAATTTAGATGAAGTTACTACTGTTGGGGGGGTACTACCGACATGCTTTTGTGGGATATACGTTATTCATATAAAATTACTTTATTTCTTACTAATAAGTATAACAATTAAATGCCTTTTACTGGTGGTTCCTGTACAAGGCGTTAACTGACGTTGCAGGTTCAAATCCCGTAGTGAGTAAATGTTGGTTTGATTGATATTTAGGCAATTTATACCTGTAATTATGACTTGTAGTTTATTCATTTGTATTTATTTAAGTACTAGCTCTTCGTCTGGACCCGTCCGGTAGAAATTTAATTCGGACTAAGTAGGTTCCTGAGATTAGCGCGTTCAAGCAAACAAAGATACAACTCTTCAGCTTCATAATTTTAGTATAGGTTTCATGTTATTATTTTTATCGGTAGGCAGCACATACGGCATACGACGTACTGCCGCTTTGTACACATTCTGCTTAGTAGGTATGAGGCTAGATAAATTGAAGTAAATACTTGGAACAATGTATTAGTTACCGATTATCGTCCAATTCAATTGAAGCTATTTGATAAGAATGTTAAAGCAATTCACTCACTGCGTGGGCCATAAATAATTATGCTTCGCATGTATGGAATATCTTATAAATATTGATAAGGGATACGTATTGTGGGCAGGCTTCCCACTCGATGTACCAACGATCTGGTGAAGGTCCTACAGTGGACCATCGGTGCGGAAATTTTCATGAGAGGCCTTTGTCCAGCAGTGGGCGTCTTTTGATTGAAACAGAATTGATTAATTGCTTATTTTAAATATGTTGTGTGGGAGGATAGACTTATTTCACATTGCTTCTAGACCCAAAGTACACGGTCAACAAAATACTTTGCTAAGTAAACACAAATTCCTTGATTTAGACATTGCGTTGAGCTTAGGTCTAGCCAGACGAGGCCAAGAATAAAGATAAAGCCGATCCCTTTTCAAACGGTAAACACATATTCCTAGATTTTAGCATTTAGGTACCATAAACGTTAGGAAAAGGTTGATTTATACTTCAGTAAATACGGCCTTAATTGAAACCTTAAGATGTTCGAAAGGCTTAAGAAACCTTATCTAAATAATGTAATAGGCTTAGATTAATAAAGCCTAGATAGATAGTCAGTGCACGAAAGGTGAGGCAGTTTTTAGGGAGCCGGCACGGCTCACCCGTAAACGTCACATGAACTGACAAAGTGAAAAATTAGTAAACACGTCCGACGAATTTTAATTAATTAAAACGGTTTGTGCTGTGAAAGGGTGTCCACCAGTGTTACATTTCATAAGTAAGTACTACAATTCGACGCGTATTTTGCTTGAATTTGGCTATCAAAAATTAAATACGGGAATGATACCAGTAACAAGAAAATTTATTTCCCAATTGTTCGCCGTACAAATACACTTCCCTTTTTATGAAATCGAGACTTTTAAATCGATTTATCTGTTATTAGGTAGGTACTTTGAATTCAATAAATAAGTAAGTACATGATGCGTTTTGTTTTTGTTAATTATAAAATAATTAAAAACGTATTGAAAATTTCCCTACTTTCGGGAAAATCGCCTTCACTGTCTACACTCCCCAACAAAATTGACACTAATGACATAAGATTTTTGCCTCACTCTTGACGAAGCGTTTGTATGAAGACTATCCATCTAGGTTTTATTAATCTAAGGTAATAGGCTAGACTAGGATAGTGGGTTGGTATTATTATAGTGTAGTACTCTTATAAGGCACATACATAATATACAATGTGTTAATTTTAAACTTAATCAAACAAAAAGGATTGATTTCACTGCTCAAATGCAAGAACTTTTCCCGGCCGGGATCAAATGTAAAAAAAAATGCTTTTCCATACAAATTAACACCAGCAATTTTTGAGAATTTGATATTAATCCTGTAGTAAAAGTAGTTGTATTTGAGTAGTAGAATCCACTCTTTCTGTTTGATCAAGTATAAAAAATTGGCATTTTTCGCATATAATTAAACTAATTACTCAAAATGGAAGCTATGATGAATATAATATGTGTGTATCTTCCATAAATTAAATATTATGTTACCTACTCATAATTTATCTTTCTCGCTTTGTACAACTAACTTTATAAAGAGGCTTTTTATATTTTAATACTGACACATTTACAAAGTGTAACTTTGATAAGCTTCATAAAAACGTTGCAATTTAAAACAGCAGAAAGTAATTAAATAAAAAGCGAATGAGGATTTGTGAGACAAAAAACCTTATAAAGTAGGTCATGCAGGTACACATCAGACCACAAATTTTTGTCGCAAAATGACACCTATTACAAGTAGATAAGAAGGTACAAATATACGTGTTAATGCGAAGTATACAGGGTACAGTGATTTCAATCCTCGCCATATTTAGGGAGTTGATTAAGTAGCTTAATATTATTCTGATCACGAATCAGTAAAAAATTGACTTCGAAAAAATTTAAAACGAACTTTTAACTTTAATTAGTCAAAGAAAAATACCTATTTACACTATCTACTTTACGTGGCTTCCTTCAGTAGGCTATCTGACATGATAAGCAGGCGATCCGCGTAGCGTGATGGTGCCGCAGAGTAAACGTATTGCAGTATTGCGAGCCAACGGAAAATATTCGCTAAAAATTCCACTTTTGTTTGTAATTTTTTTTTGGTGGATAATGCGTTTATTTAAGTCATAATAGATCACCTAAATAAGTATAGCGAGGACTGAAATCAACATCCTGTATAAGGAGTGCTCAGCATTAAACTTTTAAACCCTTCATCAAAGTTAAAAAAAAACTTTTTCAGTCAAAACATGGAGGGCATCTAAAGTATTTTCAATTATGAAATTGGGTCATTGCCTTCTGTTAAATTACTATATTTTATCATAGTCTAGACTTATTCCTTAGAAATAATAGGTTTCAAGTTAATATGTCACGCACAATTTTCACACACAACTTACACCCGTATTCGCAAACATTACTATGAGGTCTCACAGTGCGCGTGGTCACGAACCAATCACAGAGCGTTGAATACAACGCTGTGCGTTCGATTAATTTGCTGCTTCACTTAAGCAAACAACGTTTATTTGTGAATACGGGCGTATCTAAGGATTTTTCTAGTCGATTACTTACTTGCTATTTTTCATTAATTAATAATGAAAACTAATTTTCATCCTACTAATATTATACGAGTAAATGCGAAAGTTTGGATGTCTGGATGTTTGTTACTCTTTCACGCAAAAACAACTGAACGGATTTTGATGAAACTTTACAGTATTATTGTTTAAAACCCAGAATAACATATTATAGGCTATAATTTACGACGAAATTTCACGCGGGTACAATAAAGTTTCTCTGCTTGACCCGTGGTTGACTGGTAGTGAATGTCACCCGGCATTAAGTCCGCCATTGTACATTACTTTTATGTGCAAAACTTTTACAAATAATAAGGTGTAGAAATGTAAAAACTGGTTAATAAAACAAAAATGGCCTTTAATCTTTCTCAGTATGCGCCGACAACTATCATTTCAAAAGGCGCTTACGACTTAATTAGAACACAGATTACAATGTGTTGTCAATAATAAGATTATGTTGCTACACATCGTATTTCAATATGCATTAATAATACACCGTCCATTTAATACAATCAGGTTTCCTACTAACTCGCTAGGGCGCGCCATTTGGATGTACGTCGAGGTATAACAGCCAGTTCACTCAAAACCTAGTAAGTACTTTCTAGTTTGATTGAAAAAACATTCAGCAATATCAATATTAAACATGTGATTTTTATTGGAAAATAACATCTACAGCAGCTGCTAGGACTAAAACCTTTCGCTAGCTAGATGACTATTCTGATCACTGAGCTATGGAGGCATTGCTAAACATCTGAGATAAAACTAATTTGATTATGTCTCAAGATTCTTTTTGGAAAGAAGAACAAAAATTATAGAGCTCTCAATATGAGACTTTTAATAGTTTAATGAAACGGTAACAAACTTTAAAGTTGTTTTGATAAGCAGTTAATGACATTATTTTTAAGAAATTCGCACGCGAGACATTTGATTTAATTAAATGTTTCTCATTGTTCCATAAAATAAAATCTTGTGTTGGAGCTTAATTAATTCTGAAGTTTTATTACTTTACCAAGAATCAGCTGAGTTAACGTAACTTATCTAAAAGCTTGTCATAGCTTACTCAGTATATTTTTGGTAATAATAATAACACTAGCGACCCGCCTCGGCTTCGCACGGGTGCTAAGTATACATGTTACGGTCAAAGTGATAAATGTGAAAATTATGAATAATCGCCAGTTATTATGAATAATTACCGCATGATTTGGTAAATGTGATTAATATGAGGTCATTTATGTGTGTATAAAAATAAATAGGCGGCTTAGGGGTGGCCCAAGGGCCACCCCCGCCGCACCTTAACCTATTTTTCACTTTAAATCAAAACATTATGATATAGGCATCATGGAAAAGTAATATTATGCAAGAAACATTCCAAACTCATTATGCCAAATTATATTAATATATGATATCAAAACGTTTAAAAGTTTGGCTGTACACGAGCACGTACACAAGATGTTGTTCTCTTTAAGAAATTTGTTAGTACTAAGGTTGAATTATTAAATAATCACTGTTAAATGTGATTAATTTATCACTTTTACCGCGACTGTCGGTAATTATTCATAATAACCGGTTATTATTAATAATTTTCAATTTATCACATTAACCGTAACATACATACATACATAATAAATCTTCCTCTTGAATCACTCTATGTAATACAGTGATTCTTAACCGGTGCCACGGTGGTCCGCGGACCACTGGTGGTCCCTGGAGGCATTCCAAGTGGTCCACGAAGACATCGTAATAAACAAGTGACATGACGTGATGAGTCGAGTCAACACAACGCAAACGGTGCACAGTGGGTGAGAAATCGACCCGCCCCCTAAGATGTTTTTATGTCATTGCCCGCCCGTTTCATAGGATTTTGAAAAAAAAAGTGGTCCCTGACAAGACAGAAATTTGCTAAAATGGTCCCTCGTGACTTAAAGGTTAAGAACCACTGATCTAATAGGTAATACTCCGTTGCGTAGTTTTAAATATCTAAGCATACATAGGGACAGACAGCAGAAAGCGACTTTGTTTTATACTATGTAGTGAAGACTCAAAATTATTTCAAAAATCAAATATCAATATTGTGTTTGTTCCCCAGTCGATGAAGCACCTGATGTCGTGCCCTGAGTGCCCAAGCAACTGCACTCAGGAGGATTTGATGAGTGCTACTGACAACGCCACTCTTGTGGCGGAGTTTTGGGCTGACACTCTGTAGGTTTGTTGTCGACACGAAAAGAAGAAGAATATTGTGTATTTAATCTGTATTTACTGGCTGTTTTATCCTGACTGTGACCCGGTACAGACACTCAATGCACTTCCGGTGTTGACCACTTACAACTGATTGGGGATTAGCAGTACCATTCATGTAAGCTTATGGACAAAGGTGTCAAAGTGACTCGCTCGATGACGGCTAATTGTGGAATTGTTTGATCAGATGGAGAACTAGCAGGAGACAGTTATCAATAGAATCATGGGCTGGCTTAATTAAATCAATCGCAAAGGGATCATAGAATAAATTAGAGAAAATGAAGAAATGGTAGACAGCAATTTAAAATCAATTCATCAATTGCAGCAATGTGTGATACACTTTCAATGATAAAAGAACTTTAATAAATTCATCCCGTTTCATCAGTTCATCCGTTTTCAAGCTTTGTACTGCCCGCTCTATTTTTAGTTTGGCCCTAAAATTTACTGGAGAAGAATACTAAATGACATTAAATTCGCCTTATGTACCTACTGTGTTTTATGTGCATAATATTTTACAATGGAAAAGTTCGTACCTGTTAAAATCTCAATTTTCATGGGAGACGCTGAAATCATCATGTAATATTTCATGTAGGTTGCCATTTTATACTACATAAAACCATTATTAACTTTATAGTGTATGTATGTACACAATGGCCTTGGTGCATACATGAGCTGACTAAGCATACTTTCCTAGAAATTCGCTGCGGTAATTACCTACTTGCACATTCTTTTTAAAACACTTGCTCTTATTACACCGTGTGTAGGTTCATAATGCAGCGGATTAAACAACTTTGCAGTTTCTTTAATTTTGCTAACATACACCTATTAAAGAAAGAAAACTGAGAAAAAAACGTGCTTCTATTTTTAGTTACACAAAAAGATATCTAGAACCGGTTTCTTATAGAAACTTTATCAATAAATCTAGATACATATTGACTCGCAACAACTATACAAATATTTCCCTTGTTTTATACGAAAAGAAACGGAAAGAAAATATTTTACCTTACATTTCCATTTCATTGCTCGCAACATAAAAACAAAACTTAGGCTGGGTTGCACCATCTTACTTTAACTTTGACAAACGTCAAAAATCTGTCAAACTCCGTACAAAAAACACCGGTTATCGTCAAAGTTCCGGTCAAAGTTAGGTGGTGCAACTCAGCCTTAGTAATTTCATGAAGAAGGTTAGTTTGTTAACCCAGAAAGTAACAGCAAACAATATTCGTATGTACATATGTATCATATGTATGGAGTAATCTCAAGCTAGTTAATATAATCCGGGAATATTCCCAATACAGGAATAACAACTTGGGTTAACATGCCGAAATGAGAACGCGTTCGTATTTTTCTTAACTTACTTAGCGAAGTGGGGCAAAGGAATACACAACCATACATCCTGAACATTAACATTCCGCCGATAACTTAAAGTAAAACGGTAAGGGAGCTCACAGACGAGCGACAGTATATCGGCGACTGCTTGCGACTTAAGTCGGCGACAGACAATCGCCGAAGACAGAATAATATTCAAATCAGACGACAGTCGCCTACGCATCGCGAATACCGCCGATTCATCGCGACTCAAGACGAGCAGTCACTAACGTAGTGTCAACATGCCATGACAGCGAAAGGCGCGAGTCAAAGACTGTCGCCGACAGTCGCCTTAAATCGCTGACCGTCGCCTACCACTATAGCAAGCAGTCTAGTCGCCGACAATTTCGCTCGTCTGCGAGCTCTCTAAAACGGTAACGTGGGGCGTTCAGCACAAATGGGCTTTGCTCAAAACGAAGTAATTCATTTATCTTACTTATTCGGCTATTTTGCTTCTTCACTACTTTCCAGCCAGCTATCAATAAATCACCCACCTTACTCAGGATAATTTCTTTTACCTCGGCTGCCTATTTTCTTTGTCGTAAAAGCTATTTGTATCTTTTTATGTACATAATATTTTTTCTATTTACGTGAAAGTTTCTAAAACATTGAATGCTGTAAATATATTACTTAGCCATATCCCTATTTCATGGGCGTATTGTAGACGCGATCTGACGTCGTTCAGTAGCTATTTACATTTTGTTCACAATAGTTTACGATAATTTGATACACAGACAGATCACTGAACACAGATAATGAGCAGTAAAAAATAAATAAACTGAAATATGAAAATGCCTTCCACCTTTTATACTTTTCCTCTGACCTAAAGGAGAAGTTGCAACCCTCATATAAAATTACCTCACATTCGTAAAATTATCTCACAACATAATAAATCTTCAACAGTTTTAGGATTTTGTTGAGCACGCTTTTGTTTTTAAATATGATCTCATCAATACACATGCACAATATTTTGTCACTTACTTTTTTTTATCCATGACGCCTGCAGGTTTTCACTACCTTTTCCCTAAGAACACATCACTCACAATCACTAATGAATTGCACTTAATTTCACTTAGTTCCTTAGTTTAGTTTATTAACTAATTGAAACCATAATATTACATGCTCTTACTACAGCTGAAAGCATCGATTTGTCATAGTAACATAGCAATCTTATCAAGTCGTGATAAAGATAAGAATTCCCTAGAAGATGACCGCACACTCAAAAATTATCCTTATTAACTGATAAATAAAAGTTACCGTATACAAAGTGACACAGGTGAAGGTTTATGTGAACCTTGACTTAGTTATTGTGAAACTGTTAAATAAGAGGTAATAATTAAAACCAACATAGATGATAATATTTAGAGCCAGAAGTAAATTCTGATGAAAATCTTTTTTATTTGTTTCTATGTCACTTTTCCTTTAAATTAGTTTGAGGGAAGAATCAATAGTATTTTTCTTCTGAGATAACGACTTGCACTTACGTCATTCTTAAAATGTAAAGCTAGAATTTGAAATGTAGAGCTTGAGAGAAAGCAGACTAGAAAAAAAACTCAATAACTTGAAAATTATTTTGAAGGAAAACAGCAACTGCAATGCACACTACATACCTAATAATCATGTAAAAAAAGCAATTATTCGTGAAATATTCAGGGTTTCACGAGGGCATCACAAAATTTTTTGTCCCCCAAAAACTCGTTTGATCCCTAGGAATTTGGCATAGACATTTGACGTAACTGGTAAACAATACGGCTGATATATTTACCTATATCTGTAATTCAGGGTTACCAAATAGAAAAGCGGCTCTCAAACATTTTCACAATGAACCCCTTTTAAAATATTTTATAGAAATAAGAAAACAAGTGATCCCACTGACACTATTGTGGTGAACTCACTAGTAACACAAGCATATTTAGCTCAGTACGAGGGGTTAACCGGACTTTTTAAAAACTAAATGCTTAATCAGCAAATCAACGGCTAAGTCGAAGCTAAAATAAAAGTAATAAGCAGTTATTACTGTGAAAAAAATAATAAATGATGATTTAGGTAGGATTCCATTTTATTTTTCTTTAAAAAGGAAAACTGATATTGCTGCAGCATCATTTTCACAACGCTGCGAATAATTTTATTGCTGACCATTATTTAACTGCGAAGTCAAACAGGCTTTTGAAGCCCCAGGGCTTATCACATTTTGAGAATAGCCGGTTTAAAGCATTGCCGTGGTCGTGATGCGTGAAATGAAATTCGGCCGATATAATCATTACGCTCCCCTGCCCCCGGATCAAAGTTCATCTATTGCTCACTACGATCTTGTTGCCACTTTGTAATGCTGATTTTGATTTGAGGGATGTTTCCTTCTTTATATATATATATATATTTATAGGTCCAATGCTCTGCCCCTCGGATAGTGTATAATTCATCAGTTTGTTTTAGGAAGACGCTGCAAGTCTTGCAACTGAACTAACCGATATTTTTACTGAATTCGGAAATACCAAACATCACTTTCATATTCAATCCAAGACATTCTCACATTATGTAATGAATTTATAGTACTCATACACTTTATACCCGATTCCATTAAATTTAAAAAACGCTACTAAGAAACCTTTACCCAAACGGTTATTAAAACTAATTTAAATTAATAAACCAACTTCCATTCTGCAAAAGAAAACCACGGGAACGTTTTAGTTTTCAACCGAGTATTCTTTTAACAGAACTTTTTATTAAAGACCTTTCTACCTGGAACACCTAAGTGGTCTGAAACGGTGGAATCCGTGTACTTTTGAAATAAGAACGATATAAATTCATGAAGTGTCTGTGAAAAGGGAAAAAAACGTACCTATAATTGTTTTCAAGCTTTCATTAAAAACTTTCAGATTCCAACAATGTTAATCAAAAAGTGTGCAGAATCATAATAAAAATTAACCTAATAAAATGTTTGTGGGAGAAATGCGTAGGCTTAGGGAGGGACGCATATATTCTGTGTGTTCAAAGTTCTAAACTTACTAATGTTTACGTAATTGAGTTTTACATGTCTTTCGCAGAATCGCCGTAGGGCGGAGTCACTTCTGCTTAGACAGCAAAAATAACTTGCCTTTTCAGGGGTCTAGGAAAGGTATTGAAGTCATATTCTTAACGCAGATTTCCCAGTATCAGCGGTCTGTATTTAACTATCCAGTATTTATATTCAGAGAAAACGGAAGCCTCATAAAGACTATAAAATGAAGCTTGAAACTTGATTCAAACTTATAGTATTTAAGTTGATTGAACCTCGAAATTCGGGAGAATCAGACGAGTCTGGAAAATCTGGAAAATCGATACTCGAGTAAAATAAATAAATAAATATGCTCGAGTAGGGATTCATATTCAGATACTGCTTCACAATACGGTTGAATGTATAGCATTCAACCTTCATTACTCTATTTAATGAATGGACAACTGTTTCATTCAGTACTTTTAAGGACACAACAAATTAACTACAGACAATAAGTTCTTCACCACATACTATATGTATGTACACAGTTACACACACAATATGGTTAATGGAAAAAGATACCAAACTTGCTAGAAACTAGGCCAAGTCGGGGTCAACGGCTCTCAGTCCCAAAGGGAGTAGCTTGGCGAGCTATGACAAGCAGTGACCATAAACACAAAGTAGCTCAAAAAGCATCTATTTTTAATGACTTGACTGTTCATGGTTACTTATAGGTCGCTCAACGAAAGTTGAGGCTTACACGTAGGTACTCAAACTGATGTAATCTATTACTAATATTATAAATGCGAAAGTAACTCTGTCTGTCTGTCTCTATTTCACGCCTAAACCACTGAACCGATTTTGATTAAATTTGGCATAGAGATAGTTTGAGTCCCGAGAAAGGATAAAGGATAGTTTTTATCCCGGTTTTTGAAACAGGGACGCGCGCGATAAAGTTTTTCTGTGACAGACAAAATTCCACGCGAGCGAAGCCGCGGGCGGAAAGCTAGTATTTGAATACAGACCAAAATCACTTGCACATTCAAGTTTCAAATATGGAATACACAAGCTACCACGCTCTTCAGCACAGACAATGTAACAAATACAAACATCTTTGATTGTGTTGATGGATGTGATAAGAGCTTCTTAACCTGAAAATAAGACTTCTGCTAATTTGAGGATTAAATATGGTTACCTATTTCAGTTACTTCTAAAATATACACTTCACAGTCATACTTAATAATATGTTTATGATTATCTCAATATCGGACACGATTTGGGAGAAATTGACCCTAATAGACCATACAATGTTCCGGGAAAACCACACAAATGCCGGACGCATGTTTACTGTTTCCACGACAAACGAAAATGACAATATACCTGCCTACTTAGGTGAAAATGACAGTACCTATAGCTGCCAAGGATACCACTTCCCATCTAATTACTCAATATAATAGGCTGAGTTGCACTACCAACTTTGACCGTAACAATAACGATAACCGGTGTTTTTTGTATGGAGTTTGACAGATTTTTGACATTTGTTAAAGTTAAAGTAAGATGGTGCAACCCAGCCTTAATCTACCCGACCCACTTCGAAAGCCTGCGATTATGTAATAACTTTAAAGACAAACTAATCAATACAGAAAAGCTCGGAACAATTTAAGGGGCAATAATGTGTGACGAAACAATATGTACTCCACTGCCAACTTTTGGTACGCTCAAAACTGTGGAACCTTCTAGACAATAACTAACAATAAAGTGGAACGTGAACTGAAAATGTTTACGACCGCTATTTTGGATCATCTTTAGCTTTATTTCCTGAAACAAAAGGCTACAAATAAAAGAGCCTTCATTATAAGTATTGAACATGAAAGCTTTTTCTAGTCCAGTAATCCACGCTCTGAACTAGAATTCGGATTCGTACCTACTTCTCGAGGAGAAATCATTTTTATCACGGGTAACTTTTAGTTCATATTTTAGATTTTTAGTTCATAGTGTACTAATTTCTGTCTGCGGCTTCGCCTTAGTTGATGTCGGTTCGCACATAGGAAGTATTACTGGAATACCACAGAATTGTTCAGCGGTTTCGGTGTGGCAACGTTACAAGCAAATGAACGGAATATTATTATTTGTTGTGAAAGTAATATAAATAAAACTACAAATCATATTCATCAATCAATATAGTACAAGCTTTGCTTTGTTTGGAAAAAAAAACAATGGATAGCAAAATAATTTTCAGGAACCATTATTTTAGGATAGGAGGAAAAAGTGAACGGAAACATGTTTATTTATTTATTTATATTGCGATATTTACTACGAATATTCTATTTACGAGAAACTTTCATTACTTTTAACTGTTTCCGTGTATTCATGGGAACATTTTTCCCAGTAAGACTCTCACTTTTATCTCCGAATGTACTCGTATGAGATTTTAATGGGAATTTTCAGAGAACGATAGAACACTTTCAGGATTTACTGGATGTAGTTAATAATATCATGAACGGGAATAGTTTTTAGCACGTTAAAACCTTCTGGGAAACAAATGGCAATTTTAAAGTTTCCACGTTTCCCAGAAAGGTAGCGGCCACAAACAGTTGGAAATGTTGGAATATAGTTAACAGCTAATTCATATGTTATTTGTTAGAGTTTTGTGTACTGAATTCTACCTCAATAGACAGCTCCAATTTGAGAAATGATGGGATATTACAAGCTTTAAACACTGATATAATATTAAAAGTAATTTATTATAGTACCATATAGCCTCATATACTGGAAGACAAACACTTGAATCCATTTCTATAAATCGCAAGATAAAATTAACTATAATAAATCACGAATCATCAAAAAATTTAAACTAAAAAAAGTACGGATGAAGTAAAACTCAATGTTATTTATTTATTTAAAACTTAATTGCAAATCGATCTGAATACAAAGGTTGATCTTAATGTCATATAGCATTCTCTCCTAGTCAACCTCTGAGCCACACAGAAAATTAGAGTACCTAGGCGATTTATGAAAGGTGCATTTAGTAGAGATTAATAAAAACAGCGAGTATTAATTGTGTTTGTGTAATATGTAGAGTAATTAACCATATTTTGATCTAAGTATTTATATATTTTTTGTAAATTAACTACTTATATCCCTAATGTTTTAGGCATGAAAATCAAATCAAGCAATATCTGAAATGATTCAAATTCCGAGCAGTATATTCTGCTCTTTGAAAATTTAACTTTTCAACACAAATATGTTTACACAACCAAATAGCCCGTTTTCAGCAAAATGGGAGTCCGCATAGTCATAACTTATTCACGATACATTTATCACAAGGGAAAGGTCCCCAAATTCGTCGAATTAGTTATCCTTCCGTCCTTTACATTTTCAGTATTGAATTTTTGCAATCCCATTCCCCAACACGCGAGCGCGGAGATAGCAAGCAAACAAATAACATTCGTAAATACGATGTACTGACCCATTTCACCGCCCCTAAAATAATATGCCTCCACGTAAATTAATCCTAATCGCTGTAATCCTCCCTGATTATTATCCGCTACGAGAGAAAGAAAAACATGAAAGCGGTTTCGTAGGCATGTTTGGCCTAAATAATTACGAACGACGTAATACACGTCTCACGCTCGAATTTTTATCATTATTGATGCTGGTTACCTGGATCAATGTTTTATTTTGAACGTGCGTTCGGGGAGCCGTTGCTCGCAATCGCTCCCTGCGCTCATCAATCACACGCTATCAATATTATCCAATTAAACCAGCCAGCCTCCGGCGTCATCGCGAATCGTTAAAACCCTTTCAAGCCGCTACGCCACCCGCCTATACCTACTCGATCGAATCGATCCATTGCTTTCCCCAACGTTTATCTGATTTCGGAGATTGTTCTATTGCAAAATGAATTTCGCTCTGGATTTATCTCTACGAGTAGAGGTAAGTTGGGGACTGAATGTTTAATGCGAAGCGGGTTCAGTACTTCTGTTACGGAGTCGTTCGCTAGTATTATTATCTAGACAGTTTGAACACGTTCGCTCTCCAACTCTCCAAGGCACAGCTGTGTCAGAACTTTGACGTAAGATTATTATCGTAGTGCTCTATCGTATCGATTGTTGTTATGGTTCATAATGTTTGTTTGGATTCAGCGCTCACGGGGTACTTACCAATCATGTGGTGGCTGTGGTCTCCTGCGCGCTTGCACGCAACAAGGAGGCTCCTGAGGCTCGCAGGGCAGCTGCAGCTGAGGCGGCGGCGGCGGCGGCGGCGTGCACGCGAGCCGGCGGGCGGCGGCGGCGCCCACGTACTCCACGTAGCGCGTCGGCGGCGGCGAGCCCGCGATGTCCTCGCGGCACGCGGGGCCGCAGCACTTCCTCGGCGCTGGAGGCCGGCACGCTAGGCCGCAGTACACCGGCGGCGGCGGTCGCAGCGGCGCCGGCGGCCGCGGCACGTACCGCTCCACGGGCACGTGCGCCGCCGGGGGCACATAGCGCGGCCGCCGCGCGCGCTCCGCCTCCGCGCACCGGCGCACCCGCCGCGGGGACGCCGAGAAGCGGTCCGGCAACGGCGCGGGCGGCGGCGGGCTGAGCCGCTCCGGCGGCGCGACGCTGAACGCGCCCGCCGCCGGGAAGCGCTCGCAGGGGGAGCGCGCGTACTCCTCGCCCATGGCGCGCGGTCAGCAGGGCCCGCCGCCGCCCGCGCGCCCTCCCAACCACGACGACACTCTGTCTCACATGCCGCGCGTCCACTCTAGCACTGTCACTACCCGAGCGCTCCGCTAGCTCGCGAGGGCTACACCGCGGTCCCGATGTCCGCATTCACTCCGCGAGCGCCATGACCCGATCGATAGCGCGGTGCGGGCTCAGGGAGCGCCCGCCGAACTTCGCCCGCGACGCATCGCCCGTCCCCGTCTACGTATTCGAGGTTGCGTTTCAGGCTCAGAGGCTGGGGCGAGGCGAAAGTGCGTCCTCGACCAAGATGGCTGCTGTCGTCATGACCGCGTGCGGCGCGCCTGCGCGTGGAGCACTTTGCGATGTGTTTGTTTTCACCAGGGAGCTTTGCGATACACCGAGTTAGCGAGTCACTGAGCAGTCCAGGGGTGATGATGTGATGATGCGCGGCGCACGGGCGCGTGCGGGTCGTGTCGGGTCGCGGTCGGCGGCGCTGAGCGGAGTGCGCCTTGCGCGGCGACGTCAGGCCGGTGCGCGTATCGACGCCGCGAGGTGCGCAGCGCCGCCGCGCCGCCGACCGCGGCTCACTTCAAAGCGGACCGATAAAAACACTCGATTGCGAAACGGCTGTCGCAAAGCCTACTTTTATTTTCACTCTCCTGTGAACACAACACCTTAATTTGATCCAGTTAACGACTTTATATTACTTCGATACTTTTATAGTCACGAATGGGGTAATAACTTTTCAAAAATGCTATTCAGAATAAGTTGTTGAGAGGTAGGTACTTTGATATTATTTTAAACTCTGCTCTTAGAATTACCTTGAGGGACATAATACACAATAATTTTGAGGCCTCGTTGATAATTTGGTAGGTGCCTTACCATTTTAGTTCATAGGACTCACTCGTGTAGACTTTTTCACTACATGTTTTTCTAAAGAAAATTCCTGAACTGAAACTCTCCTACGAAAATATACAATTCTAGTTACTTTCACCGTTTAACTAAGAAAGAATTAAAATAGAAGCATTCGATGGTCCAAGCTTTTTGTTCAAGAACCGCCTCAAAGATCTTACAGGAAATGTATCATTCTAATCGGACAAAGATCGACTCCATCTTGCGTTTATCGGGCTTTTTATAGAAACGGCCTGGATGGCTGAAGGTATACTTTTTATGAGCTACGAGCAAATACCACGACTAACTCAAAGATTTCTGTGGACCTTTTGAACGTTATTGCATCCAATATTTTTTAAAAAGTAGTAAGATCAGCAAGAAAATGCCAATCCCGTTCTCTTTTTTACAAAAAACGCTACCATGGAAGGTTTTATTTCAAGTCTTATAATTTTGTTTGGATTTTTATAAAACGTTACCATACCATAGATTCATTTCACATCTTATCCCTTTTATATTATAAGCAACCTATACCATGCTCAAAAAACTTCTTTTTATAAGTTCTTTATGATATTGAAGTTTGATTATTGTATCTATACATAGGTATATCCAATTACACCTTTTGGTAGATATTTGTGTCAACCTCGAGACAAGGCCGTCAAATCTCACCGGGGTAAACTGTAGCTTGACTTCACCAAGTTATCGAGGCGTACAGTCAACACGAACTTACATGCGAAGGCAAAGATTTACCTCTTTATTCATTACTAGAGAACGTACCCTCTAGTCACAATCCTGACATGTATTATTCAACACGTAGTAGAATGACACGCATGGCCGCGTTTGACATCTGCATGAAATGAGACGGTGGGAAGTGGGAACTCGCTGGAATTCAGGTTCGTGATATGCCTAGGTGCGCGTCGAATATCAAGGTAAATCGGTCAAGAAGCGCGAAGTGGTAAAGGAGAATACTGCAATATGTCAAATGAGTTAACTGACTTACGCCCGTATTCACAACGATGCTTGCTTAAGTGAAGCAGCAAATCGAACGCAAAGCGTTGAATAGAGCGCTGTGATTGGTAAAATTGTCACTCTGTGCTTCCACGCGCCCTGTGAGACCAGCCTCATAGAAGTAATGTTTGTGAATACGGGCGTTAAACTAACACTACAAAGAAGACTTGGATCAACCTGGTTGTCTGAAAAGAAGGTAAGTAGTGACTTAAAATCTGGATGATTTTTAACTTTGGAGACCAATTGAGCCACGTCAGTTGCTTAAAGAAGTTTATAAAGTCTGATAACAGGATTATTGTGACTTCAGTTGTTAACAACCCAGTGTAGGTAGAGCAAAACGAGAAAAGAAAACATTTTAAATTAAGTTGGAACAGACTGTCCAAATATTTTTTACTATTGTAAAGCATTTCTTTGACTTAGATAAGCTTCTTTATTAACTTTAAGGGTTTACTCCTTGAATCTGTTGGATGTCTTTGATCCATTAGGTAGATGCGTATCAAATGACAGACAGACAGAGCTAATCTACAAAAAACTATTTTTTTAATCTGAGGACAGCTTTGCTGACGAATTCTTTTCAGCATCTAGTCCTTGAAACTTGATATTTCAACTCCAAGTTTTCACATTTGATCCTCAATAGAGTAAATTAAAAACGAAGTTGTTTAATTTCGCTCGAGTCTGAGTGCACTTCGTCGAAAGACGTCTGGGGTCATAATACAGATTTTTCTAGTTTACGATAGACCAGGGGGATGTCGATTACTTAGATTTATTCCGTCGTCATTCCATTCTCGTCACACCTTCTTATTTCATCCCGAGAAGTTTAGGTTCCTGTTCCATTCATACTAAAAACTCCGATTTTGATTTGTTGATCGAAAGTTAAAGATATCAGAATTAAATTCTTTCAACCCCAAGAGTCATAATACTACGAGTAAATAAGCATCATTGGGAAAGCTCGCTCCACCATCATCACAAGCATTTTTCAGGTTAGATTTAGGTCAATAGGCAACTCACACAATAAGTATTGAAATAAAAGGCATCGTATGAACTTAAAATTGAGCCACTCTACGGCTGCTTTCTGCAATCTAAGCTATGGAACTTTACACATATTTTGAACACTATAACTGTAAAATTTGCTCGTGGTAAAGTATATTTAAGGTCGTAACACTGCTTAATTAAGTAAGTTTTTAATAGAATCATAAATCACTCAATTAATAAAATCCTCACAGTTGAAAATTCAGAGATGAATAAAAAAAACTTTATTAAAAACAAACTAGGTAATTTAATCACATTCCACCAAGAAATTAGAGTTTGCTTTTTGTTTTTCTTTAATTCCCAAAAAACGGTTTTAGTTTTTATTCCCAGTACCAAACAGGATTAATTTATTTGCATATTTAAATGTAAGCGATAAACATTAATTTCGCGAAGCCGAACCAACCGTAGAAAAAGTCATGCATGAACATTGAACTCGATCTAAAATGGAAATGATAATCTTTTATTTCCAAAATCCTTTGCTGAAAACAATGAAATTCGTGCGCAGTCCACGTTCGGAGTCAAAACACTCAAATTAAAGGGAGGCAACAACAATGGAAGCAGTGCTAGGAAGTTTTTATTTAACGTAATGTACCGTAATGCATTATTGATAGGGAATCAATGGTACGGGCTACAGCAGATCAGAATATACATTTTTGTTACAAAATCGCCTCTATTACTAACGACATAAGAAGCTACCATATTTAGCTTGACGTGCTGTCGTCAGTACGTCCCTAAGGCCCGGCCCTAACACGGCGCGATCACGCACGCTCGTTTTCCCTCCTTTACTTACTTCTAGATAAGGAAAAATAATATTGAAACAAAATAACTCGCGTAACGTTATTATCGATGCACTTGTTTTTCTTTCAGGAAAGCGATTTGCATACCGTTACGGTATTATTAAAAAAAGCAAACAACACTTCTTTGTGAGAAAATTATTACGTGCCAGTTTTACAAAAAACGAAATAACTGTCTGTCAGTTTAGAAAAGTAATTTAATTTAATCAGCATTTCTATTTTTGTTTCCTAAGGCTTAATGCGGTTTGCTAAAGCCAGTGTCAAGTAAAAAAAGTTTCTAGTGATACCTACATTATAATATTCAAATAATTATGTAAAAACGTACTTAAATGTAGTAGATTAATGAACGAAAATTATTAATCCCTCACTCCCCATGAGTTTCAGTTATACGGTAGTGAGATCTAATGCGAATATTATTTACTTAAATTAATAAGTGTGTCAGTTGTAGTAAGTTGTGGAATGAGGGCTTCAAAAGCAAAAGGCTCTCCATCACAAAATCGTTCCCATAAAAATTGCGGCCATTGACCACCGTTCGACGTAATTCGTGCGTCAATAATCGCAATTGGTTCATGCTTTCTTTACTAAGTATTAAGGGCAATAATGTCTTTTATTGTTCAATTAATAAGAACGATGTCAAAAATACAAGTAATACTAAACGAACGTTTGTTAACTGAAACCCAAAATATGCCTAGATACATGTGCGTAGTAACTAGGTAAGTTACTCAAGTTATTTTCACCCTTCGTATCTACAGGTGTTATTCGGAGTATTCACAGAATAGAGAACTAATCTTTAAGGTCGTAGACAAAATTTGAAACCAGTTACTAAGAACAGAATTCGGTTTTCTAATAAAACTATCTACCTACTTATTTGACGATTTCAAATATTCGGGGATTAGATAACGATCAATCGACAAAACTGTTAATTCTCATTAATACTAGTAAAAATAAGAAAACTTTATTTGATACGAAATACTTACGTATTCACAAACATTGCTATGAGGTCTCACAGTGCGCGTGGACGCACAAGGTGACGCATGAACCAATCACAGAGCTCTATAGAATGCTGTGCGTTCGATTTTCTTCTTCACTTAAGCAAGCAGCGTTTGTGAATACGGGTGTTAATATCATGATTTGTTTTGAGACATTTTATATTTAACCTGCACTGCACTCACAGCTTTCTGCATGAACCAAAGGTTGACTGGCGGAGAATACTTTATGCATAACAAGGCAGATCTATCCGCAATCGTACCTGTGTACCTACCATGAGTTTACGTTAGGTGTGCTCGCTAGCGAGTACGTCAAAAATCTCTATGAAGATTTTGTTTCTTGAAAGTAGCCACTAGGGGCGCTGCACAATATGTCATACAATTAAATGTAATTTTTTTACGCAGTCGCTAGCGAGCACACCTAACGTAAACTCATGGTAAGCACACTGGTGTTAAGTGAGATGCAGTCTAGGATAGTACATATCTGCCCTGTAAGTTCCTATTCACTCTCGCCTTGAAAAGGACCGGATTGAGTGTTCAGGAAAGACATCAGCAGGCAGCGAATTCCAGTCCGTAGCTGTTCGCATTACAAAAGAGTTATCGAAACGCTTAGTGCGAGCTGGTGGAAAACTTTTAGCATTAAGTCCACATTCTGTACGTTATTTGTACAATAAAGTGATTAAATCAAAAATCAAAAATCAAAATCAAAAATATTTATTCAGTTTAGACCACAAGTGGCACTTATGAACGTCAATAGAAAATAATAAAAAAAGAAAAGGTAGCCCTTATGGGGCACTTTACATGTCTCCATATCTTTTGGGCCCTACCAGCGCTTCGAGACAAACATATGGCAAGTGCTGAGAAGAAACGCCGGAACAAACTCAGTCACAACATACAAATAGAAATATAGTACAAACATACAAATAGAAGTCCTTTTTGTTCAAGAAAAACCTCAATTAGTCGCTTCTTTACTCATCAACCTGTTTAATTAGAGCCGACACAAATAAACATTTAAATACGACTTTGTTTACATTAATAAAACAGCTTGATGTTTTATTAGTATCCAAATACTTACGTGAGGTCAAAGTAGGTCGTGACTTCTCGTAACATTCATACTAAATTATAAATACAAAAGTGTCTGTCAGTCTGTCTGTTACCTCTTCACTCTTAAACCACTGAAACAATTTAAGATATGTTTGGTATAGTTTGAGTCCCGGGCAAGGACATTGAATGGTTTTTATCCCTGTTTATAAATTAAGGATGCCCGCGATAAAGTTTTTCTGCGACCGACATTCACGTGAGTGGAGTCGCGGGCATAAACTAGTTAAAAAATGTTTATTAGCAAAATGTTTGCTTGGCAATTCAGAAAATTTTCCTGCGGCACTAAATTACAACGCTGAAATTGAGAATAGAATAAACACATTCCAATTTTACTCTTTTGCACAAAAATATCTCATAAATATACCGTCAGCACTAAGCAAAAAATATTTTTCCCTTACTAAGCTCAATTTTGATTAACCTAGTAGGAGCTTATACGAAGACCTCAAATAAGTCTGCGCAAATTCATCACGAAACATCTTTAAATGTAGTTTTTAATGTTATCCACGACTTATTTCTATTTCGCCCCTGACTTATTTAAAATTGCGTGGATACGCAATATGTTTTAAAAGTTTGCTTTTGCAAAATCCTCACTGCTGACTAACAGTAACCATTTTTATATAATGTTCATTCGCGAAGCTATTTTCAGCAATTCATAATAATTTCAACACAAAAAATTGTCATAATGGTGTGGAAAATCACTTAGAAACAGAAAAACACTTGACTGCTAAGGCACATTTATCTAAAGTTTAGATTCTAAACGTACAATCAACAACCGATACATTTTGTTGCAAAATTGCCTCTTGTAGCTTCAAAAAATTAATGTCAGTGTTTTTCTTAAGCTGGGTTGCACCATCTTACTTTAACTTTGACAAACGTAAAAAACCGGTTATCGTCAAAGTTACAGTCAAAGATAGGTGGTGCAACTCAGCCTTAATGCAGCACATTAAGGCTGAGTTGCACCACCTATGTGTATCACGTAGAATAGAATTAGGTCAATATTAAACCGGAGTATCGGTTAACAGCCCTGGGAGTTAGCCCGTATTTATGTAGGCCACTTAGCCCCATTTATGGAGTTAATCTGAGCGGACGCCTGCAAAATTAGCCCAAAGTAATTTACCAGGTCATCACAGGTCATGTCACCAGGGAGTCACTGCACCTGCTTATGGTACCTACCTTCTACGCATAGAAAGGTACTTTTTAATAGAAGTAGAAACGTCAGCACACCAAGTTAAACAATGTGGCATCTTATCTCGTTGTAATAGTAATTATTAAATAATATTTTGAAAAAAAAAACTACATAAATCGCACTACTTAACAAATTATTTTTCCTCTTGAAAGTACGTTACTAGGCTGGACTTGGATTAGACTTACCTAGTTGTTGGTTTTAAACCCAAACCTAGTATAATCTTTCACTAGGACTCTACATATACTTAAATAGTAATGTAACATTAACCTTTCTCTGTAACGCCAGCAACGCCTACACATAAGTGAAACTACATTGCTTTAAAATTGAGATGAATGTTACATGGATATTCCTACAGATATAAACTGAAAAATAAGCACATTTATTTAGCTGATCAGCGGGTTAACGGGATTCCTAGTAATTTTTGCAATACAAAAGACGATGGTGGATATTACAGTAGAACTAATAGTAAACATAATATAACTAAGTGGTACCAAGAATTTATTAAGTTACTCTCTTCAGTTTTTAACATGTAGCTTTAAGTCTTAAGTCTCTTCGTAAGTTTTAATTAAATTCCCCGAACTCCAACAATACAGTTTTTACGTGCGTACGCCTACGTGGGAAGCGAGTGGGATTATTGTACAGACCTTTTTATCTTGCCATATCTGGGCCCAGCTTTGATGTGCCCTAGATCCACATTACGCTAAAATGGGACAAGAGCCAGCTATCCAGGTTACGTTTGACACAGATGCAAAATAAGACAAAAAGTATAAAGCGACGACTACTGGAAAGACAGGCTTTGTTTTTCGTCTTCGGTGATGAAAACAAAATTTAGTTTAATTTAGTCACTCATTAAGTGATCTAATTTTAATTGACCTGTAATTTACTGTAAAGGTTAGTATTTATTGGTTATTTTAGTAGAGTTCTTAAGGTTTCATAGGTTCTTAAGGTTTTAAAACTTCATAGAAATTATATAGAACGAACATTTCAACTCTTACCCTCAATATGCACAAACACACCCTGTGTCTTTAAAGGCACAAATTGATAACTTTATTAGATTATTTTTCTTTGTTCATCAACAGCAATATACAGCTAAAAATATTTAATCAGCTGAAACGAGGATTTAGAACTACGGAGTAACAATAATAAATATACCTATGATCGAGCTACGAAACTACGAGCTGCAGCACGGCTACAGCACGGCTACAGTTTTTACATTTTATCTTGAGTTGCACCACCTATCTTTGACCGTATTATAACAATAACCGGTGTTTTTTGTATGGAGTTTGACAGATTTTTGACGTTTGTCAAAGTTAAAGTAAGATGGTGCAACCCAGCCTTAAAACTCTTGAAGCAATTCGAAAAAATAAACCACAAGTTAATTTCAAACCCACGCCGTTTTCGTTCCCCCACAGCTAATTCCAGAGTTGATAGGATCCGAACGATGAACTCCTTATCGAATAAAGCTGTATCTTACTCGGCAATAGTATCTCCAGTCCTTTACCTACCCAATTAGATGTAATAGGGCGCAGCCTCCGGTAACGAATGCAGACACCTGTCGCCTAACCTCGTTACATGCCCTCTTTATGGCAGGCGCGACCGTAGCCACGGCAGAACAGCTTATACACTCCATTTGAATTGACATGTAGTTAGGCAGCAAGCTATCTTTGGAAACGGAAAGTGCCCTGAAAAGGCTGGGCCTCTTATTAATAAAGAATGAATTTAATAGTCCAAGATTTATTTGTCAGATTTTTTAATTTTCAGCTAGTTGATTGAAACCAACATAGAATTATTTGTTAATCAAAGGCCTAAGAGATTATGAATACAAATCGTACACGAGTTCTGCTGAAAAATGCCGAAGGCAATTTTTTTTAATGTACTTACTACCTACTCATGTTTCATTTAAAGCGACAGAAACTTATAATTTATTTTTATTTAGTAGTACAACCTGTCTCCTAATTTATTCAATATGACTTTTTTAAAACCTGTAATGAGTTTGTTCATATTTTTAAAGTTATCCGTATACAGGGTGGAATTTTGTAATGCCACCTGAAGGGAAAGTACTCTTAATACTGTAGATAGAAAATTTTACTCAAAGAAAATATTCCTTTATTTTTTAATAGAAATAGAACTGCATTCAAAGATTTTCAAAAAGTTGCTAGCTACACTCGGGAATCGAACCAACTATAATCTGTTAAAAAATACACCCTATATTTTATTGCATCGATCGTTAGGGTTAAGTATAAGGATGAAATCTCTCAAACAAACTTGATAAATCAAATGAAAGGAATACCATGAAATCTTAAATTATTGTAATTATTTACAGAAAATTGTATGATATGGTGGTAAATTTTCGAAATATTTCGAAAATCTTCGAATGCAGTTCTCTTTCTTTTCAAACTAATGTTTTCTTCGAGTAACATTTTCTACCTACAGTATTAAGGGTACTTTCCCTCCAGGTGGCATTACAAAATTCCACCCTGTATACCACATCGTATCACTATATCTATGACATAGGTAAAGTCCGCGTTGACAACTTCACAATGACATGCTGTTCTTTCTTAGCTATGGCGCGAGTAAGGCAGTGCCAACTTGCGTAACTTGGCACCTAGTATTGCCCGCTCTGTTTTAGGACCTTGAGCCTTGTGGAAGGATTCCTAAGTGACTTCTAGGAAACAATCGAATTCGGGCCAATTTCTTCGGATAATCTTATCGTGATTTTGCTGATAAAACAGTAAATTGTCTACACAACGAATCCCTTTTACTAGCTGTCCCCGCGACTTCGTTTACTAAGCTACAATAATTCGTATAGACTGTCTTATTCTTCCTTATTGGACGGCTTAGACATTCAACTTTGTTGTGAAAAAATTAAAACCACAAAAGTGTCGGCACAAACAATTTTGGGACGTAAACCTCTTGCGCTATCCGATCCTAAGGCCGTCCATAAAAACGAACGATACTTGACTTAGGTACATTACAACAATGCAAATTGACAGCTAAACTTGAAGTTGCTACTGAAACTTTGAACTTTGACCTTTCAGTTTGTAAGAGACGACAAAAACACTGATGTAATTAAGTACGTGAGTAGTTTATTTACTTAACTAACTACCAGACAACATTGTACCAAAACTGTAACTAGTGCGCAATAGATTGTTGGTAACAAACTACGCCAAATCGCCAAGAACATTACCCAGAAAAGGACGGGAATAAATTCAATACTTGCTGTGCCAACTCTGTACCAACAAATATTACTGATCTGACAAAAATACTTATTACAAAACAAAGCAAATACTATTGTTACAAAATGTGCAAGTTTCTTGTATTTTTAAATGATTTTCTATAAAGTATGTGGGCCCCTTTCAGGACACTTTTTACGTCTCAAATATAAATTGGACTAGGAAGAAAATAATGGCGAAAGAATTTAAATTATTTATTCGCCTTTTCTTGAATTTTGGGAGTAGTTATTTTACTAATAATATTATACGATTTTGCTATAGTTCTATACGACTTAAATGCAGGACAAACAGGGAGTGCGAGACAGTTCTACTAGCACCAGCAATGCACTTTCAAGAGATAATCTTAAATGAGTAAACGAATGAAATCATCAATAAATATCGATGCTACTTTTTATGTCAATTAATTTTGAATTTCATTTCTATCGATTGATATTTTAATGTGATATGAGACAAATTCTCGATTAGATTGAAATAATTTCTCTGAAACTTAGCCTATTAAATTTGTTAATCATTACAGTTTTGAAATTGAATTTCTAGCAATGCCAATTTTTCAGTTATCTCCTCACAAATCTACGCTCTTGTTTCAAGTATTTCACAGAATTTAAATCTATACTATAGAAGTGAAAGGTCACTGACTCACTCCCTCATCACGAAATCTCAGAAACTACAATTGCTAGGAGTCTTATATTTTGCATGGGGGTTCCTTTTAGAACGTAGGTGCCCACTAAGACGGGATTTTGCAAAATTCAACCCTTAAGGAGGTAAAACGGGATCCTCGCGTACGAAGTCAGGGGCGGCCGCTAGTAATTGTATAAAAGTGTTACAAATATTGATTGAATACATAACATAAAGTGTGAACGTCAGAATGGCGGGTGTATGGTCACAGAAATGAATAATATAAATATGAATTTTTAATACCTGAGGTGTACCTTTATGTACCTTTAGTTATTAATTTTGTACTTCCCTAATACGGGAACAATTTAAATTACAAAATGAGCCGCCAACCTGATATCAGGTTGGCGGGTGTATGCTGAAATTGGACGAAACAGGTAAGTTATGGTTTTCTTATATTTACCATTATTTAGTACCTCAAATGTACCTCACAAATATATTATGATAAACCAAATGCGACGAATAATTAACGAGAAAATTGATACGAAAAATTTGATGTCCACCATTTTTTTGATGGCCACCATTTCTTTTAACAAGTTAGAAAGTTGACACTGACACAGATAATACATACCATACAGATATTTTTTAAGTCTGTTTTTTATGGCATGCACACTTGTGCATTTGCCAATGCCAATACTTTCCTAAAATCTAAAAGTATTGATAGTAGCGCCCTGCTGTAAATGTCATAACTTATGACATTTACAGCAGGGCGCTACTAACGTTGGACAACCTTATGACTCATAAGGTTGTCCAACGTGGCAATAACAGGGATGTTGACTGGGTAATGAAATCGAAATTCTATTCAGTCCGTCAGACAGATAATAAAAATATTTTGGAGACATTTTTTTTTTCATAATCTAATAATTACAGTATTATATTGAGTTGAAATGTCGCGTGACGTCACTTTTGAGTAAAAAATCTACTCAAGCGTGACGTAACGCGCCATTTCAACTCGATGAAGGACTGTTATTATTTAATTATGAAAGAAAATAAAAAATATGAGTTTAATATTTTCTAATATCTGTCTGACGGACAAATAATTGAAATTTTGTCATTTAGACTATTGGAACTATTATTCGTGACATCGTATTCGTCTTCTTCTTCTAATTTTATTGTCTTTTCTCCTTCGTCTTCTATTCTTATTCTTTTTCCCATGGTTCTTCTCATTAATATTATTATCTTCTTCTGTCTTCATTTCTTGTTTTTTTTGTCTTATTTCTTCTTCTTTTATCTTCTGTATATTATTATTTTCTTTTTTCTTCGTTTTCTTTTTAATTTTCTTGTTTCTTCTTCTTGATATAATATCTTTATGATAAGAAGAAAGATAAGAAGAATAAAAATAGTAAAAACAAGATGAAATACAGACAGAATAAATGAATGAAGAATAAGACAAAAAAAGGATAAAAAGAAATAAAATATGAGAAGATAAAAGAAAAAAATAATAAGAAGAAATAAAACGAAAAAAAAAAACAAAGAAAATTAATTTTATTATGTATCCAACTTATAACGTATTACTTCATTCAGAGCTTCCTCGTTGTGGATAAAAAAATACTAGAAAACGATTCTAAGAACTCCACTTGCATTTTAGTCGGCCGCTTGGTGTAGTGTTTCGAAACGGACTACTATTCCGGAGGTTGCGGGTTCGATTATCGCACATTACAAACAAATTGTATGCATGAACATATTTTTGTTTGTATTGGACTGGGTGTTTTCTATGTATATGTATGATTTAAAAAGAAAAGCATTTAATATATTTATATCCGTTGTCTAGTACCTATAGTACAAGCTTTGCTTAGTTTGGGACTAGAAGCGCAGTCTTAAATGTCCAAGGATATTATTTATTTATTATTTCTTATTCTTCAACAGATAAATCAAGAGAAAGAGGTATTTATTATAAATTGCTCTTCCAGCATTTCAATTTTAGTATTATTCAATCTTGCTTGATGATTAATAATGATTTTTCTTGATGAAATCTTATCAAGTTTCTTTACATGGTTACATTTTCACCATTCCTCTGCACCAATTTGTGAGATTCACCTGTAGGTAAACCTCAATAAAGCAGCTATTAAGAAAGAAAAATACTTAAAAATAAACATAACCCTCTTTCTGACGCTGTCGGGTAATAAACTAAATGTAATCTTAACATTTCAGTCCGACTTACCTGTCAACTCAACGACGTGCTTTAAAATCAAAGATTGAGTTTAAATTACACCATATTTTACAATACACATTGAAAACAATGTAACTCGCTTGAGTTTTTTTTTTTTATATTTTCACAAAAATAACAAATAATCATGAAGATTCACAAAATTTCTGCAGTGGTTGACAAATCTCGTAATTTGTTTTGACAGGTGACAATATTAAAGCCATAGACAATTTCCTTATGAAAGCCACACTTTTCCAATATTTTTGTTTGCCATGAGATTCTGGTAGACCTATACAGGAGAGCACTTGGCACTATATCAATCAATACTTTTAAAGGCTAAATGACAAATTTTCAATTATTTGTCCGTCAGACAGATATTAGAAAATATTAAACTCATATTTTTTATTTTCTTTCATAATTAAATAATAACAGTCCTACATCGAGTTGAATTGGCGCGTTACGTCACGCTTGAGTAGATTTTTTACTCAAAAGTGACGTCACGCTACATTTCAACTCAATATAATACTGTAATTATTAGATTATGAAAAAAAAAATGTCTCCAAAATATTTTTATTATCTGTCTGACGGACTGAATAGAATTTCGATTTCATTACCCAGTCAACATCCCTGTTATTGCCACGTTGGACAACCTTATGAGTCATAAGGTTGTCCAACGTTAGTAGCGCCCTGCTGTAAATGTCATAAGTTATGACATTTACAGCAGGGCGCTACTATCAATACTTTTAGATTTTAGGAAAGTATTGGCATTGGCAAATGCACAAGTGTGCATGCCATAAAAAACAGACTTAAAAAATATCTGTATGGTATGTATTATCTGTGTCAGTGTCAACTTTCTAACTTGTTAAAAGAAATGGTGGCCATCAAAAAAATGGTGGACATCAAATTTTTCGTATCAATTTTCTCGTTAATTATTCGTCGCATTTGGTTTATCATAATATATTTGTGAGGTACATTTGAGGTACTAAATAATGGTAAATATAAGAAAACCATAACTTACCTGTTTCGTCCAATTTCAGCATACACCCGCCAACCTGATATCAGGTTGGCGGCTCATTTTGTAATTTAAATTGTTCCCGTATTAGGGAAGTACAAAATTAATAACTAAAGGTACATAAAGGTACACCTCAGGTATTAAAAATTCATATTTATATTATTCATTTCTGTGACCATACACCCGCCATTCTGACGTTCACCATAAAGTACTTATACAGTGTGAGTCACGTTAAAGTGTACATATGAAAATAGATGAAACTAGACCTATTTTTATCGACAAAAAAGAGGTCAAAATTTTTTTGAGATTTTTTTTAAATTTTTTATAGAATTTTTTTTCTTCCAATTACTTATTGTAAAGAAAACGTAATAACTTTTAAACTAAGCGGTATATCCTGATAAAATAAAAACAGTAATAATGCAAAATAACAGGCGATACTAAAAAAATACATAAAATACACAAAAAAGGCCAACAAATAATAAAAAATGATACTTTTTGAAAAAAATCTGCTTAAAAATTCGTGTTTTTTTGGTTATTTGATAAATTTCTCCAAAAAATGCCCCTATAACCAGTGGTTTTTATTACTTTCTATTATTCTCTATCGTATTATCTTTGTAAAACCAAAAATTGCATGTCTCTATCCCTATCACAACGTTTGCAATGATCGTTTGAACTAAGCCTCTCCGGGCGCGCCATTCAAAGCTTCGGTAACAACAAAACTGAAAATGGCTCTAGATTTGTAATTTTGATAAAGACAAGTTAGATTTCAACTAAAAACAAAATATTTCGAAGTAAAATAAGCATTTTAGTTAAAATTAAAATTGTCTCTACCTGTTGCGGAGAATAATGTTGTGGCAGGCCTTTGTTCAAACAATCATAGCAAATGTTGTGATAGGGATAGAGACATGCAATTTTTGGTTTTACAAAGATAATACGATAGAGAATAATAGAAAGTAATAAAAACCACCGGTTATAGGGGCATTTTTTGGAGAAATTGATCAAATAACCAAAAAAACACGAATTTTTAAGCAGATTTTTTTCAAAAAGTATCATTTTTTTGTTATTTGTTGGCATCTTTTGTGTATTTTATGTATTAGTTTAGTATTGCCTGTTATTTTGCATTATTACTGTTTTTATTTTATCAGGATATACCGCTCAGTTTAAAAGTTATTACGTTTTCTTTACAACAAGTAATTGGAAGAAAAAAAATTCTATAAAAAATTAAAAAAAAATCTCAAAAATTTTTTGACCTCTTTTTTGTCGATAAAAATAGGTCTAGTTTCATCTATTTTCATATGTACACTTTAACGTGACTCACACTGTATTTAAAGATAATAAAAATATTATAATGAGACATACTCACTTCTACAACGGACTATATTTAATTTTCATTAAATTAGAACTACATTATCCTAATATTTTTCCACCTATCTGAGCAACACCAGTGGATATTTCTTAGTGCGCAACGCCCGCTGTTCTATTAACCTAATTAAATTTATTGGAACCCTAATGGTACCTACGTATTTGTGGTTTCGACAATGTCTCTATGGAATTCTAGAATTGTGTAGGCGGGTTTCTATTTTGAAGTCCTAAAACGTTTGTCGAATGAAATAACAACATACTCAAGAAGCCAAAAACTATGTCAAACGGAAAATCTATTAAACCTGCTGAATTTATATTGCTATTTTTGTAACTCTTTGTTAAAATTAATCAAGCAAAAATTAGACTTATTGTTTAAACATAAAAACTAAATTGTGTTAAAATTTCATAAAGTCTACGTTAAGCTAGCTGTAAGTTAAAAGTAGGTAAGTAATGCGTATCAATCCAATAGTATTGCATAATGCATGTAATAAAAAAATATTAAAATGCATACTCAAGTAAGTAGACAATACTCATACGAACGTGTAATAAAAATAAACATGCGGATTCTCATTGTTGCTGCAAATTAAGTTAATTAAATACAAGGACAGAATGAAACAAAATATTTTTAAATAATTTATTTAAATTAACATACATAACGCTTACACGTTCAGTCTTCATAACATAAATAAATGTCTACTATTTACACGTTTAACTGGGATAAAAGGGTAAATTACATTAATATCTAATAAGAGTTGTATTCGTACGAAGGTTTAGGGTAAGTGTACGGAGGTGGTGGAGGTCTTACAGGCTCCGGGCAATCTTCCCATAGCCACCATACAGTAATCAACACTTCTAAATTGATAAGGAGCAACGCTATCACTGGAATGGTAAGTTTACTTATAAGCGTTTTCAACCCTCCTTTGGCTAGCAAAAGAGGTTTGACTATGCCGTTTATAACTATATCCTTGAACCCCTTCATTTCTGGATCGTTTGGCGAGGATCCCGTAAGCAAGGCGAGCACTAAGCCGATTACTCCGCTCACTTTACTGGCAACTTTGGTCGATACAGGCTTGAGTAGCTCACTCAAGTCCGGCTTCAGGAGAGATAACTTCGATGATGTGTGATGTGCTGCCTTCGGGGGGATGTGTGCAGCCTCGTTGTACCCGTTGTATTGACCGTAGCTCGAAGGTTGAGGTTGATACCCATAGTCCTGCTGCTGATACCCGTACGAAGGAGATTGATACCCGTAGGAAGGAATATCGATACCCGCTGCTCTTGGCACTTCGTTATATTCAACCTTATTCTCGTCCGAATTGGTCACCGCTTCCAGAAGCTGTGATAACGTGAGGTTTTTAGCTTCTAACTTGTCTTTCTCCAAATTCTCCAGACGAGTGGAAGAAGGGATAGTTCTTGATTGCGGTGCTCTAGTGTGAAGTATCTGAGGCTGCGTCTGGGACATTACAGGATTTCTCATCTGGAACTGCTGGTTGCCCACAAACGGTGTTGGTTGGTCTCTCATAGTCCGGACTTCAAGAGGCGGAAGGAACATCACCGGTTCACCCGCACGACAAAATACATGTGGCGTAATTAACAGCACAAACAACAAAGTACACCTCGAACCCATGGCGACTAAATGACTTCTGAATCAATAATTCGAACATAATTATAAAAGTCTGAAACACCAATTTGCAATTCTGCGCTTTTGTAATTTACACATCTGGGTTAGTAATACGAACAACTAAGCACTCTACACAGCTACCTATTTTGTAAACAAAGGCCGTCAGCTAATGTCAATACCAGAACTGCAGTCCAGTGACATACATTCGGCGACCTTGTCACCTGACAAAATACTCAGCATGGCTTTCGCGTATGAAGTGTCCTCGTCAACGTCGTCTATCATGCTGAATGTGACCGCAGCTCCTAAATTGCTTCCCCAGCCTTTTGACGCTCTCTGAATCACACACGCTATCCTTTGAGAGCAATCTGTGATCATTCTGCCCTTATGTCCTTTCTTCTTTTTCTTTTTGAAGTACTTCATCAACTTTGATATCATCGGCCAAAGTAAGAATGCTTTCAATCCCAGCTTGGCTACGAACACAAATAGGAGTGGCGCCAACAACAGTTTTCCTGCCAATATCTTGAGGAATACGATAACGGCAGCGGAGAGCATAATCTTCGCCGCGCTTCCCAAGACGTTGGCAAATGTTGATAGCGTGTCTGGCTTTGGACAAGATACGGCGTAGGGGTCGTATGTCTTGCGTATGGTATCACCGTAGTAAGTCGACGCACCTGTGAATAGGTCCAAGAACGGTATCGAAGGTGAATGTGAAGGAGATTCTGTGCTCATCGCATGGTCCTGAGCACCGGCTTGCGAAGCAACAAAAAAAACAACCACAATCACGAACATAGTTTTCAAACTGTTCCGCCTCAAAGGCCGTATTTGATTTAATACCTCGGCCATGAAATTTGAATTTGAAGATTTTACGCGAGACCAAATCATGACATTGTAATTAATTCGAACTAACAACGGTACAAGGGTCACCGAGTTACTTTTTTGTAGAACAGTCTGGTAAAAGAAAGTTTGCCATTAATTTCACTACTTACCAAATAATTTGGTATCTAGGTATGTTTCGTAATTAAAACAGAAAATTAACAAAAGAGTAATTATCTAAATCACAACCGTAAGATTTACTCTTTCTTCGTCGGAAGAACAAATATCTTTATAATACTTGACACTGGCTACATCTGCAAACCACATGAAGCATGAAGCCATAATTGAACAAAAAAAGAACAAATTATAGAATTGGCGCCAAATTACTTAATCTTTTTTTTTAATACAAACAAAATAATTAGACTTTTTTGTTTTAAACAGGATTAAGTTTTTACAAGCATGAATGTGCATAAATAAAGCATTAAAGAATTATAAAAAATAACTATGTAAACTGTATAATCGTGAATTCCTTGGCGCGATGTACAAAAAACTTTCTTAAAACAAAATGGCGCCAAAGAAAACGCACAGATTATAAATATGCATGTAAATATTTTTTAATCACGTTGGTTAAGTGTTATAACTTCTTAAAAATATTATTATTGATAATTCTACGTTATAAATACGCCTAAATGGTTATGATAACCCGAAGTGCATACAGGAAGGCTTGCGAAAGCACTAATAGCAGTGATATATCGCAAAACAATGTTATTCCGCCGTGGTGTTCATCAGGTTAGTTACATTGTCGGATAATGGAACAGCCGCAGTCCTATTAACGTTACGTACTACCAATTTAGAGTTAGAGACGAGGACTACATAGTTAACTCTAGGGGAGACTGGGTACGGTTGAAACAAAGGACGGTTGAAACAGAGCAAATATCTCGTAAACGGTTCCACGGGGAGTTAGGGGTCCTAGGGGAAAAAGAAGCGGACAACAGGTCCGAACACGAATTTAGTGCCTAAAATAATTCATGTTAATAACTGGGATACGTTACTCTATGGTATTGACAATTATTTACTTACTTTGTATTTACGTAGGTACGTTATTGGAAAGTGGTTGCTTCTGTAGGTACTATTTATACTCAATCACTTAAACTGAAGTAGGTACTACTTTAAAAAGATAGGGATGGAAAGAATATATCGTCGGCTGATTGCAAGAAGTCATTAACTACAAAAAGTCATTAAGTGTCCACACTAGCATGGCGATATTGGCCGCGACTTATACTATATTATGCAAAGATCGGTAAATGGATATCTGCCGTACTTTGGAAGATTTATTTTTGTAAAACTTGATAAATCCAGTTTCGTCAATTTTTATAGCATTAAAGTAATTATTGTCCATTAATGATTTTGTGTCGTAACATAGTCGATACACACTCTGTTTTGACTAACTGCCAGAACTTAATAAAGATTTATAATGACTTTTTGCGTAAAAAACTTTGGAACCAAATTAGTGATAAAATCATTATATTGGCCAGTAGAATTAAACACAAAAATGAATTAAATCGGAAATAATTCCTACTAAAGATTTTAGTGCTTTAATAGCTTCATTAGTTGCCCATAAAGACTCTCCTAGGTTTTCGACTTCGACGTTGTTGTGCTTAAGTGGTGGGGGCCCCCGAAAGGGGCGTTTTTCGGTTTTCCGGTTATACCGCGTAAAGGACTTATCGAAAAGTGGTCTCCCTGACGGTCGAAGGGCATTTAATCCTGCATTAAATAAGACCAAATTCATATGTTTTGAACAAACCGTTCTCGTGCAAATGTTCGGCAAAGTAGAAAATATGTTTATAATTAATGACCCTCTCCACTCTCCACGTCTAATGGCTCGTTACCCGCAGGCTTCCAAGTCTTGAAAAGGAGCGCCTTAACCAGTGTAACCCTATCAAGGCTTACGAACTGGATGCGCCTATCCTTGTTCATCCCAGCCGTTCCTTAACTGCGGTTGCTGCACCTCTTCCTGGCACTCACCTGAACGACTCTGTGTTACCTACTGTGGCTACCCCTCTTCCGTATCCTCCTGGACGACTACGTTGCCTAGCCGTATGCCTGGTCTAAGGTTCGATGCCAAAAATCAACAACAACAAGCATCATTAAAGCAATTAAATCTTTTGTAGGAATTATTTCCGATTTAAAATCTAATTCTACTGGCCTAATAAGCAAGATTAGGATATGAATATTTGTGTATAGGTATTAGGTATGGTTTCAAATAACTATCGTGATATCGTCCTTTCAATCTAATCTTGCCAACAGAGACAGTGCAGTGTGGATGACATAGAAAAGACAACACATGAGATGTTTTCTTCATGAACATTTTCTACACGGTAGTGTCTGAGGGAGGACTATTTTGTGCTCGTGTATACCGTATTTTTATCTAGCAATTAGCATCGGTTATGTAAGAATTCGTAGCTACTGATTTACAAAATTATATCATCTGTAGTTGCGAAAATTTTGCGACAACACACGAGATGTATTCTTCATGAAAATTTTCTACACGGTAGTGTCTGAGGGAGGATTATTTTGTGCTCGTGTATACCCTATTTTTATCTAGCAATTAGCATCGGTAAGGTAAGAATTCGTAGCTACAGATTTACAAAATTATTTATCATCTGTAGTTGCGAAAATTTTCATGAAGAAACATCTCGTGTGTTGTCTTTTCTATGTCATCCACACTGCACTGTTTCTGATTTTTTTGTTTAGAATGTGACCCAGAATTATTATGATTGTTTAATATATTATTATAAACGTAATTTAACTTGATTTAACATGTATCACGGTAATCCGATAAAGTAAAAAGTAATTACTTCTTGGTTTGTTATAGTTGGCAGTCAGTCAAAAGACATTAACTTCATATTTTGATTTTTTTAAAATACTGTGTACGTTATTTTGAAATGCCAGTAACTAAAAATTTTTACTAAGACTTATTTTTATGTATCGGCATTTTTATTGCGGCGCTACCTATTATATTTTTTTTTTAAATGGCTTTTTTCTCTCCAAACTTCATTAAGCTATTTCTCGAAATCATGTTTCTGCTAGTTAATGACTTCTTGCAATCAGCCGACGATATTCGTATATGTATGACGTATGTGAGACAACCATTAGGTAATTAATTAATTTAGGTAAGCCAAAACTTAATTAGTGATTTTTCACGTAAATGAACTAGGCAGTTTTAAGTTTAAATAGACGCCTTGTTTTTTATTTTCCATCGATTAAATTAAAAGCCTTCAGTCGACTAGTACCTAGCCTACTTTAATTAAATAATGAATAGTTAATTAATAATATTTTATCATTATAAGTATTAAGAAACACTGCATTCACGTTGCTAACGTCTCCACCAGTATTGAAACCTCTTTTAAATCTATACTTTTACTCCAATAGATCTGGCCGCCATTGCACTAATGCCTAAAAAAACCCGTCAACCCTCTCATTTATCTACCTAGATGCCTCAAATACTAAGGTAGGAAGTCGAAATGCAGGTTATTTGCGACTTGCAGCCTGCAGCGCGGTCAGCTCGCGACAGACCGGCTTGTTTGGAGTTCATTAAATAAACACTGGATAAGAATATTTCACGAGCGCTTCCACCGGGGTGCTAGCCCAGGAGTATTAAGTAAAGGAATGGCATGTTGCAGGGTTGAGACAGTTGCTATCAAAAATCTAGCTAGCCTAGTCCAGTGGTTCCCGAAATCCCGAATCAAACAACATAAAAAAAACAACGGTATTGGGCTCAAATCCCGGTGGGGTAAAAAGGGACCCTATGTTAGACCCGTTTAAATACTTAGTAGGTACTTAAGAGTACCTTAAGTACCTACCTATTTATATTGTGAAAATCCGTGGGACGAGACCAGCAGAAGACAGGATTTGGTTGAATGAAACGAACTTATTGTTCATTTATATTAGCTAGCGCTTACTTAACTTACAGTTGGTTGACTCTATGCTAAAGTTACTTAAAATATTGTTAATTAATTACAGCAGTTGACAGCACTTTAAGATTAGCACTGGCATTTTTAAGCAGTTGTAATAGGTGATAATTTTGAATCAGTGCTGTCAACTCTAAAAACGACAAAGATATTTCACGCCCAGTTACAATCCTATTACGTAATAGTTCCCCCGACGGGTGTAGTACAATTTCAAATTTATGAACGTTGTTTAGTTGTTTTTGCATGAGTTGCGAGTTGGAATCGGAAAAATTGTGTTAACGTTTTGGCTGTCGACATAAAGTCCGCTCTGTTGACTTTATCTAAGCCTTGACGCTGCTGAGAATTGCTGAAAGTATGACAAGGAAATGTACACTCATTGTAATAGACACTCATTGATATAGTTATCATTAAGGCTTTTCCTGAGGCCTATGTTCAGCAGTGGACGTACTAAGGCTGAAATGATGATGATGATGAGGCTTTATCAACTACAGTCCCTAGTCTCGAACTTTATAAGCCGCCATAACGCCTCCTTTTCGGCGATCGAGTTGATCTAAACCTGCAAGGTATACATACCTACATAATTATAGACGACAGCACATGAAGGTAAAGACACAGAATCGTAAGTAGTAAATACGAGTAGGTGCATTTTCCAACAGAAAATATAGTAATTAAAATTTCTTAGCAATTAGAGTCACTACTCTCTCAAACTAAATTATAATAACTTGAAAAAATATAGTATGTGCAGTCGACTGTACTAAAACCAAATTGTGAACAAACACAAAGTGGTTTTTACGCTATAATGTGACCTGGGAATTGAACTCAGACCCTCTGAGTAATTTAATACCTTATTTACATAAAAGTCACTTCAAAGTCACAGCTATAACAGCCTTAAATGAACTCGACCAAATTGAAAACTAATAAACTTTTACTTAAGTACCGACGGTACTGTACCGTTATCGTGTTAATCTTGATGTTTGTGTGTTTATTTATTTATTACATATATTCCCTTCTGACCCACCGCACTACCAAACCACACTACCAGTAGTTTCGTGGGTGGGTAACTTACATCTTCATTCCCATCGACACTACTACCATAACTAAATGTAAAATTTGTAAAATTTTTGAGTAAAAGTATTTTAGTATCATAAATCCTCTTGAGGTTTGTCCAGACACTATTGTTCTCTATCTATAGATACAAATAAAATAAACATTTTAGTATAGGTAAGCATCCATAACTTAATCTAAACCTCGTAATATTAAATTAGGTCTTGCAACAAGTTTCACACAGAAACTTTTGACACTAACAAGTTATGTTGATACAGCGAAAACTTTTACCTAACTAAACAAAAATAACTGGTTGATGTGAGCGTTATTTTTGCAATTTCAATTTAAAGTAAATGACACAGAAAGGAAAATGTGCGTTGTTGCTGATTTTCGAATGAGTTTACATGTAAATAGACTAGTGAATTATGACGGTGATCGAATGAAAACAAATAAATAATAAATAAATAAAAGTTTATTTAACAACTTTAACATTTTACATTGCATTGTTGTACATACTTTTCCTTAAAGACCCGTTTAATGCTTTTAAACCGTTTAAGGTTGTACCGACATACGCTTCAGTTCATAAAGTAACAGATTTCTACAAACAATGGTGAAAAATTAAATGAAACTTCATCATATAATTTTATTATGCCCTTGTTCCCTATCTTCAGGAATGTTGGTTTGGTTAAGACATATTATATTTATGTAGGTATCAATTTAAATACGTTTATTCGAAGATTCGAATTAGTTCTAGACGAAGGTTTCTTCAATAAAACCATTTCTATAGAAAATACTCCGACTTCATTGTTTATCTTTACGGCTTCAATAACTGAATTCATTAACGGGTCATAGAAGTGACACAGAAATCTCTAAGTTTCTTATAGTGTTGCGAACATTACCGATATTTAAATCAAAAATATTATTACTCTAAGTTTAGATGTTTCTTATCCCAGGACGGCTTAAATTGACCAAAATGGGGGCTAAAATGAAGTTGGGACCTGATATTTCATATATTTAAATTCTATGTTTATTATTAATTCCTACTGTAGAGTCTTGTAGAGTCCCTCTATAGGACCTTGTAGAGTCAGACACTATTAATTTTGAAGATAAAGGTTTTTAAAGACGAATTTCCTATTTTGAACAAAATCTTAGTTTATCTATCGATAGCCTTTTTCCCTACACTAGCAAGGGCAAACAGAGCATACAGCCCGCTAAATCAGGATAGAATCGATTACAAAATCAATTGTGCGCGCTCTGGTTAACGCATTCAATTTCGTCCGATTTTAGCTGACGGTTATATCCCAAGTAACATTTTACTCCATTTAAGAGTTCAATAGTCGTTCACATGTACTCCACAAGCTGTGTATGTCAGCTGTATACGAGCTGTATAGCTTGCTATAATGCTTTTATAGAACCAGTTTGGGCACAAATTAGACAGCTTTAAGTTCACTATGGCTGTACATTAGCAGTATAATAGCATTATAATAGCAGTTTAAGTAGTAACATCGTACTTAAGGCTGACTTACGGCACTATATGGGACGCAGTGTGAACCATACAACGTACGTGAGGACAATAAAGAGTAACAAGTGGCTAAATGCACAGCTTTCAAAGTTATAAAGTCCGACAAAAGTACTCCAATGCTACCTAAAGTTCACGTGTGTCTTAAATTATTTCCACATTTTAATATTAGTTTGGTATTTGTACGTGAGTGCCAAGAGGGAAACAACTCGGGCGGATAATCATTTATGCAAATAATAACACGGGTTTTAAATACTTAATAATGTTAATGCCATTGGGAATGCAACTTTATCGTGAAATGTATACATATTTACAGCTAAAATATTTACGCGCCTCTGTAAAAACGCGATATTCATTTTAAAATATTTAAAACTGGCTGAGAGGAAATCTACAATTTTTAGTTTTTGATATTGGATTGGCATTATAATTATATTACGGTAATTAATTATAACATGAAACCAAAACTCAATCGCTCTATCTGCGAATTTTGTGATAAATCTGCATTAATTTTGGAGATTTATTTGGTAAATATTTTAGGTTATGTAGAACAAAATGGTGGAAATGAAATACGGCTATGTGAACTGTTATAACTCCAATTTAATGCGGTGAGCGTATATTAGGTTCACATGTGTTCTGTTAGAATGCTGTTATCTATATGAAGTTCCACATTTGTACCACTACAGCGCTAATGTCTATAAATTTATTCTAATGTGAACTTATGTACAGCTTTAAGATGTACCTAGTTCAGGTCAATTGTGTATCTTTAATTCTTTCAAATACTGAAATTTTAGAGATCCGCAATAAAAATTATTAATGTCCGTTAAATCGCCTAGCCCAGGTACTAATAGTCAAGTATGAATACCTAAAGCATCAGACGGTAGTGTTCCCGGTTTAAATTCGTTTATTATGCTTGACAATTTATTCAAAGCGGAATGAGGAATACGATTTTCAATAGCCCATGTTCTTATTTTTTTTTGCGAAAGGTTAAATAATTGTCCAAATCAAAATGGTATTCACTATCACATGAACTGCAATCATCACACTCTGATATCTGGTATATTTTGAAGGGAAATTTCAGGTTCAGGCATAATATTTTCCTCTGCATCATACATACGTACAGAACCACCATGAACAACTAAAAACAGGCTTGGGGAAATGTGTAATAGAATATCACATTCACATTCGTGTTCAGCTTAAAGCAAATAAGAGTAGTACTTGTGGACTAATAAACTGCTATAGATGTTAATGGACAACACATATAGTCCTTTTAACAGCCTACAGTGTACATGCGAACCATTGAAACACTTTTGTACAGATAGTAAAAAAAGGTTATTTTAATTATCACAAACAAGTCCTACTACAGCTACTAGCTGTATAACAGTCTAAAACAAGTAAACATAACAGCCTTTGGCTTTATAAATGACCACATGTGTTCTATTAAAATGCTAGCTCTATAACATCGTACAAGTGGGCCGTTAAACAGCGGTTGCCGTATCTCTACCCTCCTATAATGCTCTTAGTCAGATGGCTGACTAAAGGATAGTTGTTAGAGTATTATAACACCAACAATCGTATAAAAGTATAACTCTACACTAGTCTACACTCCTATAAGTCCCTTAGACAGGTATAGGTGTAATTAATTGCAATAATACAGCTTATACATCACGAGTGAACTGTACTAATGCTTTAAGTACACATTGGAACTAAATGTGAACTCTTAAATGGAGTAAAATGTTACTTGGGATAGGTCTCGCTTTTGTAGCAAAAAGCTAGACCTTTATCAACCACTTTGTTACTTGTTACTGTCGGCAAATAATCCTATTTCATACTGATACAATATATTTATTTATCCCCGACTGAGATAGCTGTTGTGAAAATCATTTTATCTCATAAAAAAGTGAGCTGACATTGGTTATTTTATCTTAATCGATTCATCCATTAGGACGCGGCTAATCTGACATGGCTGTATGTCGCAAAAAATTGCAAAAAGGCAGCAAAATGAGCGTCGAAATTTCAATCAAATCGTTTTCACGTAAACACCTCTTTTTAATGTAACATATTAAGTTGTATCAAAAATTTTGCATACGTTGTCAAGTTTTCTTATTACTAAACATTACATAAACTATATAAAGTAATAAGTAGTCTTTGAAGTAGGCTATTTTGCACTTCCCAATAAATCTATCCTACTTAGGAAGTCACCCAGCATCCAGTCTAGCTGAATCACTGTTTTATATTAACTAAGTGACCCACAAAGTTTGTTACTTCTTACCACAAAAAGATAAACAAACAGTCGGAGTCCAGATACTTTATTTATACGTAGACCGATCATTCCGAAAACTAGGTTGCCGAAGTTGAGGCATTAATCAAGAGGTCTTGTAACCGAATTACAGCTCAGATATCGGATGCTGTCCACAGGTAAAGTTACCGAAAGGAGAGCGAAGAAAGTTCCCGCGTGGGAAATACGATCCTCGTATCCTGTGAGAGAGAACATTTGGCAGTATCTCCACGCCGACGCACAAAGAGTCATCAGCAAAAGGAAAAGGTCGCATTGTAATTGCAAACAAAAAACGAAGCGCACGAACGGGAAAAATGCTGCGATATTGTTCGCGTTTCTAATTATAGCCCTGGCTCTGATGGGTTAGTGCACGGATTCTTTTAAACTACTTTCACGTCATGTTGTTTTGTCTGGGATTTCCCTTTACGAGCAAAAGTATGGAATCACCCCTTTGTGTTCCAAGCGATCTTAAGAACTGAATGACTATGTATTGTATGTACCTATCTATGGTATCAATTTTCAGTTTATAATATCTCCTTTGAAATGGTATCATTTTTATTGATCTTCTATTAGTCATTTAGTTCTTATGATCGCTCGGAATAAATAGGGTGATTCCATATTTTTGCTCGCGAGTGTATAATGAATTAGTATAGTGATATAAAAGATAGGTAAGTAAAGAGTGCTAGTGAAACTACGATTACAAGATTGTAGTGACGATCGAAACCTCTAATCAAAATGGACATATTCAAGGAAATTCAGAAATCATTAAGTAGGGCCTTGGAAAACATTGGGGGAGGCCTATGTTCAGCAGTGGACGTCCTGTGGCTGAAATGATGATGATGATGATGAAGTAGGGCCTAATTTGTGTGATCCTTTAAACAAATCGAGCGTCCTCAAACGTCCAATGAAATCCACCTCCAGTCAAGTTGAGCAAAGTTCACATGAAAGTGCTGTAAATTGACATCACACACTCAACTTCGCTCATGCACACGTTGCTCTAATTAAAATGGACAACTGGTGAGAGTTAGTTTTCACGGACTTTGACCGTGCTAACTCAGCAGTTGGTATATCCAACAATTTCTGCGAATTGACTCGACTTGGCTCGCGACTCTACTAGTTGGATATTCCATGAAATAGTTTTTGAGTTACACTCTTAGGATTGTTTCTAAATTGCTGGAATAGATGGAATGATGAATGAAAATTAAATATTGTGCTTGTGAATTAATTAATTTCGTACTAGGTACCCAATTATTTTCAGGATCTATTTGGATGACTAATATTCCGAAGCTTAACCGCCTCACGAAAGTCATACAAGGAGACAAATTAGTTTCTCTATGTAAGTACTTATGCTGAAGTAATCACATTAAATGAATTATGTATTCAGTACGTGACTATCTAATACTCATTACATAAGTACTTACATACATCCTCCATATTTTTATACAGGGGGTGTATCGAAGCAGACTGAAATATCAGAAGAATGCTGTAACAGAATGAGGTTTTTACTCGAGGAGGTTTCAAAAATGCAACAAGCATTAAGGTGGGTGGGTGATTGCAAAAAGAGTACTTTTGTATTTACTTATTTGTTTTTACCATAGCATCTACTTAAGATGTAGTTCGCGTAAACTTGTCCCGTAAGCTCAAAACACGAATCAAACCAAGCGTAAGTACCTATTTGAATTTAACCAATATCTTTTTCACCTTGACTTGAATTTATTTTTCGGGTGATTCTCTCTCGAGTGACATTTTATGTTAAGTTTAAGGCTAGTTTAGTCTGCATTTTCGCTCTTAAAGGATTTCGGTACATACTCCTCATCCATAAAAATCATAATTAAAATATTAAAGCCCGATTGAATTGCAATATTTTCCTAAGTAGATACTTAAGTAAACATCGTTTTGGAATATGGTCTATTAATTATTTCAAGTAACCTAAGAGAATCATTCCTTCTATTGTCAATTGTTTACCTACTAGGTACCTAACTACTTACATTATCTCGAAATACATAAAGAAACTAGGTATCAAACTTAAAATTGGATGGACTGGTATCCTGCCATTGTTTTGGCAGCCAATACAAACCTATACGTCTCTAAGCAAAGCGTGCTCCTGCAGTGTTTGTTGGGATTTAGAATACACAGGATGAAAAATATTTCCTACTCCCAAAACGCAATGGATGGCGTGGCCAAATGTTCTTTGGCAAAACATGTTAAAAAAGAGCCATAAAATAATGGAAGGATAAAAAGGCTGAATCTGTCTACCTTTCTCCAACCTAATCAAATTAATAATTTATATGGTCGTGTGTAAATAAGAAGTATTTTCTCAGGCTAGAATTTGGTAGTACCTACTTATCTTAGGTATGATTTTTTCACTTCAAAGGACATAATTTTGCGGATGACGTGGGTTGATGTTAACTTTGACCTTTTCAAAGTCCTGAATCCGCTAATCACGCCCTCAAAATTACTTTTATTCCATCACGAAATATTAGCTAAAACTATAAGTACTTAATGAGGGACTCTAGCTATCGCCGTATCTGCCGTATCAATGATACGGGGCCCCTGAAACACAGGATTTTTTTGGAATTAGACAGAGTACCTACTTACTTGCCTAGAGAATTTTTATAACTTTGCATTTACTTTTTGTACCTAGGTATGTACTTGGTTCTTACGTGAAACGAGAAAATGGCACAAATTAATTATATTTTTTATTACAGACACAAGCTAAGAGTCAGCCGAAGTTTGTTAATTAGCACGCAAATTACAAGAACAGGTATGGTTACAGTATTTCTGCTGATTTTCTCATAAACTTCGTATTACAAGAATCTATACTTATAGTAAATCTGTAGAGAGGTCAATTCTGTACATGAAATATATTTTCAAAATAACTATCAGGGGGTGATTAGTGATCGATACTGATGCCAAAAATGCAATCAGTAAAATTTTTGTCTGTCTGTCTGTCTGTCTGTCTGTCTGTATGTTCCTTATAGAAACAAAAACTACTCGACGGATTTTAACGAAACTTGGTACAATTATTCTTCATACTCCTGGGCAGGTTATAGGATACTTAGGAATTCCCACGGGAACGGGAATTAGCGGGAAAATCCTTTTGTATGAAAAATCTAAACCGCTTAAGTTAGACGCTTGAAATTTGGCATGCAGGTACCTTAGTAAACTTAGAGCTTAGTTACAACAGGATATTGCAAAATTCCCACGGGAACGGGAGTTAGCGGGAAAAACATTTGTATGAAAAATCTAAACCGCTTAAGTTAGACGCTTGAAATTTGGCATGCAGGTACCTTAGTAAACTTAAAGCTTAGTTACAACAGGATATTGCAAAATTCCCGCGGGAACGGGAGTTAGTGGGAAAAAACATTTGTATGAAAAAATCTAAACCGCGTAAGATAGACTCTTGAAATTTGGCATGCAGGTACCTTAGTAAACTTAAAGCTTAGTTACAACAGGATATTGCAAAATTCCCACGGGAACGGGAGTTACTGGGAAAAAACATTTGTATGAAAAAATCTAAACCGCGTAAGATAGACGCTTGAAATTTGGCATGCAGGTACCTTAGTAAACTTAAAGCTTAGTTACAACAGGATATTGCAAAATTCCCACGGGAACGGGAGTTAGCGGGAAAAAACATTTGTATGAAAAAATCTGAACCGCGTAAGATAGATGAATGGGGGGTAAAACGAGATCCACGCGTACGAAGTCGCGGGCGGCCGCTAGTTTGTAATAAAACCCTAATAGCATGTTCGAAGTCGGTTAAGTACTACGGTAATATCATCTTTCCCTTTATCTAAATTTAGATTTCGCTCTTCATTTCTGAATTGAATTACCTAGGTACTTAGTGAAAGAAGCACTAGATTTTCACAATATTTATAAGACCTTTAAGAAAGTACCTACATATAAGTAGGTGGTAAACTCATTTCTTTCATGGTAGACTATGCCTTATTAAACATACCTACATAATGCCGGTTGCAGACCAAGAGCTAAGCTAAGTTAGTTTCGTTTAGCTCGCATAAGTAGCTGACGCAGTTTCCCATAGAATTGGCATAGTTTTCAGTCTACACACGACTATGGGAAACTGCGTCAGCTATGCGAGCTAAACGAAACTAACTTAGCTTAGCTCTTGGTCTGCAACCGGTATAAAGGTACTTTTTCAACATTTCAGACAAGACTGAAGTGGATAGAAAATACATAGAAGGCGTATCAGTAAGCAAAGGCAGTAATACAGAAGAGTATGGCAGCCAGGTCGCTCTATGGGGGGTGGTGCCACTATGGAAGGCCGCTCCGCCGCCGGACCTAGTGTTAGCCCGTAGGAATCCTACACCTTCGGATTGTTGGCCTTTTAGGTAGATATTCGTGGACTGCCTTTTTCAGTCTTGTCTCTATAGTGGATCACGTAGTCTGCCTGTAGACATTTTAGTGCATTTTCCATCCAAAATGAAAGTGCGCTTAGCTCCCAAGCTAAGTTCCAAATGCTTAGATATTGCACTTATTACGATAACGACACGGCCATAATGCTTATGTCTAAGCGAGAATATCTTCGACCCATAATTATTTTACACGCTCACCTTTTTACCTTTCGACTTTCCACTCATGTCTACAAAAACATTTTCAGTGGATCATACGGTGAGATCGTAATGGAGTTACCACAAGAGCTACAAGTAAACTACATGAGTGTGGAACACATTCGACCCGATACTGCGAGAAGTGCACCCAAGAGATTTATACTATCGGTAGTTATCTATAAATAACATTAATAATTTATTTAAATACGGTAATAGTATGTCCTTTTGTACTGTACGATAAGTTACACAGAATATTTTGTCAACTTCCAGGGTGTCCTAGAAAATGGAACGCAAGTGAATGCAGTGGATGGCGAATATCAAAACAGGGGTCCGGCTAAACAGTATTACCGATGCAACTGGGGCAAACCACTCAAGCGTCTGATTTTCCGCGTGCTGTCTAATCAAGGGAACCCGACATACACTTGTGTTTACAGAATCCATTTGTACAGAAAATAATGTTGTCTGTATTTTTTAACTAAGTGCTCCTTTAGTAAAATCAGCAGCAATTACAAACGAATGTAGTTTTCATCACGCCCCCTATCATTATTGTTACTTGCGCGGACCACACCGTTTAGAGATAAGATTGAATCGAATTTCAATCAATGCTTATCTCCCCGATTGAGAAGAATTATCGCAAACTCGCAAATGAATCTCGTCGCCTCATGGTCCACAAACGAGCCTGATGAGAACCAGAAAAGAAGTATAATATACTAAACACTTGTAGGTACTTGACAAATGAATCGCTCCATGTCTTTGTCGCACTAGTTCCAAAAAAAAATTTTTTATCATTCTTTTTGATCTACGCATGTTCTAATTCTTACGAAACCAAAAAGCACTTGTCCCCTTTTGAAAAGTATGCAACATAATTATTGTGTCCCCAGTAAAGAGCTTTATGTATTAGTGCGAAATGATCTGCGATGTTCTGGTTGGTACAGTATCCGGCGTTTACCCGTGGTCCCCCCAACATGTCCCCCTGGTGGGTCCACGGGTAATTTTTTTTACCCGTTGTCCCACCGTTCTGAACAGTGATTGCCAGTGGGTCTACGGGTAATTTATTTTAACCATGGTCCCACCGCACTAAGTGGCAAACATTGCTTGTCACCTAGCCTAGGTATCTATAATATTATAAAAAAATCTATAATTAATATAGAAAATAATTATAGGTAGGTACGGCACTATAATATCTTTATACTATCTTCACATCACACATGTGGGTTAAAGTCACTCATATCCTTCTCGGCGTTTGATATTTCATCCCAGACATAGGTGACATGCAATGTTTGCCACTTAGTGCGGTGGGACCATGGTTAAAATAAATTACCCGTAGACCCACTGGCAATCACTGTTCAGAACGGTGGGACAACGGGTAAAAAAAATTACCCGTGGACCCACCAGGGGGACATGTTGGGGGGACCACGGGTAAACGCCGAATTATTCACGTAACAAAACTTCAACGCTGAGTTGCGATCCTATCAAGTAATAGTTCTATCAAAATGACCCTTGTGAAAACGGATTCAGAACTGTTTTTCAATGGGACTTCTGAACGTCAGCGAAGATCTCGCTGTAGACTGTCAAAATACGTGAATTAGGCCACAGGGCGTTCAAAAGAAACACATGATAGGTTTTAAAGTATATTACTGTAAACGCGATGTTTACGACTGGGTCCAGTCTTGGGCGGAGCCTCCCCACGATGGCGTGGGCGCAGCGGGCGCGGCGGCGGGCGCGGGCGCGGCGGCGGTCGTCCCCCACTCGTCTTGTACCTGAAGATAATAAACATTTTAGCATTTCGAAACATTTAATTTGAAATTGAACTTGTAATTAGATAAAACACAAAAGCTTTGTAGACCGATAGACGACTATATGGACCCTAGTTGACACCACATCAATGTCTCAGAAGGGGTCCTTATATTCAAGTCTTGTATGTACTGTCCAAACTAACCACTGTGGCATCATTTTCATCAAGTAATAATGTGCCATTTTGTAAAAAAAAATGTTATCTAATGTTATTCTGTACTGTCTATGTACCTACATTGATCCAAATTATTATACGTTCAATGATAAATCATTTGGATTTTTAAATTGAAAAAGGCTGAATGCTAAGTTGTGGGCTAATCCCAGATCCAGCAAGCATTCTTCTTACACTTGAGTTTTGTAAAATTATCATCATTATTTCAGCCACAGGACGTCCACTGCTGAACATAGGCCTCTCCTATGATTCCCAGATTAACCAGCTGATAGTGGCTTGCATCCAGCGCCTTCCTGCTACCAGAGTAAATACAAATGAGTAGGTCATCTTCGTAGAAACGCACCGAGCGCGGTTTGTATGTAAACGCGCGCCAATACGTATGTGGTGCGCACGCACACACTGACAAAATTTAACGTGGATTAGCGGTGAGTTGCCCCGAAAACCGCGCTCGGGCGTTTCTATGAAGATGACCTACTCATTTGTATTTCCTCTGCTGCTACCTTTGTCCACCTTGTGGAAGTAGAATTATAAATGACTAACTAGCGGGATGTATATCCCAAAAGTTATAACATACCTGAGTAGCCCAGTCTTCTTGAGCGGGCTGCGCGCCGAAGGCAGGCGCGGCGGCGGCGGCGGCGGGCGCGCCTTCCTCGGCCCACGAGGTCACCTGCTCCACCGTCTCGTTCCAGTCTTCGTGCACCGGCGCGGGCACCTCGGGCTTGGCAGCCACGACGGCCTGGAAGTTAAAGACATTGTGAGGAAACTTATACCTAATGAGAGGCGAAATAGCTGCTGGATAGGCGATTTTCAAGCTAGAGAATCGCAATACTTTTTAGTCTACCTAAACCTGTGCACTACTGTAAGAAAACTTCACCCTAGCGAGAGATTAAACTAAAGAGGTCAGTCACATCAATAAAATTTTGCCTAGCATATCTCTAGCCAGGTGTTGGCACTAAGACATGTTTGCATTACAGCTGCCAATGAGGGCTATCGTTTTTATACTTAATAGTTGGCACCCCTGGCGATTGACAGGACCTTACTCTACAGTGAGGCCATCTTGATGAGTGCAAATGCGATAGTCCTCCTACCACTTTAGCGCACACCAGTCGGCGCCACTGTCTTCGCTACTAGCAAGTGACAGGACCTTACTCTACAGTGGCGCCAACTGGTGAGCGATAAAACGATAGCCCTCATTTCAAAAATTCAAACTCATGGGAACTTGGCATGTTGCGAATAAAAATAGTACCCATTCCAGCTGATTAGCGATGCAACTCAACTGTAGAATAAATAGCAAATTGTCAGAAGATGGAAATCATCAGCACTATGGTATAGTATGGTTTGCAGAATATTACAACTATTTTAGCATCAACTTCAAATAAAGTGTTACTTACTTGTTGCAACTTTGGAAGCGTGAAAGAAAACATAATATTCAATCATATTCTTGATTTGTTTCTTTTACAAGTTTTGTTTAAAATGAACTTCAATTCAAGATATACCGTAGATTAGAATATTCACATTGCATTAGCTAACATTCCTGGGTATAATTCAGATGTCACACACCCAACGTGCCTTACAAAGACTATAAAACCAGCACAAACCTGTTCCTTAGCCTGCTGTTCCTCCTTCTCGCTTTCCTCAGGGTCGCGGTAGAAGAACAGGTCCACGACCACGTCCCAGCGCTGGTCGCGCGCCAGAACTCCGCGCAGGCGCAGAACCTCGCGGGCCAGCAGCCACCACATCAGACCGATGGAGTGAGATGACTGGAAATATTTTAGAATAATTTAGTGACGTGCCAGAGTCAAATTTTGTGACAAAAAAAACTGGGTGACAGATCTGTGAGAAATGCCCAGTAGAAAAAAAAAAAACATACGGGTCGAATTGAGAACCTACTCCTTTTTTGAAGTCGGTTGAAAATGTGAATTTAAGATATGGCAAGCTTGGCTTGCATTAAAGTAAGCAAGCATTGCATGTCTGCATATTTTATGGGGTAGTATCTGCATGGTGATTACTGATTATTTTTGAAACAAAAGGTTTGTTTATAGATTAAATGACATGTTACAGATTGAATTCCATTAAACAAACATTTTCAATATGAACTACTACAAAAAGGAAAATGAAAATTATTTTTATTTGCAGAATGTAGAAATTAATCTTCAGTGCACAATAATGAAATAAACATTAAACTTTAATTAATGCCATTTTTAAGTGAGTTTTAGGTTTTTTGCTATGCCAAGGCCTATGTATAGTTTTAAATGTAATAATACATAATTACAATAAAAAAATATCAACATACCTTGGTGTTGCATGGGATGGCGATGTCAACAAATCTGAGGGGTGAGTCGGTGTTGCAGAAAGCAATTACAGGAATGTTGACGTAGGACGCCTCGGTGATGGGCTGGTGGTCTTGAGCGGGGTCCAGTACGATCAGAAGACGGGGCTCACGGAACGCAGCTTGGATCTGTTGAATGAAATTACTAGTGTTCAACACAATGTTATAAACAAAAGTACATAGTAAGTTGATAAAATAGTTAATCAGACAAAACTTTAATCATACTAGCAATAAATTGCAGTCAGTGGTTCCTTAGTTATGTTTGTCATCATTTAAATAAATAATTTATTCTGTAGGATTCACTCATAATTTACAAAACAGTGAATAGTTTTGGGCACTGTTTTTGACCCAAGTACAGTTAAATTATACTAATTCATATTGTGTACTAGATAGTACACAACATGAATTACAGACATTTATTCTGTCAAAATAAACTATTAGTCAAAATGTTTACTAGCCTGTCCACAGTTCAATAGGTTTACTCAATGTTTACAGCAATACTTTTGGTATAGGTATGAAATGAAATCTGTTTTCATTTACCTGGTTAGTGAAAGCACCAGGGGTGAAGCGTCCAGCAATAGGTGTGGCGCCGGTGTGAGCCGCGAACTTGAGGACGGCACGCTGTCCGAATGGACGAGACGAAATGACGAACACGTCAGCTGGGTTCTCGATAGCGACCACGGCGCGGGCAGCAAGCACCAGCTTCTCCCACGTACGACGGAGGTTGATCACGTGGGTGCCGTCGGCGCGGCGCTTGTAGACGTAGGTCTCCATCTAAAGTAAATGCAGTGGTTAGAAAACGTAATAAACAGGAGCATGATCGGTGATGTTGGAATTGTATCAGTTGGGAGAATGCGATCGTCATTATTATCAGACAAAAGTGGAACGGATTCTTGTCTCATCATGTTTGTATTTAGGTTGAAGTAAATAATTAGCAGAGGTAAGGTTCACGAGTTTTGAGGTTATGTTTTTAAAAATGAACACGTACCTGGAAGTTGACATTTTCAGACCCAAGGTGGGTCGTGGCAGCCAACATCTTGGTGACATCCTCCTCATTGAGGGCCAATATGTCTAAACCTCCCGACATCGTTGCGTTTATTTGAGTTACGACTAAACCTGAAACAACAAACCAGCCGGTGAAACACAAGTCTCAGAATCACTGAATCACAAATATACACTTTTTACGCCACCGTGTCTTGGGTATTACACATTTTACTTTGAAAACCAAAAATTTATTGAGAGATTATTGTTAAATTTCACGATTTTTTAAATATTGAAACTTACGCGTGTAATGCCACTGGGAGCGAAATGGACTGAAAGAACTGTCAAATTTGACACTTCAAGTCAACCTATAAATTTAATTTTTAATTTTAGTTTACGGCATTGAGTAATTCATTTTGAATATCGCCTTAAACAATATTCATGTATAATCGTAATAATCGTATCGTCAAGACACTAAAATTAAAAAGATACGGCACAATGTATGCGGTCTTGTCGCTTTAAAATTGATATCTTTCGAAAGTAATCAAAATCAAGTGATTTTTACAAAATTATTAAAAGAGATATTATCTACTGTTAGAGATGGGTAGTGGGTAAAAACCCATTTCACCCGATTGGGTTAAAACTGGGTGATTTGGGTAAAAACCCGGTTCTTACCCATTATCACCCATTCTGGTGGGTGAAAACAAAAATAGCGTTTTTTAAAGTGAGAAGTGGTATTTGTTGCTAAGGGGGCGTTCTAGTGTTACGTAATGCAATCTGGGGGGAGAGGAGGTCTTGAAAACGTTACAATGCGTTACAGTGGTGGAAGGGCGGTTCGATTTCAAGTTTTTAAGCAGAAGTACTTTGTAGTTGGTATTGTTATTTGTAACTATATACCGTAATGTCATCAAAGAGAGTTTGGCATCTTTGGCATCCCCCCCCCCCCCTCCACGTCCTTGCCATGATCACAAATTATTGTGTTCCTACTAAATTTCTTCTAAATCGGTTCAACGATTCTTGAAATAACACCATTTTATAAAATAATTGGTCACATCATCATAAAACGTGATCAATTTTACGATTTGGCCACGATATAAATGCATATTAGTATTAAATTTCACTTATTACTTATTAATCAATAAACTTAAATGAGAAAAATTCAATAAAAATAAAGAAAAGATACCAATTGAAATAATTATAAAATTATTTGTTTTCACCCGGTGTAAACACCCACGGGTGGAATGAAACGGGTTTTTATTGGGTTTTTACCCTCACGTGGGTTTTTACCCGGGTGGAAACCCATCTCTATCTACTGTACGATCCCGATACGACTCAGAAGAAAAAATACGGTAAGCTTCTCATAAATGGTAGGAATTTATTTCTAAAATGGCAGCACTGAAGTTTTTTTTTTTAGTAGTATTTCTGTGAAGTGGTGATGTGACTGATGTGTGGCCTGAATTTGAACGAAATATTTCTGAATTTGCGTTTGAAACAATAATTTTAATAATATTCTGTAAGACAATATATGCATTATGATTATTTTAATGCCATAATTATAAGTGATATCGATAGGTTGCATACTTTGTGAGTTATTTTGGTAATCGGTGACATTACAGTGAAGTGCCTAATTTGATCATGGAGGCTATAGCAAAACACGATTTCACAGCAACTGCTGATGATGAACTCAGTTTTAGGAAGAATCAGGTTCTAAAAGTAAGTTTTTCGTTATAAATATGATACAAACGTGTAAAATGCTCGTAAATCGGATCTTTCTAGAATTTTTGGTATTGCAGATACTTAACATGGAGGACGATATGAATTGGTACAGAGCTGAATTAGACGGCAAAGAAGGACTCATTCCTAGCAACTATATTCAAATGAAAAGCCACAAGTAAGTGCTACATTTTATAACTTGATCGGAGTCGGCTTCAGGTATCTTGTACAATTTGTATGTGAAAAACTCGAAATGATAGTTTGAAGTATAAATTTTGGTTATGTACCTACCTACAAGTTCAGATCAAAAGTTTTTTATCAAATTATGAGTGCTAACTTAATTTTCCATTCAATTATTAACTGAAGCTTAGTAACAGTAATGAGAGAAACTACTCTTGACTAAAGACTAATAGCCAGGAATAGAAATTCTTAGTGGTATAGAATCTTATTAGTAGCTAATTGTAACATTATTTTCACAGTTGGTATTATGGAAGAATCACAAGAGCAGACGCAGAAAAACTCTTAGCTAATAAACCAGAAGGTGGATTTTTGATTAGAATCAGTGAATCAAGCCCTGGAGACTTCTCACTTTCTGTGAAGTAAGTACTTGTTTCGCTGTTTATTTTTCATGTTTGTATTCCTAACTATTGTTGTACTACCTCTCTTTACTGCTCAATTGGTTTTGCCACAGATTTGATTATTTTGTCCTTTACTTTTTATACAGAATCTCATCTATTGAATTTTTAATTGCATTTAGTGATTGTTATGGTCTTTCACCAAGCAAAGGCCTTATTTTTAGGTTACTTTGTTATTGATCTATTAACTTTCTTTGAAAGAATAATTCTCCACTTTGCTCTTAATAAGTTTTTATTTGTTGTTGATAATGAGGGCCAAAAGTTCCAAGCAATTCAGTTTTCTGTGTTATTTTGGTTAATTCTTTTTTTTTTGCTTACCCACTTGCATTTAAGTATTCAGTGTAAAAAAAAATTCTAAATAAGATCTTCAAACACCTTTTGGTAACATAGACAGAACTTTTTCAGACGGTAATATTTGACTAAATACTCTACCTCTGAAAATGTTCTGGCTCCTTAGTGGAATCGCTGCCACAAGATAAGTTGTAAATGTACAAGTTGCTGGTAATTCTGCTATAAAGATGTAGTCATGATTATTGTCAGTTGCCAATAGTACAGAGAATTCCACTTCCTAAAACTTTTAGGTAGTATTATGTTACCATTTTCACCTGGAACTTCCTTTCTGCCCAAATTGTATAACTTCAGGATAAGTAGCATATAAAAGTAATTAAAACACACCCTGTAAAACTTACTGAAAGTCCAAAAAATCACGTTTTAGCCATGAGGCATGGTTTATTATGTAGGTATGATAGTGCTAAATTATGCAACCATTTAGGAAGACCTATTAACTTCAATTTCAGTTCAGAATTAAACTCAGAAGAAATAGTTAATGTTGAGTTATCACTAGTCCAGACATCTCTTCTGAATGTTAGATGTCATTTAATCTCAGGCATAACAGCGAGTTCGGGAATATCAGGAGAGACTTGGAAAGTCGTTCCTTAGATTACATATGCGGCATCCACGGGAGTTACTTACATTAACATAATAATCCAGTCATTATAGTAAGTTCACCTCGGAATTCGAGATACCCAGCTGTAAGTCTGTAAATACGTGTACATATTGACACCCTAAAAGTTGTCTCAAAACCTACATATGGTAGGGTGTAAGCAACTATTAAATTTTAAGGTCAACGGTCACAAAAATCGGTTTTTTGCGCTTTTTTTAGAAATATCTCATTTCCTATGGGTTTTTTGCTATTTGTATTTATTATCAATATTGTAGAATACTAAATTCTCTACAAATTTAGTTTAAAATTTTTTTTTATACTGTGAACCGTTTTCGAGATAGAGGGCGGAGAGCGCGCGGTCACTGCATCACTTCAGGTCAACTTAAGCGGTTTAGATTTTTCATACAAAAGGATTTTCCCGCTAATTCCCGTGGGAATTTCGGGAATTCCTTGTTGTTTACTTTTACTAAGGTACCTACATGCCAAATTTCAAGCGTCTAACTTCCGTTAAACGTTTAGATTTTACATACAAAAGGATTTTCATGCTAATTCCTGTTCCCGTGGGAATTCCTAAGTATACTATAACCTGCTCAGGAGTATGAAGAATAATTGTACCAAGTTTCGTTAAAATCCGTCGAGTAGTTTTTGTTTCTATAAGGAACATACAGACGGACAGACAGACAGACAAAAATTTTACTGATTGCATTTTTGGCATCAGTATCGATCACTAATCACCCCCTGATAGTTATTTTGAAAATATATTTCATGTACAGAATTGACCTCTACAGATTTATTATAAGTACTAGCGGCCGCCCTCTATCTCGAAAACGGTTCACCGTATAAAAAAAATTTTTGAACAAAATTTGTAGAGAATTTTGTATTCTACAATATTGATAATAAATACAAATAGCAAAAAACCCATAGGAAATGAGATATTTCCAAAAAAAGCGATTTTTGTGACCTTTGACCTTAAAATTTAATAGTTGCTCACACCCTACCATATACAGTGTGAGTCACGTTAAAGTGTACATATGAAAATAGATGAAACTAGACCTATTTTTATCGACAAAAAAGAGGTCAAAAAATTTTTGAGATTTTTTTTTAATTTTTTATAGAATTTTTTTTCTTCCAAGTACTTATTGTAAAGAAAACGTAATAACTTTTAAACTAAGCGGTATATCCTGATAAAATAAAAACAGTAATAATGCTAAATAACAGGCGATACTAAAAAAATACATAAAATACACAAAAAGTGCCAACAAATAATAAAAAATGATACTTTTTGAAAAAAATTTGCTTTTAAATTCGTGTTTTTTTGCTTATTTGATAAATTTCTCCAAAAAATGCCCCTATAACAGGTGGTTTTTATTACTTTGTATTACTCTCTATCGTAAAATCTTTGTAAAACCAAAAATCGCATGTCTCTATCCCTATCACAACATTTGCTATGATCGTTTGAACAAAGGCCTGCCACAACTTTATTCTCCGCTACAGGTAGAGAAAATTTTAATTTTAACTAAAATGCTTATTTTACTTCGAAATCATTTGTTTTTATTTGAAATCTAACTTGTCTTTATGAAAATTACAAATCTAGAGCCATTTTCAGTTTCGTTGTTAACGAAGCGTTGAATGGCGCACCCGGAGAGGCTTAGTTCAAACGATCATTGCAAACGTTGTGATAGAGATAGAGACATGCGATTTTTGGTTTTACGAAGGTAATACGATAGAGAATAATACAAAGTAATAAAAACCACCGGTTATAGGGGCATTTTTGGAGAAATTTATCAAATAACCAAAAAAACACGAATTTAAAAGCAGATTTTTTTCAAAAAGTATCATTTTTTATTATTTGTTGGCCTTTTTTGTGTATTTTATGTATTTTTTTAGTATTGCCTGTTATGTAGCATTATTACTGTTTTTATTTTATCAGGATATACCGCTTAGTTTAAAAGTTATTACGTTTTCTTTACAATAAGTAATTGGAAGAAAAAAAATTCTATAAAAAATAAAAAAAAAAACTCAAAAATTTTTTGACTCCTTTTTTGTCGATAAAAATAGGTCTAGTTTCATCTATTTTCATATGTACACTTTAACGTGACTCACACTGTATAGGTTTTGAGACAACTTTTAGGGTGTCAATATACAAGTATTTACAGACTTACAGCTGGGTATCTCGAATTCCGAGATTCTTACCTAATTTAAGCTTAAATGACTGGACTATAAAAACGTGCCTTTGGGTGGTTCCGTCACATAGATCGAAGTATACGACAACTTTGTCGTTCAGTGTCAGTTGGGCGCTAAGTATTTTTTGACGTAAATAAAAGTTAACATTTGAATGTTAATTATTTAGTTTAGTCATTTGGAATATTTAGTTACCACCTACAAGTCAGATTATAACACGAAATTCAAAGTTAATTACGCAAGATAGTTATCATAAAATTAAAAATGCGGGAAATTGCTAATACCTACTAGGATTTATTTATTTTAATCTAACTGCATGCATTTAAGTATTTTATAATCGTATTCGTGCGGACACTATCCAATTTTTTACTGCCGCAATTATTTCGTGGTTCTCATTTACACACAATGCACAAACACTCATTTTGTCCCCTTTGTTTCCTCATTACCGCGGAGAGGCAATCTCTAACAAATACCCATGCAAGCGAAAGACAGTAAACAATTCTATTGGAAGTTAAATTGGTTGTTAATAAAAAAATAAGCTTCGCGCCTCGCCATCTGACTCACACGCAGCGTCCAACATTTATTTTATTTGCGGGGAATGTCTCAGTGCTGTATTAGGTATTAGTCACTGTATTACGATAGAATAGAAGTTGGTTTAAATAAAGCTTTAATTTAATAATGAAGAATTGACAATGAAATTTTTTCTACCGCCATTTACCTACTCGTATCTTTTGAAAATCTTTTACCATCCTCTTTTAAAAACAAATGATATAAAAGTGCTTCCTATCAAGTATTTATTTCTCTGTGATATTTTAAGTGAGATACTGTTATTTGAGGCTTAATATTTCATTGCATTGAGCGGAATTTCGTTTAAAACTATATGTATGAAAATATGCATAGACAAACGAGTTTGTTAAAAAGCTGTGTGATCTTGAAATCAGGGCGTTCCTCGTCCCACTTATTTGTGAATGAATTACGAACATTTGCGTTGCACCCAAATTTTTTTCACAGATCGTTAGCCAATGTTACAGTCATGACATACCGTCTAATAATTTGGAATGTGTAATAAATAAGCACCAATTTGTACCATCTTATTGGCAGTCAAAAAGGTTTTTTACTAATTTTTCATACGAGGTCAAACCAGTTCCTTAACCAAGTGTATGAATCAGCGACAGGCTGATTGTACTAGAACCAGTTTAAGACTTTTAGTCTATTTATAATTATTTGTTAGGACTCGGGCCTCATTCCTCACATTACTTCAATATGGACTGATAACAGACTGAACTGACCCGCCAGCCATTGGAAAGTCATTTCGAACGCGGTATAAAATCTCGGAAGTTATTGCTTTGAAAATGACTCGATGCGTTCATTATCGTGTCTTATGTAGTAGTTTAGCATCATTTCTCTATGTAAGTTTGAGTATTTTTCTTATTAGAATATAAAAGACATATTTTCTAATTAGAACCATAATTTTTATCAATGAAATGACTAATTCATCTCGTTAACAGCAAGTGAAAGCGAAACTAGTTTCCCAGTCACTTATAATTCCGCGTTTTTTGTAAAAGTAAGACCGCCAAATGCCCAGACTTATCGTTTGCGTATGAGAATCTTTCGGTTCACGTCTATTCTTATAGAATACAAACGTAACGATTACGACACGGTTTATCGTACGATTCGCTATTCTGGCAGCTCCATAACAAAGAGCCAGACAATAAGGCGATTCTGCTTCCACCGCGGGAATCTCACTCGAAACTTTTACTATGTGAACATCTGTTATTTTTCAACAAGATGGATATTTTTCGCTCGCCGTTTTTCTAAACGAAAGCTATTCTCGGTTTCAGTAGAAGTCTGAAATAATTACAACTTTTTACTAGCCTTCCATTTCATATTCTACAGTAAAATATTGTAGTTGACATATTTCTTGTAGAGTTACTCGTTCATACATACAACTGTGATAAAGTCGATATTTCTCCTTGTACACATAACACACAATTAAGTAATTAACCTACAAGATAAGGTAGCAGTTTTAATTTAATGCGTATCCACTGTGGGAATTCTTTTGTATTGCAAACTCTTTCCATGAACTAAGAATTCGATTATAATAAACATTAAATTGTTGAAAGAAAATCTAGCCACTACGTCTAGTAGCGTAAACTCGATTTCCTGGTTTGTTTTGGATACTGTATTAATCATTGTACAGCTGGTAATTACCAGTTAATTATTACTGTAATTGTCCGCACGGGATTTCCACCCGAATATTTAAGATGTAGTAAGGGAAAAGGGTGGATGACTCATCAATTCGGTATTTGGTCCGGTTTGTTGACGATCCGCTGTCGTTTGACGTCACCCAAATATAGTCGATGGTCGTCTGACCTGATATCGCGTGATCTACGTAAGTGTAATACAAACACGACCGCGAGTCGCGACCCTCTCAGTCAATTGAATGTTAACTAATTTATACAAAACGTACTCCGGCTATAATGGATATCGTCTACCTACCTACAGTCTTACAGTTTGGAAACATCAAATAATTCTTGTAGTACACTCATATCTTCCATCTACCAACCGGGCAACATGGAAAGTATTGGGGGAGGCCTATGTTCAGCAGTGGACGTCCTATGGCTGAGATGATGATGGTGATGATGACTCATATCTTCGGGAATACTTAGATAATGTTTGTTTCATATTACATACTACTTTTCTTTCTATTTCTTTTTATGTGGTGTACAATAAAGAGTATTTATTATTATTATTATTATTACTCTCAAGTAAAGGAATCGAGATCTAACACAGTCCCCGTATTTTGATACTGTCGATTTAGGTTATTCATAAATTCCTTGGACTAAACATCTCGGAGAGTCTTAAGAGGTAACTAAATCCCGGTTCTTTGGGTCAGAGGTCAGTTACCAAGCAACCTACTTGACTTTTAAGGCAAGCGCTTATTTTTGTTCAGAATGCGATCGTGATCGCGATCTGAAATATTATTATGCTGTTAAAATTACATCAATACTTCGTTAAATATTGATATTTTTAATTAATGTACGAAGCTAGTAGATTCAGCGTTCCACATTTTATACACAAAAATATTGAACGTAACATCATAAGTTACAATATTACGATGTTTTTATTAGATCATTTCTCTAATAGTTAGTTATTAGGTAATTAGTTTGTTGTTAGCAACAATATATTATGATTCATACATGAGGCCCCAGTAAAATAATGTTAGGTACCTATTCTATTTTTTACCGCAAGAAAACCGCAAAGGCGACTAACGCTATTTTCTACGGGGCTTCTTTCTAACGCTTTTTCATATTTTCTGCTATCTTTGACAGTCGTTTGAGTCAGCATCTCGGCTCGGTACAAATACATAATGAAAATAGGAAAACGACATTAGAATTCCCACTACGACACGGGAAAATTGATCGGCCAAGTCGCCACTACAAGGCCCAGCTAGAGTTTCGACCTTTGTGGTAGATTTTATTTCATCTAGACTAGATGATTCAGCAAACCGACACAGTTCCCTACGATCAATCCTGCCTGTCCTCGAATTCCCTTGCGGATCTGACAGCCTTAATTAGATAATCTATTGATTGATTTATCAGAAATGCTAGCACACTACTGACACTACCCAACATTTATATTTTGAAATCAGCCTACAGGGTATTCTTTTCGTTTATCCCCGTTATCCGCCAGTGCAGTGGGGGACAGGAGGACAACGGGCATACCGAATTTCCATAGGCATAGCATATCACATAAACCATAATATTTTAATAAAAATTTTTTGGGTAGATAATTGTAAGAATTACGACTTTACATCACAGATACCATCTCAATTAGAAAGGTCTGTGAATTTTCTTTTTTTTTTCCTATTCCAATCAGAATAATTTCGTTATTCTGCAAGATGTCTCTTCTAATGATGACCATTGAGAACGAGAATGCATACTGTAAGAACCCCCATGTTCAGATACGTTCCTTCAATTTCCAGATGCCCAGACGGCGTTCAGCACTTCAAAGTGCTTAGGGATGCCTCAAGCAAATTCTTCCTCTGGGTGGTGAAGTTCAACTCCCTAAACGAGCTAGTTGACTACCACCGCACCGCATCAGTGAGCCGCCTCCAAGACGTCAAGTTGAGAGACGTCGTGCCCGAAGAAGTGAGTATCTCTCAAACTAAGCTGTAAATATGTATATTTTATAATACTTTGGTTTCCTACTAGGTATTATTGTGGCGCAGTTACACTATGCGCGAAATTGATCGAATCAGATAGTGTAAACGCGCAGTTCATTTCTTTTTGCCATGCGTCTCCCAAACTTCCGTGCGCGTGTTCGCGCTTGTGTTCGATCTATAGTGTAGTGTAACTGCGCCATTATAGTCTTTTTGCGGACGATTCTAGTGGTTATGTTATTACATTTTAATTAAGATGTCAAGGTTTCCAATTCCGTATGGTTTTACATTTAGCTCATCTCATTACTCATGTAGTCATTTTTAAGTAGTTTATAGGCCTAGGTTTAAAGAAAATTTGCTAAAATCTTATAAAATTGTAAATAGTTTTTCGTACCTACATACATAACGTTTAAATGCCTTTTGTCTTATGTCATAGTACCACCCTAAGTACATAGTAATAATTGGCTAGTCATCAGATTCCGCAATGCGTGTGGGTGGTTTATATCGTCGACGGGGCCATATTTTTTACTGCTACATAAAATATATTTTAACATGATTTTTTACTTATCGCGTGTCGATCGAAAATCACACTGAGTCGGCAGGAAAGACAATTAGGATGATGACGGGGCAAGTGGGCCTATGACTAGCTGACACGATGACCAGGTTAAGGTCGCCATTCGCTGGAAGCTGTTGCGTTGCGTGCAAATGGCCTACAATTAGCCTATATTCATCAATTTTAGAAACAGACGTCCGTCTTACAAGAAAACATTTTTAAATCATGTTGAACCTGTATACAAGAGCTGTAAGTATAGACAAGTGGCTCTTTTTGATCGAATCGAAAATCGAATCTGTAGTAACTTCATACAAAAAAGGCCTTTCGACCATCTTTCGACATTACAACTGTCATGTTTTGCCACTTGTCTAGGGGGGCTGTAGATCTAAAACGACGTTGATATTGTTGTCATTCTGCTCTTATGAAGATAATTAAAACGACACCACAGTTACTTAATCGGATTCCAGAATAATGTCAGCTTAATTGGCGACAATGGTAGCCGCGGGTGTCAGTCCAATCTTGATCATTTAATCAATTAGGCCAGCTTCATATTCATAGAAAGAGAAAAAGAACAGATAATATTCCCAAGATTTATACATTTTTATTTTAGTATGTGTTATGTGGTCAATACTTGCTCTGATTCACACGTAATTTATCGTTCGCGGAAACCGTCCAACTATTACAACATGGCTGAAATCATTCAGCCAAACTGGTATCAATGCTACGCTACAAACCCACCACTACTCGCGTGCCTTACGCGCATGTCGTAAACGTCATGAAACTAATCGCGTTTTACGTTGTTTTATGTAATAGCTTAGATACGTACCGTGTGTAAATCGTACGCCATTTCTGTACTAATTAAATGACTTAGTCATCCATTTTGCTGAGTTTATATTCCCAAGTCTTACACACGAGTAAAGCAGAGACTGCGAAAAAACCGCATCTATCGTTAGCAGATAGAAAAATTCGCTTTAGTATAGACAGATATTTTTCGTTTATAGCTTAAATATAACATTCTCCTTACAAACAAAACTGTTTATACTTCATCTAGAATTCTCAGACAAGTGGAAATAGAACAATCCTTGCATCTACTAACCACAACAGTGGTAGTGGTGAACTGTAATCGAATATCGTAAGATTCAAAGTCAGACAATCAATTGCCACAAATGTTCCATGTTTTAAACTGAAGGTTGACATTTTCAATAGAAAATGAAGCAATCCAATTTTCTTACCTGCCTTCAAGGAAAATGTTATGAATTGCAGGATTCGGAATTTCAGCAATCCAATTTTCTGACCTGCCTTCAAGGAAAATGTTCTGAATTGCAGGATTCGGAATTTCGGCGTCGGTGCCTAGCCTATGAAGTAGTAAAGAGTCTAGCTCTATCTATCTAGCTAGATCATATTTTAAAAACAGCAGCTTCTGGGCGCTTTTCTATTTAATTAATTGAAAATTGAAGTTTTTTTAGTTTTTCATTGGCTGGAAGTCCCCGATTCGTTCTTCTTCGATGGCCACCATATTTTAGCGCATAGCTCAGGGAATCCCCCTTTGTCATGGTGTTTCGAATCGTCGTTTTTGCTCTTGGAACGATGACAATCGATGAATTGAGCATTGTTTTACGAGTGTTTTTATGTAAGTTAAAGCGTGCCAATGGTATTTATAAGCACTTGACACCGCTTCATCAAATAGTCCACGATAAACCTGTCGTGTTAGTCATTCTCCTATGTTCGGTATAGGCCTACATTATATTCCAAAAATTATCCTTCTTTCCTGTGTAATGACGACATAAACGGGATAACGAAATAGCATTAACTTTTCAACCAATTAATAGTACAATAATAATAATTATTTTCAACATGCTAGAATGTTATTTTATCGTTTATAATGTACAGCTGAACTGAAAATACATCAAAGAAATTGAATAACGGCGTAAAACCGCAGCGAAGTTAGTTTTAAATCGGCCACATTTATTAATACGACATGCATGCTATGTGATATCTAACATGCATTTACGTCATTTGCTGGTGTTATTTTTTACTAGTACAGTATATTTTTATGCAGCACTGTGCTATAAAGAAAATTAAATAATGATTCTTAACCTGAATACCTACTTGTGGAGCTGTGTATAATAAAATATTGGGTTAAAAGTGACGTATGTATGATTCAAAACCTTCAATCATGCATGTCTCATTATTAAATGCGTACGTTTTCAATCGTATCAAAAATTTTCGAATCGTTTGACACATAGGAAGGAAAATCATTGCAGAAAACTCGCCTTTAAAACAAACACAACCATGACAAATTGTAAATAGAAAAGTATCGCAATGGTAAACATACAGCGTTTACTATAAACCAATATTGTATGGAATGTTCGTTGCGTTGTCTGTCTAAATAGTATGGCGTGACCCTGATAAAGCTACAAAAATAACCCGGTCAGTCTTGTATTCCTATAAATCTGTAGTTACTCTAGTTTCAGAGCAAGAGCGTGTTTGTAATAACTAGCCTATACAGCGTTTACGTCTTTCTTGCTTGCCCTTAATTGCCAGTTAAGAGTAAACAATTAATAATCTTCCACTTTTATCGTCATTGCTAGCGTATATTGATCGAATCCAATTTACTCAAAGCATAAACAATCGATATACCCACTTACAAGTTTTCTGACGTCTATAGCTAAGTTGATGCAATGTTTTTCGCGTCTGTGAGTTATTCGTAACAATCGAAGCGTAAAAAAGTAAAAACTCGATTATGAATTAAACCGTTCTAGCAGAAATAAACCTAATAATGTTTATGTCATAAGGTGAACCTGAATCAGTTTTGATTGCACGATAGAATTCATATCGCAATGCAAATCATGATAAACTTATAGAAAAACAAGAATGAATAACTGACTATCACTGAGTGTGTTAAGAGCCATTTCACAAAAATATTCCGCGCGAATTTAGCTACAAACTGTCAACGCAACGACAAAAGAGTAAAAAGAACGCCGAAATGGACAAAAAAATCTTGAGCCGTGACCGTATTAAGACTTGATATAAGTTATTAATTTTAAGGTAGAATAAGGTATTAAAACATGATAAATTAATTTAAAATTTTAATAGAGTTTATTTAGTCTTTTAAAGATTTTTATACTTATTTCGATTAATAATGAAACACGAATAGGTATAATATGTAAAATATATTATATTAAGTACAAAATAAAGACAGTCACATAGTGAAAAAAAATCTGCCCCCTTGCAGCTCCATCATCGGGGTGCCCTCTTAGACGCATAACATTTTTCATCATAATTTAGTTTGGTATAACAGTATTTGCATAAAGTTTTTTCGCATAAACTTTGATATGCATAGTTTTCTAAATGCATAATGGTTTCTTAGGCATAATAATAACTTTCTCTAATTTTCAATACCATAATTTAAATAATCATAAATTTAAAGAACATAATTTTTATATACATAAAGTTTGTTTTTAATAAAATACTATAAACATAATTTAATTATTTATAACATTTAAAGTCATAAATATTGTCTATAAGAGCAACCAACATTGAAGAGTAAATAATTATGTATTTGTGATGTTGCGAACGATCCTCCTTCCACCTTTATACTCTTTCGGCCTATAGATTTGCAAAAACTAAATTCTCTGTATCATTGTCATTTTTGTTCTTAATTTTTGACCTGTTTCTTAGAAAACTTAAGCTCGTGAAACTACATTCTGTTTGATCTTGAATCCCTCTTATCTATTATAACGCACATATTATACAGTCCACATTTCTTTTACAACATTAAGCTTGCCTGGTCTGAAATTATGTTGATCCCGACTGGCCGTGGTCTCTTCCACGTGGTACTAGTCTGCCCTATACTAGAGTGTAATTTAAAAGCCGGAGGCGCGGAGGGAGTGCGGTCCTCGCTCGCTGTAACATATATCCGGCAGCCGTGCGAGCTGGAGCGGCTGAGGCTGGTCGCCGAAGGCGACCAGCAAGCCGAAGCTGCGGAAGCGAGCATGGCATGCCGGGTATATGTTACGCCAGAGCGGAAGGACCGCACTTCCCGCAGCGCCGGAGATAAGGCAATCCTAATGCTTGCTTGCATGCTTGCTTGCTTGCATGCTTGCATGCATGCTTCCTTGCTGCTTGTTTGCATGCTTGCTTGCATGCTTGCTTGCTGCTTGCTTGCTGCTTGCTTGCTGCTTGCTTGCTGCTTGCTTGCTGCTTGCTTGCTGCTTGCTTGCAGGCTTGCTTGTTTGCATCCTTGCTTGCATGCATGCTTACATGCTTCCTTGCAGCTTGCTTGCATGCTTGCTGTTTGATTGCATGCTTGCTGCTTGCTTGCATGCTTGTTTGCATGCTTGCTTGTCTATTTATATTTGTTAACTTATAACATTTTTATATTTCATATTTGTTAAAATTATGGTATTTTGTATATTATGAATGATAATATTTATGGCATTGGTTTAGATGCCAATAAATGTTATGCCTAGAAATCGTTATTAAAAAAACGAGTATACAGAAAAAATATATACTAAAATATTATTATAATAAAAGTGGTTATGGCAAAAAAAATATGCCTTATGAATTATTCTGTATGAACGTTATGCGAAATGATGAGTATGCCAAAAAACTTTATGCACTCTTAAATTATGACAATATTTTTTATGCAACCGAATATGGACCCCCATCATCGGACCCTGGATATCATTTACCTAGACGAAGTATTCGTCAAGGCGAATTACACAAGCCCAAACTCCATAGGGTTCTATTGTTTTGTTATGGAGTTGCAATGGAGGTGGCCATTGCAACTCCTCCAGATCCATTATCAGACAGAGCTAAGAAATAAATAAATATTATTATTATTTAACAAATAACTAAAATAAATTCATCTTACTATCTTTCTTCTTACAAGTCTTACTAATATTATAAATACGAAAGTTTGTATGGATGTTTCGATGTTTGTTACTCTTTCACGCAAAAACTACTGAACAAATTTTGATGAAGCTTTACAGTACAGTACAGCAGTACTAGGCAGTTTGTGTTCAACTATCACTCGGGTCGGACGTTCCTATCGCAAGACCGTTGGTTCACTCAGTTCCGATACGACTCTAGTGCTGTGTGTAATTATTCTCGTGAATACACTAAGTTTATTAATTTCTATGAGTGGATTTCATTTTGCCTGAGAACTACGTCATGAACCCTTAACCAGAAGACCCTGTCGCCAGCGACAGCGATGCTCATCCATCCCTGGCGTCGACCAGAATAACAATATATTTATGACGATCTGTAGCAAACTAAATTTCACGCGAGTAAAGCCGCGGGCAATACTACATATTCCATACTAGCTTTTTGCCCGCGACTTTTTCCGCGAAGAAGTGGAAACTGGTTCTAATAAAACTAAATTATTCTAAGAAATTGTTAATTTTGTTATATGATAATATTTTTTAATATAAAACCTACAAATTATTAGGTATGTTTAAATATCTGAATACTTACAAAATTATGATATCTTTCTACAACAAAATTGAAACATTTCCTTCGGGTGCTAAAATCACCAGGCTATTGTGTGCACACTCTGGAGCATACAACTTACAACTGGCCGTCGGAGAAGCATAGATTTCCCTTAAGTCTACTCCCGCTACCACATGGAACTCCGCTAAAACTCGTGAGCCAACACTTGTTTTTGTATCGAAAATTAGTATGAGCAGCGCACGCGGTTGCCCGTTGCAGGCTCTATGCAACCACGCTATTTTAAACCGTGGCCCTAAGCATGAGATGGGAAACTGCACTCTCTAGAATTCTCTTGAATTTGATGGTGTTAGGGGAATCCTAGGAATGAATACAGACTTTCCAATGGAATCTCCTCATCAATATTGAAACATTGCAACTTGCAATGCAATGTTTCGTTTTCATTTGTTGTATTATTGGCTATTTCTTGATTTTTCAAACACGTGTCAAAATAAAAAAAATAATTTAAATCAAAAGCACTAAGGAATATTTAATTGATATCAACTTCGAAGCAAGCACAGATCACAGAAACTAAAGGGAAATGTGATAAGGGGGCGGAGCCGGTGTCGCAACAATATGCCCAAAAACAGAACATATTGCTTGTGATAGCAATGATGACAGCAGCGACGTTATAATGAAAACAGTTTACATTGCTTGCATACTACTAAAGATTATTCGAACGTTGAATACTGATACCGCAGTGGATAATGAGCACATATTTTGATTTCTTTGACACTGAGTTTCGAACTCAGCGCATTACTTAGCATCTTTCTATATCTCTATGGAAGCAAGTTATCTTCAAAATAACATTCTACACCTTTTTAACCAAATACGAAGCACGTCATCTATCAATAGGGAATATATTTTAGAAGTTAATAAATTATGCATAAAATAACACTTTAGTTAAATCATAGAATTTCTAAAAACTAGTACTGAAATCGTACTGGAAACAATAAAAAAATATTAATATGTTATCTAATTTATTTATTAAACGACCAATTATCGAAGATTTTGGAGTAAAGTTTTTGAAAATATTTTATAGCCAACATAGGAAACATTTAGTGAAAGAATTTCTTTTCGGAGCCTATTGCCTTCAAACAAACAAATATTCAAATCTTTCCTCTTTTATTACTATTGATTTAACAACAAAACTTCCCTCTCGAAACAAAACGGTTCTTTTTCTTCTTCACGAAACAAAACTCAAAGCGGATAAATAAATAAACAAATCTTTGGACAATTTCACAATGCCATCTAGTCCAAAAATAAGCAACTAATATGCTTGTGTTAAGGGTGCTAGCTTAATGGATATACTATGTACTTACAACCTTTTTTATAATTTATTTATTAAATTAAATTCATACATAAATACATAGTTACTCCCAGTCCCGTCAAAGAAATTAAATTTCATCATTTCAATTTCTGCTCGGCCGGGAATCGAACCCGGGACCTCTCGGCATATTAGTCCGTTTCGAACCACCAAACGGCCGACTCAAAACGGACCTCCCGGCATAGTATCAAAAGTATTTGGTCGCCGTATAAATCTCCGCTTCATGACACGAACACACGTAAACGTCATGGCGGGAAAAATGACACAGGTCCTGCCTTGACGGGCGCTCGCGCCGTACTAATCAATGTCGGCTTCCGCATTGTAATTTATACTGATATTCACATCAATATTTTGACAAAGTAGTTACTAATATTTAAACAATAACTGTGGAAATCAATTCTCCAATGAATATTCTTTATTTTGGGATACTTTTATTGCTGTTATTGCTGTGTATTAAAACCAAAAATCACGATCAAAATGTGACGTAAATCTTAAAAATTTGCCAAAATATTTTTAGATTTTACTCAATAATGGTAATGAAATTCAAGAATCCGTTTGATTATTGGACTACAAGAATATATGTCCGATGATTTCTATATATTTTTAAGCTTATTATACGAGCATAAATAATAGATACAGGACTTTGAAATTGAGTCTGCGGCAATTTTTCCGTAAAATGGTTGTGGGAGATGGGGCACTGAGAATTAATCAAAAGAGTTTTAGTAAATCCGTTACATTATTGGTCAACAACAAGGATTGAACTATCTTTCGCAGTAATTAAATAATCTCTGGGTGTTGCTTAAGATAGTAATTCATGCTTCCAAAATCTTAGAAATTTGCACGAAAATGTAAAATGGCTCTTAATATGCGTCACCAATTTCCCTATTATGAATATGCGTGATAAAGTCACACGCGTCATAGACATACGTTGATACGTGGGTATTCTGGTTTGACACTATTGACTGGTTTAATATTAACCGTAAACATTTGACCATACATAAAATAAAACGAGAGAGTACTGATTGTAACTTTTTACATGACGTCATGTCCTATTGGAAAAATATTTCACTACATACACATACCTATTTAAAAAGAGCATTATTATTCAAGTAGGACATATTTTATACTTAGGCTGGGTTGCACCATCTTAATTGAACTTTAACAAATGTCAAATATCTGTCAAACTCCATACAAAAAACAGCACCGGTTTTCATTATAGCTACGGTTAAAGTTAGGTGGTGCAACTCAGCCTTAGTTTAAGGTCAAAGCCCGGTCAGAATCTAGTCCCTAATACAATTTTAATTTACTAATAATATCAGTCTTCCTTCACTAAAAGGAAATTAAATATTTTTTCAGTAATTTAGAAGAATTAGGTTTTATCGTTATTATCATTATTTATGAGTCATTATACCAATACCCAATATTAGTGTTGTCCCTGTGAGTCATGGAACTAATCGATGTTTGTGGCCGTTATTAATGGGATAGACTCGTTTAGATCAATAAAATGAAAAACCGTGAAAGCCTAATCTACTCCATTTAATAAATCTACTTGTTATTCCGCCGCTCCCCGATGTCGCGAGGTTGTTAACATCGATCCTATGTTGACGGCACATTGGCCAATTTTGCGAAACCATTACTAAATTAAATGCTTTAATTGGCATAAGGCCTATTGTTAACTCGATTGTAAGTGTATCTATTGTAATTTAAAGTCCTTGACATCGTTCCTACATACAGACAAATATACATATTTATTACTGTAAAATTTTCGAGTTTCCTCGCGCTGACAATCATTTTACCTGTGTACCATTTAAGTCACCAATTTATCACTAGTATTATTATCATGTCATTCAATTTGTTTGTAATATTAATTTATAGTATTGTTGCACTATTCGATTTTCATGATTAATCATTGTTTTTCCCAAATTGAACTGTCAGTTACCGAAGGACTAATTTGGTAAGTAGACTTCACCGAAGATGGAAACCATACCTCAAAGTTAATAGTAGTTTAAGTTGCAGGATTCAATGGTTTACAAAAATAATCACAATAGTATTCTTAACTTTAACCCACTGCTGAATTATTTCAATAATGTTGGTTACAATCTTTGTTCTATTTTGCAAGATTTATGGCCTCCTGGCATAGTGATTTGCCTACCAGAATACTATGCCAGAGGTCCAGATTCGATTTCAATTGTGTGCATGTTTGTTCTGTCTGGAAAACTTCAATGTACATAATAATAGTATGTAATGTATTTACAAAAAAGTGTTTAAATGTCCGTACTACAAGCTTATTAGTTTGGGAATAGATGTCGCTGTGTTAAATGTCAATGATAATGTATTTATTTATATCAAGTGTACAGTCTAACGGCCAAAATTAATGTTCTGTCTATCCACAAATTTCCCTACATGAGATAGAAATTTGTCACAAAATAAAACTTATGTCATGTCAATAAATATCTAACTCTAGTAGTGTAAGGGCCGTTGTCCACCAAAGCGGAGACCAGAATCATAGTCTGCAGGCTATTTTCCCCAAACAAATTCTATTGGTTTCTTATAAGACGTCTATTCTCTTTCGACTCGTCTCCAATTTGGTGGAAAATGCTTGCCACAAGTGCCATGCAAGAAAAATAAGCGGCGGAAGGTAGCGAAGCTGTGAAACAAAACATAGGGCCTTCTTACAAAAAGTTAAAACTCACATTGAACACTAGTTTATATTGACATTTAGTATGGAGTACTATGGAGATGTCATTTTAAACCGACATGTTCAACGCGCGGTTAACTTTTTTGTAATAAGGCCCATAAGCCCATATTTTCTCGTTTGCATCCCTGCGTAACAAATTCTTCGCACGGATCTTCGCTTATTGTTTGAACAAAAACCTAAGCCGTTGGCTGCCTGTCCACAAGAACAGAGTGAGGTGGCGGAGAGGTGAACAAGGGAAAAATCCACCAATAGAATTGCATAAAATCTACGCTCCTCTTTAGTAGTCATAGAATAGCGAACTGGTTTAAAATTCATACAAAAATGTGAAGCGGAGGGGATAATCGGAAGCGGAGAATCTACTGCTGCGGAACCAATCGCCCGCCGCCAGCAGCTCTAACGACTCGTCGTGTACTAGCGGTCCAGCTCTACGCATGAAGAAACATGTCTGCATCTCCGCTCCGCATTTCTCTCTCCGCTCCACCTAGCTCCGCGTCTAAGGAATAGTCGCTCCGCTCTGAATTACTCCCTCTCTCCGCTCCGGTGGACAGGCAGCTTTACTAAAGCTATACTGAGCGAGGTTAAGTAAATGAAGTATTATTCTATTTGTTTTGTCAAGAACAAAAACACGTCCCTCGCAAGGCAGCGTAGTTCTTGTGGCAAAGCAGCCTTAGGCCCGGTTTCCACGAAAGCGAAGAAAAGAGATGTGTTTGAATAACCATATATCTGAACCGAAGCTTCTTTGCTGGTTATTCATTGACATCTCTCGGTGGAAACCGGGCTTAAATCATTGACAGAATATTAATTTTGGCCGCTGATCGTGTCGATTCCAAATAAAAAGTTTTAGAATTAAACTGTGTATACTTTTACAGATGCTGGTGCAAGCGCTATACGACTTCACGCCGCAGGAGGCCGGCGAGTTGGAGTTCAGGCGCGGTGACGTCATCACCGTCACCGACCGCTCCGATCAACATTGGTGGCAGGTGGGGATACTTTTCGTCTATATTTTTTTTCTCTACATCCACTGCTGGACATAGACTACCAAGGATTTACACAGACTGGTCCTGCACTGCAAGTTCTTTCTGCAACCAATCCTATAATGTATGAAATATTAACATGTGGCATCTCTCGCCCAAAATCAGTAATATAGGCGTCCCCAAATTGTCCATCAATAAATTTTCTTATCTTTTATAAACAATCTGTCTGTATTTTGCCAACTCAACTGAATATGAATTTCAAGCAAGAATAAACTAAAATTTTCATTAGATTAAAAACCATTCATGTCTTTGGGTTATTTTAGAAAGGTTTTTAGTTAGCCTTGGGATAATTCTGTTCTTCATATAATAATGAATACCTTTGTATCTCACCACGATATCCAGGTATTGTTAAACGCTAGATTATTTGCAGCATAACAAAACCCGTTATCATGCTTAAGTATTTCTGCTCCATCTTGATGGAAAGCGTCCCACGCTGCATTTACCAAGACGCGGTTTCCAAGTCTAAATATTCCCGCTTTTCAATCTGACCAATCTAGGTCTAATCGCCTAATGGAACTTAGGACTGATTTTTCAATCGTTGGGTTACTTTTAACTGAAGAATAAGTTTGGCACATTGACAATTTCAGTATTGGCACATTAACCCTTCAGTTAAAAGTTATCCAAAGATTGAAAAATCAGCCCTTAGTACTTTTTTCCTTGATGCGAATTTCGGCACGTGTGCGGATCAGTGGCCTAATTCACGTATTTTGACAGACAAGATCTCGCTGACGTTCAGAAATCGTCCCATTGAAAAACAGTTCTAAATCCGTATTCATAAGGGTCATATCGATAGAACGATTACTCGATAGGATCGCATTCAGCGATTTGTTGTCGTTGAAGTTTTATTACGTGAATGAGGCTACTGGTCTTTTTAATCAGTGGTGTGCATAATGACTCTGCTAATAATAAAATGCGGGCAGTCCGCATGAGGACTAGATCCGCACGCGTGCAGAAATCCGCATCACAGGAAAAAAGGCACTTAAGGGTTCGCTGCTGTAAATAAAAATGAATAGTTATTAAATAAAGATAAATACTTACTCGTCTGCGCCGAGGCCACCGGATAATTTTATTTAATCTCGGGCTTATCTTCCTCTAGTTAGAGTCAATAAACCGATAAAGAATAAACCGAGAAATCGTTGCTCCTATTTATCAGCTTAAACCCTATAAAAATTGTTGAAATAGAATAAGAACAGTGATCGTTTTAATATAATCATATTTTCAGTTCAAGTATTTAAATATTGGACCAATAGCAATCATACCCCGCGAATCTATGAGAAACTTCAATATAATACCAATCTAATCGTCCATTAGAATCGGATATAGAAATATAAATTGACCCAGTCTAGTCTGTAACATTGCTCTAAATTGTGTGATGCAATCAGAATCGCTTTCTTAAATAAATAATGCATTAATGAATTCACCTAACGCGGTCGGCTGCGTCATTTTAAATGGTTACCAGAACTTTCCCTCCACGTTTGTAGGTCGTACCCATTCGTTTGGATTTTTCCCTACATTCCTACATACCATAGGTTGCAAGCCCGCATTAGGCAAACTTAGTTATGTCAGTTTCCCATAATTGTTTTTATAAATGATTTCACAATCATACAGTCAACTTAATAATAGGAAAAAGTGTCGAATTTGCTCAGATGTTAGTAGAATTGAATCATTTGTACGTCATAAATGTTATTCGCAGAATACCTATTCGATTTATTTCGATAATGTCTCAAAATGAGTTCACCTAGAATTCGCGATAGTGGAGCAAGTTGTGAATTCACAGAACATTTCTTTATCTGATTTATTCCACAGTACTGTTCTCTGTCAAAATGTAAATCCCATTTTATACTGCCGATACCTTTTACATTTACCTCTCGGTTTTCTGGGAGTGTAGTGTATTTTTAATCTAGTAAGTTGGAGTCTTTCCTGCAGTGGATACTACATGACCTGGCGATGTATGAATACCTCTCCAAGTAATCTAAATCTATGCTTGTGTTAGGATTTGGGTTCACAGAACCTCGAACCAGTGCTGCAGCGTTCTCAAATCACGATGCTAATGTACTGACATGTTTGTTCCAGGGCGAGATTGCACACCGGCGCGGTCTCTTCCCGGCGTCGTACGTGACGGCGTACCACTCATAGTGGGAGCCCGTCGCCCCGTGGGCATACGCCGCCTAGTGGGCGCCCGCCGCGGATCGACACCCATAACATTATACTACGCTCATATCACTACATTACTACGACGCTTAGTACGTAACGCGAGGAAACGTTATAGTTTTCTTAGTCTGTGTGTTGTTTGGTGAACGTTCCGTGCCCGCGGCACCCGCTGCCGAGTACGCCTCACGGTCCACGCCCGTTCTCCGTGTAATGTTCTGATACATGGTGCTTTGTTTTCTACAATCGATCACACGAATCTGAATTATTCTGTAATGCGAACCATGTGGCCGCTATGTTAGTCCGTATTAGTCGTGAGTAAAATGCCTTAATTTATGCAATAAAGAATTTTGGTAGTACAAAAATTTACTTCGTGCAGTGTTGCGTTTGGTGTTATGTGACGAATTTACTGTCTCCTTTATTATAATATGTAACCGTGACAATTTGCAGGACGAAACAGCAACGTTGTCCTTAATTACGTGCCAGAATGTTATTTGTAGTTTTTTGAAATATGTTTAGTAATATAAAAGTAATAAATAGGGATCAAATCAGTTGTATTACTGAAATTCCCCATGCATAGGTTTTTTATTGATGTGATTTTTAAAGTATGACCATTATTTATCCTATTTTATTAGTCTATAATGCTCATTTTTAAAATATTTACCATTTACGTGTTAGTTAAGTAATAGCTTTAAGTTCATTTTATACATTTCAACATTATTTTTTTATCATTGGTATTCAAAAGTATTTAATCTGGTACCATAGTCACGTAGGATGTAAAATGTAGCGTCCTTAAAGCTTAGCTCTCGTAGACTTAGGCCAGACGAATAGTTGCGTTACGCACAATTTTGTACTACAGATATTGAATGTTTTTGTGAAATTATTTTGGATACAACCATGTTTTGATAGAACGGATTATACAGCGAGGATTTAATATAATAATATGTATGTAAATGTAACATCGTGCTTTTATTATCGCTTTTGATGTGTTTATTTGATCATTTGTTACCGTTTTAGTGTTTTACCAATTAATGAGAAAGTAACGAATGTAATAAGAAATCTGCTAAAATTTTAACGTAAAATAATATGACGACGGTAGCGAGTAGTCTACTGGATATGTCTTACGTTCGAAGAGGTTTGTAAATCGTGGCACTCGGGATGTGTCATTGTACTTAGTTAGCGTTAACATTTAGTCAAGACTTGAGACGGATAAAACTTTGAGTGCTCGTTGATCCAATGTAGATATTTATTTTTGTTATTGTATTGTACCCAAAATTACTATATTTATCGAAACGTACGTGAATAGAATTTGAGTCTTAATGGTTCGGGATCGCTTCCTCCTCTGTAGAGTCGAGGATGTCCCGAGCGGCTTGTTTTTGTATTTCCCCTTCAGCAAAGCATTTACTGTGTGTATTTATAGGATAAGCAATGCAACTCGTAACGCGCAAGTTGTGATCGGTCAACTGGTGAGAAATATATAGATATACAAATATAATACACCAATAAATTCGAAATATTGTCCATGAATTTGTGCTTCTCGCTGTAGTGACAAATAAGTGCATGAAGGCAAGTTTTAAGAAAAAGAAGTGCTATAATCTATAATAATCAAATATTTAAATAATTAAGTTATGATTCTCCAATATTGTGGAAGATGTATAATATTTTTTACTAATAAATTTAATATTGTAATTTTGTGTTTCATTTCTATTGCATAACCGGAAAGACTGTTTTGTGAATAATAGCCATGTATTTGTTCAACATTATAAATAGTTTATTAGATTTAACAACATCACATTCAATATGTCAATATTTCAACTAATATACATGATAGTTTTAAGACAATATTTCCCTACATATACGTTTAGTCTAGGTTTTGCTTGCTAAATCATTTTGTGAAATCATACATCTATTCTTAGAGGAACAATCACAGTATCGTTTGTCAATATTACACGACTAACACTCGTGAACAGGCAAGATGGTAACAATTTGAGACACTGCAATAAGTATTGTCAATCAATTCGGTATAGTATTGTATTAAAATGTGTATAACATGTAAGTGTTATGAGTAGCACCTTCTAACTGTGTAAATAACTCAATAAAATTTCGAGACATTTGTTCGTTTTCAAAAATCTCACACAAGATCTGACAACACTTGAGAATACACAAAAAATTCGTTGTCTGAATATGATAAATATACAATCATTCATTTTCATTAATCATTAGAATAATATGTTCATACAATAATGTAAATGTATACCTAGTCTATGTAATTCTTTATTGCGTCAGTGTTATCAATGCCTGTGATTTAAATAAACATGTATCTATTTTACAGATTGATTTAACCAAATAAAAATAAAAAGTCACTAACGCTTATTTTACTATCACTTTTTCTTAACATAAAATCCTACTTCTCCACTCTTGTTCTTTATAGCTACGCGTCGTTTCATTTGGTAATAAAAATAAACTTTATTTGTATTTAACAATTCCTATAACGTAGCTAAGAGCCCCTAGACTACAGACTTTTTATTAACCGATAGTTTGGTCGGCCTAAATTGTACGAGGAATCGGCCGATACCAAATCGGTGTAAGTAGTGCGCACTTTCATACATTCTCACTGATTAACAACTCGACCAAACTATCAGTTAACAAAAAATCTGCAGTCTGCGGGGAGCCTTGAATGTTTTAAAACGTATGGCCGCCTATTGCTAGCATGATGTTTTCGAATGCTATCCAGTTTATGAGAGCCCAGGGTCCCAGTCGCATCCACAGGGGGAGAAAACCTCTGTATAGAGACATGATCCCTTCGTTCTTTACTGATTGTTGTAGGCAGTCGATCATGCCTCGGTAAAGCTTGCCTCTGGAAAAGATAAAAAACATCGTTAATTTCACGGCATTTTTCTCAAATAAAACGACCAGAATTTAATTGTAAAGTTGTAATATTGAATCAGTGCAGTGTTAAAATTTTGTTTTAGAAAGTCCCCCACGCCACGCCCCTTTTCTCCACCACACTACATCCGTTCCGAAATAAATATTTGCATATTCATTGTTACGTATTTCAAACGAATCTATTCCCACTTTCTGGACCCTTATCAGTTTGGAATCAAAATGTTGATTTTTATGTTCATGGGATAAGGTCGAAAGTGGGATACCTATAAAGTTAAATCCATCTAACATACGCACCCAACCCTACGCTTTGCCTTTCGAAAGCAAAAGGAGTCGACGCGAGCCTGCGCGCGGTTCGACTTTGACCCCGTTGTCGTGACCTCGACCACACAGCTGTTCTGCCCCAGACCTCACCGAAACGCGGTAGATCGATTTTCGACTATTACTTATCTATCGCAGCCTTGGATTGCACGCATTACGCATTGAGTGCAGGTTGCAAGGTGATAAGTTAATTTGAAACTTATCGCAATAAATACACAGTTTACTTTCAAACTACCGTTAGATAAAAATGGCTTATATCCAAACTTATTGACGGAAAACTGGTAATAACCTATCCAATTTCTGTAATTAATTGCACTAAGCAGGTAAACAATGCATTATCACAAAATAAGTGGTATTATTAATGCAAGCAGCGCAGATAATACTACTCAAGCAGTTAGAACAATTAAAATTTGGTTCAATTAATTCCCATTTTCTCTGATAAGAAAAGACTGACGTCACGGACAGATAAGTAGAAATCGGTCCACAGAATTAGACCGGCACGTGTATAAGCACGGTGTAGGCGACCCTCCATCCATCGTCTGGTGTCCGGTGAAAGTGGACCGTGAAACCGAAAGTAGATTGTCAATATTTGGAGGGTTTCATGCAATTTGCAGTCGCAAAGCTTACAATTGCATTGTAACATTTTGTTTCGAATATTGTCAACAAATTGCATTGTTAAAATCAAAGTAAACACTTTAATTGTCGACTTTGACCCCAGATTTCCTGTTAACTCATCCTCTGTAGTTAGCTACAGCAATTTGCAGGTCAGAGCATAAGTTCACAAGTTCTCTAACTACGATGACTAATAACCCAGAAATAGATGAGACTTACAAAAGTAATTAGTCATATGAACCTTATTACTCTAGCTTAGAAAGGCCCGTCTTCTTTTTTAGTAAACTAACTAATGCCCGTATACAGCGAATTAGTCCTTTTAATTCTACTGCCACCAATTTATGCAAATTGAGATTTATGGGATTTACAACTTTAGTAGCTTGGCGAGATAAAACAATGGGGGTGGGGGGAATACGAAATTAATGACATCAGCAACGTTTCAAACCGCCCAAAAATAAATCATAGCTGGTTCACATTAACTTGAATAAAAATCGATTACTTAAACTGACTAAAATTTGATTTTGATTAAACCTTGCAATGCAGTAAAATGTTTACGATTGTTGTTTTTTACTAACAATAGGCACTGCTACAACAATGGAATGCGCTTTAAATGCATTAATTAGGTCAGCAAATTGACATTTATTATGTTTAGGTGTATCCGAAGTGACGTCAGTAAGTGTAAATTACCAAATTATAATTTTTATCAGAATTCACGCCTCTTCATTGGATCGAAAATAGTTATTTGCAATGTGCGCAAATACTTATAGTCAAACAAATATGATTATTCCCATCTGTTTCCTTCTAAATTTATCCTTAAACAACGTAAATAAGTATCATTGTCCAGTCCACTGCTGGAGTAGTAAAAAACCAACTATCCATCTACTACTACCCGGGTCCGGTGGGCGTTCAAAAACGTCTTAAATTCGGAGTGCTGACATTGAAGTGTAAATGCGTTAAAAATATTTATTTACCTTCCATCCGGGCCCACAGGTTGGTTCATGAGTCTGGTCTTAAGTACGTCAGCCGGTGTGCCCATCACAGCTGCCACGAAGCCAGCCGTGAAGGCAGCTGCCGCGTGGACCAAAGCATTGTCAGCCATGCCAACTTCTCGGATGAGGAACTGCTTGGTGTAATCGTAAGCGGCCAAGTCGCCCATGTTGACTAGCGCCGCTCGCTGCACGTTTGGTATCGCTCCTGGAAAGTGAGTTTTTAAATTTGTTTTCATTTGAGTGAATAAATCGGCTAGTAATTTGTGTTTGTGTTTAATAACAAAAAACGGACAGCAAAAGGAACATAAGAAAAAAAATAGATAGGGCGACATTTAAGCGAGAGTAGAAGCTAAAGCTGAACATGAGATTCTTCAAAAAACATGTGCAATTTTAGAGATTTTCCAAAAGTCCTTCAACAAAAATTTTAATATGCCAGATATACAGAGTTGACTGTCTCTAATGGATTAATCACGAACGCCAGGTTTTGTACACAATGCTATTGGTTACGCAGTCACATGATTGTGGTTACAACCATGTAAAATTACGTGATTTTGGGCGCTAAAAATTCATAGGAAATTACCTATGTTTAGCAAATTCCACTGAAGAAGCCGGTACTCTGTAAATAATAACGACTTTTAATAACTACCCACCTCTCCAAAAGCCCTTGATCCCGCTCTCCCTATAAAGCACAGCGTATGCCTGCCGACAGTTCTGGAACCTCGGAGCGAATCCTTGCACCACCCTGCGACCTTCACTCTGCATCTGGACTTTGACCAGATCGGTGGGAGACGCGATCAGCTGCGCGAGAGACCCGGCCGCTAACCCACCTGTGGGACTTCGGAATTCGTTACGTTGTTGTTTTTATGCTGGACACGAAACAGGTTAGCATTTAAGGCCAGTTTCACCGGTTCCTGACTGAATACTTAAAGTATAACAAAAAATTACAACTGTAAGTTGCGTTCGAATGGAGGCTGATAACTTGTGGACCAGTAACTTTTGTTAGATTGCGTTATATTGTGTGTCGAGATCTAGCTAGAACTGGAGAAACTGATCCTAGATATTTTGTAATTAGTTATGTACGTACTTCTCTCTTTAATTGCCTACCTGGCTAATTGTGTTTTATTGCTTTAATTATGAGAAATTACCGTTTCTACCTACTTATAAATATCGCCATGTCGCGTAAAATTACTAAAATTAAAAGACAACAAAAACAACTCACCAATAGACGCCGAAGCCAGTGAGCTCTTCCCCTGATCGTTCTTCATCATTTCCCTGAACTTCTCGTAGAAGATCAACCTGCAGCCGGAGTAGATGGCATGTCTTTGGAACATAGGCATCAGCCCAGCCCAAAGCTTCAGAACTCCTTCTTGCTTAGCGATGCCTACCGCGGTTTTGATCATCCCGATGTTCTCGACCTGTGGAAATAGGTAATTAATGCCCGTTTTCATCATCAATCCCTAATTTGTAAGTGACCCTTATGAAAACAAAATTCCTGTTTTAAGTTAACTCTCACTTAAAAATTAGGGATTGATGGTGAAAACGGGCATTTATCAAATAACATCCTGTGTTGGCTTCAATGGAAAATCTTTAAGACGTCATTTAGCATGATGCACAAACATTATTTATTTTCTATACTTTACCTTGAATCCATCCTTTGTCGCCGCGACTTCAGTTTGTATTTGAATTCTTGTCTTCGTCAAGTCAAATGGATAGGTCGCTGAAAACAAAAGAATACATTTTGTACGGATGTGTCTATGCAATACCTATGAAACTAACGCATGTATTTGTTCCCAGTTTAGTTAAGAACTACTAACTAATATTTTCCAAGTGTGCCTTAGACTCGGCTCACTCACTAAGAAGCAGATTCGTCCCCTCTAGGGGTTATCGGGGTAATTAAAATTAATATGATTAATGAAACAAATATTTTGATGATATTATCAGCTTCACGCTGTCTGGTTACGATATCGATACACCGGAACAAACCGCTCAATAATAGCGAATTTTCAGACAGTCATTTACTTTGAAAGGTCTCGCTCGATTTTCTTTAAGTCTAGGTAAGATCGTGGTAATGTCAAACAGGCCAATAGCTAAACAATTTCCTATTTGCTCATTCTGAACAATAGGCAAGGAGCGTCAAATAATGTCGGTAATGGATTTTAGAAGCCAACAAAGCTCTGTCTGCCTGCATTCAATTCATTATTTAATGGAAGCCAAATTGGGTTAGGTCACAGTGTCACACCATTTAGATTGTGATTTAGACTTGATAAATCGCTGCGATTCGCTACTCGCTTCATTTTTTGATAAACATTCGTCATACTTTATTTTATTACCATCGTTTCGGTATCGGTATTATTATTATTGGTTTTTGGGCCTTTATTTGCGCCAACTCGACCAGGTTTGATCTATTGTGGCAGCCCTTGTCTTTAAAGTTCACTGCTTAGTCCCGTTGAGTCTATAAATTTCCAGATTCTTTAGAGCGTGATATCTGCTATCTCATCCGGGTGCATGATGTGTCGCCCGAGATGGATACTTCTTTTGCTCATAAGCGGGAAGCATGAGCAAAGAACATGCATGGCCGTTTCTTCTTCTGTATGGCAGAATCTGAACAGAGTTTCCTCGGTCATGTTCATGTTCGATTTATGTTTGTTTAGTTTGCAGTGGCCGGTCAGTATTCTAGTCACTGCACAGGCTTTGTATCTTTTGAACTTTAGCAGTTCCTTAGTTACTTTATTGCTATATCCCTGAATGAGTGCTTTTGAGTGTTTTTGTCCCGATGTAGACTTCCACCACTCAATAGCCTCTTGTTTGCAGAGGGCGGTTAGTAGCGTGGTGGCTCGTTGTTTGGTAATGCCACAGAACGGTTCTACGCCGATTTGAGGGTTATCGGCTCCATCTCTGGCGAGTTCATCTGCTACTTCGTTTCCTTCTATATTCGAATGTCCTGGTACCCATGTAAGCGTTACTTTGTTGGTATTTCCCAGTGCATTCAGTGTCTCGGTGCATGTTTGCACCAATTTTGACGTGTATTCGAAGGATTTTAAGGCCAGCAGTGCTGCTTGGCTGTCTGAGTTGATGTAGATGTGTTGATCCTGGAGCTTCCTTTCCAAGTTTATCTCTGCACATTTGTTTATGGCAAAGACCTCGGACCTTCGGTATCGGTAACTAATGCAACGAAATTTTGTCCCTCCGTTTGAGACCGGAATCCATTAATGAGTTAAAGGAGTCAACAAAATGACCCGTCTATTTTTAGAAATTATACGGGAGGGTTGCAAGGGACCGACCTTCCTGTCTGTCCTGTCATGGGTAAAATCATGCGGGTATAGGGATAGCACTGTTGTGGTTGCCTATAGACCGTCTATAATAGAATAGACGAACTTGCTGACTAAAGGACAGGATGGCAAAAACTATACCTACCTCATTAAAGAATAAGAATATGAATGTCTTTATTCAGCAGAATTTAAGGTATACAATGAAAGAGTAAGTAAACATAAAAAATAAATAAAAACATATTAACTATGCTGAATAGGCGCCCGCTCAGCAAAAATCGCGACATGACACAAACGTCATGCCGAGAAGCTGGTTTTCGGCGGGAACCAATGCGTGATGAGGATTGCGCGTTTTAAAGGTTTTCTATCTCGTCTATTTTAGAAAGAAAAACCCAAAATGATCAGCTCATGATGTTCACTCCTCTTCTGTGTAAAACGTTCTGTTTAGTGCCTCCTACGTCCTACCTAGAGTTTAGGGTCGTAAAGATTCCCATTTGACCTTAATCGCTAGTCTTTCCTCTTGAGAGGTGAATATTATTTTAGTCGGGCGGGATAAAAACGTAATTTACGCGGATGTGAAATTACTTATGTCGAAGGTGCTGGATGCATGCCACTTCCAACTGGGCAATATGAAAATCATTGGGAGAGACCTACATTCAGCAGTGGAGTGGACGTCCTGTGGCTGAAATGATGATGATGAAGACCATGCTTACCGCTCTCAGCAGCCCAGGCGCCGAGCACCGCCACGCCATACCTGGTGGCGATGGAGTCGGTCACCACCGCCGCAGGGTGGTCGGCGTTACGTAGCACCGGCATTGTGTTGTGGTCACCTTGCTAGCTGGCTTGTACCCATAATATCTGGAACATAAGACAGTATAGTTTTATGAGTTTTTAGCGAGTGCCATCTCAAACTAAGGGCGCATTTTCATTGGTCATTAGATTTTTGAAACGCATGCCAAGGCACAGATTTTGCGTCTTTAATTCAGGAATGTGTTTACTCCATAAGTCTCCGTAGCTCGGTAGTTCGGCCTGTGGTTCAGCGGTCGCTCGGTAAGCGAAAGCTTACCTTTGACTTTTTTCAGATTTTTTTGATTTTTTTATGATTCACTGATTTAGCTTAAATCGATGTAAATGGTCGTAGGCTTCGCCTTCGAAGACGTTCTTGAAGCCACATGACCAATTCAGCATTAAATATTATATTTAGCAATGTTTGCTATGGTAAAATTATAGAAAATTGAGAAATTTAGTTACGCGATTTCATAGCATCACAAACTTAATAAAAGTTTTTATATGTTTCTAGAACTGCAAAGTTTACCTTGTGCCCTGTTAACCCTGACATTGAGTTGAACCTTAGATTGAACTATAGTCCTTGAGACGGTCTGCAATAACAGAGAGTATCTACCTGCCTACATTCAAGTTAATGAACCTTATCAATGTTAGATATTATCTAACATTGATAAGGTTCATTAACTTGAATGTAGGCAGGTAGATGGCAACTAACTACGAACTTTATGACGTTATCAAAAAGCGCAAATATTTTACGCACGCACTATGGTGCGAAATACTGAAATGAATCGTGTAAATTTACACACGTGTGGGTTTATTTCGAGGATGACTACAATTCTACATACATAGGAATTGTGTAAGTAGTTACCTACATGTTAACAGTTAGGTATATTTTAAAAATGAGTTGAATATAAATAGGTAGGCGTCTAGTAGATAGTAGTACCTACAAACAATGTTGTTATTATCAACATTCAAAACAAACGAGTAACCATTTTTCGAGACCGATTTAATAAGTATTTGATAGAATAATAGACACCTCACGTAAGTAACTAGTAATTAGGTATCCCATTGATCTACGATTATACCTACAACTGCTGCCCATCAGTCATAATAAAATATTGACTGCTGAACTTATGTAATATTCTATGCTGAATAGGTAAGTACTAGGTACTATAATTTAGTTGAAACGGTAGGTACTCATTTACTGTGTGATTCGTGTGGTTGTGGATATCGATCGGTGTCAATACGTTCATGGGCAAGTTCATTGGATATGTAAAGTGCCTACTATGTTACGTATTATTATCGAAAACGTAGCAAGAAGTAAGTTTATTACAAAGTCAAAGATTTTAAAGGCTCAGAGACATCTCTATGGAGTATGGTCTAGTAACGGGAGTTGGACTCGCTCTATCCGAAGGTCCGGGTTCAATTCCTTGGGTAGGTTGGAATTGGAAATGTCTTCATGTTTTTTCTTTTCCTAGTGTGGTAAGTGGTAAGCTGGAATTTCACCAACATGATAGTCCGAAAATTATTTATTTCAGGTTTTATCGCGAGCTTCAAACGTTTACCTATAAGGAGGTCTCTATACAGGGTGTTAGGTAAATGGGTATATGAGCCGACACTAGCCCATGTTAACATGGTCATATAAATGGTATGGTGAAGTCAGAAAATTGATATCTTAATTTTAATTATTTTAATTTTCATACAAATCGGATTTTATAAAAAATATTTTGTATGAAAATTAAAAAAAATAAAATGATAATATCAAATTTCTGACTTCACCATACCATTTATATGCCCATGTTAACATGGGCTAGTGTCGGCTCATATACCCATTTACCTAACACCCTGTATACAGTCTGACATGGTAAGCGATTCAGAACTGTTCGGTAACTATCGATCGTTCGACAATATTTACCGATAGGTTTTGTTGACTAATACCTATTAGCCGGTTGGTGAACGCTGTTACAGTTCACGACTTCACGTGATAAAAGGATCCAAGTGAAGTTTCCGAAAATCCGAATAGCAGGTACCAAAACAACTTTGCTAACTATAAATTAGTTGATTCCGCAGTTCGCCCCTACCATGGCATTAATTAGGAAATGATTCAACGTTTCAGGAACAAAATAATAAAAACTAAACAAAAAAGTAAATTCATACCTGTAGGTATGAGTTATGACGTCTATCTATACCCTTGAATAACAATGTAGTTATTAGTATCATCAGTACAAGTCTCTAGCCTTGCCTGTTAGTTGGACAAATGTTGGACTATGGACCGACACAAAGTGCAAGCTAACAGATAAAAACAGCAGCTACAAACAAGTGCGCCGGAGCTTAAAAAACAACGTTATTTTCGTGTTATTTCACTAGGCTTTTGCGTGCACAGCAAATGTTTTTGTTTTTGATTGGTACAAATAGAACATGACGGGCACATGCTAACGGAAAATAAGTCTTATCTTAATGACATTCAGTTTTTCATCGGTCAATACGAAATGGGATAGAGGTTAACTGGCAGAGAATGCCTTATGGCATTAAATTCGCTTTTTGTAACAATTTATAAGGCATTAAAGATTAAATAGATGAAGGGATGTCTAAACGCCTCATGGGCACTATTGAATCATGCGTATCAGAGTTTAATGCGATTAAACCCTGCCTGAGTGAAGCGATGAGTTCAAAACTAAAATCCAGTCCAGGGTATAGCGAGAGACTTAAGGTGCACCCAAGTTGAACACACGTTAAACCCCGAGAGGAATATAATTATACCTAACCAGCTAGTTAATCAAATAGTTAGTGGATCCTACCTACACTCTACGTTAGGTACTCGTGCAGTCTATAACCTCTACGCATGGACACATGCTCTGCAAAATTAAAATAATCTTTAAAGAAAATGTTTTTCCAGAATTTATATTATGCACCATTCATCAACCATTTCATCTTAATTTTACGCCTTATTTTTCTTACAAAACCTCAATGCTACTAACAGAAAAATAAGATTTCATATCTCGGAGTTTGCCAAAAAGTATCTCTTTTGTAAGATGTTTGGCTCTTTTGGAATATAGCCAAGCATTGCCAACGAGAAGCGATTTTCTGCCACGTTAAGTATGAGGAATAGAAGATTGTTAATTATTACTGACTGTTAAAATATAATTTCACAGCGGTTTTAATCTCCTTCATTTGGCATGCGCGCATGCGTATGATCTGCGATCAATCCATGAGCTAAAACGAATATGGTAGCTAATCAATGATTTCCCATATTTCCATCCTATGTTATTTCTACATCACATGATTTTTCATAGATCCCGTGCACTCTGAATTTTCATCATGATTCTATTCACAGCATAAAATGAGAACAAGTTCGAAGTCCTAGCGTGACAAAGTTGAACAAAATGTAGAGCTGTGTTCCACTTTCTCAGCTTTTACGTAACTTGTCTGGAGACTACCATGTTTCCCGAATATAAGCATTCATGTGCAGTGCAAAGTGCCAGCAAAGTAAAATAATTATTTTCTTTTGCTACTAACATAATAATGTGCAAGCTCTATCGAATACGTAAAGAAACAATCGCTTGAAAGAGTGTTTGCTGTATTTATCTATTAAATAGAAGCTAAAAAATATTAAAAATAAAGTATTTAACTAGTATCTTATTTTTAAATTAATCTAAAATACTAGTAGTACCTATGATATGAATTTAAATACGCAACTTGATGCTGCGCAGTTGTTTGAAGAAATCCTAATCAAACAGAGATCAAAATGCTCAGTGGTCTTTAGATTATTTCAATAAACAAATAAAATATAATTTTTTTTCGGCACCTCACCATCTTTGATTTATCAAAACTAGAGATTTATAGGTAGGTAACTACTTGCTACAGACACTTTGGTTTCAGAGACAAGTAGCCGTAATTATTTGTTGGCAAAAAGTATTTGGCGCGAAAAAATTAACTTATTTTAGCAGTTGCCTAATTAGGTAATTTCCATAAAAATGTTAGTATTTTATTTGCCTCGTGCACTTTATAGTATGACATTACGTGTCCAACAAGGGCAATTATTTAATTAAATGGGCTAATAAATTATTGATAAATCTTGTCAATATTCGTACCTTATCAACGAGGTTGCCGGTTCAGGTGGTGGCGCAGCGAGCACTGATAAACGGGACGTGTATTTACAAACGAGCAATATAAAACTTTAGCTCACTGGTTACGCAATAATAAGTAATTTACTACTGAAGAAGATCTTTATCTTTTAATTGGGAGCAAAGAGCAAAATTCTGAAGAGATTCTGTAGAGGTAGGGGACAAAGTACAATAGGTAGGTAGTAACCTACTCGTACGTACAATATTAAAAGTTGAGAAATAGGTAACCTACCTATATTTAATTTTACGAAACTATTTCATTGTATTTAAATTCAGGTTACAAACGTAATTTGATTATCGATTAAAAATCGACGATTAAGAAGAAATTGAGGTTGAGTAATTATTTTAAAATAATTAAATAGAAGTATTTAAGTAAATAGGTACCTAATTTCTGATTTTCTGTACCTAGTCGTAGTTCTGAAAAGAGATTATCGTGGGTGTGAACCTTGCGGATCTACAGTAGTTAATTTGTTTCACTTAAACACAAAGTTTGAATTAAAGTTACTTAAGTTCTCTTTTTTTACCGAATTAGCCAAAAAGACGAGTGTGCTTCATTTAAAAAAATACTTTGCCAAGAAACGTTTATAAAAAAAATATGGACACTTATTTTTATAAAAAAATTACTATGTTTAAAAAAACGACTTACGCTAACACGGCTTCTATGAGTGAGCACACACGATCGTATTGAAAACTGAAATTATTATAACTGAGTGTTAACAGAAGCTGAAGGATGCGCCGCACTCGCGCGCACTTTATTCAGAACAATTTACGGTAATTGACTGAACGTGTCATATTACCTATCTCATTTATAAATATCCAGGAAACGATGATAGTTGTAGGGATAGTGATCATATTCAATCTAATCTATCGATACTGCAATGATAATGTAAGTCAAAATGTAGAGAATATGTCAAGTCATATACTAATTATTTTAGGACATTAGTAATATCTTTACCTAGAGGCAATATTATCAAACAAAGTGTACCTATAGCTAATGTCCGTTTTCACCATCAATCCCAAATTTTTAATAACACATAACAGGAATTTTGTTTTCAAAGGGGTCACCTAAAAATTTGGGACTGATAGTGAAAACTGGCATAAGTCAAATAAATAATATTTGGGTACCTCAGATCTAAGAGAAAACCAACTAACTAGGTAGAGATCGTTAAAACATATCTTATTATACAAATCCTCGCAACAGCTAATCTTCTAATTTTTCTTATTAGATTTACTTAAACATTTCAAATAACTGTCTTTTCGAACTGAAAAGCTGCAGTTCAACTAGAAAATTTCTTTCAATACGTAAATTAATATTCATCCTGTATTTACCTGCATGTTAAATAAAGCCGAACCTATTAAAGCCTATCATTGGTTATTAAATTATTATTAGTAGTATCAATACGTGAGTTGGTATCGCATTACCTTATCAGATCAATTTAGGCAGGCAATCATGATTGCATTTTATTATTACAGATAGGTACCTACCTAAAATAGAAGTCATTCAATTATCGTCTCTCCCATAGTATTGCCCGACCGAAACTCACAGTAAGTTTTCATTGTATTAAACCTATGATTAATTACAACGTTACTTATTTAACAATTTTTCACAAAGGTGATTTTTCCACTGAAATACAAAAGTTTCCTTCCAACCATACAACGTCAAAACCTGTAAACAACTTGTGTCACGAACAGTGACTGTGCTTTATTTGTTGTGTTTTTCTGACAATGTCCTTTTCCTTTTATATAAAAGTTACATGCGCGCGCTGAACACCAAAACGACACTTCTCTAAAAAACTAGTGATCAAACACGCACGCTTTTTAGCAGAGGCTTAAATAATTTGAAAGAGTCAAAATGGTTTCATGCATGTTACATACACATAGTGGTGTTATAATAAAGAGACAGGTTGATATACATAAAATAATTGTGACGCCCTGCAAAGGCACAGCAAAACATCAGAGAGTCACCTTTGTGAATTAATAAACAGCTCATTTTTTTTAATGACGTAAAATAATGATTTGTAATAAAATACAAGTAGGAGTTGTAACACGTTATACACACGTTTTAAAAGTTCTTCGAAGATATTGCTATTGAAGTTAGCGGCGCGATAAGAACTACTTGTACCTATTTATCAAGAATTCTTATCAACCGCTTACCGTATCAAAAAGCAGTTCCTGCTTCAAGTAATGAGTTTACCTAAGTGATCTTTAGACTGGACTGTTCCCGCGATTTCATTCATGCAATTAGTTTTTGATCTTTAGACTGAAACTCACGAGTCACAACACCCATCTTATAAAAATGAATACCTATTTCCCTTGGTCATCGCATCACGCGTGAACGGCTGGACCGATTTCTCTAATTCTTTTTTGTTGATATTTATTAACTTTATTATTGACAGGGGAAGATTCTCATGTAAGAAAAATTAAGAATGTTGCGCGGAAAATTAAAGGAATTGAGTAAACTTAACGGTCATATTCACTTTTCATACAGGGCCACGTCTAGCTGTCGGGACAGCTCGTCTCAAATAAAAAAACTGTGTACCTAATTATAAAAGCGATAAGCTGGGGATGGGGGAGTTGTGGGCATACCTAAAGTATGCCCACTCATGATGCAGCGCCATCTCTATAAACTAGTTTGAAGCTTTAAAACAGGTAATTTACAAAATAACTTAATTTCTAAATTCATACAGAATTCGAGATTAAATTTTCTCTATAAGTTTATACTAAATTAAAAAGACCTTAATAAATTATTAAAAGTATTAGGTATTTTTTATTTTACACATAAAAACAAAAAAAAATGTTGATTCTAAATTGGACCGGCCGCTGCTTATAAAAAAATGGGATAAGTCGTAAATCTATTTTTTTTTAAAAGGAATCTGTAGATGGTGTCGCATTGTTTACTAATTTATTGCAATTCAAAACTATTCTTTTATGGTGTTAGTAAAACGTACTTACTTCCATTGATTTCCCACTTTCTCGAGTATGGCACGACCTGGTTTGCCCCGTGTACGGAAGTATTGAACGCTAATCAACCGGTCAATAGTAGGAAAACAGGGAATAATATTGACCAAACATTTCCGCTGAACCAATTGTTGGTTTGCCAGAAAAGTGTGTTATGAAGTTTGTCGGTTTTACCTACATTATGTTGCGGACGTTGCGGTTGTTGTTATTTCTTTATCAATGTGGAATTAGTTTAGTGGGACATCATAGCTAAGCATTGTGAATTTGTGTTTATGTATATCAAAAAAACTATTAAAGGGCATTACCTTGATACTCATAAAATTAGACTAAATTACCGTATAATAAAGTTCTATAGATTGTACAACTACACACAAAGTAGTTAAAGAATTTAAAAAATAAATCTTATGATAATAATAATATTGACTTGTTTGAATTTAATTTATTTTATTTAAAAATATGATATGAATTGAAATGAAATTTAAATATTTTATTATTAACTGTAACCTTAAACCTACGACTGTGTGTTGAAATAAATGACTTATTATTATTATTAATATAATTTATGTAGTTAAGAATATAATTATACGTATTTCACTTTTTTTTTATCCACTACGAGGAAGCTCTTGGCCTGTATCTCACCTGATGGTAAGTGATGATCAGGCCGAAGGTGGAAGCGAGCTTCACCCGTAACTATATTGTTTTGTAATAAACTATGTGAAGGATAAATTATGCTATAAATATCTGTAAAGTCATATTACGTAAGTAGACGTGATATTCTAATGAATTTAACGCTATAACAATAAAGACACTTAACAAAGATTTCGCCTTTCCATACCTACACAAATCGGAGCTGTTGCAGTTGCGTTTCTTTAGCTTATCAGTTGCTATCTGGGGCAAGTCACAATGTATTTTCTTTCATCACCTGATACGCACGATGTAAACATTGAACTTATTACATAAATGAGCGTATAATAACGATGTGAGTGGAATCGGAGAAGGAGGATGGAGATATAGGTGAATGGTAAGTGAGACGGAGAGGGAAATATTTGTGCTTGGCCCAAATTCGCGGTGGAGCAATCGCCCGCGGCGCGAAAGAGCGCGAGGAAAGAGCGGCCGGGCGAGTGGCGTCCGTCTCACATCGCTACCGAGTTGTGACTACTTAGTACTTGTGACCTATTCTATCCAGCACTGCTGCATCAGGGCTATTCTCAAATTATCCTAAAACCAGTTATCTCGCTTAAACTGATAATAAAACAAACGAAAAGCATGATGTCTCGTCTCATGAATGAGTGAATGTTAATTGAATAACCTAAATGGCAAGCTACGTTTTATATCCTACTAATATTATAAATGCGAAAGTTTGAATGTCTGGATGGATGTTTGTTACTCTTTCACGCAAAAACAACTGAACGGGTTTTGATGAAACTTTACAGTATTATTGGTTATAACCTACATTAACATTATTATAGGCGATAGACGATCTGTGACAAACTAAATTTCACGCGGGTGAAGCCACGGGCAAAGGCTAGTCAGTCCATAAAATACATAGGTACATTTTATCCCCTACTGATATGATTATGTTTTAGTATAATAAATCATACTCAATAACAAGTTGAATTAGTTCATTTAATTTTTAGTTGTGGTATAGATATTAAACAGGAACTGGAAAAAAATTGTAGTACAGATGACGGCACATCAACGTAACCACTGTGGTTTCTTATGCAGTTGTAATAGGGGCGAGTTTGCAATAAAAATGGGTAACCTGATGTGCTGTCGTGTGTACCTACCTTACCTACTCGTACGTCATTCGTATTGGAAAGTACCTAAGTAAATGGTTGCTGTAACAGTCAACAAAGATTTATCTAACCTTAGACATAACAAATGAATATGCGATAAATATAATATTAGTTTATACCCTATAAGCAGGTACTTTGTAAGTGAACTGTGAATCACCCTACCAAACGTCTGACGTAAAAGAAAGAACCCGAATAATCTATAGGTATTATACCTATCTATATTAAAACCCACTGGCGTTTGTATACTACGCGATGACGTCATTTCATTCAATCTCGTGAAACCTTCATTGAAAGTGATTTAACGTAGTGTGACGTAATTGCGGTAATTAATGGTTTCATTATTATTGTAGATAAAAAAATATTTTGCAAACTTATTATAACGAAGATTCTGATTGTATTTTTCTACCTCAAACATTATGCTTGTGATATTTTTTCTGAATTTTAACATAAAATAAAAACAACATTATTAAGTAGGTACAACCGTACAACATATACTCAACATCAAATAAACCGCACCTTCCGCAACGCGAACTTTAACGATTTTCTTCTGACACAATCATGGTGCCCTAACAATATTGGTGTTATTTGAAAGCCCAATAAATATCCTTAAAGAAAAACACATTTAATTTCTTAATAAATTATTAGCATATACCATAAATGTGACTTGAAAAAATACCTCATTTTGGGCCCACCTATGGGATCAATTAGACCATTTTTTATGGTTATAAAACCAAATAATGATTTCACGTGTCCTCTTTAACAGATGGATAGCAATTAAACCCAACTTAACAGTTTTATAGCCATAAAAGTTGGCTCTAGCGTAACTACCTATTTTTTGAAGAAGTGACTCTGGATCCTTCTAAAGACACATTTTTGGGGTAAAAACCTTTCCTTTAATGAAATGAAGGTTAGAACTAGGCTTTTAAATGGTACCAATATTGGTGGGAAGTGGGGATGCATACGTTTGAAAATGCTTGTCGCGGGAGGTGCGATTTATTTGACGTCGAGTGTAGTAAGTATCCTCATACAATTTATAGTGAAACTTGATAAATTTTATACCACACGAACTCACCATCAAATTACATTCTTCAATAAAATGCATATAATTTTATAAATAACGAGATCACAAAAGGGATAATATTATTTTGAAAATATTAAAAAAATATTATAATCAGGAAATTACCACTCCATTTGGAGTCAACGGAAGCCCCTGCATTAATTTTACCGCAGGTGTAGTGGTCGGGACAAATTTCATCGTCCACAGCTTTCAGACACGCAAGTATAATATTACTTGAACAGGATCCGGGTGTGTAACTCAATAGGTATCATTATTTTTATACAGTAGAAAATAGAAATCGAGATAGAGCAGTTGTGTCAAATGGCACTAGAATATCATTGTTCTCCTAGGTATCCTTAGGATTTTATGACTGTATTGCATCATTAATATTATTATAGTTACTGTATAGCACCACCAGGTGCTATTAAAGGTGTTACAAGAAAATTAATAATAATTTTAATGTATAATACACTCATTTTATTTTAATTATTACTGGGTAGGTATGTAGTTCTTGTATAATAACTACTTGTAAATAAAAAATCCCACAACACCTGAATTCTAAATTCTAGAATCCTAAACCTGTTGCATATCAATTTGTTTTTTTACTAATTATTATAACTACTTTTTTATTGAACATTTACGGGATATTTTGGAATACTTTTCAAGAAGCGCTTTATTAACTTACACAGAAACAGCTAACCACACAGTTGCCAAAGAATGCGTAAAAAATATGTTTTTGATAAACTGGAATACACGCTAACTAAGACGGGCTGGAAGACGTAGCGTGGCCAGGCCTCCTACTAGGTGGACCAACGATCTGGTAAAGGTCGCGGGAAGAGCCTGGATGCGGGCAGCGCAGGACCGTTCATTGTGGAAAACCTTGGGGGAGGCCTTTGTCCAGCAGTGGACGTCATTTGGCTGAAACGAAAGAACGAAGACGGGCAAAATAATATTAATATAAAAATAGAATCAGATAAAAATGTAATTAAACATGAACTAATAATTTAATAGGTACTTGGGTGAACTTCACCACAAATATGAAGTCATCAGTACATCCATAAGCTTAGCAACAGTTTAACCTTCTAATTTTATCAGCAACAAGTTCGCATGTACAACAACAGATGGCGCTAGTAGTAGCCCGTTCCATTAGGTAGGTATAAAAATACCATGATTCTCCGTATCGCGGTCGAGCGCGCTCCGCGTGCCCGCTGTGGTTATCACCCAGTCACAACTCACCGACCTTGGGGCAAAAAGGAGAATTTTAATTCCCACTCCGGCGTATTTCTTGCTCAAGAATACTAATAAGGCGCGCGTTCATAGAAACAACAAATTGCTTCGTACGAACGTCAAGGGTTGAGCAAACGTAAAATAGTTTTATTTTTGAGTTAGGGCTTTTTGCGTTTTGAGATTCGAAAAAAATATTATAAATGTTTCTTTACATGTTGTTTTTAATGTCTAATTACTTAATTAAATTAGTACTTACAATTAAATGTAAAATTTATAAAAATAATATTATTTTAGGTTTAGGTAAATTTATTTATTACATAGGGTATTTTTATGGTAACTAGATATTACGTAGTTAGGTAGGATATTGGTAGGTAGCAACTATACTACCATTAACCCTAAGGTTAAAATGGCAATTTACTTATTTACATAGTAAAATTAAAATATTATCACAAAACACGCTGGAATTACATCTTCAAAGACCAAAAATTCACTCAAATTTACAAAAGAAATTACCAGCTCGTGAGGGACTTGAACCCCCGTCCTCCTCTATTGAAACTCAACCGGGTGCTCTAACCGCTGAGCTAACGAGCCTCAATGATGCAGCGAGGAAAATTACTAATCCTACCAAATATCCTTTGTGCTTTCGGACTATGCGAGCGAAGCGCACAGCAAATTATACGGGCGCGCGCGATGGATGTGGTTACTTAGTGCTCGTAGAATATGGTTCATAATAACATCTCACATTCGTCAAATCGTGATGATAGTGATATCGTAGTTGTAACAGAGTGGGTGGAATGGTAAAATCCTCCGGTCAATTACTACAATAAAATATAGAAAAAAGTAATGACCAGAAATAATGAACTTTAAAAAACGCAGGAAACGAAAGTGGGTAACATATTTGAAAAGTTACCGACAAATCTTCTTTTAAAAGGTTTATGAACATTTTTTGTAGCTTTTTTAATGCACATCTTTCTCTATTCTTCTTGAAGTATCGAACCAAGACCAATTAATGTCTTTTGTACGGAACCTAGCCCTTTTTCCATAACAACGTTGTGTGCGCAACATTTGAATTGTCTCGGTATGTTATCCTTTATCTTATCAGTCTATAGCTCTATCTACTTTCGAGTGCAACATACAGAGTATTTTTATCTTGCAAGCAATCGGTCTTGGAAGTTATTCTGCTTCTAAATTCGCGGGCAAAATACGTTGTCATCTCTTTCCCGCTGAGCCCGTAGATTCTCTCAGCAGGCAGTCTGATGGTCGGGCGCCTGCGTAGCTTAAGCGCTGTTTTCGGGACGGGCGTCCCAGACAACATAAAAAATGAAACCGCGCCGAACGGCGAACCCCAAACCGACCCTAGCTGTCAACAGTTGACTTTCAACTCTATTTGAACGTCATTAAGAGTCACATAGTATACCGAGTAAAGCGTCCATACTTTTTGTTACCCGAACCCTCGAGCGCTTTCTTATTTTAGGGCCGTCATAACCCCGCGTATTCAAACAGCACCCTAAAGTAACACTTTGTTCGCTTCCAAAATTTTCTTATTGTGAGCTATCGTTATCGCGCTCGCCTCGCTTCGCTTTGTTATCAACGAATGTTGCGTGGTATTTTGCTATTTTTCGTGTTTAAAGAGCGATAATATTATAATATTGTTTGCTTCAAACCATTTAGAGTGGATTTTCCTTATTTTAAAAGTAACGAAATAAACGAAACGAATAAATGTTTAAAATGCGAAAACAATTGAAAACTAACGCTACGAACGCACGTTTGTTTCGTAGGTAATTATTTTAATCGTAGAAAATTCTACTACGATGTTACGAACGCGCTACGACACATCAAGTGCGTGAAGAACTGGACCGAATTTACTGAAAATCGCTAAGTAAGCTCATCTCTCTAACGTCGTTTATAGAAATTACATAGCGACTAGTTTCTATCTCACAATAATGTCATTTTACTGCCTAATTAACGACAGTATTAGTATTACATTAAATAAATAAATGCTCTTTTTACTATTCATTGTTAATTTGTAATTAATACACCCAGAAATAATATAATTATCTAAATAAATAAAGTATTCCTACTATTGTGGTGAACCGACATGTTACACAAGCGTTTAATTAATAAGCACGAAGGGGTGTTAGTGGTAATTTTGTGTAAGTAACTCAAATTAACTAAAATATGTAAGTATTTAGTATTATTTAAAAAAAGAAGAATGAATAACGGTCTTTTCAACCGACTTCAAAAAAGGAGGAGGTTCTCAATTCGACCCGTATGTTTTTTTTTTTTTCTATGTTTGTTACGCGATAACTCCGCCAATTACGAACCGATTTGAACAAATCTTTTTTCGGCGTATAGGTAATACCTCAAGGGTGGTCCCATTTAAATTTAATAATAGAAAAAACAACCCCCAAGGGTGGAAAATTGGGGATGAACTTTTTTTTTATACGCAATATCTCCGCCGATTATAAATCAATTTGAACGATTATTTTTTTGTTGAATAGGTATTATCAAAAGGGTGGTTTCATGCGAATTTGAAGAAAATATTTCACCCCCAAGGGTGGAAAATTGGGGATGAACTTTTTTATACGCAATATTTTTAATTTTTAGTTTTTTTTTGTGTTCACGTCCCAAGTAACATTTTACTCCATTTAAGAGTTCAATAGTCGTTCACATGTACTCCACAAGCTGTGTATGTCAGCTGTATACGAGCTGTATAGCTTGCTATAATGCTTTTATAGAACCAGTTTGGGCACAAATTAGACAGCTTTAAGTTCACTATGGCTATACATTAGCAGTATAATAGCATTATAATAGCAGTTTAAGTAGTAACATCGGACTTAAGGCTGACTTACGGCACTATATGGGACGCAGTGTGAACCATACAACGTACGTGAGTGTAATAAAGAGTAACAAGTGGCTAAATGCACAGCTTTCAAAGTTATAAAGTCCGACAAAAGTACTCCAATGCTACATAAAGTTCACGTGTGTCCTAAATTATTTCCACATTTTAATATTAGTTTGGTATTTGTACGTGAGTGCCAAGAGGGAAACAACTCGGGCGGATAATCATTTATGCAAATAGTAACACGGGTTTTAAATACTTAATAATGTTAATGCCATTGGGAATGCAACTTTATCGTGAAATGTATACATATTTACAGCTAAAATATTTACGCGCCTCTGTAAAAACGCGATATTCATTTTAAAATATTTAAAACTGGCTGACAGGAAATCTACAATTTTCAGTTTTTGATATTGTATTGGCATTATAATTATACTACGGTAATTAATTATAACATGAAACCAAAACTCAATCGCTCTACCTGCGAATTTTGTGATAAATCTGCATTAATTTTGGAGATTTATTTGGTAAATATTTTAGGTTATGTAGAACAAAATGGTGGAAATGAAATACGGCTATGTGAACTGTTATAACTCCAATTTAATGCGGTGAGCGTATATTAGGTTTACATGTGTTCTGTTAGAATGCTGTTATCTATATGAAGTTCCACATTTGTACCACTACAGCGCTAATGTCTATAAATTTATTCTAATGTGAACTTATGTACAGCTTTAAGATGTACCTAGTTCAGGTCAATTATGTATCTTTAATTCTTTCAAATACTGAAATTTTAGAGATCCGCAATAAAAATTATTAATGTCCGTTAAATCGCCTAGCCCAGGTACTAATAGTCAAGTATGAATACCTAAAGCATCAGACGGTAGTGTTCCCGGTTTAAATTCGTTTATTATGTCTGAATTTATTCAAAGCGGAATGAGGAATACCCATGTTCTTATTTTTTTGCGAAAGGTTAAATAATTGTCCAAATCAAAATGGTATTCACTATCACTAGAACTGCAATCATCACACTCTCATATCTGTATATTTTGAAGGGAAATTTCAGGTTCAGGCATAATATTTTCCTCTGCATCATGTACAGAACCACCATGAACAACTAAAAATAGGCTTGGGGAAATGTGTAATAGAATATCACATTCACATTCATGTTCAGCTTAAAGCAAATAAGAGTAGTACTTGTGGACAAATAAACTGCTATTGATGTTAATGGACAACACATATAGTCCTTTTAACAGCCTACAGTGCACATGCGAACCATTGAAACACTTTTGTACAGATAGTAAAAAAAGGTTATTTTAATTATGGGGCCGTTCAAGTATTACGTAAGCACCAAGGGGGGGTGGGGGGGTCTCTGTTTTGCTTATTTTGGATGACATGGGGGGTAGGGGGTCTAGATGATGATTACGTCATCGTTATTAGTTATTTACGTTTTTTCGGGGATTCCCGCAAATAATACATATGCGTAGGCACTCGCTTTGAGAACTGATTAGGGGAATTACCGCACATTAAATTTAGGGAAATTACCGTGCGCTATTCACTTGTCTAATAATTAACTCTCGTGCCGACATTGTGTCCATTAAAATTTGAGAGTCGTAGACCGTAGTCCGCATATCATCAAAACACGCGGCCTCCCGCGCGCGTTTTGTTTGGATACTAAACGTATTGTAAGCATTGAAAGTTATCATTTGTGTTTATGTTGATGCAATTATGTTTGTTATGTTCTTTATTTCTGATTATATTTTTTTGTCCCTTACTCTGTGTGTATCAGTTAAACCTAATATTTTCATGAATTTTCCTATTTTAAAAATGACAATATAAAAAACATTTATAACTAAAAATGTTTACGTAAGCATAGGGGGAGGGGGTAAGTGCTTTGCGTACTTTTGATGACAAGGGGGGCGGGGGGGTAAAAAATGGTAAGAAATCTGCTTACGTAATACTTGAACGGCCCCTATCACAAACAAGTCCTACTACAGCTACTAGCTGTATAACAGTCTAAAACAAGTAAACATAACAGCCTTTGGCTTTATAAATGACCACGTGTGTTCTATTAAAATGCTAGCTCTATAACATCGTACAAGTAGGCCGTTAAACAGCGGTTGCCGTATCTCTACCCTCCTATAATGCTCTTAGTCAGATGGCTGACTAAAGGATAGTTGTTAGAGTATTATAACACCAACAATCATATAAAAGTATAACTCTACACTAGTCTACACTCCTATAAGTCCCTTAGACAGGTATAGGTGTAATTAATTGCAATAATACAGCTTATACATCACGAGTGAACTGTACTAATGCTTTAAGTACACATTGGAACTAAATGTGAACTCTTAAATGGAGTAAAATGTTACTTGGGGTATTTGAAGTCGGTTTTATTTTTTTAAAAAGTTAATTATTATTAACCTCATTTAACAGTCTGACGCAACGACAATTTAATTTTTTTAACCGAGGAAGGAACTGATCCTATTCCTAAGAGAAAAAATCTATCTAAACTAAAGGAAGATTCTTCAGCTAACTTTTATGATTCTATACAACTTACAAAAACAAATGTCACTAAATGAAGTTTATTTTGTAGTAGGAAGCTTAGCTTACACATTTCACAAGTCAGCCGCGCGCGATTTCTACCAGTTAACCCTTTGAGAGTTACAGGTCGTTCAGAAACATACAAATAAAAAATTTGAAATTCGTGAATTCTGGGAAAAGAGGAATCATCCAGGTGTTTCAAAAAATATTATCTTACAGGTGTATGAATGAGAAGGTGCACATTTTACGTAATAAAACCGATTAAAATTTATATGAAGCGCTATTTTATTAAAATACAGGACCTAAATGCTATTTATGTATTAATTTATTTATTTATAAGATAACAGGCACTACAATAGGAGGAACTCTACCTTTTGTAATTTCTTTTCTATTAGATATCCTACTAATGTATGTTCCATAAGGATGGAATCATAATTCAGGTAATACCGTAGTAGGTATTTCATAGCGGGTTTTGGCGGCAATTTGAACTCAAATAAATAACAGCAAACAATTAGCGCGAACTGTTCAATGACCGATAAAACACCTAAATTGTTAGAGGGAGTAGAGCACATGGCGATCTATCAAAACAACAAAGCCGATTGGTTTGGTGACGTTCCACCCCGGTGATATGTACGTCCTACTACCTAAATGCCTTATGTACACCGCTAGTTACTACTTCATGACTACTCCGAGCTCAGTGTGTACTGCAATGCAACGGAAAATATGCGTGTTTACCAAAGCCGTTTCGGTAGAACGGTGTCGTGTGTTGCGTCACGTTTAAGGAAATTGATAATGCTCCGAGGTCGACGTGACTAACATAAAAGTGATTTTTGTGCTCATTTACAACTAAACTTCAATCTCAACATCAATTAACTTAGTGTGGTGAAGTGAATTCCGAATAACATGGATTTATTTTTTTGTATCCTGTTATTCCCAGTGGGTGGAGGCCAGACAAATGTCCGACGCCACGACTCAATGTGCGACCGATATAACCTTGTGCAAGCGAGTAAGTATATTTTTTGTCTCAAAACCTGTCTAAAATTTGCTCTAAACGTGCAGTAATCCAACTAAAATTACATGTAGGGTCAATCTATAGAACAATATAAAGGAATAAATCGAAATAATAAGTAAAATCCGGGTGAAAATAACACATTTCGAATAATAATATCGAACGTCATTGCGAGGTTCAGTCAACAAGATGGCGCCGAGTGGGGAGAGTGCGCCCAGTTGGCCAGGTGCTGCCGCCGCGTCGAGTTCGGCGCTATAGCTAAACTAAATACGCAGTGTTGTACATTTTAGAACGTTCACAATGGCTACCGCGAAAGACACGTCTACTTTCTTTCTGGAGGCAGATGCAAAAGAATTTGACAGTGTATTGAAGTTATATCCACAGGCGATTAAACTAAAAGCTGAACAGAAAACAAAGAAACCAGAGGAACTCATAAAATTGGACAATTGGTAAGTACGAACGTCTTTGAAAGGAGAAAATGCGGCCGTGGCGTGTCAATGAACTTGTATTGTGTGTGTATCCGTGCAAACTGATTTGATAGCTACCTCCCTCGCGGACTGCATCTCTAGTCCGCGGAGTGCTCATTAAAATCACTGCGTCACGTGGGATCGATGTCAATTTGACACGATCGTTTTTCCTGAAGCCAGTGTGGGGGAAAATATCGCGGCGCTCAGGCGTTATAAAATGGTGGCTGTCCTTTACGTATCATGACTCGTTTTAATGCATTTACGTACATGTTTTCCCGATGTTCCTGAGTTAATGATGTAGATTCATTAACTAAATAACATACTTGATCATAAATTCGACATGTTTTTGTATTTTTAGCTTACTTCACTTATTAATACAATGCTTTGTTGAGTACGACTCACATCCGTTCAAAATGGTGACTTGCCTTTTAGCTTCACCATTGGTATTAATTCAATGAATTTTGTTTAATTAATGACTGGTTTCTGCTGCTATATTAAAGTATTGATTAAAGTGTAGTAAAATAAATAAAAAATGTAATTTTAAACTCTATAATTTTCCATTATGAGTCATCAAATGAAGTAGACCTACTTAAGTGCCTAGTCATTAAATAATAACTTAGTTTTAAACTTAAAAATTGTACTAAGGATCCACATTCTTACATTTTTAATTTATAAATGGTATTTTTAGCGTAAAACTAAAATTTCATGGTAATTTTTAAAATCATCAAGTGACTAATTTGTACCTACTTAAGTAGCAGCGTTGCCAGTTTTTTTTTTCGCCAAGTCGGGACTTTGGTACTTTTTGAGTGAAAATAGCGGGATTCTTCCGTCAGAAGCGGGACATAGTAAAAAAACGTATATAATCAAAGGTTTTCAAATATTTATCTTTTTATTTGACTTAAAATTACGTTTACGTGACAATAGATTGCAAAAGTAGCCATAGAAAATGTATTTTAACAAAAAAATAATATTTTAAATCAGATTTACTCTATCGTTAAATTCGTCTTTAGAATAAAAAAAGAAAAAAATAAAAAAAAAATATTCTTTAGAATAATATGGCGTTTCAAACAATAGTCTGGTGAAGTGAGTGTCTCTCTCCGAAAAGCGGGACCGAGCCTGTCCCGCGCGGGACATTTAAATTTGATTTAAAAATCGGGACGTCCCGCCAAAATCAGGACGTCTGGCAACGCTGTTAAGTAGGTACCTACTTTACCCTAGGTGTGTTTCTATTTGAGAATTATTTTGAAATAGGAAAGAGATTGATGCTTTTTTGTTTTACTTTTAATTTATAATGTAAGGTCTATCTTTTTTGTTACATTATGTTTTTTATTTTTCTAATGACTTCTCAAGACTACTAATTAGCACTAAACTATTTTTAAAGTTAATTCAGTATTTTTTTTTAAATTTTAATTTTAGAACTTAATCATTATGTTCTTTTAATTGTTTTTTATTATCATAATGTTAAAAACTGTTTAATATTCTTTAATTTCTAATTTTTTAAGCTTTTTACTTATAATTCCTACTCAACCTAACTACTTGGTTGGTTCAGACATGATTAATGTAGTTAAGTAAATTTTTATTAGCTTCTTTCAGTTAATATCATCAACAGATGTAAGACACATGTGTTTAGTTCATCCGAGTTAAGTATCAGAATTCAGTGATAGGTACGATGAACGAAACAATTATTTTGTGATGACTATTAATTAACATTTTATGAAAGTTATAAACGGAATGATTATGATTTATGGATTTTGTTTGTCACATGGATCGTTGGTTAACATAGAGGACTCGAGTTGAGGGTTTGAAGCGAATGAAATGTGCTTCACCCGGAGTCATGGAAGTTTATTTATTAATTGTATTTTCTATGATTTACTATTGTATATTTTTTAGTTCTGCTTAGTTAATATTGATAACTAGTAAGTCAAACAATTAGAATACTTATTTTATTAATTACAAAGACCATTAATTAAACTTTGTCACCTATAGAGTGAAGTGCCTTAGATTCACATTCAGCAAGTCTTAGCATAGTGACAAACACAAAAAGGTGTCTATCTATGCCTAAAATAATAATGAAAAAATAGAAGATCAAGTGTCAAGCCAAGTTCCAGCCAAGAGATTTTTTATTACGTTGTAATAGTTAGTCTTTTGCTGCTTCCACTTTTTAACAATATGTTTCGTTGTTCCCAGGTACCAGAATGAATTACCAAAGAAGATCAAAGCCCGGGGTAAAGATGCGCATATGATCCACGAGGAGCTGGTCCAGCTCATGAAATGGAAACAAGCGGTGAGTTTGTAAACTCGCCAACCGATGTTATAACAACCAGTCTGTTTATACTAACAGTTAATTTAAATCGAGACACTGTCGCAGACAGTGCTCGTTAACTTAATCCTTTAGCACATGTTTTTTTGCTCTTAAGTTAATCTTAAGTTACTCAGGTTGTTTTTTTTTTACTGACCGTACTAAGCTAAATATGCTTGTATCACGAGTGAGCTCACCACAATAGTCGAGCGGCAGCGGGGACCGATCCCGTGTTCCCCGGATCACGAATCGGCCATTCCTACCACTTCACCGCGTGGCTTAGTTAGTTTGTTACTCGTGTAAAAGATCACACTAATAATAAAACTCAAAGTAATTATTTTTAAAGCCATTAAGTATTCCACGTACACGTTCTTTAGCACCACAATAATGTTATAACTTTACGACATCACTCATGCAGTCACGACATGATCTATGCAACAAATAACAACACATTGTCTCATTGCAGAGAGGGAAGTTTTACCCGCAACTATCGTATCTTATAAAAGTGAACACACCTAGAGCTGTAATGCAAGAAACAAAGAAAGCCTTCCGTAAACTGCCGAATATAGAGTCAGCTATGACTGCGCTGAGCAACCTCAAAGGAGTGGGCACGGCCACAGCGTCAGCTCTCCTCGCGGCAGCAAGCCCAGAAATCGCCCCCTTCATGGCCGACGAGTGCTTACAAGCCATCCCAGAGATGGAAGGTAGCGACTACACTGCCAAGGAATACCTCAATTTTGTTAAACATATAAAGACCGTCTGTGATAGGTTAAATAAGGTACGTATACAACAATAGATATAAAGATAAACCGCCAATCGATCGTAACTTAGCAAAATAACAGCCATACATCAAAGCCGCAAGTTGACCGTTGAATATCTACATACAATGGTGTTTTGTTCTTTCTGTCACGCTAACAAAGACTGCAATTTCCTAATGCATACAAAAATATTCGTATGATTGAACGTCGCTTTACCACGACGAACCCGTAAAGGTATTAAAAATACAATGAACTTGTTATGAGAATATTCTTTCCTACATGAACACTCATAGCTACTTTAATTTTTTGTTCAACTTGGCTGGCTTCGTAGTTCATGACAGCTCTGTAATAAACATTCTGTCAATCACGAAATCACGAACAAATGAATAACGTCCTATTTACAACGGCATTTACCTTTGAAAATTGTGAGACAACTAATTGTTCTTTTCTAGGAACAAAACGGCTGTGGCAAGAAATGGTCCCCACATATGGTCGAGTTGGCTTTATGGACACACAACATAGTATCTGACCTGCAGCCCGAACTGCTCGGGAAAGAGCCCAACACAAGCGCGCCTACGAACGGTGGTTCGCCCCTGCCGAGCGATGAAAGCAATCTTGAGCCACCGTCCACAAATGGAAACGGTAAGCATAACCATTTTTTGACGAAAAGCCAGTGCGTTAGCATGTTGGTGAAAGAGTATTTTCAGGTCCCTCTTCGGCCATTGGATTCGCCCACAGTTTCTCGTATTACCTGAATAATGTAATGGGTCGTACGGCGTGAATAGGATCCTAGATTGCGGCACAAGTAATGGTATGAAAACGATATCATTAAAATTTAAGGCACCATTTTAGTTGTAAAATGTTTAAAGCCAGATTGTGATTGGCAGGAGTAAAAAAGTTTGGCGTCCTCATGAAAAAACATTAAATGGTTACTTATGAGCTGCTTGACAGCTAAAATCAATGTCCTTTAGTACCGAGTAGCGGCTTCATGACAGGCACAAAACAACAGTTTGAAACTCAGCCTACATTGCTTTGTAGGTTGAGACCATCTTTATCGCGTTCAGAATATCTCTGCCCTGGATGGGACGGCGGCCAACTCATGATTATTGTTTCAAATTTCACTGCCTGCCACTGTTACCCTTCAATCTTGATTCAGACGTGACTTGCCACGTTTAAAAAAGAAATAATGTCGTCATACAGAACAGAAGACATCCATTAATGTTTCTTTTTAGATTGATTTTGCTTTTAAATCTCTATGTAGATAGCGATTTATAGATTTCGCAAAAAGCGAGAAAAACATACTCTTAGCTTCTACTCGTACTATCAGTAAAACAGATGACTGTCTAATTGCGATAGTAAAATAGTTAACAGCCAAAGTTAATCAAGTGCAGGCGCTACTGACTGCACCTACGTCAAATCACGCGACGCCGTTGTCAAGGCAACGGTCATTATTTATTTACATCATGATGCCTCACACGGCAGTCCAGAGAAAACAAAACCACGTGTGCGGGCAACCACGTGGCCGGGAGGGGGGAGCGCCTCCCCGCCCCATTTAGGGTGTTTACATTCTCAATTCTCTGAAAGACATCGCGGATAACGCTTGTTATCATAGCCGGTTACCTATTTATGCAGTTTAAACCACCTTTGCAGTCAGCTGGACAAACTTTTAAAGTCAAAGTTCAGAATGCGACTCGGCCAAGGCTTCATTAAATGTTAAATTGCTATTTTAATTGCAATTGGTGATCGATTACTTAAGTCGTAAATGTCAAATAAATAAATATGATAAAACAGAACTTACATAAATATTTTTTCGAAAATATGCGACAAAGAAGTACAAAGCAAACGCTATCTCGAACGTTTCGTCAATTGAGCACTTCAATCAGATAACTGTGAAATTGGACTGCGATTCCATCGCGAAACTCAGTGGTCTGGGGACTGAGATGTTTTTGTTGAATCAAAAAGATAATTAATTAATCTTAAATTAAAATCACAATAAAACAAAGGCGAAGACGAAAATATTGAAATAATTTTAAGTAAGTAGTAGCTTGATGTTAAGATTTTTTTTTCGGACTTTGTGTAAGTACCTAAGTATAAATGAAACTACAGAACTTTGTGTACAAAGCAAGGAATTTAATAAAAGATGCGTAAATATTTTAAAACACATACACACAGGTGTTTCGAACACCAATTTTAAGGAAATAAATCTAATAGGTACTTAATTGCTGTTATAATTTATGATTTATATATTCGACTGTTGTCATAGAGTTTAATTTAACTCTAAAATAGGTATAATATAAATCATTAAACAGTTATATTTTTTTATACTATAACTCCCTTATTACAAAAAGTTAGACTCTGGTCTGGAAATGTTATTTTAAAACAGTGTTCATCCCGGGTTATTTTTTTTGCATTATGGGGGTAAAGATTTTACGTTAAAATAAAACTGAATAAATTAATTAACGAGCCTGTTACTGAAACGACATCCACTCAGTATCATGCAAAGGTGTCGCACGCAAGGGACAATGCATATCACACAAAACTGTCAAATGAAATGTAAGTCCACAATACCTCAGGCCAGGGTTTCTCAAACTATGGGTTGCGACCCAGTGGTGGGTCGCGAGCGAACATTGGGCCCTGCCTGTAGAACGCCATACCACCCTATCGATCCAACCGCTGGGCAGCGGGCGAAATTTCCTATAGGTGAGTCCCGAGTTTGGGAACTTGTATTAGATGAGTCGTAGCCCAGACAATTTTGGGAACCACTGCCTTAGGCGGTTTTATCGCTAAAAACGCCATACCACCCTACCGATCCAACCGCTGGGCAGAGGGCGAAATTTCCTATAGGTGAGTCCCGAGTTTGTGAACTTGTATTAGATGAGTCGTAGCCCAGACAACTTTGGGAACCACTGCCATAGGCGGTTTTATCGCTAAAAAGCCATCATTTCCAAACAACCCAACGACTACGAGAGAACGTTACAGTTATTTAAACCAAAATGTTCGCTTGTTCCAGGCAAATTAGCAGCAGACTCAGTAAACGAAGACACAACGACGTCGTGCACAGAAGACTCAATGGACGCGAAAGCCGCGTCGCCCCCCACCCCCGCCACGCCGGCCTCCCCCTCCGACAACTCAGACTCAGCGTTGAGCACGCCGCGCGCGAAACGGTAAGGATTTAATAAAAATACAAAATAATAAAACTCATTTATTTCTGTAATTATGCTTAAAAAAAGCACTTTTACACGTCCCAGTATTAACCCTACCACTGCGTCAGGACAATAAATGGGCCAGTGCTGAGAAGAAGCAGCGCAAGAAACTTAGTCACTATTGTCAGCCTCTTTTTCAAAGGTTTACATGCTTTAAAATGTGCAAAGTTATAATAATAATACTCGTATAGTTGAACGATTCTGAAACGTCAAGTGGCTAAAATCGAAACTAATAACCCAGCATTGGTAGTAGCGCCCTACTCATCCTGACAACAAAGCTGGGACCAGTGGCGTAGCTAGGTAACCAAGGGCCCTGGGGCAAATAAAAAAATGGGCCCCACTGCTACAACCCACAGAAAGAATTTAGGGGAATACCCTAGTTATAACTTTCGAATTTCTCTCTATTTATTTTGAAAATGGGAGAAATTTTTAAAGTTCAGTTCAATTGAGATTTTCTGGCAAGGATTCGGGGGGCCCCTAAGCTTGGGAGCCCCGGGGCACTGCCCCACCTAGCCCCTTAGTAGCTACGCCCCTGCGTACAACTATAGCCCATTAGTAACGGTATTGTATGTATGAAAATGACTTCATGGCATTTGTATGAAACTCTGACAGAGACAAAAGCACTTCACATAGCTATGCGAAAATACATTAACCCGTCATGTGCTTGAATTGGTTTTAACATGGTGAAACAAGAGACTTATCTACTTAGTATATGATTGCCATCCAATCATGAAGCAAACTGGTTGTGTTACGTACAGAGAAAAGTTGAGCGTTGTGTGAACAACAGCGAAGTGACGTGGGTAGAATAATGAACCAATCTGATAACGGTTCTAAGTCCGTAAAATACCGGTCCCAGTTTTAGTAGTGTTATTTTCTACTTGCAACGGGCTCTAATTGTGTGCAATCTGACATAATATTTTATTTTGTCCCAACAGACCAATAGAAGAGGCGAGTTCAGCGGAAGAAAACTCATTGGGCGACTCGATGGATGCGCAAGCGCCGCCGGTGGCCAAGAAGCTGCGGGAAGCCACGCACTGACCCGCGCGTCTCCGAACATCCCTCGTGCGCCTATAAATAGCTTTCTAGAATAAAATATTGTACCTAGGTAATTTATTTTCAATTCCGTTTAATTTTAACTTAGCCTTAAGTTTTAAGAGTACCGGTTTTGTAAGTTTTATAGGGTATTAATTAATTGATTAATGATAATTTCGGATGCGTTTCGACGGACTTACCGGGCGCTCCGCGAGAGTATGAGATTGTACAATATTTCAATGTGAGTGTATTTTCGGAGTGGCCCGTTGGGCCTAGCGTTAGGTTTTGTTTGTAATGATTTGATGTTTGAACGTTCGCATCCCGCGTGACATTCCAATAATTTGTACGTACGAACGGCGGCGAGGGAGCCGGATCGCCGCGCCGGACCAGATGCCTTGACGAGCCCGCGGCCGTCACACTCACACCATTGCCTTATGACACAGTCTGCCCGCAGAGTTTATATTCAACAAGATAATACAAAGGTCGTGTTACCCGGGCGCCGGGATACCGGCCCACAATGTAGTTTTTATTGAACAAATATAAAATATTAATTTTATAATGTTGCATTTTTATTTAGCACCTCTACGAGAAACGTTAGGCTTAGGTCTTCAAACGAAATTTACTATCTCACGTTTAGAATTATTACACAATACAATGAATGAAAATGAAACACAATAATAGTCTTAAAAATTATTTATTCAAATCATACTCAGACAGTTTTAAAGATCTGTTAATACATTTTTCAGAGCTCATTTTTCCCTTTGTCATTTATTTACACATGCACAAACTTCATAAATGTAAACCATTTTTATTTCTTTCTTCACAATATTAAACTCTTGGCATTATTTTTTAAACATTTGAACATAAATTAAAAAGATTTACTTAAATTAAAAAAAAACTAAAACTGATCACTATCTCATTTGATTATAAGAAAATTTTTACATGTAATATATTTTTTAGTTCTACGTGACTACGCAAGCATTTGAACTCAACAAATTGTCCCTCGAAATGGTACTGACGTGTAACGTCAAGGCTTTATACAATATTTCCATACAATTTACTCGAGCAACGGTTTACAAAAGTACGTCAAGTGTCATGTGTTTCGCACTGAAGGAGGTCATTGAACTGCAGTCTTTTTTGCACTCGCGGAAAATTCTACGTATACTATTAAACAGGCATGACAACTTAGAATGAAATTAACAAACCATTCAGAACAAAGTACGCACTTGGAACTTTAACGGTCACATAAAAACAATATACAGGGTGGAAACGATAAGTGATCTCACTGGATTATTTCTAAACTATACAAGATATCAATAAACTAGTTACTGATCCTGAAAGTACTTCATGAGCTCTATCAAACGGTATTAATAACATGTTACAGAATAAACTGGATCTATCCGAAAATTCAATGTTTCCAGCCTCCATACATTTAGTAAAGTCACATTATTTTAAAAACTACACATGATATCATAAAACTGATTACTGATTCTAAAAGTGCTTCACAAGATCTATCCAATGGTATCAATAATAGGTTACAGAATAAACTGGATCTATTCAAAAATTCAATGTTTCTTTCTTCCATACATTTAGTACTACCACAGTCATGACACTCATCTCTTGACAATATTATAGCAAGTAAAGCCTAAAACCAATGTTTTCCATGATTTTTTTTAAATAAGAATACAATTTACGAGTTTATTTTAAGAGTTTATTATTAAATAAAATAAATTACACTTCTAATATTGTGTGGCTGGCATACATTTAGTATGGAAGCTGGAAACATTGAATTTTCAGATAGATCCAGTTTATTCTGTACCCTATTATTGGTACTGTTTGAAAGAGCTCATGAATCACTTTCAGGATCAGTTAGCAGTTTTTCAATATCTTGTATAGTTTAGAAATAATCGAGTGAGATCACTTAACGTTTCCACCCTGTATGTTGTCACTCGCTCACAATCGACTATTGACTTGTAGATTTGACCGTAGTTCTTTGACCAATAAATCTTACTATAATCTCACCACCTAAGCTGTCTATTAGTATACTTAGAACTCTTTGCATTTATGGAGTAAAGTATAGATCGTGCCATCCACGAAGACGCGCCCCACCCTTCTTTCGTTAATGTTTGAGTGTTATCGGTACACGTACACGCTAAATTATCCATGAGTGCACACGCACACTACAATAATATCGCTCGGATTGCTCGGATCAAATTCCCCGCACCCCACGCTTCTCTCGACCAAAAATTGGTGGGGCATGTCTTTGTGGATGGCACGATCTATATACGAAGAAGTCTGCTTCGGAAGGTAGTCTAATGTTGGGCCTCGACGTCTTGCTGCAACTGAGGGTAGAGAGTCGCGATTCTGTTGCCGGCCGCCATTCTACCCGCGAAGTCAGGCCGACGTGAGGGCCTCGGCCCGCCCAGTAGCGCGTCGAGAACATTCCGGGGGGCCCAAACGTCACCCGCGTTGGACCCGTTGCCCGCACCCACTGGCGACAGAGGAGAATCTGTTGTCGCACGAATGACAGTCGCCCGAGACTCGCCTGCAATACATAGCGGGTACACGTGAAAGTTACATGCAAATTATATACCACAACTACCTACACATTCACATGACACCTACCTACGAGGTTACTTGATACTTTGACTAGCTATCAATCAGTGTGCTTAATTAGAAGCTTGTGACATCATCATCATTAGTCTAAATAAATAAAAAAAAACATACTAGCCTGAGTTGTTAGTCAATTCACATAATCAATCACGAACAAATTAAAAAATAACACGAGATTTTAATACTAGGGGTAATCAATATACGGCATTCCAAGGGGAAAGAAATCAGAGGGTATACGAAAGCCTTTATTAGTGTACCGTGCAAAGATAGGTAACTGAGTTAAAAGTAGGGAATTACACATCAAGACAAATCCTAATTTTTCACACCATACATTGTTAACATGCATCAATCACTGCATTGTCAAAAACATGCAAGTTTAGAAGAAAGGAACCGGTAAGTACTATTCTTTTGAATTTGTTTTTTAAATTGTGAATTCTGAGATAAAGGTGAAAAATAAACCATGATGAAAGAAATTGTGAATGGATTTTTGAAATGGAGCTGGAAGATCATGATGTATAAACAAAATTATGTAGCATATGTTCAAAACAATAGCACAGACCGTTCCATTCTATGTATTACCAGTAGGATTATATTTTTTAACTCACCAACAAAAAGTTAGCAAGGTGTCGATTGCCGGTACTAATGTTAGATAGGTACTTAAAAGTTAGATATTAGATTATAATGTTGCATTAAGTTTGTTATTTGAATAAATGTTTTCATAAAAAATATCTATACAATTTGTTAGTAAACTCATAAAACATATGAGTATTTTACTCATTTGTTACGTTTCAAATAGGTTTTTAAAGAACTGAACTTATTATATTTGATGAAAAAAGTAGATCAAAATTAGTTGATTGTACACAATTATAGTTTTAATTTTGCATGTTATTAGTTTTAAGATCAAAAATTAGTTTTAAGTGTTAGTAAAACAAACAAACGTGCCCCAAAACACACATTAAGGGAAAGGCTGATTTCATAATAACACATCAAAAGTAGTAGTATAATGCCATGAACACTTTCTTACAAATATAAAGTCCGAATTTAGTTCATTATGGTCATCGTAATTCCGTAAAATGAGTAGACTTGAATCTACATTGTAATCGGATAGAACGACAAATCGCCGCAAGTCGGTTAAATGTCTTACAAAGTCATAAAAGTGGAATTAATAGTATCAAGTTTTCTGTAAGAGACGTTGAAAATTGGCCATCATTTCGATTTGATGGGACATTGAATCATAACGCAACTTCAACATTTTGCCACCCCTGGAAATTCTGATTTTGCAATTCTGCAACATAATCGTGCCTCCAAAAATCAGCCTTCCCCCGTCCACATAAAATACAAATTCGCACTCACTGTCGGATGCGTGGTTGTTGTGGGCGCGGCACTCTAGCAGCACTCGTAGTAACGCGCGATGCGCGGACGACGCGGAATGCGCGCGCAATAGCGCTTCCAACTCGCTCCATACTTGCCGCCATTGCTCTTCGCGGCGCCCGCTGGATTTGCCTCTGTAAATAAAAATGTATGTGTACAAATGTCATTTTTTGAAATTGAACACATAAGTGGAAGAATTTATTATGCCCGTTTTCACCATCAATTTCTAATTTTTAAGTGACCCCTATGGTAACACATAACATAATTTTGTTTTCATAGGGGTCACTTGAAAATTAGGGATTGGTGGTGAAAACGGGCATTAGTGAGCTAAAGAAAAGGTTGATCCTTAGGGTCCCGTTCAGATCTAAACTATTCCGAATGAAATACGGAACCGTTGAGTGGTGGAGCTAAGTAATTAGACGTAGCGTTGTTTAATTTTTAGACGGTTTTGAGATATTGCTAGAAAATGAAAAGTGGTATCATTGGGCCAATAAGAATTCTATTTTTACCTAGCCCAGGAAAATGGTGAAGGTGGAAGCGAGCTTCACTTGGAATCCTCAACCACAGAAGCCAGGTCTCTTTCACCTTCATCAAATTAAAGTCAGAAATTGAACAAAAATTCACTATGTTGGATACCTCATATTGGAAGGCAGCTGAGCCGACGGGAACTTATGCCGAAACTCCATGCTGAGAAGGTTGACCAGCACGCCTTGACACGTGTCCACCTCGTCAGAGACTTGCACCACACGCAATAAACGAAAGTTTATAAAGGACGGTTAATTACCTCATATTGGAAGGCAACTGTGCAGAAGGGAACTCATGCCTTGACTCCATGCCCAATAGATTGACCAGCACGCCTCGACACGTGTCCACCTCGTCGTCAGTCAGGGACTCTTGAACCACCAGCCTTGTTAACGGCTCCATGGTCTGAAATGTTTGTGAACGTGTGAATTAAATGTAAAAGTAAATGGGACTAGTGGAAAAAGGTACGCCCAGCAGTTTCTCGGTTGAGAGTAGTAAAGATCGTTATTGACAATCTCTTTTTATGTAGTTATCAAATATTCTTAAAAAACAAAACAATTTACAAAAAGTTAGTCAAAATGATTCCAGGTTAAAAGATTAGTGTGAAGAGTAAAGCGTAATAGCACAGAATAATAATAAGTACTACGTACAGAAGTTTTACTTCGCGAAGGTATTTAAAAAAATGTATGCTCAATGTCATTAACAATATGGTGTAATTTAGCCTGCCTCAAGAGTCAAGCACCATTTTGTTGACAAACGTCAGTGATTGGCACTGCGCCGAAGCTATAGGGCTGACTTCGGTAAAATGATGTGACGTGAGGTGCCAAACTGCGGAAAATGGCGGAGGAAATACATGATTTAGCATGAATTATCATGAATAATATTAACTACTTATTTGCCTCTCAGTGTCTTGAGGCAACTTAAAAAAGTACATTCTGTGTTTTTATTATTATTTAGGCAGTTAAATACTGCACATTATTTAGTACACCATTTTCTTTATTTTCTTCCATCATACACAAGAATACGCGTGCGTGAGTCAATGTTCGCTCGTATGTGAGGCCTTGTCGAATAGTATCCTGTAGGTGGGCCATCGCGCGTATTTTGTTTTCGATGTAAACTCGCGGAGATGAACAGGCCTGGTAATAGTAGCTAAAGGTCACGCACATTTGCTCCCCTACTAAGCAGCCAAAGGCTGGTGCATTATATGTCCAAACCATCCAAACTCTAATTTGTACCAAGAATCTGGTAGAAGTTTCTGGAGTGCTAATTACTGTACAGATGACGACATATTATCAAAGTAAACACGTTATATAGTCGGGATATGTGCTATTTTCAACAATAATATAATGGTTCACGGTACATCACTCACCGATCCCAGGTTGAATATAAGCGTGGATGATATGGTAAGCGGCCAGTACGTGGTGTGCCTTTGAAGACGCGCACGCGACCGCCCGTTGGCGCCCGCGCCGCGTAACGGAGCGAGCCGGTTCTGTTGCATTAGCGCGCCGAATTCTTTTATTCTGGGGAAGATACATTGAAAAATGAGCCTTATTGAAGTAAAATAGTGGAAGCAGTAAGCAGTAAAGGTATTTCACAGATAAAGTGAATCAGTCAGTTTTTTAAGATGTCACTTCCACCAATCTACAAGATTACACATATGCAATGTCGATTTTTCTGATTTGTCTTTGTTGTAACGTAAATTGTAATAAAAAAAGCCGGTCATCTCGCTAGCTTCACCAGCCTCGCACTAAACGTTTCGCTAACTCTTTTATAATGGGAACAGCTAGGGACTGGAACTCACTGCTTCCTGCTGTCTTTCCCGGGCACTATAATCTGGGCCTCTTCAAGGCGGGAGTGAATAGGCACTTACAGGGCAGGTATGTATCGTCCTAGACTGCATCTCGCTTCACATCAGGTATGTACAATGCTTATCTGCTTTGTGCTGTATAAAAATGCTTCTTAATGAGCTAAGGCGTGACATTAGTTTGGGACTAGAGGCGCAGTGTAAAATGTCCAAGGATATTTACGCCCGTATACAAACAATGCTTGCTTAAGTGAAGCAGCGAATCGAACGCACAGCGTTAAATAGAGCTCTGTGATTGGTTCGTGTGTCACCCTGTGCGTCCACGCGCACTGTGTGACCTCATAGTAATGCTTGTGAATACGGGCGTTATTTATTTATATACGACCGCCCCAGTATTGAGAAAGTCAATGCATGGATTCGATTCGATTTAAAAACCTATCTACCTGTAGTCGGTGACCCTCCCGCCCGCGCCTTCGGACAGGGCGGGCGGGTCGTCGTAGGGCGTGCGGCCGCCCAGCGCGCCGATCCACAGCTCGCCGCCCTGCGCTGCCAACACGTGGGAGGCTGACCTGCCCCCGCCTTTGCGACTGGAATGAAGTAAAACATGCCTTATGTTAAGAACGGAAAGGTTCAATTAATTGTGATACAATCGTGGGCAGTTTAAGGATAAATATTACCGACTTAATATCTCAAAGCAGAGAACGATAAATTATGCAGCTATAGTAATGAGGGTTTTCGCGTATGAAAATTCCGCCAGATGACAATACGTAGACGCGAAGTTCAAATGCTGCATGATTGGTTATTATTGACATGACATTGACAGATATGTCAAAATCCACCAATCACGCAGCAGTCAGACCCCACATCCACGTCCCGCCATCTAGCGGATCTTTCATTCGCGAAAACCCTCATTAGCCCATTTTTAGCCTGACATCATAGCAAAGAACCGTAAATTATGTCACAGCTAAAGTTAAACATAAAAGATATGAGTCAAGCTTTATAGGTACTTCTGGATCCTTGCCACTTACAGGTTAAAAGCAGAAGGTCATTCATAAATGTTTTAACCCCTAGGTAGCAGCAATTTCCTTTTAGTGGCTCGCTGCAGCAGCCCGCACCTCTCTCGACCCCGCGGGGGTCCAGCGGGGACCCCTTTGGACCCACACCTCGAGCGGCTCGCTGCAGCTGCTCGCGCCCCTCTTGGCCCCCCGGGAGGTCCAGCAGAACCTTACAGACCCACCTGGGCACCTCAAGCGCGCCATAGTGGGCCACTGTAGCTACCCGCACCCCCTTGCCCCCGGGGGGTCCAGCGGAGCCCTAAAAACCCACCTGAGCACCTCAAGCGCACCATAGCGGCTCACTCTAGCTGCCCGCGCCGCCCTCGGCCCCCCGGGGGGTCCAGCGGAGCCCTACGGAAGTACGGACCCACCTGGGCACCTCGAGCGTGACAGAACGGCCGTTGAGCAGGAAGTTGACCAGGCAGGCGGACGGCCGCGACGCCACGTCAGCGGGCGTCACGCGCCACAGCGGCCCGCTGCAGCTGCCGGCGCCGCCCTCGGCCCCCCGGGGGGTCCAGATGAGCCCTAAACGAGCTCTACTCACCTATCTGGACCCCTCAAGTGCGCCATAGCGGCCCGCTGCAGAAGTTCACGCCCCCTTGGCCCCCAGGGGGGTCCAGCGGAGCCCTAAGGACCCACCTGGGCAACTCAAGCGCGCCATAGTGTCCCACTGTAACTACCCGCGTCCTCCTCGGCCCCCCGGGGGGTCCAGCGGAGCCCTACGGACCCACCTGGGCACCTCGAGCGTGACGGAGCGGCCGTTGAGCAGGAAGTTGACCAGGCAGGCGGACGGCCGCGACGCCACGTCGGCGGGCGTCACGCGCCACAGCGGCCCGCTGCAGCTGCCAGCGCCGCCTTCGGCCCCCCGGGGGGTCCAGCGGAGCCCTACGGACCTTCCTGGGCACCTCAAGCGCGCCATAGCGGCTCACTCTAGCTACCCGCGCCCCCCTTGCCCCCGGGGGGTCCAGCGGAGCTCTAAGGACTAAGGAGACCCACCTGGGTAACTCAAGCGTGCCATAGCTGCCCGCTGCAGCTGCTCGCGCCCCCCTCGACCCCCGGGGGGTCCAGCGGAGCCCTACGGACCCACCTGGGCACCTCAAGCGCGCCATAACGGCTCACACTAACTACCCGCGTCCTCCTCGGCCCCCCGGGGGGTCCAGCGGAGCCCTACGGACCCACCTGGGCACCTAAAGCGCGCCATAACGGCTCACACTAACTACCCGCGTCCTCCTCGGCCCCCCGGGGGGTCCAGCGGAGCCCTACGGACCCACCTGGGCACCTCAAGCGCGCCATAACGGCTCACACTAACTACCCGCGTCCTCCTCGGCCCCCCGGGGGTCCAGCGGAGCCCTACGGACCCACCTGGGCACCTCAAGCGCGCCATAGCGGCTCACTCTAGCTGCCCGCGCCGCGATCGGCCCCCCGGGGGGTCCAGCGGAGCGCTACGGACCCACCTGGGTAACTCAAGCGTGCCATAGCTGCCCGCTGCAGCTGCTCGCGCCCCCCTCGGCCCCCTGGGGGGTCCAGCGGAGCTCTAAGGACCCACCTGGGCACCTCAAGCGCGACATAGCGACCAACTGTAGCTACCCTCGCCGCCCTCGGCCCCCCGGGGTCCAGCGGAGCCCTACGGACCTACCTGGGCACCTCAAGCACACCATAGAGGCCCACTTTAGCTACTCACTCCCCCCTCGGCCTCCCGGGGTCCAGCGGAGCCCTACGGACCCACCTGGGCACCTCGAGCGTGACGGAGCGGCCGTTGAGCAGGAAGTTGACCAGGCAGGCGGACGGCCGCGACGCCACGTCGGCGGGCGTCACGTGCCACAGCGGCCCGCTGCAGCTGCCGGCGCCGCCCTCGGCCCCCCGGGGGGTCCACCAGCGGAGCACCACCTAGACACAATTACAGTTAGCGCTCCTGCACACGACGCCGCCACCGCGCCGCCGCCGCGCCGTCGCCTCGCCTACACTGTTCATACGCGTCGAGTAAAACCGCCGCCGCGCCACATATACATAAACAGTGCAAAGGCGCGACGGCGGCGTCGTGTGCAGGAGCGTTAATGCACAAAAAAGACGATGACTATTGTAACTGTGGTACATTCAGCGTCAAATAATTCGTGACACCCAAAGTGGCTAAAAAAATTTGACACAACCTTATTCCAATTAATTTGTAACAATGACATTTTGCCAACTTTTTGGCTACTGTAGTTAACACGAACTATTTACAACTGTACAGCTGTCAGCGTCACAAAAGTCAGTAAATAAGCCGTTGACAACAAACAATTTCCAACTACCGTGACCGCACACAGTGGGAAAAGTTGTGCTGAATGAGAATCAAAAAATTTTATGATTAAATGGCTGGAAGTACCTACTTAACACAAATTTTGATATTTTTCCTTACTTGGTTTAATGATGAAGTTAAATTGGATAATATACAAGTTGTAAAGTTTATCTAAATAATGCTTACAGATTCCGATGCTTCAGCAGCTGTTTGGGAAGCCCTCAAGCCTGTGTGAGCGTCTGACGAGTGAATTATCTCTACGTCATAGTTTGCACTGGAGCTTGCATTTTGTTCTTCCTGAAATCGTTACATATTTTTTAAGAAAATAATTTTTTGAACCAGTTCTTTCAGTTTTTTTAAATGCAAACACAAGCACAAGTTTGCTTAGGATCATTAATTTAAATTCAAATGATTTATCTTTTACGTTTGAATATTTTTATAGTAGGTGACAAATGAAGATAATTAACACAAAATTGGTGATATTTTAGTAGAAATTAAGGTTGCATTATTAGTTTGGTGTAAAATATACTCATACTTTATATTTTCTGGATCTTACCTTCATAGGAATACCAGTGACCGTGGTGGTTGCTAGCCTATAGTGTGGCAGTACCAAACGGCCTAACAGATTAGCTAGATTACTGGCCCTGGACACTATCACTTCTACACCCATAAGACCACCTCCCATCTGTAAAAAACATAATTCAAGTATTTTTGTACCATTCCAAAGTTAGGTATTTGCCATTGGAATGAGAGAAAATGTAAAAGAGAAATCCTCATAAAGACGTGTGATTTCATAGTTTCATGTGTTTTTGAATTGTATTCAGTAATTTTCAATAATAACTAGTTTTAATTTAATTTTAGTACAAGGCTCACCTCAGTCAGTGATTGGTTGTTGACTCTCGTGTCTGCCTTCTCTGGTGTGACATTTATGATCACTAGGTGACAGTAATGAACCACTAGAGATCTGAAACAGTTTATTACAAAAACAAAATATAGTATCCTCATATTCTGATTCAATCTGTACATTATGTAAGGCCACATGTGGTTAATCAGTCTAATTTAAAGGCCTTTAGGAATTTATAAATATTACTTATACTGATTATACTTACGTAGGAGCAGCTGTTGCTTCAGGGCTATTGGAAGGCTGAGGCATAGTAGCCTTTTTGTTTTGCTGTATGAGTGTGTTCATCGCTATGCCTGCTAAACTTCTTATGGAGTCATCATCTCTAGCACTTGTTATGCATATTATTCTTCCCCTAAAACAAAGGTATCAGTTGTAAATAAGCAATCTGATTCTGTCTTATAACTTATAATACTGACAATTCTATTAATAACTACTTATAAAACTGGCAAGGAATGAGAAGAGAATAATGGTAAATTAGATTTAGGCTGAGTTGCACCACCAACTTTAACGGTAACTATAACGATAACCGGTGCTTTTTGTATGGAGTTTGACAGATTTTTGACGTTTGACAATATTAAAGTAAGATGGTGCAACCCAGCCTTAGTCTACCCTTAGTACTTGTAATTTCGATTTACTCAACTAAAGAGGGTTACCTACAAAACACAGCTAAATCAAATCTAGGTTAGAGTTTAGTTTTAAATAATAATTTTATAGGCTTCTTTGACTTATTAAAGCAATGTAATAAGTAATTCCTGCATTTTACAGGTGACAAAATGATGCTAATTGAAGTCAGGCTATTCTAACCGATTCTGTAACAGTCTCTCGGCAGCTGGCTGAGCAGCTTGCGTAGGAGAGGGCTCAGCCAAAGCCTCTATGGCGGCACACAAGCCTACCACGTCTCCACCAGCGCCGCGCCTCACAGGACCCACTAGGCATAATCCATTTAGAATCTGGAACGGAAAAACATGTTTCTGTTATTACACTGCTACTTGTTTGTGTTATTATACTACTATTCTGCAGTATAAACTCATAGTTTAGAAATTAATAAGTGTAATACTTACATGTGTTAGATTTTGCTGTGTTACAGCCCATGTGTTTAAAATATGAGCTGCAGAATCACTAACAACAAATCGTACCTGAAATAAAACATATTGTGAAGTTATTGAAGACTGCCTGTCTGGTAGAAAATATTCTTAAATAGATAATATAGCAAATTATTTACCAGTTTCCCTTCAGGAAATAAATCCCAAACTATTCTACAGTATTCAACGGCAGCCTCTACGCTACAAGTCCACAAGGACTTGCAAACTGGCGGCAAAGGCACATAGCCAGGACCGCGGCTCTTTGATGTATCGAAGTCTATAGGAAAGTCCGAAGAAATCCCAAAGTAAGGAGTGTGATCCAAAACAAATATTGTTTTATGATTTGTTGGGAACATTGTTGAAGTGAAAACAAACAATAAATGGTTATCAACACAACTTATACTAAATAAATATTACATAATTGAGCCACTACACCAAATGGAATTCATTGTTTTTAGTGTATAAAATTAAATTAACTTTTGCCAAAACACCGCACCGGGGAAGGAAAAAAACATCTGTTTTTTATCGCTCACCAGAGCCCCGATTACGGTAATTTTTAACGTCAACAATCCAGACACGCTTCTCGATTCTGCGATACGATTGGTCGTTCAACAGCGTACGTCAGCTGTTTTGACCAATCGTATTGCAGAATCAGAAACGCGTCTGGATTGTAGACGTTAAAAGTTACCGTAATCGGGGCTCTGTGTTGTTCCTGACAAATTTAGGGTTGCCGTATTCTAATTCTAAAATTGCCGGATTTTTAAGGAAAACTAAGAAAATTGCTGTATTGTACAAAATGTTTATTTGGGAGATTTAAATTAAAAAAAATAAATACAAGTGATGTATTATGTACTATGCGTATACTACTTTTAAACTTACTTATTTTATTCTTCACTTTTAAAGGTTTGGAATATTGTCCTAGAACCTACCCGAATAAAAGTGAGTGAAGAATCTACCAAAATGAGGAACTAACGATTTTAGACATTAACATCTCGGAGATAAGGTTGCATTTGGTTGAATTCTGTTGACGTTTCTTTTCGTGGCGCTTACGCGCTTCTACTTCATTTATGGTTTACAAGTTGGTGCGTTCCATTAAATGAAATTTTTTTTTTGTTTACTAAAACTCATGAAAAACTCATAAAATTCTACCTTAATCAATTGCCGTATATTTTGATACGGTAATGGAAGTGCTACCCTATACCGTATTTATGGTGCCTAAGATGCCTGAATGCCGTATTTACGGCAACACTGTCGCTCACTCTATTTGACCGATTCAATCACAGATAACTATACCTTGATTTTTTAGAATCCAGCAGAGATGTAAACAAACACTTTCATACACAATTACACCATAATCACTTACGTGTTCATAATATCATACACATTATTTAACAAGCCCATGAAACCAACTTTATTTTCACGTTTATACAAGTTTGAAATCAATCTTTGAAACAAATTATTTTAGCAAAATACGTGGACGATGAAAATTTGTGAGACTTGTCAAATTGACTTGACGTTTAAAATCATGTGTTATCTCGATATTGTCTATGACTTGTCTCTGACACATCAGTGCTGTAACCTGTGAGTCATAGACAATAATCTGTAAATTTAATCGATATTATTTTAAGTATTCACTTATTCCGATTACTGATTAATCTACTATATAAAAATAAGTCGGGTTTTCCTCCCTGACGCTATAACTCCAGAACGCACGAACCGATTTCCACGGTTTTGCATTCGTTGGAAAGGTCTCGGGCTCCGTGAGGTTTATAGCAAAGAAAATTCGGGAAAAGGGGGTAAAACAGGATCCACGCGTACGAAGTCGCGGGCGGCCGCTAGTTTTAAATAAAAAATATACGATACTTTGTTTAGTTTTCCAACGATAACTTCGACAATATTGGAGGTAACGTAAAATTATTTTTCTACTTTTAGTGTATACTTTTTCGGAGTCAGTTTAATTTTTAGTCGGTTTTATTTAAACGAAATTATTTTACTTTATTATTCCATTGCTTATTTTCCTATATAAGTAAATAAAATAAAAGAAAATAAAAATCTTCTTTCAACTAGGGTTTTCGAGATTGAAAAATCCGCCAGATGGCAATACGTAGACGCGAGGTCCAAATGCTGCGTGATTGGTGGATTTTGACATATTATTATCTGTCAATGTCATGTCAAAAATAACCAATCATGCACCATTTGGACCTCGCGTCTACGTATTGCCATCTGGCGGATTTTTCAATCGCGAAAACCCTCATTGATAGCATCTTAAATTACCTCCCTAGTGGAATAGAGCAACAAAGAACTGAGCGAGCGAGATGTCACTAGTAGCAACACTGTCAAACAGAACTTTTTGCAACCATTTGAAGTTTAATAACTTTACGGATATCATTGATTTTTTTACTGTCCAGTGTGATTTTTTATTACATCTGTGCATACAGTTTGTTTCCTGTTCTCGAAAATTTCCAGTTGACATTCAATGTTGCGACTTTGTTGCATATTTTTAGTATTTTGACGATCACCCGGCGATGATACGCAAGTACTACAATAATTTCACTTCGCGATTAACGAGAGGTTTTGTCGCATCACTAGTTCACAGACTAAAAATATTTTTATGTCAGTTGGCCATTTTTGATGACATTTCTGCTGATTTCTAAAAAATTAGACTGTATATATATGTTGACATTTTTCAGTGACAGTTTGCAAATAACGGTATTTTTAACGCATGATATCGTCAAATAAATTTTTAGAATTGGCAACATTTTAAAGTCATAGACAGCATCTTTTTTTTATTCACCGTAGTGTTGTGTACTGTTCGATTTACTACGAGAAATCGGGAATACTGTTCGATTCTAATAATTTGAAAACTCTTTTTACAACTAAACTTCCTTTAAAAGTTTTTACGGTAAGTTTTATCAAAAAAGAATTTGAATTTTATGCATCAAATGACTTTATTCAGTTAAAACATTTACAAAACTGGTCCATATATTTCTTTAGATTTCATTACATTTGTAGTTTTGAAAATTAAATGAAGGTTAATTAGTATATTAACCATACAATAACCAGTTTAAAGAAAAGGTAAAAATGTCGTTTATACTGAAAACCAAGCAAATAGCAATCATGTTCACCATTAGGTTAATACTTCTTCAATGATTCTTCTTTATTGCTGATGTTGAAACTTGAAAGACTTAGGAACCTTGGTTATTTATAATTTTTAGCGTTAAGTTGCATCTCAAACTAATTTGAAAATTATGGTGGGTTCAATTCCCGCCTCAAGCAGATGGATTTTTTCAAGTTATTTAATATACCTAATTATCAAACTTAGTAACCTTTCCCGCGGGCAATAATGCTGGATTATTTCCAGTAATGCTGGATCCTGCAAAAGTTAACTGTCTAGTGAACACACAAGTGTGTGTTTGAAATTCGAATCACAAATTGGAACGCATCGGTTTTATGCGGGACATCGCAAACAGAGCCCCGATTACGGTATTTTTTAACGTCAACAATCCAGACACGCTTCTCGATTCTGCGATACGATTGGTCGTTCAACAGCGTACGTCAGCTGTTTTGACCAATCGTATTTCAGAATCAGAAACGCGTCTGGATTGTAGACGTTAAAAGTTACCGTAATCGGGGCTCTGGATGTTCGTGTGAATTTAAAACACGTACAGTTGGTACCAATGGAGACATGGGAGAAAGCCCTTAGAGCAAGAAATTAAGTCCATGAAATAAAAATCATCAGATTAAATTAAAAACTCATCCAGATCAGATATCAATATTAAGAGAGCAAATTATGTTTATGTGATGAAAATTCTGTGTTCAAGCTCAGCGATATGATTATAGATAGCGACAAAGTTCATAATAAAATGATTGCAAAACAATTTTCAAAACTACAAAAATATCAATTTATAAGATATTAAGAAACCACGTAGTTTAAATAGTGTGGTGAATGATTTTGGGTCAATGATCAATTTATTGAATGGTTTTGAGTTACCAGTCGGAGTAACTTTTACTTTTTGATGTGGAATAGCTTTTAAGTCGGTTCTAGGAAAGAATCAACATTTTCATTTATTTCCAAGAACCGATAGTGCCTATTTTCTTTTAGTGGCATTGGCTTTGGCATTTTCAGTCGAGAAGGTATTTTACTTCTTCCACGATAAGTAGAAGGATGTATTTGGTGGATACTGGATATGCGCGTATAATCTAAAAATACATAATAAATAACGGTCACAAGAAATAATTGAAACATTTTTGTTATTATTATTACCTGAAACGATTTTTGTGCTTTGCAAAGTACAATTTGTTTGTATGAATCAAAAACAATACTGTTCGATTATATGTGCTAGCGCACATCACTATGGTGAATGTGGGAGAATGTTAAAATGGTGCATTCGTCGATCAAACCGGGCCACACATCCGAAGCCAGAAATTAAATTATCATCCACCATTTTGTTTATTTTCGCGAAAATAACTTTCTACCCGGATACGTTAGTGAATTTTTGTAATACCCTGCTGCAAAGTCAAGTGCTATAGTAAGCCAGTCAGTGGTTAAACCATCAGGAATGTGCTATTAGCGTACCTATCTACTGTCGGGCCCTTGTGTTGAAATCTGCAGACATCGGCCGCGCCGCTAGTAAACACTCTTTTAAAATTAACATCTTAACATCCAAGAAAAGTAAAAGCCCCGGTGCGCAGGGTGCTCGAGTCGATGAGAAAAGTTCGTTGAAATTCGTTCAACGAATTTTTAGCAGGTCTAGAGGGAGCAATCCCCTGGCGTTAAAGGTGGGTAAAGTGTTGTAATGAGACGTCAAATGTGCTAAAAGTGGGAAATATTTTTTTGTCTTCATGGTGGAACTGCTTGTCCAGGAAATTTCAAAGAGTTGCGGGCGAGAGTCCCCGGTGGCGCGCCCGGCTAACATGAATCACTCGCCTGCCCCGGACAGGCAGCAAAACGACTCCAATGTGAACCAGGTCGAGGAGATGGAGACCCAAGATGGTCAGTACCTACACAATCAGTATTGATTTTCTATTATTTATCAATTGCATAATGAAATTTAGGCATACCTACACTGTATAGATTGTATTTATTGTGTACAATTTATAACCCAATTTGAAACACATTATCTAATGCCTAATATTTCAAGTTGATGACTCTATCAAAATAATTGAGCAGTCATTTGGAATATGCATGATGAGTTGTATGCTCCAAACTTAACCTCAAACTGGTTACTCTTTGTAAATTGATGAATCAGGTGTTTTTGTTGTTAATTTTACTGCTTTACTACAAAAGATATATATATTCAAATGGAGTTAGTATCACAAAGTATAAATTGAATTAAGCTAATTATAATTTTAAAGCACTGGGTTTCTTTGTTCTAAAAGTGCAAGTCGTTGTTTGATGTTGAAATCTATATTTAGATTCCATTGTTTTGAATGCTGTTCACCAATATTTTGCTAATTCTTCAGCTGAATCACCATAAAATGATGAATTACATAGAAATGGGAAGAGATTATTATGTAGGTATAAGTTATTGTATCAAGGTTTATAAACATACGAAATTTAAGTGTAATCTTCAAAAATCTTCATTATGAAAATATTCTAAAGGCACAAACAATTACATTTAAATTGATACCATCAATTTTTCAACCATAACAATGGCTGCTTGGTTTTATAAATAAGGGATAAGGTCGGCAAATGTCATAAGAACTAAACCTAAATATTTATGTTTGAGGCAGTTAATAACTGTAAAAAGAGATTTTTAGTTGCTTTGAAATCAGCTGAAAGCTGTTCTGTTAAGTTGGTGAACAAGCTGTGTCAAAGGTTCTGTTGCTATAAAATTTATGAGATTCTGACACTTCATAAAAAGTATATCAAGTGATTGATGGTGTTGTTGACACCCAATTTTTTAAGCGAGTCAATTTCACCATTTAACATTGTTTAGGTATGATTGAAAGATATTATCATGTAAAGATTTTATCTATTTACTAGTGTCATGGTCAGTGATGTAACATTTGAATGAATAGAAGGAGATAGACTTGTGTCTATATTTGGAGAAAGATTTATCCTATAAAATTAAATATATTTCTTTTTACAATTCAAGTGTAGGCACATGGCATGACTTGAGCATATTGGAAACTATGCATATTCCTGGAAAAAATGCTATGGGAATCGGGATATCCACTAAAAGGGTTATATGGGAATAATCTGGCTTCCCAAAAAGAAAATAATTAACTTGAAGATCCCTTGGAGATATTTTTGTAGATAATTTTTTATCTCTAACTTTGTGTTTACTTGTAGTGTAGGGTTATTCTACTTTACAATTAAATATTTGTTCTATCATTTTAAAAACAAATTATAATCAAATACATAAAAACCTTCAGTTTAGACCTTGATAGTTCACACTAGTAGTTTGAGAATGACTATGGATGCTGTGGATGAAGTATAAATGAAAGCTTTGTAGAAACAAAGCTTTTATTTCTGATTCTATATAAATACCTCCTTAGAAATCAAATGCTCCTTGTGTACTATGAATTTTTGCTCAATGACATTGTTGTTGTGTAATGTATACAAACTGGAAATAGTTATTCTGAGAAGCCCTATAGTGCCTCTATGACGATCAATTTAATGCGATAGTTTTGACGTGCGGTTTCCGGATGATGTTTAACTTATGGGGAATTGGGGATATATACAAAAATTATAAAGCTGGCAGGTACTACCTAATCTCTGCTTATAAAATGTGTTGTACCAGGTAAAGTTAAGGCAGCAGTTCGCACTGCGACAGAGACAGCTAGGAGACTGAGACGCGAGACCGAGACGGGAGACCGCGAACGTTACTGACTATAGACAATGTATAAGCGACAGTTCGCAAGCGAGACAGAGACGCAGGTCTCTGCCTCGTTGCCCGCTCCGGCGCCGCTGCCGCGCCGGAGCGGGCAACGAGCGGGCAGCGGCGAGGGAGCGGGCAACGAGCGGTCAGCGCACTCCTTCTTTTGCCCACAATAAATCGAGCGTTAGGAATAAATTTGAATCGAAATAAAATTGTTGCCGTTGTTCAGACATATCGTTTGCGAATAAAAACAAATATCTCGACAACACAACCCCGAACACAACACTTCGCCGCTAAAGCGCCGCGCGAGCTGCCCGCTTGTTTCGAGAACGGGTCTGCGTTGCCCGCCCCGCTCCCGCGCCGCCGCCGCTCCCGCCCCGCTGCCCGCTAAACTCGAGGCTGCGGCCTTAGTCAAATAACGGTCGCGGTCTCCCGTCTCGGTCGGTCTCGTGTCTCGGTCTCCTGTCTCTGTCGCGATGCGAACCGCCACCTTTAGTCAAGTGACGGTCGCAGTCTCCTGTCTCATGCCCATTTTCACACCATCAATATCTAATTTTTGAGTGACCCCTTTGATAACTTTATTGTTATGTTACTATAGGGGTCACCTAAAAATTACGGATTGATGGTGAAAACGGGCATCAGTCTCTTGTCTCGGTCCCGACGCGAACCGCCGCCCTTAAATGGTTTCTCCTCAAATATAAGTTCATCAACCAATTGTAACAAAGCTGTTGTTGTTGTTTGCTCGGGAATAGATTAGAAAGAATAGAATAATCTTTATTGCCAAAACTGTGTACAATTTGTGCTGGTCACAATGCAAAAAAATAGTTACAACAGTGTTACCCATATATGAGTGACCCGATATGAGTGACAAAGCACGAATAAAAAAGGTTGATTCTACAGCTCAAATAACTACAACATCGAATTCTCATGGTGTTTTACTTTCTGATACAAACTCCTGATGTGGATTGTGGATATGATGTGCTCACACATTTTATATAAACTCAACATCTCTACTAAAATCATAGGGGAGTTCTGTGCAAAAGAACAGTCGTTTTTGCTGTCAACAAGTCACATTATATTTTAAGCACTGATTTCTCCATATCCACAGTACAAACTATTCTAAGAAGGAGTTTGTGTGACAATAACAACACCATCACTCATTCTGCAATTGTATCTGGTTTCAAAGTGAAGAATACACCTTTATTGTGCCAATAAAATTGTGGTACTGTACCTACTGTAGGTCTAAGATGTGCGCCACAATAAACTTTTGTCGAGGTATTTTATCGATTTTGCGTGACAAGCCCATAGATTTGTCGTCTAAAATCTTTGATAAGATTTTATCATGGCGCACATCTGAGTTCACAATCGGCGTAGTTTCGCAAAAGAGTTCTGCATCAAAATCCATTTAGATTTGAAGCTAAATACCTACTTAGAAAAATACCTATACTTGATTTCAAAGGGAAGTTTACATTGCTCAAGGGACAATAAGGCCTCAGCCTCTAGTTTAGCGGGCAGCGGGGCGGGAGCGGCGGCGGCGCGGGAGCGGGGCGGGCAACGCAGACCCGTTCTCGAAACAAGCTGGAGTATGAGTATTCTTTGGGCAGCTCGCGCGGCGCTTTAGCGGCGAAGTGTTGTGTTCGGGGTTGTGTTGTCGAGATATTTGTTTTTATTCGCAAACGAAATGTTTGAACAACGGCGACAATTTTATTTCGATTCAAATTTATTCCTAACGCTCGATTTATTGTGGGCAAAAGAAGGAGTGCGCTGCCCGCTCGTTGCCCGCTCCCGCGCCGCTGCCCGCTCGTTGCCCGCTCCCGCGCCGCTGTTTTCGAGAACCGGTCTATTTGATTTTACGCATAAGATCCTGCCGCTCCCGCGCCGCCGCCGCTCCCGCGCCGCCGCCGCTCCCGCCCCGCTGCCCGCTAAACTCGAGGCTGAGGCCTAATAATAAGTCCACTAGTTTACGAAAATAGGTTTCTTATCAAATTGTGCACAAGTTGGCAGTTGGTTGACTTATTTTATTTTCGTGACAAAATCATTGTCAAAATTAGTGTCAGTAAAACAATGGATGGATTTGTTTCTCTTGTGATTTTTCTGAATTAATGAGAAAATCGTTATTTAGTGTAGGCTACAAAATTGGCGATAAAGGTATTACAAATTATTCTATTAATACTATTAATATTTTGTAGGTAAAGATGTAACATAAAAATATCGTGATATTCGAAATACCCATGTTTGATCAAGCTTTCTGTGCAAAACACTGCAAAACATTATAAAACTATGTATACATTTTAGCCAATAATTGTTAGGTTTATAGTAAACAAATTGTTTCGGTAAGGTCGCACCTACCTCCTCAAATGTATATTTGTTGTGATTTAAATTTTATTTGCAGTGGAGACTGTAGATACAGCTACAGACAAGACTACTTGGGACGACGAGCTTATGAAAGGACCGAACGGGGAGGTCGTCATGAGTGACGTCATGAAGAACCAAGAGACTACATCTTCAGATATGCCTGTGAGTATACAGCTTATTCTTATTACTAATCTTTTTGTTTCACGATGGAACACATTAGCATAACAATAGAAAAATACTGCTCTGGTTATTGACAGCGACATAACAATGGCTGATTAGTGTGAGTTTTTTTTTACTAAAGCTTCGTATTACTACCGGATTTAATGACCTCTAAAATGACGCGCAACGCTCGACGGGACGCTGCAACATTTACAGACTACATCAGATATTTTTTGTTGCAAAATCGCCCATATTACGACTGCATAAGATTGTTTAGTTTGACGTGCCGTCGTCTATACTTGACGTGAAATATGTGTTGTTGGTTCCAACTACGAGCGAGCGCACGTGAGAGGCGACTTAGTTTTTTGGACTTACTACGTAACCTCGACAGTTACGCCACGTGTATAATATGCTCCGATTATACCCTGTGTATCTGAGGCTTAATCCTTAGTAAAAAGGGCATTGTTTTAGGTTTCGCTGCCATATTCTTTTATTGTTTTTGAAATATTGTATAGTTTGACTTATTGTATTTGAAATATGACTCCTTGCTCGAGTTACATCCAGATTACGTAATTTAAATAACGATTAGCCTTATGAACTTAATATTATTCTTCACTGAAATCAACATTTGGTTGAAAAGTAAATGGCTCGACATTGTCGTGACTTCCTTTTCACGAAATTTTTCTTATTAGATAATCGGCTTTATTCTTGTGCCTTCGCACAAAAATTCTTAAGGGCTAGTCAATCTAGGAACCATTTTAAACTATAGACCAGAGCTTCCCAAACCTTTTTTTACTCCGACGCTTCAAGTGAAGGGCGAAAAAAAAGCACTTGTAAGTCCTTAAAAGTGCCCTGAAAAGTACAAAAATACTAAACATAATGCTTTTTGCAGCTTGCTTGTCTCGACACTGAAATGGAGGACGACGAGGCGAGGTCAGAGGCCACGTTCCGTTTCTCGGTGCAGAACTTTAGAAACCTGAAAGACTCTGTTCTCTCGCCTCCCTGCTATGTCCGCAACCTGCCTTGGAAGATCATGGTGATGCCGCGGCAAGCGCCGTCGCCGGATCGCCAGCAACAGAAGTCTCTTGGCTTCTTTCTCCAGTGTAACGGGGAAAGCGAGTCGTCGAGCTGGTCTTGCTACGCCATGGCCGAGCTAAGGCTCATCTCCCACAAGCCAGAAACAGAACCGTTCTTCAGGAAGATCCAGCATTTGTTCTACAGGTTTGTCCCTTTTTGTCTCGGATCTTTACAGCAGATTACAGATCCGGATTACTCCTTTTGCTACTTTTCCGCATGGCAACATGGAACTCTGTTGGATATTTAAACCTGGCAACATTCAATATCAAGGCGAAGAAAAAGCGCGCGAGACGCTTTTATCTATAATGCTATATTATCACATTTGATTTTGTATTTTAGGTGACTCCGCAAAAGACTCACGCCTCGTGTTACTCCAGATAACTAATTGATAAGCTGTTTATGTGTAAATGTTGTTTAAGGGAGGATTAGTCTTGATGATTACGAATAACATAAATTAAAAATGTGATTCCCACAAGTATCAAAGGAATTCACATTGGTTGTAAGATATAGTAATCTTTAACTTTAATCTTATCGCACAGTGCAAATAAATAATTTGGATGTGTAGTGATCGTTATCTACCTGTTCATTTTGAATGCGGAGGTCAATGCCTTTGAAGTTTGTGCAGCAATGTTTGTATGTACTGAAGATATTTTCGCGTTTCGTGTTGAACAGCAAGGAGAATGATTGGGGTTTCTCCCACTTCATGGCGTGGAACGACGTGTTGGATCCGGAGAAGGGATACATCAAGGATGACTCCATAACCCTGGAGGTACACGTCACAGCTGAAGCGCCGCACGGTGTTTCCTGGGATTCGAAGAAGCACACCGGATATGTCGGTAAGTCGGGCGTTTTATATTTTTTTTATATGGCAACCCAAACCCGTAATGTATTCACCTACTTTTTAAAATGGAATGACAAAAAAGTATAAAATGCTATTTACAAACTATTAAATTGACGTGAATTTTAGTTTTGAGTTTTTTATTTATCTTGACTTTTTCCAGGTCTCAAGAACCAGGGTGCGACTTGTTACATGAACTCCTTGTTACAAACGCTGTATTTCACAAATCAGTTGCGGAAGGCTGTGTACAAGATGCCCACAGAATCTGACGACAGCACCAGGTAAATATAACAGCACCTTAACTAAAAATGCACATTGATTTTGAAATATAAACTACCTATGTTACTCATTCATAATAGTTTCCAAATTGGGTATAAGAGGAGGTAGACTTTCGGTTCATCATGCTATGTACTGCCTCAATTATTATCATTGAATGTGCTCAAATTCGTGATCGTGATAAAACAAATTATTCGCATGGAAGCTCAGTCGGAATTATCGAACCAAGAAGTACCTGAAGGATTTGAATCATGATTTTAAAGCCTATGTGTAAAAATAACTGTAAATATTTTTTTCCATTGCAGGTCAGTGGCATTGGCTCTCCAAAGAGTGTTCTACGAGCTACAGTTTTCGGACAAGCCAGTGGGTACAAAGAAACTCACCAAGAGCTTCGGATGGGAAACTCTAGATTCCTTTATGCAGCATGACGTTCAGGAATTTTTGAGGGTAACTATAAATTTAAAATACGGTTACTATTTGGTACCCTTATGTATATCAAGTTTACCCTCTTTTACTTTTTGTTTTGTCTATTGTGTATCGCTTCTTTTCATGCATCAGTATTTTTAGGTAGTTTTATTTTCAGCCCAAAAAGCCTTCGTGATCCGATTACCCTCGCCCACGTTGCGCTTTATGTTTGGGACTAGCATCAATAATCTTCACAGATATTTTCGGATACATAAATCGTTGTTCTTTCACCTTCGATAGCAAAGGACACCTTGTGACATTGTATTCTCAATTCTCCGAGCCTAATATTTTTATATTTAATACTTTATAAGCCACATGTTGAAATTTATTTGTTTTCGATTTTATGATAAGATTTTATAATAAGGTTCAAATTGTTGGCAATATATTCGCTAGGGCCCTTTATAGGGTTAACAGTTCCTTGAGCGTCAAATAATGTTTTGTTTATCATTTTAGGTTCTCCTAGACAAACTGGAGAGCAAAATGAAAGGTACCTGCGTTGAGGGCACAGTGCCACGGCTTTTCGAGGGCAAGATGACCTCTTACATAAAGTGCAAGAATGTGAACGTGTCTAGTACGCGAGTGGAGACCTTCTACGATATACAGCTGAATATCAAGGGAAAGAAAAACAGTAAGTTGAAATAAATTTTGCACACCAGTGTCTACAAAAAATCTGCGGTTGGTTAACATTAGTCCAAGTGGTGCTTTCGTGCACATGTTATTGTTTACACTACACACAAAAATTCTGAAAAACAAATCCAGTTAAAATCTTACAGCTGCTCAAAATAAATAACACCTTGCTCTATCTTTCTTTTAAGTTTGAAGGTGACTTATCATGGGTGGACATTTGAGTAAATTGTGCCGTTTATTCAAAACGTTTTTCCGGTCCGCATCACCTTGGTGGAAACCGGGCTTAACTTTTGCCTGTTTTGTTTGGTAGAGCAAGAGGGTATCTAGATAGAAGATAGAAATCTATAATTTGTGAATGAACTTTGCAGTCGACGAGTCCTTCAAAGACTACATCAACACGGAGACATTAGACGGCGAGAACAAGTACGACGCCGGCGAGCACGGCCTGCAGGAGGCCGAGAAGGGCGTCATATTCGCGTCGTTCCCGCCCGTCCTGCACCTGCACCTCATGCGCTTCCAGTACGACCCCATCACCGACAGCTCCGTCAAGTTCAACGACAGGTGAGCACGCCACGCCACGCCACGTCATGTCACGCCACGTCACGGCCTGCAGGAGGCCGAGAAGGGCGTCATATTCGCGTCGTTCCCGCCCGTCCTGCACCTGCACCTCATGCGCTTCCAGTACGACCCCATCACCGACAGCTCCGTCAAGTTCAACGATAGGTGAGCACGTGACGTCACGTCATGTCACATCATGACACCGTCATGTTATTTCACGCCACGCCACGTTTCTTCATCGGCGACGACAGGCAAGGGCGCACACCCTTGCGTCACTTGTTTTAGGGCCTACTGCGCTGCAATACACAGACACGTGCGGGCGCTCGCGGGAATTTTAGCGAGGGGACTTAGAAGTTGCATGTTCCACATTTGGGTCTCGATAGTGTTATGTACACGTTCATGTTACAAAACGCACGTAGCACTACGAACCATACCGCGTATATATCCTTCAGATCAGCTAAGAAAGGAGTTTCTTCCGCCACTTCTTCTTTGCACCAGTCCATAAGTTCTCACGAAGTGGTGGTAGAGCAAGCTATATTTGGGACGGTACAGTCAGCGTCAAAGAATTCCCAATGTGGCCTAAAATGACAACATAGGAATAAGGTTCCAAAACATGTTACGAAGTATTTGACGCTGACTGTATAAGTGCCCTAGAAAGGGAAGGAAAAAATTACAAGAGTTGTCTCGTTTATCCCCAGGTTCGAGTTCTACGAGCACATCAATCTGGACGCGTACCTGCAGGAGAAGCCGGAGACGCCGGCCGACTACACGCTGCACGCCGTGCTGGTGCATTCAGGGGACAACCATGGCGGCCACTATGTGGTGTTCATCAACCCCAAGGGAGATGGCAAGGTAGTCTTTTATTTTTCTATTTGACTTACTGCTTGTCCACTGAGCACCTGCAGTGAGTTTCGCCTACATCCGCGATGCGTCGATGCAGGCGGCCCCAGCGCGGACGCCTTTTCGCGAATTACTTTGTCACTTTAAAAAGATCCCCTGGAGATTGCAAATAGATCAATGCTCACATGTACAGTCGTGGAATGAAAAGGTTCGTCACCTTAGTGTCGGTTTTCGCTTGCACTAGGTACTGTAAGAGTCAAACCTGCCAACATAACATAACCGTGCAAGAAACAGTGCTGCTAACATTTAAATAATTATGACGTTGCTAACGAAAGGTTTTGCTTGTTTATTTTTCTATCCCATCAGTGCAATGTTACAAAATGTAGTTTTTTTTATTTAATAGAAATAATAATGGCAGTTTGAACCAACAAGAAGGTTTTAGTTTATCAATCATACCTAATAATCTTCTTGATAAGATAAATCGTCAAACAACTTTGATCTGAATAATTTTGAACTTTACTGACGAACACAAAACACGAGTTAGAGAAAATAATTAGAGATTACTTTCTCTAACTCGAGATTATTCTGTAACAGTTTCAAAAGGTAATATGTGCTCGCGATTCGTTGAAGGAATCAATTTGAAAACTGACGAACCTTTTCATTCCGTGACTTTACTTGAGGGCCGCAAAGCCACGCGCTACTACTACTTTAAACTACTACTAATATTTTGAAACGGTTGTCCACCACGTGGCCTGCGGGTGTCTTCTGAATTTCTACTTTTCGCGGATAGCTTGTTTTACAATTCTTTGTTGCTCTTCGTCGCACTTTCTAATTGATTATCTCGTTTCGTCGCCAGTGGTGCAAGTTCGACGACGACGTGGTTTCCCGCTGCACGAAGCAGGAAGCCATCGAGTACAACTACGGCGGGCACGACGAGGACATGGCGCTCACTGTGCGCCACTGCACCAACGCGTACATGTTGGTCTACATTAGGTATGGAGTGGCATACATTTATTGATTGTTGCATTACGACTGGCAAGCGTGATGAGCCCGATTAAACTATTGGCATAAGCCGCAAGGTCACAAGCAAAAGATAACATCAATTAGTTTGATTGCACTCGTCATGCTTCTCGCGTCGCGTTGTGCTTGTCACTGACTTAAGACACCGCGTAAGATATACTACGTGGGACACTATTTAAGTAGTGAGCCTAACTATGAAAACAAAGTAGTTTATTATTAAAATGGTATTGATTGCGTTTATTGGTATTGTCTTTCATGATTTATGTACTTTTTAATGGGTCCGAAACACTTTTCATAGTATTTTTTCCACTCAGCTTGAGGCACCTCCAAAGCATGGTTTTTGACCGCACCGACAGTTGCTTCTGGCTACATAAATCGCTGTTCACGCATTTCATTTTAATATATGGGTACCAAAAGAAGTGTTTAGATTCCAAGCAAAAATTTTGTAGCGTTGGACCTGTTTATTTTATATTTTGAGTGTTCAAATAGTCAGTTATTTGACGAGACGTGTAAAAGGTCACGTTTTCGTCACGAATGGCGATTCGACTATGCTGGTCAGTTTCCCTTATTAAACTGAAGACTTTTGGAAAAAAAGTGGCTGTTTACTAATAAGAATTAACCATTCTAAATTTCTCTAGTGACGTTTCTGTCATATAATCGGATATTTCGGAAAAATAGGCGACCGTAAGTTTCAAAGTGTTCCGAGCGCATGGGACTTTTGTTGGAATTGGTTCATCTTAAAACACCTCCATAGTCGATAGCTGTTTATTTTCAGGATCATTATGCATAGATCCTTAATTCGTCAACTGTCACAATTTTAAAAACGGCTTTTAAAGCTTTTTAAACGTATTTATCAAACATTTCCAAGGACTAAACGACACAAGCGTCCTATTGAGCGTTTGAAAAATTTTGTGACATCCAGCGAGAAAAAAACGTATTACCCATAATATGGTCATACAATATTTTATTACTGCTAGTGGAATTAATGCCTAGGATTATCTCAATCCTACGATATATCACATAACGAGGTTTCTCTTCCATTTTTCTGACAACATCAATGTTTTCCGCCACTATTAGTCATTTTGGACGACTTTCGCAAAGTTCACTGGTGAGCCAATGACATACAATATTATACTTCATAAACTAGCGTTTTACAATGGTAAAGGACAGATCTTTATCACCAAAAGTGAAATTTAGCTGACCGCTTCAGTTTTGTATTGATTAACCACGTCAAAAGTCATAATAAATCTTCGCGCGAAAATTTCCGCAAGTCAATTCTATGTTTTTGTAGTCAAGATAATTTTCAATTCAATGTTAATAATACAAAACGTGCTCAAATGATAAAAAGTTTTGAATAAGGTTGTAGTCAAAAATGACAAACTTTTCATTAAAAGTATCAGATGTCGTCTAACAACACGTTATGTTGTCGAGGCTCACAACTTAAATAGTGCCCTAGTAAAGCCTGGTCCGTGAGCACGTAGAATCCCGTCCAATGACCCCAAGCTACCCATCCTTATCGCTCGCGCGTAATTATATTGCTGTCGCGACTGTGCGACGCGCGCCCGCAGTGAGTGGCAGCTTGGGGTCATTGGACGGGATTCTACGTGCTCACGGACCAGGCTTTAGAATCCACATGGGCAGAAGCCTTACTAATATTGTGACCCACTACAATATGGTAACGGAAAGTGGCTACATAAACCTCAGCGGCTTCATGTGAAAAAAAGGTCCCATAAATTGCAACTCATTCATTCATAAAGCCTTCAAGATAAATATGTATCAACGTGAAACTAAAACAATCGTATTGATTTCAGGGATTCACAATTAAAGACGGTATTACAAGAAGTCACTCAAGCGGATATACCCACAGAACTCAGCGAGAGATTGGCTGAGGAGAAGCGGATTGAGACGGTATGTACCCTCGTATTTTCAGCTCAAATGACGTCTCTTTGATTGCATCTAATCCATTATATTTTCCCCCAGATCCGACGCAAGGAGCGCAACGAAGCTCACCTGTACATGAACGTGAATGTGGTATTAGAGGAGGCCTTCGACGGGCACCAAGGCAACGACCTGTATGACCCGGAGAGAGCGCACTACAGGGTGTTCAGAGTCCGCAAGCAAGCGACCGTGGCCGAACTGATGGAGATGCTAGCGGAGAACTTCAAATACCCGCTGAAGCAGCTCCGTCCGTGGCCGTTTAGCGCGCGCTCCAATCAGGTTAGTTGGCTTCCTCAGGATTTTTGGTTTGGGATCCTTTTCCACTAGCAATATGTTCAGCGTGTGAGGAGGTGGCATATACGCCATCATCTACAGGGCTTAAGGCGACTTAACGCTTACAAATTGATCGCAAAATCGCCGGACAAATTGCTAGTGTGAAAAGGCTCTTGGGTAAAAGTGTATAGGGATATTCCTTTAGGCCTCCCGCGCACTAGGCAGCTTGGCTGCCGCAGCCTGTCTTTGATAGCCAAATCTGGTATATGAAAATCCTTGGCTGTCTAATGCGTGAGCTGCGTGGAGTATTCATATACCGGATTGGCTGCCACAGCCAGGCTGCGGAAACCAGGGTGCCTAGTGCGCGGGAGGTATTGTAGTGCCTGCTCTTAGCAACCCGAGAACTTAAATAGTTTGACCCGAATTTGCAGACGTGCAGACCTACCTGCTTGGACATCGTGAATGACCAGCACAAGACGGTAGCAGACGTGTCTGAGAACATGAACCCGTGGAATATCTTCCTGGAAATGCTCCCCCCGGATTCGGGACTCACCGCGCTCCCGAACTTTGACAAGGAGAATGATGTAGTGTTGTTCTTCAAGTACTACGACCCGAAGCAGAAGCGCATACACTACTGCGGACATCACTACCTGCCGATAGCTAGCAAGCCCGCCGATCTCATACCGATACTCAATAAACGCGCAGGTAAATTGGCTTATGTTTGAGATTTTATTTGTGATGCTTTTCATATTATTATAATATTGGACTTTTGTAAATGTAAAAATAGCTTGTACAGATTAAGATGCCACTGTGTTTAGCCTGATGTGAAGTCATCTGTACAAAAGTATTGAATGTTTTTAAAATATGTGGTCTATTTCTTTTTAAATCTTTTCCTGGGTTGCATAGATTGCGTCAGTAAGAAAACTTTTTTCTTAACCATAAAAATAATACTTTTTTTTTGTACACAGGGTTCCCTCCTGACACACCCCTTGTTCTCTACGAGGAAATCAAACCAGACTTCGTGGAGAAGATCAATAACTACAACGATCCGCTCGAAAAGGTATTATATATCAGTTTTTACCTATCAGACCATTCACTAGTTTTAAGCGCTGTAGAGTAATAAGAATTTGAAGTAAAATTAGAAGTATCCACTTGATATTTTCATAGAGTAACAATATGTAACAATAGTACCATGTTACAGGATTCTCACCTGGTAGCATCTCTTTGAAAGCATTTAGTTTCAATCATATTAAAATGAAATACATAATGCTAAATGAATTACCTGCATTCAAATTAAATTTTCCAACAATATTATAAAGACAATAGTATAAACGCGTATAATACTCTTTTAAAGATATTGTTTACAAATTGCAGGCGTTATATCTATGCCAAATAAAAGTTTTTAGTAAACGAGTATTTAGTAAAACATCGGTCTGACTAAGAGACAGACTTAGCGAAACTATAAAGTATTGCATTTGTTATTGAATGTTTATTATATTTTATTGAAATATACAGTCGACCAGAGTAATTTCGCCTCACTTTAATCTGAATTCAAATGTCAATAAAAATAATCTGATATTCCACGTTTAACATCATGGTGAGTCAAAGTTACCCTGACTGGGGCAATATTGTTATTTATGTTTAAAAGAGAACTGTTTCAAAATTATTACATACCCCTCAAGTTTTGATAAAAGACAGAAAAATGTGACAGTAAGTTGTTCTTACGACTATAACGTTTACATAATTATTTATATTGCATTCAGAAAGTAAATAAAATATTTTAATGCCATGTCACACTTAAGGCTAAAGTTACCCCAGTTGACTGTACTTGTAGTTTGTAGTTCTAATAATGAAATTTTAGCCAAGTCCATGATTGTGTACTTGACGAAGGTACGGTATGTTGCGATAAGTATGTATTTTATTACATTAGTCGATGTTAGACTGCTTTTATGCTTCACATCCGTATTTAGAAGTTATCTTTTTATTTGGCACGTCATCATGTTTTATTCAAAGCGTTGTATTCAACATGCTTTCTTTATTTTATGAAAAAATATTGTTACAATTAATTTGCTATTAACATTCTGATTCATGTTTGAAAAGATTATATTGTTAAATACTAAACCGCAAGCATCGCTTAATTATGTTTTTGGTCTTTTTTTATCACGAAAAATGCGCTTTTTTGTTATTCAACGCAGTTTTTTTACGCTTCTTACTGTGACGCCTTGTTTGCCCCGTTCGATAGTTCCGTAGTAGCTAATTTAAGTATATTTGAGACTGTTAAGGATCGTCTTACTTCGGTTTTGAATTTTGTAATATTTATTGAATCATACATCCATAAGTATGACTGACGTCACGGCCGAAATCGGGGCGTGATGATGACAAAAAGAACAAAGATATATCACAGTAGAAAACCTTTTACAGTGTGTGTAGAAAACCTTTTTGCTTTACACTTTGTTCCTAATTTTTCGTGACTTGCACCCGTATTCACAAACATTACTATGAGGTCTCATAGTACGCGTGGATGCACAGGGTCCCAAAAGCCTAGTAATAGACACTTGAGTGACGGATTGACACACACGAACCAATCGCAACTTCGCATAGCGTTGCTGCTTCACTTAATCCTTCAAGGCCCGCGAATCTAGACACAATAGATAAAATCAATTGTTATGACATTAATTAATGCCGTCTGGGACTCAAGCGGTTAAGCAAGCATCGTTTGTGAATACGGGTGTGTTAGGGCCTCTGTTAAAACTAGCGTGGGCGCGCCCGCACGTGGTTCTGTATCGAAAATTAGCATGAGCATTGCACCCGAGTGAGTTTTCGCGGAGGCCCTTTAAGTCCGACTTGATAACGAACACGAGTGAGCTACAAAACCGAAGTTAGACGGCACAACCATAATATTATAACGAGTATGTTTGTTATGTGTTATTTACTGGCGAGTTGTCTTTATTGTAACTGTCAGAATGTACTGAATGTTAACACAACGGAACTGTCGATGCAACGAAAGCGTGACGGGGCAAACGGAGCGTCGTCCCCTCGGATTGAGTCGTGTGCACGCGGCCAGGTATTGGACGAGCTGATGGACGGCGACATCATCGTGTTTGAGAGGGCCGACCACCGCCACGAGGAGCTGGAGTTGCCGACTTGCCAGGACTACTTCAAGTACATCTTCTACAAGGTCGAGGTCCAATTCGTTGACAAGACGCTGCCCAACGATCCCGGGTGAGGCTCTTACTACTTGTCGATTAAACACACTTATAACCTTAAAGCCTTCGTCAAATAGACAGTATGCTTACGCGGCGTAGAGCGTTAACCTAACGTCGTGCGTGCTATAGCGCCGAATTGTATTGGTAGAATGTAGAATCCGGCGTCACACCATCCTAACACTGCGACAGAGCTACAGCTAGCGCCAGCGTTATGTTTGACATGTCCACATTCTAACAACACAATTTGGTGCTATAGCGCGACGTCAGGCTAAAGCTCTAAAACCCGGTCCGTGAGCACGTAGAATTTTGTCCAATGACCCCAAGCTACCCACCCTTATCGCTCGCGCGTAATTATGTTGCTATCGCGCTCGCACACTCACTGCTGGTGTCAGTCGCACAGTCGCGACAGCAATATAATTACGCGCGAGCGATAAGGATTGGACAATATAATAATAAAGGACAGACTTTAGCGCGCACTAAGTACGCGTTCTGTTAGGAGAAGCCGAATTTAAACATTTAAATTTAAATTCGTCATGTAGAGAAAACAATTAATGTCGACACTAATACAATATTTAAAAATGTTTTTTTTTTCAGTGACAAATCGACTACATAGCAAATCGTAACTTACAGTATTAGTAGTTTAGCTTTATATGTCATACAAAATTTAATCACCCATCAGTCCTACCAGAGAGTGATAGCCAAAATCAAATCAATCTTTATTTCTGCCATGGAAAATCAATTTTCGGTTTCACTGCTCCTGTTGATGCATTCAAACCTCCATATTCCATGTTTGTCAACTCCTTTAAAAGGTGTTTTAGTTGTTTGATTTAAATTATTTTGATACTTACACATTTCTCCATTGATCCAGGTTCACAATGGAGCTGTCTATGCAAATGCGATATGACCAGATGGCGAGGGCGGTGGGTCAGCACCTTAATGTTGACCCTTACTTAATACAGTTCTTCAAGTGTCAAAAGTAAGTTTTTACCCTAACATAATGAACAATATTGTGTAACTTTGTAGAGCCTTAGGGTTGTTTTTACACGATTGACAGATAAGTCCATTTCCGAAGACAAAAAAGCGGGTTGTGTCCCTAACTATACATTCATTCAGTTCATACGTGTGCGAGTTGACCTTCAGTGTCGTTAGAACATTGCTTCACCCTATTGTGTAAAGAATATTAATCACAAAACCATCAGTTCGATTAACCATGTCAGACTAAAGCGCATCAAGTCTGACGTCACAACTCTCACGATATTCGTAGTATAAGCTGAATTAGAATATTAATTTCTACTTTTCATTGTTGTAGTTACAAGGATACCCCGGGATTGGCTCTGAGATACTCATACGACGGAATACTTAAAGATTTGTTAGTGTACTGTAAACCAAAGTGCCCTAAGAAGTTGTTTTATCAGATATTATCAATTAAAGTTAACGAATTGGATAACAAGAAACAGTTCAAATGTTTATGGGTAAGTAATGCGTGTTAAATCTTTTTAACCAATCTTATTTTTAATGCTAATATTGGTATTGTTATTTTTTTTAGGTTGGCCCTAACTACAAAGAAGATAAAGAATTAATTTTATATCCAAACAAAGGAGGGAAAGTGTCAGATATTTTAGAAGAGGCAGCTAAAGTAGTAGAAATGTCCCCTGACGGCTCAAAGAGGTTTGTTGTACTACATTTTTCAAATAAATAATAGATAATAATATGGTCTGGCTGGGTCTCAATCTCATTGTGATTTTACTGTGAAGATCGTTGAGAAAGTTCTTTTTCCACCTGTAATCTTGAGAACAATATTATTTCTATACCTCGGTCGTCGGTCCCCGAGTACCCAAGGCCTGTCCTTAGACTCATTACGTCTTTTGGTCCGTGGTCGCCACTCTAGAAATCTGCCTCATCAGTTCTACGAGCTATGTGCCCCGCCCACTAAAGTTTCCTATGTATTTCCTTTTTTTATTTTCTGATTAGATTACGTAGAGGAACTACGAGCATAGAACGCTCCCAACCCCTTTCCGGTGATTATGAATCTTGTTATGAGGCTTCTCTCTTATTGCCAACCATAGGGCCCCCGCTAATACACGCGCGAGCGGCACCCTCACGCATGTCTGTATTGAAAAATAGTATGAGCAGTGCATTCGTGTGACGGGTTTTCACATGCCCGCTCCGTGGCCCACCCAAGTATTAGCGTAGGCCCATATAAACGGGTCTATTTCCACCTCTCGTTCCCACCGCTGCAACTCCTGTGTAGCCAGGATCCACTGTTGATCGCCATAACAACGGTGAGTTGTGGGTTGGTAGGCCCATATAAGCCTTTTGTGTTGGATTAAAGTTTAATTCCCCGTGTTCCAGGTTAAGGATCGTGGAGGTGTCGTGTCACAAGGTGTTGCCGGGCCCCGACCCGGAGCTGACGCTGGACCAGGTCACCATCACGCCGCCGCGGCTCTACAGAATAGAGGAGGTGCCCAAAGACGAGGTCCAGTTGCAGGTATGATCGTTATCCTACTACTTAGAGCGCTCACATTTAGGCGACTTTAGCAGCGCAACAGACGCGCTGCCGATTATTTCATACCATAATTATGACAGTGGATGCCTGCCTTCACATTATAAAAACGCCGCTGCCGCGCTGCTGTCGCGCTTCTCACGCCCTAATGTGAAAGCGGCCTTAAGGATACAGGGTGTACAAAATCAGAGAAGCCTTTGTAAAATTTAATAGGTTACGTTTTGACTACAGGCATAGATTTTGTGTACCAGGATTGCAGCGACGATAGCTAAACGGTGGATGTGCCGGACTGGCCGAATGGTGGTCCGAAGAACGAGGGTTCGATCCCCGCCGCCGCTCCACTATTGTGGTGAACCCATTCAAACACAATCATATTTAGCTTAACGGGGTTAACGGGACTATTAGTAATTTGGATTTAAATTGATGTTAAATCTGCATTTATGATTACAAGACTTACAGTAACTACTACCAGGCCTGTTCATCTCCGCGAGTTCACATCGAAAACAAAACACGCACGATAGCCCACCTACAGGAGGCGATTCGACAAGGCGTCACATACGAGATACGAGCGAGCATTGACACACGCACGCGTACTCTTGTATTATGGAAAAAAATAAAAAATACTGTGTAAAAAATACTGTGCAGTATTTAACTGCCTAAATAATAATAAAAACACACAATGTACTTTTTTTAAGTTGCCTGAAGACACTGAGAGGTAAATAAGTGGTTATTGTTATTCATGATAATTCATGCAAATTCATGTATTTCTTCCGACATTTTCCGCGATTTGGCACTTCACGTCACACATTAGTTTGCCGAAGTTCGCCGAGCCAGCTATTGTCAATTATTATAGGTGTCAAACAGGATAGGGTCTTTGCGCTGGTTTTCGTCCAACTATCGGAGTTGCCAACTTTGTGATCTTAAAATACCCTTACATAAATGTATCATATTATTTTATGTCGTTCGAGTGCTCATAAAGGCAGTCAACTAAAGTCCATACTGCAACGCACACACAATCCGCACCGTAACGTAAACGCCTTGCCTCGCCGATGACAGTGCGCGAAGGGCAATGACAGCTCGCAAAACACTGACGTGTATCAATGTCTCATGGACTTGGCGTAACTTTAAAATAAACGTACTCGGTACATTACGCACACATTTACACGCATTATAAATACATACACGATTTAAGAAAACAACATGGCCGCAATATAGGCAATCAGCTGACAGGTATTTGTGTGTGTGTGTGTGCGTGTAGTTGTCAGCTGATTGCCTATAAATATGTTGTTTTCTTAAATCTTGTATGTAGGTACCTACTCGGCACAAGTCAGGTAGTTAGTGACGTCACATGAAAATGTTGCCAGAATGAGTACTGACCAAACATTATCTATTTCTTTTTTTTATACATCACCAGGGGTAAGTTAGAAAGAGATAAACAGCTGTTTGTCATTAATTTGTCGAATTTTTGTATAGATCTATATTTCCTCTCCACTATTACCTCCATGCCACAAAAGGCGATACGTTGTTGATCCCTTTCCGAGTTGATTTGCCTGCATTATAATAATAATAATAATAATATACCCACGCAAGCCTTATAAAGGACCGGGCCACTTTTGACCCGTGAGCTCCAAAGCGTACAAATATAAATAATAATAATAATAATAAATCTTTGGACAATTTCACACAGCGCCAGCTAGCCCCAAAGTAAGCAACTTAATGCTTGTGTTATGGGTGCTAGCTTAACGGATATACTACTTATATACTTTTTTTTTAAATACATAAATATTATACATAGTCACACCCAGACCCGTCACAGAAATTAAAATTCATCATTTCAATTTCTGCCCGGCCGGGGTTCGAACCCGGGACCTCTCGGCATAGTAGTCCGTTCTGAACCACTACACGAAACGGCCGATTATGACCTGAGCTTTGCTTTAAAAAAATGACCCTTAGTCATCTAAGATTTAATTTTGTATGAAGAAGTTTAATAAACACTTAAAATTGTGTTTATAATGCTATCAATTAGACAATTACGTGCCAAAAACTTTTCCTGTCAGCACGTTTTTTTTCTATCGCGATGATTTCTGCAATATACCGGTGACCGGTGTATGGCCGCGCATTTACGTAATTTTTTGGAACTCACTACTTTTTAAATTATATTTTCATTTAGGTAGAACTGTTGCTTAGGCATTATAGATTGCAACAAAACTAGCGCGGGATGGCTACTGCCTTCTGTGAATACAATACTTTGTATTCAAATTTTACGCATGTGTTTATGGCAGCTCAGTGAAATGGACGAAAACCGAAGTTAGATAGAAAACCAGCACAATGACCCTACTTTCAAAAATTAATATTGCGATTTTATAAATCACTTAAACAACTTTATATTAATTTGCGGGTACGCCGGGACAGCTCGTAAAACAAATTCATTATTTACATATTACTAATTTATCAACTTTGTTCATTGTTAGTTCATTAGTTGTTCGTGTTTCGTTTGGGTTAGACCAAGAGCCGAATGCAAAAAATAAATGTTACTTAATAGACAGTTTGACACCACAATTCCAAACCACAACTTTTTTAAAACGACCCTTCATTCTGGTCTTAAAAACTTAATTAATTTTAAATTACCTGTAAATTACGATTTTTGTTCGCATTGTAATTGAAAAAAGTAGTTTAATTGAGTTGACAAAATAGTGACGTCACTTGCTTGTAGTGCCATACAAAATCTATGGGAGAGTTTCGTTTTGACAGTTTTAAAAAGTACGTCAATTGATTGGTGGTGTCAACATGTCTATTATATTAATCCTACAAAAAACGGACGGACGTGTGCAAGTCTAATAGCCATATACTTGGTTAACTCATTTTAAAAAGTGCACAAAAACGTTCTATGTTCAGACAGACTATATGACGAATCTATAAGGGTTCCGTTTTTGCCATTTGGCTACGGAACCCTAAATACCGTATCAAAATCTGTTGCATAGTTTTAAAGATCTAAGCATACATAGGGACAGACAGACAGGAAAGCGACTTTTTTTTATAATTATTACGTAGTGATGATGGGCATATAGACCAAATAAAGACATTTTGATTTAAGGGGGGGACATCGTAAGAGCCATTCACATTTTTAGTTAATAAATTAATATATTTAGGTGTTTTAAATCTAAAACAGCCAGGAAATCAAAGAGGCAAACATGATACCTTTGTGATTTTATAGGAATTTTATTGTAAAACACGGTCATATTAAACTTTTATAAAAAAATCCAGAGGTAAATGTTTTTTTTCGAGAAATTTTTTTTCTAATCGTGTTTTCGAAAATATCATCCCATCACACATACGTTCTGTAATACATAATATTGAAAACAGTGCGAAATATCGTCAATTGCAGTTTTCACATACTAAGGGCCCATAATGAAATTAGTATAATGTTTGTTTATGTAATAAAATTTGGTTTGAAATACCTACTGAATTGAATTTTTATTTCTTACTAGCTTTTTGGCTTCGCCCACGTGAAATAAATTGTCACAGTTATGTGTGTTATAAAATATTTAGGTGCTAGCTCTTACACTATATAACTGGCGGCCGCATGTAGAGATGGGTAGTGGGTAAAAACCCATTTCACCCGATTGGGTTTAAACTGGGTGATTTGGGTAAAAACCCGGTTTTTACCTATTATCACCCATTCTGGTGGGTGAAAACAAAAATAGCGTTTTTTTAAAGTGAGAAGTGGTATTTGTTGCTAAGGGGGCGTTCTAGTGTTACGTAATGCAATCTGGGGAGAGAGGAGGTCTTGAAAAACGTTACAATGCGTTACAGTGGCGGAAGGGCGGTCGATTTCAAGTTTTTAAGCAGAAGTACTTTGTAGTTGGTGTTGTTATTTGTAACTTTATACCGTAACTAGCTTTCCGCCCGCGGCTTCGCCCGCGTGGAATTTTGTCTGTCACAGAAAAACTTTATCGCGCGCGTCCCTGTTTCAAAAACCGGGATAAAAACTATCCTATGTTCTTTCCCGGGACTCAAACTATCTCTATGCCAAATTTCATCAAAATCGGTTGCGAGGTTTAAGCGGGAAAGCGTAACAGACAGACAGACAGACAGAGTTACTTTCGCATTTATAATATTAGTTGGGATGACATCAAAGAGAGAGTTTGGCATCTTTGGCATCCCCCCCTCCATGTCCTTGCCATGATCACAAATTATTGTGTTCCTACTAAATTTCTTTTAAATCGGTTCAACGATTCTTGAAATAACACCATTTTATAAAATAATTGGTCACATCATCATAACGTGATCAATTTTACGATTTGGCCACGATATAAATGTATATTAGTGTTAAATTTGACTTATTACTTATTAATCAATAAACTTAAATGAGAAAAATTCAATAAAAATAAAGAAAAGATACCAATTGAAATAATTATAAAATTATTTGTTTTCACCCGGTGTAAACACCCACGGGTGGAATGAAACGGGTTTTTATTGGGTTTTTACCCTCATGTGGGTTTTTACCCAGGTGGAAACCCATCTCTAGCCGCATGTAGCTGCGCGTTGCCGCGAAGAGCAGTGAATGCAAGTGTGGTGCGCTAGATGGCGACACAGTAGCTTCTTGTAGCAGTCAGCCCTATGGCATCAAGACAGTACCGATCACTGACGTATGTCAACAAAACGGTGCTCGACTCTTAAGACAAGCTAAATTACACCATATTGTTGATGACATTGAGCATACATTTTTTTGAATACCTTCGCGAAGAAAAACTTCTGTACGTAGTACTTATTATTATTCTGTGCTACTACTACTACGTCTACGACGACTTACGACTACGTCTCTATCGCCTTTATTACAATCAAATAAGATTCCACCCACACAATGTATAGTCGACAGGCACAGCACGTCAGACAATACATTTTTCTTACAAACTCGTCTTTATTACAGTGTTTTCAGACGTGTCTCTTGCAAAATCGCCTTTATTACAATCAAATAACGTACCTATTCTTACTTTCCAGGAGGACGAAGTGCTGGTGCCGTGCGCACACTTCTACAAGCAGGTGTACGCAACTTTCGGCATCCCGTTCTACGCGCGCGTCAAGCACAACGAGCCCTTCCAGGCCGTCAAGGACCGCCTGCAGAAGAAGCTTGATATACCCGATAAGGAGTGGGAAAAGGTATGATATCTTCTCTATCATAGAATTCGTTTGTTTCAGCCAAATGACGTCCACTGCTGGACTTTTGTCCAGCAGTGCCTCCCCTAAGCCTAAGCCTCCCCTAAGGATTTCCACAATAATCGGTCTTGCTTTGCCCACATTCAGGGGTACTCTCCACCGTGTATGCGCAGTTTTTTCCATAAAGGAATGAACACTATCCATTTACTGTTAGATCTCTATGTGAAAATTATTCAGTTTGGCTATTGGCTAAAAAAATCAAATTATATCACCATTTCCTTCATCTATTTCCTGTTAGTATGTATATGAAATTGGACATAAATTATATTGAGAGCAGTTTTGTATTTTATTACTATTAGGTTTTGTCTATGGACAGTAACTAATAAAATTTCATACAAAAATGTTAATGTTTTGTTCATATGAACTTCCATTTAACTAAAGAATTGGAAATTTGATAGATTTTAATTTCAAATAACTTATCAAATGTTATGTCATTGCTTGCAGTTTGATAAATATATTTTTTCTGATCCTTGTGATTTCAATAATCGATTTATTTTTGTTTCAGTACCATTTTGCTATAGTGACAAATGGCAGACCTAATTACATAAGTGAAGGAGCGACAATAAACATTTTCGACTTCAGGCCAAGTAGTAACGCAAGTGAGTATTTATTGGTGTTTACTTTGCATTTTTTCATGTAATCATTATATTCTTTCTGTCAATATCGATGATAGCCTAGATTGATTTTATTTTTATTTTTTTTGCATAACAAGGCAGGTATTTAGAAACTAAATAGACTTGAGTGCTTGAAACATTTATTTTTTGATTACGGCTTTAGATGTATAAGATGACGCGTGGGGATGTGTTGTCATAAGAATGAGAGAGGCTATCCCAAAACTATTCACTAATTATCCACTAAAGTCCGGTCTTAGAGCACATAGAATTTCGTCCAATGACCCCAAGCTACCCATCCTTATCGCTCGCACTTAATTATATTGCTGTGGCGATTGTGCGAACGGGCGGCAGCAGTGAGTGTGTGAACTCGGCAACCAGACTAATCGTTACAAATAAACAAAATTGACCTCAACCATCGCACCACATCACCACTCGATTACATCGTCTCTATCTCCATGTGAATATGCGCTAAAATGTAATGCAGATATGTCTCTACCAGACGCGACCGGCGGGCGGCCCTGGCTAGGGCTCGAACACATCAACAAGACGCCCAAGCGCTCGCGCGTCAACTACCTCGAGAAGGCCATCAAGATATACAACTGAGCAGCGGGCCCCAGCGATAGTGACAGCGCATAACACTCATGGATTACAGGACCGGGTCGCGATTCGGCGCAGACTAAGCGTAACTCAACTCTTTAGCTGTTCAATGTTGATTCATGTTTTACAGTCCAGCTGATTCTATAGACTTACACTTTTAGCGTTACTGTAAACCCCTTACTGATAAACTTTGGCTGAGATAGCTAGGTGTGCAGGATTTTGTGTTAAAACGAGATGCTGTATACCTAGTTTTTCTTGTTAGAAGTATAATTTAGACATTTAGCCAACGTATTTTAATTTGGCGACTGATGTGCCAAGTACATACTTGTTTCTCATATGGTAACTTTACAGCGTGAATTTTCTCTTCGTGTACCTTTCAAATTAACTTAAAAGTTGTCGAGTTAAAATGCGTTGGCCAATAAGAGGGTATATTTATTCCATTCGATTGAAGTCTAGTCCGCGCGTCGATTGATACCGAGAGTTTGGCGTGAAAGGTCATTAACATAAGAAATTCATTACGTACTATTTAAATAATTCTTTTTAGCAGGAAGGTAATTGCGCAATGAATTTTAGATAATATCGATACGTGTAATCCATGATTACCATACTTAACTTATTGTACGCTGTACGTACAGCCGGTGACCAAAATATCTAAGCATGTTTTCTTAATAGCAGTAATTCTCGATTATCGGGTATTTTTGTAGCTGACGGTACGTCGTCCTGGTGCAGTGTTGCTATCGCACGACTTCAGACATACATAGCCTTATAACTACACGTTATTTACACCGCGAACACCAATATTGACTTCTTTTACCGTGCTTTCATGTAGTGGATCGTACCCATGACAGATCGTGCCACTTTATCACTAGGGGACAAGGATGACCGCCGGTTTATTGTTGGATATAAATTAATTAAATATCGATATATTAACGTCGTAATTAGACAGTTTACATTTTATATCATCTCGTTCCTTAGAGATCATGTGCAGTGAGTGAACATCTGGCCACATAGTAGTCTGCTAGGGAACGTTCGAGTTTTAATTTATAATGATAGCCTACGTCTCGCTCGTAGTGAGCGATATTGAGACTAAAGGCGCCCAAACAACTCGTGGGTCGATCATTTTAACGACATAACTTAGTATTATCCGCCGCGATTCATCTCGTATAGCATTTTTTAATCTATAAAACTAGTAAGTTTTGATGGTCGGCTATGTTGATGATGCGTCAGTAATTCAGTATGTTGTTTATATCGCCTTTTAGCATTTCCAGTGTTGATTCGTGTGGCCTCCCGGCTTTAGGATTCCCTTACCAAATTGCTGTCTTTTATTTTTATGTAATATTAGTGTGAAACCGTTCGCCGGTGCGAGGACTTGACAGCGCGCCTGCGGCCAGTTTCAGGTTTTTGGTGATTCGGCAAAGTTAAACATTTACTACAGAGTATACAGCATTATTTATATACGAATTTGTACGATGAGAAATATATTGTAATGACTGTGTTTAAGAGTATTTTATATAGTCGAATGTGCCTGTGTTGTCGCTTGCTGGTGTATGTGGCCTATACGATGCTATAGATGACGCGGTTGGCCCAGCGAGGGAAACAAATATAGATTAAAACGATAACAAATAAATTGAAATTAAAACTAAGTGCGATACAATACGCTCAAGAGATATAATTTTATAGATTGATTGTTACTATGAATTGATCGCAATAAAATTAAGACTTGCACGGAAAATTGGATTGTCAAGTTCTAATTCTAACGATATTACATAAAATTGCAAGTTCATATATCGTAGTTCCTCTGCACGTTGTCTAAAAGTATCGTTGACTCAATCTTGCACATCAAATTTTTTAGTAAGTTTGATGTTTTATAAGTTTTACATGTTTTATAAAATATGAAACTTGATACATAATGAATAGAGACAATACGGATATGTTTATTCTGCTTATGAAATACGAAATTGGATCTTAAGATCTAGCTATGGTATCAAGACCCAAGAAGGTATAATAAAATATAGAAAGTTGGAAGATTGAGAGGCCAAAATATGGTGTCATGTAATTTTATATTAAGTAAAATGTTTCTTTGAAAAATTGTCGCTAGTGAGCTTCGTACTATCTTGCACGTTTCATACTTTCGATGTTGTCACTATACATTGTTCTCGCACACAATCGTTTGTACCACTCTTACATTACGCATCAAGTTTCCTTGAAGTTATATTGTAATTGTGATAGTAAATATTAGTGACGCTTGTACATAGCTACTACACATATTCGTATCGTTAGTACAGATCATGTAGACTGCGCTTGTTACATTTGTACCCGTATTAAGAAACGACACTCAAACTTAAGCACGTATTCGAGATTGTATTTCAATTGTTTAACTCATAATGCTCGACGGTGTAAAACTTGAGTGTGGTTTCGTAATACGGGCTTAGAGTTGAGCCGACGGCAGACGGCAACCAAACCATGACCGTAGCGACGTATTTTTTCAACTGCGATGTCGCGCTTGAATTTAAACTTAAATTGTATTTTCGTGTCAGTTATTTACACAACATTTTATGGTGAAACTAAATGTGTTCTAATTGATACTTATTGGATCGAATTTCAATCATTTCACATTTTCTAAATAAAAAAATTGTTGACACGTTAAAGTGGTCACTTGGTGTACTACCAGATTGTACCTGGATTTTGAACTTATGCCGTCTGCCGTCGGATTCAATCTCACCTTTATCTCTGATCACGACAGCGCGACGGTCAAAGCAATAAACGCCGCAGGTTCCTGTGTGCTCTTGCCTTTACTTAACGAATATTCTAAAATCAAATTCTCTGTGTAATCCATTTTATATAAATTATTGAAGTATATAGTTATAGAATAAAATGTTTCAATGATTGTCGAATTACCAAAACACGAGTGTATATTTGAGGCGATTATGAAGTTGCTGATTCAATTATGTCGATCAATTGTGCGAGTTTTGTCGATAAAATTGTGGAAGAGAGCAGAGTTGATCCGCGGCCTCGAGTGTACACTAGGTTAACTGCACATAATAGTTGTAATTCACTAGCACCGTATTGTTAATTCTGGCTGAAAGCCCTGTCTACATCCAAACATGTATATGTTACTATTTAATTTTTTACTTGACCTGCCAGAGAAATGTTACGTTATTAATAAATGATTATGTCGAAATTATGTATATATATGATGTAATAAATTAAGAAAAAAAATACAATAAGTTTTCGTAAAGATGCCTTAGACGTTTTAAGACATTTTAGTAATCTGAAATGGTAATACTTAATTTAATTTATACCCTTTTTAGTTTTTTCAATTTTACATGGTAACTTCGGCGTTTACCCGTGGTCCCCCCAACATGTCCCCCTGGTGGGTCCACGGGTAATTTTTTTTACCCGTTGTCCCACCGTTCTGAACAGTGTTTGCCAGTGGGTCTACGGGTAATTTATTTTAACCATGGTCCCACCGCACTAAGTGGCAAACATTGCATGTCACCTATGTCTGGGATGAAATATCAAACGCCGAGAAGGATATGAGTGACTTTAACCCACATGTGTGATGTGAAGATAGTATAAAGATATTATAGTGCCATACCTACCTATAATTATTTTCTATATTAATTATAGATTTTTTTATAATATTATAGATACCTAGGCTAGGTGACAAGCAATGTTTGCCACTTAGTGCGGTGGGACCATGGTTAAAATAAATTACCCGTAGACCCACTGGCAAACACTGTTCAGAACGGTGGGACAATGGGTAAAAAAAATTACCCGTGGACCCACCAGGGGGACATGTTGGGGGGACCACGGGTAAACGCCGGGTAACTTATTCACATTGTGCATCGGAGTCGGATATGAAGTCACTCGCGTGTTGCTTTGAGGTAATCGTTTAATCGCAGATTTACTTTTATTTTAACAATGTGTGTTGGTTGCGATATTTTCATTAACAAGGTTTGCGGTATTTGAGACGATCATAGGAACATAGTGGCTTAGATTACATGCCGAAATAATTATGGCAAATGGGATTATAGTAGTTGAATATCTCGCGCGGCCGAGTGTACGCTGCTTGTACAAACTATTGGAATGTGCTCCAATGTTTGTTATGTTGGATTTGAATGTTTCACTGAATATAATCCTATATTTGTTTAATTTGCTTTATTTTGTGCAAGGCGTTCCCCTCACGGATGATTTTGAAGCGGAATGTAGGCTAGGAACCATTGGACCAAGCATAAAAAAGATACTACAAAAGATTAATGCAGTTTGCTGAATTAGTGCCAACTAATTTTGCATTATCAGGAATGTGGGGAACCTACTTTGGTCAATAGTATCTATTATTATGTATAGCAAAAGATTTCAAGATTGTGTGTGTTTACCTTTGTTGTGAGAACCTAAGCGTCATCATTTACTTATGTTACTGGCGAGTGACGTCATATTGATTTTACATAGATTCTTTGACAGTTCAATTGTTTGGTACACACACGCACACTCAATAACTTACAGATACTGATTCTGTATTGTCGCTTCATAAAATATTCTAAGATCTTGCTATGAGTGAAGAGATGCAATGAACTGAAAATGCGAAAATCTGTTAGGAAGTAACCTCTAATAGTAAAAGCCAAAGAACACTTGACACCATAATACACTCATTTAAACACACGATACAGTACCTAAGGAATAACAGTGTAAGTATCATTTACTCAAATCCATACAAATATTTATTTAATAGAGTTCGATTTTATTAACCTATTTGTCTCTACAACAGGGATGAAGAAAATCTGAAAATCAACAAGGTGCTAAGACGACGGTGAACGTAAAGTGCTCCGTGAATCCGTGAGATTGACTGCTCTAGAGAAGGTTAGTACACTAGATTTGTATACTAAAGTCTATGAAATAATAAATAAGTTAAAAGCATTTAAACATTTTAAGATTTTTCGACACCTAGGTATCCGAAAATACCGACTTCATGTATCTTCAGCGATTTTTTAGCAGTTCAGAAGTTATGATGTTTTTAAAATGTGTATTTTGTAAATTTTTTTGTCGCGGAGGAAATGCTTTGCGCACCGTCACCACTGTCGGGGGACAGGGTGGTGTGTGGGACTCCTGCTCCGTCCTGAAAAGGACGGGGTATACCCACTAAAACCTCCGCGGCGTTCCGTCATCGCCCTAGTGGAGGTGTCGCGAGTATCCGGCCGTAACCTTAGGTGAATTTTCTGCCTGAGCAACTTAAAAAAATCATATCTTCTAAGAATAATGCATGGGATATCACATCCACACGTCACTTTTGGACCACTTTGTATTGTATTATATTGGTATTCCTAACCAAATTGGTAATCTGTTAGTAAAATAATCATAACTGAAATCTCAGGTGGAAAATCTGTTCGTAATCAGATAAGGAAGGCAAGAGACGGCAGATGCCATCTCTACATTCAAATCGCTATCGCGCCTGTGAGTGCAGTTAAACGTGTTAACAATGCCGCAATTTGATTTAAAACCTCCGCCGTAATGCGGCTACAAAGCTCTCGAAATGATTGAATTTCGCGCCGCCTTTCGCACGTTTTTTGCTTTAGTTTCCCCGCGGTCTTCTTTGTGATGTAAATTGCGATTTATGATGATTCATGAGAAATTCCATTGATGAAATTGAAAACGCCTTGCGTTGTTAATTCGACCTAACGCTTTTGTTTGACCCGATCCAGATAGGTATCTAAAGAAAGGACTGTCCCCAATTTTTAGTTAAAAAAATTAACTACATTAATGAAATATTGCTCCTGTAAAAATTTTTCACAAGTGCCATCCCACATTAGCCAACCGTTGCAAAAGTTATCTCTGGCCTCTGTAAGTTATGGACAATTGTCTCCTGCATTTTTTCTGTGTGCACGAATAGGTTACACCAACCTTGAAAAAAGTATCCTTCGCCTAAAACAAATTGCAAACGACTTTAAAAATCTTCTCTGAAGAATACGCAATCTTGACTTGAACACCATAATAATGTTAATGTGCAGATCCCCGCTATCCTCGATTCAAGTTCAGTCGAGCGCTCTTAATACTAATGTTAGCACTTAAATAATCCAGAGAAGCAATTGGCTTTGTAGTCATAACCATAATGACAATCAATTATTGCCGTCGCCGGCGGATCCCCCTTAATCCGCCCCCTCTCCCGGAGACCGGACGGGATGAAAAACTATGCCAATTAATTCTCAAACTGCAATTGTACCTACATTTTAAAAAGCTTTGAGAAGAGCTATCGCAGTTCCGGAATTTGTTATCATCTGTCTTGCCGGTTAATCTGGCGTTGGCGATTAAAGAGCAGCTTCTTTTTTTTAGCGTGAAAAGGTAGTAATTAGAATGTGACTGGAATTGAGGATATTTTATGGTTATTTTGGCTTGCATTTGCAGATTTATCTCTGTCGTAATATCCTATAGTATCGTAGTTTTTATGTTGTGCTATACATTTTTTGGTCCTTCATTTTAGTTTTGTCTTCATTCATATTGCCCTTTGCCCTCGGCGTATGCACACTAACTGATGCCAAACAATTTGTTCTACCATTCATCCACGAAACCCTGAATCGTAAAGGCTAAGCTCTATCCAGCCAGTGCCAACACAAATTAACTATACCTAACTTTTGGCGTGTATGTTGACACGATAAACTCGATATAAATGGTTTCTAAAAACGTGATCTATCCCTGTAGTTTAAAATACAAGATATTCTTATTTTACGTCTTCATGGAATACTGATGCGATCATTCGATGGTCGTAGTAAAAGAAGATAAAGACCGTGGTAATGCCTGGAAAATAGAAAATGTAGGTGCCTTTAAGACAGAGAAAGGGGATAAATTATAGTGCGTATAAAGTCTCGTAGCTTCGATTGTTTTGCATTTGCACGTAGGGGAAGCCCGGGCAGCGCGGATAAGTTAAGAAAAAACAAAAAAATAACACAGATATACTTAACTTAGGAACAACCTTTATTTTTCATTTATGGCACATATAATCACAATTGCAATTGTAAAGTTAAAAGTAGAAAAATATAATATCTTCATACTTAACTTTTACTTTTTCTAAACCTCTTCCATTATCCGCTTTACCCGACCCGGTCGGGTAAAGTGGATAAGCTACGTCGGGTATAGCGGATTAGGCAGTAACTCCTGACAGTTATCGCAGAAATAACTGTCAAGTCCATTATACACCGTGTTACTTTGCATTCTTGCCATATTCACAGAGATAAAAGTAGGAAACAATACCTATTAATTAAGATAAACAAGAGACTCCCATAAAGAAAGTACACATAGATTTTAGTAAATTTGGTTTTTCAGTACAAATTGGAATAAACCAATTTTGTCTCGCACGTTCTACAAGTGCAAGTGGAATAAACCTAGTGGGCGTGGCCTAGTTCTTAATAATCTGATGTTTTATGGCTCTGGGTACCAGCTTTTTTATCCAGTCATAATAATTATTTTAAAATACTCTTCAGTTGATTTCAGATTTTCCTTTCTACTTTACGGGCTTAGGACCGTCAAAAATACGTAATAATTATTAAGGTTTTAATTAATTTATAACATTGTACCCTATTTTTACAAATTAATAAATTAAGTATGAAATGAAATCACCTTATTCACAATTACATAATTATTTATTTATAAGTTACTACTTACAAAGTTTACGTACTGCGAAGCAAGTGTTCAAAGTGTCCTCCGTTCTGATGAAGGCACAGTCTAGCACGGCGAAGCGTAGGTTTTTCGCTTTAGTTTTCGCTACACATAAACGTTTTGTCTCACAGTTTCACTAAAACAATCCTTTCATGTAACGCGTTTACACTGTTTATCTCTTCTGCACATAGGTACCAGTCGTTTCAAGTCACTCCAAAAATCCATTGGTGTCAGGTCCGAGGATCGTGGTGGCCAAGCTACTGGACCCCTCGTCCAATCCACTGTTCACCAAACGTATTATTCGCGCACTTGACGTCCTTATTGTGGGGGAGCAGCACCCTGCTGGTAGTAGAGCATTTGGTGTAACGCTAAGGGTACGTCATCAAGCATTTCGTCTAAGACGTCTTGCAGACACTCCAAGCACCATTTTGATTAAATTATTCGTTGTTTGAATCAAGTTTGAATACACTTTTGTATTATTTATAACGTGATTTGTGATTGATGGATTTCTCAGTTTTTTACAAGTGTCAAAGAGACATTTTAAAGACAATAGATTGCAATAGATATTTAAAAATACAATAAAAAGTAAAAAAGTCTCCATCGCCATCGCCAACAAGTGATGTGCATGCGTTACGATAATTAGTGGTGTGTTTAACAGATTGTCGATAAAACAAAATATTCAGGATTAAAAAAAAAATTCGGGTATTATTTTTTTACGGATTTGTGTTCAGTATCAGTAATATAGTAACCTCTGTAAATATGGCAAGAATGCAAAGTAACACCCTGTATAACGTACAATTTTAATGTGCCCAACGGTGACACTCTGAGCATTGGATCCAGTCCTCTATGAGTGGATCAACCTTACTATCATTTTTTTTTGTATTTTATTGCTTGTTTGCTTTTAATTGGTGTAGAAGTTAATACCATTTACGTTACTTGTTTGTTTTACGTTTATACTTAAACCCTATTCTGAAAAGAAAAGAAAAGAAAAATAAAATACAAGTTACTCATACAAGGATAAGTTATCCGCTTTGCCCTATCCGCTTTGCCCAAAACGTGTATTTCTAAACATGCCTTTTCTTAACATTTCAATACTGGTTTAATGTAATACTAATATCACAAATATTACTAGAAAACATTGTTAATCTGCAAAACTAAATCATTCTTGGGTTAGCTAACAGTAAAAACAAATGAAATGAGAACAAAACTGATCGAAAATCGTAAGAAAAATACACTAAACATTTTTTTTGTCACAAAAATAAACGAAAGGCACCAGTCGCTTTGAATCAACTGTCATGGCGTAGTCAGAGGGGTCACTCGCCTACGCAGCCGCAACTTGTAAAGCCATCTCTTATTGTGTTCCAGAAAAATCGCTTATCCGCTTTACCTGGGTTATTCGGTTTGCCCGGGCTTCCCCTATTCGTTATGCAGGCAATGCACAAAACGTTAGAGCTTGGTAATCTGTTTCGGTTCGGGCAACCACAGTGCATCGTTTGTGCTTGTCTAGGTGTACCTAATATAACAGTTATAATTGACTGTTCAAGTCTATGTCTAGGTAAGTAATGATTTCATGGTTCCCTGGAACTCTATGCTGGATATTTGAGACAATAGCAGACCGAATGTTGAGGCAGAGCATTGTTTGTTCAAGATCATGAGAAGCTATATCCCGTTGTGAACCGACTCGGCCTTTTCTATCTACCCCGAGTTCCCATTGCCCAAATGATAGCTGCATCAGCGAGCAGTGCATATAGTTTATATTGTGTTCGCAGCCTTAGCACAGCAGTTGATCAGTGCCTCTCTCGCCCGGGAATGCGGCCCGGGCACAGAATGGCGAGTCGTTAGCGGTAATCCGATTCGGTGCCTATCCCCTATCGCTACAGAATAGGATAGCGCAGAATGCCCGCTCGTGTCTGCTCTATTATGATTACGTCACGACCGCAGTGTTACGGTCAGCAAATCTGAACAAGGAACGTCACACAGAAAGCGGTGAGGGCGGCGCGATAACTTATCGCATCGGTTCCCAAGGGTGTATTATACCACCTATTTTCATAATTTTACATGGGATTCATGACGCATATGGCTTAAGACTTTAACTACACTCATAATTTGTGATAGAGCGTTAGGTGGATCGAAGTAGTTGCGTAGTAATTGGCGACTTTTCATGTTTCTTAAATTCTTTAGAAAAGTAAAAAATATAGGCTATATATTTCATATTTCACTGCCTCGCACTGCATTGGAGCTGTAGTGATCTCACTGAATCAAACCCGTTCTCACTAGAATTCCTCTTGATTTTCACGCGCTTGATAGCGATTGGGTTTACTGTGAGATGGAATCTGCATTGTGTTATTGCTTTCTAGTGCCCGGCGTGTCCAGCATCCCGCTCGCGTCGGCAATGCGAACCAGGAATTTGTATGCAAATTGAAATCGCCATTAGATCTGCAAACATCTGCTTGCACCAAACGATGTATTGTGCTTTGAAATCATTTACGCGTTTCGATCACGGCACTGCAGTAATTGTGGGAACGCAGTTTGCTTTGTGGAGTTAAACGAAGCTTGACGGGAGTCAGGGAAATCAAGTAATCGATGTCTGAAGACCTGAGATATCGAATTTATTCGATAATCTCTTCCTACTGCTTTATACGAGACCTCTACGAATAATAAAACTCGGAACATCTACAAACGTTACAGTACGCCGCGTTCCTTGTTCCAGGCAGTTCCGCTAAAAACCACTAATTAGTGCTCCCAATTTTAGGCTTGGTCCGGCGTTGCATCCAGTTTAGTTACGTCTGATTTATTTATGTATATGATCACGGAATATTCAAAGTATGTTAATTTTAAGACCGAAAGGAAGAGACACTAATAAGATTTTGTCCGTAATAATCAAGTACCTAGGTGATTGGTAGATAAATTATTACGAGTGATACAAGGTATTGGTTGGTACATATTTATAAAGTCGTCGTTAATTCTTTAAATTATTTTTGTTTAAATAAGTATAGTCGGTATACTGATCCTCCAACTCATCATTATGCATGTTAACATGCAATAGATACAAATTAATTACGTCACATTGGAGTGTACCTTGTTCATTGATCTTGACATCAATTACAATCAGTGTCAATACAAAACATGTTCGTACACTGGGTTACTACTGATAAGTTTGTTTCTGCGATGAATGTATTAGATAAATTGTGGAAACCCATATTTTGTTTGAAGTTTATTTATTTCACTGTGAATGTTTAGAAAACACCAGAGAACTTATTTCAACATTTTATAGCTGTAAAGTTTAGGAAATACAGACATTAACCAAACCGCAAACATTTCAAAAGGTAAAATAGAGAACAATTTTACTTATGTATCATTTATATCAATCTAAAAGACTAAACATACGGACAACAAATCTGTATTTTGTTTTATACACCGCCAGTACAATATCCCTAGGACATGTTTGCATACGCGATAATATTTTTTATGGCAATATAAATTTCGTTCACCTTTGTTTTTATCGTTTATTGCGGTCAGTATAACGGCCGCGAATATTTACGGGACATTTTGTGTTTTTGAAATGAAAAAGGGATTGGATTTTGTTCTATTGTTCGTGGTTTGTGTGAGTGTGAGTGGTTACGAGGATGTTACGCTGACGACTGCGGTGGTCAAAGATGAGACCACCCCAAAGCCAACGTTGATTCACAGAAGGATACAAATTGACCAGAATGTGGAGGAGATCAGTCACTCTCCTCTGGACCTCTTTCGGCTGCGGGCTCAGGAACTTAGAAGAAGTAGGTGGTTTAATTTTGCATTAGTGACCTTTTTCTTTAATTTGCAGCTAGGCTGGCCCTAAATCTAGGGAATGATAGTTGATTTAATATTCAGAGATTAGTCTGGTTATTATGCGTGAGATACCTGGTATGTTAGGCTTATGGCGGCTCATGAAGTTGGAGGTGGCTGGAATAGTCTACGCAGAAGAGACGAAGAACCATGCGTGAAATAATATTTTAACTAGGCTAAAAATGATTTCAGCTCGCATAGACATTTGGAACTGGGATTATTGGTGCCAACTTCAGCCGAAGATGGGCAACTGTTCGCAAAGTATGATTAGGTAAAGCTTTTTTTTATTTCTGTTTTTGGTATATTAGTTTTTGATGTGTGACTTGATAATGCAATATTTTGTTCCTGTAGGTTTTATTACGATGCACAGATTGACCAGTGCGTGACATTCACCTACACAGGATGCAATGGGAACAAAAACAATTTTGCCACTGTGACCGATTGCGAAAGATATTGTAAAGGTTGGTATGACCATGTCTTCACTACTTGCTAAAAGTCTTTAACTATTGTTTATACTTACTTATTTACTACTTATTTAGAGCATTCTTCTCCCCGAAACTATTAGAAGCAGGCAAATGTATGATTTTACACATTTTAAAATATATTTTTTACATCAGGTGCAGCCTTCATGTCGATCAAAGATACTACGAATCCATCTTTCTGTTCACTACAACCAAACGCTGGGCTGTGCATGGCTATGTATTTCAAGTAAGTAAGTTTAATTCATATCTTAAGATCCTTGATTGTTTGATTTTGTAGAATTGCGAGTTCCTTTCTTAGTCTTTCAATTGAGTTGTTCTGGTCGGATACCCCTGTCTGTTACCCTGGGAGTACAGTTTTATTTTATAATATTTTCTATTCTGCTCTGATCTACCGTGCGGAGAGTTTGAGTCAGAGAAGGTAGAGTAAGGGGATCAGACTGAAATGTCAAAGTTTATAGTGGTTCAGACAGGAATTAAGGCACCATTAGGGCACCACCTAAAGCAGGGTTCGAAAATATCCATAGCCCTTATAGGATTTGGCTCCTCTACCTGGTGAAAATCTTATTTGTATTGGCCCAAAATAATCTACTCCTGTAGAACCCTAGGTTCGAAAATATCCGATATATATCCGATATTTATGATATATATCCGATATATATCGGATATATATCATAATATCAGATATATATCCGATATATATCGGATATATATCATAAGGATATTTTCGAACCCTGACCTAAAGGGATCCGACCGGAAAAACTCATAATTTTCATCAGCATCAAGCGTTTGCCAGACCGTCTACATAATAACGTCACTTGTATTGATTTTTAATTTCAATCAGATACCATTCGCCATGACAGCCAAAAACCGTAATTCGTTGCCTATTTTGGAACACGCAAATAATGCGTCGGATTGGTTATCAATGATCTACGGCCTCTCCCAACAGCCGAAATCCATTAGGTTAACCGCAACCGCGCGGGTTAGCAGGCCGATGCGTCACCTTCGCACACGGGCCTTTCACACCCTGGACTAGTGTTGCTTATCGACAGTCTATCGATAGTATCGCCATGTGCAATGGTACACCGATAGGGGCATTTTGAGCAATACTTTTGATAACGTTATGGATATTTTTTGGTTATTTATTTCTGTCAGTTTGAACCGACTTCATAAAAACATAACCCTCTTTCTGGCGCAGTAGGGTAAAAAGTAGGTTCCAAGTTTTTGCAATACTACCGAATTATCGATACTATTGCAAATGGCGACATTATCGAGAGCACCGATATTCCGAATGTTTTTGGGCTCATGGTCAACAATCGATAGTGCAACTATCGATAGCTCCACAACGCTATCCCAGACCGATATTCGCACATTCATTTCAATATACTGCACCATCAGTTTAACTCAATAGTGGTTTGCAGAATAGACCCTCATGTGAGCTTCAAAGATTATTCCTATTACTTCTTCAATCAGAAATCTTGATTAATTGAAAGAATGGCGCAAAGATAGAGATAGAACCACGACTTATTTGATGATTCATGGAAACGATCGAATCGGGTCTCATTCATCATCAATATCTGATTAACGAAATTAATTTTCAAGGTTCTACTACGACGTGAACGATGCGACCTGCAAGAGGTTTATTTACGGGGGCTGTGGCGGTAACCAGAACAGATTCGACTCTGCAACTTACTGCATGAATAGATGCCACCAGGACGCTTAATACCTTTCGGATTTCGGTAATTTATTAGGTTATAAAAGGTCCCACTAATATATTTTTGAAATTATTCAATTGGTTTATTTATTCAATACTAACAAGTTAGTGAAAAGCAGTCGAACTTGAGGTATTTTAAAGATTAGTCAGGCGGATTTTAAGTTTGAATTAAAACAAGAAAATGTTGGTATTTAATATGATACATTATTGGGATGTTTCTCGATCGCATCTAATATCATTTCTTATGGGAGAGTCCCGTCAACACTGATGGATCACTTTAATCTCATTTCCGCGTCTCTGTGGTTGTTTGTTTGTTTTTGTTCGGTTTTCCTTGTAAAAATATAGAAAAACAATATCTTAAAATGGATCACGCGGTAAATAGGGGAATATTCCCACCGATGCAACTCCTGTGTCGCCAGGATACAGCTTAAAAACCCAACCACGTGGTAAATAGCAGATTGCCATTGAGTTTTAGGAAATATAAACAGTAATGTAAAAGCCAGCTGCACGCGCTCTTCAAATGAAAAACGGTTAAGTTCCAAGCAAGCAATTAAGGGAGTCGTCAGTTTAATCCGCGCCGTGACGAAGAAAAACTCGCCTAATTAAGAGCGTTGTCACATTTTTCATGCAGAAATCGAGAATTTGGCAGATTTCGAAATGATTTTAGTCATATAATTTATTGTTATAGCTTCTTTTGACTTATATCATCGTAATTATCATACGTTTTTACGGATTGTCTATTGACAAAATATCGTTTAAATTGGATTTTTGCCGACGAAAACAGCGAATTTAGAAAGCCCGATTTCCAGGTAACTCGCGAAGGCACAACTTTGAACTAATATTACAACAAATTTATTTCAAAGTAAGAAGATATAATGTATTCATTAGAATAAGCATACCCTGAAGAAGAAAGTGTATTGAGAAAATTTTGATGTTTAATTCATTAAAATGCATTTTTATCATGTCTAAGATAGTCAAAATTCGAGAAAATTACTGCAAGAAAACAGGTCACATCTCATAATCTAAAAGTCATTTGGCAACATAAACTACTTTATACTTAAGAAGAAACATAGTACTATTATTGTGTGAAAAAGAAAAAATATCTATCTTCAATCTTCAAATGAAAAATTAATTTGAAAATACTATAAAATCGGGTGCATCAAATGGCATAAATCAGTCGTGCTTTGGCACTCGTAGACGCCGGGTCTATGTCAGTTGACTGCCCACTGACGTATATGCGTCACGCGTGATTTTTTCGTAAATTGTAGTATGATTGAGTACTTTTGATCCGCAAGTATTTTTAATTTATTTGTTTAGGTAAATCGGACTTGTAATTTCTTTCTTTTCAAACTTTTTATTATTTGACTTACAGAATATGGGTAGAATAGACAAAAGATATTATTATGGTATCTGTTTGGTCACGAAAAAATAAATGACTAATAAAAAATTTAACAGGGTGTCAAAACATTAGTCTATGCTATTGTGTTTCTACCAACATAAAATATACTCTTCCTTACTAATAAAAGTTGAATAGCGTCTGTTTGGTCACACAATGCTTCGTCATGTTTTTCCGAAAGTTCAATTACTGACGACTGAATGAAAGAAATTGGTGCGTAACTATTCATCTGATATTAAACGTTTAGTAATAAAGGGGTAGGTCAGGTAAATGGCAAATCCACCAGCGGTCGCTCGATGACACTTAGACAAATAGTTTTATAAAACGTCAACTAAGTTGGTTAGGTATTTGTATTGTAGATACTTATACAAATGAACGTATAAAATGAGTTTATTTTTAAAACTATAGGTACAGGGTGGAAACGATAAGTGATTTCACTTGATTTTTAATTATACAAGATATCGAGAAACTGTTTACTGTTCCTGTAAGTGCTTCATGAGCTCTTTAAAACAATAACAATAAATAGGTCAAAGAATAAACTGGATCTATGCGAAAATTCAATGTTTCCGAATTTCATACTAAATGTATGCCGCCAGCCATACCTACCATATTAGAAGTGTTAATTTTTTAAATTTAAATTTTTAATTGAGTAATATATAATAATCAAACAACAAACTCGTAAATTGCATTCTTATTTAAATTATTTACGGAAAACATGATTTTAGGTTTAACTTGCTACAATATCATCAAGAGATACTAATTAATAAATACTAAATAAATAGATAAAGGGGACGGCATTAAGGCACTCAGAATTCTCAGAAATTAAATGTATGAAAGCTGGAAATATAGGTTTTTTGAATAGATTCAGTTCGTTCTTAAACATATTATTGATGCCGTTTGCTAGGTCTCATGAAGCACTTTTTCAGTAAGTAACCATTTGTTCGACATCTTGTATACCTACTATAAGAAATATTCGAGTGAGATCACTTATCGATTATTTTCGTCATCCTTATTTGTATTAAATTTAATTAAAATACACTAAGGCTGAGATGCACCACCTAACTTTGACCCTAACTGACAATAACCGGTGTTTTATGTTAGACAGATTTTTGACATCCAAAATTTTGATGTCAATGTTAAAGTAACACGGCCTAACAAATGTATCGTAGACAGTACTTTTTATTTTCTTCATAAATCTTTCTTTTCTTTGTAAAGCTATCTACAAGCTTTTATTTTCTTTGACATCTGGAGTTGTAAAATCTTGCAACTTAAAATTTACTTACTTCCCGTTTTCCCATTGAGCTGAAATTTTGCCTGTCTACACAGGCATGCAAAATTTCGTTTCATTTCGCACTAAATAATTTAATTTACACGTGTTTTCATGCGATGGCCAAGTCAATATATTTATGTAAAACGTTAATGATTTCCTGGACTGGACTTGGTATAACATGGATCTCACAACTTTTTACCGTAGAACAACTGAGTAGTGAGACTTGGTTTTTGACAAGTATTGTTTTTGATGGGTTTGTATTACACAACGCATGTGTACCTAATGGGATAACTGTTTAAAAACACGATTAGATAAATTTTGCTCTACGGATAAAAATCTTAAAGTTACCTCTGATTTTTTAGCATTATACGACCGTGGTTTATAATAATAAATTCTATAAAATCACAATGATATCAGTATTTACCTATTTGATTTCCTGACTTGTTTAGATTTACAAAAACTAAATATTTATTATTAACTTTTAGATAATAATTTGAATGGCGCTTACGATGTTTAGTTACGAGCTCTTTGATGGACACAGATATTATAGATAACGTTTAAAAAATGGCACGCTCGTTTTCATACATTTCATTCTATTTATTTAACCTATCCATATTTATGTGCGGAAACGTCACAAAATCAGAATAAATTTTAATTTTTCCATCCCGCATCATAAAAACTAAAAAGTCAAAAGTCAAAAGTAAAATTTAAATAGTAAATATTTTTCATAAACAAGCTTTTGATGCTATAAAAAGAATAAAATAAAACATAAATTCTTTTAAACCCATCAACTTATTACTTTACTCAATTTAAAGATTAAAAACTTGTCGCGGGATTTACTAGTGTAAAAATACATTAATTACGTAACTTGATTTTGCTAAAAGTCTGATCTGAGAAAAAATCAAATAGGTTGCCCAGATACTGCAGCGCATCGGGCATGTTTGCAGAGGTGCGAGTAGATTGTTTTTACGCGACCATGCGGAAGAGGTGCGCCTCCCTGGTGCGCAGGGTTCGGGGAAGCCCCAACAGCATCCTGTCTATGATAGCGAGTAGACTGGACTGCCGTTATATTAATTACTGCTGCACTACATCCGCAGGAGTTGTGCAAAAAAAATAATAACATTAATGAATAGTTTAGATGTTTCAACTATAATTATTACTAACATAGGTTAAATCCTTTATAACTAACAAATAATGAGTCATGTTACTTGAATAAATAAATTATATTATTATTATTATACATTATACATTATTTCTTTATTATTATGTATGATGACTGTCTTAGGTACGATACAACTACGGATTAAGATCGTTTAGTCGACGCAGCGTTGAAATTGTACAGATAAATGCAGTTTGCGCACTCACTACGCGACGTCAAGCAATAAAAACCTAAAATTCGAACGCCAACTTTTTGCTACAACGCTCTTAATAGTGGAGTCTGGATTAATTAGCGAAGATCTGCCGTCATTGTAGCACGGCGAGAACAGTCGAACAAAAAAAAAATAGCACTTCCGATGGGAGCCTAGTTCTTAAAGACTTAAAGGTAGAGGTTCCCATAAATAAATGTGAATATTTTCATCATTAAATTTGACTTTAAGAGGTTTTTAAATCGTAGGAATCGATATTTTACTAGAAAATGATTTTTCCAAACCCAGTGTTGTAGTTAGAGACCCTAAAAAGGCCCGCTAACCTCATAAGTACTCTTTAATAGTTGCAACTGTGAACTTGCCGTCTTTGACGGCCTGCATTTCAAACTCCAAGCCTACTCCAGTTCTCTGCCTCTCATTATTTGAATTTCATCACTCAACTATAAACCAAGAGCCATAAATCTAAGCACCTGTAGTAGGTAATTAAATATGAAGAGTCGTTACTAGCAAAACTTTACCGCCACTAGCATAAGTTTCTATAAGCTCTAGAAGCACGCGAAATATGGGAACACGAAATAATAAAAGTCATCTAAATAACAAATATTCGGGTAACTTGGAATATTAATCATCGAAGTGAATAATATTAATTGAAGTGATAGAATAGGAAATTGCGGTATAATTATTTCCGTTGTCCATCCGTCAGCGTGATTGATGCGCGCCGGTTCTAGGACAAAGCCGATCGGGAAATATATTCGTTCTTGTCCTTTGATAGCCGAGACAATTCCGTTATTTACTGGTGTAATTTATTTACCCCCATTTGCTTGATTAAGGCTAAGAAGTTAAGAACTCATGGCGCGATTTTCACCCGCGCCATGAGTTCGCTGTGCGGGCCCACAGCTTCTGTAGAATGCTGATACTTATGTAAAAACTAATGCACAAACTCATGACGTGGGTTTTGCCGGCAGCGGGCGCGGTTGTAATCGGGTCCCGCTCGGCGGTTTTCGCCCGCGCGAAATCCGCCCGATCGTTGGGTGACCATTTTGTACCAGTGACCACAGTGACTTGAATAAGCACGCGGCGTAATTTAAAATCGTGCCGTGAGTTCGTAGAATAACCGCGCAAATAACCGCTCCCGTGAGTTTTGAAATAAAACCGCAATTCCACAACCGCCGCGGGCGCGGTTGAAAATCGCGCCGTGAGTCTGTTCTTAGCCTAAGTCGGAACGCAAATATTGTTTATAGCCACTAAAAAGTTAATTGACGCTGCGTAGGCATAATGTGGGTGCTTTTATGTTGCTATTTGGATTAGTTAATATTTTGCACCATTGTGGGGATTATGGCAAATATGTTTTGTTGTTTGCTGATAAGGTGGTGAATATACAAATACGAAGGGGGAATTTTAGGAGATAGAGCACCTCTGGGGTTGCCCAAAACATTTCTAAGGCACAAAAACATACCGTATTTTCTTTTACTCGCGTGTTCTTGTTAGTTATTCGAGTGTTTAAAAAATCGTCGCTCGCCCGGAGCGCGGCCATAAATCCCGTCGGCGATAAATTAGCGTCGCGTCCACCGCCTCGACGTGGCCAAATAAAAATGTCTATCATCGAATACCGTGCGAAGTAATACGTAACGTCGTATCGCAACTCGCAAGCTATTCATAATAAATAAATACTAGTTCAAAATTGTAATTTGATAAAATAGCTTAGATCTTCTATTTTGTAACTTAATTGTTGATTGATGGTAAAACTATCACGCAATCAATTCGCAGCTCGTCGCTTTCATATCGAATTTATTAAACACATATTTTATAGCAATTGCCGACTGGCTTGTGAACGTAACGGATAGTGAAAAGTTTAAATAACTCCAACACAAGCTCATGTCACTATTCAGGGGAAAGTTTTAATTCGCAATGTGGAATCAAAGTGTCTCATCAAATAAAACAAAACAAGATCTACCATATCGTTGCAACAGCTTGTCCCATTTGTAGCTTATCTGCTTCCGTAATTATCTCAACCACAACGCCTTTACAGTAAGTTTATAGGTTTTACTAAACACGGCGTCTCATATCCACACTAACTCGATTTGCCCGGTTGTTGGCGCGCCGCCTCGCAAGCATCGCATCAGTGTCTACCAGTTACCAAGAAGTGCATCCGCGAGAGATTATTTAATTTGCAGCGGTAGTGCCGTAGTGAGGCATCTAGAAATGTGTGCATAGATAGGGAAAGTTTTCAGGGCACTATTATGGCGCTTTATTGGTTCTGGGTTCCGTTAAGTCCCGGAGCCCTTTCGCTGCCGATATCGTCAGGGGTACCGTGCGTGAGTTTGAAGGGAAATTTTCCACAGATACAAATATTTCTGCGGAAACTATGAAACAAAACCATGAAGGACAACGAAAACTTGAAAACGTTTTTCAGGGCACATATTCAGCCATTGGTGGATATCACGTTTTCTTTTATGTGGGGGGACTATGGACTAGATATTAGTGAACGGAGACTGTAGACTGCAAGACCAGTGCATGTTGAATATTTTTACAGATTCATGTCGCTGTTGTTCATTGCGGAAATGCTGTTGTTTTACGTCATAAATTCAGTCTTTTTGGTCGGTTACTGCGATTCCTTGTTTGCACGAAAATAACGATGCAACGACCAAAGGAATAATGAGAACGAAGATATGTTTTAGTATCTGACCTGCGAATAAAACGGAATTTAGAATAAGGTCCATTATTTAACGTGACAAAATATTAAGTTTGTAATCAAGCTACCTGAATCGTGAATAATTTTAAATAATTAACATAGATCATAAGCAGCGGCAGTACCTAACTTAATTAAAACACAACAGTGTATTAATTCGCAACAAATTTTATTACGGTACATAAATAATTACAACAAAATATACACAAAGAAAAAATAATGCATTGATATGGCTTATTAACCTACCTGACGAATTTATTAAATTAGCGCCATCGGCAAAAGTTTTATTTCAAAATAATTGTATAACTGTATAAAAACTGCGTGCTTCGAGTGTTGTTAGACTTAGTTATCTTCCTTTATACTTAGAGCCGGCTAGGGCCTGCAAAGTGAAGAACTGTTTTAGTGCGCTGAATATCCGTGCGTAGTACTTCGCTGAACTGACTGACGTGTCAGACTTATATTTCCTGCACCTTATTTTTCTGCCGCCTGAAATACGTAACAGGGCGTTGGGTATGCGGTACAAAAAGGAAAAATAAACCGTAGTACAGTTTGACCGGAGCTGTGACGCTTGGTATGATGCTGGGTGGTGTTCAAAGTATTCGAGTGGCATAGATATCACTGTCGATGTGTTTGCTAGTTGGCTTATATCGAAGTATTGGAATTGAGTGGGTAAGAACCTTTAGGCGCATTAGGGTTCTAATTCTCATTATGGCAACCGACTAAAAACCTTGGAAATAAATATAGCGATTCAATATTTTCATAATCTTCAAATAATGAAACCTAATTTTATTGTGGCTAAAGTGTGTGACTACCAAAGTTAAAATTATTTCCATGTATATTCTCGGCTCGGCTCTGGCAACTTTTTGTGACGGAGCCTGACTTTTTTTAAACACTTGATTTATTTGGGAAACATTAGGTTTGAAAAAAATGGTTAATCGCCTCAGGACAGATGTCAGAACTTTGTGGAGCAGAAAGCCGGGGGTCTAAAAAGATAGAGTAAAGAAATTGCTTTATTATGACAGCATCCTATGTATGGAACTCAGTTTCGAGAAGAATATTCGGTCTAATAAGATAGAGAAGATGAAATAATTGCCTATGATGACATCATGTGCACTGTGCACTACTGTGCAGCTTATAAATGTATGACACTCAGTAGGTATCAATGTCATTAACGCGCTCTACTTCATGTCTCGCTGAACCGCGTATAGAGCGTCACGAAGTGATTCTGCCAATGTCAGAAAGAAAAATGGCCGGTGTAATTAAGTGGGTGCCTCGAGAAAATCTTGTTCAATTTGCTATGAACTACACGCGTCACCTGTCACCAATAACCAAGCGTCACAGCATGCGGTCCAACCAAGTGGTGCAGGAGTCGATATTTACATGTCCTTACCATCTCGTATCGCACCTCTTCGTTGATGCGCTCGCACAGGTCGCTGGGGATGTCGCTCTCGCTGACGTCCTGCAGGACGTACTTGAGCTGCGACGTCCTGTGCACCGGGAAAGGTATCTTCTTTATTTAGATTAGAGTCTAGATTTGCTTGAGATTTAAGCGTTTTTTGGCAGTAAGCGATAGTAAAGTGTAGTTTAATGTTCGAAGATCAGTCAGGGAAATATTCTGTTATAACACGTCATAGGTACATTAGGTACACTTTCTTGCAAGAAGTGTTATGTAGGATTGAAAGCTTAGGTAGTGTACATCGCTGAGTCCATGAAACTGCTGAGCACTATATTTCTTTTTATTTATTATTGTATTCGCGATCTAAAAATAAATAAAAACAGCATAGTAGGTTTCCCGGTATTAGATAATATTATGGGGATATGTAACTCAATGCAGCTGTATTGCGATTGGAAAAGGTACGCTCGCAACTTTCAGCCGCCTAATAAGTTTTCTGAAAAGGCATATCTAAGGAAGTAAGACTCGAACATCAATCAGACTAACGTATCGCAGTTGCTGATAACCAAATCGGTCTTGAATACACGGATGAATGTGTCGCACAATGAACTGGCATTAAGCAATAAGCACAGACATGATTATGAATGTCTTATATTAGACATAAAAAAGTTTCCTTTTGGCAAAAATTTTTTCGTGGCACATTTAGTTTTCCGATCGTTTAACGCTTACGAGACAACCAGATTTCATTAAATTAAGAAGCACGCGAGCTTAGTTAAAAAAATAAATATGACAATTTGGCTACCATAGTATGAATCAACCTGTAAATAAACAAGTAATCTTTTCTTACTGTATGTATATTAGCATGTACGCGCTAGTGGCGCGCCTCGCGAGGTGCGGCGCGTCCTCCTTCCCTCCGTAGTTGTATTCGATGGCCTCCTGCTTGCTGCAGCGGGACACCACGTCGTCGTCGAACTTGCACCACTGCACACAAAGAGCAAGTTAACCCATTAGACCTTACGCAGTTTTAACAAGTGTGATTATACAGGGTGTTTGGCGCATCGTGTGCCAAAATTATTTGGCGGATAGAATGGGTCATTTCCTATATTTTCAGCCCCCATAACACGTTCCATGCCAGGCGGCAACTTTTATATGATTTTTTTTAGTAATTTCACCAAAATACCCAAATCACATCATTTAATTTCGATTTAAAAAAAAAAACTACTAGGCGTAGCCTCAAAGTAAATATTTTGTTTTGACGTGCATTGATGTAGGATTGCATCAAATCTAAATTTACTGGCAAATATCATCTAGTTTTTTTTTTAATTCAGTTTTGAAGTTTTCCGAAAAGTTAAAAATGGACTGAACAATTAAGTTTACATGGCTATAATAAAAAAATTAAAAGAGATAGCGATCTTCGGATTTTATGAAAACTTCTCTAGTCTTTCCCCATTCAAACGGTATACTAATCTTGTTTAAATAATAACAACAACTTCACAAATTCCTTAAATTAGTACATTGACTCTACTCGGACTGATATTCAAATTTTGAATTTTGAACCTTTTTTTTTACTTTACAATAAGTTCAAAGCAGGTAAAAACTTCACAAAATATTTACTTTGAGGCTACGCCTAGTAGTTTTTTTTTAAATTGAAATTAAATGATGCGTTTTGGGTATTTTGGTAAAATTACTAAAAATTAATATAAAAGTAGCCGCCTGGCATGGAACGTGTTATGGGGGTTGAAAATATAGGAAATGACCCATTCTATCCGCCAAATCATTTTGGCACACGATGCGCCAAACACCCTGTAGAACAAAGATAAAAACTGGTGTGCATGCTGACTGTATTTCGGCGAAAAAATACGCGACGCAACGCTATATGACGCTACGTAACGCTACATGACGCTACGCCATGCTACGTGATCTTCCGGTGAGTGTTTTTTGTTTTATAATCTTCGGCGAAAAAATACGCAACGCAACGCTATATGACGCTACATGACGCTACGCCATGCTACGTGATCTTCCGGTGAGTGTTTTTTGTTTTATAATCTTCGGCGAAAAAATACGCGACGCAACGCTATATGACGCTACGCAACGTTACATGACGTTTGAGAAAAGTGCGCGACGCAATGCTACGTGGTAATACGCAACGCTACCTGACGCTACGCAACGCTACATGACGCTACGCCATGCTACGTGATCTACGTGCATACGCGACACTTCCTCCGGTGAGTGTTTTGTTTTTTAATTATTTGTCTATTTTTTGTTTTATATGTTTGAGTGGCTTTTGAGGATGTAAATACTAAAGGGCACTAAAATTCAGCAAATTGATAACCTAAAAATATTAATTACTCTCCATATCGAGTTTTTAAAATAAAATCGTATTGTAATTTATAAATCATATATTCTTGAAATCTATCGCATATAATCAGATTGCTTTGGGCACGGAATTCGATAATGCGTTGGTACGAACTCCAAACCACATAATTATCATACCTGGAAATCCAATTCAATACCTAATGTAATGGCTCATTTTCACTGGCTATACGAGTTGAAGAGAATTTTGTAACGCATGTCATTTAGGGCCTGTATTCGAGGGATAATTTTCGCTGGTTGATTGGAACCGACCGCAGTATTTATGATAGATAGACCATTCAGCGCACGTTTTATCTGTCAGTTTTTTTTAAGAGATTGACTTTGATAAGAAGTTATCTTGCACGCTGTATATCTGTTACGGCTAAAGATAGGTGTGAACATAAACTTAAGATTAGCCGGCTACACTTAAGTTTATCTTCGACGAGGTGTTAATGTTAGTTTCTTCTATCTTTAGCCGGCTAAACTTAAGTGTAACCGCAGGCCCTTGGCTAAAAATGCAGAAGGAAATGGAAAAGGAAACAATGTAATCATGTTTAATATTTTGACACGAAAACTTTATTAACACGTTCCGACGCTGTACCTACTCTAGTCCAATATGACACTAACAATCTTCACATAAATGTTTCATACACCTATACCCGTACTGTTGTTCACAATATTTTGCAACAACAAGTCTGCTCTCTATGAAACTCTGATGTAAAATCGACGGTTGTTGCCGTAGTGTTTTTTAGATTGATTTTCGTGAAAACGGCGAGACCCGTACTGCCATAATATGAATGAATTCCACCTTTACAGTATGTGCCGTTACCGCGGCGGAACGTGTTAAAAAATAATCACTTTCATTACATATACTTTTATGTACCTATGTAGGTATTCAAAATTACAATTATTACAATAACAAAATATTAATCACTTAAAACAATATCTACCTACCTAATCATTAAAATAAAATAATAAATTTGGTCATTACAATTGAATCTTCTGTAGGTATTTGAATTGTGTTGTGAATGTACCCACTGCAAACTCGTTAGCTTTACATCAAACCCTAGTGGTTTTTAAAGCTATCTAAATGTAATTGTCTCAATGTAACTGTCTTTAAGTTGTTAAATAAATTTAAAAAAAAAAATTAAAATTACAAAATAAAACAAAATAAAACTGCGCGCGCGTTGTCTCCCCACCGCCCCCTCAAGCCCTCCGCCGGCCTGGCGCGCCCATCGAATACATTTTTAGCCGTTTCGTTTTGGCTAATGTGCACATTAGCCGGCTAAAGATGGAATATCACGACGCAAACTAACATGCTATCGAACTTTAGCTGCTTCTCGAAGATAAACTTAAGTTTAGCCGGCTAAACTTAAGTTTATGTTCACAACTATCTTTAGCCGTAACATATCGACTAATGAAAATAAACCATTTCTGTATTGACCAGTGACTTTGGATCGCTAACACATTTATATTGTACCCTAATGCTGAGCGTATAGAGTTGGGTTTACCTTGCCATCTCCTTTGGGGTTGATAAACACTACATAGTGGCCGCCGTGGTTGTCTCCCGAGTGTACTAACACCGCGTGTAGCGTGTAGTGCGCAGGAGTGGGCGGGATCTCTTGCAGGTACGGGTCTAGGTTTATTTCTTCGTAGAACTCAAACCTGTGAAGAAAGAATTTACCTTATAAGGCAGGCAGGATAACATTAACATTAGTTTATTGTAATCTTTTAAAAGTAAAAATAACTATTGCACAAAAATACTAAGGTGAAGCTTTAAGTTGCACCTAGGTCTTGGTTTTGGATCAGTAATAATGACATTGAGTTTAAAAGACGAGTCATTTTATGTGAAACTAGCTGACCCGGCGAACTTTGTTCCGCCTTAATGGCAATAAATAAGCAGACTTTTTTTTATTTCGAACGGGATAAAAAGTATCCTATGTCCTTCTCCTGGCTCTAAACTACCTCCCTGACAATTTTCAGCTAAATCGGTTCAGCCGTTCTTGAGTTATAAGTGGTGTAACTAACACGACTTTCTTTTATATATATAGATAACTAGCTGACCCGGCGAACTTTGTTCCGCCTTAATGGCAATAAATAAGCAGACTTTTTTTTTTAAATTTCGAACGGGATAAAAAGTATCCTATGTCCTTCTCCTGGCTCTAAACTACCTCCCTGACAACTTTCAGCTAAATCGGTTCAGCCGTTCTTGAGTTATAAGTGGAGTAACTAACACGACTTTCTTTTATATATATAGATAACCAATAGCACAGATATCATAAAATACCCTTCAATTACCAACATCAGTCGTAACACGCAAATGAGATTAAAAGCCAAACACATTTATCATTTCACAGACGCATACATCATTTTATTACCGCAAACGAACACCTAGCTCCGTACCGCGGCAGTTAATATCCAAGGCTTGATTACGGGAACGTTGAGCACAACAGACCGACTTGATTATTATTGTATAGCGCTCGCGCTGCAATTAGCGTCTCAGGGGGGCGATCGTCAGAACGTGGGCTTCAGACGGTGAATCAAATACTTGGAGATTAAGTATAGACCGCCAGATTAAAGTGGGCCTTTGTGTATTATTTTTTTAGTCTATGACGTAATTCTTTGTTATGCTATGAAAACATCAACGGTTCGTTTAATTAATTATTATAGTCGATTACAGATAGCTAACTGGATGTTAACTGAACTTTGAAAATTTAAAACTCTATTAGATCGATAAAGTCTCAGTTAAAGTTATTGGGCAGATTATTAATTGACATTTCAACTGGCTATTGAAACCGGCCCTTAGCCTTTTCTCCGCACGCCCCGATACCATTGAATTTGAGACGGCTATTGTCATGAAGTCATTAAAAGTTGCAGACTTCTGACAGTTTAAATTTTTAAAGGTGGCCAAAATAGTTTAGAAGCATCTATGTATTAGACATCCGCCCGTATTCACAAACATTACCATAGTAATGTAACCTCATAAGGTTTCACAGTGCGCGTGGACACATAATATAGTGACATACGAACCAATCACAGAGCTCTATTTAACGCTGTGCGTTCGACTTTCTGCTTCACTTAAGCAAGCATCGTTTGTGAAATTGGGAGATCATCATGTCATTATTTATTACGCTCTCACCTATCATTGAACTTGATAGAGGCGTCGCTCTGCGGATCGTACTGAAACCTCATGAGGTGCAGATGCAGCACCGGTGGAAACTCGTCGAATCTTACGCCTTTCTCTGCCTCCTGCAGACCATGCTCGCCCGCGTCATACTTGTTCTCGCCGTCCAACAGCTCTGTGCTTATGTAGTCTTTGAACGACTCGTATACTGTGGAAAAGAGGAGTAGAGTGGAGGAGGTAGGCCATAAAGCTTCAACCACACCAATGCGTGCAGATTGCCACCAGCGCGATCATAGGCCAATGACAGGTCGCGCGACCCATGACAGTCTGCGCGACCTGTCATTGCGTTGCATGGCGTTGGTGTGGTTGAAGCTTAAGAGCAAGATTGGGGTCATTAACGTGCAGTTTAATGCAGACATAATTTAAGTACTAGTAATACTTATAATTCTTTCCTAAAAGAAAACTGTGATACAGAATGCTTTCCGATTTCATTACGTATGAGACGACGTAAGTTTCTATGGAATATTTTTGGGATGCCCTTTAATTTCGTTGGTCGATTCCACCCGACATAATATCTTTTCGACCAATTTCAGTCAGAGTCATTGAATTAGTCTTGGGAGTCCGAAGTAGGTAGGTAACGCCGGGTAACTTGGGCATTTGCGTTGATCGAAATGCTGACTCAAAGTAGGTACATTTAAAGGTGCGATAGCTAGATTTTCTTTTGCTTCGCAGAAAGTTTGCGTCTCAGTTTGCATGTAAGTGTAACTTTGAAGTTAAAGTAGAGCACTTATAAAAAGGTAGACATTTGACTAGGTACTAAACATAAAAATAAGCAAAACTTGTACTATGGGTAATTGGGTAGGTACTAGACAACGGATATAATTTGTATGAAACATTGTCATTGCTGCAGTCTTAAATAAAAAAAATCTTAATAGAGTAGATATGAATTACGTAACGATAATACTATTGTTATTAATACCGAAACTTACTACATATTTCTTTAGGTGGCAACACAAGTTCGAATTAATTGAATACTTTCCCCAATAAATCAGCAATAAGTTGGTGAAACTAATCGCAATGGAACGGCCTAATACTTCCTAAGCTCGTCCGAAACTCTACTGCCGCAGTAACTTGCAATATACCAAAGTAATCAAAGTTGCCAGCCGGTAGATTATTTTATAAACAAAGGAGTTAGGTTTATTATTTTACTTTTCATAAATAAGGCTTTGACTACGAAGTGGCAACTTTCGACAAAGACCGTAAATAAAACAAAAGCATTTTTTTTTTCAATAAAGTAATGTCGTTGATAAGTTAAAGCCATTCAAAATTCTTCAAAATTGCGAAAAAACTTCAATAAATACGTTGAGGGCTTGTAGCCTGTATACATACTCTTATTTAGTTCTATTCCATTTTACTTACTTAGGCTACAGGATTAATCAAGCCTAACAAGGCCCAAACGTCATTATGTAATTAGAAAAAAGCAATTTGAGGATTGACTCACTGTTGTTCTTTCCCTTGACGCTAAGCTGGATATCGTAGAAGGTTTCCAGTCGAGTGCTGGTGCAGTTCACGTTCTTGCACTTGATGAATGACGTCATCTTGCCTTCGAACAGCTTGGGAACGGTTCCTTCCACCACGGTGCCTTTCATTTTGTTCTCTAACTTGTCCAGGAGTACCTGTTGATTGCGATAATGATCTAAATTTCTAAGGGGGATAAGTTTAGAATTTAATAAATAAAATAGGGTTCTGGTTTTTAAAGATTGATTTTGTTTAAATGAAGTTTGCTCGAAATCCTTTGATAACAAAGCCGTAAAAATAACCAGTTTCATATTTAAAATTGTACGATGAAAATCTGAAATTTAAAAAAAGCAAACATTTTTATATTGCATTCGTTAAAATACTTCGTAGCTGTTGATTTTTCAATTTCACAATTTGGACATGCCGAGAGGCGTAAAATTTAATAGAACTGTGTACGTTTGAGTTTAAATCAACGACAACGAGTGTGATTTACCAAACAAAATTAACAGTCAAATTGATTGACTGTTTAAATCGGTTAAAAGCACTAATACAATTTGTACAGGGATGACGCATAACGTTAAAAAAATGCTAACAGTGAACGTTGACCTGGGACTGATTTAAATTCATTCTACATAGAAGAGGCGCCGCGTCAAAATGCCTTCTCTTTGGTAGCGAAACCTCCAAGTTACTGAACTTACTCTAAGAAACTCCTGCACGTCATGTTGCATAAACGAGTCTAGCGTCTCCCAGCCGAAGCTCTTCGTCAGTTTCTTCGTGGCCACAGGCTTGTCAGCAAACTGGAGGTCGTAGAAGACTCGTTGCAACGCGAACGCGACCGATCTTGAGCTGTCGTCGCCCACTGTGGGTATCTTGTAAACTGCTTTACGGAGCACATTGGTGAAGAACAGAGTCTGGAGAAGCGAGTTCATGTAGCAGGTCGCACCTTGATTTTTGAGCCCTGAGAAATAAAGAGCAATTGTTTGACGAGTGAGTGAGAGAGATCAAGACTTGTTATTCTAGGAGACTGGATGTAATAGAACAGCGGGTGCATTATTAGACATTCTAGAATATGGGACATTGTTAGCCTGCAGGATGTTAAATATGGGATCTGCTCCTATTTTCTCAGGAGAAAACCATTTTAGTAAAGAAGTCTACTAAAATTGCCTCAATATAAAATGTTATCTATCAGCAAGGTAGTAAATGTAATTTTGTAACATTAATCTTCGTACTTGTTATGTAGTGCCCTCATTCTTCTAACCTAAGGAATTTTCAAATAAACCTAAATTCTCCCAGTTTGTAACAGGTCATCCATTTAATATAATGGGCTATATACGAAACGAGAGAGGACTAACTCAGTGATAATGTTTTAAGATAATACTAGAATAACAATCATATTTTGTTTGATAATTATACTAGTAATTAGGTGGTTTACTATTTAAATCTTTTATGTATTTTGTAGATCTTACCGACATATCCTGTGTGTTTTTTCGAGTCCCATGAAATGCCGCGGGGTGCCTCAGCTACAACATGGGCCTCCACAGTTATGGAGTCGTCTTTTACAAAGCCATTGTTGGGGTCCATCAGATCATCCCAGGATATAAAGTGGGCGAACCCCCAATCATCTTCTTTGCTGTAATTTATCAGAACCATAAGATGGAAGATCTTGCATCACTATAGTTATAATACACTCGGCATCAAATAAATCGCACCTCCCGCGACAAGCACTTATCAAACGTATGCATCCCCACTTCCCACCAACATTGGTACCATTTGAAAGCCTAGTTCTAAACTTCATTTCATTAAAGGAAAGGTTTTTACCCCAAAAATGTGTCTTTACAAGGATCCAGAGTCACTTCTTCAAAAAATAGGTAGTTACGCTATAGCCATTTTTTATGACTATAAAACTGTTAAGTTGGGATTAATCGCTATCCATCTGTTAAAGAGGACACGTGAGATCTTTATTTGGTTTTATAACCATAAAAATTGGTCTAATTGATCCCAGAGGTGAGCCCAAAGTGAGGTCTATTTTCAAGTCACATTTATTATATATGTTAATCATTTATTTAGAAATTAAATGTATTTTTCTTAAAGGATATTTATTGGGCTTTTAAATAACACCAATGTTGTTGGGGTACCATGATTGTGTCAGAAGAAAATCTATAAAGTTCGCGTCGCGGAAGGTGCGGTTTATTTGATGTTCAGTGTAGTTTAATTTTACAACAAAAATGATCAGCTTCTGTAGATTTAATCATTGATTTCTCTCTCATAACTTCGCTTTAATTTAAACATTTAATTAAAACCTTTTGTACATAAAATTCAATTTTGAAAATATATTTCTCAATGTCATGGCATTATTAAGTTGGTAGGGTAAAAACATTATGAGACATGTAGAGGCTCCTTAAGAGCAAAATGACGATTTGTAAGAACTATTTATTAGTCTAAACAAATAAAGAAATTTTGACTTTGACTTTGACTTTGAAGTTCTGAACAAACAAATGGTTCTATGAAACGAGTGGAATAAAGTCTAAACCCTAATTTAATTACAAATTAATTCAAGCAAAGTTCGCAAAATCTCTGATAAACGAACCGAGCATAAATTTTCATCTCTTATTTGCAAACTTAGTGAACGATTAATTCTTCAAACTGAATATTTTCGGACCGTAATACGTAGGTACTAGGTACTCTGAGATTCTTGGATAAATTAAAACATGTCCAACAGGGAATAGCAAAACAGTCTCATTATTTATAGTCTATTTTGCATTGAAAAGGATTTAGCATGGCAAAGTACAAGTTAGTCAGCTTTAAAAGTTTTTCTCTACGATCGCTACAATACGATGTCATAATGATGCTTCATATGTACAAATGACATATTGTCAATCTTTTGTAGGCTTGAATTAACCTGATAATTTACAGGGACTTCAGAGAACATGCGGTGGCACAAAAATCTGACGACAACTGGGATTACAAACGTAGCAACTCGCTAATTCTGGACTTACCAGTGGTACATGTGATGAAGTTTCCTACACAGATGCGCGCCATCAGGCTTATGGGACATCAGTTTCAGCTCTCCCAACCCATAGCAAGACCACCCTGGAGTGTCGTAATCCCCGTTGCACTGCAAGAATACTCCTAAAGCCTTCTGCTGCTGCCTGTCAGGGGTCGTCGTGTGCCGGATGAGGATCAGGATCTTCCATGGAAGACACCGAACGTAGCATGGGGGAGAGAGCACTTGCTCCTTCAACTGGCTTATGTTCTGAACGGTGTAGCGGAATGTGGCTTCGGCTCGGGCGACGTCGTCTTCTTCTTTTGGACCATCCTGCAATGGTTTATCCTATGGGAAAGACAAAGAGTATAATCGTGATTAACTGTTACAGGTTTCTGGGCAGAAACATCAGGAAGAGTGGAAGGTGGCATCTTGTAAATAAAACACATATTTCAATGGGTATGTATTATGTATGTCTCTAGTATTCATAATTATTTATTTCATACTTATGTAATGTGTGTGTACCTAGTAATAATGTGAAGTTTTTTTTTCTCAATTTATTTAGTGCACTGAAGATTTTTTTCTCAATTTAGACAATATCACACTTCATAGTAGTGTAGATTGAAGATACTAACCGGAGTTGGAGTGGGCGCTGTAGTGACTGTAGCATTATCCGTGCTGCTTGCTTCTATCATGTTTCAGCAGCATAAAACTAAAAAAGAGATGCAAAGCATAGCAACAATAAATGCTTCCTTTCCGATTACTGAATTTGTGGTGGAGTAGGTGTAGGGTAGGTAAGTGATATTCACTCATCCTCATAAATTGACCTCGCAGGTAGGACTTGGTGAACCTAGGTAAGGTTCTTTGGCTTTCTTTGCCATACTGTCATTAGCTTAAGTCTACTGCGGATGGAGGGAGATAATAGGTACATAATTCTTCACAAATGTAACGTTACAAAATTTTTCTACCACTCAACTGATGGTCAGAAATAAAATGTAAAGCATTTTTACTTTCTTTGTCATTTTAGTTATTAGAACCGATATTAGCAGATAATAAACATAATTGTAACATATTTACTTACCTTATTTCAAAATAAAATACATAGTGGTGGTTATCAAAATATAAAAACTAATTTTGTATTTTTGTGCCGATGACATGCGTCACCTTTTGATTTTTGTTTGTCATTTTTGACTGTTCTAAATTCAAATTAAGCCAGTATTGTTAATATCCAAGGAGGAAAAAGGTTTAATGCCAAATCGATTTGAGTTAAACGAGAATTTTAGAATATCTCTCTTTATTTAAAGACTCAAAAGATAGTAACTTACAGCAACTCTTTAGTTTTGTCTTGATGAGAGCTTTAACATTAAGGACTAAAAGCTCGTTTTTGTAAGTAATTTACACAATTAATTATTATTGTTTTACATTACTTTCTTACCTTCTAAACTGGTTAATTAATGACTCCCCCATCCCTCTCAGTGCCCTCACCCGAGGCGCCATAGTTGACAGCAATAGTACCTACAGAAATTAATTAAATCCGTTAGCCATCTTGTGAGGTTATTCAATCTCCAGCCGATTGACAGCTTTGGTGTCTGTTTTAATTAAAATTAACAGGCAGATGTATCTGTTTATTTAAAATTTATAGCCTTGTAGATGTCTACGCTAAAAGTGGATTTTATTTTGTCAAGGAATATTGTGCACTTTTTGAAAACTGTATTTAACCCAAGCCAACATTAATGTTTATTACTGAGCTTACAACATAATTTTTAAAACTCTATCTATACTTATAATAAATCTGTAGAGAGGTCAATTCTGTACATGAAATATATTTTCAAAATAACTATCAGGGGGTGATTAGTGATCGATACTGATGCCAAAAATGCAATCAGTAAAATTTTTGTCTGTCTGTCTGTCTGTATGTTCCTTATAGAAACAAAAATTACTCGACGGATTTTAACGAAACTTGGTACAATTATTCTTCATACTCCTGGGCAGGTTATAGGATACTTAGGAATTCCCACGGGAACGGGCATTAGCGGGAAAATCCTTTTGTATGAAAAATCTAAACCGCTTAAGTTAGACGCTTGAAATTTGGCAAGCAGGTACCTTAGTAAACTTAAAGCTTAGTTATAACAGGATATTGCAAAATTCCTACGGGAACGGGAATTAGCGAGAAAAAACATTTGAATGAAAAAATCTAAGCCACGTAACATAGACGCTTGAAATTTGGCATGCAGGTACCTTAGTAAATTTAAAGCTTAGTTACAACAGGATATTGCAAAATTCTCACGGGAACGGGAGTTAGCGGGAAAAAACATTTGTATGAAAATATCTAAACCGCGTAAGTTAGACGCTTAAAATTTGGCATGCAGGTACCTTAGTAAACTTAAAGCTTAGTTACAACAGGATATTGCAAAATTCCCACGGGAACTGGAATTAGCGGGAAATTCCTTTTGTATGACTGACTCACTGACATACCCACGCACAGCCTAAACGGCTAAACGTAGGCACTTGAAATTTATAAGGGACGTAGCTTAGGTACCGTAGAGGTGCACTAAGAAAAGAATTCCCGAAATTCCCACAGGAACAGGAATTACCGGGAAAATCCTTTTGTATGAAAAATCTAAACCGCATAAGTTAGACGCTTGAAATTTGGCATGAAGGTCTCTTAGTAAACTTAAAGCTTAGTTACAACAGGATATTGTAAAATTCCAACGGGAACGGGAGTTAGCGGGAAAAAACATTTGTATGAAAAAATCTAAACCGCGTAAGATAGATGAAGGGGGTAAAATGGGATCCACGCGTACGAAGTCGCGGGCGGGCCGCTAGTAAATAATAAATATTAATGCGTGTTGTACTAATCTAAATAATTATTGCTTTCCTTACAGAATAAGCAGGCCTGAATCCAAAACTTAGGTACATCATCCACTTGCATACTTACTACTGTTGTTGTCTACTTATTGTACAAAAATTGCATCAACACGGCAAGTAAGTATTCCTCGTAATTGTATTGTATGTATGTCCACAAAGACGAACGTTGTGTAACAAAATTTCGATTGTAATAGCCGATCAAAATATCCAAAGGTAAAGACCATCGTTATCCCTCAAGCAGGTGACGTCGTGACGTAAAACTCTGGAACGGTACAACTTTGTCTGTTTTCGATAAATGGGCCTCGGAGACTATTAGGAACTTTTTAAATTGAAAGCCCATTAAGGGATCTTACCAGGTAAGTTGTCGGTGTTATGCCCATCTAATGGCCTCGCTTCCAAGACTTTTTATTCGGCGAAAGTGGAACCTTTATAAGAATCTCTCGTGTTTAACTTTACAAGTGGGGGTTCGTTCGTATTCCATTGGAATCGTTCGAAGCTTGGGATAAGAATGGCGATTTAGACCGAGGAATTAAGGAGTAATTAATCAAAGATTGATTCCGCTAAGTGCGCCATTATGAAGATCGAAGTAAGACGTATCTATCTACTTAACATCTTTTTTTACAATTAACACTTGGGTAAGCATAAAAATGAACTATGTATAGATGTACCTAGCTACTTTACGTAGGCTGAAGTTAAAAAGCTTTTAACCTTTTTTTCCTTGTTTTATCCAACACTAGACGGAATTAATTTCTGAACTAATGATGTTATAGGTAATACATACATATAGGTAAGTAGTATATTTTCTATATGCCTTTGCCACTAATGATTTCGCTGGATTCCATTAGGGCTAATAGAGTAAATCACGCGTGTAATAGGTGATTAGACCCCGTGGCTCCTACACACACACAAATTAATTTACTCCTTCGCAACTTTCATTTTGCCATTTGCTACCTAATCCACCTAACTATTTTGTATGTACGAACTAATAAAACAAAAAAGATTGGTTGTGGTGTAACTAGAATGTACCTATAACGGCACTGCCAACGTTTTATACATTACACTTTGTACATGGGATTCCCCGAAATTAATGTCGTTTGTCTACCAAATTACTCCAATATATCCGAAGTGCCTATAAGGAAATGATTCTCGAGTTTCTCGCGATATCGAATTTCTAGGTTTTAAGGTCAAAAAATTGTTTTGAAGAGATTGCCTAATATGTAGTACATAGTAATGGTACGGGTATAATAAGTTAAGGTTTACCCTAGTGGCGCAAATAGTGGTCCAACCATTTTTACGCCACCTTGGTTCTGTATGGAGTTCTAAGGTATCATAATATATTTTGGTAATTGCATGATTGTAACCTTGTACAAGTATTTTTAAGGACAAATTATGCAGAAGCTAATAAATGTTCCTTTGGGTGCGTAGTAGGTATCTATTAATAAAATCATAATAAAGCAAACTCCAGACCAGCTTTTAATTAATCTTCTAATAAAGTATTTTAAATCGCGGGGCATTTTCAGCGAATTTCATCTCATAATAATAGGTCACAGATCGATAATGTTAATTGAATCTCATCACAGGGTCTTGTTTGACTCCATTAATTACGGAGTCCTCGGTAATCCACCTCGATGGCGGCCGATGTCCCTCGTTGTCTAAATTATTACAAAGAGATTATAATTATTGAGGGTTTATGGGAAAATTCGCATCGATTTTTAGTCTTCTCTTTTATTTTTTGGGTGTAATATTGTTTTAGATTTATTATAATTATAATAAACGATGGTGATGTTATCAATTATTTAGTTTTTCTATATCTGTATGTAATCAAGATTCAGTTATTTATAATTCTTTGGAGTTTGGTATCTAAGTGATTTTTCTTTTTTGGCAGACTTGGTGAAGCCGCCATTTATTAACCTCTAGCCCAAAGTACGTAGGTATAAACAGGGAGGTACTATAATGGTAGGTCTCAAATGTTACCAGTAAGAAAAAATAACGGCACCGGTTGCGTAATAACAATAACTATAACAACAACCGCACAAATAAGGGATCGTGATGGCCCCGACGGCGGCAAATTGCCCCGCGGTATCTGAGCGATTGACGTCCCGATGGGCAAAAAATCCCATCCCGTCGGATTCCAATCAGATTCGCTCATTTATTGCAATTGGCTGATGGAAGATTTTTGTTGAAATACGAAGCAGTGATCTGGGAAGCGGTTAAGGGTCGAGTTGTAGTTTTAACGCGTTTGGCAAACGCTGTTTGCTAAACAACTATTACGTAAAGCGTTAATACAAATTGGCAGCTATAGTTATTATTATGAAATTAAACGTAAGTAGGTATCTATGAAATGTAAAAAATATCATTAACGACTTACGTAGTAGTTCTGCCTAGTTGCCTAAAATGCGCCTCGCGTCTCCGTTCCATCTGTCTTGCTTGTGGTTAATTACGCCTATGTTTTAATCCAGATTTTAGTCAATTCAATTATGACCTTAGCTTAATTAACCATAATACACCCTACACTATCTAAAATCTAAGCGATTGTTCCGTTACATGCCTTTGACGTTGCTTGCTCCGGAACATCCAACGTGACGTCACGTCAGTATAATGGCGCATACTCGCAGCTAATGAAGTTCAACTGAATCGTTAATTGGCTCAACTTTTGCCAGGGCCGGACTTGGGACTGTTGAAATGCGTAAAGCATATAGTTTGGCGCTAGTGTGGGCAGTTACGCCTCCCTAGAGTATTTATGCATGACATGATAAAATAAAAGCAAAGAATATTGAAGTCATCTTTTTATTAAAAGGTTACACACCAGTTGAACAGTGGTTTAAAATGATATTTCTATACTAAACGTCACTTTAAACAAGTGTTCAACAACACCTCCCCGCGTTCGCCCCGTCGTACCTGAGCGTCGATGTGATGTCACTGCTGCCAGGTGCGCAGTTAGCCCGACCGGGTTGTAAGGGGGAATGAATTTGTCAATCATCATCATGGTTATGTTTTGCTATCCATAATTTTACGATTACATTCTTTAAAATCATAAATTATAACCTAATCATTTGGGTAATTTAACTAATTTTGTTTGTTCTGAAATAGGTATAACACAAGGAATATACGACCTCTCGTTCGTATCCACTTTTAATTATGACAAAATATGTCCTTCATTTAGTTTAAAATAGTCCATCTTTCAATTTTCCTCGCTCCAAATACGTGCCTGATTCTGCTATACGAAAGTTTAGCTTTCGCCGCTTAATGGCTTGCGACTTTGTTCACGGATTAGTTGGGAGCTAATATCGCGAAGTTACTAATCTCCAGGGTGTCGTATGTATTATATTTAAGTTCGCCAGTAGGTATACTTAGTTATTAATATTATTATGCAAATTTATTTATTTACCTATAACCTAAATCTTAAAAAACCCTAATCAATATACTGTGTGCTTACCATGAGTTTACGTTAGGGGTGCTAGCTAGCGACTACATACGTAAAAAATGACATTAAAATCATTAAATGAATGACACATTGTACAGCGCCCCTAGTGGCTACTTTCAAGAACTAATCATAGATTTTTTTAACGTAGTCGCTAACGAGCACACACGTAGTAGTAATAGAATAGTAAGTAGATTACTAGATTATAAGTTAATGTGAAAATCGACTACAGGTTAAGGGTAATGTGAAAAAGCTAATAAGCTTAGATTAATAAAACCTAGATAGATAGTCAGTGCACGAAAGGTGAGGCAGATTTTAGTAAGCCAGAATGGCTTACTCGTAAACGTCACATGAACTGTCAAAGTGAAAAATTGGTAAACACGTCCGACGACTTTTAATTAATTAAGACGGTTTGTGCTGTGAAAGGGTGTCTAAATACATCAGAAAAACTAAAGAAAGTGACCAGTGTTACATTTCATAAGTAAGTACTACGATTCGACGCGTATTTTGCTTGAATTTGGCTTTCAAAAATTAAATACGGGAATGATACCAGTAACAAGAAAATTTATTTCCCAATTGTTCGCCGTACAAATACACTTCCTTTTTTATGAAATCGAGACTTCAGTCGATTTATCTTATTGTAATTAGGTAGGTACTTTGAATTCAATAAATAAGTAAGTACATGATGCGTTTTGTTTTTGTTAGTTATAAAATAATTAAAAACGTATTAAAAATTTCCCTACTTTCGGGAAAATCGCCTTCACTGTCTACACTCCCCAACAAAATTGACACTAATGACATAAGATTTTTGCCTCACTCTTGACGAAGCGTTTGTATGAAGACTATCCATCTAGGTTTTATTAATCTAAGCTAATTAGTTAATCAAAACCCGTTTAGTAGTTTTTGTGTGATAAAGTAACAAAACATCCATCTATCCTCACAACCCTTAAAACAATTATGTATAGTAGGATAAATTTGAATCTACTAGAAAATATGGCTTTATTTTTTATTTTGGTAGTAATTATTTGAACCTTGCAATTATACAATTTTTTTTTTCGTTTTATCATGTGTTAACGGATTAACGTTAACTTGCGTTAAATCTTGCGAAATGTAACGTTTTAACGTTTAACGAAGTTAATTTTTTTATTAACGGTATAACGATTAACGAAGTTAACTATTTGATTAACGGTGCCCAGTTATGCCTAACTACTATAACATATTGGTTGCAAGTAAGCCTAGGCGCAGACCATCGAATTTTCGTCGGCCAATAGTTTAGTCGGGCAGTTGATCAGTATGGGCATGTAATGTATGGAATTGCATTACACCGATTTGATTTGGCCGATTCTTCATACAATTTAAAATCGGGCACAACTATCGGCCAACTAAAAATCTGTGGTCTGCGCGTCTGCGCCTAGTCTAAAAGCTAGTGGTTTAAATACAATAGTTAAGTAGCTAGGGTAACCATTATGTAGGACCAACTTTCAAGTATAAAAAAGATGATTATTATCAGGCAGTGTAAATAAATTATGGGATTCAGGGATAAAAGAAACATAAGTTAAATTTGTTTTGAGATCTTTATTTAAAAGTTCTTACGTACCTACTATTTTGTATGATTTTAAATCCAAGTGACTATGAAGTATTTAAAGCAGTATTTGTTACTGGAGTGCATTTTTAAGTCGTTTCGGACTATATGCCCCTACTTCTAGGGCGTTGTATGTAGACTTATTCAATGTATAAATCTCGGAAAGGTCCCATCTTGAACACATCTAGAAACGGTGTCTTTTTGTCGCGGACAATGTGGTTCATATGCCATTGGACCGATTGGCTCCCGATCACCCAATTTTTGCTGTCGTTGATGTCCATCCAGTCTTGCAAATATGCTGTCACTCGAGCGGGCCAGTTGGTATAATGGATCGGCATAGAATTAACACTCACTTTGAGCTCAGGTATAAATTTGCCAATAATATCACATACTCTCATGTAAAATTCTACGCTCAAAGTTTCCAGCAACTTCGGTATTCCATAATCAGTAAAAATCTTAAATAATTCTATGGCTATATTATTCTCATCGCACATCGTTAAGGGCCTTAAATACACGAAGCTTGTGTACTTATCAACTATTAATAATAGATATGTGTATGGACTAACTACCGATTCGTTATTCATGAGAATGGTAAAAATTCTGTAGCATTGTTTAAATTCGCTTAAGCCCTTACTAACCTCACTAACTTCCGTACGGCGACAGCTGTCGCAGAAGTTGCAAGCCCTTGCTATGAAATATAGCCATATTATATCCAAAACATACCTCTTCGAAATATAATCATAGGTACTTTTGCATATGTCTCTGTGTCCAAACAGCCTATGCATATGTACAACTATTTCAAAACTGTCTTCGTACGGTACGATTCTTCGATATTTCGAGGAATCTTTTACAGATCTTAATACAAGTTTATAATCACCTTCACCTTCCAGATCGATGATATCGTAGTAGTGGTTATTTTCTTCTAGAGTAGTAGATTTATGACCAGTTCTTTTGATTTCCTTAATTAAACTGTCCACTTTTTGGCGCGTCCACATTTTACTAATTTGTGGTGTTAGTTTGTTTTTCTCTATGTATCTACTTTGCATGAGATTGAATGCTTTTTTGGTATCTTCATAATTAAAATATAGAACTGACACTGTGTCGTTGAAAGATGACGCCATTTTGTGTCAGTTGATGTGAACGTTACATTAATAACACTGAACTCAGCACGACGCAATACCGGACTGAGGGGGATTGGCCCGCCGATCGGTTCGCAGTGCGTCGCTTTCACCGCCTCCCGCTCCTCATCTCAAGCCTCAACACACCCGAGCGAAAGAGAGAGACGTTGTGATTAACACTCGAGCGAAAGAGATAAAAGATAGAAGCGCGCGCTTTAGCGCAGGGGAGCGGGAGGGAGACATGGCGTCATCACAGAATAACGTAACAGTAACAACAGACAGAAGGTTCACTCCGCAAACACATTTAAAAAATTACGAGTACCTACCTACCTAACTCAAGCAAGAACTTATCATTGTATTAACTTAAAATTTTTTCACGTTGATTTCTTATTATTATCTTAATATTATTCGGAATAATTAACAACGATTACTTACCTATAGAAATTAAAACAAAAGATCATCGATGCATGATCATTGATGATGAAATGAAATGAAGTAGGTACCTATTGCATTATTCTTATTCCAGAAGAGACCATAACTAGGTAGGTAAGAAACTAAGGCTGGGTTGCACCATGTTACTTTATCTTTGACAAACGTCAAAAATCTGTCAAAATCCATACAAAAAGCACCGGTTATCGTCAATTTACTGTCAAAGTTAGGTGGTGCAACTCAGCCTTATTGTTTAGAATAGGTAGGTAGGTACCTACCTAACTGAGTCATTATGACATCTATGATATTTTTATTTTCAAAGGAACGTAACTATTTATCTGACACAAGGATCAAGGAAGTTGTTAATTAAATAAAATTCGTCTGTAAAATTATTTATTTATTTATTTATTTATTTATATTAGGAAGACCAATTATACTCTTTATTACATTAAAATCTATAGTTATTGCTTTTAATGTTATTAAATTTCAAATTTTATCACTGCTATGCCACAATAAACAGCTTAGTCCAGTAGGTCTAGAATGCGCGTCGCGTCGCGACAAACTTTTATCGAGGCATTTTATCGATTTTGCATAATGAGCCCAAACATTAATCGTCTAAATTAGTAGATAAGTTATCACGGCGCGCATCCTAGCCCTGCTGAAAATGCTACTTGGCGCGATAGTAACATCTCCAGCCTTAGTAGGTAGGTACTTCGTATTACAATTAAGGTATTTTCATCTAAGTAGTATTTATAGCTTCGTGTATGAGGTGATTAAATCTCTCACGGGATCTACACCAAAAACTTGTTTGTAAGGAGTGGTGTTGTCGCGGCGGCGCAAATTGTTTAGTTGCCACTGGACAATAGGGCACCCGCTGACCCAGTTCTCAGTCTCATTGATGCTCATCCACTCCTGCAGGTACACCAAGGCTCGCTGGTGCCACGAATTATCCGTAAAAGGCGATTGTATTATATTAATCGTAAATGCATTACCGAAATTCGGAAGCAATTTTATTACTGGGCTAAATATCGCTTTTAGTGTAGTCTCTATTATACAAGGATGTCCATAGTCAGCGAATAATTTGACAAGCTCGATAGCAATAAAGTCTTCATGTATCTTCGGTAGTGGTCGCATAAATACGAAATTTGTATATTTATCACTTAGTACCAGTAACGCTGAATATTTAGGTTCGTTGTCCGTTTCTTTCATGTTTATAACTGTGGCTTGATAAATTTTATTGAACTTGTTCTGATTCGTGACTTTGTCGGTTTTTAGTTCACTTACTTCTAATGGCGCGGAACTGTTGCAGACGTTACAAGCGCGATGTATCTGAAACACCCATATCTTGTCTATAACATATTTCCGAGTTAATGTTTTATACATTGTTTTGATTAATCTCTTATTATGCCCAAAATTTCTATGAACATACACAATTTTATCGAAACAATCCTCAAATGGCACTACTTCGATGTGGTTACCACGAAATGTCTTCCCTTTTAACACAAGTATGTACACCCCATTTTTTTTTATGGCATCGTACCTGGAAACATCTTCGTCATGGCTGTACGATTCTTTCTTCTTTTTATAATCCAGTATTATGTCAATGTAAATCTCTACTTTCTCGCGTGTCCAAAAACTTACTTTGCCTGCGACTATACCTTCACTATTCCTTTTGATGTAATTATATTGAATCTTCTTAAACGCTGCTTTACATTTTTCATAATCGAAATATTCAATTTGTCCTTTAACATAAATCTCAGGATTCATTTTCACAACACAATTATTAAACGTAAAACAGATTGTTTTGAACTGATTACTGACACCAAGCGACGGCCGTCGCTACACAAATACCAATAATCTGTGATAATAAAAACAAGTGAGTGAATGCTACCATGAGCGGCGAGTGAATGAACTGTGAATCGGTATAATATGCGTTGTTCGGTCGCCGCGCCGGCGCCGTCGCGTCGTTTGAAGCTCGTGCGAGCGAGACAGGAATGGCTTACTAAGCGATAAGTGCAAAAAGGATCGCAAGCGTTTCATTCGTTGCTGTTTTTACTGAACGTATGACGTTGTTGTGTCTCTGTTGTAGTGTGTATTGTTTGTTGTGGTAGTAGTGTAGTGATTCGGCCGGCAGCTGTCTGCGTGTTATTATTTCAAGCGCAGTGTGTGTGAATAATAAAAATGTAAACATAATAAACGCATAATGTTACTGTTAATTTAATTGTTAAATAAGTAAAATAAAGAAACGTAAGTAATATTATTAGAGAGTAGGTAGTACTTAATAGGAAAGTAAGTTGCAGATTCTTTTTTCTTTTCATTTCTAGACAAGAGTAGGACCAGTAAGACTAGGTTTTTAAGCAAGTAATTACCTATGCAAAATGAACCAATTCCGTTAAAGCCTAAATGTCTACCATGCCTATTAAAATAAAATAAAAATAAAATTTCTTTTTTGTAAAGCAAGCAATAAACGATTTTTTATTATTATTATTAAAAAAAAACTTATGTAGGTAGGTCATAGGTGACGCGGGCGTAGGATAAACATAAAAATAAGCGAATTGATCTTGTTCCACAAAATACGCATTTTTAAGTAACTAGGTAAGGTAAGGAAATACAGGGGCGGACCGAAGAGGATGATCTGTGACAAACTAAATTTCACGCGGGTGAAGCCGCGGGCAAAAGCTAGTAAAACAATAATTTTTGGGTAGGTATACCTATATTATTTAACACTTTAAATGCTTGTCAGAATGACATCCTCTACCCTTGTTAGTTTCCATCGCCTTCGCGACAGCAGACCTGACCTGAACTGACGAATTAGTGAAGGGGAAAAATCCAGGGCGGTGATTGAGTTAACCGCATAAGGCTGCCTTTCCAATGAAGGATGTGCTAAGCTAAGTAAGTATTTTTGTCAAACACCAATGGAATCACTTTTTTACCTAGCAGCAGCTCTAAACCACTAAATAAGACTAGAGGAAACGACTTAGCGTTGAGAGATTTTTGTACCTAGGTACTTATAAAACATGTCAATAATGATGAATAAGAAACATTTGATTAGATACTGCCTACGCTAATTTCTGCTTGACTCAAAGGTTTTATTTAACTCACTCGCAAATTGCAAGGGATGCGACTGATATTCTACGGTCTGGCTAACAACAGATATTTTGTATTTAAAAAGAACTTACATGCATCCTTCGCGCTCATAAGATGTCACAAAAACTTTTCATCTGGATAACGTTTCACAGCTTCGCCACACTATGCATCCTCGCACCATTTATGAGTAAAAGCTCGCACCGTTCATTTTCTTCGCGCATCTTTTGTGGAAAAGCAACCTAAAAGAGTCCAAGGGATAGCATCCGCCGTCGCCTGTGTAACGCAATACAGGCCGGGACACCCATTTTCAGAAGATTGAGTTACTGGCCATTGACATTATGCGTTCTAGATGAAACAATATTCGAAAATTAATAAAAACAATTGACAATAAGAAAGTTAAGAAACTCTTGCCCATTTTCACCATCAACCCCTAATTTTCTCGCTCACGGACCAGGCTTTATGTGTTACCATCACTTAAAATTAAGGTTTGATGGTGAAAACGGGCATCAGGTATAGTCATTTATATATAAGTCTTTTATTACCTACTTACTTAGAAGCTTAGATTAAATTATACTTACAGGAAACTGTTGTTGTGTGTTATTAATTAGAAGTGAGAAATAAGCTAATTAAGTCCATTCACTGTTGTTATTTAAACCACCCCCTTCAAAGTTTGAACTTATTTGCAGGGATTTGAACATAGGTAGGCCTTAGCTGCGTGCCTGAATGAAAATACTTATTGACTTTGCGTTACCAAGTTTTAACCTACGAATAATCTCACAAAATTAGGTAATACACGACACAGACTTAGATTATAATTATCATATTAACGCATTTGGTGAGTTGGATTGTAATGAGGGTCTTTGTCTAGGCCGGATGGGATCATAAGACAGGGCTTTGGGAAAAAGAACTTCAAGACTACCTACTACCTGGTATTTTATTATCTTTTGAGAAATGAGCTATATTTTTCTTTGGTTCATTTTTGTCTAACAATAGACGAAGATGGCCGAAACAAAACAAGGCTGTTAGAATAGCCTGCTCGTGCTCATATCCCATACATTCTTCCCAAATAAATACAGAAAGCCCGAAGTGTTTTTTATTCGTTCCCTTTTAAGAAACATTCTCTTCTCGTAGAAATATCAACTCATTGATGCGGCTTCCAACCGCTGTATTTCCTTGAATTCTGCTCGTGACGTCCAATGAAACTCATTCAGAAGAAATGAACAAGGTTTCGATGGCAGTCGCTCTAAGTGCCTTCAAATATAGCACCGCAATTTTATTGTGGCCTCTTTTCAGCGAATCATCTCTGCATCTGACGTTTCATTTGATCCACGAGTGATGCTCGCGTTACTCGAATCATCTATACCATTATAATGCGAAGTATCTCTGGCTGCTTTTTTGTTACGTTTTCTTCACGCCTTTAATTTAAGGTGTGTGGTTAAGTACTTACGGCAGAATAGAATTGGATTCATTTGCCACAAGGCAGCATTCTAGGCCCACTTCTATTTTTATTGTTCATTAACGACCTTCCATGTGTAACGCAACACAGGTGTTTTATGTTTGCCGACGATACCACAGTAGTGATTAAATGTCATGACCGAAACGGATTTAACGACGAAATCAACAAAACGCTAGAAAGTGTTATAAAGTGGCTAGATAGAAATAACCTTAAAGTTAATGTACAGAAGACTAAGGCTGTGCAATTTTCTACTCACAAGGCCAAACCAGTGGATGTGGTAGTCACATATAATGGTAGTACTGTCGAGATAGTAGATACTGTAAAATTCTTAGGCTTCACTTTGGACAAACATTGTAATTGGAAAGCACACATAGAGGCGATGTGTATGAACATTGATAGATTCGTATATGCTTTAAGACGCCTTAGTAACATTTCATCCATTGAAACCGCTTTAGCCGCGTATCATGGCTATGTATCGTCGCTGCTTAGCTACGGCACGCTGTTGTGGGGTAACTCGGTCGATGTGACAAGGGTATTCATTGCACAAAAAAAGTGTATAAGGGCTATTTGCAAAGCGCATTTTCTTGAATCATGTAAACCTTTATTCGAAAAGCTTTCAATATTACCTGTTCCATGCTTATACATAAAGCAGGCGTGTATTTTCGTAAAACAGAACCCACATTATTTTTTGACAAGGGGTGAATTTAAAAATAAGCCAACGAGACATCAAGGTAGGATCTTGTTGCCTAATATTAAACTGACGTTTTTCAAACGCAGTCCTCATTGTATGGCTATAAAAATTTATAATAAATTACCTGATAAGTTCAAAGATCTACCTTTGCTGTCTTTTAAAAGACATGCTATTATTCAGTCAGGAAATAACTCGACGAACAATAGAATTTTAATCAGATTAACGAACAACAATTAATTTTTTATTTATATAGATGACATATTTGATTTGATTTGATAATTTTTGTAAGGAATATTTTAATTGGCGACATTGATAGGTACTATTAATTTAATTTAATTTTACATTGACTTTTTTTTTAATCATTTGACATTTATATTACTGAATACTATAATTTTTGCACGTCTGCTATCAGACTAAACACATGATCCTATTTTAATATTGTCACCCTGTATTACTGTGTTTTTAGCAAATAAACGTTTTGAATTTGAATTTGAATTAGAATGCAATTTGATTATCTCTCCGTGGATGTCGTAAGCGACTAGGGGTTAAATATTCGAAAATCAGGTCTCGGATCCGTACACCCGGTATCTTTCACCCCTTTACTTAAAATATGGCGATAATGTCAAATTAAATTAAAGGTAGCAGGAAAGCGCTGGACGCAGGCCGCTACCAACCGGGTACCATCCGCTACCATCGGGGGAGGCCTATGTTCAGCAGTGGACGTCCTATGGCTGAGATGATGATGATGATGAATGTCAAATTATGGTATGAGAGGTTTGTCCCGTATGATTATGGGGCAAACTGGTCTAAGACTGAAAATCAGACCACTTGGATTTTCCAACTGGAAAATCCGAAACTATGAAATAGCACTACGACAAAGTCAACCATTGAAATATCACTCTGTATAATACAAGTTGGCGTATGTAACAAGATATTCAACCATTTGTCATTGTTTGTTCCGAAAGCACGGAGCTCGCTCCTACAGCCGATACAAGACGTTCGATAAGACACTTCACACTCCCACTGAATTCTCAGAGGAAATTAATTCCCGTCAAGTTGATAATAAAACTAGGAATATTCCCCGTTCGCCGGATTAAAGGTGGGAATTATGAGCCCGAGTAATATAGACTCTCGTTTCTAAGGCAATATGTTTTATTATAGTAGGTACCTACTTCAAAAAATATTATCAGAGGTGTCATAATAAATAAATTAGTCCAAAATGTCTAAAAAAATTTTTCATTTATTTTTAGATTTACCGCGTAATTGAGGTAGGTACAATTAACTACAGGTAAAGTACCTATTAGGTCTATTTCCACTCTAATACGAATGTTTAGTAGGTAGGTACCTACGTGTAAAAGATACTACTAGAGTCAAACCAGCTATTGGAAATTGGAATATGTAGTGAATATTACTAAACTTTTCCCTGGGGTTTGAATTGAAATGGCTTATCTATCATATATATGTTATAGTCAAACCTCGAAGCTCAGGCGCTCCTAGGTTTGACTAGTCAATCCTCAGGTCTGACTAGAAGTCTTAGTCAAAGCCCAAACATTTCGGCCTTTGACTAAAGAATGTTAGTCAAACCTAGGATAGACTAATTTGGTCAGTCAAACGTCGAAACTGAATTTAATGAAATCGGGGTTTGACTAGTCAAACCTCAATTATAACTTTAAACTAAACTACACTTCATTTTGATATTGAAATTATTACATAGACTTTACCGACCGGTTCTTTCTTTAGGTGAAGGTACGAGTACGAATAACTAAACTTGTTTACTGCGGTAGTTTATCAGTGTTTCTAAACCGATCTTGAAATTATTATTTTTAGGGTTCTGTACCTTAAAGGATTAAGGGTAAAAACGGAACCCTATTACTATGACTTCGCTGTTTGTCTGTCACCAGGCTGTATCTCATGCCTTTCCCAAAATATTTAGTTTTATAGTCACTTTAAAAATCATCCCCATTCGCCATACAATAAAAGAGTCGTACGGAACCCTTCGTACGTGAATCCGATTCGAACTTGGTCAGTTTTCTATAATTGCTGCCGGCCTCTGTAACGCTGCGTCTACTTTTGACCGAGTCTGCCAGTCGTTTCTAGGATTGACTAGGCAAAGCCCGAAACATATTATTTTAGTTTCGACGTTTGACTGAACAGTTTAGGCACTTCTAGGTTTGACTTAGTCAAAGGCCGAAATAAGAATTCACTTCGGGGTTGGCCCGAAGGCTTTGGTCAAACCTAGGATAGACCAGTCATTCCGCGAAGAGACTGCATATCGACCTTTGACTATGACATATAGAAATACAATAGATGTAAGGTGTGCCATGTTGGGGGACCGTATAAATGATACACGGGTTGTAGTTAGTCTCTGATATTAATCTGTTTATTAATGTGAACTGCGTGACTATTTATACGATATAGATCAAAGGTAAATGACGTCACAGCATCAGCACTATACGTGATAAATGTGCTGACACTGTGAACGTGATCAAGATAAGATATGAAGAGATTAAGTATTGTGCATACCGGCACAGTACTCCCCCCCTTTAAATAAGAAAAAATAAAATAATGCGCTAATTACAATAACATACATAAATTATCTACGTTAATACAGGTTCAATGTTCAATCTCTACATACTTACATACAAGAAATAAAAATAATGTGCTAATTACATAATACAAATTACAATAACTATCTACGTTATACAAATCATGTGGTGAAAAATGGGGAAACGTTTATAAAAATTAGATTATAACAAAACATAACCACTGGCTTCTTCCTTAGCTGGCGTTTTCACAGTCGTGGGTTGCCCTCGCGCAAGCTCGGCTTTACGCGATGGGTGCGCTGTAGTCACAGCGTTCATGCCTTGTGTCCTTGCACATTTCATAAGCGTTATCGGCTTCTGAAGACCAAAGGATAGGCGAATTATCATTCTTGAAATATTCAAAGTATTCAACTTCGATACGCGGCTGCGTAATTTTCTCAATTCCTTGACTGTGTTTCAATTCATTAATTGCTTTGTATTTCTGCTCTGTTGGGCGATTCCTTGGCTCGTTATCGGATAACCTAAGAAATTATTCGCTCTGGAGGGACTCACATTTTTCTTAATGATTGAAATCCCAAGTTAAGAGTCAGCGTTTTCTCATCATAAGTGTTTATCTTTGAACCATTCGTGGTATATAACATATTGCTCATTTGGCATTGTTGATTATTATCACTGATATGTTGCTCCCGTAACGATTAAAAACCTCATACCACTTTTTCAGTCGGTAAAAATAAGGCGGTTAGACGGGTAGATAGCACAAAGGCCATGCTGGCTGTGCGATTTTTAGTTTCCTTGTTTCGTTTGTTTCCAATCACATGATTTTTTACATTTTTCACATTTTTCTGCATACGTTGATACATATTATAATAACAAAATCTTCTTACTTGACTAGGCGACCTTGGCCTGTAACTGCTGCGTCGCAAATTTTCACGGTCATGGCACAATCATTATTTCAATTGCACATGTTATAGCTGTGTTAGCACATTTTCCATTGTTTGGTCTTGAATTTTGCTGATGTTGTAGTTGACTGTTGAACTGCTGAGACTTCATTATTTTTGCATTCTCTAATTTTTATTAGCGATTTGATTCTTTTGAAGTTCCAAGACTGATTCCAGCTACACAGACGAGGTTGGTCCTTTTAGAAATTGGGAATACGGATGTGACAGGGGTACTGGCAGCGACTTCTCGTAGTGTTGAGTTGCACGACTTGCACGGAGTTGACATGATGACGATGATTGATGTTGAAGTGACGTCACGGATTTGCTCTGCTCAATCGGAGTAGCCAATTTGATTCCATGTCAGATGAAAGCTGGCGGAGGCTGATGCTGAAGATGGTGGTGGGTGATGGAGGTTACGTCTCACATCACGTTGGCTTGGTACGTTTATCTTCGTCGTCACCAATTTGTGTCAACTTCGTCGGGATCGCCAGATTAATCTTCTTCACGTCGGGATCATCAGGTTCACCTTTGTCGGGTTCTTTTGTGTAATCTTCGTTTGGTTCATCTTCTTCGTCGGCGTACGTCGGCTTCGTCGTTGGGTTCATCGTCGGCTCCGTCGGCTTCTTCGACTTCGTTGGGGTCAGCAATTTGTGCCATCTCCGTCAGGTTCATCTTCTTCGTCGGGGTCACCAATTTGTGCCATGTTGGGGGACCGTATAAATGATACACGGGTTGTAGTTAGTCTCTGATATTAATCTGTTTATTAATGTGAACTGCGTGACTATTTATACGATATAGATCAAAGGTAAATGACGTCACAGCATCAGCACTATACGTGATAAATGTGCTGACACTGTGAACGTGATCAAGATAAGATATGAAGAGATTAAGTATTGTGCATACCGGCACATAAGGCATGATTCAAATAATCTCACGAAACTAACTCCAGACCGCTCATTCCGCACGACTAACAGCAAATAATTACGTTACCAGTGAGTTTTGAGCCGCAAACACGTAGCTAATTAGAAGCAAGGAGTTGCAGCGCCGCACAAAGTTGCAACTCGCACTCCCACTGCGCTGCTCTTTGCATCATTCTCCGTTGCAGCCGTGCGACGCCTGCGTTTTTCACCTTTTTTGTTCGCGCTTGTTCTGTGGACACACGGCAGTTAAGATCGTATTTTTAAGCCGCAAACACGTAGCTAATTAGAAGCAAGGAGTTGCAGCGCCGCACAAAGCTGCAACTCGCACTCCCACTGCGCTGCTCTTTGCAACGTTCTCCGCTGCAGCCGAGCAACGCCTGCGTTTTTCACCTTTTTTGTTCGCGCTTGTTATGTGGACACACAGCAGTTAAGATCATATTTAGCTCCATGGTGAAAGAGAAATAATTTCGTAACAAAATGTGAGTTTTGAGCCGCAAACACGTAGCTAATTAGAAGCAAGGAGTTGCAGCGCCGCACAAAGTTGCAACTCGCACTCCCACTGCACTGCTCTTTGCAACGTTCTCCGCTGCAGCCGAGCAACGACTGCGTTTTTCACCTTTTTTGTTCGCACTTGATAAGTGGAGACACGGGCACTGGGCTGGTAAGGTAAATTCAATTTTTTGATCATCTTATTTAAGCTTCGTAAGTTTAGCAGAAGGGTATAACATAGGATGTAGTTCAGTTACACTTCTTAATTATTAAAATGAGAATAACTACATTTGTCTGTGTGAGTTTAACTTGCGCAAGCCATATGTAAGTCTGCCATACATTTTCTCCAATAGTAAATCTTAGTGCGAAGTTGTCCTATTTAATAGTGATAATAAATTTCTGTATTTTCTGGTTTAAATACTTAACTGTAGAAGGAGGCAAGGAACTATGAGCAAGGACAACAGATACCTACAGCCAGTGACGTAGCTAGGTAACCATAGGCCCTGGGGCAAATAAAAAAGGGGCCCCACTGCAATCTAAACTAGTTATGTTTTATCAAAATTGACATCAAGCTTAAGCCTGATTCAGCATTAATTTTTTTAACCGTTCTCTTGTCTTCATAATAAAACGCACATATTGCTATTTACAACACTGCCAACCCACAGAAAGAATTTATGGGAATTCACTAGGTATAACTTTCGAATATCTCTATTTATTTTGAAAATGAGAGAAATTTTTAAAAGTTCAGTTCAATTAGATTTTCTGGTAAGGATCGGGGGCCCCCTAAGCTTGGGGGCCCCGGGGCACTGCCCTGCTTTGCCCCTTAGTAGCTACGCCCCTGCCTACAGCAGATTAAAGAGGAATACAAAACTAAATTCTAAAGTAGGCTTGCTTACAATGGCTTCAGAATTTACGTTAGAACATAACTCGAACACCCGACCCGTGTGTAGCCGCGCGCACTTCGTTACCCGCTCATTTCCATATAGGTGGCCTTTTCCACGTGCACCTATTAACTCTGGCACTGAACACAATGTTCCCGGTAATAAACTTCTTTGTGATCGGTATTTCTTGTCGGCTATCAACTGAAATTTTTCCCTTGCTGCAGTTTTGCAAAGGTGAAGTTAGCGAGCTCGTAGATATTAATAGCGCCCTTTAGTACTACGCGTTACGGTTCTTAACGCAAAAGGCTCGGTGTGAAATAATGTATTTTGAGACTTCTGAAAAACTCGATAAATAATAGAAATAAATAGAGGTGTGATAATTTTTGGGCAATGCAAAAGGACCGTAGTGAAATAATGTATTCAGTGGGCTGAGTGTGAGTTTACATCAAACGCGGTCAATAGTGAGCGCGTTTAAAAATTGTATGAAATTTTTAGTTTTTCATAGTTTCCCGCTAGGGGCGCTGTACAATCCGTCATACATTTAATGTCATTTTTTGACGCGCTCACTAGTGAGCGCGTTTGAAAAAAACTCACACTCAGCCCTCTGATACTCCTGAAAACGCGATAATAGAGGTGTGATAATGATAAGTTTCACGTGTCTTTCTACAAAAAGCACCTTGTGTGTCAGTGTGTTTGCCCTGTACTGGCATCTTTGGTTCTCAACAAATGTATCGATTAATTTTACATAATAAAGCGAAATATTTTGTTTATTCGTCATGAATCTCCCAAAAGATAGGTACTTCAAAGGTTTCGTTAATTTCTGCGGCAGCTTCTTATTATTATACAAAAGGAATTGTGGATATAATAAAAAAATATTGCAGCTCTTAATGAAAGTCAGGGCAAAGAGAGCTGGCCTAGGATTTCCACGGGGGATAATCAGAAGGAAAAAATGGCGGCTGAACAAGCAGTACCTAAGTAATTCGCGTAGGCAGTTTCTTTATTACGCCCAACCTATTCTAAACTATTCTTATAGAGGTACATTATGAATGACGGTAGTGAGGCTGCATTACTGCTTGTACATAATGTGTGTGATGTTCGATATACATTATAATTATGATGATTGTAAATTGATCATCGTAATTTTAAACTAGGCGGATAAATCCTCGCATCGAAGAGTTTAAATATCTAGTCTTGTCAGACACAGTCATGAAACGTCGAGGTGTAAGCTGAAACTTGTTTTCAAATCGAGACTTGAATCTAATTTTGTGAGTAAATATTGCTATGTTACATAAATAATACGACGTTCATCAAAATACGAAGTAAAGTTTTGCGTCGTAATTACGGGTGAACTAGGAGGCGTCTCCAGACACCTGAAGGTCAGGGTTTCTCCTGTGCAAATCAACCTGTTGATTTGTATATCTTTCCTTCCTTCCTTCGTTCTTAATCTATGATTAAACGGCAATGTTACGTGCATCTTGAAAAGCCACATCGCGAAGGAAAAGGAAATCTTCCTTCACAAAAAAAGATATGATTATTTAAGCCTTTGCATATCTTTACTTAATTCTGATGTAGATCTCGTAAAGTTTTTTTTAAATTTCTTAAAGAATCTTAAAATTTTACAGTCACTCTGTCTGTATACTCTGTAGAATCACTGTATTGCTGCGAAGAAAAATGTATTCATAAAAACCCCGGCGAGTCCGCACCACTGCTCGCTGATCTTTTAATCTCTTAATTACATGAGAGCGGAATACACGGGATTCAGCCAAAATAACCATGCAAAATGGATGGCCGTCCCTCCCGCGCCCCTCCTGAATATGAATTATTCTTTCGTAGCTACAGTTTGGACGCATATTTACATTTTATATGAGTGCCCTACGGTGTACGTGCCCATTTCGCCGGGTAAGCACTTTTGCAGTACCGCGGATGCCTTTTGGCAGTTTTTTTATGTGCTCTTTCAAAAGTTATTCATAGAGGTTTAGCTGAGGCTTTTGTGCAATTTGAATTTACCTACTTTGGAGAAAGAAAATATGATGTGAATATTAAATTAGGCGAGTTCAAATAGCGATAAAAAGTTTACTCAGCTATTTCCCTGAGCATTATACAGCTGACAGCCGTACACTTAGCTGTAAAAATATTTGGTCGACAGCTCATTAATTATTCAGAGTGCTAAAGTTTCAGTGTGTTCGGAGTGCGGGTCTCATTTTATGTGTATCATCGCGCTCCCGCCCCCGCTCCCGCTCTCGTTTCCGCTTCCTCCACTTTACGACCGCAGCCGAGGACCCGGTTGTAAAATTTTCAATATTCCTAAAAATATGGCACTGCACTTCACCCGCTTACTTAAATGGGGAATAAAAAAGTTACGCAACTGTACTATTTGTGAGCGCCCAACTTTTGTGTACACATCTGCTGCCGCGCGCAGAAAATTATTACTCAACTTTTCGTTGTATAACGGGATTTGCCATTATTAGCAAATTAGGTAGATATTTCAATTTCAAATCTTCTGTTCGAATACCGAAATAAACGGTTTCACTTTGGTTAAACGGTCCGAAGGGCTTATTCGAATTGTAAAGGATCGAATTATACCGATTCAAAGCCTACCTTTGTTTTGCATGATACAAAATATTTTTCAATTTAGCTAGTCTATTACTTGTACCACTTTGATATCAAAAATTCGTCACAAACAAATAAGAATGAATTAAGCCGTAGTATTCGTTTTTATAAAGGGTTGTGTTTTTATTCAGACACAAAAAAGGGATTACATTTTGTAAATTGAGTTTGAGATTAAAATCTCGTTTGGTTAAATTTATGTTTCAGAGATATGGACTTCGTTTTGCATCATCATTTCGTCATATGGCTTGTTTAAAATGTACATGGTTAATGAGAATCAGCTTTAAATAATGATATTCATGTAAGTTGTGGTTTTAGTATTGATTTCAGCACACCGTTGGTACCTACTATACATACAAAATAGTTATTATTGTTTTTTTACGTTGGTAAATGTTTGATTATGGTAATCAAGTAGGCTATGCTAACAAAAAATTACAATTAACATTCAGAAGATCGTAAGACTACGTTGATAATAATCTTCCTTCATAATGCGGAGTTACAGTGAACCTTCTATAGGAACCGTTGGAACCGGGTATAATAATTTTGATTAGTTTCTGAACACCTTTGATCAATTAGTTTTCGGTCTGTTTATTAGTATGAGTTATTCAAAGACTTAGTTTGTAAGTACGATATACCTACTACTACGAGTATTAGAGAGGCTGTTGTGAATATAAATTGTAGCATACGAGTAGCGTGGGTGTGAACATAAATTGAAACCACGTCAAACAAAATGTGCACGTATCTAAATAATGTCAACTATTTCTATTGGTCTCATTATCTGAAAGAGTGTTAGTTTGTCGACTACAATTTATCTTATATAAATCTTGAGATTATCTTTTTTAGAAAAAAAAAAACAACTTGATTTAAGCCTGCAATATCCTAAAGAAACTTTAAACAAATGCGCGAAGTGAATTTCCACCATAGATTTCCCCACCTGAGAACCGAACCCGAACCTCCAAGTCGAGAGAGTCTCACTCTCGTAGCGTTGGATCACATAGTTTTGGCTGGTGATGAGAAAGTTTAAGAATTATAGTTACTGTTTAAATGGGACTTAACACTCAAGTTAGAAGTTACATATTACTACGTATTCATGGTATTAGCTTCCTCCAGGACAATAGCCACGACGGCGACGAGTTGCGTGAGCCAGATGAATCTGAAGCTCGCCACCCGGGTCCAGCAGCGAGGGAGGTTCCTGTGGGAAGGCCGCTTGAGGAAGATCACCATGGCCGTCATGCTCACCCCGTGGAATTTGTGGTTTCAGGTAAAGAATGACGACAATAGAAGATACACTGGACAGAAAAAGTGTCGGTTGAAAATCTTCAGTATTTTCAAAAGTACCTGATCTAGCTTTATGAAATAACGATTAGAGTAATTAAAGGTTTTTAATTTTGATAAATTAATGCAAAAAATAAAAATGCGTAGTTTTTCCACATGTTTTATTTCATAAAGCTAGATCAGGTACTTTTGAAGATACTGAAGATTTTCTAACCGACCCTTTTCGTTTGCGGTCCAGTGTTGAAGCCAATTATTCGTTAATAACCGTAATATAACTTTCTAATTTATTTCGAGCCTTTGAATCCGATATTAAAATAAAACTTTACTTTCTTCGATCCTGTATGTTGTCGGTCAAGATTCTTCCAGGAAAAGTTTCTTACCTACTTAGCATAGTGGTTTTTTATCCCGCATATTTTTTACTACAATCACTAAAGTTTTTATGTCGGTCGCATATTTAGGCTGCCGAAAATTTTCTTTGCACAGTTTGAAGATGCAAGCATAAAAAGTGGGCCCAGTAAAGAGAAAGTGGATATATCTTATCATCTTATTTAAAAAATTCGTTCTACCAGTGTGGGGAGTGTATTCCAAATCCTCCACTCCTCTGGTAAAATTAGAGGGTCGTGCTCCTGTGGAGAGACTAAATAACCTAATGTTAATTTTCAAAAAAATGTTGCAGTCTCTCGTCTTGATGACCATTCTCTACAAGTTTATTATCCATCTGCTCCTTGGGTATTACCTGGACAAATCCTGGTTCTTCCTGGACATGACCCTGGCCCTCGGAGAAGTGTTCTTCCTAGCGGACATAATAGTTCACTTGCTGCATACCTTCTGGCCCATAGTTCGACTGCAAATAAGAACTCTCAGAAGAAATTATCTCTTCCTAGCTTATGATATTATCAGCCTGGTGCCATTAACTATGATTTGTAAGTATACTTTTAATTGGAACTTAGTTTTGTCTATTTTGGTTTTAGCGGAATCAATAGTTGTTCCTGACTGTTTTTTAATATAAAACAAGAGTTAATTATTTTATTTGATGGTCATTCTTCTTAATTTCAGTTAGCAACCGAGCAGATAGCCGGGATATCGTATTGGTTGGCCGATGGTTAGGAATTGGCCGCATCTATAGACTGTTCACGTTTTTCCGGAGCGTTAATGAATCTGTGTGTATACCTATATCTACTAGTATTCTTAAAAATAGTTTTGTTTTTTGTATTGTAACAAATGACGTAACCTTTTATGTTCTTGACTTCATCAAAAGGGAATGTGCCTCCCTGAATGTGACCAACCTTTACTCTCGTTAGGCGGGAATAACTCAATGGTTTGTGAGTCACGTTAAAGTGTACATATGAAAATAGATGAAACTAGACCTATTTTTTATCGACAAAAAAGAGGTCAACACATTTTTGAGTTTTTTTTTTAATTTTTTATAGAATTTTTTTTTCTTCTAATTACTTATTGTAAAGAAAACGTAATAACTTTTAAACTAAGCGGTATATCCTGATAGAATAAAAACAGTAATAATGCTAAATAACAGGCAATACTAAAAAAATACATAAAATACACGAAAAAGGCCAACAAATAATAAAAAAAGATACTTTTTGAAAATAAATCTGCTTTGAAATTCGTGTTTTTTTGGTTATTTGATAAATTTCTCCAAAAAATGCCCCTATAACCGGTGGTTTTTATTACTTTGTATTATTCTCTATCGTATTACCTTTGTAAAACCAAAAATCGCATGTCTCCATCCCTATCACAACGTTTGCAATGATCGTTTGAACTAAGCCTCTCCGGGCGCGCCATTCAACGCTTCGATAACAACGAAACTGAAAATGGCTCTAGATTTGTAATTTTGATAAAGACAAGTTAGATTTCAAATAAAAACAAAAGATTTCGAAGTGAAATAAGCATTTTAGTTAAAATTAAAATTGTCTCTACCTGAAGCGGAGAATAATGTTGTGGCAGGCCTTTGTTCAAACGATCATAGCAAATGTTGTGATAAGGATAGAGACATGCAATTTTATTTTTGGTTAAACAAAGATAATACGATAGAGAATAATAAAACGTAATAAAAACCTTTTGTTATAGGGGCATTTTTTGGAGAAATTTATCAAATAACAAAAAAAATAGAAATTTATAAGCAGATTTTTTTCAAAAAGTATCATTTTTTATTATTTGTTGGCATTTTTTGTGTATTTTATGTATTTTTTAGTATCGCCTGTTATTTAATATTATTACTGTTTTTATTTTATCAGGATATACCGCTTAGTTTAAAAGTTATTACGTTTCCTTTACAATAAGTAAATGGAAGAAAAAAAATTCTATAAAAAATTTAAAAAAAATCTCAAAAATTTTTTGATCTCTTTTTTGTCGATAAAAATAGGTCCAGTTTCATCTATTTTCATATGTACACTTTAACGTGACTCACACTGTATTATAATATAGTCATTAATGTTATTGTAATGACTATTTTGAATGAATGACTCCGGGAGTTCTGTTATAAATGCTAGAGAACTTTAAATGGTGCTTGTCTCTGGCGGGATTCAAATTTGAAACCGTTAAAAGCTTTTTACTGTTGCTACTTAGTCTGCAGCAGCATGATGACATAAAGATTAGAAGATCTGGTAGATACTCAGATGACTTGCATGGATGCAGTTTCTTTTAACAGTCGCATTTCAATATAACCTCCAATATAACAATAGCATAATCTGAATCTAATATTCCAGATCCACAAATCTCGCAAGGCATTCTACATAACCGAGCACGTAGTTTTTGGTATGCTAATTCTTCACGCCAGTACTTGTCTTTGGTACGCCTTGCATCGCTTGCCGACCGTAAGCAAGAAATGGTACAACCTGGGATACCCACCGCACGTCAACTCGTGGAAACTGAAGTTTGACAAGTAAGGGTCATAATAGAAGTCCTCGATTAAGTATTAACAACTTTCAAAAATTTATTGAACAGCAGTTTTGATTAATTGAGGCATCGAAATAACAAATAATTGATGAAATCGTACATCACGTAAAATGTTCAGTATTTTCAGGATGTCTGTATTGTCTGTGTACCACATTAATAATAATAATAATAATGACCCTGACCACCGGTAGCTTGGGCCCTGCTCCGCTACCAGCGGATTAACTATTTTTAAGTTTTTTTTTATAATGTATTTTTAGTTTTTTTTATAATTTACATTGTAAAAAAAATATTAAAAATAAGAAATAAAATGAATAATAATAATAATAAATTCTTTATTGACATAAAGTGTTACACTAAAACATACAACACAGTAATTAATGTAGATTACGACAATCCAGATAGGTACACAAAACAGTATGTTGAGTGAATCCTGGCACCCAAGCTAAGATTTAACTTGTGTTATGGGTACCAAGGCTCTCTCTAATATGAAGGTGAAGCAGTAATATTACAAGCAGTAATATTATACTGAATGCTTTTGAAAATGTATTTAAAATATGTCGTTGGTGGTTAGCCACAAGCCATAAATTCTCTAATTAAAATAAATAATACCATACGAGTATAATAAAGAATAGGAGGTAAAACGTTTCATTTACAAAAAAATATTACCTAGTTCATTTTTATTCAACTTGTAAAACAAATGAATTACGATCATCGATATTTGCCGTATTGTGAAGCTGTAGCAATAGGTCCTTCAGCATTCGTGGAAAGACAATTGAAAATCAATTGATCAATTCTTTTGTTTTCCAGCTACATATCCTGCTGGTATTATTGTGCTTGCCGGTTCTGCAATGTTATATTTGGCGATGTTTTTCCTTTGGTATGTGATTTCAGTTAACAATCGTAGTTTGATTTTGAACTTTGTGAGAACAAAAGACAAACCAACAGATTAAACGTCTAACGTAGGTCTTGGATCCTTTGAAAATATTATTCTCTTTTTCTCTTTACAGCGAGTCTTGGAAAAGTGGTTGACGTCATTGCTGATGTTAATAGGCTATGTGTTCTTCCGTTACCAGTTCGTCGGACTCCTCACGTGGGAGTTGGTTCTCGAGAACGCGCGACGAGCTATGTTTATTGATCGGGTAAGTTAATCGATATTAAAAATCATATATAATATATGCTTTTGGAAATTGAGAAGACAGATTTTATTATTACAACTAGGTATAAGTATCTATATGAAACAAATCTAAAATACATTAAATAAGATTAGTCCTCTTAAATCGGTCAACAGCTAGTCCATAAAGGGGGTAGTTAGGCATAATAAAATATGGATTAAAATAATATTCGACTATGTTTTTATAGTGTTAGATGACAGACTTTGTGAGTCCTTGATTAATCTAAGCACCTTTACTGTAAAAAAATCTATCACATTACTGAGCTAATATAAACATAGTCTTAAAAGTAGTTCCGCGAACGTTAGGAGTATAATACCTAGTAAATTCTCTTAAAGAACAAAGGATGCTTCCATTTAAGTGAGTGGGAACGGCACAGTGACTGCGTAGAAGCTGCAGTAAGTAAGTTTTGGAAATAAATGTTTTCTTTGAAGCATCGTTATAGGTAACTGAAGTGAGTGCAGGGAAAGTGTTTAACGTCAGAATTTCAGGAATATAAATGAAATTAGTCAATTTTAGGTATTTCTTTCTCAGAGCACCTTCAAAGACCCACGAGAGTTCACGAGACGGCTTGCATGAACGTTGAATGACACGATGTTATCTTTTCGTGTAATCTATCTATCTATATAAATAAAAATGAATTGCTGTTCGTTAGTCTGATTAAAACTCGAGAACGGCTGGGCCGATTGAGCTGATTTTGGTTTTAAAATGTTTGTCGTAGTCCAGGGTAGGTTTAAACGGTGAGCAAATAAGGAAAAATTGCGATGGCTTATTTATTGCCTTTAAGGCGGAACAGAGTTCGCCGGGTCAGCTAGTTACTTATTAATACTTATTATAATATGTTAGTAAATAAATCTATATCTATAAAAGCGAAAGGTCACTGATTGACTGACTCACTCATCACGAAATTTCAGAAACTACAAGTGCTAGGAGTCTCTAATTTTGCATGAGGGTTCCTTTTAGAACGTAGGTGGTCACTAAGAATTTTACGAAACTCCACACCTAAGGGGGTAAAACGGGATCCACGCGTACGAAGTCGCAGGCGGCCGCTAGTGTTTAATATGGCTGTCTGATTGAGCAAGCATCTGTGACGTGCATCCTTGAGGTCTCTGTGATCATTTTGACCCCCTATTTTGTACCATTACTTTCAGTACCACCACATGGTAAGTTACTTGAAGTTCCGTGGCGCCCCCTCCTGGCTGATGGAGCAAGCGGCCAAATACAAGCAGCAGGTGTGGCAGATGAAGGATGGCATCCTATCCTCGAGCCAGCTGCAGAAGCTACCGCTGCCTTTACAAATGGAGCTGATATTTGATGTTAATGTGGGACACTTCCACAACTCTTTGCTGTTTAGAGATACAGGTTTGGAAAATACAGCTTTTGTTGATGGGTCAACGGGGCGATATGATTTATTGGCGGAGGCCTATGTTCAGCAGTGGACATCCTGTGGCAGAAATGATGATGATGAAGAAAACAGTAACAGTTAACAGTGTGTGTAGGTTAAAATAATGAGATACGTGATATATTAGTGTGGTTATGATGTATTTACTCGTACTTTCATAGTAGAGAGCAGTCGAGACAAAATATCCAGTAGTGCAGTAAGTCACGTGACGTAGTACCGCTGCATCATCGATATTATAATGCAACATAGCAGTCGCTCTTTCCCGGGTGTGCGATTGCCCTACTTTATTAGAAGCACTTGCTTTTACAGCTCCACTCTTTTCCATTACCAGGGTCGACATCAGTTGCGGGCAAAGTAGGACAATTGCCCTGAGTGCCAAATTATCGGAGACACCTCAGTCTAAAGCTCTTTCTAATGCGACTCTACATCGTAAATTAGCTAAAATAAAAAATGATTTTACCTGATGTTTATCTCTAAACAGCTACTTTATTTATTTTTAAACGTCTTTCCCACTAGCTGATGCTTTTTTTAATAGATGAAGCCTTCATGCGTCAAATCTCCTTACTGATGAAGCATGAGCTGTACCTCGCTGGCCAGCACATTTGGAGCCAAGGAGTGGTGAAGAACGGCATGATCTGCATCAAGAGAGGCGTCGTGGAGATGCTGTCTGATGAAGATGATGAGAGCCCGATGATAGCTTTCAAGGAAGGAACAGTAAGTAGTTTGAAAAAACGGTAGGATTTAGTTATTTATGATTTTTGGTAATATCAAAGAAATCCAAATAAAAATCGAGTATTTTTGCTATGAATAAACTCATGGGCAAGATTCACATGGTTCTTTTATCATGTTGAATCCAAGTGTTGAATCTCTAAAGATTTAAATTTAAGACCTTTCAGATCCATAATTTTCTTCTTCTATTTCTGTAAACGCATGCTTTATGTTTAGATCATATCAATTGCTGGAAATCGCTCTACTTGTTTATATTTTAAGACTCAGAATCAAAGGCATTGCATGTAAAGCGATTCAAAAGACTTCAGGCTTAATTTGTAAATGTCCAAGTTGATTTCAGAAAATAAGCGCTCCATATAAAAGCTCTCCAACAAATCAAGATTAAGATGAAACTTTTTTCCAGGTATTAGGGGAGCTGAGTTTATTTTATTCAATCCCAGCCAAAGTCACCGTCAAGGCGGCTACTTACGTGGAACTTCAGGCAAGTTTATTAGGTGTATTAAATTCCGATATTAGAGTAATATTTGTCATAAGAGTATTAGTTTATGTGACACTTAAGGCAACGGAAGTTCATAATTATTGAAATGATACTCGTACTTTTGGAGGGAATGATGTTATATTATTTTTACGTTATAAGATAGCTGTCCTATCTTATTATTTAAAAGTAAAATATAAGTAGGTACTACTGTGTAATAAAAAAAAGAGATTTGCACCCGCAGTTTGACTGCAGTATCAATAAATGTTTTAAACTTATTTATGTAACTTTAAAAACATAATTAGAGAGAAAAGTTTGAGCTGCACGGTATTATAACACAAAATGTGAATGTAGAGTACGTACGTCTACTCTGAAATATCATCAATAGTGCAACAGCTAAATGGCTGTAACAGCTGTTATCTGGAACAGGTATTACGGCGCACGGATTTCATGCGAGTGATATCCGAGCATCCCTCCATGCTGCAGCACATTCGGGACAAAATAGGGACCAGGCTGCGGTCGACCAGGGAGAGACAGGTTATTTAAAGCACTAGTTTCATATTTAGATTACTGCACCTTAGAATATTCGCTTGGAAATCGAAGCTATTTGTCAAGAAATCTGCTTGGATTTTTCTGATGTTGTGAAGAAAACCTCCACTATAGTGATCAGCCAGGCTAGGATGCGCGCCGTTACAAGATCTTATCGATGATTTCAGGCGACAAATGTATGGGCTTATCGTGTAAAATCGATAAAGTGCCGCGAATAAATAATAATCTTTGAATCTTTGACAAAGTTTATCGTGATGCGCATCCTAGGCCTACCTGACGTTAAGTCTTTGAATAAAACCATTGTCTACGCCATACAACGACATACCACGCCTTGCTATGCCATGCCATGTCATCCATACCATGCCATGCCACAATCATAATTATCAGCTGTAATATCAGGTTTGTCTATTAATTCAAATAAGTACCTATTAATAAATTATAACATTATCTAGGACATAGCAATAGAATGAAACTTTGCTTATTTGATGAATGTCGCTCTAAATGTTTCAAAGAGCCATTGTTCATTTCAGGAAGCGATAACTCAATACGACAAAGGCGATTCCAGACTAATTCGAACTCGTTACCGACCTATGAAAGTGCTCAAAGACAATTTATCCGGCGTAGAGGAGGACGACCCAACATTCGTGGACGATTCTCACATGTATTACAAAGGTGATAGAGTGTGAATTTGTATAAATTATTGCTTTAATAGTGGACGAACTATTTTACTCTTTTACTAGTGTTGAGAAATCGATAATAATGTGTAAGGAGGGTAATTTCTAGAGCAACTGGACCTAATTTCTTTGTAACTTTTTTTCCGGAATATTCTCGGAACTGAATGCCAATTCAAAAGGTTGACACAATTACAGCAAAGGAACAAAAAAGGTAACACTTACCTACGCGCTATAGTAGAATTGGGTATATTGGTAGGTATTTCGTACTTTGTGCAAAATCTTTGGCCTACATTCTGAGACTCTGAGTGACGTTTAGGAGCCATACACTTCATTTACAGGCTTAGCAGCTCAATTAAGAAGGATCATAAAATGCGCGTTAACGTCGCCTGAAAAAATGTTGTGTGCAACAGGGCCTTAACACATTCAAAGTCCACAAAATATGACACACTCTAGTAAAACAATAGGGCGTGTAAAATACAGGGTGAGCTAAAGTGTCAAATAACTTGTTGCAGACGTCAACAATGTTCGGCAGGCGAGGTTTACGCCAGAGTACTTGGAATTGTATCAGATATCGACCAACGTGACGACTATAGATGCCCCGCGGGTCTGTCTGAGGGCCAGTTTCCCTTGGATACTGGAGCCGAACACTGATTTCGTATGTTTAATATGTATTTTAGATACAATATGACAAGTAATACTTGCTTCTTCGTTACATAATTTGGAAATGATATAAGGTAACTGTACTGAGGTGCAGCACTAGGTGGACAGACGATCTGGTGAAAGTCGCGGGAAGTATCTGGATGCGGGCAGTGCAGGAAATCTTTAGGGGAGGCCTTTGTCCAGCAGTAGACATCACTTGGCTGAAACGAAGAACGAACTGTACTGAGAGACTGAAACGTATTGGGCTGTCGCTGTGAAAGGTCCCAACATTATATTATTTTGCAATTGGGTACACAATAGGGACGCGTCATTTTGTATTTTGGAAGAAAATAAATTAAAAAAAAAGTCCGATGGCTGGATGTTTCTGTTATTTACTACTTCACGTAGGAGGCAAACTACTGGAGCGGAGGATTGGCGTTATGATGAGGTCTTGCAATGTAATTATCACATAATTGCATATAAGTGAGTTTTATTGAAATCTAGGCAGATGAAGTCACGGGCAAAAGCTTGTTTGTCGATTCCATTATCTAAGTCGTCCACACATCGATAATAGCTATAGGGCTTAGCAGATTGACTCGACCTTGATACGCCTCTTCTACTTCGTTAATTCGGGCCCATCCTCCAGATATTTAGCGGGGAACTATTAGGGAAGATCCCTCACCGTCCATTAATTGACTGTAAGCTACAAAGGCGGAGTGTATACGACTGTATAATATACAATTTAAGAAAGTAACTCTGTAGTAAAACATCTGATTTGTCTCATATTTGAGGAATCTAATTATGAATAGTCTTATTTTAAAAGGATGCATGCCAATGATTTCAAGTTCACCCTGTATATTTTTTTCTTCAACAGCTGGACCGATTTGATGAATTTTGAAACCCGAGTTCTATTACACGCTTGAAAGTGTAGGTGGGCGCTTTATGCTTTATTTTTCAGTTTTGATGCTTAAATTTTTTGATAGCTTAAAAATATTTTTTGAACTGGTGCGGTCTGATGTTTTTATTTATTGGAGTTTTTTCTGTAGATAACGTGTAAAGTTTTGTTATTCTGAAGTGTTACGAAGAAAAGCAAAAGGAAGTTTATTTTGCGTGTTTAGGTTTTCAGTAGATATTTCTATTTTATAGAACAAACACACTTGCAAAAGCCCAGCTTAAAGCTAAGTAGAGTGCCATTATTTTATTTTACTTCTCCAGAACGGAACGTAAGTCTTGTTTTTCTCGAACTAAAGCCATCAATCCTTCAAAGTGTTAAGGGATTTCTAGCGAACGGGGAAACAGTATTTAGTGTCCTTTAGTTTAATCCGTATTAGCTAACTACTTTAATAGACGAGGAAGTTCTTGTAGCTACAGTTACTTTGTTGAATTTTCTATGAATTAGGGGGTAATAGCCTAGGATGCCGATGTAGTTACATTTACACGATTAGTTACTACGATTAGTTCACGAGTTAGTAGGCGAGTAGGCCCACAGTTCACGTCTTGTCTGGATTGGCTGAATGAAAAAAGCAGGGGATCTTGAGTAAGTCCCTCAAGCAAAAAAGTTATAAAGATCGGTATTCATTTATGTATGTATGTAAATTGTCTGCTTTGTTCCCGTATTGAAATGCGTTCTGGCTTAAACATTAAGGTTAGTAGGTAGTAGTAAGAGGGCATAAGGCTTCTGAAATTATTTTCCCGCAGGTCAGAAAATACAATTTTCAGATGTTCCTATCTTTTTGCAATCAGAGTCTCTTAATCATTTTCTCATCCATAGGACGTCCACTCCTGAACATAGGTGACATAGGCCTCCCCAATGCACTCAGAGTCTAATCCTTTTAAATCTTTCGAATTCTCGAATAGCCATTGACCCGAGTGTCCTGCAACAAGTAATAAATATAATTTAGCAGCCATATTATGTAAATTGGCGTAATCATTCATTGTAGCTCTGCAATTAATTATGGCGTCCAATCAATTTTCTATTAAAGTGCAACAGAGCGTCATTAAATTACATATTTCATGCGCAAATTGATTTTGGATTTCACTCGTAATCTTGTTTTAAGTGCGTGTCTTTTTGTATGAATTGAATTAAGAAATTAATTAACTAGTTGGCATTACAAAATATTATTGTAATATTGAAATTAATTAATATTTTTTTATTAAAGCTGTATTGTATGAAAGGAATTTACAGAATTTTCCCGATATAAAGACACAGTGGGCGTCCTTTATGAAATAATATTTTGAAAGTCGTCCTAAAACTTTGTTCGGCTTAGTCCAAAATAATAATAAAAGTTGCATACCTCAGTTCAATTTTTCATCAAATCTATCCAGATGCCGGACCCGTATTTTGGTAAAAACTATTTCTATACGCCTACCAATCGTTCCGGCAGCAGAATATTTACAATCCGAGTGCTATGTTTGCCCATCACTTTGCAGGCCCGCATGCTCAATACGGGGCATTTTACGAAAGTTCGGATGAAGGCGCTTAAAGCTTAAAACTTTGCTTTACAACGTTCGTAACTACTTATTAAATATCTTTTCTTTAAGCTTTATGTCAAAAACAACTAAAAATTTTACAAATTTGAATATTTTTGACCTCTCTTTTCTCCTCAGACTCACATGTTCGACATGGGCCACTTCGCAATGGTCCTGTACCTATGTGTGATGTCCCCACATTACGCTATACAAACCGAGCAGACCGATTTGGAGTTAATTTTCACAACCATTGTTACCGCCGGGCTCTTACTCAACATTTACATACAACTAACTACGGCCATTGTGGAAAAGGTAATGTCTGTAAATTATAATAATGTGAATTAGTTATAACGCACTTCTCGTAAATGTAGAGGCGAAATACGGACCTATTTCAGCTCATTTATTATTTGCGTTAACCACTTTCTTTGTTTAACCGCCTGTATTACTTTAGACAAAAAGCGGCAGAGGTGTTTGCAAGCTGTTAAAATATGGATATGATAAGTAGGCATCTATCTATAAATACATAGATAAGTAAATACATAACTTAAGCACGGAAAATTCCACAAATTCCATCGATCGATCCAATCGTACTTGTAAGGACTCTTCACAAATTACGTGTTTTTTTCCAGAATATTCGAAAAGAAACAGTGAAAGAGATAGCAGAAGTGAAAATGGCGACTGTAGGTTTCTACCTAGATATTCTCTCTGTGTTTCCCGTGTACATATTCACTGACACCCTGGATCCTCACGGGGAGTCGATTGCTGGACAGGTGGTCAAACTGCTCCCGATTTTGCAAGTGTGGCATTTGTGGGAATATATTGACAAGTGGAAATTGAGCTTCAATAGTAATGCTAAGGTAATTGACATCAGTCGTAATGTAGGTTTATTATGATTTATAAAAGAATTTTAGTTAAAGAAATGGCTGGATGAAACAAGAGATCGCGATATACAAAGTCAAAATGTGTTTATTGCATTTAGCTACATTAAATCCAGTGGATTTCTATGGGCTGAGATAACTTAACAAATAAAATATACCTACCTATTAAAATGTAAACTTTAACTTGCTTATAACTTTTTTAAATGTAACCTTATGATAGCATGACAATAAACCGGTGTGTAGGTACCTACCTAAGTACCCATCCAACGTGTATTTAGCAATTACGAAGTAGGTACACCAATAGAAAAGCTATTTAAATTCATCTACCTACATTCAGTACCTACCTAAAGTAGGTAATCAAAAGAGTATTTAATACGGAGATACGGTATTGAATGAATATTACTCTTACAAAAATATGTGTAAAGAGAGATTCAGAGAAATTAATTGTTGAACAATTCTGTATAAAGTATTTACTTAAACATTTAATAGCGATGAAACGTAAGTTTAATTAATTCGAGTCTGTTCTCAGAACTGTTAATATTCTGACGAATAATTTAATTTTGATCCGAGTTTTATTTGATAGTTAATTTTATATTTAATTCGTGCTATTAAATTGTTGATTATTAATTAATGCTTTTGATTAATTAATAGGTACCATTTTCCCGCAATAACAGTCTATATTACCATTATTCGTAATTTTAAATTAGTTGCGCGGATTTTGTTCCTAACAAATAGGCAGATAGAATAGGATCACTCCCACTCTCCCAGGACAATATTTATCTCTTAGGCTGGGTTGCACAATCTTACTTTAACTTTGACAAACGTTAAAAATCTGTCAAAATCCATACAAAAAACACCGGTTAACGTTATAGTTACGGTCAAAGTTAGGTGGTCTCCACTCTTCTTGTAAAAGGCGACTGAGGAACAAATATGCGAACTTAAGCCTAACAAACCCGTCTGGTCAGCGTGGGGAGAGCAGTGGCCTAATTCACGTATTTTGACAGTCAAGATCTCGCTGACGTTCAGAAGTCGTCCCATTGAAAAACTGTTCTAAATACGCAGGTTTTCACAAGGGTCATTTTGATAGAACGATTACCGCAACTCAGTGTTTTGTTGTCGTTCAAGTTTTGTTACGTGAATAAGGCTACAGGCCAAATCCTCCATTTGCCTCTGGTAAATTAATAGAGAGGATTGTGCTCCTGCAGTGTAGACTAAATGACCTGATCATGATAACCTCAATGGATCACGTCAATAATAAATGTATGTTTTATTGAACTGTATTGTTTTCAGCTGCTGTGCCTTATCAAGTACACTATTCTCGTCATCATTGTCTGCTATTGGTCAGGCTGCTTCCTTTACCTGTTCGCGTGTCCTAGGAAACTGTGCCGTGAGGTAAATTAATTCTACCTTTCAGTGATATATGTTTGTCTCGAAGCGCTGGTAGGGCCCAAAAGATAAGGAGACATGTAAAGTGCCCCATAAGGGCTACCTTTTCTTTTTTTATTATTTTCTATTGACGTTCATAAGTGCCACTTGTGGTCTAAACTGAATTAAAAAAAAAAATATTTTCTAGACGTATAAGGAACTGCGCAGTGCGCACATTATCGCGGGCACAGCAAGGGATTTTGACATATAGGTATAAAGATAAATTCTCATTCGTCACCCAAAAATCCCAAAATACCTTTTCGTAATGTGCGCAGTCCCTAAAACTGTAAAGTAGCATCTTTTATTCATTTTTAACGTTATGTCGGCTCACATCAGTATGTTGACTTTTAAATGAAAATTTTATTTCGGTTTGTGTCATAGGAAGTAATTTCATATTTTATGAGCTGAACCCGTTTTATGAAATGAAATTTAAAGTAACTTTTTTTATGACATCATAATATTATGAGTGAAGAATACGCTAAAACATTTTTATTAATTTATTAGTCACGTTGAGGTAGCAGGAAGGCGTTGGATGCAGGCCGCTACAAACCGGGCGATATGGAAATCATTGGGGGAGGCCTATGTTCAGCAGTGGCCATCTAAATGATGATGCTGATGATGATTCACGTAGTCAAATTAAACCTCCAGAACTCCTGGATGGCTCAGCTCATCTACTGGGAGACGAAGGTGTTCATGACCAACGAAGCCAAGCACGAGAAGCCGCTTGTGTCCTCGCTGCTGTTTGGCACTTCGGCCTTCACTGGCACTGGCACTTCTGACATGGGACCTGGACCTGGAGACTTATTTGTAGTAAGTTGTATTAATCTTGTAGAAGGCGAATCACTATTACGAAGGTGACAAATTAATATGTGAACATCTAGTGTTCCCAAGTTGACTGGCCAGAGTAGGGATTGTACGCACCGCTCCCGAATAATTCTAAAGCACAACTTTTTTAAAAAGGCACTTCATTGTAATTTTAAAAACTTAATTAATTTTAATTTATCTGTAAATTAAGACTTTTGGTTGCATTGCAATTGAAAAAAGTAATTTGAGTTGACAAAATAGTGACGTCACTGGTTATTATTGCCATAGGAACAAAATCTATGTGAGAGTCTCGTTTTGACTGTTTCAAAAAGTACGTCAATTCTGTACCCCCAGTGAAAAGGGAGCTAAGTCGAAAATGGTGATTTTTGGGAAATCGCATTTGAAGTTAAAAAAAATCCTGCTTCGTCGCTATTAGAGATAACTGGGTGAAATATTTTTTAGGTGAAAGGTAATATTAGATATGATTAGGCAGTGTGCCAGTTTGGGACATATAGCATGTGGTTTTTTCGTAATTAAATAAAAACCTAGTTATATCACCATGCACGACAACTTTACATTCGTGTAAAGTGATATAATGAAACATAAATCATTTTACACCACACTGAATTGACCACTCGCTAACAAGTGTAAAGTGATACATTTTACGCCATTTCTGTTGATATTTTTTTGTTTCTTCAATTTTAGAAAAAGTTGTAAAACAAACATAAGTAATTACACTATGAGGAATCATTATTTCAGGTCATTTAGGGTAAATAGTCCAAAAAAAATTACTTATATCAATAAACACCAATTTTGTGGTGAGAAATAAAATGTGTAAACTGATCTAACTTACATAATAGCGATCTAAGTATCCTAATAATTTTGTGTAAAGTGATATAAGTGGCGACTGTAAAGGAATAAGGCTAGAATTTGAGACTGAATTCTAATTATTTACTCCTTAAATGTTTATTCTGATCTGAAACTACTATTTTATTAATTATTACACCATATACCATGAATGATATCGGCCTAAATCACATACATTATCTCCTATTTTAAAGTAAGTATAGCTGAAGCAATTGTGTAGTAAAGACCAGAAACAACAATGGTTTCACATCAACTAATTAGACAGGAGACAGAGAAAAGTTTGTTTTCTACAATTACCCTAATAAGAATCAAACCCTGGACCAGAGATGGTGATGTCAAGCAATATTGATTGCCTTTTGGCTACAGAAGGATAATATAAAAGTAAAGTCATAAAATGCATTTGTTTTCAACAAAGAGGCTTTTAAAAAGCCCTTTAACACGTCCTAGTATAACTTGAACCCTACAATTGTTTAAATTTAGCCACCCTTGTCAGCCTATTCTTAAATCATAAATAACTTGAAAATATCGAACTGCCTACGGCGGGAATCTTCTTAAATCAATAGAGTCATGAATTAACAAGACATGTTATACTTGCGAACTAAGCAGATAAAGTCCAGCAACACATGCCATTTACATAATTATTTACTTTATACATAGTATCCATTCATAAGGACTTTCGTAGTTAGTTTTTCAGGGCAATCGAATATTGCACTTAGCCTCTTGATTAGACCATTGTGCGCTATTTGTAGTTTATCTTCCTATTCCAACCGCTCCAGATCCCTCCAGGTAGCAGCAGCCTATCTAGGTCGCTACAGGCCTTCTGCAGCAACCCTGGTGATTGGAGAATTTGAGCCTGTTGATTGCTACGCTTGTGCACTCCTTGTGCACGTGCTGCGGTTTTTCTTCTGCCTCCATGCATCTTCTGCACAGTAGGCTGTCTGTAACAGCTATATTGTGTAGGTGTTTGTTTAACATACCTGTTATTACACTTAGGACCTTGCGGATGTTGTCCATGTTTAGTTTTATGAGGCTGCGGGAAAACTTTTTCGATATATCTGCATCTTTTGTTTGCCTGCATCTTTCACAATCTTTCCATTCTGTGTGGTGTTATTTTTCTATTTTGGAGCGCAGCCAGGTCTTGATCTGTGCTTATGGTATCGGCATTATAATTGTTCCGGACCAAATACCGTCCTGTACGATCCCCTTCTGGCCAGTTCATCTGCTGCGTCGTTGCTCAAGGAGTTACTGTGCCCTTTGATCCACTTCAGGAGTGCACGGTAACGCCATTTGCGTCTGCAATAACTTAGGAGTGCGTCATGGCATTCCAATATAAGTATTATAATGTAGTATATTAGGTTGCTTTGTATTGCTTGCACTATCTGAGATTATTTTTATATTCAGACCTCGGATGTCTATGGTTGCAATCGCCTGTGCTGCTCTGATTGCATTCTGCTTGGAAAATTGTATTGTATGTATCTAGTGTTGTAGATATTCTTAGTATATTTAGGTAATTCGAGAAGACACCAGCTCCCGTACTTTTTTGGGTTTTGGAGCCGTCAGTGTATATCCTAACTTCATTGATTCCAGAGCAATCTTGCGTTTCCGTTGTAAGCTGGATATTATATTATTATCTCCAGTCGAAGATGTGAACACAGGGAATTCTGTCGATAGGTGCCTCGGTGAGAGATATTTCTTTTATTAGGGTTTTGTGCAGGATCGTGGAATGTCCTGTCTCCTTGTTTTGCTTTTATATGCCGTTCTTACCTTTAAGTCTTAGGGCGGCTGCTTGCGCTTCCTCCTGAATAAAGAGGTCTAAAGATCTAAGATTCAGAAGGTACTCAAGTGATGTCGATAGAGTGGTTCTCATACAACTAGTGCCCGCTATGCTTACTAGGCGTTGCAGGTTTTGGAGTTTTGATCTTGCTGTGGATAGTTGTGTTCTGTGCCACCACACAAGTGATCCATAATAATATGTGTCAGAGGGCCATACAATGAGTCTCTTGCACTGATGGAATGCTATACAGGCCATTTTTATTTTGTTCTCGACATGACTCGCCCAGTTCAATTTGTTGTCAAAGGTGATGAGTTTTGTTTATAAAGATTTCTGGTAGTTGGAGCTCTTGTAAATTCGATAATGCACTTATTAAGTACTTTTATTGACAACGTTAGGCACTATGAATTCAATTATATGTTTTACTAGTAGATTTATTAAAACTATTAACTAAAGTTCTTTGATTTATAAACTACGACATTATTTTTTCCTTTAATCTGACGTTTGGGCTAAGTTGTATCATTTTACACCAAATAATTAACCAAATTATTAGTTGCGATTTTCAAATGTTTTTGATCTAAGTAACTTACAACATTTTACACGTCATCTTATATTGTTAATCACAAATTCAATCTGCACAACTTCAATCGTGTAAAAAGTAGTAACACGAGTCATACCTCTTGACACAACAAAAAAGTGAAAGAAGCCTCCGGTACACTTTGTTAAAAGTAGACATGTATCAATATACACGAAAGAAAAGTTCACAAAGCCTTACTTGTATCATTTGGCACAAAATTATTTTCTTTTCTATACGTCGTAGAAACATACCGATTAGATACAAAAATAGCTAATTTTTCAGAGATTCACATTATGTTATAAAGTCGATTTTGATCTAAGTCGAGTTAGATCCCTTTTCACTGGGGGTACAGAATTGTTTGGTGGTGGTAAAAATACCCTTTGCCTCTGGTTAATTAGAGACGATCTTTTTTCTGCATTGAGATTAGTCTCAAAGACCCAATGATAATCATGATGATTTGTTATTTTGTCCAGGTTGAAATTATTTTAAGCTCAAAAATAAATTACTTTTGACTTCCTGATGGCAGGACCTCATGTTCGATAGGCTACAAAGGCTTATATACTGTATACTTAAATACGTAATTAATTTTGCAGGTAATGCTAATAATTGTATTGGGCTCGTATGTCAGCTGCTTGTACACAGCGAAGATTTGCAGCTGGTTCCTGTTAAGTACACAAAGGAAGCTTAAATTTAAGGTGTGTAATCGTATCAACCCACAAATATACCTACATCGAAGCTAAAATTGCAGATAATAGTGCATGCGGTCGTGATTTGCGGTTGTAACCCAATGATTTTCTGTTGCGGCTTACCATCGGGGTCCAATGTTCCAAAGTATATACATAGATGTCATTTCTGATCATAATATTAAAATAATCCAATACTGTTTCATGTAATAGCGCTCCTGCACACGACGCCGCTACCACGCCGCCGCCGCGCCGGTTTACTGCGGTTTTACTCGGTGCGTATGAAACTATGAACACTGAACAGTGCAAAGGCGCTACGACGGCGCGGCGGCGACGCGGTAGCGGCGTCGTGTGCAGGAGCGCTGAGGGTTCTATGTAGCTTTGGAATGATATTTGGAGTGGATGACCGTTTTTTGTTTTTTTGGGAGTTTCTGTCAAGTACATTCTTTACGAATGTGTATCGTTCGGGCTAGAGTTCCTCGAATGACATTGTATTAAGTAGATATAAAGTAAGTAAGGATTAGTATGGATACTGCGGATGGATAGTAATGGATACTTAAACTTACCCTTTGTGCAAAAGTTTATTTTGTGGCCAGGAATCGATGCGGGAACTATTCTACTTCCTGACGGTGAATCACGTAAGCGGCAAGATCAAAGCGCGCGTGAAGAAGTTTTTCTCCGTCCAATGGTAAAGTTTGTTCCTCCAAAACAAGGAAAATATTATCCGATAATCTTATACCGATTAATTGATGCGGAGTTGTTGGTTATATTAACTTAGTTTCTTGTTTCATCGAACACTAATAATACTTAATTAAGTGGTTCGAAGGAAAATATCTTTCTGGTTGAATATTAATATGCTTGTTTGTTGTTTTAGAATAATTGTAGGACCGAAACCTGATTTCGGTATAATTTATCAGTCTTTTCTAGTTATTTAGCGCTATTAAAATTGGAGTCAATTCTTTACGCCGCTGTTTAGTAAAATGAACCTACTTATAACATTATTTTTAGGTATTACAACAATGCTGTATCAACGGAGGAAATTTTCAGAGATATGTCCACAAACATCCAACAAGAAGTTCTGGCAATAGAAATGGTGGAAACTCTTATACATTGTCCCATATTTCAGGTAGGACATGGTGCTTTTATTTAGTAAACATTGGTTACATATTGAAACGACGTTTTACAAGTGTTGCGGCCGCACACGATCACCTCCTTGGTCGCGCGACACTGGCCACTAAGAAAACTACATTCTTCTTCGACGAACAATATTGTTACTCTTTTGTTTTTTTTCGCTCTCATCTCACGAATTTTCACGCACACTGGCCACTAAAAAAACTACATTCTTCTTCGACGACCAATATTAATATTCTTTTGTTTTCTTTTTCGCGCTCTAGGCTCTCGAATTTTCACGCAATACAATTTCCACGTCTCTATTTTGTAAATAATTATTGTGTACCTAAATTATCTAAGCCCGGTCTGTGCGCACGTAGAATTTTGTCCAATGACCCCTAGCTGCCCATCCTTATCGCTCGCGCGTAATTATATTATTGCTGTCGCGACTATGCGACTGGCACCCGCAAACTTCGAAGCAGAATGTAACACCACATTTAGACCTAAAACAACTAAGACTATTTTCGTCTCCAGGGCTGCAATCGCGACTTTCTGCAGACGGTAGCTGCCAACAGCAGGACCATTGTTCTGCCGGACAACGAGATAGTCCAGCATGGGGGTGACATCGGCCGCGATATGTACATCATACAAAAGGTCAGAGCTAGATAGTAATTTTAAATCTTAACTCATAACTGTTAGTATAAAAGGTTGAAATTAGATTATCAATAATAAAAGCTTTTTGCGCACAGTTCTCATAGCGAAATTTTATTTCTTTTAAATTATTTAGGTCTATTACAGGGTCATTGTAATCTACTGAATCATCACGGTAAAATAGATAAATCTATCGGACCCAGCAACCATTTTGGAGTTGTGGAAATGCTCTTTGGATTGCCAAAGGTTAGTTTAACTTATTCAATCAGTTTTATAACTTTTATGGATTGATTAAGTAAATTAAATAAAATTAAGTTTGCGCTTACGTACTTGGCACCACATCTAAATACCTATTTACTTTGTCTCGGTGAATTATGTAATCTTCGAATCTTTAGATTAGTAAGTTATGCGGTAACTTAAGTACTTACTTATTTTATTAGTATTAGTATCTTACCTACTAAATGGTTTTGCATGTAAAGAATGTGTGTGAAAGGGCTTACCTGTGAAAATTGCTACCAAAACAGCGCTAATTTTCATACCTTTATGTCTGGATGCAATAAGGCTCATTCTCCTTTAACACCCCCTAATCACCCCCCAGGTGTACACGGTGCTGACGTCAACAAACTGCATCCTGCTGCACGTGGAATACACGTCACTCGTGCAGAGCTGGGGCACGTTCCCGGACATCAGTCACCCCATTATCACGGTGATTCATGCATTATATCTGCGAGTAGGGTGACCAGTTCAAAGTCGAGTAGGGAGTCTAGCTGTTACGTATATTGTCCTGTTGTGTGACATTTGTGACATATAGCGGGCGTGCGCTGACGTATAGTCCCACAATTCTGAAACGCTTGACGTTTCAAGAAAAAATAAAAAACCAAACCCAGTATTGATATTAGCGCCCTCCGCAGCTGCGGTAATATGGTTGTCCAAAGTGGCAAAAATCGGAACCAGCGATCCGGTGTTGACGGGACGCCCCCTGTCAATGTTCAGTGTAGCTCATACTAAAATAATTATTTATTAATTAAATTAGAATGGAATTCATTTATTTAGTTTATTTATTATTAGAATTTATTTATTTGGACACAGATTACATTGCAAAAGAGAGCCTTATCTGGACGTCACCCTAGCTGTGAGCGTGACGTGCGAATCTGAAACAAAAATCAGCTAAGATAGTTCACAATTACTTTGTACACTTCCGAGTTCTGTGTAATCTTTTCTTTTAATTCCATAAAAAATTACGCTTATTTTGTGATGTAGAAAGTTCGTAAACAAATGCATTACTAATATTTCCTTGTTATTCAAACAAAATTGTAGTAACAATAAATTTATCAAAGTAACATGACGCTCGGAACAGCATAGCAGCTATTTTCTATTTTAGCGTTCAATTTAATAAACCGGTGGCAGTAACTCGAGCATACAAATTTTGTAATAAAATACTCGTACATTGTATAATGTTCTACATTACACAATGTTACGAGTATTTTATTCAAGCGATTGATTTTCTATTGTCTGCGTACAAAATATCAATAAAGCTCGCAAACTTTATGAGGATAGTAAATACTTTGTTATTGTAGTTGCTAGTAACCTGTTTGTAAATAAACCTTTTATCTATGAGTCTGGAACTGGTCGCCGACATTCGTTTCTTCACATGACTGCCCGCCGACTCAACATTTCGTATGTCGCCGCTTCGCCAACAGTACCTCTAGTACGAAAAACTTTCGAGTTCGTTTCGTTGCGTTTTCAAAGTGTCATCGAAAAATTTTGTATGAAAAATTAAACAGCGCCCCCTATATTATAGCCGCCCTAGGGGGCGCTGTTTAATTTTTCATACAAAATTTTTCGATGACACTTTGAATACGCAACGAAACGAACTCGAAAGTTTTTCGTACTAGAGGTACTGAACCTTTCACCAGCGTACGATTCGTCGACAGCACAGTTCGTCATTAGATATTTCGCCTAAGAACAATTCACTAAATCGATACTTCGTCAATTAACTATTCATCTTAGAACTATTCAAATAAAGTTACTTTCGGATTTATTCATATCAAACTTGTTTTTTTTTCTTATTTAAATTTCCAAATAAAAACTTTATACATAAATAGATAATTGCAATACTTGTATTTACTATACTAATACTATTATTAAAAATGCGAAAGTAACTCTGTCTGTCTTGCTTTCTATCTAACCAAAATTATTTACTTTAGAGTTTCTTAATCCCTTCATATTATTATCTAGAGCTGTTATACAGGGCTTTGTAAAAAACTTCAAAGTAGTTTTGCTGTGTAAATAAGTAGATAACTTTAAAATTATGATAATAGGCTTTGGACGACCCCGAGCTTAGAAACAAGGCGAAATTTTATGAAGAAGCGAAGCCGTTGACAGGTCGATTGGACGCGAAAACTAACAGGATAGCGGTAAGAAACGAGATCAAGTTTTAATTTTATGATAGACGGACTAACCACGAGTCTGTTATTCCATGTCAAGACAATGGTATTTATAAAACAAAAAAAACTTGACTAAAATTGACATCGAACTATTACCAGTTACTAGTATGTTAGTAGGTACCTAATACGAGTTTAAAACGTGTCCACGGTCCGGGAGACGTAGCGTGGGCAGGTGGACTGACGATCTGGTGAAGGTCGCAGGAAGTACACCGGTCCTTATGGAAATCTTGGAGGGAAAGGGCCTCCCTCAAAGATTTCCACCAGTGGACGTCGATTTGATTTGATTTGTTTCCTGGCATGACAATAGAGGAATCGTGCAACTCGTTACATACTAATAAATATTTTCGTAGACTACCTACTTATTGTTCTGTGATAATAATATATAATTATGTAACGTAACGCTAACGTGTAAAAATCAAAATCAAAATCAAAATCAAAAGTATTTATTCAGTTTAGACCACAAGTGGCACTTATGAACGTCAAAATTATTATAGAAAATAATAAAAAAGAAAAGTTAGCCCTTATGGGCACTTTACATGTCTCCTTATCTTTTGGGCCCTACCAGCGCTTCGAGACAAACATATGGCAAGTGCTGAGAAGAAACGCCGGAACAAACTCAGTCACCACTAATTGCCGGGAAATATCTAACGCTAAGAATAACCAAATTGGAGTACATCAAATATGTGCAGACTGAACTGACCACGCATCCTTGTCATCAATATAGTCTCGAACCTTGTAGTACCCTTTGGACATAAGGGTATTTTTTATATGTATCTTAAATTTGTTTATTGGTAATTCGACAAGGTTGTGTGGTATTTTGTTAAATATGGTAATACATTTCCCCAAGAATGAATTACCTATTTTATGCAACCTAAAAGATGGAACAGCAAGTTTATTCTTATGTCTCGTGTTAAATGAGTGGACGTCGCTTTTCTTAGTAAATAAATGTAGATGTTTACGGACATACATAATGTTATCAAATATATATTGCGAAGCCACAGTCAATATATTGATTTCTTTAAAAACTTCTCTAAGCGAGTCACGTGATTTAAGACCGTATATTGCCCGAACAGCTCTTTTCTGTAAAATGAAAATTGATTCTATGTCTGCTGCTGAGCCCCACAGTAAAAGACCATAAGACATAATACTATGAAAATAACTAAAATATACAAGCCTTGCTGTTTCAACATCAGTCAAGTTTCTGATCTTTCTCACCGCAAAGGCAGCTGAACTAAGTCTTCCCGCCAAGGCAGCAATATGGGGGCCCCATTGTAATTTACAATCTAGAGTAATACCTAGAAAAACAGTAGAGTTTATCAGTTCAATACGTTCATTATTTACTGTAATATTTGTGTTAACTTGTTTGACATTAGGCATAGTGAATTTTAAACATTTAGTTTTTTTTTGCGTTTAATAGCAAATTATTAGTTGTAAACCAGTCTAATACTTTGGAAAGAGCATTATTCACGTCGTCAAATATTTCCTGACGCCTGTTAGTTTTAAAAATTAAAGAAGTGTCATCAGCAAATAATACTATCTCACAAAGGTCCTTTGAATAAAAAGGTAGATCATTTATATAAATCAGAAAGAGCAATGGTCCCAGTATTGAGCCTTGGGGCACTCCCATTTTTAGAGGGGCGCCTGAAGAGTTAGTTCCGTGAATATTTACTTTTTGTAATCTGTCTGAGAGGTAAGAGTGTAATAGGCTTAAGGCTTTGCCTGATATGCCATAATGCTCTAGCTTAAATAACAGAGTTTGATGATCAACACAGTCAAACGCCTTCGATAAGTCACAAAATACACCAATAGCATCTTTTTTCTCCTGCCAAGCATCGAAAATGTGTTTGATAAGAGCAACCCCTGCATCGGTCCTACTTTTCCCTTTTGTGAACCCATATTGTTTTTCATGAAACAGTTTATTTAAGTTAAAATGAGACAGTAGTTGATTGAAAATATTTTTTTCGAATATTTTACTGAGCGCAGGTAGTATCGATATAGGTCTAAAGTTGGATGGGTCACTTTTGTCTCCTGCTTTAAATAATGGTATAATTTTACTATGTTTCATCAGGGTGGGGAACTGACCTTCGTTAATACATTCATTAAAGATATGAGCTAAATGGGGAGCTATAAGAGGAATGATGGGTTTTATTATGTCTGTTGATATGCCCCATATATCCTCTGTTTTTTTTATATTTAGTTCTTTGAAAGTTTTTATAATAACTATGGGGTCTATTTGTCTAAATTTTAATGGGCTATTGCAAACATCAACACAACCTTCGAGAAGAGACATTGCATGATATGAACATGAATTAAGATTGCTTGTTGTTATGATTGGTACATTTGAGAAGTAACTTTCGAATGCGCTTGCTACCTTATCTTTGCATTTAATATACTTGTTATCAATTTTTAATGCGAATGTATCATCCCGAGATATAATTCTACAAGTTTCTTTATTAATACAATTCCAAGTAGCTTTAATTTTGTTGCCAGAGTTTTTGATTTTGTCACGTATGTAAATAGATTTTGCCATAGTACAAACTTGTTTAAAAACTTTTGAGTATCTTTTTACATATTCTATAAAGTCCGGGTCACTACTATAGGCTTTTCTACCATATAATTCAAACATTTTTTTCCTACTAATATAAATACCTACTGTAGCCCAGTCACTGAATTTAGTTTTATTGTTTTTAATACTAATTTTTTTCTTAGGAAATGTTTTGTTGAACTCATTTTTGATTAATTCAAATAATTGCTCATATAAAATATTAATACTACAGTTAAAAGAATGCAAAAGTGGGACCTTATAAGATATTTGAGATTTAAATTTGTCTTTCTGGGATGCAGTGACTGGTCTATATTCTATTTCCTTGCTCGATGGCACAAAATGGTGTTGAAATGACGCTATTTGACCGCAATGATCAGAATTAACAAAATCTATCATTGATTTCTCTAGCACTAAGCAGTTACAAAATATATTGTCTAAGCAAGTAGCTGATGTTGGAGTCACCCTAGTTGGTTCAGAGAAAAGATTTAACAAGTTAAAAGATTTGAATAAATTTAAAAACCGTATTGAAAGAGAGGAATCTTCTATTATATTAATATTAAAGTCTCCACATACAACTACTTTCATTGAACTATTACAAACTCTTCTAAGTACCTCTTCCATTGTGGTTTCAAATAACTCATAGTTACTAGATGGGGGTCTATATACACATACAATAACATAGTCGTCCAGTTCTGCACATGACAGCTCAATAGTTCGCTCGACAGAGAGAGATACAATATCTTTACGCTCTTTACATTTTAATTTATCATTGATTAATATTAGTGACCCTCCACGAATAGCTAACTCTCTAGTGAATGAACTAATGAGCTTATAACTATTAATGCTCAGCATTAATTCATATTGCCTGAGCCAATGTTCCGTTAAACATAAGACATGAATATTCAATTCTTGGATAAATAACTCAATTTCCAAGTCTTTCCCGGAGAAGCCTTGTACATTTTGATGCACTAAATTAAAACCGTTAAATTTCTTTGCACCCGAATTTTGTATGCCAGAGTTGTCCTCTATTGTCTTGTGATGTAATTTAAATTATGATTTGGAACAGATTCCAAGGGTCGAACATCCATGTTCTGCTCAATAAAAGCAGTTTGGCTAGCCAAATTAATGGCTATATATTTAATAAAATATGCTAGCGAGTTCGCTATTTGTCTTTTGCAATATTTATTTAGATAATTATATTTATCTATTGTCAGTAAACCTTTATTTTTTAAATAATTGTTAATGTCAATTACATGGAATTTGCATTGATTATATGTCAGTGTATTCAATGTCAAATTCAATTTATATCTTAAATTATTTTCCTCCTGTGGCAAGCTTCTACTGTAGGGGAATGTGAACAAAATTATTTTATCTACATTAAGTAAACATAAGCTATCAAAAATGTTTGGTAGGTCTTTTTTGCCTACATTGCCCCTATTTCCCATTAAAATTACTAATGTGGTATTTATTGCGAACGAATAATTAGTTATTTTTCTCATAATTTCTAAATAGGAAGCACCCGGTAAACAATGGTTGATTACACTTTGTCCCAAGTAACTATTAATCAATTGGCCCATATTTTTGCCTAACTCATCACTGAACATTACTATGTTGGTTTTAACAATATTTTTAGTTGTAATTAAATTAATCCAATATCCGAGTTTATTTTTGGAAAATATGAACATAATACCAACAGGTATTATAAACTCTTGATATATTATTTGCTAATCGAAAAACTGTTTTATTGCAGCAAGAAATAAAGGAGAGTTTCGTGGTGCTCACAGGCCGCAACAGAGTTGAGTATGTGAAGACTTTCGACAAGTTGGGCGTTATGAGGTGAGTGTCAGTTGTTTCAGGAAACTGTTGAAACTTATTATCCAAAAATGTTTAACGCCTACTTAACTTTGTCACTGGTTACACAAAAAATAAATATAAACCGTTTAAGTTTATGTCAAGAAAGCTAATTTACCTAAGTATGTCATTACTCTTTTTTTTCGAGACGAGATTTCAGAGATTTGTTTTTGCAGAGCCTGGATACCTACATTAGATATTTAGATTAACAAGTTAAATAATGTTTATTTTAGACTGATTATGGTGTATATTATGGGGTACCTTCCTAGTACGTCATGATAGTCTACTACATAAATCAAACAGAATTGAAAAAAAAGAACATGAAACATGTTCTATATCCACTGTTGAACTTTTTGCAAATCTGTCCACCCTGTATGCCGGGAATTATGTAGGTATAATATTAAAAACAAAAGAAAAAGTTGGATCTTGGCATTACGTATTCATTTGGAGCCCTAATTTGTTTAATCGTGATGTATTGTATTCATACAATGCTAAATAATGAATGTAATTTTTCTAAAGATATTTCTTTATTCAGTTCATTACCATTTCAATATCAATTCAAAACGAAATAATTAAGTTAGATGAACAATGTGGAAATTCATGATACAACATTTATAAATATACTTGTCTATACCAATATTATAAAGAGGAAAGATTTAATTGTTTGTTTGGAGGGAATAGTCTCCGAAAGTACTGGTAATGATTTAAATTTTAGATGCAGGACGCTCGAAAGATCGAATTCCATGCGGTTGAAACTGTGGGATAAAAGCTAGCAGTTTATATTTCGTTTTATGTAAGGGTTAAAGTTACATTCGTTAAAATTATTATTAAATATGGTTTTTTTTCCAGATATATTCGTTACCTGTTCTTGCCAGGCTGCATTACTCCTCATGGCATATTTTTGAAGTTCTGGTGCGGCGTGCGATTCGTGTTGGCTTTGTATTACATTATGATGATCCCTTACAATATTGCTGTAAGTATAATTTAATGGGAATATACTTCCCATCATTTTGAATCTTACTGCCTTTTGTTATGGTTCAATAATGATGACAACTTGGAAATGGTTATGTATAAAAAAGGATCAGGTTTAAGATTCCGTTCTTTGATACTGCAGTCTAGATTTCAGACGCATCTTTTCATTCCTTTGTTCCTTGTTAAAAGGTCTCTGCTACTTTAATGTTAGTAAAAAAAAAGCACTATAACTTAACTGCTTCAAATCGTTGGCTACAATGTTTTGAAGAACAAAAGAAACGAACTTAATTTAAATTCATAAGAGTTCAACTCCAGTTCAAAACTGTTTTTTGAATTAGTACTATGTGTTGTTTCAAACTTCATGCTTATTACAATTAACTGTCACGGATGGTAAGTAATCGCGACTATGAAGCTTTAATTGTTTAAATACCTACCTTTAGATGTAGAAAATGTAAAATGAAAGAGAGAAAATGTGCATATTATGGGAAATAACATCTATCCTTTAAGTTAAGATGCCAAATTTTTAATCAAAAGATAAACAACTGCAATATAATTAACGTATACAAAGATTGCGAGATAAAAGTATTTAAATAAAATATGTATGTATTTATATGTTCAAAGTAATTCCATTAACGTGTCTTCGGAATCAGAACAAAGCGCTGTACATGTACAGCATCATGATGCTGTTTAGTTATTCCGTTAGATCGTGTGTCCCTTTCTAGTCTCATTTGTACAGTGAGCTTTCACAGCATTTGCTGAAAATAGCTAGTCTTAAGAGCTAAATAAAAAATTAGGTATGTGTTGTAAATGTCACATTACCGATATTGCTATGTTTTAAATTCCGTTTTATGTAAACATAATAGTCTCATTATTGGCAATTCGCTATGATGGTAATATTGTTTCTCGAATCTAAAAAAGCATTCTAGGACATATGCTATTACCTATACTGCTTTTCTAAAAGTATTGGTTACATTTTTATGAATATAAAAACTCTTCGAATGAGAGTATCGAAGTGAATAGTGCTCACATTGTATTGTTGATACAAAGTTACTTATCGGATTAAAGAGTCTTAATAAAATCATTTTCCTCTTCTCCTTGGTAACCGGGTCTTTCATTGGTAATATTACTATTCACTACCATGTATTATACGTATTACAAAAGAGCAGTTTTAGGAACCATGGTAATGTGAGTGTTATTTGGCTATATTGGATAGGTTTTCCTTAAATAAATATTATACAATTTGTTATACATTATATAATATTACAGAAACATTTATTACAATGTGACATCACAATGCACAGTTACGAAACCGCTCTTACTAATCTAACCACTTCTAAACGCTCTCCACCAGCCATCTTGAGTATAATAATATTGTCGCTAATTTGTCTGGGAGCCAACGCTGTACTTGCCAAGACGCGGTTTCCACTCCTTCAGCTTATTAACATTTATTATCAGACGGAAGACAAATATAACAAGTAAATAATAGCAGGTTGAGCTTTACTGGTGAATCCGCATAGGCGATACAATAGGCAACAGGCGCTTTACGTGTGAGCCCGTACGGTTGTATCGAAAATCAAGAAAACGCATTAAGACGTGTTCAGCCGCACAGGCGATCGAAAAAACACACCCGTATGTATTTTCAAAAAATTATCGTAAGATGGCAGTTGTCGCCGCTATTGGGTCAAGTGACCGAGACAAGAGACCGAGACGGGAGACCGAAATCGTAACCTGACAGGTCGACCAACCTCGCTCGCGAACTGATGCTTTATTGTCCAAAGGCCCTACTAAATTACTCGACTAATGCATCAACCACACCAACGCGTGCAGATCGCCATCCCCGGCGCGATCACGGCGCGATCAAAGGCCCATGACAGGTCGCGTGAACTGTCATAGGTCGCGCGACCTGTCATCGGCCTTTGATCGCGCGATGGCGATCAGTGTGCTTACCATGAGTTTACGTTACGTGTGCTCGCTAGCGACTGCGTAAAAAAATGACATTAATTGTATGACATATTGTGCAGCGCCCCTAGCGGCTACTTTCAAGAAACAAAATCTCCATAGAGATTTTTGACGTTTTCGCTAGCGAGCACACCTAACGTAAACTCATGTTAGGTACACTGCACGCGTTGGTGGTTGAAACTTAATGCGAACAAGACTTGCGATCCTGTTTCGATCTCTTGTCTCAGTCGCTTGTCTCTGTATTAACGTTGTCAGAATGGAATGATGTCCTGAGAGGAGGACTGCATTCATTAAATTATTTTTTCTTCAGACTTATTAATTTATTTTCAGACTAAGCAACACAGACATATGGGCGCGTATCCCTGGACAGACATTCTACTGTACGTGGACATAGTGGTCATGGCATACGTAGCGTACTATAACGAGAGGTCGCTGCTGGTCACCCATCCCTTGTTGTCTGTGTCAAGATATTTGAAAACATCATTTTTCATCGATGCTATCTCTGTATTTCCGATTGAACAAGTGGTAAGGAGTAACGATTTGGTATTAAGCCTACTTTTCAAAAGATATTATTGTCAAAAGAGTTTATTTATTCATATGGTGAAATTATTTTTAACTTAATCACACTCGTGTTTTTCAGTTACGAATTGTCAACGACAATACAGACATGGATTTTTATCGGATGAATCGGATGCTTTTAGTAAGTGCGATTACCTAATTTTTATTTAGATTCTCTAATGGAGTTTAAGTTTTTTAAGAGCTTTCGACTCTCTTTGGACGGTTTTAAAAACAAATTAAATCTTAATTTACTATAGAATATTATTGCAGGTCAGTAGAGTAATGCAATCCTTTTCATATTGGGAGAGTGACATAATGCAAGTGAACCCGATCATCGTGCTTCTCAAATACTTGCCTGTGACAGTCACTATCGTGAACTTCGCCTCGACTGTCATTTTCATCAACACCTGCACGCCGTATCTGCCCCCCGACACATACTATATTTTGGTCAACTGTACCAGAGCCCTGACTGTGACTACTAATAAAGTGGATATTAAGTGTAAGTATCCAGAAGTACCATAATTTTATTTCATTGAATTTTTTCGTTATTTAAAACCGGTTTCTATTACACTAGTGTCAAATTTCGTGGACATCAGCTTAATAATGTAACAAAATCAAAGATCTACTGGAAACAATTTCATACAAAAACTGATAATTCAACCCAAAGGTAAAACTGGGCGAGAATGCTTTAGTGCAAATGTGTAGTGATTACCGGGAATCAAACCCAGAACCTTTGGAGCGAAATAGTAAACATATTATCCAAGTTTTGTTGGCATAAAATCGAACTGTGCTCAGAAAATGTCCCAAGAACAATTCATGTCGATTATTATAAAATTGCTTCATATTTCATGGTTGACAGGCATATTTATTATAAGCATCTTATTTTTTCTTTAGCCTATCTAAAAAAAATGTATTCCCATCCACTGTAATATTAATAATGGTATTACGGCATTACGTAATTCCTTGCCTTTTTTATTAAGGGCTCAGGACTATAGCTCTATACAGCATTTTACCAAAATATAATCTTTATACGCTTTGTTGCCATAGAAACACATTTACCACTCATATACGATTACAGATGCGGCTTCTGAATACGCGAACACATTTTACTGGGTTTTCGAAATATTTGTGGGTAAATATTGTGTTTTGTTATCCAATACTCTATTAGTGGAAGTAATAATAACATTAGCTTATTGAACAGCTACATTAGTTAATTTTATTATTATAGTAAAGGCTTTAATAGTACAGGATAATAGGATTTATCGACAAATACGGAATTCCTATAAATGTGGCTTATAGGTTGGATAGACGGGCGGCATATTAAGCTAAACTGTATATTGTGTATCTTTAGTCATTTATAATTATAACTTTTTTATATTTTGGTAACATAAGACAAACTTCAAGCTGTTTGGTTTGACATGCAACTAGAACATTTATAGAAGGCTTGTAGAGTTGGGGCGTAGGTACAGAGCAGAGTTAGAAGCTTTGCTCTACGTGAGATCTGACAACTTTTTCACAATGGGGATCCCATTGACCATCATGATATTCCAACTTTAAAATGGAGGGTTAGGCCCAGAACAGACGGTGAATCGCAAATGCAACGAAACTGCAACTTTCGGATGATTCTGATGAATGAAACTGAATCTGATAGTTTCAAACTGATCGCGTCATGTGTGGTCTTTCATCGGACGCTATGGCAGAAACTTAGATGCAACTCAAAAGTAACTAGCAGTTGCAGTTTCGTTGCAGTTGCGTTTCACCGTCTGTTCTGGGCCTTAGAATGATAACTATTTCAAAATCTTCTCGCTTTAGGGTGCGGCTGCACTCCAGCGGGCGTGTCGAACATTGTAGACGTGTGGTTGAACATGGCTCTAAAGATCACCGGCTTCCTCTACTTCGCTTTTATGTTTGGCTACGTCGCTGCGTCAAGGTCTACGGAAACGCATGCTTTGCTCGAACATAATGTGAGTTTGTTCTGTAGTTCTATTTTAGCTTGTCAGTATACCAGTGCAGTTTTTAGGAAAATGTAGGCTTATTTGAAAGAAACTCATCGATATACTAACTAAAGTCGGAAAAATCCGAAATGAATAGCTGACTAGCTTCAAATAAAATTTTCTAATTAAAGTTAACGCAACTAGGTGTTCATCATATTAGTGATGCAAACTTAGAGAATGCGCATCGCATTAATTAGGTAATTAATTTATTAAAGGATTAAATCGGTTCGATTAATGCGCACAGGTGTGCGATCACCATAGTCGTGTTATAAGCAAAGGTGCTCGGAAAATGTCATTTATGATGACACTTTTTATACTTTTTATTTAAAACCAAAAACAGCACAGCACAAGCCAGTTTTCCGCTAATTTATAAAAGTATGCTAAATAATAACTAACGTCCGTAACACCTGTGCGGTTAATGGAGAAACTTTAACCATTAAAAATATTACCAGCTTTGTAATTAGATTAGTTTTAATGAGAACTTCCATACGTTTCAGGAAAAAACAAGGGACCTGGCCAACTTTCTATATCAAGAGAACGTCGATCTGATGCTCACTGCGAAAACGGTGAAGTATTTTGAGTATGTCTGGAAGCGGACCAACGGGAGCAACCCTCAAGTTTGTTTTCACTAAAAGACCATTTAAAGTTATAGAAATCGCATCCGTAATAAATTTTATTGTCTAGCTAGAGGTTAAGATATCTGGTGACGTCACACGACTTCACCTGACATGTCATGGACTAGTAATGAGAAACTTTTTAGATAGAGAAGCAGTAGTGTGTCATGCAATAACCACATACCTCATCACCCTATTTATACAGGGTTATTTGTAAAACACTAACAACCTCGTAGAAGTAGACAGCTGACATCTTAAGTAATAATGGAAAAAAGTGTCACTACTAAAAAACTGAAAACTGACCGGTATCTACAAAGCTAGGTTGTCTTTGTTCCCATTTCATATTTAAGCCATTATGGAATCTGCGGTCAGAAAGTTGCCGGCATTCCCTTTTGAATACTTTCCACCTGCTGGTATCGCCCAACTTTTAATAAGGTAGCCATTGTTTGGAATTTTTGTTGTCGGGTTCGGTTCTAACTTTACAATGGAGGGTTAGAATAGTAAAGAACAAAATAGGTTTATCAGGCCCTTGGGATGACTTTATTAAAGACTTAAGGGTTTACTTTTGTTAGACGAGTGAATGAGTATTTTAAATTAATTTTGTAACAACAAACAATGACAAAACAAACAACTCTCTTTGGCGATTATTTTATTTAGTGATTGGCCTGGCCTGTAAATGACACGGAGGTGTATTTTTATGGATTTATATGACAATGCATAGTCCGAAAATAAACCTTCTGTAAGTAGTTACTTAGTTGTATTTCGGCCGTTTGGTGTAGTGGTTCGAAACGGACTACTATTCCGGAGGTAGCGGGTTCGATTCCCGCACAGTACAAACATTTGTGTGCATGAACATATTTATTTGTATTGGACTGGGTGTTTTCTATGTATAAGTAGTATTTACAGAAAAAAAGTATTTAAGTATGTTTATATCCGTTGTCTAGTACCCATAGTACAAGCTTTGCTTAGTTTGGGACTAGAAGCGCAGTGTAAAATGTCCAAGGATATTTATTTATTATTATTTATTATTTATTTGGGTGTTTCTTAGGAAATATGCCGGTGCCTCAACACAGCGCTAATGGAAGACACCTTAGTATTCATGTACGAGAGAGCCCTTCGAGAAGTGCCCCTCTTCGGGAAGGTCGAGAGGTCCTTCATCAGGGTCATCACACAGCACCTCCACGAGATGTACTTCCTGAAGGGCGAGACGGTGATACAGTGCAGAGACGTGCAGCCCTATATTTATATTATTTACCGAGGCAAGGTATAGTATGTTTTTTATTTTTCTCCTATATTTAAGCAAGTAAAAAAATTGAGGTAACTTTCAATTGCATATGCACATGATATTACGAATCTACAATATTTCGTATAATTATTTTTAGCTAATAAAACCCGTTGGTTAGTTAGGAGTATGCGGTTCTTAGTTCTTACACTGCAATACGAAATCCTATTTGCTACGAACGCTACGAGACTACGATTCGTAGCTGTTAAATAATATTTTATTGTTGTCATTCATGAGTAGAACATTTTCGTTTCTGGTTATTAAATTAAGAGCTCCTTTTGTGCTTGTTTACTTTGATGTTATAAATATGATGTTTTCGGTGGACTTGTAGTTTTCACCCTGCTATTTGTTATGAACGCTACGAGACTACGAACTTTCGTAGCAGTTTTTCAGGGGGAATTATAAAACGAGCGACTAAAAAAAAACTTTGCGACTGATGATGGCATACTGTTTTAATACCTTGAGCGGTATGAATTTGAGTAAGCGAAAAATTTACCAAACTAACGACGAATGTGAGAACGAGCTTACAAAATGTGGGTTTTGATTATTACATTTCAGACATAAAAATACTATCCGGGCGACTAAATTACTAAGTGAGCGACTAGAAATACAGAGAGGGCAACTTTAATATGAAGATACATTAGATTTTTCTAATTGAGGTTTTACTGAACGAACTACAAAAAAGTTAATTCTAAGCAAAGTTTTGTGAGCTGCTTTATTAATGATTATTGGTTACTGATATTATATTTGAGGTCTTATGTTTTTTATTTTGATACGCTTTATTAATGAAAACTACAGATTGTTACAGCGCGCGAATTCGAATGGGGGCGGGGCGACTGTCCCGAATTTTTAACAAAATATGTATGCAAACACGTTTTGGGTCTAGCAATTCGGCTCAAACTAACAACACCGCCACTGGAAGCAAAACTGATACCTATTGGACAAAAAAGAAAACGAGGCCGGCCCGCTAAGTCCAAGCCAGCACTTATCATACAGTGACGATGAGTAGGTAGAGCTCCTCAATCCTCATAGGTACCAATGAACCTTATTAATAAGATTACTTTTTTTTGGGTCGACAGAAGCGACTTATTTTATTCGATTATTGATTCGATTTAAGAAAATACAAATTTATTTCATTTTTCGTAATACATTGTTTCATTTGATTACCTACCCTTAAATTTTAATGATTTATTTTTTTCGCTACTAGAATAGTGTTCCGTCAAATATTTATTTCATAAGATCATATTTTATTTAAATGTGAGCTCATAATACGCTGCTCATAATAGTATTTTTCAAAGTAGTTTTTGCATTCGAAACACTTCATTAAAGTTCAAAATACCGCTCAGTATAAAAAAAGCATTTGCCAAATACTGAAAAAAATGCAGGACCTAACGTTGACACTCAATCAAATATTAGGTCTCTCAAATATTATGAAGCTTCTCATTTTGTATTTTAATGAACTCAATTTTTTTTTGTAAGTTGCTATTCTTTTGATTTTTCGTCACTCGCACTCAGTCGCTCACTTAGTAATTCTTTAGCCCACATTAATTATTTTTGACACTTACAACATAAATTTCCAGTCACTCGTTTAAATACTACCCGTTTTTCAGTTATGAATCTGTATAATATTTTAAAGTTTAATAGGTTAATGTATTTGATAAATATTTAATTTTAGGTGGATGTGCTGACCTCGTACAATGAAATGATAACGTGCATGGGCCCGGGCGGAATGTTCGGCAATTTCACCGGCGTGAGTGTTATTGCAACGTATGAATAAATTGTCACATTGTTTTATGTTTCTCATGAATCTCGTTTTAAAATAAAATATCATTAATCCCTGCACCGATGGATGTGGTCAAAATAAAAACGATGCCATAACGAAAGGTCATTTGTTTAAGCAAAATAAAGTACCTACGCAACGAACTGATTTGTAAGAATTCTCTAAGGGTCTTAAATTACTTAAAATATTATAACTTTGCTCAACTATGCGAGGTTTGCTACAGAGTATATACCCGAGCAGAAATTATACTTAGTGCGTCCAAAACATCCAATTAATCTTTCACAGATAAAGTTGACCACCACACTATGACTTTCCACATTAGATTTTGAACTGTATACCTTTAGAACAAGGTTCAGAATTAATAAAGGAAATCTGTTATTTTGTGAACGTCAGAATGGCGGGTGTATGATCATAGAAATTAACAAAATAAATACGATTAATTAATACCTGAGGTGTACCTTGATGTACCTTTAGTTATTTATTTTGTACTTCTCTAAGATGGGAGCAATTACGATTGCAAAATGAGCCGCCAACCTGATATCAGGTTGGCGGGTGTATGCTGAAATTGGACGAAACAGGTAAGTTATGGTTTTCTAATATTGATCATTATTTAGTACCTGAGATGTACCTCACAAATAATAAATATGAACCAAATGCGACGAATAATTAAGGAGAAAATCGATACGAAAAATTTGATGTCCACCTTTTTTTTGATGGCCACCATTTTTTATAAGAAGTTAGAAAGTTGATACCGACACAGTTAATACATACCGTAGTATTTTTAAAGTCTGTTTTTATGGCACGCACACTTTTGCATTTGCCAACGCCATTAATTTGCTAAAATCAAAAAGTTAGTATTGATAGAGAGGCGCCCTCCTGTAAATGTCATAAATAAGGTTGTCCAACGTGGCAACAATCGGAACTAATAATCGGGACATAGTCTTCTTCTTCTATTATTATTGTTTTCTTCTTTTCAAAAGTGTGCGTGCCATAAAAAACAGACTTAAAAAATACTACGGTATGTATTATCTGTGTCAGTATCAACTTTCTAACTTGTTATAAGAAATGGTGGCCATCAAAAAAATGGTGGACATCAAATTTTTCGTATCAATTTTCTCGGTAATTATTCGTCGCATTTGGTTTATAATAATATATTTGTGAGGTACATCTGAGGTACTAAATAATGATAAATATAAGAAAACCATAACTTACCTGTTTCGTCCAATTTCAGCATACACCCGCCAACCTGATATCAGGTTGGCGGCTCATTTTGTAATTGTAATTGTTCCCGTTTTAGGGAGGTACAAAATTAATAACTAAAGGTACACCAAGGTACATCTCAGGTATTAAAAATTCATTTTTATATTATTCAATTCTGTGACCATACACCCGCCATTCTGACGTTCACGTTATTTTAGATCAGGTGTATATTTTGACGACTGTCCTAATGTACAATTTAATACATTTCTGTTAATTTCACTTTTAGCAACCAGTATCTTGCTCAGCAGTAGCGATATACGCCAGCCGGAGTCTAGATCTCCTGGTGATACCTAGTCAAACGTTCTTCAACCTCGTTAAATACTATCCCAAAATCCAGGACCCGTTGTACAAAGCCTTTGAAGTGTCCAAAGATTATATCATGCCTATAACTATGGATATTGCCGACGACACCTCTTCAGGTAAGCTGGCGTAGATAATACCATTGAATAGATACCGCTGTCCATTTTGAAATAATCAAACTCCCCTGTTACTTATGAACTATGAAGCAGAAACCCTGTCGCGTTTACTCACCTTTTCCAATTTAAATAAATTTAAAAGAGTGTTTGATGACTCAGTCATTTACCCAATCACACTCATCACAAACATTTGTGTGCAAAAAAATTTAGGTCATCCATGTAGTAGTGTAAAAAAAATGAAGTCATCCAGAAGTATTCTGTGGAATATAAGAAAAGCACACATTGGATTCTGTACCAAAACATATTTCAGAATGTTTTTATCCCTTGTTATTTGTAACGTTATTTCCTCGATATGAATTTAAAGAAATAAGTTGGCGAAGTCCGTTATGCTTTGCTTTGACTTCAGTGGAAGACCGTTATACTCGTACGCTTCTTCTTGACTTCAGGGTCGAATGGCCTCACGCGGCATCTATTAGTACTACTAGTGGTCTGAACCTCGTGACAATAAAGGTGGATTAATTGGCAAAAGCTAAGCTCTTAATCCGACAAAGAGGCTCAGACTCTTACGATATTGGCGAGCTGTCATTGTTGGGGTATTAATTCATTCTTCCTGATATTAGCCCTTGAGCTTTATAAATGCACGAAAGAAGCTTGGGAATTTCGTAATCATAAAATATTAAACTTTAAAAGGTTTCTTGGGATAACCTTCTTTTTGATTTATGAAATCAATAAATCTTTTGCCTATGGGACAACAAGTAGCTACGGCTTCGATTCGGGAAAATATGTTTTAGTTATATTTAAGTATCCCGGGAACCGAAAAGTGGATGAGCTTCATCTTACAATCGATATTTTATACTTTCAAGTGCTTTTGCATAATATTGAAAAAGAAAACACTGGAAAATCTTTATTGAACATAAAATACAAAGCCATACCTACTAGAGCACGTTAAATTATATGATCACTATTACTTGTTTTTGGGAACAAAAAGTTATCTTGCATCGTTAAATCGGTTTTAAAATAGAAAAGAAAAAAAATGTGTTCAGCATGAAGACGTAACAAACATTAAAATGCATGAATCTGAATATTCAGCTTTAGTTGTGTTAGTGTTGGAAAGTGTGTGGGAAAAACTTTACTTCGATTGTGTAGCCAAATGGATGGCTATTTTATTTGCATGGACTCCAAAAGCGTGTTTCGATCGATTTTAATAGGTTCAATTTATAGTGAAAAACTAGTATTGTCCTCTGATAACAAAACTATATGTTGGTATTTTATTCAAATGGGCTTATTCGGGAAACCATTCTGGAAAAAAATGCATAAAAGAGATATTTAAAAGTATTTCTGTTCTAAAAAGCACTTTGTTTTTATTGTACCTAAAATGCAACAGTTTAGTAAAAAGGATCTCTATTCGCTTTACCCCATCAATTTCTAGTTCGTTGTGAACGAATTTGCATGTGACCCAATTGTAGAATTAGCGTTTCCGATCCGTTTAACAGGAATTCAATAGTCGTCACTAGTTTAATCATGGAATTCTTTTGTAAGAGTCTGTGTTCAAATTAAAAAGATAGTTAACTGCAGTGAGACAGGGTGACTATACTCGTATTTAAAGTTTTCGCTGGAATTTTATTGTATGTTGTAGAACAGTTAACAGTTGATTTAATTTCTGTGTCAGCTACAATTTTCATACCATGAATGCGTTTACTTATTGAGACGTTATACCTACTTAATATTATAATGTGATGACCACCATATCACATAATGTACATATATTTAATTTTTTTTATTTTTTATTTATTATTCATTATTGAGCAATTACATATTTGATCCAAATAGCGTCCTAAATCCTCTTTAGGTTTGTCTAGACGCTATTGTTCTCTATACAAATAAAAACAAACGTTAAATTGTTGTCTTATTTACAGAAGACTCTGAAGTAGACCTAATGTCCCTGGAGTCAGGTGTGGATTCGAGAAGCGGTGACAGTAGATTCGAAGTTCCAGGTATGTAATATGATTGTTTAAAGCCCTTTTCTTTGTAAAAAGTATTTTGACTAGAAATACTAAAGCACAAAATCTGATCTTTATTGTATTCTATAGTTTAGTAGTTACTTTTGTTATACTTAGAACAGGTTTCAATCTAAGTGCAGCCATAGAATAAATAGTAGAGTGCAGCTTATGCAGCACTTAAGTTTGTTTTGTTTCACTAGTGGTACTTATTTGAGCACAGTCTCAGCGAATATCGCGAAGTGTATGTAAACCTATAAGTCGAGGTCCAATATTGTACAGGTCTTTATCCATTTCGGTCAGGTCTTTACTATTTTTTGTACACTTAAGTCAGAACTGATCAACATTTCTTTTGCTAATACAATTTCGCACAACAACAAAAACTCTGAGAAAATGAAATAACACAAGTTTATACAAAGAAATAAATGACCAAGTTCATGTGTTGACTTTGAAGCGCGTCGGACGTGTTGGTAACTCGATAAAATGAGTTGCCACCGCTAACTAACTCGTTACTACAGAAGGCTGTAATCCAACTACCGAGTTCTGGGCTCGTTTAGTTTCGTACTTAGGTCAGATGTAGGACTTTGTGTGGTCCACGTCGATAGAAATGCTGCAGACAATATACGAAATCAGAAACTATCTATAGTGTTCTTGATGCTAGTGCTTGTGCCTGAAATCATATTACTTTCGACATTTCAGTTTTCTATAACTTCACTAAAAGTTGCATGAAGTGATTTTACTCTATTTATTATCATCTGGTAAACGAACCCAGAAGTTTCGATTGTAAAAGCTTAACTATTTAACGAGTATTCCATGAAGGCGTTAATTTCTGGTTTTTGACATTATTTTGATATGGGATCCAACTTCGAAAACTTCATTAATCTGGTCTGAGCTGATCGGTTAATTAGCATGGAGTAGCTATGCTCATGTGATTTCTTTAACGCAGGTAACCTCAATGCCCGTGTGTCGCAGTCAAACATCAGCCAGGCCAAGTCAACCACCAGCGTGATGACGTACCATAGCTACGCGAGTATCAGTAATTTGCAGCGTCCTGGCACATGGATATTTCAGGTAAGATAAATACCTATAACGAGGAAGATGTGGAGGTATTAGTGTTACTCAATAATAAGATGAAAACTTACCTACATGGGATTGTGCGAGGGAATTACAAGGAGTAAGGGAACGGGATGTGTTCGTCCAGCCCTCATTGATTATAGTAATGCAGCCGTAATAAGTTAAATAATGTTTAGCGCTAATAGACCATAATCTTTTAAGGTATTCGTTGTAACATTAAGGTTACAATCAGTTCGGTCAAATTTTGTGGGCAGATTTTTGAGCTGTCGTAGCTTAATTAGACCAATCAACGGCTTATAGGTCCTTTCGAGATGCAAAATCATTTTTTTCGTACAATCAGCATGCCTGAATCAACCGAACATGACGTAAGTTTATCCCCGTCAAATTGGGAACAAAATATACAAACTAGCTTTACACTACGTATCATGGAAGAGTGCATCTGCCCCTAAGGATTAGTCCTGATTTGAGAATCAGGTGACGTCACCTCGATTACGTATTAGATTTACCAGAAACGCGGTCGCTGTGTAAGGCGAGCGGTCTGTAATGTAATTGTCTGGTTGGTACAAATTACTGTTACGAGTGAACATCACCAGTGGGCAGTCTCTACTCTCTATACGATTACCTTCTCGTTCCTGGACGGATCTAATTACACGCGTGACCTTTCTGTTCAGAACTGCCTTGACATGCTACCTTTAACATTAGATACAGGTATTTTCATACTCGGAAAAATTGTGGAAGTTCTTGAAATTTTATCAAGAAATTGCATTAGGTATTTTAAAAATATTGTTTTAATTTTCAGTTATTCGGCTACTTCACATGCCTGATGGCGACAATAGACTATGTGATAGCACTTTACGAATTGACCACTCTGAACGATTGTTACGTTATATTTTGGCTGCAGTCCATTTTCGACGTATTCTTTTATGTTAAAGTCTTTCTAACGATGCATCAGGTCAGTATCAAATAATTTTAAAGAGAATTAATAATCCAAGTGAAAAGTGAAACTGTATTTCTCAAAGTAATAGGATTAGTTCATAAAAATGTTCGCAAATTTATTTTTTCATTTCAGCTTTATGATATTAATCACGAGGGCTTTGTCTTAAGCCATTCTTGTTAGAAGTTATGAGACAGACGTCTGTTTAATATTGAAAGATAAGAAGTAATATGTTTAGGCGTAATATTTGAGTTACTCAGTGTAAATTTACTTTGATAAAACAACGCCTTTGTGTTGTTGTGTAAAGATTACAATTATTATATTAGCATCATGTTAATTTAAACGAAACCTCGTTTGTTTTTGTTTGTATTGTTCCTAAAATACAAATAATATATTTAATGTACTTAGGTTTAGTATAGAATTTGTACTGTACTGTACTCAGTACCTTACTTAGCTCTTGGGTTAAATACAATTAACACACTTCGGAAAAAAATCCATTACATCTCTGATGTATCAGCGTGGGGTTGTAAGCTAAATCCTCCATTTTCCTCTGATTAATTACAGAGTCATGCTTTTGCATTGGAGATTAGATGATCCCAGTATAAGTCATTGATCATTGCAATTTAAATTTACTTTTAGGGTTTCGTCAACAAGCATGGAGACCTTATCGTCAACGCCTCGAAGTGCAGGAAACGATATTTCAAGCATAAAGTGTGGGTCTGGTCGGATATATTCGTCAATTTTCCTCTAGAGCTATTCGGATTTTGTTTTCGGTAGGAAAATATTCTTGATTACCTATATTTATACCTAAATTATTTATATTTTCCCAATGTGTATTACTGAAAAGTATTTCTAAACATTGTTAACGAACTTTATTAATCCAACTCACTTACAAAGTTTTGCAAAATTCTAAAGTTTAAAAAAAATACTAATTTTATGAACATCTTGGTATTAACGAGAACCGAATTAAAGCTTACATAATACACAGTTAGTAGATTTAATAACATTTCCATTTTCTGACTATGGCAGAAGCCACGTGATTTATAAATAGAGACGCCATGAATAGCTTAATTAAGGGCTTGGTTAACCACCTGATATAGTTCCTGATAGTCTAAACTAAAGCTTTAGATTTCACAGGTCTCAGATAGAGACGTTTAACAGATAAATAAGGTGACCGGTTACCTTTTACTTATCTTGTTTGATGTATTTTCTGTAACTAAGTATTAATTGAAAAAGAGGTTGACAAAAGCGACTGAATTTCTTTCGCCACTTCTTCTCAGCACCAGTCTACAATAATATGTTGTCCCGAAGTGATGAATAAGAGCAAGCTATATTAAATTTTGAGATAAATAAATGAGTTTTTTTAGTTTTTTTTACCCTCATTCCATATGTGGCGTTTTATCACCGTTGGCGCTTTATAATTACGTTTTAATTATATTAATGGCTTCCACAGTGCATTCCGTTACCACAGAAATAGAAGCGTAACCGAACACATATTATCACGTCAACACTCATTACATCCAAATTCAATTTGTCATTTTCTAATTTCACAATACGGGGTGGAATACGATGAATTTAGTGTTGTGACGAGTCGACTATCGACGAACTGATATCGATGATATGGCTACCAAGAAGAATTTGCAATGATTGGTTACAATAAATCAGTCAATCCAAAGAGGGAAGAAGGAAAGATCCGACATCTTTTTTCCTACAATAGTTATATTAATATTGACGAAAGATAATATTGTATAAAAGATCTCCAAAAACCCACTGGGTTATTATTCATTCTTATTTTTACGTAGCCAAAAGCAGGTAATTGACCGCAATCACAATGTTAAGTGAGATGCAGTCTAAGACGGTTAAACAATATTGTATTGTTTTGAAACGTTTACCATCAACCGTAGTATCTCTAAAGATGTCTGATATTTCCGCACATTATATCGATAGTGAATTATCGACGTTTCCATTTGCTATGACAACACTAGCCATGTTTTGGTAGCCCCGAGCAGACATCATCAGAATAATGTTATCAGTCATGCGCATTCAGTGAGCACAGCAGATATGGTTTCATAAGGGCTACTATTTGTAGTCTATCGTTATTTTAAATGAAACTACATATAAGATAAACAGTCAGTTACTTCGATTGTATACAGGGTGACTTTTAAATCGTTGGCATCCTTTTAAACTAAGACTCTACTAATGGTACATAGTACATTCCCTGAATATGAGACAAATCCAATAAGTCCAAATTAAAACTTGTACAGACGACAGCACATCAAACTTAACACTGCGGCATCTTATTTCGATGTAGTACCTAGGTGTTATTCTGCAACAAAAATGTGTAGTCTGATATGCTGTAAATCGTTTTGAACTCTTTTTAAGAGCACACTAATACAAGTAAATAGTAAAATTATGACAAAAAACTCATTGGATTTGTCTCATATTCAGGGAATGTAGGTACTATGTATTATGAGTAGGGGAGACTGGGGCTGGTCCTAACAAATTTTGATTTGAGCGTAATATTTTCTAAACTGCTTTAGCAAGAAACATGGTTTTTTGGTACGTGATGTCAAATTTAATGAGCTTTACGTAAAGTACAACAAAATGTATACAGGGTGTTAGGTAAATGGGTATATGAGCCGACACTAGTCCATGTTAACATGGGCATATAAATGGTATGGTGAAGTCAGAAAATTGATATCTTCATTTTAATTATTTTAATTTTCATACAAATCGGATTTTATAACATTTATTTTGTATGAAAATTAAAAAAAATAAAATGATGATATCAAATTTCTGACTTCACCATACCATTTATATGACCATGTTAACATGGGCTAGTGTCGGCTCATATACCCATTTACCTAACAGCCTGTATAATAATTACCATATCTGAGAAAAATCGAGTTTTGCCAAACAAGTCACTTTTTAGATCTTACCCCCGGTTTGGGGTTGGTTTTAACATCGCTGGGGAAAGTTTTAACAGCGGGGGTAAGAAATGATTTATAGTTGGGAATGGGATTTTGGCTAAGATAAACAACAAAATAATAAATCAATGTTTATTAGAAACACTAATAAAATTAAATGCGGTTCCTTACCGTTCATAAAATAAACAGAAAACTTAAATTTTATTAGTTAAATAAACTGACTCACTCAATCAGCATTACTCAAATCAAAGAACAAAAAATAATTTTTGATCATCAAAATATGATCATTGAAATTCGGCTCCTTACCGTTTAAACATGTGTAATAAACTTAAAACTTACTAAATCTATCTTTATCAAATAAAATAACAAAAAAAATACTCCTCTAATAAATCAACATACAACTTTGGTTATAAAAGTCAGTCTTACTCAATGTTCGAGGCAAATATTAACGCGTTAGAACCTACCCCGTGCATTTTGTTAAAACCAACCCCACGACCTCATTTTGCACAAAATTATTGTTTTTCTTTTACCGGTTATATTTTCGATTAAAACTTTGAAATTAATGAAAAATACAATAAATTCGGATTTATGCAATACCAAAGCCAATTTTCTACGATACATATTTAAAGAGTAATGCAAAAAATTAAACACGTAAAAAAGTTCATTTTCCTGTGAAATTGGAGGCGTCTGACGCAACCTGCTCCCGTGATGCTTGGCCGGCAACTGACAGGTCGAGACACGTTCGCGCTTATTCGTAGGCACAAAGTGCGTTGGAATTAGCGTGGTAAGTCGAATAGGTTCTATGTAATTACGCTGTAAGTATTTACCCCTGTTAAAACCAGCCCCAGTCTCCCCTAGAGTCTTAATTTAAAAGGATTCCATCGACCTCAATGTCAACCTGTATAACGGACTAAAGGGTTACTATTTTTTATTAGTTTGGGACTAGAAGCTCAGTGTGATATGTCTAAGGATATTTATGTTTGTACGCTTTGGAGCTCACGGGTCAAAAGTGGCCCGGTCCTTTATAAGGCTTGCGTGGGGATACAGATCCAACACGTAGAGGCCGTTCTAAGCGCAAAATAATCGACAAAAGTGAAAGTGGTGCACATGCTGGATCTAGTCTCTGACTATATCATGGGATGTAGCCAGAGACCATCCCCAGCCTGTGCACAGGAGCTATTGCAGTTATTGGAGAATGGACTAGGGTTATGGATGAAGGATGGATGGACTGGTTACTGGGCTATGGATGGAGACTACGGGACACCTGCCTGGTTCATAGTCTCGGACTGAAAAAATGGCAGGCGGTGACTAGCCAGCGACTAAATGGGCCCCTCCTGGCGTCATGGGTCGTATAGACCGGACTGAGGGGCAACATTGGCGTCTGCCAGCTCAGGGGTGTAGAGAGGTGTGCTGCGCTTTCTCCGAAGTTACTCGCGGCGTTATGCCCTTTAACACTTCCACCCCTGGAGCATATAGCTCTAGCGACTCCACTCTGGCCGGCCGGTTAAGGCAAGCCAGAGGTGAAAGTCCTGCAGACCCTCTCGGATTCCACTTCGGCAAGCCGAAGACGAGGGTCTTGACCGACTCTCGGGAGCACTCGGATTAACAACTGGCCCCGTGGTGTCGCTACTCACCAACAGCTCGCCACAAAGCTGCCCTGCGGGGCGGATATTTATTATTATTATTATTTATTATTATTTATTTTATGGACTGTAAAATTATTATTGTAGATACAAGTTGTCAGCAATGCATTACTTTCGAGCCAACAAGCTGTTCAGGCTGAAATATCTAATAGAGTTTTACCGGAAAACATCTGCCGAACTTACGAACAATTTAACAACACTGCAAGTAAGTACTGCTGATATTTTACATTAGGTACATTACCTATGTTTGTAATTTAAAAATGTAGAACCAATAAACAAAGCAAAACTGAATATAAATCGTTTATTTATTATTTATTTAAAACTTATATGCACATAGAACGGTGTACATAAGGCGGACTTAATGCCTTTCGGACATTTTCTGCCAGTCAACCTTAGGGCCAAACTGAAAATAAAGTATCGTTCAATGGAAGCAGTACAATATTGTTATTGAAGAGTTTAAAGAAGTAGGAATGAATACGTTCGGATTCAATTTCTGGGAAATTGACTTAAGTTTGAGTTCAACCGCGAGTTATACCTGGAAGTTATTGTAAATTTTTGGCCAGCTTTTCTTTCTATAACCGTTAAATAATAACGTAGCGTTCCTGATGTAACAGCTCTTATGATAATAAGTATTGATGATACGCGTACAGCCGACGCGCATCAAGATAAACACTGTGTCATCTGTGTAGTTGTGATAAAAGCGATTATGTAACAAAAATGTTGTCTGATGTGCTATCGACTGTACAATAAAAGCAATATTTAAGGACAGATACTTTATTTTCTTGGGATAAACGATTTCTGATGAGCTCGGAGATTGGATTTGCTCAGTGGAGTTGTTACACCAGAAAAATAGGGAGTTAGCTTTTGTATGGAGTTTTAGGACTAAAGGCTTTAGGGAGACCTAGTTTCTTTTATAACCTCCTAAGGAATATACATGCCTAAGGGTTACTTTAAGTTTAAAATATTGCAACATTCTTCCTTATTTTGGGGAGTTCGAGAAAGCCTGTAACAACAAGTCACATCTTATCAAAATGAACGGATCGGATTGATTCAAGCCTGCTATGTTCTGTAACCTTGGTACAACTGTACGTGTTATTACAGTTTCCAAGCTGAATTCCTGTGTGCTTACCATGAGTTTACGTTAGGTGTGCTCGCTAGCGACTGCGTAAAAAAATGTCATTTAAATGTATGACATATTGTGCAGCGCCCCTAGCGGCTACTTTCAAGAAATAAAATGTTCATAGAATTTTTTGACGTATTCGCTAGCGAGCTCACCTAACGTAAACTCATGGTAAGCACACTGGTTCGAGATAAAATCTGAAGATCATATTATATCAGTACGATTAACCTCCCACAAATAATTTTCATCAAACTTCATTGATTTTTACCTCACAATCCAAAGAAACCTAAAGTTCTAGATCAACTAGCGGTCTGTACCTACTTGGTGAAAGTAGTTATCCCTTAGCTGATTTATTGACAATGAATTATTTAATTATAATAAGGCCTAAAACCTGTGTAATTAAAACAATAAAATAACTCTTTCATGTTTAGGTAGCTATGACGGCCATAGTGGTAGTCTTGCTCATCCATACGTTCACATGCATTTGGTTGCTGACTCTGATCGCAACGTCACCGGTGTGCATCATACGCACGCTCAAGATGCATCTCATTGATGAGTAAGTCTCAAAATTGTATTAATTTTGGAGTTTCCAGTCATCATCATCAGAGAGCACGTTTTTCGGTTTTATTTTTATCTAGCTGCTACCAATTACTTGAGGTCGTCGGCCTATCGAGTAATGGCGTCCTACTCGCACATTATAATTCCCGAGACGTGGTCTTCATGAGTCTTATTAAATACTGACAAAACCGGTGGAAGTGGGCGCTGCCTAGACGTTAAAAATTTCTGGAACCCTAGGGTGCTCTCTATATGTAGGTATACCGGGTCCAATTTGTTATTTGAAGAAGACAGAAACTTAAATGCATACAAAATTCCATTATTAATAACATGTATCCTTATAGAGAAACGCCTCAACGGAACTGGGACTACGTCACGTCCATATACGTGATAATCTCCCAGCTGACCATGACTGGTGGAGATGAGTTTGTGGTGGACGATTTTCTGCCAATAGCAATAATGTCCATCTGCTTGCTCTGCGGCAAAATGCTGGCTGGAACGGTGGTGGCTACGGCTATCCAGGTCGCGTACTCCTCGAAGTATGCCCTGACGGCTTACGAGGTCGCCACTCGGGAGCTCATTGATATGCTGAAGAACCAGGGATTGTCAAGTAAATACGTTTTTGTGAAGTAAATAAGGCACTTTATTATACACTACCTGTATGGAAATCTGTTTGCAGTGAGTGATGCATTTCTTTTTCCGCAAAATCTCAACAAAGTTTGTTAAGTATGTTATATTATGTTTTAGTATCTTTATACAAAGGTAATTTTAACTTGGTAAAGATTTATCGGTAAGCCCTAATGCAAAATCGATGGCCAAATTCCTTAAACGATGTTTAATGCGACTTATCGTTTACCAATTGTGGCAATACTTATCTTGCACGTGCACGTATCCTTTTAGTCTCAGAATTTATTACACTTACAATTTTATAATACTGTATAACATTTTTAGGGTACCAGTTGAAAAAGTTCTGGCAATACATAAAACAGCTTTGGGTGACCGAACGCGGCCGTCAGGTAAATACGACTAAGTTACATTCTAACGTTTTTTCGTAAAAAGCTCTAAATGTGAAATTCCTATATGGCAACACGATGATTCTGTCTGAACTCAGATTTTGATAGATGGAAACATTACATGAATGTAGTTGTACATTTCTGCTCCATTCCCACTATTATTAATGGTTCAGATATGCGTGGCAATGGCATGGCAGTTTTGGCAAGAACACTGTATTTTTGTTTATTTTTATTTTATCGTCGTACTGAAGTTTAATAGTCATAACAATGGATAGTGACTTATATTATGCAGTGTTGTAACGATTAAAATTGTAACAGCATGGCATCACTGCAAATTATTTAGCTGATTTCATTCGAGAACTTTTACTTTAATGACCACTTTAGCTACCTACCAACATAATTATAGTCTGTGCCAATAGAAACTGTCAATATTGCAGCCAAAAGTCGAACATTCCTTTTTAAAAATGATCATTTTTGCACTTGAATCTAACTACCTACTAAATAAGTAGGTACTGTTACATGTTAATTAGTAGTCATTCAGTCAATAATACTCGTTTAAAGTTAGCATTTTTAAAAGTGATTTATTTCAATTAATATTTACCAGCTGCCAGTACTTCTGGAACAAACGCCCTACGTCAGGCGCTGTGACCTGATGTCAGCTATGTTTGGACACCATCTGAGGAACTGCTACATCTTCCAAGATACTGGAGAGCAGTTCTTGCGACAACTGGCTGGTGTACTAAACTACACTGTATTCTTTCCCGGTAAGTCACATAGCTTACAAAAAGGACATCATCCATTTTGGTCCAAAATCAAAAGTGCCGGCCAAAAAATAAAAGTGCTGTATTCTGATAGAATACATCCGCCTTAGCATTTATTACTATGGCACCAAAGCTGTAGCACCACTGTGCATCGTAGTATTTGAGCTCTAAAAATATATGAAACGACTGACTTTGATCTCAAATACTACGATGCACAGTGGTGCTACAGCTTTGGTGTCATAGTAACAAATACTAAGGCGGACGTATTCTGTCAGAATACAGCACTTTTTTTTTAATTGGCCGACATTTTTGATTTTGAACAAAAAATGTATGAATCGTCGATGAATTTTAGATCTCAAATACTCGACGCACAGTGGTGCTACAGCTTTGGTGCCATAGTAACAAATGCTAAGGCGGACGTATTCTGTCAGAAGACAGCACTTTTTGTTATTGGCCGACACTTTTGATTTTGAACAAAAAATGTATGAATCGTCGATGAATTTTAGATCTCAAATACTCGACGCATAGTGGTGCTACAGCTTTGGTGCCATAGTAACAAATGCTAAGGCGGACGTATTCTATCAGAACACAGCACTTTTTTTTTTATTGGCCGACACTTTTGATTTTGAACAAAAAATGTATGAATAATCGATGACTTTTAGATCTCAAATGCTCGACGCACAGTGGAGCTACGACTTTGGTGCCATAGTAACAAATGCTAAGGCAGACGTATTCTGTCAGAATACAGCACTTTTTTTTGTTGGCCGGCACTTTTGATTTTGGACCAAAAATATATGAAACGTGGATGATGTCCTTTGTAATTTTAATGAAACACTATTCATCATCAGTGGTATGCAAGCAGATGTCTTTGATTTATACAGGGTGTTAGGTAAATGGGTATATGAGCCGACACTAGCCCATGTTAACATGGTCATATAAATGGTATGGTGAAGTCAGAAAATTGATATCTTCATTTTAATTATTTTAATTTTCATACAAATCGGATTTTATAAAATTTATTTTGTATGAAAATAAAAAATAAATAAAATGATAATATCAAATTTCTGACTTCACCATACCATTTATATGACCATGTTAACATGGGCTGGTGTCGGCTCATATACCCATTTACCTAACACCCTGTATACCATTTATCCTTCTTAAGAACTTATTAGACAAATGAAAGTTTTATTGGCTATGAACAACACTCCAAATCTCTGTTGTCTGGTCGCTGTGGAAATACTTGGAAAATACCTTTTCCAGTCCTATCCTGGTGACCATAGTATAAGCTTTGCTTAGTTTGGGACTGGATAGCGCAGTGTGAAATGTCTAAGCATATTTATTATTATTTATTTTAGGTAACTACATAGTCGTAGCCGGTGACTGTAACGCCAGTATGTACTGGGTGGTGTCCGGGGTGGTTTCCGTGGTGTCCGTGCGTCCGGACTTGACTGAGACGACCCACGAGCTGCTCGGTCCTGGAGACGTCTTTGGGATCCTGCAGGGAATGAATAAAGGAGTCGCTCATTGTTTCTCATACAGGGCTGAAACAAAGGTACATTTTAATATTCATTTATGTAGTTCGATATTCATGTTTTAGATTTAAAACACAAAAATTTTTAGACGATAACGATATTTCGCAACAAAAACAATTTTTGTACGAAACTGTCAATTATTTTATTGCAGTCATTTCAGTAGGTAAACTTAGTTTATCCGGGGGGCTAAACGGACAGCCTCTAGATATGTATAAATAAAAAAATAATTCTTTCAAATCGAACACTAATTTGTGCGTGCAATCTATTTAGGTTATGAGTAGGTAAATATCATTTCATTTCGTTTCAGGTCAGTATACTCACGCTCAGCCTGGATACGTGGTTAAACATTATACAGTTTTTCCCGGAATCTAAAAAGTCTATCATGGATCGGTCTGAGGTTTTGTTTGCTCAGATTTAACACTCATAAGATACATTTTAACTTAGCTATTAATAAAAATAACTTATAAGCACACACTCTTTTACTTGTAGTAGTTTTTAAGTTCAAATTATTTTTAGTATGTTAGCCCTTTTCAGGGCACTTTAAACGTCCCATTATAGCTGACCCCACCACCACATCAATGGTGATATAAACTATATTGAAGGTAATTGTAATTTAATTAACATAATTAATATACACACATTGGATTAGTAGGTGGGAGTAGTAATTAGCCTATGTTGAATTAGCCATATTCTATCGTTTACCGTAAAGTTCTCAAATGGAGACTGACAACAGCCATTTGCCTGAGGTAGCCTGGGGGTTAACTAATTTAATATGAGATGCAATGTCTTGGACACAGATGCAATATCGCACACAAGGAATTTGATATACGACGTTATACCTGTCGGTGGCAGTGGCACATATTATTATGTATTTTAAAACCACGTTATACCCACATAAATGAGTAATGAATATCCAGTGGATATTATCCATCCAGTACAGTTCTCAATTCAATATATTGAACTCTACGATCATATCTACTATAATTGAAATTTGAGCACGTGTTCAGTCCTACATCGAATCCTAGCGTTCCTAGAGCTGTATAACAGTCGCATATCGGTCCCTATAGCGGTATAGTCGCATACAGGTCCCAATCAATAGCACTTCACTCTGGATTGGAAGCCACTTTAAGCCGCTTATGACAGTTTCGATATTCGTGTTCTGCTTGATGAGGCAATCGGATGGAACCGAATCGCTGCATAGACGCGCCGTGCGAGATACGGACCTGTACTACAGTAATCCTAGGCGATGGGGTGTGATTATAATGAAGTGAGTAAGCAATTTGTTAAGTGATTAGATAATGAATATTAAAACAAACAAAAACGATAGGTAGGTACTTTCGATTTTGTTTTTTTATACAAGCTTTTTGTAAAACTTTACAAAGAAAATTATTCATATATCTATTTAGGTAATATGGTACAATTTTTTTGATGTTTTGTTGCTTTTGGAATAAGGTATGCTTATTTATTTATATGTATTGTAATCTATTTTAACATAGGTACACAGGAAATGCAATCTATGTATCTTATTATACTAAAATTTTCTTTTAAAATCATGGATTTTCCGCGCAGCGAAAATTTAAATGGTTTTTCATTATTCTGGAGCTTGAAACATCATCACGTACACATTTTTACTAAGTACAAAGTGTCCTATTTGTGCATTCATAAAAAAATATGAATGCACACATACTCGTATAACCTGATTCTAAGTTAGTCAAAACACTATGGATCTCCCATTATTTTCAAATTAATGTTGACAATATTCCATCACTGTGTAGTTTACTAGCATAATATTAACCTTTAACCGACGAGGTGCGTTCTCACAGACCGCTCCGGTTTTTGAAATTTCTGGATTGCAATGTTCTACTTACTCCCGAGTTCCGAGCGTCTCAGTACCTTCGAGTTTAGTTGCCCAAACGCCATTACAGGTAGTGGTTACATCGACGAAGGCAGTTTTAATAAGATAATTCGATTTAAAGTTCAACAGCGGTCTGTGGGACCGCACGTCGCAGACTACGTGACATTTTTGTACCATACTGAAAATGGCGTTTTTGTTTTAGACGACTAATTTTTCGTAAAAATGATGGATCCTGGGCAACTACAACCTAGGAAAAGACATTTCCTAATGATATATTGATATTTGAACATAATATTATGTAAAAGATGGTAGTCTGTAAAAAAATACCGCGAAACGGGTGGTAAAGCAAACAGTGACTGTATTCTAAGCTCTGACATGCCAAATCAGCCTGATGTCATTGCACCAGCTGCAAAAAAGACGTACATTTTAGTACATCTAAATTCAAAACGAAATTATCTTACAGGTGTTACCTATGCATTCCGAAAATGCTTGGCATGCAGTAAAAAAAATGTCCTGATTTTGCCTGATGTTTACCCTATGTCAAATTTTTTTGTGCATGTAATGTACTTGTCATTTATTCATTATGTTTACTATATTTAGAAAGGAGTATAGTTTTTCTTGCTTTGATTAAAATTTACAAGTTATATAGGTATTATTGAGCTCTAGTGTAATTTCAATGAAATTAAGGGTCAAAAAAGTTTTAGCGATATTTAAATAAAAAATATACATTAATTCCTCGCAAATTATACGTATGTTTATTTGTAATACTATAATGTTCTCACAAAATATAAAACCAATATACTTTTATAAAAAAAAATATTACTTTTTGAGTAAACAGTATAGCGGTCCCACAGACCGCACGTCGCAGACGGCGTGACAAAAAAATCACGTCGTCGGTTAAAGGTTAATTTCACCTCAACTGGATGTTGTAATCACAGTATGACAAGACAAAGGCGGATACACTACATCGGAATTCTCCTCGGCTGATCTCAACATACACTGTGTATATTGTGCTTTATGTGTATCATGTGTGAGCATACAAACAGGTGAGAATAACACTGTATACGCGTATTTGGGGCATTAGAAATACAATGTAACGTTATGGACTACGCAGAGACGTGTCCTAACGTTAATCTTAAATTAGAAATAAAATTAGCATAATAAAATAAAACTACGTAATAAATTAAAAATATACTTAATTTAATAATATAAAACTTAACAATAACTCTTAATACTAATTTACTTAAAACTAAATCTTAATGCTACAAGAGAATTAAATTAACTAATATAATGAACCCTAAATTTAATCTCACACATAATTGGTTTTTAAATCTGCGCGGAGCGCACACGCATCCCTAAGGTGGGAGTGTCTAACCCGCGCGACGAGCCGATGGGTTCCGACAACAGCCGATCACACGAACTGGCAGTCGCTCGGTTTTCTCCGCGCCACTCCGCGCCAGACCGCAATTTGCTATACTACGCAACACCTGTGCCGTTCTCCTAAGCGAAACCGTTACGTACGCGCACTCCGCGTCTCGTTTAAATACGTTGGAAGTTAAACACTATAATCTATATAACTTTTGGATCCCGCTAGGGTGAGTTCTTATTACCATGCTTATTTGTAGTGTTTTTATAGTTTTTAGTGCTGCCTAACCGAAACCTGCTTCGCGTAAATTGTAATAGTTGTGAGGTATTGGACGTGGCCTAGGGCTCGCCAAGGCAGATGTCAAGTCAAGCTCGCTAACGCTTGTCTTACGGATTCCAGGATCAGAGCTACCTGATTGACCCCAACCGTTACCAGTTCAGAAGACTGAAGACCTACGGGAAGTAACGTGTTACCTACCTACCCCTGCTGTCAAGAACTACCCTCAGACACTACCCGACATAGTATCTCTGCTGTGACCCTCGGAAGCTTCGCGGATCATCCTCAGGCCAGTGTCCTCCCTCACATTAGACTATCTCTCGGTCAGCTATGTGCCAGGAATAAGACAGAATAAACATCTTGTAATCTTATACACTCTTTTTACTCACGACCTACTTCTGTGATAGTGACTGGCTAGCCGGATGTCACAGTAGTAGGTCGTGAAAGCCATTTGAGGTTCACACTGATGCGAGTGACTATGGTATAGGAGCCCTGCTCACTCAAACCGTTGATAGTGTTGAACGTCCTATAGCGTACATGAGTAAGTCCTTGTCTGCAGCTGAAAGAAATTATAGTATAACGGAGAGAGAAGCTTTAGCTGTTTTGGTCGCTATCGAGCATTGGCGATGCTACTTAGACAACGGCCTTAAGTTCACTGTCCATACAGATCACTCTGCCTTAAAGTGGTTTTTGAATTTAAATAATCCTACCGGACGTCTAGCTCGTTGGGGTGTCCGTCTATCAGGCTACAACTTCGAAATTAAACATCGCCGTGGTAAGGATAATGTAGTTCCTGATGCATTATCTAGGGCTTGTCTGATTTCTGCAATTGGTAACAACTCTAACGTTACCAATCCCCTAAATACAACTGATGAATGGTATCTCAACATTTACAAAAATTGCCAAACGTCTCCTTCATCATTTCCAAATTATACTATAAAAAATAACACCCTTTATAGACTAATGAAAAGCAAATGCTCCCTTCGTAAAGAATTTGAGTGGAAGGAAGTAGTTCCGGAAGAAGATAGACTCTTAGTGATTGACAAAAATCATGCTGAGCCAATAGCAGGTCATTTAGGAATATATAAAACTTACAAACGACTAACACTACGATACTTTTGGCCAGGGATGCATTCGGATGTCGTTAAGTATGTTTCGTCTTGCGACACCTGTATTTCACATAAGCATCAAAATCATGCCACTTTAGGAGAAATGGGTAGACCTAAGGTATGTTCTAGACCATTTCAAACCATAAGTATTGACCTCGTTGGACCCTTGTCTCCTACAAGAATGCAAAACACTCACATATTTGTGGTGACATGCTGTTTTAGCAAGTACTGCCTAATATTTCCTATTAGACGCGCTTCAGCTGAAATCGTCACTAAGTTACTAGAAGAACGTGTATTTTTAGTCCACGGAATTCCGTCTACCGTTATTTCAGATAATGGCAAACAATTTGTTAGTGTTACTCTTAAAAACATGCTTAATAAATATAATATACCTAACTTACATTTTACTCCAAAATATTCACCTCACGTCAACACTGTAGAACGATACAATAAAACTATTATGACTGCTGTATCAACGTTTGTTGAAAACAATGACCATCGTAGTTGGGATCAGTTGATACCCCAAATTCAATTCGCAATAAATAGTTCGGTGAACGAAGTAACCGGTTACACTCCTTCATTCCTCGTGCACGGGCGTGAACTAGTCACATGCGGGTCACACTACATTGACGCCGAGTGCGACGATATAGTTTTTCAGCCGCGCGATTCTTACGCAGAAAATTTGGGTTGCCTCTCGGGGATATTTAACAAAGTCCAGTCTCTGTTATTGCAGGCACATTCCAGAAATAGTACAACATATAATTTACGACGATTGCCTGCTGAGTTTAATGTAGGGGATGTAGTATGGAAGAGGACGTTTTATCAAAGTGATAAAGACAAACGATTTAGTAAGAAACTAGCACCAAAATTTATAAAATGTAAAGTTATTAGTAAAAGATCCCCCCTCGTCTATGAACTGTCTGATGAAGTGGGTAATAATATAGGATGTTGGCACATAAAAGACTTAAAGTTGATAAATTATGCACAATAGTTAGTTAATGAAACAGATTAAGACCAACCTTAGTTTAGATTTAGTAGACGGATTTTTCGTCAGATACGCAAAATCCTACCGTTTGCGGCGGAGTATTGTAACGTTATGGACTACGCAGAGACGTGTCCTAACGTTAATCTTAAATTAGAAATAAAATTAGCATAATAAAATAAAACTACGTAATAAATTAAAAATATACTTAATTTAATAATATAAAACTTAACAATAACTCTTAATACTAATTTACTTAAAACTAAATCTTAATGCTACAAGAGAATTAAATTAACTAATATAATGAACCCTAAATTTAATCTCACACATAATTGGTTTTTAAATCTGCGCGGAGCGCACACGCATCCCTAAGGTGGGAGTGTCTAACCCGCGCGACGAGCCGATGGGTTCCGACAACAGCCGATCACACGAACTGGCAGTCGCTCGGTTTTCTCCGCGCCAGACCGCAATTTGCTATACTACGCAACACCTGTGCCGTTCTCCTAAGCGAAACCGTTACGTACGCGCACTCCGCGTCTCGTTTAAATACGTTGGAAGTTAAACACTATAATCTATATAACTTTTGGATCCCGCTAGGGTGAGTTCTTATTACCATGCTTATTTGTAGTGTTTTTATAGTTTTTAGTGCTGCCTAACCGAAACCTGCTTCGCGTAAATTGTAATAGTTGTGAGGTATTGGACGTGGCCTAGGGCTCGCCAAGGCAGATGTCAAGTCAAGCTCGCTAACGCTTGTCTTACGGATTCCAGGATCAGAGCTACCTGATTGACCCCAACCGTTACCAGTTCAGAAGACTGAAGACCTACGGGAAGTAACGTGTTACCTACCTACCCCTGCTGTCAAGAACTACCCTCAGACACTACCCGACATAGTATCTCTGCTGTGACCCTCGGAAGCTTCGCGGATCATCCTCAGGCCAGTGTCCTCCCTCACATTAGACTATCTCTCGGTCAGCTATGTGCCAGGAATAAGACAGAATAAACATCTTGTAATCTTATACACTCTTTTTACTCACGACCTACTTCTGTGATAGTGACTGGCTAGCCGGATGTCACAACAAATGCGTATATTCTAGGCCCTAGACTCAATTTACGAGATACGATTTGTACGATTTACCAAAACTCTCTTAATAATATTATTTCAATAACAATTACAACATCATAATATCACTAATTGGGAATCGATAAGTCTTTCGGTGTCGCCAGTAACTCGATAAATGATCTATTAAAAAGTTAGAACTGTTCGAGTACCTAATTGGTTTGGGATCGCTGCGCTGTCTTCGTATAGGTAGAGACGACGGCACATCAAGCTTAACACGGTAGCCTCTTATGTCGTTAATAATAGTAGAGATTTTGCAAAAAAAAATGTGATCATCATTAAATAAAGGCTAGTAAGTAGGTTTAAAACCAACTTTCCCTTAACTAGCAAGGCATTAGCTAAACCATTTCAGCAATTCGATTCGCCCAATCTCCGCCACCTATGCACAGAGCCGTACCATTTGCAGGGGCAATGAAAAATCTTATTTTCCGTATATTGAGGTGGGTGCCCAAATCGAGGCAATATCGGTGTGCTGATTTGTCGCTCCACTGGATATGGTGGCGTCGACTCAAATCGCAGCGACTGGAATATCCAGCGGCTTAATTCCCCGAACAAAATAGCTTACATTCATTTCGATTCCGCTCGGGCGAGGTTTCGTTATTGGCTGGATGATTTTGGTCTTATTGGCCACCAAGGTGTTCGGTATTAGACGAAGCAATGTTTTGATTTGGAAGTTATAGGTATTTCAGGAAGAACACGTCATTAAGCCCTGAAAACTGAATTAGTTTCCAGTTTATTTGCAAGTAAATGAAAAATTCGATTTTATGTTGATTTAAATCCATTAGTCAATTGAGTCAGTTGGAAAAAAACCGGCCAAGTGCGAGTCGGGCTCGCACACCGAGGGTTCCGCCGTACAAACGTAGCGGTTTACAATTTATGACGTATTAAATCAAATTACTTACTTGATTCCGTTGCGAGTAGTGGCGAATTTCAAAATATGCGGTATGATTATTTTTTATTTATTTATTTTTCATATATTTGCATTATAGGTAGGTACCTACCTCAGCGTTTTGAATTTTTGCGTTCATTTAGAATTTCTCTCACAGTTTAGAGGCAATTAGATTTAAGAAGTGTTTGATATGAATTTCAACTTTAATATCTCTACGCGTTCATGTGAAAAAGGGTAGGTAGTAAGTTTATAATTATTAAAAAAATATTTTATGTCATGTAAGCAAAAATAATATTTTAAATTTTATATAACTTCAAATTTATCATTTTCGCAATTTTTCCTTTATCTGTACTATATAACGTTGCTTCGTGCCGAATTTCAAGATTCTGAGTTCACAGGAAGTACCTTGTAGGTTTTGATTCCCTAGCGTGTGACGGAAATTCGTCTAAGGTGTCGGTATAAACTGCTGTATCTTTTGATCGCGTTAACTTAGAAGTTTCATTTTTTTACTTCTTAAAGGGACAATAGATCTAGGTATTTGGTATAAATTTCAATTTGATACCTTTATTCGTTCGTGAGAAATAAGGTAGTAAGTTTCATTTTATTAAAATATTTTTATTATATTATATAACTAAAAAAATGAAATTTTCGCAATTTTTCCTATATTTGCATTATATGACAATGCTTTATGCCAAATTTCAAGATTCCGAGTTTACGGGAAGTATCCTGTAGGTTTTGATTCCTTTGCGAGTGTCGAAAATTTGTTGAAAATATCGACATAATCGGCTGTATCTTTTGATTGGCTTGGCTTAGAAGTTTGATATTTTCACAGCTTAAAGGGACAATAGACCTGAGTATTTTATGTGAATTTCAGCTTGATACGTTCACGCGTTCTTGAGATAAAGGGTCTTGACAGACGGACGGACAGACGGACAACAAAGTGATCCTATAAGGGTTCCGTTTTTTCCTTTTGAGGTACGGAACCCTAAAAACATTCATAAAAATATTCAAACTTATCCAATTTATGCATTTATGTATTCTATTTAAGTTCAAAGGACAATGTTCGTTCTCCATACATTGTTCGCCGTTAGATCAACAGTGCCGAAATAATACTTTCTAGGTTCTAAATGACACAAATCTTTATGTAAGAACAATTATTCCTGGCGGACCAATTCTATAAACTTATTGATAGCAATATTGTTATCATAACCTCTTACTTACTAGTATTGTATTATATTATTTTATGCACATCGATTTGGGAGATGTTCTGTATTGTAGTTGTCGCAGCCAAATTGTATTATAATATTGGACGGGTTTTGGAAATAGCTCGGCGTTCCACTTTTATGATTTACTTACTTACATTTTGCACGTAAATAAATAACATGAATCCTATGTTTACTTTCCACTTTTGACATTTAACACGTGACTTACCAAACTAACTATCTCCATGGTTACCGTCTTAGTCTATGCATGACTAGGGATTGAACAACTTTTAATTGAATATTATTAACAATTCTCGATAATTATTATCGATTGAAAAATATTCGGTATTTGAATCGAAAGATATATTCAATTTTATCAATATCAAAATATTCAATTTTAATAATAAAATAAATATTATTTACTACCACCTATGAAATGTTCTAAAAATTGCCTGGAGCGCTCCCCCAATCCTGGGTTTTCCCTTTCCAAGCTGAGAGGATATCATTTTGGTTCTATCGATACATTATAAAGGTACTTAATATTTGAAATGTATTACCAATTATTGTTATAAGCATTTTGAGCGAATAAAACTTTCAATTCTATTAGAACTTTAGACATTTCTCTCACTTTAAGCGGCATTGGATTTTTCATCGAATTTTGAAACTGTAACAGATATATTAAAGATGATCCCATATTGTTGTCATTGTCTATATTATCAGTGTTATGATCACAATTCTTTTTATTTTATTCATGACCTTCGACCAGTTGGACACATTAGATAGCTTCTTGTAGTATCGTGCAATATATTTTTAACTTTTAATTAAAATCTAGTCATACTGTAGCAATTTGGACGATTTATTTTATTTACAAGATCGGTATCTTATTGTCTATGATGACCGCAGTCAACATCACTATTACATGGATTCCTAACAATGAAGTACGGCATTGCCTTGTGCCGATTTTACATAGATTTTATCGACACAAATTATGGAACTTCATAGGATATGGAGCAGGCCACGCCCTAAAATGTCCGGATGTCGTCATAGTATTATGGAATACATATAAAATACTTTTATTATTTCATTTTTTAATCCTCAAGTGTCCGTTACAATCTAATTAATATTTAAGTATTCAAAAAGTAAGAGATTAATTTTGATACTTTACTGCTGTGCCCAGGAATCTAAGGCGGTTTCTGACAATGTCCTTTAACTAACTTATTTACTTTATTACTATGCTAACGCTGTAAAGTTCAATTTAAAAAGGTAAACAGTCAACAGTCTGAGATTTCATAATAATTTTGGAGCGATGAAAGCTTATTCATTTTAAAATTAAAGCAAATATTTTCTTTTTAAAGCCTGGAGGCGCAAAAATAAATTACAGGTGTATCATATTAAAGAAGTAAGTCATTGCTCATTCAGAGAAAGTAAGTAAAACCGCCACCAAAAGCCAAAAAGACTCCCTTGGTAATGAGAGGATTTTTCAAACTGAGAATTTCGCATTTCCGCTATATTTATCATTATTTTTTGCGTCATTTGCAACGGTAGATGACATTGAGGCATGTGGAAGATTAATTCTGGGGGGAGAATGGCTGGGGAGGGGGTAAGGCGAGACGGAGGGGGGTGGGGTGTAGATGTCCGCGTTATTTAGTTGAGCATTATATCAAGCTCGCGACGCCAGCTCTCCGGTGAAATTAAATCAACGTTCATTCAAGTAGCTCATTGCAATCGCCACTCATTAGTCAGCCAGCGCAAATTGCTTTGTGGAAAATTTTAATTCGTGCCAGCGATGCATTTGCGATGTGAAGTTATTTGCCAGCGTTAATTTGATGTTCTTAATGTTTGCAGGAGTACCTAACTAAGTATTTCAATTACATTATGGGTGGGTTTACATGCTATTAGTAAATTGATATTATTTTAAGGAAGGTAGATAGGAAGCATCTAACTAAAACATAACAAGGTCAAAAATACTTCTTATACATAGAGTTTTGGAACTCAAGTGTATGAAAAAAGTACTTCATATTCCAGAGGTTTCCTTGAAGTTTTAACCACTATTTGTTCTTCGTTGCAAATATCGGTTGCTTTCTGGACACGTGCCACTCAACTTTGCATACCGCAAGCTCAAGTTAAATGCTCAACTGTGAAGTTTCTTATAAGAGGACGTGCGATATATGTTGATGAAATGTGCCCGTAACACATATAAAAGAGAGTTGTTGAGATCGCTGAACATAAAAACCTGATGAGTTGTCTACAAAATTAACATTTTGACTAAAGCTAGCTTGAGTTATTTTTTACCAAACCTTGTCTTTTGAATTATGAAGACAACAAAAAGGCAACTGGCACATAACTGCGACGTTTCCATAACTTTTGCTTTAATTGTTCAGTATTACCTTTTAAGTACCTACTATGTGACTTTGCGATGCTTTACAGTCATTTTCAATCATACTATTAATAATATGTGTAATAGGTATGTACCTATTAGTATGTACTAAGTTACACATAGTTATACACACAGACGAAAAAAGTTAAATTCTTCTCTCCCAATCTATTAAACTTTTAACACACCAGTCCAATAATTCTGATAACTTTCCCAATATCCAAATCCAGTCGTCATAAGTTAAGTATCAATAAAATCTAAAGGGAATTTGAGGCTTATATTCTGTGCCCTTCGGGCTGTGGCGGTAGATGAAAATTAATTTAGGCTGGATTGAAATAACTTGCTAAGCGGGAGTGAAAAATCGTCAGAAGTCGTCAGATATCACGAATATTGCCCGAAAATATTACGAACACTGACTGACGGTTTTGTAATAGGTGCCAAATGGTGTAAAAGGAATAGACAGAAAATAAGAACTTCATTTATCTCACGCTCTGTGACTGACGTAAAAGTCAGCTTCTGTCAATAAGAATTGGAAGTTTGCAAACACACAAAATTAAATCATTAGTAAATATTGTGAAATGAGTAATTAAATGTAAATACTAGTGCTCAGCTCATTAATATTCGTGTCCCATATGATTTGAACCCGCAAACCGCAACGGTAACAACGACGACGTTGCGAACTATTTGACGCTGACTGCAGACGAGCCATCAAAAGTCATATTATACTCGTAATAAGTTTAACTGAACCTAAAAATACAATATCAGTCCATACAAGATAGCAAAATCAACGTAGACAAAGAAACGACAAAACAGACACCTACAAATGTTTGAAATCAAAACTAAAACAATTTTATTTCACGTTTCTATTTATTCATGGCAGGAGTATCAAATAAAACGTTTTCAGTTTACACGATAAATATTTTTGAAAAGAGTGCGAATATTTTTTCCCGTAAGCGTTAAATAGATTTTACATTTAATATTAAACATTTCCCAATGCAAATAAACAATTTCCACAACAAAAATAGTACCTTAAAATGCATCAGAGGTGAGTAATAGGATTGCAGGTTCTTAAAGCAAATGAAATAACAAATAAAACAATTGTTTTTATAGTAAAATCGGCACCCATTTTCTGATATAAATTTTTTTATGTAATAAACTGATAGTAGGTGCTAATGGAGATGAGCCGGCCGAATTTATGAAATATACGAGTACTTGGCTGTTAATAGTAATAGCATAGTATTGCAAATATGTAGTTGACACAACAAACTAAGTCGTAAAAGCACTAATGAAATGAACAGTTACATTACAGAACACCCCATAAAATCACGTGGTTTATGTCTCTCCAAGATGTGTTGGCGAGTTATGGCCAGCGTGATATAAAAGGAATATCGGACTGCGACTCAAAATCATATTGTTGTTTAGATTTAATAAATGAATTGGATTGGATATTGGAAAAATAGTTGACGCTAAAGTTATAAAACTTTGAACATATTTTCAGACCTTACCAAGATATTGTTACTTAGATTATTCGATTGCTAGGTCTTAATGTGGTTACGGCATTAATACGACTTTATAAAGGTACAAAAAATAAAAATATAAAACAGAGAAAAGAAGCTACGTTAAGGCTGAGTTGCACCACTTTAATTGTAACTTGAACTATAAGTACCTAACCGTAGTAATATGGTGCAACCCAGCCTATGTTGTTAAGTCATTGTGCTACAATTAAATCTTATTTACAGAATTAGTAAAGGATTCGACTTTCCGCAACAGCATACCTACATGTACATGTATTGAGCATTTAGCAACAATCCAATTCTCTTACGGCTGCGAGGTTTCCTAATGAGGGCTGGCCCACTGTATGTTATTGGGTGGGCAGATTAGTGTACATACGTAGGAATTTGCCCGCTGGGTGGCTCAATTTACCCATTTTATCGGGCGAATGCCCCATAATGACGAACCCAGTTCAGAAGGGTAAAATTACCAACGCTATATTGGCTTACTTAGCGCAATATGAAGTTAAGCTAACGAAAATTTATTATTTATTACACATACAAAGAAGAAATATAATTATGGAAAATTGACGAATGAAGGTGACTAAAGGAAGGTTTAGACATAAGAAGAATGTATAAGTAACTCTTTAATTTATAAAATTGAAAATTATTGTCTTGAAATAATAAGAAGGAGCGTGTAACGTTTGGGAAAGGCTTTCCCTTGATATGTAAAAAGCATAGGAGGTGTTTTTAAGATTTAATTATGTAAGTTTGTAACTACTCGTCATTAACATTTCTTAGCGATAAGAGTCGCTTCTCAAACTTTTTCAAGTTGTTTATTTAATATTTTGTACCTACTCGTATACATATAACTACAGTCGAAGTGCTCCATGCTACGGCATGACCCCATCTAATAAGTTGTTAGTTGCCCACTTGAGTTAAGACGGCAGTGACAAGACAAGTTTTCGAACTCTGGTGGCTCGAAGGAAGGCGGTTGGTGTGTGCCACACCAAGTTTGCGGACGTTTATACTTAGAAACTTACTATGTTGTTGTCAAAACGTCAGTATATTAAAGTATGGAGAAAACTTTTGGATTTATTATAGAAAAAGTTTTCCTGGATTTTTGGAAATTTAGTTTCTCTACTGTATATTTTTATAAGCAGAATTAGTGGTTATAAGATTGGTATAGTGAAAAATTAAAATCAGTTTCTCATTTATAATAAGGGTACTTAATTACTTAGTAAATTATTATTTTTAAGGAATACCATTACGAAATTCGTGTTGATGAGGGAAATGGATATGAACAATACATGTCTTGATGCCGTTAATCTTCAAAAATGGGCTTAGAATACCTTAAAATTGAAGTGGTTTTAGTAATTTTCCTTTCCACTTCCTTATGTGAAATCCAAAGGATCATTTTTTCCATAATTCACAATAAAGAATAACCATTTATGAGCGAAAAATTTAAAGTTCTACTGCCACGGAAAATTCCCACTGAAATTGGCAGATGGGAACATTGGACATTTATGAAATGTCCCGCGTGCTTCGTTCGCTGCCATCAACTATTCAGCGCTTCACGCGGCCGAGCGCTGCGACCGCTGGAAATGTGCTTCAACGCCGTCATGGCTGCCCACTTTTTAAAGAATACATTTTATGAATACTGGCACTTATAAAGAATTAGAAACTTTTTAAAGATTCTAAGTTTGAAAAAATTTAGAAAAAATTGTAACAATCGTAAAATCAAGTGAATGGTATTTTTAAATAAGTACTTATTAAGAGTAGCTTATTTTTTTTTTCATTAATAAGTAATTAAATTAAATCTTATTGTCATTTATTTCTTAGATGTTTACTTGTATTCAGGCACTAAGAACGTTCTGTTTCATATATGAAGGCTGGAATGTTCTCAAAATTTGCTGATTTTATGTAACAATTTGTATGTTACAAATAAATAATTTGATGTATTTTGTTGGCAAGCCGTAACGTAAAGTCACGTATTCTATTTATTACAGGCTTATTTACTTAAAATAAAGCTACCTTTACAAAAGGTTTATTCAAACACGTCCATTAAAATATAAAGCATCTCGATAAAAAGCTTCGCACATTTTCAACAGCTACGTTTAAATAATTCACACATTATAAAGCCTTTTGTACATTAATTAAATAGGCTATTCATATACGGGCATTGTTTTTGCGATTTTGTTTAAAATTCTATTTGGTAAGTCCGAAAGTTAGCTAACGCGCTCTCTGGCGCGTTTGCGTGGAACTATGAATTTTTAATACTCAGCTCGCTACGCTAAGTTCGTCATATTTATTAAAATGGGTGTGAAAATTTTCATAATATCACACTTGATAAAAGTTATGAAGTGTTCTATTTTTGGGTCCCGCTTGGGAAATGTGAGGTGAAATTCAGTTCAACAACACACATTAGGGAGATGGGTTTCGAAGGTTCAACACATGTTATTAAAGTAGTTTTTGTTCGCGATATTGCCCTCGTGGATTTCAGTCACCAAAAGTATAATATCGCATTTATAAACACAATGTATTTTTTGCTAATGGCAAAATTGTTTTTCTTATCCAGCCACGGCGTACCAAATAAGAGAGATTTGGTTTGTCTATTATTCAAAGATGCATTAGTTTAGGCATGATGTGATGTAAACAATTACTCAAATCGCATTTATAACATTAGTCTTATCATTAAGTAAGTAAGTACAAAAGGCACTTATGCATAAAAAAACTATGATAACTTTAAACTGAAAACATTGTTTTTAAGTGGTTTTCATGTCAAATATTAATGACTAATGGATACCTAGAAGATTTCTTTCCGTTACTGAGATATAAACTGTACATTTTTAGTTCGTTTTTTTCTAATGTTTCCAGCAACTTGGGAGTTTCTCCGCTAAAGCTGTCTTTGCGGGAGAAGTTTCGCAATCGGGCACTCGGACTCGGTTTCACTTAGTGAAATTAGCAGTTTTAATCCAAACCGCCTATTAGTGAAATGGAAACTTTTCTTGCTTACTAATTCAAATGGCCAAAAAGTAAATTGAAGTTAAGCAAAAAATACTGTAATTACTTTGAACAAAAATAAAAATTCTGTTTTTACTTTTAAGCTAAATTTCAAGACTTTGGATAGGTATAATTGTTATTAGTACTTTAAAAGTAATTAATAAAATGCGCTATGCAATCATGCCTATTATTATTTTCAGTTTTGCCCAGAGGTTAACTGCTTTAGATGGAACACATTAGTATTTCATTCTTGTGTAACTTTAGAAAAAGTAAATAAATAAATTAAACATAGTTTTACACATAAAACTTTTCGACAAAATAGTAGATTTAAGTAAAACATTTCTAAATTTATACAGGGTGTTTCTTGTAAGGTGTCAAGCCGAAGGCAGGTGATAGGTGAGGGCTAGACCTATCGATTTCACCCCCATGTATGTTCTACGATTTTTCGTAGTTTAGAAGTTATCGTTAATTTTGTGATTTTTTCAAATTTTATGACCAAGTAGGCTTTAAATTTTTTTTTCTTTTTTTTGGGTTGACTTTTCTCAGATTTCTTTTTTTTGACAGATTCCCTAGTAATTGCAGATGTTTGAAAAAAATAATCACCTTCTCATCTTTGATGCAAGATACATAATTTTTGCTAGAAACATAAAAAATATGCTTTTAGCAGAACATTCTAAAATTTTCAACTTAAAAGTTTGAAAAAAAAAGAACTTCCATAGGTCCAAAATAATTTTAAAAACTGCGCAGTTTTCTGAACTTTCATAATAACACAAAAAAACATGTACTTAATAGGCCATTATTTTCTGTAATCGCTCCACTAAAGTGGTAAGTCGGAGATTCCGTTACATGGTTTTGTTTTTCTTAGGACTAACTGATGTTTGCAATCCCTAAGTTTACGTTATGTAGAACACATTTAGAGACAATAACTGAAAAGAACATTTTTTTATCCAAAACGAGGAAGCTCTTGCCCTTCATTTGGTATACAACAGGGAATATGAAAATATTGATGAACTGCGGACAAAGCTGACTGAAGCACAAAACCACATTAGAATGCAAGAAGAAGCTTTTGTAAATTTACGAAGAATTTTTTTGCGTCGTTGTCGAATGTGCATTCAGGTCAACGGCGGACAACACACACACACACACACACAAACTCTTTCCCTTTCTCTCACACTTTAATAGGTAGGTATATCAAATTTAATCGTAAAGTAACAATCACCACTGTGGTCTAGTGGTAAGGCCACCTATTTAGGACAGCCAATTCCTCTGTGGCTTAAGATTCCGGGTGAAGCTCGCTATCATCCATCAGTTTCCATCAGGTCAGATGAAGGGCAAGAGCTTCCTCGTTGTGGATAAAAAAATGTTCTGTTCAGTTATTGTCTCTAAATGTGTTCTACATAACGTAAACTTAGGGATTGCAAACATCAGTTAGTCCTAAGAAAAACAAAACCATGTAACGGAATTTCCGACTTACCACTTTAGTAGAGCGATTACAGAAAAAAATGGCCTATTAAGTACATGTTTTTTTGTGTTATTATGAAAGTTCAGAAAACTGCGCAGTTTTTAAAATTATTTTGGACCTATGGAAGTTCTTTTTTTTTTCAAACTTTTAAGTTGAAAATTTTAGAATGTTCTGCTAAAAGCATATTTTTTATGTTTCTAGCAAAAATTTTGTATCTTGCATCAAGGATAGGAAGGTGATTATTTTTTTCAAACATTTGCAATTAATAGGGAATCTGTCAAAAAAAAGAAATCTGAGAAAAGTCAACCCAAAAAAAAGATAAAAAAATTGAAAGCCTACTTGGTCATAAAATTTGAAAAAATCACAAAATTAACGATAACTTCTAAACTACAAAAAATCGTAGAACATACATGGGGGTGAAATCGATAGGTCTAGCCCTCACCTATCACCTGCCTTCGGCTTGACACCTTACAAGAAACACCCTGTATAAACAACCCGATACTTCTGGTTAAATCCCACATTTCGGGGAAAAGATTCGAGCGCGTGCACTCTGTGAAATTAGCAGCTCGCTATAAACCGCTTATTTGGATAATGCGGATTTGAACGTGAACCCAAATACTCCAGTCGACTATTTCAGCTCTATACGTCTCTTTCGCTCATTTTATTGCTGAGGGAGACAGAGAGACGATAAAATGGAAATCGCTCTGAAGAGTAGAGTCCCACTTTCAGCGCGATCATTTCAATGGATACTATCGGATTTTACTTTTATTACTCTATTCTGTACAATACTGTATTTTCTCGACGAATATTGACGGACTAATACAAGATCCATCCTACTTATTCCTGTATTAGACTGCTTGAACGCCCCACTGTGTACTTTTTAATTACCGTTGAGCGCTATTGACAATATTTACAAATGTAAGTATAAACAAACGTACAACGGGAGGCCAATCAAAAGAAAACAAAGAAATAACGTTGAACATTTCAAAGATTATTTAAAATACAAACCCGGAAAAGCAACAGTTAATACTCGTCCCAATCGCAAACAAAAATGTTTATTTGCTTAACACTTGTTTTGTTATAATATTTGCGTCGAAAGGCCCAGCTTTCGGATTAATTGGTGCGAAAAAACAACAAACAAGTATTTTTCAGTCGTGTTAACCCGTCAGGGGAAATTAGGTTAGCGCGCGCCAGTTATGCAGATCGAGTTATCTGCCGCCCAACGGCCACTTCTCTTTGACCTTTATCCGATTTTCATCTTTGACGACACAATACATGAATTATTTATGAAAAAATCGTCATAAATAATTTACGAATCACGAATTTTATCTGTATGCTTTTAGATTTTTTAAAATAATATGAAAAATGTAGTTTTCACTGAGATGCGACTCTACGTTAGACATTTTTATTAACTGTGCTTTTAGAGCTTTTTCATACCTACTAGCGATTTTTTTCCGGCGATTTCTCAGCTTGTGTATAACTTTTGCTGGTACAAAAAGTCTAGTAGTCACATTCAGCCAGCCGCAAAATATTTTTCTCATGGTGCAAAAGTCAACTGGCAGAAATAAATCATTTAAGTTTCCTTTATCATTACGAATATCCAAAATTATTTTAAATTTTTTATGTAAGTAGTTAATTTATACATTATCTATCAATTCGCTTTAAAAAATAGTAAATCAGCAGTGTATAAAACTGTGATAAAAATCAAATTATACAATTAATTGAAAGTTGTTGTTAAAAGAAAATTGTCTGTACGACTTTCCTCAATAATTTCCTCAAATGGTCAATGTGTACACGGCTTTCCAATTTTACTATGATTATTGGTCAAACGATATTTTATTAACATAGAAAATCCCTATTAATTTAATAGTAGAATGTATTTTGAGGAACAAGATAGAGCTCAATCGGCGCCGCCATGTTATTTGTGACTGAATAGCTATCGGCAGTGGACATTTCCCGCTAGCCGCTAATTGGAGACCGATATTAATTGCAGAGTCATCAATACAATCAGTATCGTTTTCAGAACAAATGGCTTGAGTTCTTCCAATAAATAGTGTTGAAAAAGAATATGACATACCTAAAACGGTAATTTTAATAAATCTCAAACATCTTGGATAAATAGATTGATAGTAGGTAACATATTTAGATAAGATGGTGGTAGCTATAAAGTTAGACTTAGAAGAAATCCTAAAATCAGCTAAAACAAGCACAACATTTTGCCCGCACTATGAGTAGGAATCGAAACCGGGCCTTCTAAGTCTGAGATAAATTGTCTTATCACTAAGACCACAGGGTTATGAATAACACAAACATTAACAGCGTGCCAGATTGCTGTGTTGAGCACTAGGAATGCAAAAATTCCAACTACTTACTACTGCATTTCTCAGATGAATTAACCCGTCATAGCGAATGTAGTCAGTTCCAGTTATGTAGATCAAATTATCGAGTCCAGTTAACTCTTCTTTCTGTAGCACGCGCGCGGCGCGGGTGGTTTGCATTTTGATGAAATATTCCACGTCTACCCGCCTAAACTAAAGCTAGTTGTTTTGGTTTGCAAACTTTTAAATTAGGTCAGGTTGCGATATGTAAACTACAATTTATAACTTTGTCTGAATAATGCAGGATACGTGGTTTTGTAATCACTTCTCCGTTTTATTAATATTTATAATAAATATTGTAAAGTTTTCAATTGAGTTCTATGGTACCTATGTATAATTCGTTTAGTGTCAACGTAGACGTATCACACTTCTTACTTAATCCAAATCCAAGTGAAACGTGTACTGTGTTGACTTTTTTTCACATAAGATACGGTCCATTACGCCCATTAGCATATAACTAAATAACAACCGAAATGAATTCTTATTTTCATAATAATAAAATCCGAAATACATTTTTAAAAAATCAACATAGTTCCGGTAACGAGCGACGCACTGGCCATAAAGAGCGCCGTAAACCAGCGGCTGGCGGCGCCATTATGCCGCAGATGTTATCGCGACATAAAACGCCCAAATTAAAACCTATAAAGTAACGCGTTATGTCGCCCACTCGTCATACGCAGGAGTTACTGAGAGATGGCCGATGGGGCAGGAAAGTTCTGGAGTGGATTCCAGGTATCAGAAAACGCAGCGTGGGACGACGACCTCATAAAGGAAGGCGCTGGATGCAGGCCGCTACCAACCGGGTGATATGGAAATGGCATATGTTTAGTAGTGGACGTCCTATGGCTGAAATAATGATGATGATTATGATGATTCAGAGATGTAACTCAGAGCTTTAAAGCCAATTGGGTGAGCTGACTTGATAATAATGTTATCTTTGGTTGGACGTTGTACTACGCGAATTTATTTTTATGTGCAGTAACATAGAAAGTAATGCCTTATGTCGCCCGCACTCGTCATACGCAGGAGTTATACATAGATGTAACTCGGAGTTAAGGTGACGTTTGAAAGCCAATTGGATGAGCTGACTAGATGTTGTAATGTTGTCTTTGGCTGGATGTTGTTACGAAAATTTATTTTTAAGTGCAGCAACTTGGTATCGTACGTCACATGTTTCATGCCATGTTGCAATGTCTGATTAAAACATATGTTTAAGCTTTTGTATATTTCCGAAAACGGTATCTACCCAAGTTTAATACCTAAAAAATCTATATGATCATGCAATAGAATACTTAAGTAGTGTGAAATCGAGTAGGTATTTCAATAAAGCGGACAGGCGATTTCATTCACTTACAGAGGTAATCTATTATCGTAGACTTTTTGACCACCCCTTTGAATATAGGGGCAAGAGGTAATTTGCACAGTCGACCTCTAAATTAGGTAAGGGAATGGTGGAGTTTTACAAGGATTTTCACTTTTACATTTTAGTAGTTAATTGGAACTGTTGGATAGTTTTAAGAGTAAAAACTAACTGCAGATTCTAGTACTGGTTGAAATAAGACCTTCATTACTTTCTTAGCTAATGTACAGGTTGGCCCAGAAGAAAATTCACTTTTGAAAATTCAAGGAAACGAAAACTGTAAATTTTTGTAGAACTTTAACTATTGCAATATAAAGGAAATTTTGTGCAATTTTTTTAAATTTACTTTCTTTTATAAATTTTATCGTACATGTGATTCCCTTGACGTTTACAACATTCGGTCAACATACCTACATAAAAATTTTGGAAAACTTTCGTTAGAGTTACCTCGAAATGGATTCAGGATGAATGAATGCTGCAGAGTTTTTGGATTATGAGAGTAAAGCTCTGCTCATAAGGTAACTCCACAAAGAGAAGTCTGCTGGAATGAGATTAGCGCTTCTTAGAGGCAGTGAGATTTCACCCCTGCTTAATTGGTTTGTTGCATTGAAAGGATGATTAATTTTTGAGAGCGCTATACTGGTAGGCTGAAAAGCTTTTTGATATCAATTCTGCAAAATTCGCAAGGCTATGACCGGAGCACTTGGTTTCATCAAGATGGGGCTACGTGTCACACTTCAAATGAGAGCATTTAGATGGTAAGAGACATGTTCCCACAAAAAAATTTTTTCAGACAGGGGTGACATCTCCTGGCCACCAGGAAGCCCTGATCTCACTCCAGAAAATTCTTTTTGTGGTGTTACATTAAGAATAGAGTATACTTTTATAATCCAACAACCATGCAGCAACTAAAGCTGAACATTCGGCAAAAAATTGAAAATAGGTTTCGAGGTAATTCTAACGAACGCATTTCAAGATTTTGATGTATGTTGATCGAATGTTGTAAGCGCCAAGGAAATCTCCTGGGCGATGTAATTTAATAAAGGTAAATTTAAAAATAAATTGCATTAAATTTCCTTTGAATTGCAATAGTTAAAGTTCTATAAAAACGTACAGTTTTCGTTTCCTTGAATTTTCAAAAGTGAACTTTCTTCTGGGCCACCCTGTATCATACTCGTATATCAATAAACCTATTCTATTCTATTCTATTCGTATAAGTCATCATTATCGAAAGTCGATGGGTGTGCAAGTACTGTGTAAGAATGTAAAATATTATAAAAGTCGCTTATTTGGAATACTAGGAATGAAAGAAGATGGGAAAAGGTCAATTTTACCAGTGACCTATATTAATAGCTCTGAAAAAACATCTTGAAATGTTGATCAAGCCTCATAAGTAGGTCAAACATTACTACAAGCTACGAGTAGATAGCTATGTAGCGACGAAGCTACAAACTATGTAGTTGTTGTTTTTCATTCCAAAATGCAGCAGTTATGAAACGTCCAACGTTTGCCTGCCTAGACCTCTTTTATTGACCGTGTGTGACATGCAACAAGGATATACGAAAATGTTAAGTTGCTAACTGTTAGCTATTACTTATTTTGTGCTGTTAGTTAGGTACAGCTATTAATCGTAATATTTGAACGTTTTGGGAGTTGGTATTAGTGAATAAACCGTGAATAAACGCGACCAGATCATTTATAGAATTTTAAACTTTCGTTTGTTCATAAAAAATATGAATAGAACGAAAAAATTAAAGCCAAATCATTAATGAATTAAATGTTGAAAAGCACCTTGCCGTTACAAAAAGTAATAACTAAAACGTTTCCACTATTAAAAGAAAAAAATATCACGACGTTTTCTTCGGAACAAACAAAAGACGATGAAGCAACATTTATATACCTTACTTCCGACGGTAGCGAACTTAAGGCGATTAGAGTCCTCAATGACCTTGGGCGTTTGACCTTCACGCCGCGCGAAACACCCGCGCACCCCGCACGAAAACTCCGATTTGACACCGATCAAAATTACACGGGCATAGGTAGATACAGAATAGAAGCTCTTTTTTCATGACATTACTGCCTATATTATTTTAAACTTGAATTGATGAACCTTGATGTCGGTGTCATTTAACTTCGGGTGGAATCTTGCAAGCTGAATTTGTTAGACCAACTTCCTGACGACAACAGGGATGTTTCCTGGGTCAAAAAGCAAGAGTTTTAATTAGTCCGTCAGTTAACTTATCAAGAAATACTCTACACGTATTTTTCACTTTTACAAACTAATGAAAATTTAAAGAGATAAAGCGCGCCAAAGTTCATAAGAAGAGGCCCGTGACGTCAATGCGTGCATAAAAGTGCCGCACGTTGTGACGTCGTGCGGAACTTCAACGCACCATAACTATGTAATTATTTGTTAGATTGACAAATAAAAATATTATGTGTCCAATATTTTTTGATATTAAACATGACGGACTAAATACATTTTTTTAGGAAACTAGCCTACTGTAGGTATTGGAACACATAGTAGTATTGTCTATGGTTTAAAAAAGCAAATGTTTCTTCCTTTGTCTATTGTCATTCCCTTTGTGTCACTTATGAAGAATGAACTGAAAATGTGTTTAATCTCGTCTTTTTATTAGAAATCCTTCAACAACTGATTGAGTTAAAATTTTGGATATACATGTAATTCGGATGACAATGCAATATTGTGATGACATGGAGTCGATCTGATGATAGAGCTGGAATGCCAGTGGCCCCATAGCAACACCGGGATTAAACGATTCCATCGAGTTTAGGCTTGTTTGATTTGTATTTATTTATTTATATAAATATAAGTAAGTAATATTATGTAAGTAAGCTACTTTAAAAATAACGAGTATCTACCTACCTACTTCAATTCTCAAAGGCAAACAGGGTCTGATGATGGAGCTGGAATGTGGCCGTAGGAATAGGCTAGTTTCTTAAAGAAACACTTTGTCCGTCAATTACACTATCAAAAAATATTGGACACTGGATATTTTTATTTGTCAACAAACAAGTAATTACGAAGTTATGATGCGATGAAATTCCGCGTGACGTCACAAATCGCAACAATTTTAAGCACGCCTTAACGTCATGGACCTCTTCTGAACTTTGGCGCGCTTTATCTCTTTAAATTTTCATAAGTTTAAAAAAGTGAAAAATACATTTAAAGTATTTTTTTGGTAAGTTGACCGTCGGACTAATTCAAACTCTTGCTTTACCCAGGAAACATCCCTATTCTTCGAAATTATTACGAGCTACATAACGAAAAAATCTTTGCTACTACACCGCAGCAAATTCCGCATTATAAATAAAAAAAAAATTAAAAGAAAAAACCTTTTTTTTTAAAACAAGTTTTTGTATGCTAATAATTTTAGTTTCATGACATGCTCCCAAAATTCATCATCTTATAAGAGGATTTCAGTTTTTATCGACGAAACTTTTTAATTATTATAGCCTATAGGTACGTTTCATGGTTAGGTAATTTAGGGAAGTTTATTTGCACTTAACATGAAAAATATGGTATCAATGTACTGTGTACCTATGCACCTTCAGTGGCAATAACAAGGTCTATTAAGTACCTATAGTCTACTAAAGGCATGAAATAAATTAATTTTCACCAAAAATTAAAACCAACTCCAAAACGAATCACCAAAAGGTAGGCTGTCACCGACTCCGAAAATATCAATCATGATATACGGGCATTTGTAATCAGTACCCACATTTCTTAATAAGCTCTATAGAACAATTTATCAATACCACTTTATCTTATTTTTTTTTAACTGTGATATTTTCGCGAAGAAACATTATTGAAAATCTAATTCTAAATGGCCCATTTGCAACGAGCCTAAGTATGAAAATGATATTGTTTTCTTCACGTAAATCGATTAAGTTACTGATTCTGACTCGCTCCTAATTTGGATACTGATTGCAAAGGCCTAGTAAATAAATAACGGAAAATATTTTCAACTTTTACTTATCTAGTGCCGTTTTTTTTGGAGTCGATTTTTTTACACTAATAGATTCTATTTAGGTAGATAATAGCGTCCGAGCATGCCTTAATTCAATCGTATCGTCTGACTGAATGTGCTCTATGAACAACTCTGACATAAAAACTATTGTCAAACAAAGACTAGGTTGCACCATCTTATTTTAAATTTGACAAAAGTCAAAAATCTGTCAAACTCCATACAAAAAAACACCGGTTATCGCCAAAGCTACGGTCAAAGTTAGGTCACGTCAGGTGGTGCAACTCAGTCAAAGAAAAAATTCATTTTGATCGCTAATGTCAGTTTGCAGCGAGTGACACAACCTCCCCGTCTGAAGGCCAGCGGCCGACTGCCGCCCGCACCCCGCGAAGGCCCCCTCAACAGCAAAACGTTCGGAATTTATCAAAAGTAAAATTTATGAATTAAAGTAATGTTCGATTGAAAAACGCAACGTGTCATTTAAAGATTAAAGAATTCCTAATCTATTCGTGCAAAAATCTTTTAAATTAACATAGCCGTTTCGGAGGAGTAGGGAATTTAAGTAAAAAATCGATGTCCCGTATTTATTTTTTTAATCCAAAACAAAGAGACGTAGCAAAAATTCAAACGTCACAAATGTAGTCCTTGAACTGTTGTATAACATATATTTTTTTCAACTATTTCTGTCCAGCAGTAAAAGAGGAGTAGGCTTTACAAAATGACCATTTGACGCGGATTGAGGACTCTAATCGCCTTAATTGACGTCTAAATTACAGTTGGTACTTCCGAGCGGTCCGGCCGACGACTGAACTAATCAAATCTTCATAGCATTGACAAATTAAGTTGGGTTCGACAGGCATTCCGATAAATAATGCAACTTTCATACTTTAGCCGGGTATAGTGGTAATCATACAATAGTTATTAATATTAATTTTACTAATGCAAAATACTTTCTTCTTGTCGTGTCGACAACAAACCTACACAGCGTCGGCCCAAAACTCCGCCACAAAAATGGCGTTGTCAGTAGCCTTCATTAAATCTGAATTGGGTGTTTAATAAATATTACAAATGTAACAAATATTACAAATGTAACAAGTTGTTACAAATGTAACAAATTGCTGTAAGAATATAAAATTAAACCTACCTTGCATTTATGAAACGATGCAGGCATACAGCGTAAAATTTATATTAGTCTACGTGTTTACCAATGTCAACGGTGCTCAGAGGCATAGTCAGAGGTCAGAGCAGAGCTGTGTCGGTCGATAAGTAAAAAGTGCTTAAAATTATTTACTAGCTTTTGCCGTAACTGTGTCTCATAAATAAGGGGCCATCCATAAAGTACGTCACACGAATTTCATGATTTTTTGACCCCCCCTCCGTCCTTGTCACAGGTGGTCACATTTCTGAGACCCCCCCCCCCCCTCCCTAGTGTGACGTCACATGTTTTGCAATTTCACATCGAAAAATTATTAAATTAACAGCAGTTCCGAAATTACTTTTAATTCCATTTAAATTACTTAAGTACTTTTTTTTATGAAATCAACATTATATCAAATATTTGAAACAATTGAAATGTGATGTCACGAAACTTAGGACCCCTCCCACCCCTTGTCACACTATGTCACACTTTGTCAACCCCCTCCCCCCCTCTTTACGTGTGACGTACTTTATGGATGACCCCTAAGCAGCTACTTACAGCTTCAACGCGTGATTGCTACGAAATGGCTACGAATTTCGTAGCATTGTAGCAGTCCACTTGACGTTTTAACTGACGTCTAAATTATTGATATAAACTTTAATGCCATTTTTTTTGGTACATAAGGGTAAATTAATGCCATTAAGACATTCTCTGGCAGTTTACCTTCGGTCTAAGCAGAAAAAAATCTATCTGAACCACGTCTTAAAAGTTGTGACGTTATGTATACCTACCGTAAAAAAGCATAAAACCATTTGAAAAGTTTGAAATCTTCATGATTTTCGTAGTTTCACGTACGCATGTTGATAGGCGCAGTGGTGTGTGTGAGTGCGCGACACCTCGCCGCCGCTTGCTGCTTTCACTTCAGATAGCATAGAGATAGCGTCGTTCGCGCGATTCAATTGCAGAGATTCACCCCTAAGGTTAGTTCTCTACGGATACTGTGCGATAAAAATGCGTCGTTTTATTAATCCTCTTTTCGTTTTTTTTATCCACAACGAGGAAGCTCTTGGCCTGTATCTCACCTTATGGCACAGAATAAATAATAGTTGTATGGTAAGTTTGTTTTAGTCATATGACGTCCACGGCTGGACAAAAGCATTCCCTAAGGATTTCCACAACCAGTCCTGTGCTGGCCTTGTCTATTTACTTGTCTGGTAATTGATGATGATGATCAATCCCGCACAAATAAAATAAAGTTGCATATTTGTTTTGGTCTATTCTAGTCCCAGTTCTTTTGCTGACTTAATAATTGATCCTAAATTGATATCTTCGTTCTTTTTGCAACTACTTTTATTAAGTACCTAAACTGTATTGAGAGACGGTTATTACATATTATTGAGTTATTTAGATCACAATGCTAAATGACCACATGAAGGTGATGAAGAAAAGTTAAACGTGTGTTTGTTTAAATAAAGATAGACTTCGTTGATACATTACTTTTCCAAATAGCCACGCATAGGAAGTACCTACATCGCACAGTTTTAGTGGACTTTTACCCTTACTAAGTCCACAGCTGGGACTTTAATGACTGTTTGTAGATATGCCTCGCTTTGATATGCGGTGAAAGGGAGATTCCAAACATTAGATAGCTGGCTGCACATTCAGGTGGTTAGGGCAGTGGTTTGGTGAAGTGTGAATGAATGACGATTTATCAAAAGGGAATGCAGAAACACCCTTTTAGATGCAGGTAATGGCAATAATTATATCTATTTATTTATTAAGCTCTTTCTATAGATCGATTAATTAAGCTTATTTTTAATAGAACCAAAGTTTTGATTTGTTACTGACTGACTCTACCAACATCAAAAATTATTTATATGGCGTGATTTAAATAAATTGCTTACTTTTCAAAGTGCTGTGCCTAAAGATATGAAGGAGCTTATAATAAAAAGTAAAATAAAAAAGCATAGATATTTATTATTATGAATGGAAAATAAAGAAATTTTAATATTTTCCTACACAAGATACGGGAATATTATTCTTGGTAATCAATTTGATTATTGTTCTTCACCAATTAGTAAAGGTTCGTTCACATCAGGCAAAAAGCAACAAAGGCAAATGGCATATTATTTATGACTGATAGACGAGTACCAGCTTGGAAGGTGCTTTGTGATGTTCCGATCCCGTTCCGAAAGCACGGAACGAATCATCTAATTAGACATTACGTCTGTAACATTTCTGAAAATCCTTTGTATTGCAGAATTTTATGCGTTCTTTGTTCCGTCGGCATTTTTATGAGTACACTGCTGGTGCACATTTGACCTTACCGTGCACAGCTTAAAGCTCATTTTGTTGGTGTGGTAATTGTAAATATTGAGCTGGCGACAATCGCGCGAGAAGACCGCTCGCTAACGAGGCCCCACCCGCTCATTTTCATTTTATCGTCGCCTCACCCCTTAGCTTCTACTTAAAGTTTTTCTTTTGCGGCCCATCATGAGGTTTCTCATTTTAATGCTGAATCTGGATACGAATGTCGCGCGTCGGCGAATCCTCGTCAACATTGCTTCTTTTATTTTTCGGTCGTCAGACTGGTAGTTTGCGTACCTACCACTAGTTACATCCTAGTGGTCTAGTCTATAATATAGACACCACATTTAGGCGCCTCTGCTTAGTTTATATTAAAGGTTTATTTATTGGGCCTAGTTTATCGGTTTATATAGCGGGGTAAATACTCGTAGTATCGATCGTTGTGTCAACTATGAATACAGAATTTTCTGCTTTTTTTCTGTGTAACGAAACTAAGCCCGCACAGAAAACACATTATCTCAGCCATATGATGCCTAGATGATATACGGCACACTTTTCTTCGAAAATTATTCAAATATTCGAAGCAAAAACACCTCGGGGAATCTTAACAATGTCATTTTCTTCAACGTTGGATGATCGAAGTTATCGATTCAGAAAATATGGGTGGAAAAATAATAGGGATCGTGGAGTGCTGACGCGTTGAACAAGATGAGCGAAATGCTCAGCGAGGAACAGGGTTGAACCTTTTTACCCGACTACGGCGAAGTCAAAAGAAGGGTTATGATTTCAGTTACAGTTATAGCAATAAGGTTTATTCGTCTCACTAGTAAATAACCTCATTCCGCTACTTTTTTATTCACATCAAAGTGTGTACACGTAAATTTTACCTTTATAACCATAATTTGATTTAAATAAAAGCTTTAGACGTCTATATTAAAATTAGTCAACCACATCTATGTTTATGTACAACATACATTTCCCTGAAGTATTCTAATTCGTTTTAGGGCAACCCTATAGAGACTGCCCGTATTTGTCGACTGAACTGAGACGGGGATTTGGACGTTTCTGCGGAACCAATTGTTGACACATTCTTACAGTTTTAGCTCTCAGGGTATTTTTAGAGGCGGCAACTGTTTGAGATGTTTACTTACTAATGATCTCACTGGAAAGAAACCTTGCGAAGAATTGAAGATGTGGAATCGGGGTTCGTATACAGGGTGGAAACGATAAGTGATCTCACTCGATTATTTCTAAACTATACAAGATATCAATAAACTAGTTACTGATCCTGAAAGTGCTTCATGAGCTCTATCAAACGGTATTAATAATAGGTTACAGAAAAACCTGGATCTATCCGAAAATTCAATGTTTCCAGCTTCCATACATTTGGCAAAGTCACATTATTTTAAAAACTACAAATGATATCGTAAAACTGATTACTGATCCTAAAAGTGCTTCACAAGCTCTATCAAATGGTATCAATAATAGGTTACAGAATAAACTGGATCTATCCAAAAATTCAATGTTTCCTTCTTCCATACATTTAGTACTACCACAGCCATGACACTCATCTCTTGACAATATTATTGCAAGTAAAGCCTAAAACCAATGTTTTCCATGAATAATTTTAAATAAGAATACAATTTAGGAGTTTATTTTAAGAGTTTATTATTAAATAAAAAAAATACACTTCTAATATTGTGTGGCTGGCATACATTTAGTATGAAAGCTGGAAACATTGAATTTTGAGATAGATCCAGTTTATTCTTTACCCTATTATTGGTACCGTTTGAAAGAGCTCATGAAGCACTTTCAGGATCAGTTACCAGTTTTTCAATATCTTGTATAGTTTAGAAATAATTGAGTGAGATCACTTAACGTTTCCACCCTGTATATATTATCGAAGCTTAAAACTTTGGTTACCTAGCAACATTCAATAGATTTCTCAGATTTCAGTGTAGATAGTTGAGCCTAGCCAGATTAATTTGGGTAGGTACGAGTAGTGATATTTCATGCACTTGTTAAACTGCAAACTAATTTCTGCAACTATGGTTGCAATAGCCTTTTAATGGACAATTGTAAGAAAAAATAGTTATGCATACCATGGAAATGATTTATTTGTATACGTGCTAAGCAAACTGTTAGCTACAGAAATGGAAAATGTGACGAGTTTAAATAAAACTATATTCTAGATCATATTTATAAAGCCAGGTAACAGTATAGCAAAAACAAGATGGCTAACACCGTTGCTAGGCTGCATCCATAGACCATGGCCTAGCACCGGTGTTACCAGAACAAATATGTGCATGTGTGACTTGCATGGAAAAACAACATTGTGCTGACCTAATAAGTATACAGAAATACTTTGAGTATTTAGATTAAAATAGTCTACACAACATTGTTAAACTGCAAAGCAATGACAGTATACGAGGTGAAGAAAGACACGCATGCGGGTAGCAGAGTCATGTCAACGTTGATGCAGCCGAATGCGCGCGCGCGGATCGGTCGCGTGGACATCATGCGCAGGAGATCCTTCGTGGCCTTGTGGTAGTCGTCACCTGAAAATAAACACCAAATTTCAATCATTTAGCTGAGGGGAAATCAATGGATGATGTGCATTGTGCAGCCAAGACTATGCCAAGACATTCCACGATGCTCTCGATGAATTCCGCCCGTATTCATAAACGGTGCTTGCTTAAGTAAAGCAGCAAATCAAACGCACAGCGTTGAAAAGAGCTCTGTGGGTCACCTTGTGCGTCCACGCGCACTGTGAGAACTCATAGTAATGTTTGTGAGTCTTTAGTCTAATCAAGAATTTAAACATGGAAGAAAATTATTCTACCCCAGGTAACTGAGAGGGGTGATCTGTGGTGTGTGTGAAAATATGCGAGCATCAGGCCTCTCTGACCTGACAGGGAAGTACAGGTCAAAGGGCAATTTACCTCTGGTTAATTAATAAATTGCTGCTGCAGTGGAGACTAAGTCTGGGTTGCACCTTTAACTTTGACAAACGTCAAAAATCTGTCAAACTCCATACAAAAAACACCGGTTAACGTTACCTATAGTTACGGTCAAAGTTAGGTGGTGCAACTCAAATGACCTGTCTGTGGTCTCCACCTAAGCAATGTTCAACGAGTAAGAACTGATGATGATGAAGATCTGTGGTTACCGCTGTATCACGTGGTATTCAACGAGTAAATTATACTAACTTGGCTGCGACAGTACAAGCAGTTTGCACAGCCGTCGCCGCAGCACGTCAGCGCTGTTCTCCATGCGTTGCGCAGCGCGGGACAGCATGTACAGTATGCACAGCATCAGAGCCAGGGTGGTGAGGTACACAATCGTGTCCTTTAGTGTAGAGCGGCCCTTGGAAACCAAAAAGGTTATTGAAAACATACTAGTAAATGCTAGTAGCGAGTCCGTTTTGCCTGCTAGGAAGATAGTAGAAGAAAGACGACTACATTATGCATTACGAAGGAATTTATAAAACACTATCAATGAAATAGTTCCCAAATTCAGAAAGTTGTAAGTGTTCTAAGTATGCAGGCCACGCTGTAAAATTTTGATATTGTATCCGAGCAGTTGATACCACATGAGTAAAAAATCCGAGACAGTTACCGAGTAGATACGCTAGGAAAACGATTAAGATAAGTGCGATATTTTTTTGACTATAAGCTTTAGCAAAAAAAAAAAACTTACAGCAACACTTTGCGATGCCATTGTGTACAAAAAGATGATGTAGTAGAACATCGCAGTGGCCAACATTATAGTCAACTGAAAATAGAAAATGTACAATTATTGCAACTTTTTTTGTAATGATAAAAGTAAGTAGAATGAAACCGGAGTCTTGTACTCTTCACGCTCTACAATAGAACATAATTGGTTCATAATAATAGGTACCAAAATATAGAGAAGTAAATTATTATGATTACCTGTATACCAAATATGTAATTAAACAGTTTAGCACTTTCTCTCGCGTGCTTATAGATGACAGACCATCTGTCGACCTCCGTGATCAAAGTGTTGCTATCATTGCCTGTTTCACTATCACAGTTAATGGACCGAGTGACGGACTTCAGCTGTTCAGCTATCACGTGGAGAACACAGTACAGGACCAAATACTCGAATATATACCGAAAATCAGACATCAGCATGTTAATTTGAAATAGCCGATACCAAATTAGATGCAGATCGGGGATCAGCACCCAAGTGGAATGAGCATAAGCGAATACCACAACTTTTATCAAACAAAACCCGAACACGCAGCCCACCACTATAAGATGCTTCGCTCTAAGACTATTTAGATAATTCTTATCGTTGTCGAAGAATTTGCAACCGGAATTCAAATGGATTATGAGATGTCTATAGCTCTTGGTGTAACAAAAACCGAATACAATGATCACGATGGAATTGACGCTCGTCAAGTAGAAATACATGATGTCAGAATTACATTGCGGGTGTGAATAAAAGAACTGAGTGCGGGTAACGATATGAGCGAATATAAACACCAGCTCAGTGACCACCCGCAATGAAATCAGAGCTTGCATCCACACACTATACAAGCAAACGTTCCGGTAAATGCACAGTGCATTTTCTATGAAGTTGGTAAATTTTAGGATGCGTATCCCCATATTTGAAACGCGAAACACGTCTGGATTACAGGAGTGTAATTAAAATAGTGCAACACATTTCCTAACAGCTTCGAAATGTAATCCATTGCTTAATGAATTGAAACATCACACTGAATAACTTATATGGTGGCAAAACTAATTACATTAACGGTTTATTAAATTACTTTTAACCCCTTTTCGCATGTATCTTAATTGCAATTAATAAAATGTTTCATGAAAAAACTCTGAAACAAAAAATGCCTCCGAATTTGTTGAGTCATGAAATAAAAACCGCGATCGGGACATTATTAATTATTTTAACAGAGCTAGTTGGAGAGCTCATCAGATTCCAGGCGATGTCTCAAGTCATGAGAGAAAATTGGTAAAACATTATTTTATAAATACAAATGCATTCAAAATGTGAATGGAAAAACACAACGGATCATTGGAATAGATTTCTAGGGAACAAAAACTAACGAAGGAAACTGTTAATTATAATTGTTTGATAAAGACAAATCGCAGATTTATCATGATGATACAAAGATGAAAGAGCGGTCTCCTTCAAGTTAAGCAGTAGATTTTGAAATAAAATGATAAACATATAATAAAAACATTTATTTTCTACAACTGCATAAATATCTGCAATAGCAAAATGACAGTGCTGATGCGTTGTCTATCTGTATAATAAATTCTCGCAATATTTTTCAAAGACAATATTCTATTCTCAAGGAAATATCGCTGACTTGAAATTAACATTGAAATCGATTTAGCATGTGATTAAAATCGCTTCAGCTTCTACTTTGGACGCGTCGCCCAGCTGACGATGTGCCGGCGCGGCTGTTTGCACTGCACTGCAACATCGGCCGTGCTGCGGTAATGGATATTGAAGTGTCTTGCCACGCTACTTTTTGTTTAACACTGTTTTCCTTTTCCATTTTGTTGTTTTTGCATTTTGTTACTACGATGTAGTTTTTCTAGATACTAGCATACTCGCAATACAAGGAAATGAGAAATATTCTAGTACTATGTCATTTAATCATTACAACTTAAGCTTTATTAGGCCGCACAAGACTTGGGCTATTCACTATTTTAATCTGTCTAATGTAAGACAGACAGAAAGAAAGAAAAAAATTATTTAGTCCAAATCCCAAAAAAAAAAAACAGTTCAGAGCATTAGCGCGCTTTACCAGTCAATACTTAGGAGTTGCAATGGATTCTCTCCGCCCAATATTGTGTTATTTTTGTGAATAACATACCCTTTGTAATGCTTGAGTCGTAAGCTTGAATATTTTAATTAAGAGGACTCAAGATTAAAGGCCGCACTTAATTTGTTACATGTGATTGCCTCATTAGGGTCCTTTATCATAAATATTGTGACTTTCAGTTCGCTGTCCCAGTATTGCGTAATTTTTCTAAACCGCGAATCCATCACAAAGATAACGTAGTGAGCTTGAATATGTTTTAACGTCCTGCGGCCCGGGATTACGGGCGTGCCATAAAGGCCACCAACCACTCGGGCTCTAATTGTAATCACCCACTTACCCTCCATTAGGGCGCGGGTAATGGCCAAGTACTTTGAACTTTCACTGAATTATCTCTGTCAATATTATTTTGAATTTTTATGTAGGTACTACAACTAAATCATCATTTAATTTTCAGCCATAAGACGTCCACTGCTGAACATAGGCCTCCCCAAATGATTTCCATGTTGATCGATTGGTAGCGGCCTGCGACCAGGGCCTTCCTGCTACCTCTCTATGATGTCGTCGGTCCACCATTACACCTTAATATTGAAATAAATTGAATTATAGTATGTAATATACTGGTATGTAGGTAATACGATACGGCAGCGCGGGATCGGTCGTTTAGGAAATCCGTGGAGGGCCTTTGTCGACGGAATTAGGCAGAAACGAACGAACAATTTTTAATACTATATATAACACTAGTAGCTACATAAGGAAGGCTATAATATCTTATCATAAATTTATCATAAACCCAACGACTTTATCATTAAGAGTTATAAAGAGTTATCGTTCATTTTTAATAGATCAAAAACATCTCCTTATTTTGTAAAAAACCAGAAGTGGCATGTGACATTTTCCTCAATTTTCCTATAAAAAGTTCAAATTCCATTTCCAAGCAGAATCCCCATGGAATATTATATGCCTTTGAATTTCTTATTTGTGGCTTCAAAAATGACGAAATACTCTCAAATATTCCCATAAAACTTTTTTGCTTTTTTATTCTCTTAGGAGACTTTTCTCTTTAAGAAGATTTATTTCTTTTTTCTTTCTTTAAATCTAAAATTGGAGGTCATTTGGTTTTCAGGTTGCTTGCGCAGAATTATTTAATGATTACTTAAAATGTCTTGCGTTAAAAATAAGTTTTTTTTTATTTGCTAGAGCTTGCCATGCTTCTCTGTTTGTCTCTTCACCATAATGAATGAACGAATAAAAATCTTCAAGATTGTATTGAGCATAAAGAATGAAGGTTCTTCGTGTTTAGGATATAAAATATGAAAATGCATATGCTTTAAGTAAGGAACAAGTGTGTTTTTGATAGTACGAGTAATCGCAGAGCGAAACTATCATAGGTAAATGCGCGAACAGAAACTAGCCAGTATTTGTTTTTTTATATGTGATGAGAAAAATGTTTTGGCGTGGTGTGAATATTTGCTATGTTCGTGTCACGTACACTATATATCGCTATAAATAGAAGTAAATAGTAATCTCATAGGACCCATAGCCCGCCAGTGACCGGCTTCATATCCGGGCCAGACAAACGCCAGCAGAACCACTGTGTATTTATTTATACACATGGGTTGTACATTCAAAGGGTACTATTGAATTGAGGCAAATGTGCTGCTTGTTATTTGTATATGCCCGTTGCTAGTCGAGTTCCAACGAATTGCTTTCATCTAAAAAAATACTTTTTAGGTAGTCCGTAAATAGTCATAAAATAGGTTGTATCTGATACCTTCGGGTCTTATTAATAATAGCAAATTCCAGTCCTGTTTTGCTAAAGTATTTTTTTTTAAATCTGGTATTAGACTTATGAAGAGCTTAAATATAAACATTGACCGCATGGTCACGGGGAGATATGAATTGGTCTCATAAAAATACTATAAATCAAATTCAGATTTCTGTGAACTCAATAATATTTCTAATCCGATATAGATTAGTCATTTTCACCCGAGTGAACATTCATACGAATGACCCGTCTGATCCTACATTTAGCAAGATTTAGGCACGCACAGTTTCATATCGCTACGACTACCATCTGTGCGTCGCGCCTCGTAGCGAAGGTAACGTTCGTAGCGGCCGTAGCAAGGGTTCCGCTTTCGTAGATCGTAGCCGCAAATCGTAGCAGGTTATGAGTCTTCTTATTTTTGAAGCCATGTTACTTTAGATGTTTTTAAAACGGTTATAAATAATGTTTGAGTAGATTAAAATGGTGCCTTGTAAAAAATGAATTAACTCTTTTCTGGACGATGACAGCACAGTATGTGAAAAACTGGCATTTTATAGTTGTTTGTGCGATTTTGCAAGAAAATAGATTACAGAAAATAGATTCTATAAAAGTGTCAAATAAACGGTCACAATACGTAGTTGAAGTTCCTGGCAGAACTCAATTCTTGCAATTCCGAAATCGCAAGACGCATGGTTTCAGAGTCAAAAAAGCACATGATGCGTTGCGGCGACATCGCGGCAGTGCGACACCGGAGCGGTGTCGTTGCGTCGTCTTCCATAGAAATATTTGTAGCGATACGGCGAAATATTTGCGGCGCCGCAACGTTTCGTGTGCTTTGGCTCTTAGCAAACCATCCGAATCAAGTTGAACAAAATGTGTACGTTATGGCACAAACAACCTCGCCTTGCGTGTTTACTCGTTTCAGTAGCGTGTAACGCTCGCTCATCACATTAGAGCAATCAAATGAGCCTGCCGCCGCATAATGTACGCGTCCGCGCGTCAGCAGTATTTACGTGCACACTGCACAGTTTGAACCGCAGAGGACTGTTTAGTTTGGTCGAATAACTCACGACTGTATGCATAGTTTTGTGCTGCTACAAAACTGGCAAGAGTAAGGGCTGTTAGTGTTAAACATAAAAATGCTACGACGCCGCGAATTTTGTAAATTCGTTTACACAGCCAGCAAGATTCAGCGATAATGCGTGCATAATTATTTTAAAAAAAAACCGATTGCGTAATCTGAAAAATGAAAACTTAAAATCAAAGGTAATGAATGACTAAGTACCTAGTACCTACCTACCTACTGAAAAATAATGTTGATAACCCAGTGTCACTTTTTTTGAAACGAATCTAACGACGTTTCTCTAGTAAGATAAAATCCATCAAAATAAGTTAAGACCAATTAAGTTTGCAATTTAATTACATCAAAACTAAGAGGTTACCCGTAAGACGACAGCAGCGACTGCATATTCTAACTAATGCTCGAAACCTAATTTGTTTTGTACTTCACTAAGCACCGGTCGTTCATTTAGTTTATTGTTTAAGCGTACAAGCCAGGACGTTGTTAGCCGGCCCATGAGTACTTATTAATTAGCGAGAAATGCACGGGAACAACAAAGCGAGCCGGTATTATGGGAATGTCTATGCGCATTGATGGAAACACCAACAAGAGGTCAGCAAGCTTATTGTGCGTTGTTTAGGCTGCTGTGCTTTGCCATGTTATAATTATGTTAATTATGAACATGACTAGCTTTCCGCCCGCGGCTTCGCCCGCGTGGAATTTTGTCTGTCACAAAAAAACTTTATGCGTCCCTGTTTCAAAAACCGGGATAAAAACTATCCTATGTCCTTTCCCGGGACTCAAACTATCTCTATGCCAAATTTCATCAAAATCGGTTCAGTGGTTTAGGCGTAAAAGAGATATAATATTAGTATAGAAGTATAGATTAACAGGATTGATGTTAAAAATGTGTTCGTTTTCTTCAGTTTCGTAGCTTTGTTTAGTTTGAACTAAGTTTGTAGATATTTTTAATATAATTTCCCATTTAGAATCTGGCTATTGTTATAGTTATGGTTAAAGTAAGTTGGTGCAACTCAGCCTTGAATTGTGAAACTAATAGGGACAGTTTTTATTCAATCAGACACTCATATTGTCGAATCATTTCATTGATCGTCCAACCTCAAAAATTGCTCATTTCAAAAAGGTACCAGCGTCCCTACTCGACTGCTACAGATCAAGGAACGTCCACACAGAAGCTCGTATTAATCCCTCTGATGGCGAGGACTCTCATGGCTCCGTTAAAAATCTGACCCAATTCCCGCCAGTGTAACTCAGGGTATTACGGGTATTACCATTAAAGAGCGGATTAAAGGCAAAGGCGGGTCGTCAGAGATTTACAGCCTCCTTTCAGTGGTGTCATTGCACGGCTATGCAAAGTAATACGTAGATTAGCATGTATGCAGCTGAAAAAATATCGTATAAACTGGATGCAGGCCGCTACCAACCGGTCAATCTGGAAATTATTGGGGGAGGCCTATGTTCAGCAGTGGACGTCCTTGTAGCTGAAATAATTATGATGATAAACAATAATTATGACGAAGTACTTACCATAAAGTTAACTCGTCAGAGGTGCTGCAAATGCATCACTGTGAAAACTTAATATTTAAAATAATATCTTGATGTAATATAAAAATAAAAAACAAAACGAGTATGTTTCAATAAGAAATTTCGTCAGCGATCTTGCAAGATAAACTTACTTCTAACAAGAAATTATGTTTATAATCTGTTTTATCACAAGAATGTCAATTTGTTAGTAATATATAAATGCTAGCCTACATCAATTTAGATATGTTAAAAGGAATGCTGTGCATCAGAGCGTGGGCCCTATTGACAGGATGTTTTGATTCTACCCTTTGATTCCACATCATGAAGATCAAAAAGGCAAAGGGAATGTTCACGTGAATTTTCCGGATCTACAATCAACATCGCGCCTATTTAGTCCAGTCAAATTAGACATGAACCCTGCATTAATTCGCATACAGCTGAAAATTGGTACGAATGTTCGGAGCACCATTATGAATTAACTGTGAAAAGTCCCCATCGATCCGACATGTGCTAAAAAAAAATTCAAGGTTACACTTAAAAAATACGGGTTTTTGAGATTTTCAGCTAAACGGTAAGTTTTATCACAAAAATATGTATGACAAGGTTTAAGACCATACAATTATCTATCAAAATTGTCTATACACTTTCTCCTAAGAGTCAGCGTTTCTGAGATTCGATGATCCGAAGAGTCAAAAAAGTGTTTTCTTCATAACGGTCTTACACATAAATCCAATGTGATATCGCCTCGTGCCTCGACTCAGCATTGTATCATGATGTGTTGTCGACGTCGAATATAAAATGATCAACCTCAATGTCGTCTGTCATCTTTAATTATCGAAAAATTGGTGCAACTTTGACGAAGGACTGCACCGTGAGTTTCTAAGATACGAAGTTTTCGTGTCTATTAGGTTTAAGAGCTCTTATATGCACACGTCACTACTCTACTTGTAACTCTATGGTCACTCTTTTAGCCCGACCAAGTTAGACAGTCCAGGTTATAATAATTCGCATAGAGCTAAAAATTTGTGTGAATGTTGAGAACACCATCTTAAATGAAATGTCAAAAGTCCCCGACGATCCGTCATTTAAAAAAAAAGTTTTCGAAGTCCCAAGTTTTTTGCATTTTTTGGCCAAGTAGTAAACTTATCATAAAAATAGATAAAAAATAATAGTAGATCATAAAATTATCTATTAAAATTATCTTTACCCCTTTTTCCTAAGAGTCACCGATTATGAGGTAGAACGAATCAAAAAGTTAGTTAAGATGTTCTCGTTATATGCACATGTTTCCACAACACCTATGATGGTTATTTGGCGCATTTTTTTTCACCAGGTTTCCCCAGTAGGCCTTTTTTAAGATGTATCTTTTATCCTGTTCAATTAAAAACTATTTCAATAGAGTTGAAGTTGTGGACTTGTGGAGTAGTTAACAGAATGCGAATTCTTCAACTTTTTGCATCGTTACCACATAAACGGGGACTCTTAGGAAAAAGGGGCAAAGACACTTTTAATAGATAATTTTATGATCTACTACTATTTCTTATCATTTCTTATGATAAGTTTACTGTTTGGCGGAAAATTGCAAAAAACTTGGACTTCGTAAATTTTTATTTCAAATGACTGATCGTTGGGGACTTTTGACATTTCATTAAGGATGGTGTTCTCAACATTCACACAAATTTTCAGCTCTATGCGAATTATTATAACCTGGATTTTCTGACTTGACCGGGCTAAAAGAGTGACCATAGAGTTACAAGTAGAGTAGTGACGTGTGCATATAAGAGCTCTTAAACCTAATAGACACGAAAACTTCGTATCTTAGAAACTCACGGTGCAGTCCTTCGTCAAAGTCGCACCAATTTTTCGATAATTAAAGATAACAGACGACATTGAGGTTGATCATTTTATATTCGACGTCGACAACACATCATGATACAATGCTGAGTCGAGGCACGAGGCGATATCACATTGGATTTATGTGTAAGACCGTTATGAAGAAAACACTTTTTTGACTCTTCGGATCATCGAATCTCAGAAACGCTGACTCTTAGGAGAAAGTGTATAGACAATTTTGATAGATAATTGTATGGTCTTAAACCTTGTCATACATATTTTTGTGATAAAACTTACCGTTTGGCTGAAAATCTCAAAAACCTGTATTTTTTAAGTTTGACCTTGAATTTTTTTTTTAGCACATGTCGGATCGATGGGGACTTTTCACAGTTAATTCATAATGGTGCTCCGAACATTCGTACCAATTTTCAGCTGTATGCGAATTAATGCAGGGTTCATGTCTAATTTGACTGGACTAATTAGAATGTTTATTTGAACGTTTGAACCGCATATTAGGTATTTACACTGAAAATATAGAGGCATTCAATCGCATATACCCAATATGTATATTATACAATCTAATTGTTCATTTGTTTGTAAAAACTATCGATATATCCGTAAAGATTAAACAATCGATCCCCAAAATGGTACTCATAGTAATATGAGTGAAATCAATTGAAACATTTCCCTGAACGGCCGGGGTAGGTACTTTATTGGGCGTATTGTAATAACAGTTTCTTTCAAACAAACGACAGTAATTTTCCAAGTGAACGAGCCAGAAATGACTGTGTTCCGTAAATTCGACATTTCACGATATTTATTATAAGAATAAGAGTTCCCGTCTTTTCGCGGCTCGTTCGAGTGCAAAATCGCTAATGAGGACATACTCGTAGAACAAATTTGCCTATTTCGAACCGTCACCCGAACATTTTTCTTTCCCATTTTACACTTCATCAACCTGATTTAATAACAATGGCAAATAGCGGACCGTGATTGTGTCCAATTAGGTCATTTACTTTTTTAATAAAATGGAGCATCGAATAAAATGGCTACTTCGTGATTGATCTTAAAAAGATTGTTACGACGTGTAGGTATAAAGAGTCGGAGCTGTTGTAAACTAGAGTTAATCAGAAGAACCGTATAATACCCGTAGCATAGAAAAGTGACAACTACCTAAGTAAAGAAAAATAAAATCAAAGCAAATCTTCTAAACTTAAGGAGGCTGCTATGCTGGCCAGTGTCCAACAAAGATAAATCAAACGTAGTTAATTCAATGATACAAGTAGCTTTAGTTAGGTTTTATTTTTTATTTTATTAATTCAAACAAATAACAGTTAATATTACAAAAAAATTACGTAGACCTTATTGCACACAAAAGGTACTCAACACGTATTTTATTTTCAGGTAAATTAAAAGTGCACTTAACAAAGATATTAATTTTCATGTAACTTAATGACAAAGATCAGTTGTTAACTTCCCTAATAGAAATTTGAGCTTAATATTAATAGTAGCTCACAATTAAAAAGGTAGACAATGAGTAAGCGTTCCCTTCACTTTTTCTTGATAAATCCTCCGTGCGGAAAATCGCAAAAGGGTTTTAAAGTGCTACGGATAACGGGAAGAGGAGGGGATGGATTAAAAGTAGGGGGTGTGGGAGGGAGAACAAGCTCGTTAGCGACAATTTTTCTCAAAGCCTTCCCGAGGGAATTGTCACAATTCCGATTGTGACGAATTACGCCCAGAACAATGCGGCGCATTCTTTTTTTGATTAAATGAAATAGAACTTAACGGTTTTTTTCGCTAAGAATCTGGAGTCCGGGACATCGGGCTGGAAGTTCTTTGAAGATGGGATGGGAATGTAATTAAAAATGCTTCAATGTTGGTGCAGAAAACAAAAAACCTTAGATAAGTAGGTAGTATGGTAGGTATCATACATGACTGACGATTTATTGACGTGCAAAATGTATTCTAAATGCAATAAATGTGAAGGTAACTATACTATGTGGGTATAACAAGAGGTGAACAATAAATAAGATAAAGCACCAAAGCGCCCTTAAAGCACCAAAGTAACCAAAACCGAGATGAGAAGAAACAATAATTTCAGGATAGCTTTACAGTTAAATAATAATTTTAATATTGTATTTCAAATTGAAGAGGAAAAACAGGCTACTATAACTCGAAATTTTACCACAGCTCAAATTGAACAGATAAAATTCAGTCGGGCTCGTCCTACCGATTTGATTCGTGCCATATTTTAACAAGGTCTGCTGAGCTTTCATATTACTTCTAACTCGGATATCTTGTATCTTAATATTAAAACTTTCTATCATTGGTAGGGTTGCTGGAACGTAGGATACCTTTTTTTACTAAAACTAAAATATATTTTAACTTCATAACCGATTTAGTTTAAACTACGAGTGAGTATGTTTTGAATATTTTATGACAACACATTAACACACTATAAATATTTTTATGCCACGATAACGGTAGCCTAACTTTGAGGGTATCGGACTGACCGACTCGAGATCCGAGGAACGCGGGTTCGAAAACCGCCGCACTGGACTATTGTGGTAAACCCAATCGTAACACAAACATTTAGCTTACCACTAGTGGTTAACGGGACTATTTAGTAATTTGTGCAATACAAATATTAACTTTAAAAAAGTTAATATAATAAAGTACCTAAACAAACTGCCTGATTTTCCCTGACTTTGGCAGAATCGAGCATAAGCTCTGCAGTAAGTCGGATACCGCGATTATTATTACGCATGGCAGCTTCTAATTAATTACCCTACATGCACCAATAAAGCAGATAATGATGTTCGCTAATGAACATTGTGTTTTTGAATTGGTCGGGCTCATGAAGGACGTATAATTTTAAATTGAAACGGCCGCATTGTTATAAAATAAATAACAAATGTTTATTGACACGTATTATTTTCAGAAAGCACAAGTCACTCGATTCGATTATGGTTGTTGCAATTCACGAAGGGGAGTGAGCTTTACATGTGTGGTGGCTCGCTACTGTTCGTTTTTCAATAGTTTTGACAGACATTACCTTACATTACATTGCATTGTATACCAACATGGAGTAATAAATAATTTGAATTTATCGTTATGTGCATGTAGTACACGTACACACAAAAGTAAAGCTCACTCGCCTTCGTGAGTTCTAAGAACTATGTACAAGCTAAGATTGAAACGGAGTTTATTTTCGTCCGATTCTCGATGAAACTTGCTTTCCAACTATTGTAATACGAAGCTAGTTATACAGTTAGTTGATACGTCCACAGTAATACAGACTTAAGACTTGCTGAGTTAGTTAAGGTATACAAGTGTAAATGTTAATGTATGTTTTAAATTCAATAAATTATTTGTATTTGTATTTTATTTGAGTTACTAAACCTAAGTGTAGCGGAATCGAAACGAGAATATCTAAGTGAAGTGAGTTCAACTCCCTAATTGACTGCACAATGGGAACCTTTTATATGAATCAGTGTTACAGTTTAGTTTAGGTATAAGATTCTGAAGATATTCATTAAAAATATAAAAAATGCCGTATCTTTACCTCATAAAGTTCAAATTAATTTGGTCTCTATTCCATCTCTGCCTGGTTAAGGGTTAACTTTTTAAACCCTTATAAGGTGACTGTTCATCAAACTAGTTATGTTTTACATTTTGTTGTAAAGTAGTGCCTTTATTACAACCACATTCGTCTACAAATCTAAAGTCGATTGATGATTCCGATCAAGCCGTAAAAATGAGCTTTTCATACCAAAATGTTTTAATAACGATCCGCCCATCGGTTACCAGCGATAACCGAAGATCTTATTACATCCTCCAATATTTTCCAAGGAAAATCCACCACCATTAGGCCAAAATGATTCCGAAGCAATTTAAACCGAGTCCGCAGAGTGATTGTGTTAAAAGGTAATTTGTTTTAGTTCCGCCGTGGCATGTTGTTAATTACGGAACTAATTAAAACTGTCGATTCCGTAATTAATCTTTTCTGGCCGAAGGCGCTCGCTCATTTAATGTTTATAGCTGAGCCTTTTTTATTATTACGGCAGGAGTTTTGGGTAGGTTTATGAAAGATTTGGAGATTTTAGTCATAAAATAGAAAATCTTCTGGAATACTGTCTTTAGCTGAAGAATACATAAATTTACCACATTAAATCATGGACATATCTTGAATCGATGATACAGTAGGTTTAGAGTAAAGGCCATGTTTTAGCAAAGCTCGATAAAGTATAAGTTAAAGTAAAACTACCAGATTGGAGCTGAAAGTGGCTAAAAAAGCGAGGGCTCATAGGCTTAGAAATTATGAAATTCTGAATGGATATGATATGTAGTTGATTCATACATAAAAAATGATTTTCACATACACAAAATAACACAGCATTGAAGTACACTGCTACTAAAACATCAATCCATTACCGAAGTAGTGGATGCCTGTAAAATAACTAATTCACAATGTAGCGCAATATTCGCGATCCAAATGTAAAATCGCGTAAAATTCGGTGAATAGGCCGTTTTCGGTTCGATACTCGTGATCAATGAAAAGCGCCGAACTGAAAGCCGATCGGGCAAGTTCGAAATAACGTACACGTACCTTACATTTATTTCATGAAAAGGATCAACCAAAACTTCAATTTCAATAAAATTACTTTATGTGTAGGTATTTTTTTTTGTTTACATTATGATGATGCTGACCAAAATTAATTAATTTTAATAGATACTGGACTTTTCAGAAGGACTACGGGGTCTACTTTTATCATATAAATCTAGGTATCTTTAATCTATAGCGTAGCGTGCAATAAACTTAATAAATGAGCTGTCAGATTCAGAAATACTTTGGTTTAGGCCTTGTCCAGGCGGGCGAATTCGCCGCGAATACCTTCGCGTTGAAGTTGAAAATTCGACTCGCGCGTGTCTTGTGGACGCATTATGTACCTATTGGCTGCTAGTATCTCGCCAACGCGCGTATGATTCTACACGCGAAGACATTCGCGGCGAATTCGCCCTCTTTGACAAGGACTTAGACACTCTAAACGTGTGTCAGACTGTAAGTCACTTTCTTATGTCTTATAAACTAGAAATAAGAAGAATCTCTCAAATTACAAGTAGGTAAATAAATAAATAAATAAGTAGGTAAATAAATAAATAAATAAATATAACGAATCTCGCATCTCTTTAACAAGCATTATCCACTTGTCAGTTGCCACAGTAGCTTTTTCTGAGAAATACATAAAATCATTTAATATTGTGGATTCCAATAATTTTACTTGATAACGAATTCTCTGAAAATTATAGGTGTTCTTGTTAATTTATACGATTGTATCTTGTTTTATCCAACTACCGAGAAAGGCTTAAAATAGATTAATTAATGTACTTATTTGAAAATTAAATAAGAGTTTTTTATATTCTATCTTGGAGACATAATTTTCGGTTTATCAGTACTTACTAATATCAGGTGATATTTAATTTGTGTTATTGGAAACTATAACAATGAATATGGATCTATACAGGTTGTCCCAAAAAGTCACTGTGGCGCGAATAGTCAAGTTACATGCCTGACTTTTTTTGTTATTATTAGATGAATACTAGGCCTAGCAGATTCAGAAGTATTTACGTCCATAACACGAATCCTGTATGTTGTAAAAAAAATCATAACTCGAAAACTATCAAACGTCACGGTGATTTGGGTAGCCCTAAAGTGATGCTCTACCTCTGGGCTTCGGCTTTGACACTACTTATTGGGACAACCTGTATTGAAAGTGTAACTTTAAAACTGTAGGATAAAAATATTTGAAACATTTTGAATATCACTCAAATTGTTCAGTAGGGCCGACCAAAATTCACGCTGGTGGACAAAGGTGGTAATTACTAAGATCTGAAATCTAGCATTAACGTGTCACTTAATATAATGATGTCCACCGTGATCCAGGCATCATCCTGACTTCCTGGCGGGATGAAGATTAATCGCAGCCAGCCTAATTGTTTAGGCGTGTTTAACGATGCTCTGTCATCTAAATGGATCTAAATTAACTTTTTAATAAGCCCTGACATCATGGGGCATGATGCCATTAATCATTCGGTACGAATATGAAGACAATTTTTGATAGAGAAAAATTGGAGAAATATGGTGGTAGTATTTTTGCAATAGCAGAAATGCTTTTCGGATGTTTTCATTACATTTTAATAAATTAGGGACGAAACACACTTATCAACCCGGAAATAGGTAGATCAAATTGAGGCGGTCAGTATTCTTTGTATGAAACTCCGTACTGCAACGCACACTTATCCGCACCGTAACGTAAATACCTCGCCTCGCGGCGAAAGGTGTTGAATGTTGATCCCTTTCCGGGTTGATAAATGTGCTATGACCTTTATGGAAAACTACCTATATCGACCGCTATAATGTCACTTCTGGGATAATTTATTTCTCTCTCCAATAACTTGATACAGTTACACATTAGATTTTATTTTTAGACCTAAAATCACATTCAAAGCCATAAAAATGAATGTGGAATTATCATTAAATAATCATGTAATATGTCATGCGGATCGTCCTGTGACAGAAGAAAGCATAGTAATAAAACAGGGCAATTAATCTCGCTCCTCTGGGATTTAGGTTCGTGAGGGACAGTGCTGCCAGCGAACCGGGACACTTAGATTTAATATTTAGGACCTCAAAAAGTCGTACATGAAATACTTACTGGGATCATCAATGTCATCATCATGGTCAACGATATTAAAACTGAAATGCAATCTTTACATAATAATATCTGAAATTTAGTTGACGGTCTAGCTGCAGATCGTATATCTACATAGATATTGCAGAAAGATGATTTCAACTTTGAAACCGCTGTTCCGTTGTCTGATATTTTAAGCAGTGCTTATGTTAAAGTGCTTTTAGGAAGGTAAAGCCTATTTGCGAAAATAAATGAGATTTTTAGTTGTAAAAGCTATGGCCTGAAATGGCCCTGTCAATATTGTGTCTTATAAAAATAAGAGCATAAAATAACCTTTTCTTTTACAACATGTGGATCTAAAAATCCAATTTAGAATCTTTAAATGTGGTTTCTAACTTCCTAGAAGGCAACAGTGATCTAAAAAGTGTGTATTGGGACGTCCCAAGCATATCGGGACATCTGCGAGCAGCCAACCGTTCGTCAGTCCTTTGTGCCTTCACAATTAATTTATCGCGGTTGTAATTAATTAAAGGCATATGTTCGCGCTTACCGTGACAAAGGTAACCTACTCCTGTGTTAAGTAAAGGAGATAACATCGTCAATTAAATCTTAAACTGTGTTTCCTTTAAATTATTTATGTTCATTAATTGAAATTGTACCTGTTAGTGAACTAAAATTGAATATTTTAGTTATTTAATTTTTAGCGTTAAGAGTTGCATCTCAAACTAAATCTATACTTATAATAAATCTGTAGAGAGGTCAATTCTGTACATGAAATATATTTTCAAAATAACTATCAGGGGGTGATTAGTGATCGATACTGATGCCAAAAATGCAATCAGTAAAATTTTTGTCTGTCTGTCTGTCTGTCCGTCTGTCTGTCTGTCTGTCTGTCTGTCTGTCTGTCTGTCTGTCTGTATGTTCCTTATAGAAACAAAAACTACTTGACGGATTTTAACGAAACTTGGTACAATTATTCTTCATACTCCTGGGCAGGTTATAGTATACTTAGGAATTCCCACGGGAACAGGAATTAGCGGGAAAATCCTTTTGTATGAAAAATCTAAACCGCTTAAGTTAGACGCTTGAAATTTTGCATGCAGGTACCTTAGTAAACGTAAAGCTTAGTTACAACAGGATATTTCAAAATTCCCACGGGAACGGGAGTTAGCGGGAAAAAACATTTGTATGAAAAAATCTAAACCGCGTAAGATAGATGAAGGGGGTAAAACGGGATCCACGCGTACGAAGTCGCGGGCGGCCGCTAGTTGTAAATAAATAACTTAAAAAAAAACGAACTGCTTAAGGCAGTCATGGGTTCATCCAGTGTCTAAGTAGCTCAGATGGAAGAGCAGTCGCCCGGCAAGCGAAAGGTCGTGGGTTCAATTCCTGCCTTAGGCAGTTCGATTTTTTCAAGTTATTTATAATGTACAATTTGTTTATTTTAGTTCTAAGGAACATGTTTTTATTATTGTTTTTTTTTATAAATAAATCTTACTATTCTTACTTATAACTTCACAAGGCTGAAGGTCTCCTGAAAACGGTTATTTGAAAGAGCCCTTAGCCTGCAAAAAAGTAACAAACGGTCACACAAAATCTTTTAAGCTTGACAACTAAAAATAAATGTCTATTGCCCCCAAAGCGCAACTTCGCCGAGTTCCGATGTAGTTGCCCTCCGAATTTCGGTGTATTACCGTATATTACACGTTTGTATGCAAATTTTATTCCCAAAATCCGCCTGATGGAAACGGCCCGGGTACTATCGGCGCGGCCGGCCCAGCCAACTTTTGGGTCGACTTGATAACATGTTCCTAAAGACAACTTAGGTTTTATAGAGGCCACATTAGCAAAGCAAACATGTCGTAATTCTTAAACTCATAGGTTTTTAGTGAGAAACCGTATTTGTCCGTAAAGGTTCACAAAAAAGTTTATTAGGCTAATAGTATTAAATGAATTTAATTGTAACTTATTTTATTATTCTGTGGTAATCTAGTAAGTATTACTAATACTTTTGTCCGTATTACAAGAACAATCGATTCAACGTAAGTGTGAGTCATAGATTACGTTTTTTCTCTAAATATTGAAATTCAAACCATACAATTGGATTTTTAATTTAACCAACCATTTGAGCGTCATTCTGTTGTTTTACACAGTTTTTTTTTACCAAATCCAGCCTCTATAACCTTTAGTTGTCTTTGCATATCCCTAAATACAGGACCCATTACCTTATCGTATAGACATTATTACAATCTATATTTTAGTGGGCGAAATTATCATTTTTTATACCCAAGAGACGGTAACGAGTACGCCAATATTTGTATAGATTTTATGAGGATACACCCACTACAGGGTCCTATTTTGTGCCCAGGGCTTGAGGGAATTGTAAAACAATCAAGTTAAGTGAAAATTAAAGGGCGGCGACCCGTTTGCGTAAATCACTATACTTAATAGTTACTTTTTGCTATTGTTTCAGAACTAGTTTCAACCACAAAATTCAACTGTCATGTTTGTTTTTTGTACAGTGGGATTGAAACTTTCAGTCAGGGGTTTTCAGTTACGTGTTGGCAATTGCAAGTTGAAAGTTTGTTAAGGCTTAAACAGTTTACACGAAGTTTTTCTACAGTTTCAAGATATTGTTGCTTTTAATTATCAGGTAGTGGTAACTCTCTGAAACGATGGAATCAGTGTTTATTTGTACAAACATCGTTTCTGATTCTAAAAATAAATGGCTGTATTTCAATAATACCTACAAAGGTCAAAAGCCATTTATTTCCAGAAATAAATATTTTGTGGTACAAAATTGCGGTTACTAATAACTAACAAGAATCTTCGTTTTTTGTTCGTTTTGCAATACTAATGGTCACTTTCGCAAAATAATCGCTTGAAATGTAAAGAAAATATCAGTAAAAACTTCTACTCAAGAAACATTTTAAATTGTAATACTTACCTATTTAACTCATACCACAGGATAATAATAAGTACTACGTACAGAAGTTTAACTTCGCGAAGGTATTTAAAAAAATGTATGCTCAATGTCATTAACAATATGGTGTAATTTAGCCTGTCTCAAGAGTCAAGCACCATTTTGTTGACAAACGTCGCTGACTTCGGTAAAATGATGTGACGTGAGGTGCCAAACTGCGGAAAATGGCGGAGGAAATACATGATTTAGCATGAATTATCATGAATAATATTGACTACTTATTTACCTCTCAGTGTCTTGAGGCAACTTAAAAAAGTAAATTCTGTGTTTTTATTATTATGTAGGCAGTTAAATACTGCACAGTATTTAGTACACCATTTTCTTTATTATCTTCCATCATACACAAGAATACGCGTGCGTGAGTCAATGTTCGCTCGTATGTGAGGCCTTGTCGAATAGTATCCTGTAGGTGGGCCATCATGCGTGTTTTGTTTTCGATGTAAACTCGCGGAGATGAACAGGCCTGCTCATACATACAAACCAAAAGTTAACATTGTAATTCCGCCCATATAATTTCACACGGCGCAATCTTAACAAAACACGCTGTTGTTTGTTCAGTTTGTTCACCGTCAAAGGATAAGCAAACACGTAGGTAAGTTAGCCGAGTTTAAGTCTAGCATTATGAAGTAAGCCACTTTGCGAGTAATGGGAGATTGCTCGTCCCCTGAGTACCATTAATCAACTGTTTGGGACTTAGTCCCGGGAGCATTTAGTTGTGTTACGTGTTATTATTTTATCTTTAGTTTGATTGGACGTTTTGATTTGTCTTTATAGTGTTTTTACCTGAAGGAAGGATTTTCAGAAAAAAATCTAGCTTATTATAAGACACTTCTGAGGTAAACCTTAAGGCCGAATTGTACTTTAATGCATTTTTGTATAATTTTATGAAGCTCTAATGAATACCTGTTAATGCTCTACTATTTACACTTAAGTACGCCTAATTTTAGTTCGGTAATAGTTCTCATTGGAATCAGCAGATGAATGATAATTCAACAGTTGATTAAGGCTGAGTTTCACCACCTAACTTTGACCGTAACTATGACGATAACCGGTGTTTTTTATATGGAGTTTGACAGATTTTTGACGTTTGTCAAAGTTAAAGTAAGATGGTGCAACCCAGCCTTAATCTTTTGATATTGGTAATTAAATATGTTTTTTTTAATATTGAATTGAAAAAGTATTAAGTTATTTTGTTCTGTTTCTTAATCAAGCCATCTTACCAAAATTATCCGAAACCTTTGGCCGAGTGGGCAATTCATGAACATTTTTGTGGCTCCCGCCTTCCGCCCTAACTGTTACTGCTTGACCGTTTGCGTATCCCAATTGCGGTCATGCGTGAGTGGTCAACAATTTTCACGATTTACTTCTTAAGGGAATTACACCAGATAAAGCATGTCTAAAGATTCAAGACAGATGAGGATTGGTTCGTGGAACTTGAAACTCAAAGTAAGATTGTGCAATAGGGATGATGACTGGGTAATGAAATTGAAATTCTATTTAGTCCGTCAGACAGATAATTAGAAAATATTAGACTCATATTTTTTATTTTTTTCCATAATCGAATAATTACAGTATTATACTGAGTTGAAATGTCGCGTGACGTCACTTTTGAGTAAAAATTCTACTCAAGCGTGACGTATCGCGCCATTTCAACTCGATGTAGCACTGTTATTATTTAATTATGAAAGAAAATAAAAAATATGAGTCTAATCTGCTATATAAAAATGAGTCGGGTTTTCCTCCCTGACGCTATAACTCCAGAACGCACGAACCGATTTCCACGGTTTTGCATTCGTTGGAAAGGTCCGTGAGGTTTATAGCAAAGAAAATTCGGGAAAAGGGGGTAAAACGGGATCCACGCGTACGAAGTCGCGGGCGGCCGCTAGTATTTTTTAATTATCTGTCTGACGGACAAATAATTGAAATTTTGACATCAAGCCTATTTTCTTTAGGAATCACTTTTGCTATCATTATCGAAGCAAGCCACTTTGTTCTAATTTGTGATTTTTAAGCGCAACGTAAGTAGGACATCCTGCCACAAGCTGGACAGACGACCACATAAAGGTCGTCCTTTACCAGGACCTCGTAAAGCAGGAAGGCGCTGGATGCAGGCTGCTACCAACTGACTCATCTGGAAATTATTGGGGGAGTCCTGTGTTCAGCAGTGGATATCCTATGGCTGAAATGTTGATAATGAAGTGCTTAGGTAAGTTTATTTAGAAAATGTCAGCCGAAGCTCGCACGTATAAGCTCCACGTTTGTAATTTCTGCTCCTATTTACGAAGATTTAAGTCAAATAATATTTAATTTAATAAATTATTAAAGTGAGATTTATATTATCATCTTTTGTTTTCTTCTGACGTAATCATAATCAAAGGCGTCACATTGACCCCAGGGCATATTGCGCAAATTTTTGTGGGCCGCACACGTGCTACATGATTAGGGTTTCTGCTCGAGCTTTCTCGAACTCGAGAAAACTCGAGAAATTTGGCTTCATTCGAGACGAGAAAAAAATTACCGGAGCTCGAGAATTCTCGAGTTGCGATTTTTAAGCTTTAATATTCTTGAAAGCCTATTTTCTTAGACATAAGTAAGTTTTTTATTATTTAATAGGTCAACGTTGCTTTTAGACTGGCCTAGTCTTTCCTTTTTTAACTGATTTGATTTGCAAGTAATGATCTCAATCGAAACTAAGTAATAATGTTCACCAACGAGTATGCTATATTTATTATGTATGTTTAATCTGACTGATTTAAAGACTGAAAAATTTGTTAACTAGACAGTTACCTTACCTAACAGACGTTAGGTTAGGTACTCGTGCCTCCTCGTAAAGTTTATTCAAATCGTTATCTGTAAGAAATTTAAAAAATTATTAAAAAGTTTTTTTGTTCATAAAAAATACTATTTATTTATTTATTTAAGGACAGCTAATAAGACATACACAATTAACTGGAAAAAACATTGAAAACAGTACGTGTTTATAGTGTAGCCCTAATTAAAAGCTGCCATGACATGTGCATTGATTGCGTGGAAGCGTAGTATCGACTAAAGTTTAAAAAAATTGAAAATTTATTTATTTATTGATCGTAATTTTGCTATTTGGACTTGTGTTCTTTAGAAAACAAGTGATTCAATTGTAGCTCCAGATTTTTATGGTTATTTATCCTTAAAGTACACGCGACTTTATGACTTTTGTTATGATTATTATTAAATAATTATTTTTTGTTTATTTCCTTACCAAAATAAGTGGTACTAAATTCTAATATTGATTGTTGTGCACAAAAGTAGGTATATTAGATTAAAAACCTGTGTTTTTATTAAATTTCAACCGATTTCAGCAGTTTTCATTAAAAGACTCAAGACCCGAGAAAACTCGAGACTTTGGCCTCGAGAATTCTCGAAACTCGAGAAAAAAAATAGGTCGAGAAATCAGAAACCCTATACATGATACATACCCTCCTAATTGTTACTGCTGACCCTTTGCGGATTGCGGCCGCGATCTGCGGCAAATAATGTCCATGAAACAACTTACTTCATTATAATTGAGTTGAGTACAAAGTTTTTGTTGCTGATAAACACGAGAGTGTACGTGTTTATTTAATTTTATTACGGTCCCGTTTTGTGAGGGTCGGGTGTGAGATAACATGTTTGGTACCTAGGTTTTGACGCGTCTTCTTGGAGTGTTCGTTTAACTTTATGATTTACATAATATTTCGTAGGTAGCTTTTTGGTTATTATCGTGTGATACAGTAATATGACGTAGGAATTAATTAGATAATCTCAGTTTGTACCTACTGTGGACTAAAAGAGAGCGTTTTACATGTGAATAAATCTTGCACAGAAGGTGAATGAAAGAAAGAAAAAAAATATTATTGAATAAACAAAAAAACCCAACTGCGTAAAAATGAACTAAAAAGATAATAAAAACAAGCCTTAGTGTTCATAAATGCAGTCGGAGGCATCAATGACTAATTCTTATGTTGCCGATATGTGTTTGAACCCTCTTTCTGGCGCAGTCGGGTATAAATTTGATTTGATTTGAAAAAAAAAAAAAAGGCAGCCGAAAGACCAACTTGCATTATATTCAAGATCCGGCGTTGACTTGCATCATAATATTTTTAATACTATATTTTTTTAAATAATATTTTTAATTTTTTAAAGATAAGGATTTGTTTCAACTCAAGTACTTGAGGTAGCCTATTTTAATTAGTTGATCACTTTTACATAAGCCGATATTATACAGTTAACAGCACACCAACCTAATCATTTTCGTTTAATTATACTTCGTATCTCTCCCGAAGATGATTACGTTTTACATGCAGCAGTACCTGGGATGATGCCGTCCTTATCACACTTTTAGAGAATATTTATTTAAAAATATAAGTTTTAAATATAATAAAGTACGTGTTTTGACTCCTCAGCACCGTAGTACATTCCGCGGTCCGCCATATTTCTTGTCATTACTTGTGTTGGTGTTCGTCCGACTCACACGTACTTTTTCAAGAAAAATAACTTAGCGTGAAAATGGGTAAAAGGAAACGATCAAGTAATGGTGATAATAGTGATATGGTGAAAAGTTTGTTAAGAAACCTCGTATGTACATAGACAACGACAAATTATAGTTTTATCTGATGATGATGAATCAGAAAAAAACATCGTTGTCTCCATCGTGCAGTCACTGCAGATTTGCAGACATACATACATACATATTTAAAACATTCTGGTAAGTTGTGAATCGTGTATTTTGAAATTGTTATGAAATAATGTGAATAATTTCTATTTTTTGTATTAAAAATGAATATTTTTAACTACCCTCCGTGGTAATACTTTGTGTCCCGACTTAATCGTGTGTGGGTACTAAACTACACGTACAAAAATCGTGTTATATAAAATACATAAACATCCCGACGTAAATCGTGTGTGGATGCTTTATTGCTTATCCCGGCGTATATCGTGTATGGATACTAAACTACACGTACAAAAATCGTGTTATACAAAATACATAAACATCCCGACGTAAATCGTGTGTGGATGATTTATTGCTTATCCCGGCGTATATCGTGTGTGGATACTAAACTACACGTACAAAAATCGTGTTATACAAAATACATAAACATCCCGACGTAAATCGTGTGTGGATACTAAACTACACGTACAAAAATCGTGTTATACAAAATACATAAACATCCCGACGTAAATCGTGTGGATACTAAACTACACGCACAAAAATCGTGTTATACAAAATACATAAACATCCCGACGTATATCGTGTGTGGATAAGACATTTTTAAACTGATTGCATTTTGCTTTGATTTATTTTCCTAACGTATTCTATATATATCTTATAACGTGGGTAGACGTATCAACACGTCGTAAAATAGTATAACATAATCATAGCTGGGCATTAACTCGTTAATCCGTTAATCGTTAATTAACGAAGTTAACATTTCTATTAACGGATTAACTTTTAAGTTAACTTTAAAAAATGTTAACGGACTCGTTAACTTCCGTTAAATTATCCTAAGTCCGTTAATCGTTAATCCGGTACCTACTATTTACCAAAAAGATACAGCATGCACGCTGAAAAACGCGTTCTGACAAGTACGTTCGGTCTTCCAGAACTTCCAGAACCCAAAACAACAGTTTTTGTAACCAGATCACTAACGACACGTCTTGTTAGTATGTGTGGGACAACTCTTGCAACTGAATTTAAGACCAGTTTTCCTGAACCGATTGAGCTGAAAGGTATACTTATGTAAGTACGATAACAATGCAATGTTATGGTACCATTGAGCTGGTCTGATGAAGGAGTCATGAGGTGGCCATAGGAACTCCTAAATGAAACGGCGGCATCGCATCGAATTTGGGTACGTTGGATTTGTCTTATCGAGCACTTTACTACTAGATGAAGTCCAGGGTCCTGTCATCAGGACCCTGGACATCAGGACTGTATCATTACAGTCAGGAGGTGGCTATAGGAATTCCTAAACGAAACGGTGGAAACTTATCGAGTTTGGGTTTGCTGGATTTGTCTTTTCGAGCACTTTGGTGCTAAATTGTATTGAAATTGAACCAAGGCTCTAAGATTGAGATACTATTAAAAAGTGTAAAATAAAATTATAATAATTAAAAACCTTTTTTAAAACAAGCTTTTATTCTGAAATGCTGTACTAAAACTAAAAAATTATTGTACTTATGCAAGGTTACTACAGGGTGTTAGGTAAATGGGTATATGAGCCGACACTAGCCCATGTTAACATGGTCATATAAATGGTATGGTGAAGTCAGAAAATTGATATCTTCATTTTAATTATTTTAATTTTCATACAAATCGGATTTTATAAAATTTATTTTGTATGAAAATTAAAAAAAATAAAATGATGATAATATCAAAGAAGAACGGTCATCTGTGACCAAGGCCCGACAGAAACGAGACATACCTCATTTTTTTTGTCATGTCTTAATTAGTTAAATTATATATTTTTTATATTCGAAATCTATGTATAATACCAAAATTACCCTTTGTTTTTGTTCAGGCGGTATACAAAAACTAATACACAATGCCTATTTATCACCAATATTGGTAAATGTATGTACCTAAATGTCTATTACAGCTGCTATGGAATGTATCTAGGTGACCTGGAGATACAGCCGGATTAAACAGGGTGGATACGATAAGTGATCTCATTCGATTATTTCTTAACTATACAAGATATAAAAAAACTAGTTAATGATCCTGAAAGTGCTTCATGAGCTCTGTATCAACTGTTATCAATAATAAGTTACAAAATCAAAAAAATCAATGTTACCTGCTTCCATAATCTGTAACCTATTATTGGTACCATTTGAAAGAGCTCGTGAAGCACTTTCAGAATCAGGGCGGCTATAATATAGGGGGCGCTGTTTAATTTTTCATACAAAATTTTTCGATGACACTTTGAATACGCAACGAAACGAACTCGAAAGTTTTTCCTACTAGAGGTACTGTTACTAGTTTTTCGATATCTTGTATAGTTTAGAAATAATCGAGTGAGATCACTTATCGTTTCCACCCTGTACAATCCGGCTGTATCTCCAGGTCACCCAGATACATTCCATAGCAGCTGTAATAGACATTTAGATACATACATTTACCAATATTGGTGATAAATAGGCATTTTGTATTAGTTTTTGTATAACGCCTGAACACAAACAAAGGGTAATATTTTGGTGTTATACATAGATTTCAAATATAAAAAATATATAATTTAACTAATTAAGACATGACAAAAAAACTGAGGTATGTCTCGTTTCTGTCGGGTCTGGGTTTTTTTTTGTATGGGGCGTGACCGTTCTTCTTTCTGACTTCACCATACCATTTATATCACCATGTTAACATGGGCTAGTGTCGGCTCATATACCCATTTACCTAACATCCTGTATAAAACAGGAATAAATTCCATGCGCGATACAAGCTTTCGAAATTATTTGAACCTTGCATTCAATTATTTTTTTCGTTTTATTATTATTATCATGTGTTAACGGATTAACGATTAACGTTAACTTGCGTTAAATCTTGCGAAATGTAACGTTTTAACGTTTAACGAAGTTAATTTTTTTATTAACGGTTTAACGATTAACGAAGTTAACTATTTGATTAACGGTGCCCAGCTATGAACATAATTATAAATATAATAATATACAATATACATGGGGTATTTATAATTTGTTACCCTATCAAATACAAAAATCTTTATTGTGAAGTATCACTAATAGAGCATACAATAATTACCTACATCAGACGAAAATACCGGGTATTTTTCAAGTCAAAGCCTTTCAAAGACTTTCACAAGGATCTAGCAACAGGTTGGAAAATATTGATTAATGGATTTCCTACCTACAAATAAAAAAGACTTGATGAAACATTATTTACTTGCTAAAAATTGCGCATAATAATTACTTCAACAAAGGCAGCAATACAACTGAACATCTTATTCTGCTTCTGTTTGCTGTACGCATCCTTATTGCAACTGATTTCACCGAGCCTTCAATATGATTTGATGAGCTATGTCACAAATGGAATAATATTCAGTAAGGAATTATGAAAACCTTGAGCGATGCTGGCGGTTACTTTATGACACTCAAGAGATATCATGAAAGAAATCAAAACGAATCTCTTGTTTGGGTCAGATTTATCAGACCACTCGAAATCATCTATGACTAATATAATTCAGTAATACCAGCTCAGCACGTCTACAACTCATCAGACTTTAAACGCAAGGGGGGCATTGTGAGCGAGCGGCAGCCGCTGAGCAGCGAGTGAACCCCGGCCAGCCCAGCAGCCGCCGGCTCCGCCGCCGCCGCCTGCGCCGCGGGGCCGTCTCCGGTTAATCCGAGACCCAACTATCATCAACCGAATCGGAGATGATAATTTTCTTCAGCAGATAGGCACCAAGATGCTAGTAGCTGGTAGACTTAAATACTACTAAAATAAATGGCTTACCTAACATAACAAAATTAAATGATACTACTATTTTGTCCTGGATCAGGGTTATAAATTTCGATTTTATACTTAACCATGCCACCCATGCCAAGTTGGAGTACCCCAATGTAGGTCACATATTACACCTGAGGGGAGTAGTAGGTATATTCGACAACTGTACAAAAGCCAAATTGTAGACATAGATTTATTCTAAATTTAAAGGAATTAAATAAATTAATTAATATTAACTATTTTAAAATACAATACTACCACTGACTTTACATTATTAATTAGATAACAATATATTTTATTATGTGAAAACCTTAGATTTGAAAGACTCCTATCTTTTATTACCAATTGCTGAAAATGGATGAAATTTGACTTCGTTTGTCATGGAACTCCAAGCACTTTAATATTCAGTTGTTTGAATTTCTTCGTGATCGATCGTTTTTGTCTTACATCCGCACGGTGCCTTTTGTCTTTATAAAATTATTAAAACCAGTTTTACACTTTTTGCAATCACTCGGCCATCTATCTGTACCAATACCTGTACCAATTTTTATGTATTGGAACGGTCAGAATGCTGGAATAATATTCAAACAACGGGAGATTTATAAGAGCAACTAGGGTAGGAGGACAAAAGAATTTTTATCCAATCAAAATAATAATGTTACCTACATTTATAAAATTTACATTTTTAATACGATAGAAATGAATTTAACTTAACAAAAGTGCAAGACACTAGTAATGCTAAAAACTACAAAAAATATCATTCGAGTAATTTGCTTCATTCTTGGGGTTATTGACCTCAGCGTGCCCCGCCGTTAAAATTACGGCTGGATGTACACGAAGTTACCGGGAAAAACATCTTGGCACTCAATTACTCAAATAACTACAATAAACATTATAATGCATCTGCCAAGTATTTAAAACATAATTTAGCATAGTGGAGACTGGAGAGATTACATTGACACAGCACATCATGTACCGTGCAATCAAATGATTTGTTTCGATGCCTCAACCACTGGTCAACCTCAACCGCAATCGCGCAACGTGTAACAGCCATTGGAAATTGGTCCCAGTTACAGTTCCTTTTACATTTAAATACCCTGGAATTGCTCGCTGCACTGTATGATCTTGAAACATTTGCATCTCACCTACTTATTAAGAATAGACAATGCAACGGTTATTGCATACAACACACAAATTTAAATAATATTGCTCGAGAGTTACGAGTATGGAATTGGTGTGGTTGGGTGTGAAAACGTGGTCACAGATTTCGAATCTCGTCAATCAAATATAGACACGTACTATGAATTTAGCAGACTACGCATTTACAGAAATTACATTACCTTTTGGTATTCCAGAATTCGTCTTATTTGCAAGTACATTTACTATTCAAAATCACCAATGTTCTATGAATGCATCTTGGGAGTTAGACCCTATTTCCGAAGTTATTGATACTTTCACATTTAATGTAGGTAACTCTAAAGTTTTATACAAAAAAAAAAAAAAAAAAAATAGTACCATTCTGACCTACTACCGTGGTACCTATTGTGGTCAAAGCTCCTCGTTTCAAAAGTCATACGTTTTGAACCTAACAAAATTCTGTTGTGTTCGCCCTTCAGAGTTGATCATCCTCTCCATGCGGATTTAACCCTGATGGTCGGCAACTTATCAGGCAATCGCTGTTGAGGCGGGACGCACCTACTAATTCTCTGGATATGTTAATGACATCTTTCTCACATAGTACATACTAATATACAATATACTTAAAGTCTAAAATCATGGTTGTCATTCAAATTCAGCTCATTTATTGGAATACTCAACGGACAAATTCAATTATTCTGGTGTTAGTTACAGTACAGTACTCTCAATGGTTACCGTTTGACTTTATTTATACTGTTATATCAGGATATTACTACTAATGACTGTATCAAAAGTTTTCTGAAAAGCGTGTTTCGCCTCAGACCGCCTAAATATGTCACTACTTGGTATTAAATTATCATTTCCCTAAAAAAAAAAAAAAAAAAAATTACAGTTAAGTGTATACCTCTTCTAGTTCTGGTTTCTGCACAGATAATGAATACTCCGAGTTTATCTAATAATATTACTAATAATATTTTATTGTATCCAGACTAAATATAAAGTAGGTAGATGAAATTGATGAAAACATTAAAACCGGACTTGATTAATTTTAACAACCATTTATTATTGTACCTATATATTATTACCGTACATTATGGAAAACCTTGTACTATGCCCAGCCTCAACACTTAAATCTTACATTGACAGGACTATTGGTATACGCACAGATGATAATCTTTTTGTCAGTTACCAAAAACCACTTAAAAAGTGGTAACTCAGCGGAACTTCAAATTTGATAATAGCACTCATAATACCCGCCATTCGGGCTTCGTCTGCGTCCACCGGACTGGCGTTAATTTAATAATAATAATAAATAATTTAAAATTTGTAAGTCATTCGTAAGGCTTGCAAGCTAGTGGACCTAATCTTGTCAAGTAGGCATTTCTTAAATATTAGACTAGAAACTTACTTAATTTAACTTTTTGTGTGATTGTGATTTTGTTAACTGTTCGTTTCAAAACCATCATTAATTATCACGAAAGTAAACAATGTTTTGTTTATATACTAAAATACCTTGAACAAGTTAATAGTTCTACGGTTGTAATTTTTTCGATGCTCTAAACATCTGCATGTAAAACGTAATCATCTTCGGGAGAGATACGAAGTATAATTAAGAATCAAACGAACTTACCTGTGATGTTTGATATCTAATTATACGAGTGTCTTGACCGAAGATGATTACAGTCCCACCTCACCCGAGAATAATTACCCTTAACCGATCGAAAAAATTTGCTCTAAAATAATGACAAGAAATATGGCGGACCGCGGAATGTACTACGGTGCTGAGGAGTCAAAACACGTACTTTATTATATTTAAAACTTATATTTTTAAATAAATATTCTCTAAAAGTGTGATAAGGACGGCATCATCCCAGGTACTGCTGCATGTAAAACGTAATCATCTTCGGTCAAGACACTCGTATAATTAGATATCAAACATCACAGGTAAGTTCGTTTGATTCTTAATTATCGTACCTATTGCAACAACATTAAGGCGACGAGTTTACGTTGAAGTGCCGTCGTCTGTACATCCTCGGGACATCCTAACGAGCTTAATCCTCCGCTTCCTAAGGTAAGCGGGTAAATAATAACACACTATACTAATACAGGCTTGCTTTAAAGCGGCTAGATTTAACAGCCATTCATTCTTGCCTAAGCTGAAGGCACATTACGTGGTAAAAGCTGGAACGTTGTTCGAATTTTAACGTTTAACGATTTAAGTTTGTACTGCAATGTAATAAAAGGTGAACCTTAGGATTGCGAGACTACCCCTGGCAGATATTGCTGAAAATCTTGCTAGCATGTATTTATAACACTTATATTTCACAAAAATAGAACATTACTTATTTTGTTAAGAGGGCATCAAATGGCTACAATTTGTCTCTATTTCCCTGCATTTGCAGGGAATAAAATATTTTGAGAACCAGGGGTGGTCTGACCATCTTAATGTACACACGACGGTACATCGAACTAAACTGTGACCTCTTATACCTGCCCACAATACACGGGAATCGAACCCAGGACCTCTAAGCTCTAGATTTCTAGACCAAGGAAAGTGACCAGGCTGATTTAGGTGCGTGTATAGATCAGACGATAATCAGGTTATTGTACCTAATGCTAATATCTACTATACTTCTATATCAATCCCGTGATCAAGTTTCTAAAAGTTTGAATTCAATGTTAACGATGTTTCTAATCTAAATACCTTTACAATACCTATATTAGAGTATTACCTCTTTTGTATACTTGAATTCTTTCTAATCATATTAGTTCCAACAAACTCAAACTTCTGCTATTCCGTTCTATTCAATTGCCTTAGCACATCCAATTTCAAAGTAACTACCTAGCTAAGTACCTTCTAACGTCTAGCCAGACATTTTTTGCCTGTTTGGGCGGGAGATAAGTTGATTACGCCAGTCTGGGCGGGCTTGCTGAAAAATTTCACTCCGGTAATTACAAATGGGGGACCTTGTTTACGACCGATTTTAATTGGTTTTTGATAAGCTTGGGGGAAAGGGGTTATCAAATTACAATCAACAAATAAGAAAAAAATTCAGAGGTATTAAATTTTATAGGAAGGGTTAGAAAAAAACTTCATAGTATAAATAGACAATATTATTGTATAAATTTTTGTATACATATTAATATGTATAACCGAATTTGCTAATTACACTGACTAGATATTTCTTCTAAACAATTTGGCAGTTTTATTTTCAACTCCCTGAGTCTTGTGAACAACCTGTGAACAAAAATATACGGGTTACGGAAAGCCAAAAAAATAAAAGTCAGTGCTCGTTACCGCACTTTAGTGATTATTAAGGTGTTTGTTGGTTCAGATGAAAATCTGTTTTGAAGTTTTTCTTAAGTATTTGCTTATTATCTGGGATGTTCAAACCTTAAAAGACTTGATGACTCGATGAGTTAAAGTACGTGTTTAAATACACAGAGTTTCAAATGAATGGTCTCACCATGATCGGGGCAGTAGTGCCGTCGACGCCTCCGTCGCCTCTGTGCATCGCATGAGTCTACGCACGTCTCCTCTGCGAAAACAAACAAAGGTAAAGCTTGAATGAGCAGGCAAAGCTAAATTTATCAAAGTTGCAACGTTTGCGGTTACAATAAGCACCAATGAATCACACGGGAACCCACATTACACCCTTTGTACTGGTAGGCATTCCGCCAGAGTAAAGGTTCGGCCAAACCAACGCGATCACACGCGATCAACCGGCATGCAGCGATGGTGACCAGACTTAAATGCATTGATCGCCATCACTGCACGCCGGCTAAGGTACATCATACTCGTAGGCAGTTGTACCATTTGTTCTCTAACTGCACCTTTTACCTAACCCTTGCAGCAAAAGATTATGAGACATCTTTCAAGAGCAAAAGGCACCTTGTGTCGAGCGAGCGCGTGCAGTTGTAGCGGGAATATGGCGTGCGCGCTCCGGCGTTTACCTGCCAATATGTTAAGCCCCCTAGATACGGATTTAAGTTGTATTAAATACACCATAGAGGTTATAGTCTTACCGTCACAGCAAGGCAGCGCGGGCGGTGCGGCGTCGTCATCGTGCCTGGCAAGCGCGCGCAGTTGAAGTGTGTACGCGCGAGACCCACTGCCCGCCACCGCGCCGGGGCCGCCCGCAAACGTCGCGTATGGACTTATCTCGTATACATCTGGCAGAAAGTACATGAATATGAAAATGTCTCCTTTTTATTTCGAACAAGCTTCGAGCTTTCATCTAAGCGTTGCCTGCCTGGAAGATATGGCTTTTATACCTTAGATTCCGTCTGGACTCTGGATAGTGCTAGAAAGATTTTCTTCGTATCATCATAGTTAATTTTATAATACTAATCTATCATATTCCAAATCTAAATTACTAATCTTACTACGATGTTGCATTAATTGACCAACAACTAATTAAATCAATTGTATCTCGAAGCTAAATAAGACATTATGTCCTGTAGAGCCCGCAGAGCCATAGCTCAAATCGGAATTATCTATTTTGCATAATAGCCCAATGTACAATGTAATGTGCAATGCATGACTAATTAATTAAGTAACGATAACATATTAGATGATATTATAGAGTTTACAGGATTGCCTGTCTTTTAGTGCGGACTTTCCTTCATGGTAAGGCATTAACGCCCGTATTCACAAACATTACTATAAGGTCTCACAGTGCGCGTGGACGCACAGGGTAACACTGAACACACGAACCATTCACAGAGCTCTATTCAACGCTGTATGTTCGATTTGGTGCTTCACTTAAGCAAGCATCGTTTGTGAATATGGGCGTAAAGTGTCTTTTTCTGACGCGGATTTAAAATTTAAATCGTGCAGATTTAATCACATTTTTTGCCTGTTTCATCTGCATCGTGCCTAAATCTGCATCACAGGAAAAAGTATGTATTTAGATCTGAAACAATTTGTTAATCATAAGTTTATACAGGAATTAGTAGTACCTGGTGGGTCTGGCGGCAATTTGGGCATCTGGTGTGGTGACGCGCGATACGTGCCGCATGTCGGCTTCTCTGCGCTCGTAGACACGCGGGCTGCAGCGCCGTCGCTTCTACGAAGCAAAAATACACTTTGTTTACTTAGTCATTGAGTTCATTTTAGGTTTAATGGTAGTTCAGTCCGTGTGGTGAAGTTTGGTTAAGTAAGGGAGAAGTTCACAGAAGTACAATTTGCTTACTTTGCTTCGATTTTCATTGAGCTGTACAACCTGCTTGTCTCTAAACGCTGACTACTAAAGACTATTAGCATAGTCAAATGGAGAACTTCGAGCTATTATGTAGTTCAGTCTTGTAAGGTTAAACTGAAATAGGTCACTAGTTGATCCAACGTAAATCGTCTAAGGTAATTTTTAAAGTTATGTAGAGTTTAAAATCCATAGACAGAAACTCGTAATTTGACATTATAATAAAACAAGTTAGACAGATTTTTCAAAAATTAAACCTAGGCGCAGATTACCGACTTTTAGTTAGCCGATAGTTGGGCCCGATTTTAATTTGTATGAAGAATCGGCCAATACCATCGGTGTAATGTGCGAACTTCCATAAATGCCCATACTGATTAACTGCCCGACTAAACTATCGGCCGACGAAAAATCGGTGGTCTGCGCCTAGGCTAAATGTTTATCAGCTTTTACGAGTATGTCACAGGAGGCGCTCTGTCAACTGTAGATACCTACATTCACTCGTGTAAACAATGGGGCAGGAGTAAACGCCGTTAAATGGGACAATAACAATAAAACTGCGTTAAACCGCGGATAAACTTTGTTACAATCGGCGGGAATGACCAAGAGATAGGGGATTTCAAAACAAATATCAGATTAAAAGATTTTAAAGGCAGTACTCAAATAAGTAATTCATTTGTTTTAACTTATGCGAAATTATTTATCAACGACCTACTTAGGTCAGTTTTTATTGTGTACCTACCCATATTTTAATATGTGCCAGGTATACCTACCAAATTTCCATATAGGTAACTTGAGAAATAAATTCCCACCTCTCGTTCCCACCACTGCAACTCCTGTGTAGCCAGGATCTACAGCTTGACCGCCACAAAAACCCAACCAATGAAGGTCAAGTTTGTCCCGGGGGAAAGTTAAACTGTCATTGGACCCGCAACGAAATTAATCAGAAGAACATAGGAGGAGTTCGAAATTAAGGTTCGACTTCCCTCCATTGCAAAGCGGATGACAGGTGACAAACAAAGGTTTAAAACCTTTAAGAAAAAGATTATGCACCACGGACAATAAATTAAATTAAGGGGGCCTATCTTATGAGCAATTAGCAACTACCTGCCAATAATATTTTTCACAAAATCGCTTAAAAGCACGGAAATTTTTCCTTGTCGCGACAAGATCGGTGTAATAAATTGCGGAAACAGATGTATGTTGTATTGAATTAAGCATTATATCACGTTCATGTTTCCAAAGATCACACTCCCACAAGATATGATGGGCAGACTGCTCATGACTGACATCATCAGTGGAACACTCGCAAAAAGGAGACGGAACTAGTTTGAATTCGTGAAGTTTATGTTTAAAGTTGCCATGTCCCGTGAGGAACTGCGACGAGCAATGGTCGATTTCTAACCATCGCCTAGTTAGACGTTCGCGTACATTCGGGAAGAATTTATATAAGTGACGCCCTTTGACTGACGTATCCCATCTTTTTTGCCATTCATTAAGTAAATCTTCTTCAACGACTTCTCGGGAATCAAATAATCGACTTATTTTAGAACGATCGCGGCTATTTAAGAAATCGGAGGTTATATTTTCCCTTGATGCGAAGTACATAGCCGCACGCTTTTGTACCTCTAAGTCGACCGGCAGTACACCAGCCAGGACTGGCAGAGCCTCCGTGCTCACAGTTCTGTAAGCTTTGCAAAGAAAAATCAATGCAAGGCGTTGACTTTGGAGTAGTTTCCGTCGAGCGGCTCCTATAGTAGCTCTGTCAGCCCAAACTGGTGCACCATAGCAAATGGAGCTTAAATAAGTGGCCGAATATATTACTCGGAGGATTTTAAACGTTAGACCCCACGTCGAGGTTGAAATGTGACTTAAGGCATAAAAGTTCTTTTTAGCTTTTTCACCGATCTGTTTAATGTGCTCGACAAAACTAAAGTTTTTCTCTAAAATTAGTCCGAGATAGCAAACAGATTCCCGTTTTTTAACAGTTATTTCATTGAATTTAATGCGAGGCAAAACTTTAAGATTACCTTTTAATAGAAGCTGATAAGTTTTGTGAGGGGCAAACTGCAAACGATTCCTGTCTCCCCATTGAGATATTAAATTCAAGCATGTATCCGCTAGATTTTCAAGCTTTGATCTAGTGTCAGCCTCTATTAAAAGGAGACCGTCATCAGCGTACCCGGTTAACGAACAGCCTTCGGGTAATGGTAATGCTAGAAAATCATCGAAACCCAAATTCCAAAGGTAGGGCCCTAGGACCGATCCTTGGGGACAGCCGCGCGTGAGCACCTTTGATTCAGCATGATGGCCGAGTTTTAATTTAGTTGTACCGTTACAAAAGTACGAGTGCAGTAGTGAATATATATTACTATAGCATCCACGAACTTTCAGTTTTAAGAGCAGGATCGGCCACCAAGCATTGTCGAAGGCACCTGAAATATCGAGGAATATTCCTACAACGTACTTTGCCACCGAGGACGTCACTTTTTGTCTAACAGATATTACTGCATCTGCAGTAGACTTCCCGGCGGTGAAGCCAAACTGCTGCTCGTGAAAAATTGGACCACCCGGTAGCAAACGCGGCACTACTAATCGCTCTAACAGTTTACCTAATGAGGGAAGTAATGTAATAGGTCGGTACGATTTAGGATCTTCGGGCGGTTTGTCACCTCCCTTTGGTATAATTTTAATAAATCCGCGACGCCATATACTCGGAAACACGCCCTCCGAGATACAACGAGTGAAAACATTAAGAATATCCGTTCCGGCTGTTTTACACGCTGCTTTAATCATTTTATTTGATATTTTATCTTCGCCCGATGCTTTGTTTAAGGGTAAACTATTTACTATATCGTAAAACTCATCAAGGCTAGGAATAGAAGACACAGGCGACTCAGGCAGCACCGCAATAGCATTTCTGACGTCCCGATGATAATCGTTATCGTCAGACACACTATCGTCGGGTATAAGCGCGTTAAGAAGAGCACCTGTTGTTTCCTCTACACCCACCGTATGAGTGTTGTTAATTTTTATGTTAGAAATATAAGCAATATCTAATTTACGGTTAGCTTTGAATTCATGATATATCGGAGACCACGGACCCTCTTTTTCTAATCTCTCGACTGTTTTCCGCAGTAACACGCCCTTGGCTTTAGTTACAGCAGCTCGATAATGGGACCTGGCAACCCTCAAAGAACATAAAGCATTTTCATATGCATCCCCAGTAACATTTGCCTTTCGAAGTGTGTTAAGCTTACGGCGAGCCCGGCGAAACTTCTTCCTAATTTCTACCAGCGATTCATTCCACCAATCACATCTACGTACACCTCTAGTTGGAGCGCGACCAATCGCAACATCTGCACAATACGTAAAAGTATCGGACATAATTTCTGCACTATCAGTCGCGCTCAGGTCGGCACGAGTAAAATCTTTGGCATGAGACGCAAAAAGAGTACTGAAAAAAGCCCAGTCGGCCCCACGACATTTATATCTATAGTTGTTATTGCACTCATGAACTGTGTCTTGTCGCGACATTGGTTTAAACTCGTACACTATCAAGCGATGATCACTACAAGACGCGTCGGGGAGGACACGCCACCTATCCAGCTGGACGTCTGCGCTAGAAAGCGTGACGTCAATATGAGACTCGCCCGTTGGGCTACTGTAGGTTGGTGGTGCATTAGGGGTGTTGTGAATAACTAAGTTCATTTCAGCTATGAAGTCTTCCACGGCTGAGCGACGCTCCACATCAGTCGAGCGGAGCTTGCCGTGCCAAAGTGGAGATGACGCGTTCGCGTCAACTCCAATGATAACCCTACGCCCTGTTAGGGACTGTAATACAAAGCGTAGGTGGTGTAGATGAGGCCCAACCGGGTCAGAATATTGAAAGTAACAACTCACGACAAATATGGAGAAGGATGGGGAGGATACTTCCGCAACAGCGCAATGCGACGAAGAAAGGTTGGCAATAGACGTTATTGTGAGTGTAGACGCGCGTGACACATAGATACCGGCGCGTGCACTGTTATTAATTTGAATAGTTTTGCAGCGCACGCCGACACGCTGATATTGTTCTTGTACTAACACGAGATCTAAGTTGTATTCTACAATAAGGTAACTTGAGAAAGTCATATATGATTTGTTTACAGTACACCTTTGACCTTTTCAAAATTGACAGACATCGAATTGGAGATAAATAAATTAGAGACTCGACCTAAATAAAAATAAAATGAAAGGTATTTTTGTTTTTGACGAAATTCCGGTTATATCGATGCTTCAAAAAGAGTGACGTGGGTCGATTGACGCATAGCGTTTTTATTGGGTTTTGTATTTTTTTTAAATCTCTGCAGATAAAAAATGGAATATAAAACGAGAGATACAACGCAATGCTTATTTCATTGGAATTCACTGTAACAAAACGGACTACGGCATATCAGTTTACTAACTGAGGTACTTTAGTAGTCTGACGTGGACTCACGTAGATGTCATGCGAGTATCTTTATCGACCCAAAAAATAACTATTCTCTTTCAATTACTTTAATGCAACGCCCATTACATGTTTTACCCGGACCAAAAAGTCTGTAATAATTCGTTACGTACTTGAAACGTTTGTGACACATACATAGTGGGTAGGGTCCTTTAGGTTTTGTAGAAATCGTGTTGAATTGCTAACCAAGGTCACTTTTTTCGTCAAATCAGATGGCGCCCAACGCGTTGTTACCAAAACGCAAGTCATCATTTCGTCCTAATTTTGAGTGTCGATGACGTCACACATTAAAGCCTTGACAAGGGTCGATGGACTCAGAGCCCTGTGTCAGCGTGTCGCCGCCACGTAGCGCTAACTCGAATCCAGACCCTTTTATTGAGTGTTATTATATTACTCGGCAATATTTTATTGTGTCAATAAATATTTTTGGATAACGAAGCAGTGTTTAGTCAGACGTGCTAATAAAAAAGTCTAGTTATATTATTATTCAGTAGGTAAGTGATCAAATTATTACTAAAAAACATTTGACCCATTCAAAAGAGAAATTGGGCCCGGGTTTTATTAGGCCATCCGTAGGCAACGTGATGAGCTCGTACACCTCCCGTTTCACTCGACATTGGTCTGTTTGGCAATAAAAAAAAGAAATAAAAATTATGCAACACTTACCTCTTTCGCCTTAACAAGATGGCGAGTATTGTCAATGCAGCCAGGGACAGCGCTGCACATAATGCCAGCAGCAGTGCCAGCTCCTCAGCGGTTGCTGGGAAAGGGGCGTCCACTTCTTCAGCGAAGCCCCCTTCGGAAGGCAGTGTGGTGAACTCGTACACCTCTCGTGTGAGACCTGCTTCGTTTGTAGCTCTGGCTGCCACGCGGTATCTTGAACCGGGAGCTAGACCTAAAATTTCCGAAAGAGTCATATGCGTCGTTTTTAAACCGACACGCATGTGGCACATCCCTAGTGCGCCAAAATGGTAAAATTATGGCAAGCATATTGGGCATATCAAATAGTGATTTAATTACAACCAGATACCATTAAAATGCTTGTCTAGAGAGGAGAGAAATCGTTTATTGGTTCAGATATTAAGGAACAATATCATAACCAGTCTTATTTTCAAGACGTTTTATCTTACGTCCTAAATTATTTAAGGTTAAGTTGCCATTAGATAATGACACTCACTAGCTATTCGATTCATAAACTTGAACACAATGTCCACGCGAGTCAAATAGAAACATATTCAATTGCATCTGGTAATGCAAAAGGCAAAGCCCGCTCTATGATATTGGATTTACGAAATTGACGGTTTCCAACCGCGATAAATTGGCTATTTCACTTATCCTAATCCGGCAGCCCGCCACTATCCGATGATAACTGACTCGAACAATTTGCATTGCATAGTTGGAATTGTCAAGTAATCTAGTTCACTCTGGATTCAGGTCTCGACAGTAATTTGTGATTGCATTGTGGAAATAATTCAAATGCCAGGAGAGATGTAACGATCGATTCACGATGTCAGCATATCCATGGAGAGAACCTTTTTAGCTTGTTTGAAGAGGCGACAGTGATGCATAATTTTAATATTGAACTCTCATTTCACATTTATTTATTTGATGGGATATACAAATTACTTTAAAGAAGAATGATCACTACAAAATTTATCTACTTTAAAATTACTTGTAACAATTTGTTATCGAATTTAACGATTGTGTAACCTGGTTACTCCATTTAAGCTTGTTATTCCAAGAATTGATTACGTATTATTTTAGGGACTACTTACCTCCCAAAATAACTTCACCGCCCACGGGGACGTCCCTCGCACCAGCTACGCCTGAGCCAGCCCACTCCAATTTCAGAGTGACTGGGGCACATCCTCCGTCACTCCATACACTGGTGTCGAACCTTGCATGGGTGGCATTTGTTCTTATCCACCTGGAATCTGGAGGGGCAGTGGGAGGGCCTCCAGAGGTACGAACAGCTAGTTCGGGGCCTGGTGGACCACCGGCTGTGCCGTAAGCCTTGTAGGAGGACCCACAACGGAGACCCGTTAGGGTTACAGGGCCAGGGTTTGCGACTTGGATCCGCCATTCACCCTAAAAGACAGGAATTTTCTGAAAATGCTATAATCCGGGCCTTTTCAAGGCGAGAATGAATAGGCACTTACAGGGCAGATATGTACCATCTTAGACTGCATCCCACTTAACATCAGGTGCGTTTGTGGTCAAATACCTGCCTTGTTATGCATAAAAAAAATCCTTCCCAAAGCATAAATAGAAAAAATAAATGCGAAGAGAGCCTACTTATAAAACATGGACATATGTTATAAAAAGAAGAGTAATTTATAAAACTAGAGTCAACTTTTTATAAAACTTTAATTCAAATTGATGACTTTGAAATCGTACCTCTGGCGTTGCAAGTCTCCAGTGTACAGCAAACGCTTTTGGCAGAGCATGCCCTGGCGCCCTTGGGGCTGGTCTTATCTCTAATTCTAATTCCCTTGGTCGAGCTTCCATCAAAGCCAGCGTAGGAGGGGCCGGTGGCCGTAACACCACAACCCGCCACGTCACCGAGTCCGACCCATGGGGATTCTCCGCCACGCACGTGTAATTATCGGCGTGCGATAAATCTAAATCTAAAATATTACAAAAATAAATAAAAGAGAAGTAGAGACAAAAATAACAAAATTCGTAATTGAATCTAAACTTCCAGGAAATCTGAGGGCCAATTAGCAATCAACTCTTAAAAGTTTGACGATTTTGATTAATGTTTCAATATAAAAAGTTTCGGCGATTGCTAAAACTCATAATTTTTCACCTTTTTGCGAAAAATTAAGACTATTTTTTAATTTAAGGCTTGATAAAAGATGGAGTTACCACTCCGTGAAGATATTATTTTTTAAAATAAATAAATTAATTTTTAGTAGAATTATGTGTATTATTACTTCGTATTAGCAAAGCATCCCCATCCAAGTGAAAAGGTGGGCGCGGATGTAGTGGACTCCCCCCTCTGAGCCATCGCTTCGCTGGCGGGGGGGAGCCGCCGACCACACACCGCAGCGATAGTGATGTACCAGCCGCCCCCATTGAGAGTCCACCGAACGAAGATATCCTCGCTGGGGCTATGGACAAATGGGGGTAAGTAGAGTCAAAGCTATAATAGCGATGTTGTGTAATGCTAATATTCTGACTATTACGAAATATTTGACATTACTGTGTTAGGGTAATTATATTAAAAAATTGCTAGTTTTTAATAAAAATAATCAATAGTTTCAATAACAATAATAACTAATTTAAAATTCTATAAGTATTGGATATCGACTGACGTCAGATCCGGCAACTGGCTTCGTCGATTCACTCACTCATTCAAGTTCTATTAATCACTTGTTTGTTCACCTTATTGCAATTCGAGCACCGGACAGTCAGTCGCTATCCAACCTCCGCCGTGAACAGACGTTTCGAGGAAAGTTTGTGAAGTGTTTTAAAGTGTTTAGTGGTGAAAATACTGCTCGAGCAAATCCAGGTAAGTTATTTTTTATTATTTTTATTTTTTAGTATTAGTGATTGTTAGATTTTATATTGATCAGTTTGGTAATATTCTCGTGTAATAAATACTTATTAATTACACATAATAGTATTCCTGAACTTAAAATTACAATGCAAGATTTAAATGCTTACTTACCTAAGGCACTAGTTTGGCAAGCAACGGCGGCAGAGGGCGGGCCCTCCCCAGCTGCGGTGGATGCCCTCACCCAAGCCTCATACGTCCTCCCCGGCCGAAGTCCACGCAAAGACTTCATACATTCCACCGAGTTCCCCTCACTCTCAGTACAAGCGTTCACTCTAGTCACGTTTGGTTCTTGGGACCTAGAAATGTAGATTTGCTGAACATTTTGCTCTAGAGACGGTTACTACGAGGATATTTTATTCTAGTGCCTAATAAGAAAGAATTTTATTAAATTTTAAGATTCACTGAAAGTTATGAAAGTCTGAATTTCGATGCCAACGTAATGTCGTAAATTGTCTGGAGTTTTATTAAATATTTAGATACAATTTCAGATATTGAATAAATTATAGTTAGGATCCAAATAGCAAGATGCAAGACTATCTCAAAGTTCCAAGTTGTCTATGAAGAGTGACAGAGACTGATGGTACTTAATCGCTTAATGTAATAACCAGACTTATCGATTCTAGGATTGTTGTTGCCGCACCTTGATCGAAAACGGGTTAAAGTGCTTTCGAGGACGAAGATTAATTGCTGAAACTTTCATTAGGGGAGTTAAAATCTTAAGTTTTTGGGTACGATCCTCACTTTAATACAAAGAAAGTCCTTGACGCTCATTTTTGGCTCTGTTGAAAATATTATGTAACTATATTGAGACCAAAAACGGCCTAACCGATTGTTTCCATTGAAAAAGACCTCTATCCAATCTGTAGAGTAATCTTTACACCAATCCCAAATCAAATAACAAAGAAAGATCCCAATCACCCATTCAAACTGCAATAAAATACGCTGGAAACACTACCATTAGTAACAGTCGAACCAATAAAGTGTAGTCCACTTACCCTGATAAATCCTTGACGTAAAGTGTGTAATGCGTTAATTTGCCATTGGGCTCCGGCGGCGGCAGCCATGAAGCCCTTAGGGCGCGTTCGCTCAGCGCTATCAATTTCATACCACCTGGAGCGCTCGGAACTAGAAGGGATTGCAGAAAGTTTTAAGTAAAGTTTAGTAGTTTTTCACGGGTAACTTAAACGATTTTTCACTTAGTGATATTAAAAATTCTGATTTGTAAATTGTGGAAATTTTGATGTTATTTGAATAAATAAAAGCCAGAATAAAGTTGTCGAAAAGTCCTACAAGTTATGATGACCCAAAAAATATCTCAACATCAAAGACAAAAGATATATGTCGTCATCAACGCACTCCCCGAGATAAACAGGCAGTTGATATTATCGCTGGTCAATATATTGACATCCCTACTTTTCAAAATGGCACAACACGACTCCCCAATTTATTAAGGCAAAGAGGAGTGATGTCATTAGTTATAATGATAGAGTTAGTTTGATTTGAGAGGTTCAATTATTAAATCTTACAACAAATAGAAAACGAATTCGTACTCGGTTAGAATTGGAGTGTTAATAATCGTTGTCTTTTAATTGTTGGTTAATGCTGTCAGTAAGCCAGTGACATCCAACAGTCAGTATTAAATGCACCCTTCTCTTAACAAAGGTAAATCCCCAGTACTAACCGTCTTCGTCAGTCCTGCACACCTGCGGGGCCGACAACGGCCCGTCGCCGGCCGCGTTGTGCGCCCGCACTCTAATCTCGTATTCCGCGTACGATGTTAATCTCGACACCGTTGCTTCTTCGCCCTAAAGGGAGAGTGTCAATACGTCAGTTGTATGAGATTCGGTAACTGGATACGCTAAGGGACGTAAATTAAGTACATTTTCAGGTTGAAAGCATATTCTAACTTGCCAATTTTGTCAGCAAAGAATTTCGTGGTGATCTGCTAAAGGGTCTAGTTATGTAGGTCAGTACCTGGTGATTAGATTTGAGCCATGTGATCTTAATCGTGTCTTCATTTTTATGGTCTTACCTGCACGCGCAAGTAGGCGTCTTGAGATGGCACCAGTGGGTCTGCATCGCGTCTAGTGTACTGCAGGGTGTAGTGTGTGATGAGACCACCCCTCGTGTCCATAGCAGGGGGTCTCCAAGACACTCTCAGAGAAGTAGACCCGCTCGAAATACAGCCCACGCCTTCAGGACCCGCGGTTGGTGCTAAAATTTAATTGCCTATTAATATTTGTTTGCGGGAAAGTCCCTGAAAATGAAACGGAGCCTTTCCTATAAATAACGAACCCGCATAAGCCGTTAAAGTACCATCGTCAGATACCTATTGTATCGATGTCGCATATTTTAGAGCAAGCATATCGGGTAAAATATGGGTAAAATACAGTTTAATATTATGTTTTAGTCTTTATGATAAAATGATATGATATGATAATGATAGCTGCCTATCCGTTCTACGAGATTTTAAGCTTCGCATATCCGTAACTAAGTTGGAACGTATGAGCAGTATGAGTGTTAAACTAAATAGCAAAGAGAAACTTGAAACTAGAGCATGATTTTAGACAAGCGACTTGTTTTAAACAACGCGTCGACTTGTTCAGTTCGGTGCGAAAATGAAGATTTGATATTTTTGTCATAAACGAAACTTCGACACGTAATATTTCGAGCAGTAAAAGTGCAACAAAGGCAATGTACAAAAGTGCTATCAATTTGTTCTGAATCGTTTGACCTAGATCGGGAAGGCCACAGTCCAATTAAGCCATTTTGCATTTTGATGGGAAAATTTACGATCTGAAGCTACGCTCGTCTATAGGAAGGATTTATTTACGTGGCACTGTGACAAAACTTTCTAACGCCTTGTTGGACTTTGTGGTCGTTATTGGACTTTCGAGGGGTGTATTGATATTCATAAAACCCCCCCTTTTTAAAATTCAGCTCCAGGATGTAATGTTATGTCCAATTGGATAAAACTTTTATTTGCTCAGTTCTTTTAATGCACAGCTAGAAGATTTGAAATTACTTCGGAATAAGCTTTTGTCTTAACTTGAAAAAGCCTTCTTATTATAGGCTTGCTTCAATTTGTTTCGGAGATATTTAAAGGAAAATTTCTAATAATTGTAATAGCCGAAGAACTGGCTCTGTGACGAATATTGGAGTTACTGTGGATATTAATCAAAATAATGGCAATGTTGAATTCCTAAATAGACCAAATTAAAGAACATTTTAAATTACAAACAAAAATACGCTCAAAGCCAAACAAACTTACGTGATTCCAAGGTGTGCCTATAATGTGGCGGCGACAGTGGACCAGTTCCAGCTGCGTTATACGCTCTCACTGTGACTCCATACCGAGTGGCAGCTTTGAGGCCTCTGATAGAAGTGCTGGTGGCATCAGCACTGGCTCCGCTTTCTGACCCAGGCCCTTCTCCGACTGTTCCTTTGCCATCTTCAGAAACTTCCCACCAGCGGATAGTGTATCCTAATAGAGTTCCGTGCCAGCTTTCTCTAGGTGGTGGCTATAAATATTTGTTCTTTAAGTAATGCCATTTTAGAACGCAATTAATAGCAAAATAAAAGTGGTTCTTACCAGCCAAGTGACATGAAGTTCTCGAGCTCTTAATGCGCGGACTGTGATATCTCTTGGTGCCCCACCGGGTGCTAATAACAAATTATCAGTTCCAAGATAAATGTAACAAACGTATAAAGCACTTCACGGATATTCATGAATTTTGTGAAGGTCCATAAATTCATCTCTTTATTTCAAACATGTTCTTTTTATTAGTAAATTGTGTAGCAGATAATAATATTTCGTATTTACCTTCCTCTCTCGTAGTGAAATGCAGGGGTGTTGTGTACGGCGAGGCGCCTACATCGTTAAAGGCAGCCAGTCTGAGTGCGTATCGTGTGTCAGGCGATAATCCGGCCACCGTAGCTCCGGCACGCCCGGGCCCTTCAGACCTAAAGTATAGCGAATTCTTGACATACCGAATACTTTAGCCATAAAAGAAGCAAAAGCAAGAAAGAACAGGACTTTTTAAAAACAAGAAAGCACAACTAAGGCACGCGAAATTGGCAGAGCAAATAATTTGGGGAAAGTGAATTCAGAAGTTCCTTAGTCAAATTCCGTTGAATCTTTGTCTTAGAATTAGTTCTCCAGTTGCATAATTTCAATTATGTTGTTAACATAACAACCAAATTTACTAACACTAATTCCCGACTGGGATTGAAATCTCTAGAGCATTTTAATATTCATAAGCCAAGTATAAACTTACGCGACATGGAGTAAATCTGAATTAGCCAATGTTAAGTTGAGGACTTCGGGTGTGTCCCATGTGTCTAGAAGAGCGGGTAGCGGGGCGTCGAGCGGAGCGTTTGCGAGGTCCCGGGTCAATGCCCTATATTGGAGAGAGTAGTGGGAGACCATTGCGCCTCTGGCTATCCTCCAGGTCACACGAGCTCTTCGTGGCCATACTTCTGATACTCGAACTTCATCCGGGATGTTTGGACGTTCTAAATTCAAAAATAAATATTTCCATTAGAGTAGGCGCACACCGTTGATTTTTATAGTTGGCCGATAGTTGTGCCCGATTTTAAATTGTATGAAGAATCGGCCAAATCGAATCGGCGTAGTATGCGCACTCCCATGCCCATACTGATCAACTGCCCGACTAAACTATCGGCCGACGAAAAATCAACAGTGTGCGCCTACTCTTATTACTGTTTCGGGGAAAACAAAAACAACTGAAAAATGTAAATTGTTCGTACCTTTGACAAACAATCGAAATATCAATTCATCAGTGCCATAGAGATTCCTGGCAAGACATTTGTATTCACCAGCATGCTCTGGGCCTGCATGAGCTATGGTCACCTCAGACGTAATTCCTCCGTTTCCCGTGTCTCTGGTTTCTACGCCTCCAGTACCACTAGTAAATAAAGAAATACATATTTTACATAATTTACTTATCTACTTAAAGCTATTATCTAGGTACGTAAACAATAAGTTGTCTAATTGTTTCAAGCTATTCTAGTCATAACTGTTACATTTTTCTTACTGCAAAGCTAAAGGTCTGGAATCGTGGGTCCAATGCAGATGAATTTCTGGCTCTCCTCTTACTGAACAAGTGAGTCGAGCGGTAGATCCTCTTACAACCCATCTTGTTTCACCACCACTGCCTCCGCGGCTAAGTTTTGGTGGTTCTGCGTAATTAAAAAATACTGTCAGATTTAAGAAACTCCAAATCAAAAGTATTCCAGTCAATGTCTTATAACGTACCTCTAATATCAAGGTAAAAGGTATGATGAAGAAACGAATGCTGAACGCGCGCAGTACACCGATACCATCCTTCATGTTCTGGTGTGGAGGCTCTCAACCAAACTGTTCCATCCGTCAATACAGCACCACCACTTGCATCTACTGGTTCTGTCTGGCCCCATAGAACATGACGCCAGTTTTCTCCATCTAAAGAAGTATATTTGAAATAAACGTCTTACTTTGTTGAAATTAGTTCATTATTTTATCTACTGTAATCGAAACGTACCTGAAGAAAATTCCCAAGAAATTCTAGGTGTTGGTTGTCCTTTAGCAGAACAAGGCAATAGTAGCGAAGCCCCCGCTGACACTGAGGTGTTTTGTGCACGCCACATCCACGTTGGTGCCTCTGTACGGAGAAACTGTTTTATATGTTACGCTATTCAGAGCCTTATTGCACGTGATTAAAGTAAATCTACTTCATAAATACCTTTCACGACCAGCGAAGCACTGTGACTGACGGTACCAAAATCATTAGTAGCTTTGCAAGTGTATTCTCCGCTGTGAGCTGATGTGAGATCTTGGATAATTAAAATCGTAAAGAAGTCCATATTTTTTTGTTCAACCTGTCCGACAAAATCCTCAATCAATTAATACTCGAAAATCATTATTGAATTAATAGGAATAACAAAAATGGTCTTACCTTCAAAACAGATGGAATGGGTAAGTTGTCTTTATGCCATGTGAATTGTATAGGTTTGTCTCCAGACACTAAGCTACATGTTGCCTGTGTACTACCTCCAACCTCAAGTTCTTCGGGGAAATGGAATGATGCTACTTTTGGCGGTTCTGTTAATGAAAATGAAAGGTTAGGATAATCTTACTAGCTATCAAAAGATGAATTACATAGGGACTAATAATATTTCCTTACTGTGGACGTCAACGCGAACCGTTCTTCTGGCTAGCTCTCCACTTTCTGCTCTTACTTCGCAAGTATAACTACCAGCTAAAGAACTTCTGACAGAACTTAATCTTAGCATTCCTTTTTCATCGTTAGAATCTATTGATTCCACTAAAGTCCCGTCTTCTCGACGCCAAACCACTTCTCTGGAAATTATAACAAAGTTTGAAACGTCAGTAATAATATTTTATATCCTCCTTAAAGTTTTTGGTTACTTACTTTATGGGGTATCCAGAATAAGGGCAATACAATGTCACATCAGTATCAGTCTTGACATGTATTGCTGGCAAATATCTTATGTTGGGTGGACCTGCAAAACCGTTGTTTTTGTTAATCGAAATAAACACTAGTCAAACAAAAAACAGCCCACGGTACTTACCAAAAACGTTCAGTCTTGAATAATGAGCTTGTGACCCTTTGGAGTTGGTCGCATTACAACCATATCTGCCGCCTTCATCGGCAGTTCGTATAGTTACACTAAGAGTTGAAACTATCGCTCCTTCTTCTCCTCCAGGAAGGGCTTCTGCTCTTGTACTTACTGTGTACCTGTAAAATTTTATGGGATTAGTATCAAAAGCAGCTTAAGATACCAAGGTATTTTAAAATGTTCATACTTGTCCGGTGCTGCTGGCAACGGTCTATCATCCAAGCTCCACAGTATCCTAGGTGGAGGAATACCAGTGGCTGCACATCTTAGAGCAATGGTTTGTCCTATCCTTGCTACTGCTTCGCTGAATGTCGAAACCAATCTTGGGGGCCTGTCTGAAACGCGGTATTGATTTGTTAGTAATTGTGGAACCTAAAAAAGAGTTCTCTAGAAAATATGAATGAGAGTATTACCAGCTAAAACAACTTCAGCTCCAGCAACAGCTGTTTCAGTATGATCATGTGCTGTGCATTGGTATAGTCCACCATGGTGAGGTCTGACTGGCCCAAGGGACAAGCGTGATTGAGGAGCATGAAGTGGTCGACCTTCGTGTTGCCAGCTAAGTGTGACTCCTCCACCTCGACCACCATGCACTGAACAGTTAAAATGACCGGTTCCACCTGTACCTAGCATCTACAGCAGCAAAAGATTGGAATGAATGCTACGCAGATAATTTATTAATAACAACATAACCAGACTAGGGTGCCCGCCGTGATAAAATCTCGATATCGATGATTTTAGGCGACAAATGTAAGGGCTTATCGCGTAAAATCGACAAAATGAAAGTTTATCATGGCGTGCATCCTAAGCCTACTGGTAAACAAGCAACTTACCAAAGGGTTAGGAGAGACGGTTACAGTCAGTGGCTCATACACAACCAACCGTACTATAACTCTCTGTGAAGACTCCGGACCCGAAGAACAGGCGTATCTCGCTGCGTGATGTTCTCTAGCATTTGGGAAGATTAATGATCCTCCTCTGACAACTCCTTCTGTCGTGGCTGCTGCCCAAGTCCCGGAGGCATCCTGCCGCTGCCAACTGACGTTTAAATTTGCTATACTATGCATCTATTGAAGCCATTGATTTAATTAGATATGGCCCGGGTTACTTTTTGATGACTAAATCGAAATCGGTTCTATAGAGCTATAAATAAAATTTTTAACGCCTTAAATTGGAATTTAGCCAGGGACATATCTATAAAATAAATCAATGTAAAGCATACAAAACGAATTCTTAGAAATTTTATACTAGTACCTGACAGTGTGACTGGTAACATGACGCATTATACAAGGTATTATCACAGTATCTCCGAATCGAGACTCGATCGAATTTAGTTCTATGTTTTCAAGCCAACTGCTATCTGTTGAAGAGAAAAATCAATTAAATTACTTTCTAAGTAATACTATCTTAACCACTCAGCAAAATTAATTTAGAGTGAGCGAGTCATTTAAATTAAAAAAAAAAACTGATTTTGCCCACAAAAGTAATGTTATCTACCTTTACCTGTGATCTTAAATTTTTGAAAAAATATGCTAAATCTTTTCTTTCTGCAAACAATAATTTGATTCATTTATAAAAATCACGATTTATGTATGGCTCACTTGTGGGGAAAATTATTGTTTGCAGAAAATTATAATAGCTCTTAATAACGTGAATCTTCTAAAACAAGCAGATATTGAGCGCTGACACAAACCTAAAGTTACCAGCAAACTACTGACCTACTACCTACGTAATTTCCATGCAGAGAACAATCTAAGTGCCCTTACCGTCTGTCGTAAGTTTCAAAGGCGGACTTGGAATGTCTAGCGCCACGCAAGAGTAATCAGCCTGGATATCCGCCTGTGTCAAATCCGATCCTAGTAATAAACCCCCAGCTCCAGATATCCAACGTGAATCTGAAATGTATGTTCATTATCTAACAATGCACTATTTAATTATTTAAGAACATTTGAAAATTTCGGACGTCATTTGTTTTTCTCTAAACATTGCAACTCGTTTACAATTTTATTTTCAAAACGAAACAAAAGAAAATCGCATTTTTATTTTTAAAAAGAACACTTTTGGCCTGGTTCGAAAAACCTGCCAGGCTTTTAAAAAATATTAAGTCCACAATAAAATACGTACGAGTTGAGTGGCCAGTACGAGCTGTGCGACTATTAAAAAAAAATGTTGTTCGTATTGTTAAAACATTGTTAGCGGAGTTCTTCGATAGTGGAACAGACAAAATAAGGGCCAGTATCACCGATTCTTATTGCTACCAAACGAATAAACTTTGCCGCTTTTATGTGACTTTATCAATCAGATAACTCTATCTGACACCTTGTGAAATCACACTGTAGTTTATCTGACAGATAACACCTTACTTCTTACATTAGCTTACCTGTTCCCAAATATCCCGATGCCAACGGGAGTCCATCTTGAAGCCAGGATACGTCCACCAACCCAACCTGAGGTGATACCTCGCACCGCAGCACTACCGAGCCCCCCATTTTAGCGGGGGTCAGTTGCCGAGCCGTGTGGGATAGCACGTTGTCTTCCACTGATAAAAATGAAAGAGAAAAACTACGATTGTCAATTGTTTTTAATTGAAATTGAAAAAAAAAAACCATTTTTTTAATTTTCATAGGTAAATGACTATGAAAGGAGGTTATATAATTTTCAGCATGCAATATTTTATTTTCGTGTAATGTGTTGTGCAATAATTATATCGAGAACTAAAGAGATCTAAAATAGGTTTCGTAGAGTTTGTTATTTCATCGTATAATGCGAATAATTGCGATGTCGTCCCCACTCTGTAATATTAGCGATAGGTAATACAAAACGAAGACTTCTCAAAAGTTGCCAAAGGAACAAAGAAAGAAAAAAATAATAAATAAAATAATAATTGCTTTGGACATGGCTTTGTTACTTTCAATGTCGGAACCAATTACTTTAAACCTTCTTATTTTTGCCATTTCAATTTCGGGGCCTGTTTAATTTCTTTGTAATGTGGAAAAGATACGTAATGAATTTTCTTTTGAGTATTTCGGGGAAGTAATCTTCAATAACTTTCATTTCGAAGAATATCACTGAAAAGGTAAAATTGATTTAACCTTTTCTGTGGCTAACCTAGTAAAAGCTTTTAGGACAGTAAAATTAGGAGCATTAAAGTGAATAAAATTATGCGTAATTTTGTTTTTCATCAAATACCTACATGTCGAGAAAAATGATAAAAGACTATCATACAACATTATTTAAATTTAATATTGCATAATTTAAACTTACTTAATATTGACATGATAAGAAATGGGGTGATATTTTTAGTATTTGCCTTTATTAAGTAAACTCCCTCTGAACAAATATGCAAAATAAGATAAATATTAGATAAGGTTGTTTGCATAAACAGGGCTAAATGTAAAACACCAAGGAACAGACGTAGCGCATAAATATTTCAACATCAAAGTGTCGAAGGTACTTCTTGGGAACTCATCTCAATGAGAATAAGCTTCCATTTGTTACCTTTCAATTCTCCTTTTGTACAAAGTTTGATTGTACAAGGAAATATTAAAATATGGTAAACAGACTTTTGCTGACTCGGGTCTCGAGAATCGAGATGTTATAGTACTCGAGTTGTTCTCGATCATAGTATCGGATAGGATCTCGTTAACGATAGCTCAGACAAGCTTACACTTTTTACAGAGGCAAGTTTTGATTGTTAGAGAAAACTATAGTTAAAAGATAGGCTGTTTAGGCACTCGAAATTAAATTAAAATCAAACAACGAAACTCATCAATAACAAATCCGATAGATTTGTCGCAATGTAGGTAAGTTAATTACTTTGTCTCTTATTTAAGAGACAAGTTTAAAACCAAATGAAAAATGTTGGTTCCCTTTTCCCTAGACTTAAACTCAGTCATTTCACGATTCACGACGACATTAAGTACTTAAGCGTTGTGCTAAAAATATCCAACCGTTCTTCAACGGAAATTCTTTATTATTTATTCCATTACTTTGTTCCCAATTTAAATGGCAGATTCTAAAACCAAATTAACAACTTGAAATACTTTGTGCCCAAACTTGGCGTGGATCACTGCCGTGTGCACTGTGCATACTGCATAATTGATATCTTAACACGTCTACATATTATCACGAAACGATTAGCGAAATTAATGAAGGATCCGTACCGTAGACATGTGATTAGAAAAATCGACTTTGCTTTTTAACTTAATTTCTGGATTCGATATCCAGGAGCGGAGTGAAGAAAAGAATGGTATTTTCTTTCATGATATAAGTAGTGCAGTTTTCACCATACTGATTTTAGTCCAAAGAAAGGATTTTAAGGAAATTATTAATATAACAAATCAAAACATTGTTATCCGCTTCGAAATCTTGTCCACAATATCATTTGATCATTATCCACAGACTCCAAATTATTGCCATCCTATAAACAATCGGCCCTCAAAAAATATAGCAATATAGCTACGGGTCGAAAGCTTTATATATTTTTAATAAGGAATTCCTATAACAAGCATCATTTTTCCGAGATGGGACATAATGTCGCTCGGTCTTTAATTAAAACTTTCCGAGTCCCTGGTGGAAAAAGTAATTGGACTGAAAATATTCATCTTTTCAAATATCTCAATATTTGGGAACGCAAGGGGCCCGTAGATAATTATGAAAATATAAGTACGGATGAGTTTCACTGTTTATTCTATGCTAAAGTTTTTTATCTTACTTCTATCTTATATTCACAATATTGACCTAAAATCTATGTTCCACTGTTTTTTTTTGAGCGAATTAGGATGTGTCAGTCTTAATAGTTAAAATCTAACAGAAACGGCGATATTTTAAAAAAAATACTGTAAATACTTTTATATGGATGAATGTGGGACCAAAGCAGAGCAGGAAACCGTGGAAATTGGAAAAACGACGGACTAATTGAGGGTAATCACTTCGCTATACTGATAGCTGTCATTACGGTGTCCCTCTTGTAGGTATAATATCATGATTTTAATATTATTGGGAATTGGGATTTTGGAATTTTTAATATTTACGTTAATATTAGGACATGACTTTTCGCTTTCGCTTACCGGGTTTTCAGTAATATTAATAAATCTAGAACATGAACCCATTAGAGTCCAGACTGGTCATCGTGTACATTTCCAATTAGTAACCGAAACAAAGAGAAAAGGAAATAAAATAACTATTATGTTCCTTCCCGTAGTAGGTACTGTTTCCAACTATTTTTTAATCTGTTTTCTTAGTGGATGGAAGAAACCTAATGATCAATTATTAATTGATTCAACTACACAACATAGATATTCAACTGGAAAACTATAAAGATAATAATATTACGAAACCCTCCAAACGCAAACTATAACTCGAACTAAACTATAAATATTGATGAACATATTTCAACAATAGACAAAAATAAGTCAAACTTTCAAGATGCAAAGTAGATAAAGGAAAGTTGCTAATACCCGTAAAAGTATTTCAATTTCTATCTAGCAGATCTAAAAGTTTCAAGTTCGTCCCACGTCAGACGGGTCTCTACCCTGTAACGCCTTAGCGTGGTTTCGAGTCTATCTGTCTTTGTCGCTCATGCTGGCTTCTCGCCTTGCGTAAGAGAGATGAAAACACGGAACGTGGAAAAACGCTGTAGAAAATAGCCCCACTGTAACGGTACAACAGCTTGCCTGCGAAGGAACATCATTCAACTTAGTGGAGATAACTTCCCTTTATTCCCGCTCGGGAAACTGAGCAACTTTTAACAAGCTTTAATAAAGAATATCCAGTCGTGTACCTAACGGATACTTTCTTAGAAACGGTTCGGGAATGAAAATAAGGTAAAAGGATGCTTCTAATACGACTTCTGAACGCTTTGAGGTTTTTAGGTTATTGATACTGTGCATCTTTTGTTCCTTGTTCATACTTTACACGTTGTGAAAAATGTCTATGTAATTTATGTAATGGTAATGATTCTGATGACCTTAGTTATTTTATTAAAGCTGAAAGTTTGTCAGCGCATGCTGCTAACTTAAAAAAGTAAGATGTTGGTGGGCCCTCATGATGTTTGGGTCAATGTGCCTTTGGCAGCTACCCTAAAATACTTGTTCGGGTGAGGGTTTGGAACTGTCAAAATTATCTAGCTCATAAGGAAAAATCATGAAATTATTGCCGAAATATTTTAAATAAAAATCACCTTTTATGGTATGCGTTCATATTGTGCTCTGGCGTTAACTGGATCTTAGTCCACTATTTTACAACTAAAAACCTTAAAAATTATCCCAGTAATTTGAGTAGATACTGTAAAAAGACTATTTGTTTCGTTATGTTATGACAGCACGCTCAAAACAATGCTAGCACTTGCTCAGGCACCCTGAGTCTTCGTATCGAAACTCCCTTATGGACATGCCCAACAAAAGGAAAGTTGGCCTGTTACGAACTCACTCTAATGTCATTTTTAATCCCTTAATTAAAAGTTTTCCGTGTAAAAAACTCGGGAGGCCGTCGGCTGTTTTTCATTTTATTCCATATTTCCACGCTGTAACGGAAAGTTAATTGGTCCAACTCGTCTCGAAGTTGTAATTTGTTTTGCCCTCTCGTACATCTGTTTATTGCAAGACTGTTGTTTGCCAGTTTTTATAATTTTATTTCCATTATATCTCGCTAAATGATGCCGGCCCGCGTCAATGGTGAATGTAATTATGCTAACTCCGTTGTTCCATCTTGTTACATTGTTTTATCTGGTGTAAATAAATTACCTCGCTCTGGACATGCTAATTCGCCCATTACAAGTTCATGGTATGCTAACCAGGCGGGCACGATTGAACAGCGAAATTACAGGAAAGTAATTGAATATTCTGCGATAAAGTTGCGGCCTAAAACGTTTTAGCGCCATTTAATCTTGACTTTGAGACTTTGAATAATTTATTAACACTTTTATGTGCTTACTTATCATTGCTCTCGGCTCTATTCCCGTATGGAGGTTCATGAATAATGCGCGACATCTTTCCTTTACATATTAGAGCAACTACAATGTTTTTATTATCTTTGTGTATCAATAGTAGTAATAATAAAATAGGTTTTATAGTTTTAGCGACAGAGCTCGATTCACTAGGCTCTAATCAATAGAAATTATGCTAGGCATCCAAAAGCCAGTACATGATTTACGTATAAATGTGATACGTGATACATTGGAGCGTCAATTCTACTTCCACTCACCTGGTTGCAGCAGCACTGGCCTGGATAGCACGGTGCCGGCGCGATTAGAAGCCCTGCACCTCAGGATCGCTCCACCACCACCACTGTTCGCATCCAAGAGTGACCTTCTTGCGCCCAGCACCAGCTTGCCGTCTGAGAGGACGTGCCTGTAGACAAAAGAAAAAGTAACTTAAAGTACAATTTTAGTTTTCTTCTTCTCAGTCGGTACACTTTTGTCAGAGTGGTCGCGGTCATCATTGTGAATCACGATGAGTGATGTTCCGCGCAATACTACTTCCACTTACATTGTGGTATTACAGGACTCGAAATAGATATTTGGCAGACAAAGATTCCGATGATCAGCAAACAGTTTCGTATTTACCTATTTGATAATAGCTCTACATATTAGATAAGTACCTACTTATCTTTCAGGAACCGGTGAAACTGGCCCAAATCTCATGCCAAGAGAGATGAAACGGTTTATGGGTATTATTTAGGGTATGATTAGTTTGATATTTGTTTCAATTCGTCAAGCTAATTTTAAACGCACGTTTTTGTTCAGACTTGTTAAACATTTATTTAGTTATGATTCGTAGAAGTATTATTTCTATTTTTTTACGAATAATTAAGTATAGTATAATCTGGCGCTCATCATGACGTGTAACAAGTAAAGACGAGATTAGGTGTGTATTTTATTTATTATTTATTTTTATTTTTAACAAATTCTATTCTAGCGTTTCGACTACGACTTACAAAGATTTCTCGTGTTTATTTTTATTTTTTCGTGAAAAGAAGTATTTTCCGTAATCTCTTCAGTAGCTTTGAGATTACTGAGAGACAAACGCGACGGTAGACTTTAATTTAAAAATGCCTGAATAGTCTGACAACCTTTTTCACACCACTTTTATACAAAATGTGGCCAAAAATGTTGTAATGAAAAGTTGAAAACCATTCAATGACATGAGATGAAACCTTTTGATGACGCTTCAAGGCTATTATTGAAAATCAACGATGTGTACTGCTGAACTTTTTTTTAAAATTTAACCAACTTTTTTATTGTTTCCCGTCATCGTATTTTTTTTATTATTGTGTTTTATACAAAACTGAAATATGCCAAATTATGTTATGATCATTTGCGACCGCCAAAATTATAAGGACGCTAAGTTCATCAGACATAAAACTTCACCACTCCACTCAAATGTTCTGAGCCCTAAAGGCGCGTCCTCACATAATGAGAGTGAATGATATGTAGAGCATCGTCAACCTCTTTGCAACAGTAAGTTTTACCTTAAATTGGCGGAAGTAGGAGCTTTATTTATAAGATCCTCTGCGCAAATTAAAATTAGAGCAATATGGTATCGTTTTTGCCGATAGTTCTATCATGAGCACACTATGTCGAGCGGGCCTTCTAAGAAAGATCGAAAAAGATATTTTCGAAAATGTTCCCTTGTCCAGCCTCACAGCTCATTCTCACTCACGTACACACTCAAATTCTCACTCAGATAGCCATAATCTAGTGTGAACGAGCCCTTAGATCCTCCGTATCAGCGCAGCGCAGCCGGGGAACTAAGTTATAAAACAGTTATGACGGAGAAACTTCATTTCCTAACTTACCACGTTCTGGCAATTTGACGCCGGGGCGACACCTCGTAATACAAGTAAGAATTCTTATACTCTTGAAGTGTCATCATAATATCATATCTAAGTACTGTCCTTCTTCTTCTCAGCACTAGCCCAAATATACCGAATATCTTTCAATAACCCTATCTATAGCAGTAACATAATTGCTTAAAATATTGAGAAACTCTTTAAAAAATCAATAAAATACTCATTAGAAAATTATACTTACCTGCTAACAGTTTTCATTAGGAACCTTAACATAAAACTGTCTTTACTTGAAAAAATAGCTAGATTAAAATAAAAGATATTAAGCTTTATATCGAAAAAGGCGTTGGATTAAGACTTCTTACGTTCTCATAATGAAAGACGACAAAAAGATATATTGCATCTTATGTCGTGTTATAACTCGTGTATGTATAAAACGAGACATCTATCACCCTCAACATATCTTATTATTTCTGTGTGCTGATCGATCAACGCCAATTTTCTTCTGACATAAACATCATTTCATACATTTTATTAAGAAACTCAAAATTACAGAGAAACCTTATTTTCGCTCCATTATTTTAGTGAATACTCTTTGAATAAGTAAATATTATATTAGGATCAAAACAAATTGAAGAATGATGATTTAAGTTTATTACATAATTATTTCATTATTAAATTGGCATTTGATCAAATTTCATTAATTAACAATCGTCATTGATGGTAAAAAGGATAATCAAATCAAACATTCGTCAAAACAGTGGCAGATTCAATTATAGACGATGGCACGTAATTTTTTTTCTACAACGTGCATGTACTATACCAACGGTGATTACTTAAATAGTTGTAACAGAAACGATAATGTTTGATCAAGGGGTGAATACAGTAATATCATATACCTACTAAATGTAGAGTTCAAAAATGGTAACTAAACCAAGTCGATACGTCTGAAGTCGCGAATGGCCCAAACTGCGACTATACCGAACTGATAATAAACCTCCAACTTCGCAGGTAACAGACTTTGTCGCTAGTCAACAAGCAACGCCGCGATGGCAATCGGGCAGGGTTCACACTTCACATTGAATTTTAAGCTTTAAAATTGTTTATAATCATGTTTTCTAATAAAAGGAAAAAGTTGTTAATATGCCAACCCATAGCGCCGACATGACTTAACTGAGACCTTGTAACAATAAATAGTTATGGTATACTAGTAGCCGCCCGCGACTTCGTACGCGTGGGTCCCGTTTTACCCTCTTAGGCTGGTTTTAGTGTCACGCAGACTGTCAGTGCGGATCGCTCCGCACAGCCGATCTGTATGGAGTTGCTAGGGAGCGAGCGGTTCCTCCGGACCGCATTAGGTACCTACTCTAAAACGCTCCCTAGATGTTCATACAGATTGGCCGTGCGGAGCGGGTCCGCGCCGGACGGTCCGCGTGACACTAAAACCAGCCTTAGAGGTGGAGTTTCGTAAAATCCGTTCTTAGTGAGCACCTAAGTTCTAAAAGGAACCCCCATGCAAAATTTGAGACTCCTAGCACTTGTCAGTCTGTCAGTCAATCAGTGACTTTTCGCTACCTATTTTGTTCAAAAATCTCAGCCATTCTGTGTTTGTGTGTAGGTATTTTTAGATAGAGAATCTTAAGAATACATTTATTTATTCCTGGTTATGATAAATTGAATAACACAGAAAAAGCTTTTCATTAGTTACAAGAATATTCAGAAAAAATAATAAATAGGATTCAAATTACGAAAAATATGCGGAAAGTTTTCTTCTGACATCTTATATTTTGTATGGGATTGAAGGACTCGTAAGAACTACTTAATATATTATGCTACAAAGTTGTCCCTCGCAAGATCCAAGAGGGATATTATTACTCCTAGTGACCTCCGAAGCCATTGACTCGAGATCAAACCTCTCCATATGTTGAAAACCCTACTGCCACATAACAAGTTCGTATCATGGCTGAAAGATCAGAATTCGATCTTATCCCTTTGATATAAGGGTCACAGATGTTATTACCCTTCCTTAGCTGTTTGCCATGCGAAAACTTTGTCCCATCGACGCGTGAAGGGAAGGCAATACTTTGTAAAAATTATAATATTTAAAATCGACTTGAATCAATACAAAAGTAAATAAAACATTATTGTTTGTGAACACAATAGTATGGCTTTAGGAACAAAACGATGATAATAATATGGACTTTCCAAACATCCGTTGTAAGGGATCGATTTAGTTTTTATTTTAGTAGGTTATTACTTAATATCATGGCGACAAAGAAAGCTCAGTACCGTTGCCTACCAAAGACAGAAAAAATCGAATCTCAGTTTTCAACTGTCCGATCATCTCATATCGATCACGAGAGCAAGAATATCGATTCGTCGATTAATCGATTGTAGATCGCCATCCCTACTACGAGTAGACCCGAAACAACGCGTCTAACGTGTTCCGAACCAATGTTCATTATCATATTCCTTTGTATGTAGTGTCGAATGCGAAGATTTGCCGTTTTACGACCACAAGATCATTTGTGGGAAAACTTGAAATAGCAGCGAATCGCATTTTTATGTGCTACGTGAAATGTAACGTTACTTTGTTACGTCGAAGATAAGAAATATGTATGTATGTTTTTGGTTAGCGAAGGAGGAGGCTGATATTTGTTCATAAAAGAAGAAACCTACCGGGTTACATTTTTGGATGTTAGCATAAGTGACTAATTAACTATTATTTGAAAAAAAAAAGAGGAAAAGGTTTTCCCCGATAATACACCCTTGTATTATTGTTCTTTTCTTGTAACAGTAAAAATGTGCATAAATAAATAACACCAAACCGTTGTTCTTTTTTAGGGTTCCGTATTTGTAGGCACTGAATACGCTCAACACGACATCACTGCTATACGTCGAGTATACTATCAGATCGATATAAATATTATATTGTACTCTATAAATACCACATTGAACTTTATGTTATACCTAATTCCTTGAAGTCCCCGAAAAAACATTCCTGTACTTCTAATAGCTCGTTAGTGAACGATAATGATTTAGCGACACGTGTGGTTAATAAAACTGGGTCTCAAACCAAGACAGATGTACAAAAACATTTTTTTAGAAACGACTATTCTAGGTACTAGCTTTTACCTATTTCAACAATGTGAAATCATAAATTTACCAAAATGAGACTTAGGTAATTTTTTTTTAGTTCTTCTCTATCTCCTCTACTTATGTACTCTCTGCTGCCACATAAATTGGTTAATTGGATGTCTATATTATTCTTACTCGCAATAAGACAGCTAAAATCTAACTAAAATCCATATTAAATATTAAGTAATAAAACATAATTATGTAAGGTCGTTTGAAATTAATTGAGATTTTGTGAAAAACTAAGGCATTTTCTGTTATAAAAACTTACACGAACATTGCTAATGTAAAAAAAAATCATACGCCCGAATACGATGCAAATAATGTTCTGAGTAGGTATCGCGACAACAGATCATCATAATATAATCAACATAATATGATTTGATGGATGCCGTCAGCCCGCATAATAAAAATTCGTCACACAAACGCATTACTTCCCGGGAGTAATTCGCCACAATAAATCACAGAGAGGAAAAAACAAGTCCGCGGAAAAAATGCAGAGTCTATTACGAATACACATTACGTTCCTCAACTCCGCAATCGATCTTCCAGATTAGTTTAGAAATTGGGAGTTAGCGAAGTTAGGGAGACGACGGGTCCATTAAATAAACTACTCGAACTTCACCTATATTTTACAAGAAAGCTATACGAGTCAAGTTAATATTTACTGCGAACACCCGTCGTGAATGCTCATTCTATTATATTCGCGACCGTTGCGATTCTTGGAGTTGGGGCGGTAGCTGGAATAATTAACAAAGTTGTTAGTGCTCACTTTGGAGTTACTTATAGTCTGGATTAATTAGACTCGTTTCAATTGTTTCCTGAACGAGTAAAGCAACTTTTCAATTGGGATTCTATGAAATGCTTTGAAGTGGGATACAAACAAGAATTCTACGCAATTTTTTATTAAATAGGTACCTACACAACTAGAAAGTTCTTGACTTGTTCTCACCTGATGGAAAGTGATGATTTTGTGCAACAACAAAAGAAATAAACCTAGAATCTTTAATTGCTACGATGTAACGGCATTCATCCTCATTTTCTTAGCTCTATTTATTTATCTTCTAGAAAAATTGCGTGTCGAAACAATGGAAGCAAGAAAGTTTTGGTTAATGACCAACAACAGCCCGACTCCGGCAACTTCTGTATTTTTAAAAAGATCTTGTGTTAGTGGCTCGAAACTTAAGACTACTTGGCTAAGAGACATTTTATAAGTTGCCAGTACAACTTTTTCTGACTCTATTTAAGGCTGGGAAGTTCGTTAATGACTTCGGAAAAAATGCCGCGATAAAAATTTAAAATATTGTCGGCAACGGAGCTTAAGTGTAGATTGTTACATTGTCTTTTTATCTTATCAGATGTTATGGATACTAACATTTTATAGCCGATTGCAGTGAATTTTGCTTATGAGTTTTCTTTCCATAACGCCGTGGAGCCATATTTATTCTATTTACTCAAATTAAGTCCCAATAATGCGATCCCTTATTCCTTAAATAACATTATGCGTACTAATTAATATCATGGCCTAAATCCAAGCATTTAATTATGTAGGTACTGAATCCGAGTATTTCACGTAACTAACAAAATATCAATAAACGTTATAATTATTGCGAAAATCATTAACCCAAAACCTTATTTCGTTAGTGTCCAACCGAAATATGGCTATGCGTAACATTTATAGGGAAGTTTGGCAATCACAGCGATAATGGAACGTCGAATTCCATCAAGTATCCCCGTTCCCCACCATCTCCCGAACAAAACATTCCATTAGGCCGCAAACAATTGGTCTCCCGGATAATATTAAACTGACCTCGCCTACGGGTTTCTTTTTTTCTATTCCATTACGGAAGTTTATTTGGCGCGATCGAATCACAGCGGAATGTGTGAGCTGGGTATTAGGTAGTACCTATTCAATAAGAGTAACGTGAACGTCTTTTTGTGACTATTTATTTCAATAAAATATTTTTATACGATATGAAATGCACAATTTAATGTAAAGCTTTACTTACAGAAAGTAGCACTTTTTTCCTCCGGAGAGATATCAAGACTCACTGAACCCAGTGTAAACTGTACTTTGTGTACCTTTATTTTGAACTTCAGGACCCATCTCTTCAGCCTGTAGCTCAATGCAGGAAAGTAAATCACCATCGTAATATTCATAACTTTATTATGCAGACTATAATATTATTGGTAAGATGGTCTCAAATCGAAATTGAAAGAACTTTTCATCGCTATTTTCGTAACAATAAATTGTGGTTGGGTAACCACCGAGATAATTTAGCAACGAAACGAAATAACATTCTCATGCTTTATTTTTGATTTTTTTATAGCTAACTTTAAAAATTTACTACTTAATTTCCTAATTCCCTCATCAAAACATAACAAATATGTCACTCAATTTAAAAACCAAGTTCGCTTTTCGTTGCTCTCTCTATCCCACGCTGACATATAAATTAATAAGTGTGTCTTTATCTGAAACCCGAGCCCCTAGCCCTATACATCAGCCGTCACCATAATCGTTTATTTCACGCCCAATTTGGCTTGCTCTTAAGCGCTTTGTATCAATTTGAGGGCTCTCCACATAAACGCTATGGGAGCGGGCCGGTTCTACCGCTGAATTACGTAGAAGAGCCTCATTTGTACCGCTCTTTGTCGACACTTACCACAGATAATGCAAATAACTCTTCACTTTAAACATTTACGTTGTGTGGTTTTAGACGTGTGTTAGATACAACGAGGTATAAGTGGTTCTTTAGTGCCACTGGTAATTTACTTAAGGAAATTGTGTAAGCTCTAGAGGTAGTTTTCCTAATAAATTTATAATTAATTTAGTTAAAATAAGTATCCAGGCAAGACATTTTAAACTTCTCATGATGAAACGCGTTAGCATACCAGGTGGCCGGCCATCAGACGTGTCAAAATGCTTCAATAACCCACCTCCAGCCTCAGCAGGTAGCAATTGGCCCTCACAGGTAGCCAAGTGGATGTCAGGCAGTGGATAGCCAACCACCGCAAGTGCGACAAAAACTTCAACAACTTACCGCAAGTAAGTAAGTATGGTAGTAACAAGTTGTCCTTCAGAGGTAACCCAGTGGATGTCAGGAGGTGGATGGCCCGTAGCCCGACAGGCTGCGTAAGAGCCCGATTTACTAGCTACACTGAACGCGTCAAAAACTTCAATAACTTACCGCAAGCCAGGTATGGTAGTAACAAGTTGTCCTTCAGAGGTGACCCAGTGAATGTCAGGCGGTGGATGGCCCGTAGCCCGACAGGCCGCGTAAGCTCCCCGGGTAGCAGGCCACAGCAACCGTGACGGTGGCTCCATCGTGAAGTGTGGCCGCTTGTCCCCGGTACCGGCCGCTTGGGCCACGGCCAATGCGACCAGGACAAACGCATGCTCTGGAAAAGAAGAATCAAATTAGCTTTGCAGGGTCTGAGAGACTTCACACTTTAGGTTTGTTAGCTTAATCCTAGAATGAAAGATCTTATACTTATTTATTTTATAAAGCTGAAAACTGTAGCCTTTACTCGTATACCTACTTATAATGTGTGCAATTTTGCAACATAAAGTTTATATCTGGTGAGCTATAAATATCATCGACTGTACCTACCTAAAAATACTGTATTTAAAGTAATTCTTATAACATAGATTTGTTGTGATAAAGATTCCCATAGCATTGGTTAATGATCTTAATTTAAAAAAAACTTTTGATAATAGCTTTGGGTGAAAATAAATTAAAATAGGTAATAATTACACTTCTATCAAGGAGGACAGGTGAGGAGCAAGAACACTTTGACTAATTGAATTCCAAGCAGTTATTTGTTTTCTTGCGACGCGGCTGAGACGAGATTAAAGCTCATAGGGTCCGGTGTCAGGCTTAGTCTAGACAAATCGTCCTGTTCCCTAAGGATAGGCAATGTATTCAGTTCAAGTTACTAGTTCTAGAAGTTATTATAGCTCATATTTATCTGTCTTATGATAACAACTGACGAACGACCTTACTACCAACATAATAGTTTAGTTATTATGTAATGGTATTATCGCAGCAGGAATATATAGCTTTTCTATAACTTGCATTAGTCGCTTTCGTCATACTTAGGTACTCCGCGCTGTGGATAATGCTCTCAATTCATTTTAATACAAAAGAACTGCTTATGACGAAAACTATGTAGTTCATATAGTACATGTGTTACGGTAAATGTGATAGTACCATCTGATAGTAAAGTATGACCTTAACCTGTCTCTATTAGATCGGATCCTGATCCTGTTATTTTTACTTTTTGTCAAAGTCTACATTCTTCTAAAACACTTTCCTAACTTCGTTGACTATTTGTTTTATGTATGTACATATTATATGTGTTTCCATGTAGCAGCAAAATATACGTGTTTCTATTCTATTCTAAATTCCGTGTCTCAGAAATCGTAGAATTCGTTTATTGTTCCACACGCTTAAAAATAAAGCAGAAACTTACGCTTCCCGTTAATATTATGTGCGAAGGGAACCCTGCATACACGTGTAGTTTTATTGCTGGCGCTAACAAAGGCATGCATTGTTTCCAAGAGCGTTGCAGGAGTCACAGCGATTCAGTCTGCTCTTCAAGCCGTTAAAAATACTGAATTCATATGAAAATGTTATGAAGCAAACTGTTGCTAGGACAAGTTGTTGTGATGTTTGAAATTGAGATGAGATCTTATAAGGCGTCCATAGTAAAGTTAGCGAGAAGCACTAGGGTGCAAAAAACGCAGGTCCTTGTGAAAAATCCTTAGGGAGGCTTAGAAGTAGTCCATTAGCCCTAATGCGCCTAAAGCAATTAGCCCTGATGCGCCTAAAGGTTATTAATTAATTAAATTAATCTATGTTTTTAAATAATAAAAAACCTGAGAGAAGTTTTCAGTCAATGGAAAAGTTTTAAGTTAAAGTCCTGAAGACGATTTTTTCAAATATTTTAATCATGTTCTGGATTTTCTTTTGTTCACTGCTCTGTCTTTTGTTCAAAAGTAATCACAACGTGTAAAGTCCATTCACGCCTTGTATGTAATTATTCAAGCGAATTTAAATTTCATGGTGTGCGAAATTTCGTTTTAAAAAGCTCGCTTTCAGCAGTTTCGGTGCTTTCGGCAAGTGGGTCGCAATATAGCGCAGGCCTTACCACCGACCCGCGTTATACTGACCCTCGAAAACTAGGTTTGGGGGTGTAATGTAGCTCTAAAACTGAGTTAAATAGGTCTGGAGGAAAAGGCTTTTGCTGCGCAGTTTACTTACTTATTGTTTTTTGAATAAAGGCAGGAGTTGCGGATTTTGCATTCTTAAAAGACCCGCTCCTGAATCTGAGAACATTACTTTTTCTTAATCAAATAAGATAGACATACCTATTTAATACTTTCATATTCAACATAATTCATCAAACACCCCATGCCCCCAAACAAAGTTTTGTTATGTCCCTGAAATACCCATTTCCACGAAAAGATCCGCTTTCACAGTAATAGCTAAGCTACATAATATTATGTGTCTCAGACACAAAAGGTTTTATTTATAGTTACGTTCCTTAGATCTGTACAAAGTATATTAGCAGGCGTTCACGCTCAGACGATATTGCGCGAAGACCTTGTATGACCACTCATGTGGAAATTGGCATTGTGCATCCGAACCTTTCAAAACAACTACAGACATAAAAGGTGACCTTGAAACTATTATAGTCTATATTTAATAGAACTAATCTTTTGTTTTTACCAAGAAATATTCAGGAATGAAATAAATAATCTATTTATTGCTAAAATAAGTCTGTATCCGACTGTGAGTTTGCTACGTTTTCTCCACTAAACTATACTGAAACAAAGAGAGTCTCAAAATAGTGAAAAAGCTATTTTAAACTTTGACCCATTACTTTTCATATTGCGAGTAAGTTGTTAAATATGTACTTATTATTACCTACTTTAACTTTATTAGTAAAAAATATATACTCGTAATTTTGAACACTAGACTGAAAATACCTTCCGACATTGACGTGAACCTAAAGTAAGTTATTGAGTGAAAAATCATGTTTTATTATAGAAGTTATTGTCTAACTCGATAACTAACTGGCATGGCTAATTTGGAACGACATCTACTACGGGTTTATTTGTTTACTTTATTTCTAGCCTGCGTATTTTTCCTTCTTCTTTAAAAATATTTTTCTCAATGATAGTTCGTTCGACAAATTCGAGGAAATAAATGTCCTTTCTGAAGAAAACAAAAAGCGTTTTGTTCGCGCTCACCTGTTGAACAACGCTTATCACAGAAGGGTTCAATTCGGACAACGTTCGAAAATCCTAAGTACGGTCCTCGCAAATATACTGCAAGCTAGCGATAGACGAAGCGATTTATGCGACCCACCAGCGACACCGCACTAAATTTTGGAAATAACGATTAACTGCACATGCACGCTCTTTTAACATTTTCAGCGGATTTCGTTTCATATTTTCCGAGATTTAAACTGCAAGATGGATGGTGGCGTCATTGGATTACGCTTTTGGGATACCTGTAGGATTCTCTTGGGGTACGGCTGATAATGATCGTATTTATTAAGTATTTTCAGGACCTACACACAACTACAACGCGAACTAAACTTTTGTATGGCTTTTTATTGAATTTTTAATGTTATGAATGTTAATGAAGATTTATAATTTACTTGAAAAAATCTATATCCCCAGATGTGACTTGAGTCCACTTCTTTCATTTGTAGGACGTCTGCTCAAGTGATCTACGAGATATGATATTTTCAGTGTGTTATAAGCTTACGCTGCTTTTTTCAATACAATGAAACTAATTACCTATTACAAAATGGGTCAATATGAAGGAGCTAATCAATATTCCTACTAGGCAACTTAGTAACTACATTTAGATACTAGCTTTCCGCCCGCGGCTTCGCCCGCGTGGAATTTTGTCTGTCACAGAAAAACAATATCGCGCGCGTATTTGCTCACCGTTTAGACCTACCCTGGACTGCGACAAACATTTTAAAACCAAAATCAGCTCAATCGACCCAGCCTTTCTCGAGTTTTAATCAGACTAACGAACATCAATTCATTTTTATATATATAGATAGATAGATTGTACCCATTTCAAATATGTCTATTAATACCCCTTAGTAGTTTACTTTGTCCTGAAAGCTTAATCACTTAAAGTTATTTGCCGACTCCTAAGTTAGGATCGCACTTTTAAAACTAAATTAATTCCACGTCACACTCCACCGAACTCGGAGCTACGTCATTTGGAGCAAAACCACTATTAGTTTTCTAGTTCTAAACTTTTGTGTGGCTTTCCTTGTGGAGAACTTTTGGCGCGCGACCACTATCGCATTTGGTCCGGTTTAGGTATGGACAACAGCCATAAGACTATAAATTTTCGTTATAAAATGAACCCTATTAGAACTACATAAGACCCTTCAGTGTTTAGCTTGAAGTGGGATCGTCTGTACAAAAACTTATTTACCTACTCAAAGTTCTAAAGTTAAGTTATGCTTGCGGTTGCCAGATTGCCAACTTTGGTCATAAATAAGTTTCACGTGAGAGTTAATTTTTCCAAGCATAAAATCCATCCGTCCTGCAAATATCCATTTGCTATAAAAAGAGCTTAAAGTTCGTCAGTAAAGTTTGTAAGTTAGTTTACGATTATGTGAAAATCTAGAAATATTTGTTCAAATAATGAGGGTTGGCAATAAAGACTACCTTGAGTTCCTTGAATCCCTTTGATTTTTAATACTTTATATTAGATAATGATACTTCAAACAGTAGTATTTTATACACTTAACTAACAAAGACTTTAAAATACATACCTACTGTGTATAAATAAGTCATGATGGTCTTATTGACGGATAGTGAAGATCATAAATATAGATTTCTAGAATCTATTTGTATGTATGTTATTTGTACTTAAACTAGAAACTTAACTCAAAATCTGGAGGCACATAATTGTAATTGATTAAAAACAGACTCTGAGAAGTAGATTATAAATTAAGGGTCTTGTACAAATGGACGACTGGAAGGCAAATATTTTGCGTCTAAGACTCGACCGGCTCTACAGTTTAGTTACTCGCAGCGAACTCAGTTATGTTTTAATAATACGCTGCTGAGATTATACTACGGAGCTTTGTTGATCACTTTCTAAAATATCTTAATTAAATTACATTTAAAGTGGATCTACTCTGAAAGTTGTGAGAGCTCTATGATTACAGGATGAAATACGAATATTTCAATATTGAAAACTCTTCAACGACATTTAGATTACCAGGATCTAGAATTTCTATCAGGCAGGATTAGAAACTTTGGGAATGGATGTCAAATCGACCCTTAGTAATTAATTACACTTAGTTTAGGTGCTAGACGGGTTGCCTAAACCCACATTTAAGTGGGTAATGGCTAGGTTCAAACCAATATCTCTAGAAGTAGCTCTAACAGTCATTAATAATAATTATTTAAACGCGAAGACACTCCACGCGAAAACTACTTAATGGATTTTAATGAAACTTTACACTTATAAGTACTTTTATTTTTTTATTTATTTTATTTTATTAATTACATATATTTAGCCGTTACATCTTTAATTCAAATAGTGTCTTAAATCCTCTTGAGGTTTTTCCAGAATTATTATATTACAATATCACATATTAGGGTGAATTTCAACAAGTGCATATTTTTGCCTAATTTTGGTGGAAATTGTTATTTGTGTATTTTTATTCTTTAATTATAGATCAAATTTATTGGAAACTTATACTGTTTCTAAAATGATTAAGACATTAAATTTTGTCCAGTAGTTTTTTAGATTTTCCTTACACCAAAATTAAGAGAACACCAAAATTTATAATTAAGCACCAAAATTAGAAAATATGCTGTCAGTCGGTCATATCTTAGTGCCAAGCTCAAGAAATGGTTTTAAATTTACCAGAACCGACTCCAAAAATATTAATCATGGTATATTGTCCTAATAAATAAATAACGACGTACTTATTTTCTACTTTTAAGTGATTGTTGGCGTCGGTTTTAATTTTTTTGTTAAAATTATTTTTTTTCATGCTTTTTAGTTGATTAGTCCTTGTTATTGTCACTGAAGAGGGACAGTACCTATGTTTAATGTGATTACGACTATAATTTTCCATTTTGTAATGGAAAATTATAGTCTTAATCACAATCCAAGTGTAAATAATCTTCCTAGCAAAATACAGGCTCCCTACTTTAAATATCGGCAACTAAAAAGTATCAATGTATCATGTGTCAATGTATGTATCAACAAATGAGTATTGAGTATCATCTAACTCCTAACTTATGTTGTTTGACCTTTCATCATCAGCTCATCTTAAATACCTGAAATAATACAACTGTATGTACATACCTACCTAAAATATTTAAAGAATTTTCCTCCAACTCCTAAGCGTTAAGGAGTTTTACCTTCCATCATCACCTCATCAACATTAGATGATGACTACTTGAATAACTTTAGAAAACGTATTGCATTCCTACAAAATTTGAGGTTTACTCTCGATTTCCCTAGGATCCCATCATCAGATCCTGACTTGGTGACAATGGGACCACCACATAAGTGTACCCTATAGAACAAAAAAAGAATTTTGAAAATCGGTTCACAATTGACGGAGTTAAGTCGGTTAAAAATGCTTTGGTGCACCACCAAAAACACCAAAATTGACTCACCAAAATTAGATTCTCGTTGAAAAAGCTAAATTATATGAAATCTGTTTTAAATATAACAATAACATTTTAACACATGGTATGAAAACAGTTCCTTTACATTATACGAGGAAATCAACTAAAAAGAATGGCTTAGAAATCTTATACAAAAAGACACCAAAATTGCAGAATTGTTGTCCGTTTAAAAAAAAACAACACATTTACGTTTTTGGCGGGAAGACCCAGAGGTCTTGCACCCGTCTGCCGTCACAGCTCGCGGGGGCGGTACTAAACCTAACGAATGATGGGAGTGTTTAAATCCTGTTTGATCTTTAAAGAAACTGACGAGCTATTTCATTATTGACACCAAAATCATAAATTTTTCGCGGACAAAACTTAAAGACGTGACTTAATCACAGTTATTTGGGAAACTTGCTTAATTTGGTAATCTTAGATAATAGATAGATTGTATAATCTAAAAATATACTTTTTCCCTAAGTTCTGTTTTGATCTTCAGCTAAAAAAATACATATTGTAAGAAATTAAGGATGTGGACACTGCACCAAAATTAGAAACGCTTAGTTCAATTATTTTTTGTCGAATTTGTAAAAGAAAATACTCATTAATAATGTTGTCCTCAAAATGGAACCTCTGTATATTTTCGTGTAAAAAAAAATCAAAGTTCTATGTCATAAAAAACATATGATTTTCAGCTACGCCGCTCAAAAAATGTGTTTGGGAAATTGACCCATTACTAATATTTCAAGATCTGGTCACTTTTAAAATAGTTTATAGCACACTATTGTGTTAGGTGACATAATTTAAATTAAAGCAAAAAGAGGTTTGTAGAGAACCTATAAATCGGTCTCATCATTAAAGATTATTCGAGTAGAGGCTAATGAATGAAGGGATCTAATAAAATAATGTCTTCAAAATAAAATAACAATCAAAAATATTTTTGTGTAACACAGCTTTAATTTAATAAAAGAGTCTCTTATCTTTTGCTGACTCATAATTAAAAAAAAACATATAAAAAAGTAAATTTCAAGTAATTAAAAAAATAAGTACTAACCCTTCATGATTTACAATCGGCACCAGCAGTTCATAAAAACCACACAAAATCCAGCCAACATCTCACCAACGAACTGTCCACTACACTGTCCCATGTCTTTGATTTAAAAATAAATTCCAAAAAAATAAAAAAGTTTGAATTAAGAACGCAATATCGCGAGTTGAGAAAGTTTTCCCTCCATTTTGGCGCGACGAGGCGCGTGCTACACTCACCGCGGGCGGTGTGAGACTGGTAGGGCAGGCGAGTGGCGCTTGGCGCATAGGGCGGGCGGACGAACTTTCCGCCACCAACTTTGGATTTAAAATAAAGTTCCACGTATAATGGATGATGAATTACGCTCCAATGGACTCCGTCACTTTGTTGCGTCCGTAACAAGTTAGCGAAATGAATGGGCATCAGTTGTTACTGTCAAGGTTGATAGATATCTTTTGTTGAAGGTTTTTCTAGCTTTTGCTCTTGTGTCGTGCTTCGGAATGTAACGTGACGTGTTACATAGTAGTGTTATGATGACTTAAGCTGTTATTTTTAGGGTTCCGTACCTCAAAAGGAAAAAACGGAACCCTTATAGGATCACTTTGTTGTCCGTCCGTCCGTCTGTCAAGACCCTTTTTCTCAGGAACGCGTGGAGGTATGAAGCTGAAATTTATATCAATTACTCAGGTCTACTGTCCCTTGAAGCTGTGAAAAAATCAAACTTCTAAGCCAACGCAATCAAAAGATACAGCCGTTTATGCCGCAAATTTTCGACACTTGCAAGGGAATCAAAACCTACAGGGTGCTTCCCGTGAACTCAGAATCTTGAAATTTGGTACGAAGCAACGTCTTATAGCATAGATAAAGGAAAAATTACGAAAACCATAAATTTTTAGTTACATCACATAATATATATTTTTTTAATAATTTTAAACTTACTACCCATTTCCTCTTATACGCGTAGAGGTATTAAATTGAAATTCATACCAAATACTCAGGTCTATAATACCTTTAAGCTGTAACAAAATCAAACTTCTATGTCAACGCAATCAAAAGAAACAGCAATTTAAGCTGCATATTTTGAAACTCGCAAGTACTCGCAAGGGAATCAAAACCTAAAGGGTACTTCCAGTCGACCTAGAATCTTGAAATTTGGCATGAAGCAACGTTTTATAGCACACATAAAGGAAAAATTCCGAAAACCTTAAAGGACAATGACCAAAAGTGGTCCAAATGTCCACCACCAATGAGACCTACATTGGCTTATAGTCCATTAAATAGAGATTAACTTTCAGTATGGGACGAAAAAAAAATAAGCTGTCAGTAAAAAGTTATGACCGTTTAAAAATTGTAGTAGTTTACGCGCTAATCTCAAGAACTTACTGGTCCGATTTGAAAAATTCTTTTTGTTAAAGATAGCCCATTTATAAAGGATGATTTTAGGATAAATAACATCATCTACAGCCAATAGGGGCGGAGCAGTAAAGACAAATGTTGTAAAAATGGGAAATAATATTTAAACTATTTTCACGCGTACAAAGTTGAAGGCACATTATTATTTAATAAAATTCATCTATAACCCAGCGCCACATGCGACATGACATAACATGCGTAGATAAGTCCAAAATGTGCAATGGATAGAATGATATTAAGAACATTTTTCGGACGAAAAGGTAAAAAACAGACTTTTCATTCAGTCATAACTTTTTACTGACAGCATATTTTTGATTGCGGTTTGGTTATAATGAATCAGTATTTAGTAGACTATTTTACTACATAGGTCTCGTTAGTGGTGGACATTTGGACCACACTCCATACATTTTTGGTCATTGTCCTTTTTAGTTACATTACAAAATATCGAGCCTTTACCGCCATTTTAGCGCAACCGACAAAAACCAAATTTTACAGGAGAAGGTTTTTTTTAATTATCTTTAATCAGAAGTGTGCTAATAACAAGAAAAATGACATACGTTAATGATTTTTAGAGATTTAAATACATGACTGAAAATAAAACAAAAATAATGAGTATTTATACCATTTATGGCGCATACAATATTTTTGCTGTCACAGTCTATAGATATTCGGGCGTTTACGATAACATTACCTATCAAAGTTACTATGTCCAAGAAATTATAATTGTTAAAAAAATAGGCATTTTAAAAGGTTTTTAAATGAAATATCCACATAATAATCAAAAATTATTTATTCATAGTAATCGTTAGGAATAATGAGATCAAATTATACCTACTAAGATTATAAAATGAAATGAGAAATTTCTTCTTGTACAAATCAATTAACACCACTCTTATTGCATCTAGAGATTGCAAATATTCGATAGTTTTCTATTTCGAATATTCGAATAATATTAAAATATTCGAATACTTTAAAAATAAAAAGCACAAAATATCAATGTTTTTATTGCTTTAGGAACTATGTTTTAACTATTTAACAATAAAGTTTTTAATACAGTTATAAAATTCTCATCATCATCATAATTTCAGCCATAGGACTTCCACTGCTGAACATAGGCCTCCCCCAATGACCGGTTGGCACCGGCCTGTATCCAGCGCTTTACCTTTTTCTCGAAATTTGATCTTCCTAGCCGAATCGTTTGTCAGAGGTAGACATACTTGTCAACAGTCAATAGTCTCGAGAATCGAGTTCTAACCGAAACATGGACGTTGGACATAATCTTCCTTTTTTCCATTATCATCCGAAGGCCTACCTGTTGGGAGACTCGATTAAAGTCTTCGAGCATTGTGCCAAGGTCTTCAAGCGATTCTGCCATGACCACAATATCGTCAGCAAACCGCAGCTGAGTGATGTATTTGCCATTAATAGGTATTTATGCCGAATCCTTTCCATTCAAGGAGCTTGAAAGCGTCTTCCAATTCAGCAGTCAACGGTTTCGGAGATATAACATCTCCCTACCTCACGCCTCGCCGCAGAAGAATCACACCCTTGTGCTTTGCTCCTGTACTCGGACCGACATGGTAGCGTTTCTGTACAGGCACTTCAGCACTTCGATATACCAATAGTCGGAGAGACTGCAGCACTGCTTAAGTCTCGATCGAATTAAAGGCCTTCTCATAGTCCAAGAAGAGCACCACCACGCTTCTATTCCATGCCTCTGGCGTTGTTCCCTGAAGTAAGACGGAGTTAAAGAGTCTCTGAACGAGTTTCGGTGTTCCACCTGCGTTCAAAAGCTCCGAAGTTATGCCGTCATCACCTTGTTGGAGCCTTGTTGTTCTTTAGCTGTTTGAGAGCCTTCCTAATCTCGTATAGGCTAATATACGGGATGTCTTTGGTATAGTGTCGCGTTAACCTAGCTCTTGCGTCTGTTGCTGAGCTATTAACAGGTTGGGAGGTATATAGCTGTCCATAGATCTTTTCGATCTCACCCAGAACCTCGGCTTTTGTTGACGTTACCGTCCGCCGTCTTCAGTATCAGTCAGCTGACTTTGCTCAATAGAGTTGTCTCTTTCAAGTTATTTGGAACCTTGGTTTCGCTCTATCGCCTCTTTTATACTATGTGTATCAAAGTAGCGAAAGAAACACAACTACTTAAAAATGAACAGAAAAGGTAGAAACAAGACAACTTAGTGTTCAAAAATGCAGTCAGAAGCATCAATGACTAGTTTTTTTAGTTGGTGATATGTATTTGATGCTTCCGACTGCATTTGCAAACACTAAGTTGTCTTTTTTCTATCTTTTCTGTTTATTTTTGTAATATTCGAATATTCGAATACATGTTAATTTACTATTCGAATACTAATTTGAAATTAAAAATTCGAATATTCGATTGCAATCTCTAATTGCATCAGTAAACGCCCACAGTGAAGCGCTAATGTCGCTTGCGATAACAAGTGCGGTCGCTTGCGATAAAATGCATGTGTCGCTTACGTTAAGTTTTAGAAAAAATGTGTATTCACGATAATTTTAGCACTTGCTATAACTTTGTAACGGTTTTTTTTTTGGCGGGAAACACCAACAGGGATGGGTCCGTTACGGTTTGAAATACTAGTTTCGATAAAAAACGGTTTTTTGACAAAAGTGTCGCTTACGATAATTTGGCGGTAAAGGCTCGATATATTTTTTTAATAAATATAAACTTATTACTTTTTTCCTCATGAACGCGTAGAGCTATCAAGTTGAAATTCATATCAAATACTTAGATCTAATTGCCTTTAACCCGTGAAAAAAAAATAATTCTAAGTCAACGCAAAAACGCAAAACGCAAAAGTACAACCATTGATACCGCATATTTTGAAACTCGCAACTACACGCAAGGGAATTAAAACCTAAAGACCACTTCCCGTTGACATAGAATCTCGAAAGGACAATGTTCGTTCTCCATACATTGTTCGCCTAAGAACCAACAATTTTGACATATTACTACCCGAAAGCGAAATAATACGATTCTGTGTGTAAGAACAATGATTCCTGATGGACACTTGCCATAAAATTAATGATTAAGAATATTAAATCACAGCGATTTTATAATATGTCGTTTATGACAACATGGCGTCTAATGTATTAAGTGAATGTATGAACACCGATTCGCGAAAAATGTTTTGTATTGTCGTCACGCCGAGTCGCAGCCAAATAGTATAAAATAATAGAACAAGTTTTAGAAATACAACTCGGCATTCCACTTTTATAATATGCCCACATATTGCACGTAAATAAACAACATGAATCGTAGGTTGTTTCCACCCTTGTCATCTGACACATGAAATAAACTCCTATTGTATTATAGATATCGAAGCCGAATCGTATATAATAATAGAATGGGTTTTGGAGATCACTCGGGGTTCCACTTTTATAAAATACCTATATATTGCATAAAAATAACACGAATCATGAGTTTTCTTTTCACCATTTACATCTGACACGAGATAACAAACTCCTATCTCCATGACTACCGTCGTAGTCTATGCCAAAGACTACAATATTTTAAGCAAGAAGTTTCAAACCTTAGCGGCTACGGTAACCCCTGGGCCACATACATCGTGATAACATTCGGTCGACACTGGAACGAAGTCTTGCGATTATGCAAAAAAGCATCGTATTCTAGTGCGGCTATATCACGTTCAACCGGGGTTTTAATTCGACTAAAGTCCTGACTAAAGACTGGAAGAAAATACGCCGCATTGTATGAGCACTTCGTGTTCGCTAAAGCGGCTTCAGATCTAGAGCCCACATAGTTTTCTTTCCAATAATATCCGCAAGTAGCGCTGCATGATCTTTACAACAAAAACGGAAATAGTTATTAAGGTGCCAAAATTATATGATTACTTTGGCACGGTATTATACACGTTCGAAGATTTGTCATTTTCATTCATTTCATCATCATCATCATCATTTCAGCCACAGGACGTCCACTACTGAACATAGGCCTCCCCCAATGACTTCCACATCGCACGGTTGGTAGCGGCCTGCATCCAGCGCCTTCCCGCTACCTTTATCAGGTCGTCGGTCCACCTTGTGGTGGGTTGACATTGCAGACTATGTATATATGACTTTTGATAGGTTCATCATAAAATTCGGCGGGGATATCCTCACGGAGGAAGTTCGTAAAAGGGCGGAACAAGATCTTATAATAATGCAAGGCCGAAGCTGTAACGCGCGTGCTCCTACGTGTAATCCGGCGAGTATGCAATAAATAGTAATGTCTGGTAAATAGTGGTAATACGTATCGTTCGTTCGTTCGTTTCAGCCGAAAAGACGTCCACTGCTGGACAAAGGCCTCCCCCAAGGATTTCCACGAAGACCGATCCTGCACCGCTCGCATACAGGCACCTCCCGCGACCTTCACCAGATTGTCGGTCCACCTAGTGGGAGGCCTGCCCACGCTACGTCTTTCGGCTCGTGGTCGCCACTCAAGAACTTTCCTGCCCCAGCGGCCATCAGCTCTACGAGCTATGTGCCCCGCCCCGTCTATGTCTATATGCGCTACGATTACAGGGTATCATTTTGCATAGTCGCAAGACTTCACTCCGCTGCTGTCAAATCAATGTCGCATAATGTTATCGCAATGTGTGTGGCCCTTGGCCAAATCACAGAAGCCTATGCGAAGAAAGAGCACTTGAATGACAATGAAAATCAGGGTTACCATTTTATAAGATCTCCTCACTATTGAGGGTAACAAAGTAACATTAATAATCTAGCCATTAATTACATTTATTACCTATACGAGAAAGTAAAGCAACATGCGGTTTTATTTTAATTTGTAAAATATTTGTAACAGTTTGTTCCAAGTTTAGTTTTACAACAGTATTGCTGTTTCAGCTGTCACTGTGAAGCTTTGGGAAAATAAATAAATACAAAAAATATTAACATAAATATTTATTTAAGTTTTTATGTTCATTATCATAATATGCCAATTTAAGTTACACTGTGTGACAGTCTTTGACACTAAACAAACTCTTCAGCTTAATAATATCTACCTACAGGGCGTTTTTATAGTTACTCTTGCTGATGAAACAAGAAGGGTTGATTCTACTACTGAAATACAACTACTTTTCTTACAGGACCAATATCAAATTCTCAAAAAAATTCACATCCTCGTGATGGTGATAATTTCTATGGAGAGGTTTTTTTTTTTATATTCGGTCTCTTGGGATAAGTTATTCCATTTGAGCAGTAGAATTAATCCTTTTTATTTGATCACATATAAAAATAACACAAGTGTGTGTGTTTAGGAAAACTTCTTCTTTGGTATGGTATCACTACGGAGTTATAATGTCGGCAACTCTGTATCACTGACTTGTAACTTTCAAACAGTATGAATAATAAGGGCACCACATTGGTTTTCTTTCTGAAAAAAGGCTTTCACTTTTAGTACTAACCCTTTAGCACTATTTCATTGAAATAAAAATACAATAAACGCACAGAAGACTGAAATTGAGTCAACTGACGTGACATTTATAATTTGTTGACATTATGACAGTTTGACAAGACTAGGGATTGAAAAAGTTTTAATTGAAAAAGTAAAATGACAATTTATTAAAACGATTCACAAGGATATAATCGATTAAAAATATTTATAAAATGTTCTGATACTTGCCTGTAGCGATTATCCAATCCTGGTTTCTACTGAAAAACTACTTCGTGGCAAGATTTTAATAAAATAATAAAATCTTTATCTTCTCTTTCACAATCTATAAAAGTTCATTTGGTCTATTATTAATGTGCTATGAATGAGGGTTTTCGCGATTGAAAAATCCGCGAGATGGCAATACGTAGACGCGAGGTCCAAATGCTGCATGATTGGTGGATATCTGTCAATGTCATGTCAAAAATAACCAATCATGCAGCATTTGGACCTCACGTCTACGTATTGCCATCTGGCGGATTTTTCAATCGCGAAAACCCTCATTGGCATAGATTATGAGAGACTGGCAACTATACTAGGTTGATATATGTTTCTCACACTTCAACTGGCATTGGATTCAACATCGGATTCTGACACTTTTACAGTTATGATACCATGAATATCAGTTTATGGTCCTAATTATTTTTATTTTATTTACGACCTTCGACCAGTTGGACACTTTAGATAGCTTCTTGTAATAGTGTCAATATCTTTTTAGCTTTTAACGCAAATCTAGTCTTCAAAGCAGTTTAATCGATTTATTTTATTTTCAAAATCGATATTTTATTGTCTATGATGGCCGCAGGAACATCACTATACATGGACTCCCAGCAATAAAGTACGGTAATGCCTCGTACAGATTTTATCGGCAAAAATTATGGAACTTGATAGGTTTTAGACCATGCCACGCACCAAAACGTCCGGAAGTTGTAATAGTATTATAGAATAAACGTTAAAAGACTTATTTATTTAATTTTTCAATGCTTAAGTGTCCATTAGAACGAAAGGGTGCTTAATGTATTAAAAAAAATAGAAAATAATTATGATGGGTTAATGTTTTTTGGCGGTTTTTTAGGCGGTTTCTGACAATGTCCTTTGGTAAGAAGCAATAGCTTACAGCACAGGTAACAGAAAAATTCCGAAAAGCTTAAAATTGTAAGTAGTTATACAGTTGTACAACTATTGATAACGTTTTTTCGAACTTCAATGTTCAATGTGGTACTATTCATACCTTTTTCAGTCACCATTTACAGGTCTGGTTCAAATTTAATACTTAATTAATATTTTTGAACCAGATTTCTAAATAGTGACTAAAAAACTTAGTAAATAAATAACTTTAATAAAAGAACTTTCGCAAGTCTGCTGCAAGGCTAGTATAAGTGTTTCAGTTATACAGTGTGAGTCACGTTAAAGTGTACATGAGTATTTCTCAAAAAAAATGTACATTTTGAAAAAAAAAAGTGTGCTTTGAAACAGTTCAAAAGTTTTATATTTATAAATCATCACACAAAAAAACACACACACAATTTTGAAGTATGAATATTAATCTTTAAGATAACGAAGAATTATAGCTATAATCCTACTTATTACCAAATATTTAGATATTTTAAAAATAGTCCTTTTTTACCTTTCATACAAAAACCTGTTTGCCACCCTAGCTTTTTCATGTATTTTTGTTTCATAAAATGCGATACGTAACTAAATTATTGTAAATTTCTTTGTATTATCGTTCTACAGTAATCGCAGTTTCTGTATCAAATTGATTTTCTATGGGGTGTCATAATGAATTGGCAATTTAAAGCAAAAAAACAAAATGAGTCGCTCTCATTTACTATTTCGTTATTTACTCTTTAGTTACGATTTATTTCTACTTTCCCATGGTTTCTGAACAATTCCGTATTTATTTTACACGGACAACAATAGCTGCACTCTGAATGGCTGTTGGCCTGACGTCTCCGCCATTACATCTATCGCGAAAATTAGTGAAAACGTGTGTGTTTTGTGGGATTACTTTTTCGTAACAGGCAGTAAAATCAGCGATTTTATATAGAACGGTAAGTCTTCGTTTAACCATTTTTTGTAATACGTGTGGTACGAACATTTAGTAAGCTTTTATATTTGCTGTAACAAATTTTATCAAAAAAATACTTGTTTCTGATCTCATTTTGTCTAATATTTCGTTACGTTTTTTACGAATTTCGTTACGTTACGAAAAAGTACAACATAATGCTGAGTGTATACTGTTATTACCTGACTAAGCATAGTAATATTCACTACTTAATTTATTTCAAAAAATATAGAGCGTTAATAACAAAAGGATTGGATACTATCTGCTTTACAGAAGTGCCACCAGCAAAAAATTATCAAATCATTTAGATTACGTTTTTATGTGATTACTTCTTTTGTTTTTTTAGGAATGCCGCCAAAAACCAATGCCGAAAGGCAAAAAGCTTACAGAGAACGACTCAAAATGGATAAACATGATGGAACAAAAATAATTTTATTAAAATAGTATGAATGATTACTCCCTTATTTTATTTCTAACCCCTTAATATTACCCCGTATTTGGGTGCATACTTACAAATATTTCGAATTGAATAAATGAAGAGCATTCACAATATTTCGCCAATGTATAACAAGCCTTATGGCCTTACTATTTCGTTACTACCGTTTCGTTACGTACATTTTTTTTTTGAGAAATACTCACATATGAAAATAGATGAAACTAGACCTATTTTTATCGACAAAAAAGAGGTCAAAATTTTTTTGAGATTTTTTAAAAAAAAATTATAGAATTTTTTTTCTTTCAATTACTAATTGTAAAGAAAACGTAATAACTTTTAAACTAAGCGGTATATCCTGAAAAAATAAAAACAGTAATAATGCTAAATAACAGGCGATACTAAAAAAATACATAAAATACACAAAAAAGGCCAACAAATAATAAAAAATTATACTTTTTGAAAAAAATCTGCTTTTAAATTCGTGTTTTTTTGGTTATTTGATAAATTTCTCCAAAAAATGCCCCTATAACAGGTGGTTTTTATTACTTTGTATTATTTTCTATCGTATTATCTTTGTAAAACCAAAAATCGCATGTCTCTATCCCTATCACAACATTTGCTATGAGCGTTTGAACAAAGGCCTGCCACAACATTATTCTCCGCTGCAGGTAGAGAAAATTTTAATTTTAACTAAAATGCTTATTTTACTTTCATCATCATCATCATCATCATTTCAGCCACAGGACGTCCACTGCTGAACATAGGCCTCCCCCATATATACTGAACCCCATATGCTGAACATAGGTAATAGTATTTTACTTTGAAATCTTTTATTTTTATTTGAAATTTAACTTGTCTTTATCTAAATTACAAATCTAGAGCCATTTTCAGTTTCGTTGTTAACGAATCGTTGAATAGCGCGCCCGGAGAGGCTTAGTTCAAACGATCATTGCAAATGTTGTGATAGGGATAGAGACATGCGATTTTTGATTTTACGAAGGTAATACGATAGAGAATAATACAAAGTAGTAAAAACCACCGGTTATAGGGGCATTTTTTGGAGAAATTTATCAAATAACCAAAAAAACACGAATTTAAAAGCAGATTTTTTTCAAAAAGTATAATTTTTTATTATTTGTTGGCCTTTTTCGTGTATTTTATGTATTTTTTTAGTATCGCCTGTTATTTAGCATTATTACTGTTTTTATTTTATCAGGATATACTGCTTAGTTTAAAAGTTATTACGTTTTCTTTACAATAAGTAATTGGAAGAAAAAAAAATCTATAAAATTTTTAAAAAAAAAATAAAAAAAAATTTGACCTCTTTTTTGTCGATAAAAATAGGTCTAGTTTTCATCTATTTTCATATGTACACTTTAACGTGACTCACACTGTATTATAGATAAATGATATGTGTTAATATAAAATAAAGGATTACTTAAACGATAAAGAGATCTTTGTCTTTATGCTCCTCCATCTTTCCCCATTGTAATGTTATGAATTTCATTTTGCAATAAAAATACCATAGTTATGACTCGATTGTCGTAATGAACGAACTTTGTAAACCTTGCATGTTTGTACGGAACCCTCGGTGCGCGAGTCCGACTCGCACTTGGCCGGTTTTTAATCTTATTCTTCTAATTATATAAATGTTACACTGCTTCAATGTTTTTTTTGTTAGAATAATATTAGTTTGTTACAATATTAATTACTAAAATATTTTGTGAATACGTACAGAAACCTCTTAGTTGTACATTATACATAAAAGTGCCTTTCTACCCATTTGTCCACGCTGCAATTTGAAATAATAGATCCTACCAGAGACAAAAGCTTCACCGCTATTCTCGAAATCGCCGTTTGAATAGAACCTCCTTATTTCAAAGTTCTATTGAAATGGAAACATTTAATTGCAAACTGTGAGTGGACGCAGTTGCATTGAAACACAGACCACTTAGCGCTAAAGACTCTGCACTATAATATGATTATGTTTTGAAAAAAGCTGATTCAAACCAGTTATGTGGTTACAATATCAACAGCGTTGCATAATAAGTAGTAAAGGAGTGTACAGCACAACTTAAGAATGTGAAGGAGATTACATAATTACGGCCCAAAATAAAAGCTAGATCATCAGACCAGAATGTAGTTTAAATGTGTGAAATCGCGTCGATTGCTTAGAAGAGCTATCCTAGCTCTAATAAAAACAAACACAGCAATCACGCCTTTTATTAACCTGTAGATAACTATGTTTAAAGAAATTGTGTATTTATACATACGAGACACGAGTATTATCTTAGTGTACCTACTTGTAAAATAGCCGTAGGCGAGAAAGTTGTGAACTGATAGTGATGATGTCACAGTTTATAACTACTTACAACCTACAGTATGTAGGAGTAGTGTACGGTGTACGGAGAAATGTAGGAGTAGTGAGTGGTGGTATCGCATTCCACCCGAGTTGAGACGAACTCAAACGACACATTACATATTCAAGTACAAAGATCGAATGTTTGCTTGTACTGATGGCCTTAATTCTCATTACACGACCTATAGTCATCATCATCATCATCATCATCATCATCATCATCTCAGCCATAGGACGTCCACTGCTGAACATAGGGCCTCTCCATTGGGGAGAGGAAAGCATTGGCTTTCCATGTTACCCGGTTGGTAGCGGCCTGCGTCCAGCGCTTTCCCGCTAAGACCGCTACCGCTACGACCTAGTATGGATACCTACGATATAGTATGGATATTACATTCGATTTTAAAAGCAACCATGCGGCGTCTATATCCATTGGATTGTGTAGTCTGAGCATTAAAATCACCGCATGCCGGCTATTACCGGACTAAACCGCTTTTCGGATAAAATGGTCGACGTGGAAATTAATTTGAAATTACTCCGCCGGTTTTAAGTATTCAGTAAATTGAGGTTTCAAACTAAAATAATTACTCGCAACTTGTTTTCATACTCGTGATTCATTATGGCTAAAGAAGGATTCGGTTTTACACTTTTACTTGTACTTTTATTCTATCTGTGTAAACACGGAATGATTACCAAAAATCCGCAATTTTATTTGTTTTGTCAGAATGAAAACCCTTGTCCAAACGTATAATAAAGTTATTTCTGTCGAAAATAGACTTTGCATGCAGTAAAACCCACCCACCCACACCCACAGTCCTCCTACACAAATTTCTTTAAATTATATTACAATTTTGACTACAATTACAATGTGACTCTTTTAAATCTGGATTCCGAAGCCCGTAACAATTTTCACAAACATTTTACATTAATACTTTGTATTAGAGTATCGGTCATCAATCACTTAAGTGCCTATCCATAATAAATATCAGGTCGTCCCAGAAGAATATCGATCTTATTCAATCCACCTTAAGAACTCTGATTTGCTTCCAGCTGAAGTTGAAAAGCGTAGCTTTAATTCCGCTAATGCGTTATACCTATACGCAAAGGTAATATTCCACAGGCACGTATTTGAATAAACAATGAAAAATAATAACTTACAAGAGATGTTTGATCTTGATCTCTTGATCACAGATTACATTACTTACGTATGCAAATGCTTTACGCGTCCGCGTCGACAACAGAAATAATTTCAATGGAAAAATTCGAAAACAAGAGTTGAAGTGAAAAATGCTGAAAGGATAATTTCAAGGAAAGCTTAAGCTACATCACTATAAATATTTATAAAAGTTATAGGTACTTACATTTGGAGGTATCGAAAATAGTCTTTAATATTGCTACACCCATTAATAATTTATTAAGCCGAATGTTATTACTTCGCAGAATTTGGTAGTTAAAGCGACTCAATATTTATTTGTATCTACGAATATATTTTTAATAAAAATATAACTTGTTTAATTATCTCTCACATCTATAAAAACATTTTATTTACTTACAAGTACCTCCAATCATGTAGGTAATTCTGATATGCACAAAGTAATTTCATACTTTTTACTACGCGAGTGTAAGTATTGATCCCATAATTCTCAAGTCGAGATAAACAATATCTCATTTTATTCAAGGAACACGAAAATACATAAACAAATAAAATATAAATAGAGCATAAATAGATTGAAAACATATGGGTCTGGAAGATACTCCAGCTAACGCGACTTTTTTTCCCCGCCCTTAATACGCACCTGTACATTTGTTATAATAATAGAGGCTTTCATAGCGTGAAAATTTTCCGTCCATAATTTTCCTTTCTCTCTGTGATTGTAGGCACCATTCTATTTGCTTTTAAGTAATCATTTCCTCTCCAATCCGATTTAGTTGTGGTACCGGGAAAAAGCTGAGTCGCCACTCTAAAATGTCTTTGATACATTAGGATTAGGATAGCTGTCATCGCCTACGCGGAATATGAGAAAATATTACGTAATAAAAAAAATATTAAAAAAAATATATAGTATAAATACTTTCTATTCTATTCTATTCTATTCTAATAGACAGAATTTGGGACTATTATTCCAATTTGCACCAAATTCCTTTTATTTAATCCAAAATGTAATGTTTCTAATGCCTACCGAGATATTTTAAGGTTAAATGATGGTCAAAATGAGTAGGATGTGTGTCTTTGAGGTCTTTGCCAACGCAGTATATGGAGCTTCTTAGCTAAATGGAGTGACCATAATATAGCCAGCGGCGATTAGAGGAAGATTAGCGACAATCAGGCTCAATTTAATGGCATGTATTGGAAGAGCCCGGATATGTTCAGCAAAAACCTATCTATCTATAACTACTTATAATGATGGTTATGTTTCTTACAATAATAATATAGCTTTTGATAAATATTCCTCTGATTTATTTTTAGAGATAGTACCTTTAGCATTATGGCTTGATCTGTCACAAAAAATCTACGCCTGTCTTGCGATCAAAAAATATTTTTCCCTAAGCTTAGAAGTTAAGGAAATATTCTACAATCCCTTTTTCGATTATTTCATTCGTAAATAAATGTTCTTTGTACTTATATTTTGGACTGCTTCTATTTGAAGATAACAGAACAGCAAGTATTATAAATCCCAAATCCCTATCAAAGGCTGAGCTCCGCAAATATTTCCACACTATGACGTCACAGGATAATAGTCTTGTATCATTACTGGACAGTCCCCGTTCATTAAACTGAGCCGGGGTGCGATAAGCCGCGCCAATTCAACCCGTATTATAACTTAATAGCGACCGTTATTTTGTATCGCGGCTGGGTGTAAACTGATAAAAATAATGTAACAATGCTTTAAATATTCAGTATTTAAATTACCACTATAAGACTAAGGCGATAGGCGATGCTGCAGGTTTAGTCATTATCAGACTATCAATACTACAAGGTAGTTCTATCCCTGTCACTAATGAACCCACAGAATATAGATTTCTATGTTCTGTGAATGAACCCATTATAAATTTTCTAAAACAAACTTTTACTAAGAATTTATTTAGGAGTTAAGCTTGCATGAATGAAAGTCTATGGGCGACGGTAATCATTTACCATCAGGTGATCTGTCTGCTCAATAATTAACTTTTAAAAAAAATAAAACCGACTTCAAATGCGTGAACACAAAAAAAAAACTAAAAATTAAAAATATTGCGTATAAAAAAGTTCATCCCCAATTTTCCACCCTTGGGGGTGAACTATTTTCTTCAAATTCGCATGAAACCATCCTTTTGATAATACCTATTCAACAAAAAAATAATCGTTCAAATTGATTTATAATCGGCGGAGATATTGCGTATAAAAAAGTTCATCCCCAATTTTCCACCCTTGGGGGTTGTTTTTTCTATTATTAAATTTAAATGGAGTTTTCAATAAACTGCCAGCTTATATACAGGGAGCTTCTATGCCTGAATTTAGAAATGTATTGCACAAGTGGCTGCTCGATAAATGTTTCTACTCTGTAAATGAGTTTTTTTAGAATTAAATAATTGTGAAATTTTATGTATTAATATTGGTTGTGTGTTATTTTATGTAATTGACATTTAATTGTAATGATTAGTATAATTGGATTGTTGACATTGTTATGATTTTATCAAATGACTTTTCATAAGATTATTAATATTTTGACATGTTCTCCTAATTAACTTTCACATGCCAGTCATGGCAAGGTACACTGTAACGAAATTGATTATTTACAAACATCTAATGGACGTGTATTTCTGTGAATAAATGAATTTGAATTTGAATTTGAATGGGACCACCCTTGAGATATTACCTATACGCCGAAAAAAGATTTGTTCAAATCGGTTCATAATTGGCGGAGTTATCGCGTAACAAACATAGAAAAAAAAAAAAACATACGGGTCGAATTGAGAACCTCCTCCTTTTTTGAAGTCGGTTGAAAAAAACTAAAATGTCTGAAGAAATTAATAATTCTTTACAAATTGCCTTTGTCTTTCCTCAAGCTAAAACATTTTCTAAATTTCAGCGTCTTAGACCTAAAAACTCAAAGGCTTAATTTCACATATAAAAAACAAAATATTGTAAAATCTATCCTCTTTCATAACTAAGTAACAAAGTGTAGCACTAAAGAGCTCCCCACAGTTTATGCGGAGTTCACAGCTGCGCGCTTGACTGACTGTATTCAGACAAAAAGCTGCTTTGGAACTTTGTCTGGCTCCTTAGCCTACTTAAAGGATTTGGTTAAGCCCGCTATGCAGCTGCAGTAAGCAAATTTCGTTTTGGGTTCATAGTTTCAAAAGCAAATATAGGTACTTTGTATGTATTGATAGACGCATTAACTGATGTTTCGCGAATCAAACTACTCGCGAGCTTCTGTTGCTAATTCAAATCCATTTGAAGGCAAATGTTTTAATGTAATGAGAATGAGGATTTAAATTTAGGTTAAAATCATTAAAATTATCAACAAGTACATACTTGACGCACTATTTAATATCTTATTGCGTTTACATTCATCATTTCATAAATTAATTTAAAAAACACGTAAAAACGTCGTGTCACAGTACACCACCAAGTTAAAGGCACTTGTATTGTGAAATAGATACTGACGTTCATTATAAAAGACGGCACGACGTACGATGCAAGTCACTAAACCTGGCGGTTTTTTCATTAAAATACTTATAAATTAATATTTACTGCAAGTTATAAGGTAAATTATTATAATTACGATCTGGTGAAGGTCGCGGGAAGTACCTGGATGCGGGCAGCGCAGGATCGGTCATTGTGGAAATCCTTGGGAGAGGCCTTTGTCCAGCAGTGGACGTCATTTGGCCGTAGCGAATGAACGAACAATATTTACTTCGAACATCGTAGTGTTGCACAATACGACTTCACGTGATACGACGTCGTGTCGTTCATTTGAAGTGTTTTGGCCGCGAGCCAGAGCCATCAAACGAAATAATAGACTGAACCATATAAAATCCAGCAAATAGCGCCTGCCATTGAAAAATAAAAGCCATTGAAACTATTTCTGACATTTGTCATTTAGTTGAGGCTGGTGTTTTATCAGTTGTGTTTATTATAAAACTTCTCCCAGCGGTGGAAACGGCGGTTGGTTTATCACAGTCCCTTTTTCACGCGTTACACGTTGTACAGCTCCCTATTTCTAAATATGAATGTTCATATTGCTGACTTAGGTATTGACGGGTTCCCTATAGATACAAACTTTGACTCTACTATATTCGCCTGCAGTTAATAATTGCCGAATATACCTACTCAAAAAAGCTTTTAATATCGATGTCAGCTTTATTTACATAAAAAAGGTATTACTTGGATGCCATATTCTTACATAATTTAGGTGTGGTAAGGTTGTAAATATGTTGTTAAAATGGGCCCATTTATGGAAGAACTCTAGAAGTTTCCGATCATGTGAACGCGGCTTTACCCGTAAAAGTGCCGTAACAGAAACGTTACTTGACGCGATATTAATTTCGGTGCAAACTTCCCTTATATTGTCAGCAAGTTGCAGCGCCGTAACTGGGGTACGTCACTGAATCTGCTGAAGTTAAAGCGAAGTTCTTTCGCGGGTAGTTTGCGAACTCTGCCATGCAATCGTGTTGCAAGTTCGACTTTTAGCTCGGTGACGCTCAGCCGCTTAGGTGACTCGGAGTTTTGTTGAGGACCGACGGTAGTTGTGGCGTTTAGAAACGTGTTACATGATGTGGGCTTTGTGATTTTTATTTACCCAGACGTGCCATGTTTTTAAATGTGTATTGCAGAGTGATTTTCTTTTATTTTATAAATTACTTGGAATCTGGAGAACATTTCTTTTCGATTATCTGAAAATCTATTCTTAGCTTGATTCGTTAGAGCGTTAGGATACAATTTTTATTAATAAGGATTTTTCATTACGATTCGCCAAAAACAATTTGCATGCGTACGAAGTTATGAGCACACAAGACTTGTTCTTGTCTACTTTTTCGTGTCCGAGCTGTCACAAGAAATACTTAGGACTATGAGAGATGAAACTAGCCTGTTAGAATTTTGTACAAAAAATGTCTCATGAAAACTACACCTATCCAAGTGACGAGAACTCACAGGACACTCAATTTACTAGACACACTTTTCATTCGCAGAGAGGAATGTGTTTAACAAGATGAAGAGGGTTTGACACTTGGTGTGAATGAACATGAGTTGATCCAGCCAGACACGATATTCAGGATCGATCGTTCTAACTTTGTTGTCAAACTTACTTAACACTATTCCATTTCAATTCGTTTAACTTGTATTGAACTAGGTAATTGAAATATTACACACCCTCTATTGAAACAATTAGAAACATTTTAGCACAAATTGATAAAATTAATTATCGTTATTTGGGTGAAAATTGGGCGTAATGTTTAGTATTAGAAAATGCTTGTAACAGATAGTAAGTAAAAGTTACTGTAAGATTCCTAGACTCTAGTTTGGTTTTCAATTAAGTCACGATTGAAACTGAAGCTTTAAGACTGAATAGGTTTAAATAATGTAACCAGCGTCATTAACACTCGTGTCACTCTGCCAACAAATAAACACCACAATCAACAAAACGATGGTACACAAAACTATATCATCTCCTTATGACAATAGAGTTCAACTAATACAAACAGTTGCAATATCCAATTGGCCGAATATCAGATGCAGGCAGTGTTCGACAGCGGTGTCAGTCGGCGAGTTCGCTCGAGTGCCTTCAAAGTTTCGCTGCCAGAAAGGGAAACTATCGAACTGCTAGAGGGCTCTAATTCTGTAGAATTGATATACTTTAACCGCGAATCAAATGCAATGCGTTTAATGTATTTGTTTTCTTTTGGGGGACTTCATGAACAAAAAACTAGATTTCGTCAACATTGTTTTAACATACATGCTTAGTAATTAATCTCACGTACTTAACACCTTCGTAAAAATTGTGTCCAATATTACCAAAGAGATTTCCTACAATTTCAGATAGACTTCAAGATTTAGATTCTAGATCGTATAACATAGTTCACAATATCTTGTTAAAAGCTCTCTCTCTCTCTCATTACTTTTCACTTCTGTAAAATGAGCGCAGTGTTGAAAATGAAACCTTATTGAAGTCTTGGCACAAAGGATTTCCTATTTCCTGACTAAGTACTCTCGTTTACATGAAAAACTAAGGCTGGGTTCCACCATCTTACTTTAACTTTAACAAACGTCAAAAATCTGTCAAACTCCATACAAAAAACACCCGTTATCGTCAAAGTTACGGTCAAAGTTAGCCTAAGTATGATTGTAGAGGTACACACAACAATAGTTGCACTAGGTGTCCCTAATTATCGTTCAGTATATTCTGATGATTATTCGATAATTATAAAAATCTAACATTCACAATAATCCTTTAATGGGTGTGCACTTAAAATAGCACTTAAAATGTAACGTAACTGCTCCAAAATTTTTAAAATCCCTTCGCCAATATTTATGGCCAAATTAATTGCTCCAAATCGGTAAAATTTCTCGCACAAACGTTTTATAGGCTATTAACATCGTAAAATCTATTAAACCCCTTATGAAGGTGGTATATTTTATTCATTGGTATTACGATTAATTCGTCTCCCCGTTTGGTCAAAGCTACCGGGTTTAAAGGCTCTGTTAAAGGGTGTCGGCGATTACGGGCCTAGATTCAAAACAAATGCCCTTTAATAAATTCATTTTATTAAGTGAGTAGGTGTACTGATATTCTTCGTCTTAATTTAGTTGAAAATGTTCAGACAAGCAGATTAAAGGAGCCACTTTCGTAAATTAATACAGTGTGAGTCACGTTAAAGTGTACATATGAAAATAGATGAAACTAGACCTATTTTTATCGACAAAAAAGAGGTCAAAAAATTTTTGAGATTTTTTTAAATTTTTTTATAGATTTTTTTTTCTTCCAATTACTTATTGTAAAGAAAACGTAATAACTTATAAACTAAACGGTATATCCTGATAAAATAAAAACAGTAATAATGCTAAATAACAGGCAATACTAAAAAAATACATAAAATACACAAAAAAGGCCAACAAATAATAAAAAATGATACTTTTTGAAAAAAAATTGCTTTTAAATTCGTGTTTTTTTGGTTATTTGATAAATTTCTCCAAAAAATGCCCCTATAACCGGTGGTTTTTATTACTTTGTATTATTCTCTATCGTATTACCTTCGTAAAACCAAAAATCGCATGTCTCTATCCCTATCACAACGTTTGCAATGATCGTTTGAACAATTATATTTGAGAATAATAAAAAGTAATAAAAACCACCTGTTATAGGGGCATTTTTTTGATAAATTTATCAAATAACCAAAAAAATACGAATTTATAAGCAGATTTTTTTCAAAAACTATCATTTTTTATTATTTGTTGGCATTTTTTGTGTATTTTATGTATTTTTTTAGTATTGCCTGTTATTTAGCATTATTGCTGTTTTTATTTTATCAGGATATACCGCTTAGTTTAAAAGTTATTACGTTTTCTTTACAATAAGTAATTGGAAGAAAAAAAATTCTATAAAAAATAAAAATAAAAACTCAAAAATTTTTTGACCTCTTTTTTGTCGATAAAAATAGGTCTAGTTTCATCTATTTTCATATGTACACTTTAACGTGACTCACACTGTATAAGTATTTAAAATACCTAGCTAACATTAATACCTAAAATGTAATTTAATAAGACTTTATTTTAGTTTACAAAAGAGACAAAAGCTTTTCTTGCGCTGCTTCTTATTCACGAAATTATTGCTCGTTGGATTAAAAAAAAGTGCCCATTTACCTAAAAGAAAGATAATTCTATAATTATTTGATAAAGTGAAAATGACACCCCTCAAAATGGTCCTAAGTAATAAACTAAACGAACACTACAATGCAATAATAGACCAATCATTAAATGTAACATTTTGAGCTTCTCAAAATAATCTAAAGCAAAGAGATTCAAATTCAAATTGTGTTTATTGTGAAATCACAGTAAGTCAGGTCATAAAGTTTTATAAATAACAGATTAGCTGTTTACTGCCGTATTATTCAGTTTATAAGTTCAGATTTGATTATAAACTCAAAAATGTATAAAAATAAAAATCTACTTAACCTGCTCGCATTAAAAAAACTTACACTACTCTATTTTAATACTAAAACTGATACTTAAACTTCGCATATGCAGAGAACATACACCCTTGTTTACTGTCTCCGCTCGCATATCGGCAGCATCCGGCCCGGCCGCTTCCGTGCGATAAGCCGGCCGTTCGCACCGGCATCTTTGTGCTCCGTTAACTACCAGATAACTAATACCTTCCGATCCCATAACCGGTTCAAACCGGTACTGTTGGCAAAAATGACGATATTCCACCCATCATCACTAGAAACGTTTGCTTCATAATAATATTTTACGAACGAATTTTATCTGTATGGAACAGGATTTTAGTCCTCTTTTCCCATTGTGTATTTTTTTTTACTAATGTAGCTTTTAGAATTTGCTTCTACTTACTGCAAAAACAACCGTTAAATCAAACTGCTATATTTTAAGGTTAAGACTTTCTAAATAAACAGCTTAAAAAATTTACATCTGTCCAACAAAAGATCTATTTTATTTTTCACGAGATATTTTTCCACTCTACACCTACTAAAGTGACTGTCTTTTTTTTTTTTCAATATGCACCAGCTAACTGCTTGCCCGAGAGAAGCATCCTAAAATATCCCTTAGAACAACAGTCATAAGAATCACAAAGACTTATTTTGTAACTGGCTGTACAAGTTTGCGGAACTGCTCTTTTCAAGTGGACAAACTGAATTCTTGAGATGCTCCTCGAAGAAAGTGACTCTGTAACTGGAAGAGATTTCATTATAAAAGTACGAGCAGTCTTGCACAAAGAAAAGTAGAATTAATAAGTGAAAAGCTAGACATTATTTATTGTAGATTCACTGTTTGCTGCTGAATCAAAACGCTACTACCGATTCTAGTGAAATTTGGACAATGAAAAAAGGATAATTTGTGAACAAAATATTGATTCCAAATGATGAAGGACAAATAATTTCTGTTAATTATAACTTTTATTGATATTATATTACGATATATCTAGATATATATAGATTAAACCTAGGTACTTAACCTTCCTTTGATTATAAATGCAAACATCCCTTGAATCCTTAACTCCTTTGTACAACTGCTCATCCCGAACATGCAATTTGCTCTACATTCTCGCAAATGAAGTATCAACACAAACATTAATTACCCAACAGCTATCTCATACACTCAAGATCAAACAGGCTGTTTGCACATCGCATGCAGGAACAAGCGACAAACACATATAAAGTGCACACAAAAGAGCGACGTACAATGGGCGCAAAGACAAAGAGTTCACTGGCAGGCGGATCGCAGATGGCAGCACTGGCGATAATGGCGCGTTTGGAGCGTCCGGCCGCCGCGGAAACGCGCGCCCTGTAGACAACCTTCATTTCCGCACTCCTTTGCCTCTCAGTGCTGCCCTCTGGGGGTGATTTAATCTGGCTCCCCTATTCCATGACGTGTTGGACGTCCGACAGCTGTTGAAATGGCGTTAATTTGAACTATTGTTGACACACATGGGGGAATAAAGTCACAGACTTTTTTTTATTCTGTCTTCTACAACATCAGCTAGGGTGGAACATCATCAAATAATGTTTCATTTTAATATCAAATCATCCCTTTAAATAGTTGCCAGCACTGTCTGGTCGAACTATAAAATAAGTATTCTTAAGTTCTTAACTAACTTATGTTCATAACTTTGGTGTTTTGCAATTTTCTTAAAGCCGATAAAAGTTATTTAGTTATTAACTCAAAAGTCGATCCTAAATTGCCACAGAACAGTTTCTGTTGTGTAAATTGCAATAAAACTACTAATACGATCTTAACTGTACAAACTGCCAATTTATTAATGATCAGTTCGAAATATGAACACCAACTTTAGAACCTGTAATTGGCACACACAATCTCCTGCGAGACACGCCTAAACTTGGAATCCGCTGGCGGAGCGACAACAAAGCGCAGCAAGACTATGGGATCGCGAGTGTCGCTGTCACACGACGCGCTCAAATGAACAGTCGCGCTTAGGACTCGCCGGCGGACAATTGTGAACAAACTAACATAGGGCTGCAACTATCTTAAAAAACTTTAAAAATAAGTATCCAAAGTAAGACGCAGTTGAGATAAATAGCTTAATAATATGGAGAGTCACTTCTCAATTGAACATCATTCCTTCTAGGCTTCTATGAATTTTATTATCCTAGATATTCAGTGACACCTATCTTAGTCGCAAATAGTATTAACCCTTATTTCATGTTAGTTTCTTTCCTCCCCCTGCAAGACACACGCCTGAACTTGGAATCCGCTGGCGGAGCGACAACAAAGCGCAGCAAGACTATGGGATCGCGAGTGTCGCTGTCACACGACGCGCTCAAATGAACAGTCGCGCTTAGGACTCGCCGGCGGACAATTGTGAACGGGGCTTTTAAAATGCGGGGTCAAAAAAACTTACAGCTAAGCTGACAAAAGGTTAAACGAAAGTTCAGGTGAACATGTAGCTTCTCACACTGATTGTTTTATTTGAATACAGAACTCAAACATTACACATTCAAGTTCAAATATCGAATAAACTAAGCTACCCCGCTCTTTTAATTGTCTGCAAACGGGTTAGAAAGCACTTATCAATGCAGACAGCGTTATACAGATACAAATCTTTCCTTGTGTTGATGGCCCTACTCTCGCTGCGCGTCCAATATAGCACTGACGCCTGTCTCTTTGCTGAAAATATAGTACGCTTCATGCTACGTGTCAACAAGCCAAACCAAAAGTATTCACAAACATACTTTTAAAAAATATTATAATTTTCGCATCACTATAAAAGCTATAAGAACTCATAATACTAATATTCTTTCCTTAATCCGAACTATAAAACCCAGACGAAAAGTACGAGTAAAATGGACAACCCTACCAGAGAACAATTCGTGTCAAATAGCGAGATCGCCTTTCAGTTTGTTCGCAAACTAAAATGTAGCAATTTGTACCTTTACAATTTCTTTTTCTGAATAGGTGTCAATTTCCAAATAAATACATTTCTGCGTCCAAATCCCTACTTTAATAATATAAATGCGAAAGTAACTCTGTCTGTGTGTCACGCTTTCACGCCTAAACCACCGTTTTTTTTTTAATTTGGCTTACAGATAGTTTAAGTCCCGGGAAAGGACATAGGATAGTTTTAATCCCGGTTTTTGAAACAGGGTCGCACGTTATAAAGTTATTCTGTGATAGACAAAATATTACGTAATGAAACCGCGGGCAAAAGTAAATTCATAACATAATGCTACGCTGGACTGGACGCCTCGACTTACCTTACTTATAAATTATGCCAAATGCTTTTTTTGATCTTAAAAACAAAATATGAAGATGTTAGAGCAATTGATATCTCATAAGAACTATACTTATCTATTATTAAATTAACTAAGCATGTAGGAAGCAGAGTTTATACACTTGTGCATACATAAATAACTTTCTAACTATCTCGTCTTATTTAATCTTACTTTGAAGGTCGATTAATCAAATAGATTTGGAAAACAATTAGGTACTTTGTTTCTTGGAAAACGTTCTCAAACAGCACCTTTGACTTCACGTGAATTTAGTAATTAATATTAGTGTACCTATTTATGTTAAGTTTATTAATGTAGTTAATTAATCCCTCGAGTCTTCATTAATTAACCTTACGTTATATTTATCCGTATTTCAAAATAAATCCAATAATTCCAAGAAAGAACTTTTACAATATTTTCTCCGATTTTTTTTTTCATCTCTACGCTACAATGTCCGTTTCATAGATGTCATGTAAGTGTTGAGTAGATATCTATTCTGCACTTATAACCACTAACAAAAAGAGAGATTGTTATAGTGTAACATGTGTACTTACGCAGTCACAACACAAACAATAGTATGAGGTCTCATAGTGCGCGTGGACGCACAGGGTGACACACGAACCAATCACAGAGCTCTATTCAACTACTACAAATTTCATAAAAGTAAGATGTTGTGATTAAAAGATCCATAAATAATTCCTGAACAATATCTCCCATACCACTAAGTACTATACACACTCAGCCTAGCACATGTCTCGCGGCGATAATAATGCATTTGCATCCCAATAAGCAGTCTCGGAACGTTCTCATTCTCAATCACGCGAGGATTAGCCAGAATAAGCCAGATGGCTCAAGCCGATGCGGCTAAAAGCCAATCCGTGTCGCCCGCGCCTGACCGACATTCGTCACAGTTTTTACCCGACTTGCATTGGAACTATCTATACCAAATAACTTTTACAGAGTTACGTGATGAAATGGGACTCTGACTTCTAGCGTGCGAATGACATGACGGGACTTTTATGTGCTTTTAGACCCAGTTGCTCAATATCTCACTAGGGCTAAACATATTATATCACCATTACTTGATAGAAGTAGAGAAACAGACATTTTAAACTATATTCTGCTTGATTTAATAACGCTTGTTCGGGTTAGTAATTCTAATAATCGGGATTTTTTTTAGTTTAGTAGTATTTATGTTTATATCTGAAATTATGCGCACGAAAAGTAAAAGGTTTCACCAAAATGGCTCATTATTGCTTTTTACAATAATCAACTAACCCGTCAATATTTTAATGGACATGGCGCACAATTTTTGTTGAAGATGCCAAAAAAAACTACAAAAAATTAGAATGAATACTGTATTTTTACTTTTTTGATATCTTTAAAAATGACTGAAATATTCAAGTTCAAAGTGCGCTCTTCCGCTAGGAGCGATTTTCCGCGCGGATTTTGAAAATGTGACGTAGTAACATGAAAAGCTGCATGTAAGATATTATCTGTGTACAATGGTTAGAATGGTTAGTAGGGGAGCCGAAGCGGGGATTTCGGGACTTACTAAAGAGTGGCAGACTAACATACAAGGAAATACTTTGTACCTGGTTGATTACCTCTAAGTATGAATTTTGGATATAAAACGGCATTAGTTCTTATTATGCCTCTCACCCAAAAAATACCTCAATTAAGCCCAAATTTGAGACCGCAGCCAAACTTTGAGTGACGATGGAAACTAGCCTAGATGGAGGACACATGAAATTGAACTTCTGCTTCTTCATTGATAAAGACTTATCATTTCCCATACCTTATCATTTTGTATTCCATTTTCAAGTCACTTTTTTCGCTTACTGTAAAACAAAACGTGGGATTTTTTTAAATCTCAGGTCTTTTGAACGCACATCTGAACGATGTCTGGTTTTAATTTCTTCAGTTACTCCGTGACCATGGCGCTCGCAACAGTGCCGAAATATTGGAAACTCAAAACTAAGGTAGTACTAGACTCTAAACTAGGTAGCAATCCCGTCAGTAATAATAATAGGAAAATGTCTTGAAAAGTAAGTAAATCGTATATCACTTTATGTAACTAATTTTATTGTGTATCATACTTATTACTAATCACTTCATTCAGAACTAGAAAACGATTCCAAGGATTACACTTTTCTTCAATAGATGATCAAGATAAAGAGGTATTTATTATAAATTGCTCTTCCACCATTTCAATTATTCTATCTTACATCTTACTTGATGAAATCTTTTTCAATTTTATTTACATGGTCATAACATTTTCACCATTCCTCTGCACCAATTTGTGAGGTACACCTGAAACCCCCGATAAAGCAGCTATTATAAGAATAATATTTAAAAAAACCCTTCTGACGCAGTTAGGTAATAAACTAAATGTATCAAATTTCACTCCAACTTACTGTCAACTCAACGACGCGCTTTAAAATCAAAGATTGACTTTAAATTATGCCTTATTTTACAATACACATTGAAAACAATATGACTTGCTTGAGCTTTTTTGACTTTTTCACAAAAATAACAAATAGGCATGAAGAGATTACAAAATTTCTGCAGCGACTGACAGTTCACTTGATTTACTTTAACAGGTGACAATAAATCCATAGACATTTGCCATATGAACGACACACTTTTCCAATATTTTTGTTTGCCATGAGATTCTGGTACACCTATATCTGGTATACCTATCATTTAATGAAAAAATAAACTAATTTTTTTCAGAACAACGAAAATCAGCTTTGGCGCGTAGCAATGCAACGTGAAAACTGCAGTTCGGACTTCTTTATGCGTCCACTACACGTACAGTAAAATTCGAACTATCGCACATTTTTTCTTTTTAATTCTAATTCAGTAAAATATTTTTTTGAAACCCTCATTCAAAATTCAAAAGTTATTATCATATGACAGAACTTATGACCAGACTATGTACATTGAATAAAATATTTTTCTTTTTATCATCAAGCTTAGCAGTCTAATAAGTTGCTATGACACTCGAGTTAATCCACATTCAGCACCATAGCCTCCCCTTCTACAAGGCCCTCTACAAATGTCAAAACGTCACTTAACCCTTTTAGCACCAGTTCTTTTGTTTTTGAGAAGATGTACCCAAATTTTTATATCAATTAAATTATAGTCCAGTCGTTTGGTACAAATTAACGTGGTTACCTGGAAAGTGTTCCGGGAGTTTTGAAAATTGGTGATTAAAATAGATTTCGCTATGCTCTCTGTTAGTCTGTTAGTTAAATGTGATTGCCGCGCTCGTAGCGAAATTGGAAAAATGCTGCCTTAGAGAAGATTTTTGATAGTTACATTCTTTCCTATTTCGTCGTTACAGCCAAATGACGTTCACTGCTGGACAAAGGCGAGAATCCTTTGGGTTTTCTATAACCTTTTTTGACTTTTTTCACGCGGGTGAAGCCGCAGGCAAAAGCTAGTCGTGAAATAATATAATAATAATAATATCGTTTATTTCTATAATATAATATAATAATAATAATAATATAATAATATAATAATTATAAATAGGAAAGTTTAAGGTTCTGAAACGTGGTCGCTTACTATGGGCCTCATAAGAAGGCTCAAGGTCACCCAAAGGGTGATGAAGGGTGGCGGGCTATGCTCGGGGTTTCCCTGCAAACAAACAATAATATTGTACAGTTTCAACAAAATCCGTTGAGTACTTTTTGCGTGAATGAGTAACAAACCTGAGACACAGGAATCTTCCTAGTTCAGGTATCAACCCACCACCATTCTTACTTTTTGTTTTTCCTGATTGTTTGTTATCATAATATTATGTTGGTGAGAAATAAACATTACTTTACTTTATTTTAAACTACCAGACATCCAAACTTTTGCATTTACCTATAATATTAGTAGGATACAATTATGTAATGTAGAAATAAACAAGACAAAAAAATTTTATACTTCAGCAACGCGAATTTTTTTATACTTCAGCATATTTAGGACACCCGGCAGCGTGTCCTGCCATGATCAAAGAAAAAAGAACTCGCAATTTAGCAGGTACATTAATTTGACTGTTTCACAACTCTAAATCTATTTAACTTACATTACATGAAAATCACATTTATCAAAGCTTCTTAGCTTGTCTATGTCCCAAAAATTATACAATGAAAAAAGTAGTTGTCAAAAACCTTTTTTAAGGCGGATTTTTTTCAATAAGGCGGGCGCGCGCGCGGCTATATACGAGGTCACAAAATTCGGAAAGAACATAGCAAAATCTATTTATTCACCAATTTTCAAAAATTCCGGATAACTTTCCAACTAAAATTAACAAATAACTGGACTATTTACTCGTTATTGAGCACAGAGACACAAACTTGGTTATTTTTCCAGAAAATTTATATTTAAGTGCATAAATGTAAAAATGGCTTCATATCGCACCTTTAAAGTTAAACCGTTACTAAACGAATTTTTCGCAAAAATGAGTTATCAACGCCATCTTACTAAAGGACACGTAAACTACAAGATAAAATAGACCACTTCTTCAAAATTGCCTTCTAACGCCATCTAGCGTTAAAGCATAACGTTACTAAGCCAAACTTTGAACGGCTCGCTAAATACAATAACGGGTCTATGCAAGTAAGAACGTGTTTGTTGCGGAGTGATGACGAAAGTTTAAATTCATAGTGTGATTATTTGGATAGTAACGGCCGTTCGTCACAAAAAAGGTAAGTTGTTTAGTTTTTTTAATGAGTAAAGTGTGACTATATGTTTAAACACAGTTTTCGTTTAAAAAAAATACACAATTCATTATAAAATTTCTTTGGTAAACGGTAACAGTTGATATAGTCACAGTTTGCCTTTATTTTTTTAGTTACTTATCTAATAATATTTATCACTAAAGGGTGCCTATTTCATTAATTACAGTTTTTCAATAAGCAATGAGTAAATTTTATGATAGGTATGCCTAGTTACAATAGTGAAACATTTTTTTTAGTCTATAATAAAATATAGATTAAAAGCATTTATTTGCTCCAGGTGATGTCGTATTTCCGGAACCCACGTTTGGCTCGCATTATGGAAGCTGTGGACGCTGAAAAAGATTCCTCATGTTTCGAAGAACCCAAGCAAACATCTATGGACGAACTTAATATAATTTTAATTATAATTTTACACAAGATGCAAATCCGATACGTCATTCCGATCCGCGGCTTGCGCCAGTTCTCGTTCGCGAAGGAGAGCGGCGTGAGGCTTTTGTCAACTGCCACAACATCACGATGCATTCCGCACTCATTGGTAAGGAAATAATCCCTGAGACTGCACACTTCACGGTTGTGGAGGTTCTTGGCATTTAAAAAGCTTCGACCTCCCCACTTCCGTGGAATATACAGTCTCATTACAGATGAGCGCGGATGTAACATGCGATGTTGTGTGAGCTGCTGACGTACCTTCCTATCCAGGGCATTAAGCTCAGTCAGTCAGAGTCCATCTTAGTATGCCGAAGGAGTATATTAGTAGAGGCATCACCCAACCGTTGAAAGCTCTTGCTTTGTTGCCGCCAGACAAAAGGCTATTAAGAACTTTTGTCAGTCGGCTACAAAAGCGTTCTTTCACCGATTTTTTATGTCTTCTACCGATATACCTAACGATTCTGACATACCAAGATACTTATAGGTCTCAGTTTTGGACAGAGATTTGAGTGTCATTGTCTCAGAAAGTTGTAAATTCGGAGAATTCACAACTTTTCCCGGTCTAAATGTAAGACCGCACACTTGTCTACACCAAACTCCATCCTGATAGCGTTCCTAAATACCTGTGTGGTTTTTAGCAACTTCACCAGGTCTTGTCGTTTTGTTGCGAACAACTTGAGATCATCCATGTAGAGCAGGTGACTAATGACCTCACCCCCTCTTCGTAGCTGATAACTAAGCCCTGAATCCTTTAACAGAGTGCGAAGAGGATTCAGTGCTAGGCAGAACCACAAGGGACTCAAACTGTCACCCTGGAAATGCCTCGCTCAATCCTTATGAAGTTCAATGGATCAGGAGACCTCTCACCACCACCTGGCTGCCGAAGGACTGTAGTCCACTGCCCCATGCATGAGCATGAGCGTAAAAAGGATCTCATTGCATCTACCTTATACAACTCTAAGATCCTCTCCCGCCATGATTGAGGCACCGAATCATAGGCCTTCTTATAGTCAATCCAGGCAGCAGAGAGAGCTTTCCTGCTCCGCCGAACTTGTTGGCTAATGGTTATGTCTATGAGGAGGAGCTCTTTAGTACCACGAGACTCAACCTTACATCCATTCTGAGCAGTGGCCACAAAATATTGTTCATTATTTTTATTATTAAGTTATTTAAGGTAGGTATGTGAACAACCTTTCGAGGGTAGGGAAATAATGCTGAGATTGTTACTTGAGTTTAATACATTTTTTATGTATTTTTTGTAATTGCTAGGTGTGTTTTTTTCTTATTCGTTATCAGTTATACTTCCTATGATTTAGAGGTACAAAATGTCTTAAGACTGATTAATAAATAACTAGGCTAAATGCTTGTATGGATATCTTTAATTTGTAATAAAATATTGTTGATTTCGAATGTTTGTTATTTTTTTAATATTGTAACATAATCACAAATACCTACTCTATGATATAAAATTTAAATGTATAATAATATCACCATTATCATTGAAATTTAAATAGTTTTCAATATAGTAACATTATTTGGACTGCAATTTGAATAGTAATTTATTTAAAAATGAAAAAATAGTAAATGGTAAAATGTTACTATAATTATATAAATCAAAATAAATAATACTATACATAAAATATTTTATTTTTGTAAATCACATAACATAGCGTTAGCACATATCTATCATATAACTCATTAAGAAGCCTTAAAATACTATTTCCTTTGACTGTATTGAAAAAAAACATTGACTTTTTTCTTATTTTGGCTCTCCTGCAAAATTTCATAATTTCGTTTAGTAACGGTTTAAATTTAAAGGTGCGATATGTATTGCACAAAATTGGCAATAGGTGGCATAATAATGGTTACTTTTTTAGCGTCTAGTTTGAAATGTGATTGAACGATGACAACTAACAACAGTTGTCAGTTAGGTAAAATTTTATTTTAGTTGGAAAAGACAAAAAGTGGTAAATGGGTTAACGTGCGGGGGCTGCAAAATCATGTTGTGACGTCACGCGCGAATATTGGAAATTTTTGAAAATTTTAAAACGTCCGTAAACTTCTCGAGGCTCTATCTTCGGTAATACTGGATGGATTGAGGTGAAATAAAAACTAGTGTAATGTGTGTGATCTAAACTTTAAATTAAGTCATAATTTAACTTAATATTACAACTTATGCGTGTTGTCCATTAGCGGTCACCAATGACATAATTCGTACAGTAGGTATAACCACAGTAATACTATCTATACAGTATTCCAACTCGGCCATATTTTTAAAATAAATGTCAACAACCGCGCGGTACGTCACGGTATGACGACATGCGATAGGGCTGCCCACCTACAGTACCCATTTTAATTACATCTGCCTACTTAGAATTTCTATCTAGTTTTGCGATTGTATTTTTATTTTATTTTGACAAACAAAATACTTTGGGAATGGAATAGGATAAAAATGGGTGTTGTTTTGTGATTAGTAGATTTTATTAAAAAATAAACTACTAAAATAATTTTGAAACTTTACTAATCATAATGACCTGTTGCTTTAATTTCAGGCGGGTGAAGTCGTGGGCAAAAGCTGGTTTTATACAATATAATTTTAATTTAAAATCAAACTGACTGAAAATGACCATTTTTGACAGTTAATGACTAGTTTTTGACCAATTTGAGCGTATATGACGGTCAGTTTAATTCAATCACTTTAGTATTTTTCAACACTAGGCCACCGATTAATTACTACGGCACATTCGCGACACCCCCGACTTTTGCATCTCGAGCGCATCCCGAGATTTGAAATTCAAAGGAAAGCTCGTGTTTCGTCTGTTTATATGAAGTTACAATACTGTATGTTATTATTACCGTGGTATAACACTGCTAAAATATTTTACAATCTGTAACCCATATACAGGGTGGAATTTGGAATGCCACCTGGAGGGAAAGTACTCTTAACATTGTAGATAGAAAATTTTTCTCAAAGAAAACATTCCTTTATTTTTTTAAAGAAATAGAACTGCATTCAAAGATTTCCAAAAATTTGCTTACCACACCCGGGAATCGAACCAACTAAAATCTGTTAAAATTACACCCTGTATTTTTATTACATCGATCGTTAAGGTTAGGTATAAGGATGAAATCTCTCTAACAAACTTGATAAATCAAATGAAAGGAAAACCATGAAATCTTAAATTATTTTAATTATGTACAGAAAATTGTATGGTATGGTAGTGAATTTTCGAAAATTTTTCGAAAATCTTTGAATGCCATTCTCTTTCTTTTCAAAAATAAAAGAATGTTTTATTTCAGTAAAATTGTCTATCTACAGTATTATGAGTACTTTCCCTCCAGGTGGCATTACAAAATTCCACCCTGTAAATAAGGCTAAGGCTACACTTTTGAGAAATTAAAGAATAAGGTACCTAATCCACACAGAATAATCCTGCCGGTGGACAGCGCTAAAAGCCGATCCGTGTAGGGGCGGACGCGCGCAGCATTTATCACGTTCCATACGCGGCATACATTAGGGGTAACTAGCTGGTTTTTACTACCTGAAGTTGTAACTCCGAACTTAATGTGCACTGTGCTTTAATGAAGAAGTGTTGCCACTTCCGCGCAAACGTGACTGACGCAGTTGACCTAATATAAACTTTGGGTGTAAAAGATAAGCAGAACAGTGTTTATTTGGCAGTCATATAACAATTTTACGTTAACATACTACTTATCGAAGTTTCAAAAAACAGTAGCAACAGCGCCAATATAAAGATTTGTTTTGACGTGCGACTAAACATTCCTATTTAATAGTCCCTCTCACTATACTTACTATTCTACATTTCAGCTCATTTGCTGCCTACCTACTTAATAAACAATCTTTAGTTTAATTAGCATTAAAAGAACGTACTATGGAAAACAAAAATATGTAAGTACCAACAAAGTTAAAGAATAGTAAACTAAATACAATACGGCCCGATTCGACTGGTATCAAAGTTCCCAACAGCTGCAAATGCTGTTTTAATAGCTCCAGGAAATAGCCTCCGATAGCAGCGCGTTGAAATAACACACGTTCTTTCAAGCTGTTCAATTGTCTTGTAAACTGTCTTCAGTACATAACCCTCCTTCTGGTGCAGTCGGGTAAAAAGATAACGAGGGAACTAAAACGCCAAGTTAGTCAAGTTGTTAGAGAGCTAAAAACTCTCATTTTGAGCTTTGAATTGAAAAAAGTTTAATTATACACTCAACATCAAATAAACCGCACCTTCCGCGACGCGAACTTTAAAGATTTTCTTCTGACACAATTATGGTACCCCAACAATATTGGTGTTATTTGAAAGCCCAATAAATATCCTTAAAGAAAAATACATTTCATTTCTAAGTAAATGATTAACATATACTATAAATGTGACTTGAAAATAGACCTCACTTTGGGCTCACCTCTGGGATCAATTAGACCAATTTTTATGGTTATAAAACCAAATAAAGATCTCACGTGTCCTCTTTAACAGATGGATAGCGATTAATCCCAACTTAACAGTTTTATAGTCATAAAAAATGGCTATAGCGTAACTACTAGGGCATGCAAAAACCGAGCGGTTTGGAAAAACCGGTTTTTTCGGTTTTTATTTTTAAAAACCGAACTAAACCGGTTTTTTCGGGTTTTTCGGGTTTTTCGGGTCGACTGTTTGTAAGTAAATAAAAATGCTGCAAATTATAATAAAAATCATTTTATTTCTTTTATATTCTAGTTTGACAAGATGAAGTTACATGTTCTGAACATAATATTGTGAGATCAATTGAATAGTTTAATTAAAAATCAAATATAAAGAGATCAACAATAGGATACTTCGCTCATTAGCAAAGCAAAACCTTTGGTCAGGACTTCTTGGCGGGAATCTGAAGCGTCATGTTAGCGGTTTTGTTTTATTTCCTCAAATTCGTGTGTGGGCGACTATTAATGTGTAATAATGGTGGATTATTAACCATTGAGTGTTCGTGAACGTCCATGGGTGTGGGCAAGTGAAGCAAAACAGTGCATCGTGATTCTTCTGGTTCTCTCAAGTTGTCCATAGGAGGTCTCAGTAAAGCACCACAACTTTACTGAGACTCAAAGGGTGGGAAAGGGTATCATCTATCTATCCATGTCAGCCTTTGGGTTCGCCTTCGAACATAGGCCTCCTATTCAACCCTCCACCGTTTTCTGTCCCTGGCCACACGCATCCAGTTCACTCCAGCCTGCTGCCGGATATCGTCTGTCCATCGTTTAGGCGGTCTTCCCCTGCCACGGGTGTTGTTGCGGGGTCTCCACTCCAGGGTCTTTCTGGCCCAGCGATCCTGGTTCATCCGTGCAATGTGTCCTGCCCATCTCCATTTACGGCTCTCTATCTCTTCCACCACGTCGCTGATCCTCGTCTTTTCTCTGATCCACTCGTTCGTTTTGTGATCTTGTAGGGAGACGCCAAGCATCTGTCTTTCCATTGCTCGTTGTGCGACTCGGAGTCTCTCAGCAGACTTTTCTGTCAGCGTCGTGGTCTCCATCCCATACACGAAGACCGGCAGTACACACTGGTTGAACACCTTGGTCTTTAGGTGTTGAGCAATTTTCTTGGATCGTAGAACATGGCTGTTTGCCCCGAATGCCGCCCAAGCTTGTCCGATGCGCCTTCCTACTTCCGCAACCTGATTCTCAGAATTCAGAGTGATTTTGTGGCCTAGATAGATGTAGTGGTCGACCAATTCTACAGGTAGGACGTGATTTTTCGCATTTTCAATGTTCGTCATGATTTTCGTTTTTGACAAATTCATTTTTAACCCTACTTTTGTATTCATCAGTGATTGAAAAATGTCATGAATACGGGAAGCCAATTATTATCACCTTCGTCGATTATGACAAAGCATTCGACTCAGTGGAAGCATGGGCAGTGGAGAAAGCTCTGGCGGACAGTAGAGTTGATGAAAGGTACATCCAGCTCATTAAACACCTTCAGCTATCCGGAACATCCTCGATACGCCTCCATAAGTTAACCAATGCGTTTAGACTGGAGAGAGGAGTCCGTCAGGGTGACACCATATCGCCCAAGTTGTTCAACGCTGCCCTTGAAAATATCTTTAAAGAGCTAGATTGGACAAGCAAGGGAATAATAATCGATGGAGAAAGGCTAAACAACCTGCGATTTGCCGACGATATCGCACTGATCAGTGATAGCATTGAAGATATGATTGATATGGTAGACCAACTACAACGTGAATCAGCAAAAGTAGGGTTAATCATCTATCATCCTTCATTATATCATTACTTGATCTCATTTTGTAACTCGTATCACTTATATACTGGAAAATGGCACAAATCAAGTCGACCTCGACGTGTATTGCCAACATCATCAAAAAAGAAGAAGAAAATTTGGTCATAGTTATGCTTATTTAAATAATATGTAAGTTGACACTGACAGAGACTAGCAAAGCAAAAATAATGGCGGCAATGGTCAAATACAAAGCGCGTTCCATTTTGCGCCCGCGCGCTTATAGCTTTAGCTAGAAGATACATGGTACTTTAGTTCAATACCATAGCCATATACTATACTCTACTCATTCACATTGCATTACAATAATTGTTTTTATTGATATGACTAAAGAAGCGTGTTCTTGTATGAGTTATTAAAATATCTAAAATCGTAGAAGAAAAACCGAAAAAACCGAAAAACCCGGTTTTATAACTAACAAAAACCGAGTTCCAAATTGTGTCGGTTATCCGGTTTTTCAGTTATCCGGTTAACCGGTTTGCATGCCCTAGTAACTACCTATTTTTTGAAGAAGTGACTCTGGATCCTTCTAAAGACACATTTTTGGGGTAAAAACCTTTCCTTTAATGAAATGAAGTTTAGAACTAGGCTTTCAAATGGTACCAATGTTGGTGGGAAGTGGGGATGCATACGTTTGATAAGTGCTTGTCGCGGGAGGTGCGATTTATTTGATGCCGAGTGTAGTTCCTAAAGGACAATCTGAAAGTCGGACTTCCAGTTTTAGATACGGTTTATCAAACGACCATTAGTGATTCATAAAGTTTGACATCATCGAAGAATGCTTTACCATCTTCTAATCTTAATTTAATGTTTATCTTTCACGGTTTAATTTAATCTCGTATTCAAGACAATTCGTTCCAAAATAAAACAAGTAGGTGCAAAAGTAGACGATTACGTCACGTAATTTCAATTTAAAATATAAATTGAAAACGTGTTAAATACATCGCAGTAGAGTTAGCACAAAGTGCCTAGTGCTATTTCAAATTACTACTGAGTGACTCTTCAATATTCATGGAATATTAAATTCTGTTGTTACTGAAAACTTTAGTCTCAATTCAAAGTCGAGTACTTTACAAAAACCACTTATTGAACCTGAACAGCTCTAGATACTGGAAACGTGTTTTTATCTAAGTATTAGACTTTTCGTTTTGGTTTCTTTTATTCATGTTTCGTTCGTTTAAACTTTCGTTCAAAACTATGGTTTGAATAATGAGCATAGATTTATCTTGTTTGAATCAGATATTTGATATTAGTGATTTATTTTATTAAAATAATAATTTTCATGAGAGCTCCACTTCAGACTGCAACGAGAAGTATCTCAAAAAATCGCTGAAATTATCATGAAATAATGATATACTCGTACTTCCGGTGATCAGTACCTCTAGTAGGAAAAACTTTCGAGTTCGTTTCGTTGCGTATTCAAAGTGTCATCGAAAAATTTTGTATGAAAAATTAAACAGCGCCCCCTATATTATAGCCGCCCTAGGGGGCGCTGTTTAATTTTTCATACAAAATTTTTCGATGACACTTTGAATACGCAACGAAACGAACTCGAAAGTTTTTCCTACTAGAGGTACAGGGTAGGCTTACTGGTTTTTCTCAGCTGTTTAACGTGGGGTCATTTTGTATGGACGTTGCAACTTGTTCTTTTTACTTTACTGATTCAAAAAAACACTTCAGGCTTCCCCATCCCGTAACTTTCCAAGACTTTTCTGGAGTGGAAACTAAATGCCCTTAACAAAATAGCAAATAAACTAGTACTACTATAATACTTATCTTATAACTAATCCTAGTTTAAATAAATATAAAGCATTCTGGATTTCTTCTTCCTCGTTCCCTCACTGATGAGGATCGCGACCAGTGTTCCTCCACAGACTGCGGTCATAAGCTGTGTGGACCGCACGATGCAAACTCCCGCCCACCGTCCTCCTCACCGCTTCCGACCATCTCGTCGGTGCCCTGCCCCGAGCGCGTCTGCCTTCCATTTGTCCCAAGATAATTTGTTTCTCCAGACAATGCCTTGGAGACCGCATAATGTGTCCAAAGAAATAGAGGGTACGCTTTAGGCATATAGTGGAGAGCCGCGTGGTGATGTTGAGCTCTTTTAATATGGACTCGTCGCATTCTGGATAAAGATTATGATATAATCATACGTTATATCACAGTAGCATCACCTATCCACATATTCCGACATCGTCACGGAAGCGACTCGCAATACCAACATCCCATCGCCCACTAACGGGAGTTACTGTGTACTTTACAAGTAGTTTTCGATACCGAAGTTTCGATCGTATTATGCTTTAACGCGCAAAGTTTGACGCTGGGGGGTGCTGCAGTCAACAGTCGTTTATTGCATGGCACTAGTCTCCAGTCGGTGATTTATCGATGAAAGTTTTACGTGAATGCGATAAAATATCCGTATTTTTGGAAACGGTTTCGTCACTTTTTATCGATGTATTTGATGGACTGAAATATGGTAATTTAAAGTCGGTGTAAATTATATTTATTCTTCACTTTTATTGTGTGAACCTAATCCATATACTTAATATGTAATTTTTTACGAGTAAATAGCAATCCACCATCAGAAGTTCGTTTCAGTCAAATGACGTCCACTGCTGGACAAGGATTTCCACAACGACTGGTCCTGTGCTGCCCGCATCCAGATTCTTCCAGCGACCTTCATCACGACTTCGTCGGGCCACTCTAGAACTTTTCTGCCCCAACGGCCATCATCTCTACGAGCTAAGTACTCGTATGTGCCCCTCCCACTGCCACTTGATTTTAGCAATTCCATCAGAAGTACGCAAACATTTGTGTTGTATGTTTTTAAGTGTAACACTTTATGTCAATAATTTTTATTTATTTATTATTTATTTAGAACATCCCACTAATTAATATTGGTCATTTTACAATAAAAATGGTGTGCTCTACATAAGAATCTAATGTTTTTTTTTCCAAAAAGTAAATGGTTATCTTGTATAAAATACTTTTTCTATTTTGTTTTCCGAACCTGATCTTTTCAGGAAATAGGTTACCGTGAAAGGAAACTTCCAAGGAGCCTAAATATACTCCAGGGTATTAAGATAGGATGGAGTCGGATACTGGCTGAGCTGTGTGGATTAAAGAACACTACTTGTATAGTATAAGATACCTATGTGTCGATCGTCAATAGATTTGATCGAAAAAAAAAAAAAAAAAAAAAAAAAATTGTAAGAGTAGGTACCTCAATTTTATAAACTTTGCTGGTTAAATTCAAAAAATACAAATTGAGACAAATAAGATGCTTCGACGAGATCGAATCAGAAATGAGGAAATCCGTAAACGAACTAAAGCCGCTGACATAGCCCGACGGATTAGCAATTTAAAGTGGCAATGGGCAGGGCACATAGTACGCAGAACTGACGGCCGATGGGGCAGCAAGGTTCTGGAGTGGAGGCCGCGTACCGGAAAGCGCAGCGTGGGACGTCTACCCACAAGGTGGACCGACGACATCATAAAGGAAGGCGTTGGACGCAGGCAGCTACCAACCGGCAGCATGCAAAGCATTGGGGAAGGCCGATGTTCAGCAGTGGACGTCCTATGGCTGAGATGATGATGATGATGAACATGCTTCGAAACGCTTAGATTTTATGTAATAAAATCTCTCTGGTACAAATACGATTTAATATTTTAATTTCATGATGCAATCGCTAGATTACGTGGTGGAGTGGAATATTAACAACGAGACAAAGAAAATCCCATCAAAAACAATACTTGTCAAAAAAACCAAGTCTCGCAACTCAGTTGTTCTACGGTAAAAAGTTGTGAGATCCATGTAATACCAAGTCCAGGCCAGGAAATCTTTAACGTTTTACATAAATTATTGACTTGGCCATCGCACTAAATAATTTAATTTACACGTGTTTTTATGCGATGGCCAAGTCAATATATTTATGTAAAACGTTAAAGATTTCCTGGCCTGGACTTGGTATTACATGGATCTCACAACTTTTTACCGTAGAACAACTGAGTTGCGAGACTTGGTTTTTTTGACAAGTATTGTTTTTGATGGGATCTCATTTCTTTTTGTATTTTGTAGACAGCAGTTATGTATCTAGAAAACTGGACCGAAATTGAAAAATTTTACTCGACTTGGCGGTTGCACTACCGTGCCCCCAAATCTTATTTCTTTTTGTATTTTGTAGACAGCAGTTATGTATCTAGAAAACTGGACCGAAATTGAAAAATTTTACTCGACTTGGCGGTTGCACTACCGTGCCCCTAAATATTTTAGTTTTTCCTTGATTCATACACCAAACACTACTTATATTCCAAATTTGAAGCTTCTAGGTCTGCTAGAAGTGCCTTAGAATTTTGATGATCGGTGAGTCAGTCAGTGAGTCAGTGAGTCAGTGAGTCAGTGAGTGACAAAATTAAGTAACTTTGACCCGTTATAATTCTTAAACTCCTGGTTCAAATTGAATGAAATTTTAAATATACCGTGTCTTTACAATGCCTGCATAGCTAATGAAAATTCAGCCTTCTAGTTTTATCCACAACGAAGTTACAGGCGGTCGAAAATGGCCTGAATTGCTTCGAGAAAAGGATGGTACGGCCGTGCCGCTTTTCTGCTCGACTTGGTGGGGGCACTGCCGTGCCCCCAGATAATTTAAGTCCCAATTATTTGAAAAAGACATTGCAAGAACAAATTTGGATTCGTCTGAAACATGGTTGCCATCAGTATCGATTCTATTGTTTGACATCTCGGACTAAATAGTTAAAAGATATAGGTACCCCCTAAGAAAAAAGTTACACCATAGTTGAACCCTGTTTTAAAGTGACTTTTCCATACTAAACGTCACTTTAAAACAGGTTTCAACTAAGGTGTAACTTTTGTTATTATGGGGGATAATGTAGAGTTGTTTTGCTATGATTGTAGAGGTCATGTGTAGTAACATTTCAGGATCAGTTTCAGTCCGCTAGTTTAGTATCGGATTTCGCCTTTAGAAAGCACGTAAAATGTTAAGTTCACATAAACCCGGATTTTTTCTCAAATACATTTTCCAGCGGTTGGGTGGCGGGAGGAAATGGGGTTGCCTTTTTGCATCAGAAAGGCGTTATAAATAACTTTCTTTGGGTAGTAGCTGCGTAAAGTGGCAATGGAAGGACGGAGACATAAATAAAAGCAAATAATGATCTCGCTGGGACTAGATTTTGGGTTAAATAGCCAAATAATTCATCCAAAAAAGAACAAGTACCTACCTACTGGATTCAGTTGTAATAGTCAAGGGTAAAGATTAGCTAATCCAAGACAATTGGATTCTTCGTTCGTTTCAGTCAAATGACGTCCACTACTTACCTCAAGGTTTTCCACAATGGTCTTGCGCTCGCATCCAGGTGCTTCTCGCGATCTTCACCAGATCATCAGTCCACCTAGTGATTGTTGTTAAAGTCAAATTATGTACATAATATATCACTTTGTTGTAGCTTCACGCTATAATCTTTGGTTTTTATTATCATTAAAGTCGTATACCGAACTCATATGGGTACCTAGGCAGTTGGCATGTGAGTAATAACAACCCAAAATAATAATACGATTTACAAATGTCTTCGAATTAAATATAATGTTACAACATTTATGAATTCGCAACTCGCTTGCGCCAGATGTTTTATTTTTATGCGTGTCGTCCATTTGTGACTTGGTAGTAAATATATCATTTTTTTCTCCCAACCGTTAAGTAATAAAACTGGAGACCGAGGAAAAATCCTTTCAGTGTTAATATTATTTATGGGCAACATCTCTCTTTACCGTTTTATTACGCTTAGGGACTCTGAAGGAAAATAATTTAAAATAGGTACCTTCTTTGCTTTGAATAGATATGTCACAATTTGAGTCTAATTTAAATCGTTAAGACCAGTATTTCTTAAGATTATCCTATGATAATTAAGTTAGAAATATGCCATAACTTATTTTAGGTTCCATGAAGCATTACAAACTGTGTGTAATGTTCTTGAATAATGCATAAATTTATAGTTTGTAGGTAATAGAATAAAATACGAAAACCCGGTGAATTTTACATAAAAAAAAATCTCACGATCAGAAAAGAAGTACGAGAAAACGTAGGTAATTAGCTTTACATTTTTATAAAATTGAACGCCAAAGAGTTATCGGTGTAAAATGCGCATTCGCTCCGCAGCCGAGGTGGAAACGAATATTACTATCTAGGGTTGTCTATCGCTAGTTCTCGTCACGTCACGTGATTTTAGAAGATTTATCATGACCGCTGACCTAACCGGACTATAAAACCGAAGGTTATGAGTTCTATACCCACTTTACAAAGTATGATGCATGAACATACCTATTGATCGTGTTTTCTATGTGCCTACGTATAATCATAATGCATGTCTGTACAAAAACCTTTAAACAATTTTTTTTACTTGTGAGTAGTAAATTCAAAAGTAAAAATTTTATTACACTTACACATAAACTTACAATCATTGATCACTTGATACTAGATAGTCATTAAATAGCGAAGGGCATTCTAATTAAATGGATGCTGAAATCTTTAAGTTAAGATTGGCATAATATCCAAGCCAAATGGCCTTCGTTACTCTTTTCCTATCCTCCCCTTATCATCTGGCAACCCTATCTGGGTTGCAATTTGCAATACTGATTCGTTTGCGCCCCACGTGCCAGACTTCATAATTAGGCGCCTCCTTTCTCTTCCACTTTCATTGTATATTGGACTTGCAATTTCACAGTTAATTGGAAAGGTTTAAATAACTCTTGGAACATTAAAAAACTTTTCAAAACGAAAATGCATTTTTTAATTTTTGTAACTGCATTCTTTAAGAAAATATAACTTTTTAAGTTTTACACCCACCTCGGACTTAAAAATTGCAAAACGATAATGACGATGTGAGATTTTGTCGTAGAAATATAGTTGCTGTGGGTTTGTAAAAATACAATTTGGTATCATACCATATGTAATGGTTAAATGTTAAAATAATACCTATAGAATTACATAGAAAACGAGATTAATCAATGAAATTGAAATGCGGAAATAAACGAGTATTTTAGTCCTTTCTTGCAGAGTTGTCGGAAAACACTTCAATTCGAGTTCATTGAAATTGAAACGCACATAAACTGTCGGGTCGCAAAAACTACAAAGCCACACCATTCCAAGATATCGTCTCGGACGCGGAACTTAAAGTATATTTCCAACCATAAAGGTTTTAAAGAGCGGGGTGTATCGGTCTAACCTACTTAGGTTATTCATCGTGTGTGGATTTGTTTGGCAGCCATTTTAGCGCGGCCTGCTTCGCCTGAAAGCCCCTTTGTGCGCGAGCCTTTTCAGTGCGAGATTACGCGCCAAAGTATTCATCTGAGACGGGAAATTAGTCTTATTTGAGTAGTTTAGATCGTATCTGGGCTTGAAATGTTTGATGTGGGGCAGTGGGTTACTTTTCGTATTGACAGAACGCGAAATGGTAAAGTACTTTTGAGTATTTTTGGTGGTAAAGTTGTCGATAAAGCTCTGTAACTACAGCGTGACTAATGCCTGTTTTCACCATCAATTCCTATTTTTAAGTAACGGTATCGGTAACGTATAACAGGAATTTTGTTTTGGTTAATTTAAAAATTAGGGATTGAAGGTGAAAACGGGCATAAATACAGTGTGAGTCACGTTAAAGTGTACATATGAAAATAGATGAAACTAGACCTATTTTTATCGACAAAAAAGAGGTCAAAAATTTTTTGAGATTTTTTTTTAATTTTTTATAGAATTTTTTTTCTTCCAATTACTAATTGTAAAGAAAACGTAATAACTTTTAAACTAAGCGGTATATCCTGATGAAATAAAAACAGTAATAATGCTAAATAACAGGCAATACTAAAAAAAATACATAAAATACATAAAAAAGGCCAGTAAATAATAAAAAATGATACTTTTTGAAAAAAATCTGCTTTTAAATTCGTGTTTTTTTGGTTATTTGATAAATTTCTCCAAAAAATGCCCCTATAACCGGTGGTTTTTATTACTTTGTATTATTCTCTATCGTATTACCTTCGTAAAACCAAAAATCGCATGTCTCTATCCCTATCACAACGTTTGCAATGATCGTTTGAACTAAGCCTCTCCGGGCGCGCCATTCAACGCTTCGTTAACAACGAAACTGAAAATGGCTCCAGATTTGTTATTTTGATAAAGACGAGTTAGATTTCAAATAAAAACAAAAGATTTCGAAGCAAAATAAGCATTTTAGTTAAAATTAAAATTGTCTCTAACTGTAGCGGAGAATAATGTTGTGGCAGGCCTTTGTTCAAACGATCATAGCAAATGTTGTGATAGGGATAGAGACGTGCGATTTTTGGTTTTACAAGGATAATACGATAGAGAATAATACAAAGTAATAAAAACCACCTGTTATAGGGGCATTTTTTGGAGAAATTTATCAAATAACCAAAAAAAACACGAATTTTAAAGCAGTTTTTTTTTCAAAACTATCATTTTTTATTATTTGTTGGCCTTTTTTATGTATTTTATGTATTTTTTTAGTATTGCCTGTTATTTAGCATTATTACTGTTTTTATTTTATCAGGATATACCGCTTAGTTTAAAAGTTATTACGTTTTCTTTACAATAAGTAATTGGAAGAAATAAAATTCTATAAAAAATTTAAAAAAAATCTCAAAAAAATTTTGACCTCTTTTTTGTCGATAAAAATAGGTCTAGTTTCATCTATTTTCATATGTACACTTTAACGTGACTCACACTGTATAGTGAGATTTTCCTTATTTAGAGTATCATCACACCAATCAAGCTCTGTTACTGAGCTTTGTAGACTTTTATTTTCCTAAAAGGTTTGACAAAACAACAATAATACAAAGAAATACGTGAAGCTTTATCATCCAAATCGGGCAAAACCGTAAACAGCGTCCACTCAATTCGGACAAAACGCGCCGCCTGAGAAATCTATCAGAATACATCCCCCACGTAAGGCGGACATAGTGTTGCTAATTAGGTCAACTTATCGATAAAAAGTCGATAGCAAAATCGTTAAAAGAGTCTTTTAAATAAATAAATTCATAACTTTCTAAAACATGCATCACGCGTCGATGTACACAACGTTTGTACATTTAACGTAATTCTTAGCTTTGGTAATAGTTAAAATTATGCTATTAATTTGTCGACAGTGGCAGTACTTGAAACTAGAAGTTCCAAATAAACATTGTGTTTATGCGACACTGCACATAAATTGATTTAACTCTACGTCATCAATGATGTAACACACCACGCGATGATTAGGCATTAACAACAGTCTTATTAATTATTTAGGCTGAGTTGCACCATAAAATTGTTACCGTAACTAAAGATAACCGGTGTTTTTTGCATGGAGTTTGACAGATTTAGTTAGATTTAGTTAGTTATAGTTAAAGTAAGATGGTGCAACCCAGCCACTTCACACTCAGTAAATATACTTGTATCGATGTTTTACCGATAACATTAAGATCTCGTTAGGCACAGCACTATCCTGTATCGCCGTTCAGCCGGCAGTTGGACGTGAAAGGGCCTTTATCGGCTCACCGGGAAAATGACGCTTTCAAAGGCAATTGATTAAATACAATACTGAAGATTTACAGCAACAAAGACTCTATTATAAATAAACCACGATCTGTCGAACATAATAACGTAATAATAACAAAAAAAATACGATTTCCTGAAAACCCTCAATGTATTCAAGATCTGAAATGGAAAATACGAGATCACGAAGATCATAGGGCTTGCATCACAATAAGTACTTAGTTATACAAATCGCACCTCCCGTGCCCAGCACGTACTAGTAAGATCACACTATAAATACAATAATGTTTATCTTGTTAAAAAATCACGATAAATGAAGTCAGCAGAATGAAGTAATCCTTCCTACTTTCCCCCAGCCAGAAATATACCCAACGACTAAAAGTTAAACTCTAAAACTTTACTAATTTACCTCATTAAACAGTCCTAAACTTAACTAAAGAGGCGTCAAATAGCCAAATGAATTAACCATTGAGAAATCATTAGAATAGTACCCCTCATGCGCCTGTATCTCTGACGGTCGGACATGAAAGGGATTATCGGCTCAGAGGGTGGAGTGGCGCTGAGTGGCGCAATACCGGGATTTCCAGTGACAAAAAATAGTGCTCCTTGATTAAGGCCTGTTTCAGACACAGTAAAAAATCGTGCGGTTGCTGGGCAGTTCTCGTACATTTGCATACAAACCTTTACCGCACGGTTACCGCCTCAGCGTCTCGCCAATGGAACCACCCAGAAAACGCGCGGTTATCGTACGTGTCTAAACCTGGCCTAAAAGTATAGACGTCGATAGATGCAATTTTTTTTTGAAGAATTTTCCAATGACTTATAATAAATAAATTCTATAATAAATTACCACAAACTGTTGTAGAACTACCCATTCATAAATTCAAAGCACATATTAAAAGTACCTTAATGAAAAAGGGCTACTATAAAGTCGATGATTATTTAAAAGATAAAAATGTTTGGGATACGTTACTGCCTAGCTCGCATAAATACTTATTTATAACCTTGTACATTTTAAAGCATGTAAACCTTTGAAAAAGAGGCTGACAATAGTGACTGAGTTTCTTGCGCTGCTTCTTCTCAACACTGGCCCATTTATTGTCCTGAAGCAGTGGTAGGGTTAATACTGGGACGTGTAAAAGTGCTTTTTTTAAGCCTATTTACAGAAATAAATGAGTTTTAATGAGTTTTTTTAATGCGTTTTTAAACCCCGCCGCCGCTGGACTATTGTAGTGAACCCACTCGTAACACAAGCATGATGTGGCACCATCTAACTTTAACTTTAACAAACATCAGAAATCTCTCAAATTCCATACAAAAACACCATTTATAGTTATAGTTACGGTTAAAGTTAGATGGAGCATCTCAGCCTGAGCTTACCACGAGGAGTTAACGGGACTTTTTAAATACAAATTGCTTATATTTTTATACAAAAAAGTGTGACTTTCATACATCGGACTTTCATATTTTCCTACTAAGGGTTACAATTTTGTTACATCTTAACAAGTATTACGCCCTAAATTCAGGCTATGTCAATCTCCGACCATTCAAACGGAAATAGAATGATCGTATCGGTTATCATAAGCCGTAACTATGTAACCTTTACGAGTACATCACAAACTAGGGTTCAAATACAGGTGTAGTTTTCATAGCCTGGTGGAAATGAAATTCAAAATATACCAAGTTATAGCCTTTTCTATCTTACTGCATATCTTAATGGTCACATGAAACGCCAACAAAGTCTCTGAGTTTCAGTGGGTGGTTAATATTTAATGCTTATTGAAAATTATGTTACGGAGTAAGTAGACTGAAAAGAATTTTTGAAATTATTTTCAGATTGGAAGATTTGGAAGTTTTCTATCTTTGTATTTCAAATGTTTATTGCATAGTTTGTACCCTTAACTAAACAAGTGAGCACTTTTCATTATTTTCAGCTTTATGGCTTTAAAGTTCAAAATAATGTAGAATGAAAATGAATCTCACAAGCCATGATATGCGACCATAAGCTTCGTTGTTGATTTGTATCTTCATCTCAGTCTAATACAGTCTACATCATACTAATCTAAAAGCATCTTGCTGGAAGCGAAAACGTCACATGCCGAAATCTCGCGAAATAAACTCTCTGACGTCATACTCCAAGACAGGAAGCATAAATCAGTGCGCAACGACGCACCAACGCGTGAACAGCTGATAAGAATAGATAACCTATCGTTGCCGATACTCGTACGCATGCTAAACGGATCGTAAAGATGATGATACTATCAATCATACGTAACGAGTTCAAAGTGTGATAAAAAGGGATGAGATAAGCGGTTAATCTAAAGGGTACCAACATGACGTTGAGGAAAGTACCAAGATTTTTATGAGTTGATCTTTTATCTACTTAGTCTGGGTTGCACCATCTTACTTTAACTTTGACAAACGTCAAAAATCTGTCAAACCCCATACAAAAAACACCGGTTATCGTTATAGTTACGGTCCAAAGTTAGGTGGTGCAACACAGCCTTACATTCCAGTGCAACTGTATGTCCATTAACGAGTATGGCATCACGAAACGGTCTAAAAGAGGTTTTGGTAAAGCTTTTTGTGTACCAGGTCTAGATCATAATAATACATGTCTTGTAGGCACATTACTCTACATTCGTAGCTTACTTGCGCCATCAATATGTATTATCAAAAATGATCACATTCCCAGTCGTATTACTTTAAAATACATAGAAAATCCGTAAAATCATAGCATCTGGCGTATTCACTTTCAAGGGTAGTTCAGCTAAAATCCGAGCGCTATTCCAAATACTCAAAGTGAGCGGGCGATACGTGGAATCTATTTCAAATTGGCCTACACGTTTACATAAGCGTACCTTTTAGCAGCGACAAACGTTCGGCGTGAAGCGTGCTCGAGCAAGCTACGGAGCGTTTTAACCTTTCTCGTAGCTGAACTGCTACGCCGTAGTACACGCTACGACCCGACTGTTGCTACAAGATTTTTTCATATTAAAGAAACTTTTGCTCTTTTAAATTTTTAACAATCCAACTTTCCCAATTAAATTCACTATTTCGTAAACGTAGGTAGGTATACAGCTTTTTTATTACAATGTTACTATTACTATCTTAGGCTTCTTGTACACGCTAAGAAATTTCACCGTGTCGCAGACAAGACAAGAATTTCGTTGGTTCTAGCAGTACTTATTATTATTCTGTGGTTCTAGCTACATTTGCCACACAGTGCGCGTCCGCCGCATGTCGTATCTAGCGCAGACAAGAATTATTTCTCAGCGCCAGAGCAATGTACACGGCTCCTGTGTTGAAACCACGAATTCTTGCGTAGGCCCGGCTACTTTTCTAAGCGTGTTTAAGCGGCCTTATTTTTACATAATTTTAACAATATGTATGTATAGGTATAGCAAAAAAAGACATAGATATAGATAAATGATGTTCATTCGTCGATACGTGTAAACCGTCTCTGTATCCTAAATACTACGGTCACAGTTTGAGTAAGGTACTACGACGCTACGATGCTACGGCGCTACGTATCCCGGCACTCGCCAAGATAAGCCACAATACCAAATTTTGGCGCAAAGATAAGTTAATGAGAATAATTTTGTATGTACCCAGAATACTAAATGGCTGTAAGTTCCTTTGTTTAGTTTACATTTGGGTCTCTAAAGACATTTTAGATGGAGTTGTTTATTCTGTTTAGGGACTGTATGAGGACGTGATTTTTTTTCTATTGCAATGGGCAGACACACAAACAGACTAGCACTGCTCAGTTTAATGTGTCTTCTTTATTTGCCTTACTGTACCACTTGTATGAGGGAGTTATTTTTTTGCTATTGCAATGGGCATCTCGATTGAAACAGGGCGGTATTGCCCAATTAATTTTTTCTTCTTTCTTTGTCTTATTGTGCGTGCATCGTAATGTGTAGGTAATTAATCTATCCTTACTTATTTGATTTTGCTTTCATACTTTCAATAGAAATAAATGGTTATTTCTTCTTCTTTAAAAAGTTTGACATTGTATAAAATAGTTTTGTAAAGAATTTTCTCATATAAAGTTTATTTTCTTACTATATGCACAGAACATAGCATCGATTATGAAATTACCCCACTCGGTTTGATAGTAACAACTATATGGCTTTCATTGTGAATGTGAGCGACTATCTAAATAGTTAAGCGGCCTATACACGAGTACATTAAACATTCATATCAACAAGCCGAACAGCGCTATTATGACTGGCACGTGTCGCGGGGTAAGTACAAAAACTTGTTTTTTGTAAAAGTAAGTTTAGATTTTTTACTTTCGATCTCGGAACTGTGATCAGTAGGACTAGGATGCGCGCCACGATAAGCGTTTATCGCGCCATTATATTGAATTTACGCGATATACGCGCCATATATTTGTCGTCTAAATGTCATATTTGCTCAGTTTTTTACTATGGCACTCTATGAAAATAGATATTTAAAAGAACTGTATAGCGTTTTAATTAAAGATACTATATCATCGATCATTATTATAGTCTGCATTATGCATAATTCAATGAGACATGGCCTAATAGTCGATCACTAAGACTCAGTCAATTCAGTCTAGTTTTTAATTGATTTCTCATAACATTACCAAAGTCTATTGGTGCGGGTTATACACGATTGTCGGTTCTAAAAAGTTCTATAGCCTGACCAGGAACATAAAAACCCTGGCATAGAGGCGTGTCAATTGCATTTGATAGTGCAACACTGAGTACAGTCGTACATGTGTTAAATTAATAGGCAAAATTTATGTATCAGGATTCAGGATTACGGGCTAATCTAATATTTTCATAAATTAACGAAAAAATATTATTAAAGGTAACCTGGTTTAAATAAATTAAATGAAACCATCAATCTAGCTAGTAGGATTTATTTTATTATTCATCAATAATCAAATTCAGAACTTGAATATTCAACTGCAATGTCTGCTCATGAACGCTTCAAACTCGGTACTTCTTTCCCAATTCCAAAATTCTTTCAAAATTCAAAACTTAGAAAGTGACAAAAAACTTTAAAATAGGTAGTTGAAACAGACTACAGCTAATTTTCATAGTGGACTGTACTATACGATAAACATGTCAGTCAATTTGACAACCTTTGTCGGAAACATTATTCAATGAAAATATTGTCCGAACCCTTAGTATTTCTCTTCGACAAATACATTAACACATTGTGAACCACTTTTCTTTCACGACTATAAAAATATTTTAGCAATTTAATTCACAAAATCAATTGCACACATTTATAATAAAGTTTGTTTACACTTTGACAACAATAGACTGACATGCAAGGTGACATGTCAATGAAGTTTTCAGTTACTGTTGCCATTAAAAGAAATTAGTACCATTAGTTTTCCGCAACATGGCGAGGGTTTTTATGTTCCTGGTCAGGCTATAATTAAAGGAAGCCTATCTAACATTTCTGATTTCCGAAACTCTCTTTCAAATATTGAACGGCGGCGAACTTTTTTTGTCGTCTCCGGACTTTTTTCTAAGATCCATTTTTTCTCAACGCTCTACAACGCACACTTCACAAGTCCATAAATCGGCTAATGTGGGGGTTGCCAAATAATTCACGGGGAAAGTGCCGGAATGGCCGGGCAGAGTGAGCGCAAACAATAAAAACACATAAATGTTGCGGTGAAAGTGATTTTCACTCGCGCGCGAATGCTATTCGAATAATCATCCTGTATTATGTATAATCCTTAAGATGAATACGATTTCAAACATTAAACGCGTACTGCTACCTAAAACTTCAACATTTTACCTGTATGGCAGTCAAACTCACTGTAATAAGCAATTTTATTTGAACAAGCAGAGATTTCTAATAAATAAATAGTTATTAACTTAATTAAATAACGGTTGAAATTCCGAGCGAACTCTACTGGAATGTATTGTATTTTGGTAAGTCTTTTTGTTAGTTATCAAAAAGCAAAAAAGTAATCAATAGTAGAGCAATATAATGGACTAGCCTTGAAATATGAAATTAGTTTGCAGTTAGTCCAGTATCTATCGTGAGAAAAGGATTAAAGTCCTTTTGCTGTACGTAACAAGCGTAACGTCACCGCAGTCACTCGGACAGTGTGCGCTTCGCTATTTTAGTGCTATGTTTCACAGTGTCCAGTTGTAATGCATTATTTGACTATAACATACTAGCCTATATTAATTCTGTAACATATTTTTAATAGACTGCAAATAAGTAGACATTGTCAATGGACACGGCGAAAGGTATAAGTTTGATTGAATATAAAACATTTTCTTAAGTTAATTCTAAATTAGCCGGGACCCAAGCACGGAAAATCCTTGAACAAAAATATTCAAAATCCATTTTTGTTACCGACGTTACCTACTTCGAAATATAAAATCAAAATAACTGGGCGCTAAATTTTCTAGAATTGAATTCGATGGATACGTTCCATTCGCTCGTTATCGCTTTACTTTAACGTGGCGTGGATTCCGCGAAGCACAACTTTGCACATGAATGAGCAATGCGTGTGAACCATCACGACTACGAGACAAATAGAACTACAAACACGGACTTTAAACACGAAACTGTGACACATACCCGGCCGCAGTGCGTACACGGCACTATTTCACGGCTGCGGTCGCACCGCCTATTATACAATTACTAGCGCTTTGTGCGGGCTTAGTCCGAATGTGACTGGGCTCGCAAGAGCATCTGATGCTCTGTTAGCTGGCACATTTATCCACGCATCGAGGTAAATGAACTAGGTATTAAGTCTTGTATTAATATGCATAATGTTTATAAAAGGCACAAAATTGACAATTTGCTACAACATAATGTATTTATATCTCGATTTATGATTAGTAATTACTGAGCAGGCACCCTTTAGACATGAAAATACTTTCCGATTTATTTATTTTTATGTTCATTAATATGTTACTTTCATGTCAAATAAAGTTTTTCTAATTCTATTTCTAACCAAAACTTTCGAAAGTAAACAGGTTTGTTTCAATGTTGTTGGCAAGGACATGAGCATATTATGGTGGATGTAATAAAACGAGATTTTATGTTATTGAAAAATTATTGATTTATTGCAATATGTTTCGGCTAAGTCAATAATATAATGGAATGTTCCTTTGAATAAAAGAATCAAGTAATTTAAAGAAGAAATCGTAACATTTTTAAGCTGAAATAAGTATGAAGTTTTCAAGAGGAAAATAACAAAAGCATCATTCCGAAAAAAGGCACAAACAAAAGGAATTTGTAATTGTGTGAAGATATGAGCTATTTGTTTAAAGCAAGACAAAGTAAAGTGAAGTCAGAGAGGCAATATAAAACTTCCATAACGCTGTAAAAAGACGATAGTTGAAATACAAAAATACAAGTTTATTTCAATTTGAAACGTAAAGCTTGAAATGTAATATTGAAATATCTTTACTCAAATTCGACTAAAAGTTTATGAACGGAAAATAACATTATTGCGTTCATAAGCTAAACTTTAGTTTATATTCTCAGAACCTCTTGTCTAATCTTGTACTCGAGTATAGGCTTACGTTTAGATGTTACATTTTGTTTTACCCCACGGTAACTATGAGAACATGTTTGATATCATCAATCAATTGACATACTTTTCATGAGTTCTCAAGAAGTCACTACACGTGTATATCAGGGATTTAAAAGCAATGAAGTCGCTTTTTGTCAGCCCTATTGACTAACCTTATTGATGTCAAAGTTATTAAAGATTACAGTGAACCTGAAATAATTAAATTAAATATTTACCAAACTAACGCCCGTATTCACAAACATTACTATAAGGTCTCACAGTGCGCGTGGACGCACAGGGTGACACATGAACCAATCACAGAGCTCTATTCAACGCTGTGCGTTCGATTTGTTTCACTTAAGCAAGTATCGTTTGTGAATACGGGTGTCAGTAGCTACTGAAATTTTTTTCTATGATAATATGGTTTTTAACAATTTGACTTTCAGGTCATTTCAGATGTTCTGTCTTTGGAATTATAGGTTGTTCAATTATTGGAATTTTGGCTGAAAATGTTAGGTCAATTTCGAAGTATTGTGTTTAGACTGCTTGGTTAACGATATAAACTATTTATTTCCGAAACGTGAGCTTCATTGAGAGTCTAGTAAATTGATAGACAATGCAAATGCTAGCCGCTGCCGTGGTCGCAGCTTTGTCCGGCCAGTGCGCGCTCTAATCCGTTTTCCATTAACGCCCGTGGGCTGTGCACTTTGACCGGCCAGGGCTACTGAAACACTTAGGCTGAGTCACACCTAACTTTTACTTTGACAAATGTAAAAAATCTGTCAAACTCCATACAAACAGCATCGGTTAATGTTATTGTTACGGTTAAAATAATGTGGTGCAACTCAGCCTTACAGTCGGGCTCGGAAAAGATTAATAGAAGGAAGCTACACGAAGCGCAGTTGAAGTGATTGTAACTCAGGTGATGTTACTTGCGATTTGAGTTGGTTTCATTTGACGTCACAGTGTTTGTCTTTACATTTTTCCACTTCGAAAAGGGTTTCTTTATCGACCCATCGCGGCTTCGCACGGGTAATGATGTTTTATAAAACGAACTTTATTTATCGTTAAAAACTGCATTAATCTGCTGAGTAGTAGTTTAAAAGATGCGTAGTTTAAGCGCACAGATAGCGACTGTTTTACATTATGTAGAGCTATAAAGAAATATAAAGATGTTACTTAATCCACGAGTGAAGAGTGAAGTGTGTGAGTAAAGTGAATCTGTTTTCGCAGCCCTACTAACTACCATCAATTCCTGCAGGATTTCGTTCGCCGCGAATATAGTACCTTATTCCTAGCCTCTAACGGACTAAACAGGTTATTAACTTGCAAAGCAGCCTAGGACTCCACAACGCGCACGCGGTCGGTCCTTGTGAGCTACCCACAATTGCTTTTTAATGAGAACCCCCCTTTTTCAGTCGGTAAATGTTGACAAATTAATACGAAAAAACTGATAATTATTAAGTTAAGATAAAACTGTTCAAAAGTTATAGTGTGCCCAGCCGGTCAAAATAATGAAGAATTTTTTCAATCAGTATTTACCTTCACAAACAAAATCAATTGGATTTGATTTTCATGTTGTTTTTATTTTATCGAGAAATTACGACTCATTATTAGGATAATACAGAGAAGAAAACAAAAGAATAATTGAATTACGAAAATTACCAACCCCAAGACTTGTTGAAACAAGAAAAAGAGTTTCTTGTACTTAACACAAACAAATAAAATTATCTACTTTTCTACAACCAAAGCTAATCTCGTAACAGCACTTAACAAAAATAAATAAAAATGCGAGAAAAGGTTCTTTTTATTATTAGATTCACCCCGTGTCTTTTAAAATTGAAACAAAGTAAGCCTGAAATACAGGGTGTCTTACCCCAACAGTGGGGTAGTTAAGTAACGGAGGCCCAGTGCGGATGAGGGAAGAGTGGAGTAAATAGCCAAGTCTGATGTTATAACCCATTTTTTTATTTTATTTTTAAATGTCGCCATATTTAGGTACTCGCTTTTTCTTCTTCATTCCGTTCTCGGCATGACAATAAAATGTCTGTGGGAAATCGGGTGAAAGGACAAAATGTGTCCGCGTCCATTCTTCTTATTTTTATTAAATATCGCCGCTGTAATACTTTTAGCGCTTAAAGTTTTTACTTAAAATATTTATAAGAATAGGATCTAATTATTTTTGGTGTTCGTAAAATTTAAGTTACCAATAAATACGTTCGAAACGATTAGATAACGTAATCATACTGAGATACACACAAAATAATAATGTAGTATAGGTATTAATGCTAGTGTTTACCACACAGCCGTTTGTCCCCGAGGGATTCAAACCCGCAACCTTAGCTTTCGCTGATAGAAAGATTTAGATGAAACTCCATACAAGGATGAAATGAGGCCTATTTTTGTCTTAGGAAATATATTTCCCTGGCGGCGTGATATTCATCCCGCGACAAACCAAACTTCATGCGGTTGACGAGCTAAAGTTATCTACCGTCATTTCCAACGAAATGTATAGAAAACCTTTATTAGTTCCCCTCTAAGGTTGTTATTTTATTCATACTTTTCTGTGAATATTTTTTTAAAACTTTTTTGCGGTCAACGCTACGGCCTCGTATTCAATTAATAAATGCTATTTTGCTACTAAATTATAGTCTCATCCAGATACATTTAAAACGCTTGAGACTTTTGTCGATATTTCGTGTAACTTATTCATAAAACAATTATTTAAGTTTTTTCCGGAATCACGTAATTTTAGGAATTGAACATTTCTGTAGTCGCAGGCTTACGCTAGTGAAAATATGAATGAATAAAACGAATGCCTACTTAATTACTTATGTCTGTCCTAAAAATTCTTGCTGTCTCAAGTTTGGGGTCTCTCGGGCCCCGCAACTTGCCAGAAACTCCAGTTTTAACCAAAAGATAACGTCGTGGAGCAAAACAAAGTTAATGCACGAACGGATCCTTAGGGGCTAAAAGGTTAAAATGTGACGTAATTGGTTAACAAACTTCCAAGTAAAAAATTCAGTTGTAAGTTGTTTTGTTTCCTTTATTTCGTGACAAAAATGATAATTTGGTGTTTTTGTTTGGGTAAAGTCACGCTAATAAGCACATCAGGTTTTAATGTTTTCCTTTTGGTAGTTAGCATTGTATTTTATGACTTCAAATATTAAATGTAATTTATGGACCTGTTGCACTTCGAATTCTGCTTAATTCATCAGTAACAAATACTTATCTTTGGATAATGACCTCTTAACATGATTCTAATATCATACATCCCTATTAAATCCAAGTGAGGTCATCCAGGAGAGATCAAACGCGTGCCGGTCTGCACTGATCCCATAACGTGACGTCATCGCACCTTTGATATACCTACAACCATACAAACTATAAAGCTTCCCGTATGTGATTTCGGTACGTCAAAGCAAAAACTACTATCGCATCCCTCGGGTTATGTTTATTTCTGGGATAAAAAGTAGCCTGTGCCATTCGAAAATAACACTTCCTTATGTTACATTTTTAAAGGTGGATCATACGGCCAAGTGCGAGTTACATAAAGTACTGTGTTCCGTAGCCATCTGCCTAGTTTTTAAATGTAACCGTAAAATTTTAAATTTCATCAGATTATAATCTGACGTAGTTAGATTCCAATTTAACCACTATTACTAAACCACTGTTTGTTTACAGTCTCACTCGTTATACCTATTATGAACTGACGGAGTTCACAATTTCACGTTGACATAAATAAAAGTACTTTATGTGGATACATTTAGTTAAAAGCTTAGCTTAGCTTAGGCTAGCTGGCTCCTAATAACTAATATTTCTCGTAGCAATAAAACCCCCATTAGACTGCATTTATGCACTGAAGCAGCTGTGCCTACTTGGCAAAGTAGTTTGTAATTTGAAAGTACAACCTGTTCTAAAGCCCGCTCTAGTGTCTAGTATGAATAATACTCGAATACTGTACGTATACATACAGTTATACAGTGTGTAGTAAGCCCAGCCCTGATCGATCACACGATCTGTGATCTGTGCCGCTCGTTTGTATAATAATAATTGGAAATCCGATTACGGTCCGTTCCGATTGATTGTTTGCCCCGGCCAGTGCTCGTACTAGAATGCTACGTCATCAATCGATTTTCGACGTGGATACTTTAGTATTTTCCCATACAAATAGATTTTTGATTAAAGACCTTCATTGAGTTGAGCTAGATTGGCAGTAGTGGGAACGCTAGGAATAATCCCGTTTTTAAAAATGAAATTACTTGTATTTGTTTTTTCGAAGTTTTTGCAATGTTAGGCCGATAGTGCTGAGATTTTCTCGTTAAAAATAGAGTTTTCGTCTGCTGCTCTGGGTGAAAACGCGTCGCGCGCGTCCCTTCAAATCACTTTAAACTAAGCCGCATTAAACTGCACTTATTCGTCAATCTACCCGATGCATGCCGACCGTATATGTGTGAAAATGGTTATTGGAACAAGCAGAGTCAATGGGCGGGAATCAGTCCAGCGCGCTGATCGATTCGCGCGCCCAATGGCTCGGAACGCGCCGTGTATTGTTCCATTTACAGATGCAAATCTCGATGGCCGCTGTTTCACACATCTACCCTAGGTAGGGGTGCCACTTGTAGGGGATTCCCTCGTAATAATTGACTTGTCAAAAATTTTTCCTTTACTTCGCCAGGTATTTCATGATCATTTGATAGAGGAGAGTCTTTCAAACTCACTGTTGGAGCTCTATGAAACTATGACTAGGCAGGCAGCCCTTACCAGATTTACCCAGAGGAGCAATGCCAATATCAATACAATTGAAAGAGTGAAAGCTCCTATCTGCGTTTCGGTTCGAGTGCCGGACGGGGTCGATTAAAACGGTTGCCAAAATAAAAGGACAGTCAGGATGGACAACTGGAAATGCCTTTTCCGCCACAATGTTCCGCCGCGTGGCAACCCTGACCAGGACGCATTCCGGTATGACGCTTCGAATTTATTGCGCCATTATATCGCTAGGATTTTAGTAGTGACTATTTTCGTAAAACACTGCTTAAAAAATGACAACCCCGAAAAATTAAAAAGGCAGCTAGCCCGTGCCAAAGCGCTGCCTAAAAAACCTAGATGTCAAATAATTGAAAATGCTTTTTCCGCATTATGTTCCGGCGCATGGCAGCCCTTAACGAAACGCATTCCGGTATGACGCATCGAATTTAATGCGCCAGGATAATTTAATTTGGTTTTAGTAATGACTATTTTATTAAAACACTCATTACTTACCCTTCTATTGAAGTGCTCACATACGACAACGCCGAAAAAGAAAGCTAGCCCGTGTCAAAGTGCCGCCTAAAAATAAACTAGATGTCCCATTAATTAAAAATGCGTGGCCGTGGCAACCCTGACCGGAACGCTTTCCGGTATGACGCGTCGAATTTATAACCCATTTTTATCACCAGGATATTATTTTAGTTTGATTTTAGTAGTGACTATTTTCATAAAACATTGCCTACCAGAAAAATTAAAAAGAAATCTAGTCCGTGTCAAAGTGCCGCCTAAAAATAAACTAGGTGTCCAAATAATTGAAAATGCCTGGCCGTGGCAACCCTGACCGAAACGCATTCCGGTATGACGCGTCGAATTTATTGCGCCAGGATATTTCAGTTTCATTTTAGTAGTCACTATTTTCATTCCGTTAACATTAATGATAACGCTGAAAAATTAAAAAGAAAATTAACGCGTAGCCTAAAACATCTAGATTATTCTAGATGTCCCATTAATTGAAAATGCCTTTTCCGCCGGGTGGCAGCCCTGACCGGAACGCATTCCGGTATGACGCGTCGAATTTATTGCGCCATTATATCGCTCGGACTTTGTTCCGTTTGGTTTTAGCAGTTACAATTTTCATTACCGTAAGTGAGTTATGAGCCGTGATAGATAATAGAACAGCGATATGGGAGTTTTTCGTATTGTATTCAGATTTATTTTCAGTTATAGAGCTAACTGTGATGGATGATGCTTTATTTCGTTCCGGATTTAGTAACTGGGGAGAGCACTGAATCTGTGAAAGGAAAATAGGTACGTTGCGGTTTGGAAAAGATTTTCTAATACGTTAATGGAAGTAACATGAATTAAATTACAGTTATGTTTAGATTATTTTGCCATTGCTTATTTCAACGGCCATTATACTTTTTAAACTACATAATAAAAAAACTTAATTTAGCGTAAATAATTAAATAACGATCGGGTTAACTTTATTTTGTTTTCTAGATTATACAGCTTATTGAATTGAATTCACTTTACCACACAATCTGAATATCATCATGTCATACTTGAAGACCCAGTTTTGTTCTGTTAATTAAATGAACCAGACACTTGCAGTTAATGTCATAAAATCACTAACTAAAAGCAAACATAGAATACAATACAAACTTTAAAATTTGCGTTACGTCATCAGAATCGTATCAAATTATACACCCTGTATAGTTCAAAGAGGTTGCAGTGACTAGCAGAAATAAAAGTGCAGAGAGAGCGCCCGCGAGGCGTCAAATGATCCCGATTCTGCAGCAATTGTGCGGTTCGTATCATGTGAGAATTCCTTCGGTGATTTTATTTTCGAGAAATGCAGTTTTAGTGGGCAGAGAAAATTCGTTTAGGTGTCGGTTTCTGCACGGCTGTGGATTAAATTTTAGTTTTATCGTTTTGAAACTTACTAGTTTTTACCCAACTGCGCTAGGAGGAGGGTTATGTTTTTCATTAGCTGTATTTTTGTGATGGAGTTGGCCGTGACTAAAATGTAAAACGCCATTTTGGGAATGGCTTACAACATTTTGTTACAGGTAGGTGAACAGGAAAATATTAAACTTCACAGTTTAGTTCGTCATCGCAAAAGACACCTGCTTGTAGCCTTTTTTACTTCGGCTTTAAAGTTCAAACATTTCCATCACTATTCTTTGACTTGATTGAGCATTGATAGTAAGATATTAAATAATAAAATCTATCCATAATATCCTAAAACCGGTGGCAATGGGATTTTCATTCACCCTGCCAAATTTCGTCACGTTTACTAATAATAGCTCTGGTAAAATTGTTTATATCAGAAAACCTTCCCTTTCCCAATAAAAACAATAGCGCCATCGTCCAAAATGTTGCAACAAACAGCACTACGTCACCGTGTTCGAACAAGCGACGCTCGCAAAACCGCAGCGCGAATCATTATTTTAATGAACGCATCAAATCAAGCTCCCGTATAGTCGGAAAATCGCTACGCGCGTCATTACGCACTTCAAAGAGCGCGAACTATGGCGGCCACTACAAAGCTTCTAGACTAAGGGCTAGTGAACACCAGACCTACTTCTAAATACGACTACGACTGACTGACTGATATAGTGAGTGATCTATCAACGCACAGCCCAAACCACTGGATGGCTCGGGCTGAAATTTGGCATGCAGGTAGATGTTATGACGTAGGTATCCGCTAAGAAAGGCTTTTACGCAACTCCACCACTAAGGGGGTAAAACGGCATCCACGCGTACTAAGTTGCGGGCGGCCGCTAGTTATTTTATAAAGGCTGTAACTTTGTTAGCGCTTGCTCCCAACATAGGTAAGAATGTTGGTGCATCATGAAGTTTGGGTCATCGTGGCTTTGGCAGCTACCGTTAAAAGATTGTCTGGCAAGGAGTTGGAACGGTCAAAAGTCAGCTTTTAATCCAATGAATATACAGCAAAAGCCACCGTAAAAGTTATACTTACGTTATACCATAACATGATTTTTATACATAATATTTGGGCAATAATTACAAGTAGTTTCCTCATCGACCAGACAGTTTTGACCGTTCTAACTCCTTGCCAGACAATATTTTTATGATAACTGCTAAAGCCACGATGACCCAAACTGTCTACAACATTCTAACCTATATTGGGAGCATACGCTGACAAAGAACTTTTATAAAATGACGTTGGTCTGGCGTTCGCTAGCTCTTAGTCTATTCGTTCAAAGTTCCGATATTCCGCAATTATCTAAATGCTCTCCCTAGGTGTCGCTGTCTAGCTCGGGAACAGTTAGTCGTAAAGTGGATGCAGTAGGTCCGATTCGCAACTTACTTTCATGCAAATCAGGGAGCTGGGAATAATTTCAGCTCTCATTCCGATTACAGCTCTTCAGTTTGGTTAGTTGTAGAACTCTACAACTTGACGGTTGTGACTAAAATAGTTCCGGCAAAAGTTTCGTAGAGATAATGAAATTAATTAAACAATACGATGGGTTTCCCTGTGTGTAAGATTGTTCATATTTAGATTTACAGCATTAAATATATACTCGTAGCAGATTAGATAGGGACTCAGACAGCTTTTTAATTACTTTCAAAATGGTTTAAGTAAGCGCAACCCTTTTAACAAGCCTCTATTTAAAACCCATCATGTAAAACTCTACCTTTTTTTCACGGGTGCTTCATTAATTTATCATTACTCAAAATCTTATAAGCATTCATAAAATTAACAGTATTTTATTATTTATCAAAATACAAAATGTTTAACTACTATACACAATAGAACAAGGGCTCTCGTCACTCTAGAATCACAACTGGTTTTAAGAGCCTATTTGACTGTCTGATTATTTAAACATACTTTGTACTGTGTGCAGGCAACACTTTTATTATCTGCCTACATTGTTCCCACAAAGGGGGCGGCTAAAGAATACTCATTACAGAGAGAGTGGCATTGTCACAACAAAGGATGTTGTGAAAATATCACTGACATAACTAAAGCTTTTAATAAAGATATTACCCGACCCTTTTAGGGCATCACATTTTCAGATGAATGTTCATATGTTTTTGTATTTTTGAATAACTACGGGCTGCTGAAAAATAGGGCGTTTTAATATTAACCAGCGAAAAACGTAAAGACTACACGGTGAAAAGCTTCAAAAACGTATAAAAGAATGAATGGATGAATGGCATAACGAGTAAAAGGTTGGCTTTTATAGGTACCAAATTATGTATTACTATATGGACTTTAAAAAGAACAAAAGCTTAAAATAAAACTTTACATAATTAGTAGTGTGTTATTGGGCGTTCTAACTCACATTCGTTCGGTCGCAGTTTGCGACCTCACTCTGTGCGTTAGATCGCCCAATAACACGAACGTAAGTAGGTAAACCATGCCTGCAGTAGTGCAGAATAGCCTAATTCCATGTTAAAAATTTGACTTACCTTACACGGCTACTAGCACAACATGAGCTTTTTTCGTTAAATCCACGCACTTTTGATCACACGATAAAACCCAATTGGGATTCACAATTCCTTTTTAGAAGTCTGTATACATGGGTCAGTTTGACGCATGCCCTTATACAGCGGTAGCACCATAGGTAAACCTTAAAACCATGCGGATGAGCAGCTTGCCTCGAGAGAACACACAGAATTTACTTTTATGTAATTTTCTGTACCAGCTTGGCTCATGACTCTCCATCCAACACGAGTAAAAATGTTATACCAATAGCAGCTTACTGTTAGGTTACATCCATGTATACGAGAACCTCAAATATGAGAATTATAAACCGATTGAGTTACACACTATAATATCTTGAGTGAGAGTCAATAATAATTCATAAGTTCTATAAGATTCGTATTCATGGGCCAATATGACGCATGCCCTTATACAGCGGTAGCACCATGGGTAAACCGTTCAACCATGTGGATGAGCCGATTGCCTCGAGAGAACACACAGAATTACAGTATGTATGTATATTCTGTACCAGCTTGGCTCATGTCTCTCCATCCAACATAGGTAAAATGTTATACCAATGGCAGCTTACTGTTAGGTTACATCCAAGAATACAAAACCTAAAAGATATTCCTTATGAATTAATTAGGCTCCCACTATGTACACTACTAACACTTTCACACAAATTGACACAACTGGCTACTGAAGGCGGGATATGCATGTTCAGCAGTGTTGCGGTCCAAGCGCATAAACTGTAGCGATTTTGATGATTAAAATTAGCGAGCATCGAAACCAAATGAGTAATAAGACAATACTGCAAGTATTTATACATTTTTAAATATGTTAATAGTAGATACGTATGAATGCAGATTTTTAATTAATTTTCAGCTGTACATTAATAGTTATAGCATCTTTATGATATTATCTTAATTTATCTTGTACATTGATAAGATTTTCCTAAAAGGAACTCTTTAACTTATTCATTCTACAAAATAAAATAATAAAAGATTGTCTTTGTATATCTTTCTAATATTCTTGTCACTTGGACCAAACATACATTGGTCTAACTTGAAATCATAGTCAAAGAACAGTATGCAAACATTCAATATAGTTCAACATAGGTTGAATGATAGTTCTAAAAATAAGTTAAGAATATCACTAAATAAAATATTAAGCATAATAATTATCTTCCTAATTTCTTATGACTTGGACCAAACGTAACTTCCATGTAACATGAAGTCATAGTCAAGGAGCTGTATGCAATCTTTCAATTTAATCCATCATAGGTTGACTGGTAGCCATTTTCATCTCAAAGCTTAAGTTTTATTTAACAGATACTAAATACTAATAAATTTAGACCAGATTTTTCAATAGTTGGATAAGTTTTAACTGTAGAATAAGTTTGGCGTATTGACAATTTCAATATGGGAAATAATTCAAAATGAGTTCTATTCTTTAGTTAAAACTAACGATTCAAAAATCTGCCCTTAAAGAATTATCTTTATCGAGCAATTAATTCATCAAATATTTTTATCAATACTTTCATCATAGTCCATCTTTTTGAGAATAAATTAGTGACGACATGACTTAACTTAAACATAAAAAAAGGTTATTAATATAATATTAGCTATTGGTTACGTTAAATTAAAAATGATGTGACACATTTTAAAACTTAGTTTGGTTTACTGTCCCTGCAATGAACCTTGGCTCTTACACTATTATCAGAGCGTCGACTAACATACCATTTTTGCTGTGTCAAACTGTAACATAAAGCGCAATGTTGCAATGCTGTTGTATTGACGTCACATTCTCATAATGCTTGAGCTCTTTGATTGCTATAAATACAATCCATACTAACATGCTATAAAAATGATTACAATTCATTTATTTATAATATGATTTTATAGCTTGCACTGTGATGTAAGAATTAGGTAAATTGTTAAATTGCATTATTAAAGTATGATTCTATTGAAATGGTCCGACATCCGGTAGCTAAATCGATGATATTTTAACGAGTAAACAATTATACCACGGCTTTGCCTCTTTACTAATTAGGTAATTATTTTAATGAGGAATAAAAAACCTGATTTTTTTATTCCCACCTAGCAACAACTACTTAACATACACAAGTTATAATAAGGCAAAGAAGTCAAACCTAGGATGTAGGGAGATAGTTACGGTGTACATCTTATCGCTAAAAAGCGATCTCTTCCAGCCAACCTTCATACCATTGCTAAAACATTATATTGATTGACTAATTAATTATGTAAAAGTTTATTAACTATGTATTGTATGTATGCATCATTATTATGAACAATCTGAATTAATTATGAAAACAAATCATAACTAATTTTAACGTAAAACTAATTTTCGAAGCGTAATAATTTCAATAAGTCTAGTATATTTTTTACATAATAAGTTAAATCAACATTTTAGGATAAGATGATTTTATCATTTCAAGTTTAATTTTAAACTACAATAACGTCAAATATTTTAAAATGTTAATTAAACCTTCAAAATCATGCAGTATTTATAAAGTTTTAGTTTAAATCAAATCATGATTTTGTATAATATTTAATTCGTCTTCACCATGGTTATTTTCATACAGGCATTCGCATCATTGTCCCAGTTTTCGTAAATACCTGAGTGTGCATAAGCATTAGGCCTGGCGTGAACGCAATGCGCAAGCTGTATAAACCGACTGCAGAAAGAGAGAATAATGTTTCAATAAATTTCGAATACCTATTATGTTTTATAAAATATTTATGTTCATACTAACAAAAATTTGTATTGAGCGGGAATCGAACACGCAACCTCTGACCTATTAGTCCTGCTGCACGCCACTACTCCATAGGAGAGTTGTTAAGCAGATACGTATGTAACGTTTGTGATGAGCCTAACTTTATTGCTGAATTATCAATATTTTCCCTTTAAATTTGGGGGCTCGCAGTATGAGCTTCATTCTGTATTTCGAAGTGCTTCAGAAGAAGCTCCAGCTCCAGTGACGTCATTTCTTCAGTAAATTGTGAGTGTTCAATATGTGAGTACATTTTTATCTTGATTGTTTTTAACTGTGACTTGTTTCGATTTGATGCAGATGCGTTATTTTAGTACATAGTTAACTAAGCATCATCCAAATCATGTTAATTTAAATTTTTTACATCACAGACTGGGTTATAGTTTAAAAGTGAGGAATTTTGTTAGGAAATATTGAATTTTAAAACTAACTTTAATGTCTTCAGGTCTGATTCAGAGTTTGAAGTGTTTGAGCCTGTGCAGAAAGCCAAGCCGAAGAGAAAACTAACATCTCGAGACACCGTTAGGTAAGACAGAAGTTCTTTTGCTGTTATTGTATCAATCTTAGTTATTTTCGTATTGACGATTTCGATAACTGCATCATGACCGAGTACGGGTTTAAAGTGCAAGATTTACTTACTTTACAAGTTGCGAGATAACCGACTTTAACATTGACTTTAATCTTTCAGGTCTGACTCCGAGTTTGAAGCGTCTGAACCCGTGCAGAGAGCCAAGCCTAAACGAAAACCAACATCTCGAGACAGGTAAGACAAAATATTTTTGCAGTTTTTGTTTCTAAGTATTTCATGTTTCATAGTAATTATTAGCTAAAATGTTTCGTCGCGTTGTAATTGTATGCAAGTAATCATTGTTACATCATAACTTTAAACTTTAACTGTATCCATTATGAATACGTTACTTCATGTATCCATTAAAGTGAATACGACAACTTCACTGCGAAAAAATTATAATATTATTTATGTATTAATTTTATAATGTCTTTCTCGATCACAGATCCCATTCTTCAAAGAAGCCGAAGTCGAATCCAAAGGAATCGTTCGACGTGCTGGGAGTTCTGTCGGACGAGGAGGAAGCCATAGAGAAGGCCACGCGCGCATCCAACGAGCCGAGGCGGCTCGACAGCAGCTTCAGCAGCAAGACCGCGCACGGCTCGCTGGTGTGGCGCGCGCCGCTGGCCGGCCGCTACTACGTGGAGACGCGCGTCTACAGCGCGGACGACGCGCGCAAGGCGCCCCCGGACCAGCGCTACACCAAGGCGCTCGTCACGCTCAAGGCGCAGCTGGACTCGGAGCAGGCTGAGTGGGACTACTTGCAGAGGTTCCTGAAGAAAGCTAAAACACTGTTTAGCGATACTAAACCTGTATTTTATGATAATAAAATAAATAAAGTAGGTTTAAAATAATATTGACTTAGGTTTTTTTTCCTTCATTGACCTCGAGTGCCCAGGCAGGTTATGATTTTACATGTAAAATTTAGATAGGTTAGGATACAATAATAAGTAAAACTAAGATAGTTAAAAATAACTTTTAGACTAAGTATTTGTACCTAAGTAAAGTTTTAGATAGCTAAAAGTAAGTTTTATAAAGAGCTAGAAAGTTATTAACAAGTTATTAATCTAATCTAACTACTAAAATGCCTTTTTGCTCTGAGTGTTGTATCCAAGTAGATAGCAGGCGGTGGGTAGGTCACCTGCGCAGCGCCGCACACAAAGGTCGGTGCAACGCGTTGCAGGCGCAAGACTTTGATGGTGTGGTTGAACTTGCAACTGCTTTCCAGGGTCGCATCGTGTCCTACAGGATCACTCCTACAGATGAGTACGTACACTCTTTGCCTGATATGTTTTTGCACAGTATATTTTCTAAAATCGATAACTTATTGAAACTCTCATTGAAAAAGCATATAAGTTTAAAAGTTAATTTCGAATATTTCGCTAATTTCTTTTTATTTAAGAATGAGCAAAGTGAAGTCAAGTCATTTGTTATTAAAAACTTTTTAGTTACTCGCAATTATGACTTTGATAAGATATTTGAAACACTTGTTGATAGTATTAAAAACAAAGTTGAGGAATTCGAAGACCGCGATAGCGGCTGGACTTTTTTGAGCAATGTTTCCCTGGAAGTCAATATTAATAGGTACGATCCTCTTAGAGGGTCGGGTTCAACTTACGTTGATTTACCACTTACAATAAAAAAGAAAAAGGCGTGTATTAATATCCGGAATAAGGATGAATATTGTTTTCTGTGGAGCATTGTTGCTGCTCTGTACCCGGTGAAAAAGAACGGTGATCGTACATCCTCATATCCAAACTTTGAACAGGTTCTAAACATTGATGGCATGTCATTCCCAGTAACGTTCAGCGATATCGCAAAGTTTGAAAATAATAATCCTGAAATAAGTGTAAATGTATACGCTTTAAAAAATAATCGTACCGTAGTAGGACCTATATATAAATCAGAATTTAAGTCAAAAACTAGAACTAAAATTAACTTACTGTTAGTTGAAAATAATATTAAATGTCATTTTGTTCTAATAAAAAACTTGTCTCGACTTGTCAGAAGTCAGATTACGAAACATCACGGAACACTCTATTTTTGCGATGATTGTTTGTTATTTTTTACTACCGAAGTTAAACTGGAAAATCATACATGCAGTGGTGTAAGCACGGTACTGCCTGATAAAGGAACGTGTTTAGAATTCAAACATTTCGAACGGAAGCAAGATGTTCCTTTTACTATCTATGCAGACTTTGAAACACTTCTTGTACCTTTTCAAGGGTGTGAACCTGATCCTACATCAAGTTTTACTTCTCAACGCCAAAAACACATTCCAGCAGCCTTTGCATATTATATAGTTTGCTCGTTTGATAATGATTTAAATAAATTCGTGCAATATCGAGGCAAAGATTATGTTGAGATTTTTCTTGATAAACTTTATAAGGACATAAAAAAGATTTATGATATCTTAGACAAGGAAATTGCAATGGAATTTGATGAAAACGATGCTGAAGCCTTTGCTCGTGCTGAAGTTTGTCACATTTGCAATAAATTATTGATTGTAGACAAAGTGAGAGATCACTGTCATCTCACAGGACGTTATCGAGGTGCTGCACATCAATACTGTAACCTAAGATTCAGTGTGCCTAAATTAGTTCCAGTCTTTTTCCATAATTTAGCTGGTTATGATTGCCACTTGTTTATTAAAGAATTAGCAGAAAGTTTAGGACCTGTCAAAGTCATCGCTAAAAATAAAGAAAATTACGTATCTTTTACAAAATTTTTAAAGGTAAACAATGAAAAATATGCTCGAATTCGATTTGTTGATTCTTTTCAATTCTTAGGAACAAGTTTAGAAAAATTAGCCGGTGGATTAGAAAAAACTGATTTTACGTATTTGCAAAAGTTCTATCCCAAAGAAAATGAATTTGTGTTATTAACGCGGAAAGGCGTGTACCCTTATGACCATATGAAACAATGGAAATCGTATTCCGAACGAAAATTACCTCATAAAAAATGTTTCTATAATTCGTTAACTGATACAGACATTAGTGATGAAGATTATGCTCATGCTCAAAAGGTTTGGTCTGATTTTAACATAAAAGATATGGGCCAGTACACAGATCTTTATCTAAAGACTGATGTATTACTATTGACAGATATTTTTGAAAACTTTCGACACGTTTGTAAAACAAATTATCAATTAGACCCTGCCTTTTACTTAACAGCCCCAAGTCTTTCATTTGATGCTATGTTACTTAAAACAGGCGTTCAGTTAGATTTATTAACAGACTTGGAAATCATTCGTTTTATACAGAAAGGGATAAGAGGAGGGATCTGTTTGTGTTCAACAAGATATGCTCAGGCAAATAATAAATACATGCCTCATTATGATCCTAGCGAACCCGATTCTTTTCTGGTTTACATTGATTGCAATAATTTATATGGTTATAGCATGTGCCAATATTTACCTGTTTCGGATTTCCGTCTTTTAGATCAATCCGAAATAGATCTCTTGAATATTATAGACGTAGACGATAACGCTGAATTTGGATACATTCTTGAAGTCGATTTAATTTATCCTGAAGAGTTACATCATAGTCACAATGATTACCCTTTTTGTCCAGAAAAGTTCACACCGCCTGGTGGTAAGACTTCAAAACTAATTCCTAACTTGTATCCTAAATATCAGTACGTAATTCACTATGTATATTTAAAGACATGTATTAAAAATGGTCTAGTGTTAGATAAAATTCATCGCGTTTTATGTTTTAGACAAAGCCCATTTTTAGCTAAATATATTAATTTAAACACAGATCTAAGAAAGAAAGCTGTAACATCTTTTCAGCAAGACCTTTTCAAATTAATGAATAATTCAGTATTTGGAAAAACCCTAGAAGACAGCGAAAAAAGAGTAGATGTACGTTTGGTTAATAAGTGGTGTGATAAATCTAACAAAACTAAAAAGTTCATAACTGCAGACAGATTAATCGCAAGGCCTAATTTTCATAGTGCTACTATTTATTCAAATAATTTAGTCGCGGTACAAATGAAACAGGAAAGGATTATTTTAGATAAACCGATTTATATTGGTTTTGCTGTTTTGGAACTCTCTAAGAGTCATATGTATGATTTCCATTACTCAGTTGTAAAGCCTCACTACGGAGATAAAGTACAGCTATGCTACACTGATACCGATAGCTTTGTTTACAGAATTGAAACTGAAGATTTTTATAGAGACTTAAAGAAAAATTTTATAAACTATTTTGATACAAGCAATTATAGTTCTGACAATGTATTTGGATTACCACTAAAAAATAAGAAAATACCAGGTCTGTTTAAAGACGAGTTAGGAGGTAAAATTATGACCGAATTTGTGGGTCTTCGATCTAAGTTATATTGTATTAAAACAGAATCTACATTAATCAAAAAGGCAAAAGGTGTTAAGAAAAATGTAATCAGAGATTTGTCGTCATCTGATTATAAATCGGTTTTGTTAGATGATAAAATAATTAGAAAAAAAAATATTTTGTTTAGATGCATTAAACATGAGATTTTCACGCAGAGTGTAAACAAGGTAGCTTTATCAAACCAAGATGATAAACGTTTTATTTCATCCGATAAAATTACCACCTGGGCATGGGGTCATCATAGGAATTTATTTTAGATTTAATTAGGTAATTAGTTTGTTAAAATTTATTATATTTTATAGAAGGTATAATATTAATTTCATTTAGATTTTAAGATTCCATTTTATAAATGTGATATTTAAATAAAGGTATTACATGTTTTTTATGGTTTTCTTTATAATCCTGTTTAGAATCATATTATTTGATAAATATTTGTGCAATAATCTTTCTAATAAACTTAATAACCTAATTTTATATTACAATATGCAATTTGCAATATGCTGACACAAAACATCCGTTCGCGTTTGCAAAGTCAACGATTTCGCAATAAAGCATATCACATGTTTTTTTACAATATTTCACCGAGAAGCTCATTCACTCCATATCACTGCTCGTCTTCAGACTACCGACGGGTTAATTATTTTGTAAGTATTCAAGTTTTTAATTTTATGACTGTACCATCAGCTATTTTTGTAAATTTATGATGATCACTAACAATTATTATTTTTACTTTTCAGATGATGCAAAACTCCGATATGAACATCATGCTTCCCCCGTTCACCTATGATCCCTGGGAGGGATTAACACAAGCTTGTCCAGATGTCTCGGGGCAGGTTGGCGAGCCTCAAACCTCCCGGGAAAAGAGGGTTAGACGGAAGACTGAGCAACCGACACGAAAGAAGGCACGTAGTTCAGCTAAGTCCTACGTCATTTCTAAGGAGCGAACTAGAGGCTTACGACTTATACAAATAAAAGTGTGCGACCTGACGAGTGAGCCTTCCTGTTCAACGGCATGGGATCCGGATGAGCACAGTGAAAGTGACGATAATGTGATGCTTAGTGCACAGTATGTAGTGACTGAAAATTATGATGAAATAATGGACATGACTGAATCAGTTATTAAAAAAATCTCTAAAAATTTGTGTAATGATAATCTTTAGTATTTAGTTTAGTTTATAATTAAGTGTAATTATGAAAAATGTTTAGTGCGAAGTTAAAAGTTTAAATAAAGTTTATGTATAAATGAAAGTGTTATTTTTTTATTCCCTTACATAGGTAACTAATAATTTAACTCTTTTTTATCAAGGAATAATAAAATAAAAACAATTAGTTTTTTTAGAATAATAATACAGTTTATTTATTATACTGCTACATTTTTTTCAACACACCATTTCTTTATACACATCACATTCTTTAATGCACAATATTTCTTATGAGTAAAACAGTTAAATAATGTAGGGTTATCAAAACAATAAAGTTTGTAAAGAGTACTTAAATTTGGAGCGCCTAAACAAGTTACATCTAAAACGTCATTTTGATTACATAAATTATGCACCCATTTGATCTTTTCTTCTCCTTTTACTAAGATATATTTGCCTTTTAAATAAGGTACGATAAGTCTTTGAAATTCTCTATAGTCAATATATCCTTCATTCCACCGATAGCCTCTGTTTTTTTCGATCCAGCAAACTTGCTTTTTTTCTTCAGCAGTCAATGAAGAGAACGGGTATGGAGGCTTAATCAAAAATATGTGAGTATGCTCTTGAGTAGCTATAGCAAATTCTTTTATTATAAATTCATTTTTGCTATTTTTAAATCCTTGCAGATCTACGATTATATTATTGCTATTCATGATATTTTCTTGACGATATTACTCAGAGGTTTGTATTCAAATATACAATCGTTTAGAATCAAGCAATAAGCAGCTGTCTGATCTGGTATCTCTTGATCTGTTTCAATTTCAACTCTTACGTCGATCGAACCTTTTAAAGTTTCGTGTTGTCTTGAACAGTCGATAACAAATAAGGGAGCTACGTCTCTGAATTCTTTCAAGCTCAACAACGGCTCTGACCGGCGTCCGTGATACGACTGCTGAAATCTTGAATACTGTTCGTATAATAAAGCAATTTTTTCCTCTGAAAAACTGACATTTAGTCCTTCATACGGATAATATGTTGAATTTAAAAAGACTCTTACATCTCGCACATGACAATGATCAAACTCCGCCATTGACAACACAGCATTATGTTTGCGATTGGTTTGTAAGGCAATTACAACAAATCGTGGTTTTTCTATTTGCGATGAAGTTTTTATAGACCAAGTGTGCTTACGTGTTTTAGGTAGTAATGGATATTCATACAGATCCCAATTACGAAACACTAATGGAATAGCTCGATCTTTCTCCAAGTGTTTCAATAGGTTAATCCTCTCACGGTCTGAAACTTTGATGTGTGGAACGCGCCAAATAATTTTATTGATTATTATGTCATCTACTACTTCACCTGCATTTAACTTGACTGCATTAAGGTTAGTATTACTTCTCAGTAACACTAACTCGTGTTTACAGTTAATGATAATTTTTTCATAATCCTCTGCAAATCCCAGTATTCTATTTAATGGTATAGATGCAGAAAATGCTCCACCACTGGTATTGTTTGTTCCTGCGGTTGACCACCCCCAAACTCGACCACATTTGGATTCATTTTCATTTAAGGATAGGTAAGATTTCATTGTTGTAGTAATACCAGCATTTTTAATTTTATCAATTTCGACTCCATTAAGTTCATATCTTATGTCTTGGAAGAGGAATAAGCCTGGATTATTAACGAAGTGGACATTTGATACTTTTTCTTTGGTGGTGCTGTTATACACAACTACTTTACCTTCGATATATAGACTACTAAGTGAAGGTAACACGTACAAGTCTTGTTGGTTGATAGGTATTCGTATTTCATCATTCTTGTTGAAACTTGTCACGTATGGTTTGTATGAATGATACTCGAAACTTTCAATGCTGTTATCGTATGATGTTTGTTGAGATATGTTTAAAATATTCATTTTATTAAACCAATTAATTTGAGAAATTCTTTATTGGTCTTTGTTAGCTTCTTTTTAAGCTGAAGCGGTCTGTCTTTGTGGAATGTTCTTTTAGAACTGAGTGGAGTGCGCAATGTAGAAGGATTTTTATTGAAGTTAATCATTTTTTTCTGAAATGTAAATAAAGTTGTACTTCTTCACCTCGTAAGTTTATCTCTTTGTTTTCAGCATCCAACAGCCTGATATTGATAGCGCTTATAGAACTTTGATTGACAGGAAAGTAAATTAAATTTTTAGGTATTTCAATTATTCGATAACCAGGTGGTACATTAGGCACGAATTCATAAATTATATGGCTTGCTTTCCCGTTCACAAATGAACCACTGACTACATCGCATTCGATCCTCACAATGGTTGTTGATAGAATGCTCACAGGATACTTTGATTCAGTACTTATATTTGCATTTATTGTTTGCATTCCAAAACCTAAAATTTTACCAATTGAGCTACTTTTATGAAAATGAACGTCTTTAGAACAAAAAATATTTGTTTTCAATGTGTTATTATTGCAAGTAAGTTTTAATGTAGTGTTCTTGATGTTATTTTTTAAGTAATCACAAATATCCTGAAGCTCGTAAGACCCTTCAGGAATTTCGATGATCTCATTTTCACCATAGTAAAACTTGTTGTTTCTTTCATCTATGTTGGGAATTGAATTGAAGGTTGAAAAATATAAAAGACCGCATTCGTAGTCCTCTCGAAGCTCTAAAGTCGGTGAATAATTTGTTGTTAAGGAGGCTCCTGTTCCGGTTATAGACACAGTGAAAGACATTATTATACTGACACGTTTATTTATAATTTTCATTATATAAATGTTTTTTCCAATAATTTCTTAAAAATTTCAGACACAAATGACCACAGTTTATTGTACCAAAGGCTTGATGTCGTACATAATTATAGTTTATAGATAAGTTACTAAAATATTTGACTAATTCTAATGGTGGTTTTAAATTACCAAAACTGTCATAATATTCAACATAATCATTTTGCTTTACAAAGGCTACCCAATGTGTACCAGGATTTTTATTACTATCCAAATTCATGATTGCACATTCTATCTTCTTAGGTTTCGCAGGTAATGTATCTCTCATGAATACACCACGAAAGAATGGAATATCACTAGCATGTTCTAATATATCCAAGTTGGTGAGCGCACGTCTAGGTAGCCGCTTAATCAGTTTTTTGAGGGATTGAGATATAAACCGGCTCCTTTTTTATGAGGCTTTATATACAGTCCTTTTCCAAGGGCTACTGCTTCCATCATTCTGTTATGCCTTTCTGATTCCATTAGACTCTTTTGTGCGGCTTTAGAATCATTAACAGCTTTTGCTATACCAGCTGCTCCTCCAGCAAGAGAACCTAAAGCCGATAACCCCGCAAAAATAGGAATAAGTGGTAAAAGTCCACCACATTTTGGAAGAGGAATACATCGAGGTAATCGTATTCCTTTTTTGTTAGCGAAAAGTTTTTTTGCAGCTGCATAAGCATATTTTATAGCAGAGTGATTATCTTTAGATTTAATTTTTTTTAATTCTGTTTTTATTTTCTTTATCCCTTTCTTAAATGACGTTATACCTCGACCGGCTCTGATTTTGGCTTTCATCGCATTTTTAACTATCCATGAAGCAATTTTTTCTCCTCTTCCAACATCTTTTGATTTTAACCTTTTCTTAGCCATATTTAACAATTCTAAGTCAGCCTTTTGTCGAGCACCAGAATCTTTATTCAAATAAGCAATATCGTGGTGCATACAAGCCTCGTCCAATTTGTTAATCCCACGGTGGCCTTGAAGTAATCGTTTCTGAAGTTTAGTTCCTGGACCACAAAATTGATATCCAGGTAAGTGTAACTCAAACGGTAAATGATCTATCAATGTATTAATTATACCACTGCCTCCCTTCATCGATTATCACAAAGTGAGTTATAGAGGAATTTATGTTTTATTTATATACACATTCACTTTTGTCAACCCAACTGTTTTCCTTATCACTTAAGCCTAACCATTTAACAAAAAGTTTGTTTCCTTTCCTTTTTATAACTTTTTCGATAAGATAAAGATCAGGCAGTGTCGTTTTTTGTAATTCATATCCGTAAAAAGAACCAAGAATAATTTGATTGTGTTTATCTTCAATTTGATACGTTTGTGGATTTGTTTGTTTGATTTTTATGATACGAAAAATTTCGGTAGACCAATTAGGTGTATAACCTTTATAAAAATCTCCTTTGAATTTACTAATACGAACAAAGTCGCCAACTTGAAAAGATGATCGTTTACGCGTTTGTGGCTTATGGCTTTTAATAATATTAGATCTAACAACAATCTCATTGGAATCATTAACATTTATTGGTTTGAATTTTGTAACCCGATGCAAAGTGTTATTGTACTGCAGTACAACTGCATCTAAATTATTTTTAAACCATTGATAACGACCGCATAAACTAAATATTTTGTAGAGATGTGATTTTATCGTCCTTATTACTCGTTCCACAATTGCAGCCTTCTTAATAGAGTATGTGGAATAATGATTTATGTTATAACTTTTTGTTAACTGTTTAAAACAATCGTTATAAAACTCTGTACCCAGATCTGTTTGCAAATTTCTAGGCTTTCGTGTTGATTCGGTAAATATACTTCTCATTGCATTCGTAACACTTTGTTTGGATTTAGATTTCAACGGTCTAACCCATACGTATTTTGAAAAAGCGTCAATAACAACTAGAACATATTTATATCCTTTATTAAATGATGAATATTTTTGAAAATCCATAAGGTCAGCTTGCCATAAATCATCTATCCCTTTAATAATCGTATGTCGACGGATGAAATTTCTTCTCGCTGCTTTGTGTAGCTCGTTGACTATATCTTGTTTACTCATTCTTGATAGATTTTGCTGCAATCATCCGATCGATTTCTTCTTTCGTGTAATAAAATGTAGATAAATTATTAGTTGTTAATTTTTCCAAATTATTAAGATACTTCTTAATATTACTTTGAATGGTTTTCAATTCATTTTTTAAATCTTGAACACATTTATCCACATACTCTTTATTTACAGCCTCGTCATCGTTTTTAGGAGTTGGTAGTCCTTTTAATCTCGATGATTTTAAATCAAAGTCGCCTGTATCTGATCTTACTAATGTGTCATCTGTAAGAATATTAGTAAACTCAGACAGTCGTAAACGCTTATGAACGTGATGACCAAATTTATCTATATTCATTGCCGTCTGCTCGGCTTCTGTAGTGTAATGGTACTGCCAAACCCTCCTGTTGGAAGCTTTATATATTTTATATCTTTTATGATACCAGCTTCATGCAATTCCTCTATTATTGAATAAATTTCATTTTGTACTCCAGTGTTACCAGCTGCCCATGATCCAAATAGTAATTTTAACCTTTCCACTAATTCATTTGGATCATCCCAATAAACCAAATCAGTATCCTTCTTAACTTCTTTCAAAATATCGACACCTTCACCTCGTGGGAGACTTTCTACACTACTTGTGTGACTTCTAGAGAACTTAAACAAAGGTTTGATCACGTTCATATATTTAAATCCCTTGTTACTGTTTATTGGCTTTGATGGATCACAGTTTCGTTTGTGTGCATTGGTATCTATAAGTACTAATTTATAATTTTGTAAGTCCTCATTCGTAATAATTTTTAAATCTGGGATTTTTTTGTACAACAATTCTTTTAAGCCTGGAGTCTTTTTTAGGCTACGGTTTCCAATTTTCAAAATGCGGTCATCATCATGAACACGCGTATTACCGAGCATCAGCTTTCCCTTTACATTTCTAATACCATAAGGTACATCACTCATCACTTCAGATGACACCGACCACGATAAAGAATCGTTATTGGTACTCGGTGACGATTGAAGAGATTTAAATGAGTTTTCATGTACATCATAATCCACCGAGGGCGATGTAGTAAGGGTTTTATTAGATGTTTTGCAAACATCTATATTATCTAAATCCTCTTCATCATCGTCGCTTTCTTCATAATCTTCAGCAGAAGTATTTGATGCTTCACTTTCACTGTATTTAGTTCTTTTAGCTTCTGAGTTTTGCTCCGATCCTTCATTTATAAGACGTTTTTCATCAGTTTGGTTTGTTAGTAGTTTCAGCGGGTCAATGATAGGTTTAAATATCGTGTCCAAAGCCATATCATTTGAATTTTTTACATCTTTTATCATTTCTACTTTTCTTTTTACAGCTGCAGCAGATTTTACTATTTGTTCCTTTAAGTTTCGTTCCATTATTAAGATTCCTGCTCTGTTTGACTTCTCCAATTAAACTGAATGTTTGATAACTTAACATCTATACTTATAAAAAGTTTAGTCCATTACTATGAATGTATCAAACTTCATTCGATAACAGCCTTTGTTTCGTTCACAATCTTTATTGATAACCACATAACTGTAAGGTTTACTCCATACAGTTGAACACATTTCACGAAACTGTGACCATGACATGTCAGACCCAACATGTTCGTCGTAAACGTGTCTTAGATTTATATCATCTTGCTTAAACAATATGATAAGATTTGCATTATCTCTTACCAGTTGCTTAGGTATTTTAGTATAAGTTTGATTCATATAAAAACAATCAATGTTTTTATGCCGACCCATGGCGAAATAATCGCGTATATTGTTTTGATTTTCACAAGCAACATCGTCAAATATGATAATCGAGTCAGGCAATGCTTCGTGGGGACTTAAAATTTCACTATTATGATTATACTTGTTATAAGATGTGCCTGCAACCTTGTCCAATACTTTTTCTAAAAATACGTACTTGGGTTGGTATAAAGACTTAGAATACACATACAGGTTACGAAAACGTGGTCCATCCTTATGTAACAATAAACTGATAACTAAATTGGTCTTCCCACAGTTCGATGGACCGCACACGATACTACGTATAGTATTTGGCAATAATTTCCCGTGACGCTTAAGCTCGTTTGATGCTTCAGGACAGACGCATTCCAATTTAAGTGATTCTTTTTGTTTCAGAAATTTCATAACAGAATTTTTAACTTGACTGTTGTGATCGATGGGTTTCAAAGAACTGAGGACAATATACTCACGTCGATGGTTAAAAGATGTAGTTCGAAAAAGGTTCATATTCATCGTGCATGGTTTACTTACGATCGTGTTATTGGGCGATCTAACGCACAGAGTGAGGTCGCAAACTGCGACCGAACGAATGTGAGTTAGAACGCCCAATAACACACTACTATAATTGTTAAAATACCTAAATAACCGTCGTTATGTTGCAAGAATACCGTAAAATAAGAAATATTAAAGTTTTTATTGAATTTTGCTTTTCATTGCACCTCTTGAATCATACAGCATACCTACTCGTATTATTAAACTAAGTAGGATACTACACAATACGCACTGTATATCTTAGTAATTTCAGTAAATCTGCGCAGTACATAGTGTCGCAACTACAGATTGTTGAAACCCGGCCGCGTCACTGTCGGAATTATTCAGGCGTCCTTTTAAAATGTACAACTCGGGTAGACCGAGAACTGACACGGAAATTTTCATTTCGCTCATTTTTTTTTAAAAAGTGTTCTAGCGGAACTGTAACTTAGCCAAAACTGGGAATAGTGAATAAACCAAGGATGTTGATGTCGATGTCAGACTGTCGATTCGACGATCGGTAGGTAGTCAATCATCGTCGACCACTGATCTATTATGGTGAACCCGTGAACCTACTCACAAACTTAGCTCATCTGGAGGAGTAAGCAGAAAAAGGAAAAGCATTAAAACCACACTTCACAAAAATGACAATCCAAAGGTCACGAAAGATTATCTACGTAGCTTAAGTCCATCCTTCCCTTCACAGAATTATTTTTACGGTAAAAGGATTCCTTTAATGAAATACTGAAAACTGCTCAGATCTTCCTACGCTGAAAGATACAAACCAACCCATACCAGCGCCCTTTTAAATGTGCTTTTAGCCACCTCAGTAACGTGGAGTCGTTTGCGCAAATTGTAATGGCAGAGTCGAGGATTATCAGAATTTATAACGCCCTGGCGAATTGTGAAAAACTCTTTTGGATGAGAAATGGCAGTAGCTCACGCCTTTACAAAAATACGCCCAATAATAAATTAGAGGGATTGTCAGATTAACGCAACGCCGGCCCAGAGGAGTCGACAAATTACACAGAGAATTAGTTATCGCTTCGGAACCACACCTGTCGCTAATTTATGTCGGAATTAGACCTTTTTCTTTTAATTCATGAGAAATATGCCTTGAGTAGGTACATATTTACATCTCTACAACTTGTCATTTACTGTCACTGCTGCCACTCAATGGCGTAGATCATTTCTCAAACTTTGGGCAATGCAGGAAGTAGAAGCATTTTACTTTGTGTCTAGTACTTTAAAAATTAGGTACCTACCAACAAATGCTCAAAAGATGTTCATATTTATTACCATGTACTATAATGAAGAGTACAACGCGACGTCCGGTCGCCTACACAGCGACAAATTATTCAGTCGATTGAGTCGATTAATCCTCGGCGCGTTAGCAAACAGATCCGACGCGTGTCGGCCGAGCGCTCCGTTCGGTTTGCTGCGTGACAACGCAAAATGCTGCCTTATTGCCCAATAACTACGTAGTTGAGTGCTTCAAGAATATTCCTGGGCTACTATGAAGGCTTATTTTTCATTAATACCGCCTTAAATTCAAGTATGATTAATAATATTCCGGCGCGTTAGCAAACAGATCCGACGCGTGTCGGCCGACCGCTCCGCTCGCTTTGCTGCGTGACAACGCAAAATGCTGCCTTATTGCCCAATAACTACGTAGTTGAGTGCTTCAAGAATATTCTTAGGCGAGGAGATTTTGTTCTTTATAACTTCCTAAATCAGGTATTGAAATTAATCCTCGGCGCGTTAGCAATACAGATCCGACGCGTGTCGGCCGAGCGCTCCGCTTGCTTTGCTGCGTGACAACGCAAAATGCTGCCTTATTGCCCAATAACTATGTAGTTGAGTGCTTCAAGAATATTCCTAGGTTACTATGAAGACTTATTTTTCATTAATACCGCTATAAATTCAAGAATTTAGTATACAATATTCAGGCATGTCTGCAAACAGATAATTATTTTAATTTTCATACAAATCGGATTTTATAAAATTTATTTTGTATGAAAATTAAAAAAATTAAAATGATGATATCAAATTTCTGACTTCACCATACCATTTATATGACCATGTTAACATGGGCTAGTGTCGGCTCATATACCCTTTTACCTAACACCCTGTATAGCTACGTATTTGAATATTTCAAAAATGCTCTAGGTTTCTTTTTTATTACATTACACTAGTTATACATTCATTATTCACTTAATGTAGTCCTAAATTAGGACCTAATCTATCTAATTCTAAAAGTGGAATAAAACTAATGGTTATTGCAGCCTCCGATTTTTATGAGGCCATCCATTGTGCAAGGCACGCGACATATTTAGTCATGTGGAATTTAGGCAGTTGCATGCTGCATCCGAATTATTCAGACGATTGAATCAATTAATCTTGAAGCACGTTGCATACGCCGTGCGCCGCAAACGTATGTGCACATTAAATTAATGCCATAAAGTACATAGCGTTATTCTGCGTTATGTATTGCAGATTGTTATTAGTGCATACATTTCAGGAGTGCATACACTTTGCATGTTTTGGCGGTTGGTGGAGCGAAAAGTGGCTGGAAGCACTCTCGAGTGAAACTTAAAAGAGTAGACGGCTTATAAATATTGTACGACGCGAAAGTAATTCTGTCAGTGTGTCTGTTTATGTATATTTATTACGTTTTCAAGCTTCAAAAATAGGTGTGCATACTTAATTAAATTTCAACTTTCCTCTTATTAGTTAGATGAAAATTCACATTTATGCTTTATGCACGACTTTCAATGACATGCAATCCACATACTTGTGTAGTCACAGGCATCAATATCGACTTTGTTTTCGAATTTGAATCAAGATGAGAGAGAAACCCAAGATCTCAAGAACTTAATTAGCAGTAGAAACATAATTAACTTAAAAAAGGCGGAAGAAAGAATATCGATTGATGAAAATTATTTGCAGCAATTACAAAATACTTAAATGTTTACAATCATTATGTATTCAGTCCACTAAATGCATGTCTCAGCCAGTTTCATCCGGAACTTGGCGTGGTTCATGCATGGGGGTAATAGCTGGATGTTAATTTATAAGGAATGCATGAATAGCTGAGTGTGATTCTCGCCTGCAGTTGGCTCAAGGGGCTCATTTGAAATTCATACGGCGCGGATATAGAGAAACGGTTACTGCCTACGGGACCCAGAAACGCCCTAACGCGTTTATTGAAAACAGAGGGTCTATTCCGAAGTTTTGTTTGCGATAAATAGTCGTTACGGGAACCCTATTCTGGATATTTTCTCTTTTTTTTTTCGTGACAATAAAATGTTTATAAGTTTCTGTTTTGAGGTTAATATGAAAACTGGATTAACATATCAATTTTTTTCCAGTTTAAATGTAGACAAGTTAAACAGCATTACCAAAAAGTTATTTCAAACAATTTGGAACGAATGTCATACTAAACTTAACAACAGTTACAATTATTCTGTAAACAGAGCCTACTTCCTTGTGTGAAACTGTGTTCCGAAAATTTCTACATAGAAGCGAATTACTAAATTAATTAATTAAAATATAAAATATAACACACCACTTCCATTCGTCGCTACTCCATGGGAGTTGCATCGTTCATCCCGCCCGGCCATTTAGCCGACGTAAATAAAAACCATAAAACTCCCGTCATCGGAATTTTCCACCCGCAGCCGCCGCCGACGTGCAAACGTTATTTTTCTGATTTTCATCTTTTTCCATACTTAATCCGTTATAAGAGGTAAATGCTTATCACAAAAACTATAAAAATGAATGGGTTTTTAATTTTATGAATAAAATGATATTCTGTAATAAAACTATGAAAAAAAAGGTTTTGCAATTTCACGAAAAAGAAATCATGGGCGCATTAATTCACGAACTCGCAAAAAGTTACTTTATTTAACTAGTGTGCCCGCGAATTCGTACGCGTGAAAACAGTTATTTTTTCCCGTTTTCGCAACATTTTTCACTGACGCTCTGCTCCCATTTACCCTGTATACAGGGTGTTAGGTAAATGGGTATATGAGCCGACACTAGTCCATGTTAACATCGTCATATAAATGGTAAGGTAAAGTCAGAAAATTGATATCTTCATTTTAATTATTTCATTTTTCATACAAATCGGATTTTATAAAATTTATTTTCTATGAATATTAAAAAATTAAAATGATGATATCAAATTTCTGACTTCACCATACCATTTATATGACCATGTTAACATGGGCTAGTGTCGGCTCATATACCCATTTACCTAACACCCTGTATAGATAAATATAGATAAAAACAGTGACTTATAATAAAGATATTATAGCCTGACCAGAAACATAAAAACCCTGGCATAGTGGCGCGTCAATTGCATTGGATAGTGCAACACTGAGTACAGTCGTACCTGTGTTAAATTAATATTCTAACTTTATGTATCAGGATTCAGGATTACGGGCTAATTTGATATTTTCATAAATTAACGAATAAATATTATAATAGGTAACCTGGTTTAAATAAATTAAATGAAACCATCAATCGAGCTAGTAGGATTTATTTTATTATTCATTAATAATCAAATTCAGTACTTGAATATTCAACTGCAATGTCTGCTCATGAACGCTTCAAACTCGGTACTTCTTTCCCAATTCCATAAAATTCAACACTTAGAAAGTGACAAAAAACTTTAAAATAGGTAGTTGAAACAAACCACAGCTAATTTTCATAGTGGACTGTACTATACGATAAACATGTCAGTCAATTTGACAACCTTTGTCGAAAACATTATTCAATGAAAATATTGTCCGAACCCTTAGTATTTCTCTTCGACAAATACTTTAACACGTTGTGAACCACTTTTCTTTCACGACTATAAAAAGATTTTAGCAATATAATTCACAAAATCAATTGCGCACATTTAAAATAAAGTTTGTTTACACTTTGACAGCAATAGACTGACATGCAAGGTGACATGTCATTGAAGTTTTCAGTTACTGTTGCCATTAAAAGAAATTAGTACCATTAGTTTTCCGCAACATGGCGAGGGTTTTTATGTTCCTGGTCGGGCTTATAAATAATATTTTGACACAAAACATAATGTTAACTCAGTTAATATTTACGGCATTAAATGAACATAAATAATTCTCTTTACACGAGAATATTTTCGAAAGGGTGAATGCTCTTATCTCCACGGTGGGGTTTGATCTCGTTTTGTGAAACGTTGAATTTTTCACAGCAACCGTTTATTCGTCCATTAGCCGGATTTCTTTGAACCGGGTAAATACGGATTTAAAATCTTTCACGGAACTCAGAATAATTGCGATCAACAGATAGATCAAGTAAACAGTTAGATATGTTTTTCGATATTACTTACACAACGAGCAAAATTAGGATAAAATTAAAATCGAGTAGGTACCTACTTATTTTGAGTTAACCTCTATATCCTTACATTATTATGTTGTTGTTGGATTTTATTTAATTAAAATCAAAATGGTTACAAAAATATCGAAAAATATTTTAAGAGCCAGAAATCTGTTTAACGAGGCCTATGCTACTCACATAATCTAAGTAACACACCATTTTCACTCCCAAACACCCAAATCCAGCGAATCTTTCTTATCTCACTATTAACATAAAACAGTCGTATCCCGAGAGTTATTCGCCGAATGTTTTGATCGCGGTATTCCGATGGAGCGGCGTAAATCTCGCTGAGCCCACCCTGCATTCCTGGAGTTACCGAACAACAGTAATGAAGGCTTAATCCGTTGAATTCCCGCTTAATCCTTGGTATAGCCGGCGTTAGGACGCCGTCAATGAGTTAGTGGCGACTTGGTTTGGTACTTAGTAGCACATTGAATATAGGCCTCCCCCAATGATTTCAACATCGCCCGGTTGGTAGCGGCCTGCATCCAGCACCTTCCTGCTACCTTATCATACTATTATACATATATTGATCAGCAATACCTATGCCCAAGTAGACCAATAATAATAATAATTATTATAGTGCTGACAGGTATCTATGATATTGGTACTGTCACGTTAACACCATTAACTCATGATCCGTATACATACAGTATGTATCATACCTTACTGCTCTACTCTTTCTGTTTACTACATGTTCTGTCCTTTTTGGTCATTAATTTGAAGCCAAGTATTAATTGTATCTAATTCAAAATAATGATCAGTATTCGTCAATATTTTATTAATATAATAATGCTGACGTAGGTACACCCGGTATTAATTCAATATTATCAATCTACGTATCTGTAAGGCGATTAGTCGGAATTGTATTTAGTTCGAAATAATCACACACAGTTGTGTGTTGTGTGTGTATGTACATAAATCTAGGAGGATTGTGCACTAAGCCGCTGAACAGGTACCGAGGACCTCTTGAAACACACTGCCTTTGTAGCAAAATAGGGTTGCCAACTTCGATATAGGTACAAATACTTACTTAATTTATTAGTGATCTTTTTTAATGACTGCAGTGGTGATCTTTATTACGCATTACAAAATACTTTCATCATCAACATATTTTTTTCAGTCACAAATGATTCCATATCGCGCGGTTGGTAGCGGCCTGCATCCAACGCCTTCCTGCTACCTTTAGTCCTAATACTTTTCCAAGTATTATTTTACATGTTTACACGTCGTTTGAAGATGGGATGTCTAAGCAGTACCTTTGATTTATTTATTGCTTCTTTGATCTTTAACTTTAAATAAGTATAACTGGTATTCGCTAGAACATTGAAATAGATAATTAAAATCCAAAACAATGCCGTGCTCTGTATCAAATCGGCATCAAATGGCTCATTTTCAAAAGAACATTTTCCTTCCTCATCGCCTTCCCCCTTTTCTTTCAAGCATCTGTAACTCTTCGAGTTCTTTGAATAAGATCGCTGCGTAGCGATAAGACTGCTGTTTCAACTTTCTTCACTCAATTTCAATATATTCAATGGTGTAGGTTTAACAAATTTCTTCTCTCTATACTTATTTGCCAAGTTACTTAGAAAATCAGAAGTAAAAACAGAGTTTTTTAAACGCACATGGCTTTAGGGCCTACGCTAAAACTCGCATGGGCGCACGCACATGTGACTCTATCGAAACATAATCGTAACAAGACCAGCGCCTACCGAAACCCGTCTTACAAGCACGCGATGCACTGCGTTGCTCCACTCATCATCATCATTTCAACTACAGGACGTCCACTGATGAACATGGGCCTTGCCCTATGATTTTTATTTTGACCGGTTAGAAGCGGCCTACATCCAGTACAGTAGTACCTTCCGGTACTTATTAAAATTTCTTAGCGTCGAGAGTCGCTTCTCAAACTAAAGTAACCTTCCGGTAAGTTTCCCGGCTCTTACTATTTTTCTATAAAGACACTGATCCGTGTACCCAAACGTAGTTTAACACAGCCTTAATTTCGGGCTGACTTTTCAATTGTCATTTTGGCATATTTACCTTATTGAAACTGTCAATATGCCAAACTTATTTTTCAGATGAAAGTAATCTGTTCATTGAAAAATCATCCCTTAGTCAGCCCTAGCCGCCCCAAGCCCTACACGCAAAGCCGGCGCATTCACAAGAAAGCCAGTTTCAATAGCCTAATTTTACTCTCAACAGTGAAAAGTTGCCGGTCAAGACGCGGTACGACTCCCCTAAAGCTTAAGATTTTTCACACTTAAGACGGTATTTTAACAAATGTTTTAGGTCCAAGTGCGCAATTTTTTATAAGGTACAGTATTAACACAAGTTCTGAGAAACTAACGGCTGTTTTTTCAGATTTAGGCTTAGCAGGGTTAGAGCCATAGAGATATAGAAAGATGCCAACTAATGAGTTCGAAACTCAGTGTCGCATTAGAAATTGACACAAACAAAGTAATCAAAATATGTGCTCATTATCCACTGTACGAGTACTCAACGTTCGAATAATCTTTAGTACTACGCAAGCAATGTAAACTGTTTACATCATGACGTCTGCAGCAATGTGTTCTGTTTTTGGGCATATTGCTTCGACACCGGCCCCGCCCCTTTTCACATCTTCTTTTAATTTCTGTGATCTGTGGTTAGAGCTAACCACGAGCCCTGCCAGACCATTGCAAGTTAATGGTGATATTAATTTGTTTTTTCCTGTGCTCATTTAACTTTTTTATTACTCAGTGCTCGTGTAGCTGCATTACATAATGAAATCACGAACATAAAATTTAACGACAAGCACCCTAATAAATAATCTGTATAATACTTAAATTAATTGTTATCTGATTAAAATTAATTCTGTAATTCAATTTCCAGCACATTGATTTGTTAGATACTTACTTATCAATATGAAATTATTTTGGTGGGAATATTTTAAAGCTACAATCATGAACAAATAGAAACTATTTTTTTTTTAATTTTAAGTATTTGGAAATTTAAATGGGTATTGCTGTTATTGACAATTTAATTAAATTATTTATAAGATAGGTAGGTATTACTTTTCTTGGAATATCGAACCTGTATACCGTGTATACAGTCCCCATTTACATTTTACTTTTTTTTCTGAAGTTTGACATAATTGGCATTGATTGCAGATTAAGCTAAAAGGTATTCATTCTAATAAGTTTAATCTTCAATTCTTAATTAATACTACACTGGTGTTCGATCGCCGATATTTCTATAAACCCCAAATCAAAATCGGATCACCGAAGTTTAATTACAATCTCCGTGTAGCCTCTTCCAACAAACCGAACGACACAATTGTTTGAAAACAATATCCGTCCTGATTGGATTGTTAAATCAGATACGTCACGATTCACGAATGCAAAACACTCAAATGAAATATCGAGTATTTGCGATGTATAAAAGCCACTTACAGTCTCAATTCAATCTATACACGCTACAATGTCATACCGTATCTAAAAACAATAAAGTTTAAATTTGAATGCGGGAACATTTCTAGCATATAAATTGAATACAGGGCTGTATTAGGAAACACAGGCGTAAATAAAAGGCGGGGATTTCTGCAGAAAGTGCACAGCGCTAAGTTCTAATTAAGGCGGGCGTTTTGTGTTCTCGTGAAAATCCCAGCTGCAGCTTTTAGCACAAAGATTTTGGTGTTAAAGCTATTTGTTGTACGGATTCATAAAATTCTGGGAAAAATATTATTTCGCACACATTTTGATCTCATTTTGTGAAATCAGATTCAAAATCATACTACCTACATGAAAAAAACATACAGTTACCTGCCTCCCATGAATTCTCAGAGCATATTGAACATAGCTACAAACACACATGATGTATACCTACTTACTCAAAGACTTCTCTATGCTACTAGACTGGCTGTGCTGATGTCAAATTTTGCCCACATAGTTGTTGACAAGTGTTAATTAACAAACTCATTTAGAGACGTTTCGAAGCGCGCGAGAGGAGCGTAACATTGTATAAGTGTTAGTCGATAAAGTAATATTAAATTCTATTATATTTATTAACTAAAGCACGTATGACACAACTTTCATACTGAACCCTTGAGCAGCTCGTCTAATGTCTATGTCTGTTCAATAGCTTGCCAACTGTTTGTACTCTTTTGTTAGTAAAGCTCTCTAACGATCTTAACAAAGCTCGTCAAACATTGAATGGGAACTGATTGAATTCCGATGTCCAAGTACGCCCCTGCGTTGTTACATTGCGTCTTGAGTTTGTACACGTTCGAACAAGTACCGTGCGTGCTTGCTACAGCCTCGTACCTCGTACAACCTCGTTACAAGCATACAAGGTTTCCGTTGCAACCGGAGTGGCAATTAGTTGGTGTGCGGTTGACTGTATAACACAACCTATTGCGAATCGGTTAAATGAAGCCGTACTAGGTTGGCATTTCTTGTCGTTTGACAAAATCATGCATTGCATGCTATCGTAAATCTTGTAAACCGCCACAGAAACAAATAATAAGTAACTTATTTGAGAAATCTGCAATAAACATATAGCTTATTCAAGGCAAGGCTTGCCACTGTTCAGACGTACCTAGTTCCATACCCAGCAGCATACAATATTGTCAATGGAGAGCTAAATAATAACCCCGAAAATCATGATATAGGTATAGGTACCTACCTATTTCAGGATTTCAGGACTAAGATGCAATTTAAGATTGATTGAAAATTTACTAAAGAGAAGATTAGCGTTCTGATCTTAAGCCTTAATGTGGAATGTCAGATTCTGCTCAATTGTAGATAGGTCTGAGGTTTGCATTAAGGCTTGTATTGTGTACTTTCTACCAAAACATCAATAAAGCAAAAAGTACGGAGTAAATCCGTGCATAATCTACATCACAAGCCCTTGTTGCACCGGCGCCACTCACCCTAATGAACTGCGATCTGAGAGTCCTTCCAAAAGAGAATGCCCTTTTTAGGACCTTATTGAAAAATAAACACCTTTCACAAATTGACAGAGTTCAGCTTTCAAATCAAAATAAATAATCAGTTTAGTTGGCGAATACCTGCGTGACGTCATAAGTTTAGGACGATAGCATTTTTATGTAGAGCCACAGAGCTAAAAAAATCGTGGTGTCAACTAAAGTCAGTAGGTAGATACACTATACCATTATGCATAATGATCGAAGTGTTCAATAAAAAGGCCTTTTTAACAATTAAATAACTCAGGGTTATTCAATAAATGTAATTAAAAGATTGAACGAATCGGTGAAATGTCATTTCCAGTTGATTGGATAAAAACTCACATTGGAGTAAGTTAATTATCATTTGCTCGTTGGCGCGAACTTCATAACGAATGCATAATTTATATGTCGCTGCGCCAACGGTCGACTTTTATATTAAAATGCGTTTATTGCCTTTTGCGACCTACTTTTTCATTAAAAAATTGGGAAATATAAAACAGTGTCTTCCAAATGAGAACTAGCCCTGAAATCCTGAAATACATATAATAAAATGTGTGTAATGTACATACATTACCTAGACATAAGTCCAACTGTTGGTCAACCAAGTCACAAATTAGTTTTGTTAATAACTATTTTCAAACCTCAATGCATTCAAATTGCTGAGTATTGAACCAAATAGGTAAATAAATTTAATAATCATGACGCTTGAAACTCTGCTGAAGCCAAAAAGAGGCATGAATAAATAAATCCTCTCTATTAAAATTACAATTTTGATGGCCAAAGCACATAATAGAAAGGTATCTTGTGGCCAAAGTAAAAACTAAAATTAAAATTTTATATTGAAGTAGAGTTTTCAATCGGCAATCCCAGATTATTGAGTGCTTTGTATCGTTTTTATAATGTATTGTGTAGTTATATTCTCAGTAAAAGTAAAGAATGAATATGTTACTATATGCAATGACCGGACTGCTATTCAGTTATTTGTAATATTACTTTTTTTTAATAATAAAACGAATTGCTGTTGCACAGAGACAGGGACATTATTATTGTACTTCCAATAAAAGTGTCATTCAATTTATTTCGTCATAGGAATTCCTTCATCAAATATTTTCAGGGGGATGATTGCAATAAAGTTTCGAGTGAAATGATAGAGTATCAAATCAACAAATTTTCGTAATATAAATATGTTCGAAATGAGTCTCTATTCTCGTATTCATAACAATGTGCAATATTGTATTTAAATTTCAGCATTCTGCAAATTCTAAAAGGTGTCATAATATTCCATGGCTGGTCATCCTAAATTATAATATATCGAATATCATGAGAATAGTAGTATGATCAAGTTGTTTAACACGTTGGACGCCACGCGGCTCACCGGTGAGCCTCGAACAATACAATTTCCATTGTGTCTAGCGTCTCGGCGTTCAATGACTTAAGAAAACTTTTTTTAAATTTATTTTAACTTTGAAGAAAATAGGTAGGTTCTACTTTTATCCAAATAAAAACGTGCTGATATTCGCAAAACTCGAGAACAGCTGAATTCTTTGAAATTACTAAATTTTTTCTTCTTTTTTTTTCAAATATTCTTTCCGAGGAAGACTCTTATATGAAGAGAAAAATTGAAAAAGTTTTGGGGTATAATTCAAATTCGGGTAAAACTGAACGTCTGTTTTCTATGGCATATGATTTTTTATGATCTATCCCGCTGAAGAGTGTAGAGTGCCCACAGTGATTCATATGAATTTCCATGGGTTACAATTATGAAAAATCAACGTCTGACGGTTCAGCTACTATGTAGATACAGTCAGCGTCCAATAGTTCGTGACCCAAAGTAGCCACTAAGTTTGGAACACGTAAAATTGGCGGTTGTGTTATCAACTTTTTGGCCACTTTAGTCACGAACTATTTGACGCTGACTATATTTATTAGGAAAATTGAGCCTTAAGCTATTACCTGCCAGAAGGCGCGTCTGCTCCTCTATCCACCACGTTATGAATATTTACAAGTTCAGTTATACGCGGAGTGCGTCGTTAGCGGGCCCCGCGTAAAAGTACCCTTATTACAATTTCCACTTCTCTTAACAGCAGCGCACATGTGGCTAGATGCACGTTACACGTAATTTTGCATATTTTCGCGGTTAAGTGCTCTTCCATGGTAATTTATGTGCATTAGTTATGAGGCCGAAAGAATCGCGGAAACGCTGAATGCACACTTCGGGCGAATTGCAACTCGACGGTGAGTGGGTAAATTAAATTAGCCTCATATCCAACGATTTATGAATGTCTGAGTGCAATTCTTAGGACCGTAGACCGTGAAGATGCGAAAAGCTTTACTAGTATAATATTATGCTGTAATAATTAAATTTTTCCTCGCATTCAACTTTTGAAATATCAAAAATATTCGCTTGGTTTACATTTATTAAACGAAACGAAACGAATACAGGGTGTACGGACAGGTTGGATGAAAATGTTTCAATAAGAATTCTGAGAATGCTTTTAAGTTAAAAACTAGCAGAAATATATTTCCATTAAGAACTTTCAACATTGTAAGGCTTTTATTTTTTACATTTAAAAGCACCACTTTTAGCAAAAATTACAATAATATTCTGTCGACCAAATAAACTAAGTAAAAATCACTGGCACAAGGGAAACAGTGTTTTTACCAACATTGAAGAGAAAGAAAATAAATTATTATACCGCATTCATTTTCACTTCCCAGAAGAAAAATATCGAGTTCAGCGATCTGAAATCAATATCCAAGTTATTCAAACGTGTACCTATAAACGTGTACTTATAATATAATAATACACTGGATACAATAATTTAATATTTATTCTAATTAATAATATTTAAGAATCTAGTTTAATACAATAATAATTATTATTTTTCAAATTCCTCCTCTCCATTGTTGTTGTGCCCGACAGGGTTCATGGTGATCCAATTATATATTTAAAACCTAATGTACACTGTGAAATGCAATAAAGATTTGAGTATTGAGTATTGAGTACCTTACACCCTGTATAAACGTTCATGTCTCCTTCCATTCACACATAGACTACATTTTAACAATGAAAAAATATGTAAAGGAAACCATATAAAATAGCAATGCATAGCCTGACAAACCCGCGCTTTCATCCCGCTAACAGTCCGTCGCAGCGCTGATGTCATAAAAGAAAATGTTCCCGACGCGAACGCAAGTCTCGCATTCAATCTCCTCTGGGGGGTTTAATTTTTTTAAAGCTCTGCGATTTTTCCTCGCACCGCCACAAAGAGTAAATCATGTGATACTCGTATTTGCAGCAACGTATGTTGTGATATTTGCAACGTATGTACGCTCCGTCGCAATGTGCAACACACACTAGAGTAGAGAGTGAGCTATTTGACAACATGTGAATTACACTGGCATCTGCTAGTGTGAGTTCTCAAAGAGGATGTTAATGAAAAGTATGTATAATAGGTTGCACATTTATTGTGTCTTAAAATTGAAAACGGATTCGTTTTGTATGTTATAGGTTGCACATATGCCTTGAAATTAAAACAAGTAGATTGGCATAAAGCAATAATGACGTCATATTCCAGTAATATGCCATATTGCACAATTTTTTGGTTTACAAGAATTTAAATTGTGACATTCATTGAAGATAGAAGAATTAACTTTTGTATTTATTTTTGTTAGTCTAAGTCAGACTTGTCTAAAGACCAACTCGATACTCCAAAATTTTAAATGATTCACTTTCATTCTCATGGTGCGATGTGTAGCAATACTGAATTTGAACGAAGTCATGTGAACCAACGAGCTGAATCTAGCTGAATATGCGCTAACGTAGCAGATTATTGAATAAAACCGACACGTTCGCATCTTACGTCTATACTAGCTAAGCATCGATGGTGGCAGAGTGGAACTATCGTTGCTCGTTGGCAGTTTTTCTCCTATTCCATTTTTTGCTGCGCCAGACATTTTGAACGCGCTAGGTTTTAAAACGGGAAAAATGATTTCCAGTTTCGCCTGTTGTCCTACATTCTGAGGTGTTCGGGCGATGTTTGTCTCAATTCCGACGATTACAGTAGTTGGACACGGTTTACTCTGAATCAGTTTCGTTTTTAAATTAAAATCGTAGTTATTTCTCTGCACGTTTTTCGTTTCATTGTTTTATGACGTGATGATTTTTGTGAAGTAGTAATTCAAAACTCACAATACAAAATTATATGAGTGATATGAAGATGGAATAATTATGTTCTTCTTCCTCTCAGTCATTACATTCTTGACAGACTAATCGTGTTCGTCAGGAGTGTGATTGTGGGCGGATGTTGTCCGTTATGTAATGTGTTATTGACTATTATGTTACACTTATTTAATTGAAAATAATAACTCTACACTACCTACATCATCCCACTCAACTGCCTGTGTTTCGCCTTGCATTAAACAATCACAAGTATTTTCTGCATTTGCTTATCTATTATGCCCCGAACCACCATAGCAAAAACATCTCTTGGGCCGCTATGAAAAAGTCGCTCAAAATATTTTTTATACCAAAAAAATCACAATGGCACCCTAAACGATATTGTCACAAATCAGATACAAATAGAGGCATCGATCGGAGCACAAGTGGCCATTAGGGAGGTGGTGTAGCGCCCTCGCGGTCTCACGCCTCGAGGGCCCTTGCTTGGAGGGCTGTCTCTCACTCGAACCCCGACACGTCACTATACGTCCCACTAAGTCAATTTATTGTGTCACACGTTGCTACAAGTAGTTTCCAAAGCGAGCACAGTAGTGTTACAAGAACTTTAGTTAGAACCTACAAAAATTATCATAAATCGCGCCTCTTAGTCTAGTCGTTTATTTTTGAAGTTTTTGTGCAGACACTGAAATACGTCGTAGATCTATACAAAGTAAGTCTTCATTTACAATGTTTTAAAGACTATATGGAGTGTTTTTAAAAGGGAGGCTAGAGACATAAGTTTTCTGATAATATCGTCGTAAAGTCAAGCAATATTATGTCCAAAATAATTTAAAAAAGGCATGATAGAGTATACGAATAGTGCTCTCACTGTGAAAACCATGTGAAAGTCTAGAAAGAAATAACATTCAGCCAGGAGGATTCACAAGACAAATATAATATTACCCACCTGATAACTTAAAAGCCTTTGAGCATATACTTAATATACATAAATCTATGACAATACCACTTATTTACACTTTCTGCACTTTTATGGAGTACCTATTGAAAGAATCGCATCGACAAAAATGTTACAATTTGATAAGCAAATCACTCTATTTTACCGGAAAGGTAAGGTCCATTAAAACTTGCGTATAAAGGCAACAGCAACTAACCCCTCTAATGTCCACGTATTTCGAAATGATGTCATAATTACAGTGGAACCTTTCACAAGCTCGCGAGCGAGTCGAGCGTCGGCTCGAGTGCCCCCAAACAAAGGGTAGAGGGCGCTGCTTCGCAATCAGCTAAAACGGGGACTATTATTTAAACAGCTCTTTATGCCACCTTTGTTTTGATTTTGAAAGAACCGTTTTGCTGACACCTACTCGTGTAACTAGACACCAATTAAGATGTGAAAGCTTGTACGAGTACACGTGTGTGATCGGCATGGCAATAAACCATTTCTAATTTGTTTGACATGGAAGTATAAAAAACTTTGTGTAATTGAATTAATTTTAAAAGTTTAGATTTAATGTTTAATTATGAATTTATGCTTAATTTATTTCCACTCTACCACTTACCACTCCGTCATAAAACCAAATGGCAATGGCTGGAAATCGGTGTTCTCTCTTTCTGATACTTTCAAGAAATTTGCCAATGAAAGGAGCGAAAAACATTCATTTCCATATTTCCTTTTTTCTACTTTGCCGATGTTTTTATTTTGTTATTTGTAGACTTTGTTGTTTGTCATGAATAATAGCAATTACCAATTATATTATTACAATACCGCCATATTATTTATTTTTTATGTAAAATTGTAGAAAAACATTAATAATTCATTTTACTTTAGTAGTTAACTTCATTACAGTACGTGGTAGCGGAAGACCGGAACCGGGTGCTGGACGCTGGAATCGTTCCGGGTCGTTATCCGTTCCGGTCCCGGTGCGTTGTTCCCATCACTCGTCACTGCACTGGCCAGGGTGCAGTCTTTGTGTAACCCTAAACATAACGACTATTGAATATTTATAAGTTCGTTCATTCTTTCAGTACAATCTAAATGTGATTAAATTAAAACTAGTACGTTGAGTCAAGTCATATTTTTACACTAGTCTGTTGTCAGAAGTCCAAAACATCACAATCTTGTAAACGCTTTGGACATCGTAGTGTAGTGCGCACTCGCTAAAATTTGTATAGAGAACAATAGTAGACAAACCTCAAGAGGATTTGAGACACTATTTAAATCAAAGATGTAACGGCTTAATAATGTAATAATAAATAAATAAAATAAATAAATAATCTATGTGTGTCTGTGTTGGAATGAATTAATAAGTCTTAGTAATTTGAATAAAAGTACATTCTACGGCACATCCACTATGTTTAGCCTGGTGTGGTATCCGCCATACAAGTCTAAGAAATAATAATAATAAAAACTCTATATTGCACACCAAAGAACAGAACAGAAAGACAAGGAACACACAAGGTACAACTAGGCGGTCTTATTGCTATGAAGCGATCTCTTCCAGACAACCTATGGTGAGGACAGTTACTTAACACTAGAAAGGCCGCCGTCCCATTTTTGTCCCACTCGCGAGTTTGATCGTCTCTAACTTTTTTATTTTTTAACGAAAGTCCATGAAACTTTTTGACTTTTTCTGATTTATTGAGTTTTATAATTTTTTAATGTTTTTGATACTATAATATTAATAGAAAAAAATTTAAAATCGGTTTTACCTAGAAGCGCCACTGGGTCAATTTTGTCCCACCCTGGTATTTGCAACAATAATTCGACGAAGAGTCCTTGTTTCGAGGAGATACGAGAGTGGAGAGGTGAGGAGCGTTTAGGTGACTCGTGACAATGCAGAAATGTAAATATATTGTACTAGTTTTTGCCTGTGACTTCACCCGTGAGAAATTAAATTTATCATAGAAAGACCTAATTTCTTTACATTTATCGTTGTTATTTGACCAAATAACTGAACATTATTCTAAATTATAGCCTATATTATGTTATTCTGAAGTATTAGCAATAAAAATGAAAAGTTTTATTAAGATCGGCTTAGTATTTTTTGCGTAAAAGAGTGAAAAAACATCCATCGATCTAATCATGAATCCATACTCACTTAGTTCAAGTTCAAGGCATATATCCCCCCATTCATCCTTCCTATCCATTCATCAGTCCATCCATCCTTCAATTCATCAATCTTTATTAACTTTTACATTTATAATATTAGAAGGAAGGTGGCTTCTAGACATTGGCCAGTTCATACATTGTATGATTTGAAACATTTTTAAAATGTGTGACTTATATAATTTTGAAAATTAAACGTACATACTTTTCAGTGTAACTGGTAAAAAACTTCACTGTGTGTGTACGAATAACAAAAAAATAACCATACCTATAGACATTCCTAAACACATAGTACACCAGAGAGACAAAAAAACCATACAAAAACATTGTGCAAAATGTGCACTGATATTTTTAAGATATTTTATTTTTCTTTCAAAAATAATAATGACTAGTTAAAGTAGTAATTTCATAATTTTAATACAGTATAACACCATGTAATAAAAGACTATTTTTATATGAAACCAAAAATATCTAACTTTTAATAATTCAAAATTAAAATTGAATATATTTTATATTTTTAAAGAAATAAGTACATATTGATTTAAATATATAGATAAACGTTTTTTTAAGGATACTACAAATAGTTTTAACCATAATGTTCATGTCTGAAACTAAAAAATGTTACAAAATATATGCTGGGACAAAATTGACCCAGCGGCGCTTTTAGGGGGGTCGCAATCTTCGGCACTTCTAGTGTTAAAACAAATATGAAGGGGAAGGCGGTGTCGACACTAAAGAAATAAATGATAACAAAAGGCATAAAATTTAAACCAAAATAATACATACAAATAATACACAAAATAATATTAATATATACATAATATATAAAATATAATATATACCTACATACACATACAATTCTTGATACGAACCAAAGATAGAACTAGATAGCCAGCAGAAAATAGATAGAAATGTAAAAATCCTCACCTAATTCAATGTGGCCTAATCTAGTTAATGCATCCTGACGCTGCAAGGTGCAGCTATTGCACGAAGCAACTTCAAAGAAGTATTTCTGATGCATGACAACACGCGATTCAAAAATAAATAACCACCCCGGTAATTCTTTTCTAATCTAATAACTATTACTCGTACGTCTCTCTGTCTCAGTCGTCTGTCTGTCGTCAGGCCTCCTACTAAGGGAACCGACGATCTGGTAAAGGTCGCGCGATCGTGGGAAGAACCGATAGAAGCGCGATACCCGATGCGGGTAGCGCAGGACCTTCATCAAAATAGGAGGTTCATTATGGAAAACCTTGGGGGAGGCCTTTATCCAGTAGTGGACGCCATTTGGCTGAAACGACGACGTCTCTCTGATAGAGAAAATTAAATTAATACAACACTTTATCATACCACAATCTACTAATTAATTATTACAGCTGCAATCATCAAAATATAATTAGATCGACGCCATTTGCACATTCATTGTGCTGGAATCAGATCCGGAACGGAAGCGAAGCCTCGGATAGCGCGACCGGAAGCGGATGTACTGCCATTATCCGCGGCCACTGCTGGCCTGCGCTATCGCAGCATGGCGGAGTGCATGTGCGAATAAAGCCTTGATTAACAAATAACTGTTTTAAGAAGAAGTTAAGTGCGATTTCCTTATAAAAATTACAATGTTCCAAATATTATGTAGTTTGTCCAGTTGATACAGTTTTATTACGAGTCCCACGGGAGATGGGATGATGCTATTCTAGAGCCACATATGTATAGTTTTACAGGAATCAAAAAGTAGAACATCATCCTGATGTCTTATTTTCGTTAGTTTTATCAAACAGCGGACGAACGTGAAACAGCTTAGTGCTTACGATAAGTAATAAGTATAATAGTTCTTTTCAGCTGCCATAGACATCTGACATGGATCAATCGAAGATAAAAATAGGAGCTATCTAACTACCTAACATACCTTCAGATGTACCTACTACTACTGCTTTTTCTATTTATTTATATTAACCGGCAGACAGTGGTGACTGAGTTTGTTGCGGCGCTTCTTCTCAGCACTTGCCAAATGTTGGTCTCGAAGCGCTCTGGTAGGGTAAAAAGATTTATGAGACATGTAGAGGCTCTTTAAGAGCAAAATGACCATTTGTAAGAACTATTTATTAGTCTAAACAAATAAAGAAACTTTGACTTTGACTTTGAACTTTACATCCCTCTAATTTTCATTTCACTTTGCTACTTACTTACTTATACCAGTACTATGTACAGAAGTTTTACTTCGCGAAGGTATTTAAAAAAATGTATGCTCAATGTCATTAACAATATGGTGTAATTTAGCCTGTCTCAAGAGTCAAGCACCATTTTGTTGACAAACGTCAGTGATCGGCACTGCGCCGAAGCTATAGGGCTGACTTCGGTAAAATGATGTGACGTGAGGTGCCAAACTGCGGAAAATGGCGGAGGAAATACATGATTTAGCATGAATTATCATGAATAATATTAAAGTCTACTTATTTACCTCTCAGTGTCTTGAGGCAACTTAAAAAAGTACATTCTGTGTTTTTATTATTATTTAGGCAGTTAGTTATATACTATTCGACAAGGCCTCACATACGAGCGAACTTTGACTCACGCACGCGTATTCTTGTGTATGATGGAAGAAAATTAAGAAAATGGTATACTAAATACTGTGCAGTATTTAACTGCCTAAATAATAATAAAAACACAGAATGTACTTAAAGGCACGTCACCCTGATGTGAAGGATCAGTACCTCTATCATTATCGTGGGTCTCCATTGCCAATAGTGTCAAATAGTGGGTAGATTGGCGTGGGTAATCGGGCGAGGAAAATTAAACGAACTTTCACCATTAAGTCCAAGCTATTTTAATAATCACCGAGATATTACTTCTATTACATTGCCGATATTAGAATTAATCGAAAATCACAGACACTCCACCGAACACGTAGCGTAGTTGCGCGATGCAAATCGATGTAACCACTATGAAGGCTGCGCTCGACTGCGGGCGCGCGCCAGCGCTCGGTGTTGCGTCAGAGCGGGACGACTACCCCGCTCTAAAATAATCGATGCGCCGTCACGGCCAGACTGACATTCGCACGTCCTCGTGCGATCTCATATGCCAGTCACTCTCCTCCTCCCGTTAATCTGCAGGGACAAAATGAATAACTGGTAAATCCCACCCACGCTCGTCCATCACTGACATAATTTATGAAGACGGTGAATTAAGCACACACACACACACACACACACACCAACATAATGGACCGGACAACTGAGCGCAAGCGTCCCTTCGACCAGCCTCCATCTGATATGGCGACATGGACCGGACAACCCCTCAGCGTCCCTTCGACCATTTGCCAAACCATAAACTCCATAACGCCTCTCACAGGCCAACTCAGCCTCTCACAGGCCAACTCAGCCTCTCACAGGCCAACTCAGCCTCTCACAGGCCAACCCAGCCTCTCACAGGCTACAGCAGACTGATTAGGAACATCGACCAATATAAGCCAGTCCCCAAACCAATCCCTTGATCCCAATGTAGTCAGGCTTTTAGGACATCGACCATCATAAGCCAGTCCCTTAACCTACTACGACAAAGGTACTCCCAGTCTCTCGCACACAATATTACACACACGGACAATGAAAAAATAACACTCACATAAAGTTAGGGCTCGTCTAATTCAGAGGCAGAGAGGGTTCCGGAAGTAGCGGAACAAGTTCGCGAGCCATCAACAGACACGGTTTCACTATCATCATCGGACGAAACCCTCTCCATCTCATTTTGACCCTGGCCCGCCGTCTCGGCCACTTCGTCACAGTCAGTTAGAGAAGTAGCTATTTCAAGTAAGCCATCGTAGCCTCTGGGTACCGCACGTAGATTTTCGTGTGCATACTTATACGTTCTATTAGACCCGTCAATATTCCGTAGCTCATACCGGTCATGATCTAGCACGCGAGTAATTACAAACGGACCCCTAAATTTCCTATGCAGTTTCGTCTGGTTGCGTTCACTGGATTTTATGAAAACGTACTCACCAGTAGAAAATGGTTTTACCACTGCGCGGCCTCGGTTAAATCGTTCTATTTCAGAAGACGCGGCCTTACTAATGTTTTGCGCTGCAATGTTTCTAGCTTCCTCTAAATCTATACGCTGTTCTGGTTCTACTTGGTGGGCTATACGGGATATGCCTAAAGACTGCGCGCGTATACCGAACATCAATTCTGTTGGAGTGTAACCTGTGACTCGAGATCGCGTACTGTTTAATGCTAGCTGGACATCAGGAAGTTCGTCTCGCCATGTTTTGTTGGGGTCATTTTCTATAATAGTGAGAAGGCTCTTTAAAGTGCGCATCACTCGCTCCACTTGACCATTGGCCCTACTGGAACCCGTAGCGATAAAATGTAGTTCAATGTTGTGGTCAGAACAGAACTGCTTAAAGTCGGCGCTGATGTAACACCGACCCTGATCGGCAATTATCCGCTTGGGGGCTCCAAAAAGACAAACGGCTTTCTTTAGGGCTTTAACTGCACTAGCAGCATCGAGAGAGGAAGTATACTCTAAGAGAACGTACTTAGTGAAGGAATCGATTATAACAGAAGAGTATTCTTTCCTATCGCTTTTTCCACTTAGTTTGCCTGTGATATCTATATGGATGGTGTGCCAAGGCGTAGCAGCTTTAGGGATGGGGTGCAGCCTGACCTGTTGGGCTCCTGAGCAACCTTTGGAAGCCTTACACACAATACATGAACTTACAAACATGCGAACTTGTTTCGCCATTTGTGGGAACCAATACTGTTCGTACAGTTTATCTAGGGTCTTTTCTGCGCCTAAGTGCATGATTTCTGTATGCACGTGGTTGATCAAAGTCCATGTAAGAGACCTGGGGACAATTGGAAGCCAAAAAGTGCTTTTGTTGCGTTCTACTTTCCTGTATAGTGTACCCTGCCTAATGTCATATGTATGAGCTACTGCTTCGGGGAGTTCCCTATTAGTATGCTTTGAAATCAGGTCTTGGATTTCACTATCACGTTTCTGCTCTACTGCCAACCAGCCTTGGTGCAACTCAACGAAATGGACATCTTTAATTTTCTTTACCGTGTCATGTGTCTTATCTAATTCTGACTGTCCGGGTGGAGATTCTGATTGAGGAAGATTTCTAGACAAAAAGTCTGCGTGTTCCATGCTGGTACCCTGTTTGTGGACTATGTCAAAGTCATAGGCCTGCAGAAAGGCCCACCAACGATGGACACGCGGGGTAAGGTCTGTTTTGGACTTGGACGCTTTGAGAGAATTGCAGTCCGTAAAGACTGTGAAATGCTGTCCATATAAATAGTGGCGGAAGTTTTCTACCGCTCGAACGACCGCCAGGGTTTCTAGTTCGTACGAATGATACCTAGATTCCGTGTCGGTCGTTCGACGGCTGAAATACGACACAACATGAGGTACATTGTCTTTACGCTGTATAAGTATTGCCCCGTATCCTTCTGAACTCGCGTCTGTGTGGAGCTCGATAGGAGCATCGCGGTCAAATATTGTGAGCACAGGCTCAGACGTCAGTATTTTAACAATTTTCTTATGGATCTCATCATGGGCTTCAGTCCATTTTATTGGACCCTTTAATTTTGTCAGCGGGTAAAGAGGTCCTACAACACGAGTATAGTTTGGTACAAACCGCCTAAAATAGGAGGCAAGGCCCAAAAATTGCCTAACCTGTGTGGCCGTCTTTGGGGTCGGTGCATTTGCCAAGGCTTGAATCTTCTTAGGGTTTGGAGCTACTTCACCAGATTTTATAACATAGCCAAGATAATCGATTTGACCCTTCATAAATTTACATTTCTTGATATTGAAAGAAAATCCGGCTTCCGATAACGCTAAGAGTGTTTTGTCAAGGCGTTCTAGGCCCTGGGTGACGTCACTTGAATAGCAGAGCACGTCATCCATATACGCTAAGGCTACTTTATCTTTTAGGGGACCTAGGGCCTTATTTATGCACCGCTGATACACAGAAGCTGAGTTACGTAACCCGAAGGGCATGGCCAGATACTCATACTGCCCTTCAGGTGTCACGAAGGCTGTTCGGGCTATGCTATCGCTATCGCTGTCAACTAAAATTTGGTGGTACCCGGATGCCATGTCCAGGGAAGAAAAATAATGAGCACCATGAAGACGATCTATTTGTTCGTCAATCCTGGGCAGGGGAAAGTGTTCTGGACGCGTGTTTGCGTTAAGTTCTCTATAATCCACGCACATTCTGTCCGTTCCGTCCTTTTTTTTTACTAGGAGGATTGGGCTGGCGAACGGGGAGTTACTCTCGCGGATGACACCTGCTTTTAAAAGAGATTCTATTTTGTCCTTAACAATTTCCTTTTCCGTAGGTGCTAATCTGTAGGGGCGCCTCTGAACAATTTTATTAGGGTCAATGGGATCTATGCGCAAAGTACCAGTCGTCACACGTCGTGTAGGTATGCCATCGATAAAGAAGTCACTATATTTTTTTAATATGTTGATGAGAGCGGTTTTATCGTCGCCCTCTAAATCGGTGTCTATCATGGAAAAGTCAAAACTGTCAGATTTATCGGTCAAGTTAACTTTCTTGCTCAAGGAAAACTCTATTTTATCGCTATTGATTTGTACACGGACATCGTTTTCTAGCAAATCTCTGCCTATAATAACGGGTTCTGTTATACTACCATCGGGAACAATATGGAAAAGTAAAGGTACCGTAATTCCTTGAATAGTGACGGGGCTAAAGACCTGTGACACACATTTCACATCCTCTTTACCGATACCGGTCAGACAAACCAAATTGTTATGCAAAGTACCCGGAAACTTCTCAGCAAAGCTACTAGTCACTAACGAGCAAGCGGAACCACTATCAAAAAGAAAGGAGACGGGCTCACCAGATGATGTAGTTAAGGTGCTCCTGGATGCTCTGCGCTCGCAGACGTGGACCTCCTTGGTTGTCGCTGGCGCTCCTCCTCTTCTGTCTGGACACGTCGATGCGAGGTGCCCTGGTTGGCCACACACGAAGCAGGTGAGTGAACGCGACGTTTCCGGTGTCTTCGATGATAGGTCCGAAGTCTTGGTCGCTGCCGGTATATTATCACGTCTTCTACGGCAGTCTAGCGCCTTATGTCCTTGAGCGCCACAACGGTGACACGTTCCGGTAAAGCGTGGTTCCATAAAACGAGCTCTCTTAGCTTCGATATCTTGGGTCATGTCGTTGATGTCATGTCGACGTTTCAGTGAAATCCCATTAAGAATACGAAAAAGTTGGGCTCTCGTTGATACATTGTGCGAGTGCAGCTCTCTTCGAATGGCGGGATCCTTCTGGCTTAGTACAGCGGCTACAAACCCAGTCTGTATGTCTTCGGCCATTTCGGTACGTGGTATGCGTTCTATGAGACTCCAGAGCCGCATAGCTGCTTCACACGCTGTCTCCTTGGGTCCAACTTGAAATCGAAGTATATCATCGAAGTAGTCTTGAGCCAACATGGGTTTCGCAAATTTGGCTAGCAGCAATTCTTTTATCTGAGGCCATGATAGCTGCGAAGCCTGTAGCTTTGTTAAGCATGAAGCAGCTCGCCCCTTCAAAGCGTGTGTAAGTACCAGCAATAGCTCTGCGCCTTCTAATTTTCTATTGTCAATTATTATCTCGGTCACTCTGCACCAACCTTCTATATCCGCTTCACTGTCGTCAGGGTTGAACTGGATCAGCTGGGTACTGGCACTGGTTGAACGTTCCGGTTGCGGCGTCGACAATAATCTTGATAACAAGGTCTCCATATGAAGCACAAAGTTCGGTGTCGTTGTCTCTCGGCCACGGACATTTTCCTCAGATGTTTGCCCTTCGCATCCCACTTCTGATAAAGGCACGTCACCCTGATGTGAAGGATCAGTACCTCTATCATTATCGTGGGTCTCCATTGCCAATAGTGTCAAATAGTGGGTAGATTGGCGTGGGTAATCGGGCGAGGAAAATTAAACGAACTTTCACCATTAAGTCCAAGCTATTTTAATAATCACCGAGATATTACTTCTATTACATTGCCGATATTAGAATTAATCGAAAATCACAGACACTCCACCGAACACGTAGCGTAGTTGCGCGATGCAAATCGATGTAACCACTATGAAGGCTGCGCTCGACTGCGGGCGCGCGCCAGCGCTCGGTGTTGCGTCAGAGCGGGACGACTACCCCGCTCTAAAATAATCGATGCGCCGTCATACTTTTTTAAGTTGCGTCAAGACACTGAGAGGTAAATAAGTAGTTAATATTATTCATGATAATTTGTATTTCCTCCGCCATTTTCCGCAGTTTGGCACCTCACGTCACATCATTTTACCGAAGTCAGCCCTATAGCTTCGGCGCAGTGCCGATCACTGACGTTTGTCAACAAAATGGTGCTTGACTCTTGAGACAGGCTAAATTACACCATATTGTTAATGACATTGAGCATACATTTTTTTAAATACCTTCGCGAAGTAAAACTTCTGTACGTAGTACTTATTATTATTCTGTGGTAGTACTTATTATTATTCTGTGCTTATACTTACTTACCAAGTAAAAAATGTGAACCACGCATTTTCACACACCATTATCGTGGTAGTACACTACAGGATGTAATTTATCATCAAATAGTATACGGCTAGATCCGGAGCGCTCGGCGTTGTGCCGACGAAATCGTACGGTGGGCCTTTCCGGAACATTATCTCCGGCTACCCGCAGTTCCGTACGCACTACCGACACATCCCTCATTGATGCAATGACTTGCGCACTACTTGTGATATTAGATATTACCTTCATAATAAATTAAGATAAGACAAGAAAAACTTTATTTGACACAAAAAGCAAATCAAAAAAGAACAAAAGAACTTAAAACTATACACGCATATCTTTTGTGCTTTTCATAAGCTAAATACCTACATTACCTACAGAATAATAATAAAACATACATACTCTGAAAAATTAAGGAAAGGATAAATTTTAATGACCCTCAATAATTCCCTGTGAATGCAGCGAACGATAGTGTGAATTCTGACGCACGCTGCACGTGGAGTTACGAAAACTGTAATAGTTACCAAACTTTTAACAGTTCGTTACCAACAATTTACTTTCTCCCCAACGCCGTTTTCAAATTTTCGAGTCTCTGTATAAGATACAAGATCGATCCATCAAATCTAATTCCTGGAACAATATTTTCTTTTTTACACAGCGCATCTCATATTAAAATAAGAAATTCCATACTGTACCTTAAGTCATCAAATTAATAGTTTTTAGAAAATAGGCTGAGTGAGGAGATAACTAATAGACAGACACGTGATTGCTCTTACAAGGATTCCTATAAACTAAGAGAAGGAATCATTATAAAAAGTAACTGAGAACAAAACTCAATAACCAACTTTAGAGCCAGCAGGTTATTAGGTCTAAACTTGAACCTAGACAAATTGGAAAGACGGTATCTTGAAGCGCGTTATTTTTTCGAGTGAACCAAAGGAAGTTTGTTTACAAGTCAGAACAGCAATTTCCAAGTTGCAGAAATTTAAATTACCAAGGAACTGGAGCTAAGATACGCTTTTTAGAGTTCTGCATGAAAGGCTAAACCGTAGTTGGTTTTCATCTACATTTGTTTAAAAAATAATGTTGACAGCAGATCAATCCACAAATCACTTTTTTTTAATCGTACGTGTCAGCCAAATGATGTCCATTAGAGATGAAACGGATATCCGGTAACTATCCGGTAGGCCGGATATCCGGCCTAAATTTACTATCCGGCCGGATACCGGATAGTAACTCACTATCCGGCCGGATACCGGATATTAAAAAACTACGACAATTTCCTACTAATAAAATGAAATGCATTAATCTTTGAAGTAAATGTCAATAAAATGGCTTCTAGTAATGATGGCTTTTATTTAAAGTCCAAAAAGCTACAAAAAAAGCCTTATTAAAGCCTTTTAAAAACTAATTTCTTTTTCTGGGCTATTCACTGTAATGACGAATACGTAATTATCTGTTAATGTCGGAATATTGCCAAATAAAAAAGGCGATCTTTTTTTCACTGATGATCTGATGTCATGATGCAGCTCAGTCAGATTACGCAGCAAGTAAACTAATTTTTCGCTATTCAATCACACACTCACAATGGCAACCAAAATCGCCCGAATTGATCTACCCACTAGACAAGTGGCAAAATCTGACATTCTATTCGGACGGATTCGATTTTCGAAAAGTGTGACTAGTCTAATCTTCTAATAGACCCACTGATCGCGTTCGAAGCACCTGTGCGGCGCTAAACTCGTCACGACATGCAACGAGACAATGAGGGTTGTGGATGTGGGGTCTGACTGCTGCGTGAATGGTGGATTTTGACATATCTGTCAATGTCATGTTAAAAATAACCAATTATGCAGCATTTGGACCTCGCGTCTACGTATTGCCATCTGGCGGATTTTCCATTCGCGAAAACCCTCATTGGCCAACTATCCGGCCGCCGGATATCCGGCTATCCGGCCTAGCAGCTGGCCGGATATCCGGTATCCGGTATCCGGCCAAACAACTATCCGTTTCATCTCTAATGTCCATTGCTGGACAAAGGCCGGTTTCACAACGACCGGTCCTGCGCCGCCCGCATCCAGGCACCTCCCGCGACCCTCGTGAGATCGTCGTCATTTTTTTCTAATAATTTATGTTTATAATTTTCTATTTAGTCAACATCAATTGAAAAGCAAATAAGGTTGTGCCGGGGAACCGGTACATAATCGTACTTTCATTGTTCATGTTGTTTTATTCATAGTTAAAGAAATAATTTATTGACACAGAAGTTTATAGCGTAATATAATTATATTAATATCTATATAGTTCTTATAATACTTCTGTTGTTTCAATTGTAATTTTCTGAGCCCTGAATCCATGTGGTCGTCGTCGTGCCAATCGCTGTCTTAATGTCAATATTTTTCTAAAAATAGCACGATTTACTAGTTCTTTACCTAGAGAACCTTCATAACTGTCACCAAAGCGGACTTGCCCGGGTTTTCTCATCGGCCCGAGTCCGGAGAAACAACCGAGGACAAATTATTTATTAGCACACTTCAAACGAATGAAACGAGAAAGACTGTTTGTTTTAACGTCCTTGAGTGATGAAACCATTTATACCGCGCCATCACACTTTAATTGGAAACAATTTTCATATTTTCGACACCGCGTCGGGAATTTTAATGTTTTCCCTTCTGAAATAAGGTTGGTTGTTATTCAATATTTTATAGGTGCTTAGTTTTTTGGTACTGGCAGAGTTTAATGGTGTTATAAATTAGGATTATAAGTTCCAGTTAAGATATAAACTTGACTAAACTAAAGCGCAAGCCTTGAATGAAGTACTACAAGCTTTTTCTATTCTGCAAGCTTTCTTCTTCCTACTTCCAACACACCACAGTGTGTTTCTGTCCAAGTTCTGTTTCACATTTTTCACCCAGCCACTGCCAGCTATCTTATTAAGGTCCTCATTCCATGGATAAGGGAGTGTAGTAGATACGAGTATGTAAAGAGCCCCATAAGGATTACCTTTTTGCAAAATTATTATTATGACGTTCATAAGTGCCAAATATTAGTCTAAATTGAATAAATAATGTTACTGAAAATGAATAAAAATTACATTTTCAGTAACATTTCATTTTCATATTATGGTCTATCCCTTCAAGCATTAGCGAATCTAGACAGAATATAAATAAACATATTGAGTATTGAAATTGTTACCGCGGTCTCATGCGACGTACCTACATTCATCTTATTAATGTTACCAGAAAATCTATCATATTACTTTTTTATAACTGAATGTCCCTTGAATCAGGGTGACCACCAATTTGTGCATTCAACATGCGCAAGCACGGACACGCGTCGATAAATCTCACAGTGAAATTATTTTGCGGCGAAACTACCATCAAACTGAGTAAATTTAAGAGAATAGGAACAATAAACTTGAAATATATGACGATTGCATTGTGGGTTATTTTGTGAAAGTAATTAAATACCTGCATGGGCAATTTTCTTTTATTTTAAGCTGTTAATTTGTGGTGTGCTTTATGTTATTGTCATGCTTTTATCTACCCCATTGGGAAAATCGTGGAAATAATCTTCAGCATTGGTCCTTATTCTTTTAATTTGTTTATTGATTAGCTTATCGGTCGCATATAGTGAAACTACTCAAAATAATAAGAAACAGCGAAGAGAGCGGTTTACTTTTTAAAGAGCTTTCTTACCTCGTGTGTCTTTTTTAATTTCCCAATTCCCAATTGCCTATTATTAGACAAATTATCTACTGATCTTAGACTGGGTTGCACCATCATGCTTTAACTGTAACTATAACCATAACCGATTTTTTTTTGTATGAGTTTAACAAGCTTTTGACGATTACCTTACTTTTTGCTCTATTAAAGTTACATTCATATTGATATTTGTGAAACTCATACGTTTCCAGCTCCGATATCGTCTTTCCGGTGCGGTGCCTTCCGGCGCGTCCGCTGCGTTATCTCTTACCGGTTTGGTAGGCCTTCCGTTAATGTTCTAATCGAAATATTTGTATTGGAGTTTCTGTTAAAGAATCAAAATTAGGTGTAGGCAATTTAGGGTAGGAAATTAGAAAAATATGAAAAGAGGAGAATATTACTGCCGATAAAATTGACTTCAATCATCATGTTTTTACCTCGTAGTGAACGTTAAAAGATAGTTCTTTTATTAGTAGGTTATGTAATATGTCTTTGTATATGACTTAATTTTTATGACTAAATTATAGGTACACGAATTTGAAAATTCGAATTTAAGCAAATAAAATAGTAACTTTTCACAAAGAAAGTTCGGTACCCTATTGATACGACAAATAAACTACTAAAGAAATAAAGACAAATTACCAAGTACAAATACTAGCAGCTACTTTGAATAATTAAAGCTGTGCAAGATTATCTTGTGTTAAAACTACAGCAAAAGCTCTACAATTATTGACATCTATAAAAGTGTTGCCAACCAAACCACGCACTTAAAATTTTGCAATAATTTATTATTAACTGATTCCGCAGTTAATTTTTCATTTCCATCAACAAATTGAACTGATAATAATCAGGTCAGTCGATTGCGTGACCAGCGAACAATTAAGAGAGTGACGGGAGGTGTGAAGCGAATTCTGAATAATACAGTAAATGCCAACACCCAATCAGCCAAATTAGCTTTTAACATTTATCATAATAAAAATAGAAGGCGTGACTGACTCACAGTAGGCGTAGGTAGTCCTTGGTTGGACATAGAAAGCTGAATTTTAGTTAGTAATTTGTTATTTGCACCAATTACTAATACTCCCGTTAGCCCCTTATACTAAGCTAAATATGCTTGTGTCACGAGTGAGCTCACCATAATAGTCGAGCAGCGGCGGGGAAAGAACCCGCGTTCCCCGGAGTCAGCCAGTCCGACCCCTTCATCGTTCGGCTACCGTGGCTTCAAATTTTTCACATATTGTTTTTATGGTGTAGAAGAGAAATAAGAATTGGCCTTTCGAGGTAAAAGTTTGATTGGATGGAAATTTGAAACTAACAGCATTTAAGTTTTTTAGGCTATCGTTTTGTCAAATTGTTTTAGGCTGAGTTACACTACCTAACTTTGACCGTAACTTTAACGATAACCGGTGTTTTTTGTATGGAGTTTGACAGATTTTTGACGTTTGTCCAAGTTAAAGTAAGATGGTGCAACCCAGCCTTAGATTTCACTTCAAAAGCGCGGACAAAAGATAGATTAATAAATCTAAGATTTAAAAATTACATCAGAAATGGTGTGTACCTCACACGAGTACTTAAACTCCGACAAGTGCCTACCTAATTTTCGACCAGTAAATAAAGGTACTTAGGTAAGTATTTGGCTGGTCGAAAATTAGGTAGGTACTTGTTCTTCATTAGTGATTTCCTGGTAATATCATTACGCAAAATTAAACCAGTAAACACGACATCAAGGAGATTTAATTTTATAGCAATTCATTATAACCGAAGTTACTGGAATTCCGAAATATGCCTTACAGGAAGTATGGAAAAAATAATATCGTATCAACGAGATAATATTTAAGAGATAAAATGTAATTAATTTCTCCTGTCAGGGATGAAATTATTTTTTGTAGATTGATATTATTGATTTTTCTACGCGTTTGCTTCATATTAACGTCACAATATTTCAGCATTAGTATTATGTTTTCGTCGTTTTCAAATGTAAGGTAATAATCTACACAGGTAGGTATCACAGGAAATACAGGGTGGAATTTGTAATGTCACCTGAAGGGAAAGTACTCTTAACTGTAGACAGATAAACTAAGACACGATCGGCCTAATAGAAAGTAAATAATGAAAGCTAACGATACACAACAGCCAATATAGCAGCTATAAGCCACTAGGTGTGTACGTACCTTGTCCCAGCACAAATTTCAGGAGCTCACACATTGGTATTCGCGCTGGCGCCCCAAGTGGATGCACTGCTAAAAGCATACTCGTGTAGCTGAAAACTTTCCGCCGCATCCAGGCCAGCCTTTATTACGTAGGCTCCAGTTACGTGACCGATGCCCCCATTTGTTTCAATTTTTACAATACGGTACTGTGCAGAACTTTAAAATCCAGTTCGAATTTTAAACCAGATTTGTAGCTGTGATTGGTCTGAGTTCTTTAATTCGACGAGGACCAGTTGGCCCAGTCTTGACTTGGTTTAAGATTTTGATATAATGTATGTCATTTTAAGTTTCATGACCTAAAAGTATAATTGGACTAGGACCCACATAGGGAAATTTTCAGGAGCTTATACACACTTAAACTAATAAGCTAATATTTAATCTTAAAAAAGAATCACAAAAGTTTCACCTAACAGTTATTTAACCGTTACTAACTGATCTCAAAGTAGTCCCAATCCCAAATTTAAGATCGTAATCATAAAATATCAATATCAAATTTTGTCCAAAGATTTATACTTATTTAACACCTCTTTCAAGTAAGGTACTGCGTAAATAACGTAAGAGCGGTTAGAGCGGGCACTGAAATGGCCAAACTCGCATTCACCATAGCACTTGCAAAGATAGCGACTATAGCGAGTTACGCGGTCCCAGCCGGCCGCGGAAGCGGGCCCTAATGGCCGCTATTCACGGCGAACCGCCAAGTGACACTTGGGAAAAACGGCACATTGTCGCACCCTCCGACGATTTCACGCTGGAATACACAAAGCAGAGTAAAGGCAGATATTTGGCTGCTAAGTCGGCGACTAAAGGCTGCGACACGCAGCGTATTTGGGTGCTAAGTCAAAGTTAGAATTTTGAGATAGAGTTAACTGCGAAGTCATGATGAGAGATTTCAATGGAGCTTCACAGAGAGAAGTAGTAGGTATTACAAAAAAAACCCCGGAACGTAGCGATATCGGTAATTATCGCGAATATGAACTTGTATTTTAGTTCCTGAAAGATGAGAACTTTTATTTGAATAATTTTGCATTGACACATATGCCACAAATGACTTCACGATGTCGATATTTTTGTAAAAAATAAGGGTCGACGGGACACCGTGACGTAGACCTATACTTTTCACATTATCACAGATAAACTAATTACTTAAATAACTTATTAATTCCAAATCTCAGATTGACAACGTAAATAATAATGTAGTATTTTATTGTACTAAACCACGAGTCGAAGACTAGGTACGCCAGACTAGCTCGTAATAACCGCTATTCACAGTACAGCCCAGCCTAAGTGCCTCTTGGGAAAACTACAGCTTGCTTGACTTGTGCTATTACATCACAAATACGAAGAGACAACAACCACCTTTGGCTTTTAGAGTATGCTTATTTTATATATTTTTGACTAACGCCTGTAGATTTGGTCCATAAAGTTATTATTTTGCAGGTCTATCTATTTCATAGTTTTTCCGTCAAATTGCACTAAATTTCATAATAGAAGTTAGATGATTGCTGAAAGATCACAGTATGATAACATGTTACAGGAACTATACTTAAGAACGACGTGCTTCTTAAAATTAATAACTAAGCGCCCAATACCAGAAGCGTGTAAAGTAGAGGAACCGTGACTTCTATGTTTATAGAATTGTAGAGCAGAGAGGCCTTTGAAGGCTTTAGTCTTCAAATTAACACTCACTACGATGTAATTACCTATTTATGTGTGTACACTGTACGTCTATTGTGTTTCTGTAATTTGGAGTTCTTTTTGTAGATTCTGCATAGTTTGTCTTGTATTATAATAGAAGACTTTGGTACGAACAGACGCATTAGCGAATATTAGAGCAGTGAACAACTGGCCGGGAAGCGTGCCAAACAAGGAGTGTTTAAACTAGATCGCACAAAGTGAGCAGATGGCACGCTATATGTTGGATAATAATAGTAAGAGCCAATTTCTATCGTTCTTGGTACAATTTCAGATAGGTAACTAAGGCTGGGTTGCACCATCTTACATTTACTTTAACAAACGTCTAAAATATGTCAAAATTCATACAAAAAGCACCTTTTATCGTCATAAGTTATCGTTAAAGTTAGATGGTGCAACTCAGCCTAAGTACCTATACCTATGTCAGATATGGCATAACCATAAGATTGCTGGTTAAGTGGTAATTTATCCGAAAGTTTATTAACTTCATATTAGGCTATCAGGGACTTTTTCAGCAAGTGGTGAGACAAGTATTAGATTAAGTAAAATACTCGTATTATCTCAATGCAAATGATTTTCCAAATGATGATTCCTGTACTTAACAAAATACCATCTCCTGCAAGTTACTCGTCCTAACTTGGTCGACCGGGGATTAAAAATGAGGGAATTTTTTCAGCACCAGATGTTGAGCTTAGTAGTTAGTCCTTACTAAGCCGACTTTAGCATACTAAGGTCACAATAACTAATAAAATTAAGATTACCTAGAATAGAAGATATAATAGAGGCATTTAGACATGCAAATGCTATGATAAATTCTTGTACACTGTCGCTCCATCATAGTCTTTGAACATGGCTTGCTTGAAAGTATGTATCTCTAAACAAAAGCATATCCACTCCAGGGAAGCGGATCCTCCAGAGATCCCCCGGAATACCTAATGAACGTAATCATTAAGCCAGCTGAGAAATAGGCAAACAGGTGTACACACTGGGGCTTTTAACTCGCGCGACCTTTGTGAGCTGGCTTTGAAAAAGGGTGTGCAATTTTTGAGTTGAAAATTTGTGAGGCAACGCCTTTAGCGAGGTAAAAGGTATATCTAAAAGCGTTATTTCATAAGCACAATAAACACATGCAGAGGTGAAAATATTATGTAAAATTATTGTAATCGTCCACTGCTGGACAAAGGCCTCCCCCAAGGATTTTCATAATGACCGGTCTTGCGCTGCCCGCATGCATGGACTTCTCGCGACCTTCACCAGATCGTTGGTCCACCTAGTGGGAAACAGTTAAAATCTTAAATTATTTCCTATAGTTTTGTTATATTACTAATTTCATGTAATCGGCCCCTACTACATTTTGCCACCCTTGACCCTCGACTGCCAAAAGTTGCTGACCGCTGCTCTACACAATTCAAACATATTTGTTGCCACCATAATGTTCGTAATAAATAAAATTTTAATGAAAAGCGTGACCTTTTACTTAACATTCGTGACACTCGTAAATTTCCGAAGAGTCAAGATTGCATTTTTGATAAGAAGCGATAAACGTACTGAGTTAAGGCATTCGGACGCCAGGGTGCGGTTGTGTAAATATTTCAGCGGAGCCGGGATATGAAGCGGTTAGTTTAAATTCTGACTTATCATCCTAGTTTGGGGAGAAAAGCCAGCTCGTTTTATAAAAGGGAAAAGGGACAGGGTCAGTAACCGTATTATTATGTACCCAGAACAGTGCAACGACTTGAATTCGAAGCATAATGAGAGAGACACAATAATGTGGGTAGATACCAAATATGTATGTATCATGTATAATTAGGTTTAAGATCTTATTCGTCTAATTGGTCTTCAGGATTATTACACTTTCTAATATAGTTTTTTAAACACAACAAGGAAGCTCAGACCCAGGTGGAAGCGAGTTTTACCCGGAATCCTCAACCACAGAGGAACATTTATTTTGCAAGTACCTACGCTTTTAAAACACTTGTACACGTCCCTGTATTACTTTAGCCCTACCACTGCTTCGGGACGATAAATGGGCCAGTACTATTGGCGTACATACTTGGAGGAGGCGTTTATTCAACAGTGGACGTCATTTGGCTGAAACGAACGACGAACATAACTATTGGCGTATCTCATTATTGGTGATTTTGCCGGGGGGGCTGGCCCTAACTAAATTATACTTTGCTTCGTCTTCGAGATTAGAATACTTGTAGTAGCACGTATTGTGTGGCCATTCATACGCTATAGTTGAGAGATAAATAAAAATATCATGAAAAAAATATAATGTGTAAGCTGTACTTTTCATATGGCAACATCGGGATCGCCATTTTCATTCGCGTTCAAGTGCTCGGCCGTTCACTACGTCTCACTATTTCTTTTTGTTTCAACCGTCAAGTTACTATCCAAAAGTTGATTAAAAATGCCTAAACGCAAGAACAAGGATTGTGATAGTGATGATTACATTCTACGAAAGATAAAAAAGCTAGAAAAGAAGTTGAAAAGACGTACTCGAAAGAGGTCTTCGAGTGTAACTTCTGAGGATTCAAATCTAGCGTTGTCATTACAAGAAGGTATTTATGCTATTACTGTTTCTAATATAATACATAGTTATATGGGTAAAATATGTATGTGTTGAGTGCACTTCGGTCGAGAGTGCAGCCTTCACAATAAAAATACTTGAGGGTAGTTTATAAGACTACCGCCTTGTGTTATGTTATTTTACAATTAAAATAAGCGTTGAGTTCATCTTATGAGGATGGTACCTTCGCAACTTTTTATTGAGTACAGGTCATGAGCCTGTGACCTACTTTATGAGCGCATAGTATTTTTTTTGTCTAAGTACGTACTATTGCTCTCTCTTTTTTAGACACCCACCATGAAGAATCTGCGGAGTGTACTGTCGAGAATGAACACATTATTGATGATGGAAATAACACAACTGAGTTATCTCCTACGGGAATCCAAGATTCCACGTTACAGATCACACAACCTGACCTTTTAAGCACGGATCCTAATCTACCTACGACATCGACAGCATCATCAGAACCTGCCATTGTCTTGGATGAAAGCATTTTGGAACTATTAGGTGAAACTCCTTCCAAAAATAAAACCTATGGGCCGGCAATACAAGCTGAACTCGCCGTTCGTTGGGAACATATTGCCACTACGGGCCTTTCTAAAGATATGAAAAAGGATCTACTTGAAAAACACCATCTACCGGAAAACTGTTTGAAGATTGGCGCCCCAAGTTTAAATCCCGAAGTAAAAGCTGCATTATCCGATAATCTGGTTAAAAAAGACAAGGTTATCGAATCAAAACAAAACCAACAAGCAACTGCAATATCTTGTATTAGTCAGGCCTTGACGAAAATATTCGCAAGTCAAACCAAGGATGCTGAGGTTATTAAGTTACTGATCGATGGGATTAGGCTCCTATGCGATTCTCAATATGTCGAGTCTATGGCTCGTCGAAGTTTCGTAACCTCTACTATAAAAAAGGATATTAAGGACCACTTATATACCACGGATGTCGACAGTTTTCTATTTGGGGAAAAACTATCGGACACTCTAAGATCTGCAAAAGCAATAAATAAATCTGGAGCTGAAATGAAGACTTCAGCACCGAGCCAGCCTAGACCTGCAAACTACACACAAAATAAACCCGGTCAACAACGTTTTTTAAACTCAAAGCCTCCGCTTCCATTTACGAGGCAGGCGGGAGTAAGGAGGTCAACACCTGCGACGCAGCAACCTCGCCGATACCAAGCTCCTCATCCGACGCAAGCGCCCCCGCCGAGCACGGCCTCCGGACACCAGCGGACGCCGCTAGCGCCGCCGCAGCGCTCGCGCGGGCAGACTCAGACACGCCGGTAGACGAGGTACGTCATACCGCCGGCAGATTGACTTATTTTCACGAGAGATGGCGCTTACTTACCAATGATAGTTTAATATTATCGTGGATCAAAGAAGGGTATAAAATACCTTTTCTTACGATTCCTAAACAGGATTTTATTCCATTACCAAAAAATTATTCCCTAGACGAACTGAAGGATTTTCAATTTGCTATAGATGAACTTATAGAATCGGGTGCGATATCTGAATGTACATCATGTGAATTACAATATATATCAAGTATTTTCTTAATTTCTAAACCTAATGGTAAAAAACGTTTTATATTAAACCTAAAATCATTAAACAAATTTATACCCACCAATCACTTTAAAATGGAAGATCTAAGAACTACTATAAAATTAATTTCAAAAAATTCATTTTTATGTACAATAGATTTAAAGGATGCCTACTTTTTATTGCCAATACATGATGACTTCAAAAAGTTTCTCCGTTTTACATTTAATGAAAAAATGTATGAATTTAATGTGCTTCCGTTCGGGCTAAATACAGCACCGTTAGTTTTTACCAAATTGATGAAACCTGTGGTATATTTACTAAGATCTCTAGGATATATCTCATCAATATACTTAGATGACCTATGTCTAATAGCTAATTCATTTAAAAACTGTGAGCAAAATGTTATGCAAACAGTATCCATTCTAGAATCACTGGGTTTTATTATAAACTATGAAAAAAGTGTATTGACACCTAGTAATACGTGTAAATACTTGGGTTTCATAATCGATACGCACAATTTTCACATTGCTCTCACACCGGAAAAAAGGATTTTAATAAAACATGAAGTATCAAACTACTTAAAACTGAAAAGATGTACTATACGTCAATTCGCTCGATTAGCTGGTCTCCTCGCCTCATCTTGCCCCGCAATTCAATATGGCTGGTTATACACCAAAAATATAGAACGCTGCAAATATTTAGCATTAGAAAAAACTCAAAATTATGATAGCTTTATGACAATTCCCGAGTATTTATTTGATGATCTTAAATGGTGGCAAACGAATATCGTAAGTTCTATTAATCCAATAAGGGACGATTATTATTCCTTGGAAATTTTTTCTGATGCCAGCAAAACAGGATGGGGGGCAGCATGTGGCAAGGAAACAGCTAATGGTCAATGGAACAAGGACGAAAGAAATATGCATATAAACTTTTTAGAAATTTTGGCTGCATATTTTGGTCTATTAGTTTTTGCTAAAAATCTTAAAGATTGTCAAGTACTTCTTCGCATCGACAATACTACCGCCATTTCATATATTAACAAAATGGGCGGTATACGTTTTCCACATCTTACAAACGTTACAAGGAAACTTTGGAAATGGTGCGAAGAAAGGAATATCTATGTTTATGCATCTTATATTAGTTCACAAGACAACGAAGTTGCTGATGTGGAGTCACGGCGATCACATCCTGATACCGAGTGGGAGCTAAACAACGATGCCTTCTGCAAAATTGAGAAACACTTCGGAAAACCAGATATTGATTTATTTGCAACGAGGTTAAATACTAAATGTAAACAGTATGTCTCTTGGCACAGAGACCCTGGGGCGCTAGCAATTAACGCTTTTACTATAAATTGGAGTCAATTAAATTTTTATGCTTTTCCACCAATATCAGTAATCTTAAAAACGATACGAAAAATTATCACAGATAATGCAGAAGGCATAGTTGTTGTTCCCCTTTGGCCCACTCAACCGTGGTTTCCTATATTTAAAAGCTTATGTAGTGACATGCTTACTCTTGGAATTAATTCAAACGTTTTGTTATCTGTTCCTAACAGACAATTGCACCAGAAAGTCACCCTTGTAGCCGGGAAATTATCCGCGCGGCACTTTCAAGAAGAAGCATTCCAGCAAGTGCCCTAGACATAATGTGTGCTTCATTATCAGAGAGCACAACAAAACAATATGGCGTTGCTTTCAAAAAATGGTTTAATTTTTGTAAATTACATAATATTGATACATTCGAAGCATCAGTGCCACAAGTTATTTTTTTTTTGACTGAAATGTTTAATACAGGTGTTCAATACGGTTCGCTAAACAGCTATAGATCTGCATTATCTTTAATTATTAGCACAAAAATAGGATCTGATGACCGAATAACTCGATTGTTTAAGGGTTTTTATCGTTTACGTCCACCAATGCCCAAGTATGATATAACCTGGAATCCAACGACTGTTTTGAATTTTCTTGAAAATTGGTACCCACATGACGAAATTAGCATAGAATTATTAACTAAAAAAGTTGTAACCTTACTAGCACTTGTTACTGCACACCGTGTACAAACTTTAAGTAAAATAAAAGTTCAAAACATTGAGGTCATTCCAGATGAAAAAATAATTATAAAAATAACAGATTTGATAAAAACTTCACGACCTCGTGCTACTCAACCACTTTTAGTGATACCTTTTTTTCAGGAAAATCTAAAAATTTGCCCTGCAACTACATTACTCGACTATAAAAACAGAACTCATTGCCTCAGAAACAATGATCAGTTATTTATCAGCTTCAAAAGTCCATATAACGCTGTATGTTCACAATCAATCAGTCGTTGGATTAAGGAAGTTTTACAAAAAAGTGGCATCGACACAAATATTTTTACTGCCCACTCAACCAGACATGCGTCAACATCCACCGCTCGCAACTGCGGCGTTAGTATGGATGTAATAAGAAGAACCGCTGGTTGGTCCGATTCATCTAATGTATTTGCCAGATTTTACCATAAATCGATAATTACTGATAATAGCAATAATTTTGCTATATCAATTTTAAATCAAAATGATTTGTCATAATTCAATGTGGTTATTATCATATTAAGTTTAAATGATTAAATAACAATGGTTATTTATGTTATATATCTGTTAATGCTGAAATATGTTACTTTTTTTTTTAAATCTTTAAATTTTAAAAATTTATTACAAGAATTTGTTTATGTTATTATTATTTTTTGTAATAATTATCCAAATAATAAGAAACTATCTTAATATGTATCTTGGTTTTTCTTAACTCTAAAGATCTACAAGTATTCTAATCTCGAAGACGAAGCAAAGTATAATTAATGATTAAACGAACTTACCTTAAGTGATGTTCTATCATAATTATACGAAGGCTTCGTCTGAAGAGATTAGCTCCCTCCCAACCCTTTATCCCACTGCACTAAGAAAAACCAACCATACTCTGAACTAAATGAAAATGGCGATCCCGATGTTGCCATATGAAAAGTACAGCTTACACATTATATTTTTTTCATGATATTTTTATTTATCTCTCAACTATAGCGTATGAATGGCCACACAATACGTGCTACTACAAGTATTCTAATCTCTTCAGACGAAGCCTTCGTATAATTATGATAGAACATCACTTAAGGTAAGTTCGTTTAATCATTAATTCTCTCAAAGTAATAAATAGATGTGTTGGCTTTTCTTCTCGGGCTGTGCTTATCATGTTCTGCCACCCACCCGGCTACTCGCGTTTTTATATTTTCATATTTCACTCCGCTTCCCTTAGAATGCTGGAGTGAGACGTGCTAGCACATTCAAGTTTCAACTTGGTTATTTACTTTAACTCAAAATTGTATTCACAAATAATAGAGGTAAATAAGTAAAAGATAGCTTTACATAAAATAGTGCTTGTTTACAGCGACATAAGTAAATATACTTAGGTAATTTGCACCTTTGCGAAAATGAAGAAGTGCGTGTGAAACGTATGGCGCACCATTTATTGCGCACATACCTACCTACCTACCTATACATATTGTCACGAACTACTTAGCAGTCATGACAATAATATCTCATTCTCAATCAATGAACATAATACACATACGTATTCACAAACATTACTATGAGGTCTCACAGTGCGCGTTTGTGAATACGGGCGATAATGTGAAATACCGTAAGAAGAACTTCATAGGGAAGTAAACTTAAAAAGTTCCATAAAAATTAGAAAATTCATGACCCAGTTATATTAGGTTAATTTTTCGTATGCTTTATAAAGTTCAATTTAATTCACTCGCTCGCTTTCATCGAAAAAGTGGGTCGGAGTGTTGTAAATACAGAAATGGACTTTCAAAGCCTCCTAGCTGTAGTAAAAGGGACCTCACTCTTTCCCAAGAGGGTTGGTAAGTGCGCACTGAAAATATTCAAGGCCCGCGGTTTTTTGAAGCACCGCGGAATACTTAGAGCCATTGTAATAATAATATGGAGATTGTGCTAGCCACTGCTAGCATTCGTAGGTAGGCGCATGCGCGCTGGTGAAATAATTATGATTAACATAAACAACACTGTAAATCTGTGTTTATTGCGATAGATTTTCTGGAAAAGTTATGTATTACTTACTTATGTTCTTTTTTGACGGCATTTATGTAGCTAGCTTACCTATAAGTAGTCACTGTAAAGAAGGAGTTGCCAATTTATTTTTCAAACTGCTGAGATCACTCATGATCTAGGTAAAAATAAATCAATCTCGAAGTTGAAGTTCGATTCCCGAGCAGCGAAAACAAAATAAGTAGGTAGTGTAAGTAAATGTCCGTAGATCTACTCGTAAAGTTACTGTAAAAGACACGATCTCACGGATTTCCACATGAGCTAGAAAACTACATTACAGAGTAAATCGCTTTTGCCGGCCAGTCACCCCTTCCATCCTATATCGAACATAATTCCATTTGACTCGTCTCAGCCCGGGTTCGAAAATGTAACCTCGTTAGCCGGGGCACGACACTTAATGACGTCAAAGATGCTGGCATCTATGCGTTTCTAACACCGTAAAGTTGCTTGTTTTTACGTTAAAATGCTTATGTAAATATTTACTGAAGCACTTACTCAGTAAGTAGATCCCGCCAATAGAAATTCGTAATCTTGCAAACATTTAAGGTCAACACTGACATCGAATTTGGTGAGGTGAATAAACTTATGCTGATATCTTTGACTCAGAAGTGCAAGTTAATGCTACCTACCACAGAATACATAATAGGTTATACATAATAATATAGTCTTTGGGATAACTATTTTATTTATCAAAATTCAATAACGCCGATTGACTCGTAATTTTTTAGTCAGCTACGTCCTACCTGTTACCTATGTGGGTGGATTAACAGTCTACAAGACCAATTTTAGCTAGGTCCCAAAAGTCTCCAGTCGTAGAGTTCTAATTCATATCCCGATATAAAGTAAGTATATTGTTTTCATAATGACCTATTAGAACTGAAAAAAGTATTTTTCCAGATATTGCGGAAAATTAGATCACAATGGGAATCCCTCATTTATATTAGAAACACGAAGTAAAACTTTACACCATAAAACTAAGTACTAAGATAAATAAATGTGAAAATAAGACATGAGTCACCTAAGGCGATCGTCTCAATTAGCAAACAGACGCGGACTACCGATCAGTATAAAGTCATCACAATAAAAAACCCAGTTCAGTCGCTACAGTTATTGCAATATGGGAATCACTGTAAGTAGATTAATTTATTAGTTTTGTTGTTTAGTAAAATTAAAGCTCTACTCTAGTGCGTAGCAGTTGTGAAATGCCTACGTAGTATGTGGTTTGAAGAAAATCAGTGTTTGTGAGAACCTCGACTGGACCGAGACTTCTTACTGCGTAATTTTAGATAAAAGCAAATTAACTACGTGCCTGATTTTTTTATGTGAACCACAAATTGGATACTTTATTAAATTAATGATCTAAACTGCTTGTTAGATAAAAACACAACTACCTAAGTAGGTATACCTGTATTACCAGATATTCTAAGGTAGTACTTATAGTCTCTAGCTGTAGCTACTGATTCTATTTTGAATTATTTTCACTGATAAAAACAAAGAAGCTCCATTTAATCCTGTGGGTCGTGCATTGCTTTTTTTTAACCAATATCCGCGCTAATGGAGCGGAGTCAATTTTTTATTCCTTTTTATTCAGCAATTTCCGGAATTGTATTTTATATCTGTGTAGAGTTAAGTAAAGACAAAATTAAGAGGCTTAATACTGATAAAAATAGAGGGGAAGCACCTACCCATTATTTATAGCATAGCATATTCGCAACCCGATCATAACAAAGTCCTAACTTTTCCCCTTTGACTTTTCAGACAAATATCACGTTGTTCCTGGTGCTATTTTTATTACAAAGCAGCTGGTCCCTGGAAGATAAGGGGAAAGGCGAAATTTCAGCATCTTCCCAAAATGAGCGGAGCCATCTAGAGCCAGATACTGCGCCTTTATCAAGAGTTAAAAGGCAATTTGGATATGGATATGGACCTTACTATGGAGGGTGTAAGTGTTGTTCAATTTATATTCATGTTGTTGTGAAATAATTTGTAAGGCTGCGGTGCATGTGGTGTAGGTATCATCTTACTTTAAATTTAACAAACGTCAAAAATTTGTCAAACTTCGTACAAAAACACCGGTTATCGTTGTAAGCCTAGGCGCAGACCATCGATTTTTCGTCGGCCGATAGTTTAGTCGGGCAGTTGATCAGTATGGACATGTATAAAAGTACCTACGTACATTACACCGATTCGATTTGGTCCATTCTGGGAGTGGGTAGTCCGATTCTTCATACAATTTAAAATCAGCCACAACTATCGACCAACTAAAAATCGGTGGTCTGCGCCTATAGTTAAATAGTTACAGTTAGAGTTATGTGGAAGGTAGGTACTTACTCAGCCTAAGTATTCTTGGATATGGCAAAACTGAGTGAGTGAGTAAACAATAAAGCATTGTGTAGGTGGGGATTTATAAGCGTCTTATAGTATACTTACCTGATTGGTTGGAAATTGAGCATCCGTAAAATTTTAAGAGAAATCTTAATAATCATATTTTTACAATCCAAGCTACCATAGAGCACTAAAATTAATATAATCGTAAAATTAGGTAGGTAGGTATCACTTAGTAGTAAAATACTGAAAAATAACTAGATGAGACCGTAAATATCCCATATCTTAATATTTTTTCTTTTTATTCCAGATCGCCGTCCGTACCCTCTACCAATAATATTCGGTGGAGGAATAGTTGTCGGAGGATACGGTGGACGAGGTTTTGGTGGACCAGGTTTCGGTGGGGGATTCGGTGGAAGGGGATTTGGTGGTAGAGGTTTTGGCGGAAGGGGCTTCGGCGGCGGCTTTGGTGGGAGAGGGTTTGGCGGCTTTGGTGGGAGAGGCGTTGGCGGTTTTGGTGGAGGACGAGGTGGTGGAAGAGGATAATAACCTGACGATACAAATAAAACACTTCTATTTATTATTGTTTTACTTCTTTAACCCAAACTATCCTTCTAGAAAATAAGCAATATTAGCCAGAGGTCAGAGGTCTTTATTCCTTCCCACCAGGTGCAAGTTCTCTGAGTTACCTATAACCAGCTCTGTTCAGTCAGATCTCAAGTGATTAGACAAGAGCAGTCGTTCATTAAGTAGGTACGTAAGTACCTAGTTGGCAAAAGAAGTTAGTTCCTTATATAGTAGGTATCTAATGTTATTGCACTGACGAGGATAAAGAAAAAAACTAGAAAAGTTGCGCAAGCGGTGCAAGCCATAAAATTTTGTGTCCTGTAGGCCTTTTTATCAATTTTTCCCATACATTTTGACCTCGATAAAGTGCCGTATATCACGGCGCGCATCCTAGCCCGGCTGGCCGTTTCTAGCCCGGGGGTTTAGGGTTTCCAACTTCAACAATCTTCTTTTGCTAATCATATGGATTGTAATTTGAGGCTATTAAAGACACTATCTTAGTACCCAACTACCTACCTGTGTAAGTATTATTGTATCCGATATACAGGGACAGGAACTACATACATATGACATAATAGGTGAATTTTGGACGTTGGTGTCTCCATTTTATTTTGCCATTTTTTTTGGTACTACATTCCAGTTCTGCGACTGGAACAACACGTTAAAATAATAACAGCTGATTTCCTGACACTAATGACATAACTTTTTATGGAAGTGTCAAAACTGTCAAATATTGTAGTCAATCAACTTGTCAAGGACAGCGTGTTTTTCTCTAACTTTTCTACATAGAAAAATTAACATTTTGGTAAGTATTAGTGGCATCAAACAAGTTGCACCATTAATGATACCGGTTTCGTAATATATATCATTAAATCGGCATTCTGAGCAAGTTATATTCTACTTTACAGCCATGGACGGTGCGTACGACGAAATCATCTCGGATAACCCTTTTTTTGTGGAACTGAAGAACGAATATACGAATTTATTCCAACACTGCATATCCCAGTCATGGGTTATATGTGTGCCGCGAATTGGAAGTTTGACCACGCGGGTTTTCACTGTAGAAGATTTCTGTGCCCACATACTTGTGCCCAGCGACGAACTACCAGAGACCAACTATAGTACCCTAACAGAAAAACAAGTGACTGTCTCAAACAAAGTTATCACGCTCGAAGTCACTAAATCCCTGCCCCTGCAGAGCCACATACTTTTTGAAGAAACATTCTATACAGAAGACTTCCTAAAATATAAGGTATGGTGCATTGAGTCTCCCCTCGAACCGACCAAAAATGTTGGCGACAATACAATCACTAAAGAATACCTCATGTCTATAAATGATTGTATTGACCTACTATGGACACAAGCAGCCGGCCGACAAGTTCTCGATCAAATTGAGCACAGTGTTCAATTGTTTTTGAAGAAGCAACCATCACTTCCTATTGCCATAGGACCATTGAAAGATGCAGTAAGTGAACTCTACACCCAGTGCCTTCAGTATGCATTGCAGAATAGAAGATTGAGAGAAAAATCAAAAGCATGTAAACAGATACTTGAAAATATTAAAATTGCTGTGGAATGCTACATGCAACAACTCCTTTTTGATTCAATATTCAAGCCAATTTGCACTTGCTGCTCCTATGAAGACTCCCATCTCAACAAAAAGATCAGAAACATGTATGACATCCAGCTTAGAGATTTAGATATCAAGAAGGAACTCTACCATGCAGTGCCCAAAGCAAAACAAATTCTTTCCAAAATAGATTCTTATAACACAGTGCTAGAAAAGGTCCTTTGCTTGAAACAAGCTCTCAATGCGATCAACAAGAAAGATAGCAGCAACAATGTTGTTCTTCTAACTGCTGATGACTTGCTGCCAGTTTTTGTGTTCCTTGTAATTAAGTCTGGTTTACCAAACTGGTACAGCCAACTTACTTACATGAAGGAGTTCCGCTTCAGTGGAGCTGGAAGAGGTGATGCTGATGAAAGTGCCTTCCTTATTACTACTTTAGAAGCTGTCATAGAGCATATACAATCTGGAGCATTAGCAGGGCCACCTGATCCTGAATCCTACTACTATGAAAGCAATCTTACTGAAGATAATGTAAATAATAGGCAAAGACGAAGCAGTCTGACTGAGTCAATATCAACTTCTGATACCAGTTCCAGAGATGAAACACTCGAATACATATTCGAGTTGATCAAAGCCAATCATACAGAACAGATCCAAACCATACTAGTTCGAAACCAAAGACACCTGGAAAGCATTCAGGCTAACGACAATAATATACTTAAATTAACATTAGATAATGATTTGCTTAATGATGATGATGACGATGATGACAGTGAAAGTGAAACAGAAATATATCAGAAGCTTTGCCATCCCTTGTGTAACTGCAAGAAATGTTGCAGTAAGATTTCAAAAAACCTATTGAAGACTTCTCCAACTGTTTATTCTAGAGACAGCCATGGCCTAACACCCTTGCACGTAGCATGCATTCATGGGAAAGCAGCTATCGTGGAAATACTCATTGAAATGAGGGCAGAAATAGATGCTACAGATCTGAATGAATGTACTCCATTACATTACGCTGCTTCCAGAGGACATCAGAATGCACTGTTGCTATTAATACATTCTGGTGCAAATATAAATAAGGCAAATATTGACAAACACACGCCACTTCACTTGGCTGTAAATAACGGTCATTTGAATTGTGTCAAAGCACTTATCTACTTTGCAGAGCATAGCAGGAAAACACTTGTGATCAACGCAGCGAATGAAATTGGAAACACTCCTTTGCATCTAGCTTCAAAATGGGGTTACGAAGGGATAGCACGGCTACTTATAGAAAATGGAGCAGAACCGTCTCTACAAAACCGATATAACAAAACAGCGTTTGATTATGCACATAACTTGAAAATTTTACAAGTGCTCAAGTCAGTTACTCCAAATCTGTATGAATATATTCACATCACAAGTACAGATGTAAAAGCTTTAAATTGCAGAAATGAAAAAAACATTAGTAACAAACTTCAAAAACTTAATTTAAAACACAAGGAGAACCCGTCAAAAGCAGTTGAAAATTTGAAGTTAATTGATAGGATACTGAGAGCTATATCCTATGGTGATGTTAAGCTTGCCTGCTTTTATATGAACATTAATTATGCTGCTTATGTTGACAGCAACAATTATTCTAGTGATTCTTCATGTCACCCTCTGTGTGAATGCCAAAGATGTAAGAAGAAATCTGAATCTTGTACAGATTTTGATGTGAATTTCTCAGATTCAAATGGGTTTACTGCTTTACATTACGCTTCCCGTTATGGGTTAGACGAATTGTGCAATATCCTCATTCTTAACAAAGCGAATGTGGACTGTGTGAATAAGAAGGGGCAAACTCCTTTACACTTGGCTGCATTGAATAATAAAACTGGTGTGATTCGAGTTCTACTCGACAATGGGGCCAATATTAATGCTATTGATAATACAGGGAACACTCCATTACATGACGCTAGTGAATTGGGTAATATAGGTGCAGCGAAAATCCTTATTTCCTATGGCCCTAACTTGACAATGTTGAATGGGTCTGAAAAGTCTGCCTTGAAAATTGCTAAGGATAAGGTGCACTTGACAATAATAGACTTGATAGAAAAACACGCCAGTAACTTATAGTCACATCAGGATTTAGTTATAAATGTAGAATGTAATATTTAATCAATACCAATGAATCAGCATTATATTTTGGTGTGGTTATATTTAAGGAAAAATGATAGATCTAGCACATTATTATTGTCATACACCTCCACATATAAACTGGTGGTGTCATGGTAAATGCATTTTATATTTTGTTAAAGTATTACAGCAACTCCCAAATGTAACATTCCAAACATTAATATTTTACATTCCCTATGCCTCTTTCATAGTATATTTTTATAAATGACAAGCTCAAAGTTAGGCTTTTGCACAAAGCAATATTTTTTGATAATGCACCTCACCCAATGCCAAAATAATTGTATTTGTGCCATACAATTCTTAACCCACTGTTATTTTACTAATCTGCTACTTAAGACTGATTTATAATAATTAATAATATTATAATTAGGAATTGTTTTGTTTTCGTTGTGTAATTTGAATATAATAATCATAATCATTTTTATATTGTGACAAATTAATAAAGGTTTTTATTGCATGTATCGCCTTTTAATGTTCTTAGATTTTTTATTGCCTTACTCTAATTTATGAGGTAGAACAGAACTAAAACACATTTATGAATGTGATTGTTTTACTTTCCATAAAATATTACAAATATACCTACAAACAGTTTGAGCATCAGTACACACATCATTTACAACAATCTTGTGCTGGTTGGAGCCTCACAACATCAGGTATTTACATGAATTGATATTTTAATAGTTAAAAGTCAAATTAAATAGTTACAAAAAAAAATCCAATGAATATAGTAACGGTAATAAATGTATTTTATTAATATGCCTTGCATTTTACCAGTGTCAAAGGTTAAATATTATCATCATCTTACTTGCGTCTTTACTTCTTAAACTTTGTGAATTTTATGAAAAATAAAATTCCACCATTTCACGCACAATTCATCCTTCCATTCATACAACTTTCGAACCATAAAACAACATATTGTGTAAATCTAACAAAGTCAATTTAATAGGGTGTTTCATTAATTAAAAATCTTCAAATAATACACAATAACCAAATCTTAATTAATGACTTACACAACCTAGACTACCGTGGGGCACAAGGCACAATAATTCCAGTTGTTAAATAAATAAAATTTGTATAACGGTTTGCATTATTTTTTATGTACAAACTAGAAATTTTTCTATAATATTTTACGAAATGTACCTAATAAATTAAGGACTTATGTGCGTCTACACAGTAAACTTAAACAATAACTAAAGTAATTAACCTAATTTTGCACTCTTTCGTCTTTTATACATGACACTTGTAGCACCAACATTCATAAATTCAAATCGACATTTTTATTATAATATCTCAATTAAAACTTACAAGGAATGTCATTAAGATTACATGCTAAACAAACATGGTGAATGTAACAAAAATCAATTGTGGATTAATATAAACCATTTTATACAATATTGTGATGTGTACCTACTACTAACACAGAATAAAATGTTACAATTAATAGTAAAAGGAACATTCATTATTACCATGAGTGCATTTCTTAACATTTATTACAGTAAATAATGTCTCGTCTCCTATTTTACATAGGAAAACATTGTGTCAAAAAAAGTTCATAGGTAGAACTAAAAACTATCATCAATATAAAAATCGAAGATTCTCTTATCAGCAACCGGGTCATGTTTTATTAACCTTAAAAAATACTAATTTATTATTTGATAACAAAACATTTCATTTGGTTAGTGATTAGATATTTTTTCACCTAAACTAAATAGTACCAAGAATATAAATTTATTAAAAGTACATCCAGTACATAATTTGATTGCGTGTACTGTGAAAAACATCTAAAAAATTGACAAAATTGTTTTGAGTAATGTAATACTTGATAGAGTTGATAAATTGGCTCTGTGGTCATATGTAATAATTAAAATTTATTAATATAAAAGAAATAAATAAATTCAGTATAAAATATCTACTTATACCAATAGTAGGCCAATTGCTCCTATTCCAATTGTTCATATTTATTGCACTCCATAATACATGACGTTTCGTGTGCAAGTATAATTATTTGTGCGGACGGTAATATCTAATTTCATGTGATAAAAGAGATCTCCAAAAACAAGGCCTTGGCCTAGAACTATGCTTAATATACTCAGTAGTTCTCACTGTTGTGTTGGGGCAAAAATTTAAGATGGCAAATCTTGTTATTCCTTATTAACAAAGTAACAAAGCTCACTAGCCTCAATATCGGTATGGAAACCATACCGTATCGGCGAATCACGCCTCTAGCAGACGAAACTAGGACAACCATCTCCTTAATCTAAGAGACCAAAGTTACATTAAGTATACGTTTGATCACATAAAAATTTGTGCACTCACTCACTGCGACGGCAATGTCCAGACAGGTATCTCCTCTCTCTTTTTCTCTTTCTTTTTGTAATGGTGCCTGTCTCTCAGTCTGACGTCGTCCTGTCTCGTTTTGAAGTCGCGCGCCTCCGCTCTCCAGTCGGACTTGCGGGGTGATTCTTTGTTTCTGTAGTACTTGGGTTTTTCTTGGTCCTCGTCGACGTAGACTTTGCTTTTGACGAACAGTTCGTTGGTGTCTTCGTAGGGCTCAAACTCTTGGTCATCGTTTAGTTCGGGTACGTCTTCGCGGGTGAAGGTGAAGGCATGAGGGTAGTACGCCTGGAGAATGTCCTCGTGGCGGAACTGTTGCATTTGGAGCCACACGTGTGGTAGTAAAAGCGGGAACCGACGGAGCCAGTATGTGATGAACCCATCCGGGATCTTGCCGAGCTTCTCACGGACCTCGGATTCTAGTTCTCTGAAGTGATGTTTCTGGAAAAAGACAAATTAGGTCAAGACAAATGGTGGCGATAAAAATGTTCCGCGGGTAGTATTATAGTCTCTGATTTTATGCAACGAGGTAGCCGTTGGCCTGCATCTCACCTGATGGAAAGTTATGATCAGGCCATCACCTAGAAGCGAGCTTCAACCGGATTCCTCAACCACAGAGGAACTGTTTGTTTTAAGATTGACATTACCAACGCAACGACCAGAATAAAAGTAACTTTTAGGAATCGGTTTCTTATGATCTGTGGGTTATTTTCCATGGAAGCTAACCTTGTTCCTGATGGCTCGGACGAGCACACGTGCACGCGCCAGTCATCGCGCACGTCAACGCGGGAATAATTAAGCCTCTAGGTCCGTTTTACACAAAGCTCGAAAGTAGTTTCAATCTCAATCATAGGTTCTGTCCTGTCTCTAGAACTTAAATGCCTCAACCTCACTATTTTTGAGGTGGAATAGTTTTTGTTCTTTCATGATACTGACCTTGTTCCTGATGGCTCGGATGAGGTGCGCCGCGCGGTCGCCGCGATACGTGCGGCGCGCGCGCAGATCACCCGCGACGCTTGAACACACGTGCGCGCAACAGTCACCGCGCAATACCACGCGTGCATAACTAAGCCTCTAGGTCCGTTTTACACAAAGCTCGAAACTAGTTTCAATCTCAGTCATAGGTTCTGTCCTGTCTCTAAATATGAAATGCCTCAACCTCACTATTTTTGAGGTGGAATAGTTTTTGTTCTTTCAGGACACTGACCTTGTTCCTGATGGCTCGGATGAGGTGCGCCTAGAAATGTGCCGCTGAGAAAGTTCTCGTTCCCGGCAATATTCCCAGTGAGAATATTCTCGAGAACCGAGAACGCTCCCGGGAATATTCTCAGTGTTCTCGACAGAATACATTTAGTTTTAATTTTAATTTTGTTTTTTATATGTGATATTATTTGTAATGTAAAACGTCGAAATTTTATTAACTGGGCATTAAGACTAGTCGTTATAAACAAGGCATGAAACGTGTGAGTGAGATATTGCTGTCTTGCTCACTCTTTTCGTGGCGAACGCGTACCGCGGCTTTAGGACTCGGCTACGGTATTTGAATATCAGTGTGCCTCCGAGTTTTAAGGCCCTTGCCACCCTTGCGGATTCAAAGCGGATTCAAAGTGGATTTAAAGCGGAGTGGCGACGCGACGGAGAAGCCGCGTGAAAATATCGTAAAGCTTCCCAAAGGCTGCCCAGCCGAGCTGGATTCGATGATTGACCTTTTTTTCGAAGTTGGACCTACCTAACTGGACTGTTTTTCCCAGGTATATTGTCAACAACCTCGAGTGTAGAGTCTCCAACTTTTAGAGGAGTGGGTGCAACACGGTCTTTAGACATCATTTTAAATCTTGTCCATGTTCATTTTGAGACCCACTTGTTGAGAGACTCTATTGAGGCCATCGAGCATTGTGCCTAGATCTTCCACGATCTCAGCCATGACTACGATATCGTCTGCTGTCTGGGTTATGTACTCGCCGTTGATATTTATGCTGAATCCGCTCCAGCCCAGAAGCTTGAAAACATCTTCCAGGGCGGTGGTGATGACGTCTCCCTGTCTCACCCCTCGCTGCAACTGGATAGGTTTCGGGTCCTGATCTTAAAACGGACTGTCACTGTGGCGTGTTTGTAGAAGCCTTTCAACACTTTAATGTATCAATAGTTAATTTGGCACAGTTGAAGAGACTGAAGCACTGCCCATGTTTCAAACGAATCGAAGGCTTTCTCATAGTTCACAAACGCAAAGTGGCTGATTATACTCCTCGATATTCCGTATAATCTGCCGTTGCGTATATTATTATGGTATATGGTACTATGGTACTACAGAGAATGGGCAGCAGCGCTCTCTGAAAAACATCAATCTTTTAAACTGCGATCTCCAACCCGCCTGCCAAGCGTGGAGATTATGGCAAAACCCTCCACTATAGTGGAGGAGGCTCATAGTCCAGCAGTGGACTGTAAAGGGCTGTTGATGATATGGTACTAAAGCCTTTTCGGAAACCGGCTTGTTCGGGAGGCTGAAAGTCGTCGAGCCTGCTAGCGTGACAATTCGTAATGACTATCGAAAACAGCTTGTAGACATGGCTCAGAAGCGAATTGGGTGTATGATTCTTCAACAAGGTTTTGTCACCTTTTTTGAAACGAACCAAAGTCGCTGACATAGCCCGACGGACTAGCAAGCTGAAGTGGCAATGGGCAGGGCACATAGTACGCAGAACTGACGGCCGATGGGGCAGAAAGGTTCTGGAATGGAGGCCGCGTACCGGAAAACGCAGCGTGGGACGTCCACCTACAAGGTGGACCGACGACATCGTAAAGGTAGCAGGAAAGCGCTGGACGCAGGCCGTTACCAATCGATCAACATGGAAAGCATTGGGGGATGCCTATAGTCTGCAGTGGACGTCCTATGGCTGAAATGATAATATGATTTGAAGAGTACCTATTACTATTCTTCTAAGTGTCGGATCAATATAGCTAGCACGTATTTTCTATAAAAATGTGTCAAATGATCCGTCAGACAGGCTATCCACAACTTATCCAGAAGTGGCGAAACAGGCCCTTACAAAGCGAGCGAAAAAATGGACAGTTACATTATTTAATTACGTGTAAAAAGAAATTTTTGTCATCTTAGATATCATTAAAACGGCATTTCACGACGAAAAAAATAAAATATAATAAAGGTGCAGTTGTCAAGAATATTGCCGAGAAAGTTCCCGAGAATATTCTCGGGAACACTGAGAATATAGCCTTTCATTGCAAATAGAGTGTATTGTTTAATATACACTTATCTATTGACTTAATTTAATACTATTTTACTTAAGAAAGTTTGTTTATTTCCATTAGAAAAACATGATTCTCAACCTTTCTCACTTAGGAGAACGCTCCCGGGAACGCTCCCGAGAATATTCTCAGCTGAGAGAGCGTTCTCGGGAACGGCACATCAATAGGTGCGCCGCGCGGTCGCCGCGATACGTGCGTCGCGCGCGTAAGTCACCCGCTACGCTTGAGCACACGTGCGCGCGCCAGTCACCTCGCACGTCAAAGCGGGAAAACTAAGCCTCTAAGGTCCGTTTTACACAAAGCTCGAAACTAGTTTCAATATCAGTCATAGGTTCTGCCCTGTCACTAAATATTAATTGCCTCAACCTCACTATTTTTGAGGTGGAATAGTTTTTGTTCTTTTCAGGACACTGACCTTGTTCCTGATGGCTCGGATGAGGTGCGCCGCGCGGTCGCCGCGGTAGGTGCGGCGCGCGCGCAGCTCATCCGCGACCCTTGAGCACATATGAGCGCGCCAGTCATCGCGCACGTCAAAGCGGGAAAACTAAGCCTCTAAGGTCCGTTTTACACAAAGCTCGAAACTAGTTTCACGCCTGTATTCACAAACGATGCTTGCTTAAGTGAAGTAGCAAATCGAACGCACAGCTTTGAATAGGGCTCTATGATTGGTTCGTGTGTCACCCTGTGCGTCCACGTGCACTGTGAGACCTCATAGTAATGTTTGTGAATACGAGCGTCAATCTCAGTCATAGGTTCTGCTCTGTCTCTAAATATTAAATGCCTCAACCTCACTATTTTTGAGGTGGAATAGTTTTTGTTCTTTCATGACACTGACCTTGTTCCTGATGGCTCGGATGAGGTGCGCCGCGCGATCGCCGCGGTAGGTGCGGCGCGCGCGCAGATCACCCGCGACCCTTGAGCACACATGAGCGCACCAGTCACCTCGCACGTCAACGCGGGAATAACTAAGCCTCTAAAGTCCGTTTTACACAAAGCTCGAAACTAGTTTCACGCCCGCATTCACAAACGATGCTCGCTTAAGTGAAGTAGCAAATCGAACGCACAGCTTTGAATAGAGCTCTGTGATTGGTTCGTGTGTCACCCTGTGCGTCCACGTGCACTGTGAGACCTCATAGTAATGTTTGTGAATACGGGCGTAAGCCTCTAAGGTCCGTTTTACACAAAGCTCGAAAGTAGTTTCAATCTCAGTCATAGGTTCTGTCCTGTCTCTAAATATTAAATGCCTCAACCTCACTATTTTTGAGGTGGAATACTTTTTGTTCTTTCAGGACACTGACCTTGTTCCTAATGGCTCGGATGAGGTGCGCCGCACGGTCGCCGCGATACGTGCGGCGCGCGCGCAGATCACTCGCGACGCTTGAACACACGTGCGCGCGCCAGTCACCGCGCACGACAACGCGGGAATAACTAAGCCTCTCTTGTTATGTGTTACCATAGGGGTCACTTAAAAATTAGGGATTGATGGTGAAAACGGGCATCAACCTCATTATTTTTGAGGTGGAATAGTTTTTGTTCTTTCATGACACTGACCTTGTTCCTGATGGCTCGGATGAGGTGCGCCGCGCGGTCGCCGCGGTACGTTCGCCGCGCGCGCAGATCACCCGCGACGCTTGAACACACGTGCGCGCGCCAGTCACCTCGCACGTCAACGCCGGGAATAACTAAGCCTCTAAAGTCCGTTTTACACAAAGCTCGAAACTAGTTTCACGCCCGTATTCACAAACGATGCTTGCTTAAGTGAAGTAGCAAATCGAACGCACAGCTTTGAATAGAGCTCTTTGATTGGTTCGTGTGTCACCCTGTGCGTCCACGTGCACTGTGAGACCTCATAGTAATGTTTGTGAATACGAGCGTCAATCTCAGTCATAGGTTCTGTCCTGTCTCTAAATCTTAATTGCCTCAACCTCACTATTTTTGAGGTGGAATAGTTTTTTTTCTTTCATGATACTGACCTTGTTCCTGATGGCTCGGATGAGATGCGCCGCGCGGTCGCCGCGATACGTGCGGCGCGCGCGCAGATCACCCGCGACGCTTGTGCACACGTGCGCGCGCCAGTCACCTCGCACGTCAACGCGGGAATAACTAAGCCTCTAAGGTCCGTTTTACACAAAGCTCGAAACTAGTTTCACGCCCGTATTCACAAACGATGCTTGCTTAAGTGAAGTAGCAAATCGAATGCACAGCTTTGAATAGAGCTCTGTGATTGGTTCGTGTGTCACCCTGTGCGTCCACGTGCACTGTGAGACCTCATAGTAATGTTTGTGAATACGAGCGTCAATCTCAGTCATAGGTTCTGCCCTGTCTCTAAATATTAAATGCCTCAACCTCACTTTTTTTGAGGTGGAATAGTTTTATTCTTTCATGACACTGACCTTGTTCCTGATGGCTCGGATGAGGTGCGCCGCGCGGTCGCCGCGATACGTGCGGCGCGCGCGTAAGTCACCCGCTACGCTTGAACACACGTGCGCGCGCCAGTCACCGCGCACGTCAACGCGGGATAACTAAGCCTCTAAGGTCCGTTTTACACAAAGCTCGAAAAGTCGAAACTAGTTTCACGCCCGTATTTACAAACGATGCTTGCTTAAGTGAAGTAGCAAATCGAACGCACAGCTTTGAATAGAGCTCTGTGATTGGTTCGTGTGTCACCCTGTGCGTCTACGCGCACTGTGAGACCTCATAGTAATGTTTGTGAATACGAGCGTCAATCTCAGTCATAGGTTCTGCCCTGTCTCTAAATATTAAATGCCTCAGCCTCACTATTTTTGAGGTTGAAAAGAGTTTTTGTTCTTTCATGACACTGACCTTGTTCCTGATGGCTCGGATGAGGTGCGCCGCGCGGTCGCCGCGATACGTGCGGCGCGCGCGTAAGTCACCCGCGACGCTTGAACACACGTGCGCGCGCCAGTCACCTCGCACTACCACGCGTGCACCAGCCTCTAGTGGATGCTCCGTGGACGGGATGGAACAGCTTTCCACTTGGTCGCTTACGTCCTGGAAACACAAAATATTATGTTTTTTATACAATAATTTGTATAAAAAATACAATGAGGTATGTTATACTACAAAAAATGTCGCAGTTAGGCAGTTTACACACGACACCGCAGCAGCAGCGACTTCGTGCGGTGCCTCCTCCCTTGGATTTGTATGGCCGCCGCGGAGAGACTAAATCTCCATATACATTTTAGGGTGATTAATGCAAAGGCGCCGCAGTGGAGACAGTGAGCGGGTTCGTGTGAAAACAGCCTTTGCAGGTTCACACCTATGCGACGCAATACACTTGAGAATACACCTTATATCAGCCGGACGAAAGTGTAAATTCCCTTGAGCGTTCCAAGCCATTTTTCCTTTAAAATATACACACCTGCAAGAAGTTCAATATACTCTGCTTGCCCCAGAACATGGGATACTTGAGCACGGTCTCGCAGAGCGGACGCGCGCTCGGTCGCGGAGATATCATCGCGCAGACTAAAGGTAAATTGCACCTTATCACCACCGTTCGAAAGTATAAATTCCCTTGAAAGCTTGAACGCAGTGATATACGCACCTGCAAGAAGTTCAGTATACTCTGCTTGCCCCAGAACATTGGATACTTGAGTACAGTCTCGCACGGAGGGCGGGCGCTCGGCCGAGCAGATATCATCGCGCGGATTAGAATCTTCGTTACGAGGACTTCTTCTTCGGGCAAGTACTTACTGCGGGACAAAATGATAAGGTTTTAGTATGTTTAGGTAAATATTTCCTACAAAAGCAACTTTTTTATGGTTCCATGGAGGAACTAAAAGGCTGGGTTGCACCATCTTACTTTAACTTTGACAAACGTCAAAAATCTGTCAAACTCCATACAAAAAATACGGTTATCGTTATAGTTACGGTCAGTCAGGTGGTGCAACTCAGCCTTAGTATGCATACGTTACGTATATCTTTTAAACATTTCTACGGAAAAGTATTCTGTATCAAATGTGACAGTGTGTCAGAGGTTACATACCCTTAGAGACTGACAAAGCTGTAATATGTTACAGGTGGAGCTAAAAATACGTTAATCACTCATCATAATGGCGCAACTACACTATGCGGAAAATTGTCCAAATAGAAGCGCTAGCCCGAACACCGAAGTATGTGGTGGGGGAAGGAGAAAGTAACCGAGATGGTGTTCACATTATGTCTTGACCAATTTCCCGCATAGTGTACTTGCGCCATCCGGTAGGGTACAATGGAAGTTTAAATATGGACTTCTTGGCGGGAATCTGAAGCGTTATGTTAGCGGTTTTGTTTTATTTCCTCAAATTCGTGTGTGGGCGACTTTAATGTGTAATAATGGTGGATTATTAACCATTGAGTGTTCGTGAACGTGCATGAGTGTGGGCAAGTGAAGCAAAACAGTGCATCGTGATTCTTCTGGTTCTCTCAAGTTGTCTCAAGAGACTCAAAGGGTGGGAAGGGGTATCATCTATCATCCTTCATAATATCATTACTTGATCTCATTTTGTAACTTGTATCACTTATATACTTGAAAATGGCACAAATCAAGTCGACCTCGACGTGTATTGCCAACATCATCAAAAAAGAAGAAGAAGTTTAAATATTTACTGACAATCAAAGAATGCAATAATAAACTATGTACCTCGCTACTTACTCTAATAAGTCTAAATTGTAGTCCCCAGTAAGTATATTGGCCTGCCGCCGCAGCACGTCACCGAACGGGTGCTGCCCTCTCGACAGCACGTAGTAAAACACGCAGCCCAGCGAGAAGATGTCCACGGATGTCGTCTGCGGAAATAATTAATAATTTACATCAATTGTTACTGTGGAAGCAGCCTTTCGAACCTCTAGGGGTACTTAAGTGGAAAGTGATTTCTAGGGATTTCATATAATTGGGGACTGAGATTAAGATTTTTGTGGATCTGACCTCGCCGTGTACTGACTCTGACCTCGCCGTGTACTGACTCTGACCTCGCCGTGTACTGGCACTGACCTCGCTGTGTACTGGCTCTGACCTTGCTATATACTGGCTCTGACCTCACCGTGTACTGGCTCTGACCTCGCTGTGTACTGAAAGACTAATAAACAACAGACTCACGGTCCTTTCCCCATTGATCATCTCTGGCGCGATCCAGCCATCAGTACCGGTAACGCCGGACCACCGGGAGAAGCTCACGCGGCCGATGTTCAGCTTCTTGGACAAACCGAAGTCTGATATCATGCCTCTGACTTCGCTGTATACTGGCTCTGACCTCGCTGTGTACTGGCTCTGACCTCGTTGTGTACTGGCTCTGACCTCACTGTGTACTGGCTCTGACCTCACCGTGTACTGGCTCTGAACTCGCCGTGTACTGGCTTTGACCTCGCCGTTTACTGGCTCTGACCTCGCTGTGTACTGGCTTTGACATCGCTGTGTACTGGCTCTGACCTCGTAGTGTACTGGCTGGGACCTCGCTGTGTACTGGCTCTGACCTCGTTGTGTACTGAAAGACTACAATAAACAACATACTCACGGTCCTTTCCCCGTTGATCATCTCTGGCGCGATCCAGCCATCAGTACCGGTAACGCCGGACCGCCGAGAAAAGCTCACGCGGCCGATATTCAGCTTCTTGGACAAACCGAAGTCGGATATCATGGCTCGGACTTCACCGGTGCCGGACGGCATCGATAGTAGCACGTTGTGGGGTTTTATGTCTCTGTGTACTGAAAGAAAATGATGGACATTTAAAAAAAAATCATTTTAGTTTTTAAATTAGAGGCGATGGAAAGGCATGCAACGTGCCATCTGTCATACAAACGACTAAATTCTTACGCTAAAACTTGCGCTCATACACCCACCATAATTACAATGGGTGCGTTTAGCGGAAAAAAGAAATTGTAAGCGCTTATAAGCCAAATGGCGATTGCTACGGCAGTTTTCGGTGAGGACAACGTTTGCTAACTTCAACAGTGACGTGTTTCATTCATTTTTTTAATAGTGACAGCGATTACCGCTTAGCGATCGCCATTTTGCTTTTAAACGTTAATTTCTATTTTCCACCAAACGCATTCATTATCTTAATTTTCACAGATTACAATAAGTGGACGTCATTTGGCTGAAACGAACGAACAACAATAAGTTTTTAGAGTTAAAATTACAGTCCAGATTTCTCCTACAACGAATAATTTAAGTTATCACATCAAGAAATTAATTTATAAAGATGTAAAGATAAAATAATACCTATATCCATGGAATGCAGATGCGACAGTCCCATAGTGGCTTGCCTGAGCACCTCAACGGCATCGATTCGGCACTCAAAGTTCAGTTTTTTCTCCACATAGTCTTGCAATGTTGCGGAACAGAGCTCCAAAGCAATGTATCTGGAAAAAATAAATAATAACTGATTGATTGTACCTTAAAAAAGCAATATGTAACCACCAAATTCTGAATCTTGTTTAAATTACAATTTATGGTCAACTTATTTTCTTTTATAAACCATATTATTTTCCCAGTAAGAATCGCCAATGCAAAATAATGTTACATAATCTATACGTAAGTTTACATTTTATGAGCCCTATTGGACACGCAACTTGATGGCTAAGAGAACTATATTCGTTTATAACGATTTTGTTTACCCTTTTTTTACACAAACGAACACGAAGGATTATAATATTGTTTTACTGATTTAGTTATTTTGGGAAACCTTACCTGAACTGCTTATCCCGCTCAGTGCAGTAGTACCGCACTACGTGCGCGTGCGCATCCGACTCGCGCAACAGCGCCACCTCGCGGTCGGCGAACGTGAAACACTCCGGCAGGAGACGCTTGACCGCCACGTCTCTTTTGTCGAATGTTCCTCTGAAAATATTCATTCAACGTTGATGAACTGGTATGAAGGGATTGCAGTATAAACATTTTTATCTAAAGCTATTCAATCAATCTATCAATTTGTTGTTTACACATAAATTCACTTTAGCCAGGGTTCGAAATTATGATTAGATAATTACGCTTCATGATAATTATCGGATAATTATCAACAGTATACTGTTATAAGACACATTTTACATATTGTTTCATAAGAAATTCTGATTGCGAATATTGCTTTATGTTTTTGGTTGCCGATTGTTGTCAAGTTATCCATCGTTTATTGCATGAAGCTTGGAAAATAGATAAATAGTGATCATTGTGGAGCTAAATAGATAGGTTTTATAACTATCTATGTTGATTAACACCCACTACTAGACTCATTTTCACGAGCGCATTATTTGTTATTATCTACCGATAATTATCCATCTGTTATTATCATGATAATTATCCTATATCATGATAATTATCCTTTCGAATCCTGACTTTAGCAGTTCAATTAGACTTTTTTTCTAATTTAAAATCTGGTTCTTATATCCCAGCTCCTATTTTTTTACAGTATAATAAAGAATCACACAGTTTAAAATACTATAAATCACTTTACAAACCTATAAACAAAGGTTCCTTCACAGCCCTTGCCCAGCACCTGATCTGTGTGGAAGCTTATCTTCCCTATCCTGACTTCACCCTCACCTATTTCTTCTAAATATCCCGTTATCTCTCCATTCGATGACGTAGACACATTCGAGCTGCGAGAACCTCCTTGAGAGAGCTGTTGAAATTCTCGAGCCTGAAAAATAAAACACGCGTGATAAAAAAAACAATGTTAAAACAAATGAGCATCTCAATATTTGAATTCTAAATTCAAATATTCAATCATGCAAATGATGATAGATGTTTAAATTAGGCCCATGGAAAAAAAAGAATTCAGAACAAATTACAATCTTACACAGTTTAATTATTTATTAATTAGAATGCCGGGCGAATGAGAATTATCGAACTACTAATCAATAGCATAACTGATTATGTGGCTGAAGTGGTTATTAATTAATTTGTCGTAGACCTAATGATTAAGTATGGGCATGCCAGATATTGTTTAAAGCTGGTATTATGAAACGATGCTGCTAACTAAATTTAAACGCTGAGAGCTAACTCCATAACATAACATAATGTCTAACTAAATAGAACCAGGCACACGATGCATATCTAAAGATGAATAGATAGGCTACTCCGACACAATATTATACACCAAACAATACAAGCTATTTACAGAAGATAAAACATGCATTCAACGGTCTTATCGTTGGACATCGATAGCTATAATTATTTAAAAACACCACTTTTCATTTATATTAAAATGTAATAGGTACTTTAAGGCGATTAGAGTCCTCAATCCGCGCCAAATGGGCATTTTGTAAAGCCTACTCCTCTTTTACCACTGGATAGAAATAGTTGAAAAAAATATATGTTATACAACAGTTCAAGGACTACATTTGTGACGTTTGAATTTTCGCTACGTCTCTTTGTTTTGGATTAAAAAAATAAATACGGGACATCGATTTTTTACTTAAATTCCCTACTCCTCCAAAACGGCTATGTTAATTTAAAAGATTTTTACACGAATAGATTAGGAATTTTTTAATCTTTAAATGACACGTTGCGTTTTTCAATCGAACATTACTTTCATTCATAAATTTTACTTTTGATAAATTCCGAACGTTTTGCTGTTGAGGGGGCCTTCGCGGGGTGCGGGCGGCAGTCGGCCGCTGGCCTTCAGACGGGGAGGTTGTGTCACTCGCTGCAAACTGACATTAGCGATCAAAATGAATTTTTTCTTTGGCTGAGTTGCACCACCTGACGTGACCTAACTTTGACCGTAGCTTTGGCGATAACCGGTGTTTTTTGTATGGAGTTAGACAGACTTTTGACGCTTGTCAAAGTTGAAGTAAGATGGTGCAACCCAGCTTTTGTTCGACAATAGATTTTATGTCAGAATTGTTCATAGAGTACGTGCAGTCAGACGATACAATTGAATTATGACGCGCTCAGACGCTATTTTCTACCTGAATAGAATCTATTAGTGTAAAAAAACTATAATTGACTCCAAAACAACTGCACTAGATAAATACAAGTAGAAAAATTATTACGTTATTTATTTACTAGGCCTTTGCAATCAGTATCCAAATTAAAATTTCGCAGATAAAAACTGAAATCCTCTTATTAGGTGATGAATTTTAGGAGCATGTCATGAAACCAAAATTATTAGCATACAAGAGCTTGTTTTAAAAAAAATCTTTTTATTTATGATGGGGAATTTACTGCGGCGTAGTAGCAGAGATTTTCCGTTTGTAGATCGTAATAATTTCGAAGAATAGGGATGTTTTGTGGATAAAGCAAGAAAGTAGCAAGAGTTTGAATTAGTCCGTCGGTGAACTTACCAGAAAAAAAAACTCTAAATGTATTTTTCACTTTTTTAAACTTATGAAAATTTAAAGAGATGAAGCGCACCAAAGTTCAGAAGATGAGGCACATGACGTCAAGGCATGCTTAAAAATGTGGCGATTTGTGTCGTCACGCGGAATTTCATCGCAACATATCTTCGTAATTACTTGTTTAATTGACAAATAATAATATCCTGTGTCCAATATTTTTTGATAATGTAAAATTGACGGACCAAAAGTTTTTTTTAAGAAACTAGCCTATTCTTATGGCCACATTCCAGCTCCATCATCAGACCCTGCAGTTTACCTTAGAGAATTGAAGACTCATGATTTTCAAAGTAGCGTACATACATAACATTAGGTACTTGCTTATACAGGGTGTCCCAAAAACAATGGATAACCCTTCAACCATCGATAGGCCTCGCCATGGTCTCCCTAACGTACAATTTTGACCCCAGTAAAAATATCACCGTTTTCAAGATTTTTAAGTTTTTGTGCATTTTTAGAAAATTGTAATGAAATTATTTAGGTATAATAATAAATAAATACAAATCAAACGAGCCTAAACTCGATGGAATCGTTTAATCCCGGAGTTTGCTATGGGGCCACTGGCATTCCAGCTCTACCATCAGATCAGCTCCATGTCATCACAATATTGCATTGTCACCCGAATTACATGTATATCCGAAATTTTAACTCAATCAATTGATGAAGGATTTCTAATAAAAAGACAAATACATTTTCAGTTTATTCTTCATAAGTGACACAGAGAGAATGACAATAGACAAAAGCAGAAACATTTGCTTTTTTAGGCCATAGACAATACTAGGTACTAATGCGTTCCAATAGGGATGATGACTGGGTAATGAAATCGAAATTCTATTTAGTCCGTCAGACAGATAATTAGAAAATATTAGACTCATATTTTTTAATTTTTTCTATAAGGAATCGAATAATTACAGTATTATATTGAGTTGAAATGTCGCGTGACGTCACATTTGAGTAAAAATTCTACTCAAGCGTGGCGTATCGCGCCATTTCAACTCGATGTAGCACTGTTATTATTTAATTATGAAAGAAAATAAAAAATATGAGTCTAATATTTTCTAATTATCTGTCTGACGGACAAATAATTGAAATTTTGATCTAGCCTAGTTGTCGTCAGGAAGTTGGTCTAACTAATTCAGCTTGCAAGATTCCACCCGAACAAACATTTATGTAATTACCTACATACATCATAAATTGCAAGCTAAATAAAAGCTTGTAATAAAGTCGGGTTTGTTCAAATTTCGAGAACGACTGAGCCGACAAAAGCATTAGAAAATTTACGAAAAATGAAATAAAATTTTATCCCGTACAAAATGTTCATGGATTTTGTTATTTTTATTAAATACCTTTACGCCTGAGTTAAATGACACCGACATCAAGGTTCATCAATTTAAGTTTAAAATAATAGGCAGTAATGTATGAAGAAAGAGCTTCTATTCTGTATCTACCTATGCCCGTGTATTTTTGATCGGTGTCAAATCGGAGTTTTTGGTGCGGGGTACGCGGGTGTTGCTCGCGGCGTGAAGGTCAAACGCCCAAGGTCATTGAGGACTCTAATCGCCTTAATTATTTCTGCTATCGGACGCGCGCATATAATATGTGCATGCCATTGACATACATAAGTACCCTAATCTATTTTGCAAACATTTGAAACTAAGTAATTAATCAAACGAAATATGCATTAACATACATTTCTACAAACGTGACTTATACACATGTGGTTAATTTAAATTGTATATGCGCTACTCAATTATAAGACATCGTTTTAACTGTTTCCAAGGATTAAGGTATACACATGAAAAGGTGGTTTGGTTGGTAACGTTACAATTAAATAATACACCTAACTAAATTTAAATGGATTACGTAATCAATGCAAATATACTTTTGCTGTTTTATCTCAAACCATCTGAGCAAACCGAAGGAAATTGCCATGGGTACAAATAATCCAAAGAATGTTAAACAAGCGAGGGTAATGTGTGACATTCTGAAAGACGTGCGTGGAGAAACGCGTCAATGTATTGTTTTAAGCGTACATACTACATACATAGGTTTGAAGTTTACATACACAGAGTGCGTTAAGTCGTACATACTTAGAGCGCTTTTACAATAGGGCGTTAGTAGCGCGACAGCAGCGCGGCAGCGGCGTTTTTATAATGTGAAGGCATGCATAAGCTGTCACATAGTATACAATTTTCGGCAGCGCGTCTGTCGCGCGTTTGTCGCGCTCCTAAATCGCCTAAATGTGAAAGCGCTCTTAAGGGATAGTGACAATAATGTAGACAGAAACAGAGAACGTACGATAAAAACGCCCCCACGGGCCCCGCATTGCTAATGCAGGACTGAAACATTATACAGTTCCGATAATGCTGACACTGTAATAGTACCGCACCGTTACCAACAGATCACCTTTCAGTTAGTGACGAATAATCCAATGGATTTTTTTACATTTATGAGTCAATTCCTAACGTTTGTATTTCGTTTATGGAAAAATAACTATGTTATAAATTACTATCTCTATGTAATTGCAAAAAATAAATATGTAAACTCATAAAAATTATAGATATTTGTTCGATCGACAAGTCGGTTTATGTAATTACAGTTAATGTGTACATAGAAAGGCAATAATCAAGATTAATTACCTGATAGCGCAGATACCAAAACATCATAATGACGAGCCCGACGAGGATAATGAGCACCAGCTTCAAAGCCGTATTCTCTTGCTGCCGGAGCCACAAATTCATTTGCTTGTACCATATATCTGGCCTGAAGTTCAGAGCTTCGAACAGTTCCTCGGTTTGTACTGACACCGAAATCGAACTTGACTTCAAATTGGTTTCATTCTCAACATCATTATCTGTGGTAGAGTGCACTTGGCCATTGATGAGTTTGATGCCATTCGTTTGCGACTCGCGTTCGTTCATAAGGTTCAAATTAGGCAGTTTTGGAGACCACGACGTAGTAAGCTCTGGAACTTTGTAATGTCCCAACAACAAGTATGGAGCTGCGACGTGTAGATTTAAATCGTTCAGTTTATAATGCACATTCGTGAATGGTTCGTATTTGTTCTCCGCGTTGGACACGCTTTCCGTTGCTGGGCCTTCGAGGAGCAAAGGCTGCGTGTGTCCCGTCGATATTGTTATAGTATTCTTGTCCACTAAAGACGATAAAGCGTACAACCCATGGTTGTGCTCTCCTACGTAAAGCGTAGGACTGTGGAAGAAGTAAATGCTTATTTAAATTATATGGAAATTAATTCAATATCTAAACGAATAAGTACGGAATCTCCATGTGAAAAGCATTAGTTCCGATCCACGACAAAGCAAACAAATTATTTATTTCATTTTAACTATTGTACCATTATTCACAAGGGCAGTACATTGCAGCGCGTGTGTGTAAATAAGTTAGCATAATTCTATAAATACGATATGGCCATGTGTTATATCGTGCGTAGATTTCACACCAGTATTAATCTGATGACGACATGGTGTCTAATATCTTTATTAAACAGTTACGTTAGTAGAATATAAACTCACTATAGCTCAATATTAGAGTTCTTAATCCCTTGACCATCCCTCAGAGTAGTGGCGTCTTCCATGATGTGGTCAAGCGTATCGTCCCCGATGGAGTTGAAAGGGACAGAGATAAGGCCCTCTCTGTCGAGCAGATAGGTCGCTACCACAGGCGTCTCGAAGTTGTGAGACCAGACTAGGTCCCCGGTTTTGCGGTCAAAAGACATCAGCCGACCACTTGAAGTGGATGCAAAGTGTATTATGCCTAAAACAAGACAGATAATAAAGCATTTACTAGGGGCTCCAGTTAGTATGTTGCAGAAATAGTAGCTCTCTGCTCTCGAAAGTATACATTGATATACCTAATGGAGAAACATTAAGCTGATCATTCCTTGACTAAGAAACAGGATGGCTTAAGTTAGTTCCTCAAAAGTCCACGAGGCCAGGATTTTGGAGACCTGTTTGAATGAAATAGGACCGCGTGCTCTGCCATGCGCAACGGTCTTTTTAGAACGCTTATCGTCGGCTACGTCGTAATAAGTGCTAGACAAAACACATTATAAAAAGTAAAGTGATTTTTACTACTACTACACTATTTCCATAACAATAGTTAAAATTGACATAAAAATGTATTAAACAATTTTTACGCATGGCAGAAGGAGGTAATTATGCATGGCGTATTTACGCAACGACATAAGCGTACAACAAAACCGTGGCATATCACTGATAAGAATCGAGTTGTAATTGAATTCACGTAAATCTATGTTAGGGATTATAAACTACACATTATTATGTTTATCTTTAGTTAAGATAAGTCACATCGGATACCAATATTTGGCTGTATTTATTCACTATTTTAGCACTATGTCCTTCTAGAATTTTTGTAGTTTTAAATGATTTAGAGATAAAAAAAAGATATAATTATGAGAATATTACACCCTGTATTAGACGTAAAAAATTAAAAATATGAACTTACCATAGTCATTGAGCATTTCTTTCCCCATTGCATGGGATGTGTAGTCAAAAAACGTCACATTCCATTTCTGGTTTGTATTCTTGGAATCATGCATCAGAATATTGTATTCAGTTCTAGCAACATAAATGCCCCTCTTTTTGTCTGGTTCACATGTGTTCGAATTTTCGCTGAATATTTTCGATTTGTCGAAACCTGAAATTAAATTAAAATAACAATATGCACCTACTTACATACCACAAAAAAATACATTTTTTTTACACTGGCAAACTAAAATGGTGTTGCCAGCATTAGAAATCGAAATAAGAAAAAAATTACAATAATTATTTTTTTTCACTGGCAAACTAAAACAGTGTCGCCAGTATTAAAACCGGAAATAAAAATACCTGAAACATGTTCCCTAGATCCAGTCAAGGGATCCAGCATGAACCAAGTGTCGCTTTTCTTTCCTGTATAAAGTATACCCTCAGTGGACCGGCAGGGGGCGTTTGCCACCAGCTCTGGTATGGTGAAAGGCAGTTTCTTAAGCATTTGCTGGTCACCTCGCGGACCGTACATGTATAGGAACCCATGGCGAGGGTCCGGTAGAAACTGAGGCATGAGGTTTGCATGTTGGTTGGGGACTTTTACTACTGGTTCTAAAACAGAAAATATCGTGTTTATTTATTTATGTAAATAGTGTAGAGACGATGCAGATGATGGCACTTGAAGCTAATCACAGTGGCATCTTATCTAGCTGTAAGAAGTGCGATTTTTCAAACTATACAAAATGAATCTGATAAACATTTCTTAGATGCAAATGTGTTAGTTATTTATTGAAATACTTAGCAGTAATCAGTAAGTTTCTTAGTAATATTTAAAAAATTTTTTTTGCTTTGTTACATGTATCTAGTGACTTTTTTATAAATAGAGCATTAATCCTCAAGGAAATATGTGTCTGATAGACGCAATCAGTCATACATAATCAAGTTTATCACTTGAAAACAATTAAATGGGTATTTCTTTTAACCTGAGTATAATAATGCTTAGCAAATCTACTAGTAATTCCGTTTTGGTGCCTGCGCCGCTCCGTGTATTGTGATGGGTAGAAAGTTTCCAAAGGCTTCTAGAAATATGTTACGTTAAGTTTGCCTACTCATTGTTGTTTAGAACACGCATTGTAATAAAAAATACAAGACATAAGATACAAAAATAGTTAGCCAAAAAAATATCATTAGATTTTCAAACAACATGACTTTGTGTTTGGCCTTCAATGCAGTTCAGTACACTTTGAAATTATGTAAATGAGTTTTTTTATGTATTTTTTCCATGAAATTACTATTTCGTTGTAATTTGTTACAGCATACCCCAATGTAATCTAAAACATGATATTTAAATTTTTATTTTAAAATAGGCAAAAATAAATGTTAATAAAAAAACACTGTTGTTTTACAAAGTTATTTCAGTTTCAAATTACACTATACCCTTATCATTTATACAGATAAAGCTTGATAATAGATAAACCAAAACCCTTCCAAAAGTCGGCCTACACATTAAATGCAGTTAAATCATGTGTTAGGCCATGTGAGTGTAATCTTTACTCTAGATCTATCTACTTGCCAGCGTTGTTTCAGATAAAAACCTAATTATTACTCGGTATTGATATATTTGACACATACCAGGTGCATTTTAGGCAGATAATGTGTTGGACACACCATGCGGAGATAAGTCTCTTATCTATTGAACTGTACATACTTACTTATTGAGTGATGTGACCTGCATGCAACATTGTATTTGTTGCAATTTTATTACATCCTACTACAGTTATAATGACAGAATTATTGATTTCACCTTTATCTAAGCCAACTTAAGGCTTACTATGACTGTATTAATTAGGTATATTAATAAAGTATGCATTTCATCAAATCACTAAAAAATTCATTCAGTTTTTCCAATTTTTTATAGGTTTCTGTAGTATTCTATTCTTGAATAAACATTTTAATTATTTTTTTATAACTTTTGGATGTATCTGTTTCATTCTAGAATTCATTGGAAAGAAATAATTTCCATTCATGTTGAATTAGTGTCAGTTTAATCAGATAAGACCAATGGCTTAGATATCTTAATACCCTGATGATTGAACAAACTGTTCGCAGTTTGAAACATTTACCTATCTTTTATTATTTATGTATTAAAGCATTTTTTTTTTTTTTTTTTATTTATTTATTTATTCTAGAAGGCTGCTTGAAGGCTTACAGAAAATCCAACGCGCCAACAAGTTATAGGTACAATCGTGCAAATAATATCAATTAAAAATGTCAATATTGTGTACAATTGTCAAGTAAAACGATAACAAATCAGTCAAATAAAATCAAAAATTAAATACATAAATAATTGTCTTAGAATGTCATATTACCTACATAATAAGAATAAGTATTAAATATTATACAGGGTGTCCCAAAAACAATGGATAACCCTGTAACCATCGATAGGCCTCGCCATGGTCTCCCTAACGTCCAATTTTGACCCCAGTAAAAATACCACCGTTTTCAAGATTTTTAAGTTTTTGTGCATTTTTATAAAATTGCCACCTGCGATTACTTTTTCTCATGCCATTTCTACAAATGAGGATACTTTTCAATCTAGTTTTTTTCCTTACCACAAGGGATAGTTAGGCTATCAAAAGAAAATATTAAAGTTCGACAAACTAGTTTAATAGTATGAAAATTTTAAGAAATTGCAGAGAAGAAGGAAAAATTAATTCATTGTCTTGCACTTTTGATCAACCGTCGTGTAAAAAAAATGTAGGAAGACCATCGTGCCCATTACCTTAAAAACTTCCTTGGTTAATTGAGATTCTAAAAAGGTATCACAAGCCTATGTATTCTGTGTTATTTTTATCTTATGGCTACTTGAATAGCAACTAGTATGAAAACTGCAAAAATGAGTTTTTCTCGTAATAGTTAAACTAGGACTGCATAGTGGCATTAAATACAAATGGATAATTTTTAGCGTAGGAATTTTAATAAAGCAACATTTTATCATCATCATCATCATCATTTCAGCCATAGGACGTCTACTGCTGAACATAGGCCTGTACCCCAATGATTTCATAATGACCGCTTGGTAGCGGCCTGCATCCAGCACCTTCCTGCTTATCTTTATGAGGTCGTCTGTCCACTTTGTAAGTGGATGACCTACGATGCGCTTTCCGGTACGTAGCCTCCACCTTAACCCTGCTGCCTCAGTTCTGCAAACTACTGTGCCCTGCACATTGCCACTTCAGCTTGCTGATCCGTCAGCGACTTTAGTTCGTTTACGGATCTCCTAATTTCTGATACAGTTTCGTGAAGAAACCCGAGCAAAGCCCCTTCCATAGCACGCTGTCCAAAAAATCCACGTTTCCGAGCCGTGTATTATCACGGGTATCTGTCTATAGGCACATTTATAAGGTTTAAAACAAAAATTAAGTAATCACAAAAACGCAGAACGGACGGCCAATGGGGCAACAGGGTTCAAGTGGAGGCTACGTACCGGAAAGCGCATCGTAGGACGTCCACTTACAAAGTGGACCGACGACCTCATAAAGGTAAGCAGGAAGGTGCTGGGTGCAGGCCGCTACTAAGCGGTCATTATGAAAATCATTGGGGTACAGGCCTATGTTCAGCAGTGGACGTCCTATGGCTGAAATGATGATGATGATGATGATAAAATGTTGCTTTATTAAAATTCCTACGCTAAAAATTATCCATTTGTATTTAATGCCACTATGCAGTCTTAGTTTAACTACTACGAGAAAAACTCATTTTTGCAGTTTTCATACTAGTTGCTATTCAAGTAGCCATAAGATAAAAATAATACAGAATACATAGGCTTGTGATACCTTTTTAGAATCTCAATTAACCAAGGAAGTTTTTAAGGTAATGGGCACGATGGTCTTCCTACATTTTTTTTACACGACGGCTGATCAAAAGTGAAAGACAATGAATTAATTTTTCCTTCTTCTCTGCAATTTCTTAAAATTTTCATACTTTTAAACTAGTTTGTCGAACTTTAATATTTTCTTTTGATAGCCCAACTATTCCTTGTGATAAGGAAAAAAACTAGATTGAAAAGTATCCTCATTTGTACTAATGGCATGAGAAAAAGTAATCGCAGGTGGCAATTTTCTAAAAATGCACAAAAACTTAAAAATCTTGAAAACGGTAATATTTTTACTGGGGTCAAAATTGGACGTTAGGGAGACCATGGCGAGGCCTATCGATGGTTACAGGGTTATCCATTGTTTTTGGGACACCCTGTATGTCCAGATATTAGTATTAATGTCCATATTATAGTTATTAATTACACAAAAGTCGATAAATTAATATTTGTAAAGATACACACCTTAGAAACAGATAATAGATTCTTTAAATATAGCTTCTAGCTTGATAAATCAAACAAAAAAAGAATTAATCTTATACAAGAGCTTGCTCAGTGTGGATGAAAAACATCAACACCACCATGTGTAGCAGTTCAGTAGATTGTTAACACAATGAATTAAAGTTTTTCACTTTGGTTGGTTGGTTAACAGTGAAAATAAATGTATCCCTTAAAAGATTTCATTAATTAGCTAGGCGTAAATAGTATAAATTCACTAACCGTCTTTCAGTTTCCATATAATATTGCCCGCTACAGGTTCGACGGCCACCATGCCGCCTCCTAACGTGGCAAACAACAGAGGCCGGTCGTCTAGCGCACGAGACAACTCTGTGCTCTCCTAAAATAAGTATAAATAATGCACTCAACCTGAACATAACGTAATAATCGCAAAATCAATGCGACGCAATCGACGTGACTCTCACGTCGCGCTCACCTTTCCACCAGCATCGCCAGGAGACCCGAGGCCAAAGCCCCCACACAAAAGCAACCCCAAAAATAATAATGTCATTTTAACACTGTCTAAACACTTAGCACAATATACACAATTAAAAACGAATATGATGCAAATCCCATTATTCTTTGTAATCAAATACAAGAAAAACACCAAAAATACAAAGAAGAAGTGACGGAAATATCATCGTATTTGACACTTTGACAGCAATGACATTGGCTTGCTGGCTGACATAACAACACAAGCCGGAGTCATAAACCGAGGTTGTGTCGTGTTCTAGCAATTTGAACATCATATTTGCCCGGGGGCAAGTTCACTTTGATCACGGTGCAAACATCACACAACAAAGTAACAAAAAATAATTATTATGCATTGACATTTTGCTTAGTTTTTGATACCACCAATCAAACTGACCTGAATGTCTCCAACTTCCTCATTGGCCCTAGAGCAATTCCAAGTATACCATCAATAAAAGCCTAATTAGAGTCATCAAACCTCTCAGTCATTCAATTAGAGCCATTAGAACTTCATAACTATGAGTTGTTTTCTGTGTGTAAGCTGAGGACACGTGTCCCCAGCTGACACATCTGTATCTTCGTAAATATTTATGCTACGATAATGTATTATACCTCAAAAATTACAGTCGAATCCAAATAGTAGGCTTTCCAATTTTCAAGACTTTAGCTCAAATACTGTTAAAACCACGATCAAAAAACTATGTGCGAGCTGGAGTACCGTGTCTCCAGCTTACACATCTGTATCTTTGTAAATATTTAAGCTACATCAATGTTTTATATCTCATAAATTAAAGTCGAATAAAAAAACCCGACTTCAAATCTTTCAAAGCTTTATCTCGAACCGTTTTCGAACTACGAACCGATATGTATGTGTAAGCTGGTGACACGTAACACACGGTGGATTATTAAAACCGTATAAGTTAGAGTTGCGTTTTAAAGATCAAATAATTCGTTATAATTAAAGTACACACGAGACATAATTTCAAATCTCTAGGCCTCTTAGTTTCAGAATTAAAAGCCAAAAACTATTTTCCCGCCAAATAATTCAAATAATGTGGGTCGACTGCGACGTTGCCGTTCCGTGCGTCCACTAGAGCAGTCGAATTTGAACCTAAAAACTAGTAACGTTTGAATCATTTTTATTTGTAGTTTAAATCGTTTAATTTCGATTATAAGAATTTTAGACTAGGCGCCGGCTGATTTGTGTATTGAGTACCTAATAACCTATATTTTATAAATAAATAATGATTGAGTCCCGGGAAAGGACGTAGGATAGATTTTATCCCGGTTTTTGAAATATGATAAAGATTTTCATCATCATCATAAATCATCTGAAAATTATAAATAACTTCAAAAAATCGAGTATTCGGGTAGCCCTAGTGATACTCTACCTCTGGGCTTCGGCTTGACAGTACTTTTTGGGAAACCTTGTATATGTCGTTATGTTCGCTTATTCTTGTAGTTAATTTTTTTTTTATTTGGTTCTTCAACAAAAGAAGAAGAATTCAATGAGGGTTTTCGCGATTGGAAAATCCGCCAGATGGCAATACGTAGACGCGAGGTCCAAATGCTGCATGATTGGTTATTTTTGACATGACATTGACAGATAAATGTCAAAATCCACCAATAACGCAGCATTTGGACCTCGCGTCTACTTATTGCCATCTGGCGGATTTTTCATTCGCGAAAACCCTCATTGTCAACTGTGTTTGTCATAGAGCAAAATCTGTTTGTAACCATAGAGCAAAATATAGTTGTTGCCCATTTTTGCCACTTGACCTAGCAGAATCGTGGGACTTCACGGTATTTAAATAAAAATTAAAGTGGTTGCGTTTAGAAACGCCACAAATATTTGAGCCTTTGGAAACAAGTTCGTTACTTGTATATTAAAATATAATTTTGTTTTACCTAGCTTTTTCTTATTAATAAAATGTAGGTTATTAGGTACTCAATACACAAATCAGCCGGCTCCTAGTCTAAAATTCTTATAATCGAAATTAAATGATTTAAACTACAAATAAAAATGATTCAAACGCTACTAGTTTTTAGGTTCAAATTCGACTGCTCTAGTGGACGCACGTCCGAAATACCGCAGTGTCTCAAGTCAAAAGTATTTGACCAGTGTGTGTTGCCAGTGATGGTGTATGGCTCTGAGACGTGGTCGCTTACTATGGGCCTCATAAGAAGGCTCAAGGTCACACAAAGAGCGATGGAGCGTGCTATGCTCGGAGTTTCCCTGCGTGATCGAATCAGAAATGAGGAGATCCGTAGGAGAACCAGAGTGACTGACATAGCCCGCAGAATCGCTAAAATCAAGTGGCAGTGGGCGGGGCACATAGCTCGAAGAGCTGATGGCCGCTGGGGCAGGAAAGTTCTTGAGTGGCGACCACGAGCTGGAAGACGTAGCGTGGGCAGGCCTCCCACTAGGTGGACCGACGATCTGGTGAAGGTCGCGGGAAGTACCTGGATGCAAGCGGCGCAGGACCGGTCTTTGTGGAAATCCTTGGGGGAGGCCTTTGTCCAGCAGTGGACGTCTTTCGGCTGAAACGACGAGTGGACGCACGGAACGGCAACGTCGCAGTCGACCCACATTATTTGAATTATTTGGCGGGAAAATAGTTTTTGGCTTTTAATTCTGAAACTAAGAGGCCTAGAGATTTGAAATTATGTCTCGTGTGTACTTTAATTATAACGAATTATTTGATCTTTAAAACGCAACTCTAACTTATACGGTTTTAATAATCCACCGTGTGTTACGTGTCACCAGCTTACACATACATATCGGTTCGTAGTTCGAAAACGGTTCGAGATAAAGCTTTGAAAGATTTGAAGTCGGGTTTTTTTATTCGACTTTAATTTATGAGATATAAAACATTGATGTAGCTTAAATATTTACAAAGATACAGATGTGTAAGCTGGAGACACGGTACTCCAGCTCGCACATAGTTTTTTGATCGTGGTTTTAACAGTATTTGAGCTAAAGTCTTGAAAATTGGAAAGCCTACTATTTGGATTCGACTGTAATTTTTGAGGTATAATACATTATCGTAGCATAAATATTTACGAAGATACAGATGTGTCAGCTGGGGACACGTGTCCTCAGCTTACACACAGAAAACAACTCATAGTTATGAAGTTCTAATGGCTCTAATTGAATGACTGAGAGGTTTGATGACTCTAATTAGGCTTTTATTGATGGTATACTTGGAATTGCTCTAGGGCCAATGAGGAAGTTGGAGACATTCAGGTATCAAACTGTCTATGTTAGTCAAAAGCATAATTTATTAGTATTTCTATATTTACGCCCTTGTTTTTAACAAGCAGTGTGGTGATAATATTCCTACAAATTATAATGTGGGCTACTGTGTAATTCTTAGAAAGAGGTAAAGAAGCTTTCTACTTTAAAAATCTCAAAAAAATACATTATCACAATTAATCTGTAATGTCGTGACGTCATTGTATATTGAAACACTAGGCAACATTCCATACAAGTTAAATATCTAGTATGAGCGCGGGTCCGTGAAAGGATTTCGAAATATACAACTGTTACGTTTTACCGCTTGCAGGAGGGCTAGGCTAGGAGACGTTATTAAAAAGTTATTTTCCTAAAATTTTGAGTGGCCACTGGCCACTTGTTTGTATACTCAAGCAAGCTACATGACCAAACTGTCCGACGGATGACTAACCAGAAAATAATAAAAGACGCATTATGCTACACATATATGACTCACGGTCTATTGAAAAAAAAAACAAACAATTGTCAAAGTTGTCATTACAACTCACTTTCCGTCACTTTCCGTCTTTCCGACTGGAATCTGTCAAATGTCGTGTTTGAAAGTGTCAGAAAACATTTGAGTGAGCGACTAAAAAAATGGATTACAAAAAATCCCCTACAATTTGATTAATCTTGAAATCTATTGGACGTGTAAGAGAATATAGACTAAAGTGTTTCATGAGCTACTGTCTGTGTAGTGTTTTAGTTAACTTTTCAGTTCGAGTATGGAGATCTCCGGCTCTGGTATGTTGACAATATTTTTTTCTATTCTACCAGCAAATCCAACTCAATTAAAGTTTGCACAGAATGACATCAGTTGCTTCGAATAATATGTGCAAAATACACAAAGATTAGTGGCCATTTTTCGACGATAAACCAAACATACGCCCGTCCGTAGTTACGATACGTTTCTCTAACAACAAAGGCAGCAATAGTCAAAACAATCTCAATCTTATTCCGTCTTTGTATGCACACGAGAATTGGTAATGCGCTTCTCGCACCAATCATCTGATAGTAGTTACAAAGTGTTAAATGAATCGTAAGATGTTATTTGTGTAAACAGATGGTACATCAACAATGGGTATGTATTTTGTTAATTGCGTAAATACGTTTATAGTTAGGTTAAAAAATTATAAATGTTGTTGCAGGAAAATCTCCCAACACCTCCCTATCATTTAGATATAATGCCAATAATGAGGAGTTAGAAGAGTTGTACAATGTGTGTGAAGATGATCCCCCCACGCCGCAGTGTGATGTGCCTCAGAGTGCACAAGGTGAAAATGCGAGCCCTAAAAGGGGTGATAAAACCTCCTCCATAATTGACAAGTATTTTAAGTCGATCCGTGACAAACCGATTGAAAAAGAGAAGTTGATTGAGAAGCCTGTTGAAAAAGCTGAGGATGCCAAACCAGTGGAAAGTAAGCAAGCAGAGGAAGGAGTTACTGTTATTCCACCTAAGGAAGTGTCCTCCTCACCCATGAAGGAGTATTTCAACCGTTTAGGCAAGAGGAGCTCATCAGAAGTAGAAGTCAAGGAGAGCAATGAAACATGGAAAATATTTCATGACTTCAAATTCAAAATAGCTCAAGCTGTTGAGGATATGAAGACAAGATCTCTAGAAGGTATTACAAATAGCATTTCTAAAATAATATGTAAATAGTGTTTTTTTTACAATTAAATATTATTTTTTTGCATAGAAACAAAAGAGAAATCAGTGCCAAGAGAAAATTCAACATCAGATTCTGAGGAAAATTCAGCTGTAAAGGATTCAGATCAACAGAGTGTTGGAGATACTGACAATCAGGTACACAATATATTTTATGATAACATTTAAACTGTTTAAATTACAGTAATTTCCCTATTGTGCAATCAATTGAAATCAAATATTTCTCATATATCAGTTGCAAAAATAACATCATTCTTATCTTATTTTTATGGCAGTACCTACATCTGTGCAAATGTACAGTTCTATTACATTTTTGTAGCAATAAGGCTGCCGCGACACAAGCACAGCTTAGTGCAGCAGCCGCTAGATAAACAGACTGTAAATTTTTTTTCTGGCAAATAAAATACTTTTACTTTACTTTACTTTACTTTACATCTATTACAACTATGTAAGATTAAAATTACTTAAGCACTAATGTTATTTTGGAAACAAATAATGGCTTAGTGATTATTGTTTATTACAAAGTACTTAGTTAAAAAGTAATTAATATTTAGCTTAAGTTTAATTCCTACATATTTACTGTGATACTAAATAAGTTCTCTTTTCACAAAATATTTTCACACACATAATATTGGTACTTCTTAAAAGTGTTATTTTTAACATTGGAATGTTAAAAATTTTGTATTCCGTCCCACAGGTATCATCATTAGATAGCAGCATTCAAAATCTGTCAGAATTAACACAACCACTGACAGCGAAAGCAACTGAAAAGGAGTTCATCTATCCTGCAGAGAGCAAGAACCATTCGGATTCCAGCGATGACACACATAAAAATATTGGTAAATGAATTGTGTCTTTCTAAATTACATTTGGTTTCTTCATTATTTTATCTGTTGCACATCATATTTTTTTACACAAAGCACATTTTCATCTTAGTTGAAACGTCACAGTTTGGCTTGATGTACTCTGTCCTACGTGAATGTGTGTAATTCGACTAATAACGGGTCATTTTCAGGTAACAGCGACTCCGCTGACGTGTCACGGGATATCCTCAATGACAGCAACATGATGGAAGTAGAATCTGGCGTAGAAGCCTTGGAAGATACTTTGGATGGCTTCGGCTATGTGCCCAACCCTGAAACCAACCCAAGGGACAATGCCCAGGACAATATCCCCCCTACCCCTCCACCCCTCTTGCCTAGCAATTTCGGAATGCCTCCTAGCAAAAGCAACTTACACAAAGCTCCATCATCAGAAAAACCTAGGGTTTATTTCTTCACCTTCACCATGTACTTCCTAACTTTTCTCCTTTTCATAAACTATGTCTTGTTCCCAAACGCGAGCATTTGGAACGGCTTTATATTGGGCATCTGGTTCTACTGTTTGGCAAACGAAACGAAGAGTTGGGTGCTAGACAACTATTTCAGTGATACTGAACCCACTAAGGTAGCTTTTCTTCAGCTGAAACGAAGCAGTGCCATGCCTCCATCGTACACAATTCCTTCTGTGAAAGAGCATAGGCCTTTAAAGAAATATGAGGTAAATATAACAACTAATTCAATAATTTATTGGATATACTTTTTATACAATTACTCCCTGGCAGTGATTGAGTTGCAACACAGGTAGTCATTCATTTGTCAACTGAGTTATTATTGTGCAATAATATCAAATAAGTTGTTTATTACTCAGCAGTTGAGTCTCAATCATAACCGGAATACGTAATAATTTATCCTCATGATTAAACTGTTCATAATAGTGTGAAACTTTTCAGGGCTGGATAAACCATTATAGATTTCCAGAATATGATCCTTACACCTACCATATTAATCAAACAACGACTGCTTTCATGAAACTTGAAGGTAAGATAAGATAAACTTGGGTGGTAAAATAATGTTAGTTTTAGTGAAATCATACTTATACATGATGCAATAATATTTAATTTATGACAATCTAGCTATGTCAGAATTTAAAAAGGAGTGTACATAATAAATAGTGAATGATGTAGGCAATAAATAGTTTTGCACATTATTATTTACTCTGATCGACATTTACGCTCCGATAACTGCTGTTTACCTTTAATTTAATATTAAACTTTTTTACTATACAGGTTGTAACTTGAGGATATCATATACTAGGACAAAGATCGCAAAGAGAGCTCTATGGGACGAGAAAATTGAGAACGTAGTTTTTTACCAGCACAGATTATACAACTTGACGGGAGCTCGGATTCTATTGCTGCCCAAAGGGCTCGTGAAGAGAAGGTAATATACAGGATGTTCTTTTTAAACTTAGTTTTATGTTTCAACAGCATTGTGCAGAAAGACGCTACTTAAACATAACCAATTATAAAAACATATTCTACTGCTCAAATACAACTACTTTTTCTGCAGGATTAATATCAAATTCCCAAAATAAAAGTTACACGCCCATACTAAATGACTGATTGCTGATGTTTTTTTTATGCATAACCAGGTAGGTATTTCACTGCAATTGCACCTGGTGTTAAGTGAGATAATTTGTATGAGAAGTTTTTTTATTATTTTACTTCGGTTCCTTGGAGAAAGTTGTTACATTTGAGCGGTAAAATCAATCCTTTCGATTTGATACACCCTTTATAAGCGTGTGTAGTAATGAGTCATGCCAGTATTACGCCACTCAGCCGGCTTAGACTTGTCGTATCGTATGCTTGACTTGACGCGTTTGTAAGTAACACCACTCGGTAGATAACGTTTACGTTTCTGTAAGCAAGCGTGTTTATTATTTTGTTTGTAGAAGGACTGCTATCTTGCGATGAATAAGCTATGTATCTTTATTTGATAACCTCCAAAATTAGTTGCCAATGCCAGACTGTTAATCTGATAGACAATTTTAAAGTGTTACTCGGCCATTGTAGGATTCACGAATTCGAATGTACGTCAGCAAAGGTCTTAAAACGTCCTATTTTTAATTACTCCCGGTAGTCCCCTCTAGCACTTCCCAACTCTCCCCTTCCGGTTCGAGCCAGAGGGGATAACTGGTAACTTTTTTCCCAATTATCCCAATCGAAGAGGTGACATTGATACGATTCCTTTCCATTTGTCCACTCCTTTCAGTGTATTTCAGGGGACTAGTCGGAATAATTCGTCGGCAACCTTACATCACCTATTTATCAATGACGATATAATAACAGTAGTTTACTTTGCCCTTGCTCTTGAATGCTAAAAGGTTGCCGACCGCTGCTGTAAACAATGGAAAAATAGCTCTCGAATAACAAAAATAAATTAATAACATGATAATCTTTAATCATTTGTTTGTTCCGGCGTTTCTTCTCAGCACTTGCCATATGTTTGTCTCGAAGCGCTGGTAGGGCCCAAAAGATAAGGAGACATGTAAAGTGCCCCATGAAGGCTACCTTTTCATTTTTATTATTTACTATATTTTGACGTTCATAAGTGCCACTTGTGGTCTAAACTGAATAAATATTTTTGATTTTGATTTCATGGTCTTGATTTTGGTCTAATGCAGTCCTATTAGCACTAACAAAGACATCGACAAGGTCTCGTCTCAACTACTTTGATGAGCTGCGCCGGCGCACGGAAACCGCTGAACCGAGGCAAAATAGGCTAATGACCCGTGTGATATAAACTTCATGCTAGCACTGACACGTTTCCAGCAAATAATTATTTTTACAAGTAATCGATCGCGGAAATCTATCGCTACCTGAAACAAATCGCCGTTTATTGAAACTAATTACGCTAATAAAAGCAATAAATAATAACTAAATTAAAACAGTTGACTAAATGCATTATGCTCATGTACAACAATCATTACATTGATAAGTTATAATGAATCTATTATAACTTGTTTATACAATCATCGGTAAATGATTAATGAAGATTATTAATAATTAAAATAAATTGGAAAACAATGTTGACTGTTAACACTTTATCAGGCAATGGAGCAAAAAATATCCTATCTGCATCGTACTGAACGAAAAAGAGAAAATACAAGTGTTGGAAAAGGAAAACGTGGAAGCGGAAAGGAAGACAGCGGAGGCTACGAATAGAAAGAGTAAGGAACAGCCAGAAGTAGAAAGTACAGAGACAAATACCAGTCCGGAGAAGAAACGCAAGTTCGTGTGGCGGAGGCGGGAGAAGAGGTATTAATTGTTTATTTTAAACTTTATTGCTCTTAATATAGGGTACAAAGTCAAAGTTATACAATACTAGCTTACCGCCCGCGGCTTCGCCCGCGTGGAATTTTGTCTGTCACAGAAAAACTTTATCGCGCGCGTCCCTGTTTCAAAAACCGGGATAAAAACTATCCTATGTCCGTTCCCGGAATTCAAACTATCTCTATGCCAAATTTCATCAAAATTAGTTCAGTGGTTTAGGCGTGAAAGCGTAACAGACAGACAGACAGACAGAGTTACTTTCGCATTTATAATATTAGTAGGGATTAGTAGGGATATTAGTAGGGATAGTAGGGATTAGTAGGGAAGGGATAAGCTGAAAGTGATGAATGAATGAATATTAAGATACATAACTCTATTCCCAAACTAAGTAAAGCTTAAAATATAGCAACCTAGTAGAAAATAGACAGACATTTGAATTGCACAAAGTAAACTAAAGTAACTATCAGCTGTTATTTCTTATACAAAAATATGGTTAAACCCGGTTTTTTAGTGATTGACATGGCCTTGTTTTTTATAAACTTTTCTATTTAAAATTGAGTAATTGCCTCGTTCAACTTCATTAGCATTATGATATGAAACATTGTTATGGTCAATGTACCAAAAATGACGAATTATGTTAATTCCCTCTTAGCTATCTGTACCGTATGTTTTTTTGCATCAAAACCAAATGATGTATTGACGGAATTCTTTGGATTCAATATTGATAAATCTAATACCAGAGAGAGTATTTCTTTGCAAAATGTTTTAACTATTTTTATCTTGCAGCATTTCCCACTCCGACGGAGAAACAGGTAAAGAAGGTCTTCGACACAGGCTTGTTAGAAAAATGCATAGAGGTTCGTATTTTTCATGCTCACTTACCACGTTTTAGACCACGTAAGTTTAAGTGAATTTACAATACACGGTATAGAAATAAATATCATGCTAAAATTCGGATCGGATACAGTGCGAAACAGCTCTAAAACTTTTCTTCAATTGTTTTATTATATTCACCGTGTACTGTAAATAGTTTTAGGACCCGGTTTTTAATAGTTTTCTTATGTACAGTCTACACTCTACAGCATATCTGCCAATAAAAAACATTTCAAGGTCCAAAGATTTATTATTATTTCGCAATCAATTCTGGACATTATACGAAAGTACTAAAGCACAAAATCTATTGCAGATATTCTGGAGACTACATACCTAATTCATTTCTGTTTAAATAACCAAATACTAGACCCCTGGTCCTAAACTTTACTGCGGCAATGGGCCAGTGCATTTAGCGATGCTAAGCACACATTTTTTATTTTTGCTAATTAATTTAGCCGTGCTATTTCATATGTGTAAATACGATTAGTTGTACGCTAGCACAACTAAAATAAATTCCCATTATAACCACCTAGAACCAACCTGTCACCGCCTTATGAATTTAAATTTTTCCTTCTGTATCATAGCAGGATTACTATAAAATTGTGCTTGCCGTTTTTTATTACCTTTATAATAAACGCCTATTTATGATAGCACCTACAAATACTTGTTCTACAAATCCACACTCACTATAAACAAACGTAATTTGCATATTTTTTTATTTGTTTTCGTCTACACTATGTTTTATTCATATGATTCGTGTTGAAGAATTCAATGTCATCGCCTTTTCTATTTTTGAAAGTTTAATGCCTCCAAAAAGTTCTCTTAAAATTTTTAAGAGGTCAGATTAGATTTCCAGGTATTTATGTTAAAAACCTATTTTCTTTCATTGAGTAATAAATAACAATATAATACTTATGAGTAAGTTGTAAAAACCAATGGTCATTTTCTTATGACGCAACATTTTTTTTTTCTTTAACTAAACCCGCCCTTTTTTTAAACAAAACCATTTTCTTTCAGACAAAAAGGCCGACAGCACAACAACATGCACAGAGACCGCCGAATCTCAGTCCGAGAAGAATGTACTCGAAGAGAGCTTGTTCCACGATGCTGAAATGGACCTGGCCACTAAATCGGTCACCAGCACCAAGGATGATGATGAAGAAATCGATGACAATGAGCTGTCAAAGATCAAGGAGTTCCTGGAGGAAGCCGTGAGTAATAACGGTGTTTCCAAACGCACGGACCGATCCAAAGCACGCGTGAGTAGAGTTGTTTATGATTGGCATCGTGACGTCCCCTCTCTGTTGGTGTGGGTAAAAAATTGGTTGTTTACCAGACTTATGTGTACTAGCCAAGCTGTACTGAACTAAAATCTTAATCAATTATGACTTCATGGTCAGAGCATACGAATCTGAAGTCTCGCTGACGTTTGACGTTACAAAAATACCGTTCCCGTGCCGCTCCTATACCTCAAGAAAACATTAACATTATCTTCGTGCGTTTTTTACGTGTTATACTCCAATTTTAATTCTGAGCACCTTGACTAGTATACTTGAAGTCTATCATTTACATTAATATTATGTTTAAAAGTACGTATGCCGACAACATGTACATATTTCTAACTAGCTTTCCGCCCGCGGCTTCGCGTGGAATTTTGTCTGTCAAAGAAAAACTTTATCGCGCGTGTTCCTGTTTCAAAAACCGGGATAAAAACTATCCTATGTCTTTTCCCGGGACTCAAACTATCTCTATGCCAAATTTCATCAAAATCGGTTCAGTGGCTTAGGCATGAAAGCGAGACAGACAGACAGAGTTACTTTCGCATTTATAATGTTAGTATAGATTGTTGTATGGATGTCTAGTAATCTAATTGGCACAACACAAGTGTCTCAGTATTTGTTGACATTAATTAGTTCAAATATGTACAAAAACCGAGCTGGATTTTTGTACTTATTAACTGTGTTATCTTTTTAAAACCGTTAGTGCATGCTAAGTTCATAGGTTGTATTAATTAAAGTAGTGCGTCATGTTTATTTATACATAATATACTGATTAGTTCATTAATTACTCATTATGCTATCGATTAAGTGCACCGTTTATGACCCGCATGTTTATAATTCGTACGTGTGTGTTATTGTCATGGCATTTTAATTTTATTTAACGACTAGATTTAGATTAGATAGATTAGATATATTTAGATATAGATAGATTTTAATTTTATTTAACAATTAGTCTCGTAGTTATTGGCATTAACGTCGATAAATATTTTAAACAACTATTACAGCGTCCTAAACCCGGGTTCAGACGGGTGTAATGTAACACGAATTCTACGTGTGGACGGCACTACGAGCATTACATGTTAAGTCTTGCCCACATTATTTCCATTACATTATCACCAGTGTTTTTCAACCTTTTTCATGACACGACCCCCCGACAGTATGAAAAATATTTGGCGACCCCCCGACCATTTTACATGCATTTTATAATGTTACAAAGATGTTTGTATGTACGGAATACTTCAATCCATACTACATTTTAATGCATTTGCATAATTAGATTTTGTATAAATCTGTCTTTATAACTAATTACACGATACATTCCATTACACGTTACACCCGTCTGGACCCGGCTTAAAGTACTGTAATGTTTGCTTGATGTGCTTTTGTCAGTACTATGTAAATAAACAAATAAAGTATGTATAATCGGGCCTTATTTGATCAGCTGCGCTGTGTTGACTGCTGCTTTTGTCAAAACATTATTTTATTAATCTTGTATGGCATGTGTACCAGACGACGCTGCAGCAAGGGTCGCTTTATACATATAGTGTAATATGAGGTGTAGCACCTCAACGTGTATAGATAGAAAAACTGCGCTTCTACTTCGCCTGAAAAGTTAAATAAATGCATATAAAAATACTGTTAACTTCAGGAGCAAGAAACCGGCGCAGACGGCGCGGTGGAAGGAGAATGGAGCGTGCACGTCAAACGCACCACGGACAGGCATTCCCACCTGTACTTATTCGCTAGGACGGGACGCGATAAGCACGAGTGGTAAGTTTACGGAACAACACCATTGTAGAAGACCAAATAATGGTCATAGTAGTATAGTCCAAAAATGCAGCAAATCAAGTGACATTAGACAGAAATCTGTCGCAGGGCCGAGGAAAATTCAAATTTTTAGAAAAGAGACCACAATAAATGGTGGGACGCCCACCTACTTTTTTTAAAAGGCAATTTATTCCGTTGTTTGCCTCGTACCAGGTCAGGTAAAATTGGGCAGAAGGGAGAATGAAATGAGTTCCGCAACGAGGTAAAAATTAACGAAATAGAGTCATGGCTCAAGAGAAGATGTGGAAAAAAAGCTGAAGTCGTGTTCTATAGTGATCTTATCTTGCGTCCAGCAGTAGAACCAATGCTGAAATAAAGAAGTTTTCGCTGCCTTATGTATCCCAAATCTATAGCTCTTATCTAGCTATTAATAACGTCCATTTTCCCCTACCCAGGTATCGTCGCCTAAACACCGCTGTGTCAGAAGCCAACGCAGGGTCCCCGGATTCTTCAGCAGCCGAAGAGAAGACCAACAGCGACCCGGCTGCGGAAAACAAGGAAGGCATTGAGATGGCAGTATACAAACTTGCTGAGAAGGAGACCGTTGCTTTCGCCAAAACGTTGGTAAGTGTCTTGAGGCGGATGAAACGCCACTACAGTTCCTTAGAGACTGCGGGCCTACGATGCACAAGCTTAGCTTACACCTGGGCAAACTCATCCAAAGCCCATAGGATATTGAAGTATATTTGTTGCAATTCACGAAGGCGAGTGATCCTTACATGTGTGGTGGCTCGCTACTGTTCGTTTTCCAAAAGTTTTGAAAGACATATTACACTATCGTTATGTGTTGCACACGTACACACACAAGTAAAGCTCACTCGCTTAGAAACGAAGAACTATAGCTAATAGATGCAGGACTCAAAAGCAAGCTGTGAAAAATAGTGGTGATCACAATAGATCGATACCGGTCGCTGTGATACTAGGATTCCATTGAACAAGAAAAGCCGCTCAACAAAAAAAGATTTGAAGAAACTGCTCATATTTATGAATTGTTATTTATTGAGGAAAATCAGTTCCTACTATTCATTTTCCTGTTTGCCGTTGGTTTTTCTACTTCTACGCAATTTAAGTCGCGTATTTTAAAATATTTACTATCAATAGGATCCAACTGTTGCTAGGCGGAAGTTTTGCACTGCGTAATTTTTTTTTATGCCTCTATACATGATTCCCCTTACTAATAAAACTTACACGCTCGTTGAACAGTGTTTTAAAGTGACGTTTAGTATGGAAATGTCATTTTGAAACACTGTTCAACAACTGTGTAACATTTTATTATCTTTCTCGGTAATGCTATGAGTCTCGATGCCTATTTTCATAAAAATTTAAACTGCATCACTGTTCTGAGAAATCAACGGCGGAACAGATTGTAGATTATATTTTGTTTATTTGTTTAATCCGGTCGATGTAGGTCAATGTGTGCAAGATTCAATAAGCAGTGCGGAACGTCCCTAACCTTGAAAGCAATATTACGTACAGACAATTCATATTATATTAATTCTAATGTTTTAAAGCAATAAAAATGTATTATCAGCACATGTGGGGTATTAGTTAGGGAGTGTTCCCTTATAAATAAGTTCTATGATTAATATCTTATCTGAAAATGAACTGTAAAGTTCGGTTTCCACCAAAAAGTAGGGAAGAGAATATTCGATTAACCAATCAAATTTCGTTATTTCCACATCACCTATCAGCTCAACTTCGGTTCGAGAACCTGATTGGTTATCAAAAACATCTCCTTTCCTCTACGCTTTGGTAGAAACCGGGCCTTATAAAAATATGCTTCTGATCTGCCCGTGTTTGTTTTGATAGAAATTATGATTGTCATTTTCAGAACAAGGGCACCGATTCGATAACAGAGGGCGTGACCATCGCGGCGACGTCGCAGAAGATGCAGGCCGACATGGAGTCGTACGAGAAAACCTTCTGGCCGTATCTCATCAAAATATTGCAGGTATAACATATTTGACGAAATAATTATTTATACTTGTCAAAGTCAAAGTCAAAATTTCTTTATTTGTTTAGACTAAAAATAGTTCTTACAAATCGTCATTTTGCTCTTATGGAGCCTCTACATGTCTCATAATCTTTTTACCCTACCAGCGCTTGTGCAATTGAATAATATGAGGTCACGGTAATTATCAACACAACGATAACTTATTATTTATGTACTTAATTAATGGACTAAAACCTAGGTCATACTATTACCGTAATAGTCAGAAGCTAATTCATACAGATGACGCATCTAACATGTCTATTATTATTATTTATTAACAAAATAAGAATAACATTTCAATATCATATATGGTTAGTCTTTATGAGAGCTAGCTACATAAGGAGCGGAATGTATGCAAATATGCAATGGACCATTGTTTTGCTAATGCCCACCAGCTTTATAATAGGGTTTAATAGGGCATCCAATTACCAGACAACATTGGACTATAACACTAATGCAGTTAGTAATAGAGCGTCCAATGACCAGACGACAACAGACTATAAAACTAATGCTCGGATCCATGACAGACGCACGACATGTCGCTAAAGCAGACCTCCGAGGTCGGCGTCATGTGTCAGATTGAGCCCACGCCGCACGACCGGACCAAGAGCAAAAAGAAGAGAAAAGCTAACGTGTGTTTTGTGTAACTAATGCTCTTTTATAGCCTAGTTATAGTCGGTATTTTGTAATTGTTAGCTGTTGAAAAACCTATTTAATATTGGTGGTTGGAAATAGTTGAGCAGTAAAGTAACTAAATTAGTATCTTCATGCATTCGTTACATTCTTATAACTAGCTATACATACATAGATCAATTTACGTAGGTAAACTTCATTCAACTAAACTCGGCGTCACAAAAATCTTCCGTAGCCGTATATTCGTCGCAGCAATATTGCAATATATTTTTATGACCGCTATAGAGCTCTAAACTGTTTTCTATAGAGCACAGGCCAACTCTAAGTCCATGGGGTGTTCTGAATTCCGATCGGCAAGGGTCATACTATCGACCGTTTCGCGATAACTCCGTTGGAGTTGTTGGTGTGAATCAAATCGATTGGTACCGTTGATATTAGAAACATGCACAACCATTGTAAAATGTTAGAATACATTACCTAACTTTATCCTGTAGTTTTTGCAACTCACGAAGGCGAGTGAGCTTTACTTGTGTGTGTACGTGTACACTGTACATACACATAACGATAGTGTAATTGTCTATCAAAACTTTTGAAAAACGAACAGTAGCGAGCACATGTAAGCCTAGGCGCAGACCATCGATTTTTCGTCGGCCGATAGTTTAGTCAGGCAGTTATGGAATGGGCATGTATGGAAGTGCGCACATTGCACCGATTTGATTTGGCCGATTCTTCATACAATTTAAAATCGGACACAACTATCGGCCAACTAAAAATCGATGGTCTGCGCCTAGTCTTAAGCTCACTCGCCTTCGTGAATTGCAACAACTATACCTAAAAACTTAACTATGAAAACAGGAATACAACGTAAACTAATGCTCCCAGCAGGCCAAGTCCCCATCCACAACGTGTCAATGCCGCATGCTGCCGGCTGAAGTCACGTGGGTGAACACGCTGCTAGCTCGCCTCATGTATGACGTCATGCGCGACCCGCTCATCATCGCCCGGCTGCAGAACAGGATACAGAGGAAACTTAATACGCTAAAGGTAAGGATGGTTATGCTACGTCAAATGTGTATCTACGTCATCAGATAGTTCACGTTAGTCTTTGAAATCTTGAACACGTTTTTCGTGCACTTTACTCCAACCGTATACTTATAAAACGAGGCTTTCTTATAGATTTTTGTATGGCTAAGATATTATTATGCTTTTATGTCAGAAAATGTATACGGTAAATTCAAAACTAGATGTGAGTTGATGTTACGAAGCACAAACATGGAAATTAAGGGTTTATGGTGTCCAATTTTATATTTGTCATAGTTTGTTCTTTGCTTTAGAATGCGCGCCGCTATAAGCGTTTATCGCCATTTTATCGATTTTTTCGAAAAAAAAATCGCTTTTAGACGTCGATAAGAATTTATCACGCACGGTGCGCATCCAGGCTGGAGAGTTTAATTGATCAGATAGCGCAAGATGGTAGATAGTTTTTTAAATCGTATCCCGATACATACACTATCGTTCCACCACAATCAATTTGATTCTCTTCCCCCAGCTGCCATCCTTCATGAGTCCTTTAGTCGTCACCGAGCTGTCCCTGAGCGGGGCGTGTCCCCTCGTGGAGCGGGTGGCGGCGCCCGCGTGGGACGAGCGCGGCGTGTGGCTCGACGCGGACCTGCGCTACGACGGCGGCGCCTACATCGCGCTGCAGACGCAGCTCAACCTCATGAAGCTGAAGGAGAAGAGTGAGTGTCCCACCAGCTGCCGTCATGAGTCCCCAGTAGTCCCCGAGCTGTCCCTGAGCGGGGCGTGTCCCCTCGTGGAGCGGGTGGCGGCGCCCGCGTGGGACGAGCGCGGCGTGTGGCTCGACGCGGACCTGCGCTACGACGGCGGCGCCTACATCGCGCTGCAGACGCAGCTCAACCTCATGAAGCTGAAGGAGAAGAGTGAGTGTCCCACCAGCTGCCGTCGTGAGTCCCCAGTAGTCCCCGAGCTGTCCCTGAGCGGGGCGTGTCCCCTCGTGCAGACGCAGCTCAACCTCATGAAGCTAAAGGAGAAGAGTGAGTGTCCCACCAGCTGCCGTCACGAGTCCCTAGTAGTCCCCGAGCTGTCCCTGAGCGGGGCGTGTCCCCTCGTGGAGCTTCGTACATGAACCTGATGAAGCTCAAGAAGAAAGTAAGTAACTATACTAAAGTCCGGTCGCCGAGCAGATAGAATTTCGTCCAATGACCCCAAGCTACCCATCCTTATCGCTCGCACACTCACACTGAAATGCAATAAAGTATTAAGTATTGCTCGGCGACCGGACTTTAGTTACCCTAAAAGCTACTATCTCGGGTAGAAAGAGTGCGTTTTTCCCTGCGTTGGAGAAGGGTGGGGGTCTGGGGGTGGTACTCGAAATGGACTTGCGGTACGATGGCGGCGCCTACATCGCGCTGCAGACGCAGCTGAATCTTATTAAGCTGAAGGAGAAAAGTAAGGACCCATTTGCTGGGTAAAATACCGAGAACTAGATGGGTAAAAAGAGGGCGTTTTCTCTCACTTGTGACTTGTGCTGTGATGGAAGCGCCTACATCTCGCTGCACACGGAGTTTTACCTGATGAAGCTGAATGAGAAAAGTAAAAGCTTATCTACATGCTAAAAAAGTATTAAGTTTCCTCAAATTTAGATAGATATTGATAGAATAAGTCTCCGCTTGAGACGGAGTGCGAAATGTAGTTTGATACAGATTGCCAGATGCACTGTCATCGCGCATTATTTTCATCTGAAATTGAAAGAAAAATGTAAGTGAAATACCTGCTCATTGTCTTTTTTTATTTTCAGATGTAACGTTAGAAGATCAGTTATTATCGTCTGAAAATCTCATCGAAAATGAAATGAAAACCACCGGCACGGGAGTGTTCACAGAAAAACAGTTACGGGTAAGTACCAGGCACCAGCCGTATAAAATACAAAATAAGGCCCAGCTTGGGGACTCTAAATCGCTGTAGTGTAATTAACACGTAGCACCGATATTATGTGTATTAGATGATATACCTTATCACATTATTTTGAATCTTATTCCCTTGTCTTAAGATCCATATAAATAAACGTTTGTTTCTAGAAACGCAAGCCAGCGATATACGACTCGGAAGTAGAGGACTCGGCCGAGTCAAGCAGCGACGACGAAAGCCCGCCCGTGCAGCCTGTCGATAGCACGCAAAATATTCTCGTGCCAGAATCCTCGTACGTATTTGTGTAACACTAATACCACAGAATAATAATAAGTACTACGTACAGAAGTTTTACTTCGCGAAGGTATTTAAAAAAATGTATGCTCAATGTCAGTAACAATATGGTGTAATTTAGCCTGTCTCAAGAGTCAAGAAACATTTTGTTGACAAACGTCAGTGATCGGCACTGCGCCGAAGCTATAGGGCTGACTTCGGTAAAATGGCGGAGGAAATACATGATTTAGCATGAATTATCATGAATAATATTAACTACTTATTTACCTCTCAGTGTCTTGAGGCAACTTAAAAAAGTACATTCTGTGTTTTTATTATTATTTAGGCAGTTAAATGCTGCACAGTATTTAGTACACCATTTTCTTTATTTTCTTCTATCATACACAAGGATACGCGTGCGTGAGTCAATGTTCGCTCGTATGTGAGGCCTTGTCGAATAGTATCCAGTAGGTGGGCCATCGTGCGTGTTTTGTATTCGATGTAAACTCGCGGAGATGAACAGGCCTGCTAATACGAGCTAATTTAATGTGTTGTTAAATTACTTAACGGACTAATAAAGCCGTTGCCATGGCAACGGAACATTGTACTGCACACAATACCCACACAGACTTTTATCACATTTTTGATCTGCATTCAGTTCCGAATAGAACTTGAACTCTTACTCATAGTCAAGATCGACTGGAATTTGAAGAAAGAAACTCAAGAACCTTTTGTATGGGACCAACAGCTAAATTATAGAAGCTCATCACTTAAATTTTCGATGTTGGTCGCATTCAAAAAGTATTGAACACCAAAATGACCCCTACTTTATATTCCAGATCTACCAGTCCTGACCCGGCAGTTTCATCCAAAAAGAAGTTCCTAAAAATGGTCGACAAAATAGCAACGAATAAATACTTCCAGCAGGTAATTTAAATTCCTTTTAGGGTAAACAATCAACCACAATTTAATTACAGAGGCTTGAAGCTAAACAACTAAACTTATTTTGTTGTACAGGTAACAGACTACAAATATGTGAAGCGTGCAATGGAAGGCCTATCAAATACAGATATAAAACTGCACTTGGAAATACACGGGCTCGAAGGAAGGCTCGCGTTCAACCTGCCACCTCCGCCACACGACCGCGTCTGGATAGGGTAAGGACATTGTTCTCTAGAAAAGTATATTTATTGAGAATATGCGCTGAAACTGAAAGTCAAAATTCTAACCCAATGGGTGACAATAGCCCAAAGGTGTCAGATTGTCTAACTCAATATCCGAATATCACTAGTTCGAACCTCGTCGTCCATAAAAAAAAAGTGTCAATCCCTTTGACACCTTTCCTCCTTTGTATTATTAATTTATGAATTACTTCTCGGCACCAGCCAATATGTCGTTCCGAAGTGTAAATAGGGCGTGGTAATATAGCTTTATACGTGGGACGTACGTAAATACTGTAGAAGGCTTACATTTCAATAAATAATTTGAATATCACTCGTAGGTTCCGCACAAACCCGCAACTAGTGCTAAAGGCGCGGCCGGCGCTCGGTGCACGGACGCTTCGATTCGCGCACATCTCCAACTGGATCGAGCAGAAGCTCAGCAAGGAGTTCGAGAAGGTTCTCGTGCTGCCCAACATGGAGGACATACTGATTGACGTCATGACCCCCACGCCTGTGGACTACGAGTAGGATATGACTAGGTATGTAGATTTTGATTGAACAGTTTCTAGAGCCCGCTGGAAAGAACCCTGCTGGAACCGAGTAACCTGCCAGCAATCGTCCCCAATATGTATATGACCACTGCTCATCTCTACTATAAAAGGTGAACCGTTAAAGAAGGCCAGTGACGAACACTAGTAGCATATTCTATCATTCAAAACTCACTCTTGTTGAATGTCATTAAGAGTGACTTTAAAGTGGACCGAGCAGAAGCTCAGCAAGGAGTTCGAGAAGGTTCTCGTGCTGCCCAACATGGAGGACATACTGATTGACGTCATGACCCCCACGCCTGTGGACTACGAGTAGGATATGACTAGGTACGTAGATTTTGAGCCATTTGTAGCGTCCTGCTGAACCAACATAACCTGCCAGCACCCATCCCTAACATCTGACTCATAACATGCTGCTCACCCCCCCTAGAATTGGTATATAAAGCGGTGTTACCTACTTCTTCGTAAATATAAGGCTAATAGCTGGAAGATCAGCAAGGAGTTTGAGAAAGCTCTCATGCTGCCCAATATAAAGGATATGACTAGGTATGTCGATTTTGATTGAACAGTTTCTAGAGCCCGCTGGAAAGAATCCTGCTGGAACCAAGTAACCTGTCAGCAATGATGATCCCCAATATATGACTACTGCTCGTCTCTAGTATAAAAGGTATATTGACCTTGAAAGAAGGCTAATATGGGACACTAGTAGCCAGTTCTATCATTCAAAACTCACTCTTGTTGAACGTCATTAAGAGTAACTTTAAAGTGGACCGAGCAGAAGCTCAGCAAGGAGTTCGAGAAGGTTCTGGTGCTGCCCAACATGGAGGACATACTGATTGACGTCATGACCCCCACGCCTGTGGACTACGAGTAGGATATGACTAGGTACGTAGATTTTGATTGAACAGTTTCTAGAGCCCGCTGGAAATAACCTTGCGGGACCCAAGTAACCTGCAAGCAATCGTCCTCAATATATGACTACTGCTCGTCTCTAGTATAAAAGGTATATGGAGTATGGACCATGAAAAAAGGCTAGTATAGGACACTAGTAGCCAGTTTTATCATTCAAAACTCACTCTTATTGAATGTTATCTATAAGAGTGACTTCAAAAGTTGATCGGGGAGAAGCTCGCAAGGAGTTCGAGAAGGTTCTGGTGCTGCCCAACATGGAGGACATACTGATTGACGTCATGACCCCCACGCCTGTTGACTACGAGTAGGATATGACTAGGTACGTAGATTTATTGATCCTTTCGTTTCTAGAGCCCCGTTGGACTTTAAGGCCCAGTTTCCACCAAAGGTACTACGAGTAGGATATGACTAGGTATTTCGATTTTGATTAACAGTTTCTAGAGCCCGCTGGAAAGAACCCTGCTGGAACCAAGTAACCTGTCTGCAATGATCCCCAATATATGACTACTGCTCATCTCTACTATAAAAGGTATAATATGGACCATGAAAGAAGGCTAGTATGGGACACTAGTAGCCAGTTCTATCATTCAAAAGTCACTCTTATTGAATGTTATCTATAAGAGTGACTTCAAAAGTTGATCGGGGAGAAGCTCGCAAGGAGTTCGAGAAGGTTCTGGTGCTGCCCAACATGGAGGACATACTGATTGACGTCATGACCCCCACGCCTGTTGACTACGAGTAGGATATGACTAGGTACCTACATAGATTTATTTTTAATCCTTTTAGTCACACGTTTCTAGAGCCCCATTGAACTTTAAGGCCCGGTTTCCACCAAAAGTGCGGCGAAGCTGGCTGATATTTTCTAGCAGCGGAGAGGAGACGAGACGAAAAGAGAAGAGATTTGAGTTCGAGCGTGCGTCATGAAGGCCACTTTCATCGACCTTATGTAATAAGAACTGGGCATGTGCCTATGTGATTTTGTTTCTTGTAAAGTTAATATCGCAACATCGGATTGACATGGCTACTAAGAGAAAACTTGTAACAGTCTTTTATTTTTGTTCAATTAATTCTGAGCCAATGAACAAGCATTGTCCGCTACAATCTTTATAAATAATCATTTTTTTCTTCAGGTGCAATATTAACGAAGCCGCTGAAAAAAGGGGCAGATTCTGGAGGAGGTACTAAAGAAATGCGACTGAACGGAATGAAGTCAAGTTGAGTAATTATTTTGAGCACATTATAGTGCACTTTATAAATGTAGAATTTATTTATTTGACTGGACAAAACTTGCCAAATGTATTTTTGAACATCTAAATATTTTATTCGCCTTGATTTCGTTTACATTGTTTAAAGTATGGAAAAGTATGCGTTTCTGTCAATACTCTCTGCATTTAGAGTTATCTAGTAGATCATCGTTTTGATTTCCACTGTATTTTAGGTACATTTCTAATTTATGTGCAACGATTACATTCAATGTATCAAAAACGCAACTAAATCTATATCTTGAAGTATTTTTGAAATGGAGCAGTATGGGCATTTACCTTCGTAACTACAAGTAAACGTCATAAAGAAACATCCCCTGACTTTTGGAGATATTTGAACTCCATTCACTGATTGAAAATAAATGAAACAAAATGCCCTGTCTCAAAAATCCATTTAGTCTGACTGACCCAGACTGGTTATTTTACAAAAGACTTCTTGATCATAAATCAAGGTCATCCTGCGTAAACAAATGAGAAACGAAATTAGTGTAGCATTTATCTCTAGATGTATATTAGATATTTTATTTGAATTCGGTGGCCCTCTTCAACCTGTGCTAACATAAATGACTAAAGAATATTGGATTGCTGACTGGTAAAATTCCCCTTCTCCTTGTTAAAGTAGCAAGTATACTTATTTTTAACTACCGGGTCGAATTCACATCGATGTTGTATATTTATCATAGAACGCGTCTTCGTCAACTTAGTTGAACCCTATTTTTAGTCTCTGCCCAGTGTCATAGACACGACAAAATTATTTGCTAGGGAAGCTCCTAAAGAAATCGTATATATTTTTTGAATGAAATTAAACCATTTTTATAGTTGCGTAGCTGCTCTAAATATTAATATTTTTCATTTAGTTATTTTTCTACATAAGTGTGCTGGTGTATCTAAACGTATCCATTATTTTCTGTGATGTTCTGTTAACACTCAGTAATTTTAGTTAAAAAGTGCTTTTTCGTCTCAATTTTATTTTAATCTACGGGATTTATAAAATACCTGAGAAACGGCTGCATACAAGTTCGGAGAATAATAATTTATAATTATTAAAACTGCACTTTTTTTAGTATGTTATAATTTTAAATGGTGCCTCAATGTTCACTTTTGCAAAAAAATTGTAGTTTTATGCTTTTTGTTTTTAACCGAACTTGTGTGCGGCGATTATGCGGTCGAGCTTCCTCTCGTAGTAATAAATGTTTTGACAATAATTCCGTCTTGACCTGTTATTTATGAAAAATCATCAAATTTTATAATAAAAAATAAATTTATAAAAGTATCTTTAGATAATCTATATCAAAAATACTATTTTCACGTTATATTATGAAATCTTTGATATCGGCGAAATATGTTTTTGACTTTTTTAGAGACATCGAAGAGAGGTTTCCTAAACTGTTGATAAGTTTGCATTTTGTTGTTCATACAAACTACGGTTAGTCCAAGGCATTTGTAGGGAATATAAAATAATTCAGCATAATTTTCTTCAATGGTGTTTAGGCTAGTTGGTATAAACATACGACACTGGATCGCACAACAATGTTGTAATTGGCTTTCACTTGTATCGTTTGGGGTTTTCACTATATTTTACCATTAACTATTCAAAAGATAGTGATAGCTTATAATGTTTGTACCTATATTACTTTTAAACGGCTCCTTTTAGAGAGAGCGTACTATGTATTTAGCACTATATTATATAAATAATTTGCTGTACATTCGTTGTTAATATTTAAACATGGTTGGTATTAGAGGCAGTAAGATGTACTAGGTTGCCAAATACATAAATTTGCCATTTATAGTATTACAAAAGGACGTGATTTAGTTTTCACTGTGTAAGCTTTGTTTTGATTCTGTAAAAATACTAATTAATGCAGATTGATGTTCTTTGCTTGTAATTTTGTGCGTAGTTTTGCAAATGATACTTGGTTTCAGAGTCCAGAGGTTTAGTAATTCGTAATTGCCTAAAATACAAGAAAAGTTGAAATAATGTAGATAGGAATTAGCAAACTAAAAACGCAATTGGTTTAACATTGTGAATGTGTAAAGACAGAGTTATAAGGGACCTTAAAAGGTTATATTAGCGACTTCATAACTTACTTCATAAGTTTTGGTGTCGCCATATATTTTGCAGCTTCAACGTATGGTTGGTGTGGCAACACTGGCTTTATAAAAGCCAGAATAATCTGTATTGCCAGCTTAAGGTGATCTCTGTGATGTAAAAGGCTGAGTGTTGCTCACAAGCAACCAGGGTGTGTGTTGTGTGTACCTAAGTAAGATTGACTTGGCATGTGCTAACTGCAGTAGCGGCGTAAGGGGGGGGCGGTGGGGGCGGTCCGCCCCGGGTGCCAAGCATCAGGGGGTGACACAAGTCGCGCAGATTAGTACTCACTGGCACATCTGCATGGCAAATCTGCGGTCTATGTCATGATGGGGGGGGGGGGGGGATTGTCTTTCAATCTTGGAATCGGTAGGTAACCCCAAAATCCTACCAGGGGGTGTCATAGGACTTGTGACGATCGCCCCGGGTGCCAACCCATGCTACGCCGCCACTGGCTAACTGGAAACGAATTTATTTGTAACGAAGTATTGCATGTATATGGTAAAGGTATATGATACGTAGGCGTGCTATATTAGTAAAAGACCGTAGAAATATCCAGACATATACCGGTCACGATATCCCACGCCACGTAGCTATGTCAGTATACCTTAAACAGGTGATCTTATATATCCACAAAATAGTATTTGTGGGCGAAGAAAGAGTCTAAATCCTCAAAAGCAGGCTATGAAGTTAACCGAAACGGCTTTTAAAGTTCATATTAGCTCTCTTCAGCTTTTTCGCCTGCTGTGGGGTGATGGTAAGAATAACTAATACTCGTACAGAATGGAAATTGTAAATTACATACCTCCTAGTAAATCATTTTTACGATAAAAACCTTTTTCACAATCTACTAGATCTATAGTAGTGCATTTTAATAACGGGTATGACGCGGGTGCTTCCTTCTACGGCGTTATTAGATATTCTTATGGGTGCGGTATGACTAAGTTGTTATTGTGCTTTTAGTATTATTTTGCAGTATATGATTTCATACCTAACACTGATGCTTAACTGAGCTTATGTATGATCCTGGTAAAACCATTTTTATTTATGAATCACAGCTCTTTAGTAATTTTCAACTGTTTTTGCTAATGTTCAAAGAATAATTCTGAACTACTTTGTTGCTCCAATATTATCAACTGCCTTGCAAAAGGTCGTTAGATATTGGGGCATTTTGTTAAAATTTTACTTGTACAATAATAATGAACGACTTATATTCTGTACGTACGGTGTCTTATGAATTTTTTGGATCAATGTTAACTAGAAACTTAACTATTAACCATTATTCCTGTTGTTGTAAGTCGGCATCGGTATCTCCACTGTAAAATGTACCATTTGAACTTCCCACATATCACGGTAAAGTACCTGTTGTAAATCATTTTCGGGTTTTGTACAACGTCTCAAGTTATCAAACTCGAAGCTATTAATATTCTAAATTCTATAGTTTCCCTGCTCTGGGCAGATTATAGTGCTTTAATATCCCGCTAGAGGCGCTTAACTTGACTATCTGGTGAACAGCACCTTTTGTAACAAAAACTTTTCACGAGAGATGAATTAAATTATTTAGCAAATCCCATTTATTCGTAAGAATTTTATCTTTTGACTATTCGAGATGATCTTGTAGTTGTAGATGTTGTACAAAACCCTTATTATTACCAAATAAGTGCAGTCACGAATAAACGTAAATTCCGATCCATTCTACATTATTTCTTTTTTGTTAATTTCTTCTTTAGTTTATTGTTAAAATAAGTTTATTTACTTTTTTATTATCACCGACATAAGGAAATGTTAATTTATTTTATTTGTTCTTCGTTTATTTATTCTAGTTGTGATCACTTGGTGATTGAAACGTTCACATTGTACCAAAACTATGAAATCTATGTACATAGTCTATCAAATTATAAAGTGTTTATGTGATATTATGTATAGTTAAGAGTTAAACCGTGCCGAGTAGTTTTTCTATGTGGTATCAGTTGTGATTTTTCAATAAATGAACTGCTATAATATGACGTTTTCTTATTATTTCAATGTAAGGACCAAGAAATTCAAAAATAACATACACCATGATAAAGTTTTGTAACTATTTTATTTAACAATTTTAATTAGGCAGTATATTTATATATAAACACCATAAAAGTCAAATATCTATGTTATATACAATAGGCATTTCACAATATAATATACTCGTTGTATTCTATATCACATATTGACAACTATCAATAAACTTTGTACAAATATATTACTAAAATATTCACAATAAAATATACTATATTATATTCTGAGGTTCTCTATCACTTAGTTATAAAATGAGATATCCTCATAACAATATAATATTTGATTTGATTTTTTTTTAAATTCTTTCAGCCATTTTTTTCTAAAATAGTACAGATTACTAGTTTTAATATTGAAAATATATTACTAAACATTTATATGTAAACTTTCTTTCTGGAAGCACATTATAGAAGACATCGTGGGTCGGTAGCACCAAATCTGATAAACTTTATTATTACAATGTATAGTTTATACCATATTATTTGTTTTGAAATATTATTATGTAATACTGTTCAATATAGGTATTACTTACAGAATATTTAGGTAAGATTGTTGGCTTAATGTTGATACTAAACTAATATGGCTATCAATCACCATTGCGGTCTTAACATAATATGTACACAGTTGAGATCAACCTTATATCTACTTATATGAAGATCTTTATAGATTTTGGCACTCTGGACCACAATACTTTGTCATATAGATTTACAATAAAATATAAAAATTTCTCGATAAAAACTACGATTCTGTACATATTGCATTAAAGACAAGCAATTTCATGGCAAGCTACAAATACTAATTTGATGTTATGTATTTTATACAAAAAATAGGAATATTCAAAATCAAGAATCTGCTACCATTATTTAATGGTTACATAACACTGACTGAATTTTTATCTATTAACTTAGCTCTAATTGTTTTCATGAAGCATTTCGGCTTAAATCTTAAATACATACACTATCACAAGGAGTCAGCCAGCTATCCAACCTTGTTTGATTTTTGTGAATTCATTTCGAAGAATTTTAAAGAATTCTCTTTACAATCTTGGATCAATCACATTAAAATACCGGTCCAGCCGTCTAACTACCTGAGAAGGAAAACTGCAGCTAATGCATTATCTAAAGGTACACATCGAATGCCTGCAAACGACCGTTTTAGTACAAATGTCTTTAGCTTATACAGTTGTATTTCTAACCCAATAATGGGAGACTTCACAGAACACTCATGGGACCAGCAGCCGATTTCTCAGCGGGATTATAGACTATTTTAAAACTTAATATATTAACATCACATCGACTTATAGCATACGCAACGGCAACTTGCGTTGACGAGCGATACCACAATATTGCGTAACATCGACGACCCAGCTGTTAGCAATATAGTGTTCATTAAGCTATATGCATACGGTACTTGTTCTTCTTGGGCTGAATCTGGCACCGAAGTTGCACGTATGATGCACGTCACGTGTGACATGCGTAAATAAGAACACCTGCCCAACTTTCGATGGCGTAACGCGCACACTGTCCCTTGAATGCCACTCAAACAGTTGCTAACCAATTTTCAGCTGATGTGTTGTTCACACTGCGAGCATATTCAGCTGACCTTTCAGCAGCTGTATACCTCGCTAGTGCTGCAGCAAGCAATGCGACGAGCCCTCAGCGGTTCTCCGAGCCACTAACTCCTCCCAATCGCGAAGTCTCGGCGCGCATACAAGAGCATATCGGCCAAGACGGCGCCGCGCCATGACCAGGAACTCGCCGGCGCCGGCCGCCGCGCCGCACGCTGCGCCTACGTGCACGTGCGCGTGCAACGCGCGCGCCCGCCGTCTAGTGCGCTTGCGCGTCGTGCTGCGCTCTAAAGTGTTGTCTACTTCGTACCTGAAACAAAATTTTAATTTTATATTTGACTGCTTTAAAAGTTCACAGACATAAGATTTCTCAAACAAATCATTTTTTAAATGCCTCTTCCTAAAGTTAACTTACACTTGGTTTCAATGTGTGACTATTCTAACCCAAAAAAAATTCAAGAAACCTTTGCCTACCATAGCCCTACATTAAATCAATGATACCTACCTATCTACTTTGATTCAAATTCAAAATAGTCATTCCTCCCCTCTTTTAATAACGATGCCCTAAGCTTCAGCTAGGGCTCATAATGCTCTACATTTAAAGTTCACTACGCAATAAATGATTAAGTATTGATTGCTAAGTAAATGTAATTTTTTTCCGTATTACCAACTACTTCTGCTTAAGTTTCAGCATCATTATTACCTGAAGTATTCGCCGTCATCGTCCAAGTCATCAGAGTCCTTGTGTTCGTCAGACGCGCGCCCCGTAGCCCGGATCAGCTTGGTCAGCCGAACTGTCAGCTGCGTGGTGTCTAGGTCTTCCCGCTGCTCGCTGCCCACGATCACTCCTCGGGACACTGCAGCAATGGAAAGGTATGTTAGTAAACCGTTGAAGAAAGTAAGTTTAGTTTGCTCTATCTCGATCAACAAATAAGTACTTAGGTACAACTTTTCTAGTAAAAGAATAGTACCTATATACAGGGTGGAATTGAATTTTCAGAAAGATCCAGTTTATTTTGTAATCTATTTTATTGATACCGTTGGATAGAGCTCGTGAAGCACTTTCAGGATCAGTAACCAGTTTTTGGATATCTTGTATAGTTTACAAATAATCGAGTGAGATCACTTATCATTTCCACCCTGTAGAGTGACATATTTTTAGGTCATTAGTCTTATAGTAGCTAATGTAGAGTGTAGAGTTTAAAGCAGTACCAGCCGGTACAATATTCTACCTTTTATAACATTAATCGAACTTTCTTAGATCCAAACTTTAACGAATCACCGTCGACAGCCAGTATTATAATAAAGAAATATTATTATCTTGCAGTCTAAACCGAGCGCATTATGTTTCCTATAACAAAATACTTAGTCCTAGCTCCGGTTATCAACCGTGCTGCCTTCAGGCTAAAATGACGTAATACTTAATACTTTGAGTACCAAAATACATCGGCGCAATTCGACATAGTAGATATAGATTTGTTAGAAGTATTAATCACTGTGTCGCCATTGTCCGCCGCTACATTTTTTGCTTCGGCGTGAGTAAGCGCAAATGTAGTAACTGCGTTTTTTCCAAAGCTTTTGTTTGAGCGAGATAAGTGAATAGTGCGGGCCTTTGGTAAACGGTCATCAACCCTACTCCGCCCAGAAAGCCTATAATTATGCCGAAGTTTGACTAACGATCTTGTCTATCCGAGCTGAATGTTCTCACAATTTGTTTCTAGTCGCAATTCTGACATGTCTTGTTTAATTATTATTTTTTGCAGGTCTTAATTTTTTATATGTAGAGTAACGTACGTTAAATTTTCTTATAAAGAAAGTTACATCTACAGGAATCTACAGGAAATAAGTTATAATGTGTCCATCAGCAACATGATGGGTCCCTCAAAATCTCCAAGCTCGATTAGTATCGTGCATACAAAAAATGTCGGTAATTATTATATGGCATGACAAACTAAAATTTCAATGATACGTGACAGAGATGGTTAATACGGCGAAGGCGGCCGCCCGCCGACCCGCGGGCAACGCATCTCCGACTATTATCATTTATCAAACGAGAATAAAAAGCCCACATCTACTCCCCGCCGCGTCGCGTGCCGCCTCGCCATACTAGTTTGTCCAGTACTTATCGAGTTCAACTGTTATGCCCGTAAATTGAAACTAGACGAGCCCAGATTGGCGCTATCCCGTTGCGTACACAAAAGCTTCCGCAAGTCCGGTGCGCTTTGCAATTTAATGCGCTTCTAAGAAGCAAACTCACAACCGCTCTGCGGAACGAATCAAAAGAACGAAAACAGCTTTTTCACTTTATCACATTTAGATTTAACGAGGTAAATTCTGAATTTCTCCCGAATAACATGTTAACGCACGCCGCCGTTTACAAATATTCGTCGTTGTATGAGGGAATTATATTCTCGGGTAATAAGGCTTTAATTTAATTGCGGGCGAGAGGAATGTTGATTATGGCGACAAATTACGGTGCGGTGCGGCGCAAGAGTTGATTAACATTCAGCGCCCGCTTCTGCTAACTCATTACGCGGTGGTGCAATCCTGCCTCAAATGTAAGGGTAGAAACATATCACATCAGCCACTGTGTAATTAGCCCCACAATTGTCTCTACGTGCCGTAATGTTTGTATTCTTGTTCGACAAGTTTATTCATCGATCAGATAATTATTGCAAGTGTTGATGTCACCTGCGTCCAATTAAGTGCTGTATAAACATACCTAAATCACTGGTGCAGAAAGCTAGCTCCAATTCAGCTTCTGAGCAGGGTCTGCAGTCAGCCGTGGCTGGGTCGTAGTGCCTCCTTACGAGCGGGCGGGCCTCGTACTTGAAGGTAGCCTCGCGCCTCTTGGTCCCTTCCTCTGGTTCGGCCTCTACATACAAAGCAGCTCGGCCTTTTCTGCTGCGGAAGCATCGTAACTCCTTAGGATCACCGTCGTCGGGCGCGTACAGAGGAACCAACTTGTGCGTGCCTTCCACGAACAAACGCGCCGGGAAGCGCTCGGCGACTCCTGAAAAAAAAAAGAACACTTTTATGAAGAATGCTTCATTTAAATTTAACGGAAAATCGATTTGTAATGCTGTAAATAAGTAATGAATTCTTAATAAGGTAGTCCTGTCCTTGAAAGCAGTTTATCTGAAATCATTATAAGAAACGTTTTGGGTCGGCAGGGACATAAAAATACTTGCATATTACACGTTTTATAACTCAACAATCTCGTTATCAGTACCTGGAATTGGAGTTTACATATTTTTAACTAGATAGCGGTTAATATTCTTGTTATTCTCGCTTACAAACTTTAGATAAAAGATTTTTCACAAAAGTCATCCTCTTGTTTCGACTGGTTTTATGATGGGGAGTTCCATCGGATAAGGTGTTTGTGACGGTACGAGCAGTTTTTTATCGGTTACATCTCTTAAGAGTAATCGTGTCCGTTAAATTTGAGCGAATATAAAATTCTTGAAACGCGGATAAAAGGCTACGATTACGAAGGCGTCGTAACATAGATAGTGTAGTAGTTGTGAGATGATAGAGCAGGCCGAGCGGGTCAGGCTGCCTGGGGACATGCACGCTCGTTCTGACCCCGCACATGTCACTATAGATATATTATTTCAGGGCATTATGGATAAAACTTAAAATAACCCATACATGTCACCATTATGCCCGAGGATCTAAAATGGCGACATGGTAACTTTAATATCTGGTTAAATTATTTTCTAACCTTACGGTTAGAAGGTATTCTGTTATTATTATGATATGAACCAGATATGAAACGTACAATGTTGCCATATTAAACCATCACTATCTGCATCCCCAGACAAAATGCAAAAGGTGTCAGTTTTCATATCGAAAGATGGTCGGAAAGCCTTTTTTTTAGTATGGAGTTTCAACGGATTCGATTTTCCAAACTAAAGTGATACTTGTCTATCTCTAGACCCAATTAAAACGCTTTTAACTAGCATTTATTCATGAATCAAGTAACGGTTTTAATATCGTTATTTCAAATTACAAACTCTCTAACCTGTATCATTCAGCCGCTCTGCATGAAACAAGTCGGGCGGGTCGGGCCGCCTGATGACTCGCACGCAGACCCTGAACTCGCGCTCGCCGGCCGGCAGCGAAGGCCTGAACAGCAGCCGCAGGGCTCCGCGAGGGTACACCCACGACACGCTGCCTTCTCTGCAGCGGAGGTACACTGGAGTCACCCCCCGCTCTGTTGTTGAGGTGAGACCACTGTGGACAAAGAGAAGTTAGGTTTAGAATGGATTAAAGAACTTAGATTCTTCATCATGATTATTTCAGCCATAGGACGTCCACTGCTGAACATAGGCCTCCCCCAATGATTTCCACAAATACCGGTTGGTAGCGGCCTGCATCCAGCGTCTTCCTGCTACATACGGATTCTAATTTTGTTAAGTGCTGATTATTTAGGGTCCTTTACCTTATTCTAATCATGAGAGAGTACGAAAAAGTTACCGCAGTATTAAAAATTTAAAACCAGTATTGGTTCCAGTACTACTAACAAAAAAGGCAATAAATTACACGTCGCTGCGTACGGTTATTTACTTAATTAATGTGATTATGTTTCTAGTTTGAGGCCCTTTCCATATATTACGGTCAGAAAGTAGTTTTAATCATATTTGGACAATCTGATTGGGACACTGCCGCTACCGAAGACATAAATTCCGAAAGAAAGCTTATTACGTATTCCTATCGCGCCCGTAGCGCCGCGCGCGCAGCCGCCGCGGAACATTTCCCATTAAAATTATTAAAAATTTCTTATACTGCCACCGCTTTTTGACCACACTCATCCATTGTCGGACGCCCGCCGTGATTATGTATGAAAACAGCAAGGAATATACGTAATCTTTAATTCAATCACCAAAATACCTGTTACCTTAAAAGTAATTCAATTTGTATAATAAATCACATTCAAAGACTGTGATGAGAAACTTTGGAGGTTTGCGTATTTCTCATCAATATTTAACACCAATAAAATGGTTTGCCTAAAATAACTCGTTTTATCGAATACGTTAAATCAACAATGCGTGAGGCGTAAATTGCGTTCCCTGTTAGACGTTCGGAGCTAAGCCATCATTACGTAGAGCGAGCTTAAGGGTATAAAATCTAGATCGAAAGCTGGCCCAAGGAGCGGGCGAGATTACGGCCAGCGAAGTGTCATTTCTCGTTGATATCTCACAAGTGGTACCATAAACAAGCCGCGAGCGGACAATGCTATCTCCCATCAGTGGCACGTGGGCCGCAATACTGGAGTAGCGCCCACGCTCGCCCACAGCCGCGATCACAAGCGCGCCATAAAACTAAAATATACGACGGTGCACAGGCACACTATAAAAGATGCCACGTTAAGATTTTACATGGCCCGATGGCGGTGCAATAAAAGCACGACAATGCCTTTATGTAAAGCTCATTGTCTGTGTGGCCGCGCCCTCGTGACGGATGACACTCGCTGCATGCGCGCGCACGCACCACACAGCCTCCTCCAGGAACCTCTGCCTCCGAGCCACGATTTAAGTAGGTACTTTAAGCCAAAGTATTAAATTTCAGTACAAAAGACTTAAACGTCGTCTTGCTAATAAAAATATCATATTTTTTACCGTCTCGATCCAAGTTCGTGAAGAACCCTTTTAGATTTTAATGGGATGTTGTTCTTTTCTGCGCCAATGTTATTATTGCATTCCAGTTGCATAAAACCGCAAACATTTACGATTTCATAGCTTTCTAAAAGCCGCTACAACGTCCCTTTTATTACAACACTTTCTTCGATCCACAGTGATTTTACAAAGACTTGATTTATTGCCCGTCAATTTATGAATAATTTCTTTAAATACTTTTGGAATGTCATATCCTCCTTTCCCGTCATCGAGGGGCTTCCTTAATCCCTCTAATGGGTCGAATGTTGAAATATGTGCGCTGTAAATTAAGAACTAATAGCAACAAGTGTGGCATGGCCATCGAGCTCAGTCGCACACGTGATTTCACCCCAAACTCAGGGTTGAACAAATATTAATAGTGTGTCAATAAAATTATTTTTATTTTCCCTTGAATTTAATCTAGTTTCAGATAGATTGCGGAAAGAGAACTGCTATATGTAATTAAGTTTAATAAGCTTGTGCTTTCTTAGATATTAGATAGTGACGATGTTAATTTAACTCGAACGGTATACTTGTTCTAGTTACCTAACTGCATTTTAATATCAAGCAAATCATGCAGTTTATGTTTTGGTTCAAATATTTTCTACTATCTAAACTAGACATTAACTTTTATCGTTATTCTCTTTCAATATTTACATTCCAATAACGTACCATGTACCATCCCTTAACGCTCACCCTATCGCGTTAAAACAAATACAAAAACAACGCGACATAAAAACCACGTAAGGTAGATTTTTTGTTACCAAACACACACGTAAAAACACCATAGAACGATAACTGTACTGGAACGAGTTGTACCTCATTTATTTTCTGTTTCTGGCCGTAAAATATTGCGTTCGTAATGGTGTTGCGTGATTGTGATTAATTGTATTTGGTACTAATACACTAAATTATTCATGAAGTTAATATCAAACATAAATAATTTATACAATCTTGTTTGTCATTTCAATCTTAGGCAGTAGAAGTGTCTCTCATTTCCTAGTTAACATCGGTAGCCGGTACCTACTTGGGCACTGCTATAATGACTAGGTAAACTCGATTTAAATTCAAGAATAATTAAATATTAATATTAGACCAAATGACAGGATTGGTCATGCTTTTGAATGTAGAGTTTATTACTCTACATTAAGTTATCTAGGTTAAGAAATTAACCTTAGGCCCGGTTTTTTGATTCGTAGTTAAAATAACCAATAGTCAAATTTGACAGATGTCAAATGACAAGTGGTTAAATATCAGAAAAAAATGTTTTTCGAACAATGGTTAGCTTGACTTTTAGTACATTTTTTAACTATCAGTTAACATTTTGTTAATATTTAACCATTAGTAGCAAAATTTAACAATTTGTTATTTTAACCATGAATCAAAAAACTGGGCCTAGTGTTGTTTCAGAAAAGTTCATTCAAACTCAAACATCAATTCAAAGCTTAGTTCAATTTCGGACATACCTCAAAGGGTGTGTGTATTATTAAGATGCTGTGAAGCAAAAAGTCGATGTACCTACCATCGTATCCATTTACCGAATAAAATGCTCAGGCACATTATCATCAGCCGATTCAAATCGAAGCTATTCCCGGTCATTACAAGCAAATGACGCGATACCGAACTAAAAGCTGCTAATGCATTTCGGAGTCATTCCTCAAAATGGTCGCGTCTCTCTCGCACACGTTGACCCTAGCACAGCCTTATCTCTTTCCAATAAGTCAAAAGAATCACAATCGAAATGAAGTCACGCGCGGGACCAAATTAGTGTTCTTGAAGAAAAAAGTATTGTAGGTACCGCTGTGAGCTTTAGGTACCGGCTGTACAATCTACTACGTGTGATCGCGAACTTTATTGCTTCTACTATGTAGGTAATTTATGTGATATCCACTTTATTTTATATCCTCAAATAAGATGTTCACAAGTTTACAACGGCATTTTACAGCCCACGATAAAATTCGTAAGAACTATCCGATTTTAAAGGTTTTATTGGGACACTAAAATTATAAACTTTAACATATTTGTGTTAATATTCTAAATCAACCCGAGTAGAAAACGTTTTTCAAATTAACATACCATTTAAATCCTTAAATGCCTAAGTGCTACGTCTGACTAGTTATGTAAATGAAAGTATACGACTATTAAATTTCTAGATAAACGGCCTTTTGTTAAATGTCAAGACAAAAATAAGCGGGCGCCGTTGGTAACTGTAATAATGTAGTTGTCAATCCAGCTCGTGCGTGCGATACCTATTATTGAATCGTAAATATTATTAAATAAACATTATTATAACAACATTTTAAACTATGATCCTACGCTATGAACAAAAGACTCTGGTTTTATTGAGCTAATTAACAACTAACAACTTTTAGCTATATAAATAAAGCTACCTAACTTGCTGCTTTGGATTGAAGCTTTTACCTAATTAACTGTTAATTTTCAATAAGATTGACATATAAAACCTAAGATAAACATACAAAGCTCAGCGGTTCCATACACAGTAAATTACGTAAAATACTTTAGTTTTTATAAAAATCCTGTGCACCCTGGAAAGAGGGCCAGAAACTGAACGTGTCCGAATTAACATTGTCCCTCCCAGCAGGACATTGAGAACGAAGCCTTAAACGTTATGTATTTTTTCCTCATATAAAGTCCAGGCCCCGCAACCAAATTCTTGTTGAAACCTTACAAGACCGGTATTATAAAACGCGTGAATCTCATTCTAATTTACATGAATAGGCACAAATTGGATCTTAAGTGTGTGGTTAACAGGTAAATTGCAATTATTAAAATAAATTAAAAAACTCCGACGTTTATGAATGTTTAAATACAAATACAAATGAGGTAGCCTCGAAGCAGTACAAGGGTTTTGAAAGGAAAAGCTTTTAATTCTAATTATTAGCTCCAGGGCAAAATGTTGTTATAATTTTCCTATAATTTCATAGGAAAGAACATGTGTAGAGGTCAGTTTTTTTCTGTTTTCTTCGTGCGACTTGGTTTAACGTGCCTTGTATCTTCTGTAAACCTACGTAGAAAGTTGCTGTACGATAACAGGTCCCATAAAGCTTTATCGCAGCCCACAACGGCTCCACCAGAATAATAAAATAAATGTGTGTCTTTTCTACGAACTTTTATTCATTCTCGTCTAAAGCTAGCTGGAGATAACAATGTCGCATGCGCTCAAACTCTACCGCCCATAGCATTTAGGGCTGATACTTTTACATATTCCTGAGTAAGTAATACAGACAAATCCATGTATGCGTTAAAATACTGAAAGGTTATTCTTATAAACACAAAAGCCAAACATTTTTGACCTATTTTTACATAGAGCTTTCGAAGCATCAATCGCCTGACTTGCACAGATTTTTAAAAATGTACTCTCCAAAAGATTAATAGACTTTCTTTCTTATTAGAACAAAGTTCTTGAATAATTCATCAGGCAACCCTGGGACGGTGACACGCGAGTTGCGCCCGCGCTGCCCACGCGCCGGCCGCGTATTGTCGTACATCTATATGTGACGTGATATACGACTTGATCTGAAACACTCCATCACAGGGACTCTTTACGCCTACGGTCAAATGTATTCGCCATATTAAATATTTGTCTATAGAAAACTATACCAGTTTATAGGGTTGCCATAGCCAACCTTCTAAAAATATACATACTTATGGTAATTTAAGTCATGTAGCTGTTTTGAAGCTTTTTGTTGTTTAACCAAACGGTTGGAAAGGTCACTTTTTTGGACGTTGGACTTTCGAAGTTTGTTCTGGTAATTGTACCGAAATATCTTTTGATAAAAAAGCTCTTGTTATGAATTTCGTTAATATGCGGTCGTGCATTGTGTCGCTATCAAGCGTGTTGTCGTCTCACGCACACAGACAGCAGCCTTTTACCGCGGTCCGCACCTCTACCAAGATTTAAAGCTTTCAAGTTTCGAGGCTCGAGCACACAGGGCTCAACCATATTGTCTGTCACGCACACAGCCAAGCAAGCGCTCTGTTTTTTAGTTTCTAGGTCACCGCCAGGCGATTGGAACTAAGCAAAGCAGTTCCGTGATCTACTTGCGACCGACCAGTTTGTAAACAAGGAACACAATCTGCTGTCTATTCCAATAAGTACCTACATTTATGCATTTAGCTATTCAGAAATCCCGATAAGTTGCTAGTTGGAATTTACAAGATATTGGATGAATATGTTCCTTAAAACGAAAACAAATCGCATGAAACTAACGTTCTTATCAGATTTGCTTAAAGGTAATAACTTTGAAATTTGAATGCGTGGGCACTGAAGCTGAAGTTGGATAATATAAATTAAAGCAGTCCGTAGGCTAAAAGGAGGATATGTAGTGTATAATATTGAATGTAAATGTACTTATTGTAAGTGTCAAAGCCTGTACGGTGTATTGGAGCGAGACAATGGACAATGGTCGCGCCCGCGGCCGCACGTGCGTGCATTGTGACCGAGCGAGCAGGATACAACCTTATAAGTTTTCAAAATATCTTCCTTCCGATTGGAAATTTGACATAGTACCTATTTCAGTTTCATAATAGCTGAGATCATCTTAGAACGTTAGCCAAATTCTATAGCTTGAAAGATGTTCCTAGATTTTTATCTAGTTTCATCAAAGTTTTCAATTAATTTTCTTGTAAAAATAAGAGTAGCAACAAATTATTGATTGGTGAGAAAATTCGAACAATAAGTCAGTAAAATTACGTGTGGTTTCTGTCTGAATGTTAACATTTGTGGTTTCATTTGGAAAGCAAAACAAAAGCTTTTAACTAAAGCTCATAGTTCTCTAGCTAGACAACAATCGGCTTCTTATCTCCACCAATTACCACTGCGAAATTTTTGTTTAGTCGGGCGCTCAGACCTTGGGAATGCTTTGTTCGTCAAATGTTAAAACTGATGGCCAAAAAGATAAACCGAAGGTCTGACGGGATAGTAGCCGTCTCCGTCTAGACGTAACTACTGTCAAAGTTGTCCCAAGTTAACAATGAGTCAGACAAAATAAGTCATATCAACTTTAAAAGCTTGAACGCCAGCATAAATAAACCCTTTCTTTTTCGTTAACCTCGGGCAAAGTATTCCAATAAAAACACGCACGCAGAAACAATTGCGCCTAAACGACGTGCTACGCTTTAGATTTAGTGTGAAATAAGGTAATTGGCGCTGGCAGACTACGCCTAGGAAATCGCCTGGATGCGAAGCATAAATCTAATCGACGAATCTACAAAGCGTTCTGGTTGCGAGGCGCATAAATTGTTCGCTTTAGATCGGCGTTTGAGTTTGAAATTGCTTAGTTAGCGGGTGTAGATTGCTGGAGTTGGATTGTGCGTCGCTGGGTGCGCACGGGCATAAATTGCAGTGGTAGCTTAGTGTCCGCTGTGCTGATTCGCCCTGATTGTATAATGGGCACAACTCGTGCGCGATGGCGCGTGGGCGATTCGCTGTCACCGCCTTAGAAATACGTAATTACATCTCAACATGGCACCGCATAAATCAAGCGGAGTGGACACAATTGAACTTCCTAATATACTATTCCCTTTGAGTCTTGTGTAGGAAGGAAGGTAAGATAAGATCCTTCTACTATAAGACCTTAGTCGATAAAACAATACGCTCGATAGATAGCTGTAAATTATGATCTTTTCGGGACTATTATTTTTCATTCAAGTAGAACCATTTAATTTTAATACCAAAACATATTAAAAGGACACCAGTTCCGATGCAGGACATGTAAGAACTGAGCATTTACATGACCAGTAAGATTTTATTCTTACTTCTCGATGAGGTCTACATGGCTACCATCAACATACGCATTCCTCCAACTGCCATACATAACGCATGAGTAACATGTATGAGTCCTGCATTTGCCATGCAAACATTCCTGCGGAGGAGGCGTAAGAGTCATCTCGTCCAATCGGTGTACTCCAAGCTCCTAACCGGTACCACAAACAGTGGATGCCCGCGACACGACACTGCCAGTCACTCACGCGCCGGATTCTTAGGGCTGTCTAGAACCGTAAATCTTTAAATTAAAGAACAAACAGCAATACTATCCAAAATTAAACGTGATCAAGACCTTGTATCATAATCGTTGCAATTATCTACAGATTTACGATCATGATTACGAGTGAAGCTCGCTTCCACCTTCGGCCTGATCATCACTTTCCATCAGGTGAGATGCAGGCCATAAGAGCTTGCTCGTTGTAGAAAAAAAAATGTAGATAATATAAAATTGCAATAATTATCATGATTATTAAACAATGTGAAAATTTTTTTAAAATTTTCCCCTAAAAAATTCAAGACTTATGAAGAGCCAACCCTGCACATCGCAGAGCGTGACTAAGCTTTACAAGTACATACAACTCTGCTAATTCATGGGCACTGTTTGTCTCTTATGTATAAAAGATACATAGAGTCATAGACCACTCATGCTCTGGAGCGAAGCGTGAGTCGGTAGTTCGATACCGCAAAGCATTTCCGCTGCTACCATTCTTAGATAATCCACTCGCAACGACTTATTTCCATTAGTATACCTATTACAAATAAATAAATAAATTAGTTTACATAAGCAGACATGGGTTTACCGACATTCAATTTGCTACTCATCATACATGGGCAATAATGGGCATGAGGTATGCCAAGATCTAATTCTGCTGCTAAATCTATTCTTCTATCATTTATCACAAAATTAAACTGGCAGGTATCAGATAACTTTTGTGTCTCATTAATAAAACTGATTTATATAAAAAGTTCATAAAGTCAAATTAATAAATTAATGTCACTGAACACATGCGATTCGGAGACAAAAAAAACCGATTCACATGTTACCATTTAGTTATAAGGAATTGAATTGTGGGCGCTAATGTATCGTTACTAAAGCGCCATAAATTAGTTTTAAAAGTTTTTTCATTGGCTGGACGAGGATAAGAATTCGGCTGAGTGCGCATGTGCGGCGCCAGAGTCGGCGCCCGCGCACATGGGCCCGATGACAGACGTCGCTTGTTATTTTATAAACACTGCTGACCTTGCTTCAAGCATAAAATACATCCTGGCTACTGATGTTATAAAATTCGCCGACACGAAAAAACTGGGCCATCAGCATTAGCGTCTAATAATATTTTAGGTAGGTACCTACCCTAATTAAAAAGTTTAACATTGAATTGACAACGGATAAGGAAAAGCTTTAAAAAATTCTTAATTTAGAAACAAACAATGTTCTGTGAGTGTTTACAAAAACATTGAAGACCACGCACTTTAAATGTGCAACAACTTCAAAATAACTAACAATTAAACGTTTACAAGACAATGTTGCGCTGCGCAGCAAGCAGTCATTATGCTCTTAGGTGCAATTTCGAAGCTATGCCATTACTGAGGCGACATAGCTCACTCTTTCACATACCTTGCCCTCATTTTAAAGTGTTTTAAACATGACCAAACTTTTCCATCCTTTTTTGTCTAGACAACAGTTACCATCAATGAAAAAGAAGCACTAATAGATATAGCTACGCTGTATTCTAAAGAAATTCCAATAGCAAATTGGAAAGAAGCTTGACAAATTGCACGAAATAAATAATCGAATACTAAATGGAACATCTCAATACCTCGAAACTAAATACAAACTACTGCTAGGATAAACGCTGTTAATCAGTTTTGTACGCAAATAAAGCGTGGTAAAGAACGTTTCGTATGGGAAAAAGGTATCGATAAGGTGATAGCAAAGATTTTAGTCATGCAATCGCATGCTTTCGGTGATCACGCGGATCGTGGGAACGTTCAATGATCTACATAATTTTGCGACTAAATAGCAAACCATAAATTTTTGATAAGAATTACGCACAGTCCAATAAACTCTACCATGGCGACATATGTAGCGTCATTTGACGATTCTTATTCGGATGATTTTTATTTATAAGATAAGATGTGTTATTCAGGCCTTATCTATCCTTAAAACTCATTTCCCATGGTAAATGGGTCATCCCCAATTCCCATGTATCCTATGCTCCGGCTGGCCAGACGGCATCGACGCGAGCGCAGGAATCGCGATAAGGCCGATTCACACGGTTTATCTGACATCATGACACTTGTCGACGACGATCGCTCAGTCAACACCTCTGACAGACATGAGAAGCCCTCTGTCAGCCATGTGTCAAGCGCGCTGGTGACAAATCGAATGGTCAGTTTGTCACTTATCTGAGAACTTTGTTTGCGCATCCCAAGAGAAATCGGGTCTTATCCACTCTGGTAATACTGACTGATAGCACAATCGTAAATTATAATTTAAATCGAAAGTTTATTTGCTGACCGACTGTTGTCACGTCACACAGGAAATTGTTAGGTGGTAGTCTAAGATCCCGCTATACAACGACCTTCACCGAGATGCTTATTTGATGAAACATATTTTATATTCAATTTAACATGTCAATAATTATATTGCTTAAGGGTTGCCTAATAAATTTCAGTCCAGGATATGATTAATTAATCATTAAAAAAAGTTTTATTTTTAAATATTTCATCGGTTTGACTATTAAACAAACTCCATACCAATCGAAAGTATGAAGCCCATAGAATATGCAAACGTTAGGTTGCCTATTCTTTTCCAGTCATAACTCTCGGGTTGCCAGGTATAAACAGGTAAATTGATAGAGCATTTTGCACCGGTCTGATAATTTAATCAAATTTAAATGAAAATAAAGATTATTTCATTGTGAACACGGTGGTATAGGGTTGCCTGCGAAAAATCAGTCCTGAATGACGGTTGTCGAATTTTGTAAAGTGAAATTAAAACTGAAAGGTGACATTTTTCGAGTAGTTGGCAACATTTGGGAAAGACGAGTTGTATGAGGCGTTTGTGTGTCTTGTCAAGAGGTGTCGCTTGGGTGAAGAAATTTCTCCAGTGTTGCCATGCTTTGGGAGATTTGGTCCAAAAATGTCGAAAGTGGAAATATCGACTTCCGGTCAAAAATTTGGATGACGCCTCCTGCAAAAGGGTCGTACAAATGACATTTGACCATTTTCATCTCGATCACCTGGCAACACTGGCAGCTACGGGGAAAAGTATTTTTTTTCGACATGGGTGTCTTTAAAGTTAAGGACGGACAGAAGGAGATATGGCAGAAAAAATCCAAAAATGGGGTTTGGTCGGTTATACGACCCAGATTATGGGAAAAATCCGAAAATTCAGAAAATCAAGATGGCGACCGAGTGAGCGGTCATTTTGTAAAAAGTTTCAGATTTCTGATTTTTCAAATGCATTTTTTGGGCAGTTGGCAACATTTGGGAAAGTCGAGTTGTATAGAGCAATTACGTAGTTTGCTAAGGAGTATCGTTTGGAAAAATAACATTTTCCAGTGTTGCCATACTTTGAAAGATTTGGTCAAAACATGTAAAAAATGGAAATAACGACTTTTGGTCCAAAATTTGGATGACGCCTCCTGCAAATAGGTCAAACTAATGACATTTGACTATTTTTATCTCGATTACCTGGCAACACTGGCAGTTACGGGGCCACAAAATTTTGGGACTTGGGTGGTTTTAAGGAATTGTTTCACGGGATTGGTTAAAGTTAGAAAAAAAGTAAAAATGGGTTTCGGCGCGGAAAATGGTCTAGATTAAGCGAAAAATGCAATAAGTATGGCAACACTGGAAAATGTTGTTTTTCCAAACGATACTCCTCAGCAAACTACGTAATCGCTCTATACAACTCGACTTTCCCAAATGTTGCCAACTGCCCAAAAAATGCATTTGAAAAATCAGAAATCTGAAACTTTTTACAAAATGGCCGCTCACTCGGTCGCCATCTTGATTTTCTGAATTTTCGGATTTTTCCCATAATTTGGGTCGTATAACCGACCAAACCCCATTTTTGGAATTTTCTGCCATATCTCCTTCTGTCCGTCCTTAACTTTAAAGACACCCATGTCGAAAAAACTACTTTTCCCCGTAGCTGCCAGTGTTGCCAGGTGATCGAGATGAAAATGGTCAAATGTCATTTGTACGACCCTTTTGCAGGAGGCGTCATCCAAATTTTTGACCGGAAGTCGTTATTTCCACTTTCGACATTTTTGGACCAAATCTCCCAAAGCATGGCAACACTGGAGAAATTTCTTCACCCAAGCGACACCTCTTGACAAGACACACAAACGCCTCATACAACTCGTCTTTCCCAAATGTTGCCAACTACTCGAAAAATGTCACCTTTTCACCACATTATCGACAAGTTCATGTACGCGTGCACGCACGGGTCAGGCTCGCCCGCCTTCGTGGGTTGCAGGGACTATAAATGAACGTACCTGTGTCACAGCATAGTCGGACCTCGATATTAATTAATTAATTGAAAATTATACGATTAGGTACTAAATAATTCTCACTATACTTACCTGAATCTGTTAATATGCCTACACTCTGTTGTTACTAACCTAAATACTTAAATTAATATTAAATAGAAAAATAAAATAAAATATTCAAAATGCAGTCAGTGCGATGGCACATCAGACTATACATTTTTGTTGCAGAATATCATTTAAATATTTGTTGGTATGATGGATGTGGTTGTCTACATGCGATTTTTTGCCGCAAAATGGCATTTAGACAGCCGCAGAAGATGCCACAGTGTCTCCTCCTTCGATGTGCTACCGCCTGTACCTACGTAATAAGTGTTTACTACGACCACTCTCAACACAAGTTTAATTAACTGTTTTATCTAAACTGTGGTAAATGATGCTGGTGTTGAATTTAGATAATATTGGTATATTAGTATTATTTATTTGCTACTGTACTTCAATACTGTTTTTTTACCCAAATAAATAAATAAAATAAAAATAAAAACCTAACGTTTGCATATTCTATGGGCTTCATACTTTCGATTGGTATGGAGTTTGTTTAATAGTCAAACCGATGAAATATTTAAAAATAAAACTTTTTTTAATGATTAATTAATCATATCCTGGACTGAAATTTATTAGGCAACCCTTAAGCAATATAATTATAAAAGACACACAAACGCCTCATACAACTCGTCTTTCCCAAATGTTGCCAACTACTCGAAAAATGTCACCTTTCAGTTTTAATTTCACTTTACAAAATTCGACAACCGTCATTCAGGACTGATTTTTCGCAGGCAACCCTATACCACCGTGTTCATAATGAAATAATCTTTATTTTCATTTAAATTTGATTAAATTATCAGACCGGTGCAAAATGCTCTATCAATTTACCTGTTTATACCTGGCAACCTGAGAGTTATGACTGGAAAAGAATAGGCAACCTAACGTTTGCATATTCTATGGGCTTCATACTTTCGATTGGTATGGAGTTTGTTTAATAGTCAAACCGATGAAATATTTAAAAATAAAACTTTTTTTAATGATTAATTAATCATATCCTGGACTGAAATTAATTAGGCAACCCTTAAGCAATATAATTATTGACATGTTAAATTGAATATAAAATATGTTTCATCAAATAAGCATCTCGGTGAAGGTCGTTGTATAGCGGGATCTTATACTATGGCTTCCTATCATTACATGTAGAGTCAATGTGATATTTTTTTTTCTGTTGTAAAATCTTATTTTATTAGGAAACGGGTTTTTAACTTAATTAATCACTTGTTGCGATTGCGAATAATTGGAACGTGGTTATTTATTAGACCGCTTTCAATGTGATTATGAAATCAACATCCCATAAAACCATTACGAGCAACTATTCATTTAATTAAAAACTGTCTATTAAGAGAACCATAAACGATATTAAACAAGATTTCTTATATAAATCGAAAGTCTGTTAATAGCTTGGATCAAAGACTGTTCTAACTAAACTGGTTTACATTCTAAACTGTTCTTGTTGTGTCTACTGTTTATTGCTAAACCTTGCAATTGTAATAAAATAATGCATGACAGTTTTGTTGGGTACAAGTTTTAATGGATCATAAATTATTTCCCACGGATTAAATATTGTCTGTGTTTAGTAGCTGACACGATACTGTTAAAAATTACTAAAAAATTGTCTGAAAGAAGCGTAACATTCCTAAATTACGTAGAATTTTCTACAAATCATTAAAAGTTTTAAAATATTAGATTTATAGTATTCAGCTTTTATAATCTTGTGGATATAAATCCTTGAAGACGTAAAATCTAATCTAAAGCATAACCTGTTTTGGCGATGCTCTGAGAAATAAGCGGCATTTCTATTATTGATAAAAATTTGGAGATTTATAGATAAGGCTGTTTACCCGCATGGTACGCAGTTCTCACGCGCGCGCGCATGGAGAATACGCAAGGAGCCGTGAGAAAGGCCTCTGTGGTTTGAGAACTGAATACAAAACTCCTCACTTACATTTTCGTTGTCCTATTTATTTGGTCACGCACTTTCTTTATGAAGGAACGTCAGTTCAAGGAGAGTTGGTTCTTAAAAGACCCTTGCTACCTTCTCAACACGTGATAGGCATTTTGCAAATATTTAAAAATATTTTTCAGGTTTTGCATTATCTATGGCATCAGAAAAACACCGTCCATCCAAAATTACTGATCGCGATGAATGCCTATCAATGGAATACCGATTTGGAAACTTTTTATGTCCTGCTGTTACTGCCCATAGATCACCAAGGCAGCAGCGTGAGCATCCTCCACCAAAACCTTCCGTGTCCAACGTATTACGGATTCAATAATGTCGTATAATGCGACAAGTCAACCGTGGTGCCTACAATAGCCTGGAATGCACCGCGACCGATCACCCGCCCGCCTCGGAGAGGCTTTGCTCCATATTTCTATCAGGATTTCTCTAAGCCGAAAGCTGTGAAAGCTGGCTGGCTGACTAATGTTATTAAATACGTAATTTCTCTACATCCTGAGTCTTAAACCAATTAGGTAGTCTTTCTTTCTATTCTGCTACATGACATTGGCAATTCCTTACGTTTCCCATCCATCAAAAGCCATATATCTTCTAGTCGAGGCACAGCAGCACCACCCTCTTTACCATAAAAATCTTATGGGTCTTTTACGGGGTAAATTAAAGTACCTTTATTACAATGCATTATTGAACAGACATCAAGAGGCATTGCTAAGGCCTTTCCTCTGAAATTTACGACCCATTATTCATCTGCATTACAGTAAAACATGTTTTGAATGCAAGAATCAATTCACAATCGCCATACACAATTTTCGCTATATTGGCCGAATGGAAACGACCGGTACGGAGAAAGAGCAACAATACTAGGCCCAACATAGCCAGCGGCTGTAAAACCTGGCCTAGCTATATTCGAGAACCGGGCACCGCCATAATATTTTCCGCATTGAGATTGCGTGCCGCGTGCCCGCCGGCTGCCGACAATTTATAGCGCAGTGGAACCACCGACCTGGTACCTACACGCTCGTTATTATTTCACGGAGGACCGGCCCGGACAGACCGCGCCCCCGGCTATCGCCAAAGCAACCCTGCTAAACGTGTATGCATTACTTCATGACCGCGAACAACTGCGCCACCCGACAGCTTTGTTCGCTAATTGCGACCTTAAAATAGAACGAATAATCATCGTATGTTCCACACGATTAAGTAAATACAACCTTCGCAATTCGCGTTTTGCAGCGACGGAAATATTGAGCAATGAGATCGAATCGTCCGTTACCCAATCTCCGAATGTGACAAGAACCTACTTAATGAGCAGAAAATTCTGCAACCAAATTCGTCATTCAAATTAACTACTCGATCTCTCTACATGGCGAAGTCAATTTTTTTGCATTGAAAATTTGAATAAAGTCTTAGCGGTGTCCGGTGAACGTAATGCCTTACAAAGCCACGTGCGACGATTTACAAGATACCCGCGTACCTATGTAGTAACGAACGGCGGTATGGCGATGCGGTGACGAATACTACGTGCCTGCTGCCAAACGGGTCAGTTCCATTAAGGCATATCATAATACATACTCCGCTCCTTATAGAGGTTGGAGCGGTCGCGGCGCGAGTGAGACCTCGAAGCGACTCCTTCAGTTGACCGGCCTTGCGGCACGCGCCGGCTTGTATTATTCCATTTGACTTACCGCTCTCATTATAATTCTATGGACCTAGGTATACAGACATTAAATTAAGAACTTATTGATACTTTCGAGGAGTCAGTATCTGCTGTGCTTAACACAACTGAACAGATACTAGAACTAACGGGCGCATTATTTGCATAACGCGTTTTGCAGAACAGTTCCTAAACATTGTTTATGGTTCAATCTGTTTAAAATAAAGGTACTTAGTACTTTGCAGCAATTAACTGTCAAAAATTGTAATCATAAATCTAACTACATAATCTGTATACAGTGCAGACATTCAATTTAGTAAATAGTCCAAGTGCTAATTCACTTGGGTGCATGTAATTGCTATTAAAATAATAGTGAAGCCAATCTCTATAAACATCATTCAAGTTCAATCAAGACGCAGACTATTTCTCCACAATAATTGCCGACCAAATAAGTCAGTGATTATTAAGAGTCAATCAAACTAACTCAGTAATTAAAATAAAAACAAAATGAGTTTACAACTGACAATTTTATTGCTGTGAACAAAATAGTATTACTAGAGGCTATTATAGACAGAATTAAGGACAGTGAAATAAAAATAAATTTGCCCAGGACAGGTTTGGAAATGACGCCAGAGAAGAATTAACAATCATCACCGATTCTAATAATTTTGGAGGTATGGCAGTTTCGGTATGAAATCTGATCCTTAGGCTTCTAACAGTGGACACGATTGTATGCAAATGTTCATATTGATGTGTAGCGATATTTTATTCAGATTAGCGACGTTTGAAATATGTAGCGAAGCAGTCGAGGCCCAATTAGCTTCGAGATTAGTTGAGACCATAAATTAGACGAAATGACGGGTGCGGACAGACTGACCAAAACATTCCGAGGCTCCGACTGAATACATACGAGCCTTCATTAGCTAGTGATTTAGTCCCAGCTGTCATAGTAATTGACATTGACAACGCAAGAGTTATTAGCGTTTACAATATTATTCTGGAACAGAAGAGGATCATCAGTTTTCAATTAATTTCATTCAAGCACCTTTTCAAATCAAGCTGATTGAATCTGAAATTTTGTAAGCTACAAAGGCTTTGATACGTTTTTATGGTCAGCCAAGGGCCTAACTTCGTCTAAACTTTATTTCATCTACAAATTCATCTTGTCCCTTATAAAAGATTTATTTATTAGCTCCGTTAAAACAAGACAATACACGATCAACGGTAAAAAGAAAAATATTATGGTTATTAACGTCAAGCGCTGCTGTTCGTAGCTCGCAGTAGAGTGCTCGGCACACAATATCTTGTTTCACCTCGACGCGACTTTGATGGGACCGCTTTATAGAGGAAGATTTCGTATTGCGTGTGACATCTTTATGCTTTTGAACGTTAATAAAAGGAACGTATTTTTAACGACTAAAAGTGTTTTTTGAATAAACTTAGACCCTGCTACTGTTTTGCAACTAACTACCATGTTTTTGGTATAGTGAGATTTCTTCCACCTCCTTTTCAATATGATTGTTTACATTTTCGGAAAGGACATTGTCAGAAACCGCCTCAGATTCCTGGGCACAGCAGTAAAGTATCAAAATTAATCTCTTACTTTTTGAATACTTAAATATTAATTAGATTGTAACGGACACTTGAGGATTAGAAAATGAAATAATAAAAGTCTTTTATATGTATTCCATAATACTATGACGACATCCGGTCATTTTAGGGCGTGGCCTGCTCCATATCCTATGAAGTTCCATAATTTGTGTCGATAAAATCTATGTAAAATCGGCACAAGGCAATGCCGTACTTCATTGTTAGGAATCCATGTAATAGTGATGTTGACTGCGGTCATCATAGACAATAAGATACCGATCTTGTAAATAAAATAAATCGTCCATATTGCTACAGTATGACTAGATTTTAATTAAAAGTTAAAAATATATTGCACGATACTACAAGAAGCTATCTAATGTGTCCAACTGGTCGAAGGTTATGAATAAAATAAAAAGAATTGTGATCATAACACTGATATAGACAATGACAACAATATGGGATCATCTTTAATATATCTGTAACAGTTTCAAAATCCGATGAAAAATCCAATGCCGCTTAAAGTGAGAGAAATGTCTAAAGTTCTAATAGAATTGAAAGTTTTATTCGCTCAAAATGCTTATAACAATAATTGGTAATACATTTCAAATATTAAGTACCTTTATAATGTATCGTTAGAACCAAAAAGATGTCCTCTCAGCTTGGAAAGGGAAAACCCAGGATTGGGGGAGCGCTCCAGGCAATGTTCAGAACGTTTCATAGGTAGTAGTAAATAATATTTATTTTATTATTAAAATTGAATATTTTGATATTGATAAAATGGAATATATCTTTCGATTCAAATACCGAATATTTTTCAATCGATAATAATTATCGAGAATTGTTAATAATATTCAATTAAAAGTTGTTCAATCCCTAGTCATGCATAGACTAAGACGGTAACCATGGAGATAGTTAGTTTGGTAAGTCACGTGTTAAATGTCAAGAGTGGAAAGTAAACATAGGATTCATGTTATTTATTTACGTGCAAAATGTAAGTAAGTAAATCATAAAAGTGGAACGCCGAGCTATTTCCAAAACCCGTCCAATATTATAATACAATTTGGCTGCGACAACTACAAAACAGAACATCTCCCAAATCGATGTGCATAAAATAATATAATACAATACTAGTAAGTAAGAGGTTATGATAACAATATTGCTATCAATAAGTTTATAGAATTGGTCCGCCAGGAATAATTGTTCTTACATAAAGATTTGTGTCATTTAGAACCTAGAAAGTATTTTTTCGGCACTGTTGATCTAACGGCGAACAATGTATGGAGAACGAACATTGTCCTTTAGAAACGATTGTGAAAGTTTTAATAAAATGGCGCTTTAGTTTTGCCGAAAAAGGGTAAGAAAAAACTAACCCTTATCAAGTATCAACAATAAAATATGTACATGAATAAAAAAATTAAACGTGGACGTGTTTAGAAACCACTAAACCACCTCTCTGAGCTCAGCACAATGGCCAACCACAACAGGGCCATAATGGAGAAAAGGGACCGTGCAAATAAAATATTTTGACCACACATGACCACACACCGCTGCGTAAAGGAATTTCCAATTCAAACGTAAAAAGTCAATCTTAATACACACAGCGGGTTAGATACATTAGATCTTCCAAATAATCATTTACATTTAATTCAAGAATTTAGAATTCTTTTGTTTCAGGTTTTTTTCTGTTTCCAGTAAACTGCTTTCCAAACACTGAGATGGGAGTGTTGGCACCTAGCAACGCCTCACCGGTAATATATGATTTTCTAGCTACTAGGAATGTGTTTTTGTTGACATGTGCCGGGCATAAAAACCGTCAGTGGTTAGTGGCCGTGTTTACATAACTAGTTAGACGGAGTGCTGTGTCCGCACAGCCTACGCAAGTGACTAGCAACTATGGATCTAACAAAATATTATACCTATTCTATGTCAACTTAATAATGTTCTATTGTATCGTCACGCAGCTGTGTAGAGGGAACCATAATATTGACTTTCGCCTGATCGCAACCGATTCAATATCTTTTTTGAATATGTCAGCTAAAAACACAACTGTAATTGCTTCAGTCGCGATACTGGAGCCATAAATCATGACAGGCGCAGGCGCAGTGATACGCGCGGCATGTCGTGTCGATGCGACTTTTTTCCCCAGCATCTTGTCGTAAAGACTCGTGACTAGGGTTTCTGCTCGAGCTTTCTCGAACTCGAGAAAACTCGAGAAATTTGGCTTCATTCGAGACGAGAAAAAAATTACCGGAGCTCGAGAATTCTCGAGTTTCGATTTTGAAGCTTTAATATTCTTGAAAGCCTATTTTCTTAGACACAAGTAAGTTTTTAATTATTTAATAGGTCAAAGTTGCTTTTAGACTGGCCTAGTCTTTCCTTTTTTAACTGATTTGATTTGAAAGTAATGATCTCAATCGAAACTAAGGTATAATAATGTTCACCAACGAGTATGATATATTTATTATGTATGTTTAACTCTGACTGAGTTAAAGACTGAAAAATTTGTTAACTAGGCAGTTACCTTACCTAACAGACGTTAGGTTAGGTACTCGTGCCTCCTCGTAAAGTTTATTCAAGTCGTTATCTGTAAGAAATTTAAAAATTTATTAAAAAGTTTTTTTGTCAAAAAAAAAAACTATTTACCTATCGTCATTTTGCTATTTGGACTTGTGTTCTTTAGAAAACAAGTGATTCAATTGTTGCTCCAGATTTTTATTGTTATTTATCCTTAAAGTACACGCGACTTTATGACTTTTGTTATGATTATTAGTAAATATTAATTATGAAAGAAGAATTTATTTATTGTTTCTTTCCTTACCAAAATAAGTGGTACTAAATTCTAATATTGATTGTTGTGCATAAAAGTAGGTAGGTATATTAGATTAAAAAAAGTGTTTTTATTAAATTTCAACCTATTTCAGCAGTTTTCATTAAAAGACTCGAGACCCGAGAAAACTCGAGACTTTGGCCTCGAGAATTCTCGAAACTCGAGAAAAAAAATAAGTCGAGAAATCAGAAACCCTACTCGTGACGAAACGTAATGCAATTTTGATTAACTTCAGACGACAGCGAAAGTGCAATTTGTAATCAGCTTCAACAGTGATGAAGACATTATGTCATTATTTTATTATGGATGTCTATGAATACCTTACCAATACAAAGCCTTATTATAAAAGCTCTTTTATTGCTTTCGATTTTATCGTCAAGTACCTATTATTAATGATTTCTGCCATCCAAAGTTTCGTAAGTTTCCTAAGATTGCACAAGACGATTAAGGCAAGTGTTTTTGATTCTCAATTCCATAGATTCTTTAGCATAAACGTTCTTGTTTACAGTAGCTTTAACAATGAACTCATCAAACATCACGCGACTAACAAACCACGGCTTAAGATCTCTAACGAGGTTTTCGTAACACGCAAAGCGGTCGTAATCGTAAGCTCGTAACGGCGACTTTCACTCGAACAATAGTCGAGAGCAGCGTCACGGTAATACTATCATACAGTATTGTAACTTCATATAAACGGACGAAACGCGAGTTTTCCTTCGAAATTCAAATCTCGGTATGCGCTCGACATGCAAAAGTCGGGGGTGTCACAAATGTGCCACAATAATAAACGGACCATGCATTGTTTTTTAAACAGTGAGAGCTCTTTTTTATAAAAATAATGACAAGTACCTATTTATACAGAGTGTTAGGTAAATGGGTTTATAAGCCGACACTAGCCCATGTTAACATATGCATATAAATGGTATGGTGAAGTCAGAAAATTGACCTACCTAACACCCTGTATAATGATCAAGCATTTTGCACGCTTCAGTCGAAGCGCATACATTTTACGGTCGCAAATTTATAAGATTTGTCACTAAATCTTAACACGAATATATTTTTTAATTAAATCTACTAATCACAAAACAACATACATTTTTATCCTATTTCATTCACAAAGTATTTTGTTTCTCAAAATAAAATAAAAAATTACCATCACAAAATACATTCACAAAACTACATAGAAATTCTAAGTAGGCAGATGTAATGAAAATAGGGTCTGCAGGTGGGCAGCCCTATCGCATTTTGTCATACCGTGACGTACCGCGTGGCTATTGACATTTATTTCGAAAATATGGCCGAGTTGGAATACTGTATAGATAGTATTACCGTGGCAGCGTCGAGCCACGACCTCTGGTCACGCAGGACGCAGTCTTCGACACCACGACTGACTGATGGATCATTCGCGAAAAGGTACACGCGAAACGTGCGCCTCTTTGTGTAATCTTGCCTCGATTGGAAACAAATCAAGATGAGATTGGCCAATCCCAAGAACAGTTACGATGCGATTGATAGGCGATCCCGAAGTAAAATAAACAATGAAAATTATGATTTAAGGTAAGTGCCCCCTACTTCGGTATATTAAGGCTCTTACGACTTTAACATTTTATTTAAAAATAACCAAGCATGATATCAGTATGAAAGCTTTTGTATGCTAAACTTTGGTCTTTTGACAGTAAGTTAATACATAATTTATAGTTATATAGTTTGAACTTTTTTTTATATTAATTGTTCTGCGGACCTCTTGTTTGGATCCTGTTTCGTGACAAAATTTTGCTCTGTTTCTAAGTTCGTGAACTCATGTCCCCTATTTCGGGATAAGGTTTTATGCATACAGTTAGGATATTTTAATAATGATTAAGGGTTTAATAAATTTAAAAACGATGATAAAAATTTAGAATAAAATAATTATGTGCAATTGACGATATATTATGAAATATTCATAAGAAATAATGTGAGTCTCGTATAATATTTTGATTTGTTAATTCTAACAATATGTGAAAATATTTATACATATAACCATTAGAAATGTAGGAGGGGGGGGGGGGGGGGGGGGGTCGTACCCATAAAATTTAGATTTGTTATTTCTAGCGATATGTGAAAATATTTATATTAACCATTAGAAATGGGGGGGGACTTACCCCCCCCCCCCCCTTCGTACCTATAAAATTTTGATTTGTAAAACCCCCCTCTTCTCCCCATAATCCCACCCCTGGAGCTGTTTCAAGTGAGGGTGCCCCCCCCCCCCATCTGAAAATAACCCCAGATACGCCAATGACTCATAATAAAAAGTAAGTAATTAATTAATTTCTTAGGTAGGTAAGTATTAAATACTAAAAAATATGTCGATTTCTTTGATGGTGTGTGTCATAAAAGTACCTAACACCATACATTTATATATCACGAACTTGGAAAAAAGTAACAATAATACGGTGCCTTGTTTCGTGATACTGATTATTCCAAATTCCCCAAGTAAAATTCAAGGATTATTGTCAAAATGTGTCAATTAACTATTATCTATCCCATATACAATACAAATAAACAAAGATAAATAAAACAAATCGAAATAAAACCAAAATTATGCTGGTACTACTTATGCTAATTTATCTTAAAATTGGTCATTTATGTGAACTTCAAACTCGTGTCATATAAATTCTAGTGAACGAAACATATACCGAATTTAGGTCATGAGAAACTTAAATAAATGCATTATTTGTTTCATAACTTACATTTAAATTATCATAAATAATTATTTAAAAACCAAGCATCAAAATGTTATCCATAATATCCTTGATTCGGTAGTGTCACTAAATAGGGGACACCCGAAAAATAATATGTACGCTATTTCGTGAGTCAATTAATCGCAATTTTAAAGGAATTCTACGTTTTCATATAACTTTTTTCTAAGCCAAATCAATTGTCAAGGAACACATGAAACCACTATTACAAGTTTTATTTAAATGGACGTTCCTTCGCCTTTTTATAAGCTTAAGAAGTTGGAGCGCTAACCTTACGGTGAGAGCAACCTTTGCAAGCCGCACGGCTGTTTTTGGCTCTCTGAGAGTTTGAAGCTTCGTATTGCTCTCATTTTTGGCGCCACAATGTTGGTACTTGGTTTTTTAGATAGCTTAAATAATAGAGTTTTTGTAGTAATGAAGAATTTTTATAAATAATATTCCATTTGCTTATTATTTGAGCTAGAAAAAAAACTTACGAACTTACGTACTATCACGAACTAGTAGCCGTTTACCTTATAACATTTTGATGCAGAAGGAAAGCTTTCCCTTCCTTTTGACTTCAAACGTTCAAATTGAAACCAAAAACGAAGCGCAACTTAAAAAAAAAGATACCACCACTAAACTAATAGTATCCCTTACATTATGTGAATATGTTATGTGTACGGTCAAGGTGCGAAGTTTTGGGGTAGGCACACACGAGGCGTGAATGTTAACGCGCGCTCAAACACGGAGGTGTGAAAAGCCGGAGAGATCGTGGACTTCTTATTGTGGCTGCCTAAGCGGCTTACCGAACCCGTCCTCATAAATCCGAACGACGACCGTGCACTTAGCTAAGTACGTGTGTATCATCTTAAATGCAGCTACCGATTGCCCGCTTGGTCTTGATAAGCCTTCCGCTGCGTTTTTACTTTAAAACTTATCAGCTGTCAAACATGGAAGAACCACTAGCACCGCGCTCAGTCCATAACAACAATTTCATAGCCAACGTCAGCTAATTTAGCATCGTGCGGATTTTGCAATCTCTAATCGTGCCACGTTATTAAAACACCCGTCTTGTTTATGAAGTACGGTGAAATTTCCTTAACCTATTTATAAAACACCGCGTCAAGAGCGATTGCCTCACGCCGTTCATTGTATCGAATGTCAATTCGCGTGTTCCTGTATCAAGTTACGGCTACGTAGCGTGGCCGAAACGCAGATCAAGCGGAATTAAGGTAATTAAACATAAAATCACGAAGGAAGTAAAGAACCATGTGGGCACTGGCACTGCCACAGGAAGAGTTCAGCGATGGTAATGATTAAGAAATAATGGATTCTAATTAAGCGGCTGCCTAAGAAGTCTTAGCAAATCTGGACATTCATACTGGCTGGACAGTAACATCGGCGACTGTGGAGCTAAGGGTAAAACATGCCTTATTAAGAACAACAGAGCCAATTTAACCTTTATCGGGCAAAATCTTTAACCAACGCGCTAAAGTGAGCGCAGCCATTGTTGTGTCGCCTGTGTTATGGACTTACGGCCGCATGCGCCGCTGTAAACAAAACGAGTTATAATATGAGACCCAAGACTCGGTTTTATGGCATTCTTGTCTCAGTTTAAGTGAGGTATGGTAAGTCGTAACTCGACATGTATTCCATTCAATTGTCCCCTTGCGGACAAAGTATAATGAACCAAGATGTATTAAGCCATAAACAAAACCAGTAACAATGGTTCAACATACGTCATAATTATAGTATGTTAACTCAAATTATTATCGATCAGTTAAAATTTGGAAAGTAACAAAAAAGAAAGGAATAGCGACAGGCTACGTGATGGCATTTGGAAGAAGGACGCGCGTCGATTTAAGTCGGCACTTCGACAAGGGCGCGCCGAAGTTTTTGCCTGAAAATCCAATAGCATTCCCTCTCCCTCATTTGGATGCCCATTATGAGCGATAGATAGCAAGGAAACTTCTGAAGAAAATCCTTGCATGCGTTTATTTTTTAGCAGCCGAGATTGCAAGCGCTATAAGAGGCTCGCAGAGGCCTGCGGCGGTTGCCATTTGCAATCTGTTATGGAACGACCGCCAACCTCTTTTTACATTATAATCGGTCGGTCTCCGCTCACTCCTTTTTTTGCAGCAGAAGCGATGATCGTCCTACATGGCCGCGGATGGTAATGCGTCACATATTCAACTTCGAATTTTCGAACCCAAACCGGACGATCATTTAAATAAAAATCTGTTTCTTTTCGTAGTTTTCTCGAGAGCAATTAGTGGTTTGTTCAGCGAAGCAAGAGGAGCGGTGTTGATTTACGTCAGAGGAGGTATGGATGATGGATGGACGGCTACAAGTCCGGCGATGATGCACCAGCCCGAGTGGAAGCGGGCCGGGTCGGGTTGCAGCGAGGCTTGCGCCGCCTCATTAGCGACGCAGCTTCATGCAAATCGCATGCATTTGCGTTTGTATTGTGTTTCAGACAATAAATGGGTCTGAGGGTTTTTTTTAAACTGTCGGGGACAATGTTGGTGTCATTATGATGAGTTATTATAATGTATGCTGAACACATCAACCTGCAGGAATTATCATAGGCAAATAAATCATTTCTATTATTTCGGAAATACATTTGAATGAAATATTATAATTTGACAGCGGCCAACGAAATTAAGCAGCATTAAAATGCAGCTCGTGCGGCGGGACCCGCGCCCGCGCATCCTTTGCCTGCTATAATAATGGACCAGACGCACCTCATGTATTATTCAACAGGTCCCGCTAATCCCGAATTCCTATTTTTGGATACTTTGGCAAGGACCATTGTGTTCGCACCACTATTTTCTTGATAAGATTGAATTTATGTGACTTTCAGAGGAGATTGTTAACTTTTTTATGTCTTGTATTTAAAAATTCAAACGTTTTGTCAGGAAATGGTTGGTTTCTCTAAATGCCTCACTTCATTCGACATTTTAACTGTCGCCCGAATAGCCACAACAAATCAACTGAACGTTCGGAGCGGTAATTATTTCTGTTTCGTGGCCGTCCATTATCAAAAATGTAGAAGCAATAAAACATAGTTGTATTAAACGCGGCGCGGGCGCAGGCCGTTATTATCGCGTAATTAACGCCTTCGGAGCTCGGGGAACGATCCGAAAACCAAACAACTGAGACAAAGAGAGCCTTCATCTGTCCCGCAACACAATGCCGACCTACAATTCGCTGTTAATTAGTTTGGTTGTGTACACAGAACTGGTTTTCTACGAATGAAACAATCTCCTTCATTATTTTCAGTGAAATCTCAGTCGAAAGCAACTTCTTGTACCTACATTTCATTTTGTTTCAAATATCACGTTGCTTTAGATCATAAAATCCGATTCTCTTAAATTGTTACTTGTCCTTTGTAACGACGGTCTATAAATTCAAATAAAGCCCCGGGCGTATTGTAATTGTAAGTTGGTTCGTTAAGATCTAGGCCATAATCATTACAACAATCAACGCAAAAAAAGTCGAAAACGGTTAGTGAACGTCTTATCTTAACTTTTGAAATACTAGAGCATTAAATAAATAGATTTACTGCTGTATTTCGAGAACGCAAGAGGACACATGGCACAAGCATTTGATACCCTTGGTAATGAATCTAACTTACAGTCATTATTTCATGTGATAGGAACTTGAGAGCACATAATAAAAATATCTCTGGGTAACACATAACCACACTCGGTAGTTGGAAGTTACATCTGGAACATTTTATTTTCATACCCATAAGGGTCAGAACCGAATAGATATGGGAAAATTAATTGCTTGTGGGGTTAAACCATACTTCAAGTATCTTGGGAACTACCGAATATGATTTAAACACGATACATAAGTATGGATGGTGTAGCTAGAACCAAAGGAAAATCATGACTCTTGGTAGAGCCTTAGTTTTAAATGTCTCAGCATATTCGCTCATATGATCGTTGTGATTGTTCTAACTGGATGATTTATTATAGTGTAAATCTTCCACTCCTTATTGGGGAATTGGTGCCTGACACGGCGAGCCCGAGCGCTGGACTGGCAACCTAAGGCGAGCGTCTCAAACGGAACACGTGTCGTTGATTGCCCTCAATTGGCGAGCGAATAAAAACAATCGTCGCTTAAAAATAACCGTGATTTCATCTCGCAACATGTGACGCTTGTTTTCTCTTGGAACAGAACATGGGGTTCCCAGTTCCCACAAGCCCATGTGAAATGTCCTGCCGCCGAGATCCCATACTGGCCTCTGAATCACTAATGATAATGAACTGCGTATGTGAAATAGGAACGGGAAACTCTTTCAGAAACATGTGGAACTGACAGGAACACTTCGTACGCCATATGGAGTGCGTAAGTCGGAGGTCGTGCAGTGGCCATCTGATGTTTACGTCGAACGCGACGAAATGGCGATAGTGACATCCGCACTTAGTGGTCGTATTCCATATGTGGGTCAACTTCAGGAAGTACAACCGCAACATATTTTTCCCACAAATGGTTCTTTGCTAGCTGATAGCTGCACCCACGCGTTTGCGATGTGGGACAACCATTGCAAAATGTGGTAGGTTGTTACATTTTAGCGTTTCATTACCTACCGGTTGATAACGTTCCAAGCTTGCAGGTTCTATCAGCTTGATTTAATGGCGCAGTCAGATAGAGAAATTCATTCATTACAAATGCCAACATTACACAGAATCGGTAGTCATTTCCTCTACATTACATTCTAATCACTGAGACTTACGCAATTGCAACTGAAACTAGATTAGGCTATCGTTCTCACACTAGTGGGGACAAAAAATCAATTTACTCAGTTTAGTTACTAGACGTGAGCGTACTCCCACGGCAGTTACGTCGCAGTAGTGCAGCAGTGCAAATTGCCCTCGACGACGGGGGAGTCTCATGTGCGGAGCTTCCGGTCTGCAGGCGTGATCAAGCACCATTAATTGCTAATGCTCACACGCACTTTCAGCCACATGCGATTCTTGAACGTCACCCTAATTCTTTTCTTATACCGGTGACAAAAAGTTCAAAATTGCAGACTAGTTGCATCGCTGATTTTGCATATTTTCTTAAACACGTCTCTACTCTACCGCACTCTACTGTGTTGTAAAAGCTTTTGTTTTATATTTTTAAATGTTTTACCCTAAACTACTACTTAAAGTTTTTACGATGGTGGTTATCATTATGGTAATTTACTTTAAAAGCCTTAGTCACAAAGTCGCTGATCGCGCCTACTTTTTTTGAAGCGGACAATGGTTGTCATTTGTGACAAGGCTCTTTGTTCGAAGTTAAGTTCTCCATCTATTGTTAAAGTTTGGCGCCAACCATTTCATACAAAAACTTAAATGCGTGATCAGAAAACGTTGCCATTGTTTGAGTTTTTATTAATTTTGTCAGCACTTCCACGATGAGTCGTTTATTTGGATAAAGCTTTCTTACGCAAGCAAACGTCACAGTACCCACCAAATGTAGGTACCAATTGTTTTTTACGTTTTGTTTAGATGTCACACTCATTACGCACTTCCGTCCGACACATCTTGTGGGATTGCGTGGAGCAATTTAATTAGCCAATTACTTATGTGAGACTTTCACTTTAACAGCGTTTTTACTTTTTGCATATTCAGCAATTATTTTACTAACAATTAACCAAAACGGTGCATGTTTTCTTTACTTTTTTCTTCTTTAAAGTTCACCATTACGTAAACTGTGGTTACCCAACGAGTTGTTTCTCAGATAGGTACCAATTGAATCGATTGGATGTAGTTTATATCAATCTGTGCCTGCACTCAGCCGTTATCGTGCGAACGCGTTATAATAGGAGGAAATTATAATAAACAGATCCCGTCCCCTCGGCCGCTCCCTAATAAATATTAATGTATGAACTTGAATGCTGCAGCTCCACAATGGACGATGCCGGTACATTGACACTCAATTTGCTTTTTTGCAGGCATCGTCTCATCGCGCCCTTTGTGCGTTCTTACTTCTTGCATTAACATACGTCGGGTCGCGCATTAGCATGCCATTGTGATGACACTCATTAGACGATACTTACTTAGCTAATATTTACTTTTATTGCTGTGTGTATGTGGCAGCTTATCATCAAACATAATTTGTTTGTGTCGCGTAACTCGGGTCTATCAAGCTGTCGTCATGTACATATTATAGCAGTAAACAATTAACTTAACTACAGTTTGACTCATTTCGAACATCTCTCTGACCTATAACCATTTCTTTTTTATGATTGGTGACTTTACCTAATCTCTAAACCCAAAGGAAATATGTAGCATTCTTTAAAGCTTCAATAAAGCTCCGTTTAATACTGTAAAGTAAACCGTACCTAAAATCATTTAGAAATCAATCAATCACCCTCTCATCCTGAGAAAATCAAACATGAAAGATAATAAACACAAATTGACATTATTGTCCTATGTTTTTCAATAGTAACTTTGTAAGGGTGCGCCCGCGCATAACCGGAAGGGTCACGTGTCCCACCAGCGGGGGATGCCGAGAACACTTTTCCCGTCTATTTCCCACGATCCACCCCCTCACCCAAATACAATGGGAAACCCAACTTGTTGATTTTGTTCCGTCCACCCTCAATATAACACCGTATCCGGATCTTGTAAAGCGATTATTGTATTTTTTTAACTTTAATGTCCTGTTGACGTAATTAATTGCTGTGTTATCCTCATCTTCTCATGGGGGTTTGAGCTAGTATAGTAAATATATTTTGTTATAAGATGTTGTTGTCCATAATGTAGTAGGTATATTTTATCAGCAGCATATCAGCCTACCTATCTATAATTTTATCAGCCTTTAGGGTTCGTCTTCGAACATAAGCCTCCTCTTCATCCACTGACTTCTGTCCCCGGCCACTTGCATCCAGTTTATCCCAGCTTATTGCCGGATCTCATTTGTTCATCTCTTAGGCGGTCTTCCTCTGCCTTCCATCCATATTATTATAACATAACAATTTACCATAATTAGAGCTTCAAATAGGTAGGAAACTTTACCCAATCTAAGACTTAACAAATGCAATAAAAGTGATTGTACCTAGCCTAGTCAACGTTTTAGTATAACAGATTAAAATCAACAGACCCAAAACAATTAAACACCCAAGTTTACTACCTACGTAGATTACAGTTTTTACGTTCTTTTTATAGCGTCAGATAATTGCGGAAAATCGGTGTCATTCCGAACAAACGAATTAGCATGTCTTGATCTTTTATTCATTCGTGGAATGCCGAATAAAGCAACATCAATCTGGAGTTAATAACTTCGCACACGCGAGCGAGTGGTAACAAATGGATGGATCATGGAGGTGGTATGCCAAATGATCGGACTTTGCCTCAGGTCAGGATCGTTGGCTAAACACGACATTATGAATAATGTACGTGATAATGTGAACCACATTCTCATTTGGTTGTGGAATGCTTTCGAATTTGATGTTCTGCAGGTCAATACATAAGTGTGTACGAATAAATGAGGCAAGTAACAGACACTTTAAATATAATATGATTAGGTATGATTCAAGCTCGAGAGTTTATTACAAATGATTTGCCCCCGGGAATCAAACCCGCAACCGCTACGACAATACGCGAACCAGCTCATTTTTGATAGAGGAACCTTCTGTCTGTGGTACCTCCTAAATTAATGGTCCCAGCTATAACGGATGTATAAAATATCCACATAATAACATACAAATTGTCAAAGCGTAGGTAATAAGCTATCATAAAGTTAAAAACAGGGTTTTCCTATTAGACATTCCTATTTTATTCTACTTTTTATGTTAATAGCAATCATCCGGTATCAACATTAAAAAAAAACATCATTTATTATAGTCAGTCAACCTTCTTAGAACTTGCTAATTTACTTAAATTAAATGTTAATCGTGACACTTTACACATTATTTTAAAACTATTATCATTCATGGCAGATATCTGTAAGCATCATAACAAACAAACGGTAAAAAAATGCTTTCGATTAAAGTGTCACGCCGATCTGGTACAAAAGAATAGAAAAGTTCCGCCCACGTACCTTCCACTCCAGTCGCACTGGTCACCCATCACGCCCGCCTCCGCGCCGCGGGACAGGCCCAAAACAATAGTCCAAAGCACCACCGACCACATCTCGACTCCGACAGTCTACTCCGAGCACTCCAAATATCACATCACTAATACAATGTTCATAATCACACCGATAAAACGAATTTATTTACGCTTTATCTGTCAATCCAAATTATCGAAATTTTGAGGAGCAGCGCGTCAACCGCTCTCTTGAAGCTCAGAAAAGATACTAAAAAGTTATACAAACTCATTACGCCAATCGCTGACGGTGCGCGAGCGAGATGGATATAGAAACGTAATGATAGAGCAGTACCACCAATATCTCTGTCTTTTTCAGACATATCAAGGAAGACCCCGACCAATTTTCTAACTTAACTTCAAAGCAATAAAGTGCAAACTCCATTGGCGTTTTCCAAAAGCTCCGTAGCAAAATAGAATTGGCGGGAAAGGTTTTGTTTGCGAGCGAAAGCTTTTTGCCTTGTTGTTCGTGTTTGTTTACAAGTCTCATATAACTATAATCATCAAACTCGAACGGGCTCAGAGGTCAATTCTCAAGGTTATGATGAAAAAATCTCGTCGTTATCCAACCACCCAACTTTACCAGGAATGCAAAATTCTTTCAATTAGACAGCTATTCGTACTACATTCTATTCTTCTTCAGCACTCTGCGCTCGTATACGAACCCAGGAGAACTAATAAAAAACCGCATAAGCGTAGGCCTGACAAGGTATGCTCGGCAATTCTTCCCCGTTCAACATTCATTAAACGCCAACTATATTACTTAGCACCGTATCTCTATGATAAAATAAATGTAGTACTTAATTTCTACGACAAACCAAGATTTGACTGTAAATTGCTTTTGATAAGGTGGCTACTTCAACAGGACTACACTCAAACAGAAGCCCTATTTGCAACAGCCATATAATTTCTTATAAAGACACACACACACACACACACACACACACACACACACACACACACACACACACACACACACACACACACACAACGGAGCAAATGTCGTCATCTTTATTTTTCCTAACGGAATATCTTTACATTGTATTGTATTCATGTCTTTAATGTATTCATGTCTTTTCACTGTTCATGTCTTCTCATTGTATACATTCAACCTCACGGGTGGGACCTGGAGTCCTGAAATACAGGGCTGCCCTACATTAGGCTCCAGTCACACCATTCTGTGTTCCTTCATAAAGTATGTTTAATTCTAATTGTAACTTCAGATGTAATGTATAAGCCCTATAAGGTGTGAAAATAAACAATTTTATTATTATTATTATTTTATTAATCAATTTATAAGCCCAAAATTAAGTATGAAATATTAGCATTAAACATAATAACGTTATGATTAACTAATTCTACATTTTTAAACTATCGCAATATCTCTAAAACTCAATTTAGCTAACCATTAAGTTAATGTGTGTGATGTGTTATTATTAGTGCTCGTTCAAGTATAAAAAGGGCTATTATAAAACTGCTCATTCACTCATTGGCTGCAGGTAGATCCATAAAATGGGGTGCGTCGGCGCAAAATGATATCGGCAAATAGATAATATGATTCCAACCAGAGATCCCTTTATTATAGGGTACTTTTATTCAGCAAATAAAATGAAAATAACCCGTAACAGTTTACATATTTTTCAGGCGGTTCATGAAAAATTATTTCAGATTCAGCCCAAAACGAATATCAGTAAAACAACGTTCAATGAAATTATTATAATGTTTTCGATTGATCGATAAAAGTTGTGTAAAGCCACAGAACTTACCTAGCGTTACTTTATTCTTTAAACACATCAGTCACATTCAAGTTTAGTTGTGATGTAAAAATTTAATAAAATTGTATTGGTCAAACTGCATTTGGTGTCTGTTTTCTAATAAAATAGAGCTACTGAACCCTGAACGTGTTTGTGGACCATGGATGAGTCGTCCATTTTTTTTAAGTTAAGGGTGATCTTTTAGGTTAAAGACCGCGCATCCAAATATTAGTAATTAAAAGGGTGAATGATGGCAGTTTTTTGCTACTTTTCGCCCTGTCTGTGGTGATTGTCTATTCAAAATACCGATGCGAATTTAATGTTTATTAGGTTTATCCGAAATATTTTATTGGCTATAATTATTGCGTTAAGAATATCGGCCAATGCTTACCTGTCGCATGCGAAAGTATTTATTTAATAAAACCAGCGTATGATGAGGCCATCCGAATACCTACCTTCAGCAATTATAAGCACTGAAATCATTAATTTCGATATTACCTAACTTAACATGTTCTTACACTTACCATAGCTACCGGCTACCGGTAAAGCTTATGGACTTACCTATGACAGTTTTTCAGCGGATGAACTTTATGTTTGAGAGCTTCTTTGTTAGGGAGTCTGGACCCTGAACCGATTTAAAAAAATAAGGCTTTACGTAGGTACCTGTAGAAAGCTTCACTATTTTTGAGTGACATATTACTATCTTTCTCTGACAGCCGTATCATAATCAGGGTGATGGTTCATCGCCAGATAAATGTAGATTCACGAGTCCATCTTTGGCCCTTATCTGTTTGCTCCACGCGTTACGTTTCCCGTCAGGGCCGTAGCTAGGGGGCATTATACTAACCTTAAAATTCCAGTGCCCTAGCTCTACACAGTTCCGTGATCTGAGGCTCTACACCAGCGGTTCCCGAATGGTGGTCCGCGGAACCCTGGGGTTCCGTGGAAAGGCCGCAAGGGTTCCGTAAAAAATATTATCCCACGTTTCGTGACCGACGTTGTTCGCTCGCACCGACTTGTTTGCGCACAAGAGAGGGGCAGGGCGTGCGGGAGGAGTAGTACAGGGGTTCCGCTAGGAAAAGTATAATCAATTAGGGTTCCTTGCCAAAAAAAAATTGGGAAACCCTGCTCTACACTACCTTATTATTATGACACTAACTACACTAGTAAAATAATCACAGTTTCACCTGTGAACCGGGAAAAAAAACTTTCTTCTTACATTAGTTTTTGGCATAGAGACTAATCGATGATAGAACCTAGGCTCGAATTAACCAAGGAATCATACTTTATTCTTTCGGAAGTCATCAAGCAACGGACACGCTAAGTACCTACCTACCTTCTTTTTTAGCTCCTTGCCCTATTTGGTAATGCCGCTGTCCTATCTTCAATAATTTAACTCTTGCTGCGGCCCTGTTCTCCGCGTGTATGTTTGCGGACAGATAAACTAAGCCAATAGCCCGTGTTTGCTCCGCGATAGTCGTTCCCTTTGTCGCCATTGATTCGTGCTTGTTTAGGTCGGTGATTCGCCCCTTATCTCGCTTTTACGCAAAAATGATTTTAAACTGAGAAAGTTTTATTTTTTTGCTATTAACGGCTATTTTTCTGTCTTAGAATAAAATTCTGGGCTTGCGAAGAATCTGTGACTACCTTCCTTCTCACTCTGAGATGTTGGTTAACTGCATTGCTAGGATGGATTCTAAATAACACTGGATTTTAAATAGGTATAGTTCTTGATTTTTAAAATTATTAATAAATCAATTATATTCCAGCCAAAAAATAGGTAACCACGGCGTGTTGTACCTAGCTTGTTCCTTCCTTGTGCGAGAAACGAGAAGTTTAACGGATTTTTGACGAGCGCGTCGCCCAGCGCACCCAGACGCGAGCCCTAACAACGTTTGGTATATTCATTGTTAATTATGTAATCAAACTAGATAATTATGGACAATGGATATCTACTTATCTTGATATCTGTTCATGATAAGTCGATAAATACTATATCTTACTCATCAGTATCGGAGTCTCGGTATAACTTTTAGCTTTGGTGGCAGGCAGACATTAAGAATAGGTACTTTTGTTCCGACTAAAATCTTCAATCGCCTACCCATCCTATCGATTCAATTTTCCGTATAATGCTATTGTTGAATATTTTTCTATCCTAGGCATTGTTCTTCGTCCACAATGCCTAAATAGTTAAAACAATGACGTAAGCGATATAAAAAGGTAATCTAGGCATCTGGGCCAACTATTTCATTATTGTGTCGGTGGTGATCTAGTCAAGATGATGAAAAGAGCTTTGATATTCGTCTTATTTGGAGTAGTTTGGCCGTACGAAAAATCTACGATATCTTATTGCCTGTGGCATAATAATTCATGTAAGTTTTATTGTCTATTTATTCAAAAATATTTCTCATAAATATGAAATATGTACATAAAACATAATCCCCATTACTAGGTATTCCTTAGTATATTCAAAGGACATTGGGAACTTTAATATGAGAAAATGCCCCACGGCGGACAAAGATGAAACGTATTTTATTTCAAAGCTTTATACTTGTAGGTATATTCACTTAAAGCGCTATGTTGTGAGATATGGGAATTCTGAGATATGACGAGTCTAAGTTGAAAATATATTTGCCTAAAATGATTTGATATTTTTACATGTTATGTTGTTTGGCATTGCAGAGTAACCAATAAAAGTAAATAAAATAATATAAATAAATAAAAAATATTAATAAAATAATATAAATAAATAAAATATTATAAATACTTAAATTAATATTAGACAACATCTCATATATTACTCCAACCCAAAATAAGTAGCTAAGGCATTTGTGTTATGGAAATCGGGAACGACGAACCACAACACACCCAAACCAGAGACAATGTGAAAAGATCGTTTTCTATATTGTCCCGGCCGGGAATCGAACCCGGGACCTCAGGATTGGCCCGGCACACCTTGAAAACCGGTGTGTGCGCCTCTCCGCCACGGAGGTCGTCAAAAATATTACCTAAATGTAAAATAAAATAAAATATTAAAACTTCATTTTCTCAATATTCCCATATAAGAGAGAAAAAAAAAATGCACGGAAATTCATTGGATATTAGTATGTATCATCTGTGATAGGTTTCGTTTGTGTCCGCTACTTTTCGAAAAGTGGGGCAAAAAGTTCCCAATGTCATTTAACCGTCGCGTCGCGCGCGTCGCTAACATTATCAACTAGCATTTTAATTATTCGCGTTTTGTTGATATTGGTGTTAAAAAATGGTTTATTTCTGTAACTCCCTAACTCGTAATAATGGCTTAAAAACTATTTAATACACATCGGGTAGTATATAACACCAAAAGCCTAAAAACTACGGCTCTTGAAACAACTTGCTGATAATTTACTTTACTGTTACAGGTGTCGACTTTTGTCCAGAATGGATGGTGGAAGTGAAGAGTGATTGCGCCCAGTCTTATTGGAAATCGCAACGCACATGCGAACATCCTGACGCAATGTTAGTGGGTACGGTCTGCGGGTTCAGCCGCTGCGACTGCCCAGAGCACACAGTGCTCGACACTGAAACTGGATACTGTTACGACGTTGATAACTGCCCTACAAAGCATTCTGAATAAAAATAACGATAAAAATAATTCAAAAACTCACAATTAATTATTTGTTTCCGTTTCCGCACTGTTTCTGAACGATAAAGTCAATTTTGACATTGACAGCTTAATCATCTGTGCTGTGACACTGACATTGACAGATCTTTATTGACAATTTGCAGGACAGAAAAGCATTAAAGTTTTACATAATTCCTAACAAATAACGCAGATTTCATCCTTCTGTGAGTACTAATCAAAAGTAAAACAATGCTCCGTCTCTGCCTGCAAACCACTTGTTTCCAATCCAAATCATTATTTCAACATAACCTTCATAAACAGATAAGTTCGAAATTAAAATGCATCGGTGTTTGTCACAACAACGTATTTCGCCAATTATCTACTGATTCTAAAGAAGAAGAAGAGCTGGAGCATATTTACTCTGGTCCTCTCACGCCGCAGATTAAGGCTGTGAAGATTTTTTCACTTACATCTAGTGTAGCAGGGCTAATGGCACAACCTATCATAGTGAAGCAAGCAGCGACCATAGGCAGCACATCTCTTCTCGTGGTCATTTGTTCGATGGTCGGATTTTTTACATTCATCACTCCCCTACTGCTGCACTTTGTTACCAAGAAGTATGTCACAGATATGCACTATGATCCTTCCACTGGAATTTACAAGGCCACAACGATAAACTTCTTCCTGGTAGAAAAAGAGGTAAGCCATCAGCCATCTATTATAAAGGAATGAGCTGTTAAGCATGTTAGTTATTAGATTATGATTCTTAACAAATCTTTGTTTCCTTTGCAGCTGGAATTTAAAAGTGAGGATGTGACTGTCCCTGATATTTCTGGAATGTTCACCACCATGCATGCCAAGGGCAAGCCCCTGTTCGTTGAAGCAAGGCACTTCAGCAACCCTCTCCATTATGCCAAAATTATGGGCTACGACAAACCAATGGACTTCAAATTAGGGGAAGTTGAGGAGGAAGAAAGAAAATAGTTGGTAAATCTTGTTATGTTGTAAATTGTAAAGTGTTGTTAATATCCATCTCTCTGTAGTCTGTAAGTAGGTTCTCATTTTTGTGCTACAAATCCTGAGTTGGGCAAAATTAAATTAAAGATGAAAATTGTGATTATTTTAGTTCCTCATGTTCACAAAAGGTGATAAGAATAAAAAAAAAGATGCCCAAATGCTTACCATAAACAGATAGTATTGTGAGAGATGTAAATTTTGGATTAACTTGTGGTCATATTATGTTTGTTATTCACTTCAGTGTGTATACCAGATTAATACTAAGAATAAAAGCAATGGAAACATGTTAAAATATCTTTATTTCATTCTGACATTTCAATTATACCAACAATCTGCAAGTATAAACTACCATCTAGCACTTCTCTGTATTTCGACTAGACAGTGACATCATTTAACACAGTCATTCACTAGCATCTATTGAAGCCAAGTTAAATTGCTCTACAATAAATTTAGGTTTTAGTTAACAACATTTAATTTATTAGCAGTCACAGTTGTAAATGCTCACCATAATGGAATGATTTGTCTTTGAACTTTATGCACATGATCACTTCATTTTTGATTTTAAACATTTCATTAAGAATGTGAAAAATTAAATAACACTTTCTTATCTCATGCTTAAGGACTAGATTATGCATAATCATTCTTCTTTAAATCATAAATTACTCTTATTTACAAAATGTATAATAACCTTTTTAAAATTTAGCAGCACCTTTACATTCCATCAATATAAAATATCATCTAATATCATTATAACAGATATCAAATTACATTCACTAGCACAGGTGATATTTTCCTTTACTAAGCAGCAATTTCATCTATTTTTCTCAAAGCAAAGACAAATTTTAAGTTCCACATGTAAAATTATCACATTAACTACTTAGGGTGTGTTTATTTTAAAAGCATTTACAATTTCAGTAATTTTGGTTACAAACATACAACAATCTACTTATCCCTGTATTCAAGTATCATCTCATAGTAACTGTATCAAATAAGAAAAATAGAATAACCTACATGTCTAACCACTATGTTGTAAAAATGATAATAATTTACACATAGGTAAACATTATGACCACAAAGCGACGAATATTTAGTGATGTCTCCGTGATCAACAGGGTGAAAACCGGTAGTGATCACCGAATGGTCAGAGGCATACTAAATATTAACGTCAAGCTAGAAAGGTCCCGTCTGATGAAGTCTACGCTCCGACCCTACAATTCCCATATCCACTGCCCCGAGAGCTTTCAGCTCGAGTTGACAAATCGCTTTGCATGCCTGGAAAACTGCGAGTCAGTGGATGAGATCAATAACGGGTTCGTAGAAACTGTCCAGGCGGCTGGGCTTAAATTCTTTAGACCTCGTCGTAAAGACAAGCCGCAAAAGCTCACCGACCACACCCTCAACCTCATGGCAGAACGACGTGCAATGACGCTGCAGTCCTCCGTTGACGCTACGGCATATAGGCAGCTCAATAGACAGATAAGGAAGTCCTTGCGACATGATATTCGCAACTTTAATACTAACAGTATTAAAGAGGCGATAGAGCGGAACCAAGGCTCCAAAGTGTTCGCAAGAGACAACTCTATTGGGCAAAGCCAGCTGACGAAGCTAACGACGGCGGACGGTAGTGTAACGTCAACAACAGCCGAGGTTCTGGGTGAGATCGAGAGGTTTTATGGACAGCTATATACCTCGGTCACCAAACCCGTTGATAGCTCAACTTCAGATCCAAGAGCTAAGCTAACTCGACACTATACCGAAGATATCCCGGACATCAGCCTATACGAGATTAGGATGGCTCTCAAACAGCTAAAGAACAACAAGGCACCGGGTGATAACGGAATAACATCGGAGCTTCTGAATGCGGGTGGAACACCGATACTGAAAGTCCTTCAGAGACTCTTTAACTCCGTCCTACTCCAGGGAACTACGCCAGAGGCATGGAACAGAAGCGTGGTGGTACTCTTCTTCAAGAAAGGTGATAAGACCTTGCTGAAGAATTACAGACCCATCTCGCTTCTGAGTCATGTCTACAAACTGTTTTCGAGAGTCATCACGAACCGTCTCGCGCGTAGGTTCGATGACTTCCAGCCTCCCGAACAAGCCGGATTCCGAAAAGGTTATAGTACCATAGACCACATCCATACGCTGCGGCAGGTTATACAGAAGACTGAGGAGTATAACTTGCCACTATGCTTGGCGTTCGTGGACTATGAGAAGGCCTTCGATTCGATTGAGACTTGGGCAGTGTTACAATCTCTCCAGCGGTGCCGTATTGACTATCGGTATATCGAGGTGCTGAAGTGCTTGTACAAAAACGCCACCATGTCGGTCCGAGTACAGGAGCAGAGCACGAGGGCGATTCCACTGCAGCGAGGCGTTAGGCAGGGAGATGTTATATCTCCGAAACTGTTCACCGCTGCATTGGAAGACGCTTTCAAACTCCTGGAATGGAAAGGATTCGGCATAAACATTAATGGCGAGTACATCACTCACCTTCGGTTTGCCGACGATATTGTGGTCATGGCAGAATCGTTGGAAGATCTTGGCACAATGCTCGAAGACCTTAATCGAGTTTCCCAACAGGTAGGCCTGAGGATGAACATGGACAAAACGAAGCTTATGTCGAATGTCCATGTTACGCCCTACCCAGTTCCAGTTGGGAGCTCAATTCTCGAGATTGTCGACAAGTATGTCTACCTCGGACAAACGATTCAGCTAGGTAGGTCCAATTTCGAGAAGGAGGTCAATCGTCGAATCCAACTCGGCTGGGCAGCGTTCGGGAAACTACGCAACATCTTTTCGTCCAAATTACCTCAATGCCTGAAGACTAGAGTGTATAACCAATGTGTGTTACCAGTGATAACTTATGGCTCGGAAACGTGGCCTCTCACTATAGGCCTTATACAGAAGCTCAAAGTTGCACAGCGTGCTATGGAGAGGGCTATGCTTGGTGTTTCTTTGCGAGATCGAATCAGAAATGAGGAGATCCGTAAACGAACCAAAGTCGCTGACATAGCCCGACGTATTAGCAAGCTGAAGTGGCAATGGGCAGGGCACATAGTACGCAGAACTGACGGCCGATGGGGCAGAAAGGTTCTGGAATGGAGGCCGCGTACCGGAAAACGCAGCGTGGGACGTCCACCTACAAGGTGGACCGACGACATCGTAAAGGTAGCAGGGAAGCGCTGGACGCAGGCCGCTACCAATCGATCAACATGGAAAGCATTGGGGGAGGCCTATGTTCAGCAGTGGACGTCCTGTGGCTGAAATGATGAAACATTATGAAATAACTGCTTATGTATAGTTATTCGCACTCAAGCTGCTGTTTTTAATTAGTATTCGAAATAAAGCAAATAAATCTGAATAAAATCAACAAATAATAAAACCTTACACTAGGCATATGTATAAACAACATTCTCTCTGGTATTTATGGTCACAGCAGTCTTAACTTATATATAATATTTTTTTTAGTCTGTAAATATATAGAATACTTAAAATCTCTTTAAAAATATTACAAAAGGAATGTTTGATTTAGACACAACATCAGTATTAATTTTATACAACTGTAGCTATTACATTGGTATAAAATGATGTGATTTAGAATCCAAATGAAAAACATTTTGATGACTGTGATATACATATAACTTAAAACTATATTAAAATACTGTTAGCCAATGGTTATATGAAGAGAATACTCACACACATTAATATTAGGAATAGTTACACATATGATATGACTTACACTAAAGTTAAATTAGTTAGTAAAATTAATTAATATAGGGTATTTGAATAAAGATAGACCAAAAGTCAAAATTATCACATAAGTCTAAATAGATGCTAAATAAAAACATGTAGCGTCATTTTAAATAATATAATTTTTCCGGAGCTATTGACGCTATTCTTTAATTTTCATAATAGTTTATTACTATTTTAAAGCGGCATTAAAAATAGTAGCCTTCATTTTGGAGTCAAACCTCACATTGGCATAACTACGCTTTTTTTAAGATAAAAAATTATTCTACTTGATAATGATATAAGGAACGTTTGTATAGTCTTCATGTGGTAAGAAAAAAAAAACAGGTGTCCTCGAAAAAGCCTCCATAACTGATTTACCAAAAAATTCACAAATTAGAATACATAAATGTCATTCGATTTAGGTCTAATTTTGGAATGTTTCATTGATAACTAAAATAAGTTTTCTTTTTTAATCCCAAGTAAACAAAAAGAAGAATATCGCCATGTAAACGTTTTGAAAAGCATGTAAGTATGGGATATCTTTAGGTATCGGACTTTACCTATTTTGTACACCAAAAAGAGAATCATTAAAAATTAAATAATGCACGGGATCCATCAAATCGCACGATTCTAAAAATCAAAACAACTTCCTTACCATAGAATACATAAACATAGATAATCCAGCCGATGCAAACGAATCGATGTTGTTACACTACGACCGAACTAAAAGATGTAGGTACAGGTAATTAATTAATTGGGTATTTGCCACCACTCCCTAATAATTCTAAAGCACAACTTTTTTTTAAAAGGCACTTCATTCTGATCTTAAAAACTTAATTAATTAAGATTTTTGGTTGCATTGTACCTAATTAAAAAAGTAATTCAATTGAGTTGACAAAATAATGACGTCACTGGCTAGTATTGCCATACAAAATCTATAGGAGTCTCGTTTTGACAGTTTTAAAAAGTACGTCAACTGATTGGTGGTGGCGTGGCAAACACCCTATTCATCCTATGCAAACGAATCCAATGTAATATAGTTAGGTGGTGGTTCAGTCATAATGCAGCGCATTATCAGCAAGCGCGTGCGTCGCAGGATTAATCTTGTCGTCGATGGCTTCCAACGCTTGGGCCCGCGCGCGCGCCCGCGCTCCCCATTCCACGCGGCAGAAGGAGGCTGTGCCGAGCGACGCGAGGACTGCCAGGATCACTAGTTGCACTGATAGGTACGCGCGCGACGAGTAGAAGAAGCAAGCTGCTGCCGCCATTGACTGGGGAGAAATCATCGTCTTTAGTCTAATCCAATAGCATGATTTTTTTAAGATCAACACAGCATCGCCTTTTGCACGCTGTCAAGGCGCGAGGCGTTTACGTTACGGTGAGGATAAGTGCGTTGCAGTATGGAGTTTCATACAAAGAATACTGACCGCCTCGAGTTGATACGGTTCCGATCCCTTTCTGGGTTGATAAGTGTGCTACGTCCTTTAGCCTACACTAGATATTGTCGCCGAATATACAGGATGTAGGGAAATGACAAGATGAAGTGTTTATACATCCTGCATTTTCGTGATAATACGAAAATAAATAACTACCGGAATTTTTGGACTACATGATAGTTACAATAGTGCAATTTTGCCTAACAGTTAAAGAAATTAAAATGTAATCAGTATAAATATTACAGAGATCGTTTATATTATACTCGTAAAAATTGCGTAAAGAAATAAAATGTATGTAAAAATATCGTCTCATATTGTGGTTTTTCGATTAAAGTATATTGTACTATTAAACTGACATTATTAATGTGTTATGCAAATGAAAACGCAGTTTAAAACATTGTTTATAGTTAATTAACCCACAAATGGTTCATAACAAGATGGAATGTTACAGAATAAATTGCGGGTTATCAATCTGTCCATAGTATTGCAACTTTGACATCAGCGATGCTTCTGGTAAATCCCAATTAGCCTCATTTTAAATGTATTTAATATGCTATTCAACATTTAAATAAATACATACTAGCTATTGAGCATGACTTCGTCTGCAAACATTGTTTTGACCTTCAATTTGTGCAAGGACGTTATCGAAATAAATATCAACATAGATAAAGTGTACTAGACAGACCGTGAGCTAATTTTGCGACTGATAGCCTCCGTGACTCCGATTACAAATTCACTGGCCAATGTCAAGTCTAACAACATCACAGATATCGCATATTCATATTATTTGGCATAAATGTTTATTCTTTCTGTTTTTTTTTTGAGTCAACGACCAATAGTCGACATATGAGTTTGGGTCATCATCATTTACATTGTCAGTTTAAATACCTAAGCAAGCATGTAAAGAGATATTTTCATGTATAGAATTGTTTTTATTCCTTCACGCAGTTTTTTTGTACACTTGCTTGTCTTGTTCTTACGAAGCAAGAAGAGTAAATAAATGAAACTAAAGCGAAAATGTATGCCCATTTCCTACTAATATCTGGATTATCTGCAGAGAGATCACTCCTCACTTACTAGGAGTATCTATAGAAACAGATCATTTATCAGCGTCTAAAAGTATTTCTGTCAAAAACCTTTGATGTCAAAAAAGATAAATTTAGCTTACCTGAGTGAACTTGAAGAGCGCAAAGGCTGACGTGCTCTTGTCAGAATAGTTTCCTCCGAGGATCGAGTATATCTGGGTGTTGAAGCACGCATCTCCAAAGCCTAGTAAGAAACTGCACAGCATAGCCAAGTATGGCGATGGGTTGATGTAAGACACTTCGTTGGTGTCTCCGAAGGGAGCCTCATTGGGCAAGTTGATGAAGATTAGGAAGAAACTGCTCAGGTGGATCACGTAGCCCATGATGACGATCGGGTCGCGGCCCCAGCGAGTGGTCTTGTTGCCGAGGATACCGAAGAGAGCTCCACCTGAAATAAACAAATTGTGTGGGTTATTAGGACTGTTCACATTTCTATTTCTAACCGCTGAACTCCTGTGCAGCCAGAATCTATAGCTTGAGCCTATAAGAACCACGCCAGTGAAAGCCAAGTATATCTCGGGGGGAAGTTAAACTGTCATTGGACCCGTAACGAAATAAGTGTGATACGTAAATTGTCTATTAATATGCGCCTTTTGTAACGTAATCTTCCCGAGTCTACTCACGTTAGTTGATTGATACCTACATAAAATTACGTAATAAAGTTGTAAGTCATTGCATACAATCTAGATCTCCAATTAGTTGTGTAAATTACTTGCCAACTCATCTCGGAAAAAGTTAAATTACGAATTGGTATAATAATAGATTCAATATGTAATAGTATTGTTTTTGATGAGCAATCTTTATAATAGCGAATGGGATCATCATCCAACGAGCGTCCGTAGAGACGTTAATAGTGTTTCCATCTGAAAGGCATAATCGGTAACGCCATGCAGTAAAATCGAGTGTTGATGAAAGTTCGGTCAATACATAGAATATTCAGAACAGACTATTCGAAGAAAATAAACTTGGTTTAATCGAATCAATGTTTAATTATTCACGATAATGGATAACAATAAATATTTAAGGACGATGAACTTTTCAATCAATATTTGCGTTTGGAATTTGAACCGTAACTTACTTATTGTGATAAGAATAATATATAATATTTACGTACTGTAAACAACCTGCAAGAAATTCTTAAACGCGAATTAGGTACGCCTCTGTCTACCGTATAAGTTATACAGCTGCGTACAAAAACAACTCACATACGTCGTTTTTCTTTAAATATTCGTCTCATAACAAAAATTCTGTATGTATGAAATTACTATTTTGCATTTTGTCTTTGCTGTTTCCACATAATAGTGACTAATATCAGACCTGTTCATCTCCGCGAGTTTACATCGAAAACAAAACATGCACGATGGCCCACCTACAGGATACTATTCGACAAGGCCTCACATATGAGCGAACATTGACTCACGCACGCGTATTCTTGTGTATGATGGAAGAAAATAAAGAAATGGTGTAGGTACTAAATACTGTGCAGAATTTAACTGCCTAAATAATAATAAAAACACAGAATGTAATTTTTTAAGTTGCCTCAAGACACTGAGAGGTAAATAAGTAGTTAATATCATTCATGATAATTCATGCTAAATCATGTATTTCCTCCGCCATTTTCCGCAGTTTGGCACCTCACGTCACATCATTTTACCGAAGTCAGCCCTATAGCTTCGGCGCAGTGCCGATCACTGACGTTTGTCAACAAAATGGTGCTTGACTCTTGAGACATGCTAAATTACACCATATTGTTAATGACATTGAGCATACATTTTTTAAGTACCTTCGCGAAGTAAAACTTCTGTACGTAGTACTTATTATTATTCTGTGCTAATATATTGAACATTGAATTTTATGTTTTACTAGCTTTCCCCGCGGCTTCGCCCGCGTGAAAAAAGGGCATGTGATTAGATCTTGCACATGCAATACTTTTATGAAATCTGATAAAAGTCGATTACCACATAGATAAAATAATCACTCAGTTCAATGTTACAAATAAGGATTAAAGTGGACATCAAACGATATCACATATCTATCCTTGTGTGAAATCTCAAGTGGCAGATTAAACTATCGGCGTTCATACATCTACGTAGATATACAAAGTAGGTAAGTTTGTTGATATTGAACGCTTCGAAATAACAATCCATTGTAATGCGTTTCTCAATGTTATCGTTCTTGCGTAAATAACTATCGGGAAATTACCGGTTAATAGGTACCAACGTAAACTTAATCGATTAGTTTATTTTTATAATAGTAACTATAGGTCTATCGCTTAACTCAATCAGTGCCTGAGGTTTGGGAGTGGCACGGGAGGGGTGACATTGACATACTATGACTTGACAGAGCGAGCAAATCTGAAGCACATTTGAAATCTCGCTGACGTTTGACGTCCCAAAAACACCCTCCCGTGCCGCGTCCATACTTCAGGCACTGACTGAGTTAACCTATAGCTGTGTCCGCGGTTTCGTATGCGTGAAAACCGTTAGAATATTTTTTCATTGATACTCTGCTCGTATTGGTAGAGAGATAGTACATAGGATAGCCTTCTTCAATAAATGGGCTATCTAACACATTTTTTTTTTAAATCGGACTATAGTCTGGTCCGTGAGCACGTAGAATTTTGAGCAATGACCCCTAGCTACCCATCCTTATCGCTCGCGCGTAATTATGATGATATCGCGCTCGCACACTCACTGCGGGTGTCAGTCGCGACAGCAATATAATTACGCGCGAGCGATAAGGATGGGTAGCTAGGGGTCATTGGACAAAATTCTACGTGCTCACGGACCGGGCTTTAGTAGTTTCTCAGATTATCACGTTCAACCAAACTAATAAAATCTTCAGCTTTATAACAGTAGTATAAATAACTTACCAAGAACTTCTCCCAGACCTATGAAGACACCAGAAAGGCCGACCAGTTGCTTCGCGTTTTCGCCCATGGCCAGTGTGAAACCAATGCTCGGACTGTACACACCACTGAAGAAGGACAGCTCCACACCTGTAAATATTTATAACACAATTTACACGATTGATGCGATTTTGCAGTAATAAATTCGAATTGACTAATCAACCGTTTCTTTTAGTTTCTACAACTTCGTACGAGACGAGAAAATTGTAGAAATGATAACACTGAAACTCTTATTTAGCCAAGATCAACGGCGTCAAGGAAACCCCATCTAAGATGATTGAGTAGTGAGTAAATAGGCATAGGGTAGTCTAGTAAACATAATTCTGGAATAACTAACAGGGTCTACATTAATGTTGTATACTAGATATAGATCGTTTCATCCACGATGACGCGCCCCACCATTCTTCCGCGAATATTCGAGTGTTATCGGTACACGCTAAATTATCCATGAGTGCACACGCACACTACAATAATGACGCTCGGATTGCTCGGATCAAACTCCCCGCACCCGCGCTTTCCTCGACCAAAACTTGGTGGGGCGCGTCTCGTGCATGAAACGATCTATATGTCCAAGATTGCATAATGCTAGCTAACCAAACGGGCAAAGTTGAAGGCAAAATCACTTGCACCATAATAAATATATTATTATTATGTAGACAACATTATTACTTTGTATGGGTTTTACAACTTTTTAGGGCCGATTTCAACATAACCGAAGCGACTTATCCGTTTTAACATTTAGATTTGTGTTAATTCTTACGTTCGGTCGTAATCTTGGGAGTCATAAAACGAAAATGTGTTAACCCTTTATAGCAGAAGAAATTCCCACCATATTTGTAACCTTATTACCATATCTTAAGGTCCAAAATAATCTTGAGGTGACATTTTACCTCAGCAGATTAAATTCCCACCATATTGTATACCTTATTCCCATGTATTAAGGTCTAAAATGATGTAGTTAAAGGATTACCTGTGTAGATGAAGGTGACACTGAGTAGCAGCATGTCTCTGGTACAAAACAGCCTCAAGGCTCCCTTGAAAGCTTCCATAGGGCCTTCCTCTTCGCTTCTACCCAATTCCGTCTGAAAATCATTGACAATGAATAAAATGCTAGGCCAAAGTCATGAGCTAATGTTATTTAAATGAGTTTGTCTAGGTGAAGTTTATTAAATTGCTCACTTGCCTGCTGAATAATTTATTACTCTAGTAATATAACCGGTTCAAAATACTTAAGTTAAAGATTGAATTTAATATTTTCTCGTAAATAGTAAGAGAGACACATTCATGTACGGTAGGGCGGATATAAAGTTAAGTTAACCCTTTATAAGCCACCATAATATTACCTTATTCACTTTTCATAAAATCGAAAGCAATGACAGGTTTACCCTATGGAAGGATAAGTCATTCAGAAACTGACCTTGGCATCTTCCAAAGTCGGCGACCGCCTGGTAGGCCTCAGCAACAGCAGGAAGACGATACCAACAGCGCAAACCCCAGTTAGGGCTCCAAAAACCACATTCCTCGTCTCTACATCGATGTGGCTCTTGCCTTGGAACTTTATGAACACGAACAGATTCCCGAAGAACAAACTGGAACAAAACACAAACGGTCAATAAATTGGTTTAGGGTCCCCACAGACTACAGATTTTTCATCGGCCGATAGTTTGGTCGGCTTCTAATACAAATACTCCTCAATTGCTCATACAAAGAGGAATCGGCCGATACCAAAATGATTAAATTACCGGCCGACAAAAAGTCTATAGTATGCGGGCACTCTAACGGTCAATAATTCGTTTAAGAGTCACGTACCAAAATATTAATTTTGGTTATAATGGCAGTAAAGGAAATCAACGCGTTAACCTATTTATTCCGCAATAAAGACAGACAATAAAAGCTAGTTTCAATAATTGAAATATGAATTTAAACGTAACCTTATTTCTAAAATGAGTAGGTATGGGCTGTAAGTTTCAATGACTCATGACTTTTTGCTGGCATTCTTGTTAGACCAGCCGAAATTCAACTAGCCTCAGTCAGATTGCCAGATGTAGCGCTTAATAAACAAGCAAACTGTCGACATTATTTTGGAATACACCATAACTAAAGATATGCAGTAACATGTATGTTTTCACTACTAATAGTGTTGTTAAGAATATTAAGTTAGTTAACCAATACAGGCCAGCAGTGGCGGCAATGAAGTAGCGTTCCTCGGATCTCGAGTTGGCCAGTCCGACAACTCCCCCATTCCGCTATAGTCGCTCAATTAACAGATATATCCAAAATAGGAAGAAAAAATTGGAGTCAGAATCTAAACTCTTACCTGCACTGCAGCATAGCCCAGAAGACTCCAGAGTTCCTGGATATGGTGTCAGCATCGCTGTTCAGCGTGAGGTAGTTCCCTTGCCCCGTCCAGATGGCGGCTGCGCCTGCGCCGATACACACGCTGGCCACGTATAGCAGCCACGTGCGAGGGAACAGGAACGTTATTATGAAAAATCTGGAAAGAGGGAATCAGGATTAACACGAGCTTTTTCAACCCAGTTAGCTATTTAACATTGGGCAGAATCGATGAACATTAACCCCCTTATTAATATAAAGTTACACCCTACTTGAACAGTTTTAAAGTGACATTTCCATATTAAACGCCACTTTAAAACAGGGTTCAACTATGGTATAACTTTTATTAATAAAGGGTAAGGTTATAACACTACAAGAACTTGACCTAAAAGATTCGCAGTTCAATTTATTCCGATTCGATCAAATTAATAAAGAGTGCGCAATGTGTCAGTAGTTTCAAAATAAGAGTAGTACCATAATGCAAAAACCTACACTTAGATGCCAGAATGTTCAGCACAATATTTGTTCTGCCATCGTAATTAATTCTAAAAGGCTGTAGGTATTTGATGTTAGTGTAGATGTTAATTTGATGAGGAACCAAAAAACTGGTTAGGGACATTTTGTTGAGTGATTTCATCCAAAGAATAGTAAAGTCTTAACGATATTACAGGACTTTACCAATTCAAAGTGAATAAAATTATCGTCACCTGTATAGCCATACAAATTTTGTGTGCCCAATAAGGTCTTTATTCGATTTGTGTAACAAAACAATACTATCGAAACCACTTCATGATCCCGACTCGAGTGCAATGAATAATAGAGATGCGCTACATTTTCAAAAGTCAACTAAGTAGTTTAATCAGTAAGTAAATGGTACACTGCTTGAGTAGTGTATTATTATGACGTATTATTGAGAGGTCGAAAAGGCCATCGACTTTTTGTCCTTTCGAAAGTGCGACCTTAAATCGGTTGCCACAAATTGAAAATGTATAAAACGGCTTTATTACACTGGTCAACAGTGGTTTTGATGCCAAGGAACTGTATATATTTTTTGATTAAGGACCTTATACTGGTTGCTTTAGTAGCAAATTTGTTGATTTCCTACGTGTGGTTTTCTAGATTTTGACGTGTATAGAAAAATACAAAATTTCACCAAAATCAGCGTTTATAATATTTTGAAGTGCTTAAAAACTTTCTTTTCCACGACTTTTGTGAATGAGGTGTAATCTATCACGTTACATCCTCCAGCAGTAATCAGCCATCATATAGCTATCCCATCTGCCTTGGTACCTCTCTTCCAATGGTTTTTAGGTCTTGATAGCATCGCTCTCCCTGTTCTTAGCTATAGCATGCTATAGTGACCCAAGATTCTCTGGGAATTGGTCAAGATGACTGTGGAGGTAGTGCCCTTTTATGAAAATTATTACATCCTGAGTTTTTAGGGCATGTCTCACAATTTCATAGTAGTTACTAGTCCTGTGATTTCCGAAAAAAAATTTAGCAACTTCAACGAACGAAGTCCACGTAAATGGTTCCAAACATCCATCAAACTTAAGAAATCAGTATCTTTTATTAATATTTTTATTTGTGGGTCATCAAAAATTTACTGCTTTAACCTTTTTTTATGCTCAAACCAGGATTTTTTTTTGTTTTTTCCTCACTTTTTCCACTCTGAACTTCATGTTATGGCTTCTTTGACCATGAAACATTGCCTCAGTGTTCACAGCAGATTATACAAACAATTTCGGGTATCCACGGCTTGAATACAACCACAATTTCCGACTTAAAGTAAGAAAAATAAGCACTTTTTATTAAAATTTTGTCTAAATTTTTGAAATTCTTAACTGTGTACATGTTACGGTTAATGTGATAAATTGAAAATTATTAATAATAACCGGTTATTATGAATAATTCCCGACAGTCGCGGTGAAAGTGATAAATTAATCACATTTAACAGTGATTATTTAATAATTAAACCTTAGTACTAACAAATTTCATAAAAGAGAACAACATCTTGTGTACGTGCTCGTGTACAGCCAAACTTTTGAACGTTTTGATATCATATATTAATATAATTTGGCATAATGAGTTTGGAATGTTTTTTGCATAATATTACTTTTCCATGATGCCTATAACATAATGTTTTGATTTAAAGTGAAAAATAGGTTAAGGTGCGGCGGGGGTGGCCCTTGGGCCACCCCTAAGCCGCCTATTTAGTTTTATACACACATAAATGACCTCATATTAATCACATTTACCAAATCATGCGGTAATTATTCATAATAACCGGCGATTATTCATAATTTTCACATTTATCACTTTGACCGTAACATACACATCACAAATGTAACAAATTACATTTGGATCGTTGAGGCAACTTCTTGGCAGTGCAGACATGATATTAAAATAAATTTCGTTATAAAAATATACCGATAACATTACAAACTGTGCAACCAAAGTACCGATTAAAGCTAAAATTTAAAACCGAGGGTAGATCAAAAACTACACGTAGGAAAAAAAAAAGAAAAATATTTTTATTATTACTAATACACACCTAATAATAAACTATTAACAGAATCTCGGCACCATTTTAATTTTGATTTTTTGTTGACCAGTGTTATCATACGTAATATACAATTTGAATGACTATATTGGATAATGTGCAATATGACATCTTATGCGCATTTGACCAAATGACGCTATGACATTATGTGGTAAGTTACGAACTTGCCCAGGTACCCTCCTTGACCTGATCATGTCACATAAATATTATCATACTGTTTTACGACTCCAAGTATTATTCCACTTTTATTGGTTTATACATAAAACCGTAATATTATTACATTTTATCTGACAGCAGACGCTATAGCAATAAAGTAAAACCAAAATTACACAGGATTTTTTTATTAAAAAGACAAAGTAAATTACGTAACTGTATTGACTTTGAGTAATTTATAAAAATTACAATGTACAGTCAGCGTCAAATAGTTTGTGACACCCAAAGTAGCCAAAAAGTTCGCACGTCTTTGTTACATTGGCAGGTTGTGTTATCAACTTTTTGGTCACTTTGTGTCACAAACAATGACTGTATAGCCCGACCAGGAACATAAAAACCCTCGCCATGTTGCGGAAAACTAATGGTACTAATTTCTTTTAATGGCAACAGTAACTGAAAACTTCATTGACATGTCACCTTGCATGTCAGTCTATTGCTGTCAAAGTGTAAACAAACTTTATTTTAAATGTGCACAATTGATTTTGTGAATTAAATTGCTAAAATCTTTTTATAGTCGTGAAAGAAAAGTGGTTCACAATGTGTTAAAGTATTTGTCGAAGAGAAATACTAAGGGTTCGGACAATATTTTCATTGAATAATGTTTCCGACAAAGGTTGTCAAATTGACTGACATGTTTATCGCATAGTACAGTCCACTATGAAAATTAGCTGTTTGTTTCAACTACCTATTTTAAAATTTTTTGTCACTTTCTAATTGTTGAATTTTATGGAATTGGGAAAGAAGTACCGAGTTTGAAGCGTTCATGAGCAAACATTGCAGTTGAATATTCAAGTTCTGAATTTGATTATTGATTAATAAAATAAATCCTACTAGCTCGATTGATGGTTTCATTTAATTTATTTAAACCAGGTTACCTATAATATAATCTGCTTTTGTTAATTTATGAAAATATCAAATTAGCCCGTAATCCTGAATCCTGATACATAAAGTTAGCTATTAATTTAACACAGGTACGACTGTACTCAGTGTTGCACTATCAAATGCAATTGACGCGCCCCTATGCCAGGGTTTTTATGTTCCTGGTCAGGCTATAACATGTATCTAATGTAACACCCAAAGTAGCCAAAAAGTTCGCAACACGTCTTTGTTACATTGGCAGGTTGTATTATTAACTTTTTGGTCACTTTGTGTGTCACAAACAATGACTGTAACATCTATCTAATTCAAAAGATGAGTATCAGGCAGGTCTTTTTATTTACTGGAACAAAAGATACGGCACGTGGCTCACATTGACCCTCGTAAATCGTTCCTAATCACATTAACAAACACACTGCCCTTGTCCAACCTTGTCCAAATGTTGGTGGACACAAATGATAATAAATTGTAAGGCCATTCAAAACGTCAGCACCAAATTGTCTAGGATATTAATTATTTATGTTACCATAACACCTAATGGATATTAAATTGACTCTTTATTATGAAACTGCCACTCTCATACGTCATTTAACATAATAATATAACAATAATTAATTTATTCCTTTTATACATAAACATTACTTAATAATACTAGGATACAGTCCAGATTTGAATAGAATGATAAATAAGTATTGCGGTGCTTTTGTCTAAAATAGAGATGACTAATTAGCTAAAAATGTCATGGTCGACCTTAAATTATGTAACAGAGTTTTTTAATTAACGCAGCGACATATTATTCTACATTTCTACGAGATGATTCTTTGTAATTAATGTCATGTAGAGTAAATGTCATCAAATAATCCTCAAATCATGTTAAAATGAATATTACTACAATAAACACAATAATAAGAAAGCTTAATAAATAGTGCCTAAGCACTTTCTTTTTTATTTTGAGAATCTGGCGCATTATGGATTTATTGAAATCTGAACTCTACCATACGAAAAGTGTCATCAACCTCTAAACGTAAAATAAGAAGAGTTGTAATATGACAGTACCAACTTAATAAGCCTCATATGCATTTATAAGAGTTCTCGAATCTCAATAATTTGATGCTGGTGCTTGGGTTACATGTGCAATTTACACCGAAAAAAAACTTTACGATTATGAGGATGACACCAAATTATACGAAAGTGGTTGGGATACTCATCGACTTTTTATGTATAAAATGCAAAACTGCACGAAGGTTGTTGCCACGGTTCTCCCTTCTAAGGCTGACTTGCACCATCTAACTTGAAATTTGCCAAACGTCAAAAATCTGTCAACTCCATACAAAAAGCACCTGTTACGGTTAAAATAAATTGGTGCAACTCCGTCTAAATCTCCGAAAACTACTATCTATGTAGCTGTAACTAATTAAAACCAAAAGTAGAGCAAGTGCAGTGTTCGTAACACTGTTAAAAAGTAAAGGGCTCTGAATTTTAATATTAGATACGCAGTTGTGCGCTAAATAAAGTGAAATGTTACCACATTCTGGCAGTGGGTGTGTACAACGCAAGCGAGCAACCTTGGGATCTAGCGAAGGATTTTTAGAAGGCATAGACCGACGCGGTCTGTAAATGTAATACAACAATAAACGCATATCACAGCCAAAACAACGCACAGTAAAACAATCTGCTTTGTCTATCAACGAAAACCTACGCAGTTCAAAGTAAACGAAGAGATAGTGATTGCAGTTCATAATTACACACAGTCATACAGGATGGACTTCTGCAATGAGACAGTAAGGGATGACATAAAGCCTTAAAGCAATAGAAAAGAGTTCATGGCACCCATTTTTTTCTAAACCCGGCAGTTATAGGTAATGTAGCCAGTTCCTTTGTGGTTAAGGATACAGGATGAAGATCGTTTGCGCCTTCAGCCTGATCATTACTTTCCATCAGATGAGATACAGGCCAAGAGCTTCCTTGTAAAAATAGAGATATGTATTATATGAAATCTTTAGTATTATCTATTATTATTATCTTTATATAAATTCGTAGTTATATTTGAATGTAGTCCAAAATGTTTACAAAAGTCTTGGAAAGGTTTTATAGAACGTTTTACAACTACCACGTAGAGTAGGACCTACACTTTCCCTTTCTCTCCCTTGTCTGAAAAATTCACCCTGTATAGGCAAGAACATTTGCGTGTTATGCAGCACGCTGCACAATTCATTAAGCTAGATAAATGTTGAAATGTTCTTCCAATTAGGTATTATAAACCCAATTTAAGCAAATCTACTTGACAATAATACTGCGCTTCATTAAAGTTAACAAGATCATGAAAAAAACCGATCAATTGTGAATTGAACTTGCGCATGCGCACTGAGGGTTCCGCATCTCTATTTTCTCTCATAATCACAGAGACATCGAAATGATCTCAAGGATTTCATTATTTCCGATTGAGGAACGGAACTCCAAAAATAAAAAGCAATTGTAGTAAACTCAGAACTAGTTTAAATATTTTTATTTGGAGTCATCGTTAATGAATGCCAATTTTCTAAATAGGTACCTATGCATGTTTATGCATTAAATACATATTTGTACAATGTTCACATTCAGAAAACCGAATCGTAAGTCTGACTTAGTTGCAATCAGTATTTCAGGATATGATTGGATCACAAAAAAAAACTTACTATTTCCGAAAGCGATCGGAAAAATAATCAATATAATAAATTGGAAATCCGTTACATGATGTAATATTAATCGAAAGCGGGAACAAGAAAGCGTAATTTATAAATAAAACAATTTCATTAGTTATTTATTGGCCTGGTTAGCGCAAGACATAAATAATAAAATGTTTATGTACTGAATTTTGCGATTTGAAAGGCATAGAACAGGCAGTCGATACACGTTAAGGTTAGGTCCCTGCTTTGTATGCAGGCACCGACTGCGATAACGGTCCCCGCATCCAACTATTAAGTTTGTACTTCACTACGGGAATATTGGTAGCTTGCATACTTTTTCACATAAACTGTTCAAACGATTTTGCTTTGGAAATATCTAGCATATTAACTTAGTTGTTATTGCAACGCAATCAACATAAATTTTCCAACACTGAGAGATCAATTAACGTCAAAACATTAACCTAAAACTAAGTATTTTAAAATTGTTTTTAAAATAATGATTGTTAATGATAGGTGATCAGTAAAGTGCACCGTTTTAAAATTTAAAAGCAGTAGATGCAAAATTACAAATTCAATCAGGGACACTCTACATTGTGTCCCGCTTAGTTAATTGGATAATTGGGACGGCATTTTGGTAGAATTTGTGTTAAACGCCCATGTCGTTAGGACAAACGTGATAATAAATTCAGTGCATTACAGTCGTGTTATAACGAAACGCAGTTTAGCATTAATTAATTATACAGACGATTTGATCGTCGAAATTGCCACGCTTCAAAGATTTCAGTGGATTACTGCTTTAGATCGTTGGATATCCACAGCATTTAATATGCAGTGAAAAGAATGAGGCGAGGTCTATGAAGTCGTACAGCGCGTAGGGTTGCCATTCGTCTAGGTTTCCCCGGATTTGTCCTAGTTTAGAGGGCGTCCAAGGTGCGTTCCGGGAGGATTTTTCATTTGTGGACTACTTAAAAAAATAATTCTTAGGCCAATGCTGGGCGACGCTACTAAGTTTTAAAAAAACCTGTCGACATAAATATGGGTTCTGGCACATGTGGTTCTGGGCTCCAAAATCCGAGTTTTTCACGCGTATTTTAGAGATAGCAACCCTAACCGAGCATAACGTCCATTGTAGCGCAATATTCACATGAATGTGATAATGGACGTTACGACCAGCCAGTTCGTAGATGGAGAAAGTGTCTTCTTGCTTTAAGAGTGTGTTTTCTTTACCATGTGGATAAACTTCCTTATAGTTTACTTGATTTAAGAAAATAATTGCAAAATGTTCCTCTGCAAAAATGATAAATATTTCAGAATGCGGTAAACAACAAGATTGATTTGTATTGAACAATTCAAATAAATAACAAATATTATTAGTTCTGTTTGACTATTTGTCAGACCAAACACAACTTGAAACATTCCATTTCACTTTTTTTCTAATTCTACTTGGTTTTCATCAGCAAAAAATGTATAAATATTTTTAAGTAAAAAATAATTTATCAAACTTTTTAGCCCCGAAATAAACCTGTTGTTGTTGACATTTTCCTTGAAACAATCACCTACTAAACTACTAAACAACAGCCTTTACGTAATTAATACAGTCCGTTGTTATTCGGCCTAAAGATTAAAATAGATAAACCGCTCTTGCACAAACAATAATGCCCGAGTTTCGAGTTACTAACAACTAGTTTTAGATCGATTACATTACCAAGTCTGATAACTAGGTCCATATGGATTTAATAAATACTAATAGTAATTACGTAATACTTGTAGTAAAAAGTACAGTTATTTGTCTCCAGAGTCTAGAACTCCAGACTTCGAAGTTAACACGTCATAAGTCTAATCACTACAGAGGAATCTCAAAAATCACTCGTCTCTATTCTCTATCATTCAGTCCCTTTCCCTTTGAAAAAAGCAAATAAATTCATAGCTCCATAGCACAAATAATTACATACTTATGTAAGCTAGGTACCATAACTTTTGTGTGCCTGCCAATATGCGTAATAATTATTTTTTGTTAACATCTAGGTCAATGTTGACACACCTTCGCGCTAACTTCAGCCACTGGACACACCTCCTTTTAGCGAGTGTCTACCGAAAAGTACAACTCTTTACTTGTTGCATTAGAAATTAGAGTCAATGCCTTACTCAGAACGTGCCATGTTTTCAAAAGTCTTGACAAAAGCTTTTCTTTGTCTGTACACGAATTCCAATACATGTATTCCAAATTTATTACGATCCGTGTAAGTTTTATTATGAACATTTGCATTTCATGGTACTTGGCAAAATTAAAAAGGAGTGAAACTTTGTTGGAAGTTTTAAACTCACAAAGTAAAAGAGAAAATGCAAATATTGCTTGAAAATTATCGTAAGTTTGTCAAGTTGGTTTTGTTTATGACAACTTTAAAATTAAAAGGTGGTTGCGCTTTCTTATTATTTACTTGCGTACGTATAGGTGGACCGACGACATCGTAAAAGTAGCAGGAAGGCGCTGGACGCTGGCCGCTACCAACCGAGCAACATGGAAAGCATTGGGAGGCCTATGTTCAGCAGTGGACGTCCTTTGGCTGAGATGATGGTGATGTACGTTACGTATAGTCCGCGATTACATAATTCATTATGATTAAAATCTTATGAAAAATAGACTGGACTCGGATCAGCTCAATGAACCTGGTTTACTCTCCGAGTTCAAGATAAATTTTAAATAAACGCAATCAAGACACTACATTATTACCTAGGTACTCATAATGCACATAGTGGATTTGGCGTCATAACTTTAGAGTTACCAAAGTCTTAAATGGGAAACGAAGAACAAGGAACTTTAGAATAAGTACTTACAGATAAGTGAAGGTGCCAATAAGCCATGATTATTTTATTGGCTGGGCCCTGTAATGGCCAGTTAAAAATGGCCAGGGTCGCGTATATGATGGCCAGGGATGTGTGTGTATCCATCGCCGCTGAATCCAGAGACATCTAATGTTATGCTTCAGGATTCTAAGTAAGTACTCACAGATAAGTGAAGGCGCCAATAAGCATGGCGCCCCTAGGTCCAGTGATAGTGATGATGGAGGGCGCCATCCAGTTGCAGATGGCCAGGGTCGCGTAGATGATGGCCAGGGATGTGTACCCATCGCCGCTGAATCCAGAGACATCTAATGTTATGCTTCAGGATTCTAAGTAAGTACTCACAGATAAGTGAAGGCGCCAATAAGCATGGCGCCCCTAGGTCCAGTGATAGTGATGATGGAGGGCGCCATCCAGTTGCAGATGGCCAGGGTCGCGTAGATGATGGCCAGGGATGTGTACCCATCGCCGCTGAATCCAGAGACATCTAATGTTATGCTTCAGGATTCTAAGTAAGTACTCACAGATAAGTGACGGCGCCAATAAGCATGGCGCCCCTAGGTCCAGTGATGGCCAGTTAAAAATGGCCAGGGTCGCCGTATATAATGGCCAGAGATGTGTACCCATCGCCGCTGAATCCAGGACATCTAATGTTATGCTTCAGGATTCTTAGTAAGTACTCACAGATAAGTGAAGGCGCCAATAAGCATGGCGCCCCTAGGTCCAGTGATAGTGATAATAGAGGGCGCCATCCAGTTGCAGATGGCCAGGGTCGCGTAGATGATGGCCAGGGATGTATACCCATCGCCGCTGAATCCAGGGTCATCTTGCGTTATGCTGTCGAGTATGGTTTTCTGTAAACAAAACCGGGAAACGTTCAGGAAATTGATTTTCCTCGCTGCTGACCTTAACAACGTCAAGGATATTACGGTATGTCAACGAGGTTTAGATTATTGTAAAATATATTCTTTGATACTGTACATTTGATGCGTAAATAAAAAAATAGGTACCTAAGTACAGTTGGCGTCAAATAGTTCGTAACACCCAAAGTAGCCAAAAAGTTTACAACACGTCTCTGTGACAATAATACCTTTGGAATAAGGTTGTGTTGTCAACTTTTTTGCCACTTTGGATGTCATGCACTATTTGACGCTGACTGTACTATGGATGGGCATGTTTGTTATTTATAAATAAACATCCTATAGTTGCGTTTTCACATCTAAGCGCTGAACCATTACGATGAACATTGCATTTTGTTGTTGAAACAGAGGATGAAAACTTGTGAAGGTAAAAAATAAGAAATTATGGCTCTTATAAAGCTAGGGATATAAAAATTATTATTTATGCTTTTGGTAATAAATAAAATGAAATGTAAATGAGTAGGGACTTTAGATTTTATAACCGTGTATTGATCGCGTAACGCTAGGTAGGGAGGAGCGATGACACAGACGCATTATCTCAAGAGCAAAATATCGCGCAGTAAGAAAGTGGGTCGAAAATAATTATTGTAGAACTGTGGTCACTGCACTGTACTACGGTGACCAATATTCCTGTTTTGTAACGGTTGACCGGTATTCAACTTTGGAAACTAATGAAGTACCTACCTACCCACTTGTAAAAGTGCCCAACCTTTTTTGGTTATTCCAATATAGGCTCTATAAAGAACGAATATTAGTGGCGAAAATCATAAAACAATTTTAACGGACTTCTTCGAAATTAAAAGTCAAGAACGAATAAGAATAAAAGCTTATCGAACTAAAATGGCACCTAAGTAAAATCTTTTGAGGTAGCCAATGTTGAAGAAAACATAGAGAGCATCTCTGCGTAAAACAAATAAAAAGAAAGTAGGAAATTATTAAAATATAAAAAGAAAGTGTGCAAAAAGGGTCATAAACAGATTAGGTAAGCCACAGACTCCAATGGCTCCAATCCATGACGCAATGAAGTGCCCAAAACCCAGCCATATCTTCAAAACTTTATGTTTAGTCCAGTTCGTAAATCTTACTTTATAGTCCTTGATGCGACCAATACAGCGATTACACGGCTTGTTGCATTTCAGCTTATGCAACGTAAACAAGTGTAGGATGTTTAACGAAATCGGCACAAGACAGTGAAATCCGCCGCCTAACGAGAGTTCAATACACATTACCATTTACAAATCTAATAAAATTATTAGAGTAGAAAATACAGTAAATGCTCGAGAATTTTATTAGTATTTGACACCGCTTTCATGTTCTTAAATTTGTAATAAATTGAGGTTGTATTAACCAGACAATGGAAAATAATAACTGCTGATTTCGTTTAAAAACTGTTTACAAGTTTTACAAGCTTTTTTCTCTCTATAAATTGTATGGCTCGACTCAGTCTAAGTAACACTTCTCAAAGGTATGTTATATTAATACAACAATTGCAGATAATGTTACATTAAGGCACGATTTACACAATGGACAATAATTATTATTGAAAATCAGGTACTGTTTAGAAATAATAGAAGATTTCCACACGTGCAAATTTAATTACATATCAATAAACTGGCTGGTAACTAAGTAATTCAATACACAATATGTTGAAAAACATAGTCAGGAAGGCAATGTCCTATTATGTATTATCAGAAAATGATGCTTCCGTTGTGCGACATGACATAATATCGTCAATATAAATTATTTTGAACCAGTGATGGTAACTACTTAATCAGTTCAGTAGGTATGGAAATTTTGAAAAAAAAAAGTACCTAAGTATGTAATTAACGGTACTTTCATAAGTTTAAAAATACCCATAATATAAGTTTCAAATAAAAGGAGCTTCAAAATAAACACTGAACCCAAAAAGTTTAAGTAAAATCCATTCGTTACTGTAAAAATACAAGATAAGCTTATGGCAATGACATTAACGATAAAATAATGCTGTTGTAATACCAATCCTTTGATTTCGAAAACACTGGCACAAAAGGCGAAAACGAGTGTCCACCCAGTATTGCCATATTTGGTCAAATATCAATAAAATATTGACAAAGGCTAATGCATTTAGACTTTTAGAGCGTCTGCGGACTGTTCTTAATGACCAAATAAATCCCATAGAGTCAGGGTTCTCATGTGACAAGAAATAGTTGCGAAATATTGAAAACCTTATACAACATAAGCCATATTTATCTTTATGTAGTTCCGTTATAAATATTCGTATGGCCTGGACCTGCTTGAAAAAGTAAACAATGATTCGCGCAACAACTAAACACGTAATAGCTAACTTTATCATTGAAATGTCTGCATTTCCTCACTTTTACGGCCACTAGGAAATTTGCAAAATGTAATAAAACATACACGGGTATATCATAATAGAAAAGATAACTAAACTTAATTTAATAAGTCCGTGTAATATTCTGTTTTACTAACAAAATGTCATTTATTCATCAGACATATTCATTCCCATGTTATCTACTAGTAGAAAATGACGTCGACATCGACAACGATGTCGTAAACCCTTGAAAACATATCATTCAATCTAATTGACCTAAATAAAACAAAAACAAATCCTTGAAATTATCGAATATCTACTCAAGCAATGCCATCTATTGCATTATATAATCATGAAGATGTCCAAATAAAACAAGATAGATAAATTAATAATAAGCATGATGATAATGCATGCATGATAACAAATAAAGTTAAATGTTAGATCTGTTAATCTTCAACACGATTGAATATTTTGGATATTACCATTAATTTTTATAGCGATATTGACCAGAGATCTGGCTATGGGATGACAGGATACGCAAATGCAGTTAGAAGTCTGCAGAAGTGACTAAAATCTGTGAATTGAGGGGGTACAGGAGTATCTATTACGCATACAATAATGACCCACCCCAGATGTGAGATAATGTGAATTTAAAGGAAAACCGCTGTTAAGTTACACGTTTACAAATAGCGTGCTACGAAATATTACGAAACAACTAACTGGTAGGTAAGCCACTTAGTACATAGTTAACTGCAAAGTAATTATTGGGATATGCTGTAATATCAAGTATCAAACAGAAAAGTGCAGCAACCGTGCAGAGTTAGGTATTATTACGTTGCACAAACTTCGGACAAGTCGATCGATCCCGATCACTCTTTCGATGTTTGATCCATTGACCTACAATTTATTCTAGAACCTCAATTTAATTTTTACTTTCTTTAGTTTATACTTTGGTCATTTTAATCAGGCAACCCTTTGAAAATGAGATGATGATTTGATTAATGATAGTTCTCACTACTAATTACTATTTAGATGAGTTATTTTTGGAAAGTTATCGCCCAGTATTTTTTGATAAACGAAAGATTGGGCTTGGTAAATATCTCTTTTACGGTAATTAGAAAATGAAATTGTGATGTATACCTAGACGACATTTTTGTCTCATCCAAAACTCTACGCGCTCATCAAGTTAGTGCATTTTGCCCAAGCTCTTCCTAGGTTAAAAATCGATCCCAAAAAATTTTCAGCGTAGGCCCAAGTTTCAATTTTCAGTAACCCTTACATTATAACTAGTGATTTAGTTAAACCTTTTTTTTATCCAAGCGGTCATCTTACATAGCATCTTCTAATAAAAGTCAGTGAAGGCAGACAAAAAACGCCGTTAGGTTATACAATATTGCGAATCTCGGTCGATGATCTCAATTTGTGTTATGTAATGTAGGTACGAACTCGCTTATTTATGTGTCAATAAACTGGGTAATGTCGCTGTCAAGATCTGCACTCGGACATAAATCGTGTCACAATCAATTGTAAATAATGTAGCAATAATAATAAATAAGGATACGTTTGGCTACAGATGGGTAATGATGCAATTTTCTTTTATAATGAGTTTTATTAAGTAGGTTTAATTCGTACAGTAAATCATTAAAGGTAAATCAAAGAATCAATAATAATTAAATGTCTCTGACAGTCCTCCCACAAGTCTCAGTGTCCTACGGAACTGGGTTATTGACAGACACCCTACTAAAAGACTACAATTAGTTATTTTAGCAACTACAAATTAAGATTGGAATAATCGTATTAATTTTAACTTAATGTCCTATCTGTTCTTTGTTTATCTAGTTAATTGCGTAACCAAAGCAAAAACCAGAACAGTGTAAAGTAAGGGAGAAAGTAGCTTCTCGGGCAATTCCTTAAAATATCCTGTGCAAGCTTTCACAAACATTTTTGCTGCACCACCAAAATGTGTACTTATTAAAATCCTTTATTTATGTGCCTCTTTATTTAAGTCTATAAGGTAACCAAAAAAGTTAAAGTCGTATAAAATCGTAATGGTTTTATTATTGTCTCAGTCAAAGCATTCCTTAAAATGAGCGGAATATTTTTAAGTTCGTTTAAAAATTGAAATGGCATTTTAGCTCTACTTGGACCACATACGGCAGAAGGCTATTCGAAGTCCGAACATTGACTCAGGACGAGTTTTTAGTTTATTTTTATTTATTTTTTATCCTTAATTTTACGACTTGCTTTGCTACGAAAGTCCACACCTCCAGTAGCGGTCATTTCCCGTTTGCAATGATCTCTGCAGAGTGCAGACATAACCGGTGTCATTATCGAACTACATCAAGAGTAGAGTTCCTCAAACAAGATACTCATTCATCTATTAACTTTAAAACCCATCTGTATGCAGAATGGCACGTTCTTACGAGCCAACAAGCTTCCTGTATGACTATTCACGGAACGGCCTCACAACAGATTAGAAAGGTCATTAAAGAATATCGCAACTTCATAACATAACATAGCTTTCATAACTCTACAAATCTATCAACTTGACATTTATAGGGCAACACTATTGAAGTGTTGCAAGGTCATGTTGATAAAGTATGCAAAGATTCGTGCTCTTGTTGTCGTTCTCGAATCCGTTTATGCCGCATTGAGGAATGTGGTTCAGTCTAGCTAGTTACTATTTTGTTGAAATGTTCCTTTCCAAAACAGAAATCATATTATTTATATTATTTAATTAATAATAATGCGGAAAAAATCTAATGAATAGGTCGCGCGCCGATAGTAACCGTTAAAGTTTGGATTTCTGTAGAGTCTACAGAAATCCAAACTTTACAGTGTAAAGGCCTAATATTATTTGAGAAAAGATCTGAAAAATTTCTTAGCGAGATTGTCAGTTTAATCGATATCCTTATTGCTATTGACATTAATCACATCTAAGATGATGTCGCGTCGCGGTCAGGAGTAATGACGGCATTGTTTGCCTGCGATTGCAACAGCATAGCAAATTGCTAGCGAAAAACATGTCATTTTCGCTCACTTCTAAACGTGTTGCAAGTGTCGCAAGTTATGCGACATAAACATAAGACATAATGGCACAAGGCTCGCATGGGGTGGCGCTTTCTATGCACGGAAGAGAAATGAAGTAGGAAGTGCTAAGAGTAGGGTCACCATCCGTCTAGATTTTTTCGGACATTTTCGGACTTTGGGTCTTCCGTTCAGACTTAGGTGAGGGTTCGGTAAGCGGTATTCCGTATATGCCGGCGCGAAGAAGAGTCACAATGCGGTCCAGTAAAAAGAGCGGCCGAATGATAGATTATTTTTATTATGATAAAAAAGTAACAAAACTGATTTTTTATTTTTAAAAAAGAAGGTATACTTCTAAAAGGCGTGTCGCAATTTTGTTTTAAACTTATAACAAACATTCCATAATAGGTGCTTTTAATGCCTTGTCAATTAAATAGCTTAATGGTTAATAAAATACCTTTACAAGTTATAGTTAATGCATCTGCATTAATCAGATAGACCAAACTGGAAAGATGAAGCTTACTTTTACTTTCATCCTACAAAATATAGTTCTTGAATCTACTTCTAAATTTTTCATAACGAAAATCCCACAAACTACATGCAAGTCAAAAAATATGATTAAATAATTAGTAAGTACCTAGGTAATACTATTAGACATAATGAAATTGTCAAGATTTTAACTTTATGGTTAGCACCATTGATCTAATGAGATTCCAACTAGAAAATAGCAGGTAAGATTTTAATTTCACTACATTTTATTATATTTAAAAATAAACATTATTATTTAAGTTTCTAAAAGATACTCAAAACCTGAAGAGTGTAACAACTGCTTGCAAACTAAAATCAATCAAGCTATTAGAGTTCCCAGATAGAATACATTAAAATTTTCAAACATGCTTGAATTAGTTCTTTTTCCATAATAAATCAATAGTTTTTCTAAAGAAATTTAAGTCTTTTAGTATGAAGCAAAAAGAAAATATAAATAAATGTTTATTTAGCATGAAAAAAATAGCTAAAGAATGTTAATTATAATAATGTAATAAAGCTTATGCATAGCCTTACAATTTAAATAATATTATTGTTAAGTGCTTAAATCAAACATTTATTCTTCACATAGCATAATCAATCACAAAAAATAGATTTTACAAATTGTAAAACCAAGGCATGCTGTACTGTGTAAGTATTGTATGTGTAGTTATAGTAAAGTATTAAAATTATTATTATGATAATTTTAATCGATAAATCCACTCACCTCTATGTTTCCCATAGTTTGAAATGCAGTAAACACAAACATAAATCCGAATCCAAGTAAAATAACATTTATAAACTTTCGCTCCATGTTGGCTTCTATTTGTATCAAGTTGGAGAGAGAAAATCAATTAAATATTGAGAAAATTACCACGAGTATGATTTGAATACGAAAAATAAAGAGTAGTTGTCCTAAACTAATTAAAATTTGTACGCGACACTTCTGACCAGCAACTCCGAGTCAACTGAAATGTTCCGTGCCTTGCTTCAAGCTCTCTACAATAAATTCCATTCTCTCAACTCCCTCCTCTCGTTATTATAGATACAATTCAAGTATAACAACAACGATGCAATGCAACGCAATGAACAACTAATAAATATAAACAAAAGTCTTCAAGACCCACCACTCCAAAATACGAGTTTGACGCAGTTTGACGTCAGATCCATATCTGTGGACGTCAGATTTAACGTCACATTTTTGACAAGCAGCTGACATTTGTCAAAGTCAAATAAATTGTCAACCAAAGATAATGTAAAGATGTAAAGCGATTGATTAGTCTCCTACAAAAAGAAAGCTTTATACAGCGTGTTCCAAAATTAATACTTCACAGTTTCACTCTGACAGGAGGAGACTAGATTTCGTCGTTGTCAAAATAAAAGAAGAAGACGAAGAACAGACGAGATTGATTACTCTAAAAACATCGGATAAAAAATAACTTAAATTGGTTGGTTTTTCAAAACTCATCAAACTTTACTATGGACATTAATAACTAAAATATCTCATCTCCTGAAACTTTTCTATGTTCGTTGCGTCCACCCAGCCTCGGGTATCAGTGTGACGTGCTATAATATTGGGATATTCGATATTTGGATAACGCCACCTGACCATAATAACTGATCATAATACTTCTCCATTACTCCACCATCTTTGAATAAAATTACTTCTCGGCCTTACTCTATGGGTGTGTTCATGGCATAAAGTTAACACCCACTCTGTGGTCAAGTCATAAAAAAAAGAAAACAGTTTACTCAATGGTTATTTTATTTTCCTGATTCATCGGATTATGTTTTATCGCCGATGTTTTAAATCCAAATAAGTAGCTAAATGTGTGTTATGTGCTCGTTTTTTGAATAATGGAAATGTAGTGCCTTATTAAATGTCTTGTGAAGTGTTTCGGCTACTATAATAATTTCATAGTTTCATACCGAGGATGATCTCATTGACTTGCTGACATTACGTACTTTTTTAGAGATCTTGATCGTTTTATTAATTTGCTATTGACCAAGTCCAATGACCTTGTAGTTCTAAAATCATCGAAAGTAATTAGGCAAAATGAAGAAACAATTCTATAAAGTGAAGCAACTGGCCGATCAAACCTTTTCAAGGTATCATGAGAACAATTTATTATCTACCTCTAACTGATAAGATTTCTGTTTCCTTTGTGAATTTATATTTTCTATCATGTACATTTATGGTAAATGATAAAATTTCAGAATATAGTATTATTAAGTATGCTATGAAAATTAATTCCACAAATTAATCTTTTAATTATTAATTACTGTTTAATAACAGCCTGTATTTTCATGAGTATAAATACTAAACAATCTCTATCAACGAAACTAACAGTGCCAAGTAAATCCAAAGTTCCTATTGAACACTTCAGTATAAAAGGAACTTGGCATTACTTCTAGGCAACTGAGGTTATCATAAATACATTTCATATTGTTTGTTTCAGGTCTGGGAAAAGTGAGGCGTTAACTGATGAACTCCAGACTGCTGATAAGAAGGTTGAACACCTCCGTAATGCCCTCCAATTGATCAGCAAGCGGCTTGCAACAGCTGCAGGCAGTACCTATGGCCAGGACCCAGCTGCAAGGGAGAAAAGGCTCAAGAAGCTTCCAGAATACTTGCTAGGTCTATCTATGTGTGAAGCCAGTAACTTCGATGATGATGACAGCATCTTGAAGTACATTTTGTATGAGTGCGGTAAGCAATTTCCCTTTCATGTACTTATAATAAATAGTAGGTACTCAACTTGGATGAACCGTATGATCATAAACTATTGACATGATCAATAATTTATTAGATGATAGCTGCAGTAAAATTATAAGTAAGATTAGGTGGTAACTGCCCATTGCACAACAAATCTAGTACAAGATTGATTGAACTCAAACTTTTAAACCATATCTAATTGATTGTTCCACAACTATTAATAGTTTTCACTGCTATGTAGACTACATTGTAATTGCCTGTTGCTAGTTAATGTGTAATATTGTTATTGATTTGAGACAAATCTAATAAGAATTATCTCAAATTCAATTGGAAAATAATCATATTTGATTTTTCTTACTTTGATAGTTATGTATCTTGGAATTTGTTTGATTTTTATGTGTGTAGAGGAGGTGAGGTATAATATTTTTTTTATTATAGGTAAAACAGAGAAGTTTCTGGCGAATGAGATAGCCGAGCATGAACTGAAAGTTGAACAACTTGTGTGCGCTCCACTCACGGCTATAAGTGACCAGGACCTGCCGGCCATCATGAAAGCTAAGAAGCAGCTGAGTAGGCTGATCAGTGAAAAGGAGTCAGCAGCCAGCAGATATCATGTAAGTACCACATTTTAGCAATTGATGGGCCTGTTTCTAAATTCCTGTAATCTCTATAGATTCAATTTGTATGAATTGAACTCCAGTAAATAACACAGCCATTTATTATTTTGGCTTACATATTTTCACAAATGATTTTTTTAACTAATACAAGTAGGTTCTTTAAAATAACAAAATTACTTTCCATTGTTGGTTTGAGTTTGGCCATTTGCATGGAAATGCACCCAGCGTTCCTGGGCACCATGTCATGATTCGACAGTGATTTACAATAATGAAACCAATCTAAACTTATATTAATAAAACAGGATACATTCCATTCTGATAACAATTAAACTAATCCATGAACAGTGCAGAGGACACTAATAAATTCAAACATGATAACATAATTGAAATTAAAAATATATTATGTTTTTCCTCTGCATCCAAATATTAAATGAATATACATCTATCTCCCAAGCATTTTAATAAAAATGTCCACACAAGGTACATTGCAAAATTGTCTTGTTTTTACATAGCATCTAGAGCGTCAGAAAGAGGAGAATCCCACGAAGCTAAGTGCCGCCAGGGAGGAATTGGAAGAGGCAGGAACACGTGTGGAGGCGGCGCGCGACGCCCTGGCAGCAGATATGTTTGCACTAGTCGCCAAGGAGGCCCAGCTGGCACATACGTTGCTGCAGTACGTCAAACTGCAGAGAGCATACCATGAATCGGCGCTGCACTCCCTACAGGACACAGTGCCGGAATTGGAGCGATTTATCAGTGCGTAACACCATCGAATTTTATCCTTATCGAAATTATTTATTGTTATTTGTATTTGCGCATTTCGGTGCTTTAGTCATTCTCCAAATGTAGGTAGGATACACCCATATTACAAAAACATATCCGTAATTCCCTGCTATAACAGATGGCCTTAAAAAGTTTTTTGGAAATGTGTAAAATATAACATGAAAACAGAGATATAAAGAAAAGAAATGATATGAACATGGGATTAATTTCATTTATCATTGATAAACTTGGGATGCCAATCATCTTTTCATAGTAAAAGATAAAGATATTTGTCATAATATCAGATTACCCATGTTACACAACTTGTTTGTGTATGATTTTAACTGTTTTCCTGATTCTGTAAGTGAGATTTATTTATACTGAACAGAAATTACAGATATGGTTTGTTCAGTAAAAAAAATTGTTGAATTATTGACTGAAGAATGAAGAAGGATATTTAGCTGCTTTTAGTTCAAGATAAATTCAAGCTGATGGAAGTACAGACATATGGGCCAGTATTTATTAAGTTAGGCTTAAAGAAGTTTCTTTTTGGTAAGAGAAACAATAGCTAACATTTTCCAACCGTGTTGTTCCCGAGACAGTGGATAAAGGCGAGGCAACAGTCCGAAATCCGCGCATGTGAAACCGCGGGCGAAAGTTAGTCTTTTATAGATATTTGTGTTATGAGTAATTACTCATCATTATGGACACAACAATAACTGTTTCCTGAACTCTGATTAACACCAAGCCATTACATGATAATTAAGTAATATTATGTAGATCAAATAAAAATACATTGTTCAAATGATCATTATTAGCAATTATAATTAAGTAATTATGTCTATTGTTAGCATGGTATAATGGGAAATATTTAACCACAAGATGTAACAGATCTTTTGTAAAAACTTACAATTTATTATACAAACTAACAGTATAATTTGTAAACATTTCATGTTACTAAGTAGTAGATGTTACTGCCGCAATTAATTGTGGCTAGAATGACTAATTAATCTGCTACACTTAGGAGCAAGTCTGCCGGCGTGTTAATTTAAACAACGATCTAAATATACGATAACTCCAAATAATTGAAACTAACTGCTCAGGCAGCCTTAATTGAAACATCATTGTTCCTTTCCTCGTAGGCCCAATAAAACAATGAATCCTTGTAATATGGAATTCGCAGTCGTCTCGCGATGTCAGCGCGTCCTATTATTCAATGCAAACCAACTTGCCTGCATAATTAATGTCGCTTGCGTTAAACCAGTCGTCTCTCTTTGCTGTCCTTCTTTTTAGTTGATTTTATTTAGTTTTGACTGACAATTTTATTTCTTTTACTAAAAATAAATAATTTCACGTACGAATATGTAACGTAACGAATATGTGTGGTGGTAGAATTAGCCGAAAAAACAACTGATTTAGGATCAAGGCGACACCACTAGTTTCCTTTACCAACATATCCCCGCTGATGGATAGATACGAATAATAGGATAAAGTATCTTAAATATTAGGTAACTTGGTAAATATGAACTAGGCTTGACACGCTACATACGTCACTGTATCTAGACTAATATTATACAGCTGAAGAGTTTGCCTAGTTGCGCGCTAAAATACTGGTCCGATTTGAAAAAATCTTTTTGTGTTGGATAACCCATTCATCGAAAAAAGCTTTAGGCCATATAACATCACCCTACAGTTGCTAGGAGCGGAGCAGAAAATGTTGCAAAAACGGGGAATATTAAAAAAAAAACACGCGTACGAAGTCACGGGCATAGCATGTTCACAACACACATTACTAAGGGCAAAATCAATGTTTCCAGACGACAGTTCGACGAAGCCGGTGTTCGGGTATCCCTTAGAGGAGCACCTGCGCGTCACGGGCCGCACCATAGCCTTTCCTATCGAGCTGTGCGTTTGTACGCTACACGAGCTGGCGCTGAATGAGGAGGGACTCTTCAGGATCGCGGGAGGTATGTGACGTTGTTAATTCTGCAAGATTCTACATACACCAGATTTGAAGCACAGAAACTAATTTCGTGGTAGTGGAAATAAGGTTGAGTTTCTTAAGATTTGAATGTTAAGCCTTGATCACACGTACCGAGTAAACGGACGAGACAGTAAAATGTTTACTCGGTCGAGACAGTTGGGTGAGCGAGTCACATACTCGAGCGCTCGGCCGAGCACTCGGCGTAATGTTCATACACACCGAGTACTCGGCCGAGAGCACTGTCTCGCCCATTTGCTCGGTACGTGTGATCAAGGCTTTAGGGCATGCAGTGTGGTGACGGCAGAGTAGAATACATTTGTCACCAACCCCTATTCCCTATTCTTCCGTTGGGTGTCGTAAGAGGCGACTTAGGTACTACACATCAAACAGAGAACGGGTAGCAACACTTTCTGAAAAATATCAATCTTTTAAACTGCGATCTCCAACCCGCCTGCCAACAAGCGTGGGGATTATGGCAAAACCTTCCACTATAGTGGAGGAGGCTCATAGTCCAGCAGCGGATTGTAAAGGGCTGTTGATGATGATGAATGTTAGAGATAAGGATTGTTATTTTTAAACGTCTTGTCTTTCCAGGCACATCGAAAGTGAGACGGATGAAGCTATCTCTAGACGCGGGTCTGTTCTCGGTGCCGCTGCCGCGCGACTACCGCGACGCGCACGTCGTGGCCTCCGCGCTCAAGGGCTACCTGCGCGAGCTGCCCGAGCCGCTGCTCACCTTCCGCCTCTACGAGCACTTCGTGGCCGCCGCGCGCCAGCCCGGCGACACGGCCCGCCTCAACGCGCTGTGGGAGGCCGTCCATCTCCTCCCCGACGCCAACTACCAGAACCTCCGCTACCTCATCAAGTTCCTCGCCGCGCTCACGCAGAACCAGGCCACCAACAAAATGACCCCCTCCAACCTCGCCATCGTCATCGCCCCCAACCTCCTCTGGGCCGCCGACGAGAGCGCCTTCGACATGAACCTCACCACCGTCGTCAACTGCGTCGTCGAGCTGCTCATCAAGCACGCCGACTGGTTCTTCAAGGACGACGGCTTCAACTTCTTCGTCTCGTTCACTAGGGAGGACTTGTTGCCGGACCAGTGCGAGTACGGCTTCACGCCGAACTTCGTGCACGGCTACAACCAGACCGCGGCGCTCGCGTCCGACGCGAACGGCGACTGCCACTCCATGAGCAAATCCATGTGCGACTACAACGCGCCGCGCGCCGACGGCCGCCACTCGCGAAGCAACAGCCACGACACCAGCCTGATCCTGATCGAGAACGAGATCAAGAAGGCGCAGTCCAACAGCTCGCTGTCGGACCAGTCGAGCCCGCCGCACGGCAGCCCGAAGCCGATCATGCGACGGAAGAACAAGCCGCTCGCGCCCGTGCCGCCCAACTTCACGCCCGACCGCAGCCGGAAGGTCGAGGCGCAGAGCCAGACCGCGCCGCCGCCCGACCCGGCGAAGGACCCGCCCGGCGCCAAGGACGCCGAGAAGCCGGCGAAGCCGCCGCGGCCGGTCATATCGGATTCTGGCAAAGTGATCTCGGGCGTTCAGACCATCAACCGCTGCACGTACAGACAGAACAAGGCGCTGCGGGAGGAGGCGGCGCGCGCCGGCAGTCGAGAAAATTTGACCGACGCAAGACGCCAGAGCCTCGAGCTCGACAAGGACAGCTTGAAGGCGGAAGCCGTCGTGGCGAAAAGTGGTAGCGTGCAGACGGGCGTCGTAGGCCGCATGCGAGTGGAGGGTAGCGGGCCGGCGTCGCTGGGCGCGCCCGCGCGGACGCCGCTCGTCAAGCCGGCCGGTCAGCCGCCGCCGCGTCCGACGCCCGTGGCGGCGCCGCGCACACTGCTACCAGTAGGTGCTCCAGCGACAACTAATGAAGACTCGGACGTGCAACTACGACAGAAGCCGGCGATCCCCGAGCGGCCGGCGACGCTGCGGCCGGCCAGCTTCCGCGGCGCGCGCGGCTCGGGCTCGGACGCGCCCGACGTGGCGCCCACGGTGCTCGAGCGCACTCACATCTACACAGTCGACAAGCAACACCCCACTGTTATACAGGTAATGTTGCATTTTTGATGTATTGAAAATAGTATTTACGTGCAAATATTGTCATTTTTAATTGGATTCTTATTAGGATTTGCACAAATAATCTATACTAATATTATAAAGCTGAAGTTTGTTTCCGGTCCGATTTGAAAAATTCTTTCAGTGTTAGCCCATTTATCGAGGAAGGTAGGCTATATACCATCACGCTACGAGTAATAGATGCAGAGCAAAAATGAAAAATGTTGCAAAAACGGGCTTTCACGCGTACGAAGTCGCGTGCACAGCTAGTAACATAATAATACAAGATGAAAATGATAAGTGATCTCACTAGATTATTTGAAAACTGTAACAAGATATCGAAAAAGTGGTTACTGATTCTGAAAGTGCTTCACAAACTTTATCAAATTAGATCAATAATAGGTTACAGAAAAAACTAGATTTACCCAAAGCACTTACGGATCAGTAACCAGTTTTCGATATCTTGTATAGTTCAGAAATAATAATCAAGTGAGATGACTTATTGTTTCCACTCTGTATACCCATAACTAAGTAAAATGTATCGTCAGGTGGGCGCCAACCCCGAAGGTACACCGGTACCGACGACGGAGGTGACAGCAGAGGAGGCGTCGCGCGCTACGGTGCAACGCACGCATAGCTCGGGCGGCGCCGACGCGGACCTCGACCCGCCTAAAGCGCTCGGCACCACGCGGCAGCTGTCGCAGTCTGAGGGCAGGTGAGCGCGACACTATTGGCAATACTCTTTCGTGAGGATAGCAAATAATTATTATTAAGTAGCTTTCCGCCCGCGGCTTCGCCCGCGTGGAATTTTGTCTGTCACAGAAAAACAATATCGCGCGCGTATTTGCTTACCGTTTAGACCTACCCTGGACTACGACAAACATTTTAAAACCAAAATCAGCTCAATCGGCCCAGCCCTTCTCGAGTTTTAATCAGACTAACGAACATCAATTCATTTTTATTTATATAGATTATTCTTACCACTACCACCAGTCTACTTACTCGATTCGATTTCTCGTGCGACTTTATGTAACGGTACTTTATGCGAGGTTTACTAAAGTCCGGTTGTCGAACACGTAGGATTTCGTCTAATGACCCCAAGCTACCCGCGCGCGTAATTATATTGCTGTCGCGCTCGCACACTCACTGCGACCGCCCGTCGCACAACGACGCAAGCCAACTTTAAAGCCAAAGATTTACATAGTGGTGACAGCTTGCGGAAGTCAACTTCTGCAAGTGTTATTGCTAGTTTAAACCTCGCTTTAGATATGCTTGACAAATGGCAACGCATGTTCATGTAAACGAAAAAGATCAGTGGGTCTAGTCAAAACGCACTTTAAAATCGCAAACCCATCGCAAACCAGTCGCAAACAAATAAACAAATCGCAAAAGAGGTCGATAACAAAAAAGGCTTAGTCAAACGGCAAAAAATCGAATCGCAAAGCCCTACCTATCGATAATCGAAAGACTGGATTGAAATTTCCCATACAAAGGCTTAGCCAACATGCATTTAAGACTCAATCAAAATCGAATCGAATCGCAACACCCGCCATTTTCATTGCGATTACTAAAACCCCGGTGATAAGCTTCGATTCGATCGAAAACCAATAGGGTGAGTTGCACCACCTAACTTTGACCGTAACTATGACGTTAACCGGTGTTTTTTGTATGGAGTTTGACAGATTTTAGACGTTTGTCAAAGTTAAACTAAGATGGTGCAACCCACCCTAAGGCTGTTTTGACAAATCCGTATCGCAATGTTATTTTGACAGTTATTTTGACGGCGAAGCCATGAAGCTACAGATAAAAATGGAGGGCAGAGTTTGGAACAAAACTTGAGTCAAATACCTACTTATATCTATCTCGCTCTCTGTGGCCCTACCTCTCTTTTTAGTGTGAACTGTAGTATTGCTATCTTCTGATTTAAATCTCCTTGTAAATTCTTCGAAATAGCCAATACACTAACCAAATCAGAAGTTAAACAAATAAATAATTAATATTTGAAACTAAGATTACCTAGTTAAATAAAAAATCACAAAATTGTCGGCCATTTAGGCTTAATGTGTTGGCGAATCAGGGAATTACAATCCCAATTCCTGGGTAATCGGTACCATGTGGCAACATCGGCCCAATCCGGCCCATCATGGCGGTTGTTTACTATTTTGTTTATTAAGCAGTTAATTTCGTTTGAGATTGTTTACAGGAAATAATCATTGTTTTATCACAAGAATTGGTGCAAAATTTTGTAGTGCGTGGTTGCGGTAGTACGTGCTGTCCTGGAAGTGACATAAGATTCCACGCGTAAGTGTTTATTTCGTGATTTCCGACATTGGATCATTGTAAACATTTTTCACATTTTTTACAGTAATTTCTTCCTAAAACGTTTTACCAGTAACTACACTTATCATTTTTAATGATACCTATGTCAAGAAATAAAGATTTTACATTGGTTTCATTGAATTTGAGCAATTTTATATTTTTTGTTTATTTAGAAAGAGCAAGTCTGCCCACAGAGAGCGAGATACTGATACTTAGTTTGTGCTTCAAGTAGGTATTGGGAGTCTGGCCTCCATTTTTATCTGTAGCTTCATGGGCGAAGCATAGACGTATAGTTCCAAAATACTGAACTGTCCTATCGATGACATTGACAGCGGGGCGCCACCGTCAATACCAAATCGCTGGTTCCGATTTTTGCCATGTTGGAAACCATAAAGTTGAACGATGGTAGCGCCCCCCTGTCATTGAGTTTGGCGGGACAGTTCAGCGTGGGTCATCTATAAACAGAGAGCAGCCCCCCTAGACAAAACGCACTTTTTGATCGAATCGAAAATCGAATCTGTCAAAACTCCATACAAAAAAAGGGCTTTTCGACCACTTTTCGACTGGTTTGCGATTATAATTTGCACTTTGTCTAGACCCACTGAAAGAAGGAAGAAACAAATTAAAAAAAAAAGCTAAAAAAAGTAAAAACAATCGCAAAGTCATAGACATTTTTTAACTTTTATTCGATTTTGAATGAACTTTTATATCGCCGCGTCGTTGGTGGTTCAATGTGCATTTTGGCTGCCATTTTCCGATCGAATCGAATTACTGGTGACGCGGCGACTGACATTAGTGAAAACTTCATATTGGTTTGCGATGGCATTTTGACTAGACCCACAGATGTAGACATCACTAGAGTATAGTGCAGAGACTACTGCGAAACTGAGTTAGGAGTCCTTAGCGTTTTCATTGTCTCAGGAACATTGAATGAGGGTTTTCGCGATTGAAAAATCCGCCAGATGGCAATACGTAGACGCGAGGTCCAAATGCTGCATGATTGGTTATTTTTGACATGACATTGACGGATATGTCAAAATCACGCAGCATTTGGACCTCGCGTCTACGTATTGCCATCTGGCGTATTTTTCAATCGCGAAAACCCTCATTGGAGCATTTTGAATTTGAAAAAAGTAATTTTGTGTCGCGGAGCATCACAAATTTATCCCCTAGCGATATGCCATTGGTATTTTCCTGAACCTATTCACAGTATTATTTTGGTTGTAGCATCACAGAGACTCCGACGTCGCCGCGGCCGCAGACGACGCGGCCGCCGCGCCCGCTGGTGCCGGCGCCGCCGCCGCCCGTGGCCGCGCCGCAGAGCGAGAGCACCGACCTATAGCGCGCCCGCTCTAACCGAGCCCGCATAGCGCAAGTCACAACCCCGAACTGACAAGCATCACAGACGCCCGATACAGTGTCGCCCGTCGAGAAAGAGAGGCAATCGTCACAGTGCCGACGCATCGCAACTGCCCACCGTCGATGAGTGAACCTTCGAAACGAAGTTTCGACTGTTATTAACGGGGTGTTGCGAGCCGTTCCGAACACGTGACCGTTTGCCGCGATCGGCCCGGCCGCCCGCGCCCGGCGCAGTATTGAGAAAGAGACTGACACTTATATTTACGATAGACGCCTCGCTCGGCTTACTGTTCACGCGCGGCCCTAAACTTGTGAACTCGAGCATTTACGTTTGCATGGGACGGTATGATTTGTAATTGATTTTATTTTTGTAAAGCTAATGTTACATATTAACACTTTGTGATAAGTTTGTTTACCGAACGAAAAGATATCGCTATTGCTAAACGTTTACTATTTTAAAGAATGATTGTTCCTTCAACTGAATTCTAAAAAGACATATCGGTATCAGTACTGTCAATTTAGCTTTATTGCATTTTATTATTATGTAGCGCTTCGTAAGGAGAAGTTGTACAATATACATATAAAATAAATGTTGCAATTATTCTTGTGATATTAGAGGAATATGATCGTACGCCTCGCCTCGGCCGCGCCCGGGCGCACAAACGTAACATGTTGTATGACGATAGCCATATTTTTATATTTATGACTCGACAGCAGTAGTATCACACGCTGTTTCAGTGAACATAATTATTTTAGGCTTAAGTATGTTATGTAGTATTTATGATGTTTTATGTGATATGCATTTTATTATTATTATACTGCAAGTATACAAGCTTCTGTTGTAATTAATAACAACTATACCCACAATTTTGCGTGTTTTCTTTGTATCCACTAGGATCAGGGAAACTAGTGCCCATTCAATGCTATTAAAACAAGAAATAGTTTTTAAAACATTTATGTCTGCCACTTAACAATATAATAATTTCGTTTTCCAACTCTAAGTAAAGATGTTAAATTGGGTAGAATGTGAGCAGATTGTGTTATAACTTCCTCTATTTTCTTTATTCTCTGGTGATTTATGTAAAAACCACCTGCTTCAATTATTCTAATGGCATCACCTGAAACAAACAGATATTCTAAAATGTATTATTTAATACACAATATATTAGAAAAACAATACTTAATCCAAAGGTTAACTGGCAGAGTATGCCTAATTGACCTTATGTAATCATTTATTTATAGCATTACAGAATATAACTTATTCTTACTTTCTGTAGGGAAGCAATTGGCCTTCATTCCCAGTTCCAGTACAGTAATTCCTGGCGATAACAGAAGGGTAACAATAGGAGCTCCACTAAACACTTGTTCCAATTCAGTTGAACTCAATGCTACTAGTGATTTCACATCCTTACTGTATATCGCGTCTGTCGCTCGTAATGCTTGCTCTAAACCTTCCTCTGAAAATAAACATTATTATGTAAGCACCTATTATGGGCACAATGACGCAATTAATTTCAAGTATTTGCTAATCCTTACTTCCATGGACCAAAGTGGTCAACTGGTCAGCTAAACATGTCTGAGGATATCTTTGCTCTGGGTGTTGTTGATGTTTGAACATGATATCCTTAATTTCTCCTAAACTATAAAATGAGAACAGTTTCAATAGTTTTTCCACTTCTGAATCTTTGGTTCTGATGAAAAACTGGTATAAGCCGAATGGGCTAGTCTTTTGTGCATCCAACCAAATAGCATTGCCAGCAGATTTTCCAAATTTGTCGCCTTCTTCGGTGGTCACAAGTGGTAGTGTTAGACCTGCAAAAGAAAATCAAATCAGAACTTCCTTGGCTCAAACAGAAATATGAAACTATGAAATATCTTTGATATCTAAAAGTTTTCAGAGTCAGACTTACCATAAACATCCTGTTTGGCTGTTCTACTGATTAACTCATGACCTGCACTAATATTTCCCATCTGGTCACTTCCACCAATCTGTACAAAAATATTTTTTTAGTCTCTACAACTCTAATAGAAAGGACAATGTTCGTTCTCCATACATTGTTCGCCGTTAGATCAACAGTGCCGAAAAAATACTTTCTAGGTTCTAAATGACACAAATCTTTATGTAAGAACAATTATTCCTGGCGGACCAATTCTATAAACTTATTGATAGCAATATTGTTATCATAACCTCTTACTTACTAGTATTGTATTATATTATTTTATGCACTTCGATTTGGGAGATGTTCTGTATTGTAGTTGTCGCAGCCAAATTGTATTATAATATTAGACGGGTTTTGGAAATAGCTCGGCGTTCCACTTTTATGATTTACTTACTTACATTTTGCACGTAAATAAATAACATGAATCCTATGTTTACTTTCCACTCTTGACATTTAACACGTGACTTACCAAACTAACTATCTCCATGGTTACCGTCTTAGTCTATGCATGACTAGGGATTGAACAACTTTTAATTGAATATTATTAACAATTCTCGATTATTATTATCGATTGAAAAATATTCGGTATTTGAATCGAAAGATATATTCAATTTTATCAATATCAAAATATTCAATTTTAATAATAAAATAAATATTATTTACTACCACCTATGAAATGTTCTGAAAATTGCCTGGAGCGCTCCCCCAATCCTGGGTTTCCCTTTCCAAGCTAAGAGGACATCATTTTGGTTCTATCGATACATTATAAAGGTATAGCCTGACCAGGAACATAAAAACCCTCGCCATGTTGCGGAAAACTAATGGTACTAATTTCTTTTAATGGCAACAGTAACTGAAAACTTCATTGTCATGTCACCTTGCATGTCAGTCTATTGCTGTCAAAGTGTAAACAAACTTTATTTTAAATGTGCGCAATTGATTTTGTGAATTAAATTGCTAAAATCTTTTCATAGTCGTGAAAGAAAAGTGGTTCACAATGTGTTAAAGTATTTGTCGAAGAGAAATACTAAGGGTTCGGACAATATTTTCATTGAATAATTTTTCCGACAAGGGTGTCAAATTGACTGACATGTTTATCGTATAGTACAGTCCACTATGAAAATTAGCTGTGGTTTGTTTCAACTACCTATTTTAAAGTTTTTTGTCACTTTCTAAGTGTTGAATTTTATGGAATTGGGAAAGAAGTACCGAGTTTGAAGCGTTCATGAGCAGACATTGCAGTTGAATATTCAAGTTCTGAATTTGATTATTGATGAATAATAAAATAAATCCTACTAGCTCGATTGATGTTTTCATTTAATTTATTTAAACCAGGTTACCTATAATAATATTTTTTCGTTAATTCATGAAAATATCAAATTAGCCCGTAATCCTGAATCCTGATACATAAAGTTAGCCTATTAATTTAACACAGGTACGACTGTACTCAGTGTTGCACTATCAAATGCAATTGACGCGCCTCTATGCCAGGGTTTTTATGTTCCTGGTCAGGCTATACTTAATATTTGAAATGTATTACCAATTATTGTTATAAGCATTTTGAGCGAATAAAACTTTCAATTCTATTACAACTTTAGACATTTCTCTCACTTTAAGCGGCATTGGATTTTTCATCGGATTTTGAAACTGTTACAGATATATTAAAGATGATCCCATATTGTTGTCATTGTCTATATCAGTGTTATGATCACAATTCTTTTTATTTTATTCATGACCTTCGACCAGTTGGACACATTAGATAGCTTCTTGTAGTATCGTGCAATATATTTTTAACTTTTAATTAAAATCTAGTCATACTGTAGCAATTTGGACGATTTAATTTATACCTTGATTTTTTAGAATCCAGCAGAGATGTAAACAAACACTTTCATACACAATTACACCATAATCACTTAGGTGTTCATATTATCATACACATTATTTAACAAGCCCATGAAACCAACTTTATTTTCACGTTTAAACAAGTTTGAAATCAATCTTTGAAACAAATATTTTAGCAAAATACGTGGAAGATGAAAATTTGTGAGACTTGTCAAATTGACTTGACGTTTAAAATCATGTGTTATCTCCATATTGTCTATGACTTGTCTCTGCCACATCAGTGCTGTAACCTGTGAGTCATAGACAATAATCTGTAAATTTAATCGATATTATTTTAAGTATTCACTTATTCCGATTACTGATTAATTTTAAATAAAAAATTTACGATACTTTGTTTAGTTTTCCAGCGATAACTTCGACAATATTGGAGATAACGTAAAATTATTTTTCGACTTTTAGTGTATACTTTTTCGGAGTCAGTTTAATTTTTAGTCGGTTTTATTTAAACGAAATTATTTAACTTTTTTATGCAATTATGCTTACGTATTGTTCCATTGCTTATTTTCCTACATAATTAAATAAAATAAAAGAATTTTGCAACTATTTGAAGTTTAATAACTTTACGGATATTATTGATTGTTTTACTGTCCAGTGTGTTTTTTGATTACATCTGTGCATACAGTTTGTTTCCTGTTCTCGAAAATTTCATAATCAGTTCACATTCAATGTTGCGACTTTGTTGCATATTTTTAGTATTTTGACGATCACCCGGCGATGATACGCAAGTACTACAATAATTTCACTTCGCGATTAACGAGAGGTTTTGTCGCATCACTAGTTCACAGACTAAAAATATTTTTATGTCAGTTGGCCATTTTTGATGACATTTCTGCTGATTTCTAAAAAATTAGACTGTATTTACAAGATCGGTATCTTATTGTCTATGATGACCGCAGTCAACATCACTATTACATGGATTCCTAACAATGAAGTACGGCATTGCCTTGTGCCGATTTTACATAGATTTTATCGACACAAATTATGGAACTTCATAGGATATGGAGCAGGCCACGCCCTAAAATGTCCGGATATCGTCATAGTATTATGGAATACATATAAAAGACTTTTATTATTTCATTTTCTAATCCTCAAGTGTCCGTTACAATCTAATTAATATTTAAGTATTCAAAAAGTAAGAGATTAATTTTGATACTTTACTGATGTGCCCAGGAATCTAAGGCGGTTTCTGACAATGTCCTTTACTATGTAGTTCATAAATGAATAAGAACACTTACCTGAAATCTACAATCGTATTCCTTTAATAAATGCAACCAGTCATAAGATTGGAAGACCTGATAGGCAAACTCGGTGAAGCTCATACCAACTTCAGAATTTATTCGAGTTTGAACACTATGTTTTAGCAGCATGGTCCCCATTCTGAAGTTGCGGCCAATTTCGCTTACAAACTGTATTGAATCTATGTTTCTGTACCAACTTTCATTGTTGACTATCCTGGTAGGAGCAGAAAAAATATATTTTAATAATAAAAATAACTGAAAATAATTATAAAAAAATGCTGTATGGATGAGACTGGAATCTTACAAATGGAACTTCCATTATGGTTTACATTTTGTTACCTAATTGGTTGAAGTTTTGATTCTTCTTTTGACCAAATATATTTTTGGTGGTTCTCAAATACTGTTTCAAGGTTTTTCTTGATTCCAATAATATTCTGTTGAATGGTTTCACTTTGCAATGCAACTCTGTCTGAAGTTTTCCCACTGGGGTCACCTATGTGTCCAGTTGCACCGCCCAACTGAAATCAGGTATGCAATTAATTTAGGTTGACTGGCTGTTGGTATTTTTTTACATGGTACTTTATGAATATTTACTCACCAGTGCAATAACATTGTGACCCCCACGTTGCCAGTGCAAAAGGTTTATGATCACAAGCAGGTTACCAACATGCAGACTGTTTGCTGTTGGGTCAAAACCAGCATAGACACATTGTGGGGATTTACATACTAGATCGATTATCTCATTTCTGAAAAGTTAATATTTTTTTGATGTTTGTAAATGAAGCATGACCAGGGGTAAAATTAAAGTTCATAAAACTTTTTATAAACAAACTTACGCAGCATTGTTAGGAAACATGTCTTGGTACATGCCACGCTCACTCAATTTCAAAACATTTTTACTACTATGAAATCGTTTACATGACCACATCCAAGAACATTTAGAAGCAGATAGTATGTTTTGGAGTATTTTCATTTTGATGATAACTTTTATAACCTATAAACTATTTTTTTTTTATAATATCTAAATGAACACTACAAACTGGAATCGCAAAAATTACAGCCGAAAGCTATGTTATTATGCGACATAAACCAAATTACATAATTCAATGTTATTTTAGATTTTTGGACTCAACCTCAGCTCATTTGGATTTTGGGGAAACCACAGCTGATTATGACATACCTTGTCAAATTCACAGAGCAGTCGTCAGTCAAAAAAATCGGAGTGTCAAGATTATACAGGTTGTTTCCGATATCAAGCCGAGCGAGGCTCTCAAGTTCTCACCTATCGATTTAACCCCTAATATGTTTGTTCTAATTCTAAGATTTTTCGCAATTTGAATTTCATTCAATTAATTCTAAATATTTTTTTAAGTTAATTAATCGAAATAATGTACTTGGCGTCTTTAATTAATTCGGGGGTCTTCCAATCAAAATATATTTGAAGTAAAGTAGGTAAATAGCTAATATTTCAGAGTCATGCATGAGTACAAGGAATAGGCACAGAAAAAGCTCGTATCTTGCAACAATTTGTATGGGAAAATGCTAGCGGATTACAAGTCAAAGAAATAACAACGGAAACGCCTACCTACACATATTATAACACAAAATAATTTGAATATCAAGGCCAACAAGACCATTGTTGATAGTGTTATCTCTTATTATTATGAAATTAGTAGTACCACACACATATCTGTGAGTAGTACGGTACCTAGTTCAAAAATAATACAGTTAATATCGTGTTGAACAACACAATTAAGTTTATGAGTAGTTTTTTCCAGTGATCTAATTTCAAAATAATGGCTTGCATTGTATTGGGATATTTATACTCATTTTATTTATTTATAAATATTTGTAGAGGTAAGTAATTTGGTCCGCGTATATTTACAGTACCTACTACAGAATAGGCCTACATTCTTACAGCAGTTAGCAAAACATGGCAATATAGGTAATTAAACACTGCGTGCTGGCTGACTTATGGACAATTAAAGCACAGTTTAATGGGCTACATAACATTAAATGAAGCGAATTTTTTTTTCTTATAAAAATATTGTACAAGTGGTTAACGTTAAACTAAAAAAATAAGTAATACCTACCTATCTCCTCCCTCAGGTATCCATGGTGTGGATGTGCTGAATGTAGATGATACGACACTCAGCACCACCCAGTCTACAGACAATCGTCTTGATGAACAGAAAATATTTGATAACATGGTGGTCCATCGCAACAACACACCCAAATTGTGGTCATTTCTGAGGTAGCAGAACATTATTATTCAGAACAAATATAACTGTCTGTAGTAGGTATTTTCTATTTGAGGAGCCTAAATAACCCAAAACTTTGTAAAAGAATCCAGTGTATAAGCATAAAAGCACTCGTGATTGATTGGCCCATGCCGGACGCACTGCAATGCCGGATTTTGGTTTGCTTTGTATGAATTCACATAGCGCTGCGTCCAGTGGACGTCATCCACAATACACACAGCTTCACAAAAGGCCGGTATTTAGGCTGAAATTATTGACATTGAATGATTTTTTAAGTTTAGGCAATAGAGTCCATCCGTTTTCCAGGTCCGAAACACTATACAAATGCCACAATTGTAAGTCCGTGGACTGCGCGGCGGACACTCTGAGCGTGTGCGATGATGGGCTGTACTGCTATAAGGCAACGGTGCTCACATTAGACGGTGTCTTACAGCAGTCACGTGGCTGCTCTACCTCCAGTGAACACGAGTTCACGTGTCATTCATTCGGCCCGAGGTGAGTTTAGTCTTGAGGGTAGTTGGAGGGTCAGTTTCAGTTTAGAACCCCATAAAACTCCTTAAGGTGATAATGACATTGACTTAACTCATTTGCAGGAAGCGTTTTGCGGGCCAGAGGAATATAACATGCTGTAAAGGTGACATGTGTAATGATGGTAGCTTCCCCACGCTGCCGATGGATAAAAAACTGTCAAACAGTTCTACGACAACTAACTCGACTCCGATACAACTCAACCCGGACAACTTGACCCAGTCAACTCAACCCCATGATAACTTAACCCCTACGACAACCAGACCCAGTCAACTCGAGTCCATGACAACTCAGCCCTACGACAACTCGACTTCTACAACAACCCGACCCCTAGAACAACTCGACCACCCCGAAATTTCGACATCTCCAATACTTAACTCAACCCTGGAGCAACAGCAGTGATACAAAATATAATAGGCTACATTAACATTATAGCAACCGCCATAATTTCTATAATAATGTCAACTGTAATAATTACCTACTGAACAATGGAAAATAATTGCCCACTTTAATGAAACTTTGTATTCTGTTATGAATAAAGGGACATTATTTCCCACCGCAAAAGGGTATTTCGCCAAAAATGGTCAATTTTGCCTAATTTCCTTGGTACGAAATATTCTTTTGTTTTTAACTATTTTTAGTTTCCCATTGCATTAAGTAGCAAAAACTAAGCTAATAATTCTAAAAGGGGTGTCATAATTCATTTTAGAAACAAAGTTATATATAGTTTTCTTCTGTGGTTTGCTTTTTTTTTGTTCGACCCATTTTTGTGTACCTTCGCAAGCAAACATACCAATGAATATTGTATCATTACGACCTTTTTACACAACTAAGGAAGATAAATACAGTAGATTGAGTTAAGAGTTAAAAACAAGTTGTTCTATATCTATTCTGATACCCATTTCTTAAAATGTAAATTTCAAACTTATTCCATTAAAGAAATACTCAAAATTTGACTACGCCGAATTAAAAATGGTCTTTTATAATTTCCTATGCCATTTTATGCCACGGAAAACAAGGAAATTAGGGCCAAAGAAATTAGATTTATGCCTAAAAGACACCACAAACAAAAACCTAAAAGTCTCGATCTGTTTTTATTTTCAGTAACCACTCTTTTTTTTTTCTTCTTTGGCTCTCGCGCATTGCGTCTAGCCACGAATTATTATTAATTTTATCCATAGAGTATTTATCTCTTAAAAATTGAATTCGATTAAGGGTTAACCTTAGGTTGTTGTGAAAATTATTTACAGGGTGTCCCATATCCCATATTCGCTGGGTGCGAAGTACTAGGTGGGGGGGACATAATCTATCGCAGCGCTCATGGTGGTCAAAAGTAGAAATAATGTTAGCTCTGTCATCAGATGTATCTGTCAATGGCAAAGCGATTCTACATAATACATTTTAATATCATTAATTAATCGCATGAAAAGGGTCCTACTGGGAACTTAAATAAAAGAGTGGACTGTATTTCGATAGGGCTGTTTTAATAGCCGTTTACAATTTGGAAATAACTAAACTATACAACGTGGTAGTACAAAAATGAGTCACAGTAGTTGTTGTGCACAGATGTTTGCCTTATGATGAGAGCGTGAATTATTGAACTCTGCCCTTGTTTTGTTCTTAATTCTTCTACATCTCGGACTTGTCCAGCCAATACCAACAACTTTCCTTTAAATACGGTTTGTGGTTGGAATTTGATATTGTAACTCTCACAAACCCGGTCTTCAAAACGATACTCATTTCGATCTGAAAACGATATTTAATTTATTACTAGCGATACAGAAACATTTAAATATATTTACTGTTATATAATGAAACCGTTAAAGTAGCTTTTTCTTTTTGTTTTACTGTAAAACTACAACTATAAATGAAGTAAACAAACCCTGACACAATCAAAATTAAACACACTTTTTGGACTTACCTCATTTGATTTGAATGACCAAAATGATTTCAAAACCTTTTTTCCACCCAAATCGTGGTATCACAACAATTTATTAGTTGAAAATATTTGTTATTTTTTCATTTCGATATTTTTTCACAAATATACGACCTAAATGTCAATGTGACAGAGCCCACAAAGTTGTGGACGCTAGTTGGCGCTGTAATCGTGCACGGAGCCAATAGACCGTGCCAAAATTAATTAACCGACTTCAACAAAAAGAGGAGGTTCTCAATTCGGTTGGTTTTTTATTTTTTTAGACCAATGAGTAGGTAATGATGCATGACCATATAGACAAAAATACTATAATAAATAAAATTATTAATGTTTCAGAGATATTTTTCTTCATAAAAAATCTCCCGTTTTGGGCTTAAGTATGCAGTACAGTGCAGTGCATGTTGCAGTGTGTACTTTATACATTTGTTTTTCATTTACTCCTTGTTAGAATACTCACAAAAATTTTATGTACATCTGGGTTCTGGAACTTCTGGACCTAAGTAACGTCTGATCGGTAAAAAGTGTGGCTTTCGTAGATTTTTAAGATTAAAAATGTTTTCAGTCCCTTCGGCACAAAAAAAAATTGAGAATAATTAAAAAATAAAAACAAATTATGCCACAAAACGATTTATTATAATAGCATTTTATGACTACTGATACACTATACAGTTACTTTGTGTAAATATTCAAGTTTAAGATATATACAGTCACATATTCGTTATTCACAAAGCTTTGGACAATTTATCAATAAACATTAATAAAATACAGATTCTCTTTACAAACAACAAATATTCAATAACCCTTAAAGGTACAAAGGTGTTTTAAATGACTGTGTACATAACAGTACACATAATATAACATGACTGGTGCAATCTTCGTCACAGATCTGAAATTCTGTTATAAAATCGTAATAAAGTATTGGTCAAATTATTCTTGAGCTTTGCTCTCCTAGCCTTTACAATGATTGTATACTTAAGTTTGGACTAAAAAAACATGCTTTTTAAATGATAAAATCTGTGACAAAGAATGTCGATTAATGACTGAACACTGTTTCACAAATGGATGTAAATTAAAATGCTTTCAGGTGGATCATCTGAAAAATGCTTAATTGAATCCTTAGAACTGTTACGTAATCTGTTTAAAGTAAACATACCACCATAATATAGGTACACATATTTCTAATCGGCAACTAAAAGCACATACATACACAACTTGAAAGTATAATTGTTAATTTCCATACAACTTATTTGTTCACAACAACCTGCGTACTTGCTGGATAACCGCTACCACTTGTTAATTACACAAACATTAAATTATCAGCTAGCTAACACGGAATAATGCGATAAGGGAATCATAAAACTATCCTTACTTAGAAATCCATATGCCTCAAGTGGCGTATGCCATGGGAAAAGTAATGCTGGCTATGGTTATAGAAACTAACAAGGATATAATACTTAAAATAATACTTAGAAATACTTGAACCGGATTAATCTTCGAGGGTGACGTTTTTGAAGAGATATGACATGGATTCTTTGTTGTGGATGCGTCGGATGGCCTCGCTGAGTAGGACTGATATGTCGATGGTCTTGATCTTGTTGCACTGCATCTTCTGGAGCTCGTGGGGCACCGTGTTGGTGACGACGACCTCGTCGATAGGCGAGTCCTCGATAAGCCGAGGCGCATCGGATGAAAGCAGACCGTGCGTCGCCAGCACGTATATCTTGTAGGCGCCGCACTCCTTCAGCACTTCGGCGGCGGCGACGAACGATTGGACGTCGTCTATCATGTCATCCTGAAGAAGTTTAGATTGCGTAAATATTTTGTACATCAAATGTATTCTCCTATCAGTTTTTGTAACAAAACTCCTCCGTGATTCTGAGCATAGGACGTAAACTATTTGTCATACAGGTGCTTAACGTTTGCTGGATCAGCTAGCATTTTATAAGGATTTAATTACATGAAATTAAAGTCAAATAACATCTTATCGGTGAAATAATAGAGGCGAGTTTGCTATATCTTCAAAATACTAATTAAAAATCAGCTAAATCAATACATACCACCATAATGGCTATTCTCCCGCCTACATCTCCGACGACGTTGATTGGCGGCTTCTCCTTGGCGGGGTGCACCGGCACTCCCACCGACACGTCCATAGTGCGCGACCTGTCGACACTGAAAAACAAAACATTTATTATTAAGCAGTTTTCAAGCTGATGAATACAAATAAAAAGGATTTTACATATAAAAAACTTAATGGGAGGGCCATAAAAGTATTTTATTCAGAATTTAGTTCCATTTATGCATTGTTGTATGCATATTTATTTGCAGTCTGCAATTTGTTTGGATCTTTCGTAACATAAACACGGAAAGAGGTGAATGTTCTGAATAAAAATTTGTTGTTGTTGCCAAGTTTTGAGGGCATCGAGACTTGTTGATTGTTGACACAATTTTGTAGATAGCATATGTACATACATTTTATTTAACTAATCTCATTTTCTAGGAAGGTTATCTTTAAGTATTTCAGGTTGGAGTCTAGCTATTAAGGTACTTTTCACATGTACAGTTGACATAAAAAATATCTTAAATATTTCACTTTGTTCTGTATGAAATGGTGTAGATTTTACAGTAGGGACATTTTTGACGTCGATTGTACTAAGGTGTTTTTACCTCGGAATACACGGCGGGGAATACCGGCCGTCCACTTCGTCGCTCTCGGCCTCCTTTTGTTCGCCGTGAATGACGGCTATGGCGAGACGGAGACGCTCAGCGTATGAGGTTGCCTTTTTAGCCGATCCTGGGTTGCGGGCGACGATTACCGAATTCCGATAGTCAGGAATCTGTGAAAACAAACAGTGATAAAAATATCGTAAATGAGCTTTCTTTAGTAATTTAAATAAATAAAACTACATTTTTTTATTCAAGTACATTTCAGTCTACCCTCATGTCAAAAACGTCTGATCATCCAGCTTCACTTTTAGGAACACACAGTCAAACATTTGTTTCTTTTGAATAAGCAAAATTAAATGACTTACTTACAATAAAGTCAAAACACAATACTTACACTTTCTTGAATGTACTGAAGCAAGAACGGAGAAGCCCTCAAATTGTCCACTGGACACTCATAAAAGCCCTGAATCTCTTTCTGGTGCAGGTCCATAGTGATTATGTGGGTCAGGCCTGACTTGCACATCATCTTCGCGAGGAGCTTAGTGACAATGCATCCACGCTTCCTCATTTTGCACTGCTTGCTGTATGGCAAATATGGAATGACACCAACAATAGATCTTGCTGAAGAAGTCTTGCAGGCATATGCCATGATCAGTAGTTCCATTATGTTATTGTTCACATCTCTGAAAGTAAAGTAAGTCATTAAAAATGTTTTCTTACTGTTGTAAATGAATTCCAATTGGAAATTAAGTTGCAACAATAATATTGTTTTTGTTATGAAAGTACATACAGTATTTTGATTACCTACTACCAAGAAACATTCAATCAACAATGTAACAACAAACACATCATTGACTAGGAATGCAGTTGTTTTGTTTCAGTTCTTTGAAATGAAACAGTAGCTGTAATAAACTAGTGACATTTTGTACTACTATTTTGTAGTACTGAAATACCTACAAAATATTTGAAAACAGTAATTCCACTATATTGTGTTGATAGTACTAGAAAAAAAAGCCAACGCAATATCATATAGTAATTGATTGTGAAGAAATGTGAATTCAGTTACATTTTACAAATAAACATTGGAAATTTTACTCACTTTGTACCAGTTTGTACTATGTAAATATTCTTCCCACGTATGGAGTCTGCAATCTCCACCATTGTCTCCCTGTTTGTTTTGTGATACACCGAGCATCCTCCTTTGCGGACTCCGAGCCGGCTAAAAAAATATTATAAATTTATATGAGAAAATGAAATGGAGAAGAATTTTTTTATTAGTTTCATGACATACAAACAATCATAAACGATACGTCAGGGAACACGTGTGCAATAATAATAGAGGAGCTATTCCATGGAAAAATTGGAACCTACAAAATAAGGTCAAACAATTTAACCTCTACATACAAAATGTCCTCTGAGTTATAGAGTAGTGGCAAGTGGCGCACCAGTAATAGCATTCAAGACTCACTTAGCAATCAATTCCGCAAGCTCCGGGTGCGAATTGCCGCTCAGAATTACTATATCCGACGTGGAGTTACCTTCCATATTGCTCTTTCGGGATCGATTGTTAAATCCCACAAGTCTGCAAAAACGATGTAAATTATTAACTGCACAGTCCGAAATAAATAAAAAATCACTCAGGCAGGGGGCATCACGTTGGATCAACTAGAAAAACAATAAACCTGGTTTTGTTGAGTAACATAATAACCTGATGGAAGTCTTGTACTATAGGAGAACGAGATTAAGATTTAATCTACAAATAATTCTTGAATGTTGTAATTTCACTGTAACGCGTCTACGAGCAGTCTAATTAGATTTATTTAATTTTAAAACTACAAAAATCAAGACCGTGCCACCATGACAGCACAGACAAAAAAAAAGCGACACGTTTTTCATAAATCACTCTTAAGTTCATGGCTCGGCACATAATCATTTGGCCACTACAACATGGCTCGGTGGGATCTTTTTCATTTTCCTCGTGAGAAAATTGAAATTCCACCCGTAAAAACAAAATGACATCGTAGATTTCACAGAGCACATGTAGATAATATGAAAGAGCAATAATACTCAACTCAGCCGTGACTCAGCCTTGATTTACTCAATTTCAAAAGCGGTTGAAAAAATTCCATGATGGTGACAATGTGGCAGATGAACATAATGCCAGACAAAAATTAAAAAGTATAACTGTCACCGATCGATCCCTCCGCGCACCCCCCCTTCTGCCTCGCCTGTCATTTTCCAAAACATCAACATGTGCTTCATGTGATTATTTTTTGGTTTTGTGGTTACTTGAATTATAAAACATTAATTAAACATAACAATGGGTCTCACAAAGCAATATTTGCGATATGCTCCAAGTGGTACTTTCAATGTTATAGCCAGTGCCGATTGTAACTGTACACATGTGTCTCTAAATGGAATAAGTGGACGATATTTGGCTGTCGGTGCTTGTGAACATGTTGTTATCTGGGATATGAGACTGGGGGAGAAGGTAAGGATCTTAGTGTTGAGTTAACATAACGTATTGAGCATAAAACACGTTACCCAAACTTAAAACTACAGTGTCACTTTTACTTTATAATTTCGTGGTATTTTAGGCTCAAGTGCTGCCAGGAGAGAATGTGGTAGTTTCCCAGATAGCTGCGAGTCCCACTGGGAATCATATGGCGGTGGGATACGTGGACGGCAACATAAATGTGTTTGAGCTAACAAACAATGAAGTGGTGTGTGTGTTTGCTGGACACAAGTCAGCTGTTACCTGTCTACAGTATGACGAGCATGGACATAGATTGGTATCTGGATCTAAGGTATCACTTTAGTATTTGTTAATACAAATTTTATCTAATTTATTGTAATAAAGTCTTATTAAATGTGCTTAAATGGTACCAAGATACATTAAATTATTTTATTTTTGTAACAGGATACTGAGGTCATCCTGTGGGATGTTGTGTCTGAGACAGGTATAGCCAGGTTTAGTGGGCACAAGGGTATTGTGACAAGTGTCCTCTTCATCAATGGAAAGAACTGCATTGTAAGCTCCTCAAAAGACACATTTGTCAAGTTCTGGGACATTGAAACTAAGCATTGCTTCAAAACATTAGGAGGCCATCAAATGGAGGTAAGTTAACATTGAAATACATGGGTGTTGGAGTAAATTTAAACTCTGTATTCTATGTTTTTTAATTAGTCCTGTTAGACAATTTTCTGTTTTTAATATTTATTTAAATGATGAGTTTAATGGCCTCACTTTTTAAAACAGCCAAAAATATTGATACTTCATTATCAACATAAATTTTTTGACTTCATTCAAAACTATATTGCATGTGTTTATTTTTAAGGTGTGGTCTGCAGTATTACTGAAAGAAGAGAGGTACCTAGTGACAGGCACTGTGGACCAGGAACTCAGGGTGTGGAAACTGAACTGGACCAGCGATGTGAAAGATGAGAACAAGCTTGCCCAACAGCTGGAAATTGTCAAGTTAGAAGAGACAGATGAAGTTGAAGATTCTTCTGTAAGTATTTTATCTATGTTACTGATAAGTAGAATCTACTCAAATGCAAGTTATCATTATTGCTCTTCCAGAAAATGTGCCTGATTTACTCATACTTAAAATAAAATCATAGAATTTTTTTTTTTATCTGTCATTTTTTTACATATTTTTTTAAATATCGAAATATGTTTATTTGTCAGATACCTGTGCTTGATTTGGGACATAAATGGTGCACTGTAACATGTCCAACATTATTTATTTATTCTTATTTCTATGGGATTTTTCAGGTACTACAATGCCACCAAGTGGGCACTCTCGTCCGCGGAGGCAAAGGCCGCGTAGTCGGCCTGAACACAGACCTGGGACAAAGTGTACTCGCCTGCTTTGGAACTGACTCCCTGCTCGAACTATTTTCCTTCTGTTCAGATGAGGAAGCTAAAGCTAGGATGGATAAACGTGTAAAGAAACAAAGGAAGAAACTGGCGTGAGTTGATTTGTATTAAATTTCTTTTTAAAGACCCCAAATATTTTTTTACTGTCATAACTTGTAACTGGCATACATTACTTCTTTAATGATGGCACTATTACCACAGACAATGTAATGTATGTGTAATATTTTCACAATTCAGGAAACTCAAAGAAAAAGGCGAGATAGAACCTGAAGCAACAGAAGTAGCTGAAATTCTGACTCTCTCAGATGAAGTCCGAAGGTTGTCGTCAGTGAAATTAGGCGCGAAAATAAAGTCCGCGTCGGTTCTGGTGGGAACTACCGGGGAAGTGAGAGTCGGCGTCACGTTGGCTAACAATTCTGTCGATCTACATAGCTTGAAAATGGACGAGGGTCAGGAAGGTAAAGATTACTGTGTCTGTATTAAAAGCAACTTAATTTAAGAATGTTAGTATCTTATTTACCTTGCTTAAATGTTTGCAGTGAAATGTTTGAAACAAATTACGTTACCTGGACACCAGAAAGACCCACTAACTGTAGCCATCAGCTCCGACAATTTAGCAGTACTTTCGGCCTCTGCAGATTCTATCAAGTTATGGAACCGGTAAGTTATTATTTTTTCATGGTATTTTAATTAATATTATGACAATTTCATGTTATATTTTTTATGTAGGATACCTTATTCTTTTTTTGTGTTCAATTTCCTTCGTAAAGTTTGATCGATACAACGACTGTCGCTGAGCGACACTATTAGACTGATACATTCCTTGTAACGAAAATGTATTTTTCAAATGAAATCGTTCATCTCAGAACTTAAAATTCAAAATCGATTGCTTGTGCGTTACTATTGTGTATGTACGTTTCTTATAGTTTCTGATTGCGTCAACCACGTACATTGATAAACTTCACCCTGTATTCACCATTATCATGCTTTCAATTTCAACACAGGCCGAATCAAACCTGCCTTCGCACTATCCCAGTGCCGTGCGGTCGCCCCATGAGCGCTTGTTTCGCGCCCGGCGACAGACATGCGTTGGTAGGCTGCGCGGACGGCTCGCTCCTCGTAGTTGATGTAGGCGCCGGAAGAATACTGGAACAGATACCAGCGCACGAGAATTCGTGTAGCTTTGTGGGACTCACGCCTGACATGGTAAGTGTGGGGGACGCATCAACGTCATATTGATAGTAGCCAAAGCCTGGCGACAGAAATGCGCTAGTGGGCTGCGCGGACGGCTCGCTCCTCGTAGTTGATGTAGGCGCCGGTCGGATATTGGAACAGATACCAGCGCACGAGAACTCTTGTAGCTGTGTGGGACTCACGCCTGACATGGTAAGTGTGGGGAACGCATCAACGTCATATTGATAGTAGCCATTAAAGTCCGGCGATAGACACGCGCTAGTGGGCTGCGCGGACGGTTCGCTCCTCGTAGTTCATGTAGGCGCCGGTCGGATATTGGAACAGATCCCAGCGCATGAGAACTCTTGCAGTTGTGTGGGACTCACGCCTGACATGGTAAGTGTGGGGACGCATCAACGTCATATAGATACTAGCCATTAAAGTCCGGCGATAGACACGCGTTGGTAGGCTGCGCGGACGGCCCGCTCCTCGTAGTTGATGTAGGCGCCGGTCGGATATTGGAACAGATACCAGCGCACGAGAACTCGTGTAGCTGTGTGGGACTCACGCCTGACATGGTAAGTGTGGGCGACGCATAAACGTTATATCGAAAGTAGCTATAATGTCTACTTAGCGCCCTCCCTAAGACAGGTACGCGCTAGACTAATGTTTTTTACCATTTTTTTTTTGTTGAGGACAGAACGTCCTGTATTTTTTTTTTATAGAATAGGTAGTTATGAATACAGAACACTCAGAACAGTTGCCCAGCATGCGAAGCAACCTTTTTTTCAGTTGAACAAAATAGTTTGAACTGTATATTTCTATTTGCAGTTGGGCTGTTACTCAGGCGGAGGTGACAAAACAGTAAAGTTGTGGCAATTCGAACTTATTGAAGACCCTACTGGCGAGTCAAAAGCTAAGGTAAACCACACATATTTTTATTTAGAAAAATTTTTATGCAGTTATGTTTCTTGTCATTAAGTGATTCATGTTTATTTTCAGGTTCTATCACTCCTACACACGAGAACATTGGAACTGGAGGAATCAGTATTGTGTGTGAAAATTAGCCCAAACAACAAATTCATAGCTGTCGGCTTGCTAGATTCCACAGTCAAAATATTTTTCCTTGACAGTTTTAAGGTAATCATCATTCTACCTAAAGAAAGAAAGAAAGAAAGAAAGAAAAATTGTTTATTTGGTTCAAACAGAAAGAAAGAATTTGAATTTATTTTGAAAATGCTAAGGTATACATTTTGAATTTGATTTCAGTTCTACCTTTCTTTATACGGACACAAGCTCCCCGTCCACTGCCTAGACATCAGCTACGACTCAAACATCATCGCGACCGGTTCAGCCGACCGCAACGTCAAGATATGGGGCATGGACTTCGGCGACTGCCACAAGTCAATATTCGCGCACAACGACTCCGTGACGTCACTACAGTTTGTGCCGAGCACACACTACTTCTTCACGACGTCCAAAGACGGCAAAGTTAAACAGTGGGATGCTGACACGTATGACAACATCATCACCCTCAATGTAAGTTTAGCATGTGATTTTTTGATAATGTTCTCACGTCAGTAAGTTAAAATGACTTTTACGCCACATAAACATTAGTTCTTTTTTCCTCCAAAGCTACGCAGGCAAGTTCTAGGGCTGCATTTGGCGTCGAGCGCCGCGGAACGCATAAAATCTTATTGCTTTATAACGTCCAGAACTTCTTGCCAAGTTAAAATGACTCTTACGGCATATAAACAGTAGCTCCATGTTCCCAGGGCCACGCAGGCGAGTGCCACGGCGTAAGCGTGGGCGCAGGCGGGCTTCACGTGGCGTCCGCGGCATCTACCGCGAGAAATCTCATTGCTTTATAACATACGATAATGTTGAAAGATTCTGCTATTGAGCGTCAGCAAATAAAAATGACTCTTACGCTGTATAAACTCTAGCTCAATATTCCCAGGGCCACGCAGGCGAGTGCCACGGCGTAAGCGTGGGCGCAGGTGCATTATACGTGGCGTCATGCACGAAACTTATTGCAAAAAATTTTGAAATATTGTTTCCCCCACACTAGCGTAGTAGCGTATTTGAGCAAGTTAAAATGAGTCTTACGGCACATAAACATTAGCTCCATATTCCCAGGGCCACGCAGGCGAGTGCCACGGCGTAAGCGTGGGCGCGGCGCGGGTGGATTACACGTGGCGTCGTGCGGCATCTACCGCCAGAAATCTCATTGCTTTATAACATACCAAAAATGTCGAAAGATTCTCCCATTGAGCGTCAGCAAATAAAAATGAGTCTTACGGCACATAAACACTAGCTCCATGTTCCCAGGGCCACGCAGGCGAATGCCACGGCGTGAGCGTGGGCGCGGGTGGATTACACGTGGCGTCGTGCGGGACGGACCGCGCGCTGCGGTTGTACGCGCGAACTGATGAACCGCTCGTGCTGGGAGATACTGACGAGCAGGAGGAAGGCCTGGCTACGGGAGACACACACGTATGTTGTTATTTTTTTACCTACCTATACGACGTAAGGGGGTTGTGTTTATTTATTTTCCTTCATAGCTTCGAGCGATACATACAAGTATACCAATGTTAATTAAGTAACTATAAGATTCAAATAAATAATTGTGTGAAATTCTCCAAAGATATAAAAAAATGCATTAAACAATAAGTGGATGATATCCTCAAACTTTTCCTCGAGTCTCAGTAAATGTGTGGCACTTTACTAAGATTTCGCGAGATACTCCTCTCTTCTAACTGCATAAAAATTTCTTGCGTTGATTGTAATAACAAACTATTTTTTCTTTCAGGCTCCTGTGCCCGGTCTTCCGGGACTGAATATGCCCACGAAAAAAACGATCGGAGCTGAAAAAGCGGTAAGTTACACTAGCATTTTCTTTATGGGTGAACGATAAGGCATTTTATATCTCATCACACTAAGCACAAAAGCGATTTCGGATGGTACAGGCGGACTCGATCCCGTTAAAAATTGCGTTATCATCATTATCGTTTCAGCTACAGGACGTAGACTGCCGAACATAATTCTCCCCCAATAATTTACGGTTTGGCCGGTTGGCAGCGGCCTGCATGCAGCGCCTTCTTTATGAAGTCGACTATAGTCTGGTCCGGGAGCACGTAGAATTTTGTCCAATGACCCATAATTACGCGCGAGCGATAAGGATGGGTAGCTTGGGGTCATTGGACAAAATTCTACGTGCTCCCGGGCCAGACTATATCTGTTGTCACTATTACAGTTATCATAAAAGCTATTACACGTTCCAGGCGGACTCGATCCTGGAGTGCCTGACGATAGGCGCGGAGTACAAGAAGGAAGCGGCGGCGGCGCCCGGGCAGACGGTCCAGCCGCCCGCGCTTATGCTCGCATACAACTGTTATAGCGCTGAAGACTTCCTCGCCGAGACTGTCAAGAAGATCCGCTCTAGGTGAGTCTTAGGCTGGGTTGCACCATCTTACTTTAACTATAACAATCGTCAAAAGTCTGTCCAACTCCATACAAAAAACATCAATATTCAATACTTTCTACATACATCGGTCATGGTTATAATTACGGTTAAGGTAAGGTGGTGCTACTCAGCCTGACAACTGAGACTACATTTCTACATTCGCGCTGAGAGGCCTGCGTCCAGCGACTTCCTCCTACCTTTATGATGTCGTCGGTCCCACTATCCACTATGGGTATTATATGTAGTTTTAATAGGGGTGAATTTACTACAAAAAATAATAGACTGATGTGCTGCTTCTGAATTTGGTCAGTTGACGCTATGGCAGAAACTTAGATGCAACTCATAAGTAACAAGCAGTTGCAGTTTCATTGCAGTTGCGTTTTACCGTCTGTTCTGGGCCTTACACAGTCATAAAATAGGTAGGTATTTATTACAAACTTTTTGACAGTACACAATAAGTATATATTGACTGACTGATGATGTAATCTCCATTTAGTTAATTATTTTATTTTATTTTATCAACAAAGAGGAAGCTCTTGGCCAGTATCTCACCTGATGGTAAGTGATGATCAGGCCGAAGGTGGAAACGAGCTTCACCCGGAATCCTCAACCACAGAGGAACTAATACTAAACTAACTAATTTTAACTTATTCTTTCTTACCTACAGCGATCTCGAAGAAGCCCTCCTGCTCTTACCCTTCAGTGCAGCGTGTCAAATAGTCCGCATGCTGCCCAAACTCCTCGACCGAGGCGACAACGCTGAATTATTCTGTCGTCTCGCCATATTCCTGCTCAAAGTGCACCACGCACCGCTCGTGGCCAACCAGCGCTTGCTCAAGCACATGATCCAGATTCAAGCTAAGGCGGCTATGAGGCTCGGCGAGCTTAGGGTGAGTAACAACAAAGTAACGCTCAATGGATTTTGAGTCTTATGCTGAAGAGTTGAAGTTCAAAATCCTGGTGACAACGCGGAGTTGTTCTGTCGCCTCGCTATATTCCTGCTCAAAGTGCACCACGCACCGCTTGTGGCCAACCAGCGCTTGCTCAAGCACATGATCCAGATTCAAGCTAAGGCGGCTATGAGGCTCGGCGAGCTTAGGGTGAGTAACAACAAAGTAACGCTCAATGGATTTTGAGTCTTATGCTGAAGAGTTGAAGTTCAAAATCCTGGTGACAACGCGGAGTTGTTCTGTCGCCTCGCTATATTCCTGCTCAAAGTGCACCACGCACCGCTTGTGGCCAACCAGCGCTTGCTCAAGCACATGATCCAGATTCAAGCTAAGGCGGCTATGAGGCTCGGCGAGCTTAGGGTGAGTAACAACAAAGTAACGCTCAATGGATTTTGAGTCTTATGCTGAAGAGTTGAAGTTCAAAATCCTGGTGACAACGCGGAGTTGTTCTGTCGCCTCGCTATATTCCTGCTCAAAGTGCACCACGCGCCGCTCGTGGCCAACCAGCTCTTGCTCAAGCACATGATATAACATTAAATCTTCGCTTGGGGAAATTCGTATGGCTGTTGTAGTTGTTGTCTTTACATAGGTACATACATAGCCTACAATTTTTCAATGAAGGGCTAAATTGTCACTTTTCTGTGGTTTTGCTACCTTACACTTGCACAACTATTCTAAACAATCTTGATCATAGTGTAAAATTCATATTCCACATCCAATTTACGGTCTGTATAAAACATGCTGGAGGTCTGGTGATCTATTAAACAAGGATTATCTTTGTTTACACACCAGTCTCTCGCAAAGGGTTGAATTGTGTCCAAACTTTGTAACCTTCGTTATTCTATAATTCCAGGACATGGTGGGCTACAACGTGCACGCTCTCCAGTGGTTGCAGCGCGAGGCAGAGGCGGCGGACAGCGAGCAGCTGTTCCGCGACGCGACGGCCGAGCGACGCACGCGTGACAAGCGCCGGCGCACAAGGCAGGGGCTCAAGCGGCCTATTGTCACTGTTACTTAATTTTGTAAATAAATTTATCGTGTATGTTATATTTGGTTTTTATTTCTTTTACACCCCGATCGAGTTAATTACGTACCTCGCAATACGAATCTCCCTCGCATCATCACCCCGCGTTCGCCCCGTCCGTATCACAGCGTCGATGTGCCGTCACGGCTGCCGTCAGTTGATGCCCAAGAACATTCGATACTCTTATAATATAAATATTAAGTAAGGGTAATATTACGGAAAGAAAACAAGTAATAGCTGCTATAATTTATTTGTAAAAAAATATTCTACTCGCTACATAGCCAATATATCAGTTAAAATTTTAATAATTTAAGTATCCATCCCTGCGTAAGTCACATTATTTATCATCTATACAACAATAACTAATGTTTCACAATGAGTATTCCGGCCACGTGTTCGTACGAAAATCTCCATCGAATAATTTATGCTGAAAATTACGTTTGATACGTTACATAGGTACGTAATCACGACAACAATTTAATAAATGGTCCATAAGCTTTCTATGCTGGAAATTATACTTTACGTCTTTCGATTGAAACTTAACTACAGATGGAGCAAGAGTGCCTACCTCTATACACTTCGAGAATATTAGATCAGTAAGTAGCATACATAGAGTCAATGTCGACATAAGTGAAAGCTGAACTACCGAACTCACAACTCCTAGGGTCCTTACTACGCATGTCTTCACTATAATAAATATTTTGTTACACTTTACAATCTTACAACTATTCTTACTATGTCTTGATCACAAAAGATTCTATTTCGTTTGAGGCTTTACTTAAATCTCCTATAATTGTGAGCTCAAGCGCTCAGTGCACATTTAACAACAATCTTATAATTGACAATATTATCTATACTATGCAGAATAAATTTATGTTGAGTCTTGCGTACAAGGGTCATCACCACATATCACAATGTTATTGCTTTTGGAAACACACTTCTCGTTCTCAAACATATACTATCACAATAATCGAATTAAATACTTTCACCGACATCGCTGCGGACAAGATGAGAGAGGTGAACTATGAACAGAAGACTTCATTGGGAGCAGTGTCAGTCTTTAATATTCGAGATAAGATGTCATTATCGAGTGGAATTTTAAAGCCAATATTTCAGCATAAATTATAAATACACAATAGAATTGGTACGACGTCCATTGCGGACGATATAATAAAACGAAATCACAAACACATGCTTGTTAGAGCGTAAGCACACACAACACAACCGGTTTGTTAGTAGCTAAATGACGATATACATTGTTCATCAACTCTTAACACCACTACATCATAAATTAACCTAAATAATAATAATAAATAACCAAATTGGAAGATCGTGGAGTATATCTACTTGTTACTTCCGATTAACACAATGAAATGTAAAGTAGGAAGGTTGATTCAACTTGGTCTACTAAAATCCATATAAAAACATACTCGCGTTGTGGACTGGTTGCTTTACTACTAAATTTGTATTCGAAACCATCAATGGACACATTATGTACACAAAAAAGATAAATTCGGACGTCAACTAGATAAAACCTAAGAAAATATAAAATTATAAACCTAACAATGTACAGAGTAGAATTTAATAAAATAATACTGTATCACTACTGCAAGCAGTAATATGAATAGAGAATGACATAATCGAACTGTAATCCCGAATCGAAGAATACAGCCCGTTATTAAAAGAAACGTAAGACATTACACAAACGAGCCTTTATGGGTTTATCCTCGAGTAAACGAATAAAAACTCAATTCACTACAACATCTTTAATTCAAAATTCTCATAGAAAAATATTTACTTATGCACTAAATTAGTGCATAATTATTACAACATTAGTTGATTCATCATTAATTGTGATCGCGAGTCATCGCACAAAAAATGAATAAATAAGTAATAGAGAGCGAAATTTTGAGAATTACAAAGTATAGATTAGAGAAACATTATTGTCGAGAGGTAAACTGCCATCCAAAGTATGAGCTCAGACAGGAAGCCTTCAACGACAACTAGAAGGTCCCAATAGTATTATAAAGAATAAATAATCTCAATTTTAAAGCTCTAAATACATTAAGCTTGACGAAAATATTGAGGAGTTCAGCTGCAATTAAATCACATGATACCAGAGAACTCTGCCGAGCTCTGTCTAGCTAAGTATTATCACAATGTCTCTGAGACTTCTGCATTTACTGGCCCGTGGGGTTCGATCGTAAACAAACTAACACTAAATTAAGTAAGACGTCAAGTGTAGGACGGTGATCAAAGTGTAAACACAATTAAATAAGTAGAATGGAAGCAATAACTAAACAGCCCATAAAATTTACATAATATAAATGCTTTTTTTGCTATTTGCAAAATATAAAACAAAACACTGACCGTAATGAGGTGAATCCGGTACAAGGGAGGACGAACACTAAACGTCCCCGCTGAACAATAGCGACGAGGCATATTATGTCAGAGAAAAGATCTTTTCATACTTTTTTTAATAAGACAGTCAGACTCAAACTGTCAACAAGATAAAGTTGTAGCTAAAGCAAAATTAATTTCGAGTTTTTATCCTCATTATCAATAATATCAATTAAAAAAGTAACAATATCATAATGTATTATGCGCCAATAGTAATGCCGCTGTTAGCACAACAACTATTATATTCTTCTATCGTCTGACTTAAGGCGGGTTTAGGATGTTTTCTTATAGAATACAGGCAGAAAATGGCTCGTATCATCTTCGTATTTAATTTCCATATTCTAATAAGATGTCGTTTCTGCTTTACCTATAACATTCTTGTTTTTAGACTGACCACTATTATTAAAACAGCCACTCCAAGATCGTAAGAGTCAGCGGATCGATGAGGAAAAACAACAAATGGCCAAAAGAATAACTACATTAATGACCATCAAAACTCCATAAGTTTCTCTAAGTTTTTTATTCGTACAGTTTCCCGAACATTCGCTGGCCATAAGAATGTCGGTCAGACTATTGAAAAGAGATTTTCAATCACAAAGGTCTTGTTGCTGTACCAGCGGGGATATGTTATGACTTCGTCCTTTATCAAAATAATGCCACTAAGTTTGGTCATCGGTAATGCTCACTCGATAGCATAACTATGTAATAAAATGCCGAGTTAATTAGTGAATTAGAAAAACTGTATGTCTAAAATAATCTGTTCATCTAAGTTATAATAATGCCAAAAATATCGAAGTAGGTATATCATTTCCCAACACACAACAGTTCAGTATTGGAATCACTACATTATATTTAAATATTTATATCAGGCGTGAATGGGTAATAGATAAATTCAAAACTTTATTGCTCAATAGTATTTCTACTACCTAGTTATTAATTTTAATATATTTCTGTATATGGTTTGTATTCTATTATGTAAATGTAAATATGTATATGAGAAGACTTGTCATTATTGCTTCTTAGTTTTCCGTAGCCTAAATTAAAGAAAATACTCGATAAAAAAAAATACTTACATTGTAAATACTGACCGAAATGGGAAATAAATTAGATTACTATAATTTAATTTTAGTGTTACTACTAAGTAAATAAAATTTACAATATCTTAAATCACCTAAATCTAATTGAATACTTGCGTCCTGCAATAGGTAACCGTAAATATAATTTTATTATTATTAATTAAGAGAGCATTCAAGGCAAGGCTTAAAACCAATAATATCAGTGTTTATATATGAGATTTCACCTCTAAAATTACGTTGGCAACCGTGCACACCTCCCGCCGAGCTATCCCGGCTACGTTCTACCAAACATTAGATATAATATAATAACAGCTGCTGAGTATGTCTTAAAATTTGCATTTCCAACATTATCAAACTGCGACACTACCGACACGCATGATTCTACCAACCACACATATCACAAGTCATGAAGAATATACACTGTGGAAATACTCTCCACTAACTACTACGCGGCACTATTACTTCTATATAAATAGGCACTAAGACAATGACAACGAATATTGCTTTTGTTCCGCCCGCCTACGCGCGGCCCTATCGACGTTAGTTAATGCCCTGCTTTTCAAAAATAATACTTGTTAACATATTACTTTAACTCTGAAATGTTTAATAATGTTCTGTTCCAAGTTCTCTCGCAGCTCTTTGATTTGTATAATTTCACTATTTTACTGTCAACAATACAGATAACATTTATATACTAGAATAATACTTTGACAACTCCCACACAGTACTCTTACGATTTAACGGGCGTTTTATAATTAACTTAAACTTGAAGAACGAAGCAACTTGGAACAATTTGCACTATTTCATTCAACTATTGTCATTAGACTGGCCTTACTATCACTATAGAAAATCAACAAAGGTAAATGTCTGCTGCACGACGACTATACATCGTATCGTAAGCTATTTCAACCCCGCTATGTTAATTAATATTATAACGAGTATTTCATAAAAATGGCTGTATTATTAAAAATAATTTTCGCGTTTGCTTATAATCCACATTATGAAATACTCGCTGTAATAATGTATTTGACAAAACTCATAGCACGAAATGCAAATAATGCACATGCAACTTTGTTGGTAAATAAATCAAAAAGTATCGTGAAATTGTGTAAAAATACTTTTTAAGTTTCTCTTGAGTGAGGCTGCGAGTGACGGCTGATTCGTACACGCAGTTCTGCAGAAAAGGTATTTCTTCTAAAATCCTAAAATGTTAACTACTTGCGGTTTTAGGAGCTTGGCCGTACCACAAATCTTTCCATGCTCAACCATTAATCACCTATTGCTGCTTATTCAACGGCCAATCTCCTAATAGATTTTACATATTGAAATAACATATTTTTATCATCATTTTCACATTGTGGTTGATCAAAAATCTATCATCTGTATCCTTCAACATAGTTCGAAAAATATTGTTTCTGTTACTAGCTACTACGACCTGTTCTGCAGAACTGTTCACCGGCCCCGCATAGGTCCCGCGAGCGTGCGCGCGTGACGTCACGCGGTGTCGCACGCGATGATGTAGCGGGGTAGTCAGTGCGTCTCCTCGGCGGCCGCGTGGGAAGCCACCAGGTTAAGAGGCGCTTCGTCGTATTCTGGAGCGTTGAGCCCGACCTGAGAGAATATTGATCATATAGATTTGCAACATGAATTAAAAAATAACGGGATGTCGAGTTGCTGTCAAAACACAACCAATGACGTAGTTTTAAGAAGCGGCGGGAGGGGTGAGGGATACTCATAGGAGACGGTGGAATGTAGAATAACCTGCATCACATCCCCCTAAAAGTCAATTCTTGCAACATTGCAAGTCGCATGTTAGTTAAGACGAAACAAGATGATGAGTACCTACCAAGTCTAAAGCCAACAGGTGATTTTATTCAAAAGGGGTAAATTGTAGCAAGTAGCAATGAAAGTAATCCCAACTAATATTATAAATGCGAAAGTAACTCTGTCTGTCTGTCTGTCTGTTACGCTTTCCCGCTTAAACCTCGCAACCGATTTTGATGAAATTTGGCATAGAGATAGTTTGAGTCCCGGGAAAGAACATAGGATAGTTTTTATCCCGGTTTTTGAAACAGGGACGCGCGCGATAAAGTTTTTCTGTGACAGACAAAATTCCACGCGGGCGAAGCCGCGGGCGGAAAGCTAGTAGTTTATATGCCAGAAGTCCAATTTCTCCATTTGTGTGTCATTTGGGAATCTTGACATTTTGGTTCGAGTTTGTCCGCTTCGTCCGGCTCCGCGCCGCCCGCCGCCGGCGCTCCGTGCCACAAGCTCGCGTGCCGTACCTGCGGGCGCTGGTGGTGCGTGTGCGCGTGCAGCGCGGCCAGCAGGTGCGGCTGCAGCTGGCGCCGCAGCGCCGCCAGCACGGCCTCCTCGCGCCCGCCGCCGGCGCTCCGTGCCACAAGCTCGCGTGCCGTACCTGCGGGCGCTGGTGGTGCGTGTGCGCGTGCAGCGCGGCCAGCAGGTGCGGCTGCAGCTGGCGCCGCAGCGCCGCCAGCACGGCCTCCTCGGCGCCCGGCTCGCGCCGCCCGCCGCCGGCGCTCCGTGCCACAAGCTCGCGTGACGTACCTGCGGGCGCTGGTGGTGCGTGTGCGCGTGCAGCGCGGCCAGCAGGTGCGGCTGCAGCTGGCGCCGCAGCGCCGCCAGCACGGCCTCCTCGCGCCCGCCGCCGGCGCTCCGTGCCACAAGCTCGCGTGCCGTACCTGCGGGCGCTGGTGGTGCGTGTGCGCGTGCAGCGCGGCCAGCAGGTGCGGCTGCAGCTGGCGCCGCAGCGCCGCCAGCACGGCCTCCTCGGCGCCCGGCTCGCGCCGCCCGCCGCCGGCGCTCCGTGCCACAAGCTCGCGTGCCGTACCTGCGGGCGCTGGTGGTGCGTGTGCGCGTGCAGCGCGGCCAGCAGGTGCGGCTGCAGCTGGCGCCGCAGCGCCGCCAGCACGGCCTCCTCGCGCCCGCCGCCGGCGCTCCGTGCCACAAGCTCGCGTGCCGTACCTGCGGGCGCTGGTGGTGCGTGTGCGCGTGCAGCGCGGCCAGCAGGTGCGGCTGCAGCTGGCGCCGCAGCGCCGCCAGCACGGCCTCCTCGGCGCCCGGCTCGCGCCGCCCGCCGCCGGCGCTCCGTGCCACAAGCTCGCGTGCCGTACCTGCGGGCGCTGGTGGTGCGTGTGCGCGTGCAGCGCGGCCAGCAGGTGCGGCTGCAGCTGGCGCCGCAGCGCCGCCAGCACGGCCTCCTCGGCGCCCGGCTCGCGCCGCCCGCCGCCGGCGCTCCGTGCCACAAGCTCGCGTGCCGTACCTGCGGGCGCTGGTGGTGCGTGTGCGCGTGCAGCGCGGCCAGCAGGTGCGGCTGCAGCTGGCGCCGCAGCGCCGCCAGCACGGCCTCCTCGCGCCCGCCGCCGGCGCTCCGTGCCACAAGCTCGCGTGCCGTACCTGCGGGCGCTGGTGGTGCGTGTGCGCGTGCAGCGCGGCCAGCAGGTGCGGCTGCAGCTGGCGCCGCAGCGCCGCCAGCACGGCCTCCTCGGCGCCCGGCTCGCGCCGCCCGCCGCCGGCGCTCCGTGCCACAAGCTCGCGTGCCGTACCTGCGGGCGCTGGTGGTGCGTGTGCGCGTGCAGCGCGGCCAGCAGGTGCGGCTGCAGCTGGCGCCGCAGCGCCGCCAGCACGGCCTCCTCGCGCCCGCCGCCGGCGCTCCGTGCCACAAGCTCGCGTGCCGTACCTGCGGGCGCTGGTGGTGCGTGTGCGCGTGCAGCGCGGCCAGCAGGTGCGGCTGCAGCTGGCGCCGCAGCGCCGCCAGCACGGCCTCCTCGGCGCCCGGCTCGCGCCGCCCGCCGCCGGCGCTCCGTGCCACAAGCTCGCGTGCCGTACCTGCGGGCGCTGGTGGTGCGTGTGCGCGTGCAGCGCGGCCAGCAGGTGCGGCTGCAGCTGGCGCCGCAGCGCCGCCAGCACGGCCTCCTCGGCGCCCGGCTCGCGCCGCCCGCCGCCGGCGCTCCGTGCCACAAGCTCGCGTGCCGTACCTGCGGGCGCTGGTGGTGCGTGTGCGCGTGCAGCGCGGCCAGCAGGTGCGGCTGCAGCTGGCGCCGCAGCGCCGCCAGCACGGCCTCCTCGGCGCCCGGCTCCGCGCCGCCCGCCGCCGGCGCCGCCTCCGCCGCCTCGGTGCCCGCGCCGCCGCCGCTGCCGCCGCTCCGCCGGGACTCTGTGGGAAGAAAGGACACAGTTGTATTAGTTGCGTAATGGTCGTACCCTAAAACTAAAAAATCTGATCCTTGAGAAGCTGCCTATAGCTATGGTCTGCGGGGGGCGTAACTCTCTAAAACTCTATCGCGTAAACACGGTGCGACCCAGCGACATGAGACGATGCAGCATCATTTCTCGATGCGTCGTGTCGGAAATTTTCACGATATACGATAACTTTTATAGGGATGTTTCCTGAGTAAAAAAGCAAGAGTTTGAATTAGTCCGTCGGCTATCTTATCAAAATATGCTCAACATGCATTTTTAACTTTTTCAAACTGATGAAAATTGAAAGAGATAAAGTGCGCTAAAGTTCAAAAGAAGAGGCCCGTGACGTTAAGGCGTGCTTAGTGTAGCACTTTGTGACGTTACGCACAACTTCAACGCGTCAGACTTTGTAATTACTTGTTTGATTGGCAAACAAAAATATACGTGTCCAATATTTTTTGATAATGTAATTGACGAATTAAGTTTTTTTAAGAAACTAGCCTATTGTGGCCGCACATGGCATAGGGGCTTTGTAACTATGAAAATATGGACCATAGTCTACTGAAATAAACCTAAAATAATTATATTATACTCACTGCGCGCGTGCTTGGGGTCGTGCCTGGGCCGGCGGCGGCGCGTGTGAATCGTGTCGCGGCGCATGGCGGTTGGGCGCGGCACGCCGTGCAGCTTGTAGTACAGCCCGCACGCGTTGCACACCATCTCGCCGCGCGCGTCGCGCCGCCAGATCGTCGTCGTGTGCGTCCCGCAGTTGTTGCACGACAGTTCCACGCGAGGCGCCGCGCGGCCGTTGCCGCCTGTGCCTATTGGCGCTTCTGAGGTGTCCTGCTGGAAATGGATGTAAAATCGTTAATGTGGATCAAAGTTTTAAGCAAACAAATCTTTTTAGATACTGAAATTCGAATTTCACTTATTGGAACAACTTGAATGGATGCACGAAATCACATCACATAGCCTACGTTGATGGGCTTACACACACACACACACACGCTTTTGCCACAGGGGCCTAGGGGAGGGGCTATTTGACCAAAGCAATGAGATTTTTGGTTCCTAAAAAAACTTTTAGTCCGTCAATTACATTATCAAAAATATTGGACACGTATTTTTTATTTGTCAATCAAACAAGTAATTACGAACTTATAATGAAGTCACGAGCCTCTTCTTTTGAACTTTGGCAGGCTTTATCCTTTCCAATGTTCATTACTTTGAAAAAGTGTAAAATAAAAATACGTGTCGAGCATTTTTTGATAAGTTAATCGACAAGCTAATTCAAACTCTTGCTTTTTTACCCATGATACATCCCTATTTCCAATGGGGAGCAGCTACCCTCCACTACTTTTCTCTCTGGGCACACCCATGCCTACGGGATATTGATAACGCGCGACCTCGGGTGCCAATAGGTAGACAAGTACTCACGTTATCCACCTGCGGCTGCGGCCATTGCTGCGCGTTGGGCGCGTCCTGCAGCGCGGCGGGCTGCGCGCGCGCCGGGAAGCTCTGTTTCCTGCGCGCCGTGCCCGCCCCGCCGCCGCGGTTCGACAGAGCCACTCGTCATCAGCCCATGCATAAGGGATATTTTAACGCGCGGCCTCGGGTGCCTATAGGTAGCCAGGTACTCACGTTGTCCACCTGCGGCTGAGGCCAGGGCTGCGCGTTGGGCGGTTCGACAGAGCCACTCGTCGTAAGCCCACGCATAAGGGATATTGTTAACGCGCGGACTCGGGTGCCTATAGGTAGACAAGTACTCACGTTATCCACCTGCGGCTACGGCTAGGGCTGCGCGTCTTGCGCCTGCTCCGCCACCGCGATTCGAGGGCCCCCACTACCGTTAGCCCATGTTGACCGTTGAACTACCGATTTATGGACCGACCTAGGAGGATGACACCATGTTCTAGTTCTTACCATGATCTAGATACTAATCGCACCTCCCCACCCGTGGGGCACAGGCCCCCCCTGAAAAAGAAGCCTAGATACGCCAATGTTGATAATGCGCGAATTCGGGTGCTGATAGGTTGACAGGTAATTAAGTCTACTAAGGTAAGTCCTACTCACGTTGTCAAACTGCGTCTGCGGGCGCGCCATCAAGCTGTTTCCTGTGCGTATGTACACTCCGAATAAAAGACGTGATACAAATTACTCACGTTATCGACCTGCGGCTGCGGCCATTGCTGCGCATTGGGCGCATCCTGAGGCGCTGCGGGCTGCGCGCGCGCCGGGAAGCTCTGTTTCCTGCGCGCCGTGCCCGCCCCGCCGCCGCGGTTTGACAGCTGCCACTCGCCGTTCTGTGGGAGATATTTAGCAAATTAATTGGGTAGTGGATACTCTAGTAGTCTAAAGCCCGGCTGTGAGCACGTAGATTTTTGCTCACGGACCAGACTATAGGTAGTCAATAATATAATTGACATTCATGAGGCGTCAAAATGAGACTCTCCCATACGTCAATTGCCTGACTGTTGGTTTAAAAACTACTAAATCGTACAGTCATTTGAAAAGTAAGGTTTTCTGTGCTAGGAATAATGAAAAACCTGCTGTTTGTACAATGATTTGTCCCCACAGGAAAAGTTGTTGAATACGAACTTAGAAAGATGTTTACAAATAAAAGATAACAAACTTGATACCTAGGTAGGTATTATTTTATCAAGCGGAAGCATCCTCAATAATAAACGTGTGTTTAGCATGATTACAGTAGATTTTATTCAATTAAAAATACGGATGTAGAAATTCAATATTAACGTTAACAGTTCAATTGTTTGACGTAATGTAAATGATATAACGCAAGTCTTATGTAAAACATCGCGGAGAATAATATTTTAGTCCTATTCATGAAAAGAACAAAGACAGTCACGAGGAAAACTCCATTTACCTCAAAGGTGCATTAACATAACAACACATAAAGAATCTAATTTATCCTGTCATTCAGTCCTACATTCTTGTCTATTATTCGCGCTGACGGAGCTCAGTCACACCTTGGTTTTCTAGTGTTACATTTAGTTATAAAACAAATTGAATTTGTTCTCTCGCGTGCGAACGGAACATCAGGCGGATCAATTAAAGACAGAATCTTTACACGCTCGTGGAATAGTTCACGTGGTACTAATGAACGGAGCTCATCACATATGCAGGTGCGAGCCGACGTAAGTGATTCCGCTATTGTACGATTGTTCTGCACGAAATTGTAACGATACTATAATTCATAATTAAATGGTAGCAGCGCCGTATGATTCACAACATGAGCGCTGTGATAAAAAATGAGGGATGCGGAATTTTTCATTGACATGTCATGTATTGTTGTTACGTTGCAATTAAATTTATTTAGAAAACACGCACAGTATTTCCCAGGTTTTGTTGTTAAAATAATGCCACACTCTTGTTCAGTTTCTTGTAACGGATTTAGAACGTATTACTGTCCTGTACATAAAGAGTATCATTGAGGAAAGCAAGTCATTTGACTGGTGGAAAGTGTTAGTGTAAGGAGTACAAATATGGAATACAGGATCAATTGCACATCATCTGCGCAGGTTTGAATTGAATTAATTGTTTTTTTCAGGCTCAATTTAAGCGGGCTTTGTCTATTCAAATTAGATTCGTCATACATCAATGTCATGCAGATAAGTATGCAAATGTGAAATTGAGGACGGTCATTCGCTGAAATGTGTGCTCACGCGGACGGTGGAATGGTGTTGCCGGTAGTGTATAAAGGCCTAGCACCTAACTGCAGGGAGTCGCCATGACGAGTGATGGCTACTGATCATCGGAGTTACTTCAGCTGCTACAAACGACAAGACCACGCCATCGAATAGCTCATTTTACGTCAACGACAGTTAAGTGCTGTTCCGCAGCAGTGAGCAATATGGGTACTACAAGCTTTGGCAGTAACGCGGTATCTGGGCGCAGCAGCGCATTGCAGGATTATAGCACTCACCATAGATGGCGAGATCTCGCGGAATTTTACCTTGTAGCACCCAGCTTTTTGTCAGTGAATTTTCGGGACACTTTAGTTCAGGGCAGATCGTCTAGAGCAGGACTTCCCAACTGGGGAGCACGCCCCTTCATTACGGGGGTATTGGCGCAAGGGTGGTGCAATTAGGGCATGAAAAAAAAATTTTTTTTGGTTCGGAGGCGCGGCGAAACAAAGGTTGATAAGCCTTGGTGTAAAGCTAGACGGAAGTCTCTGAGCATGGCATAGCTTGGTTCATTACTGCATTTATACCACTTATCCGCAAGACGGCACCATTGAGCGGCTGCGCGGACGCAAGCAGCGAGAAGGTGCTCACACGTAGCGAGGAACCGTCATGTCGAGGTGCTTGTTTACATGCTAAAGCATGACATGACATGACATTAAAGTGTGCAATATTTTAGTTCGGCGAGACGAAGTTTAATTTTATCCTGTCTTAGCACTTAGCTACGTTTCGAACTCCTCCTATGTTTTTCTGATTAATTTCGTTGCGGGTCCAATGACAGTTTAATTTTCCCCCGGGACAAACTTGCTCTTCACTGGTTGGGTTTTATTGGCAGTCAAGCTGTAGATCCTGGCTACACAGGAGTTGCAGCGGTGGGAACGAGAGGTGGGAATAGTCCTATACTTCACTCACCGGCGAGACGGCGCGGCGCGCAGCGGGGACACCGTCATGCCGAGGTGCTTGCTGTTGATCAGCCGCTTCAGCGCTGCGTCTAGTGGTCAACATGTATCACTGCTGCTACACTAGTACTCACCGGCGAGACGGCGCCGTTGGGCGGCTGCGCGGGCAGCGGGGAGGGGGCGGCGCGCAGCGGGGACACCGTCATGCCGAGGTGCTTGCTGTTGATCAGCCGCTTCAGCGCTGCGTCTAGTGGTCAACATGTATCACTGCTGCTACACTAGTACTCACCGGCGAGACGGCGCCGTTGGGCGGCTGCGCGGGCAGCGGGGAGGGGGCGGCGCGCAGCGGGGACACCGTCATGCCGAGGTGCTTGCTGTTGATCAGCCGCTTCAGCGCTGCGTCTAGTGGTCAACATGTATCACTGCTGCTACACTAGTACTCACCGGCGAGACGGCGCCGTTGGGCGGCTGCGCGGGCAGCGGGGAGGGGGCGGCGCGCAGCGGGGACACCGTCATGCCGAGGTGCTTGCTGTTGATCAGCCGCTTCAGCGCTGCGTCTAGTGGTCAACATGTATCACTGCTGCTACACTAGTACTCACCGGCGAGACGGCGCCGTTGGGCGGCTGCGCGGGCAGCGGGGAGGGGGCGGCGCGCAGCGGGGACACCGTCATGCCGAGGTGCTTGCTGTTGATCAGCCGCTTCAGCGCTGCGTCTAGTGGTCAACATGTATCACTGCTGCTACACTAGTACTCACCGGCGAGACGGCGCCGTTGGGCGGCTGCGCGGGCAGCGGGGAGGGGGCGGCGCGCAGCGGGGACACCGTCATGCCGAGGTGCTTGCTGTTGATCAGCCGCTTCAGCGCTGCGTCTAGTGGTCAACATGTATCACTGCTGCTACACTAGTACTCACCGGCGAGACGGCGCCGTTGGGCGGCTGCGCGGGCAGCGGGGAGGGGGCGGCGCGCAGCGGGGACACCGTCATGCCGAGGTGCTTGCTGTTGATCAGCCGCTTCAGCGCTGCGTCTAGTGGTCAACATGTATCACTGCTGCTACACTAGTACTCACCGGCGAGACGGCGCCGTTGGGCGGCTGCGCGGGCAGCGGGGAGGGGGCGGCGCGCAGCGGGGACACCGTCATGCCGAGGTGCTTGCTGTTGATCAGCCGCTTCAGCGCTGCGTCTAGTGGTCAACATGTATCACTGCTGCTACACTAGTACTCACCGGCGAGACGGCGCCGTTGGGCGGCTGCGCGGGCAGCGGGGAGGGGGCGGCGCGCAGCGGGGACACCGTCATGCCGAGGTGCTTGCTGTTGATCAGCCGCTTCAGCGCTGCGTCTAGTGGTCAACATGTATCACTGCTGCTACACTAGTACTCACCGGCGAGACGGCGCCGTTGGGCGGCTGCGCGGGCAGCGGGGAGGGGGCGGCGCGCAGCGGGGACACCGTCATGCCGAGGTGCTTGCTGTTGATCAGCCGCTTCAGCGCTGCGTCTAGTGGTCAACATGTATCACTGCTGCTACACTAGTACTCACCGGCGAGACGGCGCCGTTGGGCGGCTGCGCGGGCAGCGGGGAGGGGGCGGCGCGCAGCGGGGACACCGTCATGCCGAGGTGCTTGCTGTTGATCAGCCGCTTCAGCGCTGCGTCTAGTGGTCAACATGTATCACTGCTGCTACACTAGTACTCACCGGCGAGACGGCGCCGTTGGGCGGCTGCGCGGGCAGCGGGGAGGGGGCGGCGCGCAGCGGGGACACCGTCATGCCGAGGTGCTTGCTGTTGATCAGCCGCTTCAGCGCTGCGTCTAGTGGTCAACATGTATCACTGCTGCTACACTAGTACTCACCGGCGAGACGGCGCCGTTGGGCGGCTGCGCGGGCAGCGGGGAGGGGGCGGCGCGCAGCGGGGACACCGTCATGCCGAGGTGCTTGCTGTTGATCAGCCGCTTCAGCGCTGCGTCTAGTGGTCAACATGTATCACTGCTGCTACACTAGTACTCACCGGCGAGACGGCGCCGTTGGGCGGCTGCGCGGGCAGCGGGGAGGGGGCGGCGCGCAGCGGGGACACCGTCATGCCGAGGTGCTTGCTGTTGATCAGCCGCTTCAGCGCTGCGTCTAGTGGTCAACATGTATCACTGCTGCTACACTAGTACTCACCGGCGAGACGGCGCCGTTGGGCGGCTGCGCGGGCAGCGGGGAGGGGGCGGCGCGCAGCGGGGACACCGTCATGCCGAGGTGCTTGCTGTTGATCAGCCGCTTCAGCGCTGCGTCTAGTGGTCAACATGTATCACTGCTGCTACACTAGTACTCACCGGCGAGACGGCGCCGTTGGGCGGCTGCGCGGGCAGCGGGGAGGGGGCGGCGCGCAGCGGGGACACCGTCATGCCGAGGTGCTTGCTGTTGATCAGCCGCTTCAGCGCTGCGTCTAGTGGTCAACATGTATCACTGCTGCTACACTAGTACTCACCGGCGAGACGGCGCCGTTGGGCGGCTGCGCGGGCAGCGGGGAGGGGGCGGCGCGCAGCGGGGACACCGTCATGCCGAGGTGCTTGCTGTTGATCAGCCGCTTCAGCGCTGCGTCTAGTGGTCAACATGTATCACTGCTGCTACACTAGTACTCACCGGCGAGACGGCGCCGTTGGGCGGCTGCGCGGGCAGCGGGGAGGGGGCGGCGCGCAGCGGGGACACCGTCATGCCGAGGTGCTTGCTGTTGATCAGCCGCTTCAGCGCTGCGTCTAGTGGTCAACATGTATCACTGCTGCTACACTAGTACTCACCGGCGAGACGGCGCCGTTGGGCGGCTGCGCGGGCAGCGGGGAGGGGGCGGCGCGCAGCGGGGACACCGTCATGCCGAGGTGCTTGCTGTTGATCAGCCGCTTCAGCGCTGCGTCTAGTGGTCAACATGTATCACTGCTGCTACACTAGTACTCACCGGCGAGACGGCGCCGTTGGGCGGCTGCGCGGGCAGCGGGGAGGGGGCGGCGCGCAGCGGGGACACCGTCATGCCGAGGTGCTTGCTGTTGATCAGCCGCTTCAGCGCTGCGTCTAGTGGTCAACATGTATCACTGCTGCTACACTAGTACTCACCGGCGAGACGGCGCCGTTGGGCGGCTGCGCGGGCAGCGGGGAGGGGGCGGCGCGCAGCGGGGACACCGTCATGCCGAGGTGCTTGCTGTTGATCAGCCGCTTCAGCAGCTGCGTCGCTTCGCCGCCGCGACCTATGTTTCAACATATTTATTTTAGAAAGATTTGTAAAAAAGACTGCTAAGCCCTGTTGTAAGCATTTTAATTAGTCTTCTTTTCTTAAAAAATGACAGTTAAGTAATAGAGTTTACTTAACTGACATTTTTTAAGAAAAAAAGAAAACATCTAATATACTTTTTACTTGTCTTCATAAATGAATAGATCAGAATTAAGGCTGAGTTGCACCATCTTACTTTAACTTTGACAAACGTCAAAAATCTGTCAAACTCCATACAAAAAGCACCAGTTAAAGTTATTGTTTACTAGCTTTCCGCCCGCGGCTTTGCCCGCGTGGAATATTGTCTGTCACATAAAAACAATATCGCGCGCGTATTTGCTCACCGTTTAGACCTACCCTGGACTACGACAAACATTTTAAAACCAAAATCAGTTCAATCGGCCCAGCCGTTCTCGAGTTTTAATCAGACTAACGAACAAAATTCATTTTTATTTATACAGTGTGTCCGGGCATGTAGTGATCAAACTTTATGGGCCAAATCTAGGGACAATTTTATCGATAAAAATACTTCAAATTTGGGGCTTGACCCATTTATCGCAAAATTACAAGGATTTAAGTTTTTAATTTTTAGTTTTCACCTCTTCCTTCAAAAACAAGTGAAAGCGTGGGTAGCTTAACATTAATAAGCAAATATTTTATATCATGCGATAGCCAATAAAATTATCTATTAGCAAAAGTAGAAAACAGATACAAGTTTCATACATTTTAAGGGAGTAAGAATGGATTTAATTAGAAAAAAACATGACTTTTTTCACTTCTTTTTCAGTTATTTTCCAACACAAGAAAAACCAGGTCGTTAAGGTATGTTTTATTTGCATTGTATTATTAGTATTTGAGCTATTCTACAAAACGAATGTAAATTTATTTTAGTCTACGTCTATTAGTTTCGACGTAATTGTTGAACAAAGATACCCCTTCCCAGCGGTTTCCATAGCGCACGCGACATGCGAAAATGCACTGCCTGAAAGAATCCCACAACCTATTCCGATTACTATGGAAACCGCTGGGAAGGGGTATCTTTGTTCAACAATTACGTCGAAACTAATAGACGTAGACTAATAAATTTACATTCGTTTTGTAGAATAGCTCAAATACTAATAATACAATGCAAATAAAACATACCTTAACGACCTGGTTTTTCTTGTGTTGGAAAATAACTGAAAAAAAAGTGAAAAAAGTCATGTTTTTTTCTAATTAAATCCATTCTTACTCCCTTAAAATGTATGAAACTTGTATCTGTTTTCTACTTCTGCTAATAGATAATTTTATTGGCTATCGCATGATATAAAATTTTTACTCAATAGTGTTAAGCTTCCCACGCTTTCACTTGTTTTTGAAGGAAGAGGTGAAAACTAAAAATTAAAAACTTAAATCCTCGTAATTTTGCGAGAAATGGGTCAAGCCCCAAATTTGAAGTATTTTCATCGATAAAATTGTCCATAGATTACGCCCTTAAAGTTTGATCACTACAAGCCCGGACACACTGTATAGAAGATTGTTTATTACAAATCTCTACAATATACACATTTAAAGTTACACGTTTATAACGGCAATCGGTAGTGATAACAATGAAATGGCACCGTTGTTATTCAGTTGTTTATTACATCGTATAACCTTGTTTTAATGTAAGCGTTAATTTCCGCATCAGATCTTTCTATGTAAATCCGGTGTACAATGTTAAAATATGTAAAACTACTTAATACGTTTTTTTTTTCTTTAACGCTACATTCGGAAATTACAAAGTCAAAAATTGAGGGATAATGCAGAGATGATCTCTCACATCAAGTCAAGCAGATGCATTATAAAATGGTGATTATTGTAATAGGCGTAACGAACCGTTTTGCCTGTGAAGAGCCTGCCACAGGGATTCCTTGTCGGCCTCGTTCTCGGGAGGCGGCGGCGACGACTGCGTAGACCGCGCTGATTGGGTCTCCTCGGGGTCATCCTACAAATGAAACAGAACGTAAAGAAGATGTAGGATAGGTCAAAAGGTCCTGGATATTGGAGATATTCCAATGCTTGAAAGCTTTTTATAATGACTCATTCGATGATTCTAGATTAAAGAATTTATAAACAGCTTCTCTGGGTTTGATGAGTCAGGGGAATCTCAATCTAAATTACTGAAGTTTGAGTCATCAATCGACGATCAAAAAGAGTAACTTTTTTTCTTACCTGCGACATTTGGGAGATATCCATTTGTAGTCGGTCGGGATCGGACCCACTACTGCTCTGACTGCATTCTTCGTATACCGAGGAGTTGTCTTTAGACGTTTTCTTACTTGAAGACCGAGCATAAACCGACTGCTTGTATTCATCAGGGTAATTTGACGTATTATTATGAGCTAACACTCCTTGATAGAAGGAATTTGAGTGCTCGCGATCAACATTGTGATCGTTTTGCTCGGAAGGTTCATTTTTAACAGAATTGTAAAGTGAGAGATCCATTTCTTTATTGTCATGGTCGTGGTTGCTGCGCGGACTCGCGGCGTTTTGTGACGCGTTGTACAAGTACTGGTCTTCCGGGGTGTATTCGTGTGAGTATTTTACATCGTTGGTGCTGAGTGCGTGTGTTCTGTCGATGACGCTGGTGTAGTTAGGGGGGAACTTCTGCGATTCTTCGTTCTCGCGTTGCGCGACCGCCACCGCCTTGGAGATGATGTCTAGAACTGCGCTACAGTGCATGACCTCACGGGCGCGCTCGGGCGGCGCTATGCTGGGCACGCTCTTGAACATTATGTGCGGCTCGTCCTCCGGCTTCACGACGTACTTCGTCGGGTCGTTGTGCTTTATAGAGAGCAGCGCCACCGCAGCCTGCCGGCTCTCCGAATTCTTCATCTCCTCCGTGGAATCCGGCGAGCCGATCTCATCGTACTTAAGCTTATTGTCTTGCTCATACTCATTTTCATTCAACGGTTTGATTATCTCATCCAACTTCGCCGCCGTTACGCTCAGGACCTCCTATAAATAAATGATGCTGGTGAATATTTGGAGAGCAAACGATACTATACATTAAATGCACGATAACAAAGACGTCAACCAATGAGGTGCGCGCTCATTTCTTGTCACTCGTGATTACACTGCCTAACTGATAAGATAAACTACACAGGTTCGTCGTTATTATTGCAGTCCGTTTTAATTTTAATGAGAAAAATGTACTTTTCTCCGGGGCGTGAAGTGAGTACGTAGGAGCCGAAATAAACCGTGCGGACTTCGTGTTGTGTAGGTTGCATAAGTAATGGTGTTTTGTTTGTTGTAGGTGTTAGTGATAATATGCGTCCTAGTTTCATTGAGTTGCGCTCAGAAGGCTGAAGTGGAAAGCGCGCCTTGTGATATATCAAGGAACGATGACAATAACCTGACGCTGAACTGTTCGCGGAGGAGCCTGAGTCATATTCCCGAATGGCCTGTGCAAATAACCAAAATTGATAAAGGTAAGTCGCAGGATGCGTTGTACCTACGAAGGTGTTATCACTATCATGCACGTACCTGCATAACTCGAGATACCACAAACAAACAAGTGCAGTCCTCAACAAATTATCTACGTGTGTCATCGCTATTAAGTATTAACGTGTTCTAATACCTACGAGTATAGCGTAATAAATAGACTCGGGTAAAATCCAATAAGTACAATCTAAGAATTAATCTATTATTAGATTTTTCAACAACAAAGCAATTACTTGTTAATTTACTAATAACGTAAGCAAACACTGAAATATTTTAATTAATTAAGTGGATGAATCGATTATTGTTTTCACAGTCCATTATTTAGTAGTCATCTACAAGTTCTGCTGGGTCAGGCAATTATTGAGAAAGTTATATAAAAAACTGTTGGATAAAATTTATACTGATCTTTTATAATAAATTTATCAAATTAAAAAAGTTTATTAATGTTAATTTATTAATTAGCAGACTTGAAAATGAAGTTTTAATCAAAACATCGACCAGTTACTTTGAAGTAGTTTCACAGATTAATTTTTACCTTTTTGTTTTAACTATGATATTACTTAAATGATGACCACTGTTGTATTATTATCAAACACAGTTTATTTTATTATATTTTCCCGACTGCGCCAGAATTAAGGAATGTTATTATTCCTATAGATTTATAGGGCTCCTATAATATCGCTAACATACAGAATACAGAGTAGAAATAATAAGTGAACTAACTCGATTATTTCTAAATTATAAAAGATATAGAAAAACTGGATGATCCTGAAAGTGCTTCACGAGCTCTATCAAACACTAGGTTACAGAATAATGTGGATCTATCCGAAAATTCAATGTTTCCAGCTTCCTTTAAAAAAAAAACCTCTGAAACACCAAAATTGCCAACCCTACAATGGAACGATAAGAGGGCATCCCCGATTAATTCAATCGAGTAAAATTGGACGAAGATAAGGAAAAATGCACCACCCACAACATGGTCAATGTTTAGTGTACCAAAAATACAAAATAATATTTCACTAGGTACTATCGATGAAAATACAGCCACGCGAGTTTTAAAACCTATCTAAAATCTGCGTAAATTAACCTTTTACAAATCTAAGTCCACTCTGCACTTCGTTAAGATCTTCATTACAATCTAGGCCCTTATTGTAGTGATTTCGTCGTAAGTCAGTTTCTGAAAATATACTTTAACAAAGAGCTTTCAAACAGTTTCAGACGCACACGTCCTAATAACGTTCTTCAACAACACCATCAGCAATGTGACGCAGTTACCGGCGCTGCCCGGGCGTATCGCCATCAGCTTTAAAGCGAACAGGATCGTTGAGATTGAGAAGGATGCTTTCGGAGACGTGGGACGGCTCGTCTACTTGGATCTTAGCAAGAATCTTATTAAAGGTACTTAGTACTTAGGCAGTATTTTTTTAACCTCCGACACAAAAAAAGGGGTGTTTGCCTGTGGTATTATAGATCCTGAACGACAGAAACGATTTTGTTTTTGTATTGCTCATAGCTGTGCAAGATTGTTAATTAATTAATTGGTGGAGTTACCATTTCGAGTAACGGATATTTTTTAAGTTAATTAACTTTTCAAATTGTTAAAGGTCTCATAAACTCATGTAATCTCCCGTCCACTAATCGCTAACTAACTACTTTTAACAGAAGGGCGCGGGTCTAACTGCCGCGCCGCATTAAACTCATTCAGACAAGTTAGGTAAAATAAAGAATAATTATTACACAATTTAATTTACGCCCTCCTTATATCCTTAACCTTTCATAACTTAACTTTTTAAATTTTATTGCCTTTTCTTCCAGGGGACGTCCTCCGAGGGGAGATATTCCGTGGGCCGTACAGAGACAACAAGTACAACAACATTACCCTGGAGACCTTGAACCTCGGCCACAACGAGATCCACTCTCTGGACAAGGACTTGTTTCAGTACACTCCGAATCTGACGCGATTGTATCTCAACAACAATCCCATCGAGATTCTTGATCACGTCACCGTCCTCGCTTTGGCAAGCGCCACGAATTTAGAGGTGAAGTCCTTAAGATTTGTAGAGATTAAGTTCAAACTATAACGGAAAGTAATGCGTGAGTAATAGCACGTCATGCGTGCAGAAAAATAATATCTGCTTTAAGTAACACAAGCGCGAAAGGTTTACGTATTTTCATGTAAGTAATTATTTGGAAAATTAACTATTCGGTATAATGGCTTACAGGTGTTGGACTTATCAAAAACGGACATAGCGACTATTCCTCTGCACACTTTTAAAGGTCTAACGAAACTGCAGCAGATCGATCTGTCCAACAACAAGTTCGTAACTGTCCCAGAGAGCCTCAGCATCGTCGGGAACAGTCTGAAATACCTTACATTCAACAACAATCCGATAGTGGAGCTGAATGATGATAGTTTTATAGGTAAAGAAGAAATGCGCAAATCAAATCTAAATTCAACCTTAGCGTTGTAAGACATAGAGATCATCAAGTTATTTTCTTTTCTAGGTTTAACAAAGTTGGTAGAATTGGAAGTCGCTGAAAACGATTACTTGGACGAGGTAAAACGAAACACATTCGTCCCGCTCACGAGTTTGAGGGTGCTTCACCTCTGCCACAACGGCAACCTGAGGTATATCAGCCGCAGCGCTTTCAGGGGCATGAAAGACAAGTGGACTTTGAAAGAGGTAAGGCTAAAAATATTGCTTTATAAACAAATAAAACAATATAACGACCACCGACGGAACACGGAACTCGTCAAAGTATGATTGAACCTGTAACTGCTACGATAAAATTAATGCTACTCATATTAATGATAAGTCGTAAAACAATTTGTTATTAAACTGGTGATTTCAAAACAGTTTCGCTATAACTACGGAGCGACAAAAACAGGTGGCATCAATTACCAATTTCGTAACAATTTGAATTATGATAGAGTTAAAAAAATGCTTAATCGATGTCGAATCTCAAATATTAATACTAATCTGAATGACCTCGTATTAGTAGTCAAGTACAACATATCGACCTTCTTACTTAATCGAGGTGTACTAATAAGATTTTAAGTTGAGTCATGATGGGTTACACAAGAGTGAAAGTCGCATCGATATTAGCACAGCGGAATTCACCTGATTCGGTATGGACGAAAACATCTAATCATGCCGAATTATCATCTTAACGAATACCAGGACAAAGCGAAGAAAGTGGCGTGGCTTTCCAACGTGACGGCGCAATGGCTTGCCTAGTGCTTGTGCAGTCGAGAGTTCAATTCCCGGTTGCGGAAATTATTACTATTTCGACGAATCTATTGAGGCTATTTACACGTGATTATAATTCTTATTTATAATGTGTCAGTAAATAATTAACGAAACAATCGAATCGGACAACAATGATAACACAATTTTAATTAATCTCAAATCATGTGTGCAATAATCCATCTGGCCCAGATTTGACTTGCTTACTGAACACAAAACGAGGTCGGCTGATTAATCACTTTGCCGTGTTTTCATATCAGTCATTTGCTGATTGCAAAATTTATCCTAAAACTGGAACAAATGCCAAGCATTCCACTAAATTGATTGCTGATGTCTTTGTTGCTATGTTGGAAAACAAAACAGATTCCCTATTTAAATATTCTCTAAGCATCATTTGGAGATTGTTTTATCTATGCAAAAGCAAAATGCTACAACATGAATTATCACAGCATCTTGCCTAAATAAAAAATAAATTCAGCTCCTAAGTACCACTTCTTTTCTTCAACAGGTATATCTGGATGACAACAATCTTAGTGAACTGTCAACAGACTTGATGCCATGGGACAAACTGGAGATACTGGGTATGACTGGCAACTCGTGGCTGTGCAACTGTGACCTAGCAAATATTGTCACTGCTCAGGGAGCTGGCAAAAAGTTCAAGTTTGGTGAAATACCTTAGTAAGTTCTGAAAAGTTTCAGTAAACAAAACAAGAGAAAACTTATTTTAAGCAAATGTAAATTTCTTAGATAAAATCTTTACCTCTGAGTAAACAAATAAAGCATTCCTTAAATAAAATACACATCAAATGCAAAATCCGAACTATTTACATTTACAACATCTAATGATATAAATAAAATGTAAAGACTAAGAAGTTGCATCAGTTGGTGACTAATCTGATATTTTTAACTGTGTGATTGTGTGTGTAAATAACTAAGGAACTTTACAAGTTTTATCATGCATTCCAATTCAACAATCTTAGTTTTTACAGCAAGACTGCAGTGATAGGAATCATTAATTCATTTTTTTAACAAAAAGTTTGTAATCATTTAATCAAAAATCAACTTGTGACTTTCAGTTGTGCAGCACCAATGAGGCTGAGTGGAGAGTACATTACCAACATAACAGTGTCTTTCTGCCCTACCTTTGACAATACATTCACAAGCAAAAGAAGTTTTCGTATTGGAGATCTGAAACCTAAACATGTACTATGGAGCATCTTTGGGGTCACTGTGGTAGTTGCCATTGGAATGGTACTTGGCTGGATTGTCAAGGCAATGAAAACAGTCTACAAGAAGAAGATTAAGAAGACCCAACCTATTCGGTACATTAACTTGAATGAAGATTCTTCTTTCGCCTAAAGTTGTGATTATTAATTAAAAGAAAATGTATTCAAATCAAAAATATTGTTACATAGATTTAAAATAGGTAGATGTATTATCATTTTTGTATAGTTATTATTAATTTATAATTGTTTGAATTTCAAATATAATCTAATTTAGATGTTACAATCAATGTTTTACTTTAAAAATTATAGCTCACCTCCTTTGGCCCAGCCAGTGAATTGGCATATTGAAGAAATTGTTCTAACAGTCTTTCTGATTTGTGTGAAAGTTCTCTGAATGTGTGAAACTCATCAAGTTTATGTGCACAGCTTCCACACACCACCTGTGGCAGGAGGTCACCAGGATACACCTAGAAAAACATTTACAACATCACACTCAAGCATTTCACAATATCACAGTCATTAAGAGATGATGTGGCCAGTGACCTTTCGCAAGTGTAATCATAGGTGATGACTCATAGGTAAATCTGATAACAAACAACTTCCAAATGTCTAATTCTGTTTACTTCAGTACAGAAGGCACCAGACAAGGGAAACTGTAGTCCCCCTGCAGATTGATATCCTTAAAATATACATCTAAATTTAGAAAATATTGAATTCTCAAAATAGCAGTGTATAATGTGGATAAGCAGGGAGCATCAGTAGAGGTGTGCGGCAGGGCGAGGGGCGCGCGGCGAGGGCGCCGAGCTTCGGGAGAGGCGGGGCGACAGATCTCCGCGCGCTCCTTTGTTATCAGCGACACGGCTGCGGCTGAGATATCACTCGCTTGCCACACACACCCGTCTATCACTTCCCCGAATGACATTAGTCATACGCCCGAGCACTCAACGCGTGGGCCGTAATATGATATCACAATGCGAAAATACCCAACACCCGCGAGAAAGTTAATGGCGCTTATCAGCATCCACAATCTCATACGCTTACGCTAAACTTTCACACGAGAAAACGGCATCTTCCTGATGGTCGAAGTAGGAAATAACAAAAGATTATTACCATTATCGATAGATATGACATTATCATATCGGAAAGCCGTGATTTCTCCTTATCACGGTCGAAAATTGGAAGTTTAACATCACTGCAATTATCGCCACAGAATGATAAACAAAGGCGACACACTGAATGGAACTTCGGCGGCAAATTACACATATTTAGAAATCAAAACAGAGAAAGGCGGACACAACGAAAGAAAACATTTAGAACTGAATCGAGTAACTGATATAAAAATTAAAAGGTTTTGATGAAAATATAACTCAGCATGCGATGATAGAATACATCACATCGCGATTGTCAACCAAACGAACGAACAAGCTACGCACACATACAAATAATCCATTGTTTACGCTACGCTGATCATTGCGTCTGTGTTATTGGGGTTTGTTTTCGTTTACATACTGATAAAATGATAACATTATCAGTTTTATCAGCTCAATATTTTTATCGGTAAAATTGTGATGAATTACTTGTTATTGTCAAAACAGATAAGGCTTGGTGTAATACAATAGTAACTGATATGGCACGGGTATTTAAAACAGTTAATTCACTATAGAAAAGTTTTTTGTTAATTTAAAAAATTAAATTACCTATAAATTAATCTTCTGAGAATAAGATCACTGTAGTTTAATCCTAAAAAATTGAATTATAACAATGATGCGAATTGAGAATTAGATTATAAATAAATGCTTCGTTCAATTTTCAACAAAATAAAATTGTTTTACTTATATCGTAAAAGAAAAGTTGTAGAAAAGCCGTCGCACAGTGGATTACTTTTTAATAGTCAAAGTGAAAGGCGATTGCATTGGATGACAGGGCATGAACTATGAATTTTATTTATTAAAACTGTTTGAAAAGTGATTGGTTCATCATTAGCATCAAAATAAATGCACAGCAATCCACTACCTAGTACCAACTAAATAAAATAAATCGCTATCGTTGCTCGTTCACAAGCTTTTATGAAGTAGAGGCCAATAAAAACACCTCTAAAGTCATAAAATAAACATTTTGAAGATTTTTTGAAATTTTTACTCATCAGTTTGTTTTCTATGATCATTATTTTAAAGTTAATAATTTTATCTGGTAACATTACTAATGTCAAAATGAAGGTTACGTCAAATTGTAGGTACTTTATAATGTCACGATTCACGATTTAATTTAAAGTTAAAAAATATTATATGATTAGACAAAACAAGCCTCTTTTTTCAGCATCTTGTGAGTTATTTTAGAGATAATGTTTAAAAATTTTGTTTTTTTTATTGGATTTTTACTTACTTATTTTGTGTTTTTTTTTAATATAAAATTTATCAGATTCTATTTGAAATACTTTTAATGACATTGTAAAGAACTGTTTTTGTGAAGAACATCAGTGGAGTAAACTTTTTCCTTTCTCTTTCTAACTAATGTACTTTTCCTATAAATGAAAAGAGATACAAATAGTAATTAATCAGTTGCAGTTGTCATTTGTGTTTATCATTAATTTTTGGTATTTTATCCACATTATTTTAGCGAGAGTAATGGTTTAAATAGACAATAAACATGTTTGACTTTTATAACAATTAGTTTAACTATTTATTTATGATGAGGTTCTCTAAAAGTCGATTGTGGACCCATACTTTTCTTTAGATAATAATTTTATTGTGCAGTGAATTTATGTTATTATTTCGTGAAAAACCAAGACAATGAATTCTAATTCTAATTCCTCGTTAACTGTTGAGGCTAGTGAAACTACATCTGATACCGCGCAATTAGTCAACAGTATAGAAGCTACCACTTCAAATTATGGACAACTAAATAATCATGCAGACTCGCAGGTAATACCTACTCAGGTCCTGGCAATGGGTATCTTCTATATTTTTATGTTAATAATACCGAATATTGCATCAATTCATAAGACTGCACAAGATTTGTTGTCATAAAATAACAATGTTTATAGGAATCAATGGAAGACGATTCGCATGGTAGTCATGGTGTACGAAGAAGGAATCCAGTCCAAAAAATTGAACCTGGATCTATGAACATTCTGTCAGCAAAATATGAAGTAAGTAAAGTACTATACAATGAAATAGTGATAACAATTTACCATCATATCAAAGTAGCTATGTAAAACATGTTATTTTTGTGAACATAATTTTCACCCTATTATTTTCAGAGTTTGGATTATGACACATGTGAAAATCACTTATTACTTGACGAAGAGCGCAAAAGAGGCTACCCATTTGTAGTATGGAAGGACATGGCAAGATGGTTTATTATACTACTCATTGGAATAATCACTGCTTTGATAGCATTTATCATAGATATTTGTATAGAAGAATTTTCAGACATCAAATACAAAGAACTCAAGAAATGTACGTATAAATTCCAATGTTTTATTTGCAGTTAGAAAAAATGAACTAATATTAATTGTGTTAATGGTTTTTCCAGCTGTCGACAAATATGCTATGATGGACCGATTGTACATTCCGTACCTACTATGGGTGTTATCTAATATTTGTATTGTATTCATTGGATCTATATTGGTGGCATATGTGGAGGTAAACTTATGAATAATTGTTAATATACTAAACATAACACACAAGTAATATTGCATGGCATAGGCTAAACACCAAGGATGGTTACGTCAAATTCTAAGGATTTATTATTTTATTACTACATTTAAAATAGTGAATTTGCTTTAGTAAATATTAAAGCACTAAACTATATCAATACACTGATCACATGACACGACCCTGTTTCATAGTGGTGATAACACACATTTCTCAAACTAGATAAGTAATGAGTAATTACTAACTATGCAAACTGGTTTAATGACTAATTTTGAATAAGTAACAGATGCATATACAGTCCTTTATTATATTATTTACATTTAACTACTATTAAGTGTAACTGGGCTGACAAGTATACAATGTTGTTTAGCAGCTTTTCTGATATGAATGTTTGTTCATATTTTTTGCGTAACAATTATGTTTAGAACTATATCACGCTTCAATAACCGACAAGTTTTTTATAAAAATATGTTCTAATATTTATACATAATAAATAGTTACAAATAATATGAAATGTTTCAGCCGGTCGCTGCAGGCAGTGGTATCCCTCAAGTAAAATGCTACTTGAACGGAGTCAAAGTACCGCGAGTGGTTCGCTTCAAAACCTTAGTTGTAAAGGCCATTGGTGTCATTACCGCCGTTGTCGGTGGATTAGCTGGTGGAAAGGTAATGACTGATTCAGATTGCAGACCAGTTAACTGTATTTAAGTACTACCAAAGTAAGAAGGGATGTCTAACGCAGTCATACTAAACAAAGTGGTCCTTTTCTTTTATTTTAAACTACTATCCTCTTCCTGAGTTGTTTGAAAGAGATTGCTTTCTCGTTAGAAAGCGATCTTATAGCGATAAGACCGCCTATTTATTGGTTTGTGGGGTATGCAATTTACAGTGTATCTCCTTCAACTCTCATCTAGCTATCATGTCCAAGGCGGAGCGGAGCAGAGCGGAGAATTTTCGGGCTGGACAAAACACTTCTCTGCTCCACTCTGTTCCGCCTTGGTGAAAAACGGGCCCTACTGCAATCTTAAGGATGCATACTTACTTAACTTACAAATTATTTTAGGAAGGCCCAATGATCCACAGCGGGGCTGTGGTGGCGGCCGGGATATCTCAAGGCAAAAGTACCACCTTCAACAGGGACTTCAAAATATTCCAATACTTCCGCGAGGACCACGAGAAAAGGGATTTCGTATCTGCCGGCGCCGCTGCGGGCGTTTCTGCTGCTTTCGGCGCCCCCATAGGTAACTTCAAGCTTTACACTTCTTATGTAGTCGTAATAGGTGTCATTTTGCAACGAAAATATACAGGGTGTCCCAAAATTCATGCTGACACTGGAGGTACAGTTGGCGTCAAATAGTTCGTAACACCAGGCCTGTTCATCTCCGCGAGTTTACATCGAAAACAAAACACGCACGATGGCCCACCTACAGGATACTATTCGACAAGGCCTCACATACGAGCGAACATTGACTCACGCACGCGTATTCTTGTGTATGATGGAAGAAAATAAACAAAATGGTGTACTAAATACTGTGCAGTATTTAACTGCCTAAATAATAATAAAAACACAGAATGTACTTTTTTAAGTTGCCTGAAGACACTGAGAGGTAAATAAGTAGTTAATATTATTCATGATAATTCATGCTAAATCATGTATTTCCTCCTAAGATTTCCTCCGCCATTTTCCGCAGTTTGGCACCTCACGTCACATTATTTTACCGAAGTCAGCCCTATAGCTTCGGCGCAGTGCCGATCACTGACGTTTGTCAACAAAATGGTGCTTGACCCTTGAGACAGGCTAAATTACACCATATTGTTAATGACATTGAGCATATTTTTTTTTAAATACCTTCGCGAAGTAAAACTTCTGTACGTAGTACTTATTATTATTCTGTGGTAACACTCAAAGTACAAATTTTGTATCGCCTACTTTATTCTCAGTTTAGCTCCAAGGTTGACTGAAGAGGAATGCCGAATGGCATTAAGTTCTCATTATGTACTGTGATTTATGTGCATTTAAGCTTTAAATAATGATAATTAAGTTCGCAACACGTCTTTGTTACAATTTGGAATAAGGTTGTGTTATCAACTTTTAGGCCACTTTGCCTAGGCGCAGACCATCGATTTTTCGTCGGCCGATAGTTTAGTCGGGCAGTTGATCAGTATGGGCATGTATGGAAGTGCGCACATTACACCGATTTGATTTGGCCGATTCTTCATACAATTTAAAATCGGGAACAACTATCAGCCAACTAAAAATCGATGGTCTGCGCCTAGTCTTAGACGAACTATTTGACGATGACTGTAGATGGGCCTACTGAGACATATTGAAGAAGTCTATTACCTGAACAAGAACCTGTATAGTATCATGTGCTGTCGATTGTATCTATTATTATTCCAACTATTTTTTTAGGTGGAGTATTATTTTCACTGGAAGAAGGCACAAGTTTCTGGAACCAAGCGTTGACGTGGCGAACGTTCTTCGGGACTGTGGTTTCTACATTCACTCTGAACTTCGCTCTTTCGGCGTACCACGGTCACCCTGGAGAGTTAAGTTACCCAGGTAAAGAAGATCTGACTTACGCAGCGTTACAACCGAATGCCTCTGGAATAGCTTTTGTTTACCATATACTACACCAAAAGGCAGGGTAGGACAAAAAGGCAAAGGGAAACATAGACTTCATTTGCTTATATGCATCTGCTCCATAGCTTTTATTGTGTCTGGTCAGAGGTTGTAAGACTTTCGGAGTGAGCGCGACCTTATATTCTGGATCACCACGGAAAATTTTACAAACTTTTTATACATTTTCTTTTAGGTCTTCTAAACTTGGGGAAGATGGACCCGTTTCCATTCCAGTTCTATGAGCTGCCGGTGTTCATGTTTTTCGGGGCCGTTGGCGGAATGCTGGGAGCGCTTTGGAACCACATAAATTATAAGTTGGCTGTGTTTCGAATCAGGTAAGCCTACATTCATGCTAATAATGAATTTCGCTAAATAGCTGCCTCATATCTAGCTCAATCAGAAAAGAATAATAGTTTACGTGAGCAGCGTTTTATCAAGTAAGTATACCAACTTTCCGTAAAGTTTAGAAGACATCAAGGTTGCGGGTTTCAAAATTTATATTTTGAGTCGTTAGTAAAGTTTCTAAATACAATATAACCAATTACAATATTTGCCTATAATCAAGTTTCAAGCACCAGTCATCATCAACAATCATTTTCTTCCGAACTTGGTAATGCCATAATAAGATGATATCATTCACACTAGCTCGGCTGCAGTAGGTACAATGTATCCAGAAGCAGAAATGTTAGGTTTATAAGCTTACGCTAAAGCTTTGCGTGGTTAGCGGTCACCCGCTCCGTGCATCCACGCAGTGTTAGCCCTAAAGTAATACTAGGACGTGTAAAAGTCCTTTTAGCAGCCTCATCATTATCTCAGCCATAGGTTGTCCACTGTTGAACATAGGCTTCCCCCAATGCTTTTCATGTTGCCCGGTTGGTAGCGGCCTGCGTGCTACCTGATACCTTTACAATGTCGTCGGTGCATCTTGTGGGTGGACGTCCCATGCTGCGTTTTTCGGTACGCGGCCTTCACTCCAGAACCTTGCTGCCCCATCGGCTGTCAGTTCTGCGTACTATGTGCTCTGCCTTGCCACTTTAGGAGCCTATTTGCAGATAATAAATTACTTGTATGTTTAATCCACCCTAGGCACATCACTGCGCCGTGGCTGCGCGTGGTGGAAGCGTGCCTAGTTGCAGCGGCCAGTGCTACGTGCGGCTTCCTCATGATGTTTCTGCTCAACGACTGCCGGCCGCTCGGCGAAGACCCCACCAAGGTGCCCCTACAGGTGAGTCACTGTAACTTTGGAAACCATTATGTTATAGAAGGCTAGAAGATTGAACTACTAGTAGGCATTACTATTCACAAAAACTAAGACTTTAAAGGTAGCCTTTCGAACTAAGCGTCACAGACGCTGCGTCTTTAGCTTTGGTCTTGTGCCACCAACGCCGCGTCACTAACTCGCTTTGAAAGGCTACCTTTAATATCAAAGCTAAAGACGCTGCGTTTGTGACGCTTAGTACGAAAGGCTACCTTTAAGACCAAACCTAAAGACGCTGCGTCTGTGACGCTTAGTTCGAAAGGCTACCTTTTAGACCAAACCTAAAGACACTGCGTCTGTGACGCTTAGTTTGAAAGACTACCTTAAATTATGCGTGAAAAAAAAGATGCTCATTTTAGTTTACTTGTAATCGTATGTGACGCCTAACGTGGTCAAATCGCCAGTGGCCAAGAATATGGAAATCCATAGAAACTTAGGAAAAATCTTTCGCAGCTCATAAATTATATCTACTCTCTCACTGCTCCACTGCCGCAGGCAGGAACGTATTGTTCGTTCGTTTCAGCCGAAAGACGTCCACAGCTGGACAAAGGCCTCCCCCAAGGATTTCCACAAAGACCAGTCCTGCGCCGCTCGCATCCAGGCGCCTCCCGCGACCTTCACCAGATCGTCAGTCCACCTAGTGGGAGGCCTGCCTACGCTACGTCTTCCGGCTCGTGGTCGCCACTCAAGAACTTTCCTGCCCCAACGGCCGTCAGCTCTACGAGCTATGTGCCCTGCCCACTGCCACTTGATTTTAGCGATTCTGCTGGCCATGTCAGTCGTATTGTTATCCCTATAATTTACCATAATCTATTATTTAAACTTTAAAGTATATTTTATTTACCTGACTGCGTCAGAAGGAGGGTTATGTTATTTAAAATATGTAGAAACATTTTAACCTTTCCACCTTCCACAGCTCTTCTGCGCGGACGGCGAATACAACACACTAGCCGCCATCTGGTTCCAAACGCCCGAAGCGTCAGTGCGCTCGTTTCTCCACGACCCCATCGGCTCGTACCGGCCTCTCTCACTGCTGGCGTTCGTGGCGTGTTACTTCCTGCTGTCGGCTTGGACGTTCGGGCTGGCTGTCTCCAGCGGGCTGTTCATTCCCAATCTACTCACTGGGGCAGCCTGGGGCCGATTGCTGGCGATCATTATTCAGCTAGTGGTACCGGCCAACGTGGTAAGTCTGTTTACCCTCTATGATCCAGCTTTAAAAAAAGGTTGTGATCACATAACAGAAAATCTTGAAAATCGGCCATGGCCAGGAAAAAGTATGACGTCACAAATATAATAAGGTTTACTGGCGATCATCATCCAGCTGGCGGCGCCGGCCAACGTGGTCAGTCTCTATTTACTCTCTAGCAGGCGCGGACACAGCCTTCATAAAGTCGTGATCACACAAAAAATCTCGAAAATTAGCTAAGCTCATGAAAGTGTGACGTCACAAATATAATAGGGTTGTGAGAATGCCTATCTGTAGTACAGTCAGCGTCAAATAGTTTGGGAGTAACCGAGAAGCTCGCAACACGTCTTTGTTGCGGTTATTAACTTTGGTTGTCACGAACAATGGATGCTGACTGTATGTAGCTTATTATACAGTAATCATTTCATACGCCTTCGAGGTGCTTATGTGGAAGTGGTAGCGTTTACATACGCGCTTCTTGCTAGCATGGCGTTTCGGTCTTTATGTCCTCTCTTAATAAGGCAGCAAGCTGCAAGACAAACGCCATAATAGATTTTTCCATCAGAAATGAGTAATTATAACATCTTTGTTTGCCGCAGACGATAAACCCCGCTAAATACGCATTAATCGGTGCGGCGGCGCAGTTGGGCGGCGTGGTGCGCATGACCATATCGCTCACCGTCATCATCATCGAAACCACGGGGCAAATCTCCAACGCGCTGCCGATCATCATCACGCTTGTAGTAGCAAAGTGGATCGGGGACTTCTTCAACGAGGTGAATATTTAAATGACTTTTCATTCGTAGATCAGAAACGTGACTTCTTTTATGTTCACAGATCCATTATATTTTTTTTATTAAAGCAAATCACGCCAACTAGTGTAGCTTGCATACGCCCGTATTCACAAACGAATACGATGCTTTCTTAAAGCAGCAAATCGAACGCACAGCGTAGAATAGAGCAGCTGTTGACCAATCACAGATTGGTTCGTGTGCGTCCACGCGCTGTGAGACCTCATAGATGATGAGCGTTAGCTGCTGAGCCTAAAGAGCTTGTTTCATCCTAAAATGTTAAGAAAAAACTCAGGTTTGGCCTCCTGGGCCAAACTGCCCCACACCCATGGTAGTAGGGGCGGTTTTCATCATAAATGTGTTGTATCACATGCCATCGTTTATAACTCAGGCCGTCTTGTTCGTTTCCTAAAAGTTGCTTGGCTAGTAACTTAAAGTGTTTGCATCCCCCAGGGCATATACGACATCCACATCCAACTGGCAGCCGTTCCGCTGCTGCCGTGGGAGCCGCCGCCATTGACGCACAACATCTACGCGTCCGAGGTCATGTCGCACCCGGTGTTCACGCTCCGAACGGTAGAAAACGTCGGCCATATTGTGGAGCTGCTAAAGGTCGTGTCTTACAACGGATTCCCGGTCGTCGACCCGCCGCTAGCTGATGATGTGAGTATCAGACATAGACCAATTGTCCAAGGCACAACATCTACGCGTTTTTGAGGTCATGTTGCACCCGGTATTCACGCTGCGCACGGTAGAGTACGAAATGAAAGGAATGGAAATAACTAAATATGATTGGTTATTCAAAACACCTATCTTCTCCTCTCCGCTTTGGTAGAAATCGGGACCAATGCTCCTTTCCTGGGAGTATTTTAATGTGTTTGGAATATGTGGTATTATTCTTTAGAGCTCTAATTCAGTGTGTCAGGGAAATAAAGCCCTAATGAGGGCTATCGTTTTTATACTTAACAGTTGGCAGCCCTGGCGATTGACAGAACCTTACTCTACAGTGGCGTCATCTTGATAAGTGCAAATACGATAGTCCTCCTACCACTTTAGCCCTCACAAGTTGGCGCCACTGTCTTCGCTACTAGCAAGTGACAGGACCTTACTCTACAGTGGCGCTAACTGGTGAGCGCTAAAACGATAGCCCTCATTCACCCTGAGATGTTCTAATGAGTAAGAGAGATAGCTGATTCTTATATCCGCACTTTCATGGAATATAACTACTTTAAAAAATAGTGCTAACTTATATTCTTTGTTTCAGCCTGAAATAACAACTTACAAACGTCTCCGCGGTATGATCCTGCGATCGCAACTGATCGTGCTTCTTCAGAACAAACTTTACAATGAAAATGCGAACACTGAATGGTCGAACTTCAGCGTCGATATGAACGTCTTCAGGAAGGAGTACCCTCGCTATCCATCTATTGATAAGGTGAGTTATTTATTTGCTTTTTGCGATTACTTATTTTCTTTAGGATAGAACTAAAAAAAATATGAACATTATAAAGTTTTGGAAGTTTTGTAAACTTGTACACATTTTTTAGACGACAGAACAATCTTGGTTTATAGCCACGTTGTGTAAAAAAATAATCAAACTGAAAGCTTCGAGTTGGAACTCAGGAGATACGAATATGACGCGGTTTCTGAATTGTGATTTCCATTTTGAGCGTGCTCATCCAGAAGGAGTAGAAACTCTAGGATGAATATCATACAGTTTATAACATGTATAAAAGATGAACACGTTAAAGCCAAAAGTCTCAATTCAGAAAAGGCCTGACTGAGATCGAGGAAAGTTCGAGCGTTATTTTGTAATAACGGGCCCATAATAAACACATCGGTTGCAGCTAGAGATATCGGAATGGGAGAAGACGTGCACCATCGACCTGCGCCCGTACATGAACCCGTCTCCGTACACGTTGCCACACCGCGCGTCGCTGCCACGTCTGTTCCGCCTGTTCCGCGCACTCGGCTTACGACACCTGCCCATCGTCAACGACGTTAATGAGGTACGTCTAATTCCCAATTTCCCTACAGGGGGTAAGGCCCCGTTTCCACCAAGGCGGGGCAGAGCAAAGCGGAGCGGAGATGTGTAATGCGAAGATGTGTGCATAAGTGCCACTTGTAGTCTAAACTGAATAAATATTATTTGATTTTGTTCTGAATAACCAATCAGATTAATTTCATTATTTCCACGCTCGCCTTAGTGGAAACCAGGCATAACTCGAAATTCATACAAAAATGGCCTATCTCCCCCCACTATAGTACATTAGAGAACAAATTAAGTACGAATGAATACCGAATGAAAACTCTTTCAATAGTTTTCGAGTTTGTCGCATTTAGGCCCCCGCCTAAACTGATTTATAATTTTGTAAAATAAATAAATTATTATTATTTATTTATTTGTTGTATCCATCGTGAATTCGAGTCCATGTAAAGTCCCGGACTTCAAGCTCTAACAAAACTTTGTAACAGACCAATCCATGTCTTTGCTAAATAATGAGTTTTTATCGCAGGTGGTGGGCATGGTGACTCGAAAAGACATAGCGCGGTACCGAGTGTGGCGACATCGCGGCCATATGGGCATGGAGGAGTTGCTGCTATCTAGTGAAATTTAACTTGTCATTAATTATTTTTTTTAGACATAATTTTGACTACAACTATTGACGGGCGGATTTACTGCATTACTCGAATCTTAAGCGCATTACACACTTCACGCGGGTAGTGGGGAATATCTAAGATCAGTAAACGTCAGGATTGGCGGTCATTATGTATTTTACATCGAATTCATTCTAAAAAGTTGTCTTTATAATAACGCTCGACTTCGAACACCGCACGTCAATAGTTAAAGGTAAATGTTTTATGTATAACGACACTTAATTGTAACTGATGTAACTTACTTGTTCTCAATGTAATTTTCGCCATGTATTTAAACGAAAACGAGTTGTTTAAATAAGTGCAAACATTTGAAATGATATTGTGCACTTTGGTAGATGAAAGCATAACTTACAATATTAGCACAGTTAGAAAGCAGGAATATTTATTATAATTAGCAAAATTTTAATTTTTAAGACATATTAGTAATTATTAACTCTATAAAAGGAAGTAGTCATCTCTTTAGTAAATAAGCATCCATGTATGACTGTGTTGGGTATATTCTGTGTATGTGTTCATCTTATGTGTCATAGATCATTTTGTTAATTTTTGTACTTATTTATATTAAGATCATGTGGTAGTTCTTATTCACATCATGATATTAAAATATTATTATGAATTATGCTTATTGTGATATATTTGCACTCAGAAATCTTGTGAATAAATAATATTATTATGTAGGTACTTATTTTGAAATTAAAATAAGCTCACATGATGTAGGTACCTTTCCACTTTAAGACAAGTAATCCAAAGGACATAAATTTAATTTCTTATTTAAGAGACATGTAACTATTATAACTATAAATGTGATAATAATTAAGATTAGTGTAATATCTAATTGGTATTATTACTGTTGACAAATTGTAACATAATTTAAGCTAAACATTATTATAAAAGCTTACATTATGTTACCATAAGTATTGAGAATTTACTATCGATGTTTATTACTTTATTTAAATAAAATGAGAAAATTAAATTACATGTTTTATTTAAAGTCCATAAATCTAAACTTAAAAGTTAAATTAATAAACAGGTTAGGGTAAGCAACAAGTTTCTTCTTGGCCAAAAATGGAATGTATCTCAGTTGTTCACAAACAACTCCCATCCTATGCCAGTCCATAGGTTGATAAACAAGACAACTGGTAAAATAACCAATATCAATAAGATGTAGTTTACGAATTCGTCCATTTTATATTCTAAAAATAGATCAAATTGTTGAAAAACATCAACCCATGACGAAATTCTATCTGTCAATGTCACAATCTGACAACCTTTTTTTTTAACTGTAATTGGAGTTTTGTAGTTTGGCCATTGACTTTCGTTCAAAAACCGAAAAAATGTCTGCATTCACCGTATCTTTTTTATAGGCTAGCGCTTAACTCAGTCAGTGCCCGAGGTATGGGAGCGGCACGGGATGGTGATTTTGTGACGGTCAAACATCAGTGAGACTTCAGACGATTTATACAGGGTGTTAGGTAAATGGGTATATGAGCCGACACTAGCCCATGTTAACATGCGCATATAATTGGTATGGTGAAGTCAGAAATAGGATATCATCCTTTTAATTTTTTAATTTTCATACAAAATAAATTTTATAAAATCCGATTTGTATGAAAATTAAAATGATGATATCAATTTTCTGACTTCACCATACCATTTATATGCTCATGTTAACATGGGCTAGTGTCGGCTCATATACCCATTTACCTAACACCCTGTATAATGTGTCAATGGCTCCCCTCCCGTGTTGCTCCCGTACCTCATGCACTGAGTTAAGCCTTAAAGCCTATAGAATAAAAAAATAAAAACCTATAGAATATGTAATCAATAGTCCTGATTCTGGAGATAATTTTATTTATTATTATTTAAAGCACAATTTATTAGTCAATAACATAAATGAAAACAATACATTAATTATAACATAATTAACTAAATCATTATATTTTAGAGTTATTTTACACTGTATCAACTATTTTAAGTCGTAACTAGCCCCTGGTTTCTCAGCTTGATGGAAAAGATTTTGATCATTATTGTTATTTTAATGTCATATGATTGGTCAAGCCAAGGCGAGCCTCGTTAATCGATGCAGCAGACGGAAAAAGAAGCCAGCGTAAGAACTTGAGAAACCAGGTGTTAATAAAATAAACTGTCGTACTACACATTTACATTCATAAGATTCCCAATCTCCACATAATTTTACAGCTATAACAATAGGCACTTATAACTTATACGTATGGAATAGGCAATTTATGGCTTGTTGTGCGTCCTCAAAGTATCGAGGCTTGTCGGCCCTGACGATGCCGTAATCTGGCTCCAGGGCTGGTAGGAGAATGCTGCTGTTGCTTGCTGAACTACACACACTCTGGTTCAACGACTGGTTACCAGTATGGGACACGAACTTGGAAGGCTGAGGCGTATGGAACTTGTTTCTCGCATTTGTAGCCATCCTTTTCATTCGGTCTACGTTCCCTTTGATGGTAGTTAGCATTTTGTGATTCTCTGGTATGTGCAGAAACTCAGTCAAGTCCTGTGAACAAAAATAGTAATTTATTATTTTAGAATTCATATAAAATGATGTTATAACTCAACACTGATAAAAAGTTTTGGATGTTATTCCAACTCACCTTCTTCACATCGTCATATTTCGAAAAGAGCCAAATATAAGTTGATAAAATGCAAAACAGATGTGTTTCACTGTTACTAAATCTCCACATAAATTTCAAAATTGGCGGAATGCGATCTCTCTGCAACAAAAAGAAACTTAGATTAAGAACTTAGATTATAAGGAATTGTTTCTACAAAAATAAATAGTTACCGCGTATATTTTCGGACCAGTGACTTTATATCTGGTCAAGTTTACGAGGACGGAGGCGGCAGACTTGAGGACTTCGATGCTGGAAATCGATCTGTTGGTCACCGACATGTAAATGTAGACCCGGCGGACAATGGACGACGCATTGTCGTGGTACATCATTGGGAATACTTCGGTCAGCAGTTCTGTAAGAATAAAAGCCTTAATTAGATAGGTCAAGTCAACTACAACGATTTGTGTAGTTGTTTGTCATAGATAGCGACGTGATTTTAGACGTCTTTACAGGAGATTGAATTACGATTCGCCGGTTTTCACAGTATCCATAGTTCGTTTTTTTCATACCAAAAAGTACAGTCACGGAATGAAAAGGTTCGTCAGTTTTCAAATTGATTCCTTCAACGAATCGCGAGCACATATTACCTTTTGAAACTATGTTACAGAATAATCTCGAGTTAGAGAAAATAATCTTTAACTGTTGCTTAGTAAAGTTCAAAATTATTCAGATCGAAGTTGTTTGACGATTTATCTTGTCAAGAAGATTATTATGATTGATAAACTAAAACCTTCTTGTTGGTTCAACCTGCCATTATTATTTCTATAAAAAAAAACTACATTTTGTAACATTGCACTGATGGGATAGAAAAATAAACAAGCAAAACCTTATACGTTAGCAAACGTCATATTTATTTAAATGTTAGCAGCACTGTTTCTTGCACTGTAATGTTGGTAGGTTTGACTCTTACAGTATCTAGTGCAAGCGAAAACCGACACTAAGGTGACGAACCTTTTCATTCCGCGACTGTACATACATATGATCAAAGAAGAAAGAAATCTAATAGCAAGCTTCATCGGCTGTTAGGCTTTGAATATCTTCGATATGTTGCCATATTAAAGAAAAAATATAATATTTAAATGCAACCGAAACTTAATTAGATGATATTATGGTGTTTCCTAAATACTTACCAAGAGATCTAAAGGCGCGAATCACTGTTTCTATATCAGACATGTTTCGGAGCACCTCCATCGCCTCCTCGTTCCGTTCCTTCAGAGATTCCTGATTCGACTCCAGCGCACCGGCGCGCCATCGCCGCCGCAACTCGGCGACGCGCTTGTCAGCTTGCACGTGAACGCGAGCCTTGTGCCCACGGAATAGAGCCTAAAATCATTTGTTACAATTTTTTTGTAAGCCAGGATAAGTTCGATTTTTGAACGTTATTGGAAAAAGCAAAGAAGAAAATAAAAATAAAAGCGAAATACATAGTTATCACAGGAAAAAACGTTATTTACCTGAATTTTAGAAGCAGCCCAGTATTGTTTTTGCTCTTCTCTGGCTTTTATTAAATTCTCTTTTTGCAGCTCCACTCTCTTCCTCACTAGATATCCTCGGATGACCGATTGCAGCCTTATAACAATATTTCTCTTCTGCAAAAATTCACATCGCAGCAATCTTGTCACAAGTTTTCCCTTCCACAATCTTTGTATGAACACAGCGGCCTTCCGATATTGTAAATATCGTGATTTCACAATATACCGGCGGACATATTTCTGTATACATATTGCAGCAGCTTCTCTCTTAGCCCTAAGGAGATCTCTCTCTTTCTTAAACTTATATGCTGCTTGTATCACCAAGACAGCTCTTCGGATTCTAATGTATCTCATCCGCGCTATATAACATCTGACATACGCTTGGAGTGCGATAATAGCATTCCTTGTTTGGACGTATTCTTGTCTCTTAGTTGAACCCAGCTTATAAGACCGGTAGTATCTTTGTACAGTCAGTGTAGCGTGTCTTATCACAACATATTTTTTCCGTAAAATGTGCATACGGAAAATAGACTGTATTGTAATGGCGCTGACTCTCATTTTCAGATAATTGTGTCGGCAGACATTTCGCTGTTGCAGAGATCTATACCATGCTTGTATTTTGCTAGCTGCTTGGATTCTGCGTACTTCGCGAACCATCATCTTATACCTAAATCGCAGTTGTATACAAACAACAGCTTTTTTCAAAGTTAGGTAATTGGCTCGGATTTTTCTGGTTTCGCTAACATATCTATAATACCTTTGAATTTTGATGGCGGCTGATTTCATTTCAATGAATTTTGCTCTTTGTCTTTTGCCAGCAATATAAGCTCTGAATGTCCTTTGAATGGTAACGCACGCATTCAGAATATTTACATAATTTGATCGTTCTTTCATCATCAAACAACGAGCTCTATATCTTCTTTGAATACAGACAGTAGCTTGTCGTAACTTCAAATAAGATGTTCTGTCCCTCCTCATTGCTAACAATGCTCTGTATTTCTGTTGTACAATAAGAACCGACTTCTTTAGTTTTGAATATTCCTCTAGTTGTTTCTTAGCAGCCAAACATGCGCGGTAAAACCTTTGAATGACTACACATGCCTTGAGAGTAGAAACGAATTTGCGTCTTTCCTGTTTCATTAGGCATTGAGCTCTGAATCTCCTCTGTATAACAAGCGTAGAAGAAAGTAGCTTGTTGTATGATTTCCTTTCTTTTCTCATTGCTAGCAATGCTCTGTATCTTTGCTGAATGGTCAATACAGACTGCTTTAGATTCAAAAAATCTTTTCGGTCGCGTTGCATTGCACATAGATTGCGGTAACGATCCTGTATTAGTCTTGCAGCCTTTTGCAACTCAAGGTAGCGTTGTCTCGTTTGTTGACTTTCTTTGTATCTTCTATAATAATCTTCAATGAACCTCGCCGCCGCTTTCATTTTCAAGTAGTTTTGTCTTTGATTCTTGGTCATCAAATGCGATTTGTAGTACTTCTGGATAGTGACGGTAGCTGTTTTAAGTTGGATATATTGTTGCCTAACTACCTTCATTTCGATATAGGATCTATAATAATTTTGAATGCGAACTGTAGCCGTTCTGATTCTAAGATATTCTTGTCTCTGAATTCTGCCAATGACGTAGGCTCTGTAAATTCTTTGTATAACGACGCACGCTTTCTTTGATTGTTCATATTGAACTTGAACTTCCTTGCCCTTTTTGCAATTTCTAAACCACCTTTGTATTTTGACGACAGCGTCTTTCAAATTTAAGTAACGGCGTCTTTGCTCTCTTCCTTGAATCTTGGCCCTGTATAAGCTTTGTATATTTACACTTGCAGATTTCAGTTGCAAATAGTATGTCCTATCTCTGCGCATTTGGATCAATGCCTTATATCTCTGTTGGATTGACTTAACTGCACTAAGCAATGATAAGTATACAGCTTGGCACTTTTTCTTCATGATGTATGCTCTGTAATGCTGCTGAATAGACACGATTGCCTTCCTTTTATTTTGGTAAGCATTCCTTTCTTTGCGCATAACCAATACACTTCTGTAGTATCTTTGAATCTTTATAATAGCTTCACGCAATTTCAAATACTCAGTGCGAAGTGATTTCGTAAGAACATAAGATCGGAAACATTTTTGGATAGCAACTGCCGAGTTGCGTTTTGAGACGAAAGCATTTCTCTCTCTTTTCATATCCAAATATGCTTTGATGTGATTTTGAAGAACCATTGCAGCCTTTTTCTTCTGTAAAAAGACTGCTCGGTATTTTCGCATGAGTAAGTGTGCCCTAAACTTTCTTTGTAATTGTATTATTTGTGTTCTTTGTCTCAGGTACTCGTTTCGAACACTTTTGCCTCTAATGATTGACTGTAGGATAATTGTATGTTTCTTCAAATTCAAATATTGTTTCCTCTCATTTCTCATTTCAATCAACGCTCTGAAGCGTTTCTGAATAAGTATAACGGAGTTTTTGAGTTTATTAAAACGCCTGCGTTCTTGGATCATCCTTATGTAGCTTTGTACGACTATAATATTTTTCTTCATATTTTGGAAATGTTGCATTTCCTTTCTCATGAGGATTTTGTTTCTGAACTTTTGCTGCATTGAAATTGTGTGCTTTTTCAATGTTAGGTACTGTTTTCTAATGAGATACTGACGTATTAATGATTGTACGAATACAATCTTCTTCACTGTCTTTTTGAATTGAATCATGCATAGCCATCGTCTTACATAGCTCTGGATAACACAGGCTGAATATGAGCGCAGTTGTTCTCTTTCCACTCTGAGTCTTGCCAGAATCTCTTTCGATTCTCTTATTCTTACTACAGACTTATACCATTTCTCTAATATCAAAACGCTTGTTTTCATTCTTCGATACTGAGTGCGACAGAGCCACATGCGGCAGTATTTCTGTATTGTCACGGTGGCACTTGTCACTTGCTGCATTTGCCACTCGACCAAGCGATTGTACTGGATGCGTCGCCACCAACGTTGTATGACGCTTGCGGAAGAGTTCAGCTTTCGTTGAACCCTCTCCTCCTCTTTTCGTTGTGCTACAATAACTTCATATTTCTTCCTCCACCACGTCTGTATAACGTTTGCGGCCTTTTCAAATAGTGGAGCTCGGAAAACATGAATCAACTGCCAAAGTAAGGACAGTGTCTTTTCTCGGTGTCCATCAGCTATATCCTGGGCGGAGATATCACCGACGATCACGAAGTTTGCCTCTTTCAGAGCGTTCAATGCCACTTGAACATTGTGAATCTTTTGTAGTCGCGAAATAGCCGGCGTTCGTAACTGATGCATCAGTCCATTCTTCATCAAAATTATCTCCATAACTTTGGTTAAGCGAACTCCGTCTCTAATGTCCAGAGCAATGTTATGTACAGCGTATTTGTACTCGTCCAAAAAAGATTGTTTGTGGCTAACTACATAGCCGAGTGGACGTAAGTGTTTCGTAATGTCACCTATACCAGCTATTAGTTCCCTTGTGAATCGAATGATTATTTCTCGACTTTCTTTGCAAATAGCGTTTCTGCAAAATAGACAAGGATCATGGGATATAAGTTTTCGTTGTTTAGCCTGATCCAAAAAGAACACAAGCATGAAAAACTTTTTCAAAGTAAACTTTTTAATGGCTTCCATGTAAGCGGGTAGGAGCATATTTGGCGCATTCGATTTCGAATGCTTGTTTTTCAGATGAGGGTTTTTGAACATCCTTTGTATTATAAAAGTGGTAAGCCCTTCTATGTCGCTGTTGGACCTTAACGGTAAGACAATCCCATAAATCGCCTCAAGCCCCAATCGAAGCCACAGTGGGTTGTATGATAGCAACAGCTCCATGATAACTTTCTGAAGTCCGACATCCAAATGGAGATTTCGATCGGTTCGAATGGCGATCAATTTTTTTTCAATTTGAACATTTAATTTTTGGAAGACTTGAGCAATTTCAGGGCTCATCAACAGAGCTCTCGCCGATCTTCGAAGACTCTCCAACCTATGGCTGTTATGATAAACGCTGCTGACTTGCTCCTTGGTTGGAGCTAAGGGCACTTCTTTGTTGCGGTTTTCGAGCCAAGCTTTACCGACATCTATTTTTTGCTCGATGTTACTGTCGAGATCAGCTGGGGGAGTAAGCACGCAGTTCAACCATCTTTTAAATTCCTTTTCAAATTTATCTACAGCTTCTTCGTCATAAAAGTAGGTCGATGACAGAAATGGATCCACTGTGTGAGATTGTGAGTAGACATTGCCTATGTGATTGAGAATAGACATACTTTGTTGGGTGGTGTTGTTAGCATCAAAAGTAGCATTTGTTATCTTGCCACTCAATGATTCTTTGCCTTTAAGGCTCACTTTAGGTTTTAGTGATTTCTTTGCAAATGATGTGGGTACTTTCCAAAGTTCTGGTTCAACGCGCACTGATTTTTTAGACCACGACTGTCTATTGTTCATCATTGAAAGTCTCCCAGAGTCCTTATCAAAGGTGCGGTTGATTGTGAATGTTGACATTTTATCGGTTTTATCTAAATTATGAGTATCCGATAACTGCAAGCTCTCTTCTGGAATAGATTGTAGGGGAGGCGTGATAGATCTTGGCGGTGATTTGACATCAACTCTCAAATCGTTTTGCATCTGAAGAAATTCAGATGAACCAAAAAAGTTTCTGTCTCTCATTTCTCGCATTTGATATTCCTTGAATAGGGATTGCCTGCACAATTTTGGTTGTTGATCTCTGTTAAAATAGTGCGGAGGCTTCGACTCCATCGTGTACATTTGAAAGTCGACGGGAGTGTTAGGAGAATCTTTCGTGTATGTGTCAGAACTAAGTTTTGCATTAGCATCTTCAAGCAAATCATGCGTTTCGTTATTGATTCTAGGAATTCCTTTTCGTTCTGTTGAAAATCTTTGTGGAAAAAATGAGAGTTCACTGATGCGTGAGAAGTCAGTGTTTATAGAAAAGTTTGGACTGTTAAGTTCTTTAGGGGATGAAGTATTAGGTATCTTTTTATTTTGCAAATTTGGAGTTTCAATATGGCTATCCAGCTGTGCATGGTGATTAACGGTGAGCCATTTGTTTGGTTGAGTTGATGTGATGCTCAAAATTGAGTGAGTTTCATTCTCTTTATTTGACTGCTTCATATCAAGGCTATCATCAAAATCACTTTCAGAATTCATACTCATAATTATTTTAGGTCCCTTATCTAGTTTTTCAGTTTTAGCAGGAAGACTTTTCAGAGGTGTAAAAGTTAAGTTGTCAAACACATCTGAAGCTGACAAATTACAGGTCTGGTTGTTGGAAGGTTTTAAAGTGTTTTGTTTTTGTGGCATAGTTGTATATGATTTATCATAAGTCTTGTGTAGAAATGTTTCCGAATTAGGTTTCCTCATGTTTGAAAATACTTCAGAGGTGTCAAAATTAAAATCAATGCTTGATTGAGAGTCAAAGGGACATTTATCAATTTGTGAATTGTAGTCATTGAAAGTCATGATATTTTCTTTGTTTGAGGGTCGCAGCACTCGGTGCTGAGTTGTTTGAACAACATTAACGGTCTTCTTTACCATTGTGGTATTGTAAATCATTTCAGCTTTTTTCTTGTAAATGGCAACAGGAGACTTTTTAGTTGGTTTCTTTTTAATTTTACCTGGAGAGACTTTAAATCCTTTCCCCTTCACTTTGATGTTCTGAAATAAATTATTTGAATTTTTTAAAAGACCTTTTGCTTAAAAAATCTACAATTCAACATATAAATATTTGCTTAGTTCAGGGGTCTCCAAACTACGTAAATGTAAAAGTGCTTTTTTAAAGATTATTTGCAGAAATAAATGAGTTTTATGAGTTTTTTTTACAGCCCGCGAGCCATATCCGGCCCGCCACTGCCATCAATCCGGCCCGCGACAGCTTAAGACAGCCTATGTTTGCATAGGTGGGCAGAAAAATTAAAATTATTATGGCCCTTGCAACATACCGAAAAAATTATTATGGCCCCAAGGCTTCAAAGTTTGGAGACCCCTGGCATAGTTAATAGGTATATCCTTAAGATAGACAAATAATTATGAAACATTAATGTGTATTGAAATGCTTAGCATATTAAGACTGAAAGAAAATCTTGCAAAATTAAAATCAATCTTTGAAAACCTAAATATTGTTCAACAACAAAAAAAAAATGTTGATATTGACATTTATGTTCCTAATTATTTATGCTCCTTTGTGATTATTTCGTCTGAGCTATAAATGACGGCTTGTATAATATATTTGAAAAAAATATTCTACTAATTTAGTAATTAATAGTAATAAAGACGGTGTTCTTGCCTCCTATACCAGCTGTTGAGTAAGAAATTATTAGTTTAAAATTACCATTCCAGTCTTCAGCACCACTATTACATCATATCTTCCTCTGTTCTCATTAGTGAAGCGTATGGTGTCCCTCAAAGCTGTCGGTTGCATCGGAGTCCACAGCATGGATAGGCAGTAGCATGTTTCCGGTTCAAGTTCCAGCCACTCCTCCGGCAATTGTATTACAAGACCAGCAGGTAAGGCACGGCCTAGAGTGATCTGGAGATTGAAACTTTATTATGGTATGTAATAACACTAGTATTGTGTGATAGGATCAACAAATGCTTCACACATAATAATACCAACTGGAATCAATAGATATTTTTAGGACAATAAATGGGTAGAATTATGTAAATAGTAGAAGCGGCTTACTGGCTTCTTCAATACATAAAATAATAAGATGTACAGATAACAGCATGTCAAGTTATTTCTTTTGAGGCATTCATTCATTGAGGCGACTTTGCACAGTCTGATGTGCTATGTTATACCAAAAATACTTCAACAAAAACATTTCATTGATTTTCTTACCTGTTGCACTTGTTTAGATGGATTTAATATTTCTAACGTCCTTTCACAAGTGGTTCCAATAGTAACATTTTCAAATACAACTTGAGGAGGTCTCGAAAAGGGAGCCAAGGTGAGACGCGGGCATTCTTCAACGGGGTTTCTTTTCTGAACCGGTTCAGCTCTCCGCGCCTTTCTGATATGCTCGGGAGTGTTCTCAATCTTCAATAACAAAATTAAGGTAACAGAAAAACAGTTACTCCAACGCAAAGTAAAATCTTTTGTTTTATCACAAACTTACCTCGAAATACATTTTCTCGAGATGGCGTCTTTCCACACATCAGTTATAAAACAGTCACAACACAAAATAAATCATAATCCACACCAAATAAAAAATAAAACGATAGCAATTATTTAAAAACAAGACACCTTGTTGAACAAACTGAATGATTTTTTGAACTTCAATCAAAAATCAAAACCAAACCGTCAAATCGGGTGGGTGGTTCTGCCAACCTGCCAACATAAAAAAAGGGTTAACCATAGAGTAGAAGATAACTCCATATAATGCTACGTATATGTTCCAGACTTTTCAGTAAATAAAAAGAACGGTCAACATGAGTTGAGGCAATAAGATTTTCTGTCTGTGTGCTACATAGAGTTATTAACCAATAATAACTCTATGGTGTGCTACAACAATGCATAGAGAAAAGTAATACAACAATGTCTGCTGCGCTGACATCTTCACATACATTTACATTAACTTTATTGACAGAAAATTGCGAAGTTACTTTAAGAGTCAAAATTATGAGAATATGCAAGACGTTAAAGCGACAAGTGTAATTATATGGGCAAATTTTGTGCTTGTGTTGATCATGTCAAGTTCTCAACTCTCTTTGCGCGACCAATACTGTTTTATATTTTAGGGAAATCCCGTTCATAAATCCGTTTGTGGACCATGTATAATCATTCCACTCTTGTCTACTTTATTTAAAAAAAAGTTTGATTCCAAAATTCCACCACCTGTCAAATACTGTCAATTTGTCAGTGTCGAGAAATTTTCGTCCTTCGTTTTTCTCTTACGTATGATAATTAATTTAAGCTCTCTACAACGTTTAAATAGCTATTTGCTCAAAACTAAACTAAGTATTTTCTTTCAGAGCCCCTCAGCGTAACAGTTGAAAACATGGCCGATTCCCAGGCGAATGATAACACTACTTGCGTAGTGTGTTTCAAGAACGTCCTGTATTACTCTATTGGGGAGTGCGACCATCCCGTATGTTTTGAGTGTTCTACACGTATGCGGGTGCTCTGCCTCCAAAATGAGTGCCCTATATGCCGCCAGGATCTTTCTAGGGTAAGTTTCTGCACTACTCATAATACAAGGTAGGACAGATAAATATTGGTGTAAGGTCCAATTCCTTGATAATTTTTGGAAAGTATGAGACATAAACCTTTCTCTAAACATAATTTAGTCTAAGTAAACATATCCCGGGATGATAACCTTGGTAATTAGTATTGTCAAGTCATAATAATAACTGGTCATGAAAAAAAAAATTAAATACTTTTAGTCCATTTTGTTGCCTGTAGTAGCCATAATTTGTGCGAGTCGAACATTTCAACTGAATTTAAAAAATGTGTCATTTTTAAATACATATTGCAATAGTAAAACTAAAACAAAATAATTGAAATCACATAGGTACACATTAATAATAAAAGTGATTGCACAATATTGGCAATACAAATAATGTTTTACTATTTGAGCCCATAAAAGACATATCATGAATTAAAAAAGGTTCAATTAAAGGTAATTCTATTTTATTTGAGTAAGGTTTCCAATTGGAACATTACAAATACAAATACATCACTACCTTCATTGTTTACATAATTTTGCTCAACAAATGATAACTTCCTGCAACTACCCAGATTTTCCCCACCACTTGTCGTTTTCATTTTATCATCCAACTTAAATTTTTTGCTTTTTCAGGTTGTCTTTACTGATTCCATCCAACCTTATAAAGAGCTTCGTAATCAAGTGTTCACTGATCGACTGTTTGAGAGACAATTCAAGATTGGATTTTGCAGTCAACAGATAAAAACAGCTTATGAACAACTCTTGGAAAATCGCTGTAAACTGTGTGATAATATACCGCCGTTCAGGACATTCAGCATGCTTAGCGACCACATGAGAAAAGCTCATGAAAGATATTTCTGTGATTTATGCGTTAAACATTTGAGGGTATGTTAACTATAATTTATATTACCATATTTAAAATTATAACTAGATGTTAATTCTAATTGAATTCCATTTGCTTTTAGATTTTTACTGGTGAAAGAAAGTGCTACACTCGTCAAGAATTAGCACACCATAGACGTAAAGGTGACTTAGATGATACATCACATCGGTAAGAAATTACTCTGATCTTTACAGCCTTCATAAAGGTTCCGGAGTTGTACACTCACATTTTATCCAATTAGAAACTAAATTGATTTTTAATTATTTTTAGTGGTCACCCATTGTGTGAATTCTGCGAAGAACGCTTCATGGATGCCGACGAGCTGTATCGTCACTTACGGAAGGAGCACCTTTACTGCCACTTGTGTGACGCCGACGGCCGCAACTTGTATTACGCGTCGCACTCTGCGCTCGCGCAACATTTCCGCAGCGATCACTACCTTTGTGAGGATGGGGAGTGCGCTGGACAACATCTCACTGCTGTTTTCCGAAGTGAAATTGATCTTAAAGGTATGTTTTAAGAAAGATTCAACTTTAGTTAATTCAAAATTGATTTCAAGTCATTCATTATGGATTTTATTTGTATTATGGATAGATCAGAAAAACTATCAATTAGTATTTTAGTTTGTCACCATATTAATGACATTTTTTATTGCATATTCATAACATTATTGACAAACATTTTTCAGCTAGCCCAGGATGCCCGCTATTATGTCCTCTTCTCGTGGCATTTTAACGATTTTAGACGTTAAACCCATACATTTGTCGTCTTAGATAAACGATAAGATTATATCGTGGCGCGCATCCTAGCCTCCAGATTATAGAACGACAGTTGGTTAACAGTTACTATGTTAACGCTTGCACACAGCGCACAAAGCGACGGTGCACGGGCGAAACATGCCTCGAGGCGCGGCGCGTCAAGCTCGCACTCTTGAGTTGCAGTTCAACATTACGCCGCATCCTAGCGTCGGCCGCATGCCCAGGTAACCCCGTCCATTTGCAGCCTCCGCTACTGGAATGATAGGAAGAAGGAAACTCCGCCCACTATCTAACTGCTACTGAAGCATGAAGTCCCGCCTACTCGCTGTGACAACTAACTGCTGCAATGAATGAATGAAACGAAAGAGGCAAGTAACCCCACACATTTGTTGCCAGCTACTACAGAACTAAAACTAGTAATCATGCCCTCTCGCTGCCGGTTGCCACTGTTCTGGAGAAAGTTTATGTAGCCCCACGCTAGCAGTGCACCTCAAGATTGCCCACTCGTTAGCAAGCTGCTACTGTATAAAGCCCCATGTACAGAAAGGCTGAACGTCGACCATAATTTCGAATGTTTCTTCTCACGCAAAGCGAGGTGCGCATACGCATGATACATGAGCGAAGGTGACATAAATCAGACCGAAACTATGTTAGAGAGCTTAGTTTAATTGTTATTATAATCTTTATGCATTTATTTGCTTCTTTTAAAACATAATCTAGCCCTACTGATTACTTAGCTTTGTCATATAGTACCTATTATGCAACATTGTTTATAAAGTTTGTTTTGGGCACCTATATTCCTTATCAATATTTCACTACAGACAAATTCTATAAAATAACTTCAAAGGGGAATCCCTGCATTAGAATGAATAATAACTATTAGCAACTTCATTATACAGTAAGTTCCAAGAACTATTAATTGGAATGAATACATTGTGCAAACACACACACATTTCACATTCTGCATAAATAGCAATACCTACTTGCTTGTTTATGATCTAAGAATTATTATGTTTGATTATGGTCCCACCATTACCAGCATATTATCCATCGATAACTGATAAGTTAACATCTTAATAAAAAGGATCATTGAAGATACGAAAACGAAGGCGCTTTATAAGTCGCGTGGTAGATACTCTTTTCTCTCTATTCTTTATAGACCACTGAAAAATCTGAAAACCACTGCTGTAGCTCTAAAGCTGCTCGTCTAGCGTAGCCAGTTAAAAGCGCAGAACCAACTGAGGCGATACCGGGAGCGTTTCGGAGCCAACATTTTCCTAGTTCAAATAATAAATTAACGGTGCTCCATAGAAACCATATTCGCGGTGGATTGGCGGCGCATACAAACTTTTCCGACTGGTCCGCAATTGGATCGCTGAGTAGGATTGAGCTTAAGTAAACCGGTAATTACCGTTAACCGTGCACTTCAAGTAGTGATGTGTCTCCAGGGAACGTGAGCGGGAGAGGGAGCGTGAGCGAGAGCGGGAGAGGGAGCGGGAGCGGGACGCCCCGCCGGCCGCGGCCGCCATCGACACGCGCAACGACGAGCAGTTCCCGCGCCTCGCCGCGGCGGATGGAGGGATGCACCCCTGCCTTGTGCTCAATGCACCTTCCCGCGCGTATAGAGGTACGGGACATGACCTAACTTCTCTTAGAGGGAGCGGGAGCGGGACGCGCCGCCGGCCGCCGCCATCGACACGCGCAACGACGAGCAGTTCCCGCGCCTCGCCGCGGCGGATGGAGGGATGCACCCCTGCCTTGTGCTCAATGCGCCTTCCCGCGCGTATAGAGGTACGGGACATAAACTAACTTCTCTTAGAGGGAGCGGGAGCGGGACGCGCCACCGGCCGCCGCTGCCATCGACACGCGCAACGACGAGCAGTTCCCGCGCCTCGCCGCGGCGGATGGAGGCATGCACCCCTGCCTTGTGCTCAATGCGCCTTCCCGCGCGTATAGAGGTACGGGACATAAACTAACTTCTCTTAGAGGGAGCGGGAGCGGGACGCGCCACCGGCCGCCGCTGCCATCGACACGCGCAACGACGAGCAGTTCCCGCGCCTCGCCGCGGCGGATGGAGGGATGCACCCCTGCCTTGTGCTCAATGCGCCTTCCCGCGCGTATAGAGGTACGGGACATGACCTAACTTCTCTTAGAGGGAGCGGGAGCGGGACGCGCCACCGGCCGCCGCTGCCATCGACACGCGCAACGACGAGCAGTTCCCGCGCCTCGCCGCGGCGGATGGAGGGATGCACCCCTGCCTTGTGCTCAATGCGCCTTCCCGCGCGTATAGAGGTACGGGACATGATACATAAACTACTGGGTACAGACGACGGAACATCAAGACAGAAACCAGTTCCCGCGCCTCGTACGAGACATAACCACACTACTGAGTACCGACGATGGCACATCGAGCTAAAAACTGACTTCATCATTATCATTTCAGCCATAGGACGTCCACTGCTGAACATTGCCTCCCCCAATGATTTCCATGTTGATCCATTGGTAGCGGCCTGCGTTTAGCGCCTTCTTACTGTTATGACACGCGCAACGAAGAGCAGTTCCCGCGCCTCGCCGCGGCCGATGGAGGGATGCACCCCTGCCTTGTGCTCAATGCGCCCTCCCGTGCGTATAGAGGTACGCGCCATTACACAATAACAAATAAATACAGATGACGGCACATCAAACTAAAAACTGGCTTCGTTCGTTTCAGCCAAATGACGTCCACTGCTGGACAAAGGCCTCCCCCAAGGATTTCCGCAACGGCCGGTTCTACGTCGCCCACATCCCTTTTGGCTGAAAAACTGGCTTATGTAGTTGCAATAGGTGCGAATTTGAAAGATCATTTTGGCCAAAAACATCATCTGCTAGACGGAAGTGTCCTACAAGGAAGGAACGACACAAAGCAGGATCTCCCGCGTGTTTCAACCAGCTATTTCCACCTTAGATCTTCTGCCCATTGAGCTGGCCGTCCTACACTACATTTTTTTCTGAGACATGGTTGTGGCGTTTAGAGCTAATGGAAAGTGATTAGCTCATGTGACAGTGTGATTACCCAGCCATTTAGTGGTGACACGTGGTCAGCTCATGTATCCGTTGACGTAACGTTATCGTGTCGTATCGTGCGCAGGTCGCGACGGGTTGCTGCGCAACGAGCAGAACTTCCCCGCGCTGGACGGCGGCGCGCCGCGCTCAACGCCCGCGCCCGCGGCCCCGCCCACCGCCATCGTACGGAACACTTGTAAGTGCACTCTATTGCTATCACTCTAATAATAATAAATAAATTTATTCAATTAAACATTTGGATCTAACTAGGGGTGAACCCTGACACCGAAACTAGTAAAAAATACTGTATTTTCAGTGTCAGTGATTCCTCGACATTTGTGGGCTAACATAGAAATACCTATTTAAGTTTTACATGCTAGGACTATAACATGGAAATTTCAACTGGTAACATAAAATAACATTAAGGTGATATGAATAGGAGCGATTTTACAGAACATTTTATAATCATGTGTGTGTGTGTTTGTGTGTGTATGTGTGTGAGTGTGTGTAGCAAAATTTAATGGGTAAGCAACTATTCTAACAGATTTAGACTCTAAGGTCTGATATCGACCGTTGGGTGATGTTATGGTGAAGCAGTTAGACCTGGCTAATATTATTGCCGACGTGTTGTCTCTGTGTGTCAACTATAAAATGTATCATGATCCTGATTCTGTCGATATAAATAAGAGCTACGACCACTTTGAGACAAGATCCACCGCCATCGTACGGAACACTTGTAAGTGCACTCTATTGCTATGACTCTAAGGTCTGATATCGACCGTTCGGTGATGATATGGTAGACCCGGCTAATGTTATTGCCGAGGTGTTTTGTCTCTGTGTCAACTATAAAATAAAATGTAATGATCCTGATTCTGTCGATATAAATAAAATAAGAGCTACGACCACTTTGAGACAAGATCCACCGCCATCGTTAGGAACACTTGTAAGTGCACTCTATTGCTATGACTCTAAGGTCTGATATCGACCGTTGGGTGATGTTATGGTGAAGCAGTTAGACCTGGCTAATATTATTGCCGACGTGTTGTCTCTGTGTGTCAACTATAAAATAAAATGTATCATGATCCTGATTCTGTCGATATAAATAAAATAAGAGCTACGACCACTTTGAGACAAGATCCACCGCCATCGTTAGGAACACTTGTAAGTGCACTCTATTGCTATGACTCTAAGGTCTGATATCGACCGTTGGATGATGATATGGTGAAGCAGTTAGACCCGACTAATGTTATTGCCAAGGTGTTTTGTCTCTGTGTGTCAACTATAAAATAAAATGTATTATGATCCTGATTTTGTCGATATAAATAAAATAAGAGCTACGACCACTTTGAGACAAGATCCACCGCCATCGTACGGAACACTTGTAAGTGCACTCTATTGCTATCACTCTAAGGTCTGATATCGACCGTTCGGTGATGATATGGTTAGACCTGGCTAATGTTATTGCCGAGGTGTTTTGTCTCTGTGTGTCAAATAAAATAAAATACAATAACCTGATTCTGTCGATATAAATAAAATAAAAGCTACGACCACTTTGAGACAATATCCACCGCCATCGTATGGAACACTTGTAAGTGCACTCTATTGTTATGACTCTAAGGTCTGATATCGACCGTTGGGTAATGTTACGGTGATGCAGTTAGACCTGGCTAATATTATGGCCAAGGTCTCTGTGTCAGTGATAAGGAGATAGCTGTCTTAAAATCTGTTGCACTTGCACATTAGTTTTTACCTGATATTTTATCAATATTTATATTGGAATTTGAGCTGGCAAATGATAGGCTTCTTCAAATAAAATGCAGTTTACGCCAGTTTTATCGATGTACAAATATACATAACGATGCGAAAATATGGCGGCTTATCTAGAGAGAACACACACGTGCGTTTAGATCGACGTCGTCCGGGCGTTAGGCGAAAATTGACGCGGGAGGGTTGAAACTGCGCGCGCACCGTCCCCCTGAGCTAGGGATGTGCGTGAACAATTTACACATGTGACGTCACGTACGACATCCTAATTAATTATTTTAAAATTTCAGCTAAGCCAAGCTTCGCGATCCAAGTGCACAGCCAGCCGGCCAGCGCGAGCAACTTCAGGCTGACGCAGACCAGCGGCCGCGTCACGCTCCCGCCGCGCGCGCCGCTCGCCGACGACGACTTCCCCTCGCTGGCCGCGCGCGACGACCACCCCAGCCTCGGCTCCGCCACCGTGCAGCAGCCCAAGGTGACGTCACAGTTACAGTCGCAGACCAGCGGCCGCTCGCCGACGACGACTTCCCCTCGCTGGCCGCGCGCGACGACCACCCCAGCCTCGGCTCCGCCACCGTGCAGCAGCCCAAGGTGACGTCACAGTTACAGTCACAGACCAGCGGCCGCTCGCCGACGACGACTTCCCCTCGCTGGCCGCGCGCGACGACCACCCCAGCCTCGGCTCCGCCACCGTGCAGCAGCCCAAGGTGACGTCACAGTTACAGTCACAGACCAGCGGCCGCTCGCCGACGACTTCCCCTCGCTGGCCGCGCGCGACGACCACCCCAGCCTCGGCTCCGCCACCGTGCAGCAGCCCAAGGTGACGTCACAGTTACAGGCACAGACCAGCGGCCGCTCGCCGACGACGACTTCCCCTCGCTGGCCGCGCGCGACGACCACCCCAGCCTCGGCTCCGCCACCGTGCAGCAGCCCAAGGTGACGTCACAGTTACAGGCACAGACCAGCGGCCGCTCGCCGACGACGACTTCCCCTCGCTGGCCGCGCGCGACGACCACCCCAGCCTCGGCTCCGCCACCGTGCAGCAGCCCAAGGTGACGTCACAGTTACAGGCACAGACCAGCGGCCGCTCGCCGACGACGACTTCCCCTCGCTGGCCGCGCGCGACGACCACCCCAGCCTCGGCTCCGCCACCGTGCAGCAGCCCAAGGTGACGTCACAGTTACAGTCACAGACCAGCGGCCGCTCGCCGACGACTTCCCCTCGCTGGCCGCGCGCGACGACCACCCCAGCCTCGGCTCCGCCACCGTGCAGCAGCCCAAGGTGACGTCACAGTTACAGTTTGTACCACAGATCACAGAAATTAAAGGGAGATGTGACAAGGGGGCTGGGCCGGTGTAGCAGCAATATGCCCAAAAACAGAACACATTGCTTGCGTAGTACTAAAGATTATTCGAACGTTGAGTACTGATACCGCAGTGGATAATGAGCACATATTTTGATTACTTTGTGTGTGTGAATTTCTAATAAGACATTGAGTTTCGAACTCGGTGCATTAGTTGGCATCTCTCTATATCTCTATGGCTCGGACCTTCCTTCACCTAGAATCTTAACTTTTCACCTGCTCCTAAATTAACAACCTGTGTATTTGTTCATTTTCAGGTCGCCCTAATCAACAGCCAGGAAAAGAACGCGCTGTCCAAGTCTCAAAGCAGCGGCGGCCAGTCGCAGCCCAAGCGGCCGCCGCTCAGCAGCGACTTCCCCGCGCTGCCCGCCGCCGCCGCCGCGCCGTCCGCGCCGCCTCAATGGATCACCGTCTCCAAGGGCAAGGAGAAACCCCGCCCCGCGCGCGCCGAGCCGCCCCCACCCCCTCGCCAGCCCAGCTTCAACGCCGTCGCCGACTTCCCCACGCTCCCCGTCGCGAAGGCGAAACCCAAGAAAACACCCCAGCCGCCCCCGCAACCGAATCCCCAACCGCCCCACTCGGACCCGCTCAAGCCGAGCAAGAAGGACAAGAAGAAGCAGAACAACGCAAAAAAGGAAAACATCTCGGAGCTCGCGTACGTGAACGGCGTCGTCGACAAGAAGATCGCGCGGGAGCTGTCGTACGCCGCCAGCGCCGACGCCGCGCCCGCCGTCGACAGCAAGATCAAGACCGTCGAGAGCGCCGCCGCAAGCGAGCGGAGCCGGAACGGCGGCAATGGTGACTTCAAGATGTCCGCGCGGGATTATCCGCCGCTGAATCCGCGCAGCGATAACGCGCCGCCGCAGCCGAAGAAGACGCCCAACGGAAAAATCGCGAGCGTGCCGCCCGGGTTCAAGGCGCGGCCGGCGTGCGACGGCATGACGTTCACGAACTCGGCGGGGCAGACGTTCCCGGCGCCGGTGCACGCCTACATCCCGCCGCCGGAGTTCGAGCGCCGCAACCGCGCGCTGGTCAAGCGGTTCGCGCTGGCGCTGGGCGGCGCGGCGGCCGTCGAGGACTTCAAGGTGGCCTCGCGCGCCTTCCGCGACAACATCATCAGCGCCGAGGAGTTCTACCAGCACTGCCGGGCCGCGGTTGGCGAGCAGCTGGACACCGTGTTCCCGGAACTTGTCGCTTTGCTACCAGATATTGGGAAACAGCAGGAGCTGGTGGTGGGCAGGAACATGGGCTCAGCTCTAGAGGTGTGCGCCACGTGCGGGCAGCTAGTGTCGCCGCGTGATTCCGTGGCCCACGACACGGCGCACTGGCCCGCACTGCGCTAAACATATCGACCGTTCCTGCATTGCGAGACGTGTTCGTATCGTGCACTCGACCTATGTGATTCAAGACTATTAGTTCCGGAACGTGTGGGATTGTCACGCGATGACCGTAAACCGACTTACTATTTATGTTCACTCGAAATATGTTAGTGTATACGGATGCGTACGTAGTGTATGCTGTAGTTTATATATTATTATGCAGGGTGGAGACGACAATAAGTCGATAAATGTAAACAGGTTATACTAGTTTTTTATAAGCTCTTGAGCCCAAGCTTAAAATGGTATCTAAAACGCACGAAGACGGATATCATTACAACCTTTACAAATATCAGACTCACATGAATGCATAATGAAACTTACTATCTCGTGTTTTAGAATCTTGGTTAAATGTATTTCATACATATTGGGACTTGGAGCGACATTACATATACGTAAAACAATTTACTGTCGTATTGTCGTTTCCACTTTGTAGCTCTATACTAGCGACGTTTCTGTCCGATTAAAACAAGCATACTTCTAATCAGAAGGCGTGCGGTGCCTATAGGCAACTAGTGTCTACCTGACAAAATCTTGTCTGAAGTACGTGTACGTACATTGTTTTATTGTTGAAATCAGTGTCTAGAAATTCCGAGTACCTACTGCCTACATAGAAGTAAAACTGGACTAGCTCAGTGTGTATTATGTTTCCATAAAAAGTAATGCTTATAAGCCCATGCTTCCTACATACGATAGAATATAGAAACTGGTTTGCTCATAGGGGTTCTCTTATAGTTGTTCCATATATTATTGAATGTGCGAGTCACCTTTAAACGTGGCCCCACCGCTTGTAACTCAAACTGATCTCATTACGAGAACTGTGAAATATTTAGTTCTACAACTATCCACTAATTTCTATTGTAATAGATATAATCGTATTTATCCAACAAACATGATGCATGTTTCTCTTTTCTACTTAATACTTTATTTACAGGGTCAGAGCTTGCCAGTTTTTATTTTGCCATGAAACATTCAATTGTTGGAACTGATTTCTTTAAGGTCACTGTGACTATGCAACGTTTGGTTGCATTATAATATACAATTTACATAAAGTATCGCGAGTCTAAGCCAAAAGTGATTAAAGGCGTATTGCGTAGAAATAACGCTATGTGAAATAATTATAATTGTTTCAGATTTTATCGAAATTTATAATATTTTTGTACTTTCAAATAATAGAACAACAATAATTAAGTTGTGTAAAAATATTTTTTTGTTAAATACATGTTATCGGTTTTATTATAAAATTTGGTGTACATAATTATGAATGCTGTCTTTATTTTTGACCCAACTCTAAAAGCAATTTTAACATAACTCAAGAGGTGAGAGTATGATTGTATAATAAATTATAATAATATAATAAACTGTGTATATAGATAGATATATTTGAATCTTTAAATCCGCAAACAAACAGTAAATGATCGCATCGCAACGTATCCCCCGATAAAATAACTATTCGATTGCAGTAAAAAGTTTCAGCTATGTACAATATAAAAATTCACTTGTCACTTTTACCCCATCCCAGAAACCCTTTGACGAGGCCCGTGAGGCCTGCGCCTTGCTTCTTGCCGTCGGCGCCGGTCTTATCATCCAGGTTCGGGAATTCCACGAAGTTGCAAGCCAAGTCGAAGAACAGCGGCTTGCAAGGAATGGCTTCCATCGGCGGCGGCAATTTGAACACGTTCGGATTCTTGGTTAGAACCTGTGTATCCTCGCGATACTCGTCCAAACGCTCCACGAGCGGCTTCTTCTCTTTGTACTTGCTAGAGGAGTATTTACTATCCTCATCCTGCTCATCGTCGTCTTCCAGCACGGAATCGGCGTGGACTTCAAACTTGCAGCTTTCTATCTCTTTCTTGAGCACTTGCAGCTTATCCTTCAGTTGTTTCTCGACGAGTTTGCTCCCCAGCGAGTCCGCAGCGTAGTTGTCGCTTCTCTCAAGCATAGCAAGCGCTTCGCGGAAGCGGCGTAGGCCGGTTAACACCTGGGCGATGTAATAGCAGCGGAAAGCGCGGTGCGCTTGCATCTGGATCTCGATCTCCTTCTGGTAGGCGGCGTCGGTCTCGAAGCCAGGCAGTTGTTGGAGCTCAGAGTAGTTCTGGAGGATGATCTCGTGCAGGCGAGTCAGGTCGTGCGGCCGCACCTTTACGTAAAAAGAAGACGATTTAAAAAAAAAATGTCAAGTTTAAAAAAATTTATCTTGCTTTGCATTTTGCTTGTAACTGGTCATTGGTTATTTGGTTATGATCGTTTAATTTAATTTGAAATTGGGTTATATTTTAACATTTATACTTCGTACTTATTAAAAAGGGTTGTAAGTTGGATGCTGGGAAAACTTCTACAGATATCACATTTGAATGAGTTTCTCTAGTGTCGAAGCACATGGTGCGGTTTAGCGCCGGAGCGCCGCCGCGTTGCGCGATACTGCGAAATCGCAACGCATCTTGTGTTTTAGGTGTCATACAATTTACTAAAACATAAAGAGAGGAATCCTCAAAAAAATAGTTACAAAGCTTCAATAAAATATTTTCTATTTATATTACCTTTTTCCCATCCAGCTGCACGCCGCCACGGCGCGCGTCCTCTGCTTGTTGTACCAGCAGATTGTTCCTCTCGATGGTGCGCATCAGGCGCAGATACATCAGGTACGACAGCAGATAGTTGATGCCGGACAGCTGCGGCTCCTCGGCAGACGCCGTCTTCAGCTTCGGGTCGTTTTTGATCTCGTCCTTAGAATAGAATATCCCACATGAAATACTTTATTCAGTACATAGCCCTTTCCAGAGCACGTGTATAACGTCCCATCCATCTTGAGCATCCATAATAAGAAAAATAAACAGGCCCTTTGACTACACTGAAATTCAAACCCCATCACTACGAGCAATAGGCGCAGACCATCAAGAAAATGGCAAACTATTTTCACGCGTACGAAGTCCTGGACACAGCTCTAGCGGCACAGGAGGCTGTTTATGTGACGTCAAGCGTCACAGACTTATATGCTCTGTCACGTCATACGTTATTAATGTCACCTCTACCGTGCTCCCATACCTCAGGCACCAACTAACTCAACTAAAATAGAAAGACACGGGTCTTAACGCGACATTTATGACCGAGTTACATTATGTACTCACGGCTTGACGTTTCGGCTGCTGACGCCGTGAGCCGCCAGTCTGCTTGTGACCACGGCTGCAGTATAGCAGCCGAAACGTCAAGCCGTGAGTACATAATGTAACTCATTAATAAATGTCGCGATAAGACCCGTGTCTTTCTATTTCAGTTGAAATGGAACGCAAACGTTTAAAATTATTACAGCTAGCTCAGCTAACTGACTCAGTTATGCGATATAGTCTTAGAGCTATACCAAAAGTAATGTATATTTGAGTGGCATACCTTGATGGCGGAAATGGCGTCCTTAGCGTCCATAAGACAGTTTTCAAACACTTCGATGCGAGCCTCGACTGTGGGCGCGGCGGCGGCGGAGCGGTCGAAGTCCTGCAGCGCGATGAGGAACAGGCGAGCCTTCTCCGGGCGGACGGTCACGCGGCGCCCGCGCCATTCTACCTCGTGCATCACGCCGGAACGCGACTCCCTAGAAAGCAAGTTTATTTTTATGTACAGTCACGGAATGAAAAGGTTCGTCAGTTTTCAAATTGATTCCTTCAACGAATCGCGAGCACATATTACCTTTTGAAACTATGTTACAGAATAATCTCGAGTTAGAGAAAATAATCTTTAACTGTTCGTCAGTAAAGTTCAAAATTATTCAGATCAAAGTTGTTTGACGATTTATCTTGTCAAGAAGATTATTATGATTGATAAACTAAAACCTTCTTGTTGGTTCAACATTGCCATTATTATTTTTATTAAATAAAAAAAAACTATTGTCAATTGGTCAATGTCATCATTGCATTGGACTGATGGGATAGAAAAATAAACAAGCAAAACCTTATTCCAATTACCAAACGTCATATTTATTTAAATGTTAGCAGCACTGTTTCTTGCACTGTTATGTTGGCAGGTTTGACTCTTACAGTACCTAGTGCAAGCGAAAACCGACACTAAGGTGACGAACCTTTTCATTCCGCGACTGTACAACAAAAATTCGTGAGCAACGCAGTACGGCGCGGATGCTTGCAACGGGTTTTCATTAGCGCGATGGTGAATTTCCATGCATTAGGCCTAGTTTGCACGAAGGTGGAGAGAAGAGGGGACGAAAAAATGTGTCCTGAATAGATTTCGTTATTTTCACATCTCTTCACTTCGGTGGAAATGGATCGAGCGGAGAAGAGAGGAGATGTGTCGGGCGACCTAATTTTTCTATTGAATTTGAGCGAGTAAGCGGCGGGCACCCGCTCCGTACACCCCCGTAAGTTTTAGCGGAGGTCCTAAGCTGTTATAACACTGTTTTATATTTATGAATGTGTCAATTACGACAAAAAGTGCACTTCGATTAAAAATACAGGTACCATCATTTTATTTTTTTTAATTTTCATACCATTTATATGACCATGTTAACATGGGCTAGTGTCGGCTCATATACCCGTTTACCTAACACCCTGTATACGTTCAAAACAGTTCTTACTTAGCTTGAGCCATGAGCGAATCCAGGTTGTCGATGAGCCCTTGGCTGCGCATGGCCACGAGGTCGCCGGCCGCCGACTCGTCGCCGATGTTGTACGCGCAGTACCGCAGGCTGGGCTTCAGCTCTTCCGACTGGAAATTGAAAGAAAAAAAGAAAAAGTATTTATTTGATGCAAGTACAATAACTGACTCTGAGCTACAAAGTTTGTAGCTGTAGTTTGTAGTAGTACAAACACCGACTATGTGAGCTACGAACACTGGCGCGCGTAAGGTACAAGTACGCATGAGCTAAATGGGCAGCCGCAGTGAGTGTGCGAGCGCGAAAGCAATATAGTAATTAGACGCGAGCGATAAGGATGGGTAGCTTGAGGTCATTGGACGAAATTCTATCTGCTCGGCGACCAGAGGTGGAATTGTGTAAAGTCAGTAAAGCAATCGTAATCATTTGACAGTTCATAACGTACGATAAAGTCAGTTAAACAAAGCGTTTGACAGAATAATCGTACGTTATGAACTGTCAAATGATAACGATTGCTTTACACAATTCCACCTCTGACTTTAGGCTAGACACTGGCGCGGCTCATACCTTCTGCCGGTACACGTGGCGCTCGTCGATGGGCAGCGCGGCGCACAGCTTGTCCAGCACGAGGCTGGCGCGCTGCAGGCTCTCGGCGGCCGCGCGCCACTGCTGCAGCTCGACCAGCAGCACGCCGCGTGGGAGCTAGACACTGGCGCGGCTCGTACCTTCTGCCGGTACACGTGGCGCTCGTCGATGGGCAGCGCGGCGCACAGCTTGTCCAGCACGAGGCTGGCGCGCTGCAGGCTCTCGGCGGCCGCGCGCCACTGCTGCAGCTCGACCAGCAGCACGCCGCGTGGGAGCTAGACACTGGCGCGGCTCGTACCTTCTGCCGGTACACGTGGCGCTCGTCGATGGGCAGCGCGGCGCACAGCTTGTCCAGCACGAGGCTGGCGCGCTGCAGGCTCTCGGCGGCCGCGCGCCACTGCTGCAGCTCGACCAGCAGCACGCCGCGTGGGAGCTAGACACTGGCGCGGCTCGTACCTTCTGCCGGTACACGTGGCGCTCGTCGATGGGCAGCGCGGCGCACAGCTTGTCCAGCACGAGGCTGGCGCGCTGCAGGCTCTCGGCGGCCGCGCGCCACTGCTGCAGCTCGACCAGCAGCACGCCGCGTGGGAGCTAGACACTGGCGCGGCTCGTACCTTCTGCCGGTACACGTGGCGCTCGTCGATGGGCAGCGCGGCGCACAGCTTGTCCAGCACGAGGCTGGCGCGCTGCAGGCTCTCGGCGGCCGCGCGCCACTGCTGCAGTTCGACCAGCAGCACGCCGCCCAGCCATGCTGCGTACGCGCCGGCTTCAAGCTGCGTGCGCGCGTCGCACACGCCGCTTTGCTGAACATAGAAAGGATATACGTTTTACATCTGTAATAGTTGCTATGCTATGCTTGCTGATGAGGGATAGGTTACTCTGAAGAGTGCTAAATAAAACCGACCCGTTTGAGTGCTGCTCCTGCTCATACACTAATTTATTACTGAGTGATTTTTACAGGCGTGAATTGAAACTAGGTCAAACCAAACTTATACGTAAAGTGTTTAACGCCTACTTAGCAATAAATTATTTAACAATATAAAAAAGAAATTTGCAAATAATAATGTATGATAGCTCGTACAACATCTGTCATTATCATTAACATCATCATCTCAGCCATAGGACGTCCCACGCTGCGTTTTCCGGTACGCGGCCTCCACTCCAGAACCTTGCTGCCCCATCGGCCGTTAGTTCTGTGTACTATGTGCGCTGCCCATTGAAACTTTAGCTTGCTAATCCGTCGGACTATCGGTCAATCGTCGAATCCAACTCGGCTGGGCAGCGTTCGGGAAACTACGCAACATCTTTTCGTCCAAAATACCTCAGTACCTGAAGACTAAGGTCTACAACCAATGTGTTACCAGTTATGACTTATGGTTCAGAAACGTGGCCTCTCACTAAACATCTGTATCCCTATAAAATTTTTGGTAACAGGCAAAGCCTGACACCCCGCTGTTGCTTTACTTGTTCAATAAAAACGTTGCACTGGCGCCGCGCGGACGCTATGCCAGCGCTGCGTAGATCCGGCATTCTGCAGCCACTTAGCATTGAACAGATTTTGGAATCATAACTGTCACATTTGCAACTTTGGCATCACAGGCTTAATACCGAAACTGCTGCTCTCGGCGCCCGACACGGAAATTTTTGAGACTCCTAGCACTTGTCGTTTCTGAGTTTTCGTGTGTCGTGGTCGCTTACTATTGGCCTCATAAGAAGGCTCAAGGTCACCTAAACGGCAATGGAGAGTGCTATGCTCGGAGTTTTCCTACGTGATCGAATCAGAAATGAAGAGATCCGTAGAAGAACCAAAAGAGCTGATGGTCGCTGTGGCAGGAAAGTTTTTGAGTGGCGACCACGAACCGGAAACGTGGCGTGGGCAGGCCTCCCGCTAGGTGGATCGACGATCTGGTGAAGGTCGCGGGAAGTGCCTGGATGCGAGCGGTGCAGGACCGGTCTTTGTGGAAATCCTTGGGGGAGGCCTTTGTCCAGCAGTAGGAGTCTTTCGGCTGAAACGGTCGAACGAACCTCGCAAAGCTGCAGCAAAGTTTGCGCATGAGCCACGGCCTTCTTGAGACGGGAGACGAGGTGGAACTTCTTGCGGGGCTCCGTGTTGGCCTCCTGCCGCAGCTGCATCGCAATCCGGATTTTGAGACTCCTAGCACTTGTAGTTTCTGAGATTTCATGATGAGTGAGTCAGTCAGTGACCTTTCGCTTTCATATGGATTACCTCGCAAAGCTGCAGCAAGGTCTGCGCATGAGCCACGGCCTTCTTGAGCCGCGAGACGAGGTGGAACTTCTTGCGGGGCTCCGTGTTGGCCTCCTGCCGCAGCTGCATGGCGTGCGCCCACGCGCGCTCGGCCTGCAGTAGCGGCACGCAGAGCAGACGGTTCTCGGGGCACGACGCGAATTAAGAGACTCCTAGCACTTTTGTAGTTTCTGAGTTTTCGTGATGAGTGAGTAATAATAATAATAATAATAATAATTTATTTATTTCTCTCACAACATAAATTATGAAAAACATTTCTTATAATATATCTGTTAAACTATAGATTGCATTGTGAGAGCTGGTGCCTATTGTAGATTTTAAGAAAATCTGTATTACAGGTCACCAGGCCCACTCTGCGGAATCTATTTTATTAAATAGTTATACATTTAAATAATTAGAAGATTCCTAGAGGTACAGAGTGTTGAGTTCTAATTAAATAGACAGGCTAAACAAAAAATAAAATAAAAAATACCATAAAAATACAATGATATGAGAGTGTGAGTGTGTGTGTGTGTGAGCGTGTGTGTGGGTGTGTGTGTGAGCGTGTGTGTGGGTGTGTATGTAGATGAGTAATTGGTGTAAGGGCGTACTATTCCACGATATTGTCATAAAAAACACAAGAATGGGGCTTTTCAGATAATAGTGAGTCAGTGACCTCTCGCTTTCATATAGATTACCTCGCAAAGCCGCAGCAAGGTCTGCGAATGAGCCACAGCCTTCTTGAGCCCGGCTCAAGAAGGCTTTGAGACTACTAGCACTTGTAGTTTCTGAGTTTTCGTGATGAGTGAGTCAGTGACCTTTCGCTTTCATATGGATTACCTCGCAAAGCTGCAGCAAGGTCTGCGCATGAGCCACGGCCTTCTTGAGCCGGGAGACGAGGTGGAACTTCTTGCGGGGCTCCGTGTTGGCCTCCTGGCGCAGCTAAATCGCGATGCGGATTTTGAGACTACTAGCACTTGTAGTTTCTGAGCTTTCGTGATGAGTAATTCAGTCAGTAACCTTTCGTTTTCATATGAAAACCATATGGCTTACCTCGCAAAGCTGCAGCAAGGTTTGCGCATGAGCCACGGCCTTCTTGAGCCGGGAGACGAGGTGGAACTTCTTGCGGGGCTCCGTGTTGGCCTCCTGCCGCAGCTGCATGGCGTGCGCCCACGCGCGCTCGGCCTGCAGTAGCGGCACGCAGAGCAGACGGTTCTCGGCGCCCGACGCAGATAAGTGGGTGGTTGTCACGTCCCGCCGGCGGTAGTGGCGCCTGTCACCCTGGGAGGAACAATTATTTAAACTATTATGTTGAATTTTCACTATATTGACGACGCCGCAAGTCTTCAGTCTGCCTGCGACCATGAACTCGACAGGAGTTGAAACGTCGTGTGGGTAAATATCTGTTACTTTCATAACAGTGTTTTTGTAGCGAAATCCCATAACTGATAATTTATCAGATAATATTTGAATTATAAAAGTACCTACATTTTAAAAAAAAATTTACATAAAATGTTCACATTCACTATTAAGTTTGTATTAGTGAATGTGGTTACCGTGGCTCAAACACAGCTTATGAAACTAGTATTTGGTTCCTAGCAATTAACAATTCTCTCAAACAATTTTATTAAGTTAATGAAATTTAAATAAATGTTTGTTCTATTCATTGTTAGAAAATCTTATATGAGTTTGTAAGAATATTGATCAAGTGTTTTAATCAAAATCTAATAAGATACAGGTAGCTTGCTGATACTAATCTAGGGCAGATTGAAAACATCACACAAAATATCAATAGATTATTGAAAAAGTAAGTTTTTTTTAACCCACTTGTTACGGAATTCACTTTTTCTATCACTTACCTTAAATCGGTCATGATAAATTTATCTCAAAACAATCGCTCCAAAACTTTATAGTAATTTGTTTACGTCAGTGTACTTATAAGACTTGGACAGTACTGCGACACACCTCATCTTTCAAATGTTGCATATAAAAATTGTTTACACTACCCACATTAGTAAAAATATTTATGTAAAAACTAGCGTTCTTTTAAAAGAACGCTAGAACAAAATTTTATTTGACAGAAGAACATAAATTAAATAAATAATATAATAACTAGTTATTTTAAAATTACCCAACCTGCCAGTTCAAGTATTAATGATTTATAACGGTCATTCTTACCTGGGGAATTTTGAGCACTTTACGCAATCGTCGAATACGACGAGAGCAATAGCCACGGTATCGCTGGTAGTCTCCATGACGTAGACCGTGCTGCTGCTGCGCATCCTTTGTGATGCGGAAGACTGAACCAAAGCTTAAGGATATGTATTGGTAAATAAAAAACTGAAATTTTACACAGCACAACCAAATATTTGTATAGTTAGGAATGAATATGTAAACTTGTGGAAATTATAGATCACGTTTTCGCTTCTGATACAAAATTTACAAAAAAAATATTAAAATAAAATTGATGTTCACTTGATAAAGAACCAAGATAAGACTGAAGAGTTCTAACTTCAGACTTGTTTTAAGCTGTCTAGTAGCTCACGGATGGTTAGACGGAACATGATTTAAACAGAGTGAAGAGTAGATATAAAGATCAAAGTAAATTGAAAGGTAAAAAGGTCAACCTGTAAAATAAAAAGCATGTAAAAGGATACTTTCTAAACTTAGTGGTGTTGAGGTTTTGGTCTCTTCTTTATCAGTCTCTTCAGATGACATTGGTTTAGCATCACCTGCTTCGCCTTCTAAAACAACCATGGCTATGTATGAGTAAAGAACAACTTTATCTTTTAGTTAATTTGAATAAAATTAGTCCACGAATCCCGTTCCTCAACAAATCACAAATCCACGAAACGTCATTCATTTCAGGTTACACGTCAGGTGGTTGACGTTGTTGACATTAGTTTTTTTTAGTTAATTTGGTATACGTAGGTAATAGTAAACATGATGCTTTTAAACCTATCTTAAGGTAAAATAATTTTCAAACAAATTTTCAACCCAATATGGGTCGCGCAAGGAAAATTGAGGCGAACGTACTCACTGATGTTGTTGTACCTACTTCAATACACAACACAATACAAAAGTTCAAGCATCGAATTAATTAACACTACACTAGCAACCTGTCTTTCTGTCTTGATAAATGTCTGCAAGTGAGACAGAAAGACGTCAGAGCCCCGATTACGGTAATTTTTAACGTCAACAATCCAGACACGCTTCTCGATTCTGCGATACGATTGGTCGTTCAACAGCGTACGTCAGCTGTTTTGACCAATCGTATCGCAGAATCAGAAACGCGTCTGGATTGTAGACGTTATAAAAGTTACCGTAATCGGGGCTCAGTCAGCCAGCGCAGATAGCATTTTGTTTACAGATACAAATCTTTGCTTGCGCTGACGGTCTCAACTCAACTCACTTTGCGCGACCTATAATTTTAACGTGGTTGGTATTGGCTGTTTAATTACACATTACACATTTCCAAGCCAAGCACAAATGTATAAAAAAATTTCACTGACAGTAGTGACCAAAGAGCATAAAAGAGTGTAGTGACAGTTGACAGCAGTCGTCAAAATCGAATTGATTCTTTTTGGTTTTCTTCCCTGTGAATTAGGTTCGTGTTCATGTTTACAAATTTATTTTCCAGATAAATCTAAAGAATCATTAAATAGCTATTTTATTTTGTATGCTAATTGTGAACTCCAGTGGTGTGGCATAATAATTATTCAGTTATTTCGTGTTACAGGAAAGATAATTAAATACAATGGCGAAGTCAAAGAACCACACAAATCATAACCAAAGTAAGTAAAAACATTCGAATTTTATATTTTACGTGATAAATAAATAGACATTCTGTGTTTCCCCATAGTTGAGTGTCTGCTACACTCAAACTCATTGTTGCTGTTTTCAAGTGTAAATACGCCGGTTCTTAAATTTTACATTTATTTTCCAGACCGCAAAGCCCACAGAAATGGCATCAAGAAACCCAAGAAGTTCAGACACGAATCTACCCTTGGTGTGAGTATTAATCTATTTTCCTTCTAATTCATTTGAGGTTATCTTGCTATTAGCAAATGACATGTAAACATCTGTGAACTATACAATACACCTAATAAATGCAAAACAGATTTTAATTGGTGAAACACTAGATTTAAGCTTGTATTTAGTCCATACTATGTGGGAGGTTGTTGATAAGGGCTTGATTCAAAACAGGATAATTTAACATTGGAGTTGACATAACATTATTCAATAGGAAAGTGTCTTGTCCTGATTAGTAAAAGATAAACAGCCTTACTTATAAACGTTTATTAAAATTAAGACACAGTTTAACGGTCTATTAAATAATATCTTAACTTAAAAACGATAATTAGTGTTAACCAACGTCTTAGTGACTGCTTAAATAACTGTCAAGTTAAACAGCGTCGGACCCTTGTTTAAAGCCCTAATTACCAAAATGGCGGATCAAAAAGTTAACAGCTGATGCGTGACGTGCCATGCAACGCGCTGTGTTGCTGCGCTGCGCGAAGATACACACAAAAAATAGTATGAAACACATGGCAAAGGTTGACGCAAACATAATACAAAGTGAAAGTATAACAATAGATAGACATTACAACGGTTGGTGTTTCTTAATACCTACACAGTTAAAATAATTCAATGGACTAATAATACACCACATGTTACGTCGGCGAAACCCGAAACACTAAAAAGACTTGAGTTAAACATTCCGACAATAAAATCCTAAAGACTTCCTAAGGGTGCATGTGCGTGAGAAACTAAAATTACCATGCCTTGAAATTGCGCTAAAAACTAACAAAGCATTTACATCTTAAGTTTGTACAAGAAGTATTACAATTATCTAGTGTATATTATTATAATTGGTACATAATTTTAATATGGCGTATGTGGGACATAGTCGCTATAGTACTTTTGTTTGTTTGTTGTTGTAGACTTGACAGTTGACTGACAGACAGCGTTTCATTTGACATAACTTTGACGTTTATTATTCTTAATTTTAGCATTGGCTTTCGGCATTTTGGCATTAGAACTGGTCTGAAGTTCGGTTCAGGTGGATTTAAAAAAGAAAAACTCTAATTAACAGTTGATTAGTTAAGTGACGCTTAAGCAGTGTTTATAAGTGAGAAATATTTAATTACTGATTAAGAAGTTAACGAGTCATTAGTTAATTAGTTGCTTAGACGTTGATTAGTTGATTTTTATAAGTAAGGCTGTAATTCACGTCAAATTTTATAATTTTACCAACCCTATAAAATAGGTAAAACTTGGCCATGTTTGCAATACACTGACCAACTGTGCTGCGCTGAAAAGTTTGATGCAACAATGAACTGCATACCTAACGTGTTCAGCAATCATTTTGGTAATAATTTGCTTATTTATTACAGATGGACCCCAAATTCTTGAGGAACCAGCGTTTCAGTAAGAAGGGCAACTTGAAGCCAGCCAAACAACTAGCCAGGGCAGCAGAGAGGAAAGCTACGCGAGAAGCTAAGGCTAAGAAATGATCATCTAGTTCTAAGACAATAAAAACACAAAAACTCTAAAATAATTTTTTTATTCCATAAACCTATAAATATTCTATACAAATCAACAGAGCTTGGTTTTTGAAATGAGATTTTAACATAACATGATAAGATCAGTAGAAAATGAGCATGCTCAAAATCTCAATTCTGAAGCCAGGGGTAAATTTGAACAAACATTTTGAGAGATTCTTACAAATAGATTTGAATTAAAGTGAAGGCACACTTTCCATTCATTTAGCACCTAACAACAGACAATAATAACTTATTACAATAAATAAAATTATGCTTCAAAAGCAAATACCAAAGTAATCAAAAATGCTTACAATATTTATTTCATTTTGTTGGAGTTAGATATGACTGATGAAATAAATTCATTTATTCTTGTCAATTTCCATCAACACCAACTGTATCTTTTTGACTGCATGTTTCAGGTCATAGTCATTCACATCATGGTGCAGAACAAATCTCACTGTTTTTGAATCTGGTTTAGCACTTGCTAACACCACAATGCCAAGACCATCAGCAGTTTTACAGCTTGTTTCAGACTGACTGACGAGTGCTAGTCTCTCAGTAACTTTGCGACTTGTGATGTCACCCTTACCATTTATTTTAACATGCACTATGTTAGTGGTTTGAGAAGCGTCCATGTCCTCCACTGTGAATGTTGAAAGTTTGAGATTCTTGATTTCTGTAATTAAAGGTGATGTGGTTGTATTGAATTTACTATTAATTTGTGCATTTACTAGATCAACACCCTGGACCACATACATCACTATAACCCGAAGATTTACGCTTTCGCGATGTGTGAGCAAAAAATATTCGAGTTTTTATCCATAGTTGCAAAATTTCGCTAATGTTAACGTGATGTATGTGGCCCAGGGGTAAGAAACATTAATCACGTATACTGCAAAACATAACATACGTTCAGCGATATAATGTGCGCGGCCATGATCTCGGGACAAAAAGGGTACCGATTCTTCCAGCGCGACCATACCAGCGGCGGCGAGGACTCCCGCCTGCCGCATCCCTCCACCTAGCATCTTGCGATAGCGGCGAGCTCTGAAACAGTCGTAGAATATAAGAGTGAAATATAAACCACAATGTAGAGATCATTATATTATTTATATTAAAGTTCAGTACAAATATCCAAGATGGCATGCATAATACAGATCTTATTGGTTGCTAATTTTATGGTAAAAAATAGTAATGCAACTGCAATGCAATGCCACCCAATGACAGGTTGTGCTAGTCTCCTTAGTAGCAAATTAGCAACTGTTTGTTATGATCTGTAAAAACCACAAGTGTGGGGATACACTTGTGTGTTCCATCCAATATCACACTTGCAATGCTTTAACAGCGCGACTCATACCCATGGACCTATAAAAAGAGGTCCACGCACATACCTACTTCTTTTTCAACTTACTGATCGATGAACCTCCTAGTGCCAGCCAGCACAGAGCCGACAGGGGCGCCCAGGCCCTTGCTAAGACAAATAGATACGCTGTCGCAGTCACGCGCTAGCCGTGACGGCGGCAAACCTAGTTGCTCTGACGCGTTGAACAGTCGTGCTCCGTCCATGTGGACAACCACAGAACGCTTCTTGGCAATTTCTGACAGCTTCTGAATCCATTCGAGGGGAATAACCTGAAAAGCAACAAGTAGTCACTTGTAGGGTGAAAGTTTAACTTCCAACTTTTAGTTGGTTATTCTCAATTGTCCCCTCTGTGGACCTCCTCCACCTGCTTCCACTAGGGGCAACTGGGAATTTATCTTTTTAAATTAATTCCCACTTGCCTCAGAGGGGAGTAATGCAGTGAGAGCAACTGGGAATAATAAATTTAGTGGCCTAGCTTTTCTTCTAATTTATGTAGAAGCTGTAGCCCATTCAAACAAGACCATAAAGTTGAGATTTAGGGAACATAAGTATTTTATAGACTAATACTCGTTAGTGATATGGGGCTTTTTAATCTTGATAATTAATTTATGCTTACCTTTCCTCCACAGTATGAATGTGTATTCTCTATAGACACCATCATAGTAATGGGCTCATGATCATCGGAGCCTCGAATGTGTTTCTCAAAGTCGTCCAACTCAAAGGTGCCATCAGGGAGATTTTTAAGTCCAGTCACATAAACTCCAGCTAAATCAGCAATACCACCTGCGAAAGTAGTAAAGGGAATACCTAGTACATTATAGTAATTTTAGGTATAAATAACTACAAAAAAGGCAGTCTTCAAACATATTGTCTTTACTTAAGTTTAAAGATAAATGTTTATGAACTAAGCTATAAGAAACTGCCTTTTTTTATTTGATAGAAGATTAATATATACCTTCTCTTTTAAAGACGTGCGACTGATCACCACACAACATCTCTGAGCCCCTTTTGAAACAGTGCACCATTGCTGAAAATGATTTAATTACATACTTAGTTAAGTTCTTATGAATTCTTATACACTTCACTCATGTAACTTAGTTTTCATTTGATATTACAAAAACAATTACCATTAATAAGCTAGCTACACTTTTCCAGATTTGGAGTCAGTCACTTACCAGCAATTAGGTTGGCCATAGTGCCGGAGGGTACAAAAAGAGCAGCCTCTTTATCGAGTATATCCGCCACTTTGGCCTGCAGCGCGTTCACAGTTGGATCTTCGCCGAAGACATCGTCTCCCAAAGAAGCCGTGATCATAGCTTCTTTCATAGATTCCGTGGGTTTTGTTACGGTATCTGACCGAAGGTCTATTACGATTGACTGGGTCGACATTTTGTACACAAATTACACGGACTTAAATAAATTTTAACCAAACAACAAGTCAAAATATTTAGTTATATTAACTTGTTGTTTGTAAACAATGACACGTCAACTTTCAGGACTTCATCACAGATTAGAGAGTATGGACTTCATCTGTCACATCCATGAAGCTAAAGATAAAAATGGAGGGCAAACTTGGAACAAAAACTTGAGTCAAATACATGAAGCTACAGATAAAAATGGAGGCCAGACTCCCAATACCTACTTGAAGCACAAACTAAGTATCAGTATCTCGCTCTCTGTGGGCAGACTTGCTCTTTCTAAATAAACAAAAAATATAAAATTGCTCAAATTCAATGAAACCAATGTATAGCCCGACCAGGAACATAAAAACCCTCGCCATGTTGCGGAAAACTAATGGTACTAATTTCTTTTAATGGCAACAGTAACTGAAAACTTCATTGATATGTCACCTTGCATGTCAGTCTATTGCTGTCAAAGTGTAAACAAAGTTTATTTTAAATGTGCGCAATTGGTTTTATGAATTAAATTGCTAAAATCTTTTTATAGTCGTGAAAGAAAAGTGGTTCACAATGTGTTAAAGTATTTGACGAAGAGAAATACTAAGGGTTCGGACAATATTTTCATTGAATAATGTTTCCGACAAAGGTTGTCAAATTGACTGACATGTTTATCGTATAGTACAGTCCACTATGAAAATTTGCTGTGGTTTGTTTCAACTACCTATTTTAAATTTTTTTGTCACTTTCTAAGTGTTGAATTTTATGGAATTGGGAAAGAAGTACCGAGTTTGAAGCGTTCATGAGCAGACATTGCAGTTGAATACTCAAGTTCTGAATTTGATTTTGATGAATAATAAAATAAATTCTACTAACTCGATTGATGGTTTCATTTAATTTATTTAAATCAGGTTACCTATAATAATATTTTTTCGTTAATTTATGAAAATATCAAATTAGCCCGTAATCCTGAATCCTGATACATAAAGTTAGCCTATTAATTTAACACAGGTACGACTGTACTCAGTGTTGCACTATCAAATGCAATTGACGCGCCTCTATGCCAGGGTTTTTATGTTCCTGGTCAGGCTATAAAATCTTTATTTCTTGACATAGGTATCATTAAAAATGATAAGTGTAGTTACTGGTAAAACGTTTTAGGAAGAAATTACTGTAAAAAATGTGAAAAATGTTTACAATGATCCAATGTCGGAAATCACGAAATAAACACTTACGCGTGGAATCTTATGTCACTTCCAGGACAGCACGTACTACCGCAACCACGCACTACAAAATTTTGCACCAATTCTTGTGATAAAACAATGATTATTTCCTGTAAACAATCTTAAACGAAATTAACTGCTTAATAAACAAAATAGTAAACAACCGCCATGATGGGCCGGATTGGGCCGATGTTGCCACATGGTACCGATTACCCAGGAATTGGGATTGTAATTCCCTGATTCGCCAACACATTAAGCCTAAATGGCCGACAATTTTGTGATTTTTTATTTAACTAGGTAATCTTAGTTTCAAATATTAATTATTTATTTGTTTGTCGGCGCCGGACACAGATGCTGCAAATTATTATTGATGATTAATAGTACCAATCTTAATATTATGTTATCTGTAGAAATCTGTAGAGCAGAAGGTTTGTGATTCCTAAACGTAACACCCGACTGATGCGCAGAAAAAGATAACTGTCAATGAGTTGTGTCATGTCAAGTGTGAGCAGGCGGCTGCGAGGTTATCTTTGAAAGCGTGTTGAGTTTGGTGGAACGTTAAATTGTAGGAAAAGTGATTGTCAACCATCCAAGATATTATCTCCTTGCCCGTTAACCCACGCCAATGGAGATTCCACCCCTAGAGTTCCTTCTGATAGAGACCCAGTGCCTTTATCAGAAGTGGGATTCGAAGGGCACTATTCAAAGGAGATAAATCTTTCAGCATGCACACCTACGCTACGCAACTCATCAAGTTTTACATGGAGGATGCTGGCTCAGACATTGAGAGTTGGTGCAGGTTGACGGAAATTATTGTGATTGACGTAAACTGGAAGGGCCTTTGTGAGTGAGTGAGTTGAGGGGGCCGGGCCAAGGGCGCCCGGGCCACCCTGTTGCCGTGGTTGAAGGGGCTGTTTACGCCCGGGCCACGCTGATGTAATGTTGGTTTCCTGGTCGCATGGCTGCATGCCTGGATCAGCAGTAGTAGTGGTGCGGTTTGAGGTAAATGGTTGAAGGAGCCTTGGCTTAAGCCTTGCGCTTCGGGCCATGTTACCTAAACCCTGGTTTCCTGGTCGCATGGCTGCATGCCTGGATCAGCAGTAGTAGTGGTGCGGTTTGAGGTAAATGGTTGAAGGAGCCTTGGCTTAAGCCTTGCGCGTCGGGCCATGTTACCTAAACCCCGGTTTCCTGGTCGAAGGGGCCTCACGCCCGGGCCAGCTGTAATGTTTTGGTTTCCTGGTCGGGCTTCGCGCCCGGGCCAGCTATAATGGTTTGGTTTCCTGATCGAGGGTCATCACGCCCTGATCAGCTGTATTTATTGTGATTCTACGATATGATATTCGCACGCTCTGTAGTCAGGAATGGACGAGCTGTGATAATGAGAAATTGAATGTTTACAGATGGACAAACCCTGGACTAAGCGCACGAGGCCGTGCGATAGTCAGGCTGGCCGTGTCGGCGCCGGACACAGATGCTGCAAATTATTATTGATGATTAATAGTACCAATCTTAATATTATGTTATCTGTAGAAATCTGTAGAGCAGAAGGTTTGTGATTCCTAAACGTAACGCCCGACTGATGCGCAGAAAAAGATAACTGTCAATGAGTTGTGTCATGTCAAGTGTGAGCAGGCGGCTGCGAGGTTATCTTTGAAAGCGTGTTGAGTTTGGTGGAACGTTAAATTGTAGGAAAAGTGATTGTCAACCATCCAAGATATTATCTCCTTGCCCGTTAACCCACGCCAATGGAGATTCCACCCCTAGAGTTCCTTCTGATAGAGACCCAGTGCCTTTATGTTTAACTTCTGATTTGGTTAGTGAATTGGCTATTTCGAAGAATTTACAAGGAGATTTAAATCAGAAGATAGCAATACTACAGTTCACACTAAAAAGAGAGGTAGGGCCGCAGAGAGCGAGATAGATATAAGTAGGTATTTGACTCAAGTTTTGTTCCAAACTCTGCCCTCCATTTTTATCTGTAGCTTCATGGTCAAATACCTACTTATATCTATCTCGCTCTCTGTGGCCCTACCTCTCTTTCTAGTGTGAACTGTAGTATTGCTATCTCCTGATTTAAATCTCCTAGTAAATTCTTCGAAATAGCCAATTCACTAACCAAATCATAAGTTAAACAAATAAATAATTAAATATTTGAACTACGATTACCTAGTTGAATTAAAAATCACAAAATTGTCGGCCGTTTAGGTTTAATGTGTTGGCGAATCAGGGAATTACAATCTCAATTCCTGGGGAATCGGTACCATGTGGCAACATCGGCCCAATCCGGCCCATCATGGCGGTTGTTTACTATTTTGTTTATTATGCAGTTAATTTCGTTTGAGATTGTTTACAGGAAATAATCATTGTTTTATCACAAGAAATGATGCAAAATTTTGTAGTGCGTGGTTGCGGTAGTACGTGGTGTCCTGGAAGTGACATAAGATTCCACGCGTAAGTGTTTATTTCGTGATTTCCGACATTGGATCATTGTAAACATTTTTCACATTTTTTACAGTAATTTCTTCTTAACGTTTTACCAGTATTTACACTTATAATTTTTAATGATACCTATGTCAAGAAATAAAGATTTTACATTGAGTTTCATTGAATTTGAGCAAATTTATATTTTATTTTGTTTATTTAGAAAGAGAGAGTCTGCCCACAGAGAGCGAGATAGTGAACATAGTTTGTGCTTCAAGTAGGTATTCGGAGTGTGGCCTCCATTTTTATCTGTAGCTTCATGGTCACATCTCATCTGTGATCTGTCAGTTCTGTTACTACTTATCTGTTTTCAATACACGCAATGGGATAACAGAAAAAATATTATCACAATTATTTTTATTTCATTTATCACGAAATCCAATTTATTCCTTAATGAGAAGTCGTAAAAGAAATCAATTTATAGAAAAAATACTTTATTTTGTACTAGATAATGGCATTGGATCGGCAATAAAAAAAATGTTCGTTTCCGGTTCCGGTACTGTGAACTTTTGGAAGTTTTGATGTCGATAGATTTTAACCACGGCACGGTTTTAACTTTGTTTTCTCGATGCCGTTGGAACAAGAATATTAAAGGCGTAAACTATTACACTAAATACCTTACTGGAAGTCAATTTATAACCTTAAATCCCAATCCCAACTAATATTATAAATGCGAAAGTAACTCTGTCTGTCTGTTACGCTTTCCCGCTTAAACCTCGCAACCGATTTTGATGAAATTTGGCATAGAGATAGTTTGAGTCCCGGGAAAGAACATAGGATAGTTTTTATCCCGGTTTTTGAAACAGGGACGCGCGCGATAAAGTTTTTCTGTGACAGACAAAATTCCACGCGGGCGAAGCCGCGGGCGGAAAGCTAGTTAAATATAAATAGGATCATTAATAAATAAAAAACCATTTTTGTAATAATCATTTTTTTAAGTAGGTACATACTATTTAAAATTACAATATGTTTTTAAAGGTATCTTAGCTAAGCTATAAGAACTTTATGAACTACATAATGAAAGAGTAAGTTAAAAATATAAAAAAATTAAACAACTACACAAGGCCGTTCAAGTCTTACGTAAGCCGATTTATTACTACCCCCTAACCTATATAAGCAAAATAAGAAGAGTAAGCAAAGTTTATTGATTTGACACGGTATTCAAGAAAGAAACAATTATTATAATCATAATTATTTTCTAAGTAGTAATATTACGAATCAAACTATAAAATGAAATACTATTGACGGAAGAAATTAGGCCAATCGAATAGATTTACGGGAATCCCCGGAAATGAAAAAGTACCTACTGCTAACATAATCACCGTTTAGACCATGTACTTACATAATTATGCAAAAGTATAATCTGTTTGGTTTAAGTTTATAATAATGGCTATAACATTCATTTTTTGTACATGCACTTCAGGATTTCAAGATCCGTGCTTAGGGCGCGATCGTAGCGCATTGCCTTTAGCACGATAGGGTTGATTTTCCGGATTCGTACCTCGAGTAAAACGTTGGCCTCGACATTAAATCCGTTGTCAGTCATCTATAACGGAATGACCAACAAAAATGACGAATTTCCAAATGCATATAAACTTTGAGGGAAATTCAATAACCTGTGTATTGTATTGTACATAATCAGGAATATTATGCCGCTTATTTTAACTTAAACTTTCAAACAGTCTCATACTGTGCGAATTATTTACTAATAGCTGACCGACGACGACATGGACATCACTAGGGTAAATGTACCTAAACACCGCCAAGTCAGAACCATCGCTTCTTAGGTCTAATCTCAGATTAAACATTTGAATGACACCAGTCAAAACAAGATGTATTGTGATCCTTGTTCATAAAGACCGCAGTTAGATAAGTAATTCAATTAATATTTCAATCATGTGAAGTAGTTACATGAATATACGTAACTAATTCTAAAATATTGAACTCAGTACAACTATTTAAAGTTAGGCCTGAGTTTTATTGGGTTTTGGTCCTTTATTAGGTCCAGGTCCCTTATTAGGTCCAGGTCCTTTATTAGGTCCTGGCCCCTTATGGCCGGGGCCTTTAGGGTTTGGTGCAGAAGGTCCCGGATTTTTCGGACCCGGCTTCTTAGCAGAATCTTTGTTTTCTGTTTTGTCGTTATTTGCATTCTTATTGACCGGGGGAATTCGTTTCACAAAGAACCTGAAGGATGCTTTTTTGTTGTTAATGAAGTGTCTAAAGGCATCTAGCGGCAAGACAGCACATTTGGCTTGTCTGAATATCTCATCTGCTTTTATAGCATCATTAAAACAATGTTCAATAAAAACGACCTTTCGCCTATTGTCTTTTTTGCTCGTTACATGAATTTCATAAATATGTTGCCTGGCGGTATTTTTTCCTCCAATATGCTGAACTGTCCAGTAAGCCATTTTTTGAAGAGTATCAATCTTCATTGTGATTATAAAGAGCATTTTGCCTTGTGCAAACAAATAGACAAAACGCTCGTCTTCATTGGCATCTATATTATCCAGTTCTATTTCAGCATCGCTGGTGACGTTGCAGTGTGTTGCGTGGCGTTCCTTAAAATGATCCATCATCTCCTTCAGTTTACCTGTGTAACACAATTTATTGTTAAAAGGTTGTGCAATGTAGTGAATATTCTGCGTATTATTAGTTCGAAATCAAGTTAACTGTGTGCGTATTGCCGTTTACTAGGTACACATACCATTCCATGAGCACCGCCCAAAAACTGCACCAAGTGGACAGTCCATGACTCGAAATATGCATTCCTTTAGATGGTCCTCCATGTCTTGGGCCATCAACGTGTAAACGCATCCTTCAGACTTGTTAGGACATGGCACCTTGGCCTGTAATTAATATTAAAGTGATGATCAAAATCTTTTAAAAGGAAGGTTATTATTCGGCATCTACTTACCGGTTAAGTACCTATGTATTTTATAGTATACTAGCTTTCCGCCCGCGGCTTCGCGCGCGTGGACTACATTATCTACATTATTTTACGGATCCCTATTTTTTTCCAAAATAAAATTTAGCCTATGTTACTCGTGGATAATGTAGCTTTCGAATGGTGAAAGAATTTTTAAAAACGGTCCAGTAGTTTTTGAGCCTATTCATTACAACCAAACAAACAAAAAAAGTTTTCCTCTTTATAATATTAGTGTAGAATAGTGTAGAATACATAGGTATTATTATGAAGTTGTTTTAGAATTAAAACTATCACATAAGTACAACCTAGTTACTTTGGTGTGGGAAAGTGGTTAGTCAAGAAAAATGACACGATCAGTATAATTTTTTTGATGTCAAACATTTTGCCTACTAGGTAGGTACGTGAACCGATCATCAATTAATTCGAGAAGAACAGACTAGGAGTGCCAGTCCGTAGACAAAGTAGGTTTACAAAATCAAAAACCCTTATCTACTAACTACTCTAACCTCGGTTGTCACAAGTCACACGACTCGGGTTAAAAATGTAAGTACCTACGCATTATCTCATATGCAGTACCTACCTAGATGCAAAATTATCTTGGTCGATTAGATATCGAATGGTTCTGAATCGTATTCCTTACTCTCAGCTCAGAGTACTGTAATAAAATGGAATCGTTCTTTCGTTCGTTTCCGCCGAAAGACGTCCACTGCTGGACAAAGGCCTCCCCCAAGGATTTCCACGAAGATCGATCCTGCGCCGCTCGCATCCAGGCACCTCCCGCGACCTTCACCAGATCGTCGGTCCACCTAGTTCGAGGTCGCCGTAAAATGGAATACTGCATTGCAAATCACCTTGATTTTTTAAACGCAATAGGTTGAATCACAAAGCTTTTAGGCACCATTATTGCTAATAGTAGGTACCTTATTTAAGGCGAACTTAATGCTGATCTACTATTACCTGCCTACCAGTCAATCTTAGCGCCAAACAGAAATTAGAGTAAGCAGTGCATAAAACAATTAGCAAAACCCATACCTTAGCAACAATTTCCTCTAGCTGCCAGTTCCTCATCTGGGTCATCGGCTGCCGGCAGATGGGGCAGGTCGGCGGGCACAGGTTGTTGGTGCAAGTGTTGCACAGGCTGTGCCCAGATTGGCACTGGTATATCGGCGCAGACATGGTGTCCAGGCACACGGGACATTCTGGCAACTCCACTGCGACCGTCGCTGTCCTTTGAAGTGATTGACAATGTTAAAAACGTTTCTTGTATGTAATAAGGAATATACTTACTTACGCGGTGGTGATTCTTCTACAGCAACAGTTATGGTTGAGTAAATAATTTAACATTATCATCACAAGTAGGTAACTAGGTACTCCTCAACATTATTTTAAACGTATGTATTTAGGTACATTATCATGCGTAGTTTTCGGTTTGAAAAATCCTTTTTTAGTGTAACACTAGGAAGGTAGGAAGGGAAGTGTGCCCAAAGCGGGCATTGGCACCTTAAATTTTAGTGTGGTGTGTGTGAGGACCCCATTTATTAAAACTCTTTAAAATGTACACGAAAGTAGTTGATGTTGGTCCTATCTATTATGATTCGCAGTTTTATTGTAATTCCTATTAGATTTAGTTTCAAATTTCAATATAACACCACTTTTTAGTGTGTAAGATACATGCGTGGCACCATAAGCTTATGCGAGAAAAAATTGTAAGATAGATAGAAATTCTAGTAGATATCTACTATATAAAAATAAGTCGGGTTTTCCTCCCTGACGCTATAACTCCAGAACGCACGAACCGATTTCCACGGTTTTGCATTCGTTGGAAAGGTCTCAGTCTCCGTGAGGTTTATAGCAAAGAAAATTCGGGAAAAGGGGGTAAAACGGGATCCACGCGTACGAAGTCGCGGGCGGCCGCTAGTTACCCGATAGAAATATAAAGGAAATAAGCAACTCACTTTTTATTCGCCTGTGCATACGCCATCTGCAATTAAGTAAACAACTTATCACCTTAGTCACCTTAATCAATTCAATTTATTATCAATCCTTAGATTTCGCACATAGAACTATGTAACTAAGTATTACAAGAAAGATTACTTAAATCATATTAAATGTGTAACCGTAGTAGGTACCTACTTACCGTAAATTGTTGGGTTGACGAACAGTTAAACAATGCGTTATCTGACACCACTTGGCCTGCGGCGAGCCGGGGACTGAGGACTGAGGAGAGATATCAATGTGGACGAACATAGAGTTATTACTCTATGTGGACGAACGAGTGCGAACTGCCCCCCTAGACAAAACGCACTTTTTGATCGAATCGAAAATCGAATCCGTCAAAACTCCATACAAAAAAGGGGCTTTTCGACCACTTTGCGACTGGTTTGCGATTATAATTTGCACTTTGTCTAGACCCACTGCGAAGAAAGGTTAAGGACGGATTGGCACCTATTTATGTACTAGTGTACGAAATGAATTAGTACAGAAAATAAAGCCTTATCACCATAGCTTAAATACAATATTAGATTGTGCAATGAAATTTCTAAATTAAGATGAGGGTATTCCCCGTTCGTGATAGAAAAAAATAATGATTCTGAGTCTATGGTGTTTCTGCCGACCAATTAAAAACTTGCTCAGTGGTGAATAAAACACGAGGGACCAAGCAAAAAGATAAATTAACTACAAAACTATGCCTCGTACATTTATTTACCTTTTTTTATAAATAATCATGAATGGTAAAAAAGCTCAGCGAACGATAAAAGTGCCCACAAGCCAGCACTCCACGGCCAAGATAAAAAAAGGACGGAAGATGTCAATCATAGAGAAAAGTAATACATAGGAAATAGAGAACCCTCTCTGTCAAATTTTTGAGCCTACTGATTGACAGCCTGGTGTTAAATTCCCTGTACTTAACCTACGTACGTAACGCTCCCATACATACATAGTACACGCACACATACATACATAAAGTCCACGCACACATACACACAGTTCACGCACACATAGGCCCTCATAACCTTCAAAGAATTATTGTTTTTATGATGTACAATGTAGAATTTTTTCAAATCCATTATTTTGAAAATATTTATCTTTATGGTGTACGTATTGTATTATTTTCAAAACAATGGATTTGGAAAAATTCTACATTGCACATGGAAATGCAAATAAGTAAACAAAAACTTTTGAATTTAATAATTTTACTTTATTTATGAACACACATAATATTATGCACCAAAAGCGTCTTTTCGCAAAGTTTTCAACAACACTAAAAAGCATTTGCACATTGAGAAAACTCAGATCACTTGTGAACATAACAGAAAGTTTCTTCGCGATTCACGAAGGAACGAACAAAACTCCGATGAACCAGAACAGCAGCAGGTACGAAGGAATGAACTTGAATTTGACTCGACGACTCTTCAATACTTTAATAGGGCCACAGAAAACTTAAATGATGGCTAAGAAAACAAGAATGCATTTAACATAACAAAAACAACACCGGCCATTTTGGAGGAAAAACAAAGTTGCCATATGTTAAATAGTAATTTCTACTACTCTATTATGTAAATTATAACAAAAATGTCAATGTTCAGTTTTAAATTAAAACAAATTAATTTCATTTAAAAAAAGTTTTCACATTGTAATTAACAATATTCTCAAATATATTTTTATTAAGAAAAAAATGAAAATATGAAGGAAACAGGAGCAGCGACATCTAGAGCGTTTTAGGGTAGTTAAAAAGTATTTGAATTTATTCACCGATGTCGCTGTTTGGAAGCAAGTTTCACTTCGATGACCGTTGTATGGAAGTTTCCACACCCTGATGTCAATGTCATACGTGTCAAATCCATCAATGTTTTATTTACTTGCCGACCTTTCGTGTTTTACAATTTTGTATTCAATAAAATAAAATAATTGATTTTATGCCAGTTAGATTTATGCCTATAAATATTTAGGAAATTTTCCTCTCGAGCTTTTACACCACACGTGTTGTATTGTTACACTATTAGCAATGGAAAATAGTAACGGAGAAATTTACAATTTTAATGGGCTAAAAGAAAAGCCAGAAGAATTACTTTTACTTGTTGATAAATATGTTAGGGTTCAACTCATTAAAAATTCAACATTCACAGGATTTATGCATTCTATTGACCCTATATCGTATAGGTATGTTCCTACTTACATTAATCTAAGCTTGCAACTTGAAATATCAAAATAATTGTAGCTACCAAAAATATTACTAAAACTATCTTGTTTCCAGTATGATCTTGTCTGTGCCTCAAGAGAATAATGAATTCAAGACTATTTTAATACCAGGACATGCAATATTGGATATAATGGAGGTAGAAGCAATTCCAGATAGAAGTCCACCCATTAGAAAATCGTTTGAGTCTTCAAAGGAAGAAACATCTAAGAAAAAAGACAAAATTATAGCATGGTTGAAATGGAATATGTTGCCTGCATCAGAAAGCGGGGACAAAATTATATTTGGGAATGCTAGTCTGTTACCTCCTTACAGCGACAGAGATATTTGCACAGATAACCCAATAGTAGCTATGCAAATGAGAAAAATGATTAAATCAATGCCGCAAAATTTTGGAGCGCCTGAAAATTAAAAATATTAAATAAAACTTCTGTTACATTTATAGATTAAGTCTAGTTAAAGATATTGTACTCATAAGATATTTCAATTACTTAATAAAGACTGAATTTTTAAAATTATGTATGTGTTTTCTTTGATCTTCCCAAAATTTTTACATCATCCACAAATATTAATAATAACAACTTACATTCAGAATTGACACTTGTTGTTTATTAAAATATTATCAAAATAATTAATAACTATTTGTTGCAAATCTAGCCATGCATTATTAACTTGTTAAGGGCCCTGTCATCAAAATAAAAACATAGGGGGATGTTTTTTGAAATGGTCATGGCAAAATTCGATTTTGCAACTGTTATTAATCCGGCCCTGGGGGCCCTGTAATCTACCTACCTACTAGACTTTTTTGGAATCAGTAAAGGTAAGATAAACTAAAAAAATGACATTTCAAAATTATAGAACTTTCATGTCGTTAGGTTGCGTAGGTATTTAAAAAAACCGGCACTGGGGCCTCGTATCATTGCTACTGCCGGCTTTTACCCGTGGTCCCCCCAACATGTCCCCAATATCTTTATAATATCTTCATAATATAGTGCGGTGGGACCATGGTTAAAATAAATTATCCGTAGACCCACTGGCAAACACTGTTCAGAACGGTGGGACAACGGGTAAAAAAAATTACCCGTGGACCCACCAGGGGGACATGTTGGGGGGACCACGGGTAAACGCCGGCCGGTAGCCACGCCCCAGAATATAATCCACAATCATACCAAAGGAAGAATAATCCTTTTAATTAAATAAGTAGACAGTAGTTTTATCGGTGACTGCTACTAATAAACTAGACCTACACTAAACTCGAGCTTTCAGTGTAAAGTAGGTATGCACACACCCTGTATGTGTCTACCTACGTAATCTTCACTTCGTTCGTCATTTCCCAGATTACAAATAAAATTTTAGATAGTGTAGCCTTGTCATTAGTTGTCTCGCTAGATGTTGACTTGGTAACTCGTCTGTAATTTTACAGCGAGAGTAGTTCTTGAAGTTACCGTATTACACGATATTTTTTCTGGATATCTTTTATTAATTTATATAACCTGAAGTTTAGAGCTGGTAATTATAAAAATGACGGAAAGGAACAGTCGAAAAATACAATATTTCGCCGGATTATGTGGTAAGATCAAAGACCTTTGTTTGGTATTGTTATCAGTAGTTTGGATTGGCGGGAATATTTGATTGTTTTAGCGTCGCTAAGTTTCATGTTCACGGGCGCCACGCTGTCTTGGCCGTCCCCAGCAATTCCTAAGTTCAAAAGTGGGGCAGCCGGCTTCGAAATATCGAATGTGAGTATTTTTAATACCTACCTAATCTGGCCTAGTAGAACCACATCTTGCAGAAGAGTGCTTGTAGTAGACAATGTAACATTAATGACATTCAATTTCGTGATCTCTTCGTTAACTCTATATTCCTTTTTCCGTAATTAAGAGTAGGTAGACGTAGCGAAGTGATTTACGATAGAGTTTGAAGCTTTTCTTGAGGCTGGGTCTTTTATTAGTAAACCAGTTGTACCGTTTTACATATTTTTGGACTCTAAAAAGAATGTCTGGCATGGGCGGCGACGAGAGACCCGAAAATACGGAAGCTCTTGTATTTCTTGCAGGAACAAACATCATGGGTGGTTTCCCTGCTGTCAGCGGGAGCCATGCCGGGCTGCTACCTTGGCCAGGTGCTAAGCGAGCGAGTCGGTCGCCGCAGAACGTTTCTGCTCTCCTCTCTACCGGGCCTCTTAGGTGCGGTACGTTAGATACATAATATGCATAAACAGCCTGCATGCATGCATGTACCTACTCAAAAAACAATACAGTATGTGAAAAGATGATTCTGGTGCCCAAATGCAACCACTTTTCGTAAGGGAAATAAACATTAGAACTTACGAGTTTTCGTTTTTAAATATTCGATCAAAATAAACGATAGTCATCTAATTGTTGTATTTTAGCACCATAATCACCTCTTTCGAATCTTGAAAGGCTTTTTTACTTGGTTATTTTAAATTATTTTACAAGAGTATTCTCTACACTTAAATCTTATTTGAGTTAAAATCTAATTAATGTATTATTTTTCAGTGTATAATTTTATTCACCAAAACACCAATATTGATGTGTGTGGCGCGATTCATGATCGGTTTGACCACAGGATCTGTGGCAGTGGTGAGTGTTATCTTGAATACTATTTTTATTTATTTTTTAAAAAGATTATTACTCCCGTTAGCCCCTCGTACTAAGCTAAATATGCTTGTGTTACGAGTGAGCTCACCACAATAGTCAAGCGGGGGCGGGGACCGAACCCGCGTTCCCCGGATCACGAGTCGGCCAGTCCGACCCCTTCATCGTTCGGCTATGTGGCTTTGAGTTTTAAAAATGTATTACATAGTTTGATACTTACTTTAAAACACGGGTGTTTGATTTTACAAGGCAATTTATGAAATGATAAGGAACTACATACTTAATTAAATAATGATACCAAATAGATAAGCTTCACCTAGTTTGATCACACACTGCGTCTGATTACTGGCAATAATTTATTTTAGGTTGCAATGATATACATCACAGAAATCGCCGATAAGGAAGTGCGCGGAGCATTAGGGATGTTGGTCCAAGTGATGAACAACCTGGGTAGTCTGTTGATATATGGAATCGGACCCTTCGTGTCTTATACAATGTTGAATACCATAATCGTCACGATTCCCGTCGTGTATGCTGTCTGCTGCCTGTGGCTACCAGAGTCGCCGTACTACCATTTGAAGGACGGCAGAGTGGAAGAAGCTAGAAAAGAATTTAAATTGTTAAAGGGAAGCGATGATGAGAAGGTAAACCGGACAAAGGACAATGACCAAAAATGTATGAAGTGTGGTCCAAATGTCCACCACTAACGAGACCTATGTAGTAAAATAGTTTACTAAATACTGATTTATTATATCCAAACCGCAATTAAAAATATCCTGTCAGTAAAAAGTTATGACTGAATGAAAAGTCTGTTTTTTACCTTTTCATCCGAAAAATGTTCTTGATATCATTCTATCCATTGCACATTTTGGATTAATCTACGCATGTTATGTCATGTCGCATGTGGCGCGGGGTTATAGATGAGTTTTATTAAATATTATACTAGCTGTGCCTACGACTTTGTACGCGTGAAAATAGTTTGAATAATATTTCCAATTTTTACAACATTTGTCTTTACTGCTCCGCCCCTATTGGTTGTAGGGTGATGTTATTTATCCTAAAACTATCCTTGATAAATGGACTATCCATAACAAAAAGAATTTTTCAAATCGGACCAGTTGTTCCTGAGATTAGCGCGTAAACAACTACAATTTTTCAAACAGTCATAACTTTTTACTGACAGCTTATTTTTTTTCGTCCCATACTGAAAGTTAATCTCTATTTCTCGCTCGAGCGGCGAATAGTACCTATGCGAGAAGCGATCCTTGGTCGATCCACATTATTATGTAGGGGGAGTCCGGGAGAGTTTACCCGCCTTCCACTAAAATGCTCATAAATATTTCTATACTTACAAATCGCTATTTTTTATTAATTGTATGTTAAGCTACATTATTTAGCTATATTTTCTTCTAAGAAAGTTTAATACATCATTATTAGTTTAAGAGTAATTAACAATTTTAACCAAAGTGATATTTGGCTAATATCTCCCGCCTGGGTGGGAGACTTTACCCCCCAAGTAGGGAGCCTTTACCCGGGTTTAAAAATAAGCAAAATAATCACTAAAAATTATAATACTATAAAGAAATTTAATCTTCTTGAATGAAAATGTGTAACAATTTAATTCTTTGAGGTTTTGAAAAAAATCAGCAACGTTTTTTCTATTAAAACTGGTTGATCTGGATAAACTAGTTTCTACTGGGGCAACACCTCTAATTTTCCTTTATCAATGTTACATACCCATAGCATTTCTTATTACTGACAGATCTAAATGGTTCCTATTTCTAGATGTTCCTTTTTATATTGGAAAGGCATTTTGGATGATTATCTGCAATAAAAGTACCAGATTACCCTGGGTAAAGTCTCCTCCCGATGCCAGGCTAATGTCTCCCACCCCAGGTCAAGCTGTCCATTATTACATTTTTATAAAAAACTATAACACTTAAGTAAAAACTGTCTACCGTAAATGGAACTAGGATAATTACATTTACTATGTATATAAATGACATGCTGGAATCTATTCATAGTAAACAACTGAAATCAAATATCGAAAATTGAAAAAAGTTACTTTTTGGGCTCGAAAATGTGTTATCACTTGTCACTCCTAAACCAAACTACCAATCGCAACGGCAATGCGTGAGCGAGGTGGGACGCACCTAAGGAGTCTAAGAAGTGTGGCTACGTCGCAATATTTAGTTCCATAAAAATTCTATGAGCAGTGGCTATTGTCTCCCACCTGCTAAACTGTCCCGGACTCCCCCTACTCACTATTATAGGATCTAACTAAATACTTATTTGCACCATTCCAGTGGATTGACGACCAGCTCAGCGTTATACGTGCACATGTAAAAGAAAGTATGGAAAATAAATCAACAGCAAAGGAACTATTCACCAACGTTAAGTATAGGAAGGCAATATACATAGTAGCAGGTAATTAACAAGTTTCTGTATTTGAATATAACAATCAAGCCATAAGGCTTGATTGTTATATTCAACAGGTAAAGGCTCAGTATAAACTGAGCCTTTACCAGAATCACCTGTTGTGTCTACGCCGCCATCCTGTATAATTATGTAGACCCCGTACTACCAGTAACTCTAGCACCAAAAAACTCGTCTTCGAAACGTTTGCGTATTCAACCTTCTCACTAAAACATTGACGGTGAAACAAAATTCGATACCCAGCCTTCGAGATCAACGATAACGTGCCGATCTCGATTGTCAAAATTAGTTTCGTGTTAACATTTCTCATAGTAATTCTCAGAGTTCACTTTACGTCATGTTCACTATTCGATCTCAATACGAAATCAAATATCACAATTTTAAGTTTTCAAATCTTTGGAAGGCGATTCGAATACGCAAACGATTCTAAGACGAAAGTTTTTCGTGCTAAGTACAGTTAACTTATCAATTTATACTATTTACCAAACTACAGACAATATTTAGCCTGTGAATAGACGTTACACGCATTACATTGTTACCTTGCTTGTTATCTCCGATATAAAAGCAAGGTCACTATGATTTTTGTTAGTGGAGGTAATAATGAATAATTTAAACACGTGGAAATACTAAGATAATTAAAAAAAATCCTGTATGGGTAACGTAAACAGGTCGATTTGTTACAAAATTAATAAAAAAACTTTATTACTTAGATTATTTCTGAAACGTAACTGCACAATTATCTACTACAGTTAAGATAAAGTTTATTAAACATTGCTGCTAATTTATTATCATTATATCTAAATGAGTAAAAAAGATTAAAACAGTAAAAATAAACTATAAATCGTCCATGTTTCAATTTAGCAATGTTTAAAGACAAAATAAAATAAAATAATTCAAGTAAATTCAGCCAATATGTGTGCCTAGGTTTAATAAATGTTTAATCGTGTCTGATAAATATTATCTATTTTATATTTTATGTACTATAAAATAAAATAATTACTGTCTACTAGGAATATTGACAAGATATACAAACATTATAATTTACAGGTTTGAAGACGGTACAGTACATGACTGGTATTCTATTGATCCAGTCGTACTTGGAGGTGATATTCAGACAGAGCAGCTCCGTGTCAGGTCCCCGAGCGAGTATTGTCTATGGAGTCGTCCAGCTTTTTGCAGGTATAGATCGTTTCATCCACGAAGACGCGCCCCACCTTTTTTCCGCTAATGTTTGAGTGTTATCGGTACACGCTAAATTATCCATGAGATCCACGCACACTACAATAATGACGCTCGGATTGCTCGGATCAAACTTCCCGCACCCCGCGCTTCCCTCGACCAATAATTTGTTTAAAGTTGCGTTACATGTTAGGATGAAATATTCGGACATTTTGGACTAAGGCTACGGTCTCCTATTAAACGCTGTACGTGGCGTACGACTGTCAGCATCAAATGTTCCTATCGATCGACGTCAACGTCTGAAAGAAGAGACCAAAACTGTGATACTGTAGATACGGGGCGTACGGCGTTTAAAATAGACCACAGCCTAACAAAGTACTTAGTATATCGTTTTACGCTTCTATTCTATTTTAACAGTAACTTGAATAAATTGAAAGACTGGCGCATCTTGGTTTTTTAATCGTGCAAGAATTCTTAGAATTTGTTCAGTAGTTGTCTTCATATTTTAACGGTGCATGTTATCTTAGCGATACGACATTTATAAACCAGCTGCCAAGCTGACCTTGTAACTCGCATTTTAATACCAAGAAAGCAAGACATGCGAATATCTGAATCATGTCCTTTATCGCGTCGACCATAAACCGACAAAAATAATAATACGTTTGCACATTTGCAGGTATCGGCGCAACGTTTCTAACTCGCTGGTGTCGCCGCCGGTTTCTACTGCTGACGTCGTGTCTGGGAGTGTCCATTGCGATGACAACCGTCGGCGTTTATTTCTACCTACAGGAGAAGCTGCAAGTCAGCCAGGAAACACTCAACTCTATCTCGATATTGCCCCTAGCAGGCCTCATAGGCTTCAACATTCTATACGCGATAGGAGCGGGCAACTTGCCTTATATTTTCCAGGCTGAGCTATTCCCGGTAAATGTCAAGGCCGTGGCCTCGAGCGCTGCCACACAGTTTGCTTGCATTCTCAGTTTCCTCGTACAGAAATTTTATCAAAGCTGCAAAGAGATTTTCGGCAATTACACTGTGTTTTGGTCGTTCGCCTGCATAGGCTACTTAGGAGTGGTCTTCATATACTTCTGTGTGCCCGAGACGGGGAACAAAACATTGGAAGAAGTGCAAGATAATGTTGTGGACGCTTCAGAGGGTGTGCCTTTGCAAAGTTTTAGAAATGGTCATGAGACTGCTGAAAAACTTAAAGGTTAGTTAGCTGTCGAAACTTATTAAGTATACAAATAAAGTCAAACTGTTCAAAGAAGAATGATCGATTTATGAATGTTTTACTGCCAAATATTTTTTACCAGTCCTCTCGAATATGAAACGGTACGTCCCAAGTACTCTCTGTATGAAGAAGAGAATAATATCTTTTAAATGTGATATTAGAGGCTGTGAGTTAGTATTTTTTACCAAAAATATACATATGTTATAGTTCGGATATGTTATTTACATAATCGTTTGTTATACTGTTATGTAATAAAATTATATCATAAACCAATTTCATTTTCTTTTCAATAAAACACGGAATGTGACAGTAAAATTGTATTCTGCTGAATATGAATATACAATACATTGATTATCTTCAACTATGGAAAACTTAAAGGCCTACACTTTACCAAATACCGACCTGTATTAAAATTCTCGCTATACAAAATACATAGAAATATAACGAAAATATTACACCCGGCGCTGTATCGGTGTTATAAAATATTGTCACGTGTTACCAGAGTTTAAGGTTTAAATCCTTTAGACGTTGCAGTCGTAAAAAAAACAGAAGAAATCGTGTTACTCGATACTGAGACGTATTCCCGTGGCGTAAGCTCAAATTCTAGATGTTTCCGTTCGCTTCCGAAGTCAGTAGTAACTGCGTGATATAATATTGGTACGTGTTACCGGGGCGTAGGGTCTAAATCCTCTTGGCGTTCCCGTAGGCGTAGAGGGGCGCGAAGGGCGTGTCCGCGGGCTCGTCCCCGCTCTCCTCGGACGCGTCCGACTCGAACGTGTTGTCCGGGATGTCGTACAGACGGATTAACGGCTTGTTGGGGTCCTTCATGATCAGGTATTTACCTGAAATGAATTTGAAGGGAGTTCAACAAACTGGTTTACGTTTGGGTTTCAAAAAACTATTTCAAAACGTTATTTTCTTGGGACATTAACATAAATATTGAGTAATTCCGTCATATAAGGCTAAGTACAAATTTTAATTATATTAACTGCTATCGACAGTGTTCAAACTCCCATGAAGTGTCATCTAGTATGAAACCCACAGGCTGAGGTACAGTCGCGGAATGAAAAGGTTCGTCAGTTTTCAAATTGATTCCTTCAACGAATCGCGAGCACATATTACCTTTTGAAACTATGTTACAGAATAATCTCGAGTTAGAGAAAATAATCTTTAACTGTTCGTCAGTAAAGTTCAAAATTATTCAGATCAAAGTTGTTTGACGATTTATCTTGTCAAGAAGATTATTATGATTGATAAACTAAAACCTTCTTGTTGGTTCCACCTGCCATTATTATTTCTATTAAATAAAAATAACTATTGTCAATTGGTCAATGTCATTATTGCATTGCACTGATGATGGGATAGAAAAATAAACAAGCAAAACCTTATTCGTTAGCAAACGTCATATTTATTTAAATGTTAGCAGCACTGTTTCTTGCACTGTTATGTTGGCAGGTTTGACTCTTACAGTACCTAGTGCAAGCGAAAACCGACACTAAGGTGACGAACCTTTTCATTCCGCGACTGTACATATTAAAGTCAAGTTAAAAATTGTGAAGGCATTACCATCAAAATTACAACAGAAATCTACAGCAAGTAGCGCATGCAGACGCTATCCTTGCACGCTGCTCCCTGTATCTCAAAAATTGCGGTTGCATATTTTCAAACTTTTGCTTTCGTTTCTATTCTTTAAACATTTGTCAGCGTTATTTTGACCTGATCGCCGGCCGCAGAACGCATTCAGTGTGGCAAATCCTTTAAGGTTCGGCCAAACCAACGCGATCACACGCGATCAGCCGGCGTGCAGCGATGGCGACCAGACTAAAATGCATTGATTGCAATCGCTGCACGCCGGCTGATCTGTGATCGCGTTGGTTTGACAGAACCTTAAGGGTTATTCTAAATTAGTATATTTATTTATTTATTTATTTAAAATAGGTACACAAACAGATCACTGTCAATTACATAGCCATGAAATTAACAAATTATTAAATAACTAAACAGAGATCCAAAATCAGCGTACACAACATGCTTAGTATTAAATAAAGCTACTTATATTAAGACAAATGTAAATAAATATGCATAAAAATAGGGTGAACATTGGATAGGGTCGAGGACGATTATTTATTTTTAAAGATTTCTGTTACCAATCTCTTGTACCGGGGAAAACTGCTATTAAATATGTCAATATCTCCACCACTGCGAACTACCTCGTTGTATGAGCGACACATTCTCACCATGGGATTGAAAAAGGAGGTGTTGTTTTTATATATCTGTAGGGAAAATATGTTTGGGTTACGGGATCTAAACCTGATGTTGAAATTTAGTGAAGACAGCAAGTCTGGAGCATCAATAGATGAGTGCACTATTTTGTGAAGACAGAGTAAGTCATATCTGCTTCGACGAGTTTGCAAAGAGACCATATTAAACTTAGAAAGTCTATCGCTGTACTGCTTAAGCGATCGGCCCATGCCGTACCTATATGTTATATACCTCAGGCATCTCTTCTGTACCCTTTCAATGGTATTAATGTGGACATTGTAGTAAGGGGACCATATCGGACAGCAATACTCTAAGACACTTCTAACCAAGCTAAAAAATAAGCACAACATACTACGGGGCCTCCTGAAAGATTTGGTGGTTCTTATAATGAATCCTAACAGTTTATTACTCACTTTAATAATTTGTTCATAATGATGGTGAAATGTTAATTCCTCGTCGAAATATACACCTAAGTCCCTTATGACCTCACTTCTACCCAGTACTTTGTCCCGGATACAGTACTGGTAAATAGTTCTATTTTTCTTTTTTGTGAAGGAGATAACACTGCTTTTGTTCACATTGAGGCTCATTTTATTTAAAGCACACCAATCAGACACAGTATTGAGATCTCTTTGAAGTACTTCACAATTCGCTGTATCCGTGACATCAGTATATATTTTCCTCAGATCATAGAAGGGAATAGATGTGAAACGGGGGCGTGGCGCGTGTCTCCGCGATATGCCCAGAAACGAACATCGGCCGCGAAGCCAGGTTAGTCGCGATTCAGTCGTACTGAGGTAATGTTCTCCAATATTTTTGGATAATGCGTTGTTACGTGCAATAACACAAGTGAAACGAAGAACTACAGGAACAATGGAGTCATTTACCACATGTAAGTATTGCAAATCCATTGGTTTTTAGCTTATTAATAAAAAAAACTAAACATTTTTACGAACGAATTCAGTGCCGTAACAGTTACTGCGATATCGCAATTAGTGGTGTAAAAATTCAAATACGTTGTACATTGACGATTTAGTTAGCAATCACTTTATGTCATGCTTAACTACTGCGCAATGTATTTTATTTCTTCCGATATCCACTGTCGCGTGAAAATACACAGTACGGCCGCATGTGCCGGTCGTAACATAGTGCAGGGCTCGTGTTCTAATGCGGTTTCCTATTATCGATAAATAGAAGTAAATTATTATTTTCTATTTTCTAATTTTGAATGAAAAAATCATGAGTTGCTTGTGATTTAAGTTTTTACAAAAACAATAATAATAGTAGAAGTGATTAGTAAATGTCAACTATGTAATTGCTATATGAGCTAGTTGAAAGCCTAATATAGGCATTATTTTTAATAAACATAGGCGGTACGAAGTTCGCCATAATTAAAAAGTTAATGCGCAATAGTAGTTAATAATAACTAAGTATAGTGATCCTGTCGACATTGAGCTTTGGTTGGGGTAAAATGTGAATTATAAGGAAACTACATTTAGTCCTAATTGATTCTGAGTTTTTCGTCCATACAAAATGGAACTGACTCCTTTATGCAAAAATTATTAAAGAACACAATAATATTGTATTAATTAAAAGGTTTTCATACATAAGTATTTTTTAAACCAATTTCGAGTCTTGCCTCGAAGGATTTAAAGTATCGATATCTTATCGACTCCATTTGATCTTTCTTCTCTCTAATTGCTTTTTTCAAAGTGTGCGTGACGTGCCTTAAAACCAATCACAGCACTTTTAAGCCTTTTGCACATGTTGTCGTAGACTCTCAGTCGCTTTGTTTTTACACAGTTGAATGTGTGTGTGGGAGCTGTGGTGGGGGAAATGTGGGGACACTGGTTCTCGTTGTAGTTACGCGCGACTTCATATCTATTCCTTTCTATGATCTGAGATATTTTCAGATCATCAGCATAAAGAAGAGAGGGACATGACAGTCGATTAATCAAGTCGTTTATAAAGATCACAAATAGAAGCGGTCCTAAATGCGATCCTTGTGGGACTCCAGATGATACAAATATGGGAGAGGATGAAAAGCCCTTCACAGTCACCAATTGAGTTCTGTTACTTAAGTAGGATACCACCCATCTCAACAAACTCCCATGTATACCGTAGTACGAGAGTTTATAACACAGGAGTGAGTGGTCCACCTTATCGAAGGCCTTGCTAAAATCGAGATACAGAGCATCGACTTGACCCCCTGAAGCAAACACATGGCAGAGATAGTTTTTAAACTCCAAGAGGTTGCTCAGGGTAGACCTCCTTCTAACAAAACCGTGTTGTCTACTAGATATGTGCCCACTAAGATGATCGTAGAGCGGCTCATAAACCAATGACTCAAAGAGCTTCGCGAAACATGGAAGGATGCTTATTGGCCGATAATTTAAACAAGATGTCTTATCGCCCGTTTTATAAATGGGAATGACATTGGCCGCTCTCCAACGGGAAGGAAACGTTCCAGTTTCAATCGATTTATTAAACAACAGGCATAACGGCAATAATAGTTCATCACAGCAGTTCTTTATAAATTTAGGAGGGATATCGTCAGGTCCTGGACCTTTACTTATATCTAAGGCTTTTATTTTCAAGGCAATCTCCTGTTGTGTGAAATTGAAATGATGAAGTGTGGAATTAGAAACTGCGGGAAGGTCCAAAGATTCAGGCGAAACAGTCGAACATGGACCGTCGTATACCGAGCCAAAGAATTCTGAAAAAAGTTCGCAAATGCCTTGACCATCGGAACATTTCCTGCCATTATAAAACATTGTGTTGGGAATTGTAGCTCTACCCTTCTTCCCATTCACATACCTCCAGAATACCTTTGGGTCATCCTCTAAGCAATCCTCAACTGAGGACAGATATACGTCATGACATTCGGTTATCAGTCTTTTGGATCTCGAACGAAGAAGTGTGAAAGTGTCATAGTCCCGTGGGTTGCCAAACTTTTTGTAGCGACGGTGGTATTTCGATTTCTCGCTAATACATTGTATTAGTGCTCTACTGTACCAAATAGGGTATTTAGATGAGTATAATACACTCACCGTCCTTCTGCTTCATGCATATGTCGATGATGCAGCGCAGGATGCCCCAGGCGTTGTCCATGGACAGGTTGATCTGCGCCGCGAACTCGTGCGGCTTGAACTGCTGCGTGCCCAGGATCACGTGGCGCGAGTTGTCGCGCACTTGCGCGCGGGACACGTAGCCGAACTTGATTTGGTCGGAGCCGGCTAGCAGGGCCTGGGGAATGAGGGCTATCGTTTTAGCGCTCACCAGTTAGCGCCACTGTAGAGTAAGGTCCTGTCACTTGCTAGTAGCGAAGACAGTGGCGCCAACTTGTGTGTGAGCGCTAAAGTGGTAGGAGGACTATCGTATTTGCACTCATCAAGATGGCGCCACTGTAGAGTAAGGTCCTGTCAATCGCCAGGGGTGCCAACTGTTAAGTATAAAAACGATAGCCCTCATTGGGATGCGATTAAAGTTGATGAATGATTATGCTGTTTCTGTACTAGAGCTCAATAACGAGATAAGAAGGTTCAAGGTCACAATGATGATGGCCGTTGGGGCAGAAAATTTATCGAGTGGTGACCACGGGCTGGAAGATTAGTGTGGGCAGGCCTCCTACTAGGTGGTCCGACGATCTGGTAAAGGTCACGGGAAGAACCTGGATGCGGGCAGCGCAAAACCGTTTATTATGGAAAACCTTGGGGGAGGCCTTTGTCCAGCAGTGGACGTCACTTGGCTAAAACGAGAGCACAATATCACCACATTTACCAGCACAGTCCACTTGGCCAGTTTGCACGAGTTATTCCTCAGCTCGTTGGCCAGCACTGCACCGTGCAGCGTGTTGAGTTTCTGGCGCCACTCTACACCTATCGCCAGCTCTAATGCTTATATACTAGAGCTCAAAATAACACTAACCTGCACAGTCCACTTGGCCAGCTTGCACGAGTTGTTCCTAAGCTCGTTCGCCAGCACTGCACCGCGCTGCGTGTCGAGTTTCTGGCGCCACTCTACACCTATCGCCAGCTCTAACGCTTAGATACTAGAGCTGAAAATAACACTAACCTGCACAGTCCACTTGGCCAGCTTGCACGAGTTGTTCCTAAGCTCGTTGGCCAGCACTGCACCGTGCAGCGTGTCGAGTTTCTGGCGGCACTCTTACAGTTGTCGTAGCTCTAATGCCTACGTACTAGAGCTCAATATCACCACATTTACCTGCACAGTCCACTTGGCCAGCTTGCACGAGTTGTTCCTAAGCTCGTTGGCCAGCACTGCACCGCGCTGCGTGTCGAGTTTCTGGCGCCACTCCACGCCTATCGCCAGCTCTAATGCTTAGATACTAGAGCTCAAAATAACACTAACCTGCACAGTCCACTTGGCCAGCTTGCACGAGTTATTCCTCAGCTCGTTGGCCAGCACTGCACCGCGCTGCGTGTCGAGTTTCTGGGGCCACTCTTACAGTTGTCGTAGCTCTAATGCCTACGTACTAGAGCTCAATATCACCACATTTACCTGCACAGTCCACTTGGCCAGCTTGCACGAGTTGTTCCTCAGCTCGTTGGCCAGCACTGCACCGCGCTGCGTGTCGAGTTTCTGGCGCCACTCCACGCCGACGGCTAGTTTTGAGTCCCATTCGTTCAGCGCCTTGATCGACAGGAACTGGGTCTCGCCTTGAGGCCCTTGCATCACGGCATCGTGCTCGCAACGCGCTACTAGCACCTGGTTGATGGAAAACATAAATTATTATACATAAAAACAAGTATAGAAAAGACGTAGTAATGCTATGGGGAACTGACAGTTTGTGACTCATTTGGAAAGCCTTCGCGCATCACTTTTGGAAGAATAAGTGCGTGCGTTTTATGAGCAATTGCAGTGTATATTACGTTTTAAAAAAGTAAAAGATTGTCGCGGCTTCCCATATTGTCAAATTTCTAATAACAGTCAATAGTGGGAAGTAACCTCACCATGATATTAACACATCCAGAATTCATATTATTTTTCATCAAAAGATTCATGTTTATAACATTGGTGTAGTAATTATAGCGGAAAGCGCATCGTGAGACGTCCACATACAAAGTGGACAGACGATATCATGAAGGTAGCAGGAAGGCTCAGCATGTAGGCCGTTAAGAACCGGTCAATCTCGAAATCATTGGGGGAGGCCTATGTTCAGCAGTGGACCTTATGTGGCTAAAAAGATGATGATAGTAAGTAACATAGCAAAGTAATACATACCACGCCATTATTGAGGTTCCACTTGCGGTAGCGGTAGCCCACCGAGGCGACCTCGCCCTCCTCCTCCTCCGACACGAATGGGTTGGACTCCGGGAACTTGTACTTAGGCTCTGCGGTGCCAGATTTCAGCACCTGACAGAACAAATAAATATTTGAAATAATTAGGCATAAGTAGGATAATTTTCACTCAAATTGAGTAGAAAACTTTCACACTCAAATTGTGGGCTTACTATAAAAATAAACATGTCACTAAAATAAAAACTATTAACCTCTTTCATAACTTAGCTTTATACTGAAAAAACTAATGTCCATCACTTACTCAAGGGTGATAGTGTTTCATAATAACTTGTTGTTTGTGCCCATGGGGATTAAAATAAAAAAAAACAAGCTTAATAATTTTATTTTTGAAAGAATGAAAGTAAATAACTTTATTTTGGCAACAAAGACATACACAAAAAAAATTATAACTAAGTTGCCAAAAAAGGTCACCCACTCAGTAACATCTTCGTTTTTGAGGACACAGCGTCTTCAGATAATTATATTGATTTACTAAAGTGGTTTAGGTAATTCTCAATCAGACAAACGCAGTGCAGATTACATGATATTATCGTGCCACTAATTAGACTACTTCTTGGCTAAAAGAACTGACCTGCTGGCTGAAGTTATGGTTGATGAACGTGGCTTCCAGCGCCAGGTTGCGCGGAGAGTTGATCGAGTTGCCATCATCTGCTGGAGGCTCCACAGACGTCTCGTTCACGGTCAGCAAGTCGAACTCAGTGTTGTCACGCTTGTCCAGGAAGAGCTTATCACCTGAAAAAAGTATTGAAGGTGTTATTATGCAACTAGTGGCGCACTTTGACTTGATTAAAACTGAGTATTTGATTGCGACTTATAAATGTCACGATGTTAAAGGCTACACTGTGACTTATTTAAAACTGAGGATTTGGCTGTATAGCAAATGTGAAAAAAGAAAGAAAAGAACCAGTTGAAAAAGTTAGTCTTCTGGTTAAATGCACACTTTTTTCAGACCACTTCTTCCATTAAGCAGGAAAAGGTATTACATTTAAAAGGGGTTAAAATGTAGCTTTAGAAATGTTAAAAAGTATTAGGTTAACTAATGAATAAAAAAAATTAAGCATAGTTGGACAAGTTTTCATAAAAATGAAGTTTTTCTGCTTACCAATCTTCTCAATGACAATATCCCATGAGTAGTTGGAGCGAGTGCAGCACATAATAGTGGCCAGAATGGCATCCGTGGCATACACGGTGCCAGTAGTCTTACTCAGTCTACGAATGACTGGGTCGTCAGTAGTTGTCACCTAGTAAAATTAAAATAATAGTAAGTTAATAAAAAAATATGGGATCCCTACAATACTTTAGTAATAATGTTGTGATAACATACCGTATGGAAGATACGATCAATGCGTTGCAGTGGTTTCTCATGCTTGACATTAACACGGTCATAAGCCTTATCATAGTATTCCAATGTGCCGCAGCATACAATGTCTTCCCCTGAAATGCATCAATAAATATTTTAAGATCTTGCAGAGATATTTTAAAAGTAATTTTTAAATTTTTTAGTAATATTGAAATTTTCAAATTACCTTCCTTGATGCCAGGCAAAGACAACTTCGCAAGACGTGGGAAGTCCATGTCTTCAATGGTAACCCAAGTGGGACGTACAGTCACAGAAGCATCTCGGATCTTCATGGGAGCACCACGCTGGCCCCATCTCTTTCCTAGCTTGCGGTCACGTTGCTATAAAAAGTTTTATCATTAAAAATCACATTCATTACAACCTTCAATTCATTGCAAACTTCTGTGATACTATTATAAACAAAATACTGCATTTATTACACAATCACAATTTTGAATACACAAACAATATCTGTGTGTATAGTTTATAAGTGTTTATGATCTCTAGTGTAATAGAACTTAAGTTTGTTTAGACACAACACTACACAAACATTGTTAAAAGAAATTGTTTGTTTTGCTTCCCAAACTCTTTAGGCAATGTGTAGGGTGTCTGTCAATTTAGAAAAGATATGCTCCCGGAGAGGAGACCAAAAAAAATGCCTAGAATATTGGAGTTTGTTTACAGACGACGGCACGTCAGGGTAACCACTGTGGGTTCTTGTGCAGTTGTAATGGGGGCGAGTTTACAACAAAAATGGGTACCTTGTTCAGCGTAGTCATGCCGCCAGGAGTCCTAGCGCCGCGAGCGCCACGGCCGCGCTGTCCACGGGCGCGACCGCGCTGGTACGGCGGCTTCTGCACGCGCGTCGTGTCCACCAAGTGGAAGGTGCTCTCGTCTTCATCGTGGAAGTACGCGTACGACGAACCAGCGCCGAATTGGGACGCGTATTTGTCTGATTATACAAAAAAAACTTGCTAAAACCTTGATTATGATAAGATGGTATACTAAAGTTACAGCTGGCTGTAGTAATGAAACAAGTTTCCTTGCAAGTTGGAAGGGTAAACGAAACGTCACTATAACCTCAAAACCCCATGTTTTCAACTTTCTTCTGACATAATTAAATACAAGTGGATAGTTGTTGCACTTACTCTGGTATTTTTTGTCCTGTACAACGGTCCAATCACTGATTTTCCCTAAACGATCGCCTTTGCTAAAGGGTTGGTAAGGCATGTCCCGAAATTGCTCCGGCATTTCGCAAGGCCCCCATCCTGTTGGATTATCTTGTATTACTGGCGCTACGAATCTTATCGGCTCTTCGGCCGGTAACACATGTTCTGACATCACGGTTTTATTGATAGTTGATGCTATTTTTTAATTATTTTACACTAAAAATCAACATTGATGCCACACGACACTTTCCCAAAAGCAAGGAATAGACTAAAGAGTTTTTTAACTTTGACAGCTGCCACACCACAGACGACAAGTATTGATGAGTCTATGGTATAATAATGCAACGGCTTTATAGACTCAAGCGTGCATGCAAAAAATAAAATGGCGATATTTTTGGGAACCGGCGCCGGCAGCGGAGGCACTTCCTTATTTTTTTATTAGAGGAAGTACCTACTATCCGTTCGCTTTAAGTTTGCCGCTGGCGATATGACGTCACTCGAAGGGAAGCGTCTATAACTTTATGAAACTATATTTAAATTATTATTATTGATAAAAATTGTGTAAAGACACATTAATTGCGTTTAATCACTAACTAATTGTGTTTAATCGTGGTTGGGGGAGGGGACGCGCATTCCACGGACCGGCAAACTTAGCGCAAACGGGTAGTACCTACCTACCATTACTCGCATAGCTTTCTGTTTTTCTGAACGGTAAGGAAATGGGCAGTGACAAAAATGTCCTACTCGATCTTCGAATGCACATGCTCTACCTACTTTTGTAGGGTTTAGAGGAGTAGGTAGAGTATTTTTTCATTAAATGTGCCCGTATCCATTACTCACCTAATAAAACTTACTTGTAGTAGAGTATTAATTTTTATTTTTTTGAGAATCGCCCCGGTGCCAAATTGCCAACCCATGTTAAACGCCGCGCGCCGCCCACTGGATTTAAACGATTGTCACTTGCGTTTTCATTGATTGTACTATGTTTACATAACGCAAAGGTGGTCAAGGCAGGCGTCTTCTAGTTGCCATGTAGGTAGGTATGTGGACCTGACTTGCATGCTCAGATAAGTGCATGAGTATAAAAAACTTCCCCCACTTAAGTAGGTATTTTACTGCGAATGGAATTGGCTTACGATATGTAGGTAGGTACTTTTTAAAAGGGGGACATTTTTTTTTTTTTTTTTATGTGATAGGAGGCAAACGACAACATATTTTATAAAGGGCCCTTATTAAAACCGAATGATGGAGTTCCCCTAAAATGACCATGATAATTATGGCCAAAGGGCATGATGATAACGATGTATGGTAGGGTAGGTATCTTCATGAAAACATCGCTTAAAATATCACAGTGTTTATTATTGTCAGTTTACTCGTACAACGTTTACAAGAATATGCAATTTTCTAAGAAGTTAGTTGATTTATGTAGATACGTATACAGGGTGTTAGGTAAATGGGTATATGAGCCAACACTAACCCATGTTAACATGGGCATATAAATGGTATGGTGAAGTCAGAAATTTGATATCATGATTTATTTATTTTTTAGTTTTCATACAAAATAAATTTTATAAAATCCGATTTGTATGAAAATTAAAATAATTAAAATGATGATATCAATTTTCTGACTTCATTTGAGCCGACACTGGCCCATGTGAACATGGGCTAGTGTCGGCTCATATACCCATTTACCTAACACCCTGTTATAAAATCCGTACCGCGCGGGAATAACTTGATATGTCATTTTTGCGTACTTTTCAGGGGAGCGATTTTAAAGTTTAGAGTTCTCTGGTAAATCGGAATTAATGATAATTGATATTTTTATGATTGAAATAAGCTAATTTGATGCGTATCTTTCGATTGGCGTAAGAATTTGATTAAATTATCTTCTTAATCTATTAAAAAAAAGACTTGTCAAGTTGTGTACCGACGACTTGTCAAGTTATTCACCAAAGAAAAACAAACATTTAAGGTGTAAAAATTGGATTTAAGTTAATTATTTTGAATGAAGTTTAAGTAAAAAAACAAAACATAAAAATAGAACATATTTTTATCACTTTTGCAATGAAATAGTAACAAATTTATTAGAAAAATCAAATATAATCGCAGATTATGATTGCTTTTGATCAGATAATTGTACGTTTACTTAAAATTAAAAAAAAGACAAATAAAAGAACAAAAGCCATGCTTCATAACAAGCACAATTAATTTTAATTATTTTAGGCTTACCATTAAGCTTAAAATAATTAAAATTAACTGGATATATTTTTGCGTAAGGTCGACACGCCCTTTCGCGTCCACCGTCCAGTTCACGTCCAAATGATGGATCACTCTAGAACGTAAGCTATTGCTATGATTCCCTGAATGTATGACAGGTTAAAAAAAATAAAAAAATCTTATATCATGCTACCGTTTTTGCCAAAAATAAATCCCACGTGAGCAGGTGCGCGTTTCAAGGTAAGTTTTTAATATATTTAGGTCTAGTTTGGGATTTACCGCAGTCTCTAAGCCTTAACCATGAACCATACAATACGGATAATGATATCGGTGATTGTACTTTATTAAATGACACTTAAAATAAGGTGGATGCGAATTTACTACAATGAAATTTCCACTTTGCGTCAGAAGTGATCGCGGTCTGGTCTAACTGGGTCTAAGATATTAAAATATACAAAACAATGCATGTTGTATATTATTTAAAACGTTATTTACATGACTTATCGAACACAAAGATTTTTTTCAGTACTTAGGCCTTTTCCTGGACGCTAAACACGCTCCAAATGTAGCTTACCCTTTGTGATAGCCAATTTGCGTCCACATTATCACGACAATTTTTTAAATACAGACGTTGTAAATAATATTAAAAAGCAAACTGTGCCTAGAGAGGAGACCATATTGCAAATTGAGCCATACTAATGAAATTTAAAAAAATGAAATAAACTAAAATATAAATGTATGTTTATAATTATTAAGTGTGATACCTAAATATTTTGAATACCAATTAGTAAGATTTTATCTATATTTTTTTTATTTCCATGCTGTTATTAATTATTAGTGATTTTGAATGCATTTTTTCTATATTATATTAATATTACAAAGATATTAAAACTTCTAATGGTTTAGAGCAAGTTTAATACTATACTTATAAAAACTAAAGGCAGCATAATGACAACAATTTTTCGTTCAAAATGATTACGAAAAATTGTATATTATTTTTATTCCTCAAATCTACCAACTCACTAAATGGACGAGATCTGGCGTATCGACCCTACTTACCTCATCATTATTCTTAATTAATGTCATTGAAGTCAATAGACTATAAAAAATATCCGGAACTTAAAGTTGACCTAAAAGTTTATTATTAGATTTTTCACTTATTATATTCGGTTGTCAAACGAAATCTTAGTCTGTTATGAAAAAACATTAGTAGATAGTACCTACCTATTGACTAAACTTATCCTTCTACTTTCAACTTGCTATTTAAACGTTAATTTAGTTTTAAACTATTGAAAATAGTAGGTAAAAGTAATAATTAACTCTTAAATATATTAAAAAAATATTTTCAGGGGTTGCTAAGTAAAAAATATTTAAAGACTCTCGAAATCCTGACAATGTTATATTTTAAAAACTGCTAATGACACATATAAAAATATGATTATACGAATGTAATAGCTGGATAACTCCAAATATCCAAACTCTTGACAGTGTGTATAACTAGACAACTGCACATATCATGGATATGTTTAGTACTCAGAGGGGATCATAACTTGATAACTGTTTTTGTCAAATTAAAAACGAAAATCCATAAATGTATAAGTCGAGATATTAACAAATACATGTTCTGACATACATTGATAAATCGAAATATAAATGTTTGTACGAATAATATTAATTGGATATATCGTTATGTCAAATATTTATTGCCTAAATTGGAGATATTTACTTATGAACAAGAGCTGTATTTCAAGTATTTTTGGGTATTTCGAGTTGAGTTTTTTATACCAGAAGGGTATAAGGTAGAGGAAACGTTTAAGCTAATAAAAAAAAAAAAGTGCAGGTCGAGATGTCAAGTTATTCCCGCGCGGTACGGAAATTACCTACTTACATACCTAATTAGTTTACATATCTACACCACTCGATGCTTTAAGAAAAGGACAGTGATTATTATGTAACAAAATCAAATAAAGTTGACTGTATTCTGCTGAGAATTCCATATGGCATTAAGTTTGCCTTTTACAAGGCGCAATAGCTTTAAATAAAACATTTGCGTTCATTTTCTTTTAATGTATCTCTCAAACTAAATAAAAATCTAGTTTCGAACCGGCTACAACGGGAACTGTGAGGCCATCTACTAATCCCAATTTCTTCTAACAACACATAGTAATGTGTAATTTCCAGTAAGTCGTCGTCGTCGCGTATTGTATTGTTAACTGTAAAAGTAGTTTACTGACTGCGTGTATTTTTCATGGAATTTCTTAATTACCTATATTAGAAGAACCTTTAAATACTTAGAGGTGTTTATGAAACCAAACTTCTTGCATAGTATCCCTGAAGTGCTAGCACCCAGAGATAAGTCCGTACTGTACAGGATTTTTTATTTAGTTCTAATAAAATATATTTTAAGATTACCTTGGTATCACCTCGGTTTTTGCTATTTGCTGATAAATACAGATTATTTTGCCAAACCGATTAGATTATTGGACTCTGTACATAGAGTCGATAATAATATGCTTCGGAATCCCCAAAGGAAAAATCATCTAAGGGTTCTATTTAAACAGGTAGTAGCGGATTATGGGGTACAATCTAGTTTAATTAGTTCGCCACGAAAAACGCAGAATCAGAGACTGTATGAGATCGTAAGTGTACCTAAGTTGAATTATTAATTTCCATAATTTTTGTTTTATTTGGGTTCGTTCGTTCGTTCGTTTCAGCCGAAAGACGTCCACTGCTGGACATTTAAGTTATTCACAAGAAACTTTATGCGTGAGGGTGAGTGAGATTGTGCTGTGAGTGTTAGTGACTCTAGTTCCCAACTTGGGAACCATGAATCTCTATTTTTAGGGTAAATAGGAGCCGAGTGTCCCCATGAAGGGAACGTATGTTACAATCTATTTATTTTAAACGTCCAATGTAACATTACATACTTACTTAGTTAGTAGTTAGTATTTATTTAACTATGTAAATAGTCGCTAGCGCTACACAGGGCTACACTCTCTCCTACTCTACTAAGAAGGTACTTACTTAAATATATTTTTATATTTTGTTTATTGATTAAAAAGCCTACATTGATTGCAACATTAAATTAAATATGCAACAAAGTTAAGATAGCTAATTAATTACAATGTTAACTGTAAGAATTGCTGTCAATGCGTAGCGAGCGAGTTATTGAAACACACAATCTCTACTTAATCTGTGAACACAGGCCAACGTAGTGCACTTAGGTACCTACATACACTAGATGCCTAGCTACTTAGGTATGAATGAATATACCCACTCAGTCGGGCACACGAGAGACGAGACGAAAAATCGTTCTGTCAGTTTCGCGCAACGCGTTGGGACTTCGACACGTTTTGCGTTCGGTTGCGACTCCATATCTGTGGTTGCGACAATGTTTTGTTTTAACAAATCGTGATGTCCCTTTAGTTTGAATGAACCTATCAGTTTTTTAACCAAATATTACGCGACCTGTTCATTATTTTTATTATTCTTGAATCGGTTTGTTTGTGTTTATGGGTAAAGAGTAGAGCGAGAGTTATTGGTGAGTAATCTTGGTATAATTGGAATAATAAGTACTAATAATTTATTCTTAGTAAAGAAATAATGCATGTTAATGATAAGGGGTTATTGTTAGCAAATGCAGTTTCTGTTAAAAACAAATTCAACGTTTTTCACGATTTCAGTCGTAGAGTAGGCAACCTAAAATGTAAACAATGTAGGTACCTACATACGTGTAAACTAAAGTAAATAAATTCCTGCGTCCGTTCTAATGTCGTGTTCTTGAAATTTTCGTTTTATTATTTACCTACTGCTTTATTTTGAAATTTTGTTTGATGTTTAAGTACCTATAAAAAGTTGGTATCAGAATAATTACCTAACTACTTATCACTTAGTAGAAAATTACCTACGCAATTTGAAGTTACCTATTTTAAAACAATTTTCTTTTATATACAAAGCTAACACAAATGAGGCCCCCGTTCTTACAACCTAAGTAGGGCGACTAGATAACGGATAAACACTAATAAACATAATTAAATAGATTACGTATTAAACATTATTTATTTATTTATGGATAATAAAACACTACATTCATGAATCTGACAAATAAATGCATTTGGCCCTCTGCAGGATTTAACCGTGCCTTTTTCCTGTAATGCGGTTTTCGGCATGCATGCGGACCAAATCCGGGTTTATTCCCGTTGTCCCCAAAAGTGGAAACAAATTAAATAATTAAATTCCCATCAGTGGGGACGGGTTATTCCCAAAGGTCCGACTCTATAGTTCTTATTTCCTACCGGGTCTATGAAATCTTAAAATGTTAATAGACAATGCTTTTTTATTTTTGCTGTCGTGGACCCGTTGGGAATCAAAGTATGAGCTAAACAGTAGAACTGTGGACCTTTGGGAATAAGTCGTGGGGACTAGCCTGGTGTGGACTACGGGAATAAACCCCAGATCCGCACACGGCGATGCGGATTTCCGCATCACAGGAAAAAGGCTTTAGTTAGTCCTAGACAGTAGTAGTACCTACTTACATACTAAATGTAAATAATACTTTAACATGGGATTGGTCTATAATAAATGACATTAATCAATTTTTTAATTCCATATGAAGACGTTTTTGCGTGATCTGCGTGGAATTTCGTAAATGGTAAATGTTCATTCACATAAAATCGTTAAAAATTTAACTTCACGCAAACGATATTTTTCATGAGTAACCAATTGCCGGACACCGGACGATAAGGGTTCGAAGAGTTCACATTAGACTAGGATTATTATTGTTTATTTCATAAAATGTTAAGCTTGGTGCTGTCGTTTGTATAATCCAGGGGTGGCCAAACTTTTGACTTGTGAGGTCTACTTAAGCTCGAAAATATTTCTTGCGGTCGACTGCAAGGTACAGATTAGAAGAGTGAAATAAAGCATTGTTCATTTTCAATCATTCTGTTCAGTTTATTAAACTCTCGCGGGCTACCAAAATCGTCTTCGCGGTCGACCGGTAGACCACGGTGGACCTCTTGGTCATCACTGGTAAATCTATAATGGGATCGACATCCTATTCACTCCTATTCTTTACACTAATTAATGCTCTAAAGCGCAATAGTTTAGGTATCATCAACCTACCTACCTTTGTGACATTTCAGTGGCGGTAGTTAAGTAGAATTTAAGCCGTATCAACAGCATAAAGCCGTTATTATGCTGAGGCAATGTCTGGGTAACAAAAAGGGCTTATTTAACGACTCATTCATTTTAATGTTTGGGCGTAGCCTAAACAATGCCGAAACTGTGTGATAAGAATAACGAAATACCAATTTGAGTTGGTCTCCTTCATGTTGCACCCAACAGAATGTTAGTTCATCATTATTTGTTTTTAAGCATTATCATTGTCACTACATAATAAAAAACTTCCCGCATCTGTCTATCACTTCGTGATAAGCTCTTTTACGGATTTTCCTGCAGTTTTCATGAATAGAGTGAAGCTAAAATTTTAGTTTAGTAAACCATAGCCAAAAGCAGCTTGTAATTAAGGCTTAAATTAGAAAATCTACTTACTACCCGTTCGCGCTAAGTTTGCCGGTCCGTGGAATGCGCGTCCCCTGCCCCAACCGCGATTAAACGCAATTAGTTAGTGATTGGACACAATTAATGTGTCTTATTTTACGCAAATACACAATTTTTATCTATAATAATAAATAAAAAATATTTTAAATTAGTTTGTTAAAGTTATAGACGCTTTTCTTCGAGTGACGTCATATCGCCAGCGGCAAACTTATCGCGAACGGATAGTAGTATACTCGTTTCGTTTAATAGCCTTACCTTAGTTCCTTATGTATGTAGAGATGCCGTAGCGGGCTATAATAATAGAAATTAAGTGGGTACATAAGGCTCTATTCTTTTTACCCGACTGTGCGACGCAAAGGAGTGGTAATGTGTTTAATTTATTATTTTCTTTGCTGTTATTCTTTGTCAGTTTCGTCAAATTCCAATTTATTTTAAGGCAGGTGTGTTATTATTTACTTAATCGTAAAGTTAGTCTTGGTTAACGAGTTCTTTACATAGTTGCACCTATTGACATCTTTTAGCCATGGTCAAACAAGGAAATGATAAGCAAATTGGCTGGTCGGTCACGTACTATTGTACTAAACTTATTGGTGAGATCTCCTGAGTAGATTGGAGTTTTGGCAAAAACAGAATAGACTGGAGAGAGAAAAGTTGATAGATAGATAAAACGTTTATTTGCAAACACTTTCTAACACACACAATAAGTATACCTAGTTGCAAGTTGCTAGCTAGGAAAATAGAGATAATTTTGTTTATCATTATGGATTTTTGATTTCACGAATTCATATTTCATTTCAGAAAATGGAGCACCGTAGCAGAATAGTACAATATCTGGTGGCAGCCTCAGGTGAGTTTCTAATTACACAATATTATGCCTCTCTTTCTTTCTCCTGGTACTCCTGTGAAGCCTAGACTTACAGCTTGGCTGTCACTTAGAGGGTTCCATGTATTTTAAGCTTCTGATATTAGTCAAAATTCAAGAAGATTTATTTCATTTCAGTGTCCTTGGCGTCCCTAACTCTTGGAGTGTCGTCAGCCTGGCCCACGCCTGTTCTACCGAAGTTCCATGCCAATGAGACGGGTGTAGAAATAACTGATGTAAGTTATAGACTTATTTTAAACTAGCTTTCCGCCCGCGGCTTCGCCCGCGTTGAATTTTGTCTGTCACAGAAAAACTTTATCGCGCGCATCCCTGTTTCAAAACCGGGATAAAAACTATCCTTTGTCCTTTCCCGGGACTCAAAACTATCTCTATGCCAAATTTAATCAAAATCGGTGAAGTGGTTTAGGCGTGAAACTAAGACAGACAGACAGAGTTACTTTCGCATTTATAATCTATCTATCTATATAAATAAAAATGAATTGATGTTCGTTAGTCTGATTAAAACTCGAGAACGGCTGGGCAGATTGAGCTGATTTTGGTTTTAAAATGTTTGTCGTAGTCGGGCAGATCTAAACGGTGAGAAAATACGCGCGCGATATTGTTTTTCTGTGACAGACAAAATTCCACGCGGGCGAAGCCGCGGGCGGAAAGCTAGTTATTAATATAGATAGTGTACCTACTTACCTACTTGTCTCAGTCATACTCGAACAATAAAATAGATTTGTTATCTTAGTCAAAGATAGTAATATCTTGATGGATAGTATAAACTACAAATCTTGCCATATAACCTATCATGAATTTGTACCACATTAATGTACCTATTTAGCTTTATCAGTTCATTTACCTGAGGACTTAGTAATCCTCAATTTTGACGTAAAAAACAAGGTTAAATGGATTATGGCCTCATGAATCGTAAATGGACATGTCTAAATGTTGGGCAGTTAAAGGATTGATGGTATTATGTACGTGGAGTGGTTAATGTGTTAACAAGTGGATTAGTAATAGTGGGTAGGACACTTGACTAACACGCGGTAAAGTAAGAGAAGGATAAAGAACGGACATCACTCGTATCGTAATGTTCTTTACTAAGAACATAGAAAGACCTCTTTTGTGGTACTTTGGCATTCGCTTCTCGCGTCTCATAAGTATTATGTCAACGTGTGGAATAGCAATAAATAATTGAATTGAATATACACCACTACCACCTGCGGTGCGATGTTTGTTGGTTGGTAGGCAATTTATAACGGGCAAAACTACTAACGATGTGCTTAGATTCAAAAATGTTCAAGTTGAAACTGTCATCTTGCTGGCTCTACCCGTTGGTTCCAACGCCAATGTCCAACACGTGTATCTAGAAAATAGTATTAGCACCAACGTTGGACATCTTCATACTGGCTCCGACGGGACACGACTGGTATAACAGACAAAATGTAGAGGCTTAACGTAATTACCCGTCCAACGTTGGTACAAACTTTTACTTAGGCTGGGTTGCACCATCTTACTTTGACTAACGTCAAAAATCTGTCAAACTCCATACAAAAAACACCGGTTATCGTTAAAGTTACGGTCAAATTTAGCTGGTGCAACTCAGCATTGGATGTCACTCAAGCTTTTTCATACTCATAGAGACTATTTTTGCTAAACAACACGTTACTTCTTCCAGCAAGGAGCATCATGGATGTTAGCGATGAACTCGCCCGGGTTTATAGCCGGGAGCTTCGCCACCCGGTTCATCTCGGACAAATTCGGGAGGAAGGCCACCATTCTCGTGAGTGCATACCCCATGGCTCTGGGAACTGTAAGTTATATTACCATCATAATAATTCTAGCATCGATAGGTATATAGGGAGAGAGCCATTTTTGTGCAACCCGTTTATACATATAAATGAGTTTAAAGTCTTCTTAATACCGAGATTTTCTTAGTAATATGTACTTATCTAATTATTTAAATCAATAGATAAAGTGTTGATAAGTACCTAAATTAACAAAACGCTGTAATATGATACGAGTATAAACATACCAGTGACACCAATTCACAAATAATCACAGACCAACGTTATCTTTAATATTGAACAGCGATAAAAATACAATGCATACGTTTCTGTACTAAACCAGTGACTGGAAATCACAAAATATTGAATGAATGGTTGCAGATTGTACTCCTCTTTGCCAAGACGGCATGGCTCCTGTACATCACCAGATTTTTATGGGGTGCAAGCACGGGAATGATCGGAACCGTAAGTATTATCCCATATATCCCGTATTATAATATAATACTAGCCTTTGCCCGTGGATTAACCCGCGTGAATTTCAATCTGTCACAGAAAGTTTTTTTTTTAGTTTGCAAGTGGGTATTCCACAAAAACATTTTCATGTAAAATATTGGCATAATTATGCCTTCTTAAGCCAAGCTTCTAACTCTACACGCTCTAAGTTTACAATCTAAACACCTTATTCAATTATTGGCTTGGCCGTTTTGTTACAAGAGCATTGGTGTGGCCGGCCCCCAGATTTTGACGTGGTTGAATGTGGTCGGGCCCAAATAAATCGACAATAGATCAGTTTGAAGCATGATCTGAAATAAAAATTACAAGTACCGTATTCATTTGCAGGTAGTATCAATGTACTTGGCCGAGATAGCCGACAAAGACCTCCGCGGCACCCTCTCCGTGGGCACTCGCTTCATGTTCAACTTGGGCACTCTTCTGGCGATATCAGTGGGACCGTTCCTGTCCTACCAGGCTCTGAACAGTTCTTTGATAGTGCTACCGGTGTGCTACTTCGTGGCTTGCTGGTGGATCCCAGAATCTCCGTACTACTACCTCAAGGAAGGGCGCGTGCACGACGCGGGAAAGACTCTGACGAAGTTGAGGAGTTACAAAGATAAAAAGGTATTGTTATCTATTAAAATATGCACTTGTATCGGACTTTAAAGAGCACCGACAAATCTTACAGTAATTGTCTCGTATGTAGTAAATAAAAGCATTTAATTTACTTTGGCAAATGGAGTACCAATATGTACTATACAGGGTGTTAGGTAAATGGGTATATGAGCCGACACTAGCCCATGTTAAAATGGTCATATAAATGGTATGGTGAAGTCAGAAAATTGATATCTTCATTTTAATTATTTTAATTTTCATACAAATCGGATTTTATAAAATTTATTTTCCCATTACCTAACACCATATACCCATTTACCTAACACCCTATATATGTATGTAATCTACGCGAGGGTTCTAAAATTAGATGTTCCCACTTATTGGACAATGTCAAGGTGTTATATCACTATCACTGTCCCCTATGAAATTATGACAGATACAGAATAATCTATTCGTACAATGAATTTAGAGTAAATGTTAATATTAAAGCAAATACTATAGATGTTGAGGAGCTAACTACATAACAAGAAAGTGGTGTCTCAATTTTGCAGGAGATGGAGGATGAGCTCTCAGCACTGCAGTCGTCCGTGGCCAACGAGATGCGCCGAGACAGCTCCGTCAAAGAGCTTTTTACAGGAAAGCAGTATCGAAGAGCAATTATTATTTCTACAGGTAAATTAACTATCTTATCTAATGTTAATTTTGGTTCAGGCTACTATACCTTCTTCTTTTTCTTCTTGTCATGTCAACAATAGACCTATCCTATACAGTGTCAGCCCAAAACTCCGCTACAAGAGTGGCGTTGTCAGTAGCATTCAATACTATCACCTATACCTAGAAGACCTTGATTAATAAATACCGCAACAATAGGATTTATCTTGTTATAAATGCATGATGCATTCAGTTTAATAAATTCCTGTCAAATCAATGGTATTTGCCCAACATTGCTTTTGCTTATTTTTTTAATCCGTGAGAAACGAATCTCAAGTGGTTTGAATAGTGTCCGACCGAAACTAGTTTTACGACCGAAACCGAAACCGAAAACGAATTTCGGCAACAGTGTCTATTTCGGCCGAAACCGAAACCGAAACCGAAACTTCCTTACAAGGCTCATAATTTTGAGGGAAAAATAAAGAAAACGTTATTATAATCAGTCAGTCTTTATTGTTTTCTCTTTAAATGGCATTAAAATTGAACTTATAAAGCGCCTTTTTACTCTAAAAAAGAAAAAAAAAAGGATTTACAGTCTAGATTTTTTTTAATTACTCGCAATATTCGGGACATCTACATAACCCGTCCCACGGTCTGACCTTAATAGTTTCTCAAAACAAAATTGGTAGTACTCGTACGTAAGTTAGTATCTACTGTACTTGCCACTTGGATACCTTGGTGATTAATTCTAAAATGAACTTTGAAACTCTGAATCCATAATATTATCACCATGAAATGCACTATAGCAGGGTTTCCCAATTTTTTTTGCCAAGGAACTCTAATTGAAAGAAAGAAAGAAAAGAAAGAAAAAATGTTTATTTGGCACCAAATTACATGCACATACATAATTGATTATACTTTTCCTAGCGGAACCCCCGTACTACTCCGCCCGCACGCCCTGCCCCTCTCTTGTGCGTAAACAAGTCGGTGTGAGCGAACAACGTCGGTCACGAAACGTGGGAATATTTTTTACGGAACCCTTGCGGCCTTTCCACGGAACCCCAGGGTTCCGCGGACCACCATTCGGGAACCGCTGCACTATATAGTCATTACTACCTAACTAATGTTTGTTTACGTATAGCATTTTCGAACCAAAAAAAAATTTATAGGTTAGATTAAACTTGATTTATTTTATGTTTACTACCCGCTCTTATGTTATAACGACATAAAACAATATAAAACTTACCTAATTCAAAATAAATCACTCCAAAACTCGCCACCACAACAAAACAAAACTATCAGCAAACAAACAAGGGAGCGAATCACGACATTGGCTCTGATCGGATTCATTTACTCATTCAACGCGCCGAACATGACCGATAACAGCGCAGAAACTCTCGAATGCACATTCGGTTTCGGTCGTAGTTTCGGCAAGTTTGCCGCCGAAAACGAAACTAAGCCGAAACTCGTGTTTTTACCGAAACTCAACCGAAAACGAAACCGAAACCGAACATTCGGTCGGACACTAGGTTTGAATAATACAGTACTTATTATTATTATTCTGTGATAATACTTGTAAATTCGAAAGGGCTACTCCACTTCCTATGGGCCTCATAAGAAGGCTCAAGGTCACCCAAAGGGCGATGGAGCGGGCTATGCTCGGAGTTTCCCTGCGTGATCGAATCAGAAATGAGGAGATCCGCAGGAGAACCAAAGTAACCGACATAGCTCGCAGAATTGCTAAAATCAAGTGGCAGTGGGCGGGGCACATAGCTCGTAGAGACGATGGCCGTTGGGGCAGGAAAGTTCTCGAGTGGCGACCACGGGCTGGAAGACGTAGCGTGGGCAGGCCTCCTACTAGGTGGACCGACGATCTGGTTAAGGTCGCGGGAAGAGCCTGGATGCGGGCAGCGCAGGACCGTTCATTGTGGAAAACCTTGGGGGAGGCCTTTGTCCAACAGTGGACGTCATTTGGCTGAAACGAACGAACTCCAATTCACATTTTTGAAATGTTTATGGTTTCTTCACATACATATAAGTATATTTTGATTTGTTATATTTCCAGGACTGAAGTTGGCACAAATTATGGTGGGGGTGGTGACAGTGCAGCACTACTTGGGAAGGATAATGCAAGATACGAAATCTGATATCAACCTGGCAACGATTTTCATCATATTTGGCGCAGTCAGATTTGTTATAGGTGAGATTCCTAATTACTGAAAATTATGACGAAACCAACTGTAGCCTAGCTTTGTGATTTCCGATCCGGGGATTTTGACGAGTTTTTTTTAAAGCCGGATCCAGACAAGTGTAACGCAATGTAATCCACCGTGTAATGTAATGGCAATAGTATGAGCAGCACTTTACATGTAATGCTCCTAGTGCCGTCCACACGTAGAATTCGTGTTACATTACACGTAATCTTACATTACACATTACACTCATCTGAACCCGGCTTAATTTTAAGTGAGAGTACATACGCAATTTTTATTTTTTAGGTATAATGTCATCGATCCTTGCCGATCGGGTAGGCCGCCGACCTCTGCTCATCTATTCCTTCTTGGGCACAGCTATATGCCACATCATCGCCGGGGCCTACTTCTTCTGCCAGGAAGTCCTCCAAATCGACCAAGCATCACTAACCCCATACGTCATAATACCATTGATTGGAATTTTCGGTTCCAGCATCGTCTCTACAATTGGGTTTGGGTCTATAATTTTTGTCATTCCGGCTGAAATATTTCCTATAAATATCAAGGCTGTAGCTTTGAGTGCTCTGAGTATATACGGTGGCGTTCTGGGCTTCATCGTGGCCAAGTTCTTCCAAGATTTGAAAGACTGGACGGGCCTTTGTGGGGTATTTTGGATATACTCCGGGGTGGCCATAGCTGGGGCGGTATTCTCCTTGTTGTGTGTGCCTGAAACCAAAGGAAAGAGTCTGGAAGAAATACAGATTTTGTTGCAAGGTGACTTGTATGACGGTGGGGACGGCAGGACGAGCCAGGTGGCTAAAGCGGATGAAAAAGATACTGAATTACAGGAGCTCAATAAAAAAGATTCGACAAATCTTTAATTCGTTTATGGTTTTTAACTTTCTATAAATTACATATAAGAAATTAATTGCATTTAGTTAATTAAGTTTTAAGTAAACATGACAAATATTACCTTCCTGGAGATTGTTTTAAAATGGTTTGATTTTGCAAGTTAATACTAGATAAAATAACTAGTACTTAACATACAAAGATGTCCTTCACTCGCATTTATTTTTATTAAAACACTGTTTTACAATTTTAAGATATTGGTCACAATTTCAAGTACGAGTATAGGCTAATGAATACACGGTTCGCGGAAATTGTAAGACTGCCTATATTTTAAGTAAATTAGGATATAAAATACTATTATAAATATAATTTCATACATTATTGATTATAAACTCAGGTGATAAAATGTCTGATACATAAAATGTAAGTCCGATTAGCTTTAAATCTTAGAATAAGGAGTTACGGAGTTATTTTTTTATAACTAAAGAAGTTTTCTGAAAACTAAGGCCAGTGATTTATTGCTCCAAATTAATTGTTCCATATTTTGTGAAATATTCTTTGCTTGTGAAGATTCTACCGCAGTTGAAAAGTAGCTCGAGGGTTCATCCTCTTTGACATTATTTTTTATTTTTGTATGACACCGACAATATTGATAGTGAGTATAAGTATTACGTTAAGGCTTTTTGATTTGTGTATCAATCTTGTCAAAGGTATTTTTAAACTTTTATATAAAGTAGGTAGATAGATTCGATTGATTTGTGCTCGATCTAGTTTTACTAATAGGTATAATTATGTGTATGTCATTGATCTCTTTGACTATTTGTACGTTTGCTATCACAATATATTATAGGATTCTGCTGTAAGCAAATTATTATCTATGTTAATTGTGGACTCTATGTTTTATCCGAGTTCGCACTATTCGACCGTGTTATCAACGAGTCCACATATTCATGACATGAGGCTTGTACAGTCAGCATCAAATAGTTAGTGACACCCAATTTGGGTGACCCAAAGTGGCCAAAAAGTTGATAACCCAACCTTATTCCAAATGTAAAAAGACATATTGCGAACTTTTTGGCTACTTTGGGTTTCACAAACTATTTGACGCTGACTGTAGGTACCTTAATTAGGTTTTTCCAACTTTTGTACTTAGGTAGTTATCCGACTCTATGTCGAAGTTTGTGATTTAAATACGCACAATTGTGCGTATTTAAAGTTTACCGAATTTTATATTATGTTGAAATGATTGTTACAATCACAATTAGCATTTAAGAAACCTCTTGTAAGAAGAAATAAAGTATAATGTTTGTATGAGTAAAGTTTTATTTATGTTTTGTTATTATTATATATATTATTATTATTATGTTTGTACGCTTTGGAGCTCACGGGTCAAAAGTGGCCCGGTCCTTTATAAGGCTTGCGTGGGGATACAGATCCAACACGTAGAGGCCGTTTTAAGCGCAAAATAATCGACAAAAGTGAAAGTGGTGCACATGCTGGATCTAGTCTCTGACTATATCATGGGATGTAGCCAGAGACCATCCCCAGCTTGTGCACAGGTGCTATTGCAGTTATTGGAGAATGGACTAGGGTTATGGATGAAGGATGGAGGGACTGGTTACTGGGCTATGGATGGAGACTACGGGACACCTGCCTGGTTCATAGTCTCTGACTGAAAAAATGGCAGGCGGTGACTAGCCAGCGACTAAATGGGCCCCACCTGGCGTCATGGGTCGTATAGACCGGACTGAGGGGCAACATTGGCGTCTGCCAGCTCAGGGGTGTAGAGAGGTGTGCTGCGCTTTCTCCGAGGTTACTCGCGGCGTTATGCCCTTTAACACTTCCACCCCTGGAGCATATAGCTCTAGCGACTCCACTCTGGCCGGCCGGTTAAGGCAAGCCAGAGGTGAGAGTCCTGCAGACCCTCTCGGATTCCACTTCGGCAAGCCGAAGACGAAGGTCTTGACCGACTCTCGGGAGCACTCGGATTAACAACTGGCCCCGTGGTGTCGCTACTCACCAACAGCTCGCCACAAAGCTGCCCTGCGGGGCTTATTATTATTATTATTAAAATATACAACTTAGTGTAGTTAATGCAAATATACCTATGTAACGGGTAAATAGTAATAAAAACATTTTTTATTGCGACAACCTTTGTCACAAACTTTTATAACTTTATTAAAAAGTTCATTATTTATGTACCTACCTACACTGAGTTTTTTTTCATGATATGAAGGTTTACACTTAAAATATAATATAACTAACCACCAGTGAATCAACTTTAACAGTAACAGGTTGTCCAGTCTAGTAACAAATAAAGAAGTCCACGGTTTTGCAAGAATGGATTAGGGAACTCGAATCACGCATCTGGACCCATTAATCCTACATGTGGAGACCACCTATACTAAAACTTGTTTACCTCATAAAAAGTGTTTTATGGTTATTGACAACTTCAACTATTTTTTATCGAAACCTTTTGTCTTTTATTAATGGGATTACCTACATAGTAAGAACTATTTAGCTAATTTAATAAGATAGCGTGGGGATTATGGCAAAACCACACTACCCACACTTCCCCGCCTTTGCCCCGTCCCGTACCAGAGCGTCGACGTGACGTCACGGCTGCCAGGTGCGCAGTTAACTCGACCGGGTTGAATCATCATTTCAGCCATAGAGCGTCCACTGCTGAACATAGGCCTCTCCCAAGGGTGTGTAATGTATGATATAACTACATATCATATAATACTTAGAGGATATAACATCAAATTATATAAAATCATTTAATATAATAATTATTTACTATAATAAACGAATAATATAATTTTAAAACGAATAATTTTAAGACAAATAACTAACAACTGATATAAAATGGTTTGATATAATGAATATTTTCTATAAAACTTACAATGTATACTATTTAAAACAAATAACATTCAAATCATATAAAAATAAAATGTCTAACAATCAAATGAGATAAAATTCTTTTCCTATAAAACTTAAATCATATAAAAATAATAATTTCTTAAATCATATTAAGTTCAATTCTTATAATAAGCATTGCACGCAGCAAGCAAGCTAGCAAACGAGCAAGCAAGCAAGCGAGCAAGCGAGCAAGCGAGCAAGCGAGCAAGCGAGCAAGCGAGCAAGCGAGCAAGCAAGCAAGCTAGCAAGCAAGCTAGCATGCAGGCAAGAAGCAGGCAAGCAAGCTAGCAAGCAAGCTAGCAAGCAGGCAAGCAAGCAAGCAAGCAGGCAAGCAAACAGGCACGCAAGCAAGCAAGCAAGCAGGCTAGCAAGCAAGCAAGCAGGCAAGCATACAAGGAAGCAGGCAAGCAGGCATGCAGCATGCAAGCAGGCAAGCAAGCAAGCAAGCAAGCAGGCATGCAAATTTGACTAAAAACTTGAGACTTCTGTCACGGCTCCGGCACTGCGGGGCTCTGGCGGTCCCTCGCGTGCTAATCGTCGCAGATGGCTTTCGCTCGACACCGCGTCTTCGGCTTGCTGGCCGGCTTCGCCGGCCAGCCTCAGCCGCGGCGCCTCGCTTCCAGCCACCTGCTCCTCAGCCCGCGGGCCGCCTCGCCCCTCCGTGCCTACGCGCTTCTTAATTACACTCTAGGGGTAGGGCAGACAAGACTACGTGGGAGTCGGTTTTACGGCGATTCGTTTTTGTCACTAACGTCATTTATAAGTCAAGCTAAAGAAGAACATACTAAAAGTTATATCTATCAGAAATTATATCAATTAAAGAGTATACCAAATAGTCGTTATAACAAATAATATTTATTTTATGTAATGATTATATGAAATATTATTTATATTAAACAAAATTACATCAAATGAGTCTTAGATTAAGTAAGGTTTATATCAAATGTCTTTATGCGTTTTGATTGGTATCTGAAATGACATTATTAGAAATGATTCATTATATGAAGTAAACATTATTATGTTAAAAATTATATCAAGTGTTATTATAACATACGTTTATTATACAATATGAACGTTATTGAAATGAACTTATATCAATGATTTCCATGTTGATCGATTGGTAGCGGCTTGCGTCCAGCCTTTATCATGTCGTCGGTCCAACTTGTAGGTGGACGTCCCACGCTGCGTTTTCCGGTACGCGGCATCCACTCCAGAGCCTTGCTGCCCCATCGTCCGTCTGTTCTGCGTACTATGTGCCCTACCCGCTTGCTAATCCGTCGGGCTAGTCAGCGACTTTAGTTCGTTTACGGATATCCTCATTTATATGGAGAGGGTATATTCAATTGGGTTGTAATTTGTAAATAATTATCACCACGTGTTATTGCTATATTTACGCGGCATAAATGTTGCTATAACTGATCCCTTATCAGAGGGCATGACACTCATGTAACACACCCATCCGGGATATCGCTGTTAAACAGACGGCAGTAGATCAAGATAAACATTGTGACATCTTATGTAGTTGTTATTAAGTGCTATTTTGCAATAAAATGTAGTCTGATGTGCTGTAGCATATAAATAGCTCAAAAAATGATTTCAATGCTCACAGATTTGCGATAAGGATGACCTTGCTCTATGGTATCAGTAACCTCGTCATCAATGGAAACAGATGTCAATCTACTATTACCAATAGTGATTGGTAATTGATAAACGTAAATACGGTGGTTAGATTTGTTAAATAAACCATAATCTCAATCTTTGAAGAAAAAACTGGCCAACGAAAGCGTTCGTGCTTGCACTTCTACACAGGGCCACAGGACAACTTCTACAGGACCCTTTCTATATTTCCTTTGATATGAATGAAGTATGTATAGGTATCATCCATTACTTGCTCATCAGACAGTCTTTTAATAATTATTTGTATTGCCGCAGCAATGGCAATGGGCCATTAATTAGGTACCACCACAATCTAGTGTTTGCTAAAAGAGATTGGGATTGGGATAGATACTTAGTATTTACCTCTATAATAATTTAGATGAAGCCGAAAGAAAGCTAAACAGTTTTTAATCATAGGTTAATAAATAACGTTTTTAATCAATCAATCAGTACGATTGCGTTAACTGCGATATTTCTTTAGTCGTTTGTTTTCCTCAATACTGCTAAAGTAGGTACACTAGGTGCCAGCCACTGGCGTGTATTTTGTTATATTTCCAACTACATATATATAACTGAATTTATTTAAGCCTAGACGCAGACTATTCGTCCATTTTCGTCAGCCGATAGTTTAGTCGGGCAGTTGATTAGTATGGGCATGTATGGAAGTACGCACATTACATCGATTTAATTTGGCCGATTCTTCATACAAATTAAAATCGGGCACAACTATCGGCCAACTAAAAAATCGGTGGTGTGCGCCTAGTCTAATACCTACCTATTTGCAAGAATGTTTGTTAGATAGAGACCTAAGATATCGGCAATCGCAGCGTAATACGTCCACCCACAAGATGACCAGACGACCTCTGCTGGTCGGCTCACAGCTTAGGAAGCAGACAAGAAATGCGCAGCAAGTTGTTCATAAACTGACTCTACCTGAAAAATTCACAACTGCTTTCAAAAAATCTCTGTAGTATTTGGTGGACTAACTCTACACAATTTATAGGAGTAACGCAATAACTGAGGAAAATTTTTAAACATTTAAAACTGCTCAGAGGCTAACAGGTAAATTGTAATAATACTTATTCTTGTTTATCTAAACTAATATATTCAAGATCCACATCGTATGTGTAGGGCTGTGTTTGCTCAGGTGCAACCTTTTCGTATTCGATAATTGCTCAATTCAAAGTCAAAGTTTATTTGCAAAACTATTTAAATAGTACTTACTTACTTACAAATCGTCAAAATATATTTTATGAATAAAAAAAAAACTAGTAAAAAGTTAAAGTTTTGCTCTTAAAGAGCCTTTACATGTCTCATAACCTTTTTACCCTACCAGTAGCTAATTATAAAAATAATAGCAAAATTCAAAAGTAGAGAGTCGCGGCGACAGGTCGTCTGCATGCTGTGTGGAGGTGGCTACGAACTTGCACCTTTAATGACCTGATGATTAATTAGTCAATTGCAACTGGCCGTTAACCGCCAAAGTCATTAGCCGTCAAATTCAATTACGTCACAGAACGATAAGTAAACGATAACGACTTTAGAAACGCGTGCAGGCCACATGGGTTACATCTCCCGCCACTATAGCATCAATATCGGAGCGCGAATCATCAAAGGTTGAACTCTATTATGTTAACTGTGGCTGAACACACATTTTGCGCGTCGAGTGATGTGTGAAAAACATAAAAAAATATTAGACAAACTGGTCTAATTGTGAAAAGTTTTCGTGTGTGAGTTTTTGTGTGGTAGCCGCCGAAATGTCGCAAGGGAACAGAAAGGCGCAATATTTGGTGACTTTTGCTGGTAAGTTATCAATTTTTGAACTCATTGAATATTTTTGCAAGATTTGTTTAAAATGTTTTACTAATTTTGTAATATTCATAAACTTACAAGAGTACGGACCAAGAGTCTATGGACAGAAGTTAATAAATAAAATTAAAAAAATGCAATATTAGGTATCTACTCGTACGTTATGCGTATAGAAAATACACACGATTATATTTTTTACTAACATTTTAAATATTGATCGAATTTTATTGACTTTATCCTTATTTATAGAGAAGTTAGAAACTTTTAGATTATTACATATAAGTATCAGAGCTTACGCTGTAATTAAAACAATGCGCTGATATGGTTTATTATAATGTTATAAAATAATTGTACTTAATTGTTTAATTTAACCTACTGTTGTTAGACGTTTTATCCGACATAATCTAATTCTCAACTAAACAAAACTAGCACCTTGAATACATTTTTTGTTAAACTGTATACTGTTATTCATTCAAAGAAAGCAATCACCTAGAGTCCTAGATCTAAACAGTTGTATAGATTACTAGCTTTCCGCCCGCGGCTTCGCCCGCGTGTAATTTTGTCTGTCACAGAAAACTTTATCGCGCGCGTCCCTGTTTCAAATACCGGGATAAAAACTATCCTATGTCCTTTCCTGGGACTCAAACTATCTCTATGCTATTTCATCAAAATTAGTTTAGGCGTGAAAAGGAGACAGACAGACAGACAGACAGAGTTACTTTCGCATTTATAATATTAGTATAGATTATTGTGTTAGAGTCGAGATCGAACCCGCGACCTCTGTCTTAGTAACCCAGTTTACTTCAACCAACGCGTCAAATTCAGGGTAAACATTAAATTGTTACATCGAATGTGTTCTTTATGTGCTATCCGCAATTTACATAAACAATAACAACTGTTTACATTGATGATCAACACTTAGGTGGTTACGTGGTTATGTACAGTCAGCGTCAAATAGTTCGTGACACCCAAATTCAAATTTCAAATTCAAATGGTTTTATTGTGAAATCACAGGTATAAGTTACATACATAAGTTAGGTCATAATTTTTTTATAATAGATCAGCTGTGTTCCGCCACATGGGCATACAAGGCCAAAGTAGCCAAGTTCGCAACCGTCTTTGTTAGAATTGGAATAAGATTTTGTTGTCAACTGACTGTACGTCTACGACACACTATTTCCTCGTTTTAGTTTAGAACATGAAAATACTAAAATCAGAAACCGCAAATCAAAAGCTGTTTGTGTTATATTGCTGAATTGTTCATTTGTTTCGAAGTCAATTCGTGATTGCAAGAAGCACGTTTACATTCCTCATACTTTTTAGTATTGTTAAAATTCATATTTTTTTTCGAACTACATAATCACAATTAGAACCATTCCTGAAAATAACATACTTTAAAAAGTTATACTTTGTTTTCAATGTAATTACAAAAGTGTGACGTTTGTATTTTGTGTAGTATCAATAACCCCTGCTGACTGTACCTTGGTTAACGTATCAAATTACAGTCTGCCTGGGGGCCGTGGCCACGGGCGTGTGTCTGTCATGGACGACGCCGGTGCTGCCCAAGCTGAGAGACCAGGAGACCAGTATGAACACCACCAAAGTAAGTTTAAGGACGAAGCCCACATTAACCCGGAAACGGATCGTAACCGTATCAACTCGAGGCGGTCAGTTTTTTTGTATGAAACTCCGTGCTGCAACGCACACTTATCCACACCCTAACTAACGTAACGGTGTTGATCCCTTTCCGGGTTGATAAGTGTGCTATGACCTTTAAGCACACAATCAACAGATCATATTGCCTCCACTGCAATAATGTCGGCCGTTTGGTGTGTTCGGAACGGACTACTATTCCGAGAGGTCCCGGGTTCGATTCCCGGCCGGCCAGAAATTGAAATGATGAATTTTAATTTCTGTGATGGGGCTGGGTGTTACTATGTATAATATGTATGTATTTAAAAAAAAAAGTATTTAAGTATGTTTATATCCGTTGTCTAGTACCCATAGTACAAGCTTTGCTTAGTTTGGGACTAGAGTGTAAAATGTCCAAGGATATTTATTTATTTAATAGCACGCCCCTTTAATTTACCAGAGGTAAATGGAGAATTTGGCCTACACTCCCCACATTGGCTCTGGTCACATTTTAATGAAATTCACATGAAGAGTGGGGATGGATAATATCCATCTTCTCTGCTTAAACCAATTATACCAACGAAGTACTTTAACTTCTACTATATTTTGGTTAATATCTGTTGTAATTTAGCTTCCCCGAAAACGACTCTACGATTTCCTAATTTTGAAAGTCATTGTATTTTGCAACATCAAATAACCCGATGAGTAAAGCGTAAAGGTTGTCAATTCTTCTAAAATGAATATTTCGATAACGTCAAGTCTTCTAATATAACACATGTTCAATATTGTGATGGATTGTGTCGATATTAATTCTACCTTGATTTGTCAACACTATCTACAGATGGAATGAGGTTAAACCATTGACTATTCATTAGACAATGACACAATATATCCGTTCCAATTAAATAAGCACTAAATTTCAAACCATTGGTAATGGCTATTCATTAACAATTAAAAGAAAGTGGTTTAACTTTGCATTCTTCACTGCTTAATTGATATTAAATCTGATTTATGGCATTTTTAGGAGCAGATATCCTGGATAGCAGCTACAGGGTCGCCTGGCTTCATGACCGGCAGCCTGGTGTCCCGCTTCGTTTCCGACCGGTTTGGAAGGCGGGCCGCTATCCTGGGGAGTGCTTTGCCAGTTATCCTGGGAACAGTAAGTGCTCTTTCTATTCCTCAGGTTTTGACATGGCTAGAATGGACGTATGGACACCAAATGATGAGTTTCAGCTTTTATTGTTTTAAGCTAATTGGGAACCTACCCTAGGTTCCCAGAGGATCTTCGAGTAGAACATGCGAGACTATTATAATGTAGACTTATGCAGAAAATGCATCGACGAATTTCAAATATCGTGGGTGATGGTGATTGTCCACCATCTAGGTAGGTATACTCGTATCATCCACGTCACACAACAGTGAATAAAAGTAAAGCCCTAAGCAGTGGCGGCGTAGCATAGGTTGGCACCCGGGGCGCCCCCCCCCCCCCGTCATAATATAAATTATAGCCTAAGGCACCCCAGAATGGCACCCCCCTGTCATGACATCATGACCGTCCTTGCCATGCAGATGCGCCAGTGAGTACTAATCTGCGCGACTTGTCACCCCCTGATGCTTGGCACCCGGGGCGGACCGCCCCCACCGCCCCCCCCTTACGCCGCTACTGGCCCTAAGGCCGCAATTTTGCTGAAATAGCCTTTTTAAAGCGATGATTCAACATCTTGATCATAACTGCTCAATTCTTCGTGACATGCAAGTTATGTTTCATGCCTAATCTTTGGTCAGGATAACTCGTGATCAGACGATGTAGTAAGTAGCAAGGAATTCGTTATCACCATTAGTTAGTTAAGTTAATGTAGTGTTTATTGGTATTTGTGTGTTTTTGTCTTAAAGTTCTGTATTCTAGTTTGTCAGTTCACTTTTTATTCATTGAGTAGGTAATAACTAATATAAACACATTCTTCACGAGTCCCTAAGTACTCAATACTCAATACTCAATAGTTTATTGCTTCCATAATGTTTACAAAAGGTGTTATTGGTAAGGTAAGATACAATTATGGACCCTGTCGGGCACTGCGTACATTCTCATATGTAAGTGTTTTATCTATTACCAATCAATTTCAATGGATGCTTCGATCTAGGCCTTGATTTGTAAGTACGTTTGATGATAGATGTGTTACAGTTCAGTGTGAATAATATTGTCAATTTGTTTCAAATATTTCTTCCGTATACGTGACTCAATTGATTAACTGTTAGACATAATACTTGATAGCATTTTTATTAAAATTAATTTTACTTGGCGACGAAACTATACAGGCAAATGACATTAAGATAAAAGAATTTGATTAAATAAAGCAGTAGAACACCTTGATCTTTTCCACTTTTGGTACGCGTGGTAATAACATGATTATCTAGTAGAATATTGATGTCGCTTTGAAAGAATGTATGTGTTTTGGTTAATTATGCAATGTTGATATCATTATGCTATAGAGTTCAAGAATTTACGGATGGTTCAGTACGAATACCTATTATTTCTTGTTCTCTATTAACCATCTAAATGTAATTTTCTTTGTTCTTGGGAAAGTCTAAGGAAAAGTTAAAAAGTCATTCAACTTTAAACTGTATGTTGTAATTTGACTTACTAATGTTATACCTTGAGAACAAGTTAATTAGCACAAGAGATAACAGGCTATAAACAATAAACATGATGATATCGATAAATATTGCTTAACGCTATGCAAAAATAAATTCATTTTCTAGGTAAATGACGTACAACCCGGTCGAGTTAACTGCACACCTGGCAGCCCTGACGTCACATCGACGCTCTAATACGGGACGGGGCGAACGCGGGGATGTGTGCGGGTAAGTGGGAGGGAGAGTCGCATTCCAGCGAGGTGCGCAGTTAGCTCGATAAGGTTGTATCAATACAAATATGTATTGGATTATCCAGTTTTGTGTTTCCCAAAAAAAATTGGCACCTCAGTATATTACGGTCATTAAAGTAAGCCATGATTTAAATATTGTTTTATGTTATTTCAGATACTAGTGGTGGTCACCTCAAACGTATGGTTGCTGTATATTATTAGGTTTCTATGGGGCATAGGAGTTGGGATGTTTGTGACTGTAAGTGAATAATTTTTTCATCGTTATAAAGCTACGATACCACATGATGCTACTTCTAGAGCTCCCTGATTCCATTGCGTTTCCCGTATTGTAATTAAAAAAAACTTATACGTAACTTATCCGCTTCTGGCGCTTTTTGCATTCCTGCCTTGCCTCTGTGTCTACAATTAATTTATTCAATAGTAAACTAATTGCTTAAAATTTTTCAGATATCAACAATTTACCTCGCCGAGATATCAGACAAGGAAATCCGAGGAGCTCTCTCTGTCAGCAGCCGATTCATGTTTAATTTCGGAAATTTCCTTGTCATGGCCGTGGGGCCCTTCGTCATGTACAATACCCTGAACTATATGCTGCTAGCGTTGCCTATCGCTTACTTCTTCGTCTGCTGGTTCATTCCAGAAACCCCGTACTATAGTTTGAAAGCGGGGAAAGTGGATCAAGCGAGGAAAACCCTGAAGATGCTCAGGAATTTCAGAGATGAGAAGGTTTGTGAATTGATTTTTGAAACTGTGATAGTGAAACAAGATTTTTTTAGTTAAGGACTCATTGATCAATGTGGCAATAACGCGTTTATATTGCGCTAACTAAGTGTGCTATTTATAGTCTTTCTTAAATTGAACACTAGAGATAAATTGTTGCCTGATGTTATGATCCCTAAAAATAGACAATCAAAAGAAAAAAATGATAAAACACACATTACACAACATCATATGAGCCCGAAGTATGAGCGAAACTAACTGAAGTCCGTGTTTACACTATGTATCGATCAATTTCCCGCATAGTGTAACTGCACCATAATGGTTTAATCGCATCCTAACCACACATACAATATGATGATGATGAAACATATTTGTTCTTTATTTTTCAGGAATTAGAAAATGAACTAACTTTAATGGGACAAGACGTCAAGAAAGAGACCCTACGCTCAGGGTCTCTGAAAGAACTGATCACCGGCAAGCAGTACCGCAAGGCGGTAGTGATATGTGCTGGTAAGGAATTGTAGTCAATTTTTCGTTTCAGACAAAATACTTAAATAACGTTTACTGCTAGAAAAAGGCCTTCCCCAAGGATTTCCTGAATTACCGATCCTGTGCTTAATTTAGATCTTTTAATATCGATAATATTACCTAATTATTTTTTTTATATTCCTAAGTTATATCCTGTGGTTAACAGCTGCCATATTCACCTGATATGGCTAAAAGGGACTGACTGAATCGTGCCATCTTTAGGACAATTCAATTCTTCAAGGATTCAATACTGTTGCTTCTTAACCGAAATGGGAACTATTTATTTTGAAAGCATGTACAACCTTGTATGTACAAGAGACGTATAGTGTTAACAAGCATTTCGGTTAGTTTCGTCTCGGTCAATTTCCACCACTCGCCTGCAACTCCTGTGTGTGTAGCCGATAAATTTCCCTTACTCCCGTATAGTGTATGCGCCAATACCCAAAGTGGTTTTTCGATTTTTGTGGTCCTTCATTCCTTTTATTTCCTATGTGGGTATTTATATATGAACATAACAATATCTTTATTTAACCCCATCTTTCAACCAAGTAACGTGTACGGCCCACACGAAAATTTTTGGTTCTTTCATCTCTTTAGCAAGTCTCAAACTGATGTAGTCAGCAATGTATCCGATAGATGGCGTGTCCGTTCCATGTTGATGTTAATGGTGTATTATTTAAAAGGCATTGCGTATAATTATATCTTTTGTTTTATTTCAGGAATAAAAATAGCTCAGACGCTGTCGGGGTCGATAGTCATCCAGCATTACCTAGGGCTTATAGTGAAAGACAGCAAGATACAAATGGAGTTGTCTACGGCATTCATTATCTTTGGCGCCGTTAGATTTGTCTCTGGTAAGCGAATATCTAAATAGCATTATTAATTTAAGGACAAAGGACACTTATCAACCCGGTAACGGATCGTAACGGTATTAACTCGAGGCGGTCAGAATTCTTTGTATGAAAATCCGTACTGCAACGCACACTTATCCGCTAACGTAAACGCCATGCCTCGCGGCTATAGGCGCTACGGTCTTGATCCCTTTCCGGGTTGATAAGTGTGCTATGACTTTTAAACTCAATCCGTGTAGGCACCATTAACCTTGACGCCTAAGCCACATTAAAAAGAAAATTCTTATAGTTTCCTATCGTGATAGCGATGCGATGGTAAGTAAGGATGGACTCTCGCAAATTGTGGTTATCAGTTGAACACATTTTTGCTACATAAATGTATGATTTATAATTACATGCATTTAGCAAAATTTTGTCAAAGCTAAACGAACAAAGAACCATGAAGTTATCCGACATGAATTCACTAAGGACCGATAATGACTGAAAATGCACAAAATGTTTGGCCCCGCTCATAAATTAACTTTTTGTCTTGACATATCCAGTAAAATATGTTTTAGGTTAGAAATGTAATAAGGAACATTTAATTCCAAAAATGTGTCATTGTAAAAAGTAATACTCGTAAGTCAATGGCAAAGACTTCTATGTAAATAAACGCATGAGGTTTACGTGACTATACCACTTGACCTCTGAGTTAAAATACTGAATATTTATAAAATACTTTACAAACAATTTTAGTAACAAGAGTCCGTTAATGGCCTAGGTAAATCAATAGTTTAATTAACGCCCTGTTTCAGCGGTCATGTCCTCACTGCTAGCGGACAGACTGGGGCGGCGGCCGCTGCTCATCTACTCCTTCGTCGGGACAGCCCTGTCTCTCGGGCTCGCCGCGGCCTACTTCTGCTGCCTCGAGGTCCTCCGCCTCGACGAAAAGAAGCTCGCCCCCTACGGAATCATCGCCTTCGTCGGAATCGTCCTCTCAGTCATCCTCTCCACTCTCGGCTTCAACTCCCTAATCTATCTACTCCCAGCCGAACTCTTCCCACTAAACGTCAAAACGGTCGCCATGACCTCACTGAACATTTTCGGCGGCCTCTCCAACTTCACAATCATCAAAGTGTACCAGCAATTTACGGACTGGATAGGGTTATTCGGGGTGTTCACCATTTTTGCCGCAGTCGCACTGGCCGGTGGGCTGTTCTCGTTCTTAATTGTGCCCGAAACGAAAGGCAAAAGTTTGAGGGAAATATTGGTTTTGCTGCAAGGCACCGCTTACGATGAGACCGCTGAAAACTTGAATAAAGCGACCATGGAAGTTGATGTCAACGGAACCGGCGAAGCGACGGAGTTGCGGCCAGTTTCGCAGGACGCTCAGTCTAGTCAATGAATTTATTTAATTTATTTATGGAATTTAAGTAGGAAATTGATGTGAAAGATAATGCGGTACGCCCGCATACAGTAATTTTTTTAGGCAGTTTATTGAGGGATTACTGGTAGCTCAAGGTCAAGATAAGACTGAGCTTAGAACAGTTTTATGTGTGTAGGTAATTAAATACCGTTATTTAATTTAAAACATTAGTGGATCTAGGCAGTCGAAGGCATAAGATGCCACAGTGTTTAGCTTCATTTGCCGTTGTCTGAACAAAATATTGTAGGTTCAAGTAGCTAGCCAAGAGGTAAGTACTCAATACTCAATTCTTTATTGCATCCATAATGTTACAGAGGTGGTATGTATGGTTTTATAAGATACAATTATGGACCCTGTCGGGCACAGCATTCTAAGAGAGGGTAAGAATTTAAGGGGAAGAAGTAAGTATACCAGAGTACAAAAATATCACCATGTAAACTGAAATCTATGTATAATTGAACGAAAGGAAGTTAACACATAGGTAATAATTTATAATGATTTTGTTCTATATTAAAATATACATTTTCGAATTATCGGACATTATTTTTGTGTACGTTCATTCAAGTTGTTATCTACCTGCAATACCAGCATAGTTGCTGGGAATGGAAATGTGAAGCTCAAAAACACTTTAATAAAATATTGTGTAAAACACGTATCTATGTATTTCATTTTATTACATAAGCTCTTCGCCAAAAGTAAAAACTTCCTCTTTTTAGTTATGGATACGAACTCGGCAATCATTGTTGGCAGCGTCCCATTTTAATTAATTATTTCAAACGTCAATGTACATAATTAAGTTTGTTCAGCAAATCATAAGGCTGCGTGTACATTCCTGACATTTCATGAGGAATAAAACTGTTACTTCTCTTGTGAGTTGGTCGTTACTAGTTGTTAAGCGGTTGATTCTACAAGAGTTGCAGTGTTGTGTTCGAGAGATGAAAATAGTTCCGGTTATTCATAACAAAATTAGTTCAGTTCAGGTGCGGTTTTGGTGTGTAAAACGTAATAAATAGACTGACATTTGAAGGGGTATGTGGACAAAGGTGTTATCTGGCAAAACTGAAGAATCGACTTTTTTGCATGAACATTGGTTTTAAGTGATGATAAAATCGACTAATGAGCTCAAAACACGCAAATTTTAAAAATACAGACCTTAACAAAAACATACATTTCAGTATTCAAATGTGGTATGAGCAGATTAACATTTTCAAACACTCATAACTCATTTTGTTAGTTAAGACCTTTGTCCATTAAACCCTTCATTTCTTCCCGCTCTTCTGTCTGAGTTTCTGACAATCGTGCTCTATCACCAAGTTTTTCTAACAATGATAAACTAACTACAAGTTCTTACAAAGAAATTGAAGTAGGTTTGACCTGTATTTGACTCACACTCCAATGTTCATGTCGCTAGGCCTTAGCAGGCTTTGTCGTTTATGAATGGCTTTTGAGAAAGCGCGTCGCACTGTTTGATCCCTTTGTGTCTAGATCTAGATAAAAGGACTGTGTAATTTCTTACTAGAGTAGAGACGTCGTTATACAGTAGATAGATACTTACTTTTATTTATTTTATATGGTATACGTGCGTCCGTACTTTGAAAAAAATATTTAAGTATGAGCCAAGTTTGGCTAAGCAAAACTAGTTTCAAATACATATTAAAATTCAACCAAAACAGACTTCTCTATTCTTGAAAACCCTGATACCAGAGGGTCGTGCTCCTGCGTGGGTTTTTACCAACATTTTCACAAATAAATTGATTTGATTTAATTTGACTACTGATGATAATAAAATCAGAGACTCAAACAGTCGTGTATCTAACGCCCGTATTCACAAACGATGCTTGCTTATGTGAAGCAGCAAATCGAACGGACAGCGTAGAATTCGGTGTGATTGGTTCATGTGTCAGTCTGTGCGTCCACGCGCACTGTGAGACCTCATAGTAATGTTTGTGAATACAGGCGTTCCGAAGCCTAGAAGACCATTTATTTGCCTCTGGTAAATTAGAGGGGGTCGGGCTCCTGCAGTGGAGACTAAGTGACCGATGACCAAACAGCGTATAAAATGACTAGCAATCCTGTGGCCAGTTCCCAACGTTAATTGTTTTACTTCATCAATTCAAAATGTCCAACTTTGAGGCCATAACGCGGTGGCATCCGTCACGCGGGACGAACTAACAAGTGCGCGCTACACGCGGTCGTAACGGGCTCGTACGAGGATAACTCACTGCTCTAATTAACAAAACATATTGTGCTGTTTGTGAAGCGCATTAATATGCATTTTGTACGAAACTATTTATTTATTTATACTTTTGCACATAATACTGATGTAGGTACAGATTAATGCCGGGTGGCATTATCCACCAGTCAAGCACAGGTCAAGCAGAGAAACTAAGGCGGTGCAAAAATTATAACTATCTACGCGGATTATCTATCATTGAAGTGGTGATGACGGCATTTCTGGCCCAAGAGTTGATATGCCAATTTAAAAATACATAGTTTATGTAAGTTCTGGGGCCATCTAAGTCAAGCAAAAGAGCAAAAAAGGCATGGCCGAGACATCCTTTTCTAAAAATAAAATGGTGATATCAAATTTCTGACTTCACCATACCATTTATATGCCCATGTTAACATGGGCTAGTGTCGGCTCATATACCCATTTACCTAACACCCTGTATATCGTTTTTCCTTGCAGGATTAACTACCTAGTGACATATCGCTCATTAACTCCCTTACAGCAATCGCAAAGTTAATTAAACTCGATTCGCGGGGGACGAAAGCCGAAAATTTTGGAGGACATTAATATAATGGATGGACCACTACGGACTTTTCAGTTCCGTAGTAGTAGTCAGTAAAACTAGTTATCAACTGACGGTAGGTACATGAGGCTCTACTCTGGGGTCTTATTTAGACGCAATAAGGGCGAATGCAGTAACAATGTTTAGTCTGTGCTGTTGTTGCAGACATGGCGACTATATCTCGGGCATAAGTATCTTCTCTTCATGCTATATTGTCTCCAGTAAGATTCGAATCTGCGACCGCAGCTAGAGTTCGATCCAGTGCGCATACTAACAGATCAGGAGGTACCAGAATAAACTGTAGAAGTTCGTCTAAAGCTATTAAATTTAATACAGAAGATTTATAACCAAATACCTACTTCATGGAAAAAAAGATAAAATACGTAATGAAAATGGGATTTGGTTCAAGTAGGGCGTCCCTGCAATATAGCTATGTGCACGGCAAAAATAATTAGCGGCCGTCGATCAAGGGAGTGTCATCCCTCAGGGCATCAATTCCCTTTTAGGTGCCAGTCTCCACCGGGACACGGGTAAAGGTGCAGCTATACGTCAAGCCACGCGATCGCGAAATAATAATCTATTTATACTTAAAAGGATGGTTACCAAAATATCTTGTTAATCAACTTTATTTATAAAATAAAACATTTTCATTTTTCATTTTCATTTATCATTTACCTCTAGTTTTTCTGTAGGCGAGGTGGCATAGGATCTGAGGTGGAATTGTGTAAAGCAATCGTAATCATTTGACAGTTCATAACGTACGATAAAGTCAGTTAAACAAAGCGTTTGACAGAATAATCGTACGTTATGAACTGTCAAATGATAACGATTGCTTTACACAATTCCACCTCTGAAGTCAGTTCTTTTCTACAACGGGGAAAGTCTTGGCCTGAATTTAGGATCAGGACGAAGTTAGGAGCGAGCTTTTACCGAAATCCTCAATAACAGAGGAACTGGCTAACTTACTTCCAACTGCCGAAACCCAACAACGCTGTAACATTGTCTTCATGACGATAGGCTTTGGTAATATGGTGACTGGTGACCAACAAAATCGACAATTAATTTGGTCCTGATGGTCTTACTTACTGTACTGTATTGTTATGTTTCAATTTGATGCAGCTAACGTAATCTCCACTATTAAATTCTTCATAAGCTCTGTTTAAAATCGGGGATAGATAATGGGTGTGATAAATTGAAACAATGTTTTATTCAATATTTAGGCGTTCATTTGGAAAAATGCTGCCTATAATCCCTTTCGCTGCTTCGTAGAGAATAGCGTTTGTTGCAACCAAACTCTACGACAAAGGTACTCGTATACCTAACACGATGATGTGGGAAATTCGAATCTGTTGACAATCGCAGCCCAATCGACAGTAAATGGGTCAGGGTATAATGACCCATCGAGAGTCATCTGTCATAATAATATTTGAAGAGAACCCATAATTAGAAATTGAGTGAGCGTTCGCTTCTGACGTCGCGGCTTGAATTTGCCGTGGTCAAACAATATGGCTTTGTCTATTTATGGATTTAAAGATATCAATTTATAGACTAAGTATGATTGAAAGCATGACATTACCTAGGCTTCACAATTAGATAGATATACCTATATCTGGCAGAATACTTGTTTTCACCATCAATATCTATTTTTTAAATGACCCCTATGAAAACAAAATTCCTGTTAAGTGTTGCCATAGGGGCCACTTAAAAATTAGGGATTAATGGTGAAAACGGGCAGTAGTGACTGGTAACCGGCAACTTTATTTGTTAGGTAAGCGTTATAACATCAGATAAACCAACAAAACCACTCTTTAAGCTTCCGTCTCTTCTTATTCATGTTTTATTTGGCCAAAAATGAAATTTGTTCAGTAGAATATTAGGATAAAAGGTCAAAGGTGCCTATGTATGTAAGTACGTTTTTAAAAACTTATTGATCAACAACGCATACTTATTTTCAAAACTATTGTCAGAGATGTATTCTCTGATATTTGCGGTCTGACCAATGTTTGTGTGTGCAGGGTTCCCAACTTAGGGGTTTCCCTCAAATTTAGGGGGTAAATAAGTGAGATGGGATTTTTTAGTTTTAGGATTTTCGTGACTCTTTATATTTTTTATTTTTTGATTTATTGATATTAATAAATATTATTATGCAAAAGTAAGTATAGAAACAATCCAGAGTAGCCAATAAAAATTTGTTCACCTAGCGACTCTTCGGACTGGGCGATATATTTTGTCTATTGAAATTATATTTCAACTACTCTGTAATGAATTATTCTGCATATCGTTAGTCAATTAATCTTTATTATTTTTATAACATATTTTTAGGGGAATTTTCAAGTAATTGAGGCGATTTTAGGGGGTTCTAACATAGGAGGGATAAACTTTTTTAGAGATGGTAACCCTGTGTGTGTGTAACCTAGCCGCAGGCGCCGTAAGAATTTCCGTCACGTATGATGCGCTTAGTGCAAGCACTTTTGTGGTTTTGGTGCATTTTCTCTCAGCCAGCTAGCGTTTGTTTTATTTACCTTTTACAGGAATTGGATTGTGTATGCCCATACTGAATGCAGTGCGGGTAGCAATGGAGAGTAAGTAAAGTTAGCAATAATAGAAAAGCAACGTTGCTAACTGACTGACGATTAAAAGAAAACAGTGAAACAAAAGAAAATTGTTTTCCCGGTTACTATGTTTGTTAGTAGGTAGTTATCTAAAATTGTTAAATAAAATAATGACTTTTTGTGATATTTTGATAAATATTACGTTCATGTATCAAAATGTGTTACTCAGCTGCCAAGGTGCCTAAGTATTCTATTCTGCCCTATCTATTTAATCACGTTACACGTATGGTTTTTCAACTTTCTAACCTTTCCATCTTTTGTTCGTTAATAAATTTTCAATTCCCGTAAATCCAGTGGGCGGAACGGTGTGCCATTCGGAAACTGGATTTAGCACGGTTTTATTTGAAAGCCCGTAAGATATAGCTCAGACGTAGTTTTTTTCTCACATCAATTTTCTTTTATGTGTGCCAGATAAACATGCGGGTTCCCACATCTTTATTTCATTTAAGTGCCGATATATTTTTTGTATGCGCGCAGTGAAACATTAAACGATGCAAAACTAAACCTTTTTTGGTAACAGGACGGCCATAAACCGATTCCGCATTGCAATCAATATGACATAGTGAGTGCATTCCCTCGGGATTGCTCGCAATATACAAAAGTAGGTACCTACTTGGTACTGTAAAAAGAAAAAGAGGTGATAAATAAATAATGTGTTAATATTTATGCATATGTACAGAAAACAACTCGTTATTTTGTTGCACAATCGCCCCTATTTACAACAACATATTAAGATGCCATAGGTACGCCGTGGTCTGTTCCCTTCCCCTGACCATTATGTTCCAAAAATCTCTGCAATAATTTACTTATGTTGGTCCAATTTCTCAAAATTCTACACTGATACTGTTGTTTGCTTTGTAGCAACAAAAGGCTATTTGTTACTTCAAATTTTTAACACACAAAACGTTACTAAACAATATTTTTGTTAAAATCTACATTATAGCAAAGCTGCGTGAAGGCAATTTTCTAAAATATAATTTTGTCAGTTAAGTTTTTAAAAACAATATGACGAATGACAAATGCAAATAGTGAGGTGATTGGATGTCCCGTCATACTTTGGACTTCTACATTGTAAGAGTAAATCAATCTTATGATATCCACAACTGGATAAAGGCCTCTCCCATGAATTTCCTGAACGACCAGTCCTGCGTTACCCCCATTCAGGTGCTTCCCGCGACCTTCAGTAGTTCAGTCCTGCGTTGCCCGCACCTGAAGTGCTTCCTGAGACTTTCAGCAGATTGATGGTCCACCGACCGGGAGGCCTGCCTATACTAAGTTACGGATCTCCCCTTTTTTTATTCGATCACGTAGGGAAACTTCGAGCTTAGCTCGCTCCATCGCCCTTTGGGTGACCTTGAACCTTCAAGGCCCATAGTAAGTTACTTATAATGAAGGTAACTCATTATAATAGGTAGTGAAATCACAAGAGGAGGGTAGGTATCGACTGCTGAACAAAGCACACGTGCCACCCAATGCTTCATGTTCCCAATCCCTCACTCGAGACTCGTGACAAAGGCGTCTTTGTAACCATTGAGATGTACAGTACATCTCTAAAACATTGGCCCTCAAACTACTTATTTATTTATTTGTTGGGCTATCAACATCCTATAAATACATATATCTGTTTAGGAAAGTCCTCTGCATGTCTACCTTCTACCACCACCCTTCCATTATCTTCACCAAAAAATATAGATACCTATGTGCCAATGCCAACAGTTTATTCAATCGCGATGAGTTGAATACAATCAATCGCGTTCGATAGGTGTCAATTGACAGACTTTTTAAGAGCCATTATAATTATACTCAACTCTCCAATACCTAGATCTTGTATGGCAAAGGGAATAGTGAGACGTCATCAGTTTGCGAACTCAAATTTGACAAATTTATCGATTTCATAGCTACTAAAAACTTTGATAGTGTTGTCAATTACCTTAAAATAGAGTAAGAACTAGTTCCAGTTTGAGAACCACTGTCACAGAGTGATTAACGACAGCTTCATGCCGCTCGCTGCACAATTTCGTTCCAAGTATTTACTTGAACCAACAATTATCTGGTGTTTGAACAGTCGCGGCGTGAATCTTTTGCCACTATCGTGCTTGTGTTGCTAAGTTGCGGGAAGACATCGTGCTTGGTATTGCTTTTATATCGCAGATTGGAGCTCACATCTCGTCTAGTTACTGTTTGTCTGCTATTGTGGTTTACTATTAGGTTTTTTATCTAATTTGCTAAGTACTTACGCAGGCTAAGTAAGTTTTACTTTATGAGTCTTATCTGGGAATGGCCCAACATCTTAGTCGATATAGTTTAACTTTAATCAGCAACCAGGAGAGCAGACGATTTGAAATTCTCCCAGTTCTTCCATCTTTTTTTGCCTTACTTAAGTAAGTTTTTGTATGTTTAAACTTGAGTAAATTTAATTTTGACAGCTTGGAACTGCAGTCAATTGCATTTTTTTATTTTCATGACGATTCCTACAAAGTGCCTACAGGACCTTTTATTTTATGTATTACTCGACTTTCGGGCCAATCTCAAATCCTAACTTGAGAACTGATTTATGTGTTATTTGCGTATTATTTCATCGCAATGTTTTCGTAGATAACACGGCGCTTCGGCGTTAGCCGCGTATTATGCAAACGCGCTGCTCGCGAAGATAAGCCGCCCTGGATTTTAGTGTAATTGTTTCCGCACTCGACTGCATTTCTCCGACGACTCAGCACTATGCGCACTACACTTGGCACTTGAATAACTTATCACAAATCAGATAGACAAATGGATATTTCAGGTGTCAGTTTTACGGAAATATTATGGAAAAATTACCAAAAAGGCTATATTGTTAAGCAAGATAGTTTAGATCATCGATTGAGCAACAACAAATGCTGTTCTACACATGTACGAAAATTATAGTATAATAAAATAAAAACAGTAAATATTAAGTAATTTACATAACAGAAATACATTAATTTATCGTTTCTTAATATGAATTAGGAATACATTAATACTTACATTAATTATCGTTTCCTAATATGAGAATTAGGAAACGATAAAATTAATGTATTTCTGTTATGTTAATATGAATTAACATTCATTCATTTCCACAGTTAAAGCAGCAGCTTATAATATATAGGTGGAAGGTACGTGTAGGAATGTAGGTATTCCGTCAGTCATATTATCATTAAATATTCCTTCCAAATAAGGTTTTGTTAAACGCAGGCAGCAGAGATAGATGGATTCTCTTTTAGCCTTAAAACTTCGTAGAAGTGCCCAAAGTGAACGCTTGAAGAAAGGCAGTGTGCAGAACGTCTCACGCCTAATTCGAAGTCCCATGAGATTAAAGAGGCGCATTTCAAACGACAAAGACGTCAGTTGGCGCCGCGCCAGTCACAGCCATATGGGAGTGAGGCTTCTGACTCAAGAAACGGAAAGAATTTAGCTCATGACTCGTGACTGGAAAATTTGCTCATTATCGTAACTTAGAGCTTTTCGAAATACGCAGCCAGTATTTGAAAGAAAATATTTAAGTAAAAGTTACAAAACTGTTACATAATCTTGGGCAGTTAAGGGGACAAGATTAAAGGTCAATTTCACTGAGTTAGGACTCTATAAATATTTCTGTCCAAGATTTGTGAATTTAAAATTTATAGTCAATCTAACAAAAATGGGCCAACATGCTCTTAATTTAAAGGCTCCAAATCTTAAAAAAGTTAAAAACCTTTTAAAAATACGCACCTATTAAATAAGAGATGATTTTCAAGCCAAACAAGGATAAGCCATCCATTACCCGTGATGCTAGTAAAATAATTTATTGTTACTCGTTATGTTATAAAAAATCGAACATCAAAGAGGGTAATAAATTACCGAATTGGAGTAACAGCTGTGAGCGTGTATGTTTTTTTTGCAAGCCAAAGGAAATTGTCGCGTGAAGAAATATTTTTCTTCCATATTATTCGTGGCGAATCCAATTATCGAAGTAAATAAATATAAATGTTGGTGGTGTCACAATACGGTGTCTGGTAAACAGACGATTGGTTTGTTATCTAGGGTTATGGCTGTGAAACGAAGCTCAAAACTCAACCTCAGGTGCAAGTTTGTGATTGGTTTGGATCAAAGAAGGCCTCCAGCTATACTTTAGTATGATTCGTACATAAGTTTTGTTACAGAATATTTACGGTTATGGCTCCAAACTCAATTCAGACTCAACTGATTGAATGAATTTCAAAATTTAGTAGATTGGCTTTAGTTTTTAGAATACTGTCTATACATAAAAATATTCAATAACGGGTTATTGCAGCTGCGAGACAAGCGTAATAGGCCAGTAGAATTAAACACAAAAATTGATTAAATCGGAAATAATTCCTACAAAAGATTTTTTTGCTTTAATGGCTTCATTGGTTGCCCATTAAGACTCTCCTAGGTTTTCGACTTCGACGGAGTTGTGCTTAAGTGGTGGGGGCCCCCGAAAGGGGCGTTTTTTCGGTTTTCCGGTTATACCGCGTAAAGGACTTACCCTATCGAAAAGTGGTCTTCATGACGGTTAAAGGGCACTTAATCCTGCATTGAATAAGACCAAATTCATATGTTTTGGACAAACCGTTCTCGCGCTAAAGTTCGGCAAAGTAGAAAATATAAGTATAATTAATGACCCTCTCCACGTCCAATGGCTTGTTACCCACATGCTTCCAAGCCTTGTAAAGGGTCGCCTTAACCAGTGTAACCCTAACAAGGCTCACGAGTTTGATTCGCTTATCCTTGTTCGTCCCAGCCGTTCCTTAACTGCGGTTGCTGCACCTCTTCCTGGCACTCTCCTGAACGACTCTGTGTTACCTAATGTGGCTGCCCCTCTTCCTTGTACCCTCCTGTACGATTTCATTGCTTAGCCATATGCCTGGTCCAAGGTTTTTGATAGGGTAAGTCCTTTACGCGGTATAACCGGAAAACCGAAAAAATGCCTCTTTCGGGGGCCCCCACCACTTAAGCACAACTCCGTCGAAGTCGAAAACTTAGGAGAGTCTTAATGGGCAACCAATGAGGCCATTAAAACAATAAAATCTTTTGTAGGAATTATTTCCGATTTAAAAGCTAATTCTACTGGACTATAAGGTAAGTGACTGACTGAGTTTGTTCTGGCGTTTTTTCTCAGCACTTGCCATATGTTTGTCTCAAAGCGCTGGTAGGGCCCAAAAGATAAGGAGACATGTAAAGTGCCCCATAAGGGCTACCTTTTTTTTATTTACTATATTTTGACGGTCATAAGTGCCACCAGTGGTCTAAATTGAATAAAATATTTTTGATTTTGATTTTAAGTACAATGTATGTCCTTAGAGGGAGCTGTAGTAGAGAACTGGCATCATAATTGTATTAATAAGGTCTCTGCATTAGCAATTAGTTTTAATAGCAGGTGTAACATAGTCGTAACGATAACGTGGTGCACATAACGATTCAAGAGAGCACTTTGCAAAAGCATTTACAAGCCTTTATGAGCCATTTCGCAATTTAACGCCAATTCCAAAGTTATAGCTAAATATGCACCATTTAAGAGTTGTTAATGACTACTTAACGACAACATTTCACTTAGAGGTGTAATGCTCTATTATCTATAGGACCTAGAGCATGTGCCTTACCCTAGAGTCTAGTGCCCGTTATCACCATCAATTCCTAATTTTTAAGTGACCCCTTTGAAAACAAAATTCCTGTTATTATGTTACCATAGGGATCACTTAAAAGTTAGGGATTGATGGTGAAAAAGAGCATAGGTCTACCAAATCTTTTCTAATCAAGTGTGGTTATTATACTTTTCAAGAAACTTTCTTCTCCTTTGTTTTTCGAAGTCAACTTTGTCAATCACAGTAGATGCCTATCAAGTTTTCTATGCATTAGCTGCTTACGCACATCAAATAGGGCGCCATTTTTTTGTTTACATCCCCATGCACGGCTTACACTCAAAGCTTACTAACGACGCGACAAACAAAATAACGTCTTCAAAGGCCGTAACCAGTTGAGGGCCCCACACCGTCTTTCATTGGCTCAGGAAAGTGGAGTCAAAAGACTTATTGAACTCGTTTCATGTCGCATCCGCTAAATTTCCTTTGAAGGCATCTGGAATTGCGATGGCGCTTGTGGTAGATTGAATTGACGGCTTACAAGTATTCTAAAACTATAACTAGCGGCCCGCCCCGAATTCGCACGGGTAGATGTGAAAAAATGCCTGTGTTCATAAAAAAAATTGGATTCTAATGGTGAAATAATTTTTCTAATCGGTCCAGTAGTTTTTGAGTTTATTCGTCACAAACACACAAAAGTGCAATCTTTTCTCTTTTAAAGGCAAATGACAGGTCGCGCGACCTATGACAGTTCACGCGCCGGCGATGGCGATCTGTGCCTCTACCATGAGTTGCCATCGAAAACTTGTATTCGTATACTACAGTCGATAGAGTTTAAACGTGGATCGATGAAGTTTGCATTAAAATCATACCATGAGTTCAATTACCGTATACTTTACTCGCCAGCGATAATTCGATGGTTCTGTGATGTCATGTTGGTGAACATGTTTAACGTATCCAACTTCACACTCTATGAATGGATGAATGAAAGAACGAATGCCGCTCCTTTCTAACTATATAGAAAAGATAGAGTAGGAAATAACAAAAATGTCAAAAATAACACTGCTAAATTTAAGTGTCCTAGAACAGTGCTTAAAGCTGAATTAACATGATGATTTTAAATTTGTATTGTTTATTTCTTGTCATTGCGAATTTGACGCAGCTGTTGCCATGACAACAGATAACAAAACATGTTTTATTGAAGGATTATTGATGAATAATTTTCCACAAATAATTGGATTTTAACCACGATAGGAAAATGAGAACCTGCGCCTATCCGTTTAAACCGATTGTATAATTTATGGAAAGGTAAGTTGAGTAAAAATAAACATACTATGTAGTGGAGGAATTTCGAAATTAAACGAATAATTTTGAGCTGGTTTTTTTGGAGAAATACAACCTTTCCAGCATAACTTCCACGTGCCTAGCTAAAATTTAGTAATATGAGTGCTAGATTTATATTTTCTAGATACAATAAAGTTGTTTTTCTATAGATATGGCGATCTGAGTATGCCCACTGAAGGGCCCCAAGAAAGAGCCAACAATAGTCAGCGGTGGGTGGAACTAACGGACACGCGAACGTAAAATGCTGATGCCACCGGCGACACGAAAACTACTGAGAAATTGAGAAAAGTGTGTATAAATACTAAATACCTACTACTTTATTCATTTTGATTGTTTTTATCTTATTTCGTCATTATTATTTGTAATGTTTATTTGTTAAGGTGTGGAGTGACTTTAAACAGCAAGAAGAAGGCAACTCGCATACACAGAGCTGCCAAGGGAACACTGGGCTGGTGGCGGTCCAGGTTCTTCCCTGAAGCCAAAGGATTTAGAGCAGAGTGCTTGTAAATAACTACTTGTAAATTAAATCCATAATAAAGACCTAGGGTAACTGGATGGATATACCTACCTTATTATTGTAAAACTTAAGATATTATAATTAATTAAATACATTATATTGTTTTAATCTTTCATGGTCACTAAACATACATGGTAGCAATCTCGTCAGTAATAATAATTAACCTAAATACCTACCTACATATCCTACTAATATCCTACTTAATATTAAAAATGCGAAAGTTTGGATGTCTGGATGTTTGTTACTCTTTCACGCAAAAACTACTGAACGGATTTTGATGAAACTTTACAGTATTATTGTTTATAACCCAGATTAACATATAGGCTATAATTATGACGATCTGTGACAAACTAAATTTCACGCGGACGAAGCCGCGGGCAAAAGCTAGTTGAAAATAAAATTATTAATTTTTATTGACTATTTATTTCACAAAACCTAATACATAATACACAGACTGATTAAAAACAAAAGTAAATTTCAACTTATGAAAATACATATTCATTGTCGGATTAGCTTTCTATCATGATCTTGTAAGGCTGCGTTTCCACCAGAGATGTGCGAGGATGCGTAGCGAAGGATGTGTCTGTAAAGAACCAATAGAATCGCTTCATTTACCTCGCCTCGGTCAGCACATCTCTGATAGAAAAGGCTCAGGCTGTACAACACTAATGAGCATTTTCAAATCTCTGCTACACATCCTCGTACGATACATTTTCCTCGAACAGTTTTGGTGGAAACCAGCACACATTTTCACAGCACAGCTAGACATCTTCGCACGACACAATTCCCTCGCATATCTCTGGGAAACGCAGCATCCTCTCCCTCCCCCAAGGATCTCCACAATGTGCCCGCATCCAGGTTCTTCCCGCGACCTTCACCAGATCGTCGGTCCACCTAGTGGGAGGTCTGCCCACATGCTGATAACATGTTCCATCGTAATAAACTTCTTTCCGACATAATTTAATAAAGAAAACACCTAAAATGACCTAAAACCACAATTTTATTTTGCTTTTCACACTTCAATAAGCCAGTGAGTTACGTTACTGTGACAGCTAAGGTATTTTTCGATGACATCTTTGAAAATTGCAACTCATGGTAAGTTATTTGTATGAAACTTAATAAAAACTTTAGTCGCTATCGTATTCATTTAGATAGGTTTTTTACCTAACGATTTGAGATGAACTCATGGTAGTGTTTTTAGTTTTGCTGTGGTTCAGCTACTAACCGCTAGAGGCGCTGTACAATTTGCCATACATTTTTTTACGTCCTCGATAGCGAGATGCTCGGTAGGTAAACTCATGGTAGAGGCACTGCACGCGTTGGTGTGGTTGAAGCTTTAAATAGAGATACTCGTATAGATGAGCAATTTTGCTAGCAAATATTCCTTGTCAATGCCCATACAAGTGAATTTATACCTTGAATTCAATCTACATATATTTTCTTATATGCAAAAATGTCACTACATTTCCAACTTATACTAGCACCGCCGAGACGCATTCAAAGTGTTTGCCAAAACACATAACGCTTAACGTGAAAGATAAGTAGGTTCGTATGTAGCTACCGCTTAACTTAGTACTAGTTTTAAGCACGATATAAAGTAAATCTTAGAGTAAACAAGCTGAATTTAGAACCGTTCAGGGAATCGAAAAGATTTTCTCGAAATATAAAAGTTCGACACATATTTTGACGAAAAAGTAGGTACATTATTTAGGTACACATAGATAACCGTCAATTTTTCGGAGGCATTATTATCTATTCTTGTTTATGAATACACAATTTCTCATGATTTATTAAGCCTGCACTCGAATACAAAATATTCCCTGAAAATTAAATTGTCTGTCAGTCATACAGTGTGAGCCTTTTCGATATTATTTATCAAGTCACGCTTTAACAATATCTTGATCAATATCCTAATGACCAATCCTTAATGACTATGTTGATGATGATGACGATGATGATTAGTCTACTAAAAGTGCCGTTTAAATTCATTTAGGTATTTTATTTGTCAGTTTTGTGTGGTGTTTACTAGTTTGGTTAACTCTTCGCAACATTCTAAATGGCTATTTGTACATGAAACGTCATAAGTTACCTAATGGAGTTAATTTTGCCTAACCAATATAATAATTAAACACGCACGGCCGGGCCTACACTTAATTTACTAGTAGGTTTGACTGGTCAAACTAAATTGAGTTAAGGCGTTTGAAGGTGCAACTTAGTATTTCTAAGAATTAGACACAAAGTTAGTCAAAGTCGAAATACGCTAATAGTTTTGACTTTGAAGGACTTCATAAAAGAGCTGAGGTTTGACTAAAAACATAGGAGAATCAATGTTTGAATCGACATCGCGCCCTGCTAATTAGCATTTTGATTATCATCGTCGCGGTTTTGGAATCAATGTACGAGTAGTAGACGGTTTTAATTCTTGATTCGGTCAAGTAGCTGGTGTACTCGTATGTAATTTGGGTTGTACGGAAAGATATTTTTTTTTTTCAGTCTGATGCAGTATAGTTTACATATAACATCTTGTGTCGCACTAGAATACAGACTTTATTTTTGTCCTCAGTTCCTCATCACTAATCCCTTGTCCAAACTTAGTTTTACATGCCAGTTCAGCTCGATAGGCATATTTTTGGCTGAAGTTGTCCATTGACATTCTGTTTGAGGGCAGACCGTTTGACTGATAAACTCGTTCGATCGTAAACGAATATAGGAACGACTATTTCGATCGTTAGCAGTTTTCACTGACCTCCCCCTTTATGAGGTTTGCTCCCGAATACCTTTTCAGGGGCAAATCAAAAGCGTCAGTCAGTAAAACGCCAGCTCTTTTCTGGTGCAAAAGTTAAGCATTCAGAATGCAGCCTACATTTTAGGTTTTCTTTTCACAGTTGAGGTTTTATTTGAGCATAATATTTGTTTCTCAAAGTCTATATTTTTTGGTCTAGAAACGTACGTACTCGTAAGTAGCTCCACACAGAACTAGGAATATGATAAGTAAAATATTCATTCACATAGTTTTTATTCCCGTAGAAGCTTCAGAACCAAAATCGCTGCTCATCTACAACCAAAATAAGTTGGTCAAAATTTAGTGCATCCCCATACAGTCTTCAACTCAAATACTGTGCTTCTTATATCTATGAAGATAGAGTATTAAGTGCTGTGTGCTTCTGCACCCACCATCCCCCGACATTTGGCTAGTGCCTGACCTCACAAAATCTATTAACCCCTATTCTTGTTTCTCGCCCAATTCTTGGCACTCGAATAGATGAATTTGCATAATTGTTAGTATATAGTTATTTTTGTGTAAAATCTTATACATAAATCTTTGCGTTTTATTTAGCGATATTTTGAACAATAAGTTAATGCGACAACTTTTTCTTCTGGCTGAAAGAGGAAAGCTTCGATTCTTCCGAGGGTAACTCTTTGAACAAGCAGCTGAATTGAACGCTTAGCTTTTAAAAGGAATTTCATTTAGCTCTATTAAAATTCTTTAGTAGAAATACTTCAGGTTACCTCGCAGTTAAGCGAATGAAAGTTATGACATCCGAGATGAAAGGTAAAACTTTTGTCTCCTACCTTTTTTCATAAACTTGTCGAAGTTTTATGGCATGTGCAGCCTTTTTTGAAGTTTGTCTAATGTTTTAGAAAATATAGACCAACCAATAGATATGTAGGAACTAAAACTATTCGTAAATAGCACAAATAGCCTGATGAATGAGTCAGTCAGATGTTCGGGTTAACGGTGATTGAACTTTGACGAAATTACCGAATGTATCGTAACAAAACAATAAGAAATAAGAAAAAGAGTTCGTTATTGACTTTGCCACAATTATTATTATAATCAATATTTTCTCATCACTCATGATGGTGAGTGTCAATGAGGTCTAAAATGAAACTTACTCGTACTTGCCCAAGCGTATTTCTAAGTTACAAATATTCATTTGTTCGTCTGTAATAAATCTGATACGCATAAACTTGGCGAGATGTTGACTTACTAAACATAATACAGCCAAACAAAGACTTCTAAGTATACTACTAGACAAGACAATAGCACAAAAAAAGGTGTGAGTGGACGGTACCTTCATTTCATTCATAAATTCAAATTACACATAGAAAATGTTCACGTAAATAATGATTGTTGTTACTTAACAACTTCAACATTATACTTAATTTTAGCCACAGGAGGTGCAATGCTGGACATATGCTAGATAGGAAATCATTGAGGGAGGCCGAATGATTTTTAGATTGGCAGCGGTCTGCATCTAGCGCTTTTCTGCAACCTTTATGAAGTTATCTGTCCACCATGTGGGTGGTGTGGCTGTTTTGCATGTGGCCTCCGTTCTAAAACCTCGCTGCCCCATAGACTGTCAGTTTTGCATGCTGTGCCCTAACTTAGGCTGAGTTGCACCATCTTACTTTAACTTTGACAAACGTCAAAAATCTGTCAAACTCCATACAAAAAGCACCGGTTATTGTTATTGTTAAGGTTAAAATGAGGTGGTGCATTCAGCCATACTGAGCAATAAATACCTCTTTATTATATCCTATCTAGTAGTTACATAGCAGTCTTTGAAGAGTTTGAAGCCAACGAGGAGCTGAAACCTGGCTGTTATCTTTTACTCCAAAACAATAACAAACGTGTTGTTATTAAGGGTGCTTGTTATTGTATAATGTTATCGTAGTAAAAAAAGTTTGGGTTTAGTAAGTGTATGTTACCAGGGGCATTGACATTGAAGATGAGGATTGAATCCGAAATCATTTGATTTAATTTGATTGTTTACTTTAAAAGTATAACTATTCTTTTTTGCTCTAAGTATAGGTACTATGTTGATTTGTATCGTTCTATTTTTGGTAGCAAATAAATATTTTTCTTTCTTTCTTTCTTTCTAATACCAAATTTTTTAAATTTTAAAAAATAAACAAATCTAGGTAAGCTCTTCTTATCTGTCCCACCAAGTCGAGCAAAAAAGCGGCACGGCCGTACCATCCTTTTCTCGAAGCAATTCAGGCCATTTTCGACTGCCTGTAACTTCGTTGTGGATAAAACTAGAAGGCTGAATTTTCATTAGCTATGCAGGCATTGTAAAGACACGGTATATTTAAAATTTCATTCAATTTGAACCAGTAGTTTAAGAATTATAACGGGTCAAAGTTACTTAATTTTGTCACTCACTGACTCACCGATCATCAAAACTCTAAGGCACTTCTAGCAGACCTAGAAGCTTCAAATTTGGAATATAAGTAGTGTTTGGTGTAAGAATCAAGGAAAAACTAAAATATTTGGGGGCACGGTAGTGCAACCGCCAAGTCGAGTAAAATTTTTCAATTTCGGTCCAGTTTTCTAGATACATAACTGCTGTCTACAAAATACAAAAAGAAATGAGATCCCATCAAAAACAATACTTGTCAAAAAAACCAAGTCTCGTAACTCAGTTGTTCTACGGTAAAAAGTTGTGAGATCCATGTAATACCAAGTCCAGGCCAGGAAATCTTTAACGTTTTACATAAATATATTGACTTGGCCATCGCATGAAAACACGTGTAAATTAAATTATTTAGTGCAATGGCCAAGTCAATATATTTATGTAAAACGTTAAAGATTTCCTGGCCTGGACTTGGTATTACATGGATCTCACAACTTTTTACCGTAGAACAACTGAGTTACGAGACTTGGTTTTTTTGACAAGTATTGTTTTTGATGGGATACAAGACATTAACAAATCTTGATATTCTCCAAATTTGTCTGAAAGACAACAAATTATTGATTTATATGTATAAGTGTTTTTACAGTCTTTTTTGAATGATCAAACGAACTTACCAAGTGAAGTTCGATCTAAATTATCCTGTTTTCGCCGAAGAGATTTATTTTACCATGTAGTAGTACCCCTGTACGACAAGCCAATCCGCACACAATATTCAGCGCAGTAGTAGTAAAAAACAAAAGAGCGGGCAACCCCACCCCTACCACGCTGTGGGCTCGGTGTCCGAGCGGTCTCATTATATTTAGAGAAGAGATGACATTGACGTTTACCTCCAGGGAAGAAGATATAGATATCTTCGGGTTGGGAGGGACCTTAAATCTCTTCGGCGAAAACAGGATAATTTAGATCGAACTTCACTTGGTAAGTTCGTTTGATCATTCAATTATCCTGCTTTCGCCTCCGAGATTTATTTTACCATGTAGATGTTTAGAGCATGGATCAATGTCCATGTTAAATGGTTAAGAAAGTAAATGTCAATGTACTAAATACATAATAAATATCGTACATATAATCGTATTGCATCACTTATTCATAACAATAACAAGTATCACGGTCTCAACAAGATTTTGTTCATTATAGAGTATTATTATATACATTTATTTGTACTTCTATTAACTGTTAAGTACGACTACTGATTGTAAAAAGTTGCCAAGACAGTTGACAGAGCATCCTGTCTATCCAGCACACTGGCTAATTGTATCAACGTTGACAGCGGCGCAAACCGCAGGCAATACTGCCGCGTGTCGCGTGCTGTGTGGGCCGAACACCCTCGTGTCGACACTCCTTTCCTATATTTATCCAGTTTCATCTCAGAACTGAGCTTGACGACGGTAGTGGTTAACACCGAATCGATCACAGTGACTGCAAGGCTAACACTCTGATTGTTGTAAAACATAAGCTCACTTGCATTTTAATTAATAAATAAATAATGTGGTTAATTAAAACTTATTAATTTATTTGGATACAGTTTGACCAGTATTCCAAAACAGTATTAATTTGGATTCCAAGTAACACTGTTGCGAGGAAAAAGTTTGGTTTCTATTTAATAGCACCTTTTAATAGCAATCTTTTGATTCTTGAAACCTGACCTATAAATTATATTATTTATTTAAATAATTATATATTTCAATAAATTATATGATTTCACTAACGATATTGCTAAGCGGTGGTTATTTAATGTTATTATAGGATGCACCCGACTTTAGAATATGCTAAGAAAATAGAGTAAGGTAGGTACAATGATGTAATTGAGCATTGTAAAAATATTTATTTGTCAGTCATTTAGTGTAGTGGTTTCAAAACGGACTACTATGCCGAGAGGTCCCGGGTTCGATCCCCGGCCGGGCAGAAATTGAATTGATACATTTTAATTTCTGTGATGGGTCTAGGTGTTACTATGTATAATATGTACTTATGTATATAAAAACGGTATTTAAGTATGTTTATATCCGTTGTCTAGGACCCATAGCTTTGCTCAGTGTTTGGGACTAGGAGCGTAGTGTAAAATGTCGAAGGAAAGATATTTATTTATTATTTGCGGAGTGTATAGCGGAGTCTGGTACGTTTTGTTTGATCCACGACTGCCAAATACAAAACTTACTGCAAAGGAAAGGTAAGCTTAAATGGGCAATATGGTACTACTGATGTACCTGTTGCCCCAGCATTCTATTTAATTTTTTTTTTTTTTTTATTATTATTATTATTTTTTTTTATTTTTTTTTTTTATTTTTTTTTTTTAGTGAAAAACGTATTAACGTCTAAAAAAAAAAAATGGTCGCCATTCTAAGGCGAATTAATTGGAATTAATTCATGTTAATCGTGTAGAAATCTCTACGCCAGACGATAAAATATGAATTATGACTAAATATCAAACAAAGTTCAAGAAACAAAAAATAGGTTTATGTCATGTACAGAAACCAAAGCGTCTAACATTTTCTGAGACAATATTAAACCAAGCTCCTACTCCGTGTCTTTATTCAGACACCTTGATTCAGTCAGCTTCAGTATTATGACTGTGATGATTGAATTTTTATAATCATGCTAAGAAAAAATAACAAAATACTAATTCTCAATTTATACTTCATAGAAAGGGAAGAAAGACTCATTCATTATTATGAGTTTGTGGCAGCGTTATCAATTCGTAAAATAATATCGCATTATTTTTTGGTATTATTAAAAAATGTCCTTAATCTAAACTAAAGGTTACAAGTAGTGGTAGTACTGGTAGGTACCTACATAATACATAGTTTATTTTATGTGGTTGATTCGTTCTTTGACTGACCAAAGTCCACTAGTCCGGTTGTTATTACAAGCGGCCCGATTTATTTTTTGATGCGTCAATAATTTTCTATTACATTGATTACAATGTAATTATTATTGTGTTATATTTATAAAGGCATAGTTATTATCGCTTTAACGCATAATAAGATACTTTGCTTGTCTAAAAGATTTAGCAAGATAAGAAATGATTCAATGTATTTCATGATGTCGCATCTCTTCTTATGAGAATTCTAACGTTATACATAAATAATTTATACGAACCAATTGTAAAACAGTACATGGAGTTAAAACTGACCTTTTTTTTTTTTTTTTTTAGTAAAATAAATAAATAATAATAATGATGATGAAGCCTTACTTTGTAAGACTATCAATAGTATTATTAGCATTAATCATACATTGATTAGTAGGTACAAACCTACATAATAATGTTTTTCCAATACAAGAAAAAAAATGACGTCATCTTATGTACCGATACCGATACAGTTTAAGGAAGCTCTTAGATTTTATCTATTATTTATAGATACAAGCTGGTGAGACGTCATGAATAAAAAAATAAACTTTGTAAAAATATCAGGGCTAAAGAAAGGCCGCAAAGAGACAAACAAAAATGTTGCCTGTTTGTTCAGATACAAAACAAGCATCCGTTAAAATAAGACCATAATTCTATTTGCTTTTCAGTGGCTATCGTGTTTATGTAATAAACATATTATATTAGTAATAAGTTTCTTTAAACCATAAATGAATCTTTTGTTAAAAGTTTAATTGCGGTTAAAATATCATCCCTTTTGAAGTGCTTAAACCACATAAACTTTGTTTAGCATCTTATATAAACGCTATCTAAGTCCACCATGTAGGAACATTTTTTTTTTTTTTTAACAAGTGGGTAATCTCAGAATGTACTCGTGTCGACGGGTGCGATTAAGAATATTTTTAATATCAACGTCTCTGCGCCGACGTGTATAATTATTTGTTATGTATAATTAATTATGTTTACTCGCATGGTTATGATGATTATGAAAAAAATCATCTGGGTTCGAATCGGGAATCGAATAGGTATCTCGGTACAATAAATTCTGTAACCGGATATTAGGTACATTGCATTTAAAATAACAATATTTTAAGCGGCCAGCACATACCTGTACATAGATGGCGCGTCGTCTAGGGACGCGGGTTACCTTGGTGTTCTGGTCGGTCTTTAATGGCGCTTCCCGCGTTGCGCTGGCAGCGCTGGGCATGCGGCGGCGGCGGCGCGGCGCTGCGGCGTAAATAACGGCGCCTGCGCTTGTGGAAGGTGGCGTGGTTGCGCCGCGGGCGGGTGATAGGTCTTAGCCCATCATACCATACAGCAGGGCGTAGCTTGTCGGTACGGCCTCTGTATAAAGCCTCGATTCACACAGTTATGCGAACGGCTAAAGCATAATTATATATTCAGTGCAGCAGCCTGGATTAGTTGTCATATCAAATAAATACCTCTTTTCCCGTTTTAGAGGATTATAATGAGTTATAGTTGTCGACCGTCGATGTAATTGGTCGACCGACCGGAAATGTAGAAAGATCTTTGTAAGTTTCTAACAAAAAAAATGTGAGACTGATAAGTACTCAAAATCACAATGTCAGTTAATATGAGTCGTTGCATAGAAAAAACGACATATTGTCATACTTCATATATAAAGTAGGCATTTATTTCCACTTCGACTCGGTTCGGTCAACAAACCGGCCTAAGGTTTATTTAGGATCTTTTATTCTGACCTTATAATAGCAAGTAATGAATCTACATAAATGCACTTTGAATTTTGATCTGATACTTATTTCTTTCTTACTAGCCTTTGTATTTAGACCAATATCGATTGGTGTAATGTATAAAAATACGAAACAACAAAATTATTCAGTTACCCTTTGTAGCATTGAACAATGTGTATGGCCACAGGGTCATCGGTCGTTATAAAAGCAGGCGGAGGCTCGACTGGGGCGAGTGCGTCCGCGGCGCCGGGTCATCAGGCTCCAAGACGGTTGATGGTTCATAAGGTGTAAGGCCAAGAAGGCAAGCTCTTAATGTGGGTAGTTTCGTACAAACGCAACATTTTTCTGTATGAGCTCATTATGTTCTGTTTTTACGGCTTTTTAAAATGGCCGAAAAGAAGATACTTAACTCGTAAAAGTGAATAATATTACAATACCTGGCTATCTCGGTAGTTAATATCTCGTTTTTACTCGCTAGAGCAAGAAACGGCTACTGGTTAAAAAATAACCGAACATAAAGTGGCTGCTGGTTAATATCTCGTATTAACGCTACTGGTTAAAAAATGACCCGCAAAAATGACCGAATATAAAGTGGTTGCTGGTTAATATCTCGTATTAACTCGCTAGAGCAGAAAATGGCTACTGGGTAACATCTCGCATTACCTCGGAGAAAAAAAAAATGGCTACTGGGTAACATCTCGCATTACCTCGGAGCAAAAGAATGGCTACTGGGTAACATCTCGCATTACCTCGGAGCAAAAAATGGCTACTGGTTAACATCGCGCGTTAACTTGGAGCTAAAAATGGGTCAAAGTTACGCGTCGTGTCACAACGCTTATAATAAAAATGTACGAGCACTTGCACAAAATAGTTGTTACAACCAACCTTGTGTTGGGTCTAATTCTCGTCACTACACTGCACAACTTAAAATAATTACGTTTTTTGTCGGTAAAAACGTCCTGGTGACGTCACTTAAGCATTTTTCTTATACTGCGTGCGGTCGTTGCGCGTGCGCACAAAGGAATGAGACCGCTCGGACACCGAGCCCACAGCGTGGTAGGGGTGGGGTTGCCCGCTCTTTTGTTTTTTACTACTACTGCGCTGAATATTGTGTGCGGATTGGCTTGTCGTACAGGGGTACTACTACATGGTAAAATAAATCTCGGAGGCGAAAGCAGGATAATTATCATTAACGTGATATTTCAAAGAAATACGAGTATAATGCCGTTACTGAATTAGAAAAATCTTATGTGATTTAGACTTCGATTGACGTAATGATACATGTATTAATTAACGTTAAGATTGGCAGTTTCTATATCGTCTTTGTGTGATACCGGCATATCCGTGTAGAGATATCCGAGATAGTAATCGAGATATCGTCAATGTATCGATAGCAGCTGTTTGTCTAAATTCCGAATATTGGTGTCCATATTCAAATTCACGAATAGGCCAATATTGGGGTACAGTTGAGTTAAGTGCAGTTTGCTTACTTCGTGTAAGTATTATTCAGTAACTGTTGAATCAACGTCTTCTTGAATCTTTGTGTAACAGAAATCCTAATACTTTTGTTGCGTATTTTCTAAAATAACTATGAATATTTGTGTAACAGTTGCGTGTTTATCTCTTTCTAAAATACCTATCCACTTTACATACAAAGGAAGAAGTTACTTATAATTTTACCTCAGTTACATAAAAAAGCTTTTATGGCTAATTATTCTGATGCGGCGCTGTGATAAAATCTTATCGATGATTTTAGACGACAAATGTATTGGCTTATCACGAAAAATCGATAAAATGCCTCGATCAGAGTTTATCGGACGCATCCTAAATATCTGTGGCCAATAATCAAGTGACCAGATAATACGACGACGTAGCTTTTGTGTCTATAGTCGTTAATTCCCAAGAACCTATTCATATTCTACGTGGATTGTGATAGCTATTCCGAATCGGGAGCATTCGATCCCGTATTCAGAACATATCACTGTAAAGTTTGAATTTAGTAAAGTGGCACATAAGTGTTCACGACGTGAATTTATCTGAACAACCTGTTACCGTAGTGTACTCGTAATGTAGTGTGTGTGATGGGTTATAGGTGTTAATTGAAAAATGATAAAAGAATAACAGAGATTTTAATAGATTTACACAGGAACTACAGACACAAGACAGCCTTACAGACAGAGAGACCGGAAACAGCAAGTGACAGATGTCAAAAAAAAAAATTGTATTTGCGTTTAGAAATTACAACAGTGTGCTCTGCAATATTGATATGCCGGTGTCGAATTAACCGATGTTGATTGATATTCAATATTAATTGAAATTACTGGTTATTGAATTAATTTGTAGTTAAATATAATTTGACATTATTGTATCGTATTAGCAATAAATATGACCAGTTGACATCAATTTTACAGTTTGATGTGCCAATATCATATTTTGAAAACATTGTTGTCTAAGAAGAAAGATTTCAGGCTTGTCTAAAGGTAGGTACCGGAAAACGCAGCATGAGACGTCCACCTACAAGGTGGACCGATGACATTGTAGAGGTAGCAGGAAGGCGCTGGACGCAGGCCGCTACCAATCGATCAACATGGAAAGCATTGGGGGAGGCCTATGTTCAGCAGTGGACGTCCTATGGCTGAGATGATGATGATAAAGATTTTACAGGCTTAAAATTAGGTAATATGCCATAGAAGAGTGTCATTTAAATACTAATCAGCAATGTAGTTTTCAAGCCTATAGGCTCGTAGATAAAGAAAAGTAAGCGTTTGAATTTCTCTAGTCCTAAATCAGGCACTGACACTACTCTCTCTTTTTCAGATCGTTCATCGCAAAAAAATACAATATTTAATTTCAAAGATGCGTTAATACGCTTTACCAAACATTCGACGATAAGCCTCGTAAAAAATTGGATCGTCTCCGTAGTTAATGTAGCTACAGTCGCGTCTTAATCCAGGCGGAGGGTAAACACTAATCTCGGGCGGCAAAGAGTAAGTGTGGTGCGCCCACGCCATCTGTTTGGCCGAAAAGTGGCTGGGATTCGCTTTGACATTAGTACATAGTACAGAATACCTAATGATAACAAGCTTTTTTTAAAATCGATTATACCTACATTGAGCATAAAGAAATCGAAATCTATACTGAAATAGTTTCTTTATTTAGTTCGGGGCTTGAACTTTAGGAGGTACAACAATGTCATCCAAGGAGTGAAAATGCGGTCTATGATGCCTTCAAGGTAAGGTTCTTAATCTTAATACAGCCTTGTAAGAATTCCGTATTCTCTCGTCTTCATCCAGGCGTAGGGTAATCGCTAATCTAAAAGTCGATATTAGGTATCTATTGCGTAGAATTAAAAGCAGAAACAGTTGTCCGCTCGGTCCATGCTGCCGCATCTTACGTCATCCGCATATCAATGTTTTTTTTAATTTAATCTTTTTCTCTCCTAATCTTTCATCAGATTCATTGGTTAGTCCAGCTCTTTTATTTCCATTCCTGCCTGGGTTGTCTGGAAGATATTTTTTGAAGCCATGATAGCCGAACGGTGAAGGGGTCGGACTGGGGTTTCGGTCCCCGCCGCCGCTTGACTATTGTGGTGAGTTCACTTGTGACACAAGCATAATTAGTTTAGTGCGAGGGGCTAACGGGAGTATTAGTAATTTGTGAAATAACAAATTACTAATAATCTTAAAAAAGATCGCTTTTCTGAAGACGATCTGAATTGTGCGCTTCCATCGTGCATGTCCTGTGATTACTTGTTTTGCGTAGTCTGTGAAAAAATTAGTTAGCAACATATCAAGTTTACGGGCGAAGGCATAAACGTTATTTGGACTTTCTGGAGTACCTTATCTTTGCTCAGGAAGGAATGGGGACTCCATCCAGACTTATTTCCGGGGCCACTCGCTTGGAATAAATAAACAGCCGCCCCAATATCGACGCGCCTTGATTTTTCCTTATTGGGCATCTAATCGATATCTTGATTAAACATATTTTCTCATACAAATATTGCTTCAGTAGTGAGATGGGTTTATACTTTTGTGAGACTACGGGCTGCCATAGAAAGAGATGATAATAGCCAATGGTTTTTGTGTCGGACTGCCTTTCTAGAGTCGCTAGTTCGACTCTCGCCGAAGCTATTGTTGTGACTTATAAAAAAAATTATTTCACATGTCCTAGTGCTATTTTGCATTTGAAAGACCTGTGATTAGGTATGCGCTAACTGTTAGTACGAGTACACTTAACTATTTACAAATATGCATACGTATTACAACTTCGTTTCAATTTAGAAAAGTTAAAATTGAACCAGTTAACTTTACTGGAAGTATTCCAGCCAACATTTCTTAGTAAAGTCTGCCTACTTCGTTATTTTTCTTAAGCGACTGACTTGCCTTACTCTAACTTTGATTTTATATTTTGTATTTTTAAAGTAATTTACATAGAATGTTCTTTGAAATCGCGTGTAATATTTTCTTCATGAACTTTCTTGGTTGTGAGAAAATATGTGTGTTTTCTTTACTTTTACTTCTAATTAGCGTTAGAAAGTGTTTCAGGAGCGGGCTTCAGTTGATGAAGGCAGTAAGTATTTACATTTAATCATTAAAACACTGGTATATGGAGGTATTTATTAATTCCCAATTACTGTCCCACATCCTTTAGTTATTCCATAGTTCGCAAGAGCACTGTGACCTACAGTAGGATGTATACGAGTACCTATAGGATAAGTTATCCTATAACGTTTTGTTTGCTATAACGTGACTTATAATAAGTACAAGCTGCAATGATACGCCATGCCGTATGCAAAAACATACCCGATAAGTGCTATAGATCGAAAATGCAATGCATCAAAAATTCGGCAACAGTCTAGTAATAAAAATAAATATTTTCCCCAATTTACCCATATTTTAAAGCAAATTGCCAATTTTGAAACAAGTGGTGCATATTAGTTGCTTTATCAAATAGCAAGTAAGTATAATATCGTAACGTATGCATGCACTTGTAAATTTATTTATAAACATGCTCGACAGCCCATGTCAGTGTCGGGATTGGTTCGTTTTATTGCCTTTTATCACGGCATTTCATATGGCTTTTTATATCAGACGGAAAACGTAGAGCAAAATTGGCGCTCATTGAAAGCGGAGACGAACATTTTTTGAGCTCATTGCACGGACAACAGCGCTGTTAAAATTCAATTTTCAACGCGGAATTTTTTTGGGGTTCACCAGAGGAATATAGAAACGTATACTTTTTAATTGTGGCCCGAGGTACAAAAAATATATTGAATGTTTCGCCACTAACCCCGAAATATTGATGGAATAGATTGAAAGCAGGCTCGAGCGGGAAAAGGGGTGCTTACTTATTGGCTTAATTTATTCTGTTTATTTTTCAAATCTTATTTAACTTCTTTTTCCGACGATACTGTAAATTGTAATAATATCACATCATTTTCATAATTAAGATGAATGGCGAATAGTTATGTTAAAAATACATAAACACACGTTTATTACTTACTTGATGCTTATACTTAGTTGATGTTAGGTATTAATTCTAATTTAAACGATACACACAATAAACAATAAAAAAGTTCCCCTCAATCAAGCTCTCCTCAAGTTAAATTCTTCTCAATAAAATGTAAGAGGCCCTTTCGAAAATTCGCCCGCGTTGGCTTCGCGAATATTTGATGTTTACGCTGTATTCCGTTGCATTCCATTTACTTTTGATTATAGGATAAACTTCCCATTTTCACGACTTTTTAGTGAAGAATTCGCTTCCATTCGTCTGTTTTCCAAACATTCTGGTGCTCCCCGCCTTTTAATTTGTTGGGTCAGTTGAGTTGAAGTACTTACTCTACATTGATTGGTTTTACATTTCCAATTCAGTCAAAACAGTGAAATGTTATTGAAATAATATAAATTAGTGTATATTGAATTGGTTTTATTTAATTGAATGTTTAAAAAGTCGAGTAAAAAGTGTACCAACTAAAGCCCGGTTTCCAATTGAAATTTTTGGCTAGGAGCGTTCATCTTCTAATCAAGTATGAATTTTCATATTAAATTCAACCTTGAGTAGAAGATCCGTACGAAGCTATAACTATAATATCCAATATTTTTGCCTCTCACCATTGACACCTATATTATAGAAACTTGTGTCTACTTTCTCCCTCCCTTACTATAGTATCTTAAAGCTCCATTAGCGGAATAAACAGAACAAAATGGGATAAGACACTTACCTCTAATTCCACCTCGTGTGATGCTATATTTTTATTAGAACAGAAAAGGGAATTTTATATGTATATAGGCTTAATTATATCTCGTTAACTTTTCCATTGGTTAATAAGGATCTGAATATTTTAGCTCCACCCTTAGATTAATAAAACCTAGATGGATAGTCTTCATACAAACGCTTCGTCAAGAGTGAGGCAAAAATCTTATGTCATTAGTGTCAATTTTGTTGGGGAGTATAGACAGTGAAGGCGATTTTCCCGAAAGTAGGGAAATTTTTAATACGTTTTTAATTATTTTATAACTAACAAAAACAAAACGCATCATGTACTTACTTATTTATTGAATTCAAAGTACCTACCTAATTACAATAAGATAAATCGACTGAATACTCTCGATTTCATAAAAAAAGGAAGTGTATTTGTACGGCGAACAATTGGGAAATAAATTTTCTTGTTACTGGTATCATTCCCGTATTTAATTTTTGAAAGCCAAATTCAAGCAAAATACGCGTCGAATCGTAGTACTTACTTATGAAATGTAACACTGGTCACTTTCTTTAGTTTTTCTGATGTATTTAGACACCCTTTCACAGCACAAACCGTCTTAATTAATTAAAAGTCGTCGGACGTGTTTACCAATTTTTCACTTTGACAGTTCATGTGACGTTTACGAGTAAGCCATTCTGGCTTACTAAAATCTGCCTCACCTTTCGTGCACTGACTATCTATCTAGGTTTTATTAATCTAAGGCTCCACCATGATTTTTCTGTTTGTAAGATGTTAGGTGAAGTTTATTGGGTTTATGTTAAAACGTCCATTCATGAAATCTAAATCTGTTGCATGTAAATTATTTAGGCAATCAATCCATAATTGAATTGTTACGTAGAAAATGTTACAAAAGCCCTAGTTTATGCTTAGGCATTACCCACGAGTGGAATAGATCTTTTGTAGGCATTTCGTATCTTTAATGTGTGTCACCCAAATCGCTGTCTTTCTGCGAAAATAACTTTCATTTCATTCAGAAGAAATCTTGAAACGTACTTTGCTCGTTTGCCTCATGTCACGTAAAAAAAAACTTGCGCGTAATCTGTACGCGTGTACCACTCGTGTAAGACCCCATGAAAGGGGTTGGTGATCTTTTAACTGCCTGAATGTTGCCTCTTCCACTAATGGCGCGTTAGAATAACAGCATAACGGTTATTATACCGTCGTTCCGCAGTGTTAGCGAGCATTCCGCGGTTCCGAAGCCGCCTGGGAAAATGATAGCTATTTAAAGTCGCTCAGAAAATTCGCATAGAAGATAAGCCAGTAATTGCCGCCGATCTTCAGGGAGGCAAAAATTTCTTCACTGAGGAATTTTTATATCTGGAAGGTACGAGTAATAGTGCTGGACTTGATCCGGGCGTTTATATCGAGAGCCTTATTCTGTTTTGCAGTAGGATTTGGAGCGTGCGGAGAAAGGAAAACATCGAGGTGGCTTGAAGTGAGGTTGGTACGACGTTGTTTCTAATTCATACACCCTCAAGCCTCAGCTTAACACGAGCTCGCTCCATATTAATCGCACTTGCATAATTTAAGGGTAGTATAATCAAGAGTAAGCGCTTCATATTATTTTAAAAATCTTTTTTAACAACATGGTTTTGCATAAATTTTCTAATAACTACATCCCAGTTCCATCATCAGACTCCTGGTTATGAGAGTGAAGTACTTGTCAATACGAATCATTCATTACTTGTTTCTTAGCGACTCAAAAGGAAAGATGACGTTTTCATATAAGAGTAGGTATATTTCGAAATGTTGCAGACCCAAAAAATACTGTTAACAACTTCTTTGCTATTTTCTTTTACTCGATTAGGGGGAGAGATCGTGTCAACATTGTTAAGTACCTATAGCTTTCTTTAAGTCCATGGAAATAAAGATCAAAGTGTCCATCATCTGTTTTTATTGTACCAGATTATGTGACTACATCAACTTTCAGTGTTGAGGCAAAAGGAATTGCTAGAACCTTTATGATGGGATGTTTACCAAAGCTTATGAAAAATGATTATTCGTTTTATACCTAATGCACTTAATTATCTTGAGAAATGTATAAGATATGTTTCAACCCTATTTGAAGATATCGAAAACTGGAACTTACTTTAGTGTTATGGTCATTATTAGTCATATGGTCTAAGACTGGGTTTCACCTTATCAACCAATTACCAATCTTACTTCGACTTTAACAAACGTCTAAAATCCGTCAAACTCTATACAAAAAACATCGGTTATCGTTATAGTTACGGTCAAAGTTAGGTGATGCAACTCAGCCTAAGAAAGTAATTAGGTGTCTGATTGTTTATTTATTTCTATTTTGTATAATATTTTTTTGCACAAAGCTTCCTATTCTTTACTTTTGACCTACTTCACAGCTTTTGCATCTAAACAATATACAGATCTATGTGCGGTCTGATCTATCCACGTACGTTAGTAACTGCAGTGGCCCGTATAAAACGTAAAGTTGTATATGTTGCAACATTTCAGCGATACGATTGCTGTCGTTTTTCAGGCGTTTGATGGCCGGCTACGGGGACTCTGCTGACCGTTTGAGTAAGGTACGGGTACACTATGAGCGGTGCAAGGCTATTTTTGTAAGTTAATCTAAAAACGTAGCTAAAAAATATATGTGCAATAGTTTTGAGTCTTGAAAACAAAATCACTGAAAGAAAACAGTAGTTTTTCTAGAAAAGTTATTTTAGAGTAACGAAATGCATCAGGTTTTATTGTCTTTTGCGATAACATTGCATTAAGAGTTTATCTATGTATTTAAGTAAATTAATGTAAATAGTATAAGTAGGTACTCACTTTTCACCGCTCACCGCTTGACACCTGCCTGAAAAAAAACCGTCTGTATAGTATCGATAAGTCTATTGATTTGGATTATTTCAACAGTACTTGCTAACTACAACTAAGCTACCTAGTAGCTTGGCAGTGGAGTCAACACTTTAAGCTCCTTCGTTTTCGCATGGATCCAGATTTTACGAGCCAAAACTGACACAGAAACTGTGTGGCTCGTGTGATGCATCTTTTTATTGGTCACATCAATATCGGGGTGGGTTACCATTGTCTATGGATTATTCACTGTGGAGCTTGCGGACTCCATGCAGCGTGTTTTTGGATTTAGTACTGAGAGTTTGGGGTTTTTATTTTAAGTATTTGATGCTGGTACTTACTTAATACTTTATTGCTTTACCACATTAGGTCTTACAATTAAGCAGTTTTACAATGTAATTTGATACAACGTATCAATGTGAGTAAATTAGATAATAATATGTTTAGTTCGTTAAATATTTGCAGTCGCGGACTTCTACAAATTATTCATAACTAGCGACCCGCCCCGGCTTCGCACGGTTGCTAAGTATACCTAACCTATATTTACCTCCTTCTTCAATCACTCTATCTATTAAAAAAAACGTATCAAAATCCGTTGCGTAGTTTTAAAAATCTAAGCATACATACGGACAGACAGCGGAAAGCGACATTGTTTTATACTATGTAGTGATAAACCTTTTATTTCAGATAATATGAAAAGTTTATTATAATACGCTATTAAAACTGGGGTCAAGGTGAGCCTCAAACAATGGATTTTCAATTGTGTCTAGTTTCTCGGTTAAAGTCTGGAAGGACTATGTTATTATTGGGATTAGGAGTACTGAAAAAAAAACCCAGACAAAGTGCGTGCGAGCTCTAAGAGAATTTTCTTAAAGACTTAACTAATAAGGTAATCACTTCGACTACAATTTATTTCAGTTCTAATTGCTCTGATGAATTAAACATGAAGTGTAAAGCTGTGTCTACAAAGTTTGCAACAATTAGTGGCAAAGGTCGGCGGTACAACGGGCAGGCATTTTTGCGGTCGGTGCCAAGTCTCGCGTTAATGTAACTCACAAAATTGTATTAAAATGTTGTTACCTACTTAATAATTATACCGTTATATTTATTACTACCTACAAAATGTTTGGTATGTTAACAAATAGTTAAAGGCTAACGAGATGTGGGAATTGTTTCCAAAAACATTCAGTTACAGACCGATGACCTCATAAAGGTAGCAGGATAGCGCTGGATGCAGGCGGCTACCAACCGGCTTTTGTAGAAAATGGAAATCATTGGGGGAGGCCTATGTTCAGCAGTGGAGGTCCTATGGCTGAGATGATGATAATGAATCAGTTAAAGTATTTCTAAATCTTGGTTAAAACGGAGTGACTACGTGCTCTGTGATTTTGTCTAACAGATACTGTTGGATGCCCTAAACGCGGAGGCCTTGGGTTCGTATCCCAGGTGGAATTTGATTGTTTTTTTTTATCTCGTTATTCGTGGAGTTATGAAAGAAGTCTCGATCTGTTAAGGTTACGTCTGAGTCAGTCTCATTAGAGGCACATATAAAATACTAGCGGCCGCCCGCAACTTCGTACGCGTTGATCCTGTTTTTGGAATGCCTACGTCATAAAATCTACCTGCATACCTTTCAGCCCGATCCGTCCAGTGGTTTGGGCTGTGCGTTGATAGATCACTATGTCAGTCAGTCAGTCACCTTTGAGTTATAATAAATATTTAGATAGTTTGATAGTAGGGTTTGAATAGTGACTTGTATTTTTACAACCCACACGATATAAGAATACTGATATTTTTTTAAATGATAAAGATGTCAGACAAAAGTCAAATTAATAAATTAAAAGTTAATGAATTAAATATGAAGTGTTAAGTGATGTCTACAAAGTTTATAATAATTAGCAAAGGTCGGCGCGGACCGCAGTCCGATGGGCAGACATTTTTGTGGTCGTTGCCAAGTTTGTGCTTATGTAACCAACTTTTGACTCTTTACTAATACTTTTAATTTTAACTTTGCTGTAGTAAAAAATACAAATTATTCATTTGATGGTAGATACTTGTGATTTTTCAAGAAAAGTTTGAAGATTGTTAAATAACTGGCGTGAGTGACTTATAAAGATATTATTAAATAACTAGCGGCCGCCCGCGACTTCGTACGCGTGGATCCCGTTTTACCCCCTTTTCCCGAATTTTCTTTGCTATAAACCTCACGGAGCCCGATACCTTTCCAACGAATGCAAAACCGTGGAAATCGGTTCGTGCGTTCTGGAGTTATAGCGTCAGGGAGGAAAACCCGACTTATTTTTATATAGTAGATTTAGATCTCCCCATTACAATTTTCATGACATTGCCCTTCTGTATAAGTCTCAATTTTGCATAACTATTAACTCGCTACTCTCATATCTTATCTTCTATTCTTTTTCATAGCAATAGATCACATAATTTTGACCAATTTTAATCATAATGTCTTTCTGTTTAAGTCTCGATTTTGCATAACTATGAATTTGCAAGTTAAACTACTCATATCAATTGGTTGAAACCCGCAAAGCTGTCCGTTGCTTTCAAACAATTATCGCGCGAAGGTCTCGACCGCGCCCGCCATTGCGGTCGCCGACGCTTCTCAGCTAATGTTTAATGCCCACATACTCAAACTGCTATATCCCTTATTTTAGTAGTTTCGTGGTTTACAACTGGGATATAGATGCACACAGGAAGAGAGTTACTTCATCATCATCATTTCAGCCATAGGACGTCCACTGCTGGACATAGGTCTCCCCCAATGACTTCCACATCGCACGGTTGGTAGCGGCCTGCATCCAGCGCCTTCCTGCTACCTTTATCAGGTCGTCGGAATGAAGTTACATTCACATTAATAATCACATCATATTTTTTCTTAAGAAGCTTTCGAGCTTTCGTAGACTTTATAAGGAAAAGGTACTCATTATAATTACAAGAACGTTTTTCATGAGGACTAGACTTTTAAGAGCATAGTTTGAGCAATGAAATGTTTCTTTTTCTGTATTTCGTTTCCTACATTTTTTTTATTAAAATTAAGAGAAAAAAATTGTGTTCTACATTAATCTTCAAGGTTAATGTAGAACACAATTTTTTTCTCTCATTTGAATTGCAAGTAACGTTATCCAAATAAATAAATAATAATAAAGATAAGATGAATCCTCGTGATCACGCACTAATCACGTTCTTGAAGAACTTTGAGCTGCGTATAATGAATAAGTAAAGTTTTCATAGTTGTTTTAACAAAGGCACGTCTCAGTGTTTTCTTTGCAAGTTCAGCGCGCCGATATATTTGTTTAGTTGCTGGATGTTATTTAAGAACTTGCTCAAAAGGATGGCTCATTATAAGCGTATTTTGTTAGAAAAGTAGGTAGGTACTGGTCGCGTGCAAAAAATATATTTTGTCTAGTACATTGCGCTGTTATTGAATCTTTGTAAGTATCCGATAAGGCTATTCCAAGTCGAATAGTGAGAATAAATAGAAAAATGTTTTCTGTTAACATAGATCCATATTTGAACCATCATTATTTATTTATTTAAAATCCTTATTGTACACAAAGAACCTCCTCCTTTTGTTGAAGTCGGTTAAAAATTGAGGTACAATAGGCTAACTTAATACCGTTATTTTTAGGTTGAACAGAAAATTTATGTAAGTAGTTCAATAATTACGAATCTGCGTTCTCAACACTTGAAATCCAACTCATGCCAAATTTTTTTAGTGAATTTATAATTTTTGAAATATTAAGCTTAAACATCAAATTGATGAAAATGCTGCATGAAAGCAGATAAGCTGGTGGTGCATTTTAAGTAGCTTATTCAGCGCTATTAGATGAAGCTTGAAGGCATCATTTTTATGCAGTTGACTGTACAGCGCAGCGTCTTGCGAGTTAACGAGCTAACTTGCGTTGTTATCTCGTCAAATAGAATCGGCTATTTTTTCTAGATCTTTTCTTTCCAATAACATTTTATCTTGTTGCTGATAAAAAGTTACTAAAATTGTATAGGACTTTCTTTTATTTTAGGAGAATAAAGAGCAGATTCGTTTCGAGAAAATAGCCCTCTATTACCACTCGACCCAGTATGCTAGTAGCCTCATACCACAACTTAAGCTAACTGGCTTGAGAACCAGATTAACCTGAGTCTAGCTCAAATAACTCAGAGCGCTTTAGTCAACCGTTTCCCAATACTGGCACAGATAATTCGCGGTGTATAAGCCCGCAATACATCGGCCGCAGGTGCACAGACCGGAATAATATTCATATTATTATATCCGCGGCTTAACGACTATCCATTCTGGTGAGCCACCTACAGATAAATGAGAGTGGCACACCAAAAAATAGGGGAGTAATTAAAGCGCAGGGTTGACACCAGCTCCTGGATTATAAAGTACGTTTAAAATTGCCTATGCGAAAAAAATGGTTGAAATTAAATTGGCTGAAAAATATTGTAGAGCAGCCTTTATTATTAAACATAGCTGACCAGAAGGCCTAGGACACAACCTAGGATGCGCGCCACGATAAGCGCTTATCGCGCCGTTTTATCGATTTTGCCTATACATTTTCATGTCTTATCGATGGATAAGAGTATATCACGGCGCGCATCCTAGCCCGGAGTTCGTACCGCCTATGTTCATCAGAAATATCGCGGGCACAGCTAGTTTACTTAATCCTACTATCCTACTAATCCTACTTAACTTACCATCAGGAGATCCGTCTGCTCGTTTGCCTCCTATCACATAAAAAAAATAATATAAATGCGAAAGTTTGGATGTCTGGATGTTTGGATGTCTGGATGTTTGGATGTCTGGATGTTTGTTACTCTTTCACGCAAAAACTAGAAAACGGATTTTGATGAAACTTTACAGTATTATTGTTTATAACCCAGAATAACACATAGGCTATAATTATGACGATATGTGACAAACTAAATTTCACGCAGGTGAAGCCGTGGGCAAAAGCTAGTATCAGGTACTATACTGTTAAGCCCTGCCAAATAAATACCAGTACCTACCTTTCTTACTACGACTATGTTGGATTGAAAGTAATCGGCACAGCCCTAATCATAATATTCTCTATCATTTCGTTTTGGCCATTAAGAGATACCTCAGCACTATAAACCACCATTTAAAAGTCTAGAAATATTTCACAAAATCGTGCGATCAGTATAACTTATAACTTGTGCGATAGTGACCAGTTCCTTTTACAGCGAGTTATAAATAAAAATTATATTTTATATCCATGCTTTATTTCCGTTTTGAGTATTTCTTAAAAACTTTCATTTACATAAGGACATTTTGTCAAGAATATGGGATTTTTTCCCCAATAAAACTTTTCGATATTTGCCCCATAGAAAATAATTTCATATGTCGTATCAGACAACTTTTTTACAATTTATAGTGATAAGAGAGTAGAACTTAAGAATTTGCCAACCTTTTGAATCAATCAGAACAAATGTTTGAAAATCAAGTGGGTTTGATGTTTGATCGCTGTAAGTTCGATACACTTTCTGGCTTAACTACGTCGTTTATGTAAGTAGGCATAGGCACGGGCAATAAACTAGGTATTTTCTGACAAAAAATACAGTAAAAGACACGAAAAATTGCCCAAAATTATTAATAAACGTATCATTTTGTGAATGTCTGAACATCAAAGAGCTTGCCTAAAAGCTAGTTTCGCTGAAACGCAAATGTGCCACGTGTCGGTGGTTCAATTTCTTTGTATAATGTAGACATAAGTAGTAAGTTCAATGACTCACTAAAGGTTGTGAGGATTAAAGGAGTGCATTAACAAAATACGAACTAAAGTCGCTGACATAGCCCGACGGATTAGCAAGCTGAAGTGGCAATGGGCAGGGCACATAGTGCGCAGAACTGACGGCCGATGGGGCAGCAAGGTTCTGGAATGGAGGCCGCGTACCGGAAGGCGCAGCGTGGGACGTCCACCTACAAGGTGGACCGACGACATCGTGAAGGTGGCAGGGAAGCGCTGGATGCAGGCCGCTACCAATCGATCAATGTGGAAAGCATTAGGGGAGGCCTATGTTCAGCAGTGGACGTCCTATGGCTGACATGATGATGATGATGACGATGATTAACAAAATAGTTACCCTTCTTCAGGTTCGGTCCTACGTTGCCCGAAACCATTGTGCTTTCTACCCCAAGTTTTATGCCCGTGAAAAAAGGAGTTCAGGAGTAATTGTAACGAGTAAAAGTACTACGGTGTATAATACAAACAAGAATATTACCACATAAATAAATACATTTCACAATCTAATAAAAGGAGAATGAAAACTATGATTAAAAAATAACTAACCTGGGTTTGCTCGAGCAGTATGTCCATCACAACACTTCACACTTTTAAAACACTTCACAAACTTTCCTCGAGACGTCTGTTCACAGCGGAGGTTGGATAGCGACTGACTGTCCGGTGTTCGAACTACAATAAAGTGAACAACTGAGTGAGTAATACCTATAACTTGAATGAATGAGTGAATCGACGAAGCGAGTTGCCGGATCTGACATCAGTCAATATTATCCAATATTAATAAAATTGTAATTATTTATTATTGGCATTAAAATTATTTACAAATTATCCTAACATTATTATAATTTTGTATTTCGCCTTGACACTTTTTATAATTTTTATTTGCTTTAAGTTTTAACCCTTTCATCATCATCATCATTTCAGCCATTGGACGTTCACTGCTGAGTCTTTTCACTGTGAAGTATTTGCTTAACTAGGTATGGCTAAAAGTAAAAAAATTCGTACCTTGTAAAGGTCTTTCTGTGCCTTCCTATCGTGTGTTCGAGTCTTTGGATTCCTTTGTCTGACTCGTCGCTTGAAGGCTTTGCTTTTTATTGCAAATATGCTGCTGCCACCGCGGAAACATGGGTAGTTTTGGAGAGCACTGAAAGCTAGCTGAAACGACCGTTTAAAACCTTATGTAAAACTGTTTCAGCATACTAAATATGTAATGAGCGATTTATAAGTAACGACTCGATTTTGTACGTACATTTTTTGTTAAATTGGCATCCATTTCTTTATTCTGAATGCTATAAAGTGTGTGTTATAAGTGGCGTACATAACAAGTAGTTGTGAACGAAGTCAGTATTGATATTATCTATGTATTACGCGGATATGTACCTAAAATCTAGTCATATCAGTCTAATCATGTAGTCATGGCTGAGACCGTGGAGGACCTAAACACAATGCTCGATGGCCTCAGTAGAGCCTCTCAACAAGTGGGTCTTAAAATGAACATGGACAAGACAAAAATTATGTCAAATGCCCGTGTTGTACCCACTCCTCTGAAGGTTGGAGACACTACACTCGAAGTTGTTGACAATTATGTATAAAATCTTCGTATTATCAAAAAAATATCGCTTTGTGCAAGTCTGTTCCAAAGTACAAATACAAATAATTCTGAATTTATTTTTTTTTACATTTGAAAGGATTTGAGTTGAGATAAAATAAAAATTACTATTGTACATTTAATTACAATTTTTTTTCCTTGCTCTTTCAATAAATTACAGACATGATTTCGGACAGAAAGCTGTTAGTTGCATCTCATACGTTTCTCGTGTCAGCTGCCAGTCTTCCAAGACACGTAAGAGAGATGGATAGAAGCGAACGTACAAATTGTTTTCCAGAGTAGGCCCCCTGATTAGCCGCCACAAGACGAATCGCCCGCAGACGTTATTAAGCTTATTAGAGCGTGGGGGTGACACTCTGTTAATTGCTTGTCAAAAGTTCTGCGACTCCATTTAGGTCTGTTACTAGGTCATTAGTATAAGTGTCACATTTAATATAGCGTGGAGAAATTATGCACTTTTTTATTAACTAATCCTTGTAACTTGTAATGACCTTAATGTTGTGTATTTAAAGCACACTGGTTTCGCAAATGTCTAGTATTTAAAGATACATGCACCATTTTTTTATCATGAGTTGTGTCAGAATTTAAGAGCTACAAAAGGGAACTTAGATGGCCAGTCGAGTGGACAGTTTAAAGTGCCCTCCGAAGTACAAAATCATATTAGATAGAGCCGCCGCTCGACTATTGTGGTGAGCTCACTCGTGATACAAGCATGTTTAGTTTAGTACGAGGGGCTAACGGGACTATTAGTAAGTAATTTGTGTAATAACAAATTAGTAATAATCTATAAAAAAAAAAACAGTTCAAGGTGGTATCAACTTATCAAGCCTACGACATCTACTGCGCCCCACATAAGCCATTGGTTGCCTTCGCAGTTGGTGGATACTGTGGCAATGTTATGAATTTCATCTTGCTGAAAAGCCTACCCCTAATAGAATAGAATGAATTGTTCAATTTAACCAATTTTAACCCTTTTACTGTGAGGTAACAAGACTCAATTGTAAAAAAACATGTAAGCAAGAGGTATAAACAGAAGAATATTTTGACTTCATACAAATACCTTATTCTTAGCCGTGTCCTTAGCAAACAATGAGGTAACAAGAATAATAAAACAGAGCCTAATGTTTTGTTTCCGGTACGAATGTTGCAATTAGTCCCGAAATAGATAACACGTAAATCCAAATCTCTAATGGCTCCTAAATTACCGTGTAACTTAATATCGCGATCCTTAATTATTGAGTTTGCATTACCGGGGAAATAATGAAGTCCCAATATTGTGTAAATGTATTATTGCATCAGTAATACAGGTTAAACATTTCTGGTTTGCATTATATTATTTATTTAGCATCGTTCGTTCGTCAGCAATGACGTCCACTACTGGACAAAGGCCTCCTCCAAGGTTTTATTTAGCATAGTAGGTACTAATTTGCCTAATGTAAAATAAATTTAATAAATTTTGGCATGTTACAGTGATTAAATTCCATAATAAATCCTACTTAAGCTTGTATTTATACTACGAGCTATGAAAACGTTACGTTACGACCTTATGAAAATCGTTTTAATATTTTTCCCCGTTTTTGTATGATTTTCCGCTACTATTGGTCGTAGTGATAGACTATCCCAACTAATATTATAAATGCGAAAGTAACTCTGTCTTTCTGTCTGTCTGTCTGTCTGTCTGTTACGCTTTCCCGCTTAAACCTCGCAACCGATTTTGATGAAATTTGGCATAGAGATAGTTTGAGTCCCGGGAAAGAACATAGGATAGTTTTTATCCCGGTTTTTGAAACAGGGACGCGCGCGATAAAGTTTTTCTGTGACAGACAAAATTCCACGCGGGCGAAGCCGCGGGCGGAAAGCTAGTTCTTCTATAAATGAACAATCCAACACAAATAACTTCTAGTTCATAATTTCCGCAGATGTTATATCCCATATAATATTTTGACATGTCAATGTTGGTACGATTCGATCAATATTGCCGATATTAAAAAATACTTATCGAACCCTTTTCTCGTGGGCCGCGTGGAGGGCCGCTCGAGGGTCCTCCGAGTGTTTGGCCCTCGTCCGACCTCTCCATACGGTCAACACATTGCCAACCTATATTCCTGACTTTGCCATCTCATGTAGACGGATCATGTGTACCAAAGGCACAGCATGTCAAGTTTCATCTGCTGAGGTGGCATAAAATCTTAGCGATGATTTGGACGACAAATGTTTGGGCTCATAGAGTAAAATTGATAAAATGCCTCACCAAAAGCATATTGTGGCATGCATCGAAGGCCTATCGTGGTAAAACTTATGATTTTAATTTGTCATCTGATAAACAAATTGAAAAGAAGGGAACTTCTTAGGAGGAGATGAATTTTTGAAACCGATCGTTAGATATTTTAGTTGGAAGCGATGTTAGATTGTTAGTGATAATAAGTAGCGTTATGTAGGCTCAGCTTAGAATGCGGTCCTTGATGAACTTTTAGCGAGGCATTTTATCGATTTAGCAGAGCTCTCACACGATTTGCATGATATCGACGACGATTATATCATGGCGCACGTCCTAGCCCGGCTGGTCACCTAATTAACTTGCATGTTCTCTGGTTCTCTTTAGTAAGTACATTAATTCAAATGCTCCAAAATAACAATTATTTTGAAAGAAAGAAAGAAAACCCCAACTCATAACAGTAATAGGCTGCACAAGATAAGCACGAAAAAGGAAACAAAATAAACCGAGCATCGTGACGTAATCGCGATGCCCATTGCAATGGAACCTCACCTAAAATTTCGTTTGAAAACCCTGAATAATAGCATGCAATATTTCACCAAGTCAGCCCATCAGTAATATAATTTAGCCAAAGTATCTAGGTATCTACATCTCGGGTGCGAATAAGTCAGCTGATTAATTTAGATGGCTGTTTCCCTTCTTTCCTTAGACTTTGCGATTATATCTCCTATTTAATCCCGTTACTCGCGACCTGGCTCATTGGATTAGTGAAAATTCGCTAAGTCGCCCCTTTCTAATTAGGAGTCGCTTTTGAAAATATTAATTATGTAACTCCGTAGGCGTCGTGCCGGTAGATTTGTACAGAGCTCGCGAACTTGTATTTAGGTAAATGTTTTAGAACTGTTGTTAAGACTTGAGTGTTTAGGTTTATTTATCAAATAGATAGAAACTTAGGCATTTTTATGCATAACAAGTATTTATATTATTTCATATCCTGATTCGAATCGGATTGAAAATTAATGTAACACACGTAATACTTTACCAACTGTGAAGTAAATGAATAATACTTTTCAGACAGTACCAATAAAATTGTTCAGATCAAACAGATAATTAGCCCAGTTGTTAAAAGAAGCACTAGCAGCTAGGTATCCTAATAACATTAATTTATGCCTATTGATGTTTTATGTGTGTCTGCAGGTACTTTATTGCACAAAAACACAGTGGTTTACATACGATGATTACAGACTGAATATCCGATACCAACGCACATTAACTTTAATATTCCTTTACAAATCAAATAATCAAACAAATGGTTTACTTTATGATCGATGTTTGTGTCAATATTTTGTTTATTATTTTTTCAAAACATTCATTGTTTCGGGCTTCTCAGTCAATTAAAATTTTGCGAGGAATCAGAATAACATTAATATCTTTTGAAATTCAAATGATCTTTGTGAACTTCGGACGATTCTTAATTAAATTAGTTCACGAATTCAAAACATCTCATAAACGTTTTGTTTATTCGCAATATCTAAGACAATAAACGATAAACGTCTGAAAGGGTTTTCGGATTTGATTTAGGCAATAATAATAATAATATTAAACTAAAACTATTAGTCTGGAGACCTATTCTGGTGTCATATTCTGAATTTCATGGTTTATTTAAAATAGGTTTATTTCAAAGAGTTTCCAACAGATGGCGCTATCTTCACGAAAATGGGCAAATGATACCAGTTATGATCCGCGTGAGAATGGACTGTTTCACTTTGGGATAGGGCTTGGTGGAAATCTAGAATGCCTAGAATCAAGGATTCTTCTTCTTCTTCTTTTCGTGTCGACAACAAACCTACACAGTGTCAGCCCAAAACTCCACCACGAGGGTAGCGTTGTCAGCAACACTTATCAAATCCTCCTGAGTGCAATCAAGGATTTAAATGGAAAGTCAACTTACCTATGAGCCAAAACAGTGTATTTTAGACGAGACAAAGACAAAACTTCATATAAAAAACAAAAGAGGATTGCTGGCGACATTGCCAGCAACAATACCATTTGTAATCTATTCATACATTGGGGCTAGTTAATTGGTGTGGTCGATTTTGTTCACAACTCCAAGGAATATGATGTTATTGAAAACTTTTAACACTTATTATGTGTATAATTCCTACAGATATAAAAAAATCCGTAGATGACTTTAAAATGAAATTGTAATGTCAGTGACAATATTAATTTACACTTTGCTACAAACACCGACGTTTACGAGTAACAAAAAGAAGTAAAGAAATATAGAATAGCATTTCAGGAATGTGAAATCCTTGCATGCGTACAGAGTACATGCCTTGCCAGGGAACCAATTTTGAGCTCAGTGGACTAGGCTGTGAAAGACAAAAACATAGAGACATTATAAATGTCCAACATTTTTCATCGCTTAGTAGGTAGGCCTACCACAGTTTAAAATTTGGCCGTAGTAGCTAGAATTCGGGATTGAAAATTACTCGTAATTTTAAAAGTAGCCCGTTGATTTACTGCAATCTGTACTTCCGCTATGTTTTGACGCTTAAATTATGTTAATCACGCATTTATTAAAAACTGGATAAAATATGAATGGCCTTAAATTTCCAGTCATTAAACAGACTTTATTTCAAAGTAAAAGTAAATTAATATTTGCAATGTTTTTCGTGTGATGAACTTCTATGCTTGCACTGTTCACCTGGACAGGGTAAGGAAGGTTGCAGTAGCCTAGATTATGGGAATGAAGTGCCTTGAGTTTCATATTCAAAAGCCCTTTGCATTGGCATTTGGCGTCCAAGTGGAGAGGTATGTTGTTTGAACATCGCGAGCACATAACAGACTATACAGGGTGGAAACGTTAAGTGATCTCACTCGATTATTTCTAAACTATACAAGATATCGAAAAACTGATTACTGATTCTGAAAGTGCTTCACGAGCTCTATCCAACGGTACTAACAATATGTTACAAAATAAACTGAATCCATTCGAAAATTCAATGTTTATAACTTCCATACATTTAGTACAGCCACAGTCATGGCACTCATGTCTTGTTAATATTATAGCAAGTAAACCCTAAAACCAATGTTTTCCAATAATAATTTTAATTAGGAATGCAATTTACGAGTTCATTTTAAGTGTTTATTATTTAATTAAAAAAATTAACACTTCTTTTATTGTTTGCCTGCCATACATTTAGTATGGAGGCTGAAAACATAAAATTTTCGGATAGATCCAGTTAATTCTGTAACCTAATATTGGTATCGTTAGATAGAGCTTGTGAAGTACTTTCAGGATTAGTAATCAGTTTTTCAATATCTTGTACAGTTTAGAAATAATCGAATGAGATCACTTATCGTTTCCACCCTGTATGTCTGTCTGTAAGCCTGTAAGTCAGTGTTAGACCATTTTGACGTGGATAACTCAAAGCAAGGAATTATCACTCACAGTTTTACTGAAGCCCGCTGTCCAAACCAAACTGGGAACCGTTTCTTCCCACTTTACACCCAATGGAAATCTCACAGGACTCCACATGGCGGCAGTATTAGTTTGCACAAACTACAAGCACGATTTCCAAAGCGGGCGCAAACTCGGTTTGACAAAAGGCATAGACAGTTGGAAGTGAGTTGCCAGTTAGGGTTTGAGATGGCATTCATAATAGCTACTAGATTAGCACCTATGTAGTTTTTAGATGTTGATAGAGATAGGCGACACAATTAGCACAAAAGAGAGCAGCACAATTAGGCAAAAAAGTAAAATGATAAAAGTACAAGGTGCACTTTTTGACTTGAGGTAACGTAGCGACCTCCGTTCGTTCGTTCGTTTCAGCCGAAAGACGTCCACTGCTGGACAAAAGCCAAGGATTTACACAAAGACCGGTCACAGGCACCTCCGCGACCTTCACCAGATCGTCGGTCCACCTAGTGAGAGGCCTGCCCAAGCTACGTCCGGCTCGTGGTAGCCTCGTACGACCTCTGCATGACTCTGGAACTTACTTTCACAAGTTCTCATATATTCATGTTATGTACCTAAGTACATCATTAGAAGTGTAGGTATAACCGGCGAAACGAAATGTCGGAGCAGCCCGTCGATTTATATGGCCCGACAAATGGTCGTGTCCAGTAAATAGCCATATATCCGTTGTGGTGCCGTTTCTGGTCTTGCTGAAATTATTACGACTAAGTAGGCAACTAAATAAAATAGTAGGTACCTAATACCTAAGTACGTAGAGAAAATCGTACAGCTAACTATCCGCACGTAAACGTTTGCTTTAATATTTAGTAACTTTTGCCCACGGTTTCACCCGCGTCAAATTTATTTTGTCACAGATCGTCATAAATTATAGCCTATTATGTTATTCTGGGTTATAAATATTTACATTACTTTACACTGTAAAGTTTCATTAAAATCCGTTCAGTAGTTTTTGCGTGAAAGAGTAACAAACATCCATCCAGACATCCATACTTTCGCATTTATAAGATTAGTAAGGCATATAATCTAGAGGTCAAGATCTTCAAGACACGAGTATAGACAAATTCTAGGAAAGCTTCATCATAGATTGGATCTGCATATCCATGTGAGTTTGTGATTTTTCAAAAGAGCCCTATTTTGTTGTAGTAAATTTTTGTTTCAAAATAAAACCTAAATTGAAAAGAAAACATCTATAATGCCGTGTGTGAGTCCCTGGTGACCTGTAGTACAGGCTCTTTCAGAACCTACTTCAGGCACCGATTAGCACAGTACCTATTGATACGAATCGTACCTACTTGCTCATATACAAAATAATGTATCACAGAATGTTAAACTATTATTGTATCTTGTGCTGTCATGTGTACATACATAATATCTGTCAAATATTGTCTCAATACCTGCGTCCATTGTGAAGAAAATAAATATTTATTTATTTATAACAACTGCAAAAGATGCCGAGGTGTTCAGCTTGATATAATGTTGTCCGTACGAGTACATCGGTATTTTACTGTGGCTGCACTAAAGTGAAGCGTGAAACGCTCGGGTCGCGGCAAACGACCCGAAAACGGAACAGCGATCATGGATGTAGCGTTGGTAAACCTACGAGAAGGAAGTTTTCTGGGTCACTGCAACTACTAGTATTGCCAAATCCTGATTAGTTCGGGACATCCCAATTTAAAAGCTACATAACATTACTACGCTACGAATAGTGTTATAAAAGTTCGGAGATTTTTGTCATTGTTTAATTACGTAATAACGGCTGAAAAAACTTAATTGGATTTGGGTTTATATGGTGCAAGTCATAGATTTACATGTGACCTAGTTTTTAAAAGCAGGATTATTAAAATTCAAAATAAAAAATAAAAATATATTCGAATTGGACTAGAAAGCGTGTTAATTTAATTTGCGATAGGAATTCGTGTGATAGGAGGCCGAAATCTGACAGATAATAGTACGCAATCAAGACTAGACCTCAACTGAAAACCTGTGTTTCGAAGAATATTAGACCAATTAAATGTTCGTCACAATACTTGTGTTATTGTATTTCAGAATACATTATTATAACCAAACTTCACAGAATGGTACGTTTATGGCTATTTATTAATAACCCAGACAATTAGCGTCTGAGACTTTCAATTAATAGGACGAAATCACAAGGGGATACTTTGAAATTGTGGAAAATTAAGGTGGTTTAGTTTAGCTAGATATATTATTCAATAGTCACAACACACGAAAAATTTCTTTTTGACTCACACTTGACTTATACATTATATTTTTACCCCATTCAGGTTTTTAACCATTCAGGGTGCAACTACTCTATATTTAGTACTATTATGGCGCTGTAATATCGACGCGTCGCGTCGTGGCGAACTTTGAAAGGAAAACTGAGTTACACGCTCGGTCATCCGAGATCCGAGATGAACGCTTCGAAAGAGTAAGTGTGGAGTTTGGTGTCGAGTTCCTTGTTTCGCTCTTGCAAATACACTTCGGATGGGGTCGAGGGGTTAATAAATTTGTTGAAACTGATACTTCCAATAATATCCTTGCTATAGTCCGTTGGTAAGTTAAATAATGTAATGTCCTAATTACTCGCCTATTTCCCTAATGAAGACATTAACAGTGTCAACGATTTGATAAATGAAAAGCCTGCACTCTGTAGGCAGCATTCTGTAAATTTGGTCCAGAGCATAGTGTTGTGCATCTAATCTAACTCATGAACTTTTCTGTCCCAGCGACCATCAGCTCTTTTTTTATCCACAACGAGGAAGCTCTTGGCCTGTATCTCACCTGATGGTAAGTGACGATCAGGCCGAAGGTGAAAGCGAGCTTCACCCGGAATCCTCAACCACGGAGGAACTGGCTATCTTACCTCTAACTACCGGAACACAATAATGCTGTTAACATTGTTGTTATGGCGACAGACTTAGGTAAGAGGTCTTTACACTATTAAGAACTTTTTAAAATAGTTTCAAAGTAATCTCTAGCAACATTTTGGCATGTAAATATCCCCGTATTTATTGGACCATATGATCGCTTCGAGGCAAACATAGGCAAGGGGTGACCAAGATCAGCTGAACGAAACTTTATTCATGAAGACCGAGCGCTCAAACTTCACAACATGGTTTTAAAACACACGCAAAGTTGCAAGTTGGTGCATGAGAGTTTGTGAAAGATAAATATCTATACCCTATAAGTTACACTTAGCATGATATCATCTCGCCAAAACTTGTTTTAAGTTTTAGTTTAGCAATCACTGGGAACCAATACCGGATAAAAGTTTGTAAAGGATAAATTGTAAAGTATTTGCAATATCAAAGTTTGCTGGATCTCTTTTTATATTGTGTTTACAACTTTATACAGGGTGGAAACGATAAGTGATCTCACTCGATTATTTCTAAACTATACAAGATATCGAAAAACTAGTTACTGATCCTGAAAGTCTTTCACAAGCTCTTTCAAACGGTACCAACAATAGGGTACAGAATAAACTGGAACTATCCTAAAATTCAATGTTTCCAGCTTCCATACTAAATGTATGCCAACCACACATTATTAGAAGTGTAATTTATTTTTTGTTAATTATTAAACTTAAAAAGTCGGTTAAATTAACTCCTAACTTGCATCTTATTTAAAATTATTTGTGAAAAACATTAGTTTTAGCCTTTACTTGCTATAAAATTATCAAGAGATGAGTGCCATGACTGTGATAGTACTAAATGTATGGAAGACTGAAACATTGAATTTTAGGATAGATCCAGTTTATTCTGTAACTTGATATTGATACCGTTGGATAGAGCTTGTAAAGCACTTTTAGGATCAGTAACCAGTTTAACGATATCTTGTGTAGTTTTAAAATTATGTAACTTTAACAAATGTATGGAAACTAGAAACATTGAATTTTCGGATAGTTCCAGTTTATTCTGAAACCTATTATTAGCACCGTTTGAAAGAGCTCGTGAAGCACTTTCAGGATCAGTAACCAGTTTTTCGATATCTTGTATAGTTTAGAAATAATCGGGTGAGATCACTTATCGTTTCCACCCTGTATAAAGTCTGTAATTGCCCAAGTAAAATGTTTTCTTCTGTGTAATTAAAGCAAATGTAATTATAAGAGTAATTTAGCTTAAAGTTAGGTACCTACAAGTAATTTGGTGCTTGCTACTGAGAAAATAATTTGGTTTGTATTAAAAATTCCCAGTCTGCCATATATCAGACCGTGTAATGGTGTGTAAGAGTAGATAGAGTAATAAAGATTAATTAAATTGAAGAATATTAAGTTTAGAATATGTATCTTCTAATATTATACCTGAAGCTGAAGAATTTGTTTGTTTGTTTTCTTGAACGCGCTAATAATATCAGGAACTACTGCACTGGTCCGATTTGAATAATTCTTTTTGTGTAAGGCTTATTTAAAATCACCCTACAGCCAATAGGGGCGGAGTAGTAAAGAAAAATGTTGCAACAACGGGAAATATAATTCAAACAATTTTCACGCGTACGAAGTCGCGTAAAAGTACTATTAGTTTTAAAACTAACATTAACGTGGATACCAAAAACAGCTTCAGATAATCATGAAACCTCAAATTGTTTTACATCGATGATGATTTTTCATGGAAACCCGTCAAAATGTCGTTCCAGACTTAGGTTAAGTTGCACCACCTTATTTAACCGTAACATTAACAATAACCGCTGCTTTTTGTATATTTACAGAATTTTGACGTTGGTCAAAGTTAAAGTAAGATGGTACAACCCAGCCTTAGTCTGGAGTATCAAACAGCTGGAATGTTTGCTTTCGGTCGTGTGTGCACTTCTCTTGCGAGGGGAAATGTGGCGACTATCGCAGCGATAGTGTAACGACGTTGTGGTGACATAGCTGCGAACTGGCAACGATATCATTACGATATCGTAATTCGTAATTGTGAAGGAATAAACAAAGTAGTGGAAAGCAAACAGCGATGTACAGTCAGCGTCAAATTGTTAGTGACAACAAAAGTAGCCAAAAAGTTCGGAACGTCTTTGTTAAATTGGAATCAGGTTGTGCTGTTAACTTTTTTGGCCACTTTGGGTGTCACGAACTATTTGACGCTGACTGTACTTAAGTAACAAAACCACTAACTACTATGCACTGACTTTTTTTGCTCAATTTGTGTTGTCTTTTTTGTTTTAGGTACCCACACAAATAATTTTGCTTAATAAAGAAATGTGAATATAGGTTATTTTTGTTATTTGTAAGCCCTGTTACTCTCTGTCAAAGCTGTTTACGTGACATTGGCGAAATCATGGTTCTCAATACCAAGACTTTGTTAAAATAAAAGAAGAAGAAGACGTTTTCTGAAACTTCTATTTCAATGACTTAGTGAATTTTGACGCGTTTTTTTTTCGAGAACGTCTTGCGTTTTATGTGTAAAATATTTTAGTAAAATAATGAACAGGCACAAAATCTCGACCCTTATTGAATCTTTATCTAGGAACATTTTCAAATATTAAGCAAGAATATGAACTTATCGTACTATGGGTTTAGCACTTAACTCAGTCAGTGCCTGAGGTATGAGGCGTCACAGAAGGGGTGATTAGGATATACACTCGACATCAAATAAATCGCACCTCCCGCGACAAGCATTTTCAAACGTATGCTTCCCCACTTCCCACCAATATTGGCACCATTTAAAAGCCTAGTTCTAACCTTCATTTCATTAAAGGAAAGGTGAAAAATGTGTCTTTAGAAGGATGTAGTCACTTCTTCAAAAAATAGGTAGTTACGCTAGAGCCTTTATGGCTATAAAACTGTTAAGTTGGGATTCATCGCTATCCATCTGTTAAAGAGGACACGTGAGATCATTATTTGGTTTTATAACCATAAAAATTGGTCTAATTGATCCCATAGGTGGGCCCAAAGCGAGGTAGTTTTTCAAGTCACATTTATGGTATATGTTAATCATTTATTATAAATTAAATTGCGATTAATTAAGGTGCGATTGCTGCCTTGGCTAGCATAAAAAAAAAAAAAAAAAAAAAAAAGTGTTTTTCTTTAAGGATATTTATTGGGCTTTCAAATAACACCAATATTGTTGGGGCACCATGATTGTGTCAGAAGAAAATCGTTAAAGTTCGCGTCGCGGAAGGTGCGGTTTATTTGATGTTGAGTTTATTATGACGTGACAGAGCATACATATCTGAATTCTCGCTGAAATTTGACGTAATAAAAACAACCATACCTCAGGCTGACTAATGCCCGTTTTCACCATCAATCCCTAATTTTCAAGTGACCCCTATGAAAACAAAATTCCTGTTATGTGTTACCATAGGGGTCACTTAAAAATTAGAGATTGATGGTGAAAACGGGCATAAGTTATGCGCTAGACCTATAGTCTAAGTTTACGGCTATTTTACACCCAATCAAGGATATTTTACGACGTAGATACTGACTGGGCGGGATATCGGCCTGCTGATTCTGCTCTCACAGGGCAACTAAAGGGCCGTTCACACTGTAAGGCATACTAAAAACTAAATGGCATTATATATAATGTCCTAAGAGTTTATGCCTAAAATTCTGAGTTAGAAAATTTTAACTTTTTAAATGAAACTGAATCTAACATTATTCGATAATTTATAAATATTAACTATAGAAACTTTTCATATTACTTATACTTACCAGAAAAAATATATGGCAACCACAAGAAACGGAAAATTGGAATAGCATAATATTTATTCAATGTGTAAGTAGGTACTTTTATAAATTAATGGTACCTATTTAGGATCTCTAATTCACCAAAAGCAATTGGAGCATTTGGCCTACACTCCAAGCTGGCCAGATTGGGAAGGCATTTTTTTCCATTTTTCAGTTCGCTTTTTACACATTTTTTTTATTTGTACAATCTTTGTACTGTAGTATCTTGTTTTCATCTTTTGAGTATTTTACGCATATTTAAGCCGCTGGATGCAGGCCGCTACCGATGTTCAGCAGTGGACGTCCTATGGCTGAAAATAATGATGATGATTTAAAAAAAATATTAATGCACAGTCCAGCGCATTTTCTGTCCATCTGAATTCGCCCCAACTAGGACAAGGCTTTATCTCAGGGCCCCAGAGGCTGCTCAGCTCGTCACGCAAACACAATAACGCTATTAAGTCGCCCAACGAAACTTTTTTGTATAAACACGCAACTTTATTGATATTGATTTATCAGACGGCAGAGGATAAGTCAACATACGGAATGTAGGCGGAATGTTACTGTATATTTTGAGGTTAGATATAATAAAGACACCCCGAAAGACTAGACGGAATGTAACTGTATATTTTGAGGTTAGATATAATAAAGACACCCCGAAAGACTAGACGGAATGTAACTGTACCTATATTTTGAGGTTAGGTAAAGACGCCCAGAAAGTCTAGCTGCACTTTTTTTTATCTATTTTACCGATTTAAATAAGGTAGAAAAACGTTAAAGGTTCACCATTTGATTTTTAGTGTGAATTGGATTATAATTTTGCATGCCCACCTATAGGGCAAACTATACATATTTGATGCGATATACAAAACGTTTTCGATGTTCCATAACTACGGCAGTCGTTAATAAATCCTTAGGTACTTTAAGAATAGCTACATGACGGGAAAATGTTCTATTTAAGTAACATTTTAAGTTACTAAAGCTGTGTATTGAAATTGTCACATAGAGCGTAGGCTACACAGTTCAATTTTTAGAACAATACTTTTAAGAATGCCCCAGCTATTTCTACCAGACAGTGCCTTGCGTAACACCCTAACACGGTTGCCGTGCCGCTCGAATTACTCTGGCTGCCGTCCGGCAGACAATCGAGTTGCCGGCGCTCGGCCGATATGCAGATGCTGGCTCGTTAGCCGTCCCTGCTCTCCTGCACACGCCCTTACACCTGGAATTTGACTCGTGCGGATAAATCGACTGGGTGCTCGGGTTACTTGTGTTTATTTTAAGGCAAATTGTAGTCTGCAATTGAATTCTTGAAGGCTTTTTTTATGCGATGAATTGAAGAATCAGTTTAGTTTTTTATGAACAATTTGATCGACTTCGTAGAAGAAAACAAACCAAATGTTACCTTGTGTAGTTGCGAAGTATATGTGTATTGGCTCATTCAGTATTTGGTCCAACATGACGAAATATAAAAGAAGTCCTTTTTACCTAAAAAACAACAACATTATTTAAAACAAATATTCTTTAAAATAGGTAAAAAAAATATTCTAATGTGTCACAAAAACGGCAGGCTGTTGAAACGCAATTGGCATTCAGTCATTGTTAGTATTCTAGATAAACGTTTATTTTAAGAAAATTACTTACTTATTTTCAAATCATGTTGATTTCTTTAAAATTATTTACTGTAGCCCTGTAGGTACTTGAGCGTTTGAACACTCATTTATTTTGCCAATAACGAATAGCTCTTACAACTTAATTAGTCACACACATTTAGGTACCTTTAGATTCAAATCCTAGATCTAGCTGCAAAAGCGACTAGAACAAGCATCCCATAATCTGATCATCTTAACTTAATAAACTTCGCACTCGCCGATTTTGAATTTCCTTTCCACCGATTGTTTATTGTTTACTGGAAGCGTCTCACTTTATTATTGTTTATTTCATTATGAAAATCGTAGGATCCTAAATGGACCATTTATAATTCAATTGGAAATCCAATTGTAAGTGGATGCCCGTGACGCGGTGACAATGTTCGGCCATGTTGGAAGTAAGGACTGTAAATTATTGATGGAAGTAACAGAATGAGATCGAGTTTAGACAAGCATTGATGTTTAGGTACGAAAATAAACATGAACGTTTCGAAAATAGCATATTGAATTATTGATTGACATAGCAGCAGATATTGTATTCTGGCAGGTACCAATTTATTTTGTCGCAGTATGAATTGACTCTACAACCATTTTCTAGAAAATAATGATTCTACTTTTGGAGGTTATGTCAATGATAATGAACTAGACATAAAGTACAAAGTTCTTACACCCTAAGGAAAAAATAAAAATAAAAACCTTATTTATACTTTTACTTCTTTAAAATAGTAGTTTACTGGTTGCTGACTTTTTATATTTCTATTTCCATTTTGTTTGTAGCGGACCTGAGCGCACGACAAGTGTTATTTTTTAGACTAAATAAGGACAACTATATTAACCGTTCTCAGAATAATAGCACTATATTGCTTAAGACAATTATTGAGATAAGATATTCTCGCTTCTAATATCCCGACGAAATCGCCTTAATTCTAGTGTAAAGATCCACAGCCAGCGCTATCTAAGTACATGCATGAATAATTTGACACTCCCAGCGATAGATGTCGCTCTCTCGCAGAAATAATTACCACTTGTTCGTTAAAACCTTGTTAAGGCCGCAGATTAATTCGCGCGAAATGACGCGTTACCGCTACATTTCTGAATCTAAAGATAGTACAGTACATTTAGCTACTAATTTTGATGAGTAAGGGTGAAGAACATAGCTGTGTTTGCGTCACCTTGAGATAATGTGAAAGTGCTGTTAAATTTCTTGATGAAAATGTAACAGAATATAACGTAAGCGCAGGCATAGATAAAAGGGACACTGTTTTACTTGAAGAAAATAGAGTGCATCAGGTGGGATTTGAAAATTACGACAGGCGTGTTGCGGTGCTGAATCTACTAGTCCTAAATAAGCTTTTGCATAAGATGAACAAACATGTTCCAAGTTTGTGCAAGTCACATAGAGAAACACCGTAAACTTATGAAGTTTTTTTATGAATGAAATTTTGAAATCTGTTATGAGATATTTGGTAATAATAAACTGAAAAAACAGTAAAGCGAATGACTAGATTTTATCAATGCTATACTATGCTAAAGGCTGTTGAAGACCGAAAATTATCAGCAGCAGAAAATACTCGTACTTATAAGTATAGCAGCCTAGCAATAGCAAGCAAACACACAACCTTAGTAATGAGGCACGGAAAATACTTTGAACTTGGTAAATAAAGACAAAAAACATTTCAAAAATTCACTCACAATACTGCCTTATCATTCACGAATAAGACAGATCTCCAAAAATATTGTCAGATCCCAATTCCATTGTGATTTAGAAAATTCACGCCAAAACGTATAATTACGTTCGCCTGAGGGAAGGGAGTTGTTTAGATTTTGCCAAAGAGCGTTATAAAGGAGCAGAGAATAATGAGAGACGAAAATTAATAAATGAGATTACAAAAGATCTTATTACGGCCATTTCCCACAGCACCCGCCGTCGGGCAATAATTAGTGAAAGAAATGGCCGGGAAGATCTTGGGGGATCGCGGGAATTTATGTTACAATACTAAATGGGCAACACTGGTTGGGTTGCGTTCGCTCCGTGACCTCTGAACGCGTCGAACGTCTTTAAGGTCGCTATAATTTAGTGCCGACATACCCACTGAATTGATGTTTCCAATATCAGTTTCAATTTATAGTTTGTCTTGTAAATATAGCTCTAATATTGAATTGCGATCTATTTTGGGTATTCAGTTGAACCCTGATAGTTTAGTGGAAAGATAAATTACAATAGCGGACTGTGTAAAATGAATATCGTATAATTTCATATGTAAAGAAAGGGCAACCGTTCTCGATTTAGTTTTGAAAGGTCCAAGATCGCTTCGAACAGAATATTGCTCGCGTTCATTCCAGCGGTGAATGGCGAGTGGCACCTCCTAGAGGACACATTTAGAAAAACCATAGAGGAACTTCTACATAGACTAAAAAGCAGTCTGCAAAGTTATTACTAAAATGATAAAGTGAAAATTGCGTACATATTTCAATTTCTAGATGAAAATTATTAACGTCAGAAACCTGCCCTAAAACTAGAGCCAGCGGAGCTTTATTTAATATAATTAAGCTCATACGTAAAACATCGCAAACATTATTATGAAATTGTGTAAATTTTTTAACTAACTTGGATACCTACATTAAAATGTTAACATTTTAAAAATTGTTTTCATTCCGTTAATATTTTTTTAGATACATTTAGGAAAAACAATTATGCAAATTTAAACATGCAATCAAATAATAATTTATTTAAAAATGTGTAGAACAATGTTTACAGGAATATTGAATCTGTAGATATCTGTAGATATCTGTAGATCATAGAGACACCATATTGAAACGTAGGTATTTATACATATAAATAAAGGATCCTGTCACCTAATTAAACGGGTTTGTATATGTATATTAATTTATGACGTTGTCACTGCCATATGTTGTGCCATGCAGGAACAATATCTTCGGACCATAAATTGCGTTTGCCCCAAACATTTGCTAATAAATGTGAAATGAATGTAATAAATATATGATTCAATTTTTTTTCTTGTATTCAAGTGAACCTACTCGTACGTCCAAATTATGTCAGTATCTTCTATGATTATAAAAATGTTCATGAAAATATGTGTTTGTATTGGCTTAATGATTTTTACGTAGGTATTTTTAAGATTAAAAACTTTAGTTTGCCTAAAACATTATTTTAAAATCAATTTTTTATGAAGTAAATATTTTCACAATCGAATGTAACATAAAATTACTCCACGAATTCAGGTTTTATCAATGCATTAATTTTATACCTCTTACTTAATTTAAACTGTCGAGCAATCGAGTTGTTCAACGTTTTCCGTTCGATTGAATTGACAATCATCTCGTATCCGGCTTTCTACACGTGATTACTTATTTACACACGTGTCTCCGCCTGTATTCGAGTACCAAACATTGTAGGGAATCGATTAAAGCCATCGATATAATCTGTCAAAGAGGCGTCGAAAGCACTCGCGTCTCATTTTCAAGAGTTCTCGTGTTTGAAACTTGCTCAAGATGGTAACGCGTCGTTTCTATTATTGCACACGCTGGCGTTGCTGACTATATTGCTGACTTGACTAAGTAAGCGTGAACAGGAAATTGTTCTGCACTGTTTCTAGTTAGACAACTGATACTGAACGTGTTTCTGAGAATTTCAGGCAAACCTGTGCTAAGACTGAAATGTTCCTTACGTTTGATGAAACAATGGTTACGTTTGATGGCTTAGAAGCGGAGAAAAGAAAACTGAGTACTTACTTATACACTCTTAGTTTTTGTTTGGCGTTAACGATTTTGATTTCGTTGACGAATCACGCTAGTAGAAAAGAACTTTGACTAAGGTGCTTATAGAGACAATGTGTGAATATGCAAATATGAATCGATGGCCTTCTTTATACCAGCTGGGAGACGTAAATACCTTTTTCTAGACTTCAGTCGTGAATACACTGTTCAAATATTCAAGGGTAGGCTTCAACCGCAGTAGGATAGACCGTTAGAATTACTATTTGCTAGCTGTTATCGGAAATCGATATAATGCCAGTTCTTGAGAGTTCTTGTTGGTGTACTAAAGTACAGGCCCGGATAGTTTACTTATTTGTTTAGATAGACATAATATAGGTACACTAGCGGCCGCCCGCGACTTCGTACGCTTAGACCCCGTTTTACACCCTTAGGATTTGAACTTTACAAAATCCCGTCTTAGTGAGCACACACGTTCTAAAAGGAACCCCTATGCAAAATTTTAAGACTAGACTAGACTTCTAGCACTTGTAAGTAGTTTCTGGGATTTCTTGATGAATGAGTGAGTGAGTTTTCCTTTCGCTTTTATAAAGATAGATAGGTACCTACTTAAATCGACTCATAGTATTAGAAGCAGCATGTATAACGTTGATAAGTCGACTCTATTATTATCTTATGTTATAGTGGTACCTATGCATTTATGACGAAGATGTCTCAGAGATGACATCACATATTTTGAATTCTGAGTTCTGCGTCATCCCTGATGAATCTCGGGAATTTCGGCTATTGAAATGCAAATACTACAGGTGTTAATCGTGCAGGTATTCGATATACCTTCATTGATATAGTAAAACATAGCATCTATTCTGTTAAAACCATTCACCTTGCATTTAGTCTAGGGATTAGAGAAATGAGTTCTCATAATGCAATAATATGCTCTTATTTTGAAGGTCAACAATTTGATTGAACCATATTAGGCGCCTATGAAGGCTCGTAAAGTCTGAAAAAGGTTAATTATCCAAAGTTGTTTCTAAACTGTGTCGTCAAGACTCTCCTTTTCATGAACATTCCTACCCAATCGTCTTTTTGCGCTCGGCAAATTCAGTATAATGACGTTATACCAAGAAAACAAGGCTATAAAACACTCGAGCCTTTTGTTTAGAGCGTTGCCCTTTTAATAAATTATTCAAGCGCATCCGGGTGTCGAAATGCCCTTTTTGTGTGGGTTATTTTTCTCGTAAAGAGGCCGGTTAACTATTCAGGAGCGCGCCCGCAGATATAAAGGGTTTACGTAAGCACAAGTTAGTCGGCTTGGTTACCTAAGATCCTTAAATTGTCGGGGTTTTAAGCTGATTTTTTCTGCAAATATAAGGGTTTACGTAGGCACAAGTTAGTCAGCTAGGTTACCTAAGACCTAATTACCCTTAAATTGTCGGAGTTTTAGGCTGATATCAAATTTTGCTATTTTTTTTCTGAAAATATAAAGGTTCGTGGGCACAAGTTAGTCAGCTAGGTTAACTAAGACCTAATTACCCTTAAATTGTCGGAGTTTTAGGCTGAAGTCTAATTTCGCTTATTAATTTATTTCATTTATTGAAATAGAAAAAACAATAACGGGGTTATTCTCGTGAAGCTCTCCGGTTAAATTAAATGCTCGTATTTATACATTTGCTGGTGTTAGGAGTGGATTTACTGTTTTATATTATTTCAAAAATAACCAAGTTTTTAAGAAGGGAACATAGAATATAGATTTTTTTACAATAATTTCGGGTAACTTAAAACAAAAAATGATCAGGTGAAATGATGCCACACCAGCGAGAGCTACCTCAATTCTAGCAAAACTTTTTGCACAAATCGAAAGTATTTTTCTCGCGACACGCCACTTGCAAAATATAATATCGCGGATTGTTTTATTATGTAAAAATATACGGGATTCATGCAACCAATTGGCACAGACAATATGGGGGCTTTGACTCAAGTATCTTCGCTAAATAAAGAACGCTTGTACATGTAGACGTGTGCAGTTTATACTTAATTAAACGTTCATGGAATAATTGGACTGCAAAGGATTTAGTCTTTTTGAAGAATAACTTAAGAATTTAAATATTTGCTGCAAATATTGGCATAAGCATTTATTTATGAAAAGTGAAATCCCTAAATGTTGTTAAATCTTATTAATGGAGATCATCATCATTTCAGCCATGGGACGTCACATAGGCTTCTCCCAATGATTTCTAGGTTGGCCGGTCGGCAACTTTCTGCTACTTTTATGAGGTCGTCTATGCACCTTGTGCGTGGACATCCTAAGCTACTTTTGCCAGTACGTGGCCTCCCATACTCCAGAAACTTACTACCTCATTGGCCCTGCCAATTGCCACTTAAGCTTGCTAATCCGTCAGCGACTTTAATAAATAAATAAATAAACATTTTTTTTTTTAATTTCAGACAATTTTAAAACTGTATCCTCTATTGTGTTCGATAAAAAAATATCAACTGCCTTTTTAAACCACAGAAACCAGCACCCAGAATATTCTACGCGCCTTTGTCAAGATCTTAAACTCTTTGTTATGAAACCGCCACCCTTGCAGGTCGTCCATATTTGAACATACACCCTTTATGCCGGGTAATAAATCGTGGGATGTGTCGGTAAAACACGGGCTCTGCAATTTGTCAGCGTCTGCCAGGAATACTTTAAAAGTTTTTGCTTATAACCCCCGTCTGGGGATGCCTGTCTAAGGAAAGTTTACCCCTTGAGCCAATCAAAATGTTCCTAAAATTCCACGAATTTTTCATCGCGTTATTAAATGTGACCCTTATGTAGATTTTGGTTTGGCTCGACAATGCAAATGAGGGAAATTGCACTTGACACCCTTTATATTGGAAAATCATTTTTAGACTGTAACGTAGTTGCAGATTTTGATACCTACATTTATTAATATAGCTTTATTTTTTATTACTTGTATCATAATAAACCACTTATTTCAATTTGATTAAAATGTACGGACGACGGCACGTCAACGTAACCACTGTGGGTTCTTGTGCAGTTGTAATAGGGGCGAGTTTGCAACAAAAATGGGTAACCTGATGTGCTGTCGTGTGTACGTGAATATAATGTGAGATTAATTAAGTAGGTGTTCTAAAGTGATTTTTTTATTGTAATATCCTGTAATGTAAAGACATTGAAGGGGTCAAGTGGTCACAAAAAAACCGGCCAAGTGCGAGTCGGGCTCGCACACCGAGGGTTCCGCCGTACAAACGTAGCGGTTTACAATTCAGCCACAAATTACTTACTTGATTCCGTTGCGAGTAGTGGCGAATTTCAAAATATGCGGTATGATTATTTTTTATTTATTTATTTTTCCTATATTTGCATTATAGGTAGGTGAGATGCGGATCTTCTCAGCTTGTCTGGCAACCTTCTGGATTGCACGCCCTCGCCGGATGGCAAGCACCTCAGCGTTTTGAATTTTTGCGTTGATTTAGAATTTCTCACAGTTTAGAGGCAATTAGATTTAAAAATTGTTTGATATGAATTTCAACTTTAATATCTCTACGCGTTCATGTGAAAAAGGGTAGGTAGTAAGTTTATAATTATTAAAAAAATATTTTGTCATGTAAGCAAAAATAATATTTTAAATTTTATATAACTTCAAATTTATCATTTTCGCAATTTTTCCTTTATCTGTACTATATAACGTTGCTTCGTGCCAAATTTCAAGATTCTGAGTTCACAGGAAGTACCTTGTAGGTTTTGATTCCCTAGCGTGTGACGGAAATTCGTCTAAGGTGTCGGTATAAACTGCTGTATCTTTTGATCGCGTTAACTTAGAAGTTTGATTTTTTTACTTCTTAAAGGGACAATAGATCTAGGTATTTGGTATAAATTTCAATTTGATACCTTTATTCGTTAGTGAGAAATAAGGTAGTAAGTTTCATTTTATTAAAATATTTTTATTATATTATATAACTAAAAAAATGTAATTTTCGCAATTTTTCCTATATTTGCATTATATGACAATGCTTTATGCCAAATTTCAAGATTCTGAGTTTACGGGAAGTATCCTGTAGGTTTTGATTCCTTTGCGAGTGTCGAAAATTTGTTGAAAATATCGACATAATCGGCTGTATCTTTTGATTGGCTTGGCTTAGAAGTTTGATATTTTCACAGCTTAAAGGGACAATAGACCTGAGTATTTCTTGTGAATTTCAGCTTGATACGTTCACGCGTTCTTGAGATAAAGGGTCTTGACAGACGGACGGACGGACAACAAAGTGATCCTATAAGGGTTCCGTTTTTTCCTTTTGAGGTACGGAACCCTAAAAATGAACCGATTTGATGTCGATTTATATTTTTGGTTCAGTTTCTTTTATACTCAAATTCAATTTATATCCTTAAATTGCAGGTAAACCTCCCAAGCTGCCAACACTGTCCGTCGCCGGCCGAACGTCTGACGTATTTCTTAATAACGCGCAAAGCCTTTTATTTTACTTGGAAACTTTATATAACTTATTAATCATCGTGGAGATTTTGTGCACCGTTTGAAATACGTGGTGTAGGTATGTATATGTATACTCCTGTATCGAAAAGATATGTCAGCATCTATTTTGGCAAAGCCATATCAGATGTTGTATCGATTGTTGAATCTTCTTTTACATTGCTACATCACATAGTAGATACCAGTAATCTAAGTTTTAGCAATTTTGATATCAGGGTCTTTTTAGAGCATTCCAAAACTTCAATTTGTTATTGTACAATTATGTGCGTTTATTACAACTAAATGTTGTTTTTAAGAAAAATAGAAGCCTGATTTTGCGATTTTGGGTACAATAGTTTTTTTTACAAAGTTCTCGTAAATGGGATTCATTTGGACTTTTCATACTCTACTATTGTGTGAAGGACTATGAAATAAAAATAAATCTCTCTTTATCTAACTTTCTCTTTACTCTCATGACCTCTAACGTATAGTAGTAATAGATAATAGCTGAAATCTTAACCAGTAGCTAAATCAAAAAACTTGGTCATATTTTTCAAATAAAGACGATTAACTATTATGGAAAAGTAAATGAAAATTTTACTCCACACTTTAAACACATGCAGGGGCGGGGAAAATGGGAAATCCAGATAGCATTATAAGCATAGTCCAGATAAGGACAACATTCCCATGCAAAATAGTGCATCCTAAGCTATCATGAACGGATCGGGCGCAGATGGTCTGCAGGCGATAGTGCTGATTGTGTGTGTGAATTATTGTATTGGTTTTCTAAGTAGAAAAGATTGGGAGACAATGAGAAACATCTATACAGGGCTGCAGGGTCAGAGGAAACTACTTTTTTTCCTTTTGCATTTTAAAGCATCGACAAATGTTTTTTTTATGCTTAGCCCAATGACAAATTGGAAGACTATAAGAATACTTTTTGTTAAAATTGAAGGGGGTGATTATTAAACCATTGTTTCGCACCTTAACAGATTAATATTTATATGTATATTTATGGAAAAAATAAACAGTGTGTCAGATGAACTAAGACTTTGAATAACTACATTTCCAAGCATGCCATGTGGAAAAGCTAATGTGGAAAAGTCTACTTAGATCTACTTAATCGATATAATTAAAGATTTAAAATCTATTACCACGGACTTTAACATTTTTAACATTATTATCAAAGCGTCTCCCGGGAGTATAAGTAATTTTTAAACAGAAATTAATATTAAAATCAAATTTTCAAATGCAAACTGACCTCGTTCCCTCAACCGCATAAATAAACATCCCAATGGCATACAAGATGGAAATTAAAATTAATAATTGACAGCCGGCTTAATTAATTTGAAGCCGCATTTACGACGCGGGCAAATGAGTCGCGCCAAATACATGGTATGCCACTCTGTGTGAGTGATATGATGTGTTGTACAACTTATGGATAGAGCTCAATAAAATGGGATATAATAGGGACGAAAAGTTTTCGAACATGATGCGTGAGTGCGTGATGCTCAGGGTACATGACACTGTAACATCAATGTTGCAGTGTACAGATGACGGCATTAAGCTAAACACGGTGGCCTCTTATGTACTAAGAAAGTTGTCGTCTGTAGGTTCGTTTGTACGTTCGTTCGTTTCAGCCAAATGACGTCCACTGCTGGCCAAAGACAGTCTGTAGGTACTATGATGTAAAATGTTGTGCTAAACATGTTTGCTTCGGCTCTGACAATGCTGTGCGACATAGGTATCAGACCTCGAGTATTTTTGATCGACGATAGAAATTGAGAAGATTGATAAAAAAGTATCCGCGATTAATCTAAATGCGGTATGAGTTTCTTACATTAGTTTTAAACCATAGTTCAAAAATATTTGGTAGTGAAATAAACGTCTAGGAGTAAAGTAGTTTTCGGATTTTTTTACTAGATAATTTTGCTCAAATTAAATAATTACCTAGCAATGTGTTTTTTTATGTGCCAGATATTGTTTACCCATATTTCATTTAATTAACCAGATTTCCTATTATTTTGCATACACATTTCCCTATCACGGACGCTAGATCGCAAAATACTCTAACTTTGTTGTTTAAAATTAGCGGTTACGGTCTCGATACCTGATCGGCATCACTCAAAGAATGTTAGAATTTGGACCGCTGCTGCGGTCAAACCGCCCGCTGTCTAATACATCCCAACTGGGGGCCTATCTTGACAAACTGTTCGGTTTTCGTCGCTCTTCGTTTCTTTCCCTCATCAAACCAACGTAGTACGAGTGAGTGGGACGCAGTTAAAAATTTGATTCGTTTGAAGAATAGGGCTCCTGAATAGAACTACTGAAATTGTTTATGTTGAGGATATCGGGTCTCTAGATGGTACGAGGTAAATGCGACAAAAACATTTTAATTTAAGACAAATGTTATTCAAATTCAACTTCTTAGTATTGTTATGTAAGCTCTCTAGCCCTACCACCATTTCGTTACAACATTATCAGCTGGTGCCGAGTAGAAGTGACCATGGCGGTAGAAACTCAGTTTAAATAATAAAATAAAAAAGTTTGGAATGAAATATTATGATATGTATTCCCTTTTGGACTTATCTTGATCCTCATTCTGTACACCAACCTATACGAGTGGTATAAACCCATATTATGTTATGTTTAAAACTGAATCGTTTGCAGCTTCCCAAAATGAAATTCCACAAGCAACGTAACACGTTTTTTCCTGCCTATGTTCTAGTTTAAGGCTTATTCGTGCTTCATACAAGCGTAATTTAGGCAATATTTCTGCTCAATCTCCCGATTGCAGAGCCTGGTGCGTATTTATTCTACAGATTCAACTTCTTTTGCTTCCTTGAATTGAATTTAATAAGAAAAATTTATTTTTGCATCAAAATCTTAATGCGGTTCACAGAATACATCTACCTACCAAGTTTCAACAGTATAGCTCTTATAGTTTCGGAAAAAAATGGCTGTGACATACGGACGGACAGACGGACAGACAGACAGACATGACGAGTCTATAAGGGTTCCGTTTTTTGCCATTTGGCTACGGAACCCTAAAAACCGTATCTCTCCTCGTAAATTCGTTGCCTTAAAAGTGTTTAAATTATAAATTAACTACTTCTTATAATATATTTATTTCTGAAGTCTGGTGATCTGGTGAAGGTCGCGGGAGGTGTCTGGATGCGGGCGGCGAAGGACCGCTCTTTGTGGACTGGACGTCATTCGGCTGAAACGAACGACTATTTATTTCTGTTAGGAATACTTAGTCACTTCTAGCGACCATACTTTGACCATAACCCCAAGTTGGGCTATTAGTACTCGTCAATGCGGCATACAACTTTTCTGGCGTATAATCGGCGCGCAATTAAGAGTTTGGCCGCCCTAAATAACGGTATCGTTTGTAGACAGCTTATGTCGGCAATCCACTTTGTAATCTGTTGATAATAATCTATCACAAATTGTTAAATTGTGAGGAACTTACGGAAAAAGCCGTACTTTAAGGTTTATGTGTAGTGCGCACTTTGAAACAATAATAAAATCAAATGTAGAGTTGAACTCGTTAATATCAATGCAATGTTTTTATGTTTACATTAAAATCATCTTTTAGTATTGGTTTGAAAACTAGTCAAGGTTAACTTATGACATTGACAAGTGTGCGGACCCCAATATCATTCAATTCTTTCATAGTCTCAAGTTAGTCCATTAATATAGTTCTTGCAAATCCTTTGGGGTTTTCATTAAATAACTATATTACTGTTTGTTACTGTAAAAAAGTAAATTACTAACTCAACCTTTTAGAAGCTTTTGCTAAATCATTTCAGCCATAGGACGTCCACTGCTGAACATAGGCCTCCCCTAATGCTTTCCACGTTGATCGATTGGTAGCGGCCTGCGTCCAGCGCTTCCCTGCTACCTTTACGATGTCGTCGGTCCACCTTGTAGGTGGACGTCCCACGCTGCGTTTTGCGTTTTGCCCAAACACTTGTTCAAATACATCAATGGTGTTATTACTTTTATATCATAACTGCCTGCTGCTGTCTTTCCCGAACTCTATATTCCGCATCTCACTTAACATCAGGTGCGATTGCAGTCAAATACCTGCATAAAAATCCAAAAGCGAATACTATTTCCAAAGCTTTGCTAAACTAAGCCACCCAGTTCATTTAGAGTAAACCTCTTTACGGCATACCCATTTCGACTCTATTATTAATTCGGGCCAAAGTAAACATGCTGTTTATTTTGAGACGTTACATAAACCTTTATGACGGCAATTCCCGCGCATCGGCGTAACCCTTACTCTTCCGCACTTTCTTTTCTCACTGTCTTCTGGACTCGGTTAATGGTGTATTAAGTTCATGAATAATTAGAACGGTTTTTAATGGCCCGGTTTTAATAACGCATACATAACATTTTACTTGGGGATTTTTAAAGGAAAGGCCTTGTTGGATCAAAGTTTTTGTTGTAATTGCGAACGAAATTAGCTTTTTTGACAATTTTAGCTAAATCCGTCAATTTGGGTCAGACAATAATAATAATTAATTAGGCACTCTACAGGTTTTAAAAGGTTATGTAAGTTAACTAGACAGCCATAAAGTTAAGAAAATGGTGGTAACAATATTGCTCACTAAAATCTTCAACATGAAAGTTCATTCAAGTGACGGTTGGGTTGCACCATCTTACTTTAACTTTAACAAACGTCAAAAGTCTGTCAAACTCCATACAAAAAACACTGGTTATGGTTATAGTCAAGGTTAAAATAAGGTGGTGCAGGCGTAGGTATTCTAGTTTTATACGTAGGTACCCATTTTAGTGCGGGTATGCAAATAATTGTATGATAAGTATTCATATCGAGCTCGTGATAATCAAGATTGAGCATTGTCTGCCCAACAAAATATTAAAATATTAATTTCGCAGCACCTCACCTCCCCCTGATTATTATTCAAACGGCTTTCAAAAGGATCATCTACCTTCGATAAATTATAAAATCCCACTCGAGCGTTTTATGTTGATGAAATGCAAATCGTCCGACACTTTAATAACTTGACGGTGTTTAGAAAAGTCTACTTGTCCGAAAATTATTCGATTAATATGCCATTACGGCTTATAAATGTTTCTCTTTCTTATTCTAATTGATTCAACTTTCGTACCAGTTCCGTCATCCCCAAATCTAAGTAAAGCTTTTAAGGAATATTACACTCGTAGAGCGCTAAGCATCTACTGCTAATGTCAGATACTTAGTAAAATACTCATGCGAATTGACTAAGCAGAGCTACTTTTTATGTGCTCGAACCGCTGATTCTTCATAGAGTTTGTATGAATATACTTACATTGACGTCACTTGTAGTTGTAGGTAGGTTTTCGAAGTCCGAAAGAATTGATGTAGATAATTATGTCTTACTTCCCATTATAGTTTTAACCTTATTCCCTCGTCCAAAAAAATTAAAAGGTTGGGTTTCCTATGCTCGTACGGTTATGAGATTTGCGTTAAGTTATCGTACAAAAAGGTATCAATTTATATTTTTAAGGTCGGATATTTCTTGGACAATTTCATCATTATCGTCGACTATAATAGCAGTTTGTAATAGATTTTAAATAATGTAATGAAGAGTGACTGGTGAGACTGAGACTACTTAGAATGGAGACGCTACGAAATGGCTTTATTTTTCAATCAAGGCATCTCATCTATTTCTAATTCAAAGTATAAAATGGCAAGAGGAATAATGTCGTGAATGGCTTATTTACATACTATATTGGCGGTGCTTGGAATATTGTTTACAATATTTTCTATGATTAATAGTTTTGGGGGTATAGTCTCAGATGTTCTTTAAAAGTCTCAAGGGCGGATTAGGAGTCACTGACTTCGTGATTTGAGCATTTCGAAGAAAGAAGTTTAAAAGGTATCTCTTAACAAAGAAATAACGTTTTCTGTTTCAATAATAGGACGTTCTGCATTATGAACCATCATTCCTATTGTCAGGAAAATATTAGGTTTACTTCGTGACCATCAACAATAAACTTCCGTAAAAAATGATGACGACACACTATGGAGCGAAATTGCGATTTATGGACATAGCGATTTTTTTCACAATTTCTATTTGAAAAAAATACCTATCGATAGGTTACGTTATTCTGATGAATAAATGCTGCACAAGTTTTACTCTAAAACCAATAGTTTGACTGGAAAAAAATATTTTCCATTTTCGTTGTATGGAATGAAACATAAAGTGGTCGATTTCGACTAAGCCTTGACAGATCTTGCTTTGAAACTACTTGAGCCTTGTTCTATGGCTTGTTGACTGTAATCCTACGCTATCAGCGCGCATCCAAAGTTGCCCGTTCACAAGTTATGAGGTTCTGAAAAATTAAAAAAAAGTAAGTAAAAGTGACTTTTTTTTGGAATATCTTTAAAGATTTAACAAAAATATAAAGATTTTATACGTTAATAATGTAAATTAATCTTAAATTACTGCTAAAAACACATTTTAATAAACTTAAAAGGAATTAAATCACCGATTTTTTTTTCACAATTTCTGTTTAAAAAAAATACCTATCGATAGGGTATGTTATTCTGATGAATAAATATTATGAACATTTTTCTCTAAAACTAATAGTTTGGCTGGAAAAAAATATTTTCCATTTTCGTTGTATGGAATGAAACATAAAGTGGTCGATTTCGACTAAGCCTTGACAGATTTTGCTTTGAAACTACTTGAGCCTTGTTCTATGGCTTGTTGACTATAATCCTGCACTAACAGCGCGCGCCCAAAGTTGCACGTTCAGAAGTTATGAGGTTCCGAAAAATGAAAATTAAAGTAAGTAAAATTGACTTTTCTTTAGATAAGACGACAAGAGAAAGGTTAATTACATTACTAAAGTATATAATTTTCATGTTTTAGTTGAATCTTTAAAGATTTATACCCAAAAAAAGATACTTTTACTTACTTTAATTTTCATTTTTCGGAACCTCATAACTTCTGAACGGGCAACATTGTGCGCGCGCTGTTAGTCTAGGATTATAGTCAACAAGCCATAGAACAAGGCTCAAGTAGTTTCAAAGCAAAATCTGTCAAGGCTTAGTCGAAATCGACCACTTTATGTTTCATTCCATACAACGAAAATGGAAAATATTTTTTTCCAGCCAAACTATAGGTTTTAGAGAAAGACGTTCATAATATTTATTCATCAGAATAACATACCCTATCGATAGGTATTTTTTTTTAAACAGAAATTGTGAAAAAAAATCGGTGATTTAATTCCTTTTAAGTTTATTAAAATGTGTTTTTAGCAGTAATTTAAGGTTAATTTACATTATTAACGTATAAAATCTTTATATTTTTGTTAAACCTTTAAAGATATTCCAAAAAAAAGTCACTTTTACTTACTTTTTTTTAATTTTTCAGAACCTCATAACTTGTGAACGGGCAACTTTGGATGCGCGCTGATAGCGTAGGATTACAGTCAACAAGCCATAGAACAAGGCTCAAGTAGTTTCAAAGCAAGATCTGTCAAGGCTTAGTCGAAATCGACCACTTTATGTTTCATTCCATACAACGAAAATGGAAAATATTTTTTTCCAGTCAAACTATTGGTTTTAGAGAAAAACTTGTACAGCATTTATTCATCAGAATAACGTAACCTATCGATAGGTATTTTTTTCAAATAGAAATTGTGAAAAAAATCGCTATGTCCATAAATCGCAATTTCGCTCCATAGTGCGACAGCAACAAACTTTCAATCACATACGTTGCTCGAAAGGACGTCGGAGGGTTCAATAAATAAGTTCGCAAATGTAGTGTGAACTAATGGAATTTAACTATTGCTGAGCCGTCAAAAAGTTTGAGTAAAGTGCGTTGATATATCGTCCGGCCTGTCCGGCAGTTGCGAAGTTCTGCAATAAACCGGACACCGTTCGGACGCGATAGATTTACATAAAACGACGTTGGGATATTGTCGCACAGTGAGAACTGGGATGTGGTAGCCATTTCTGGTACAAAATACAGAGTAGAAAAATACATAGCAGCTCTTGAAATTATGCAATCAGATACAGTTTTTATGGGAGTATCATTGTAATACTCGTGAAGTAGCCTTTGCAGTGTATTGTCATTAAAGATAACATTTTATCAGTGGTATAACATGGTTCATTCAGTTAAAGCCGGTTCACTAACCTACGGAACACGTACACACTATGTTATTTGGTTACAGTGCATGCAACGTTTACGGTTACACTAACGAGTACGTGGCTTTACGTGACTTTCGTAGCACTAAGTAATAACTCTTTTAGACATTCAGAATAAATCAAGCTTACAATATCGCATACAAACTGAGAACAACATTGTACAAAGTGATTTTACCCATCTGGGAACAAAACTCAGAACCTTCGAAGAGAGCCTAAGTTCTCTTATCCCTTAATCACTAACTAAATACACTTTTAATGTAGTTTCTATTCTTGTTGTCCTAAACTTTTCATTGAAACTTATTTTATAACAACAGAAATTAAACTACGAGAGGTGAAAATCGGATCTCGGTGTTTATAACAGACCAAGTGGAACTTTCAACTTGATAGGTTTCGAAACAAGGTCTGGCTAATTGTTTAACCAGATACCTAATAGTTGGAGTTTAAACTTCCAGGCAGAAGTTATTAATAAGCGCAATGAAAGCAGGTGAGTTGCAAAAATTTTGAAAACACGATATTTTTACAACACATTTTTTACATGAAATGCCTCAATTGGGACTTTGAGCGTTTGTGCCCGACGATATCATAAAGGTAGCAGGAAAGCGCTGGACGCAGGCCGCTACCAACCGGGTAACATGGAAAGCATTGGGGGAGGCCTATGTTCAGCAGTAGACGTCCTATGGCTGAGATGATGATGATGATTTATTTCAATGCTTATAATAGTTAAGTTGAATAAACTACTATTTAATGCAAAAGCCAAATAAGCATGTGGTCTAATGTATCCACATACTCACAAGTTACTTAGACAAGTGGAAACAGTTTCCCGGGCGAATTTATTGTAATGACTTCAACCCTGAATAGCCGTGGGCACGGCTAAACTAATATCACAATGGATTAAATAACCCTTAAAAACATACACTCGAATTGAGAACCTCCTTTTTTTGAAGTCGGTTAAAAATACAAAATAGTAGTTCACGTACTGTAAACTGTATTTGTAGTTTATTAGAGTAGGCCAAATCCAGCAATTGCCTCTGGTAAATAAGACAGGCAACCGCTACCAAACGGGCAACATGGAAAGCATTGGGGAAAGGTCTATGTTCAGCAGTGGACGTCCTATGGCTGAGATGATGATGATGATGATGATGAAATAAGACAGGGAGGGTTCATTCAGGGACAGCCCGTGACACCGAGCTAAACAATATTCTTGCGTATTGGTAAATCCCATTATTTTTTTCTACGGGTCTTATAAATACAATGGAGTCAAAAACATACGGCACTTGTGCTGCTTGCCTGCAGAATATCGAATCACGCCGATTCCTAGCATGCTGCTTATGCTCCAAAAAATACCACATTATATGCATAAATGTAAGCGAGAAGTTATTCTACAATGTCATGACCGCAGAGCGCAAAAATAATTGGGATTGTCAAGAATGCAAGAATAAAATACCAAAAACAAATAATTCAAATACACCAGTTAGACCACATTCGTCCTGCTACAAAAATGACGAATGCGAACTAAACATTACACACAGACGCAAACCTGAGCAAAAAAATGTTTCACTAGAACAAAGTTACATAGAACAGGATATAGATGATATAACAGGGAATACTCAAACCAACAACACCTTGAATGAGAATATAAGTATTTCACACGAGAGTCATTCTGAAAATGTGATAACATTTGATAAATTCAGCCAACTTTTAGATGAAAAATTAGAAAAAATAAAAAAGTCTATCTTAGAGGAAGTTAAAGAAACTATACAAACAGAAATTAACTCTGCCATACTGAAAATCCAGAACGAATCTAAAGAAACCACACAAAAATTAACCAAAGACCAAGAACTCATGAAAGAACAAGTAAAAACAATCGACAAGAAAATCGAAAATATAGAAAGCCAACTTAAAAACCTAGACGTCTCAAAGAAAAAGATAGTACTATATGGATTGACTGAACCAACAAATGAGAACAATTACAATCTATATGACCGAGTGAACAAAGTATTTGCAGACATTCTAGATATAAATACGAATCCCTATATAGAGAAGATAAAGCGGCTAGGAAGACAAGGAAACCGCAGACCAATTGAAATTGAATTTTTAAGCAAAAGATTTACACAATACATACTAGAAAACTCCAACTCCTTTAAGAACACTGGATTGGCAGTCACTACATTCATGGATAAGGAAAAATTACAAGAAAGGAATATGCTTCGCCAAAAATTGCAAGAAGCCCGACAGAAAGGACAGCATGCAATAATAAAACATAATAAACTGATTATAAACGGAAAACCTTACGAAGATCTCCCAGTAGAAAAGGAAAACTGCAACAAAGCTGGCCACAACAACACTAAGGACATTCAGCAACAAACACCTGTGGAAGAAGATAAAACAACAACGTCTACCAACTGTACATTTCGCAAATAACTGTACAATCGCATTCCAGAATATTCAAAGCATAGGGAATAAGTTACCTCTAATTGAACAGCTATTGTTAGACTCAAATCTAGATGTAATATCATTGTCAGAAGTAGGTAAAAACAGAGATTTTTGTGAAACAATAAAAATACCCGGATACAAAATAGCCTCACTGTTTTGTAGAAAAAAACATAGATTAGGTGGAGTCTGTATAGCAATTAAGGATACATTAGAAAATGTGAGTAGAGAGGATATTGTTAAATTGTCTAAAGAATTTATTATAGAGTTTAGCGCAATAGAAATTCCACAAATTAATACCATCATTGTAGGTGTATACAGGCCAGATCGCAATATAAATATATTCTATGAGCAAATGACAAAATTACTGAATAAACTAAACCACCAAGATAGGAACAAACATGTTATAATTGGTGGCGATTTTAATATTGACGTATTAAGCACCAAAAACAAAAGAAAACAAGAATTCCTCGATTTCATGCTATCATATAATCTGAAACAACTTATTAAAGAACCCACTCGTGTAACTGAAAAAACACAAACCTCTATTGATTTAATATTTACCAACTATAAACCATTTGTAAACAAAGCATATGTGAAAGACTACGGCCTATCTGACCATAAATCAGTTATATTAGAATTGCGTCTAGAAAATCTGCTATATAACAACAATAAACCATGGCAAGTAAAAAAGCGAGTATTTACAAAGCAAAAAATATCTAATTTTAAAAATGCATTACAGGAAATTGATTGGAATAACATTACAAATAATGATAAAGACATTCAAGCAAACTATACGACATTCCATTTAATTATAAAAAACTTATTAAATAAATATATACCTTTAGAGTCCATTAAAATAAAAAACAAACATAATAAAAGCTGGCTTACGAAATGCCTAAAAAAATCTTGTAAGCACAAAAGACTTTTAAGAACACTACTTAATGAATCAAATTCTACAGTTATAAAAAAATACTATAATCAATACAGTAAAATATTAAAAAGGTGTATAAAAATGTCTAAAAAACTCGAATACTCTAAACAGATAAAACAATCTGACAACAAATACAAAACAATGTGGAAAATTATAAATACAAAAACAGGAAAAGCTAATTTCAAAATTTATAAAAATATTAAATTAAGATTTGAAGGCCAACTTACCGATTGTCCAAAAACCGTGTGTGAAATATTTAATAAAACTTTCTCTGAAATAAGTCAAAAAAATACAAAATTAAAATCAAATGCCTGCCAAGTCATAAACTCTCCAACATATTCCATGTACCTGCAACCCGTAGATCAAAAAGAAATTAAAAAAATCATAGCGTCTCTAAAAAATAAACAAAGTAGTGGTGTAGATGAGATCCCACCAACATTAATAAAACAATGTAGCGAGGAGCTGTCTGTGCCCTTAACATACCTCATAAACCAAAGTTTCCAAGAAGGCATCTTTCCAGATCTATTAAAGATTTCATTAATTAAACCGATCCATAAAAAAGATGATAGTACAATAGCCAACAATTATAGACCCATAGCTCTTCTACCAAGTTTTGCCAAAATATTTGAAAAAGCCATGTGCAACCGATTATACGCATTCTTAGAAAAATATAGTATATTAGACGAAAATCAAAATGGATTCAGGAAAACCAAATCAACAACGTTAGCTGTATACAAATATATCCAAACAGCCCTCGAACATATAAACGACAAACAGTACGGCCTAGGTTTACTGTTGGACATGACAAAAGCATATGAAACAGTTGATTACAATATTTTGTTAGAAAAACTCTACGGATCTGGAGTACGAGGTCCAAGTTACCAATGGTTCAAATCTTACCTCCAAAACAGGCAACAAATAGTACAAGTAGACAGCTATGACAATAAACAACACAAAATAATAACCACAAAATCGAGTAGTAAATATATGACCTGTTCCATTCCCCAAGGAAGTGTCCTAGGATGTGTACTCTTCTTAGTCTACATCAACGACCTTCCTAAAATTATAAAAAACGACGTTATCCTACCAGTCCTTTTTGCTGACGACATATCAATTTTAATAAAATGCAATAACATCATAAGTGCAAATACTTTACTTACAGAAACTTTACAAAAAATAACAAATTGGCTCCAAGATCATAATCTCCAAATAAATTTCCCAAAAACCAAAATAATACAATTTAGATCATATAAAAAAAATCCATTAAAAATAAATAATACCTTTTTAAATAACCAAATAGAATCTGTAGATACTTTCAAACTTCTCGGCATTGTAATAGACACGCATCTTAACTGGAAAAACCACATAGAACATATTAAGTCAAAACTATCCAAATTCACTTACGCTCTTTATGAAATAACGCACAGTACACATACAGAAGCAGCATTAGCAGCATACTACGCCTACGCTTATTCCCAATTAAAATATGGCATCATACTCTGGGGAAACAGCACAAACTTCATCGATCTCTTTATAATGCAAAAGAAATGTATCAGAATAATAGCACAAATAGACAATACACAATCATGTAAACCTTACTTCATTAAATATAATCTACTTACGTTACCATCAATATATATCCATGATACATGTATATTTACCTACAAAAATATTCACAATTTTACAAAAGTTAAGGACACACATAATATAAATACCAGGCATAAGGATAAACTTTACTTACCCCCATCAAGAATAAAAATGTTAAATACCAGCCCCTACTATATGTCGGTAAAATTATTTAACAAACTTCCAGAATATATAAAAACTGAACCAAATGTTAAACGCTTCTCTAAAGCCCTTAGACACTATTTAATATCCAAATGTTTTTATTCAATTAATGAATACCTAACAATAGACCATAAAAAATATTATAGCAACCAACTACTTTAGTCAATAAGTTATCAACCTTAATCCTACTTAGATTGTAGTTATTTTATAAGTTGTTTAATAATAATATTACTTATTATAGTTAATTAATATTAATAATACTACCATTAATGTTTAAATAGCCACCTACTCTATTGCGATACCACTCAGGTAACTAAGTTTTTAAGCTCCTGTATATTATGTAATTTACACCATTACAAATTGTCACTTAGTAAGCAATAAATATTTTGAATTTGAATTTGAATTTGAATTTGAAATATCTATTAAATTAAAGGATGATTCCGCACTTTCGCCACAATTATGTTACCTGATTTTAAAGTTTTAGTAATTTAAATCTTAAAAATAGTCAAGGTCTAAAAGGCCCCAGTACTAATGGCGGTTAAACTTTGCCAGTCTGTTCAACAGTGCATCTTAACAGCCACCATGATATTAACTTACAATATCCGTGATTTGTTACGCAGACATCTGTTGCTAATTACCTCAAGGTGTTTAGTTGTTTACATATCCATGGATCGGGATTTGAGGGAATACGGAATTAATTTAACACATCTTGTTACCGTATTTTGAAACTACGCCGCTCAAGATAAAGAATATTGAGTCCCTTTAACTTTTATTTTAATGCAGAATAAAGGACGAAGCACACTTAAGTATCAACCTGGAAACGGCTCGTAACTGTATCAACTCGAGGCGGTCAGTATTCTTTGTATGAAACTTCGTTGTAAGGCACACTTATCCACAACGTAACGTAAACGCCTCGCGGCTGAAGGCGATACGGTGTTGATCCCTTTCTGGGTTGATTAGTGTAAAGGCATGTATTTCGGTCGGCCGTTTGGTGCAGTGGTTCAGAACGGACTACTATGCCGAGAGGTCCCGGGTTCGATTCCCGGCCGGGCATTACTATGCGTATACGTCTGGGTGTTACTATGTATAATGTAGGTATGTATTTACAAAAAAAGTATTTAAATATGTTTATAACTGTTGTCTAGTACCCATTTTTTTTTATTTGTGTTGAGCGGCTATTCTAGTTCAATAAAGTCCTAGTATCACTGCGACCGTTATCGATCTATTGTGATCGCCGCTGTTTTTCTTACAGTTCGCCTCCGAGTCCTGCATCCATTAGGAAGTGCAGTATCTTTTGGGGGGCGATATGTTTTACATCTTGTGGGCTTAGGATGTGTTTGCCCAGGTGTAAGCTCCGCTTGCGCATCAGAGGTCCGCAGTCCGTGAGCATGTGTAGTGGCGTTTCATCTGCCTCTTGGCACATCCTGCACGTTCTTGTTTCGGACAGTCCCATAGTGGACAAGTGCTTGTTTAAGCTGCAGTGTCCAGTGAGGGCTCGAACTAAGATGCGCATTTTGGTCCTACTCAGTCCTATGATCTGCTTAGAGCTTTTTCAATCATAGGCTTTTATGAGAGCTTTGGAATGAGTTAATCCTGGCGTGTCTGACCATGCCATAAAGGATTTGTTTAAATAGATGTTCTCCAGGGTCATTCGAGCGAGACTTTTGGGAACACCACAAAAGGGTTCTGGACCATATTGTGTTCCCTCCGCTCCCGCTCTGGCTAGTTCGTCGGCATTTTCATTGCCCTCGATTCCCGCATGACCTGGAACCCATCTCAGCGTTACTCTGTTCCGTTCTCCTAGAGTATTTAGTCGACTCATGCAGTTTTCTACCAACTTTGAGGTGATTAAGTTGGAGTTTAAGGCCAGCAGCGCGGCCTGACTGTCTGAGTTAATGTAAATTATGTGGTTGGCATAACTTTTTTCGCAGGTTAGCTTCCGCACATTCAATAATGGCGTAGACTTCTGCCTGAAAGATAGAGGCAAATTTGCCCAGGCTTTGAGATAGCCTAAGCTTCGGCTGCTCTCCATACACGCCAAAGCCTACGTTAGGGCCCATTTTTGACCCATCAGTAAACCATATAAGGCTGCCCTTCTCACAGGTGACTTGCTTGTTCAGCCAGTCCTCCCTGTGTGGTATTTCCACTTTGTAGTTCTTTTGGAAGCTACAACTTGGAACCATGATGTCAGAAGTCATGCAAAGAGTAGGTGTGCTCTTTATAGCCTCCAGTAATGTTCTTATTCTCTGGGATATGCAATGGAAGCCCCCCTGAGCGTCTATCCTGTAGGCACTTGCCTCCGCCTCCTTAGCAATGTCTAGTACCCATAGTACAAGCTTTGCTTAGTTTGGGACTAGAAGCATAGAAGCGTAATGTAAAATATCCAAGGATTTATTTATTTATGTCTTATTATTATTTGACCGCAATCACACCTAATGTCAAGTGAGATGCAGTCTAGGATCTTGTATGCCCAGATACCTTTATTGTTTTACATTTCAAGCAATGTCACTTAAGTTACCTACCTACATTGGTTGACAGTGAAAAGTATTTGGAATACCTAATCTAACGTTTGGCGTAATTGACACGCAAAGTGGATATCACAAAACAGATATCAAGAGAGAATTGAAGAAACAATGTAACTTGTAATATGTATTCTTTTAGGGGTATATGTGTAAGATTTATGGTGCTTAATGAAATTTTCTGCCACACGCGTTCGACAGTCATTTCTCTCGCGTTATTAAATCCTTAAGGGGGCTTATTCTGAAAAACTTCTATATTTTGAGAAAAAGTCTTTACTCAACACAACTTGGGATGCTATGCTACCATGAGTGAGAGAGACAAAGAAAGATCCGTGTATTTTTGTGCAGTATTCGTTTGATAAGTAAAATATTATTGTATTTTTTTTATTTGGGATTTCATCACGGCTGATTTATGATGTCTAGTATGCAAGCAAGAAAATAAATGCAGACCCCAAAAACTTCTAGCTCTAGATTTTTCCTTTGTCTAGATCAGCATTTGCTGTATTAGTGAAAGCCGTACTCGAGTGTGAAAACAAACAAAAAAGTGTAAAATCATTTCGCACTAGTTTTTATCACCGATTGAAAAAGCCTAATCCTAACTCGACTCGTCTCGTCATAGAGCCTTCTAGCATAATTATATAAAATACAAAACGCTCACACGTCCGTTTACTTCGAAATGGCTCCGCATCTTTTATTTAGACAGATAATAAAAATACAAATATAAAACAAATTCAAAGATGTTCGAAAGTGTTGCCATACTTAGGTACTCAAGAAATTCCCGAGAATAGCCGCGACGAGTCGTCTCCACCATCGCATCGGGATAAACGTCGCAGCTGTATTCCTTTGCGTTGCTGGAGAAAAGAAAATGCTCAGTTAGGGCAGCGTCACACTCGCGACTATAAAGGGAATAAGAATTAAAGTTTAATAAAAAGAATAAATATTCACATAAAAAAATCGCTACAGCAGCAGCAAGTATCTCTTAGCTCTATGAAAAAACGATAAAATTATTTTGTCAAGATAGGTATATCCGTAAAATAATTTATTCCTTTATGTACCTGAAGAATATATCAGTCACACAATGATATAACGAGACACGATTCATGAACAGCCCTTCAAATACACAGCGAATCGAGACACAATTGAAATCAATGTTACCGCGGTCTCATGCAACTATTTAGGGTTCCACGAGCTACCTTGAAGCTTTTCCTACCCTATTTGTAATACTCTCCCTATTATTTCCTCACTAGTATTTACTGTATGTTACAATCATAAACACCGTATTCTAAAGCAGTTCGTACACCAAAAATGGGTCGACTAAAAAGTATTTATTTAGTCGCAAGTCTGCAGCTGTCCTTATCCCAACCCTCTTGTCCTAGTGCCAACTAGCGAGGATCAAAGGGTAAGCGTGAAACTAATTAGAGGCGTTGGTTTCCCGCTTTCGAAGAGGGTTAAGTGAGTACTCATCCTGCTTTTTATTTGAACGTTACTATGGATGATAGTTCTGGCTTAAATGGCTGATTACCTGTTTATATTCGCTATCACTAGGATATGGGAGTTTTTCTTATAGCAAATTACATGCCTCAAAATATTCACATAGAAAATGTACCTACCTATCTCCTAAACTCAATATATAAATTCTATTCTATTCTATTCTAACTCGATCTTTTGTAACTTATTCAATCAAAACTTTATGTTTGCAATCTGCTCAGCTCGTTCTTATTGCATATTCTGTGAATTGAAATACCTATCCAATCACCTTTGATAATTATTTTGTCATCAATGTTGTGTGACTTGTAACATTACGATAGAAAAAGAATAAGTTTAATCTGATTTAACTATTCAGAAGTTTGATTGAGTACAATTTTGTAAATAAGCAAAAAAATTGTCTGACGATAGAGCCGAGAAGTCAACCACATAAGACCAGACTACATAAATTATACTGAATCAAATATAACACATACGTTATACAGTTTAAGCACTGTACTATGGCATAATCAAGCTTTAGCCCCTTCATCCGTATCAATAGAATTTACTTACCTCTCACTTCAACCGTGCCATTGAAACGATACAAATTATTCAGAGCTTACAAACGAATTCAAACCGGCCAAATTGAATTTGCACTCGGAAAATTTCAGTACGGCGACACTGTGACAACCGCCTAAATCTAAGTCTGAGTGTTTTGAATAGGCGCACAATTTGTCGCTACAAATTATTCACTCGCGCAGTTGTTGAAAAGGGTGTCTTTTTTAGGGTTCTGTACCGTAAAAGGAAAAACGGAACCCTTACAGGAATCATTTTTTGTCCATTTGTTTGTCAACAACCTTTTTCTCAGGAACACGTTGGAGCTATCGGCAGAGGGAACACCCCAGGTTATTAGTGGGTTCGAGCCCCACATAACCTGCCGTCCCCCGGCGGTAGGTATGGATAGGCCATTTTCCTGGGTAAAAAAAAAAGGAAACAAGTTTGTACGGAAACCTCAAGGCGCGAGTGCGACTCGCACCTGACCAGACTTTTTTCCAAACAGAAAATAATTTTGCCGGTGACGGCCAGGCAACGGCTGCTACTCGACAGCCGTGAAATTGACCCTTGAGTTGCGGTAACATTATTTTATTGTTTCCTCAATTTCGTTGAAAGGAACGTCGAGGTAACATTATTTTTATATTTTTATTACAAATGGATGCCACAGTGTCACCGTGTGATCACTTTCTTGGAAGGATCTAGCTATCATTTGTTTTAGACAACAAGCCTATCGCGGTTCATAGAGTTTGACATAGTTGTTGTGACATTAGCAATGTTGTGTTAATGAAAAAAAAAAGAGACCACGCGGGCGAAGCCGCTGGCGGAAACCTAGTAACGTTATAATAATATGTTTACTTTGCTAGTGAACAAGTGTATTTGTTAAGGTTTGTATTAACCAACAAACAACATTATTTTGGTTTTAGGATTAACTTTTCAAGCAGCAGAATTACGACGACGAAAGATTTATTAACGCACCTCTTCTGAAAAACTGTCAAGTCCAAAACTTTATGGCGCTTTTACTCACAGACATTAGATTCATGTCGGTGCTTTACTACTACTTACCTAAGTTGAAGAGAACAAGCTTTTATAAAACTGATGGATTGTGACTTTAAGCTCAAGCGGTATTTCAAAGGATGAGAGATATACCAATATTCTATTCGCATTCGAAGCGGGGTCAAGTTAATTGTAGGTTAGTGGAACAATATGTATTTGTGTTATTTTCATCTTTCATGGTCTATGAAATTTCAATTTTGTAAATAAAATAAAAAAGGATTGCTATCTTAACTTTTTTTCGACGAAATTCCGGTATTTCTGCACAAAAAACTCCATGGATAAGATGCCTTAGCAGCTAAGTAAGGCATCTTATCCATGGAGTTTTTTAGATACAAGATCTGATAGACTGCCCCAAATTTCACGGCGTCGTTTCTTTGACGCGCAATTTATGAACACGCGGTTGTCGTTTCTGTCAGGGTTTCATCAAAAAAACCTTAAAATAACGAGTGAGGACGCAAAATGGAGGCTTTTGTTTTATTTATCATGCGCACATCTCGGCGACGGAATCGGCTTTTTATATTCCGTCGTAAAACTGCGCCAGCGTTTACACACAACGATCTCTGTTGGTATACGATATGGTGATGCGGTTATGCTTTTGAAGTACTAGGCATATCGGTTTGTGGTAAAGGCAATCATAGATTTTAATTTGGAAACTTGAAATTTTTCAAATCATGATTAAGTAGTTTATCGTTTTTAAAATCATAGAACTTACTTCATTTAAAGATTTTTGGTATTCAAATTAGGTAGGTGCTTAATCTATATTATTAGAGGACAATGACACACCACATTAACTTATTTTGATAAGTTTTAGAATTAGTCAAATTTTTGGCCTAAAGGTCTTATAACCGAAGATTTTTCTCATCTACGAGTATAGTGGGTCTAAACAGTATTTTTAATCTGAGGCAGCTATTATAATATTTTGAAGACAAATAACAATTAACAAGTGACGTCATGGACGAAGATTAGTCTCAAACATTTTAGTTCGGATCAACTAGCGTCGGTCACGAAACAAACAGGTAGGTGAAAGTTTCTTTAAGCCCCGCTCTAACCAGAATTAACTTTAAAACTTGCCCCTCACACTTTTGATCTCGTTACCGATTCAAATGGAAATATCAAGGGTTCCGGGAAAACGTCGACAATTTCTCAGACAACTTGTTTATTTCTTTCTGCCAATCAGAGCGGCGCAAGTCAATTAACTTCTCTAATTTATTTCTTCAACGTCTCGCTTCAGTTTGTCGCGGTGTTAGTTTTGAATTTTTGGCGCGGTCTGTGATTGGAACGCGACGGTAATTTAGTAATTGGACGCTATTAGATAAATTTGGTCTGGTAGCTATGTTATACACAATGTATTTTTCAGGAAAAAATATTTCAAACGTATTATTTACCTACCTTAACTACTAAATAACTTTATTATTAATTCTAATTTAAAATTAACAGGTTTACGAGTAGGTATAAGGTCAAAAGATGCTGATGATGAATACGACGACAGCCAAGTTACTGATATACATACGCCTTCGTATGATTTATGATAAAGGTACGTATAATCCTTCATTATGTTTCACAGCTTCATTCTTTGCGATTTATACATTTATTGGTTTACATATTGTAGTAGCGCCCCCAAGCACTAGCCTTCCACGCATTTTTTAAAGTTATTTTTATTTTTTAAGTCGATTTAATAAAATTCAATTTGATTGAATCGAGTTTAAAAAATGGCAACACTTAAGTGACGTATTTCCGAGTACCCCCACTACGTAGCTCGCTTTAGCCGGCGGCCATTTGCTGCGAGTCATTTCTGCGTTCTCGTGCTCAAGCCTTCGCACGTACATTCGGAGCTCTACGCTTTCAACATGGGAAATAAAAGGAAATATAATTCTGAAGAAGAAATACGGCGTAAAATACAAAAATTGGAGAAGAAGCTACAAAAGACTCGTGAACATGACCAAATATCGGACGAAGAACCCAACCGTAAGTAAAAATTATTATTTTATATTTTTGGTGATCCAATAGTGATACGTGATGCCAACTCTGGGCTCCCACTGTCACGATTATTGAATCAACCTATTGGCCATAGAGCGATACGTGCTGCTAACTTTGGGCTGCCACTGTCGCGTCTGCTAAATCAATGTGATACGTGCTGCCTTTTTTGGGCTAACACTGCCACGAGTATTGATAAATTTGGCCCTCCAAAAATGTGCTATTCTCTCGAAAGTATACGACACGTCTAAAAACCAAACTCTTTGGTTGTTTCAGTCGACGCCATCGTCGAGGAAGATGTCGGCAGTGCTGTAATAAGCTTACAGGATGAAAACCATCCTGAATCACTGTGGCCTGAGTCACCGTGCCCAGTATCACCGGCACGACTTGACTCCCCGGAGCGTGCCGCACCGGGCCTAATATCACCCTCCAAATCTATACCTGGACCCTCTTCGCCAAAAGAGACGCAAGAAGTCGTGCCATCCGAGTCTGTAAGCCCTACCGAAGTGGTTTTAGACGATGATATTTTGCAACTGTTGGGTGACGCTCCGAAGGCGGAAGCCACTCTCGGTCCGGCTATCCACAAAGACGTCGCCAACAGGTGGCAAGAAATCCTAGCAAAGGGTCTTCAAAAAGATGTTAAGGACCAAATTATGCAGCAATATTCGGTACCAAATAATTGCGATTTATTAGTGGCACCTACGTTAAATCCTGAGGTTAAGGCCGCTATTCGAGATGTTATGGTGAAACGAGATTCGGCACTAATGTACCAACAAAAACAGCTTGCAGTAGCTATTTCTGCTTTAGGCACAGCTGTAGACTCAATTCTTTCGAATGAAACATCCAAACAAAAGATTTTAAAGCCAATAAGTGATGCGTGCCGCATTTTATGTGACATACATTTCCACGAGACTAAGACTCGTAGGCATTTCGTTATTACTTCTATTAATACTGAACTGAAGGATTCATTGGTTAACACCGTTAGAAACAATCAACTTTTTGGTGACAATATTACGGAAAAAATTAAAACTGCAAAATCCATCCAAAAATCTGGAGAGGCATTGAAAACCGTACCAAAACCTACATATAAAAATCCAGCTAACAAACCAAGTACAAGTAAGACTAATAATTTAAACTACAAACCGCAGCAACGGAAGGCCGACAACGACAACCGCCGCTGCTGCGAGAGGTCGACCGGCCTACCGCACGACGCGCCCGGGCCCCAGCGACTCGTACCGGCCTCCGCACCGCTCGCCGCCTCATCAGCCGCCGCCGCCGTCGTCGAGGAGGACTCATCACACCTAGATCACGAGGTACTGTACGCTGGCAGACTCAAATACTTTTTACATGAGTGGTCACAAATCACGAATGACCCCACTATTTTATCGTGGATAAATGGATATAAGATACCATTTTCCTCAATGCCAATCCGTACTAATAACCCTAGTGTTTATCCTCGCTGGGATAGTGAAAATAAAGATTTTAACGAATCTATTAACCATTTATTAAAAATTAATGCCATATCTATATGCAATCCTGTTAAAGGACAATTTTTGTCTAGTGTCTTCCTAGTGCCAAAACCGAATGGTAGTAAACGATTCATTCTTAATTTAAAGTGCTTAAATAAATTCATAAAAACACAGCACTTTAAGATGGAGGACTATCGTACCGCATCAAAACTTATTACTGAAAATTGTTTCATGGCATCAATAGATCTAAAAGACGCGTACTTTTTTATTCAGATTCATGAGTCTCATAAAAAATATCTTCGTTTTAAATATAACGACATTATGTACGAGTTTAATTGCTTACCTTTCGGTTTAAGCACGGCACCTTATGTTTTCACAAAGTTGATGAAACCAGTCTTAGAATTTTTGAGGTCACGTGGGATGCTTTCTGTCATGTATCTAGATGATATGCTTTGTATCGGACAGGATTATTTTGAATGTAAAAATAATGTTAGACAAACCAAAGCCCTTTTAGAGAGCTTAGGGTTTATGCTAAACACTGAAAAAAGTTGTTTGGTTCCTAAAAAAGTCACAAAATTTTTGGGATTCATTTTTAATTCTGAAGAAATGACTTTAACTTTACCTGAAGCTAAGAAAATTAAAATAAAAGACACACTTTTAACATTCAAAAATACCCGTAAATGTAAATTACGTGAGTTCGCGAGGATAATAGGTTTATTAATATCATCTTGCCCGGCTATACAATATTCCTGGTTATACACCAAACTATTTGAACGCCATAAGTTTTTATGTTTACTTAAAAACCCAAGTTATGAGCAATTTATACATATTCCATGTTCATTACAAAAGGATATAAATTGGTGGTTAGATCATATAGACTTTGGATATTTTTCACTTAAGGTCAATCAATATAAACTTGAAATTTTCTCTGACGCCTCTACTACTGGTTGGGGCGCTTACTGTTGTGGACAAAAGAGCTATGGTTATTGGAAGGATGATGAAAAATCTTTGCATATTAACGAATTGGAACTGAAATCTGCTTTTCTAGCACTTAAATGTTTCGCTAAAGAGATGTTTGACTGTAATATTTTACTTCGTATAGATAATGTAACTGCTATATCCTGTATTAATCGTATGGGTAGTGTTCAATATAATCACTTAAATAAACTCTCAAGGCAACTTTGGGAATGGTGTGAAGAGCGTCGAATAATTGTTTTCGCTTCCTACATAAACACTAAAGAAAATAATGATGCGGATTCACTTTCACGGAAAAAGTTTCAGGACACTGAGTGGTAGTTAAACGAATATGCTTATAAAGATATAATTAAAAAATTTGAATTGCCCGAGGTAGATTTATTTGCTAGTCGATTTAACGCAAAATGTTCAATTTATGTCACATGGAAAACTGACCCTGATGCATGGACTACAGATGCTTTTACCATATCATGGAATGGAATTAGATTCTACGCTTTTCCACCATTCTCACTTATTGTTAAGGTATTACAAAAAATTGTAAATGACAAGGCAGAAGGCATCTTAGTAGTGCCATATTGGCCAACACAACCATGGTTCCCTCTTTTTCAAAAATTAGTCATTTCTGATGTTATGTATTTTGAGCCCAATATTAATTTATTGCAATCTCCTTTCAGGCTGCATCACAGTCTTCACAAGACGTTACGCTTAGCTGCCGCGAAGTTGTCAGGCAAGCTCTACTAAAAAGATTCTTATCTCCAAGATCAGTCGAAATTATGTTAGCCTCCTTATCAGACAATACATATAAACAATATAACGGCTGTATCAGAGCCTGGATTACCTATTGTGCGATCTATAATTATGATTATATGAAAGTTTCCGTCCCTAATCATTCATTTTCTCACGAGTATTTTCGATAAAGGGGCTAAATATGGTACTATAAATTCTTATAAATCCGCCTTGTCATTATTGTTAGGTAAAGAATTATTAGATGATGACCGTATAAAACGGTTTATAAAAGGTGTTTTCAGATTGAGACCCACGGTACCAAAGTATAACATGACTTGGAACCCTAATATTGTTTTAAATTATTTGGCAGAAAAGTGGCCTAACGTAGATCTCGATCTGGAAACACTTTCCAAAAAGACCCTGACTTTGTTGGCTTTGGTGACTGCTCACCGTGTCCAAACATTATCTTTGATAAAGTTAAGTAATATCACTACTCAACCATCTATCGAAATTACCATTAAAATACCGGATTTAGTAAAAACCTCAAAACCAAATTCATTTCAACCCTTTTTAAGATTGCCCTTTTATAATTCTCGTCCCGAAATTTGTCCCGCTAGATGTTTAGAAGAGTATATTCGTAAAACTCAAACACTTCGCAAAAATGATAATGATCATTTATTCATTAGTTACAAACGTCCATATTCTAAAGTTACATCACAAACTCTAAGTCACTGGATTAAAAATACTCTTCAATGTAGTGGTATTAACACTGATATTTTCACTGCACACAGCACTCGTCACGCGGCGACTTCTTCAGCCAACAAATCCGGGGTCAATATAGATGTTATTAGGAAAACTGCAGGTTGGAGTGATTCATCTTCAGTTTTTGCAAAATTTTATAATAAGGAAATTGTCACAAACTCCAATCAGTTTGCTGAATCTATATTAGATGCATGCTTGTAATTCCTGATGATTTTTTCTGTAAAGAAATGTTATTGATTATAGTATAATATAGTATTTCTTTATACATATATTTATGTTACATTATTTTAATGACATAAATAAAAACTTACCTGTTCGTTTCACATTTTATTTTATTTTCATAATATGTAGTTACTCTCTCAACATCCTACAATATGTAAACCAATAAATGTATAAATCGCAAAGAATGAAGCTGTGAAACATAATTGAAGATCAAACGAACTTAACAAGTGAAGTTCGATCATAATTATGTGAACAGCTTCATTCGAAGCGATTTATACACACCCACCCTATCAACTAAACCCTCCCTTAATCTGAAACTAAAAATTAAAATATGAAACGATTTAGCTGTAAACAAAATGACTCGCAGCAAATGGCCGCCGGCTAAAGCGAGCTACGTAGTGGGGGTACTCGGAAATACGTCACTTAAGTGTTGCCATTTTTTAAACTCGATTCAATCAAATTGAATTTTATTAAATCGACTTAAAAAATAAAAATAACTTTAAAAAATGCGTGGAAGGCTAGTGCTTGGGGGCGCTACTACAATATGTAAACCAATAAATGTATAAATCGCTTCGAATGAAGCTGTTCACATAATTATGATCGAACTTCACTTGTTAAGTTCGTTTGATCTTCAATTATACATTTTACTAAAGGTCACCCAATACTGCCCGTCTGCCAACAAGGCGAAATTAAATTATTGACTGATGCGAAAATCCTGTCAAACTTATTTATATAGGTAAATGAAGTTTTGGTGTAAGTCCCTAAGTACACTAAACCTGGGTCTAACCAGCAACCGGGCCATATAAGACGAATTATACTTCGTCGCTGCATCCTCGAGATTTTCATATTTACCAGGTAGTCCACTTCTCATTGTACTAGGCATCGAACATTTTAGAGCATACAATACAAAAAAGTACTTGTTATGACTCGATATCCGGCGGTAGTGGGGCACGCTTACGTCACACCCCTCCAACCGTCGAGTCGTCATTCGCTTCGATAGTGCGGGCATCGTAACATCGAAATTTCTCGTTCGTGCCGCAAAATTAAATTAAATTAAATTGGAAAAAGTGTGTGCTTCGTGTGTGTTTAAATGTGAAATGACCATAAAAGTAAACATTTCGATAAAATACACAGTTATTACGTCGTCTAGAGCGACGCGACATTTGGAGGATAATAATGGCTACCTGTTGGGGAATCAGGAGACCGGATCAAGGCCGCAAGTAGGTAAGTGCTCCGCCAACGAAAGTGCCTGCCAAGCTGCAGTCTGCGAGGAATCGCGCCGTATTGCAAAAAACATCACTCATCGTGAATCACAATGATGACTACGACCTCTCTGGCAAGAGTGTACCGACCGAGAGGCAGATGAGTTTGGGGAATATTTAAAACAATTATTTTGTTTTTACCCAACTGTAAAAGGAATGGCAAAATATTTTCGACTATGTTCAATCTGTGCTCGTACATAGGTACGTAATATATTGGATCCTAATTTAACACTGAGTTGTGCTGTGATGTGAGTTGTGCTGTGATGAAGTTCATACCGTGTTCATGGAATCTTACCTTAATGCTATTAAAGTAATCTATGTATTTCCTAAGAGTAGTGATGCGATTACTACCGAAATACCAAAATCGTAATAAAGAACCTCGATGCGATTGAGGTCAAATACGAATCTCTTAGAGTAGTGATGCGATTGCTACCGAAATACCAAAATCTTAATAAAGAACCTCGATGCGATTGAGGTCAAATAAGAGTTTCTTAGAGTAGTGATGCGATTACTACCGACATACAGTTCACAAGAACAAAAACTCGCTGCGTGCCTCCGCACGGCGCGCCTGCCGTGACCACTGGCCCCGCCGCCCCGTCGTCTTCCCGTGCGCCCAGGTGGGACCCCGCCGTGGTTCAGCTGCTCTGCAACTGCCCTTCGCGACCTATGTCGCCCCGTCCGAAAAACGGTGTCGTAAGGTGAGTGCGTCCATTGCTATCATAATTGCTATTGAACGTAACTAAATTTACTTGGCTGGTGTATTTACATACAGGACCTACCTATCAGATTTTTTGTTTAAACTATTTAAATAAAATAAGAAACTATATTCAATTGTACTAAAACAATGATTTCGAATAATCAACCTGTAAACCATCAGCGAGACCTTATATATATTATGTATTTCCTTGAGTAGTAATGCGATTACTACCGAAATACCATAATCGTTATGAAGAACCTCGATGCGATTGAGGTCATATAACTATTACCTAGAGTAGTGATTCGAAATATCAAAAGAATCGGATGATTCAACACAGGAGGAAATATCAGTCTGTTAAACCAGCAAAACCGGATATAGAGGTTACATAGGTAAATAGTTTTAACTTCAGACACGGAAAAGTTATCCCGTTAGCCAATAATATTTTGGAAGGCTTAGGTCAGCCTAAAAAGTAAAACTGAGGTGTACGCACTCCAATTTGGAGATGAGATAATATTCTGAACGCTTGGGCGAATCTTGGCTAATTGACTGAGGGACGAGTCAATCCAGAAGTTGACTAAAATACTTGCACATGTTGTCACGTGTCTCTTACGCAAATAAATTAAAACGGGGGGCTTATCCCTCAAGGTAACTGCTCGAGGAAACGCAGAAATAGTAATAAAAAAGAAAAATACACAAAATGATAAAATGTATTTATTTAAAACTTTTATACAAGTCCATAAATTAAATTAAAATTACAATAGGAATAAGGACTTTAATCTAAATCAAGAAAACGTTATTTAAATGTTCAAATATTATTTTCGAATATTTGCCTCTGTGTGGGGTAACCGGTTCACGCATTTCTTTTCCTCAACACCATCCGGTTACTGTATGTGTGCGCGTGCGCAAACATCACCAACACCCTACAGTAGTAGTGCAACTGTCGCAATTTTTTGAGCAGCAGCTTTATTGAACGGTGGCATGATAAACACCAAAATTATTAAGATTATAAATTATATCAGATATTTAATAGCAGTAATCCTACCTTTAGGTTTTGAGTGCCAAAACACATCAGCAGTTTCAGTTTCGGTCATCCTTATGAACAGCAGCGACGACCAGCGATTGCTACAGCAATTTCGTCAAAAACAAACAACAGCGAATTATTTCCGCTTTCTACGCTTTATTCTGGTCTCGTGATAAGGTTTAATTTAAACCAGTATACCAGCTTCATTCCATAGTTACAAAACAGAAGCTTATGCCAACAACTTATAAACATTTTCACTTTGGTCTACCTAAGAACTGCAATGTTTTTTCAATACATAGTTATACATATTATACATAAATATTTGATATGTATATCAAATCCAGTGTAACTGAGAAGAGTAATTCTACGATAATCGTAAACCATTTACGTTCATATCTTTTACTCGAGTAAAGAATTTAGTTCAGTCGCCTAAATTAATGAATTTATGTAAAGAGTCTTATCCCACAAGCAAGATACCTACTTAAGATACCCATTACTTAATATACCTATCATCATCATCTTTTTACTTTTAGCAATGTTAACAAGAAACTGGTAAATTTCCATAAATATTATCAACATAACAACGAATCCAAACGTTAACAATACCTAATAAACTATATCATTCTATAGGAATGACGAATCGAATATTTATTCCTAAATATGTAGTGTGGGAAATGGCCCCAACTTCATGTTAGTACATTATTTCGTGACTTGGTGTTTCGGCTCTCGGTTGTGGTTTCTTTCTATCGCAAAAAATGATAAGCAATACAAATATTATTATTTATTTAATTTAAATATTTACCTATAACATCATAATTAAGAAACAGTTAATCGGCTACAGACAGCTGTGCGATGTATGAATATTTCTGCTACCGTAAGGTTACCTCTGTAACATCTTCAAGCTTACTGAAATAAAAGATTTGAGTGTTATTTTTTGTGGGTCTCACACAACACAATTGGTTTGACAAACAATAAGACAAAACAAGGAAATATATTATTTTTTGAAGTACTATTTACTTACTTAGTAAAAGTAAAGTAATAAATAAATTCATTTATTTATTCTATTGGTTTACCAAGAACATACGTTCTTGTGTAAGTGTAAGTAAGTAAGAGCATAAGCTCTATTAAAACACTAAGTATAACATCTATAACGTACACAGTCAATTAGAGGTAAACTCTGCATGCAATGAAGTGTTTATTTCAGAAAAATGACATCAAAGTACAATTTTAGATAACGCTCTCTGCTCTAAGCGTATACTTATATACGATACATGAAATCGGTCTTGACATGATGTATTAATATTGCTTATTTTAACTATTTTTTTATTAAGACCGCGTTTAAAAGTAAATAAATAATTCAATTTGTGCTACTGACAGATAAACTCAGTAAATATACAAAGGAAAAGTGGTAATATATCAAAGTCTATATATTTTATTCTTCATGTTTATTGCACCGCCTTAGTCTCTCTACTAGACCTGTGGTTGACTGGCAGAGAATGCCACTTGGCATTAAGTCCGCCACTGTACAGTTTTATGTGCAAAAATATAAATAAATAAATGTTATCCTATCTTATATACACACACACTTATCTGCAAAAACGTTTAATAAAACGTTTCATTACCTGAACGTAGTTAGAATAAGCCACCTCTTTTGTGTGCCGACGTTCTGTCGGACTGAGCACGCTGACTGGCGATACTCACGGATTGCGCGCAAATTTTTGCGAAGTACCCACTTATTTAGTTAATCTTTAATTTTATATTCTGTTAATATAAAGTTATCGTTCTCAGTTTGGTTATTATGTTTCCAATCCAAAGCTAGTGTTACTAAACATTGTGCTTCTCTCACGTTAGTGAATTGTTTTAATTCTTGGGGAAATAAAAATCTTAAACTAGATATAAATTCAATTATCATAGCTCAATATACAAAATCTGACCCCAGAAAACAGTTATTGTGTAAACTTAAAAGCGAAGGCAAAATTTCAAACAACAGCTACATTTTATTTGAAGCAGAAAATTACCATCAGAATACTATTAAGTATTTATTACATAAAAAAGAAGTAGTAAAAATATTAACTCTCAGAAGAATGGGACACCTGGCCTATTATATTTACCGGTGATTTTACTAATACTTTAGCACCCGGGCGATCCCAGTTGCACTTTAAAGTATTGTTTTCAATATCAGAGTTATTATTCCAGCAAATACAATTATTTCTTACAAGTTTACAGAAATAACAAGTTATATTCGTATCCTTACTAATACCAGGCCTGGCTCACTCCGCGCGGTACATCCGATAATTACCTACAGCGAAGCGCCCCGCCGGCGGGTATTATATCGGTCGAGTGTCACGCGCGCGCCCGTCAGGACGCTGGCGTGCGTTGTAGTACGTACCTAATTCTATGATCGAAGTATTATTTAAAAATGGACATAAAGAGAAAGAAATATTGTGCGGCGTTCGGGTATTTAAACTCGAAAAGAAATCTACCGGATTTATCTTTTTTTTCGCTTCCCAGAGATGCTGAAAGGTATGTTATCCATGTAGGTAATCAATAATTCTTAGGATAGTATAGGAACCTTAGATTAATAAAGCCAATAATTAATCTAAGATAGGAACCTAACCTACCATGACTATCTACTGCTCAGAATGCGTTCGTTCGTTTCAGCCAAATGAGGTCCACACCTGGACAAAGGCCTCTCCCAAGGTTTTCCATAATGAATGCGTATGAGTCATGAATGCTACATACGTACCTCATTACATATAAGAAGATTAATTATTTTTTCACTAGACAGCAACCCTAACAGCGTAAGAAGAGTTCAGAGGCACGCGATAGAAAGAGACAAAACTTGTAGGTGAATAAAATTGTAGGTACGTAGTGCTGTGCGAGCTGAATTCCACTTTATCGCGTCGCAGCAAGACTCGCATTTATTTAAATCGTCTTGCGGAGTAATCCTTCTGTACCTGTACTATTACTTATTCTGTGCTAATACTAAAAAACTAATCTCAAACTACGAAGAAATTTTACCACAATGCAAGAACCTCTAGGATAGATTAAACATATTTGAATATTTTTTCATTACGTGAGAGTTATATTGATATAACCTAAAATTATATTCCGCACAAAGTGTCCGTCATGCAACAACTAATGGTTGAAAAGTTATCATAGAATCGATTAAAAGAAAAGCAGCAGGCTAATCTAGAAAATTACCTTAAATTATATTCTTAAATTTTGAAGCAAGACCTTCTGCTTCGCATTTTGATAATACTTTACTTAACGATAATACCTATTATGTATAAATATTCTTTATAAAGGTCTTATTTATTTAAATAACGTATTTATCATAGTTTTGATTTCACTAAAGCTCTCTAAACATCTACCTGGTAAATATGAAAATCTCGAGGATGCAGCGACGAAGTATAATTTATGGTTAAACAAACTTACCTTAAGTGAAGTTTGACCGTAATTATACGAGTCGCTGCATCCGAAGAGATTTTCATTCCCGCCCTACCCCTAAGTTTACACTTAACTTACCCTTACTTAACTTTAGCGAAATCATACTCTGAAATGAATGACGACTCGACGGTTGGAGGGGTGTGACGTAAGCGTGCCCCACTACCGCCGGATATCGAGTCATAACAAGTACTTTTTTGTATTGTATGCTCTAAAATGTTCGATGCCTAGTACAATGAGAAGTGGACTACCTGGTAAATATGAAAATCTCTTCGGATGCAGCGACTCGTATAATTACGGTCAAACTTCACTTAAGGTAAGTTTGTTTAACCATAAATTATTTTACATTTGACATCTGAAAAAGTGAGTTAAACAATAACACAGCTAAAGTCCCGCTGTCCGCCGGTTAAAGTACACTCGCGAAGTTAAATAAAATTAACGGGATGACGTACTTAATAACAGTCTCATCTGCATGCAGTGCACAGACTCCCCCGAGCCTTGATTAATTAGGGAGCGTGTCGTGTCTCCAGGGTTTAAGTGATTAATAAATTACTTCAAACCCGCCCCACAGTTCAACCTTATAACCTGGATCATAAGGCCGAGTTTAAAACTGGCGTGTCGTGTCGAATATTCGTGACAGTGTTTTTTTTGTTTGCATCAACATATTAGCGGGAATTTTGTTGCAATGAGCGTTTGCATTTCGAGTTGGTTTCATTTAATACCTACCTAGGTACATATATTGAGCTGTGAGCATGTTATCTAACTTTCATGATGAGACCGGTGATTGCCTTTAGACCACAAGCCGTTTGGGTCTAATAATCAGACCGGGTGTGGTGGTCGTGTTTAAGGCACAAAACTATTGTGTGGGTCTAAACTAGCCAGAGTATAAAGAGAAAAGTGGTAGATCAGGTCTTATCAAACCGGTGTAGTGGGTTACCTTTAAGGCTGAGTTGAACCATTTTACTTTATTTTACTTTAACCGTAACTATACGGGATTATTCCCACCTCTCGTTCCCAAATCCCACCGCTGCAACTCCTGTGTAGCTCTACTCTCTCTTACTCCTGTTTGTTTAACCGTAACTATAACCATAACCGCTGATTTTTGTATAGAGTTTGATAGACTTTTGACGATCCTTAGCCACAAAACCATTGAGTGCGGGTCTAGCCAAGTATAAATGTTTGGCTAATAATAGCATATGGCGTATAATATAAAACTCAGTTAGGTCCAAGCCATGATGGGTCAAGAGAGTTCTGATGCGGGTGTGAAACCACCTGGTGTTCTCGAAATGAATTTGTTATGAAATTATTTAAGTTAGTCTACCGAGTCAGCGCAAGTTGCATGGCTAAAATGTGTTACCGACTTTGATTGAATGCTCTTATTAATATGGTAACATATGTTCAGTTTTAGTTTTGTACTTAATAAGTACTATAGTCTATCCAATATAGCTTGATTAGAATGACAGCTGCCATCAAAAGTAACGACATAACTTTGTAGTAGCGATCAATGAGAGCTAAATATATTGGCGGACAAGAAATAATTCACGTCTGACCTACAAACAATATTTTCGACGACAGTGCTTCCAATAAAATTGTTAATTTCGTGTAAATGCAGCGTTAAATTACACCAATAAGTAGTAATTCGAAATTATAAAAATCAAGCTAGAGTATTAACGACGTCTCTACAAGGTTATCTCTAGTTACAAAAATGTTAGTGTTGGGACATATTAAATTAAAACTATTTTTTTAACATATTTAACAAATTTTTTTTCTAATTTTTTAACATATTTAAGTCAAGTTATACGTTTCTCTAAATGTTCACTATTAAAAACCAAAAAACATTTCATTCTTAAATAATCAAACATCGGAAATCAATCACCGGTAATTTTTTGGGTATTCATAGCACCGTTGCTCTAGAAGAGATGCCCACCGCCCTATAGCGAGAGGAAAAAACCACTGAAGAACACTGATGATAATGACTACGACTTAGGTTGTACACCCTTGACATGAATTTTAAATTTTACTGTCTTTAAATTTAAATCATAATTGTCATTTTTATGAATAAAGATATGAAGAAAAATTGGGTGCATTTTTTATATCATTTTTTCGAAAACTTATCGATACATCTATGTGAACCGTACGAAACATACACAGCACTAGTCACATTCGTTTGACAGCCGTCATTCTAATCAAGCTATATTGGATAGACTATAATTAGATTAGTTAGGGTCACTAAGGGAATATTTACTAAGTTTCAAGAATTTGAAGAAGAATTTTGTTCAATGCAAAAAGTAGCAAAAGTAGGTACCTAACTTGTCGCTCTTGGGAGTCCTGTATTTTTAAAGAAATATCTGTATTCCCAAAGGAAATTTACGCGAATGCCTAATATTGTCGGTCGTTAAACTCACGTGATGTATCGCCATTGCCAAACCGCCGACAGCCAGACACATTTGAAATTCTGTTGTGTCTGTACTTCGATTGTTTAAATATTTACAACTTACTTATTGCTTAGTTGTTATACTGCCTTGTAAATTTCACACAGCACCATCTAGTTACAAACAAAGCAAAGTTATTGTAAACAAAGGATGTAAATGTTTGGTCACGTGTCAAGCCCGTTTCCTACTCTGCACGTAGGTATTTGTATGAAACTAAATTAAACTTATGATTTATGGAATAATATGTTTTAAATAAATCTACACTACTATTATAAAGAAGAAAGATTTGATTGTTTGTTTGTATTGAATAAGTTCATTAATACTAATGAACCGATTCTAAAAATCTTTCACCATTAGAATCCTGCATTATTTCTGATCAACATAGGTGGTGCAAAGTTAGACGAGCCAATTATTTATGAACTAGAACTAGAATTATGTACATTTTTAGCAGGTCCATATTTTTCGTATTAGTAGGTATACTCGTATAATTTTTTATAGTTTTTTTTTTCATTTATTTACCAAATAAAATTACAGACAATTAATTGGTTTTGACAGCATTCAGGAAACCACTAAGGTTTTGTTGGTACAAGGTCCTTATACATTTCCTCTAAAAAGATACATTAAAATGCGTATCATGCAAAATAACAGTAGTAGAAAGGTTAATATTTTCAGAATTCATCGTCATCCACGCGTTTCCGCGTAGCGAGTATTTTTCAGCGTAACTACGTTAATGGGAAGTACAGTCGACATCGTGTGCTTCGTCCAATTACTTAATGGTTCCGCAAAACACGCCTTGTACAAATGTCACATTTAAAATTGCAGATACACCCACATGGTTTAAGGGATAGGAAATCTTTGTAAAGTTCTTCATTTGGAAATATCGTACCAAATGTAAATAAATGTAAGTGATTGTTGATGTCTTTCCTTGATTATGCTACTTGTGAATATGCGGGTGATTTATTTACGCATTTCATTTATATTCACATCGTACCTACTTGCTGACTAGCAAAACTTTTTTTGAAGAATAATAGTAATTTGTTAAGCACTAATTACTTATAGTCCCGGTAACCCTTCGCGGTAAGCTAAATATGAGCTTATGTTACACGTGGATTCATTCATCACAATAGTCCAGCGGCGGCGGGGTTTGAACGAGTGTTTCCCGGATCTGGAGTCGCCAGTCCGACACCTTCACTATTGGGCTATTGTCGCACATAAAATTAGATGAAACAGTGTTACAAAAAGTGGTACAACCCGGTTAAGTTAACTGCGCATCTGGGGGCCGTGACGTCACATCGATGCTCTTGTACGAACGGGGCAAACACGGGGAGGTGTGCGGGTGAGTGCGTGGGAGAGTCGCATTCCAGCGAGGTGCGCAGTTAACTTGATGGCGTTGTTATTTTGTAGTTTTGATGTCATTCCGGGGCAGTCCTTCAATATTTTAATTTGATCCAAAAGATTTAAGCCGGTACCCTGTCCCCTGGCGTACGTGGGCGCTCCCTGCCTAGCGTTCATGACCGGCTGTTACCGCCAGGTCTAGCAGACAACGGCTTTTAGGCACGAAACGAGCCCTTTAACTCTACTAATAACATTTTAACCACACATCTGTGCCTACAAATAGACGATTAGCTCTGAACCGAAATCACTATAATCCGGACTTTTTCAAGGCAAGAGCATAAATAAAATCTATCGGAACTGTGAGTTTTATGAGCTGATTTGATTAATAGTGTTAAAGACCATTTTCGTATAAATTTTGTTCGACATACGTTTTTTATAAATTGACGTATTTCATTAAAAAAAAAAACCTCCTCCTTTTTAGGGTTCCGTAGCCAAATGGCAAAAAACGGAACCCTTATAGATTCGTTATGTCTGTCTGTCTGTCTGTCCGTCCGTCCGTCTGTCCGTCTGTCCGTCCGTATGACACAGCCATTTTTTTCCGAAACTATAAGAGCTATACTGTTGAAACTTCGTAAGTAGATGTATTCTGTGAACCGCATTAAGATTTTGATGCAAAAATAAAAAAATAATAATAAATATTGGGGGCTCCCCATACTTAGAACTGAAACTCAAAAATTTTTTTTTCATCGTGTGGGGTATCTATGGAGAGGTCTTCAAAAATGATATCGAGGTTTCTAAAACATTTTTTTTCTAAACCGAATAGTTTGCGTGACAGACGCTTCCAAAGTGGAAAAAAGTTGCCCCCCCCCCTCTAACTTCTAAAATAAGAAAATGAAAAATCTAAAAAAAACATATGATGTACATTACTATAAAAACTACCAACGAAAATTGTTTTGAACGAGATCTAGTAAGTAGTTTTTTTTTAATACCTCGTAAATCGTAAACCGCTTATTACCGCGTAATCTTTCATACTAATAACTTAAATAAAAAATAATAATTTTAATTTCATAAATCAATGGTAGGTACGGAACCCTCGGTGCGCGAGTCCGACTCGCACTTGGCCGGTTTTTTTGAAGTCGGTTAATAAAGTGACATGTTTGTTGTTAAGTGTTACATGCAGGTTAAAGGTCTTCTTAATAATGCAACGCGAAAGTCTTAAAATAAATAAAGGTGTAACTGTACTGACTAAAATCTAAATTAGGAATCCTATTTAAAGAACACTGGGGACAAGTGTTGTGCCAGACTGACTATTTATTTTGAAATCCCCAGATCTTCTTTAAAATATACAAATTAAAAATGAAGATTTTAAAAAAGATACCTAATTATCTCTTAAAATGGAAAACTTTGTAAAGAATCTAAATATAGCAATTAATGAAGCTACATTTTGTAATTAGTTGCTTTGATGTTAAATTGCTAGTTGATAATATTTTGAGCGATAGATAAATTGACTTAATTTTTAATTTTGGATTTTCTTGTCTCTTGAAATGATTTGGCACTTGAAACTTGAATACATTAATTTCTTATTACAAACAGAAAAATCACTTTCTGAGTTGTCGTATTACAGTCCAGTGTCAAACATCTATGGCGGTATTTCATGTCAGTTATCAGCTCCACCAGCCTACTCTTTGTCTACTTCAATATGGCATGGCATGTAAAGTTTAACGCTGTGATGCCGTATGTACCTAGCTCTAAAAGGTGCTATTTTCCAACAATATGATGTGCTAAAGACTGCACCCTACCAATTTGTTTTCTTTAATTCTACGCATTATTTTCTAATAACACATAATAGGGTTGTGTCTGAACAGTTAATGTTGGAACACAGCCTTGATGATAAGGGCTTTTACGTCATAATTGGATCATCGATCAACCAAGCATCCGCTTTTTGGCCACTTACACAACCCACGACTTTGTAAAGTGATTGAATTTTGCTACATAAGTGTGATCAAGGACGTAGATAGACTGAAATAATGCACTATTTTTTCAATTAAGGAAGAAATTTTTGTACCTGATTATTCGGTGTCTATTTCTGGGTATATAAAGAGTTTTTCTGATTTCAGAGTTTCTGTCACGAAAGAAAAGTAGGTAAATATTTTTTTCGAAAGTTAGGTATAAAACGGCAATAATAAAATTAAATATTAACGATACAACGCGAATAATATTTATGTAAATATTTTAAATTCGATGTTGGTTGCATGCGCAAGGTTGATATTATTGCCAGCAAAATTAATACGTTTTTGAACTTTATCCAACTGTGTAGGCTACCTACCTTATAATTAAGCCGACCTAGATGAGAGGGGGCTACAAAGTTAGCGATTTTAGCTTTTCAATTGAAAATAAAATGTAAAATTGTAGTGGTAAGTGGACGCATTTTCAATCTTTTCGAAAACGTTATTTTACTATAGGCTCTAAAATACAACATACAATACCTACCTAAGTTTAACTACAGTTAATGTTGTCAATACATTTTTTACACTCAGATAAATACTTACAAACATAAATGTTCAATGTTCATGCAGAATAGATACCTTTTCAGTATCACTGTAACATATTATGTACCGTAGAATGGGGTTACTTTGCTTCACGGGATGACTTTGATCAAAACTTCCATTTTGTATAAAATCACGAATTGCGTAAAACGAAACGCAATTTGGTAGTTTTTTTTTAGATTAGCAACACTGAAGAACTGTCAATTCCTTTTTTGAGAACACGCGGGAAATTCGCCTTTAATTTTAATTAAAAAAGGTTAATAGAATGTTATTCTCTATTTATAGCTAAATTTCTGTGTGCACAAACGTCTGTATGCGACGGGTGTCCAACAGCGCCTTGCTGCAAAAAAGGTAGTTTTGTTCATCATCACCGCTCCTCTCTGACCGCAGCCTTTAATGTACATAGCTCGGCAGCAAAGGGTCATAATTTACTGGCCAGGCAGGGAGTGGTGAAATAATCATATTTTCACCGATCCGCAGCGGCTTTGTACCGAGTTAATTATTCAGGCGCCTTTTGTCATGTAATAAGTCCGCGTGATGTAGTATTGACAGGGATCGTTTTGATAGAGTTGAAAATAAATTCTTTTTGGTTAAAAGTAGTTCGCAGTCAGCTGTTTTTTTTTCTTTTTTGGTTTAAAATTCTGCCAGTCAGTTGTTTTTTGGCGGATAGAAGATGCTTTTAAAAGCTACATTAAGAGTAGTTTGAGTGGCGGGTCCGTGGTCCGGTGAGAGTTTGAGTGAGAGACTTTTGTTTTGACTCTCTTGTTTGACAAGGGGGACATGCATAGTGTTAAACTGTTTTTTTCTGTGCTGGTTGTTCCCAGTTTATTGGAGAAACAACCTGATTGTCTTAAAAATAAATGAAATGTATAGTCTGATGTGTTTTCGACTGTACATGTAAAGGATTTATCTCAATTGGTCAGTTTTGAGCGTTCAAATAAATTGCAGACTCTCCAGTGGATTTACACAATTCGGTAAACAGTTTAATATTTTAATTTCGGTAAAGTAAATACCTTTGTTAAGTATAGACTTTTACAACATACGAGTACACCATTATTATTTCGGTTTCATTTGGGTTTAAATTCATGTTGTATACAGAAACGTTTAATGATACTTTATTAAATCTAACACCTTTTGCTAAATAGGCTCTGTGTAATTTCTTAGAAAATAATGTCTGTAGATGCTACGAAAAATAGGTGCTACGAACAGCACGTAGCACGTAATGTGTAGCAGAACCGTAGCATGTCTCGTAGTTTCGTAGCTCGAGTAAATGCAATATCTTTCACTAGTGGATTCATAAAAAATGATGGTAGTAAAAACTTTATAGTTAAATAGTGAAACTTCTCTAATTATCTAATTATGTAATTTCTGCCTCAATTCAAATAGCAACTGCTTCAAATTAAATAGTTCTGAACAAGAAGAAATAACTATAATAATAAATGAGCGGAATGTTCTTATAAACATAACATGTAAAAAGGATTGCGAAAATAAACCCTCTTTGCCGGGAAACGGTAATGTGTTTTTGCGTCGAATACTCGAGAGAGTTCGCTTAAAAACATAATGTCGTAATAATATTGAGGGTAGGGCGCTAAGGAATATACGGCCTATTTGCTGTTGTGAGTTCCAAATAAATTCATATGGTAATTCGCAGGTTACCTGTACAATTTGTTAGCTTTAAAAGCTTATATTGTACAGTCGACAGCAAATAACGTAAACATTGTGGCAATTTAATATAGTATTAACTAGCGGCCGCCCGCAACTTCGTACGCGTGGATCCCGTTTTACCCCCTTAGGGGTGGAGTTTCGTAAAATCCTTTCTTAGCGGATGCCTACGTCATAACGTCTACCTGCATGCCAAATTTCAGCTCGTTCCGTCCAGTGGTTTGGGCTGTGCGTTGATAGATCACTATGTCAGTCACCTTTGAGTTATACATTGTATATTTAGATAGGCGCGAGCTTACAACAAAAGTGATGAATCATCAGACTATCATCACTGATGATAATGCTGTTGACTAAAAACTCTTAGTAGAACAGAAAGTGTAAAGTATGTTCACTTTAGCGCAGCAGATCAATTTTGTAATAGAGATAGATTGATCTTTTATACAGAGAAAACATAATAAAATATTTTTTCAAGGCAACAAAATTAATACGTACCTAGTTAAGATTTTACGACTATATTTCAGAGATAATTTTTCTGAATAGTCCGAAATACAAGGTGATATATGTAGTTACAGATAGAAGAGGTATACTATAGATAGATAATACTTTTTACCATGAAATGTATAGTAACTAGTTCATTTTACGGCGGGGTTTTTTCAGACGTTTATACGTAAAACTTTACGGCGAACAGCTGTTGTGGGACATTTAGATACTTTTACTGCTCATAAATAATGCATTTATGGAAAACGGCGCAGTCGGATGACTGAATTTTGTGCACATTTTTTGTTTCATTCAGTATTTAAAAACCACGAGGTTGGTTGGTCATGCATAACTAGTTTAACAAAAAGTTGTTATAAAAAATTCATTAGATTAATTAATGAATTTGAGTTAATAGGCATTGAAAACGTCCCAGCATGCCTCAATAAACTAGCCTTATCATTTTATGACATTTTACTAACAAATTAACTATGAATTAAAATTAATTAAAAACATTAATTAGGTGGGTGCTTGGAAAGCGTATGTTATAGGATAGTTAATACCTATTTATTATCCAAAATGTACATTCCAGAAAATGGGATTCCTGTCACAAAAATTTCCAAGTGCACCTACCTAAAAACTTCTTTTCGACCTTCAAAAAAATGAAAAATCTTTTCTAAAAAGAAGCTTAGAGCTAGTGTTCCGCTATCACAGTTGCTGAGTTTTGTTGCATGTCAATTGTCAAATGCAAATACTGTAGTGTTGGAAGACAGCCAAGTTTGCATGGTGACCCCATCTTCACATCGTGGGCCCAGTGGACCAGAGACAATTGTTATGTCGTCGGAACGGGCATACTGACTGTTTTCGTCGTTACAGAGTTCAAGGTTTGTAAAATGTTTTTACGTTGTTTGGAAGACAGTTCGCAGATTTTATTCGTTCGAGGATCCTTCAATCTGATGTTATATATTTTTTCTTTTGATGTCAATCTTTGATGTACAGAAAATGGGAAGGGCTCAGTGATACAGATTGAAGACTTACGTTTTGTTGCTAAGTTGCTACCTATTTATAGAAAGCAGTTTATAACAGTTTTATATTCTCGAACAAGCACACTAATCTTAATAATTGGGAAGAGTCAAGAATCCATTTAAAGATGAACAATTAGAGTTTCAAGAAATAAATGTTATTATTTTCTAAGAATGCGAACGATGTCTAAGCTATTATACAGGGTGTCCCTAAAAGTAGTGTCAAGCCGAAGCCCAGAGCTTGAGCATCACTAGAGCTACCCGAATCACCCCCATGTATGTTCTGCGATTTTTGATAGTTTTCGAGTTATGATTGTTTTAAATTTCTGTGCTTAGGTACTTTTTTGGTCACTGTGGCGCGAATAGTTAAGATACATGCCTGATTTTTTTACTATTATTAGATGAGTATTAGACCTAGCTGATTCAGAAGTATTTACATCCATAACACGAATGTAAACTAAAAATTCATTATGTTGTAAAAAAATTATATCTCGAAAACTATCAAAAGTCGCGGTGATTGGGGTAGCCCTAGCAATGCTCTACCTCTGGGCTTCGGCTTGACACTACTTTTTGAGACACCCTGTATTGTGTTAAAAGATTTAGACGTATCCCTCTTTTGCAAAATAGCTATATAGAACACGCATCTGTCACGGCGTGTGTGCGATAGCTTTCATTTTGTTCAAATGCGGACCGAAAATTCTCTTGTCTCCACTTTTCACGCTCATCGGGCGACTAAAATTGATGGCGCAATCAAAATGTAGGAAGTTTTAAACACATCGTTAGCGTGAGTGCAGTTATGCTCGCCATATGACTTGACTGATGTTCGTGCTTAGTGCCAAGCTCCTGGGTCACTTTAGTGCAGTAAGAAAATATCATAATTCATTTTGATATTATTGTAATTGTATTTAAACTAAATCAAGGTTAGTTTATATCTAACAAGGATTCCTAAAAATAAAATTGGGTTTTCATTTTCTCATCTGTCTCACTCAGTCTTCAATGGATATTTTTCGTACACAAATCCTATTTTTAGCGAATCTTCATCACACTTTATCTTGCTAGAAAACAAGCATTCTAAATTGAACCTAAATATCTCCCAACGAAGTGCTAAAGTGAACGTGGCAGACTAATAAATCATTGCCATCAAAAACTAAACCACGAAATCTTATCGAATAAATCTCGCGTAATCTCGATTAATCGGAGGAATCTCTTTGATCCTTCGTCTTGAGTTGGGAGGTGAATCCTCGATTAAGAGTTGGTTCGCAACTCGATGTTTGACGTGTGTTTTGTTTGCGGAATCGAGAAGTTACGACAAAAGACGTAAGAATCGACTCGGAAACAAAGTAGACAACTACTTTGATACAAGGAACGGGCAATTTTGTAGAACATTGACCTGTGGGCTAATTCAAATGCATTTGTCGAGAGTAGAAATCGTCTGTCAAATAATTTTCTAGTAATCAATTTTGAACTGATTGTCAAGGTAATACAGTTGAAAATTGAATATCAAAGCCAGACTACGCCTAATGTCAGATCAGCCGATGGTAGATGCCAAATTTCCAATATCGCGTACGAAGACGGAGAACTTTGTCAATATAGTGGTACATAAGGGTCATAATTAGTGGATGCCGACGATTTTCGCGCTGTCATCTCAACGACTGCCCACCCTTGTCGTTAGAGCAGTCGACTGGATAGAAAGCATGGAATTAACATGGTGATTGATAAACTAGGTGCAAATAAGCATAGGTATTTTATAACCACAGAATGCTTTTTGCTTAAATTTGAAAATAAAGGATATTGTTCTGCGTCCATACATCGTTCGCCCCAAGACCCCCAAGCAATGAAATAATGATTTTTATATGTGAAATTACTTAACGATTGTCACCTTATACTCCACTAGCTTTTCGCTCGCGGCTTCGCGCGCGTGGCCTACATTAGGTACCTACATATTTTACGGAACCATATTATTTTCCAAAATAAAATTTAGCCTGTTACTCGTGGATAATGTAGCTTTCGAATGGTGAAAGAATTTAATAAAAACGGTCCAACAGTTTTTGAGTCTATTCATTACAACCAAACAAACAAAGTTTTCCTCTTTATAATATTAGTGTAGATACTTAAAGCACGGATAAGCGGGAGATTCGTTACAATAGGAAAAATGCTTCAGATTTTGAGGTTATTAGCATAACAGAAGTACATTTCCATTTTCTATCTTCTATAGGTACTTATAATAAATCTGTAGAGAGGTCAACTCTGTACATGAAATATATTTTCAAAATAACTATCAGGGGGTGATACTGATGCCAAAAATGCAATCAGTAAAATTTTTGTCTGTCTGTATGTTCCTTATAGAAACAAAAACTACTCGACGGATTTTAACGAAATTTGGTACAATTATTCTTCATACTCCTGGGCAGGTTATAGTATACTTAGGAATTCCCACGGGAACAGGAATTAGCGGGAAAATCCTTTTGTATGAAAAATCTAAACCGCTTAAGTTAGACGCTTTAAATTTCGCACGTAGGTACTTTAGTAAACTAATTCCCACGGGAACTGGAATTCGTGGGAAAATCCCTTTGTATGAAAAATCTAAACCGCTTTAGTTAGACGCTTGAAATTTGACATGTAGGTATCTTAATAAACTTAAAGCTTAGTTACAACAGGATATTGCAAAATTCCCACGTGAACGGGAAAAAACATTTGAATGAAAAAATCTAAACCGCGTAAGATAGATGAAGGGGGTAAAACGGGATCCACGCGTACGAAGTCGCGGGCGGCCGCTAGTTGCTAATAAAACTATTTATTGTCAAGAATTATATGTATAATAATGCGAATTCCCGTTCCCGTGAGAATTAGTTTACTAAAGTACCTACGTGCGAAATTTAAAGCGTCTAACTTAAGCGGTTTAGATTTTTCATACAAAAGGATTTTCCCGCTAATTCCTGTTCCCGTGAGAATTCCTAAGTATACTATAACCTGCCCAGGAGTATGAAGAATAATTGTACCAAGTTTCGTTAAAATCCGTCGAGTAGTTTTTGTTTCTATAAGGAACATACAGACGGACAGACAGACAGACAAAAATTTTACTGATTGCATTTTTGGCATCAGTATCACCCCCTGATAGTTATTTTGAAAATTATATTTCATGTACAGAATTGACCTCTCTACAGATTTATTATAAGTAGGTATAGATATGTAGGAGAGACGTCGCGTCTTAATTACACTTTAAATCGTAGATCGATAAAGAACCCCTTTGTCAAACCGTATGAATAGCAGCAAATAGAACTTTGCGTATTGGAAAAATAGGAATGCCTACGGAAAAGCCAAACATTTTTTAAAAAGAAGTTAATATATTTTACTTACATTTAAATCCAAAAATATCTTTATTCCGACCCAAGGGTAAGTAGGCAGTTATGTAGGTATAAATGAAAATACGTATGTAGGTACTTATTATTTATTAATGGTCATGTTCTACATTTTCTATTAAATATGGGCCCAATACATCAATGATGTCGCCATCACAACAAAGTACCATAAATGGTTTAACGAGATTCCGATATTTGTATAGGGAATAAGTTTTTTTTTTGGTATGCATAATTGCTACTTTTTTGCACATAAATGTATGTATGTACCATCCATGATGACAATAGCCTTTCTTTGTGGTAAATCGTTTCCTGGCTTCCCGAAAAGAGACTGGAACATAAAGGTTTCTTTGGGCTACTTCCTCTCTACTAATATGTTGTAACCCTAAATGTGCTGGTACGAAATGTTCCTCCATCATACTGCGTGCTTTCATTACATATTTTGTAAGAGTACTCCTTGAAATGCCAAGTAATGTAGCTATTCTGTCATCTGAATCACCGGTCCTCAGCTTCATTAAATAAGCACCAACTGTAGTAATTCGTGCTCTCTGATAGTATCTATGGCAAAGAAGATCTGAAGGACGAATCTGAAAATAAAATAAAACATCAGATTCACAGTTCAACAATAAGAAGAGCAATATTTATATAGGATTAACGACTTTTGTGTGTAACGGAATAGTAAGATGAGTGATGAAAGATAATTTATGATTTGAACGCTGAATGATGAGGAATGATTGGTCTATGGAGGAAACGAAAGGGATGAATGAGGAACGAGGATTGAGAGTGAGAATAGTGGTAGTTTAAAAGAGTAGTCTGTTGTTATGCAGGAAGTATAAATAAAACTTTACTGAGTTTATTTGGCTCAGGGAATTTTTAACTGGCTTTATAATAGTAAAAATTATGTTTAATATTATGTAAGTAATAATATTGCAATATTTTAATAATATAAGTCTATTTGTATTATACAGGGTGGAAACGATAAGTGATCTATAACACTTTTAATATTGTGTGGCTGGCATACATTTAGTATGGAGGCTGAAAACATTGAATTTTCGGATAGATCCAGTTAATTCTGTAACTATTTACTGATACCGTTAGAAAGAGCTCGTGAAGCACTTTCAGGATGAGTAACCAGTTTTTCGATATCTTGTGTAGTTTAGAAATAATCGAGTGAGATCACTTATCGTTTCCACCCTGTATAACCTGTATGGATGAGAGTAGTGGCAGATTGAAAGCAATGGAAGGAGTTGAAGGATGGGAAGGCTGATTCGGAAAAAACCTTTTTTATTATTATAATAAACCGGCATAATTATTTTTATGTATTATAAAACTGGCAGGGCTCTTACCTCTCTGGGTTGAATCCAATTTCGAACAATGTTTAATATATCTTGATTATTCTCTGTATCCAAACAATGACTTCAAGTTCGCAATAATGAACAACCACATCCAACACAAACTTGTTGGTGACCTACCGGGGCACCGGTTGGCATATCTGGAGAGTCTTGTGAAGTAGGTGTGGTATCTCTTTGCAATAATGAGTGACAAGCCCCACAGATGTAGTCATTTGCAGTAACCTGTTTAAAAATAATAATAATTAGAAATAAGTTTAAAAAAATTATCAGTTTTTTAATGTCCCGCACTTAAATTATTTTATTTTAGTATTAATTTACAGAAACCAATAACTTTACAAGAATTAGACTGATTGTATAGCCAATAACATTTTATTAAATAAGGACTTTAGCGTGCATTACCTCTAATGGAGTTAGTTGTTCCACAATTATGTTCCTGATGTTAATATTGTTAGAATATGCATTATCTGTGATGTAAAGTTGGCAACACTGCCTATCTGTCAGTTGTGTGCAAGAAAATAAAAGTGAGCTATGGCGTCTTGAAAGTCTTCGTTTTATTTTACAAATAAAGTTCATCATTAATACTAAAAGGTTATGGGCACCTCAAATATATCGCTTCCGCAATTGTCTGCGGACAATTTCGGTCATTGGAAATTCCGAATTAGATGTTTGCTAGAAGAAAGGCAATTGATCGACACCTTGGACGATGACGAGGTAGATAAAAAGAGTGATTCGCGAGCCAAATCCATTATCGTACAGTGCATCACCGACAAACACTTAGATCTGGTGAAAGATGCAAAAACAACAAAAGAAATGTTTGCCATTTTGTGTTCTATTTTCGAGAGAAAATCCATCGTAAGCCGAATTCATATAAGGAAAAAGTTGCTAACCTTAAAACTGCAAAATAACGAGAAATTGGAGGAATATTTCCTGAAATTCGAGTCAATAATCAGAGAATTAGAGAATGCAGACAAGAAACTTGATGAAGAGGAGAAAATTACCTATCTTTTGTTGGGACTTACTGAAAAATACAACACTCTGGTAACGGCACTGGAAACAATGAATGAAAAGTTGACATTAGATTTTGTGAAAGGAAGATTACTGGATGAGGAACTGAGGAGTGCAGGACAGGATGAACAGAACCAGCAACCCCACCAGATGGCATTCAAAACCAATGCAATAATATGCTACAAATGTAAAAAGGAAGGCCACAAGAGCTTTGAATGTCGATCCAATGCAGCGAGAACAACAAGTGGTAATTATAGAGGAAGAGGTTATAGAGGTCGTAGCCGAGGCAGAGGGTATCATCAGAGTCAAAGTCATGCTGCAACTACAGAGGAAGATCAACGAGAATTTACATTCTTATCTGGAACCGAGAACCAATGCAACATATTTGAAGAAAAAGAAAACATAGAATGGATCATCGACTCAGGATGCACGGAACATCTCATTCAACAAAAGTATATGAAGTATATGAGCGACATTACTGAAATTGAACCAGAAATGAAGATATATATTGCAAATGGAGACTACGTGATTGCCAAGAAAAAAGGGACAATAACATTAAAGTGTAGCGGTCATAAATTAACTTTGAATGCTCTTATAGTTGATAACTTATCATTTAACCTAATTTCAGTCAAAAAGATAGTGCAAAAAGATTGTAATGTTCAGTTTACTAAAAATGAAGTAAAGATTCGCAAAAACTATTCAAATGATTGTATTACAGGGTATTGTAAGGGAAAACTATTTGTTCTAAAAGCATCTTTATTTTCAGAAAACAATTTTTGTGGTATCAGCAAAGGATTTTTATGGCACAACAGATTAGGTCATGTTAACAGGCACAGTTTGAATATCATGCAGCTTCCTGTCTCCAACAAGCCATGTGGACCATGTATGATGGGTAAGTCGACTCGTCAGCCATTTCCACACACTCCGAAGCCGAGGTCATCACACATTGGTGAACTTCTTCATACTGATGTAGCTGGACCTGTGAACATAAAAGGGATTAATGAAGAACTATACTATCAGGTAATTGTTGATGATTTTTCACATTTTGTAGTAGTTTATCTATTAAAAAGTAAAGATGAAGCGACTAATAACTTAATTAAATATATTAAAAACATTGAAAATCAGCAAGACACTAGAGTAAAAAGAATACGTTGCGACAATGGAGGTGAATTTAAGAATAAAGTCATAGAATCTTTTTGTATAGAGAAAGGAATAAATATTGAATATACTCGCCCCTACTCACCCCAACAAAATGGAGTTTCTGAAAGGATGAACAGGACTCTCTACAACAAAGCGAGAACTCAAATTTTAGAGACAAATCTTCCAAAACATTTATGGGGAGAGGCCATACTTGCTTCAGCTTACCAACTTAACAGATGTCCCTCATCAGCTATTAATTTTCAGATACCAGCAGAAGTCATGTTTGGATCTCTAGACCTGAGTAGACTGCGTGTTTTTGGAAGCAAAGCTTGGGCTACTCAACTACCCAAAGGAAATAAATTTGAAGAAAGAGCTCACGAAATGAGATTAGTGGGTTATGCCCCTAATGGTTATCGACTGTGGAATCCAAAAGAAAACAAGATAGTAATATCAAGAGATGTGAGATTTGATGAGGAAGACATTAAGTACAAACCAATAAATGAAGAGACAAAAAAGGAACACAGATATACTTATGGTGAAGAAAATGACAATGACATGAATACAGGATGTGACAACAATGAAGACGACTCAAATACAGGATGTGACACAATTGGACTAAAAGATAGATCAGAAAAAAATGAACAAAGGCAGAATACTGAAAGAAACCCACAGGTAAGACCACAAAGAACGATTAGAAGACCTAACTACCTAAAAGACTATGAGACATATGATAATAATAATGAAAGTGATTATGAAAGTAGTGAATCTAACATAGCATATTGTTTGAACACCTTTGTTGACACAGAACCAATTACCTACAAAGAAGCTATTAAAAATCCAGAATGGACAGAAGCAATAAAGAAAGAACTAGATGCTCACAAAAAACTACAAACCTGGGAATCTTCTATTCTACCGGATGGACATAAAGCTATTGACACTAGATGGATCTTCAAGCAAAAGTCAGATGGAACAAAGAAAGCTAGATTAGTAGCTAAAGGCTATCAAGAAAATAATACCTATGATGTTTATGCACCAGTTGCTAGAATGTCTACTGTGAGATTATTGTTAAGTATATCACTACAAGAGAATAAACCAATAAGACAGATGGACATACCTACAGCTTTTTTAAATGGAAACCTGGAAAAAGAAATATTTATAAAATACCCAGAAGGAATAAAGGAAGAAAAAGGAAAAGTATTGAAACTGAGAAAAGCACTTTACGGATTGAAAGAAGCGCCGAGATGCTGGAATGAGAGAGTTCACAACTTCTTTATTGAAAATAACTTTGAGCAATCTAAATATGATGTTTGTCTATACTTTAAACCTGAAACTTGGGCACTAATTTTCGTTGATGATTTCTTATTAATGGGGAATTTTGAAGAGATAAAAGAAAAACTACAGACAGAATTCAAAGCAAAAGATTTGGGAGATATAAAAGAATATTTAGGAATGGAAATACACAGAAGTAATGATACTATATGTATAAAACAAGAAAAACTGATAAGGAAAATACTGAAGAAATTTGGAATGGAGGACAGCAAAGCAGTAAAAACACCTATGGAGAAAAAACCTATAACTACAGAAGAGGAGGAGATAGTAAATGTACCTTATAGAGAACTAATTGGAAGCCTTACTTACCTTTCGGTGACAAGTAGACCCGATATCACCTATGCAACTTCTTTCTTGAGTAGATACCTGGATAAACCTACATCACAGCACTGGAAAGCAGCGAAAAGAATTTTAAGATACCTAAAAAACACTATTAATAAAGGACTTACATATTTCAGGACTGACAAACCAATACAGCTAATAACATACACAGATGCAGACTGGGGAAGTGACAAAACTGACCGCAAAAGTGTGAGTGGATCTGCAACTTATTTTGGTAAGAATTTAATATCTTGGTCATCAAAAAAACAATGTACCGTCTCACTATCATCTGCAGAGGCCGAGTACATAGCAGCAGCTTCAGCCACAACAGAGCTCATCTATCTAAAAGGTATTTTGAATAACTTCTACAGTCATAATTTTGAATCCTTACTTTTGATTGATAATCAGAGTGCTATAAAAATAATAACCAATAGGGAAAATGGTAAAAGAACAAAACACATTGACATTAAATATCATTATATTAAAGATGCAGTTAGAAATCATAAAATTAACATTACATATGTACCAACTGAACATAATGTATCAGATATATTTACAAAACCACTATGTGAGATTAAACATAACTATTTTACATCTAAGTTGAATATTGTGTAACCAAGTAAATAAGTAAAATAATGTATAAACAGTAAATAAGTAAAAATTATGTAATAATGTAAACAGCAACTAAGTAAAAATAAAATGTAAAATTCATTGAAAGTTCATCTAAACTGAATAGTATTGTATAAGTTAAATAAAATCTAAAGTTCATTTAATATTGTATAAAGTTTAAAAGGTAAAAAGAAAGCATTTAAAATTGTATGACTTATTAAAGTGGTCTATTATAAATACCTATTGCAATGTTACAAATGCTTATGATTTTAACATTGAAGGGGGGTGTTAGAATATGCATTATCTGTGATGTAAAGTTGGCAACACTGCCTATCTGTCAGTTGTGTGCAAGAAAATAAAAGTGAGCTATGGCGTCTTGAAAGTCTTCGTTTTATTTTACAAATAAAGTTCATCATTAATACTAAAAAATATGATGTTGAGTGTTAGTTCTCAGGGACATGAGCTGATGTGAACGTGTTCTAGGCTCTAGTGTTCTACTGCAAAGCACACATTTTCTGCTAAGATTTGAAGTAGATGCATTTGTGTTGTATCTTGGGCTTGGGTCCAACATGTTGTGCATATAAGATCATGAGCTGTAACCTGTAAAAATAAATAGATTCATTGCATGCCATGCCACGCATACTCCTGTGCGTTGAATAAATTGAGCCGCAAACCATAAAAAAAATGATAATTCAATATTATGTGCTGTTAGTAGAATTTTGGGTCAGAGGGTAGGGTTAAACAGCTTTAGTAAATAAGCATTGTTGTTATAATAATTAATTATGACGTGTTACAAACTTAATTACAAAAAATAATAATCTAGTAGTCTTAGTTCCAAAAAACAAAACAAAACAAGCTTTCATTGAGAGCAGGGAGATAGTGTCAAAGTAAATAATTCCTTAGATTTACACCAAAACCAGCTGGATTGTCAACATAATTGTTGTTTCGCTCATGCCTCCATTGCGCTGTACCATCGACTAGTTTCTTACAATCGAATCGGGCCTGGCTGTCCACACTGTCCAGGGTTGAACCACACATAATAGCGGAACATTCATTTCAAGACAACCCGCCATGAGAATGGCAATTCAGAAGTTTGGCAAGGCTAGTACCTATTCATAAGATTGCAGAGCAAAATGTAGGTACTTACCGATCGAGGTGCTGCCCATTGTTGTGTATAATTAAGTTGCTCATTTTCTAACACCATAGAACCACCAGCCGAGCCTTGGCCGAGCCACACAAAAACAGTAAATCCCAGGCTGAGTATGTCGTTATTGCAATCAATCAGAGTCCGTTTGAATAGCCAAGTTTGTAGTTAATAAAGTTCCGAAAATAAAAGCTAAAACATAAACGAATCACAAAGAAGGATCAAGCAAGACAGCAACACAGCAAGAGTGAGTCACAGATTAGAGAGTATGGAGTGAGTGAGAGAGAAAAGGTGATGCGAGTGAATGACAATTTGACTAACAAATAGGGATGTCCATTTAGAATAGACATAATCGATTAAATTGATCGTTTTTGAAAAATTTTATTTTTAAACATTGTGTTGCTATAAATATTTATTTTATTTATTTAATAGGACAACCAACAAGACATACACTGGAAGACAATCAATATTTACAACGTATTTAACTTAATCTAAGTGCTGCCTTAATTATAGGTTGCCAGGGCATGCAATAGTGGACTTATACATAAACAGTGTCTACACTTAAAGAAAAGAGTAAATATGTAAATGTAGGTAAATAAATGTGATTAAATATACATAAAAAAATGCAATAATCCACTGAAGCGCTGCGGGCGCGGCGGATCTGCGCCCGTCTAAAGGTCTAATGATTAGACTCTAGTCTAATCGATCATATCATTATTTACTTAAATCGAATTAACCCTTAAATGCATGATTTTTTATTTAGTTATGAAAAAAATATTTCAATTAGATTTTTAGTCACAGATAGGGGGAAAAATAATAAAAAAAATCTTAGTACGAATAAAAAGTATATTTTGGAAAATTAACAGTATGTAGCCAAATGTCTACACCATGCGTTTTTATGCCATAAAATTGTTCTATGGTTTGTTTATTTGGATTTTCTTTTCAGCATGTTTAGCTCGCTATCTGAAAAGGAAATTGAGGCAGCTCTTGCTGCTTTAAATGATGGTGCAGTCTCAGAACATGATGAAAATTTAGATGATGATAACATTGATTATTACCCAAACGTATGGGATTTATTGCATGATCAGGATGAGGAGTTCATGGATCATAATGTACCCTTGGAACATAACGAAGACCCTGAAACATAACCCTCCCATAGTCTATGAAGAGGAGCATATATTAGATCACATCTTCGTTATGTTCCAGGGTCTTCGTTATGTTCCAAGGGTAGATTATGGTCTATGGACTCCTTATCCAGATCATGCAATAAATCCCGTACGTTTGGGTAATAAATCCATGTTATCATCATCTAAATTTTCGTCATCTTCTGAGACTGCACCATCATTTAAAACAGCAAGAACTGCCTCAATTTCCTTTTCAGATAGCGAGCCAAACATGCTGAAAAGAAAAGTCAAATAAGCAAACCATAGAACAATTTTATGGCATAAACGCATGGTGTAGACATTTGGCTACATACACAAAAACCAAGTCGAAGGCACATTCGGGATAGATTACCAAAAAAATAAGTTATAATAATGAATTCTTACATTATTTATAACACGTATGTATTTTTTTCCAATCGTTTTAGCGATTAATTCTCACTGAATCCGAAATTCAAATACCAGAAATTTTAACACTACCAATTTTTTCTCTTTCGCAATCGCTACGTCAAATATAGGTTAATTTTTTTTCAAATCTACCTTCATTTGCGGTTTTTTTATTTTTATTATGATGTTTTCTATGATATTAGCGTACGTTCAGAAACGCTTATAAAATGTGTTACTTTTTATAATTAAAAAGTACTTCGTAGACATATGGCAACACTATGCATTTAAGGGTTAAAAAAGCGCATCTCTGTCTCTGCTCTGTCAATATGTCGGTGACTTTGATTTCGTTTAAATACTTTTAAAATATTTTTTCGAACTGCAACTTGTCCGATAGGTTTGGACACTTGCAAGTAAATAAATAAAATATACATAAAATTATGGTACATACTAAGTCTTTGAAAATCTTAGGGCGATTTTTATCAATGTCCTTTGTCTGCTCGATTGCATTGATGGTAAGGAGCAATGGTATTATCTATAATATCATTGGTAAGGAGGGACTGTTCTAAATACATATTATGATAGTTGAGATGGTTGAGAATATTTCCGGGTCGATCGCTTCCACCTTCGGCCTAGATAGTACCTACCTACCTACTTATACGCCAAACTATCTTAGGATTGTTATGCATTGTTAAGTAGGGTTATAATACCTAATTATGATTGTTATGCATTGTAAGTAGGGTTATAAATAATTATAATTTACATAAGCAGCAGGTCGGTTATTTTTATTTCGTCGTTTCAGCCGAAAGACGTCCACTGCTGGACAAAGGCCTCCCCCAAGGATTTCCACAAAGACCGGTCCTGCGCCGCTTGCATCCAGGTACTTCCCGCGACCTTCACCAGATCGTCGGTCCACCTAGTGGGAGGCCTGCCCACGCTACGTCTTCCAGCTCGTGGTCGCCACTCAAGAACTTTTCTGCCCCAGCGGCCATCAGCTCTTCGAGCTATGTGCCCCGCCCACTGCCACTTGATTTTAGCGATTCTGCGGGCTATGTCAGTCACTCTGGTTCTCCTACGGATCTCCTTATTTCTGATTCGATTACGCAGGGAAACTCCGAGCATAGCACGCTCCATCGCTCTTTGGGTGACCTTGAGCCTTCTTATGAGGCCCATAGTAAGCGACCACGTCTCAGAGCCATACACCATCACTGGCAACACACACTGGTCAAATACTTTTGACTTGAGACACTGCGGTATTTCGGACGTGAGAATTTCGCGAAGCTTCCCGAACGCTGCCCAGCCGAGTTGGATTCGACGATTAACCTCTTTCTCGAAGTTGGACCTACCTAACTGGACTGTTTGTCCCAGGTATACATAATTGTCAACAACTTCGAGTGTAGTGTCTCCAACCTTCAGAGGAGTGGGTACAACACGGGCATTTGACATAATTTTTGTCTTGTCCATGTTCATTTTAAGACCCACTTGTTGAGAGGCTCTACTGAGGCCATCGAGCATTGTGTTTAGGTCCTCCACGGTCTCAGCCATGACTACGATATCGTCCGCGAAACGAAGGTGGGTGATATACTCGCCGTTGATATTTATGCCGAATCCACTCCGAACATTTTTATTTAGGCAAATGTAATATTTTAAAAGACAATACGTACGATCAGATATTAAGATTAAAGATAAAGATTTCTGCTGTGAAAAAAAATATAAAACAGCTAACTTCTATATCAAGTTCCAACGTCGCTATACGTACCTACCTACTTAATGCTACTGGATTATACGTTCATAGCTCAGAAGTTTAGTCCTTTTTCAGCAGTGTTTAGTAAGAATATTATTACAAATGGGCTTTTAGGGATTTTGTTCACATGGAATAAACGACAAAGTTCTTAGTTACTTATCCAATAGGTAGTAGTAACATATATGTCGCAGACGGTCATGAGTACGGACACTAAAGTGAAACGCAAGTGCGCCACCTAGCGGCGAATCAGCGCAACACCGCTTTGGCGCGCTTCGACAGAGTCGTAACGGTCACGGCGGGACGGATCGAACTCACTTTCGCTCCGGACGCCGACAAGAGAAGACATCGTCACGGAACTGTCCCACGTTTCACCTAGTGCCTATTTTATCGCTCGACGAAGTCTAGATTGTAGTACTAAGAACTAAGTGCTGATTTTGAACTCTGTTTGACGATTATTAAAAGTGTTCGAACACAAGTCTCATTCTCATTGCACGATACCCTATTTCGCCCACAATATCTGAGGTTCGAATCCCTGACGAGCCGACATCAGAATTGGGATCGAATCGTGCAATTGAGATCACTTTCAATGATATTGGAACCAACACGCTAATGAAGAGGCCAACATTTGCGACGTGCTATTTTGGACCAACAAAATAAGAACATACCTACCTATACCTACTACCGGCAAGCTCCTTTGGCATCCAGGAACCGCTCGCTCGCTGGTCGTTCACTGGGCCTCGACCAATGTCGTCTCACCCGGTGGGCTAGTACCGCGCTGAGGGCGGAACAGTGGTGTCAAAGTCGAGCTGAGGGTATGCCCGGAATATAACTGGCCAGAAGAATGAAGAATCAGGATAGATGACGCGGGGCGACGGTCAAGTTCACAGCGTTGGACCGGCGCGAGACAGCGGTCAAGCTCACAGCGTTGGACCGGCGCAGGACGGCGGTCAAGCTCACAGCATTGGACTGGCGCGGGGTGGTGGTCAAGCTCACAGCAATGGACGGCGGCGGCGGTTAAGTGGAGGACACTGGACCGGCGCGGCGCGGAACGAGGTTGCCCGCGAGTACTTTGGATCACAAGGGTGAGCGATATTGTTTTTCATTTGATTCTTTTGCTGAATACTTGTTGTTGTTGGTTAAATATTGTCGCCAAGATTGAGTGGCAGACGTTTCAATAATGTTACTGTAATGACCGGTATAGGTCAAATACAAGTAGTCAGCACAGAATACATTTTATGTTGTGTAATGATTAGCGATCGAATTGGAGGAATGCCCATCAGTCTAGTGCCGATTGATTACTAATAACGATGATTTGAGTAATGATATTAGTGATGTAAAGGCCACTGAGTGATAGTCACAGGGATGACTACCACTATGTTCGTAATCACAGGGATGATTGCGATGTGTGATGTAATCACAGGGATGATTACATAATTTTGACTTGATGACGGACCATAGACTTTCGACTTATGACGATATCGTGATCACAGGGATGATTGCGATTAGTAATGTAGTCACAGGGATGATTACATTACTTTGAAACCCATAGTCACAGGGATGACTTGGGGTGTAGTGTGCAGTTACAGGGATAATTGCAATAGTAGTCACAGGGATGATTACTTTATTTTGAAACCTATAGTCACAGGGATGACTTGGGGTGTATTGTGCAGTTACAGGGATAATTGTAATAGTAGTCACAGGGATGATTACTAGTGAAAGTGATTGTTACAGGGATAACATTCACTCATTTGGGAGTCACAGGGATGGCTTTCAAAGTTGTGGCACTTACATACCTACTATTCATGATGCTTTCTTTAAATTTGACTAAAAGGCACTTGTACTTTTTGGCTTTTCTCTAGTACCTATTTTCGTTAAAGTACGTTTTATAGGACAAAGGTAGTTTTCAGTTGATGAATTTTCATGTTTTACCATCTGGTGTAGTTGTTTGCAAATTAGTATTACGTCCAATCAAGTGATAATTTAATCTTAATTCAAAATAATTTTTGGTTTGGCTCAGTGGTACAAAATGGTATAAAAAAAAGGGGCCGTTAAGAACATGCAATAAATTACGTCACGTGCTCAATCACGCGTGACCTCAGCTGAGTTTACATTGAATGAAGATGTTATTGTAAATTATTTGGTTCCTAGGTGGTAGGTTCACCACTGATGTGAATATTATCGATACGGACGTACGTGACGGATGTAAATAGACTAAAACTATTAGAATTGCTTAAATAGACTTCCTGAATTCCTTGTCGGTTTACCTTGTAGGTACTCGTTTAGTAGAATACGGGCGGTGAGCTTAAAATATGATTTCATCTTAGGAAAGTAGCAGCCTTGCCAATTTGTTGCACTTGCGTACCTACTATTCATGATCAATTGAGAAGAATGCCATAGGGTTATGTACCAGTCTAAAGTTGAAGTCGAGGTACATGCTGATCACAGTTGTGGTGATGATGATTACTTTTTCTGTAATGGGAACTCGAGTTTGCTCTTGAGCCGTAAATCGTGGTGTGTAGTCGGTGAGTGATGCACACGGTGGTATGAGGACGTGGTCTTGGAAGACCGTAGTGTGTAGTCCGTGGGTGATGCACACAGTGTTGTGATGGTACTTAATGGTACAGTTTCAGTAATGGTGATTACTGTGGCATATGGAGATACTCGAGTGTCCTACGAATTTATTAGTGACTAACATTATTGAAATGTCGAAGTTAATGATCATGTTACATAGCCCTGGCTACTTCTATGTTCTTAAATGTTAAGTTTCGATTTTAGAAAATAATTAGAATTGAGTTAGTTTACTTTCATGTTTTAATGGCAGTGATTGTGGTAGCGATTGGTAGTGTAATTATGAACATTGGATTGCAATGAAATTAGAACGCCTGAGGTAGACGTGTCTAATGTAGTACAAAAATGCTAGATAAAGTATTTGGTAGATGAGTGTACTTGATGGAGGTTACCTTGATGTTTTAAGATCCCTAATAATTAACAAACGTGTATTGAGTATTCACATGATCGTGTCAGGAAGACCCCTGAAGGCCCAGTACCTATTGAGATTGTGAGGGAAACGAGTTGGATGACTAAGTTCCATCTAATTAATTACAAGCACAGTTTTCTCAATTGTTTGGTCGGAAATTGTACCAGGATGCCGTAGCCGTAGCCTATTAGAAACTGGTATCTGCTCTGAGTAGTCCGTGGGAATTCGGTAGTGCGATAGTTCTGGGTGGTGCAGTAGGATCTGGCAGTGTGTAGCTAAGATCATAAAGTCATTGGTTGATTGACTTAGGCTCCCGAGGTAGGGTAGCAAAATGTGAACCGCGATTGTGATACCTGGGACTCATTCAATTTTTGAAGTAATTTTTGGTAATGATGATTTACCACATGGTCTTAGTGACTTCAATGTAGCAATTATTAGGAATTGTGAATAGTAGTGATACGATTCCTAAAAGCTAGGTAGTTTCTAATAGATAGCTATGGTTACTAGTTAGAAACACTAGACATCTACTTGGATGGCTTTTATTTGGAAGAGTGGATAGAGTATAGTAAACTAGTAGTAGAAAGAGTAACTAGTAGTAGAAAGAGTAACTAGTAGTAGAAAGAGTAACTAGTAGTAGAAAGAGTAACTAGTAGTAGAAAGAGTAACTAGTAGTAGAAAGAGTAACTAGTAGTAGAAAGAGTAACTAGTAGTACTGAAAGTTTAGTTTCCTCATTTCTGAAAGCACATAAGTTGCTTGAAATAGGATTGGCCGAGCGGATACTGTGCTGTTCTTTTGGTTTTTTCAGATGATCACACGAGGACGTGTGACACGCAGGATGGCCGTGTCGCAGACGGTCATGAGTACGGACACTAAAGTGAAACGCAAGTGCGCCACCTAGCGGCGAATCAGCGCAACACCGCTTTGGCGCGCTTCGACAGAGTCGTAACGGTCACGGCGGGACGGATCGAACTCACTTTCGCTCCGGACGCCGACAAGAGAAGACATCGTCACGGAACTGTCCCACGTTTCACCTAGTGCCTATTTTATCGCTCGACGAAGTCTAGATTGTAGTACTAAGAACTAAGTGCTGATTTTGAACTCTGTTTGACGATTATTAAAAGTGTTCGAACACAAGTCTCATTCTCATTGCACGATACCCTATTTCGCCCACAATATCTGAGGTTCGAATCCCTGACGAGCCGACATATATGTAGAAAACAGGAACTTAGATGCCAACGAAAGAAAATAGGCTATCAAATGTTGTTTTGGGGACTTACCTTTATAAAAATATCACATTTAAAAATTCATACCATTTGTTGTTATTTAAAAAACAATGTCAATTTTGACGATTAACTGAAAGTCTATTATCTATGAATATAGTAGCGATATATGGTATCCAGCGGCAATGGCAGTGCAAAATTTTGACAATGACTGTAGTTATCATACTTCGAGTTTGTCCATGGAGACGGCAAAAGTCCTTTAGTTGGCCATAAAGTAAACTTAACGGAAAATGTTACTTAATTGATACCGAGGCGCAACCTGGAAGCATTGCTAAGTGTGCTCCTCGTTACTGGTTCATCGTTCGTCATCGTCATTGTTCGTAAAAACCGGGTCGCGGCAGGCAAATAATAAAATTAGTCTTATGTCTTCTCCCTTATTAACTTCGATGGATAAATAGCTAAACCTCCTTGCGCGTAACTGACGTTTGTTGGAAAACCGATTTTTTCAGGCCATCGGATTTTAATTTCAAAAGTCATTGACCAATCCCAGTTCATATAATAACTATTATGACGTTTTCTATTGGCCAAAAGATTTAACTCTCTAAAAATCCGCGTGCAACCATATCCTGCTTAAATATTGTGCACTTTATTCAGCACAGATTAAACAAGCTAAATGACAAATAGAATAGATTGAAATGACAGATTGCACTTGAATTACCCTACTGGATAGCTTACATTATAAGCCTACAGGATGAGTGTGGCGTTCATGAGGGCTCTTTACAACGGAGATATCCCGTTTTTTGCAGGATAGCGTTTACGAATTTGTAATAAAACATTCACAAGAATATGTCGTTTGCAGTGTCCCTGCAAAAAAACGATCCTATGGAATTTGAATTTCAAATTCACACTGGTGTGTTCACACGACAGTCCAGTTTTGAGGGATCCTACAAAACTGGATTGTCGTGGTAAAGGGCCCTAAGACAGTACCTACTAGTAAGACTCGGTTTTGGGGTCGATTCCCAGATGATGCACTAGTGTGTAAAGTCCTTGTGTGTTTGTTTTCGATTTGGTTAGGACATCGCAACAATCCTGAATTGATTGTCCGAAACAGGAACATGGTTCCATGCTCTCTGGAGCACTGGATCATTAAGCCGTTGGTCTTGTTAGGACATGTCAGATGCCTATACCGCTTTATTAAGGCTGACACTGGAGATGTGACTTGGGCCTTAACATGTTGTAACTAACATGATGAATGAGAGTCTGTTCGTTCGTTCGTTTCAGCCGAAAGACGTCCACTGTTGGACAAAGGCCTCCCCCAAGGATTTCCACAAAGACCGGTCCTGCGCTGCGCGCATCCAGGCACCTCCCTTCCTTTCTTCCTTCACCAGATCGTCGGTCCACCTAGTGGGAGGCCTGCCCACGCTACGTCTTCCGGCTCGTGGTCGCCACTCAAGAACTTTCCTGCCCCAGCGGGCGGCCATCAGCTCTTCGAGCTATGTGCCCCGCCCACTGCCACTTGATTTTAGCGATTCTGCGGGCTATGTCAGTCACTCTGGTTCTCCTACGGATCTCCTCATTTCTGATTCGAGAGTCTGTTACATCGATAGTATCGTAAATACGGGTAGCAGCACCAGCACTAATGAAATTGTATTTTCAAGATCAAACAAACAATGCTATTTGTCGACTTCCATTAATAAAATATCACTAGGTTGAACGAAACTCTATCCAAGTGTCTAATAGGATTATGTTCCGTTCCCGAAGAAATAATATTCTACACAACAAGATAGCTTTCTCAAATCTGGCTGCATTAGCCAATTCAAGCTAAATAAACGTTTCCCCAAACAATGCTCGTACGTGCATAATTGTTGTCATTGCACATACCGCAGAGTTAACTGATAACTGAGTCAATACCTGAATCGGGATGGTTTGGTTTCCTTTGTTTGGATTTACAGCGTTATACATTTGATCTGTTATTTATTGTTTGACTTGACTTATCTAGTGTAAGCTGTAGTAGTCTATTTTATTGTCAAGATATAACATTTGAATCTTACTAAATTGTGATATAGCTCAGTTACTATTTACTATAGTATTTACGGGGTAAGTGCAAATCATGGGATGGTAACCTGAACTTGTGGTTCACATATCGGTACAATGTGGTTGCGGGTTCAAATACCGCTGGGGGCTAATAGTATGACGTGGTCTTGAATGTTGTTAAAACTCAATAGAACACTGCACGATGAGAAAGGGGTTTCGTTGCCCATAACTATTAGGGGAGAGTTCGGTATATTGTACCGCCGGGTAAATTGTACCACCCTCATATTTCGTAAAGTATTTATTGAATGTCTGTAATTGCAACACTCAGCAATACACAACTAAAATCAATTAATATCGGCCATGTGGTTTTTGCCGTGACAACAAACACGTGTGTTTTATTTTGAAAAGTATTTTTTCATTGTTTTCAAGTAACTTTTGACAATACATGTTTAGTTTGTAATTTTGTTAAATTTAATCACAGGGTGTTTCTAATATATTATTTAGAAGCGTAAATTAGTGTGGATTACAATTATTTGAAACATTTTTCGGTATTTATAAGCTATATTTTTTACCGATTTTTTAAAAGCATTATCACCTAGTCGGCTAAATTGTACCACATCAAGTTGTATGGAACTTTACCAAAGGATTTTGATTTTTTTTTAGTAAATCATATTTTGAAGTTATAATAGCGTAGTTATGTTTGACTAACAATAAATGAAAGCAAAAGACTGGCAAAGTAGATTAGGTACAAGTGTGCGTTACGATAATTGGAATCACAAAACTTGTACTCAAAATCGTGATAACGTGTAAAACAATATCGATTGTCTATGTTATTAACTACTGTTCCTTTTCGTTTCCTAATTTGTTAAGAATGTATCGTATAATTGCTCGGAGTTTCCCTGCGTGATCGAATCAGAAATGAGGAGATCCGCAGGAGAACCAAAGTAACCGACATAGCTCGCAGAATTGCTAAAATCAAGTGGCAGTGGGCGGGGCACATAGCTCGTAGAGACGATGGCCGTTGGGGCAGGAAAGTTCTCGAGTGGCGACCACGGGCTGGAAGACGTAGCGTGGGCAGGCCTCCTACTAGGTGGACCGACGATCTGGTAAAGGTCGCGGGAAGAGCCTGGATGCGGGCAGCGCAGGACCGTTCATTGTGGAAAACCTTGGGGGAGGCCTTTGTCCAGCAGTGGACGTCATTTGGCTGAAAAGAAGAAGAAGAAGAAGTATCGTATAATATTTTGCCATAGTTTTTTTATAGGCTTGAAATTTATTGAAATCCAATTTAGTAACCCTGTGGTACAAATTATCGAACCGGTTGGCTAAATTGGACCGAAGCTCTGAACTCGTACTTTGTTGATTTGTGCTAAATATACAACAATCATGTAAATTAATACTTATGAAATAGTAAGTTGAATAATGTATCTTTTATTATATACCATGGACATTAGCAAAAACAAAAGAAAACTATGTGTAAAATGAGATTGAAAAAAACTGGTCCAAATTAGCGGACTCTCCCTTATACTGAAGCCACTGTCGAATTACGTATGATCCTTCTTTCAAGGTACGTTTTGATGCTCGTATTTTTTTACAATACTTAGTAGAACCATTAAAATACAAAGAAATTTTTGTTAAAAACTGGCAAGTAACAACACTTTAAAATCGGCGGAACCGTTTTCAAGTTACATTCCCCGTTAACCGTGTACTTACGTAAAAGTTTCCCTGCAGTCTTTGTAACCGTGTTTATGTTGTGTTTGTTCCGCAACCCAACAAGGGTGCCTTCCGAGTTGATAACAATAACAATTTTGACAAACCGTTATAACCGCAAACGTGTTACGGAAATCGTGTTTGTGAATGGGCATCCACGAATCGGCTGACGTTGAAACTACTCATCCTAAGCAAACGTTCGGCGCGTAAATATTTTAACAATACGCTGCCGTGCCGGCGCGGCAAACACACATGACAAACGGTGTGTGGCCACCTTAATCTTCCACGGTGTTTGTGTTGCGAGATTGCCAGATGCGGCCTTGCGGGTCACTCGGCGATCATGAACACATCACGAGGATATGCTAAGACAGGTCTCGGCTTCGGGATGGCAGAAATGTTTGAGCGCAAATATTATACTCCCATTACGCAAGCGGATTCTAAAGGCAAATATAGGCTGAAACGTAAGCTTATCAGACTTCCTCAGGTAAGGGACTTCCTCAGTAACTTCTGAGAGACGAACTAGCTTTATTTTAATTCGCATCAAACAGGTCGGGCAAAAAATACAATTTAAATGATGCGATACTTAGGTTAAAAAAAAGCAAATTAAACGTTTTTCTTTTAATAATCCGGATTTCATGTAAAATATTCTTAATACAAAAAAAGAGATGATTCATCAAACAGGGAAAAACTAGATAAACATAGATGTATCAGTTTGTTGGAGCGACTATTATACCGACGCCTATTCATTGGCGATCAAAGGCTCCATATCATCAAGGAACCCACTCAATAGGATTTCACGTCGACCCGTCGTGTGTATGTCAATGTGCCGCCTACCTAACTATACAGGGTGTGACGACAAAACGAAAGAGACAGCTGTAGAATATTAACGATAGAGCAATGGTTTTTCTACTCGTATCTATAATTCATCTACTTAAAGTTTAAGTCTTAAACTATGCTGGTGTAAGTTTTAGAACTTATACCTTAAACAAGCAGAGATACAACATTTATTTACAAATGGCCTTGAAAACGAATAAGTAGTATAAGATAAAACTAGATGATTTCAGATCGCGAGTCGTTCCGCCAAAGGACATCCCATGACTTTCACTAGATCGTCGGTACACCGAGTGGGAAGCCTATCCACATTGCGCTTCTTATGCCCGTTTTCAACAAAACATGAATTTTGTTGTCAAAGGGGTCCTTAAAAATTAGGGATTGATATTGAAAACGGGTATTAGTCCATTAGTCGTTACTCAAATAGGAAGGAATAAATCAAACAACCTGTATAGCCTACCTGACATATAGGCTAGGGCTAGGTAATTTAGATCGTGTACTTACTGAGGTTTAAGGTATTTAGTCACATCAAAGACTTAGGCTAGGCATAGAGGAAGCACCTAGCGTTACGTAGATATTGTTTTAAGTTACATCACTCGTATTGGTAGAGCTGGATTAAGCAATAACAGAGAACAGATACGTAACATTACCTTACAGTTTATAAAATAACGAAGCCCAACCAAACTGACTTAGTAGCCCGCAAAAATACTTCCAATTTATAAGATTCGCTGCCTAAAACAATATCGGCAAATGCACCCACAAAGTAACAAATACCCAGATACCTAAGACCATCCCAAGAAAATATTTTTTACCCATCAAGTAATTTGTTAGGGCCGGGAAAAGATTGGGTCAACTGAAAATGATACCTTCCCCTAGATTACTCCGGGCTAGGGTTGTCAGATCAAATGTCACGATTATCGGGAGAAAAAAGATTTTTTTCGAGATTTTGAGACTTTAATCGGGAGACACAGGAGAGGGATTTTTTATATTTTGTCAGAAGTCAGGAGCACATGGGATAGCAAAGTTCTGGAATGGAGGCCAAGTACCGGAAAACGCAGCGTGTGACGTCCACCCACAAGGTTGAAAGACGACCTCATAAAGTTAGCAGGAAGGCGCTGGATGCAGGCCGCTATTAACCGGGCGATGTGGAAATCATTGGGGGAGGCCTATGTTCAGCAGTGGACGTCCTGTGGCTGAAATTATGATGTTGACGGGAGTACATACAGAAAGTTGGGAGAATCCAGCCAAATCCTGATCCTGGCCACCTGGTAACCCTACTCCGGTCGTCGATCAGAACTCAGGAACAGTTTTATCTTCGATATAACGAACATTTGATTTTCTCTCTTATTTTTATTTGCGAACGCTCCTTTTTATGACAGTACAATAATGATTTATGTTTATAATCTGCAAATGATATCTTCAAAACGTGATTTGTCAAGCCTTTTATTTGGTAGCAAAATGTTTAGCATTTTCAATTGTAAAACAGTCGGCGCATCATTTTTGCCTGTTGCTAATCGCACCTATACCAGATACGAGTACATTACTCGTGTTATTCTACAGTTTAGCTTTACTTATGTGCCTTCGCCCGTACTTAACCTAAGCGGTTTACTTAGCCAAAGTAGCTAGTTTGTGTAACTTTCTATATTAATTTACTTAAGTAGATGTGTTAAACACTCTGCTTCACAAACATTGAAGCATGGGTTTGATCATGTAACATGAGAGGCTTTGGCAGCTCATAAAAACTGATTTGTGCTTAACTAAATTAACGTAAATAATTCGAGTATTCGAGGTTCGAGTTCCGCCTTAGGCAGTTCGATTTTTTCAAGTTGTTTTATTTAAAACGTAAATAATTATAAATATTAGTGCCTTTTTCCTGTGATGCGGATTTCGGCACGCATGCGGATCTGGTGTCATTTCATAATTTCATACATGTTTTTCCGTTCCTACTACGTGCGTGTAGCCCTTCGTAATAGGACCGCGGGAAAATCCGCACGCGTGTCGAATATGTACTGCCAAATTTACAAATATTTTATTGTTTTGGTATTCATCAATGTGACTGAAAAAAGTGAAAGCTATATTCTGATTCAACACTCGCTAGCATTTAAATATACTCAGCCGTATAATCTCAATCTGAGTGGAAATTAAGTTATCAAAACGCGTGTATGCCTCTTACAACTAAGTGAAGACATTTTTATATAATTACAGCCGCTCCCGGGAATCTTACGGGCTTAATTAAAGTGATGTCAACAGAGTCCCACGAGCTTCTCCCTACGGAAGGTATAATAATTATGAGCTGAAAACCTTCTGTGGCGACTAAATATTTGTTATTTATGGACTTTTAATTTTAAAACGTGACCGCGGAAATGATGTCTGCAATCCTTGATGGGTTTGTAAGGCTGCGGCCATACAGTGCGCTTTGTTGTATGGACTTCAGGAATTGGTATCGGTACCGTAATTTATTTATCATAGCTAAGCTACATCACAACAGACTTTTTCATTGTGGAAATGGAAGGTACTTGGTAGTGCCTCCTCCTATGCTTCTTATCCTTAAGAACTCCTAATAGGTGGACCAGATCAAGCCTGCAACCTTCACCATGTCGTCACCTGGTGAAGGTCGCGGGAAGCACCTGGATGCGGGCAGCGCAAGACACGAAAAAATCCTTGGGGGAGGCCTTGGCCCAGCAGTGGATGTCATAATTATGACTGAAACGAAAGAACCTTAAGAAATTGTGGTTTCTCCATACAATCTTTCATCTCCTAGCTTTCAGCTCCAAATTCTTCAACATCTAGTGAGGTTACACTTTAAAGTGCCCATAACGGGATCGTTCAGTGTTTTGTTTTTTAGGTCAAACTTCTCCGATTTTATAAGAAACTGTTGCAGAATCTATGAATAATTTAGTATGTCGAAGTTGGTATCGCTATCGAACTATATCGAACTTGCACTTGAGCAAAGTACGGACGAAGAAAGTAGAAAGAATTTTCTGAATATTTTTTAAGGTTTTTCTTACAATGAATTAAGTAATATTTTATTCATACTTTAACTTCGATGCACAAACTGTGCGACGTTGGTCTTGAAAATAGAAAAAAAGAAACATTTTGTTTTTATGTCATAAAAGTGTGTTTATTTATGCACAGTGAAAACCAAATGGTATAATTTATTTTTTCGGGACACGAAAATTACTAAGCATTACCTATTCTTATGGTATTGTTTCATATTACATTACTTAACATAAATTGGGATAACACAATTTTTTTTTTACCAGTAGATCCTAAAATGTGGCTAAACTAATTTACTAAATGCCTCTTTGGTTCAGACTACTTAATTTTTATTCTGTATTTTGCTAATTTGTAACTTTTTACAACCCCACGTATAGCCGTTGTGTGTGACCTCATAATTTATCCAATCTACTAGGTTAACTGTGTCATGTCACATTTAATCGTAGGTAACTATCTGTTGACATGTAACATCCGGGTTTGAAAGTAGGTAACTCATTTAAATGACACTTTTAAAAGCAACGCCAACATTATGTTTTTTATTTGAATGTGTTAAACTTTTTAAATCATGATTGTTTCATAGAATAAACTTTGTCTTTATCAAGTAAAATTTATTGTAGTCATTGGTAAGTTCATAAGACCAATCTTTCTTTTCAAAATCGTACGTACTACTACTGTAGGACACACTACTTAGCTTGATTTCCATTTAACTGTACAAAGAATTAAATCCAAAATAAAAAATACGAAACAAAGTAAAATTATTAAGTCATGAGTAGTGTGTTCCATTATGAAATAGTTAAGTTAAGAAATAGTTATAGAAACTTCAGATTTAATTAATGTTTCAATTAATTTCAATTTATATTCGTAACATTACTGTTTAGATTATCATACGAGCTAATCAAGTCTCCAATCACATATTCTCCACACGAGCTGATTTGCAAACCTTGTTAACGTCCAAAATCAAATAAATCTCAGAAATTAAGTATCAGGTACCCTTTCAGAGCATGTCGTTTTAATTAATTTTGCAGGTACGTAAGCAAAAACTTTCGTGGGTAAGTGCGTAATGTAGATAGGACACAGTAACTCACTTTAAATAAAGCCTTATTTTCACTAGAGGACACTTTTAGAGACAATGTACCGTGAATTAAATTGGTCTCGCTATGGTGTGCTAGGGGCGTGAGATAAATAATATGGGATGCATTCAGCTTTACCGAAACTGTATTCTTGACTGGTCATTAATTTGTTTTACGAAAAGAGTAGAGTTTTGTAAGTAATTTGTTATAAGTATAGAAATTTCTGAAATTTCCGCTAGCCCCACTAGCTCAATATTTAGTTGCGTTCAGCGATCGGCGGGGAAAGAATGTATTGAATCGGCAGTGCGATACCAATTTTTTTTGCCTATTGTCGATTCTGAACAGATCTGGTCATGAGACTAAGCTTTACACAGTCAAAAGCGTCAAATGCTAAGGAGATGTGCTCTACATATTGTTCTAAAGCCACGAGACGTAATAAGTATGGGTATAGTTTACACCTGCGGACCTTTTTCCTGTATTTATACTGTGGCTAAATGGATATCCCTATCGTCCTAAGCTAACAGGTACCCAATAACGCAGAGAGTATTGATGAGGCGATTCCTTTGTTAATTCAATAGAATCAGACCGTTTTTACGTTTTGATCAAAAGGTTAATTGCTAATCGACATTACGCTGATTAAGTTTTCATCGGTCCATCCGAATCCACTGGCAATTGGGCTGATTTTTAAATTGCGATCAAACCCTTTTTAGGCCTTCATTTAGTGGTCGGCTAATTTTCACGACGAGACGCTGGGTTGTGGCCAAATGAGTGCTTTGGCTTGATATTCGTGGAATATCGTATCGTATTTACTCATAAACAGCTATATGGCTAAAGTTATGTGAATAAAACTATACTGCTTGAAAATCTAATAGGGAACATGTGGAAAGCGAATTTGTTCCGCGGCGTTCAACATTATGGAGCATTTTTCTTTTCCGAGCTGTATCGGCGAGGGAACAACGTCGTATGTTTAATTTTCCATGCACTTTAAATCTGGAATGTTATTCCGATGAAAACTGTAAGCTATCGCTCTATCGATTTTATTGTCTTCACTACAACGGGCTTTGGGCATAGCCCCGAGCCTGTACCGTGATCAGCCCAATTGTTCACTCCGCTTTTCTTAAAAGCCGAATCCAGCGTAGGAATATTTTGTATTAGCATATCATGTATTTTATCATAGGAGGATGACTGGAAAGAGGCGGATATGATGATTTGGGTGACCAATGATTTAACAAACATTGGTCAAAGATCGGAACAGTCAATCTGGGGACGAGTTTTCAACTGTAGGACTCTAACAATAGACAAAAGAAGAAGAGGATAAAAATAAACGCGGATTACCAACGTCATCGCAGCACATTACAATTTCTAAAGTGGATCAGAATATTTGGCAGTGACCAATCTTGGTCTACTGATGTAACGTAATGTGTGTATAATATAGGTATATTAAACGTTATTAAATTAAAAAGGTGTTATAAAATAAGCTCGCATTTCATTAGTGCATCCACGACTCTTCTAATTACTTTTTCGAATTAATTTCCATCTAGCGCGTCGTTAGCCGCCGCAGTCTTAATGCGTCGCGTCTAGTTCATAAATAGTTGTAGAACACCATTACCTGGATAATGGATGTCTTGCTAAAAAGCACCCTGGAGACTGGTAAACAGGTTAGATTTAATCGGGAAATGTTAGAAGAACTACATACTTATCAGTTACGCGCCATCGCGGCATCGCCGTCATTGACAATTCTTCAACTGTGTTGCACTTTTAAGTATCCATACTTAATTTTATTTCATCATTATGAAGCTGAAGAGTTTGTTTGTGTCGCTCATCTCAGAAACTACTTAATGGTCCGAATTGAAAAAATATTTTGTGTTGGATAGTCCTTTTATCGAGGAAGGAGATCGATCCAAGCCCAAGCGAAGGCAGTCGTGGACAAAAGCTTACATGCTACATATTTTTTTACTTTCTATTTTTTTAACCTTTAATCTATAAAGAAATGCAAGTCAATTTAGCTGAATTTGAAGATTGTGCTCCTTTTTAGGCTTCAGTTTAATGGATGCTTAATGCAACATGCAAAATGATAGAAATGGTTTTGCAATGAAACAATTACAACGCATGTTCCATCACTAATTTAATTAAAATACCAGAATCTCCTTTTTCGGGCTTAGTAAGCGCGGAAACTTTAGAGACGCAAATAAAATTTATCATCGTGTCGCAGAGAGAATTAAGTCGTATAGTTGAATTACTCAATTTGCTAAAGTCCTTACGAAAGAACATTAATTTTGTTGTGTGACTTTGATACTCTCTACAGTTTACTATGTAGCTTTTGTTAAGTTTCATCAAGTATATTTTATGTTCGTTTCCTTTAATTTGAACAAAATTTTATAAATTATAATGAAACTAGCTTTCCGCCTGCGGCTTCGCCCGCGTGGAATTTTGTCTGTCACAGAAAAACTTTATCACGCGCGTCCCTGTTTCACTAACCGGATGTCCTTTCCCGGGACTCAAACTATCTTTATGCCAAATTTCATCAAAATCGATTCAGTGGTTTAGGCGTGAAAGCAAGACAGACAGACCGAGTTACTTTCGCATTTATAATATTAGTATAAATTACTTATTAATTCGTATTCTTTCTGTCTACCATGAAAATATTATAGGAAGGTCTGGTAGGTTGCTGGAAGTAGGAACCGCAATACCGGTCGTTATGGAAATCGTTGGGGGAGGCCTTTGTCCAGCAGTGGACGTCATTTGGCTGAAACGAACGAACGATCGATGTCACGCAATTAACGAATTGTCATCGATATTTTGGTTGATGATATAGAACGAATGTAAGCGATGGCCAAAAATACCGACTTACAAGAATTCATCATTAGGATAGTTTTTAAATATCGTAGGTACCATAACTTTAATAGGTATTATTTAATATGTTTTTTCTTGTCTACTCATGCTGAGAACTTGGGTCTGAGATTATGAGTTTTTGAGAACCAAACTTTAACACCTAAACAACGTAGACGTCTATTGTTGTAGTTTTAATAAGTTTTCTCTGTTTGACTGCTTGCAAAATCGAATTACGAACCTTTGGCCTAAACTTTGGCTATTAGCAGCATCATCAAAATAAATGGCGGGAGATCTTTCCAAAGAGGTGTTATATAAAAGTAATATTGCCTTCATTATTTCTTTGCAGACATTCTCATGAGCAAGGTTGAATTCTGTACAGGGGATGTTCTGGGTACAGTCGACCACATCAGCCTGTAAATTCGTTGCAAAGACGGCTCTATTACAATAATGTTAGATGCTTTGCTTTATGTACTGTCGTCTGTACTAGGAGAATCTAGACTGATGTTATCAAGCTGAAGAGTTTGTTTGTTTGAACGTGCTAATGTGAGGAACTAGTAATCTGGTTTGAAAAATTCTATTTGTGTTGGATATATTCCATTTATTGAGGAAGGCTTTAGGTTATACCTATACATACTAAAGCCAATAGGGATGGAGGAGTAAAGAAAAATATTGCAAAAATGGGAAATATTATTCAAACTATTTTCACGCGTATAAAGTCGCGGGCACAGCTAGTCAGACTATAAAATTCGTCACAAAGACGGCTTTATTACAACTGTTTTAGATCCTTTGCTGGATGTGCTGTCGTCTGTACCAGGGGAATATAACGCCAAGTGTCAGCCATTTTTGCATGTTTGCAATTTCCTCCTGTGTAGGTACTCGCTCACCGACACGGAGCATCTGTGGAATAACTTCGAAGGGCAAGCGGAAAACGTATACTTTCTAATGGATGGAAAATTTTCCAAGGATAGGTAAATTATTGATGTTCCATTTGTTTTTTGAGTATGTAACATTTTGTTGTGACCTCAATCTATCCTATTGTTATTCCCATATGTATTGTATATGGGTGGTGTGGGATGGTAACCTGAACTTGTGGTTCACATATCGGTACAATGTGGTTGCGGGTTCAAATACCGCTGGGGGCTAATAGTATGACGTGGTCTTGAATGTTGTTAAAACTCAATAGAACACTGCACGATGAGAAAGGGGTTTCGTTGCCCATAACTATTAGGGGAGAGTTCGGTATATTGTACCGCCGGGTAAATTGTACCACCCTCATATTTCGTAAAGTATTTATTGAATGTCTGTAATTGCAACACTCAGCAATACACAACTAAAATCAATTAATATCGGCCATGTGGTTTTTGCCGTGACAACAAACACGTGTGTTTTATTTTGAAAAGTATTTTTTCATTGTTTTCAAGTAACTTTTGACAATACATGTTTAGTTTGTAATTTTGTTAAATTTAATCACAGGGTGTTTCTAATATATTATTTAGAAGCGTAAATTAGTGTGGATTACAATTATTTGAAACATTTTTCGGTATTTATAAGCTATATTTTTTACCGATTTTTTAAAAGCATTATCACCTAGTCGGCTAAATTGTACCACATCAAGTTGTATGGAACTTTACCAAAGGATTTTGATTTTTTTTTAGTAAATCATATTTTGAAGTTATAATAGCGTAGTTATGTTTGACTAACAATAAATGAAAGCAAAAGACTGGCAAAGTAGATTAGGTACAAGTGTGCGTTACGATAATTGGAATCACAAAACTTGTACTCAAAATCGTGATAACGTGTAAAACAATATCGATTGTCTATGTTATTAACTACTGTTCCTTTTCGTTTCCTAATTTGTTAAGAATGTATCGTATAATTGCTCGGAGTTTCCCTGCGTGATCGAATCAGAAATGAGGAGATCCGCAGGAGAACCAAAGTAACCGACATAGCTCGCAGAATTGCTAAAATCAAGTGGCAGTGGGCGGGGCACATAGCTCGTAGAGACGATGGCCGTTGGGGCAGGAAAGTTCTCGAGTGGCGACCACGGGCTGGAAGACGTAGCGTGGGCAGGCCTCCTACTAGGTGGACCGACGATCTGGTAAAGGTCGCGGGAAGAGCCTGGATGCGGGCAGCGCAGGACCGTTCATTGTGGAAAACCTTGGGGGAGGCCTTTGTCCAGCAGTGGACGTCATTTGGCTGAAAAGAAGAAGAAGAAGAAGTATCGTATAATATTTTGCCATAGTTTTTTTATAGGCTTGAAATTTATTGAAATCCAATTTAGTAACCCTGTGGTACAAATTATCGAACCGGTTGGCTAAATTGGACCGAAGCTCTGAACTCGTACTTTGTTGATTTGTGCTAAATATACAACAATCATGTAAATTAATACTTATGAAATAGTAAGTTGAATAATGTATCTTTTATTATATACCATGGACATTAGCAAAAACAAAAGAAAACTATGTGTAAAATGAGATTGAAAAAAACTGGTCCAAATTAGCGGACTCTCCCTTATACTGAAGCCACTGTCGAATTACGTATGATCCTTCTTTCAAGGTACGTTTTGATGCTCGTATTTTTTTACAATACTTAGTAGAACCATTAAAATACAAAGAAATTTTTGTTAAAAACTGGCAAGTAACAACACTTTAAAATCGGCGGAACCGTTTTCAAGTTACATTCCCCGTTAACCGTGTACTTACGTAAAAGTTTCCCTGCAGTCTTTGTAACCGTGTTTATGTTGTGTTTGTTCCGCAACCCAACAAGGGTGCCTTCCGAGTTGATAACAATAACAATTTTGACAAACCGTTATAACCGCAAACGTGTTACGGAAATCGTGTTTGTGAATGGGCATCCACGAATCGGCTGACGTTGAAACTACTCATCCTAAGCAAACGTTCGGCGCGTAAATATTTTAACAATACGCTGCCGTGCCGGCGCGGCAAACACACATGACAAACGGTGTGTGGCCACCTTAATCTTCCACGGTGTTTGTGTTGCGAGATTGCCAGATGCGGCCTTGCGGGTCACTCGGCGATCATGAACACATCACGAGGATATGCTAAGACAGGTCTCGGCTTCGGGATGGCAGAAATGTTTGAGCGCAAATATTATACTCCCATTACGCAAGCGGATTCTAAAGGCAAATATAGGCTGAAACGTAAGCTTATCAGACTTCCTCAGGTAAGGGACTTCCTCAGTAACTTCTGAGAGACGAACTAGCTTTATTTTAATTCGCATCAAACAGGTCGGGCAAAAAATACAATTTAAATGATGCGATACTTAGGTTAAAAAAAAGCAAATTAAACGTTTTTCTTTTAATAATCCGGATTTCATGTAAAATATTCTTAATACAAAAAAAGAGATGATTCATCAAACAGGGAAAAACTAGATAAACATAGATGTATCAGTTTGTTGGAGCGACTATTATACCGACGCCTATTCATTGGCGATCAAAGGCTCCATATCATCAAGGAACCCACTCAATAGGATTTCACGTCGACCCGTCGTGTGTATGTCAATGTGCCGCCTACCTAACTATACAGGGTGTGACGACAAAACGAAAGAGACAGCTGTAGAATATTAACGATAGAGCAATGGTTTTTCTACTCGTATCTATAATTCATCTACTTAAAGTTTAAGTCTTAAACTATGCTGGTGTAAGTTTTAGAACTTATACCTTAAACAAGCAGAGATACAACATTTATTTACAAATGGCCTTGAAAACGAATAAGTAGTATAAGATAAAACTAGATGATTTCAGATCGCGAGTCGTTCCGCCAAAGGACATCCCATGACTTTCACTAGATCGTCGGTACACCGAGTGGGAAGCCTATCCACATTGCGCTTCTTATGCCCGTTTTCAACAAAACATGAATTTTGTTGTCAAAGGGGTCCTTAAAAATTAGGGATTGATATTGAAAACGGGTATTAGTCCATTAGTCGTTACTCAAATAGGAAGGAATAAATCAAACAACCTGTATAGCCTACCTGACATATAGGCTAGGGCTAGGTAATTTAGATCGTGTACTTACTGAGGTTTAAGGTATTTAGTCACATCAAAGACTTAGGCTAGGCATAGAGGAAGCACCTAGCGTTACGTAGATATTGTTTTAAGTTACATCACTCGTATTGGTAGAGCTGGATTAAGCAATAACAGAGAACAGATACGTAACATTACCTTACAGTTTATAAAATAACGAAGCCCAACCAAACTGACTTAGTAGCCCGCAAAAATACTTCCAATTTATAAGATTCGCTGCCTAAAACAATATCGGCAAATGCACCCACAAAGTAACAAATACCCAGATACCTAAGACCATCCCAAGAAAATATTTTTTACCCATCAAGTAATTTGTTAGGGCCGGGAAAAGATTGGGTCAACTGAAAATGATACCTTCCCCTAGATTACTCCGGGCTAGGGTTGTCAGATCAAATGTCACGATTATCGGGAGAAAAAAGATTTTTTTCGAGATTTTGAGACTTTAATCGGGAGACACAGGAGAGGGATTTTTTATATTTTGTCAGAAGTCAGGAGCACATGGGATAGCAAAGTTCTGGAATGGAGGCCAAGTACCGGAAAACGCAGCGTGTGACGTCCACCCACAAGGTTGAAAGACGACCTCATAAAGTTAGCAGGAAGGCGCTGGATGCAGGCCGCTATTAACCGGGCGATGTGGAAATCATTGGGGGAGGCCTATGTTCAGCAGTGGACGTCCTGTGGCTGAAATTATGATGTTGACGGGAGTACATACAGAAAGTTGGGAGAATCCAGCCAAATCCTGATCCTGGCCACCTGGTAACCCTACTCCGGTCGTCGATCAGAACTCAGGAACAGTTTTATCTTCGATATAACGAACATTTGATTTTCTCTCTTATTTTTATTTGCGAACGCTCCTTTTTATGACAGTACAATAATGATTTATGTTTATAATCTGCAAATGATATCTTCAAAATGTGATTTGTCAAGCCTTTTATTTGGTAGCAAAATGTTTAGCATTTTCAATTGTAAAACAGTCGGCGCATCATTTTTGCCTGTTGCTAATCGCACCTATACCAGATACGAGTACATTACTCGTGTTATTCTACAGTTTAGCTTTACTTATGTGCCTTCGCCCGTACTTAACCTAAGCGGTTTACTTAGCCAAAGTAGCTAGTTTGTGTAACTTTCTATATTAATTTACTTAAGTAGATGTGTTAAACACTCTGCTTCACAAACATTGAAGCATGGGTTTGATCATGTAACATGAGAGGCTTTGGCAGCTCATAAAAACTGATTTGTGCTTAACTAAATTAACGTAAATAATTCGAGTATTCGAGGTTCGAGTTCCGCCTTAGGCAGTTCGATTTTTTCAAGTTGTTTTATTTAAAACGTAAATAATTATAAATATTAGTGCCTTTTTCCTGTGATGCGGATTTCGGCACGCATGCGGATCTGGTGTCATTTCATAATTTCATACATGTTTTTCCGTTCCTACTACGTGCGTGTAGCCCTTCGTAATAGGACCGCGGGAAAATCCGCACGCGTGTCGAATATGTACTGCCAAATTTACAAATATTTTATTGTTTTGGTGTTCATCAATGTGACTGAAAAAAGTGAAAGCTATATTCTGATTCAACACTCGCTAGCATTTAAATATACTCAGCCGTATAATCTCAATCTGAGTGGAAATTAAGTTATCAAAACGCGTGTATGCCTCTTACAACTAAGTGAAGACATTTTTATATAATTACAGCCGCTCCCGGGAATCTTACGGGCTTAATTAAAGTGATGTCAACAGAGTCCCACGAGCTTCTCCCTACGGAAGGTATAATAATTATGAGCTGAAAACCTTCTGTGGCGACTAAATATTTGTTATTTATGGACTTTTAATTTTAAAACGTGACCGCGGAAATGATGTCTGCAATCCTTGATGGGTTTGTAAGGCTGCGGCCATACAGTGCGCTTTGTTGTATGAACTTCAGGAATTGGTATCGGTACCGTAATTTATTTATCATAGCTAAGCTACATCACAACAGACTTTTTCATTGTGGAAATGGAAGGTACTTGGTAGTGCCTCCTCCTATGCTTCTTATCCTTAAGAACTCCTAATAGGTGGACCAGATCAAGCCTGCAACCTTCACCATGTCGTCACCTGGTGAAGGTCGCGGGAAGCACCTGGATGCGGGCAGCGCAAGACACGAAAAAATCCTTGGGGGAGGCCTTGGCCCAGCAGTGGATGTCATAATTATGACTGAAACGAAAGAACCTTAAGAAATTGTGGTTTCTCCATACAATCTTTCATCTCCTAGCTTTCAGCTCCAAATTCTTCAACATCTAGTGAGGTTACACTTTAAAGTGCCCATAACGGGATCGTTCAGTGTTTTGTTTTTTAGGTCAAACTTCTCCGATTTTATAAGAAACTGTTGCAGAATCTATGAATAATTTAGTATGTCGAAGTTGGTATCGCTATCGAACTATATCGAACTTGCACTTGAGCAAAGTACGGACGAAGAAAGTAGAAAGAATTTTCTGAATATTTTGTAAGGTTTTTCTTACAATGAATTAAGTAATATTTTATTCATACTTTAACTTCGATGCACAAACTGTGCGACGTTGGTCTTGAAAATAGAAAAAAAGAAACATTTTGTTTTTATGTCATAAAAGTGTGTTTATTTATGCACAGTGAAAACCAAATGGTATAATTTATTTTTTCGGGACACGAAAATTACTAAGCATTACCTATTCTTATGGTATTGTTTCATATTACATTACTTAACATAAATTGGGATAACACAATTTTTTTTTTACCAGTAGATCCTAAAATGTGGCTAAACTAATTTACTAAATGCCTCTTTGGTTCAGACTACTTAATTTTTATTCTGTATTTTGCTAATTTGTAACTTTTTACAACCCCACGTATAGCCGTTGTGTGTGACCTCATAATTTATCCAATCTACTAGGTTAACTGTGTCATGTCACATTTAATCGTAGGTAACTATCTGTTGACATGTAACATCCGGGTTTGAAAGTAGGTAACTCATTTAAATGACACTTTTAAAAGCAACGCCAACATTATGTTTTTTATTTGAATGTGTTAAACTTTTTAAATCATGATTGTTTCATAGAATAAACTTTGTCTTTATCAAGTAAAATTTATTGTAGTCATTGGTAAGTTCATAAGACCAATCTTTCTTTTCAAAATCGTACGTACTACTACTGTAGGACACACTACTTAGCTTGATTTCCATTTAACTGTACAAAGAATTAAATCCAAAATAAAAAATACGAAACAAAGTAAAATTATTAAGTCATGAGTAGTGTGTTCCATTATGAAATAGTTAAGTTAAGAAATAGTTATAGAAACTTCAGATTTAATTAATGTTTCAATTAATTTCAATTTATATTCGTAACATTACTGTTTAGATTATCATACGAGCTAATCAAGTCTCCAATCACATATTCTCCACACGAGCTGATTTGCAAACCTTGTTAACGTCCAAAATCAAATAAATCTCAGAAATTAAGTATCAGGTACCCTTTCAGAGCATGTCGTTTTAATTAATTTTGCAGGTACGTAAGCAAAAACTTTCGTGGGTAAGTGCGTAATGTAGATAGGACACAGTAACTCACTTTAAATAAAGCCTTATTTTCACTAGAGGACACTTTTAGAGACAATGTACCGTGAATTAAATTGGTCTCGCTATGGTGTGCTAGGGGCGTGAGATAAATAATATGGGATGCATTCAGCTTTACCGAAACTGTATTCTTGACTGGTCATTAATTTGTTTTACGAAAAGAGTAGAGTTTTGTAAGTAATTTGTTATAAGTATAGAAATTTCTGAAATTTCCGCTAGCCCCACTAGCTCAATATTTAGTTGCGTTCAGCGATCGGCGGGGAAAGAATGTATTGAATCGGCAGTGCGATACCAATTTTTTTTGCCTATTGTCGATTCTGAACAGATCTGGTCATGAGACTAAGCTTTACACAGTCAAAAGCGTCAAATGCTAAGGAGATGTGCTCTACATATTGTTCTAAAGCCACGAGACGTAATAAGTATGGGTATAGTTTACACCTGCGGACCTTTTTCCTGTATTTATACTGTGGCTAAATGGATATCCCTATCGTCCTAAGCTAACAGGTACCCAATAACGCAGAGAGTATTGATGAGGCGATTCCTTTGTTAATTCAATAGAATCAGACCGTTTTTACGTTTTGATCAAAAGGTTAATTGCTAATCGACATTACGCTGATTAAGTTTTCATCGGTCCATCCGAATCCACTGGCAATTGGGCTGATTTTTAAATTGCGATCAAACCCTTTTTAGGCCTTCATTTAGTGGTCGGCTAATTTTCACGACGAGACGCTGGGTTGTGGCCAAATGAGTGCTTTGGCTTGATATTCGTGGAATATCGTATCGTATTTACTCATAAACAGCTATATGGCTAAAGTTATGTGAATAAAACTATACTGCTTGAAAATCTAATAGGGAACATGTGGAAAGCGAATTTGTTCCGCGGCGTTCAACATTATGGAGCATTTTTCTTTTCCGAGCTGTATCGGCGAGGGAACAACGTCGTATGTTTAATTTTCCATGCACTTTAAATCTGGAATGTTATTCCGATGAAAACTGTAAGCTATCGCTCTATCGATTTTATTGTCTTCACTACAACGGGCTTTGGGCATAGCCCCGAGCCTGTACCGTGATCAGCCCAATTGTTCACTCCGCTTTTCTTAAAAGCCGAATCCAGCGTAGGAATATTTTGTATTAGCATATCATGTATTTTATCATAGGAGGATGACTGGAAAGAGGCGGATATGATGATTTGGGTGACCAATGATTTAACAAACATTGGTCAAAGATCGGAACAGTCAATCTGGGGACGAGTTTTCAACTGTAGGACTCTAACAATAGACAAAAGAAGAAGAGGATAAAAATAAACGCGGATTACCAACGTCATCGCAGCACATTACAATTTCTAAAGTGGATCAGAATATTTGGCAGTGACCAATCTTGGTCTACTGATGTAACGTAATGTGTGTATAATATAGGTATATTAAACGTTATTAAATTAAAAAGGTGTTATAAAATAAGCTCGCATTTCATTAGTGCATCCACGACTCTTCTAATTACTTTTTCGAATTAATTTCCATCTAGCGCGTCGTTAGCCGCCGCAGTCTTAATGCGTCGCGTCTAGTTCATAAATAGTTGTAGAACACCATTACCTGGATAATGGATGTCTTGCTAAAAAGCACCCTGGAGACTGGTAAACAGGTTAGATTTAATCGGGAAATGTTAGAAGAACTACATACTTATCAGTTACGCGCCATCGCGGCATCGCCGTCATTGACAATTCTTCAACTGTGTTGCACTTTTAAGTATCCATACTTAATTTTATTTCATCATTATGAAGCTGAAGAGTTTGTTTGTGTCGCTCATCTCAGAAACTACTTAATGGTCCGAATTGAAAAAATATTTTGTGTTGGATAGTCCTTTTATCGAGGAAGGAGATCGATCCAAGCCCAAGCGAAGGCAGTCGTGGACAAAAGCTTACATGCTACATATTTTTTTACTTTCTATTTTTTTAACCTTTAATCTATAAAGAAATGCAAGTCAATTTAGCTGAATTTGAAGATTGTGCTCCTTTTTAGGCTTCAGTTTAATGGATGCTTAATGCAACATGCAAAATGATAGAAATGGTTTTGCAATGAAACAATTACAACGCATGTTCCATCACTAATTTAATTAAAATACCAGAATCTCCTTTTTCGGGCTTAGTAAGCGCGGAAACTTTAGAGACGCGAATAAAATTTATCATCGTGTCGCAGAGAGAATTAAGTCGTATAGTTGAATTACTCAATTTGCTAAAGTCCTTACGAAAGAACATTAATTTTGTTGTGTGACTTTGATACTCTCTACAGTTTACTATGTAGCTTTTGTTAAGTTTCATCAAGTATATTTTATGTTCGTTTCCTTTAATTTGAACAAAATTTTATAAATTATAATGAAACTAGCTTTCCGCCTGCGGCTTCGCCCGCGTGGAATTTTGTCTGTCACAGAAAAACTTTATCACGCGCGTCCCTGTTTCACTAACCGGATGTCCTTTCCCGGGACTCAAACTATCTTTATGCCAAATTTCATCAAAATCGATTCAGTGGTTTAGGCGTGAAAGCAAGACAGACAGACCGAGTTACTTTCGCATTTATAATATTAGTATAAATTACTTATTAATTCGTATTCTTTCTGTCTACCATGAAAATATTATAGGAAGGTCTGGTAGGTTGCTGGAAGTAGGAACCGCAATACCGGTCGTTATGGAAATCGTTGGGGGAGGCCTTTGTCCAGCAGTGGACGTCATTTGGCTGAAACGAACGAACGATCGATGTCACGCAATTAACGAATTGTCATCGATATTTTGGTTGATGATATAGAACGAATGTAAGCGATGGCCAAAAATACCGACTTACAAGAATTCATCATTAGGATAGTTTTTAAATATCGTAGGTACCATAACTTTAATAGGTATTATTTAATATGTTTTTTCTTGTCTACTCATGCTGAGAACTTGGGTCTGAGATTATGAGTTTTTGAGAACCAAACTTTAACACCTAAACAACGTAGACGTCTATTGTTGTAGTTTTAATAAGTTTTCTCTGTTTGACTGCTTGCAAAATCGAATTACGAACCTTTGGCCTAAACTTTGGCTATTAGCAGCATCATCAAAATAAATGGCGGGAGATCTTTCCAAAGAGGTGTTATATAAAAGTAATATTGCCTTCATTATTTCTTTGCAGACATTCTCATGAGCAAGGTTGAATTCTGTACAGGGGATGTTCTGGGTACAGTCGACCACATCAGCCTGTAAATTCGTTGCAAAGACGGCTCTATTACAATAATGTTAGATGCTTTGCTTTATGTACTGTCGTCTGTACTAGGAGAATCTAGACTGATGTTATCAAGCTGAAGAGTTTGTTTGTTTGAACGTGCTAATGTGAGGAACTAGTAATCTGGTTTGAAAAATTCTATTTGTGTTGGATATATTCCATTTATTGAGGAAGGCTTTAGGTTATACCTATACATACTAAAGCCAATAGGGATGGAGGAGTAAAGAAAAATATTGCAAAAATGGGAAATATTATTCAAACTATTTTCACGCGTATAAAGTCGCGGGCACAGCTAGTCAGACTATAAAATTCGTCACAAAGACGGCTTTATTACAACTGTTTTAGATCCTTTGCTGGATGTGCTGTCGTCTGTACCAGGGGAATATAACGCCAAGTGTCAGCCATTTTTGCATGTTTGCAATTTCCTCCTGTGTAGGTACTCGCTCACCGACACGGAGCATCTGTGGAATAACTTCGAAGGGCAAGCGGAAAACGTATACTTTCTAATGGATGGAAAATTTTCCAAGGATAGGTAAATTATTGATGTTCCATTTGTTTTTTGAGTATGTAACATTTTGTTGTGACCTCAATCTATCCTATTGTTATTCCCATATGTATTGTATATGTATAGTTTAATGAGCAATGCTAATTTTTATCGAAATATAAGTGGACAAAGTCACGGGAAAAGGCTATTAATAATAATAATGATTCGTGAGTTCGTATTTGATTTTCCACAACCAAATAATTCATCAAAACGCTAATACAGGATTAGCGTATCTTTCTCTACTTATACAAATGTGTTCATAAATAACTAGCAAATATGACTTACCCCTGTGACATTATAAATGTATGGACGGTAAGCCCACTTCAAATTTCTGTTCGTTACTTTCGAGTAACATGTTTTTTTTTATATGGCGCAATGACGGTTTGTAAATAATATAGCCAGTGTCAAGTAAATTATATTATATTTACTAGTAAATAAATAGAATTCAAATAAGATTAATAATAATGACTGATGATAGATTATGTCCCTTTTAACCCTATGCGCGGACTTCCTGTGAAAATTTGAAGTGATTTTGAAATTATTGTTTTTCATTTGCCTGGTTGGTCAAGTAAATAAATTGGTAAATATTTTAACTGTGTTAAGAGCGTTTCTTGTACTCACTATCTTAGCAAAAAAAATGCAAAAATGTTCCAGTGGTTAATGGCCCACCCCATAATGGTCCAGTGCCCACCCCAGAATGTTGGACTACTAGTACTCACTCATGAGTTATGATACTACACGGGGCTAAAATATTCGAACATAACCTTACCACACCTACAAAAAACCCTACTGCAATGCCCCCCAATTACGTAACTGTAGTTTGCCTTGCCCCCTGCGATGAGTAATGCACGGTGGGTCAAAGGGGGTCGCGATGCGTGGCAAATTATATTAAATAATGGAAGTTGTGTCGTGACGCTCCGTGCGTGTCCATCGTGACCGTATTTTTCCCAAATTAGTTTTTAAAATGCCATAACGTGGGTGGCTTTGTTCGTGATGTCCTTTGTAACTAATATTGCCGTTAGAAAAATTCACGTTAACAATTCTGTTTAGGAACGTTCTGGGAGCTTTATTTTTAGCTAGCGCTGAAATTGCTAATATTGGGAGATTTTATAACACAATGTAAGCCATGAAATCTTACAAGATAATCAAAGAAATATGATCATAATAAGCTATTTCATGTGTAGGTCGTAAGAGTTACGTTTTATGTAGCTACCTACCTGTTTTTATAATCTTTACCTGTAAACTATTTGTTTAGTTACCAACAACTCCATTTATTTGTTAAAACTACAAAAAATTACAGGAGCAGTTCTCCCAATTCATAATCTCTCGTGATAGAAATTCTAAGATAATTTTTGAGATCAAAACAAAAACTTACCAGTTCAAGTTATCTTCTAAAAAGATTTTATTTCAACAATCTAGTTTACTCGTAAAGAAATACTTAGTTTTGTAATATAAAGAAAGCACCCAGAATAACAACCTACTTTATGCAAACTTATAAATGTTTATCCCAACACTAATTCGCTCGGCGTGTAAGATTTCACGGGTATACACAAGGGAGCGCTAACTACGGACTAGGGATGTCAACAGCTATTTACAATAATCTATTCGTAAAGTGGTTCAACTCGAATACAATAATCGATTATTTACGATCCTTGTAGTAGATATTTGCCGAAAATACCTATGTATTGTAGATAATTACATCGCAAAGAAAAGTCAGCGTTCTGAAATTATTTTCCAAGTTCTTTTGTTCGTCCACTGCTGGCCTGAAGGCCTTTCCCACTTCTGTTACATTTTCCGCGAGTTTCAGCGAGTGTAATCAGGCTAGTGCACGCACATTTTCAAGTAACGTCTATAATGATTATGAAGTACTAGCGGTTCTCCCCGGCTTCGCCCGTGGTACATACAATAGGATATAATAGCACTCAGGGATTACGTACATATCCAGTGATATATTTTTTGAAATCGGTCCAGTATTTTCTGAGATTAGCGCGAAACTCTTTGGCTTTACAATATTAGTATAGTTATGAATCGATTGTTCGATTAACAACTCAAATGCAGTTGACAACCCTACAACGTGCTCATAATTGGAAACTATTAAGTCTTGGCTAATGAGTTAGCTTTTGGGATGCTCTTTAAGCGGTTTACTATTAATTAAATCTTTGGTAATCTTCACGGCAACACATGAGTTAATTCTATTTGTTGGTGTTGTCTTGTTGATTTTGAGGCTTCATTAGGTTTTTATCATAAAACAATAAAATAATAAATAAAAGAAACATACTTCTTCTCCGCTGGAAGACGTCAACTATCTCTCAAGAATTTCCACGCATTAATGTAAGATTTTTTTATTATTACCATGAATGTTATTTTACTTTTAAGTGAGATTTTGAATATACATATTCACGAAGAAAGAAGACATGACACAACACTTAGGCTTGGTTGCACCATCTTACTTTCACTTTAACAAAAATCAAAAATCTGTCAAACTCCATACAAAATACATCGGTTAACGTTATAGTTACTGTCAAAGTTAGGTGGTGCAACTCAACTAAGTCACCATCTGGATGACAAAACAATTCCGCTTTTTCAGAAACCTTTTTTTGTGACCTGAATAAAGATCGTATTAAATCCTTTACTTTATAAGCCTCAATGTCTGTGTATGTAAATAAGAAGTCATGAAATATGTAAGAAGAATTAGAGCTAAGTAACGTTTCCAGACGTAGACAGCCTTAAATAAAATCAATCAAGAACAAGACACAAAGAAAAGGTTTTCTCTACTTTTGTATATTACGTTGAATTTAAGTCATTGTTTACTTTCATATGAAATTTTACAACGTAGCACATGATCTCACAAAGGTATGATGTGCCCCTTGGCTTGCCACTCGGTAGGTAGGTAGGTACGCGTACGTTACGAAGCTGGTTAAGCTATAATAATATGCAATGTTTTCAGCTTGTCTTTAACCCTTATTTGTTCCTTATTTATGTCTTCAGTTTAAAGCTTAATAGGGACATATTTATTGCAGGAATATTTTGCAAATATTTTATTGTGTAAAAAGCAATAAACGATTTATTATTTATTATTTTGAGTTGTTTTAAATTCTCAGCATTTTATGCTGGTATTAATGTTATCCACGGGTTGAGACCAAGTGGATAGCATTGGTATGATGTTTCATTTAGTACTCGTTACATGTGGAGCGCGCGTCGGCTAAAAATTTTCGGGTGATTCGGCATGAATTTAAAATAACAGCTTTCTGCATTAAGTGATATGAGTTGCTTTTTAATTTGAGGATGTCCAGGTTCTTTATTCTTTATTCTTTACTAAGGAATTATTATTTTATTTTATTTCACAAGGAATTTTGGAATTTAAGAAAAGTTTAACCATTAACAAGTTTTCACATATAGAGCCTAAGTAATGCTTGTTTATTAATAAATCAAAATAGAAAAGAAGAGAAGAAGACAAAAGAAAAGAATAATACGAAAGAATATGTATACGAGTACGCAGGGGTTCTTAGCTATTTTGGTTATTTCGTATAGAATATTCTATCAATGAAAATTCTTCATCATATACGAAGAGAAAACAGCAAATCCATTCAATAAAACGTAATAAATACATAGCCAAGAAGAATAATGAAGTAAACTTTTCATTAGTTGAATAAATTATTCAGATAAGTCATTATATCGGGCTCGGGCTTATTATGCTGCCGACTACTTGCACGTTTTTTGCTCCGTTGTTTTAATTTGAGCCGTTGTTAATAAAAACGTTAGTGGTTTTTTACGTGACTACGGTGCAAACGGTCAGGATATCAAGGCTTGCATCTGACCTTTTGTGCAATAACAAATTATTAAAATGTCGCTTATTTTTTTACACGACTGTTATTTATTCATACTAGCTTGGGCTTGCTGGGGAGCCCCCAGAGTGTATCTGTTGTGACAGATGTAGTGGCCTTTTAACGCACAACTCGCGATCAAAAACACGCTTGTGAAACAATTAATTTTCATTTTCTAGTTATTGCAAAAAAAAAGGAAAATTAGGGTGGACATATCGCATTGTATGCCGTGGGCAGAACTTAGTTATTAATTAATAATTAAAAACTATATTTCGCCTATTTTTTAGACTGGCTTTGAGAGCTAGACTTTGTCTTCTAGTTGTTTTCTTAACTTCTTCCGGAAACGATGAGCGTAGAGAGCTCTCAACCTCAATAATATGTATATTACTATTAGTATACCAATCCTACTACAAACAAAGGATTCTTTCCATGTAAAGAGGATCGTTTCCAGGATGTATCTACAACCTACATCATAATTTACGATCCAGCTTACACTGTCTTTACAGTATTGGCATGTTTGGTGACATGTCTTACTGAACAGCGGCCAGTCTAGCGTGTGACGTCCTAATCGCTGCGTGCATGTCCATCATCTGATGTACAGGAGATGTATTTTCGAAGCAAGGGGATTTCATATCGTAAACGAGATCACATAAATCGTATACGGATATATATACACTCGTATACGTATTAGATTACCTAGTAAAGTAATTAACTATTAGATCATAAAAAATAAATTTGTTTTCTTAGAGAATTAAAAAAAAAATGGGCATCTTTTTCAATTTATCGTCATACACCCCCAGTTTTTTAAATTGAGATTTTAATTAAGACAGAGAGAGAGAGAGAGAGAGAGAGCATTAAAAATCGCAATTCAGAAACCGGGGGTATATGACGACAATTTGAAGAGAGTAATTCCTAAGCAGGTATATGATATCAATTTCAAATAGACATTATCCATGCGTTCTTGAGTCATGCTACAGGTTTCTAAGGTACGAAACCCTAAAAATATACTCATAAAATGTAATAAACGGGATAGGTTACCACTAAAGGTTTCGTAATTCATAGGTGGACCGTTGATTCTATCTCATAATTCTCGTATCTATTAACGCCCCAGTGGCGCCGAATTAGACCTCCAAGCGGTGACAGTCTCATAATGGACGTAGGGGAGGTAATCCCGAAATTGGAGGCTTGCCTAAAACCAGAGTAAATACAAATGAGTAGGTCATCTTCATAGAAACGCACCGAGCGCGGTTTGTATGTGAGCGCGCCAATATACGTATGCGGCGCGCACGCACACACTGACAAAATTCGGCGCAACCCCGACTGACTCCCCGCTAATCCACGTTAAATTTTGTCAGTGTGTGCGTGCGCGCCGCATACGTATTGGCGCGCTCACATACAAACCGCGCCCGTGCGTTTCTATGAAGATGACCTACTCATTTGTATTTACTCTGACAGCATGCTCTTACACGGAATAGATTTAGGCACCGTCAGAAGTTACACTGCTTTGATCTTGAGGGAATAGTGCTGCAAAGCACTGCTTGATATGAGTTAATGCATTGGTTTTAGTTTACGTACAGTCAGCGTCAAATAGTTTGGGACACCCAAAGAGGCCAAGATGACAACACAACCTTATACCAAATGAAATAGAATAGAGACGTGTTGCGAATTTTTTAGCTACTTTGGGTGTCCGGAACTATTTGACGCTAACTGTCAAAGTAAATTTAAATCTATAAAACTGTTCTTTTTTTTATTGTATCGTGCCCCGCAATCACACAATCAATCAAAAAATGTGACTGAAAATTTTATTGTTTCCGGTATGTTTGATACGTTAAAATTAGGTTGCATTCCGTAGTTGCATTCTGAAATAATCGGTCATCCTGAAATTTCATTTGACATCAAAAGGTTAAATGAGGTTTAATTACATTAATATTAAGTCTACACGAGCGGATAGTAGGGCTTATTTACAAAATTTATTCAACTTGCTAAGGTGAGGGCAACTGGAGTGGCCCTGGCCACCTTACTGTATCTAGTCCCACTATGGTTTTAATACACGCGCTATTATACCCAATAAGCAATGTGCCAAGGGTTATATTTCTTTGTGGGTCCTCTTACACATGTAAGCTCAGTAATTTTCGCGACGACACGCAACTATGATTCCAATATCCTGCGAAACTGTTGGATTTGACGAGAGAGGCTTTGGCAAATACTTTAACGGATGCCGAAACAATTCGAGTTGCCTGTGACATGAAAGTGAAAAGGTTTTGTGTACTCAACAAGGGAAAAAATCTCTTGCACGCACAAAATAGTAGCTTTGGGAGATATAAATTCACGTCGGTGACTCGTCGATATTGGATGTGTAGGTATTTATTTCATTTCTCCCTTGTGTTTCAAGTGGCATCTCATTTTATTGGATTGGTACAGCCTCAAACGCCTGGCCAGGGTCGTATTTGGGTCTTCTTACTTTTATTTTTTGTATTGGATTATAGGATTAATAATCTTGGAATATGTAGAGTGTAAAGACCCCTCAATACACCCTACCGCAGGAAGGTACCGCATCGCATCGGCTATGTGTGTCACAAGAAATGAAACAAAATGACCAGGTAAATCGCAGACACACTGGTCTCCAAAGATTTTAGTTGCTGTAGTCGGAAAGGTGTCCCATTACTACCATAATTTTACCGTCATATAATTTAAGTGGCGTTATAGAGAATATTTATTATTGAAAAAGGAATATAAAAGCTCTCAGGGCCGCATTCAGAGTTGTCTTTTATGTTTATGTGAGGAAAACAGAAAGTCAAGTTAAAAATTAGTGGTAACTTACGTAGTTACGTAGAGCTTCTCCGTTTCGATAGGGATCGTTTAGGGATAAAAAAAGATAGGTTGATGAAAGTAACCTTTAACTACTGACGTGGGGGCCTCTCAGGCCTTGCAAAAGTCAAATTGTTGAATTTCTCCTCTCCCACGTGCACGACACACCCGAATCTTTTAGTACCTTCGAGTTTCATTGCGCCGAGGCTGTCAACAACGGTGCACGTGATTGCACGCGCAATTTCAGTAGGTAAATTAATTTTAAAGTTTCTTGTGGGCCTCTCAGGCCCCCACCTCAGTATTGGCGTAACTTTTTTTGTTTACAGTTTACATTTAGTTGTCGTCTTTTCTTGAAATAATTTGAAAAAATCTATAATACGGAGCCCACAGTATGTCGTCTGAGAGAAAGCGGTATCTCGGAAGTAAAAATAACCAGCATTTAACGAAAAATAGAAGAACAGTAGTTTTTGGCACGTTTGCTAGGAAATGATAAGCCTGTACCTGTCTATCAAGATTTAAACAATGAAACCAAGTGCCATACATGTATTTTGAAGATTCAAATGAAATCTACATTTTAAAAACATGTATGGCTTCCTTCACTGAACAAAGCAAGTTTATCCAGACTGTGTTTAATTCGCACTATTTGATGTGTGTAATTTTTTTCCCCCTATTTCATATTAGGATTACTGATACATCATTAGCTAAAAAGACTATTGAAAATTAAGATTCTAAGAAGATTTGTTGAATTTATGAATATTTTTCATGATAACTTTGTGAATCATGATTTTATGAGATTTTTGCCAAAAATGCTACATGTTTTCTAAATATTGAAATAATACGTACTTATTAACAAATAATTTACATAAAAATCGTTTTATTGTATTTAAATATAACCACTATTAATAATTATTAAACATAAACCCCTAAAAAGATTTTGTATTTTTTAATATAAGCACACATATGTACGGGCCTCTCAGGCCCCCACGTCAGTGTTTACGTGAAATTAAATCCACCTCAGTAGCTAAAGGTAGATGCGCGCCGTGATAACTTTTATCGACGTCAAAATGTATGGGGAAAGTCGACAAAATGGCGTGATAACTGCTTATCGCGGCCCGCATCTTAGGCCTACTGGTGAAGGTCGCGGGAGGTGCCTGGATGTGGGCGGAGCAGGACCGATCTTTGTGGAAATCCTTGGGGGAGGCCTTTCTCCAGCAGTGGACGTCATTTGACTGAAACAAACTAACGTAGTTGTATTAGGTGTGTGTGTGTTTAAGTTTTAAGAAAAGCTGGGAGAAGACATACTTGAATATTACTGGAATGTATCCAAGAAGAAATTTTAGTGATATGCCACAAAATATAAAAAGCCTTCAATAAAAAATAAACCGTTGAGATATCCAAACAGGTCGCACTTACCTATTATATAATTTTTATCAAACAACATTTGGACTCTTTTTCAACCGACTTCAAAAAAAAGGAGGAGGTTCTCAATTCGACCCGTATGTTTTTTTTTTTTTCTATGTTTGTTACGCGATAACTCCGCCAATTATGAACCGATTTGAACAAATCTTTTTTCTGCGTATAGGTAATACCTCAAGGGTGGTCCCATTTAAATTTAATAATAGAAAAAACAACCCCCAAGGGTGGAAAATTGGGGATGAACTTTTTTATACGCAATATCTCCGCCGATTATAAATCAATTTGAACGATGATTTTTTTGTTGAATAGGTATTATCAAAAGGGTGGTTTCATGCGAATTTGAAGAAAATATTTCACCCCCAAGGGTGGAAAATTGGGGATGAACTTTTTTATACGCAATATTTTCAATTTTTAGTTTTTTTTTGTGTTCACGCATTTGAAGTCGGTTTTATTTTTTTTAAAAGTTATTAAAAGTTAATTATTAGTAATAATTTTATGTTTAAAACTTTTAATAGAGTCTCAAAGATTATTTTGTGATAAGATTCCTAGCTTAAGACCTATTGAGTACCAGTTAGACATCTTGATTGCCTGGCAAAATACAAATTAACGGGTAAGTGATATTCTCTTCCAGGAAAGTCCACTTTGTAGCACTAGTGTTTGTTTCACGCCCAAGGCAGCTCAGTGCAGTAACTAAACTGAACAAGCTATTTCTAATGTCTGCTTTGTTCTGCAGGATATGTGCTAGCAGTCAAATTAAGTACGTTCTTCGACTTTTCGTGTTTATTTATTATAGAAACTCAACATATTGTCCCATCAAGCGTTGTAAATGACCCACCAGGCACAGTTGAAGTAAGATCTGAGGTATCGTTCATAAAAAAATTCAGTGGCCTATAAAAAGAAATTTCATTGATGAAGGGTTATGTTACTTATTTTATTTTCTTCTTATTTTTTGGCATGATGTTATTTTTATGATATTAGGTAGGTACTACAGGGTGTTTGCAGCTGTCACATAATGAGGGCTATCGTTTTTATACTTAACAGTTGGCACCCCTGGCGATTGACAGGACCTTACTCTACAGTGGCGCCATCTTGATGAGTGCAAATGCGATAGTCCTCCTACCACTTTAGCGCTCACCAGTTGGTGCCACTGTCTTCGCTACTAGCAAGTGACAGGACCTTACTCTACAGTGGCGCTAACTGGTGAGCGCTAAAACGATAGCCTTCATTGTGCGCATACGCAGGTTGGCGTGGCATATTAACTATTCAAGTAAATAATTCACAATACAGTCTCTATTCAAGGAACTCAGGCGGTTTACTCCTAAAAATAATTTCCACTCATCCATCTTTCTTCGAAATATAGGGTGAATAAGAGACACACTTAGCTGTATTGCAATATTGATATTGTATGTAAGTAGAGTCCCAGTTACAGAAAGAAACGAAAATCGAATGGGATGTAGTCTTTGGATGTGAACAATATGGAAAAATTGTACTCGATCTACCTTTGGATAACTTCGAATATGTAGAATTACAAAAAGTTATCGCACGTCCTATCAGTTTGGGTTTTATTCCGGAAAAAAAGGTAACAAATGAGGGTACAATATTTTATTTTTCTAAATGCGTATGCTACATAAAGTTAATATTCCTTCGGAATAGAGCAACAACCACGAGCTGTCAAACGAAACCGATTTTGGATGACACTGAATGTCGTTTGTGTGTCATTGGTCAGGATTATTTCACTGTTTTGTACCAATAATCAATCACCGAACCAGTCCCACGTTTCTGAAGCACTATTTCTCATAAACATCCACCATTTCAATCACGTAAAATCTGAAAAAATCTCAGAGCTCATATTTTCAGCGTGCCAATGAGTGCTAACATACTGTCAAATAGTTGCAAAAAAACGGTTCTGTTTGACGTGACGGCGACGGCATCATCTCTTTTTATCACACAGTGTAAGTTGCTGCTAGTGATATCTCGTTCACTCAGTTCTTTGTTGCTCTATTCCGCTAGGTATTTTAACTTTATGGTGTGCTATGGAACATACATAGACACACAACCTACACCGGATCAAATTTTCACGTCATTAATTTTAATGCGCTTTGCTGTGGCGTAAATATGCATAATACTCGTGCAGTTTCCAATTAGGTAAGGGTGGATTTTTCTCTCATTACTGATGGCTACAGGTAACTACTAAAATTCAACATTTTACTTCATAATGCCATATATGAGTTTGATACTTTTCGAGCGTACAAAAAACTAAAGTAGTCGATATCTAATAAGTAGGTACTTATTTATTAAAACTTCTGTAATGAAATATGTACATACATATAAAATTAATAAAATTCGTGTCCTTAACGATCGCAAGTTCAAACATCAGCGATTCTAAAGTAATATTAGCCTTAATGTTATCTTCTGAGGTGTTATCTTTGATGAGTCTCGATTATCCGTAGGCAAATTTGTTTAATTGAATGTAATTAATACGCATTTCACAGGAAGTAAAATACAAAAACTTACTCATTTCAACAATATTGACGCTTCAAATGGCGTGTTCTCGGAAGATGAAGAGAAATTTTCATTTAGTCCTCTGTTGTACTCATCCATTCCGAATTAAGAATCGAACAATGGATAGAAAGCGGAATTAATTAATCATAATAAATTATATGGACTGATCAAAAGATTTAATTAAAAGTCGATTTTGGTATATTTATGTATAAGAATTCTTATATTTCAATTAAGGGCAAGTTTCAGTTCTGACCAAAAGTATTCGTAAATGTTAGACATAAGTTACGCATGTCGGAAAACTGTGTAAAACTTGCGACCAATTTGATAAAGTTTGGTACGCAATATGTCAACATCAAATAATTTCATAAGAAAACCCTGTGTCCGGGTTTTGCCTCTCTTTGAACGTAGTTTAACTCTGTAATAACTATTCGGACTCACTATAAATTCGAGTTTCCAATACAGAAATGAAACGTTCCAGTTCTTTACATTTTTTCTTGCCCGCCGTCTTATCGCGTTGAAAAACCAGTTTCCAGTGGAAAATGGATTTTATTAATTTCAACCTAGTTCGAAAATGTAAACAGTGAGGCAGGGCATTAAAAAATAAATATGCAACAACCGTGCTTTCCTCGATATGAATGTTTAAAGTGCTTTCAATTCTCGCCGGAACCGTTTCTTATTTAACATTGTTTTTTAATGGCAACACTAGTTTTTAATGAGTATTTTTAAGCGATTGTGATTGCAGTGGTGCTATCAGAGTTATCGATTTTAATGAATACAGACACATGCTGTGAATGTGAAATATTTATAGTTGTAAATAAGATAAGAGATAATTATGTAGCTACGTAACTTTTTTGCCGTTTTAGATATTACAACTCTCTAACAGCCCATTTATGAAATATTTGATGCAAGAAGTAGATAACGCTCGGATAAAGCTTAAAACTTTCGCGCTAAAAGTAAGTTATTATTACTTCCAACTCACTTTATTCCAGTTAAAACACAAACTGAAGTTTAATATCTTCGAAATCGATACACATTTTTAATTATACCCCGACGAAACTCCGTAATTTCTCTCCGGGGAAAAAAGAAGGGGGTTTTCATTGAAACGTCAAGCTAAATTGATGGGCTCGCCCTCAGTCGTGACCAATAGTCGTATGGCGTTGTGCCGTCGGGTCGCGTCAGTCGAACGTCCGGAGTCATTGTGGCCACACGCCCTGCTGCCAACATAACGGAACTGAATGTTGTTGTCACGTGGCAAACGTCACATGCGGCGGGAAAGTTTTGGCAGCCGCGTGCGTTTCCGAACGCAATCAAACTTTTTCGGCGGCGTGTTTTTTACCGGCCAGTGCTGAACTTTTTATTGAAATGACTCGGATTAAAGTCTTTTTTGTGTAGTTTCGCAGTGTTTTTGGGGACTTTTTTTTAATAACGTGGTCATTATGAACGTGTGTGGGGTAATCGCGCTCGGCTTCGGCTTCCTGCTGGTTTTCCCGAGCCCTTCCTGCTCTAACTCTGATAATATGGGTCTGTACGATTTATTGCAAACATAATTACAAGCGGTTCCGTCGACTGGCGGCTAATGGCGTTAAGTTAATAACGTTAGCGACAACGAGTGCCGCGGCGACGAATATATTCAGTGTGGTATCAGTAATTAATTAATGCGATGTCTTTCGCGCAATATGACGACGCTTTGATGCCTTTAATGTCGACATGTCCTAGTTTCATTATACTTGATGCACTTTGATTAATTATTTTGACAACGATAAGTATTTGGGGTTATGAAAGACCGATTAATTACTTATTGTTAAGATACTTAATCAAATTTATTGTTACCTTCAGTTTTAGTACTTTTTATAGCTAAATTAAGTAATTTTGTTAATGACTAAGTTAATATTAAAACTTTTTTATACTTTGTTCTTGTATGATACGTTTAACTAGTTTAGTACACCATTTTATTAGTGTTAAGCTTTTTTTGTCTCTCAAACACTAGACTCAACTTTTTTTTTCCTCTCCTTAACAACGAGCGCATGATAAAAACAAATTTTGCATATTTTCGGCGCATGCGTTTCATTTTTTGGTTGGATGCCAACTTTTTTGGTTGTTGAAACTAATTGAATTTAGATTTTGGCGGGCACGATAGGCTATGCAGTGTGCATGTCTGTTACGTACGAGTAGTTGGTTATAGCTCATTAAGTTTAACACTACCTATCATTATTTATAGTTTAGTTCTCTTTCTTATTCATAAAACATAAATTAGTGTTAAAATAACAGCGTTTCTCATAATTAGTGAAGGATTTGTTTTTTACTTTTTGTAAAATAATCATTTTGGTATTGATTAAAAGCATTAAACGGGGTTGATGAACCAGTGATAGAACATTGTATTGCTTTGTTATAAAAGATTATAGGTCGATAAAAATTCGCAAAATTATCGCAAAATACATAAGTCGACATATTACTATACTTCTGTTGCAAAATCACACTTATTGCAACAACATAAGAATGCCACACTGTTCCTGTTGGTACGCCGTCTGCACTTTGTTCCAAGAATATGTTTTTGATGGATTTACATGTAAAACTGTAGCCAATTAACCCGTGACATCTTTATCGACGCTCCATACGTCATAGGGTATTAGTTCAGCCCGATAACCGGCACTAAGCTGACCGTAACTGACACTAGATATCCAACCTGATTTGTATGTAATTTAGGCATCAATTAACTATAGTTTGAATAACTATACCTACCTACATAAAAATATAAAAAGTAAAGTAAAAGTTAAACAGAAATATTTTTATAAAAAGATGTTAAAATTTATAAAAAAAGAAAATAAAGAAAAAACAAGTATTAAAGTAGAGTTGGTGTATCTTCACCCATGGAGAGGGTAAAATAAGTGAAAAATTGTTTGTTTAGTTAGTTTTAAATATTTACTTATTTATAGTTTAGTTAACTATTTAAATTGTTTGACAAACTATTTTATTTAATTGAAACACTATTAATTATTCTCTAAAATGTTTCAAAAACAAATATCGTACACCACAAAATAAAATATTTCACACTATACTAATTGCGGGATGAAATTACTCACATTTCTATTTCGGCCACGTCAGTGATTGGCCTAATGCGAGACGAAAAAAGCTTTAAGCGCTTTCACATTAGGGCGTTAGTAGCGCGACAGCAGCGCGGCAGCGGCGTTTTTGTAATGTGAAGGCATGCATCCGCTGTCACATAGTATAAAATTTTCGACAGCGCGTCTGTCGCGCGTTTGTCGCGCTGCTAAATCGCCTAAATGTGAAAGCGCTCTAAGAGAGCTTTACCATTCGGCTACGACGACTTACGGCTGATTATTGTGTGGCTCGCTTCTAGACCACAGAACATTGAAAGAGGTTTCTATGTTCTGTGTTCTAAACGTTATAAAAGAAACTCATCACCTTGTAAATAATTAACAGTTAGCGAAAAGTACATCACACAAAGTAGATCCATGCGGACAAGTTTGTAACTCAATATCGCTACATGAATTTAATTTAAACTTATTATTTGTAAATCAATAGGTAATTGGACGTTTTTTAAGATATTTTTAAATGTTTATGCTTGCCTTATCACCACTTCAGCACAACAAAACGGTTAGCGGTCTTTCTAATTTGATAATATTTCACGAAATTGATGCAAAAGGTGGACCTCATATCTTTGTTTTCTTGTAGATAATACGCAACGGTAATTCCAAAATACTTTTATCGTTTATGTAAATAATTATTATTCATCCACGGTAATTATATTCTTCAAAATAACGTTCATGTGGCTTCACCCTTACTCGCCATCATAATATAGACGCTCTCGCAATACGGTTGAAGCTAATATTTAAAAGATATTTGGCATTACGAAATCCGACTGAGTAGACAAAGTGAATCAAATTAATTTGAAAGCTAACTTAATATCTTTAAGTAATGCTACTGGATAAGGGAAATCTGTGGCCGGCTCTATCTGTTGGCTTGGCAAAATTATACGCAAATTATAGCAATTTTACCCGAAATAATATTAATATCGAAATTCTTTGGTTAGGATTCACCCTTTCTTGGTATACCGCTGAAATGATGCGTCTTAGATAAGGGTAGAAAATCAAAACAAAATATCAGAAACAATTTTTGGCCTTCTTTAACGTCTTGGCCTATACCAACAAGATTAACCCTCCAAAGTTATTGTGTATATTTTTCACGATAGTCACTTGTCATTCAGACCCAACCGTTTACGAAGATGAGAATAGTACCATCGACATATGAAAGTTTTGTAGCAAAATGGTACACAAGATGCCACATTCTCATGATATGTCCTTTGGTCATCAAAATTGATTGGCAACTCTGTTTATAGAATAGTCCCGTAGCTCTGCTTCCTCACTGTGTGTCTCAGAATCTATAGCAATCGCAATCGCTATCACTTTGACACACACTGTACGCCTTTGCGGTCCCTGTGACGACTTTGAACCAGTGATGGATGGACAGAAATTGCCATGTTAAAACCGACCTTACTGCTATTAATTAGACCGTAAACTGACAGACATACAATCCAATCAGAAATCAAATTACAATCCGACACAAAGAAGTAGAGACGAAGCAAAATATTAACCTAATTGAAAGTTAAATAGCCAATTTCAGTAATAAAAAGATATTAAATCATCTAAGTGCTTACTCGAAAGTTAAATTAAGCCAGTCGTACTTATTCTTTGTTTATTGACAGCTAAATCAGTTTTATCCTCCGTAAACAACCGGCACACGGACTAAGCGGTCGGTTTTTATTGTCTGGTACTTTATTAACATAATAGAAGAAAAGTTTAATTAAGTTTGGCCAACTTCATCGCTAGCAAAGTAAATCTAGGGGTGGGTTAACGAAACTTTAACTCCCCGTTAAGATGTAATGAATTGGAATAGTTTACGAATATTTAGGTGGCCAGTTAATGTATATTATTATGTTTTAACGAGACTCCGGGAATATTGCGGCCAATGTTTGTTGAGGGTCTAATTTGGTACAAGATGGTGGAGATTTTGTTGCCAATTTAACGCAAGTGACTTACAAAATAATTATGTTAGTGCGCGGATACATAGGTTCATACTTGACTCTTGGGTCCAAACATGGTTGAAATATGCTTAATGAATATACATATAATGTAGTCATAATAAAAAAACACTACTGTAAAATGTTGTTATTAAAACATGCATTTAATATTGAATTTCAAAAGTCATGATACAAATCATTTGTAGCCTATATCTATCTATCTATCTATGTCAGCCTTTGGGTTCGCCTTCGAACATAGGCCTCCTCTTCAACCCTCCACCGTTTTCTGTCCCTGGCCACACGCATCCAGTTCACTCCAGCCTGCTGCCGGATATCGTCTGTCCATCGTTTAGCCTATATACCTCTATTCAACCCACAAGGTGGACCGACGACCTCATAAAGGTAGCGGGAAGGCGCTGGATGCAGGCTGCCACCATCCGGCCATTGTGGAAATCATTGGGGGAGGCCTATGTTCAGCAGTGGACGTCCTATGGCTGAAATGATGATGATGATGATGATGTCTATTTAGTTCGATCACAGATGTTACTTAAAACACTTAACACACGTTTACTGCCCAATAACTTATAATAAACGCAGCGAGATGTAAATTAGGTCACTGGCCCATGAAACTGCATTGAATTAATTATTTTATTTACCACTTGTGATGGTTTTGTTTTTTTCTTAGGTCAAGCGTAAGGTAATCTACCTAATATACATGTAAAACATAGTGTATTAAAATAAATTCCTCCCATCGTATGAATATTTTTACATACTTGAGTTTATTGAAGCATTTCATCCGATTAACGAAACATTTTGGCGAAATGGACGTCATTGGTTAATCTGGGTCACAGTGCACGGATAGTATACTAATATATTTAATAAAATATCGATTTAAACTCCCATACCGACCCCACTTCTATGCATTATGTTAATTTATTTACAATTTATGAATTAACATACCATTTAATGTACCAGTTTCATTCTTCTCACGTACGCTGCATTTGGTACGCGAGCGCAGCGCCACTCAATCGCGGCGTTGATATAAAGCAAGGTTTCCCAACTTATTTTGTCTACTGCCACTTAGAGAATAAATTCTTTTTTAGCGCCCCCATTTGTAGTCGAGAGCTCAGTTGGTGTCTACTAAAACTTCAACCACACCAACGCGTGCAGATCGCCATCGGCGGCGCGATCACGGCGCGATCAAAGGCCAATGACAGATCGCGTGAACTGTCATCTTAGGTCGCACGACCTGTCATTTGCCTTTGAACGCGCTGGAAATGGCGATCTGCACGCATTGGTATGGTTGAAGCCTAAGAGTCTTTCTAGTACGAGTAGATGAAATTACAAATCCCCAAGTCACACGCTACACAACGCCCCGAATTTTTTTCTACTTTCCCTAAGGGGGCGTTATTGCCCACTTTGGGAAAGGCTGATATAGAGGCGCCTCGCTTCCCTTAATGTTGGCTTTTAGCTTTTTCCCCTCTCTGTTTTAGTAACAGAACGGAACGAAACTAGGGAACCTGAAACTCACTGAGGATAATGCTCAAGTTCTAATTAAAGCAACAAGAAACTTTGTGCATTACATCCTCTAAAAATCTTCCAAGCTACTAGTTTGATCCCAACCTGGATTTGAGAGAGCGGTAGATCTAAGATTTATGTCTCAGCCGGGATTAATTCCCACTTATTTATGTTTGTACTGAGGTATTGGCTGATTTCTTGTAGCAGCTAGACCTATTTAGATTTAATCATACGATAATCTTCTATCTTCTAAATACATGTAACTCAAAGGTGACTGACTGAATGACTGACTGACTGACTGACTGACTGACTGACTGACTGACTGACTGACTGACTGACTGACTGACTAACTGACATAGTGATCTATCAACGCACAGCCCAAACCACTGGACGGATCGGGCTGAAATTTGATGCATGCAGGATTGCAGGTAGATGTTATGACGTAGGCATCCGCTAAGAAAGGATTTTAGGAAACTCTACCCCAGGGGGTAAAACGGGATCCACGCGTACGAAGTCGCGGGCGGCCGCTAGTTCTGTTCATAAAATCCAAATCCACTATATTTTTGACCGACCCCAAAAAATACTAATTACCTAATTTAAGTTAAAACAAATTAACTTAAAAGCGGTATTACATTCATATTACACGAGGGTGTGACCCTCAGAAACAAGAGAAAGTACAGTGAACTCTACATTTTCACAATAAAAACTTTCTCATAACTTGGATTCCAATTAATTATCTTGCTGGGAAAACTTGCTCTAAAGGCTGATTTACACGTGTTAAGTAATTAAGTAGGTTAGCTGGATTTTTAGACTGTAGGCAAGGCTTTGATATTTGACAAAACTATTATTAGTTTATTTTGTATTATTAGGGGACAAAGAGATTTGACAAAATGTCTTACAGGTACATCTTATGTCTGTACAACCAGCACCGTGATCCACGAAAAAACAAACCATTGCTAAGAGGTAACAGCTAATTCAATTGTAATTGTTTAAATTAGGTGTTTATAGTTAAAACGTAACGTAAAGTTTAGGATTACCTTATTCCCTTATCCTTCAACCACACCAACGCGCGCAGATCGCCATAGCCGGCACGAACACGGCGCGATCATAGGGAAATGACAGGTCGCGTGAACTGTCATGGGTCGCGCGACCTGTCATTTGCCATTGATCGCGCCGGCGATGGCGATTTGCACGCGTTGGTGTGGTTGAAACTTTAGCCGGTACGGACAACGTTGTAGGTTAAAAAAATACACGTAACATATACGCGCTTTTCCACTCCTTTGTGCCAGTAGACGGTGCGACATAATGACACTACGGTCCGTTGCTTTTAACAAAGTGTCGTGATACACGGCACTTCAAGCTAAACGCTGTGAGATCTTATGCAGTTGTGATAGGGGCGAATCTATACTTATAATAAATCTGTAGAGAGGTTAATTCTGTACGTAAAATATATTTTCAAAATAACTATCAGGGGGCGATTAGTGATCGATACTGATGCCAAAAATGCAATCAGTAAAATTTTTGTCTGTCTGTCCGTCTGTATGTTCCTTATAGAAACAAAAACTACTCGACGGATTTTAACGAAACTTGGTACAATTATTTTTCATACTCCTGGGCAGGTTATAGTCTACTTAGGAATTCCCACGGGAACAGGAATTAGCGGGAAAATCCTTTTGTATGAAAAATCTAAACCGCTTAAGTTAGACGCTTGAAATTTGGCATGCAGGTACCTTAGTAAACTTAAAGCTTAGTTACAACAAGGAATTCCCGAAATTCCCACGGGAACGGGAATTAGCGGGAAAATCCTTTTGTATGAAAAATCTAAACCGCTTAAGTTAGACGCTTGAAATTTGGCATGCAGGTACCTTGGTAAACTTAAAGCTTAGTTATAACAGGATATTGCAAAATTCCCATGCGAACGGGAGTTAGCGGGGAAAAACATTTGTATGAAAAATCTATCCGCGTAGGTATGATAGATGAAGGGGTTAAAACGGGATCCACGCGTACGAAGTCGCGGGCGGTCGCTAGTTTGTAATAAAAATGTAAAGTCTGATATGCTGTCGTCTGTACAATATGGGACCTGTTACACCTATCAACTAGTTGCAACTTGTGAAACGCAGAGCCGTGAAATCCATTAAAAATAAAACTTTTCACTGCGTTTGTCTTGTATAATTATTGCTCTGACAACTATAGATATATTTTGGAATAAAAAAAAAACATCTTCTATTGCTAAGCAGTGAGTATTCTGTGTGATTGATTATTTAAATTGCATTAACTATTAATGTTTATAACGTCTTATTACGAGGCAGGCATTTAATCTTAATATTTGCTGCATTATGACAAACTGCATGCTAGTTAATGTACAATGTATTTTCGTTAGATGATAATCTCATTATCCCGAAGCGCCAGCTTTTCATCTATAAGCAAAGATTTAAAGTTTTCGTGCTCATAATCCTACATATGGATTTTACTTTAAGTAAGTAGGTTATATTATGTATAGGAGTATCACATATACGGACTTATTAACGTGAAAGCCGGTTGCAAAATGCGGTTTTTTGCATTTAATTATTGCAATTAGGAAAAGAGTATTAGAGTGCACGCATGCGTTTATTACAGGACTGCCAGTAATGTGGTCTGCTGACTATGACCTATATTTGTACTATATTAAAAGTACCTACTTAAATCAATCAAAAAAACCTACTTAAACATTATTTACGCAAAAGTTAATGGATAAATAAATATTAAAGGGATCAGGTTGTTCCACCGGCCAAGAATTTCACGTGTCTGTGGCCAAAAAATACCCGAATATCATAACATTTTAGTAACAAACATTTTTATCTAATAGAATAGTTTTGGTTCTAGTTGTACCACATAGATAGGTAAAATACCGTGAAAATATCGCCTTTTGCGAGCTGTCATCACCTTTCGCCTGCTGTCAATAGCTAGGCGAGGCGATTATGTTACGGTGCGGATAAGTGTGCATTGAAGTATGGATACAACGAATATTGACCGCTTCGAGTTGATACCGTTGCGATCCCTTTACGGGTTGATAAATGTGCTACGGCCTTTAATCCTCATTCATTTAAAAAGTTATTTTAAGTTCAATTTATAAATAGTAAGTTACATAATACTATTGAAACCTACGCGTACTAAGTAGCGGGAAAAACTAGTACCTTTAACCCTTTGGCTCGTAGCTCGTAGTAACCGGCTCGTAGTGAGTGCTACGGTTGCTACGATCAAATTAAGATTCCGTAGCCGTCTCTATTAACAAAGTAGGGTACGTAGTTTCTCGCTTGTTAGTACTTTGTGCAATGAATTTAAAATGTTATGATTTTTTATTATTTTTTATTTCTAACAAAAACTAAGTTTGTTTTGAGTTGAATAACTATTTTAAAGTGGTAAACTTTAACGGGATATAATTATTATGTAAAGATATACAAAGTGCTAATGGATACTTCAAATATTTAAGCCAATTACTTATGGTAAACATTGGATTACTAAGAACACAAGCGTCAACATGAAACAATATCTAAACCTTTAACAGAAAGTTTCCAAAACACAGAATAGCTTGTTCAACCCCATCAATTGTTAATACTTATTAATATTTGAGTCACATCGCAGTGACGTCGGCCATTTGTCCCCAACATTATTAACATTTAAATCCTCTTAAGTTGCACCCTATACATTACGGTGTTGTTGGGTCTAACCCGACACAAAGAAGCAGGCCAAATAGATGAGCCAGTTCATGGAGATATTCCTTGAAGCGCATGCATTTTGAGCCGCACATAACGAAGCGCACTTATTTTAGAGTAGGCGCACACCGTTGATTTTTTGTCGGCCTATAGTTTAGTCGGGCAGTTGATCAGTATGGGCATTATGGGAGTGCGCACACTACGCCGATTCGACTTGGCCGATTCTTCATACAAATTAAAATCGGGCACAACTATCGGCCAACTAAAAATCAACGGTGTGCGCCTACTCTTAAGGCGCACCTAAATTATTCCTCGAAGCGCACCTACATATGTTATGTTGCCTTAGTACTTTTTAATCATCTTAGTAGACATAAAGTTAAAAACCTTTATGTTAGTAAACATAGGTAACGTGCACTTCGAGGAATAGGGGAGACCGAGGTGATTTGTAACAGAAGAGAGTTGTGAAATTGACGATTTTTGGAAACCTAGTAACATCAACGAGCTCGCAAAAGCACGTATTTGTTAGCTCGAGACTTGAACTAAAAAACGGGCTCGCTTGTAGTTAAAAAGTTCCAAACAATCGACAATGTCACAAGTCACAAATTTTCTCTGTTACACCCCTAGTTTAGGTGCGCCTCAAAATAAGGAATGTCTCAGTTCAAGCCGTTTGCACTGCGTTCTGCGTTCAGCTCGGCTGTTATTGGTGAACCGACCGTGAAGACCTGTCAGTGACACGCTCTATCGAGAGGTTTTCGTAACTCTAGTTGTCTTGGTTTAAATGTTACGTGAATTATTTTTTTTTTTTTTTTTGAATTTAGAAGTATGAATGACTAGAACCTTTATTTTGAAAAACGCTCCTGCAAAATATTCATATCCTAGCACTTATCTTGATATTTATGAGCCGAATATTAACTATTCCAAAACTTCACACAATCATTTGTGATGTGATAAATTTTAAGGCTAGGTTACTGCCTCTACAAATTGTACAAATGAATAACAAACTTGTAGACTGCGTCAGGTAGGAATTAAACTCACTAATTTTGCTTGACCAAAATTTGTTTGAGATGCATCTTAAATACAAATCTCCTAAAACATAGATACCTACACTTATTAGTTTTATTTTCAAGTAAGCAGTTTCCCCTTAAAATCTAATCTCTAATTTTATCAAAAAACCATCGCCTCGCAGGAAGAATAATACTTCCGTATGTAATTACCAGGCTGATATGTTTGTCCAGGAACTTTGTTACGACATGAAAAGGGCTCTATATCATTCGCGTTTGTCACGTTTTTAATTAATATATGAGAGGCCTAGCCTCGGCCACGCTCGTGTTTGCGTGAAATCATCAATTAACCGAGGGATTCATTTAAAAGGAGATTGGATTATACATGACAATGCAAAGATACATAATTTAAGTCTTGTTTTGTCATGGATAGAACCTTTAACAGAAGTTAGGATTGCTTTAAAATAATTAGTTAATTAAATGCTAGTTTTAGTTATTATTTTGTTGCTTTACATATGAAATGTTGCTATCCTAATAATGTGTTGTTTCAGTGATTGTTAAGGCATTTGCTTATTTACAATTGAGTTTTACATAATACGTATTACTAAGAAACAAAGTAAAAGATAAAAGTTATTTGCATAGACTTTTAATAAATAAGTTCTTACAAATCGTCAAATATTTGAAGAAAGAATTAAAATAAAAGACTAATAAAAATAAGTTTTGCTCTTACAATTCTTTGCACAAATCTTTGGGCAGTTTTAATGGGCAACTTTTACCTTACCACAAATCATGTCATCATAAATTAATGTTGATTCAAAAACATTACAAAGAAAAAATACCAAACAACATTCCCCACGGCGACTTTCGTACAAAAATAAACATATCTCCTACAAATTATTCACACACACTTGTCCATTAACCAGCACTTTACTTCTTAAATCGTTACAAACAAGGTACAGTCTAGATCAAATCAAGCTTAATACTGTGGCATCTTAATCAGTTGTAATAGAGTATATTTTGCAACAACAATGTATAGTCTGATGTGCCGTCGTCTGTACATACGCCTACGTATACGAAAATCGTACAAAATTCATGCGCCATTTGTTTTTACAGAACCAAGCTTTCGGCTTTTAACAAAATTGCTAAATTCTCTTTACCTTGTCATCTTTGGAACGTCATGCCACAATAAACGAAACGATAGTAGGATTAGCAAGTTAGAAAACGTGACAGTTATCATTCTAAATCGCTTCGCTATAGCGTTGTTTTAAAGTCAGCGTCAAATAGTGACACCCAAAGTGGCCAAAAACACAACCTTATTCCAATTGTAACAAAGACGTGTGCAGTTACTTTGCTCCGTGAAGCGATTTTGAATTTTTTGGTGTTGTTTTTGATTTTGGAAAAATCAATTTTTGAAGTTTTGAGTCTACTCGTATTCTAAAACCTTTAAGACTTTTTTCATTACATTTTTGCTATTTTTTTATGCATAACAAGGCAGGTATTTGACTACAATCGCACCTAATGTTGGGATGCAGTCTAGGAATTACTCACAAAAACACTAGTTTATTGATATGAAACTTACCACATACACTTTCTTTATGACACAGATATGGAAACATCTAATCATTTTATTTATCTCTAATGGACAGCTTAGGGAAGTATGGGAGAGAAGTTGATTCTGTTTATTTTCAAGAAATCGGATGCTGGGAAAAGTTAAAAAGAATTTTCCTCAGTCGTTTGTCTTGTTTTAATGAATGGGAAAGTTTTGTAGGCGCCAATATTAATTAGGGTTATGTTACTTTTTTTGGCAAAAACGTAGGTTTTTAATGATTAAATTAACAAAAGTAAACATCTCTGTCTGTTCTGAGAGTAAATGTTTTAGTTAACAAGGAAAATTATTAGTTACAAAGTTCTGAAAATATTATATCGTTTGTTCCTTCGTTCCACTGATGAAATGATTTTAAGCATGTCTTTTTAATTAACTATAATTATTTTAATCCTTATTTAGCTTTAAGCTTGATGCAGATTATTCCTACCTACGTGCACTCAGCTGTGATAGTATATTAATGCCACTAGAGGGCATTAGTGGGGCAGGCTATTGATGTCATTCGCATGAACTCTCGTGCGTTCATTATAGGTATAAATATACCCATAAATAAAGAATGGAGGTGTTCTTTTTCTATTTACCTTGTTTAAATGACGTTATGGTTGACATTATAGAGAGAGACTCATGAAAATCTTGTTCATTTTGATGCAAGCTTTGTAGCAGAAAATGTACGCCATTTACTCGTATACTCCTAGCTAGGTATTCAAGGCCTATTAAGGTATATTCATTAAAATTTAAGGAAGTTAATTTAGTTTCCCTTCCTTTTGCATCTTTTCACCGTTTACGCAATCGCGTTAATGCGATTTGCTAAGTACTTTTGTCATACAAGTTTGAAAGAATTTAAATTTCCTTTCAACATCTGTCTGCATATTTGCGACAATCTTAGAGCAAAACCATAATTAATCTTTATTACATGTCTTAATATAACAACTATAATATTCAGTTAGCGTCTTCATATTGGACAGGAATAAATTGAGACTTGAGTGCGTAAGCCTATTAGACAGGTAATTTGTAATGTACGCTAAAATACCCATTCAGAATCAGCTGTTATTGAGAAATGTATTGTTTTACGTCACAATTATTAGTGTAGGCGTTACGTCATATCATTCTTTTAATTTAGCGAACTCCTTCTAAATAGGTCCCTTATAGTTGTCATAGTGGAGGATCATGACCCTTGAACTTTATAATTGTCCCCATATGTAGAGCGTCCTTTAAATTTCAGCATTCACTCAACTCGAATTGAGTTTTCCATATTATAAGAAAATTTCGAAGCGAATACCTAAAAATAAATTTTATATAATTTGTGTCCCACCAGGGTATAGAACTTAGAACTCTCTTATAATGCGAACAGCTATGGACTGGAATTGGACTAGAATTCACTGTCTGTTACTGTCTTTTTCGTGCATTACAATCCGGGCTTTTTCAAGGTGAGAGTGAATAGGCACATACAGGACTGATATGTACCAGTCTAGGAAGACTGCATCTCATTTATTGGTTTGATTGCAGTCAAATACCTATTTAGCTGAATTAAAAAACCTCTGTCTCAAATACAAAAAGCGACTTTTTTCAGATCATACGTTGCCACAGGCATCGGCATGTATTGTAATTTGGAAGTAAAGCCGTAAAGTTATATGTTCGAACGATAGCAAATCAAGCTAAACACAGTGGTCTCTTATCTCATTGTAATACAGGCTTTTTTTCATCAAAAATGTATAGTATGATGTGCAGTAGACTGTACGAATACTCAAATAATAGTACAGCGAGCGAGAGCCGAATTATTTTCCCAACAGAGAAGCGAACGGGAATATAAAGTTGGTGAATGCACAAATTAATTCACTGCCCCGCATAAGAAACTCAATTAAACCACTGAAACCTGGCTTTCGTTTTTAGGGACCCGTACAAAGTTTCGCAAAAATGAAACCCTTATCACTAACAGTGTGCTTACCATGGGTTTACGTTATGTGTGCTCGCTAGCGACTGCGTAAAAAATGACATTAATTGTATGACATATTGTGCAGCGCCCCTAGCGGCTACTTTCAAGAAACAAAATCTTCATAGACATTTTTGCCTACACTCGCTAGCGAGCACACCTGGCGTAAACTCATGGTAGGTACACAGGTAATTTTCATAAAACTTCTTTCATCATCATCATCATTTTAGCCATAGGACGTCCACTGCTGAACATAGGCTTCCCTTAATGATTTACACAATGGCCGGTAGGTGCCTTCTTCTTCTAATACTTCTTGGCTGACATGAAAAAGTAGATATTGAGGTGGTTTTATGTTGTGTTTGATGAGGATTTGATTAAGACATAGTTCAGACAAGTGATATTCGCGCGGTTGCTGGGCAGTTCTTGTATATTTGCATTTAATCGTAACCGCACGGTTACCGCCTTAGGCTGGGTTGCAACATCTTACTTTAACTTTGACAAACGTCAAAAATCTGTCAAACTCCATACAAAAACACCGGTTATCGTCAAAGTTAGGTGGTGCAACTCAGCCTTAGTGCCTTGCCAATAAGAACCACCCAGAAACCGCGCGGTTATCGCGCGTGTCTGAACCAGGCCAAAGTCTCCAAAGTGATAATATTGTCTATAGTCCAGTCAATGAATGCTTTAACGACGGTGTAGAGAGAAATCCGTGGAACACAATTTCTGACCTCGGGACTTTATTAAGACTAGTTAGGAGATGAACATAGCAAAAGTCCCCGCCCTTAGCCCTTAAGCCGGAGGGGAGAGGGGGGTTTAAAGGTACCACTTTTCGGTTTTTCGCTTAATCCTCGGAAACTATGCGTCCTAGTGACATGACTACTATGAACCAAAAAAAGCTTATTGAATTTGTTACAGGTGAGACAGTCAAGTTTTTCTATATCTTGTATAGTTTTCGCGGCATCTGCTCTAGAAGGTCTGTAATATTGGAAATTTTATTTTTGTCTTACATGTTCCCATCAGGAGAAAATCGACTAAATCAACATTGAGCTAATATTCTAGACCTGCGGGAGCATGTTAAGCCTAGTTCCAGGGAGGGGACTGCACCGTGCGTATATTTAGATGAACCACTAGGAGCCACTTTTGACTCCTCATCACTCAAAAAGTACTGTGCATTAACACTTCAAATTTGGCTCATGTGTTGAGACTTGCAAGATAAACATCAGCTTCAAATTTCATTAATATACCTCAAACGATTTTTTAGGTATTGACGTTCAAAAATCGACATTTAGGACACTACAATCTATCTATCACCTGTGAAATGTTAAAATTTACTGGTTTTTTATTTGTTCCTTTGTATTTACAGAACTACCTATCTGGATGCCAAATTTGAACCTTCAAGGTCACCTGGAAGTGGTTAGAATTTGGTCTTATAGGTCAGCCATGTAGATTTTTGGACGTCAATACCTAAAGAACCGTTTGAGGTATATTTATGAAATTTAAAGCTGATGTTTATCTTGCAAGTCTCAACACATGAGCCAAATTTGAAGTGTTAATGCACAGTACTTTTTGAGTGATGAGGAGTCAAAAGTGGCTCCTAGTGGTTCGTCTAAATATACGCACGGTGCAGTCCCCTCCCTGGAACTAGGCTTAACATGCTCCCGCAGGTCTAGAATATTAGCTCAATGTTGATTTAGTCGATTTTCTCCTGATGGGAACATGTAAGACAAAAATAAAATTTCCAATATTTATTTATTTATTTATTTATTTGGGTAAAAAAACAGTATTGAAGTACAGTAGCAAATAAATAGTAATAATATACCAATATTATCTAAATCCAACACCAGCATCATTTACCACAGTTTAGATAAAACAGTTAATTAAACTTGTGTTGAGAGTGGTCGTAGTAAACACTTATTACGTAGGTACAGGCGGTAGCACATCGAAGGAGACACTGTGGCATCTTCTGCGGCTGTCTAAATGCCATTTTGCGGCAAAAATCGCATGTAGACAACCACATCCATCATACCAACAAAATATTTAAATGATATTCTGCAACAAAAATGTATAGTCCGATGTGCCATCGCACTGACTGCATTTTTGATTTTTTATTTATTTTTTATTTAATATTAATTTAAGTATTTAGGTTAGTAACAACAGACTGTAGGCATATTAACAGATTCAGGTAAGTATAGTGAGAATTATTTAGTACCTAATCGTATAATTTTCAAATAATTAATCAATATCGAGGTCCGACTATGCTGTGACACAGGTACGTTCATTAATTATAGTCCCTGCAACCCACGAAGGCGGGCGAGCCTGACCCGTGCGTGCACGCGTACATGAACTTGTCGATGATGTGATGTCTATCAACACTTTTGAAAACGAGTCACCACACATGTAAAGCCCACCCGCCCCCGCGAATTGCAACAACCTTACTTAGGATTAACTAATAATATCAGTTTTACGATTTGACACATAAGTTATGTTTCGAAAGTTGCAAAGCAATATAAAGACATTACGATTAGTCAGTCAGTCAGCGCCACGAAGCGTTTCTATTAGAAGTTTTTTGAATTTACTAGGCCTCTCTGCCATTATGTCAATAGTGTTAAAGAGTTGATTATATGTGTGAACAAGTCGATACAATGGTGAGCGCTTACCCGCGTTAGTGCGGCACCAAGTGGTTGCAAATAATTTACATGGGTTTCGGCAGTGAGCCCTAGTAGGAACTCTGTAATACAATTTGTCTATGATAGGAGTACAGTCGTATCTATTATGGCACAGGTCGTACAATAACATGGCACACAATATTATAGACCTTCTAGAGCAGATGCCGCGAAAACTATACAAGATATAGAAAAACTTGACTGTCTCACCTGTAGCAAATTCAATAAGCTTTTTTTGGTTCATAGTAGTCATGTCACTAGGACGCATAGTTTCCGAGGATTAAGCGAAAAACCGAAAAGTGGTACCTTTAAACCTCCCTCTCCCCGCCGGCTCAAGGGCTACGGGCGGGGACTTTTGCTATGTTCACCTCCAAACTAGTCTATATAAAGTCCCGAGGTCAGAAATTGTGTTCTACGGATTTCCATCTATAATGCTTTATTGACTGGACTACTATTAATCACATTCACATGATATCAATATATTTTTGGTAAAATATACGGAACTCTTTGCAAGCTCGCACAACTCGCACTTGGCAAGTTTTTGTATGTTAATATTGTTGTTGGTTAGGTAAGTTGGGTTTACCTTAGCAATATCTACAACAAGCGAAATGCTTAATTGGAAAGCTAAATAATGTTAACTACTTATATTGCAATAGGTACAAAGCAAAATAAATAGTTTGTGAGTTTCCAATTCATACAGGCTTAGTTAAGTATAGGCGAGCTTGGTTGACATTAAAAGATACGAATAGGCTTGTCACTAAATAGCTGAATAATTACGAAATTATACGTATTTTACTGAACCTTAGTACCAGTAAATATACAAATTTTTCAAAACTTGTCAAGTTTTGGTAATCTTATCAGAAATTATTATAACCACCATTGGCAATCATAGCTTTTTCAGTTTCAATTTGAAATCTTTTCACAACTTAATGACTGTCCATTTCTTTATCATCACAATACAGAATGGTGTTTTAAATCCAGTCTGAACTAGGATTTAAAAGCTGCGCAAGTAATTATAATAATGTCAAGCTTAAGTTGAAACCTGGCTTCTGTTATCACGACAGCTCGACGAGCCGTTCGTGCAATCGGCTGGCTTAGGCTGTCTACTCATGGAAATGAAAAAATCGTAAACCCTACCTAGATTTTCCGTTATTTATGTTTTCAACACATTTTGACACATTTACATATACTGGCCTGCAAAAAAGTAAGCATCACACTTTTAAAATTGCAATAACTTTGAAGGTAGTTACAAAAGACATACTTCCTAAATAACAAAGACTTGAAAAGAGTTTATTAGTTTATAAGAAGTTGAAAAATTTGCTATTTAAGGTTTTTTATTTTAAATTTGTGCCTCTTAGGAATAATATATTAATAATAATATTGACACCAAAAACTACCAGAAATAAATCATGAAGAAGCCGAATATTACAGATACCTGCAGAAGATGCCATAGCAGCCCCGAGCACATACAGCACATTACAGGCGCGTGTAAAGCTATCGTACAAACGGACTACAAACATAGACACGACCAAGTAGCAGCAATAATCCATCAACATTTAGCGTTCAAATACCAGTTAATTCCACAAAAAACTCCATATTACAAATACCAGCCTGACACAGTTCTAGACAGCGAAAATTACAAAATATACTGGGATAGAACCATTATTACTGATAAAACAATAGACCTGATATAACTTTACATGACAAAGCTAATAAAACCGCATATTTAATCGATATAGCTGTATGCAATACGCACAACTTACAAACTACCCACTCAGAAAAACTAGCTAAGTACAGAGATCTGTCAATAGAAATCAGAACGCAATGGCGTGTAACCACAGTCTTAGTAGTTCCAATTGTAATTTCCACCACGGGAGTCATCCCTAGACAGTTACACACTAGCCTACGCACCTTGGACATAGCCCCAACTATTTATAAATTAATACAGAAAGCGACCATTCTGAATACATGCAGGACAGTAAGAAAATTTTTGAATATTGCATAAAGTAATTTGGATGCATTTGGCTTCGGCCCGTGCTCCTAAAATTTGCCTCTTAGGAGAGAAAATAAATTACGAAACAATATAATAATAATAATAAATTGTTTATTTCTCACCACATACAATACATATAAAACAATAATAATATTATTAACAATTAAGAAATTGTGGCAGGTAATACCTGAATTAGGAATATTCCTGTTGCTCAGGATATTAACCCTCCACCCCATACAAGAAGTACCTATTAAAGTTTATATAGATATAACTTGTAAAAGTGTAGTAGGTACTTACTTTTGCAGGCCAGTGTAGGTTAAGTGTTTTTTTCAGCTTAGAAAGTATGCTTTATTGCAAGACTAGAGTTTGAGAGAGTACTAGAGTATGAGTATTAAGCGTCCTACCACCTGGTACCCTATAATTCATACGTTAAATGAACACTCAGAATTCGTGTAAAAATATAAGGCATTTTAGGAGCACCATTTAGATACGACAAAGCTTTGAGATTTTAAAAGCACTTTCTTGTTGAAATCATTTATTTTTTTGTGAAGAAATGAAAAAACCTTTGGCCTGACGACTTGAAACGTTTATTTTTGGTATTAGATAATTTGTTTATTTTTTGAACATTTTTAAGTTTTTCTGGATGATCAATTATCCGAAAATAAGATTGTTTTAGTTTTCCCTTTTGTACTTTTGAAGCTCTATTAAATAATACAAACCTTAATTGACATAACAACATATTGCAGACTTTCACAAAGACAATTAGGAAATTCAGACAATTAGGAAAAGTATCTCTGCCCTAGGATATAAGATAACCTGCTTTGTTCAGTATTGAGTTCAGTAGATAAATAATAATAATAATTCAGAAATATAAGCAATTAATGTGTAGTGTACGTACATGTCAGAACAGTATAATCCTCCATAATCAATACCTGTAAGCAATGCAAACACAAAGAGGAACCCTCTACATGTCAACGGGACCGATGCGAGACAATATCGGACAAATAGCGCGAATAAAACATATTGGCCAAACCCCCGGAGACAAACAGCTTAGCTCGAGCATACACGGAACGATTTCAGTCGTCGATAAACTAAACTGTTTTTTCTTTTCTGAAACTGTTCTTGAAGTTGGGTATTTTATATTTCGTTTAAATTGCAATCAGTTTAAGCTAAGATCTGCGTACCTAGTATGCAAAATTGGAAAATTATATTATTCATATTCTTGTGATATGGAATCCAAAAGCTTAAAAATTGATTTAGTCATTAACTGTCTTCATTATAAAAGACAATTATCTATCTTGTTTCGCACAAGATCTTAATTCACCTTCTGTAAGTTTAATTTCTATTTAGAATTTTGTTCTTGTATTTTCATCATTGCTCTATAATTCAAATTTAAAAGCACTTTACTCGTATTTATCGCGAATAAAAAATAAAAGACGGTGTTTTAGGTTTTAATTAATATCGTACAGTCGACAGCACATAAGACTTTATGTACATTTATGGCAAAATAGTGTCTATTACAACGTGATAAGATGCTCGCCTTTCTTAATGTACCGTCATCTGTATTTAAGAGGGGTGATTTATTTCTGTCACTAAGCTAAGAACACCTAGTTTACTCGTATACACTTGAATAGTTAATAAGTTAGAAGTTTTTTTAATTCTAAAAGGTTACTTTTTTGTCACCTCCATATTTTATAGATGAATGAAAATGTAAAATGTTATTTTTTTTATTAACTTATCGTGTATTTTTCTAGGGTCCCTCCTAGGAACACTGAAGTTAATGCAGCGGGCATCCTGCGATGATGACGAGGTAGCCCTGGCGTGTCCAGCCACCACCACCATCAGCATACAGGTGGCTCAGTACGGGAAGGCGAGCAACAACTACATGTGCGACACAGGCCTGCCCACGGTGGAGGATGATGAGAACTGTCTGTGGCCTAATACTATGCAGGTAAAACTATTGTACTTTAGAATTATGTTGGATTTAAGTAAATAAAATTAAATAAATTGTTAAATACTAGGCTAGAGATTACCTACTAGACATTCACTTTGTAAACTCATCTCACAAAATTCTGTGACATTCTGTGGCTGTCCTGCATATTGGTTTGATTTTATTAGCTGGAGAGTGATTTTGATAAAAATATCAACATAAAGACACGAATTTAATACTTAATTTAAATATTTTTTTAACTTCGGATAAAAATAGTTGTGTTCTTTCCTCCATCCACCTCTATTGCATTCTCATAATTTTACATGATAGCGCTGGTAACTATCTTTATTAAAAGATACATTGTATTTTTAGGTTCTGAAATTTCTAAAATATGCAAGCCGAGGATTCTTCAAATTCTCCATACAGGGATTCAGTTAAAATTAGGAAGCTAAGAAGATACAATAAATAAGGTTAAATGTAGTCTCTAGTCTAGTCGTAGTCTCTACAAGAGATAAAATTAACTCTGCGTTAATAAACCAAAGTTAAGAAGCACTTCGAAAGAGCCTCTACCTCTACATTAACGTTTCGTTCTCTACCAGACCGATACAAGCGTAAAGCTAAAACTTCACTCATTATTCAAATGGAGCTAGTTGCTAATTCGGCCGTTAAATTATGTAGGTAAATCCGTGGCAATATACATTACAGTTTAGATAAGCTATTGATCCTTGCCAAAGTCGTCTGTCGGTCTGTGGATCCGTTCATTGATATGCAATGAAACGGTACGGATGCGTGCCGTAATCGTAGCGGTGAGTAATAGGGTGGAGCGTCATTGTATGGTTAAAAAAAAAAGTTACGTAAACGAACTTGAATACCTGCTAAAAGTTGCATGAGAGCAAGATAATATAACAAGGATATTTTTATTTTATTTTTAAAATGTATTTTTTAGCCCTCTACCGTCGTTTTAATTTAATTATTTTTTATTGTATGGCAATTTTCTAAAATCTGACTATTATTAAACAGAACAATGAAAATAGAATTAATTTAAATGTGTTTTGTAAATAAAAAATAAATTTTGTGAATTAAAAAGTTTTATTCGAAAAAACACTATTAGAAATAATTAAAAAATATATGGAAAAATCACAAAAATTAGATTTTTCTTAATTTTTATTTAGAACATTGCAATTCAATTGGTATTGAAAGATGCCATTATATTGCTAGTTCAGTTGTTTCCAAATCCATCTTTTGCTTTAGAAACATTCACTATTTTAAAATTAATTCATATCAATGAAAGGTTAACTTCCGATTTTTGAATACTCTAATACTCCTGGTACTTTGTTGTCTTTTCTTGTTGCCATTATTTGTCTCAAGCTCTCTGATATACATAATTGTTTTTCATAGTACATCAAAGCTAACAAAAGATGCTTAGGGTGTGCAAAAAACGTGACTCTTTGAATAACTCGTTTAATTAATTAAAGTAATTTTCTTAACATTTGATTACAAAGACTAATAAATGTAATCAATTTCAGTCTTGCTTTGCTTGATCTGATTTAAACTTCCTGTTGCTATTTTTCTAAATTTTTCTGATCTAGTGATAATGCTCTTTGGACAATTACAAGTGCTCAAATTACAAGATTTATAAGAAAACTATCTAATAGTTCTTGTATGCATTTTTTACATTGCTGTAGATTAGCGTTGAAGTTATCTGATTGTTTTGGTTATGGAAAGCGAATGAAATGTGAATACTTATTAGAACAACACTTTAACAATTGTTTTATTCGTTGTATCGTAACATAACAACAGGCTAAGAAGTTTTCCTATTAGTTTCGACTAAAATTTGAGAAATACAACGGGCTGTTTACCTTTTTTTATTATTTCCGATTAGCGACCCGCCCCTGCTTCGCTTAAGTAGGTACAACGTAATGTATTATACTTAAAAGTCTTCCACTTGAATCACTCTATCTAATTTAAAAAAAACAGGTGTGAGTGGTAACACTGATTAAGGTACAAAACAAGTAAGGAAATCCTAAAATAGGTCCCTACGAGTGATTAATTTCGATTTTATTTTGACTTTGGATGAATAAAATTAGACAACGCAATTACGAACTATCTACTTGATTCATATCAGTCAACTAAAGATAAAGACATAAGACAAAGATAGAAAGAAGAAAATAAGTAACTGGACTAATTCTGATGTCAACAGTTCAAGTTGCAAAGTTACGCGCTGACTGTGAGTTTTGCTTATAATCGGCGCTTTTAATTATGTATTGTTTTAAGTTTATGACAAGCTTATAATGATTTACAAATATTTTTTACGATGTATATTATATTTAAAGTTACAAAAATATATTATTTATCAAATAAAACCTATTCTAAGGTAATTTATGATTTGTGCAATAAAGTCCTATTTTTTCATTTTTATGAAATATTCAAAAGCCAGTAGAGGGCTAAAAAATGGTCGCAATATTTTTTTATTTATTTTTGTCGTAACCGTTGCAACAAGATGCAACTTTTAAGAGGTATTCACAAACGCAAATGTAAAAAAAAATTTTTCGCTCCACCCTAGTGAGTAATGACCGGTTTAGGGGATACCTATAACTTGGTATAGGTACTCGTAGATAAAGATATTCTTCTTTTGTGTTATGTACAGTCGCGTTCATAAATTTATTGGCAGTGCCAATATTGTTAGCGTTTTAACGTAAATAAAAATGTAATCATATAAACTGTTCATAACCATTTTGCGGTAGCCCAGTATTGACTGCGTTATTGCATTGTGAAATATTGGCATTGCCAATTTATTTATGAACTTGACTGTACCTTACTTAAGTATTCTTTGCGTGGAAATCAAATCGTATTTTCCCGTGTTTTCTCACCGTTTAAACATTCCCTGGACTACGACAATATTTCAAAACCAAAATGCAGCCATGGATATCGTCAATTAAAATAAAACTTTTGTAAGATGAAGAGACAGACAGACATTCGCCGATCATTGGTCTAATGCCCGTTTTCGCAATCAATCCCTAATTTTTAAGTGGCCCCTATGGTAACACATATTATTATTATTATTTTGTGTTCAAAGGGGTCACTGAAAAATTAGGAATTGATGGTGAAAACGTGCATAAGCCACTTTTATTGTTTCTTAGGATTGTCTAAGTAAGTAATTAGTTAGCCTACTTTTATAATTTATATTTCTTTTTCAGACCACTTTTTATTTCAGATTTGTACGTTAGAGCTTCTTGAGAAAGCCTAAAAGAACGTTAACCGCCACTTTTAATTTTATATTCATCTCAGGTAGCTCAGCTTTATACTGTTTCGTGCTCTACTGCGTGTAAAATATATACAAAAAAACTAAGGCTGAATTACACCACTTTCTTTTAACACTAAGAGTAGGCGCACACCGTTGATTTTTAGTTGGCCGATAGTTGTGCCCGATTTTAAATTGTATGAAGAATCGGTCAAATTGAATCGGCGTAGTGTGCGCACTCCCATACATGCCCATACTGATCAACTGCCCGACTAAACTATCGGCCGACGAAAAATCAACGGTGTGCGCCTACTCTAACCGGTGTTTTTTGTTTGGAGTTTTAAAGATTTTTGACGTTTGTCAAAGTTAAAGTAATGGTGCAACTCAGCCTAAAAATAATGTAATACAAGTTTATGTTTTGGATAAATAAATACAAAGCCGACATTGTTTTCGTTAATTATTTTCAGCAATTTTCAGAGTAAAATTTTACTGTAGATTTTAATGTAAGTTGATCTCAGCGCGGGAATGTTTTAATATGTCCTGGACAATAGCTCATGCAAATGAGTATAAAAACCTCATTAATGATTACAAAAACCCGTGAAATGGACAGTTTTTGTGCAATGTGCACATCTGTACTCTTGATGTATTATTAAACTTGCAGCCTGACACTATAATATTAATAAAAACATAATTAATAAAGTAATGAAGATTTCTCTCTGGCCTAGTGGTTAGTGTTACAAAATGCCTTACATATTGGATAGAATACTTGATTTTCTATACCTATTTGTATGAACAGTTTTAAATACTGACCTTCTTTCTTTTATTAAAACTTTAAATTACTTTATTTTAAATGCCTGATGCGATTGCACACGGCTGCCTCCTCGGCCGCGCGACACTGGCCACTAGGAAAAATAAAGTCTTTTTTACTCGAGCAATATCGATGCTCATTTGTTTTTTTCGCGCTCTCGACTCTTGAATTTGCACGTAATACAATCTAGAAGTCTCGATTCTAGTAAATAGTAATTATTGTATATTTTATTCACGTTTTTACCACATGACGATTAATAACTTACTATGAAACCTCAAAGAATACGTACATAAGATTTAGGTCCATCAAGCCACTATATTGGGGGAGGCCTATGTTCAGCACTGGACGTCCTGTGACTGAAATGATGATGATAATGACCTCACTATAATGCATTTTATTAAACATAATCTTACCCACCAGTACTCGCTGCTACAAACAGTCGTGGAGGCGTGCCAGAAGAAGCCAGAATGCAAGTTCAGCACCAAGCCAAGACCAGGGCTGGAGGACCCCTGTCCTCACACTAGGAAGTTCGTCGACGTGGCTTACAAGTGCAGACCTTGTGAGTATTATAATAAGGTCTTAATTTAGAGTTTATGGTGAATTTAAATTGATTCATTTAGACTAGGCGCAGACCACCGATTTTTAGTTGGCCGATAGTTGTGCCCGATTTTAATTTGTATGAAGAATCGGCCAAATCGCATCGGTGTAATGTGCGCACTTCCATACATGCCCATACTGATCAACTGCCCGACTAAACTAACTTCAGCATAATTTTAAAGCATAATGTGTAAGACTGATTTTTCAGACAAATAGAGAAATTCCATACTTTCGTACTCTCTCTCCCTTCACTCATCCTGAGAAGATCCTATGAGAGGGTTATAAGTTTGAAAATATGGAAATAGTGATTGAATTTGAGATCATGATATTTTGTCCAAATAACTTTTTCTTTTAAATTGTTTTTTATGAGTTTACAACGTGGAACGTGAAAACTAGGTAAATAGGCGGGCAATATACGAGTAATATCAGACCGCCTTTTAACCGTCTCTGTGGCCTAGTGGTAAGACCACCTGCTTCAGACGCAGAGGTCCCGGGTTCGATTCCCAGTGGGGGCAGATTTTTCTGTTCGGTTTCGGTAGTGGTAGAGCTTGTTCCAAGTCCGCCTGGCTAGCTACCACCATCTTACCTAAGTCTGTCGCCATAACAACAATGTTAACAGCATTGTTGTGTTGCGGCAGTTAGAGGTAAGATAACCAGTTCCTCCGTGGTTGAGGATTCCGGGTAAAGCTCGCTTCCACCTTCGGCCTGATCATCACTTACCTACCATCAGGTGAGATACAGGTCAAGAGCTTACTCGTTGTGGATATTTAAAAGAAGAAGATATCTTGTCTTCTCTAGGCTGTATATTAAGAAACTGTGTATACGTGTACCCTACTCGAATAGCTAACCGTAGCATACCATTATTCATTCAATACAATGAGTTATCGTCCACTAGTTTTGTTTTGATCACGAGCGGAATATTTTCCGGATACGTATCAATAGTTTCGAATGATTAATGTTAGTGTATGCCTTAATCACCTACTCAGCCGCCAACTCGGGATTGATAGTAAATGTTCTGGAGAAATAATTATTGGACAATTGACACTATTAACGAATAATTAGACACAACTTCTCTCAAAGAACAATAAATGCTAAACCTGGAAACCTAATTAGTTCTCAATTAACTGTTTAATTTGATTTTAAAACAATAAATGGTAAATCAATTGACACAGGGAAAAAGTGACGACAAAACGTATCTTTGCCATACAAATCTAGGTTTGCGTTTTGACAGTTTTTGAAAAGTTAAAGACGAAATTACCATAATTTAAACATTAGAGACATGGATTTAACACCTAATACAGACACGTACACATTCGTTCATTCGTATTATGCGTAGCTTAATATGTACCCTGACAAACAGGATTTGCTGTTTATACCTACCTCAAACAGTTTTAACTTTAAAATTACCCAAAAAGGGTCACGACTCACGACAGGACAGAATATTATGATGTAATTTCGGACACAACAGCAGAATTCTCCGACCTACAATTTCCTATCATTAGTATGTACCCGAAAGTTGAAGCTTTGGGGAACAATCCGGCAAAAGGAATACATCAAAGTCCGCAAACGTGGGGTCGCGTTTGTTAATCGCACCGCTCTCGTCCGCAACTGTCGGCGATTACGTCGAATCGATTACGAGAGACGAGCGTTGGGTTTAAAAGAATCGATTACTCGGAAAGTTGAGAGCGATGAATTTTAAAATAACTGTTCGCAAAGCTACTGTGGATAGGAATGAAACTTGGACAGTAGGATTAATAACTAAAGTTGAATTAAACAAAGTCATATTTGTTAATCACACCGCTCTCGTCCGCAACTGTCGGCGATTACGTCGAATCGATTACGGGAAAAGAGAGAGTTGGATTTTACAAAATCGAATCGGAATAAAGCTACAATTTTTAAAAAGTTTTTGATAAAATCACTGAACTGGATATTATTTACACAGTAGGTATTGATAACTGAAGTACCTAGATCTCAAAAACTGTTTCATTTGATATTTTGTGTAATTTACTAAATAATGACTAGGTTAAAATAAGCAAAGTAAAACCTATAACTTAAAGGGGTGGTTTTTCTTTAACTTTAATCAATAAAATGAATTCAGTCCTATTTTCTAGCAACACTTTTCAAAGGAACAACATTTGATCCTGTCTTCACAAGATTCGACAAAAAACAGAGCATAAACTAGGCTATCACCCGTTCTATCAAAACTAAGTACACAAACAGCCCGACTCTCTTTGTAAAGTCGCTAATTGCTTTCAAAGTCTCAATTTTCACCGCAAAACTAGCTCCGAAGAGCGCAATTTGACCCAGCAAAAGGATACATCAAAGTCCGAACCATAGAGATCGTTCCAGGCACGCTGCTTCTATCCACAACCGTTGTACCGATTACAGCCGACTCGATTTGATTACCACATCGATTTAACGTTCCACGTTCGACTCGATCATTCGAACGTTCCGGCTCGATTTAAGAGATTTTAGCTCGTGTGATCATTTACAGAGTAATTGGGCGAGTAAGCCGGATTGGGTAGTTGAGAAGCCAATCCGTAATGAATGGTCAACATTTACGAGTAAGGTTTGAATGATGGATTCGCGGAATAATTACGCAAAATGCATTTCAGAAAGGCATTACTGACTCTCAAATAAACAATAACGTTCTGTGAATAACTGAATACTCTATGAGTACTAATTAGGTCCACGAAATTCACATGAAATATTAAATGCTTGATAATATGAAACATTCCTGAAGTTATTAATGAAAAATTTATTTATCTGAAACATGTTAACTTAAAAGTTGTTGCTGGAAAGGAATTTGTGGCAAAATTAATTCTTGCAAAGTGATTTCGGTGAAGATAACTCAACAAAGAAGAACGGTCACGCCCCATACAAAAAAAACCCAGACCCGACAAAAACGAGACATACCTCAATTTTTTTGTCATGTCCTAATTAGTTAAATTATATATTTTTTATATTCGAAATCTATGTATAACACCAAAATATTACCCTTTGTTTTTGTTCAGGCGTTATACAAAAACTTATACAAAATGCCTATTTATCACCAAAATTATATGATCAAACGAACTTACCAAGTGAAGTTCGATCTGAATTATCCTGTTTTCGCCGAAGAGATTTATTTTACCGTGTAGTACCCCTGTACGACAAGCCAATCCGCACACAATATTCAGCGTAGTAGTAGTAAAAAACAAAAGAGCGGGCAACCCCACCCCTACCACGCTGTGGGCTCGGTGTCCGAGCGGTCTCATTATATTTAGAGAAGAGATGACATTGACGTTTACCTCTAGGGAAGAAGATATAGAAATCTTCGGGTTGGGAGGGACCTTAAATCTCTTCGGCGAAAACAGGATAATTCAGATCGAACTTCACTTGGTAAGTTCGTTTGATCATATAATTATCCTGTTTTCGCCTCCGAGATTTATTTTACCGTGTAGATGTTTAGAGCATGGATCAATGTCCATGTTAAATGGTTAAGAGAGTAAGAGAGTAAATGTCAATGTACTAAATACATAATAAAGCAATATTTTTGTATTACAATCGTATTGCATCACTTATTCATAACAATAACAAGTATCACGGTCTCAACAAGATTTTGTTCATTATAGAGTATTATTATATACATTTATTTGTACTTCTATTAACTGTTAAGTACGACTACTGATTGTAAAAAGTTGCCAAGACAGTTGACAGAGCATCCTGTCTATCCAGCACACTGGCTAATTGTGTCAACGTTGACAGCGGCGCAAACCGCAGGCAATACTGCCGCGTGTCGCGTGCTGTGTGGGCCGAACACCCTCGTGTCGACACTCCTTTCCTATATTTATCCAGTTTCATATCAGAACTGAGCTTGACGACGGTAGTGGTTAACACCGAATCGATCACAGTGACTGCAAGGTTAACACTCTGATTGTTGTAAAACATAATGTGGTTAATTAAAACTTATTAATTTATTTGATACAGTTTGACCAGTATTCCAAAACAGTATTAATTTGGATTCCAAGTAACACTGTTGCGAGGAAAAAGTTTGGATTCTGTTTAATAGCACCTTTTAATAGCAATCTTTTGATTCTTGAAACCTGACCCATACATTATAATATTTATTTAAATAATTATATATTTCAATAAATTGATTTGACTAACGGTAACGATATTGCTAAGCGGTGGTTATTTAATGTTATTATGGGATGCACCCGACTTTAGATAATGCTAAGAAAATCGAGTAAACTACGTAGGTACAATGATGTAATTGAGCATTGTAAAAATATTTATTTGTCAGTCATTTGGTGTAGTGGTTTCGAAACGGACTACTATGCCGAGAGGTCCCGGGTTCGATCCCCGGCCGGGCAGAAATTGAATTGATACATTTTAATTTCTGTGATGGGTCTAGGTGTTACTATGTATAATATGTACTTATGTATATAAAAACGGTATTTAAGTATGTTTATATCCGTTGTCTAGGACCCATAGCTTTGCTTGGTTTGGGACTAGAAGCGTAGTGTAATGTCCAAGGAAGGATATTTATTTATTATTTGCGGAGTGTATAGCGGAGTCTGGTACGTTTTGTTTGATCCACGACTGCCAAATACAAAACTCACTGCCAAGGAAAGGTAAGCTTAAATGGGCAATATGGTACTACTGATGTACCTGTTGTCCCAGCATTCAATTTTTTTTTTTTTTTGGTGAAAATCGTATTAACGTCTAAAAAAAAAAGGTCGCCATTCTAAGGCGAATTAATTGGAATTAATTCATGTTAATCGTGTAGAAATCTCTACGCCAGACGATAAAATATGAATTATGACTAAATATCAAACAAAGTTCAAGAAACAAAAAATAGGTTTATGTCATGTACTGAAACCAAAGCGTCTAACATTTTCTGAGACAATATTAAACCAAGCTCCTACTCCGTGTCTTTATTCAGACACCTTGATTCAGTCAGCTTCAGTATTAGTGATGATTGAATTTTTATAATCATGTAAAGAAAAAAAATAAAAAAATACTAATAAATTCTCAATTTATACTTCATAGAAAGGGAAGAAAGACTCATTTATTATGAGTTTGTGGCAGCGTCATCGATTCGTAAAATAAAATCGCATTCTTTTTTGGTATTATTAAAAAATGTCCTTAATCTAAACTAAAGGTTACAAGTAGTGGTAGTACTGGTAGGTACCTACATAATACATAGTTTATTTTTTGTGGTCGGTTCGTTCTTCGACTGACCAAAGTCCACTAGTCCGGTTATTATTACAAGCGGCCCGCATTCTTTTTTGATGCATCAATAATTTTCTATTACATTGATTACAGTGTAATTATTATTGTGTTATATTTATAAAGGCATACTTATTATCGCTTTAACGCATAATAAGATACTTTGCTTGTCTAAAAGATTTAGCAAGATAAGAAATGATTCAATGTAATTTCATGATGTCGCATCTCTTCTTATGAGAATTCTAACGTTATACATAAATAATTTATACGAACCAATTCTAAAACAGTACCTGGAGTTAAAATTGACCTCTTTTTTTTTTTTTTTTAATAAATAGATAATAATGGTGACGATGAAGCCTTACTTTGTAAGACTATCAATAGTATTATTAGCATTAATCAAACATTGATTAGTAGGTACAAACCTACATAATAATGTTTTCCAATTCAAGAAAAAATGACGTCATCTTATGTACCGATACCGATACAGTTTAAGGAAGCTCTTAGATTTTATCTATTATTTATAGATAAAAGCCGGTGAGACGTCATGAATTTAAAAATAAAATAAAAAATATTAAGGGCTAAAGAAAGGCCGCAAAGAGACAAACAAAAATGTTGCCTGTTTGTTCAGATACAAAACAAACATGCGTTAAAATAAGACCATAATTCTATTTGCTTTTCAGTGGCTATAGTGTTTATGTAATAAAAATATATTAATAAGTTTCTTTAAACCATAAATGAATCTTTTGTTAAAAGTTTAATTGTGGTTAAAATATCATCCCTTTTGAAGTGCTTAAACCACATAAACTTTGTTTAGCATCTTATATAAACGCTATCTAAGTCCACCATCTAGGAACGTTTTTTTTTTTTTTTTAACAAGTGGGTAATCTCAGGATGTACTCGTGTCGACGGATGCGATTAAGAATATTCTTAATATCAACGTCTCTGCGCCGACGTGTATAATTATTTGTTATGTATAATTAATTATGTTTACTCGCATGGTTATGATGATTATGAAAAAAAAAACGTCTGGGTTCGAATCGGGAATCGAATAGGTATCTCGGTACAATAAATTCTGTAACCGGATATTAGGTACATTGCATTTAACATAAAAATATTTTAAGCGGCCAGCACATACCTGTACATAGATGGCGCGTCGTCTAGGGACGCGGGTTACCTTGGTGTTCTGGTCGGTCTTTAATGGCGCTTCCCGCGTTGCGCTGGCAGCGCTGGGCATGCGGCGGCGGCGGCGCGGCGCTGCGGCGTAAATAACGGCGCCTGCGCTTGTGGAAGCGGGTGATAGGTCTTACTTAGCCCATCATACCATACAGCAGGGCGTAGCTTGTCGGTACGGCCTCTGTATAAAGCCTCGATTCACACAGTTATGCGAACGGCTAAAGCTTAAAATAATTATATATTCAGTGCAGCAGCCTGGATTAGTTGTCATATCAAATAAATACCTCTTTTCCCGTTTTAGAGGATTAAAATGAGTTATAGTTGTCGATCGTCGATGGAATTGGTCGACCGACCGGAAATGTAGAAAGATCTTTGTGGGTTTCCAACAAAAAAATGTGAGACTGATAAGTACTCACAATCACGATGTCAGTTAATATGAGTCGTTGCATAGAAAAAACGACATATTATTATTGTCATACTTCATATATAAAGTAGACATTTATTTCCACTTCGACTCGGTTCGGTCAACAAACCGGCCGAAGGTTAATTTAGGAACTATTATTCTGACCTTATAATAGCAAGTAATGAATCTACATAAATGCACTTTGAATTTTGATCTGATACTTATTTCTTTCTTACTAGCCTTTGCGCAATCACAAGACTTATTCAGAACCTTGTTCCATATTGAAAAATAATCCTTTTCTATTTAGACCAATCTCGATTGGTGTAGTGTATAAAAATACCAAACAACAAAATTATTCAGTTACCCTTTGTAGCATTGAACAATGTGTATGGCCACAGGGTCATCGGTCGTTATAAGGGCAGGCGGAGGCTCGACTGGGGCGAGTGCGTCCGCGGCGCCGGGTCATCAGGCTCCAAGACGGTTGATGCTTCATAAGGTGTAAGGCCAAGAAGGCAAGCTCTTAATGTGGGTAGTTTCGTACAAACGCAACATTTTTCTGTATGAGCTCATTATGTTATGTTTTTGCGGCTTTTTTAAAAATGGCCGAAAAAAAAGTTACTTAACTCGTAAAAGTGAATAATATTACAATACCTGGTTATCTCGGTGATTAATATCTCGTTTTAACTCGCAAGAGCAAAAACGGCTACTGGTTAAAAAATAACCGAACATAAAGTGGCTGCTGGTTAATTACTTAATGACCCGCAAAAATGACCGATTAAAAAAGTGGTTGCTGGTTAATATCTCGTATTAACTCGCTAGAGCAAAAAATGGCTACTGGGTAACATCTCGCATTACCTCGGAGCAAAAGAATGGCTACTGGGTAACATCTCGCATTACCTCGGAGCAAAAAAATGGCTACTGGTTAACATCGCGTGTTAACTCGGAGCTAAAATGGGTCAAAGTCACGCGTCGTGTCACAACGCTTATAATAAAAATGTACGAGCACTTGCACAAAATCGTTGTTACAACCAACCTTGTGTTGGGTCTAATTCTCGTCACTTCACTGTACAACTTAAAATAATTACGTTTTTTGTCGGTAAAAACGTCCTGGTGACGTCACTTAAGTATTTTTCTTATACTGCGTGCGGTCGTTGCGCGTGCGCACAAAGGAATGAGACCGCTCGGACACCGAGCCCACAGCGTGGTAGGGGTGGGGTTGCCCGCTCTTTTGTTTTTTACTACTACTACGCTGAATATTGTGTGCGGATTGGCTTGTCGTACAGGGGTACTACACGGTAAAATAAATCTCGGAGGCGAAAACAGGATAATTGGTAAATGTATGTACCTAAATGTCTATTACAGCTGCTATGAAATGTATCTAGGTGACCTGGAGATACAGCCGGATTATACAGGGTGGAAACGAGAAGTTACAAAATCCAAAAATTCAATGTTACCAGCTTCCATAATCTGTAACCTATTATTGGTACCATTTGAAGGAGCTTGTGAAGCACTTTCAGAATCAGTAACTAGTTTTTCGATATCTTGTATAGTTTAGAAATAATCGAGTGAGATCACTTATCGTTTCCACCCTGTATAATCCGGCTGTATCTCCAGGTCACCTAGATACATTCCATAGTAGCTGTAATAGACATTTAGGTACATACATTTACCAATTTTGGTGATAAATAGGCATTTTGTATTAGTTTTTGTATAACGCCTGAACAAAAACAAAGGGTAATATTTTGGTGTTATACATAGATTTTGAATATAAAAAATATATAATTTAACTAATTAAGACATGACAAAAAAACTGAGGTATGTCTCGTTTCTGTCGGGCCTGGGTCACAGATGACCGTTCTTCTTTCATTGAAAGTAAAAATTAAATGTGTTTTATACAGTGTGGCGATTTTCTTCAACAACTAATATACGAAAATAATTCATCAATCCTCATCGAATAGGAATCTGTACCGTCCTAACTGCCTGCTATATTTTTAACTTCCGAATTACGCACGAAAAATCAGATTGTATTTGTAAAACACGTGTAAGACGTACCACCTCCGTTCCGCCTACATAACACAGACAGTTATTATTAAGTACCTACCTAATATTTGGCTGTATCAAAGTTAAAGTTAACAACACGTCATCTTGAACTGTCGAACAGCGAAATAACTTACGCTATCATCACTCGGTACTTAAGCAAATCACTTAGCCACCCTCGCGCCATTACAACCAGATAATAGCAGAGTAAATACAAATGAGTAGGTCATCTTCATAGAAACGCCCGAGCGCGGTTTTCGGGGCAACTTACCGATAAAATCAACGCTAAATTTTGTCAGTGTGTGCGTGCGCGCCGCATACGTATGGCGCGCGCTCACATACAAACCGCGCTCGGGCGTTTCTATGAAGATGACCTACTCATTTGTATTTACTCTGATAATAGTAATGCCCTCGAAGCTAAATTCCGTATTGCGTGTAACTTTATGGGTGGTTCTGGCAGTGTGTTACTGTTGGTCTTTGGAATACAACATTATTTATTTAGAGATAGTTTAACCCGCGGCTTCGCTCGTGCGAATAAGCTAGCGTAGCTTTTTACTCGTGAAAAATATTTCAAAATCAGTTTCTAGGTCCGACATTACTTCTTACAAATAAACTTACAAACATTATTAAAACAAATTTTGCTCGCGTGGATTTCATCAGCTTTACCAATGACTCCACAGCTCAGGATTTTAGAAAATTTGGTAGAAGTGTCGCGGGTTCAAAAAACTGGTCGATTTTCATTAAACCCAAAAGTCTAAAAGTTAGAACTGGAAATAAACTAGTTCCAAGAGGGCACAGGGACTATAATGCCAGGGGAATGTGTGGGGAAATAGGTAGGTAAATTATTTTATTGAGTTGAAGTACCAAATTAAACTCTACACCACAATAATTTATTTATTGCTTGACTATGATATAATACTTGTAATGTATTGCAGCTCTTATTAGTAGTTAAAGTTCACGCACTCTAAAAAATTAAAATATGACAAGTCCTACACCAACACTGTCCATCGCTATAGAGCTGCAACACTGTAGTGACCAATCAAAAATGACTTGCGCTCTAAAAATCACTTACCTAATATCACGAGATCGCCGGACGATATCGTGGCGCGCCTTTATGAGGGTCCTGTATCGGTGTGATTTACGTCACGTTAATAAATTCCTGGAGCACCATACCTGAGGGTGCGGCCAGGAGTGCCGGGGTGCGGCGCTCATTAGTGCACGGACGGGCGGGTGAAACGTGGGTGAAACGTAGGTGAAACGCCTTTGTTTGTGTTAAGTACTGCCAAGTACAGATATTGCGGAAAAAATGTTGGTTTGAATTTGGAACCCGGAAATGATATTTTTATGACTGTACTTTTTCATACGGGACGAGCGAGCAGTCTAGAATCGACTGTGATGTATTTAATGGGAATTATGTGCTATTATATTGATTAAAGGAACTTCAACTTTGTTTACTTTGTGAGGGAATGACTAGTTTATGTAGTGAACAATAGTTTTTATACGAACGTAACCTTTCTTTATTTTAAACTAAGAAGATTAGAGTTGGCGAGACTGATTTTTTTTATATTCTTAAAAAAATACTGGACGGCTTTAGATGAAACCTCACATTTATATCTTAGCACAATGATCTGGTTTAACTTTCATCAAAATCTACGTCGACGAAAACGCGGGCAAAAACTGAAGCAAATCGAAAATTATTAAAAAAAAAACAATTTCATAGAAATATACTTGCCCTCACTTCCACATGCATCAAATCATCCATTTCCTGCGTTTTTACTGCCGTCGCACGCCCGTCTGCACCGCCCCATTAATATTCCCCTACACGTTGAGCTACAATGTTCGGACACTATCGAATAATTGAAAAACGTACGCTAGCTTTTATCGTATTGATGGTTTCGGGTTGCTGTCTAATGGAAGGGAAGGGTTGTGGTATGTTTACTACTAATTTCGCTAAAAGAGGGCGCTTGTTACGAGAAACAAGAAGAGCCAGAATGCTAGAACGGGAAATAGAACAGCCGCCATGAAATAGTTTTCAATGAACGATTAACAGAATAGTCCGATATCTTAGAACTTGATAATGACCTTAAATTAATATGTATTTATTTTGAATAGAAAAAAAGATACGGAAGTAACTTACGCCCGTATTCACAAACATTACTATGAGGTCTCACATAATCACATAACATACGAACCAGTCACAGAGCTCTATTCAACGCTGTGCATTCGATTTGCTGCTTCACTTTCTGGCTAGGATGCACTTATGATAAAATTTTATCGACGATTTGCGACATCAAATAGCTTATCGTTTCAAATCGTTAAAATGCCAAGTTTATAGTGGCGCGACCGCGCGTATCCTGGGCCTAATTATCACTATATCCATTCTTGATTATAATCTTATTATACGAGTAGACAAGTTACTCATTTCACATCACTAGTGGTCTAGGCAATCCAGTATTAATGTTGATCGGGCTTATTTGTTTGTGTTGTGACTAGTTATTATTGGCGCGGACAGTATTATTGGCGTATTATTGCGGACTGAAGAAGAAAGATTTGTCTTGTGCCAAGACAAATAGGTAGAAAAAATAGGATATTAGTTTTTGTGATACCTACTTATTTGTACGCGCGGTAGCCGTAATAATATACGGCGTACCTACTTAGATTTTTATGCCCTATTTTGATTGCCTAGGCCTACTAATATTATAAATGTGAAAGGATGGGAAGATGGATGCATGTTTGCTACTCTTTCACGCAAAAACTACTGAATGGATTTTGATGAAACTTTACTGTATTATTGTCTCAACAGAAATATAGCATAGGCCATAGGCAAATTTATAACGATGTGACTAACTGAATTTTACGCGGGAAGAGCCACGGGCAAAAGCTAGTATTAAATATTTGTATTGCATTTTATTGACTGATAAAATCTCTAGTTCGAGTTGGGAGTGAATGATATCGACGAATGAGGGTTTTCACGATTAAAAAATCCGCCAGATGGCAATACGTAGACGGGAGGTACAAATGCTGCATAATTGGTTATTTTTGACATGACATTGACAGATATGTTCATTGTCGTAATATTTGTTCGTAAGTCGCCTGATTAGATCAAATTTCACTGGGCTAGCTTATCAATCCGGACTATGCCTTCGTTTTACAACTCATTTGGATAATAGAGGGCGCTGCCATCGCCCCCGGCTATTATGGCGGATAAAGTACAAAGCAATAAACTCTTTGACTCTTTACTTTGATGGTTATTGTCGCCTTTATAAGCATCCAGTGTTTTTATTGGAAATGAGTTTCAGTTTTGTTCGTTATTGTCTGTTTGTGGATGGGAATGAAGCGCAGTATTAATTATTAAAAATTGTTCTAACTTTGTAATATCTGCGAATTAGTTTGATTCTAATCTTCAAATAGAATTTTATTTAGGGGCATTGTCGAATATATTTCTAGGGCCTCTTTTAAACACTATTGTTAAGTTGTGGTGTCGGTGTGAGGTTCAGGGTCCAATTTTCATGTAGGAGATTACATATCGTATAAATGATCTTGATTTTGGTGCACTTTATGTATCTTTTTCTAGTTCAGTGAGGAGAAGCCACTCAATAGTTTATTAGTCCCTTCTGACCCACCGCACTACCAAACCACATTACCAGTAGTGTCGTGGGGAATATTTTTTCCCTTCTACACTACCAAGCCAGTAGTGTCGTGGGTAATTTTTAAGGGCCATACATCTTCATTCCCATCGACACTACTACCATAACTAAATGTAAAATTTGTAAAATTTTGGATTGTTTTGTAATAAATTATGTTTATATGCAACACTAACCTCTGTGCAATTTTGCAGTTTGACGGAATTTACTGAAAATAAAATATTACCTAAAAGGGCTTATGTACATGTTACGGTAAATGTACAAGTAAAGCGCTTTCAAATGATACCAAACACGGCATATTTATCTTAACTTTATTTTTTTACTCTGTATGGTTTGTCCGCTAGAGGGCGCCACATTAGATTTTGTGAAACCCCATATAGCCTATAACCAGCGGACAATTAAGACGCTTCTAATGATATGTCATTTGTTGAATTCTGATAAGTAGTTTAGAAGTTACGAGGGAATAGATGAACATACATACATAGCCTGTCAAAATCATAACCCTCCTTTTGCTTTGCCGCAGTCGGGTAAAAATAATTTAATTTTTGTTTTTCTTTCACGCAAAGTTATATAGGTATAAGCCCTTTTAGGTAATTTTTTTTTTTCAGTAAATTCCGTCAAACTGCAAATTTGTACCGAGGTTAGGGTTGCATATAAACATAATTTATTACAAAACAATCCAAAATTTTACATTTAGTTACGGTAGTAGTGTCGATGGGAATGAAGATGTATGTTACCCACGACACTACTGGCTTGGTAGTGCAGAAGGGAAAAAATATTCCCCACGACACTACTGGTAGTGTGGTTTGGTAGTGCGGTGGGTCAGAAGGGAATAAGCCGCCACGTTAATCTATCTAAACGATCGCTCTGAATGAAAAGTCCGTTAGACTACGATTATAACGTTAGCTGCTTAAACCCTCAAGAGATGAAGATAGTCAAATTGGGACTCTATCTTATGTCACCTAAAGAATAAATTTCTTTACAGACGAATTCCGCAGCCGGACCTGCTGTCAAGATGACCACATCAAGTTGAGTTGTAAACCGTACTCAAGAGTGGCGATATTCGATGCTTTGTACGGCAGAAACGCGTATGAACCAATCACGTGCCATCAGACTGGAATGCACAATGAAAGTAAGTTTTTATGACTTTGTTTCTTTTGAATAAACCTCTTCCCGGGCTATTTGGAAAAGATGGACTCCTAACGATATGGCCGCATAAATTATGCTACATATTTTAAGTTTTACTGTTACCGCTGCTAATGATTGTCAATTTTTCGTGTGGTAGGTGTACATTAAAAACTATCTAAGCTACCTAGTCCTAAAAACATCAGACAAATGTTATTATGTTAATCTACAAAAATATTTGAATTGTGCAGAAATCGAAACCGCGATCTTTGGAGCGATAAGAGTTCCCCACTTATGCGTCCCTAGGGGTAGGTATGCTCTAAAATACAGCTTCATCGTATGAAAGTATTTTGGAATTATATAATTCATACTATTATAATATAAAATAATACCCAGCCCAATTCAAGTACCGTATAAGTATACATAAAGTTTTATTCATGTTATTTGTACTTATGGACGGAAACTTATTCAAAAATTACCTATTACTATTTCAAAGACGTACCCTATAGGATTGACAAATCCCTGGAATCACATCAACTTCTCTACGAGACCCGACAGCGATATTCCTAAAAAGTAAAAGCTCTATTTTGTGAAAGGCACATCTTATCACAAGTTCAATCTTACCCAGATTCTCAGAACGCTTTGAATAATTTCAATGCCGCCTACAATCCTTAGAATTGCGAATTCATTGTCATATCAAATTCTCAGTATGCTAAATGATAAGGCCGCTTGTAAACATCCGTTTTATAGACCGAACTACGGCCCGATTTTTTCATCTGATTTCGCGGTGGTGTATGGTTTATAATGAACATGTGCACATGCATCGGACACAGGTCCGGCGAGAAAACTAACAGCAAACAAAGGATCCGTTTTTGACGGTTTGTCCGGTGAAAAAACGAATGTCTACAAACGGCCTACCGATACGCATGAAAAGATCAACATAAAATATATGTATGCATGAGCGTAGCATAAATTATGTAAGGGAACAGCGATCTTTAATTTTAACGCTAATTTCAAGAAATACAAACAGTTAAAAAAATAGATAGGAATGACAACAGAGCACCGAATTTCTTACGCTACTTCCCATAGTATAACAATACCGATGCAGTGAAAGTTACGGAAATATATTATTATAAATTCTTACTATCTTGATACTCATTGAATGTGGATTTTTATTTGGCGTAGTGGTTCAGAACTCGATCCTTATGCCAAAGATCACTGGTTTGATCCTCAAAAAATTTAAAGATTTGTATGTTATCGTGACATGGGACTGACGAATGAAAATAGTATGTCTGTCCCTTCTCTATTATGTTTTTGAGTAAGAGGGTATAATATGCAATAAGTGTAATTCACAACTTACGCCCGTATTCACAAAGATTACTATTAGGTCTCACAGTGCGCGTGGAGTGACACATGAACCAATTAAAGAACTTTATTCAACGGTGTGCGTTCGATTTTCTGCTTGAATTAAGCAAGCATCGTTTGTGAATACGGGCGGTAGTTATTGCGCATTGAATAAAAAAAAATACAGTTACCTACAATAGTTTTTAAGGACGTGTCACGCGACATTTTACCAAAAAACTATACTAAACGGTCAGGGCCATACAAGAAACACTTAAACGATAGCCGTTCGCCAGGTGTCGCTGGCGTATGTTTTAGTTTGACTAATAGTGCTCGCCTGCCTCCTGCAAAACAGTCGACAGCACATCAGACTATACATGTTTGTTCCAAAATCGCTCTTATTTCAACGACATAAGATGTACATATTGTGTTGTTGTCTGCACCTTGGTTCCTGCAAAATAAATGTTGACAGCTCACTACTAACTCAGTTTTTGTCCGTAATAAAGTCGTCGCAACAAACGGTAAATAACAGTAGTTATGACAGGAGAAAAATTACTGCGATGGATAAAGGGGGCTGGGAGACGCGGAATTTAATTGTGTATTTGATAGATAAATGAATTTATTATTTGATGACGTTTTCTTTGTTTACAAGTGATCATACAGGATGATTTTTGAAATTGTTGCCAAATTTCCAGGAACGGCTCAGCGTATGATTATGAACAACCCTAATATTACGGGATAAATAGATTCAACGAGGAAAAATCAGCTATTCCATTTAAAACTAGAGGTTGAGTTGAGGCGATTCAACCCTTATTGTTTTTAAAGACAACCCTATATAAATCTTTTAATAATACCTGTTAAAATGCTTAACAGTGTTTAATGTACCAGTGTTTCTTATAATTGAAAAGAATTTGTTTGAAATAATTTAATAACATTATTTTGTACTTTTCTCAGAACGTAATTTATTTTAGTTGCTGTCTGTCGCTCGGAGTCGTATTTTATTGTCCAAAAACAACGTATAAAGGACTTTATCGTCTCAGTCTTAAAGTTTAATGTTGTGTTTTAATTTTAGCATGCATAGCGCCTCATACCCTTGACACCGTGATGCAGATATGTCATGGGAAGCGAAGGTGCCTGATCGAAGCCAGCGATAGGGTGTTTGGTGCGCCATGCAACTCGTCTACGAGGACCTACTTGAAAGTTATTTACGCTTGTGGTAAGTTAAATTATGTACCTTAGTCTGGGTTACACCATCCTACTGTAACTTGAACAAACGTCAAAAATCTGTCAAACTATACAAAAACACCGGTTATCGTTATACATAATTACGGTTAAAGTAAGGTAATGCAACTCAGCTTTAATGATCGTTTTCGCGGCGTAAAAGGCGGTGCCCAAAACACATAACAATGGTGGCACGTGCAATGGCAACTATACAGTGTGTCCGGGCATGTAGTGATCAAACTTTAAGGGCGTAATCTATGGACAATTTTATCGATAAAAATACTTCAAATTTGGGGCTTGACCCATTTCTCGCAAAATTACGAGGATTTAAGTTTTTAATTTTTAGTTTTCACCTCTTCCTTCAAAAACAAGTGAAAACGTGGGTAACTTAACATTAATAAGTAAATATTTTATATCATGCGATAGCCAATAAAATTATCTATTAGTAGAAGTAGAAAACGGAAACAAGTTTCATACATTTTAAGGGAGTAAGAATGGATTTAATTAGAAAAAAACATAACTTTTTTCACTTCTTTTTCAGTTATTTTCCAACACAAGAAAAACCAGGTCGTTAAGGTATGTTTTATTTGCATTGTATTATTAGTATTTGAGCTATTCTACAAAACGAATGTAAATTTATTAGTCTACGTCTATTAGTTTCGACGTAATTGTTGAACAAAGATACCCCTACCCAGCGGTTTCCATAGCGCACGCGACATGCGAAAATGCACTGCCTGAAAGAATCACACAACCTATTCCGATTACTATGGAAACCGCTGGGAAGGGGTATCTTTATTAAAAAATTACGTCGCAACTAATAGACGTAGACTAATAAATTTACATTCGTTTTGTAGAATAGCTCAAATACTAATAATACAATGCAAATAAAACATACCTTAACGACCTGGTTTTTCTTGTGTTGGAAAATAACTGAAAAAGAAGTGAAAAAAGTTGTGTTTTTTTCTAATTAAATCCATTCTTACTCCCTTAAAATGTATGAAACTTGTATCTGTTTTCTACTTCTGCTAATAGATAATTTTATTGGCTATCGCATGATATCAAATTTTTGCTCATTAGTGTTAAGCTACCCACGCTATCACTTGTTTTTGAAGGAAGAGGAGAAAACTTAAAATTCAAAACTTAAATCCTTGTAATTTTGCGGGAAATGGGTCAAGCCCTAAATTTGAAGAATTTTCACCGATAAAATTGTCCATAGATTACGCCCTTAAAGTTTGATCACTACATGCCCGGACACACTGTATATTATAGGAACAATAGTGTCTAGACAAACCTCAAGAGGATTTAAGACACTATTTAAAGCAAAGATGTAACGGCTTAATAATAATAAATAATAAATAAACTGACATGCCTGTATCTGGAAAGCAAAAATGTTTTTCAAAGCATTTTGCAAGTTGCAATACGTGGAAGAGTTACGTTTTCAAACTACCAATATTCAGGACCGTATCGAGTACCTAATTCATCGATTCACCGATACTTGAAGGACTACAAGAAATTTCTTTGCTAAATATAATATTAATCTTTAGTAAGTACCTACTTTCACAAATAAAATGTCGCCAAAATACTAATCTCAAGTAATTTTTCAGTGCAGTTAGGTGTTCTCATGGAGAAGTACGAAAGTAAATTAGAAGAAGACGAAATACCGAATGGTAAAAACAAAATGAAAACTGACAATGATAACTTTTTCGACGAAACAGGTACTTAATCAAGCTTAACTATAAAATATTTTTGTTTTGATAATAAAGTTTATTTTGATTTTGTATATCCAATGTTTTGAATACAATTTTGTTTTGTTTCATATTCAATATTCAGTTAAGCGTGAAAAATACTTTTTCCATAAAATTATTTGATTGAAACTATCATGAATTATGTTATTTACTTTTATACGACAAATTAATATAATTATAATACTTACCATGATTGATACTTTCGAAGTCGGTTCCAAAGGTTAAGAAAAACATATTATGCCGGCACCGATTCATATTATTTTGTCGTAATAAATAAATTAATAACGTATAGTAATTCTTGATTACTTTTTAGTGCATTTTATTTATTTATTTCTTGCTTTTTAGTTGACTTAGACTTAATTGATACTATTGAAACACGTACCTAATAGGTACGCGCGTATAAATTTTGAGTGTTGCCCTTGATTTCCCTAGTTTCCCGTCATCAGATCCTGACTTGGTGACAATGGGACCCTATAAACTAATGTGCTGTTTCAAATTAGAATGGGTAGGCGAAAGGTGGGAGCAAATCAACCCAGCCTTGCCGATGCCTGAAGAACCGACGGTCGCTACTACCACCAAAGCCAGTGCGGAAGTGACGACCCAGAAGAATAGGAAGGAATCTGATATAAGTGCAGGTAATCTTTTTTCTTTTAAGCATGACAAGGCAGGTTTGATGAGTTATTTTCAACCAAAAGACGGACGTCTGAAGCTAAGGCCTCTCCTAAGGATTTCTACAGTGACCGGGTCTGCGATGCCCGTATTTAGGTGATTCCTACGACCTTCAATAGAGATCGTAAGTCCACCGAGTGGAAGGAGTAGGACATCATGCCACGGTCATCTAAAGAAGCGTTTATTTTTATTCAGTTTGAACAGTAAGATAAGTATTTACTCGTTAGATAGACATATTGAACCGCGACATACCTAAGTATGCGCTTTGTAGTTTTTATGCCTTTCGTAATTAAATCACAATTTAACTCAGTTACCACCGAATAATAAATTTGTTATGAGATCAATTTCATTCAAACAAATTAAATCTCGTCCACGATGCATTTCGAATATTAATCATCGAATAAATCATTGTTCGCTTCCAATATTGTATTTAAGCCGTAGGTAATTGAAACATAGTGTTGTACAAGTGTGATTAAAACGGTTAATTACCTGGTTTTAAAATATTGCACACTTATCAGTTTTCGTGATGCGTTAAAACGTTTTGTTGACGATGCAATATTAATGTTATGACACTCCCACAATGCTTTCGCGCGTTGCGGTTTAATGAAACGTGTTTTATATAAGTTTTTCCATGACAATATGCAAATATTGCATGCCTAGATCACATTTCAACATAAAATAATATGATGCAATAAAAACCATTAAACCATTCTTTTTAAAACCAGTGGTCATAGTCCATAAAAAGTCATATTCGTACTTATCATTTGTAAAGCATCGTTTCATAAAAAAATATTACAGAAAAGAGAAAACTATAACGTGATTTTCTTTCACTCAGTTTCGCTGCGAAATAGCACTAGTAGTACAATTACTTAAGATGTGACAGTATTTATCTTTCTGCTGACATCCGTAGTTAATAATACCTATTTTTCCTACAGGATCGTCCCAAACACAAATAAAACAGAAGATATTCATCTACATGGGCATCGGTGTTCTGATACTCATAATATTAGTAGCCGCTCTCTTTGGGTTCCGCTACTATTACTACGTTCGGCGAACGTCCGAGCACTCCAAAAACGGGGACATGTTCACTACGGAACCACCGAACGTTTTCAGCGATGGCGCGTCAGATATCGACAATGATATTGACGTCAGCCACATTTCTGGAACCTTCTACGATCCTGTACATCCTGACATGATTCTGTATAGAGACTGTCCAGGGAACAAGGGTTCTATCAGAGCCATGAGGCCCCTCTCAACTATATACCCTTGTTCTGGAGTCAGTATGTATGGAAACGAATACGTGCCTCCACCGAGAGTGATTCAACCCTTGATAGAAGAAGACGAGGGTAGGGTGCGGAGTCCAAAGAGTTTAGGTACCTACTCCAACTCGCAATTATATTATGGGTGACGGCAGGAGCCAGGGGGCAGCGAGGATGCCTCCAGAACGTATTGTTTTTGATCCTGCTGATATATTCTACGTGTAAATATGAGGAGGGGATGAAAGGGTAATTCGTATTGTAAGACAGTCTAAATGGAACGAAAAACGAGTTTTTATTTCGAGTGAGCAAAATTGCGGAGATTTTTTGTTAAAAAGTTTTCTTATCTGTGAGTTTTCTATGTGGCCAATGAGCCGTAGCTCAAGCTTGTGAACTTTGCAGACAGAGTGACAGGTGTCAATATACAACTTGATTGATTCGTCGGTTCATTCGCGCCCAATATTGCTTGAGTTTTTTTTATTGTATGTTACTATTGTTAGGCTGTAAGTAGTGGAAATTACAGTGATATAAATATTTAGTTCTATTATTTTCCTAAATATTAATGTAGGTAAAAGATATCAGCTGACTCGAAATAAAAACTGGGTTAAGGATGTGTAAATACGGTCAACTAGGATTGACAATGGATGTGTCTTTGAGCGAATTTTTCTATCTCTATCACTCTAAAGTCGCTGACACAAGAGAGACAGAGATAGTAGAATCGAATCAGTTGTGCAATAGGTTCTGGGGTTACAAAGCACGAATGTGTAAAAATCAGCTGGTAAACATAACTATAAATAATAATATCAATGTATAGTCTACGATTCAAGAAAAATAATAAACTTCCTATTTTCTTTCCTCTATCTCACTAAATTAAATATTGCAAATATTTAGACGCACCTCTATAATGAAATTATTGTCAAAAATAAATATCTACTAGCACGTACGTCATGAATATAACAAGCTGTGATTAATAATACGTTTAAATAATACGCATTTAAGCTATTATACTGTTCAAATGTAATTTGTAATTATAATCTAAGTACATAATATAAAAAACTAATCTGTGAAATCAATGTCATTTAACTTTGGTTTCGTTACTTACTTTAGTTAGTACATAATTATGATTTTCATTTATATGTTTCTGTAAAAATCACAAACAATTGTAATCTTTTTGTATTGTTTTTTTAATAAAACATTGCAAAGTTTGTGTTTTATTTTATCCATTCTTCAACGCTATAATAGGAGATCAGAGGACAACCAGTTCAAATTAATGCACCGGAAAATTATAATTATCATGGTTTCAAATTAAATTATGAAATCCAAGACTTGTTTTTGGCGGGGCATCTCCCAGAAGACACCGGCTCGTACTAATTTAAGAGGATTCTTCGTAGTTCAAGGCTGATTTTTCAATCACCAGATAATTTTAACTGGAGAATAAGTTTGGCACATTGACAGTTTCAGTATAGGATGATTGAAAAATCAGGCCTCAGACAATTTACGAAACAGTTCCCTAAAACCTGAGACAAAACGAAACGTGGGGGTCTCTAATGCCCGTTTTCACCATCCATCCATAGGTGGTTAAGTGTCCTCTATGGTAACACATAACAGGATATTTTTTCAAAGGGGTCACTTAAAAATAGGGATTGATGGTGATAGTTTCACGGGGTAGTCGCCGGCATACAAAATACTATGTTTTGAAAAATCGGTCTATTTTACTTTGATCACCTGGCTTTGATCATCCAGGTGATCAAAGTGAACTCAAGCGACAATTTGGTGTCCTTTGATCACCCATGGATAAGATGACCTGGGTTATCAAAGTGGACTCCAGTTAAATTATTATTTTAGTTTCCTTTGATCACTTATAAATAAATGACACCTCCTCTGAATAGTCACATGTCCAATCGTCGTACTTACATAATATTTTGTTTTGTAATATTTTTGATATTTTCTAAACACTGCAACAAACATATTGGATATGTACAGTCGACAGCACGTCAACGTAAACACTGTGGTATCTTACGTAGTTGCGATAAGGGCGACTTTGCAACGAAAATGTATAGTCTAATGTGCTGTCATCTGTACTATGTGACTATTCAGAGGTGTGGTTTATTTATAGGCTATCAAAGGAAACTAAAATAATAATTAAACTGGAGTCCACTTTGATCATCTAGGTCATCTTATCTATGGGTGATCAAAGGACACCAAATTGTCGTTTGGAGTCCACATTGATCACCTGGATTTGATCACCCAGGTGATCAAAGTGGACTCCAGTTTATACCGAATAGACCGTTTGTTTATATCACGCGGGGTCTCTTAGTTTTACGGGGTTCGATTGATATTAAAGTCGCCAGCATATAAAATATTATTTTTGTGACCTACTATGTTTTGCAAAATTGCCTCTACTACAAATGAAAAAGATGCTTCATGTGTCGGAGTGTTTAGGAACATAAAAATAATTTAATGAGGGATGTGCATGACTGCGGTCATTAACCCTGGTTGACATGGGTGGGGGTATTAAATTTAACCATAGACAAATGACAGTCGTTAAATTATATCAGCATACAGACAACAAAATGGCTTGCACTTCCTTCTTTGATAAGGGACTGTGCACATTATCGGGACGGCACGGCAAGGGATTTTTAGACAGGTCGGGAATTTGAATCCTATAAGGATGATGCTGAGAACGAGCATTTTTACTCTTGGATAAAATATCTAAAGTGGTAAGTGATTGTTTATTTATTTTCATGACGAAAGTTTCATAATTACTACTGACCTATGGATGAATATTAAAATTTTTATTAAGTAATTAAAAGCAAATATAAAATAGCGCGTTAGCTGACAGTTACAGAATCTTAGTTGGGTACCTATATTGGGTATTAAAAGGTACCCATATTGTTATTTGTATAGGTACTTATCGATAATTAACGATATGCAATGAACCATAGACAGAGATTGATGTTCAGATTACAAAAGAAATGGCCCAGTATTATGGAATATTCGTAAGAGATGATGGCAATAGGGAGGCAGCTTCATCATCAATAAGTAATTGTATGTTTTGCATGGAATTGAAATAACCTTTAGTAAGTTATTTTATGTGTCTAATCCAGCTCATATTGCAGAAAGATCTCTTTTAAAAGCAATAAGTGTAAAGACAAGCTTAAGCTATTAGTACCTACTATGTTTAGAGGGTAGGTAGTAGGTATCATATCCGCTTAAAAATCTGTGATCATAAAAAAGGGTCCGTGGCCGAGTCCCCCAGTGTTCGACGCACCCGTGGTGGACGCCCCCGATTTAAATAAATTTAATATCATATTTTTTTCGGCTTTTGCACTAAGTACAGTGAACGAAATAAGTTTCACAAGCTAATTATTATACTAAACTATGCATGTTTGACGCTATTTATACAATCTGGGAGCAAAATTTTAACCCAAAACCAGCAGTAGTAAGAAACAAAAAACTTTTGTAGGAATTATTTTCATTTCATTAGATTCATTTTTGTGTTTAATTCTATTGGCCTGATAAATATTTATTCGTTTATAAACATTTTTGTGCCTGACTCTACATTTGATTAAAAATTACTTCAAATCGAATTTAACTGACCGGGGGCGTCGACCACGGGTGCGTCGAACACTGGGGGACTCGGCCACGGACCCATAAAAAATCGCTCGTCAGCAATAGTCGGGAAAAACTCATTTCCGGCACCGAAAATGTCGCGAGAATGTTAAAAATATAAATTCAAAGGAGAATGTGGATACAACGAGGCTTGTTACATAAGAGGCCGATTCAAATCCAGTTCGCGGGAGCTTCGGGTCGTTAAAGAAAGTTATTTACTGTTATAGGCACCATTTGGTTTTTTAAGATTATCCTGGGACTCGCCCATGAGCGTTCCGTTTGCGTTCCGTAAGCAGCTCTTGTCTTGTTTTGAATCGGCAAATAAAGTGGTTTGTGGTGGTAAGTTTAAGTTTACGTAGTTCAAGAAGAAAATAAAATTTAGATATTTATTTTTATTAACTAGTTTAATATTTTATACAGCTTAGAGGAGGTGGAGGAACATGGGATTAAACACAATATCAACATGTAGTACCTAAAGTAAATATAGTCTTATTTTTTTAATGCATAACAAGGCAGGTATTTGACCACAATCGCACCTGGTGTTAAGTTTTTAATGTTTTTTTATTCTGGTCATTATTACATTAGGAATACCTATCTTTGAAATAATTGACATCGGTATTAGTACTACTTATGTAAGTTGTCCGACCAAACTTGAAAGACAAAACTCAAAAATGACTACACCGGTAGGTATTATTATCGGAAAGTTGTTTATGGAACTCTAAAAGACAAGAAAAAGACCCTTAATGACTCTGACCCTTAATTTTCAAGACGGAATATAAAACCAACAATCGCAGATTACCCTTGTCAAAAACCGAGCTTTCACAAATAAATCCTTTATTATCTTCCATTCCGTTACCATTCCAACGATACCCTGGCGGCAGTTCCGTTACTTCCGTTGCTTCTGCTTCCGTTATCATTCCCACCGCGTTCGTACACAACTCTAAAGTCATAAGCTTTGTTCGAACTTTCGAAGTTCGGTGACGATCGCGATGCGCGCTCGGATGGAGTTCGCAACTTCCGGTGGTGGTTGTTTTTTTAGCGCTGCGCATATTTTGCTTTAAAGTTCTACCTCTTGCAGCAGATAACTTATATCGAGTGTTTGAACTGGAACTGTTATAATTAATTAGAAACTTCTATCGTATCGGCTATAAGAACTTGAAAGACAATCTTGGTGTCAGACTATAAGGGCCGTATGTAGACGCCATATGGGTGCATCAGGCATAGGCATGTATTATTTTGCTTACTACTACAACGCAAATTGCTGTATAACTACACATAGCCTTAGCTTATGTATGCGGAGAGGTTATTCAGATAATAACATACAATTTCATCTCCAATTTTATGCGACAGCAAATGAGACAGGTGTGCATGGAATTTGTATTTACGGCGCAAAAACTTTGTAGACCAGGCGGCGGAGTAATTTTTTTCCTTCACAAGTTTTCAAATATTTAAAACTGAGAGTAAATTGAGAGGAAACGTCGTATTCCTGGAAAAAAGTTTTTCAACTCAATTTCAGTATAAATTGAATTCAGGTTAGACAAAAATATTTTAGATTTATTGCTCGATTCAAACTCAAACTCGGAAGATTCAAGCCATTTGCATTGGTTGGATAATATGTAGATCAATCACAGCTTGAATTTATTCCGGAGTGTAGTTTTATAGTTGAGAGTCGTTTCATAAACCGAGCTTCAGTGTCATTTCTACTTCACCACGCAAGTCATATGCCAATATTTTTAACTAAAAAGAGATCGGATTCATTTTGCTCGCAGTAAAAATCTCGGGCACCCGGTCTATAAACAGGTTAGATATTCGTAACTTCTTTCCAAACTTAATGTGTTTTTTATATCGAAAGAAATTCTTAGATTAAACCCGTCCGAGGTTTGCGCTTAGCATAATGTATTCAGGGATCCAATATTGTGCGCGAAACAGTTCCAATAGAACTGAAACTTGTTCCCAAGCTGAAATTCAGTCAAAACAAAAGTACGAATTGCGTTTCTTTTAATATAAGTTTATACAAACTTTGTGTTGTAAACATTGAAGTATAAGAAAACAAAATGCTGTCAATGCGGGGTATACACACCTGCTACTTCAGACAGGTTGTAATACAGCTTAGTTGGTAAAGTAGGTGGGTAATACATAAATTGAAATACCTACCTACTTCAATGTGAATTCACGAGCCTTAAAGATTATCTTTTACGTAATTTCAAGTGAAATACGAGTATGTGGAACATTTTAATAAACCTTTAATATTTTACTAACAGACTAGGTACGCAGCTAATACGACCTTTCATCGTAAATTAATCATAATGAAACTCTTCAGTAACTCAATTAATAAACAATCCAGACATGGCTAATCTCTCATAGCTCCTTTGTAAGAGACGAAACTAGGCTAATAATTATTATTACTGTTTAGGAATATATTGTATTACTATTTTAATAGGCTCTTGAATTTAATACACTTTAATTGTTAATTATCTTACCCACGCTGTTATAAGGATAAACATGGATGGATTATTGTCCTTATTTATTTATTAGCCTTTTTGCCCGCGGCCGGATAGTCAACCTCGAGTGTCGATGGTTTTGTTTTTTCTCTTGACAAAATACCAATTTTTATAGACAAACCAATTAGAATGTTTCGTTGTGTCCACGTGTACCTTTTTTGCTTTAAGAATTTAACATTTTCGGGACGAGATCTGACAATAGCGGAATGACGTCGGTATAAAAACTATCCTATGTCCTTTTCCGGGACTCAAACTATCTCTGTACCAAATTTAATCAAAATCGGTTCAGTGGTTTAAGCGTGAAAGTTAGACAGACAGACAGACAGAGTTACTTTCGCATTTATAATATTAGTATAGATTTGTATGATTACAAATCAATTAGTATGTACTAGGGTTTCTGATTTCTCGACCTATTTTTTTTCTCGAGTTTCGGGAATTCTCGAGGCCAAAGTCTCGAGTTTTCTCGAGTCTCGAGTCTTTTAATTAAAACTGTTGAAATCGGCTGAAATTTAATAAAAACACAGTTTTTTTTAATTTAATATACCTACTTTTTTGCCCAACAATCAAATTAGAGTTTAGTATCACTTATTTGGGTAAGGAAAGAAACAAAAAATATAATCTTCCTTCATAATTAATACTAACTAATAATCATAACTTAGTAATTAACTAAAGGAACAAAACTCATAAAGTCGCGTGTAATTTAAGGATAATTAACAATAACAATCTGGAGCTACAATTGAATCACTTATTTTCCAAAGAATACGAATCCAAATTCCTAATTAACTAAACCTACATTTATAAACAAAAAAAACTTTTTAGAAAATTTCTTAAATATAAAGACTTGAATAAACGTATTTACGAGTACCTAACTTATCAGACAGTTAACATATTTTTCAATCTTTAAATCAGTCAGTTAAACAAACATAATAAATGTAGCATACTCGTAAGTGAACATTATTAGTTTCGATTGAGATTATTACTTGCAAATCAAATCAGTTAAAAAACGAAAGACTGGGCCAGTCTAAAAGCAATGTTAACCTATTAAATAATAAAAAAAAACTTACTTTTGTCTAAGAAAATAGGCTTTCAAGAATATTAAAGCTTCAAAATCGAAACTCGAGAATTCTCGAGCTCCGGTAATTTTTTTCTCGTCTCGAATGAAGCCAAATTTCTCGAGTTTTCTCGAGTTCGAGAAAGCTCGAGCAGAAACCCTAGTATGTACGTAAACGTACTATGATTCAGTATTAAGTAAGTTTACAAGAACTTTTAAGAGAAAATTGTCATGCATGCATGTCCATAATATTGACATCGCAATGACGCAATTCTCAAGAGTATTTCTGGGAATTGCTTCATGTTCCTTGTATGCCAATAATACATGGTTATCAAAATAATTGACGGGAATTACCCACAGTAAGCAGGGTAAAGCCTGCCCAAACGTGATATTGTTCAACCTACGCCGGAATTCAGGTATAATAGTGCCCCAAAGACTGAACGTGACCTGCAGGCGCCGTGTCGGATTGAAACTATCACTGTTAGGAGAGGCATATACCTCTAGTTAGGATCTATGTCACAGTATAATTATGTAGGCAGTGTTTTGGCTGTCTTTGAAATTTTTGCTCGGCTCGATCGTTAGTAAAAATGGGTACCTACCTATCCTCTCTTGAGTTAGTTACGTAAGCTCAGTACGAACCCTACTCACATACACATACATATACACGTCCGTAATACATCCAAAGAATTCTCTCACTTAGTAAAGAAGATTTATAAAATATTTTGATTGTAAAATATCCTAAAAAATAAATAAAGGATACTCAAAATAAATCCTCCTATTTATGTCCTATTCCTTGTTTACCTAGAAACACCCAATACTAAAAATGTTTGTTGCAACTACATTTACGACTACAAAAGATGCCAGAAGTATTTAGCTTGATATGCTTTCGTTCGTTACTTTTCATTCACAAACTGATAAAATTCAGTCTGATCCAAATAAAACACTTTAAATTCTGTCGTCAAATACTGTGCGAATTTTTAAACTGTGGCACAGGAATGTTTATTGTTCATTGAAGGCTCGGCATTTGTATAAATGCCATACTCGATGTGTTATTGTGATGTGAGAGATTGAGTGGAACTCAGGTGGGATCTCTGAGGGCTTGTGAACTGAACTAATAAAGAGGGCAAAAGACAATAGCCGTAAGTGTAGGGAGGATACGAGTTTTATTGGTAATTTGAGATACAAGTTGAGTGAGTGAGTTGGCCTCCTTTGGATGGAGGATTTGGGGTCGAGTTCCAGATGGGACAAATACCTGAAGATTCCATTATGATTAGGATTTTCGAGGTAAGTGAAACAATATAACTAGTGTTATGTATTGGTTATCAGTTTGGTTGCAGGCTCCAATCAAAGGTGGAATCACATTGATTGTTTCAAAAAGATTTTCAGGGGAGTTTCTATTAATCGATTGATGAGGAGAATTGGCGTTGATCTTAGACTTTAGCGATTGGAATAAGTAGGTAGGTACTTGTATTCCGTGCGTATTTTCTTCTTCTTAGTTGGTTTCGCTCTTGGCAGAGCGGTCGTGGTCGTGAATTTTAGTAGACAATTTGAAACTATACTTAAAGTAAGTACCTAATTGCAAAAAAATATAACAAAAAAAAAGACTTCCTGTCTTAGACTTAGGTCTTATAGACTATGCTGAAGCACACACGGCCCATAACCCAGCAAAATTATGGTCCCCTCACTTCTACTCTGTTGTTCTTTTCACAGAGACTTTCGCGCGAGGTCGGGTATAAAGTTGCGAGTTAATATGCTGGTCAACTTGCAGTGGCCTTCAGTGTAACCTCTGATAGAGAAATATCTGTTACAAAAAGCTGAGAATAACATAGGAACTCATTCGTTTTTAAGCTTTGGACTTAGTTTCAATTTATTACCAGGTACTTGTGACTTCGTTCGTGTGGGTTTTGGATCAAACACAAATTCTAAGTAAAAAGAGAGTTCCTCGATCAAACAGAAGACCGTAAAATAATAGTTTAAACGTGAAATGTAAGAAAAAAACAATATTTAAAATAAAGTCACAATTTTTTTTAATAAATTTTTATTTAATATTTTAAATTCTTTAATAGACTAATAAATATCATGCCTTTGGGGACATTTTATTTCAATACATCTAATTAAGTTATGGACGTAACCAAATAATCTAATTTAAATGCGTCTTCAGACTCCAATTTATTTTTATCTCCATACAATTTGTTCAATTCACATAAAATAAATCAAAACGCTCTGCCCTTCATTAAAACTTTACAGATTCGAAAGTGAAAACGTTGCCGAATGGCGGATTAAGGGAGGATAGAGTCACCTACCTAATCTGAATCGGGGCAAAATCGAACAAAAGTAATATAACTTTCCTTATTGAGTAGGTAGGTATTAAGCAAAATTGTAATATAAGTGTTTAGAGTAGCCTTACTTTGAGCACAGAAAATGTTTAACTCTGAATCATTCGACAATGTGGTTCTGGATCGTTTGTTCGTTTCAGCCGAATGACGTCCACTGCTGGACAAAGGCCTCCTCCAGGATTACCACAAAGATCGGTCCTGCACCTCTCGCATCCAGGTACCTCCCGCGACCTTCACTAGATCGTCGGTCCACCTAGTGGGAGGCCTGCCCACGCTACGTCTACCGGCTCGTGTTCGCCACTCTAGAACCTTTCTGCCCCAGCGGCCATGCCAGTCACTTTGGTTCTCCTGCGGATCTCCTCATTTCTGATTCGATCAGGCAAGGAAACTCCGAGCATAGCACGTTCCATCGCCCTTTGGGTGACCTTGAGCCTTCTTTTGAGGCCCATAGTAAGCGACCACGATTGTAACTGAATTTGGCATGCTCGTATCACTAGTACTAGGATTCTCAGCATTTTATGCCAAATGGGAATCATTAGTTTAAAGTATCGTAGTAGGTACCTACTTATTATGATTGAACTTACGAAATTCAACCCAACTGTGGTAAAATGCGATTCGGTCAAACGTGTAATTGCGACTCCGAAACTTGGCCTCCGTTTGACATTCGGTTTTATAAAACCTTTAGACTAATTGTGTACCGCTTAATGGGGGTTTCTTTGCGAGTTAAATGGTGGTTTCGAGGTTTGTTTATAGCGAGCATACATATTTTATGTGAATGTGCTAACGATTCTGGGAATTGGGCCTTTAGGGGTTGCATTTTCTCTAATATTTTGCCTAAAATGGCATTTATTTAAAACAATTTGCATGAAGTGTTTGACGAATGACGATTTACCTGTCTATGTACTTAGTATGAATTTTCTGATTTCAGGACAGGATTAACTTTTGCCCGCCGCCTCGGGATTAATAAAATCATTATAAACTAGAGTATAGGCTCTTTTTATATTTTGATAAACTAATAAACAAATAATACTACTGTTCAGTATCATCAAAATCTGTTCACTACTTTTTGTGCGCAAGAGAAATAAACATCAATTCATCCATCCTCACAAACTTTCACATTTACAGGATTATTAGTAGAATAGGATAAGATAAAAGTAATTAATGTGACCTTTAAATGACTAAAAGGTTTTCAAGAAGCCTAATTACTCCTGTCAAGTTTAATTTATACTAAAATACCTACCTACTAATCCAAAGAGAAATTAACTACAAAGCTATTTTAGCACGAAACTATGAAGATAAATAAACCTTTTCAGACGAAAACGAAAATCTCTGATTTCATTCCATATTGTATATTCCGACGAATTACACTTTATGTAAAATTCAAAGGTTTCTTAGCATACGTACTTTTACGGTGTGTTAATGGGCGAAGCACCTTCGGCTGGCATCGTAAACGGAGTTTTAACGGTTTATGTACAATTTTACGGTTATGCCATCGCGTCCTTCATTTAGCACCGGTTTATGGCAGACATTTGTCACTTTAACCCGAAATTTATAACTTGCCAAATTACGGTCTTTGCGACAGCAGGATCTTGTCGCCATGTTGTAGTTTACGGTTGTAGTGATGGGACATGCTAAATGTTCTACTAATTACAATGACTTACTCGTAGTAAATAGAGGGCTCTGGCCGAATGGGAGGCCCTACTGGTTCCTTATTAAGGTAGTATTACTTTGTTAGAAGGACAAATTCGTGCTTTAGTTCATTAGATAAAGGTCTTATTTGGAGTGGTGAAGTTTAAACGGCTAATGCCCGTTTTCACCATCAATCCCTAATTTTTAAGTGACCCCTATGAAAACAAAATTCCTGTTATAATATGTTACCATAGGGGTCACTTAAAAATAAGAGATTGATGGTTAAAACGGGCATAATACTCGTAATGGTCTTGTTCTTATTTCGTGTAGGTATATGCTGTAAACAAACGACAAAGTTCTTCATGGAAATACGGGTAAACTAGTCACGCCTGAACTGATTTTAACCCTAATTTGGCAACATTATACAGGGTAACCATGTAGAGATAAAAAAGCTTAAGACACAAGATTAACATATCAATCATTAGGTAGCTTGAAATAACATGAAAAAATGTATTTGTATAGTTGAATAGACAGAGCTTACACAAAATTACTCTTACAAGCCCACAATAATAAAATTACAATAGACAAAGAGGAGACAAATCTACAAGGTTATTTAGATAAAGCTATCATAATTTTAGACCTTCTATCTTAAAGAAAAATATGAATTTCTTGCTCAGATTATTTCCCCGAATTTAGCAACAGAGTTCCAACAAAAAATAACTTTGATTAACTGCCTTTAAGGAATATTTTGGAAAAGTATTAAGATTAATTGAGTAAAATATTTGCTTGGGCGCTTCTACCCTCGAAATTTAGGCTGGAGTAATTAAAATCAAAAGATTGATGTGTAGTATATTTTGGGTTGGGTTTATATCCTAAACCTTAGGGTTGTTTCACACGAACCACAACCATACGGTCGTGACGGTAAGTGGTCAAGTTGTGGTTACGTGTGAAAGTGTCGCTGTGGCTTCTTGCAATTGCGTTGTGGTATAGTCAGCGTTGTTGTTCGTGATACTCATTGACTGAGTTGCATCACCTTATTTTAACCGTAACAATAACAATAACCGGTGCTTTTTGTATGGAGTTTGACAGATTTTTAACGTTTGTCAAAGTTAAAGTAAGATGGTGCAACTCAGCCTTAGTAGCCAAAAAGTTTGCAATACGTCTTTGTTATAATTGTAATAAGTTTGTGTTGTCAACTTTTTGGCCACGAACTATTTGACGCTGACTACATCATCTTAATGTGGATGTGGTTGCATCGTCATTGTTTCATGCTCAGGTACCTATCGCTGGTGGTTGCATTGTGGTTACAGCGTGGCTGCTGTGTGGTTGGTATCACATACGTGGTTGATAGTGACGCAAAATGTGGTGCGTGTGAATTTAAGTTATACGCCCGCCCACGTGTTGTGATTGTGGTTGTGGTACGTGTGAAACAAGCCTTATATTCTTGTAATAACAATCCCTAGATAGTTCAGAAATTATATTGAAATTGGTATGTAGATACGGGATTTATTGTCTGTGTTAAAAACATTAGCAGGGGTACAAAGTTTGATATTAAAATTAGGACCAGGTGTTAGATTCAGGTTTAAAGTAAACTGTGAACAGGTTATAAAGTTCTAACGAGTTTTTATTCCAGTGGAAAACAATTTTCAGATCGCAATTTTGATTATTTTGGTGTAAAGGTAAATGGGACCTAGGAGACCGACCAATTTTTGTCGCCAAAAAACTTGAAATTAGATACCAAAAGTTTGTATAGTCCCGGAATATTTTTATTGAAAGTTTTTCTCAAGTAGACGACCTCAGAATTCATATATATAATTTTAGCAAGATTTATATTGCTTAATGTGATTATTTTTTGACAAATCGAAATTAACACGGAAAGGCCGCGGGCCAAAAGTAATTATTGAAATGATAATGACATTAATGAACTAGATAGAAAATAAGGTGATTATAAGCTAGAGCGTTTACTTGTAACAGAACAAGGAATGAATGGAACGGAATATGTGTGTCAGTGTCACCCTTTCACGAAACAAACGTCGTACATTTAAGGTTTGGACAAACCAACGCGATCACAGCGCGATCAACCGGCGTGCAGCGATGGCGATCAATGCATTTAGGTCTGGTCGCCATCGCTGCACGCCGGCTGATCGCGCTGTGATCGCGTTGGTTTTTCCGAACCCTTAAGGTCCCTAAAGCTCTAAAGCTTTAAAAAAAGGTTCTTATATCCAATCGGGTCACTTTAAAATAAACCTAAAGGATTCTTTTAGCGGATAAGCAAGCTGAAGTGTAATGGGCAGGGCATAGTACGCAGAACTGACGGCCGATGGGAAAACAAGGTTCTGGAGTGGAGGCCGCGCACCGGAAAACGCAGCGTGGGACGTCCACCCACAAGGTGGACCAACGACATCTTATAGGTAGCAGGAAGGTGCTGGAAGCAGGCCGGCCGCTACCTACCAACCTGGCAACATGGAAAGCATTGGGGGAGGCCAATGTTCAGCAGTGGACGTCCTATGGCTGAGATGATGATGATTGAAAAAGAATTGTAATCAAAAACAGAAATATAAACCTTAAATTCAAGACTTCTTTAGATACTAATGTATTCAGCAGAAACGTAATACGATTTTATTAGGTCACGCTTAATTGTCCAGGCCATTTCGATACTCGTCCCTCCCCACCGCCACTTATTTATCGGCATAGAGATTACAAGGGTAAAAGCCCTATCATTAGGGTTTCTGATTTCTCGACTTATTTTTTTTCTCGAGTTTCGAGAATTCTCGAGGCCAAAGTCTCGAGTTTTCTCGGGTCTCGAGTGTTTTAATGAAAACTGCTGAAATCGGTTGAAATTTAATAAAAACACAGGTTTTTTTAATCTAATATACCTACCTTTATGCACAACAATCAATATAAGAATTTAGTATAACTTATTTTGGTAAAGAAAGAAACAAAAAATAAAATCTTCTTTCATAATTAATATTTACTAATAAATCATAACAAAAGTCATAAAGCCGCGTGTACTTTAAGAATAAATAATAATAAAAATCTGGAGCTACAATTGAATCACTTGTTTTCTAAAGAACACAAGTCCAAATAGCAAAATTACGATAAATAGTTTTTTTATATGAACAAAAAAAACTTTTTAATAAAATTTAAATTTCTCACAGATAACGACTTGAATAAACTTTACGAGTAGGCACGAGTACCTAACCTAACGTCTGTTAGGTAAGGTAACTGTCTAGTTAACAAATTTTTCAGTCTTCAAATCAGTCAGAGTTAATACATAATAAATATATCATACTCGTTGGTGAACATTATTACCTTCTTAGTTTCGATTGAGGTCATTACTTGCAAATCAAATCAGTTAAAAAAGGAAAGACTAGGCCAGTCTATAAGCAACGTTGACCTATTAAATAATTAAAAACTTACTTTTGTCTAAGAAAATAGGCTTTCAAGAATATTAAAGCTTCAAAATCGAAACTCGAGAATTCTCGAGCTCCGGTAATTTTTTTCTCGTCTCGAATGAAGCCAAATTTCTCGAGTTTTCTCGAGTTCGAGAAAGCTCGAGCAGAAACCCTACCTATCATTGACCTTACCCATTTATCTGACAGGGAACTTAGGTGATCCACAGAGTAACATTGACTAGATGTGCCTTAAATGTTGAAAAAAACCTGACCATGTTTATGTACCTAACTAGGTAAAAAACCGGGAGATTGAGTTCGAGGCGCTCTTTATGTCCAGCAGTGGACTGCCATTAGCTTAATAGTATGCAATGAATTTTAAACAACTGACCTTTGCTCAAACTTTTTGGAAAATTACTAGTAATAATATTTTTCAAATTATGTAAAACTAAGTTCTGTCAGCGCTGTTAGTGTGGATTTCATAAATATAGCCTACTGAGTGGTATAATGTAATATTAGTTAAAAAAAAATTGTGTGAATGTTAATCCATTCATTTGCGTTCCCTTCGTTTTGGACAGAGGTATCTCCTTCAAAATAACATTTCACGTTGTAATTATTATGTATGCTGTCAATAGTGATAGCTAGATATTAACATTTTCTATTAGGTATACAAAAAACGTAAATGATTGACATTTAATGATATCCTATTAAACGATATTAAACTGTGGTGGAAAATACACAGTTTTATGTGTGATCGACTGAACATTACAAAGACAAAGTGTTAGCTTGATGTGCCGTCGTCCACACATCGCGAATGATTTTGCACAAAAAAAAATTAACAGACCTACAAATGTCGTATCCAGATAAACAACATCTCTGCCCGCGACCATAGGTGTCACACTCTGCAGGCCCGTCACGTTTTTTATATGAATTTAGCTGAGGACGGACGGCTCTCCTTGTCGGAGGATCTCGACATGTGGAATTTATGTTATCGTACGTCACACGACATACGCCTGTGGTCTATTGGTGTAGGCCGCGAGCGATGTTTGCGGAAGATAGTTTTCATGCTAGAAAGAGTTTGGTAACATTTAAGGCAAAATAATTCATGTACCTGCATAGGTTAAGCATAGAGCCCACTGTTATTAATATAATTATCACCCTTTCCACCACTTACTACTTTATGAATAAATATATTTGATTTGATTTGAAGGCCTGCACGCACAGATCAGTAACTAAGATCATCTACGAGGTATTTTTTGTTCAGTATGCTAAAATAAAGTGGAAGTGAGAGAGGCACATAGCTCGTAGAGTTAATGGCAGTTGGGGCAGAAAAGTTCTCGAGTGGTGACCACGAACCGGAAGACGTAGCGTGAGCAGGCGCCCCACTAGGTGGACCGACGATCTGGTGAAGGTCGCGGGATGAATCTGGATAAGGGCAGCGCAGGACCGGTCGTTATGGATATCCTTGATTAAACTAACTACAGCTAAAGCATATTTATTTATAAGTCAACTGTAGTAGGTACCTATAAATATTTGGCCCGATTAAACAACGGGGCGTTACAAGAACAATCTGTTAGCACAATTTTAATTATTTAAACTTTTGTATCACATTTAGTATTCCCAAGTGGACAGCGAGCATAGAGCCCAGTATTTAATATTTAAAATACCCGGAGCTGGTTTCACTACCCTTTTTAATATTCCACCCCTGTTAGCCAATTTGAACTTGGTGACACTTTGCTAAAGGATTACAGTTACAGTGAAACTTTTTTTCTTAAAACAACCTGACTTGTGTTAAAAAATTGTGAGGCGTGACTTCGTTATTATAAGCTTGTAAAATTTAAAGCTCGTTAAATATTATACTAGTGGCTACTCTAGACTTCGTACGCGTGGATCCCGTTTTATCCCCTTAGGGATTGAATTTTAGCGAGCACCTACGTTCTAAAAGGAACTCCCCATGCAAAATTTGAGACTCCTAGCACTTGTAACTAGTTTCTGAGATTTCGTGATGAGTGAGTCAGTCGGCTACCTAAATAAACTTCGACAAACGTTACTTCGACATTTTACGTTACTCCGACACTACTGAATATCGACATGACTTTACTTGTACACTACACTACTCAGACAAAGGCGAATGTCGAAGTAAAGTTTGTCGGAGTTTGTTTAGGTAAGTAGCCGAGTCAGTCAGTGACCTCGCTTTTATATAAAACTAGCTGACCCGGCGAACTTTGTTCCGCCTTAATGGCAATAAATAAGCAGACTTTTTTTTATTTCGAACGGGATAAAAAGTATCCTATGTCCTTCTCCTGGTTCTAAACTACCTCCCTGACAATTTTCAGCTAAATCGGTTCAGCCGTTCTTGAGTTATAAGTGGTGTAACTAACACGACTTTCTTTTATATAAATACGTAGACTAGCTGACCCGGCGAACTTTGTTCCGCCTTAATGGCAATAAATAAGCAGACTTTTTTTATTTCGAACGGGATAAAAAGTATCCTATGTCCTTCTCCTGGTTCTAAACTACCTCCCTGACAATTTTCAGCTAAATCGGTTCAGCCGTTCCTGAGTTATAAGTGGTGTAACTAACACGACTTTCTTTTATACAGGGTGTTAGGTAAATGGGTATATGAGCCGACACTAGCCCATGTTAACATGGGCATATAAATGGTATGGTGAATTCAGAAATTTGATATCATCATTTTAATTTTTTTAATTTTCATACAAATTAAATTTTATAAAATACGATTTGTATGAAAAATAAAATAATAAAAATGAAGATATTAATTTTCTGACTTCACCATACCATTTATATGACCATGTTAACATGGGCTAGTGTCGGCTCATATACCCATTTACCTAACACCCTGTATATATATAGATATAGACTAGCTGACCCAGCGAACTTTGTTCCGCCTTAATGGCAATAAATAAGCAGACTTTTTTTTATTTCGAACGGGATAAAAAGTATCCTATGTCCTTTTCCTGGTTCTAAACTACCTCCCTGACAATTTTCAGCTAAATCGGTTCAGCCGTTCTTGAGTTATAAGTGGTGTAACTAACACGACTTTCTTTTATATACAGGGTGTTAGGTAAATGGGTATATGAGCCGAAACTAGCCCATGTTAACATGGGCATATAAATGGTATGGTGAAGTCAGAAATTTGATATCATCATTTTAATTTTTTTAATTTTCATACAAAATAAATTTTATAAAATCCGATTTGTATAAAAAATAAAATAATTAAAATGAAGATATCAATTTTCTGACTTCACCATACCATTTACATAACCATGTTAACATGGGCTAGTGTCGACTCATATACCCATATACCAAACTCCCTGTATATACATAGAAGATAATTTATTTAACACTGCAGCATCGTAGCGACAATAGCGTAAAATGTCGGTGTCGGACGAGATCCGAGGAACATGTTTTCGAATACCGTCGCCGCTAGACTATAGTGGTGAACCTACTCGTAACCCAAGTATATTTTAGTTTAGGTACCACGAGGGGTTAACTTAGTGAAGAAAGATTGAACCTGGGGAAGTTTCTAGGTTGGCTGGTCCGTTACAGGTAAGGAACGGGCCTATTCCTACCTCTCGTTCGCACCGCTGCAACTTCTGAGTAGCCAAGATCTACAGCTTAACCTCCAATAAAAACCCAACCAGTGAAGGTCAATTTTGTCCCACCCGAAGGAAAGCTAACTGTCATTGGACCCGCAACGAAATTAATAAGAAGAACATAGACTTAACATAGTCAGGTAAGGAAGTTTTGGGACTTACTTGGCCAACGTTGTCGGTCGATGCTTTATTGCGAACTCCTGGGTTTTGAAATGGCTCGGCCGGGGCTCACATCAGCTTCAGTGGGTCTTGCTGCACTCACATCTTACTCACAACACAATTCACAGCACATTAATTTGAATGCTTAATTTATGATTTTTATTATTATTTTTTTACTCTTTTTTCTTCTGTTTTTGATAAATAGCGCTGCAAAAAGGCACCCACTGAAAATCAGTGTCTTGGCAGTCACACTGTCAAGATATTACTGAGTGGGTGACCTTTTTTGGCAACTTAGTAATATTTTTTTTTTTTATGTAATGTCTTTATTGCCTGAATCTGTGGTTGTCAAAATAAAATTATTTTCTTTCTTTCTTTCTTTCTTTTCAGCGGGTTTTTACACTGTTATTGCGGTTTTTCACTCGCACGCGCGTGCCATCCCGCGTCTTCTAGTATTCGAAACGAGCAGCGCCCTCTCGTGGCGTGAAATATTAAACACTTGGCAGGTATTTATTAACGTATTACTAATGTTCTTCAAAAATACAAAGATTTTAACCTAAAATAGAAAGACACGATAACGCGACATTTATGAATAAGTTACAGTATGTATTTAATATTCTGTTAATAGTATCAATTTTGCAATATAATTGAAGAGGCTGATATCCTGACAACTCTACTATACTTAATAAACTATCAAAGCAACCTCATTTCGCTTCGGGAAAACCTCCATTAAAATTTCATCGTGTTTACAGCGTTTTCATTCAGATGTCATTTGCTGGAATTCCCATCACGAGCTGTCTAATTTCATACTTCCAATCTCGCAAATGGAAGTCCGTTTCATAATTGATAATTTAAAAGCAATGGCCGGCCGTGGTCGCCACCACTCAAGCCCCTATCAATACGTTTCAAACTACTCATCAATTAGTTATTTATGTAATTCACCGTCTATATTTAATACATTTGGGCCATCAATTTCAATTACTCTCTGAATAATGGCAATCTAGTTGAGGACTGGTTTTTCAATTGTCAGTTTAATTTAACTGAAGCACAAAATTTACAAAATTGAGAAAAGGGTGATCTTTAGCAATCATTATCGCTTCTTGACTTTAGCCGTCAAAAATTGATTTCCTGACATTGTTTTCTGTACAAAACTATTATAAAACGGTCGTTATTTTATAATTTTATTTTATTTTATTTTTCTTTATTCAGAAAATCACAGCTCTTTATAATAATAATACAAACAGGTATACACCCACATAGGTGTATAAACCCACATGAAGTCTGAGTTTTTCATTCAGCTTCACATTCGTTGAGTTTACCTTATAAAGTTCCCACTTTTGCCACCAGGGGCGCTATTGATATTCTTACGTAAGTTATTCCAAGAAAATTTTTAGTACAGTAATGTGTCTTTAACTAATGAAATTGAAACTTTAAAATGCTTAAATTTCAGCCTGACCACGACGAGTCCTGTGAAAAACCGATGTCATTAAAATATATTTTCACCAGCATTTTCTATGAATTTTCATGAACCGAACAAAAGTCATGAAAAATTCACCCTAAATATGGGTATTTACAGTTGATTTGAGTACAGCGTTCGGTTCCGCCTTCCTTCCCGTATCATTATTTATTGTTATTGTATCCATTCCGGCCGGTACGGGTTAGGCAGTCCGCACACGAACGTTTAATCGAGCTATCGATCAAGGCACCTATTTTTATTGGTTCGAAGTTACTGTCACATGCAAGTGATGTATAGTGGATCGGTGTGCTGGTTACGGGATTTTCTTTGTCGTGTTGGTCTTTGTTATAAGATAATGTTATTAGAGGTAAGGATTTAATCGAATGATTAAATTTTAAGAACCGAGATAGCTCGTAAATTAAGGATCACATGCGAATTTTATATTATTGATCACTTGAAACATTATTTTATCGATTTAACATTGAGTTTGTATTTTTTCACTTTATGATTTGTTTTGAGACATTTTATTTTTAACCTGCACGGCACTCACGGCAAAGGTTGACTGGCGGAGATTGCTTTTAGCATTAAATCCACCTTTTGTACGTTATTGTGCAAAACAAGTGTTTAAATTAAATAAATAAATAAACATTACGGTTTGAAGCTGGTACCAGAGTGTTACTACAATGATAATTGCAGCATTTCGTTCATTCGTTTGAGCTGAATGACGTTCACTTTTGGGTAAAAAGGCCTCCCCAAAGGATTTCTTTCTCCCCAAAGGTAATTATTGTGAAAAGTTCTCGAGTGCATTGTGGTAGCTACGACACAGCTTGGTTAAGTGTTTTTGCGAAAAATCTGTGAGAACATAATAGTTATAGCTAATAGTTACTGTTACTAATTTGTAATTATTGCAGCTAGAAAGTAATAAATTTATCTAAATTATTTATATAATACTAGCTTTCCGCCCGCGGCTTCGCCCGCGTGGAATTTTGTCTGTCACAGAAAAACTTTATCGCGCGCGTCCCTGTTTCAAAAACCGGGATAAAAACTATCCTATGTTCTTTCCCGGGACTCAAACTATCTCTATGCCAAATTTCATCAAAATCGGTTGCGAGGTTTAAGCGGGAAAGCGTAACAGACAGACAGACAGAGTTACTTTCGCATTTATAATATTAGTTGGGATAGTTTGGGTTCTTTTGAAACGAGAGATTGAAAACATTTGCTGACTGTTTTGGCGCCTTCTACAAATTTCAAATTAATACTTCAGATTGAGTTAAAACACTCTGTTTATACGACATGAATATTCTAATAAGTTTAGTCCAATCAACTACTTTGTAGAAATGCTGCGTCGTATTATAACACGATCGTACTCGTATGTCGCCCGACTTTATTGAAATCTGTTCGTGTGTAGCAACCCTAACGGTCCGATAGCCGGGTCCGTTGTTTATTTTAGTTAAGGCATAATATTTGACATTTATTCGGGACTATTGCTTTGGGCCTTGAATTTCTCGCCTTATTGAGATTGTATTGGACATGGGATGATGTATGAACGTTCGTTCACGAGCCAGTGCATTTTGTGAGGCGCTCGAGTGAATGAATAGTTCAGATGCAAAATTGGTCCTGCTAGTGTATTTATCTAGGTATGAAGATTCAATCGATCATGTTCGATGCAATCTACAGTCTAGCTAGATCTACAAAAAAAAATCAGGCATGCACATCATACAGTTACTTACTTACTGCGTACTTTTGTCATAATTATTATCAACTTTGTATCACAGGTGGTACAAATAATGACGACCAAATAGTGATTTGATATGATTCAGTGATACAGTCTACACGATAGAAAAGAAAACCTTAAGGTTACGTAAAAATGTACATTTTCCAGTAATATTTTGTCAGAGAAAATATTTTCATACAGAAGTTGTCATGGAGCCCACTTCTCGAAACGATTGTCTTGAATAAGACACGCGGTGGCGCTTTTGTTCTATGTTCGTGTTCTTTCACTCGGATCATCATTTCAGCCATAGGACGTCCACTGCTGAACATAGGCCTCTCCCAATGATTTCCATAATAACTAGTTGGTAGCGGCCTGCATCCAGCGCATTCCTGCTATCTTTATGAGGTCGTCGTTCCATCTTGTGGATGGGCGTCCTACTTACTACTTTTAATAGTACCTACTTTAAAACCGTACATTTAACGTGGCCTTTATTCAGCAATAGACGTCCGGAGGCTGAAATGATGATGATGATGATGATCTAACTTAAAAAAAATCGAATAGCCGCCGTCTGTAGCCGTATTAGTGTCATTTAGGCAATTATTTTTATAAACCCGCAAATGTCAGCTATGATTGACATTTCGCGAGCACGTCAGAAGGCAAGGCGTCAAACAGCCGAGACCGGCGCGGGAGCAATCTGTCTTGCGCTGTCACCTCGCCGATACTGCGCGATCAATCACGTAACACTAACAAGGATCGAATTAATACTAGATACGTCAAATTCAATTCCATTATCTAGTCAAATCGATGGGCATTACCGTTGTGCTCCTAGAAGCGTGTGACAAAAAATATGGAAGCCAATTCAGTGGCAGTTAATTTGAAAGCTTGATGTGATGGCGCTGGTTAGGTTTAGGGTCATGTTCAGCCAAGTGACGTCTACTGCTGGAGAAAAGCCTCCTCCAAGTGCTGGTCCTGCGCTGCCTGCGTTCAGGTCCTTACCACGATCTTTAACAGATAGTCGGTCCATCTAGAGGGAGTCCTGACCATACTACGTCTTTCCACTAGTAAAATTAATTTGTGGTTTCAATGTATTTGGTTGTGACGATGCCATATCACTTGTCAAGAATGTAACTTAACTATTAATTATACAGTCGACAGCATAAAATGGTAGTAGGTATTGAGGAGAACTGAATTTTGATGGTTCCAATGGATGCCACTTCCAGTTATTCTCTTAAGCCTTGTCAGTAGTGTTGAATCTGTTTATATCTCACAATCTGATGACCGTGGCGTGTTCGACCTCGGTGCGTGTGTCGCGTGAGCCACGTGTACCTTGACGTAGCACGTGCGGTTTTGAGAGAACGCTCCAACCTTATGGATTGTATCATATTTGCCACATTCGACACCGTTTGAAAACGGATAGTAGGTACCTACTTATGAGAAACTTAGGTTAGTTTGCACCATCTTACTTTAACTTTACAAACGTCAAAAATCTATCCAACTCCATACAAATAGCACCGGTTATCGTTAAATTTAGGTGGTTTACCACCATAGTACAACGCGGCGCGGCGGGATTCGAATCTGAGTCCAACATCTTCATCGTTGGACTTTGTGCCTTAATTATAAACAGATATTATAAGTATTGCTGATATTGCTTTCAAAAAGTAACTTTTAGATCAATCCGATACTGTATTGTATCCGATACTGTGTTACTCGTTTGTGAATACGACCCACATTATGTAAAACAATTGACTGTCCGATTTTAATCGCTGCGAAGTTTTCATCTGTTTTGCTACAAAATGTTATTACGTAATTTATCAATCATAGTAACTTTTAAATTCAAATTAAAATGTTCTCATAAATCATCGTGCCATTATTTATTGGAATTGTAAACCAAAGGACCACAGAACCACGTGTTTAGGCGTTCCTATATTTGTATGGCCGAAGTATTTTTCTGCCTCACATCTCAAATACTTTAAAAATCATACAATCCACTCGCTTCTAACCGAGTATTTCTCATATTATCATCTTACTACAAGGAGTACGAGCTTAATTTCGAAAAATGTTTTCAGGAGTTGAATAACCATTCAGGTGAAAATCTATATACAGGGTGGAAACGATAAGTGATCTCACTCGATTATTTTTAAACTATACATGATATCGAAAAACTGGTTACTGATCCTGAAAGTGCTTTAAGAACTCTATCCAACGGTACCAATAATAGGTTACAAAATAAACTGGATCTATCCGAAAATTCAATGTTTCCAGCTTCCATACATTTAGCAAAACCACTTAATATTAAAAACTTTATAAGCTATCCAAAAACTGGTTACTGATCTTGAAAGTGCTTCACGAGCTCTATCCAACGGTACCAATAATAAGGTACAAAATAAACTGGATCTATCCGAAAATTCAATGTTTCGAAATTCCATACATTTAGTACTGCCACAGTCATGGCACTCATGTCTTGATAATAATTATAACAAGTAAAGCCTAGAACCAAAGTTTTCCATGAATAATTTAAAATAAGAATGCAATTTACGAGTTCATTTTAAGTGTTTTTTATTTAATTAAAAAAATAAACACTTTTAATATTGTGTGGCTGGCATACATTTAGTATGGAGGCTGAAAACATTGAATTTTCGGATAGATCCAGTTAATTCTGTGACCTATTACTGATACCGTTAGAAAGAGCTCGTGAAGCACTTTCAGGATCAGTAACCAGTTTTTCGATATCTTGTGTAGTTTATAAATAATCGAGTGAGATCACTTATCGTTTCCACCCTGTATATAAAAGAAAGTCGTGTTAGTTACTCCACTTATAACTCAAGAACGGCTGAACCGATTTAGCTGAAAATTGTCAGGGAGGTAGTTTAGAGCCAGGAGAAGGACATAGGATACTTTTTATCCCGTTCGAAATTAAAAAAAAGTCTGCTTATTTATTGCCATTAAGGCGGAACAAAGTTCGCCGGGTCAGCTAGTTTATTATGAAACTGAAGAGGTAATTAATCTTTAGCGATTTATTAATTTTGTATCAAGTGCAACGTACTTAAAAATAAATAACGATTTTGACGCAAGAAAAATCTTTGAAGCGTCTAATGCACGTTTAAAGGATTTAAACAACTTTCAAGAATTGTGCTGGATTCCGTGGAGGGTAGTTGAACGGGAAGCATGGTCGATCTGTTTTAATGGTTTCAATTTATTATTTAATGGACTTTAGTGTACAAATTTGGTGTTATTTTGTGTTCTAAAGTGCAGTGAAGTGGTAAATTATAAAAAACATTGAAATACTTCGAGTTTGAGCGCGCATCGAGTGTCGAGTGGGTTGTCGTCTGAACAACCCGCTTTGGACCCGGTGGCGTCTTGAAACCTGCTTACGGGCATACTTAACTCCACGGAATCCATGAAAAATCAATAGAACTGAAACACCCACGTTCTATTGATAACTATGTCAATTTTCACTCGACATTGGCAGAAATAAACCTCCCAGAGAGGTTTGGTTGCCATAAAAAAAAAAAAAAAAAAGAATTGTGCTTAGATTTCCCAAAAGTGGGCTTCTAGCCAAGTTTTTTAAAGAGCCTAGGAAACGTTGGATTCTGCCAGCTAAAACTTCCTACTCGCGAATACGTGTATTCACACGGAATGTACAACTAAATTGAAAGAGTCCTTAATCTCAAGTGATAGAGCCTTTTTTAGATTGAAGTAAAGGAGGCACCCTGCGGTGTTACGTACAAGGCGGTATACGAGAAAAGGATAGAAGAGAATAGATCTATAATATTAATGACCATACTGTAGTTCTTAATTTCAGACAGACAGACTTGCTGTTTTCACTAAATTTCAACATCAGGTTTAGATCCCGTAACCCAAACATATTTATAAGCTTCTTTTGTAAGTAAAATAGCTCTATTATTTTATGTAAGTTAATAAAACAATATTCATAGTCACATTATTCTTTTTAAGAAGATTTACGAACATGTTATGATGTCATAAAGTTCTAACGAGTGCAAAAAATAATGAATAATGAGAAAAATCAAAAGTTTTTTTTATGCATAAGAAGGCAGGTATTTGACAGCTAATTGCACCTGAGTGAGATGCAGTTTAGTCAGGTAGGTACCAAAATATAATTTTTGTTTTTCCGTTTGTATGGTTTTTACGTTTTTTTCGACCATCCATTTAGGACAAAGTATCTGACGGGTTGTGTTGCGTTGTAAACTTCTATATTGTTCGGAACACTATTCCATGCGAATGTCCTATTTGCTTAACTTTTACTTTAGATTGGTAAGTTTCGGCCTGTCAGACCAAGAAACTACATTTTTGGTTTTTATTTTAAAACATAGGTACAAAGCCTTCGTTGGTTCCTAACAACTATTATGCAGTTGGAATAAACGCACTACATTTTGTAACAAATTTTTGACTTCATCACTTTTGAATGAAATTCAGAATTCAGTGCATAAATTCAATATTTTATGTTAGCGACAGGACACAAATGTTTTCGTAAAGCCTGACTGATTTACAGTAGCGTGTGGATTTTTAATTAAGCGACAGTGTGTGTTTAAGGTATTTCAATTCATATTTATTTTCAGAGATTCAAGTTGTGACGGTCATTATTAAAAATAAAATAGGAAACGTTTTTCCTTAGTAAATCGGTTTCAAAATGTTGATAGTTGTTACAATGTTAAGATTTCTGTCTGCCAACCTTTAGGGCTCATTCCCACGGTGCCATCCCGTTTATTGTATCTACTGTTTTTTGCATAATCCCATTTAGCATACGTGTTTTAATTTTAACATTCCCACGAACATCCTATTTGCAGTATACCGCAGAAAACCGAACTGAACGTGGAATTCGAATTCCTGCATTACTGGTGAGATGACGTAGGAACGGGCCCTGACTTACACCCATAATAAAATCTAGCCATTTTACCATAGCCAAGTCTTCACAAATGAATACGTAAAATATAAAAGCTATCATCGGTTCAAATGATAAATATAAGAAAAGGATTGCGGGCCTGCCCACCCTAGCGAGATAAGAGGTCGATTTAACAGCGACTCTAACGACCTTCTGACCCCTATTTTGTTTTTCAATCTTACAGAACTACTCCCAACGGTGAAGACCTAAGGCGAAATCACAATATCGCAAACCACCTGGGCCTGCGATTTTGTAATGTACCAAATGTAATTTTTTGGTTCCGCGCCCAAAGGGCACCTATGGGATTCGGTTATTGAGCCTGCGGGTCTATAAAAAGAGTTCTTTCACAAAATTATATTTGGTAAACCTGCGTTGTTAATACTTATTGCGAATAGGAAACTACTGATAGAGTTAGGCTGAGTTGCACCACTTAACTTTAGCAGTAACTTTAAAGATATCCGGTGCTTTTTGTATGGAGTTTGACAGATTTTTGACGTTTGTATAACCTTTCATTCACTATAAAGTTTTGTATTTGACCAACTTGAAGAATCTATAAAATTCTACCTACATGTAACAAAATTTATAACTTATATTTCCAATAATATTTAAACCAAACGGAAAACTCTCTCAATTATTTCTTCACCGTTGTTTTCCTCGCCGGGGAATTGAATAATTTCATAATCAACCTGCATAATTTAGTCTGCAGCGTTCAGTCATGAGTCTACTTAAATTAAATTACACGCAATGACCTGTGTAGCTTACAGGGACCGTGTGTAATTTATGCAGGTCCGTGATAATGGGGTTATTGAAGTGTATAATGTGTATAGTTATAATCTGGCGAAACTCGAAGTGTTTGGTTTACTTTGGTTGGATACACGGGAATAATGCCTTGTTAACTTTTATTATACTTTTATACATTAGACTTATCTCCTTTGTCAAACGAGAAACTTTTCAATTTCAGGTCACTATCAATGTTACAAAACTATCGTCAAGTATCGATGGATTAGATTCGGTAAGTTCAATTTCATTGTTCAACTTAATTTAATTTTAGGACTATTTAATATTGGCTTGATAAATATTATTTTTTTGTAATAATCGATTTGAATGTATTTTATACTAGCTTTTGCCCGCGGCTTCACCCGCATGAAATTTAGTGTCACAAATTGGCATAAATAATGAAGAATGTTCACGAATTTTGTTATTTAGCTTTCTGTATTCTCTGTTAAAAATAAAAAATACACGTGAAAGAATTATTTCGATACGTCAATTAGTTTCCAAGATATTGAATTTTAAAAGTGCGGGCGGCAGCCGGCCCGCCATTTTATGCGCGTGACGTCATATTACAGTGACTGGCTCATATTTGTATGGGTGGAATCTTGCAAGCTGAATTAAGAACCACTTCCAGGCAACCGATTAAGCTGAAATTTCGCAAACACATGTGATTTGGATGACTATACAATATTATGATGACATGGAGCTGATCTGATGATGGAGCTAGAAGGTGGCCATAGAAACTCTATAATAAAACGACTTAAATCCATCGAGTTTGGGCTCGTTCGTTTTGTATTGATGAGTACTTTAATTCTATATAGTAATCAGGGTCTAATGATGGAGCTGGAAGGTAATTCACAATAAAACGACACAATCGCATCAAGTTTGGGTTTGGTTTAATTTTAATTTCTGTGATGGGTCTGGGTGTTAATATGTATAATAAGTTTGTATTTACAAAAAAAAAATATTTAAGTATGTTTATATCCGTTTTCTAGTGAGCGGACACTGTGAATGTACGTCACGCGGGGTCACGTGACCGTCGGCGGAACTCAATATTTAAGCGAACTTTGAATGCCTATAAAATCATAACTACTGGGTATTTTTGAATGAAATAAAAACTAATGTATTTGTAAATGTAAAAGCCTAACTGTAACATAGGTTTCAAGTGATTTTGCATACCTAGTAACATTCTCAATTTAATCTGGGTTATAAACAATAATACTGCCAAGTTTCAAAAAAATCCGTTCAGTAGTTTTTGCGTGAAAGAGTAACAAACATCTAGACATCCAAACTTTCGCATTTATAATATTATAAGGATAAGGATAAGGATTTTTATTAAAGTTTTTGCAACTCATTCATGAACCAATATACCGATATGCTTTCTGTCAACTCCTACTCATGGGATATGCAATAAAAATTTTGATGTAAATTTTCATACTTAAATATCGTGTAACGAGGATACTTAATTAGTTTTGCCTTCTCTACCAATAGTTTACGATATAGCTACTATCGAGCGGAAACACTATTTAGGAAGTGTGATTTATCACTATTAACCCATGCTTCAGAATCCACGTTAAAATTGGTAGCTACCGCAGCAATATCTATGGTGGATAAACCATAGTTGCGAAGCTTAATGAAAATTAATGATTTTCAATCATTATCAATAAATAAATAAAAATAAATATCTTTTTGGTCAATTCTACACAGCGCTATTTTGGCCCAAAGTAAGCAATTATATGCTTTTAATATTTATAATTAAATTAAATTTATAATTTCAATATTTTACTTAATTACTTTGTTTCCTTGTGTTGCAGAATTTGACTATTTTTACTGGATCGGTAGTTACACACATTATTGTATCGGCACATTAGGTACGCATTTTTTGTTGTTGAATCGCCCTTTTTATATAGCGGTAAGAATGGTATCAAATCAAATCAAATAAAAGTCTTTATTTGCATAATATGGGTTAAACAGTTGTTTGAAGAAAAAGGTTATGGACACGTTCTATGGTTACGGTTATATTTTAGCTTAATGTCCATTTGTATGTGGTTTTCCACAAATACAACAGTGGAGAACTGAATTTCTAGTAAATTTAGATATTTTATGCAAAGCATAATAAGTTAATACTCTACAAGATATTCTAGATAGCTTAAAAGATCTGTTAAACTAGCACATGTCAATCCGCAGATCCTAATTCACGCAGTGACAAGGGACTAACTTGCAGCTAATTCTTCAGGGTCCAGATCGTGGTGATGGATTAGTTTAATCAGAGCTACGTCCAGGGATGGGAACAGCCAGCTTTGTTACGTTACGCCAAATTAGGGCACCTTTTTCTAAGTAACTAAAGAATAAGGAAAACGTTGGCACTAATTGCTTTAATAATTTAGTTTTGGATATTTAATAATTTTTTGTTTATTTCTATTAAGGGCTGATTTTTCAATCGTCAGGTAACTTTTATCTGAAGAGTAAACTTGTCATTTTGACCATATTTCCCATACTGAAACTGTCAATGTGTCAAACTTATTCTGCGGTTAAAAGTTATCTGACAATTGAAAAATCAGCCCTAAGGCTGAGTTGCGCCATCTTACTTTAACGTTGACAAACGTCAAAAATCTGTCAAAAAACCCGGTTATCGTCAAAGATACGGTCAAAGTTAGGTGGTGCAACTCAGCCTAAGTCTTAAGTATATGAAATGTCTAATTGTAGTATCAAATCCACTATTAATTAAGCAAACAGACTCTGTTGTCGATTATAACTAAGCTAGGTAGCAAATACGTAGATTCTGTACTAAGCAAAAAACGTCACAAGGTGCTACAATCACATTAGATACTGCGATATTTTCTACCTGATAGGACTTCCCGTTAATTAATATCTATATAAACTTAATTAAGTAGGGGTAATTAGTAGGGTTCAAAATATTGCTACTGGCTGGTATTTTATTAAACAACTGTATTTTATGGTCAATAAAGACGAGTATTATTATTTTATTCATACAGTAAGTACTTACACTTCCAAATGTGCTCACCGTGACACGATTTCAATTATTCATCACTATCTCAAGCTTATTACATACAACGGCATATAATACCTATATCTGTAAGTAGGTGAACCCAGAAACGCGAACGTCTGCCACTATGAGCCATCTCTGGCTCAATGATTGATGCTCTGAGCCACAATTAATCTTGCTCAACTGAGTTCGACCCTGGCTTGATTACGCCCCGCCACTTGAAATATTTGTCCCTCAATACGTAGCTGGCGCTAATTTAGAAATGGATCTGTTGATTTAGAATGCTTTGAGATTGATTGAAATTGGAGTGTTGCTATTTCGCCGTACTATTTGTCCCGATGAAGGATTGAAATTAAAAATATTGGAAATTATCAACTTGATAACCAGTCTATAAATTGTGTTTGTGTTAGGGCTACCTTCACCAAAAATAGTCCAACCCTCGAATGGAAAGGCTGATGTGATAAACAAGCACAACCATTAAAAAAATATGTACATATTTTTAATTATTCTGTTAGTAACCAAAAAGTTTAAAACAATAGATTTTATCCATTATACAGTTACATAATCGTATTTTCATTCAATTAGATGAAGGAAGAAGGGAGATGATGTTCTTTTAGTTTTAATTTGTTTACTATATTGTGTATAATCCACCTTAGACTACATTTGCACTTAACTTTAAGGCTGCGTTACACCACCTTAGGTAACGGTAGGTAACTCAAACCACAAACCGGTGTTTTTATATGGAGATTGACAGATTTTTGAAGTTTGTTAGAGTTAAAGTAAAATGGCACCGTAGGGACCAATAGATGAATGAATAATGTAATTTAAATAACTGTTTAACAAAAAATTAATCCAGAGGTGGCACGCGACGATTGATTTTCCTTTGTAACTGCTAACGTAAATGTTTTGAGGCCATAAAAGTTTCAATTTAAACGAATATCAAATTCAATCACAACATTATTGTCCTGTTGTTAATTTGTTTTCCTACTTTAATAAAATACAACACAAACAGCATTCAGTCTTTACAGTGAAAATATACTGGTAATTAATTTATTTAAAAGCGTGACGTTTTCGGAATATTGTTAACTATTGTCAAAAGTGTGCAAGTAATGCAAGAAAACAGTAAAATACTGTGTGCTATACTTAGTGATCTTATTTTTTTATGAATTATCTTTAATAATTTTTCTTGACTTGAGTGTTTGTCTATGACAATATTGGAGTTTATGTAAACATCCTCTTAGATATAGACTTGTAAATTATGTTCATGTTTATCGTTTCCTTATTTGCTGCACAAATAAGAAGCTCGGCTTATCTATTCTAGAAACTTTCTAGTAGAAACATCATGCTCAAAATCAAAACTCTTATTAAATTATTCTTACTTATTAAAGTATGTTTCAGGGTACCTAAACTTTAAAATCAAAGTCACTTAAACACAAACCACAAGATTTTATATTTAACTAGCGGCCGCCCGCGACTTCGTACGCGTGGATCCCGTTTTACCCCCTTCATCTATCTTACACGGTTTAGATTTTTTCATACAAATGTTTTTTTCCGCTAACTCCCGTTCCCGTGGGAATTTTGCAATATCCTGTTGTAACTAAGCTTCAAGTTTACTAAGGTACCTGCATGCCAAATTTCAAGCGTCTAACTTAAGCGGTTTAGATTTTTCATACAAATGTTTTTTCCCGCTATCTCCCGTTCCCGTGGGAATTTTGCAATATCCTGTTGTAACTAAGCTTTAAGTTTACTAAGGTACCTGCATGCCGAATTTCAAGCGTCTAACTTAAGCGGTTCAGATTTTTCATACAAAACGATTTTCCCGCTAATTCCCATTCCCGTGGGAATTCCTAAGTATCCTATAACCTGCCCAGGAGTATGAAGAATAATTGTACCAAGTTTCGTTAAAATCTGTCGAGTAGTTTTTGTTTCTATAAGGAACATACAGACAGACAGACAGACAGACAGACAGACAGACAGACAGACAAAAATTTTACTGATTGCATTTTTGGCACCAGTATCGATCACTAATCACCCCCTGATAGTTATTTTGAAAATATATTTAATGTACAGAATTGACCTCTCTACAGATTTATTATAAGTATAGATGACTGAACATTTCAACGTTATATTTATCATGCGAATAAAATATCTGAAGCCGTGATATTCTTTTGATGATATCCACTTGAGCTTAGCTATTGAAAAATCTTAGTAGATGGACCTGACTCCCTCTCTCTCTGTCTTGGGCAATCTCTCTTTAATACAAAACAGGTATTTACTATAATCTACGATCTTATCGTATCGTTTTACCTTCTTTGGCGGCCCCGTTCCAGATTTGCCCCCGTATATTCCTTCGCCGCCCGCCCGGTTAATCAAGCGATGAATTCGATTCCGACGCGACCGCGAGCGTCGTGTTCGCGACGTCAATTTGACGTTTATTAATTTGATTAAGCTCAGCTTTTTATTAAATTACAACAAACGTGAAAAGTGGGGGCTGTTTAATAAACGTCTCTTTTATTAAGCCGTTTGGATTTGTTTATCGTGGCTTTGTTTGGCCTTCGGGTATCGAGGATTATGAGTATAACCGTTTATTTCATTTGATGTTTGTTTACGTTTAAAACGTTTCAGTGTTCATTTGTTCCATCTATACAGACTTATAATATTTGTTGAACATTTGCTACTGAAAAAGCTACTTACTTTGGTAAATGGTCATTATTCTGACTTTGCTTTTAAACGCGCTTCACGCAGCAAGTTTCATGAAATACTAATTTATTTAACTATGCATAACATGCAAATAATTATCATCAATAATTAAAGTTATATTTGACTATTATGGCGAATTGAATCAACACGAGCGCTGCAGCGCCAAATACAAGTACTAGTAAAGTTATCTAAAGGGAGTTTTCATAATCATTTGTTACCTCTATTATCCTCAGATCAAAGAATTAACCAAGTAAAAGTAATAAAGGTAGAACACCTCCGCTCATTGGGAAAGTTTGTAACAAGTGCGCTCAGCCGAAAGACTAGCAGTGGTTCCCAACCTGGGGTTCAAATACCCCTGGGGATATGCGATTACTGGACATTTTTTCACAAAAAATAAAGCGTAATAAAACTGTTTACTGTAGACGGTAAGCTGAGAACAATTTTAATGTTCTATGGGAACCGACACCGTCGCGATCACGAAAGTTAATTAACGTATTATATTCACTCTTTAGGCATTGTACGTAAAAAAATAGTAGAGGAATATCACATACTCTCAGTTGTATAGAAAATTAAACCTTAGGGGCAGGTAAAAAATGTTTGGGTGCACTGCAAACTTAGGAACAGTAAGGCCCGCCATACACGAAAGCTTGAAGCAGCTAGTATCCGACAGCTTCAAGCTGCGACTGCATAGCAAACTACAGTACACTACGTACACACATACACGGAACCGCTCGAGCAGTTACAACTGTTTCCGTAGTTTGCTATGCAGTCGCAGCTTGAAGCTGCCGACACTAACTGCTTCAAGCTGTCCGTGTATAGCAGGCCTAAGATGGTATTTACTTACATACTTGAAAAATTATACAAAAGATTCAGACAGGCCTTTCCAAGTCAGTTTGTTGGCAGTTAGCATTTGGTCATCAATTTAGCAAGTAAAAGGTTGACGACCGCTGGCCTACAGGTCAGTGGGGTAACACCGTCATGGCTCAATGGGGAAACTTCGGCTGCAGTTGACCCCTGATCCTCTGGGTGTTAGAGAAACTTTATTGTTTCGTATTGTATCACATTTCCTAAGTAGGTATAGTTGGTTTTGTGTTCATACTTAATTAGACATAATTATGGAGGTGGACCTATTCTTATAATTTTATTGGCAGAACAACAAAGACACATCAAATGTTAAAATATTTGTAGGGTTTTTAAGTTCAAGGAAAATAATTATGTTATGGATTAAAGATTTGGTAAGGCTGAGTTGCACCATCTAACTTTAACGGTAACTATGACGATAACCGGTGCTTTTTGTATGGAGTTTGACAGAATTTTCACGTTTGTCAAAGTTAAAGTAAGATTGTGCCGCCTAAGGAATTTTGATTTCTATCAAATATCAGCTATTCATTACTCATTTCTATTGGTGTTTAGTTTTCAATTAAAAATGCTTAATGCCCGTTCAATTACTGAAATATCACAGACATAGGCTACTAACTTATAACAACCCTCTTTTTACTTCTCGTTTGGGGTTCCGAGAAATACCACACAAAGTTTAAATGCTCGTCCCTATAAACTATGGAAATATCAAAAGGGGTTGATTCCCAAAAATGCTTGTAAACCAACTTTGATTAAAATGCCCCAAAGTTGATGGGCACATTTTATATGAACTTCGCATACTTGTGAACTTTTCGTATTCAGCAGCGAATGTTCAGATGGCAAAGGGTTGAACTTAGTGGACCGAAGATGCGATTAAGCGAGTTAGGATTTATGTCCTGTTTATTTTGAGAGTCGGGGAAAAAGGGGAATCCCGGGAATTTGGCAGGTAAAACCGGGATTCGGCTAATGAACGTAATGTTATGTGAGATGCTTAAATGTTCAAACAATTAGCTTATTCTGAGGATGTTAATTGATAGAAAGGACTTATTGCCGCGCGGAATGGTGACTGCCTTTCCAGAATCCCGAGATAAATAAGTAAATTATGAAGCCCTTTGAATAACAGGCTTAAATGGCAGTTTTCACCATTAATCCCTTATTTTTAAGTGACCCCTATGGTAATACATAACAGGCATTTTTTTCATATGGGTCACTTAAAAAAATAGGGACTGATGGTGAAAACGGGCAATAGTCAGCCATCAAAGGGTAGTTGATACCACTAGTAATACCTTTTAGGAGCTGTTAAACCCGACACTCGCATTATTCTTTGTATGGAAAAACTAAAACATTAGTAAGTCACGATTTTACTTTAGCTTGATTAGTTAAACCAACGAGGATTTAGTCCTTAAAATACACTAACACTAACTGAATTGTCTAACAGAAACAGTTTTATTTAATCAATTTAAACTGAACGGTGAATTTGCTTCCTGGATTCACCTACTTACTGAGTTCTAATTTCCATAGGATTAGTCAAATTTAGCATAGAACTCATCCAGTTTAACTTGACCTACCAACGTCTCGATATTCATTGAAAAAAAGAGCAAGTTGTTTGATGTGTACGGGTCTACTGAAATTGGTGTGTGTAACCGCTATGCGTTACTTGGGTCCTTACTATTGGTTTTAGAAGTAGCTTAAAATTAGTATCACTTAAACTAATAGGCAGACATTTCAAATTTTAGTTTGTAGTACATTTCAATCGTTTTAGTGAACGTAGGTATATTATGAAATCTTGAAATGGACAAAATTATCTGTTCGGTTTTTTTGGTGGAGGGGCTTGGTCTAAGTCCGCCTGACTAGCTACCGCCACTACCGCCTCTTACTTAAGTCTGTCGTCATAATAATAATGTTAACAGTATTGTTGTATTTCGCCAGTTTGAGGTAGTTCTCTTAAGAATTGCGGATAAAGGTAGTTTCCATCTGCATCCCGATTATCAATGTCTATCAGGTGAGATTCAGCAAAAAAAAATGTAGCGTTTGTGAAGACTTCGTGACGAGCCTTGACAGTTTATTTTTGAGTTTTCATCCAAATGACTTTATTTCTCATTCTATATACTATTAAATTCAATGGTAGGGCCCTAAATCTGTTTCACTAACAAATTCCAAAGCGTGCGTGAGTCGGTGTGAATAAAGGGATTGGTTTATACGTTCAACTTGCGGATCCGGAGTTAGACGCTTAATAGATGCGTATCGGGGGGATTACGTGGGGACTCTTGTCTTTGTCGAATTAAACCGCCCTGTGATCTATAGTGCTAATCGGAAACTGTACTATACAATATATCTACATATAATTATTATTATTATGTAGGTTATAGGTAAGTACCTGGGTAGGTAGCAGGTAGCTGCTTGTGTGGTTTTATAAGACGCAAAGTGTCACGAGCAAATGTTGTTTTGAAAAGTTTCCTCGCTGATTATAAAACACTAGCTTTTCTTTCTCAAGAATAATGTAGCTTTCTACTGATGGGGGAATTTTCAAAATCTACTTCGTAGTTCTAAAGATCACTTCCTAATTTTTGTGATCAGAATCGTACGAGTGTAGAATTTTTCCTTAGTTAGATTTACTAAACCAGGTTATTACTTTTCTAACGCAAGAGTCATTCGCATGAATTTTCATCCAATTTGACAAAAAAACAGAAAACTTACGAACGATAGACATTATAACGAACATAACAAGATTTAATTGAATGTGAGTATCAGGAAGCTTAAATGCACTCGTAAGTTGAATAATCACCACTTACTGATTCGGTCACATCTTTTGCTAATGAACTGTTTCAAACAAACTTAAGATCATTTTAAATTCTAATCGAATGGTAGCCACACACTTTAGACTGGCAACTTATATTCAAAGTCATGATACATACTACATGCACCAAATTGGGGGTTAAATTGAAAAAAAAATGGGAAAAATCGTGGTTGGAAATTTACTTGACACTTCCCGCCTTACGCAGTTCGATTTTTTTAAGTTATTTTTAATTTTTACATCCCCATGAGTTGAAAACTTACGCCCGTATTCACAAACATACTATGAAGTCTCTAATTGCGCGTGAACCCACAGGATGACATACGAACAAATCACAGAGCTCTATTCAACGCTGTGCGTTCGATTTGCTGCTTCACTTAGGCAAGCATCGTTTGTGAATACGGGCGTTAGAACGCATGGTGAAGAGAGCGACATTTGGTGCACTTCACGGCCTTGGAAGTGTGAGAACATTTGGTGCACTTCGCGGCCTTGGAAGTAGGTATTCCTGTGATGTCTAAAGTGTGCTTTCCACCAACCTTTTGTCTGTGCGTCCGTGGTTTGGCTTAGAGTAAGTTGCGGACTTGATTACCCGACGCTTCGAGGGTTCGAATCTTGGTGAAGATGGCTCCAACTTCGCCTTGTTAGCATAATGCTCTTGCGAAGTGGTGATACCCACGTGAGTCAGTGCAGTGATTGATGTCTAAGTAATTGGGATAGTGCAGGTGTTGACAACCTTTTAAAGATGGAAGAGACGAAAGAAAGATCTTTTTTTTTCAGTTTTAAAAGAGCCACACAAATAATATTTAACGACCTTCGTGGTCGCATATCGTAAAACAAATAACCTCTGAGGATCTGTCTTGAGGATTTTAGATTGTTAAGGGAAAAGAGGGTTGGAATTTAAGCGTGGCAACTTTAGCTGCATTTTCAGATTTTAATGGCGACAAAATTAAATCTAGGATATCATGTCGAATCGTAGAAGACGTTAGAGAGGGCAAATGTGTAAATCCGTCACAGAATCAAACTAGGGATTCACAGCATCATAGGTAAATCGCTTCACCATTAGGTCATTGGACCATAAAATTATAGCCATTCAGCATATTGCACTTCGCACTGCCAATATGTTATGTCGCCACGTACTCTACATAAATGCTGCCAACTGGATCCATGTCAGCAAAAACAAGCTTACCAACCCACAAAACGTAATCACGGTGAGCCACAACAACGTTAACTCGTTTCAAACTTTAAATTTGATAATGAAACCGCATTTCTGCAATCAGGGGCTCCATCGCTTGTCATTATTATAAAACCCTTTATTATTATTAAAGCTGAAAGCCGTTGGAAGTTTTCTAATAACTCGCTGTCTTCAAATTCCCGTTAAGTCTCAATCAAAGTTCGTCGGACCGTGGGCCTTTACACCTTGTCTGTTTATGCTAAAACACGGTGGGGTAATTGACGCGGGAATGATTAAAGTTTATTTTGATTGACTTTTACTTACAATGTTTGCTTGAAGAGATAGCTTTTCAAGTCAAAATATGGAAGGCAAACTTGGTGAGGTATTTTTAATTTGTTTCAAGTGGTGGAATTCTGCCTTTAGAATTTTGATGGTTTTGAAACTCAACTTTAGAAAATTGTAAATAATTGTATGAAAACACGTCACGGGCTAACATATTGTGTATAAGCTATGAGCTAGATCTGTTCTAAACTATTTGATTACTGATATTAGTTACTAGCGGCCGCCGCGATTTCGTACGCGTGGACCTCGTTTTACCCCCTTAGGAGTTGAATTTTGGAAAATCCCATCAAAATCAAAAATCAAAATCAAAATCAAAAATATTTATTCAGTTTAGACCACAAGTGGCACATATGAACGTCAATAGAAAATAATAAAAAAAGAAAAGGTAGCCCTTATGGGGCACTTTACATGTCTCCTTATCTTTTGGGCCCTACCAGCGCTTCGAGACAAACATATGGCAAGTGCTGAGAAGAAACGCCGGAACAAATAAACATCTTAGTGAGCACCTACGTTCTAAAAAGAACCCCCACGTAAAATTGGAGACTCCTAGCACTTGTAGTTTCTGAGATTTCGTGATGAGTGAGTCAGTCAATCAGTGACCTTTCGCTTTTATAGATATAAGATTTAAAATAGTGAATACACACAGTAATAGAAAGTTAGTGGGTTGATTTCCTTTTCCGTAGGTAGATCCAATTATAAAAAGTTTACCTCTTTGAAATCTAATCCAAAGAGGATAAATCTGTCTCAAAGGGTAAGTGCATAAATAAACTACTTATTCAAGTTGAAAGAATAACTTGGATGAGTTTGAAACATCTCCAAAGTTTAATCAAATAGGCGAGAGTATCGCAAACAATAAAGCGCTATACACTTTGACTACATATTTTCAATACCTAGGTAGTAGATAAACGATTTTTTAAAAGAGTAGATTAATCTAAATATCAATACACAGTACACACCACAAAAAGGCGATAATAATTTATTCTTTAAGCAATTCTGATCGTTGAACGATCCCACCGAGTGCATTCTAGGTTGCTATTGCTTCGCAGAATTACATTCCCTAGGTTCCAATCACATCGTATTTTACGGAACCTACATATGCCACCACATCAGACTTTAAATTTTTGTTGCAAATTCGCCTCTATTACAACCGTTTAAGACCCCACAGTATTAAGTTTGACGTGCCACCGTTTACCCGCGGAGCACCAATAAAAGCTGTTATTTGTTTACTGGTACGAGCATATCAAACTAAACGCTAAGGTATTTATCCCGTTGTGATAAGAGCGATTTTGCTTCACCAATGTATGAACTGACATGCTGGGGACTGTTCGTGAATGAAATAAATTATTGTACGATTTTTAAAGTTAAGCGACTGTAAGATATGTGGGGTGGGAAGTAAGTAGGTGTTACACATACTTCATTCCATTCATTTTGGCGCAAGGAACTATGTGTGAGTCATTGAGTTATTATACGCTAGTAATATACTTCAATGACGTGAGTCCTTGTAAGTATGCAGCTTTGAATTGTCATATTATTATATCAATCTTTGGTTTCTGATTTGTAAAGTCTTCTCACATTATTGGCTCTATAATGAGGCTCTGGAATTCAAAACCAAGTTGAACACTCAAAAATTCTATTACGAATAGTAGACAGCACCAGATATTTAAATTTAATTTATTACAAAATAATACAAGATGTGTGTAGTTATACAGGGTGGAAACGATAAGTGATCTCACTCGATTATTTCTAAACTATGCAAGATATCGAAAAACTGGTTATTGATCCTGAAAGTGCTTCACGAGCTCTATCTAACGGTACCAATAATAGGTTACAAAATAATCTGGATTTATCCGAAAATTCAATGTTTCCAGCTTCCATACATTTAGTAAAACCACTTAATAATAAAAACTATGCAAGCTATCCAAAAACTGGTTACTGATCCTGAAAGTGCTTCTTGAGCTCTATCCAACGGTACCAACAATAAGTTACAAAATAAACTGGATCTATCCGAAAATTCAATGTTTCCAACTTCCATACATTTAGTACTGCCACAGTCATGGCACTCATGTCTTGATAATATTATAGCAAGTAAAGTAGAACCAATATTTTCCATGAATCATTTTAAATAAGAATGCAATTTACGAGTTCATTTTAAGTGTTTATTATTTAATAAAAAACATTACACTTTTCATATTGTGTGGCTGGCATACATTTAGTATGGAGGCTGAAAACATTGAATTTTCGGATAGATCCAGTTAATTCTGTAACCTATTATTGATACCGTTAGAAAGAGCTCGTGAAGCTCTTTCAGGATCAGTAACAAGTTTTTTGATATCTTGTGTAGTCTAGAAATAATCGAATGAGATCACTTATCGTTTCCACCCTGTATAGTGTAGGTACTAGGTAATATTATTATAATTATTTTCTGTACACATCTAACTACACTAAAATATTTATTTACTGAGAAGAACCTAACCCTGCAAATTCTACAGCATGTTCTAAGCACCATCATCATTATTCACCTTAATGACAGCTATTGCATTAAAATTACAACTAGCAAGTTCCTTCATCAGAGCCTAATCGCGTCGATTAGACAGCCGTCTGCGGCTGTGGCAGGTTCGACTAAATTAACCCATAAATTTAAGCCGCTACGGACAGAAGTAGTGGCGTGGATTGATATACAACAAACGCTGAAATGCACGGGTCGGATTTATTGCCTTTATAAAATGAATAACCTTGCTCATCCCTGAGGACCTTGCTCTGTTTGGGAGTAGGGTACCGTGTCATGAATGTAAAACCATAAGGATATCGGTCACATTGACCGTGGTAAGGTTTTTATAAGACGTCATCATCATCATCCACTGCTGAACATAAGCATCCTCCAATGATTTGATTAGCCGTTTGGTAGCGGTCTGCATCCAGCGCCTTTTTGCTACTTTTACTAGGTCATCCGTCCACCTTGTGATACAGTGTATTGGAGCTTTCATAAATAGTTAATAATAATTGTGTTGAGTGGCTAGATTTAAGCTTTGGGCTGTCATGGGCTGAAATGTAACCATCTGAAAAAAAAAGAATAAATTTAACTAAACGGAACCCGGCGGATTTCAATCGCAGACATCGCAATAAAATTGGCCAACAACAATAATAATTTTAAACGAGTCTCTTGCTATATCAATGTATACTTAAATAATTAATAGCGAGATTACTAACGCGTAGAAAATCATCAAAAAATTTATGACTTATTTTTCTTTTCCGGGTCAAAAAGTATAAAAAAGTCCTCTTAAATTCTCGTGGCGTGATAAAAACCGTTTTGATTATCTTTTAGTTTGAAACCAACAGCGAATTTGGCTAAAGCATTCCATTTAAATGACGCCATAAAACGGAATTACATAAAATCTTTTATAAGCGCTCTCACTTCGGTTTTGGGAAATCGTAAATTCATAATGGATTTTCGTTGTCTAGTCCCATGCAAGGGGATCGTGTCGGGCATGTAAAGGCGGGTGTACATTCTAGTGTTCGCTTGTAACGTTACATTGTTGGGAAAAGTTTGATTCAAACGTTGAGTTGGACGCGACGGTTGTTCGATAAAATGACGATGGAGCTGATTTATAATTAACCGACTTCAACAAAAGGAGGAGGTTCTCCATTCGTTTAATCTTTGTACTCACTCTTGCATGATAGTATGAGACGACATGGTATATTTATCCTGGCATTACTTGAGTTTATTCGACATAACTGTGAACTGTATGTGCTAAGTTAAGATAACATAAGTAGGTAATTATTTTATCTTAAATTTATAACACATTCGAGCTATTGCCCATTGTATGTACCTACCTACCTCATTCTACCAGCCATGGTACCTTATAACATGTCAAAATGCTTACCGAACATAAAAAATATTTTATTTTATTATTTAGGTAGGTACTAAGCTGGCGTTTTCGTTAGAAAACAAACAGTTATTTCATCATGCTTTTGTTTTCACCTAAGCACCTTGGTAGGTACATGATTCTTAGCGTATCGATCACGATCTCGTATTGAAACGTAGTCTACCTACCTACAGGTATAGCATACGAGTGTGTTCACAGCCTAACGTAGCACCACACTGTTCTATCTTAGCAAGAACCTAAATTGTTATAACCAGACGTCTCTAAAAAGGCTTTCTCATATCCTGTGCAATATGCACCCAAGAAAGGGGTTAAAAATTTCATCCCATAAAAGTTAAGTACAGAACTTTCCGCCAAAAGCTCGCGTTTGCGAGCTTTGCGCTATCATTAAAACGCTCTGATTTTCATATCCAATCATTTTTAAATTAGACGCACAAGTTTACGACATCTAAAATCTTTTCTAGAAATCTTTTATCTCTGAAAAATAAAAAGAGCAATTTATTATTTTATTGTCTATGTTAAAATGAAGTCAAATTGAAGTAAAATACGAAACCATGATGAAAATAAAACGGTCCATTGTTATTTATTCATCTGCGTGGGTCTAGGCCACTATTACTTTTAATTTAATTTGAGAACTTGGATTCTTCTTTGAAATGTTTTAAGGATTTAGTCAAAATATTTGTTTAAGTCAATGTCCTATGAATAAAATTTTTTAGATAGTTTAATGTCTCAAGCAGGTTCTACGCCATTCATGAATAGGTACGTTATTATTTATTGTCGTGATTATAAGAAACACAACTTCTTTAACAAAGTGTGTTTATATTACTCGTATATTACCTACCTATCATTATATAAAAGAAATACAAAACCAACACAACCACAACAATATTATTGGAATTTCATTTTAATTGTTTGCCATTGCCTTCTCAGTGTGCCAGTGTGTTCTCACGATTATTGTCTTCACTGACAATGTCAGTTCACTGTCTTACGCCCGTATTCACAAACGATACTTGCTTAAGTGAAGCAGCAAACCGAACGCACAGCGTTGAACAGAGTTCTGTGATTGGTTCGTATGTTACCCTGTACATCCACGCGCACTGTGAGACCTCATAGTAATGTTTATGAATACGGGGGTTAAAAAAGATTCAAACATATTTTATCGTATAGTTATTGTAGTAGCATGTAAGTACTCACTGGTACTCATCATGGATTGGAAAATGCGACGTGTTAATGAAATGCAGTTCATTAGATTAAATCCCACACGAAATGAACATGTTAAATTAACTAACTTGAATTTTTAGCTTAAAATAACCAATTTGCTAACCTTAATTTGTGTTCCGCCTGAATAGTGGATGTGTTGAATCCCTTGTGCTGGACCCTCGTCAGGTTGCGAACATGAAATATAAATTATAAATCTAATACTACATTACAAAAATAACCCCACCTCGTATCATTCATGAGAAAATGGCATTAATTATGTAAACTTTGGTTAGTGGGTGATTTTGTGCCTTATTATTACAAAAAAGTTTAACCCGCGATTAAGACTGGTTTTCAATGAAACTTTTATTTTTATACTAAATGTAATTTTTTTATGCTTATCAAGGCAGGTATTTGACCATAATCGCACCTCATGTCAAGTAGAGTGCAGTCTATTGATGCTTTAAACTATTCATCAAGGCCTTAAACTTTCTGTAATAAGGGGGATATCTTACTAATATCTTACTAATATTATAAATGCGAAAGTTTGGATGTCTGGATGTTTGTTGCTCTTTCACGCAAAAACTACTGAACGGATTTTGATGTAACTTTACAGTATTATTGTTTATAACCCTGAATAACATATAGGCTATAATTTATGACGATCTGTGACAAACTAAATTTCACGCGGGTGAAGCCGCGGGCAAAAGCTAGTAGTTTTATACGTTTTTTTAATAAACTTATCTTTTTGCTACTTTACGGAGCCACCATCAGACCATGGTAGTGATACATAGCAGTGTATTTGCATTCTACTTAGATGTTTTTTACTGAAAGTCTTTCTATATGTTTGCCAAAACTCATTTAAATCGTCACAGTAGTTTAGGCTTAAAATTGTAAGATTTTTATTATATAAACAATGAACATAATTACTTCAGAGATAAACTTGCACATCTAATCGTTAATGTTCCTGCTCCAACATAATATAGGTACAAAGGTAATTCCTCAAATTCCATTTTTATACTCCTTTTCTTATCTCTCCTTTCGGGATCTAAAAAAAGAATATAAATTAGCTCAGTAACATGTACACCCGTTCTCATCATGTTACTAAATTCAACGGATTAAGCTAATGATATATCGTCAGTTGCAGGTTCACTTGGGGTAACTGACAAAATACGGTTTTTGAGTTAAATATACAGTTTTTCTTAGTTTTTTCTGCTCTTTCGAATGGTATACGTAAAAAAATTCTAGCTTTAAAAAAATTACAATTATACGGACATTTTCAGGTGTGAACTTTTCAGATTTCCTTCACAATTTTGGTGTAACTGACATTGTAATAATTTTACCAGGTTGAATTGGTGTATCTGTAATAATGTAAAAATTTTGCTACAAAACTTTGCAATTACACTGATTTGCTAAGGTTTATAACATGAAATAAATAGGAATTTAGAAAGTTTTAAGGCATATTACATTATTATTATACCAGCAGTATCAGTTAAAGAAGTTAAAGTTAGCTCAACAAAAAAAATAACTGAAATTGAGCAACTATCCAGCCAACTAGGCGTCACTGCGCGTTGCTAACATTAACCTGTTGTTACTCTGTTACTTTTACTGTTGTAGTAGTACTCATGACCTTAATTCAACATTGCTATAAAGAGGTGGGAAATTAAATCCATTTTGTTTTCAGTTTAAGTTGCCCCGTAGAGCTAAATACGGTATTGGTAAGTCAAAGCTTAAAAAAATATTGAAATTACTTAGTTTCACAGTAATACTTTAGTTATTTCAATATTTCTGTCTTAAAAAACTTAAATACACATATTTTCTTGATTCCCATGGCTTTTTTAACATTTTTTAATGAATAAAATAAAAGTTACTTCTAATAAAATAAAAAAAAAACAAAGAAAACTACAAAATGTTATGTTTTTCATGAATTCTCTTATTTTTTAATAATTTTACATAAATTATACAGCAACTAAGTAAACAAAACCCAGCAAAAACATCAAATTATTTTAATTTGGGCAGTACTTACACCAATTTGACCTATGTTTTTTCCAAAAGTATGGTGTAATATTAGTGTAACTGTCAAAAGTACAAAAATACATTGGTGTAACTGCAATTTATTTCCTTAACTAAGACATATTAGATAATTCTTTTTATTTAAACTAAAACCGCGTAGAATTCTAAGCATTTCTGTAAAAACAGATCCAAAAAAGGTTAAATAGGAAAAAAGTTATGTCCGATTTAAGACGAAAAAAAACTTTTAACGGCTCTACTGAAAAACTGTATTTTGTCAGTTACCCCAAGTGAACCTGCAACTGACGATATGTGTTTTCGTAAAAACCCCATATACATATACCCCATGTCCTTGTCCAATGAGGAATAGGTATTTTTGCGGGATTATCCCTCTTTACCTCTTACGTCACGTATAATTTAACGTGCCACCTCTTGTCTACCCTCATCTGTGAAATTTTATGAATTAAGTGTACCAAGCTGTTACTCTTGTTGCGGACTTTTTTGTTTTTCTTAATTACAAAAAGAACAGGTACTTACTTACAGGTATGAGTTTTATTTTTAGAACTAAGCGTATTAATACTGAGCTGTTAGTGTTATTGCGGGTTTTTTTGTTTTCTTATTTGCAAAAATAATTAATCAGGTTTTTTTAAATAAAGTTTTTGCATAAATTGCTTTGTGCAGAAACCGCCAGAGTAAGCACATAAAATATGACATCTTTTAGTAATAAGTAAATACTTTTTTACTTTAGGTAGGTACTTTCAACAGAAGATTCATCTACGATTTCTTTTAACAAAATATTTTATGACTTGTGACTTTAAATCGCTTTGAGTATGTTTATTTACGTATTATTTTGTTGGTCTTTTCAGAAAATTAATAATAATAAATCTCGATAAAGAGAAAGAAAAGCTTCTATTAAAGTAGTAAGTCGAAAGTTTATTTCACATTAGAATATAAAGACTAAGCAGCTTAGGACCTAAGTGGTAATCATATTAAATAAAAACCTATCACTCGAATATCAAAGACTGAAGATTATTTTTACTTAGGGAAAATCTGTTATTTCAAGAAATGTGCGATAGATTGCTTTTATGTATGAAACGAAACCAATAAACTATTGACACATCGATTTGTTAGGTATTAAAACAAGCTCTGAAAACTTGAAAACAATGAGTCTCAAGTACCCATGAATAAACAACGAATTAAGATAAACGCAAAGCTAAATACCTAATGAGATATCGAATAAGATTGTTTAAGCTAAACCAACTCGTAAGCGCTCGAGCTGAGCTAATAAAACAAGATATCTGTGCGGAACTACGCGTTAGGCTTCCCTTCCACTGTAGCGCAGCGAAGGAGAGATGTGGAGCAGAGTTGCGGACTGTGTTTATGCAAAGACGCGGAATAGGTAGCGGAGGTACGCGGACAGTATGCGGAACGGGAGTTTCGGGATGTGTTTTTTTATGCGCAGAGCGCATGATTTTCCCGCTAAGCTTCGCGTCTCCACTTGGAGAAGAGACGATAATATAACATATTTGAATAACCAATCAGAGGTGGAATTGCGTAAAGCAATCGTTATCATTTGACAGTTCATAACGTACGATTATTCTGTCAAACGCTTTGTTTAACTGACTTTATCGTACGTTATGAACTGTCAAATGATTACGATTGCTTTACACAATTCCACTTTTGATTGATTATTCGATTCTCTCCTCTCCGCTTTAGTGGAAGAAGAGCCTAAAGCGAGATATTTGCACGTAATTGATACAAATGTGCGAGGTTAATGAGCGCTGCAGGTGCAACCGAGAGCGTTCTCATTTCGATTAAATACAGCGGGAAGATTTAATAATAATAATAAATGCTTTCCACTATATGTGGACCCATAACTTAGCTCCAACCAAGCAGTTTGTGTTAATGCGGCTGGATGGGAATAACTATACATAAAACATACACATTATGGGTAATGTGAGGAATATAAGAACACAAAGAGTGTCTACTCACGGACATTGCCCGCGGGCGGCGTGACCGGAGGGAGCGGCGAGCGTTCGGCGAACGAACGAGCAATGTTCGGTTCGCGAGCGAACATCGAAGAAGACGATTCTGACGCACTCTCTTCAACGACTTTGCACTAAACGGTCTCAATATCATTGTTAATTTATACCGAATAGACAATTAATTGTATACAGTCCACTCTTTCATTTAATTAACTTCCACTACACTCACTATCGAAGTAACATATTGGTCCTTCGAGCCGGATCAAGAGTCGTCTTCTTCGATGTTCGCTCGCGAACCGAACATTGCTCGTTCGTTCGCCGAACGCTCGCCGCTCCCTCCGGTCACGCCGCCCGCGGGCAATGTCCGTGAGTAGACAAAGAGATTAAATTAATGCTCTCGGCATATTAACATTCGGATTCAACCCTGCAACTAGTATTTTACCTTATGATCTGGTTCGCGTACCACGAAGCCACAAGAAAACAAACCTGGCTGCCTATGCAGAAGCTTTTATGGAAAAACTCAGAAATAGGCCAAAACAGTGTATTGCCTATAATATTGGTCAAGACAGTTTAGAGAGACAGTACAAGAATAAACTTCAATGTACACCAAAAACAATATCAATAAAAAAGTAAAAAACCATAAAGAATTATCGAAAAAAAAATTGCTTGCAAAACTGCCAGCAACAACACTAAAGCTGGTCAAAGTCTGACCCATCTGTGACCCCAGTTATCAAACCCGCAACACCGCGGAGGACTAACCACGTTGACTTATTATCTGACCCGGCGCTGCCAGGATTGATGGCTGGATGGGCTGATAAGATTAATTATTACGGAGCCATTACTCTACTTTCATTAGGGAACCTATAATTAAGGGGAACATAGATCAATGGGGTTGGCTGACCTTGACATTCTTTCCGAAACTAATTACACACTTGACCCCATATGTGGCAGCTATAGCAGGGATTTGTATTTAGTTTTCTATAGCTAGAAAAGATTGTTTAAAAACTTACTCAAAACTTGTTTAATGATGGACTTCATCACGAATTTCAACTAGCCATTTCATTCATTACCTCTGTAAGGTCAAATTACGATTCATTTTTCAGTATTCTTCTTTGGTGTTTAATTTCAGTAATTTAATTTGATTTATCTATAAAACAGTGTATTTATAAGGTAACTGCGACACAATACGTTGTACAGATGATATGAATTTTCTAAATTTGTTTGTGTGTATGTATCCTAAAAAGCTTTAAGTACCCAAAGTTTGATTTTATTTTTCGAACCTAAAAAAAGCGCAAAAATGATTGAACATAAATGAGTTATCATTCAATACAAAAGAAAGAAAGAAGTAAAGAACTATTATTATTAAGCTTTATTGACAGAGTAACCTTACCATAAATAAATTTTCGCTTTATCAAAGCTACTCGTGAAACCTCCAAGGAAATGTAATGTTGTGATGAATGAACCGGCAAAGAAGACTGCAAATCGTCTGCAAAATTGAAATCACATGCAATAACATAAATCGTATGTATATTTTACGTGCATTCTTGTAAAAGATTTGTATGGAAAGTTCAATTTAACACAGCGAAGAGCGGTCAGTTCGACCCCGGAATACAAAGTGTATGTAAATAAAATGGCCACTTTTTGGGATTCCTTAATACGGTGGTCTAAATTGATACTGGTACGTTGAAGTCTTAATGAATTGAATTGATAAGATAAGATTTGTGAGTTTGTTGAGAACTTCGATGAGTGTTGAGAGATAGGTACAACTACTTTTTTGCTTTCTTCATTCTTCATCAACATCACCCGTCTTTGTGAGTACACTGCTGTGACCGATTTTTTGGTAACCAAGCATTTTATAAAAAACGGCGGTGGTCGGAGTAAGTAGCTGTCTGCAATCTTCAGTATTATCTTAAGACTAAAGATTCGACTAAACAACGCGTGCAGAAATAAATATTTTGCATGTAAATAGATTTTCAACATTATTTTGATTTACTAGGATGCGCGCCACGATTCAATCTTTCATCAAAAATCGATAAAAAGTCTCGAAAAAAAAAAGTATCGTGGTTTAGGCTACCTGATCGCTTGGCTGTGTCTCTAAATAAAGTAAAAACAGTAAAGTATATTAAGGAAACTTTATTAAAGAGTATTCGGAAACAAATAGTTAATTGTCTACAGACCCATGGTATTAAGACTTATTGTTTAATTTACCCTTCTTACTATGGTAAAACTGCCTGACCTATTACTAAGGCGGCCCTACAGGGACACCCCGAAACAAAACTACAAAGGAAGTTACATTTAGGTATATTTAGGGAACAATTTACACCCTTTAATTACGTGGGATGTTGTCTTAGTAATTTATTTAATGGATAGAATACCCGTAGATAGTTGTAGTACGTACAGCAAAATTCAGACTTATTTTGCGAAGAAAATTGTTGTTGTATTTTAGATAATTAACTTAATTCTTTAACATGCGATACGAAGTTTTATTTATTATTTACTAAATGACTAGTGCGTTTACTGACGATTATTTCAATATTTTTTTTAAATCAAGTTTTTTAAAACATTTACTTTTAAAATCAAGTTTTACATGTAGGTACGGCATAGTACTTAGTTACATAAATATATTACATAAACATGATAAGATAAAATATGAAAGTCACAAGGCACATGATAAGACATAAACATCTTTAAAATACCTAAAAGTCGATAAAATACTTGAGCAAAAATCCTCACACAGAAATTAATATTCTTTTGTTGACGTCAACTTAAATAGTGATGAATAGAATGTTTTCTCAACAATCACCCTTGACATTTAAAAATTGTTAATGTCGAAGTACCTAAATCATATTGTCTGCAACTTCAAATATCTCAATCGAATCAGTTCTGGAACCGTTGGAAGTCGGAGACATTTTTATTCGATATTCCGATGCAATGGAGACAAGACTTTGAGATCGCAAATGCAGTTCCATTTTCAACTTTGATTTTTGAGTCTAAAAATCTGGTTGATATTAACAAATGTTTTATTTGATTTGTTAAGGTATTCTATAGTCGGTGGCCTTTGAAGAGTAATAAAGTTTTAGTAAAGGTTTAATAAAACTTGTGCCATTAAATTGGCATTGTATTAGCATTATATTTCTAAAAAAATGCTAAATTTCAGAGAATGTGTAAGCTTGTCCTTGCATTGCCCTCATATTTAGTTAAAACCAGCATTCATCGCGCGTTTCAAATTTTGGTAGGAAAGGGGACAACTCATCCGCGGATGAGATGTCAAGTTTAAGAAAAAAAAGAAATCATATGGCCCAATCGGAACGACGGCTCCTTAAAAAAAAAGCCAAAGCAGTAAAGCTACAAATCAAAAAATCCACTTAAATAAATAGTACATATTAGTACAACGAGTAAGTTTTCACAAGGAAAATCAGTCGGTAAGTAGGTAAATTTATGTATGATCACCGCACGTCCTTCTCCCCGTTATTACCTTGATTCACTGTATATCCCGTAAATGTATTTGTAATAGATCCGTGCAGCATTGTACCCGCGTCAATGTCAATGATAACTGATACGAGAACAACCCTTTTGTTCCATAAAACACAAGAAAAACATGGCGCGGTGTCAGGATTGCATTAGCCTGAGGTTTCTTTAGAAAAGCCTTTAAATAGCGTATGTTGAGTATAAAGTAATGTGATACTTATTAAGATACTATTTTGCCCGCGGCTTCACCCGCGTGAAATTTAATTTGTCATAAATCGTCATAAATTATAGCCTATATGTTATTCTGGGTTAAAAACAATAATACTGTTAAGTTTCATCAAAATCCTTTCTGTAGTTTTTGCGTGAAAGAGTAATAAACATCCAGACATCATGACATCCAGACATCCAAACTTTCGCATTTATAATATTAGTAGGAAGTAGGATAGGTGATAGAACAAGTTGGATGAAAATTTATTAGGAAAAGATGGTAGGTAAACTACTTTTTTGTGTACTCCTAACATTATACTTTGAATATTATTTTATGACTAACTGAATCAAAATCTACTGGCAACATAAAACTCACAGAATTCGAATTATTTCAAATCGTCAGCTTATCTGCCCAACATTATTAATTAATCCACAAGCGATTTGTCTGAATTATTCTCCTCCCCATACTACTTGATACGTAGTTTCCAATTTAGAAATTTTTTAAACTTTAATAACCTATTAATTTAAAGATTTTTAGCATATTATTTTCATTAATTTGTTTGAAATTTTTCTAGTGAACATTAAATTGCTGCCAACAAAATGGTATAAAAACTAAGCGACTAGTTTTACTTAAAATCGCTTTTAGAAAGACTGGGGTGTTACCATCCAGATATAAATTGAAACTGGAGCAGTTCTTGCTAGAGCCGGTAAATTACCGATTTCGATTAGCCGCAGAGATTAGTTGTTTGAAAAACTTCTGGATTCTTGTGGGACTTTGGTATAGAATAAGCCGCATTCTCTTTTAATTGAAAAAAGTCTTTTATGTAAGGTCTCCTTGTTTGACAATCACCTTATATGGACGATGAGAGAAGACTTTGACAATTGCGTCAAAAATCTGTCGTACTTAGGTACTCCATAAAAAAACACCGTCTATTGTTAAAGTTACGGCCAAACTTAGGTGGTGCAACTCAACCTTAGTAGGTATGTGGGCATTAGCTCAGCATCAAATAAAAGGATGACCTCATTAAGATTGGTGTGACGTGGAGGTTATCTTGAAGTCATTATAAGAATCTTGAAGACTTTATTTAAAGACTACTGCGTAAGTGAAATTGTTTATACCTGATTCTATCTTGTTACACTATTCACAAACGATGCTTGCTTAAGTGAAGCAGCAAATCGAACGCACAGCGTTGAATAGAGCTCTGTGATTGGTTAGTGTGTCACCCTGTGCGTCCACGCGCACTGTACGACCTCATAGTAATGTTTGTGAATACGGGCGTTAGTGTAATGAGGGCTATCGTTTTTGCGCTCACCAGTTAGCGCCACTGTAGAGTAAGGTCCTGTCAATCGCCAGGGGTGCCAACTGTTAAGTATAAAAACGATAGCCCTCATTAACGCAGTATAATATGAACTACCCGATAGACGGATGACCTCATCATGATTGGTGTGACGTGGAGGTTATCTTGAAGTCATTACGATTAAAAAAGACTTTATTTAAAGACTACTGCATAGGTAAGTGAAATTGTTTATACCTACCTAAATCTACAATCTACACTTACCGGTGATTGATATAACCAATAATCGTTTTTGTAAGCTGAAGGGTGCGCTTTAATCATGGAAAAGAATCGCTACAAAAAGGCAAACTCTTCTTTGACTTAAAATGACGTCACAGAGTGCTTCACGCTAACAAAAAGCTCCTCTCAGATTCAATTGCAGTTAAAGAGCTCCAAATAGATTACAATCCAGAAGTCTTAAGCCGCAAATTAACGAGCGCGATCAGCCGCGGCTATTAGTTGTTTTAAAGATCTTTCGAGAACTAAGAACTTTGTAGCACTTGTACAGTCCGCTAAAAGAATTTAGCTTTGTTAAGAAAAACCTTGTCAACTTAGTGCTACTTCTTAATACAAACTGATTTTACTCTTTAAAAGAACATGTTAATCAAAAATGTTACAGCTATACATTTCTATCCACCTATCTAAAGCACTGATGTACATTCACCTACTTATGTTTTGCGGTTGGGATTGTTTGTAAATTACTTGCTGTATGACAAGGATATAAAAAAGTATATTAAATCGGGGAACGTCACATAACATTTTTATTTTTTATTTTTGGGAAGTTTTTGAAGAAGTTTTGTTTAATTTTGAATGAGTGCAAATTATTGTGCAGTATAAACACATTACTAATTGAATAAAATATTATTAGAACTTTATATTTATTGTAAAAAAAATCTACAATAACCCTGTGTGTACTTACTCCTTATCTCAGCAACATAACTACATAGTCCAACTTTGTTGTTAAGTGCACTCATATAATTTTTGTAGTTCTACTCTACCGCAAGAAGGGTTTTATACTTCTTTGAACATAAACTGCAATTAAATTCAACTACAAAGACCCGGAACTTAATGTTCCATTAATACCAAATAAGAAGCCGAATCCAGCTCACTCGTAGTTAGAGCTCATAAAAATAGTTTCGTTTTTTGATTAAAAAAATATAAGTGTAAAATATCATTAGTATTTTGAGAAACAATTTGATCAGCCAATTTCTGAACCAGAAAAGTCTCAATAACCAAGCCATCTTTCACCAGGCATTCAAACATCCAGTCCACTAGTATTAGCCTAGGCGCAGACCACCGACTTTTATTTGGCCGATAGTTGAGCCAGATTCCAATTTGTATGAAGAATCGGCCGATTCCAAATTGGTGTAATGTGCGCACTTTCATACATGCCCATACTGATTAACAGCCCGACCCAACTATCGGCCAACTAAAAATCGATGGCCTGCGCCTGGGCTTGGTCAATAAAGTTACCCAGCTGTTATATAATTAGACCTTGTTACAATACCTACTTGGCCTACCCAAAACTTAGTACTAATAGTTTACAGGTAACGCTATCCGAACAGTGGAAGACGAAACCGGCCCTAATTTTACTTCATCCAAGTTTAACTGCCAAAGTTAAATGGCTGGTAATGGAGGCGTTTTGGAAATGAAATTCTCGACGCCCCAGCACTTTGGCGAGAGCACTCACTGTGTTTTTGATTCGGAATATCTGTGGGATTCGTTTCGCTTTTGTATTCGTCTTGTTATTTTGAATAGAAAGATACTTAAATAACTAATTTCTTACGATTCTTGAAAAATAGCTTAGGCATTTATATAAAAACAAATAAGTAAGAATGCAATTAGTGCGTTCAGTGTGTGCTCAAGTGAGTGTTAGTTTTCAAAATAACAACCATCATCTATTTCACTACGTATGGGAACACTTACTATCTTTACGCCCGCGGCTTCGCCTGCCTGGAATTTTGTCTGTCACAGAAAAACTTAATCGCGCGCGTCCCTGTTTCAAAAACCGGGATAAAAAGTATCCTATGCCCTTTCCCGGGACTCAAACTATCTCTTTGTCAAATTTAATAAAATCGGTTCAGTGATTTAGGCGTGAAAGCAAGACAGACAGACAGACAGAGTTACTTTCGCATTTAAAATAATTAGTATAGATTAAAAAAAACGACAACAATAAGTATTTTGCGTCACTACTTCTACACTTAGTTAAATGCAAGCTGTTTCTTAAAAAAATACAGTTCCTTTTTTACGCCACTCGTAATCGTAGCAGGTGTGAGACACAACCCATATTGGGATTCAGTCTCAAGATTCATGTTACATGTAAGATCATAAATCACTCTAAATTCCCCCGAACCGCTGAAAACCTGAAGGATGACTGTAATTCACGCCCACGTCGGAACTGTAAAAAATCTTAACAATCCGAGCCATGTCACAGGTGTTTTAAGTCATTAGTGCAAAGTTAAAAATTCCCGAGTCCACTTTATATATGGCCCTCATACTGAAGCTCGTCACTTCAGTCAGCTGCGAATGGTTTATTACACTCGTTCCACTCCGCTCCGTCTCCCTTCTTAATTATTTCTTTTCATTCTGTCAGAAAAAAGACCACGCCGAGTTTAGCATCAGATTTTGTTATATTTAGACTCCCCTCGAAATCTTTTTTACTCACATTCCCGATTATAATTAAAACTGTCTTTTTTGGTGCAGTTTTTAGTTTCAGGTCGCTCGTGTTGTGGATAAACGTCACTATTCAGGCTAAGCCCCGATTTCAGGCGGAAACAATTTTTTCGTCCCATAATTTAATCTTGCTGAAAATGCGACAATAGAAACTTATTTGCTCGTATGCTGACATTTGGAATTGGAGAGCTTAGGGTCTACTCGTTACTTTATTTAATCTGGGATAAGCCTCACTCTGGATTTGAGCACTATTGTCTCTTAGGTTATGACTAAATTGATTATTTTAAAAGACTGTTTTATTTTAATATTTTACATGGCTGAAATATGTATAGAAATAATAAAAATAAACATATTCACTTTAACGTTTTGAGTGTTTCTAGACTAGATGATATAATAAAAAATATGAAATCAAAATACTTTATCTAACTAAATAAGTAGGTACCAACATTATTAGAAATATGCATTGAGTTCAAACATGGCTACAGAGAGCTTTAATTTACAAAATAAAATACACTATCTCAAAATTTTAGGTTTATCAACCTATTTCAATAAAAATACTTCGATAAATGTAAAAAGAAACCATAATCACCAACATCGCGTAATACGAGTATATACCATTGTAAAATCGGGATAACCTTCCAGCGATCCGTATTAACAACACCTGGGGCGGCCAATAACAGGCGGTAGGTGTCGCTGGGCGGCGCCCAGTTATTGGCGCGTTGAGTTATTGGCGCCGCTAGTGGGTTACACTATGAATAGTTATATAGTAGCTAGTTCTATCTGACTTATTAAAGTTCTTTTGAGATATTGCAAAATGTGTTAGCGAATCTTCCAGTGGACCTTTTACGTAGGGGATTTTTAAAACGTTTCAATCCAAGTGATGTTTTAAAGATGAACAGAAAATGTCAGATTTCGTTATAATAAAACACCTGGGGCCGCCAATAACGTTCATTTAGAGGTTCTGAGTACAAGTACGCTGTGAGGTATGGCACTGGGATGCGAAAGCTTTGCCCCATTTAAATATTTACACATTTCAAACGTGTAGTTAATATTCGGGTTACAGCAATCTAGGGCTTTATAGTATTGTGTGAATGTTTGGGGAGTGGGGCATGAGTACAATCGCTAGTTCTACAGAATAATATTTACCTACTTAGTGGAAAATATCACCTACTAGCTTTTGCCCGCGGTTTCACCCGCGTGAAATTTAGTTTGTCACAGTTCGTCATAAATTATAGCCTATAGGTTATTATGGGTTATAAACAATAATACAGTAAAGTTTTATCAAAATCCGTTCAGTAGTTTTTGCGTGAAAGAGTAACAAACATCCAGACATCTAGACATCCAGGCATCCAAACTTTTGCATTTATAATATTACTAGCGGCCGCCCGCGACTTCGTACGCGTGGATCCCGTTTTACCCCCTTCATTTATCTTACGCGGTTTATATTTTTTCATAAAAATGTTTTTTCCCGCTAACTCCCGTTCCCATGGGAATTTTGCAACATCCTGTTGTAACTAAGCTTTGAGTTTACTAAGGTACCCGCATGCCAAATTTCAAGCGTCTAACTTAAGCGGTTTAGATTTTTCATACAAATGTTTTTTCCCGCTAACTCCCGTTCCCGTGGGAATTTTGCAATATCCTGTTGTAACTAAGCTTTAAGTTTACTAAGGTACCTGCATGCCAAATTTCAAGCGTCTAACTTAAGCAGTTTAGATTTTTCATACAAAAGGATTTTCCCGCTAATTCCCGTGCCCGTGGGAATTCCTAAGTATCCTATAACCTGCCCAGGAGAACGAAGAATAATTGTACCAAGTTTCGTTAAAATCCGTCAAGTAGTTTTTGTTTCTATAAGGAACATACAGACAGACAGACAGACAGACAGACAGACAGACAGACAAAAATTTTACTGATTGCATTTTTGGCATCAGTATCGATCACTAATCACCCCCTGATAGTTATTTTGAAAATATATTTCATGTTCAGAATTGACCTCTCTACAGATTTATTATAAGTATAGATTAAGTAGGAAGTAGGATTTCAATGACATAAAATGTCACAGTCAATGCTTTTTTATGTCATGTTAGGTACCTACAGCTTACCTACATTTTAATTACTTTCTCCAAATTCTTTGAAAATAATGTTAAAGATTTACGTGGAGACACAAATAATGTGTAAATCAAGTAGATTTCTGTGTTAAATAAGATTAACATTCCAGCGGTCCGTATTAACAACACCTGGGGCGGATAATAGCAACCGTTAGGCGTCGCTGGGCGGCGCCCTGTTATTGGCTCTACAACTGCTAACACTAATGAATGAAAACTTTGTACTTTCTCTTACTTTCTAATTGCTTTATGTTTTTCCCGAGATGTAAACCTAGACAAGTGTTAAGGTTAACTTAAAACAAGTTGATAGCGTAGCTTTAAAATGTTTTGAGAAGAAATTAGCTTACTTACATACAGCGTACATATTTTTACATATTTTATTTTTAGGTTTTCTTATTGTCATAACGAGTCATGCTACTGTGATAAATTGATTGAAAATAGTCGTGAAATAAATTAATTTCAAACAATTTTGATAAGTTTAACTCTACATGCAAACTACTTACGGCAAGACCTGCTTGATAAACAAATTCTCCAACCACTCATAAGTTACATGTCCAAAATCATCCTTCAAACTTTCCCTCAAACACAGCACTGTTCCCGTGTAATCATTATTTCAACATAAAGCACAACCTTTGGGGAAAGACTAATCCACATCGAGCTTAATTTACGCAAAACCAAGGGCCCTCGACTTGAAGCGCCAACTGCTTCTACTTCAGTTGATTAAAAATGAAATTGTAGACTAATTCATTCCGATGCGAAGAAAATTCCGGGCACGACTCCCTATTTAGGGGCCACACCTCGCAAAATTCCCCAATATTGCTAAAAGAATGGATGGTCATTACTTTCCCTTTGTTTTATGCCCGTAGATATTATTTCTGGTCATGCCATCGCGCTGAATTATTATTATTTTATCGCACCAATAAAATTAATAGGAAGTAACACCGCATTACCTCCAATTTGATCACCCGCTGCTCCGAATTCGCTATTAGCTAGTAAATTGCGGCGATTTAGATTAAAACGGTAATTTTGGCGAAAATTTTGTAATGGTTTACGAAAAAGGCAGTTAACGCCATTCGCCACGTGGCAGAGTCATTTTGAAATTTTGTATCATTTGAGCTATATCAAATCTGTTGTCAGACTATAAAACGCCATTCCTGGGCGTCTGGAATGACATAACCGCACCTTCACCTTCCTTAAATGCATTGTTGATTTTACAATTAAGTACATGGTTACATGAAACCTGTAATCCTAAAACCTGAAAAATTAATTTGCCATACTTTATGTGCACGTACCGTGCTCATAGGTCCATTACCTGTTTTGTGTAAAATGAGTAAGATTTCCTAAAAGGTACAACAAAAACTCTTGCAACTCTTTAATAAGTACTTACTTTGTCACTCGGGTCAAAAGAATTCCCATCCTGCTCGGACTGCGTTCTTAATCTTAGATAGAGACGTTGTTCAGTAATTACCTATAAATTCTTGTCTTTTACAGTCGAGAAAAGAGCATTCCACTCTTTCACTATGCACTTGTTAGACGTTAAAGTTACACTATTCGAAATTTATCCTGTACTAGCTTTTGCCTATGGCTTTGCTTGCAAGTTATACGGTTCTGCATAATTAAATTTACTAGCTTTTGCCTGCGTCGCTCTCGTTTTTGATCTGTCACAGAAAGATTATTGTGCGCGTGTTCCTCTCAAAAATCGAGTTAAAAACTATTCAATGTTTTTTCTGGGTCTAAAACTATACCCATTTAAATTGGTTTCAGGGTGTAAAGGTAACAAACAGACTTTCGCATATAATATTACGGATATACCTATCTTCCAAGCCACGTAGAGCTCATAGGAGAATTCCAAATCTTCGAGGCGAAATCCAATTACCATTCCAAGTTAGGAGAATATGTATTCCTGTTATTAAGCAAGTACAAGTTTGGTTTTACGCTTCAATGTTCGTTATATTGATTTGATGTTCATTTAGAACCAAACTTCGCGGTCATAGATTATTATAATTACAGACGATTTAGTCGTTGCAAACAGAGAATAATGTTGATGAACGGGTGACAGATCCACTTGGGAATCGACCCTAAACCTAATCGCCCTTACACTTTGTACTTAGTATTCTAGGTCTTAATATCAATTCGATGAAAAAGTGTTTATTTTCTTTGTCTTTCTATCTTTCGTAGACTGTATTTGGATTTCCAGTCAAGTCTAACCCTCTTCATTCATGGATCATTAGATTCGTCGCTTGTCCTAATCCAGTCGTGGTCAAGCTAAAAGCCGAAACTATTGACAGAATGCTGTCCAACATTTTCCATGTTACGGATTATTTCAACAAAACAAAATGAAAAATCAGAGGCAGCAGAATCTATTTATAGTATACAGTAATACATACAAGAATATAATTTTGATTACAAGTTCATAATTTTGTACAATGTAGTAATAAGAATCATAACAACAATGTTAACGGCAACTACTTACCTGCAACTGGAGGTAAGATAGTTATAATTCTTTGTGGTTTAATGATTTCGGATGAAGCTTGCATCCACTTTTAGCTTGATCATCACCAGATGAGATGCAGACCAAGAGCTTCCCTTGTTGTTGATAAAAAAGTGAAATTTAGGCAACATTTCTAATGACGCCTAATTTAAAACACAGCGACGTCTCTGTGCCTATTTGCTCTATCCTAAATTACGCGTGTACCCATGCTCCAAAATTCGGATTTGGCGTGTATTGAGCAAGCACGACTTTAAATTCAATTTGCTAACTTGATGTGCGTCTAGTTCAAGGTATGTTTATTCGCACTGTGTTCAGAGTTTTAGCCTGAACTTTGCCTTGATAAATATCGTATTGCCGTATTGTCGTATTTAACTAAATTATTTTGTGGGTTTCGGTCATTGAGCAAACAGTTTTCGGTTGGAACTTTATACATGGTATTTGGTACAATTTGGGTGGGTGATATTCGACAATAATTTAGGTTTAAATGGGAAAATAAACCACAGTGAAATGTAGTTGTAAGAGTACATACATCAGTCTGTGTTTGAACTGTTTATACATTAATCAAGATAATTCGTATAATCTATCTGGATCTAAATATTTTGATGGCCAATCCAACGTGAGTTTGTACAGAGACAGTAATATATTTATGTATTGTTCTAATAAGTGCGATTATCATCATCATTTCAGCCATAGGACGTCCACTGCTGAACATAGGCCTCCCCCAATGACTTCCACATCGCACGGTTGGTAGCGGCCTGCATCCAGCGCCTTCCTGCTACCTTTATCAGGTCGTCGGTCCACCTTGTGGGTGGACGTCCAACGCTGCGTTTTCCGGTACGCGGCCTCCATTCCAGAACCTTGCTGCCCAATCGGCCGTCAGTTCTGCGTACTATGTGCCCTGCCCACTGCCACTTCAGCTTGCTAATCCGTCGGGCTATGTCAGCGACTTTAGTTCGTTTACGGTAAGTGCGATCATGTACCAAAAATGAATGATCTAACTAACTTACTTAGTATGTACTACTTTAACTAATCCTACATTTTTTTAATGAAACAAAAAATACCGAAAATGTATAAAAATCTCACGGGCTTTACACGGGAAAGTCTCAGCAAATTGAGATCGTGTAATAATTATGTAAAAGTAAAGTTTATGAAAGACTCTCACCCTCCTCAATTGTGCCCAAAATACTTTCCCCCGAAGTTTCTGCCGCTTCTTAATGAAATTCAAAATATTCTTTATTTTGATTACTTACTTGAAAGCACAATAGAAGTTTTATGAATGGCGTAATGTTTGTTTAGGTTCTCAACTTTTACTCTTAGATATTAAAGAAATTAAGTAACTATTTTTTTGGTTCTATAATAGATTTTAAAAAACAGGAGCTCACAAGTTTTCAACCGACTTCAAAAAAAAGGAGGAGGTTCTCAATTCAACCCGTATGATTTTTTTTTTTTTTCTATGTTTGTTACGCGATAACTCCGCCAATTATGAACCGATTTGAACAAATCTTTTTTCGGCGTATAGGTAATACCTCAAGGGTGGTCCCATTTAAATTTAATAATAGAAAAAACAACCCCCAAGGGTGGAAAATTGGGGATGAACTTTTTTATACGCAATATCTCCGCCGATTATAAATCAATTTGAACGATTATTTTTTTGTTGAATAGGTATTATCAAAAGGGTGGTTTCATGCGAATTTTAAGAAAATATTTCACCCCCAAGGGTGGAAAATTGGGGATGAACTTTTTTATACGCAATTTTTAGTTTTTTTTTGTGTTCACGCATTTGAAGTCGGTTTTATTTTTTTAAAAAGTTAATTATATTGTATAGGTACGTGTGTCGCAGTCGATTACTAACAAGATTTAAAAGAAAGCTATGTTTTAACTTGATTATTATTACTCTTAATTTAATTAATTTCGAAAATAGTGCAAGGAAAAACTTCCTTCTAATTAATTACAGGACTCTAATGAAACCGTTATTATCAGTGTCCTACTTTGAATATACACGAGCCAACGCGGTCCATTCCACAGAAGTGCACTATTTTCTTGTATTTTTTCAATAATTTCTTCACTAATTGAATGAACAAGGAAGCGCCGAAGACAAACGGCTCCGCGCCACGCTTCGCGCCAGTTAATTCCTGTAGTGGCTATAAATTGGTGTTGGGGGAGCCAAAGGAACTGCATCAATCATTGGAGGTGTGGCTCGTAGTGGTTTACATTTTATTCAGTGTGAAGTGTAGCGGCTTTTTAACGCAGGGCAACATTTTTGCGGCCGATCATACTGGCGCGTGGTTCACATACCATTTTTTGTACCATTAACCCCTCGTGGTCAGCTAAATATGCTTGTGTTACGAGTGAATTCACCACAATTTAATAGTCCAGTGGCAGCACGGCTTAAACTTATTTTATTTACTGTATTTGACCAGTGCCACCAGTGGTCAATATTGAATAAAATATTTTTGATTTGATTAGAAACCCGCATTCCTCGGATGTCGATTCGGACACCATTGGACTATTTAACTATCGCTTCATTATTTCGGTGTCCTAAAGAAAAACCTCATTGCCAAAGAAACCATTTCTAAGATTTTATTGACGGTCTAAAGTTAAAGGCAAGGAAAAACTTTTCGCTACGAAAACAACATATTCCAAATCAAAATTAATATTTAGGAGAAATCATCGTTACGGCAAAATATTTGACATTAGCAGAGCGTGGTTTCGATCCACGGACCTCTGGGTTATGGGCCCAGCACGCTTCCACTGCGCCACTCTGCTTGTGGTAGATAAGCTAAATTTTTAGGCCGCGTTCAAACAAAGGCGTCAAAGATGACTGACGACCGTATTCACAAACGATGCTTGCTTAAGTGAAGCAACAAATCCAATGCACAGCGTTGAATAGAGCTCTGTGATTGGTTCGTGTGGCACCCTGTGCGTCCACGCGCACTGTGAGACCTGATAGTAATGTTTGTGAATACGGGCGTGAAATTCTGCCACTTCCCAGCACCAGCCGATATGTTGGTCCGTAGTGGTAACAGAGAAAGTTGTACTGGGACATGTATAAGTGCCCTGAAAAGAGCTTACTTACTAATATAGAATTTGAATTTAAAAACGCTAGACAACACAAAAATCAATAAGTGGATTGTTACATATTTTTTTATTTAATGTTCAGATGACGCCTTTAAGTATAAATCACAAACTAACTTCTACTCCCAGCAGGGTCAGCAGTATTTGAACCTGCAACGCAGCTTGAGATCTTTTACCTTCAAAGTACTTTCACTTGCTTTTTGCGTCAAAGCCAAATTCTCCAATTCTCTCTCGAAGGTTTGGTATTGATATTGAAAATAACATTGTATTTATTAATATTAAAAATCGCTCAGCAACAGATGCCAATAAATACATGAAAGGAGCCAATAAAATAGTTATTTCTTTTGTATTACACAAAAACATCTTCCTGCGATATTTGGGATATGAACATACAGAGATACAAATTTGATTCCATTGTGTTATTCATGAAGTACTCATATCCATCCTGCAATTAAGTCCGATTCTTGAAACGCACGAAACATTTTTGACATTCGGTAAAAGGTTTCGCTACTTACCTGTTCGAGTTTTGATATTGAAAGAAATATTAGCATAGGAAATTCTACGAAAATCTTTCGTTTGTTCCGTTCCACTTCTGCTTGATCATACACAATTGATACGCTTACGATGAGTTGCTGTGTTTGTGAGAAATTCTTAGAAAACGAAATCACTCAATATTTTCGTATGATTTAAGGATAAAACTGTATGTACACTTAGTATCAATGTATTCGATTGCAAGCCAGAATCTTTCTGAATATCACAATATTGTAGACATAAGAAACAGATGTTGTATGAATGAGCTTCATTTTAGTCCAATGCTGAATACAATGCATGTTATAAAATGATGACCAGATTATTGTATTGCTGGAAAGGTTTCTTGTGGAAATATACCTTTTGAAGCAGCATATTCATGATTGAAATTCTTTTGAAAGGGTAAAACTTCATTAAAATTATTTCTGAATAAATAACTCTTTCTCGAAAAAATTAAATGATTTTATGTAGAGTTCGTCCTGTTATTACTTCGACTTGGTAAATAAATGAACATTTTTATTTAAGCCTTTAAAAAATGAAGAGAATAGGTATTCTTCTTTGTTGAGGTTTATTTAAATACGGGAATATTCCCACCTCTCTTCCCCACCGCTGCAATTTTATCTTAGTTTTAGTTTATCCAAATGGACTAACTTCTCATAATAATATATTGTGTATAATGAGGGCTATCGTTTTTATACTTAACAGTTGGCACCCCTGGCGATTGACAGGACCTTACTCTACAGTGGCGCCATCTTGATGAGTGCAAATGCGATAGTCCTCCTACCACTTTAGCGCTCACCAGTTGGTGCCACTGTCTTCGCTACTAGCAAGTGACAGGACCTTACTCTACAGTGGCGCCAACTGGTGAGCGCTAAAACGATAGCCCTCATTATGTGCTCACAGTCTCGGAAAAATATGTCTTCCAACCCAGAATATGTAAGTAGTATGATTTTGTAGAAATCCTGTTGCTCGTACCAAAATAAATGTTATTCCAAAGGATGACTGGTAAATAGCCGACCTATTTACAAGCCTGAAGTTTTTGTCCCATATCCTATTTTATTCATTTTCATCTCGCTTCTAGCTTCGTACAGTTTTCAACAGAGCACCATCTTATAATGAGCTCTATGTCCAACATCATTAGGTGGGTTTAGGGTGTTATGCTACTGAAAATTCGATGTGGTTATTAGGTGTAGAAGGTCCGCTAATGGACTTGCCGCGTAGAGATTATGTGCCCCTGGTGAAAAACGCGGCACAAACAGAAACTAAAGAATGCATTTACACCAAAGTGTAACAGAGTTTTAAACCTGTGACATGCGAAGTAATTAACGTCAAAGTCTGGAGAAATCTATCAGAAAAAATATCTGAAATGGCGCAATCAGAGTGATCAACGCAGAATTAGATTTGATTTCGAATAATCAAAATTGATTTAAGCTTGCAGTACCAAATAGTAAGAAAAATTAATTAAAATATTGCTCAATTTGTATGTTATAACAATGTGCATCAGATCAGAAAAAACCTGATAGGTGCAATAAAGATAGAACTCTACCTACATAAGTCTTATATTTCTATGATGTATGTAGAGGAAGGATCCTAGGATAGATGTAAAATAATTTGATTTTCTTATACCTATTGAACGAACATACATGGATTAATTTATCACGATTGTGTCCATATTTTTATCGATAAAAATAATCTGTTTCTATTCAATCCCAGCCATAAACGAAGCTATAAAATCCTGTAACGTTACGAAAAACTGTTAAGCCAGCTTATAAAGATGTATGAGAGTGATTACTCCGAGTTGAATTGCGTTCTATGCAATTTCATTGCTTGTATTAGTTTGATAAACGTGGGTAGATTAGTAATACCGTCAGTAATAAATTGTTACCTACATAATATGGACACTAATCTTATCATGAAAGGGCATCGAACTCGATTACTATTAAATCGACTCAAATTGTAATTTTCTTGTTATTTAGGAAAAATTATATATAAGATCAGCAAAATCCCAAAATGTTTTCATTTTTCATGTTTTAATCTGTCCACTACACTATATTGTAAAGTGAAAAATGAAAAAGAATCAAGAACCTAAAATGTTAAATTAACTGAATGCTTTCAGTGCCTACAAAATTATGTATGTATGTATGTATCTCACAGTCATAAAATATGGAAATCCTCTTGAAAATATTAAGCAGAGGGCTAGTGCATGAAAGTTTATACGATAATTCCTAAAATTCTTTCACATGAGCATGATTCGGCGTTACTTAACACAAGCAGAGTGGCGCAGTGGAAGCGTGCTGGGCCCATAACCCAGAGGTCCGTGGATCGAAACCACGCTCTGCTATGATCTTTTTTATTTCAGTAAACTTTGACTATATTTTTCTTATTAGTCTTTATCTCTTTTAACTCAAAAAACAGACCTCAAAGTCTTGTACTTTGAAATCATGATCAGATACAAAGTTCCTGCTCACAAAATCACTTTCAGAAATTGGTGATTTAAATTTAATAAGTTCCTAATAAAGTTACACACAGACGCGGCGGCGTCGCGTCAGTGTAAAGGCAGCCATATTTAATTTTCAAACTAAAATGTTAAGTTGTATTACACTAATGCACTTCAGAGAGTTAGTTTTCATTGCTTTATAATGAAGTTCTTGATGTTTAAGCTTACCGTCATGTTTATTACTTTCAGTAACTTACATATTTTGATCGAGTTGTGTCAAAATCAATATTTTTATGTACAGCGGCTTTGAAATTGCAACTGTTTAATGCTTTTCATTCAAAAGTCAATTCAATGTTTACCAAGATTTTTTGTCGACGGACCATTATTGTTTTCTTTGTTTTAGCTTGGTTATTTCCGATTTGCTACTCAGTTTCAGCATATAATTAAACAGATGAACATCAAAACACAAAAACAAAAAAGGATAATTTATTAAATTAGAACGTTTAATATTTTTTAGTAATTTAAGCATTAATCGTACAAAAAAAGATTAGTCGTAATTATATTCGTCGTATTTATATATTTTACTGAATTCGAAGAGACTAATGATGAAGCACTAATAAGTGTTATTTTAGTTGGAACTCTTTTGAAACTTGATACGTTTGTTGATTACAGCACGGTTCTAAGAATAGGCGCTTTATTTTCAAAAGCTCTGCCTTCGCTGGCGAAATTCAGAGCTTTTTCTATTTGCCATTCCCTCAGAGTTTTCACTTGCGTTCCAGGTACCACATTAGTGTCGACATATTTTGCTTTATAAAGTTCGCTTCGGAATATCTTCAGCTGCTCTTTTATGTAGTTTACTGGTACTTTTGAAATTGCTAATAGTCGTGGACTGTACTTGCCTCGGTCTGGAATGTTTTTTGCTTCGTACAGTTCGTATATTAGGTATTTGTCGTGAGGGTTTGGCAGTTTTAGGAAGACTGCGTAGTCGTTGCCAACGTGAAGGAACCCTCGGAGTTTGTGGTTGGATTTGAAGCCGTCTAGGTATTGGAATAGTTTGTGGAGACGAACGGCGTTGATCGGGATGAAGATTGATGACAGCAGAATGATGAACTGGCTCTGGAACAACGTTGGTAAAGTCTTAATCTCTAAGGCTGGGTTGCACCATCTTACTTTAACTTTGACAAACGTCAAAAATCTGTCAAACTCCATACAAAATGCACCGGATATCGTCATAGTTACCGTTAAAGTTAGGTGGTGCAACTAAGCCTAAAACATTAACTTATAAGCGCGAAACTGGGAAACAATTACAAACTTCTGAATAACTGATGGATACAATAAAATAAAATTATTATTTGAAAGAAAGAAAGAATGATTTATTTGGCACACAAAAAAGAAACAATAAATCAGGACATTAATATGGAAATAAAAATAAAAAAAATTACAATAACAATAATAATACTTATAAATGTCTATAAAGGCGATGTGCCAAAAAGGACGCCCACTCAGTATATCCAACCAGCTAAATGCATGGCTGGACACTGATTTTCAGTGGACGCCTTGGGCGTATGGGCATGCTGTGTTATAAAACTAATCAATAGAACGAAAAAAATAAAAAAAAATAAAAAATAAAATAAAACAATAATAATAATGAGCTCCAAAGCGTACAACATAATAAACAATAAAGATTCAATGTCAGTGTAACAAACAAAAAAAAGAAATAATAATAAAAAATTAAATCAATTTAAATTAAAACAATATTAATTAATAATAATGAAAAAATTTGAAATTAAATGTCAAAATTAATAAATTAATAAAATAAAAACGGAACATAACCTTAAAGTAAAACATACAAACAAATAGTTGCATCTATAGCCATTGCATTATCAGCTGTGCACAGAATTCTTCCATTTGGTCTGTGACATTTACATTTTTATTTCCGGGTAACTATCTGTCAAGTTACAATACGACGCTCTGCCATTCGCTCATCGCTCCCCCGTCATCTATTCATCACGTCCGTCTTTGAGAAACGTTATTTCCACGTGTTGCCACGTACCTAGTGAGAACAAGACGCATAATGACCCGCCACTCTCCACGCACCAAGAACCTGTGAGACTGACATGCCTTCTACACGGCTGTCGCGAGTTACGTATTCCGCCATGGCGGCGACAGCACAAACGAGGGCACAGCATGAGTTTTGGAAACTCCACGGACTGGCCGGCGCATCAATCCACCCTCAGCTGCCCACAGTTCCGGAAGGTAAATAAAATAAAATACGTCCCTGTCTCTTTGCCATGTTAACCACTGTCACTTGAACCTTAAGCGTGTTTGTAACTTTCAGTGCACTAAACGGTGGGGCAAGCAACGAATAGCCGTGAATTTGATCGAGCCACCCCCGTGTGCTTACAGGCAGCATATGGGAAAGAAGGAATCCGCAGACACGGAAAAAGAAAAAGAGCACGAATCCAGAGGCGGGCCAGTACATCTATGCCCCCCTCAGGCGCCGCGCAGATCCGAGAGGTAAGTGATGATATGTCTGCCCCTCATCGGCCTTTTGTAATGATAATAAATGACTCTTTACTTTAACCTTAAATGTATTTTTAACTTTCAGTGCGCGCAGCGGCGGGGGCAAGTCATTCCAGCAGCGAGAAGCGGCGAATTTGAACGACCCGCGAAAGGCAGACGTCCGATGTCTAGGAGTTAGAAAGATGTTAGTGCAAGAACGCTTCTTATGACCGCAACGCTCCTGAGACCTCATGAGCCTGTCTGATAGATACCCAGGCCGTGAGGCTGTGATAATTCCGAAGAGCATGGTTGCCAGGTGCAGCCTACGGCGCGCTGCCATCTTTAACTGATTGGCTGCATTCAGGAATGGGGTCACGTGTGACCTAGGTGGGATATGGAAACAGAAGCGCGCGCATGCATTCTGCACCCTTTGCAAGAGCCTGGATGATCTACCCAGTAGACAAGGGCCATAAACTGTGTCACAATAATTAAGTTTTGATAGGATAAGTGATTCACATAATGTCTGCCTGAGTTCTATGCTTAAGTATGGTCTTACTCTGTACAACAGTTTCAGTCTGTAGAAACAGTTTTTGACACATTCAATGATATGGCTCTCGAATCTTAATTTGCTATCGAACACTAAACCCAGGTTTCTGACCTCTGTGACTCTCTCTATTATTTCGCCATTCAGTTCCACTCCCAGTGTGACATTATCCAATTTAGAAATATTTTTAGGAGTACCTATCAGCATCAGTTTAGACTTTTTGGGATTCAGAACAAGACAATTATCCGTACACCAGTCAGACACACCCTTCAGCTCCATGTTAAGCATGTTAATAGCACATGCGTGGTCGTCTGGCCGAAACGAAAGGAACAGTTGCAGGTCATCTGCATACAACTGATATTGGCAATGTGCAATATGTTCCGTGATGTCGGCACTGTACAAAATGTACAAAATAGGGCCTAATATAGATCCCTGGGGTACCCCTCTTGTGACTGACCTCGGACTTGACTGCAACACTGACCCGTCCCTCAGCTTCAGTTCGACATATTGTTTCCTATTGGTCAGGTAGCTGTGGAACCACCTCACAGCTCCGGCCTCGAGGCCGTAATAGCTGAGTTTTGACAATAGCAATGGTATGTTTATAGAATCGAAAGCGCGAGAGAAATCAAGCAATATGAGGGCGGACACCATGCCCCGGTCCTGAGAAGCAAGCAGTCCATCCACCACATCCGCCAGAGCAGTTGCCGTGCTGTGACCCTTACGAAAACCAGATTGCAGAGCAGGGAGCATATTGTGTTTTTCAAGGTAATCAGTCAATTGGTTGCACACTATCCTCTCCAAGACCTTGGACAAACATGGAAGGAGACTGACAGGTCGTAACTCCTGCATTGATGCTGGCTGGCCGGTCTTAGGCAGGGGCTTAACCACTGCTGTCTTCCAATCGTCAGGGAACACACCTTCAAGTAATGAGCGGTTTATTATTGCCGTGATGGCCTCCAGTGATTGCGGCAGTGTCAGCCGCAATACGTCCAAAGACATGCCGTCGCAACCCATTGCGTTTGAACGCAGGCCTTTGATGGTATTCATTACCACTTCCCTGCTCACCGTACCTAATGTAAATGATGCCGACATATTAAGCCTATTATGTTCAAAGAAAGTGAGCTGCGAAATACTTGACTCATCCTGCCCAGGGACGTTCAAAAAATGAACATTCAATTTGTCAGGGTCATTAAATGCGGGAGGCAGCTCATTTGAGTCCCTTTTGTTTGGCAATATGGTGCTCTTAAGATTTTTCCACAACTTCTTTGAGTCCCTGTAATTGTTGTTTATGTGTCTGTCAAAGTAACTTTTTTTTTCTTGTTCAATTGCTGCAATGACTATATGCCTCATCTCCTTGTAAGCTTGCCTAATAGTTGCTGTCCCGTGCTTCTTAAATTTTCTATGGTAGTTATCCCTAATGCGCATCATAGACTTAACGGTGTCAGTTATCCAAGGGTGAGGAGGGTGCCTAAATTTCTTAGTTTTAGTTGGCGCATGTAGGTCCATTAGTCCCAGAATACAACTCGAGAACCCCCTAACCATGTGATTCACATCATTGAGACTTCCAATATTATTCCAATTAATTAGCCCCAGATCTTTATCCAGTTGCTCCAACACAATACTTTTTAGTGGCCTGTACGTCACCCACCTAGGACACGGCTTTTCCACCTCCACCTTGACCTCCGCTAGTAGCATCGCATGCCCCCCACGATCAGGTGAATGGCTCACCGTCACCTGTCCCGCCCGCATGTCAGTGCACATCACATCGATCAGTGTGGCACTGTGATCAGTGAAATGTGTCGGCTCACCAATTAGTTGAGAGACACTCAGGCTTTGTGTGAAATCAGTGAAAGCCTTACATTTAGCACTACCACTATCAAGCAGATCAATATTAAAATCACCAGTCAGGAACACTCCGTCCACCCCGGAGAAAGAGGTAATTGATTCTGTTATAGCCTCAAGGAATACGGACACGTCCTGCCACGGAGGTCGGTAGGCGGTGCCCACCACTATCCTCTGACCGGGCAGCCGTACATTCAGCCACATCTGCTCCACAGTTGCCGTTCCAATGGGATGCTGGCTAATCTTGAAATTCAGACCCCTACGTATATAAAAACCGACCCCGCCACCCCGGCCCCCCCTGACATGGCCAGGTCTCGGAGCGTGTCTGAATTGGTACCCCACCAGTTTGGGAGCTCTGTCATCCTCTCCCGGTCCCAGCCACGTTTCGTTTATTGCCAATATATCCGGTGCCAATTCCTCCACCCCAACAATAAATTCTTCCTGTTTTGTGCACAGAGAGCCTGCGTTGTAAAGGCCAATTAATAATTTTTTTAGCCCCAGGCCTGTGCGTTTGATAAGTTACTAACGTACCATAGTGCCGTGGTCACAGATGTCATTACCCTGGACTCAGTATAAATTAATTTATATAGCATTAAGAATTTGTTTCTAATGTCATTATAGTTTATAATTTTATGGAAATGTATATGAATGATATAGTTTGACTGGTGTACACACCTGATAGTACAATGACCATCCGATACAGTGCAATAACATAGCCGCAGAAAGATTAAAAAAATGTATTGACTCTGTCTGTATTCAGAGCAACATTTGTACTGTAACATGAAATCAAAATTGTCTACATTGCATACAAGAAGTTGTGGAATGATGAGAATATCTGACAATACAACCAACACAACAATAATTGATCTATTGTGTGTATGATTTATCCTATGACTTACAATTACTAACACCTTACAACAATAATAACTACAATAAGGCGGCCCAGGTAATAAAGTTTTAAAGTATGACAAATTTATTTTTAAGTTGTAGAATGTGTGACTAATGAAACTGTTCTTACAGGTTGTTCCGAGTCATATCGCGGGTGCGCCGAATACTCTCTCCACGTCGCCGAGCGAGCGGAACTGCCGAACCTCAGCACCATCACTCCTACGAGCGTAAATGCGACCACGCCTCGTCCAGGAGTATTTCCATTGAAGCCTACGACACTCATCCCGCACCCGGTGGAAGAGTTGGCGGTTCGGCCGGGTCAAGCGCTCATTAATGAAGACCCGCGTGCCGCCCTCACCGACCAGGCCCCGACGCACGCGCGCGGCCTGCAGCAGCTCGTCGCGCAGGCGGCGCCGCGCCAGCCGCACCACCACGCGCCGCGCGCGCCCGCCCGTCTCGGCCGGCGGCGCGCCCACGCGCTCCGCGAACACCACGTCCCGCTCGTCCAGCGCCACGCCCAGCCGGCTGGCCAGCACCGCGACGCTGTGCCCGACGCTCTCCCCCTTCTCCTCCGGGAGGTGGCCGATCTCGAGGTCCGCGAGCAGGGCCTCCTGGTCCCGCTCGTTGAGCTCGAGCCTGAGCTCGGCCACGGTGCGCTCCAGCTGCGCGCTCGCCCCCGGCCCGGGCGCCGCCCCGGCCTCCAGCCGCTGCTCGAGCGCGTCCATCCGCGCCGTCCCGGCCGTGGCGCCGCTCTGCACGGCGAGGTTGATGGCGTGCAGGCGCTGCTCGACGGCTCCGACCCTGTCCTCGCAGCGGGTCACCCGGCCCGTCAGCTTCCGCACCTCGTCGCACACGGCATCGGTCCGGGCGCACACAGCCCTCAGCTCCTCACGCACCTCCTCGCGGAGCTGCCTCATCTCCTCCCGCACCTCCTCGCGGAACTGCCTCAACTCGAGGACCAGCGCGTGGAAGTCCGGCAACTCCACGGTCAAGTTGTGCGCGGTGTCGTCCAGTGGCGGCCGCTCCAGCATGGACACGTCCAGGCTGACGGGGCTCACTGTGTTGGCGCCCCTCCTCACCGTGACGCCGTCGACGGCGGCCCGGACCGGCGTGTTTGTGTTGTCGCGCTTAGGCTGCGCGCTGACGCAGGCGACGCACCGCCACCGGTCCCTGTGCTCGCCGACAAGCGTCCCGTGGAACCGCTGTTCACTGACACCGGCGCACACCAGGTCGTAATGTTTCTTACACGCCATGCACATCAAGCATCTACGTTTGTCCTCTATTTTTTGTAAACAACCACCGCAAAATTTATTTTTGGGAGACATTTTATAGTGATTATCACAATAGTAAATAAAAACGAATTCAAAGGTCACTGGTTTACGATAAGTCAAAGTCACTTAATTTGTGTTTCCTGTTTTTTACACTAAGAAGTCACTTAGGAGCTTGCCAACAATGTCACATAGAGTACACCGTTAGAAATACAAGATAAACTCGAAATACACTTAGAAAAATCGTTCAGACTATATTTATTTACAAAATACACGGAGCTCAATCCAATATCAATCAATATTTCCAACAAACTCCCTACTCGTAGTAATTATGTTTGATTTTGGGAATGTGCTGAGTATTATCAATAAAATATTAAAACCCCGAATTGTGGGATTCCAAAACAATTGCATTTTCAATCAAAAACGGGACCAGCTGGCCACTTGTAAATATTTCATGTATTTTGTGAACACTCATTGTGTCACCAATAAATTTTACATTCCAATGAAAGATTAACTAGCCCAATAATATTGCATCTGAATAACCATAGACAACTTTGTCCATAAACTCACTTCGATGGGTGAATACGGAAAGTAGGTATGTAAAGCCTGGACTATAAACTGAGTCTTAACTCTATTACTTGATCTTTGCGTACATAAAATATTACATTATACAGTGTGTTTGGTTACCGATGTCTGACCCGTTAAGGGTGCGTTCTACTCATGAAACTGAACAACTTTTCCCAATAAATATAATTATGTCGAAATACGAAAAAAAAAATGTTGGTCTCCCATAAGAAATGAAATATTAGCCGATACATTTTGTATGGGATACCGAACTTTTTTTTGTAGTTCGACAATTAATGTTTATTGGGAAAAGTTGTTCAGTTTCATAAGTAGAACGCAACCTTAACAGGTCGGACATCGGTAACCAAACACACTGTATACCAAATCTGAAAAGTTTGTTTTCCCTTTCCTTAATGTTATCTTTCAGCTAAAAGACGTCCACTGCTGAACATAGTCCTCAATGATTTCCATATCTCAAACAAAGGTTAAACAAAGATTTTGAGGTTTGGTTTTGGAATTTTTCATTGTAATTATTATTTAGCATTAAATATCCAGAGTATCTTTCGTAAGAAGTAAAAAAAAGAAGCGTCTATCTCACAAAGTTGTCTACGGATATAACATACCATGTCCATTTTGTGTAAGTCTAAATTTTAGCGTTGCGTATGAAAAATATCAGCCGATATGAAACGACCTTTCAATACTGAAAATTTAACTACGAGAGCGAAATAAAAACCGCGCATATTTTATGGGCTCCTAAAATTTATTCGTTTCAATATTTTATTTCGGCGGCGCATTCAATTCGCGTTTCTAGCATTGACATAATATTTAAAATTCCATACATTACCTATGTGAGTTTGGAGTTGGAGGATTAATTTCGAAGCTTGTCGGTTCATTCATCACTGTCTTTGAGTCTTATTAGAAATAGATTAGACTTTACGCCAAGTGTATGCGATTTTTAATTTTGATACTTTTGACACAAGTTGCGTTGTTTTTTGTTGAACTTTGGCAACACTAATATTTGGAAGTTTCTGTTAAAAAGGGTAGTTAAACTTGGAGTTCAATTATTATTGATCATTAGTATTGATATTTGTCACCGTAAAATTATGAATTCTGTCACATTAGAATCTGACGTAGATCTCTCTACGTCAGATTCTAATGTGACCGAGATTACAATCTAACCTAACGTAACGTTGGGAGATGAATGTCAACGTGAGTTTACAATTTCACGCCCAAGGAAAAATTGGCACCTTTTAATTATTACGAGTAGGTACCACTTTCAAATTCGTAGCTCTCAAGATTTCCAAGGTATTGTCCAGATTAAAGCATTGTTTTCATTCGCAAAAACAAAATAAAAACACCCGAAGCCTCTCTAGCCAACAAAGGGCGGATTCTAAACGTTTTATTGCCTTTGTATCAAAAAGAAATTCGATAATAAACAGGTTGAATGTCAGTAAAACGATACGGTTCGTTTAGATCTTGGTGTTGGAATACGTTTTATTGCTTCCAAAGGTTTTGATATTGAAGTAAAAGATTAATTGAATACTACAAACAATAGGTACGCCTCTTTCTTTATTTTTAAAGATTATTAGTAATTTGTATTGCTCAAATACTTATAGTTAACCCCTCGTGTTAAGCTAAGTGGGCTCACTATAATAGTGAAGCGGCGGCAGGATTCGAACCCGCGTTCCTCGGATCTCGAGTCGGCCAGTCCGACCCCTTCACCGTTCGGCTATCGTGGCTTAATAAAATTAAACTTAATCTTTGTGATTAAACTATATACTAACGTTGTCGTCTTGATCCTGAGTTTATCTTAGGGCCCTTCCCAATGCAGCAATGGCATCCTGTATTACTGGATCCCGCAAAACTGACTGTCATGTGAACACACGTGTGTGTTTGTGAATTCCAATTTCGAACAGTTTGGTTTTTTGCGGGACAGCAAACGGGATGTTCTTAGGAATGTTAGTATTAAAACCTGTATTAAAACACGTATACTACTAAACGGGATCCTGCAAAAAACCGTGGGAAAGAGTCTTTAGTTAAGACACACTAGTCACTACCAAGTGGTTAGACAGCAGATTTCAAAGTTAAAGTGCTCAATTCATTTTCAATCTATTGAGATTAATTTTCAGGTTTCTCACACTATCGCGTTTACTGAATCAATATCTACTCAACTGAGTGATCTTTATATTTGCTTAGTTCTTTGGCTTCAATAATTATACTTAGTTACTGCATATTTAATTACGAGAGAGAATTTCTGTTAAACTAACTATATTAAATGAGTACTAACTTAACTTTACGACTTCGTAGCACCAAGTGATGCTTATTTATACGCTTATGCCCTCACATGCATTTTGCACAGTGGTGCAGCATCCATCTCACGGGAAACTTTAAGTTACGCAAAGTTCAAACCTCTCTGCAAACAAGGATATTTATTCCTGTCTGCGCGTTTAGACACACCAATTAAACATTGCCAAGAAAATTTATATCATAGATCACAAGCTGTTCTTGCAATACCAACGTATTACTGATGGTATGTACTATGAAATTATACTTGAGTACTCTTAAGATGAGAATCAAGCCTACAATATTGAAAATGATTGCATGCTAGGTACTATTGAATTTTATTTACATTTAAGACACAACAAGCATTTCAGATCGGTATTGTATTTAACCGCCTCTGTGGTCTTGTGGTAAGACCACCTGCTTCAGACGCAGAGGTCCCGGGTTCCCTGTGGGGGCAGATTTTTCTGTTCGGTTTGGTTGGTGGTAGGGCTTGTTCTAAGTCCGCCTGGCTAGCTACCACCATCTTACCTAAGTCTGTCGCCATAACAACAATGTTAACAGCATTGTTGTGTTCCGGCAGTTAGAGGTAAGACAGCCAGTTCCTCCGTGGTTGAGGATTCCGGGTGAACGCTTCCACCTTCGGCCTGATCGTCACTTACCATCAGATGAGATACAGGCCAAGAGCTTCCTCGTTGTGGGTGGATAAAAAATAAAAGAGGCGTACAGTAAAAAAGAAATGTAGGTAGTAAAATGAGACATCAGAAAAATTATTAATAATTATTATTGAGGCGTAAAACAGAATGAAAATCTGAAAATCAGTTCCGCATTTTGTTTATGGTCTTGTTTCTGCTTGTTTGTGCCCACTGTGCATGTTTTTCTTTTGTTTTTTAACAATTTGCTGATTTTATTTTAACGAAAAGACCAAGAGCTTTAAAATACAGCTAATGAAAATGCGAACCAATAATACTGAGAATTGAGATGAAAGAACTGCAGGATGATTATTAAATGCTTTCTTTGATAGAACAATTCGATTAAATCATTTAAACCATTAGTTTTTCTAAAGGACTTAATAAAAAGGAATTTCAATCAGTGAAATTGGTGATCACGTTTTTCTTGTTCTGATGCTGAAAACATTAAGCTAACAAGAGAATATTTCGTGAATATGATTTCAATTTTGTCTTTAAAACTGCATTCAATTTCATTGTGTACGCACAGAATCTTGCCTATTTATTTTTTGGTGGTCTTAATATGACTCTTTATACCGATGAGTCAACTTTGACTGTGCGTGTATTGTGTATTATATCGTAACTCTTTATATTACATTTTTAACATAAAGCTATTTACACTTTTATGTAAAGTCTATTGAAATATGCTACAGCCACCTGCCACCGCATAACTCGAACACGATGTACTCGAAAAAGCACACAAGTGCGTTTTTTTTCAAAAGAACATGAGTCGAGGTTTTCAGTTTTACAGATGATATCGACGGTCGGAAAGGGGACTGAAAAAGCATCAATGCCTTTCATTCACGCCTACGGGTGTGTGTGTGCAATCAAACATTCGGTGCGTGTGATCGATTACTTTAATTGAGAGAATATTTTGAAAGGAAAACACTTGCCGGTCGTGGAATATGTTCTTCTTTTGTTTTTGTAAAACATAAAGTTTGCATGAACATGACGTTTAATTGAGAGAACATTTCAAAAGAAAACACTTGACGGTCGCGGAATATGTTACTTCTTTTGTTTTTCGTAGAACATTTAACGTTTTAAACACATTTCAGTTATTTCATCTGTGTGGTGCTTTATATTGTATGTGAAGCTTTTGCTATACGACTTTCAAAGGAGTGTTTTCTTTTTCGAACACAACGTCTTATTCTTTTGATATAAATATTTATTAGATTCGACTTGATTGTGAAAGTTAAATAGGGTGCCTATATTTTGACGAAAATAGAAGCGAACACAATTCAAACTATTTCGTCTGATGTTTGCACTTACTAAGGCCCAGTTTTTTGATTCATAGTTAAAATAACAAATTGTTAAATTTTGCTACTAATGGTTAAATATTAACAAAATGTTAACTAATAGTTAAAAAATGTACTAAAAGTCAAGCTAACCATTGTTCGAAAAACATTTTTTTCTGAAATTTAACCACTTGTCACTTGACATCTGTCAAATTTGACTATTGGTTATTTTAACTACGAATCAAAAAACTGGGCCTAACAAAACACTGAATTAACCTTTAAGGTGTTGTAATATTTATTTAAACATTCTTATAATTTTTTCAAAGTATTTACTTTATTCCTTATTTCCTCGTAAAATACATTCGGTGTCAACGAAAAACCGTATGAGTGATTCGAATCAGTTAGAAAACGAGCCGAGTCGTAAACCAGAGGTTGGTAGGTCGATAGATACTGCTTATCAATTTCCACTCGGCCAGCCAGCCCCGCGATATCCGATGGACTCGCCGCTGATTTCTTCACGATTGATGTCTTTTCCAGCAGCAAGCCTTCTGATTTATGTGGGTGAACGTCAGTTTTGATGGGGATCGTTTTTAACACTATTTTTAGTTGTAAATATATTATCTTCATTGCATGTTAGTTGATTGCAGAGAGTTGATAAGTGGTCTAGCAAATACAACGCGACGCTGTGTGAATAATTCAAAATGTAAAAAAGTCAATTCTAGAGGGTCAACTAGATTTTGAAATAAACTATTTTAGAATTACTGAAAAGCGAATCGAGACACATAAGAAATCAATTGTTACTAGTATGGTCTCATGCGAGCGCTTAAGGTTCCACAGATTAAAAGGTATATTAATAAAATAAAATAATTGAACTAATCGAACTGCCTAAGGCGAGAATCGAACCCACGACCTTTTACTTGCTTGCCGGGCGACTGCTCTTCGAACTAAGCTACTTAGACACTGGATGAACCCGTCGAAATTTTCTAGTGTTATTACGCTGTTATGGCCGCGTTTTATTTCATCAATGTTGGGTAGTACTACCCTTAAAACGTATATAACTTAAACCGGCCTAAAATCACATTCAATTCTGCAAGTGATCATTATGTTTATAATGTCACTCTATAAAAATATTACCAACATTATGATTACATAAGTAAAACCAATGAACACGTCCATAGCAAAATTGTTACCCCTATTCTACATTCACTGTGCACCTAAAATGGTTAATAGCGCCCATGACTTACGTTCAACTGTGAAATGGATCCGTTACCGTATAATTGATTAACTTACTTAATTAAAAACTCAAACAGTGCTGAATTTTAAACGTGTGTCGCTCCAGTAAATGAGTGATATTAATTTCCTGCCCTCCAATCGAAAAGCCCTTACTATTTGTTTTGAACAACTGATCGAGTTCATGAAAACTTACTAGCCTAGTATTAATAATAAAGAATTTATAAACACTGGATGCGGTCTGCGGTCAGATCAAATGAACGCAGCCCGCACCTATCAGGTGGTGTTCTTTGCTCGTGATCGCACTGTCAGATCGCATAAATACGAAATGTATAAGATTCACAATGCTGTGTGAGTGGTTGCCCCACAATATTTCAGCAGTTGATGATCACTAGAAGACACTGCCACCATTGGCCTTATTTACATGTAATTTTTGCAACTTAGTCGTCTAAAAAGTCTTAATAGGTAATACGATTAATGGAATTACTCATGATCAGTCAGTATTATCGCCAATGTGTGTCCTCAAAAATCTTGCAATTTCTCACTTATAACACAGAATAATAATAAGTACTATAAGTCAAGATCGGCGACTCTCGATGTATCGTTATACCTACATCCGTAGCAATGTAGAAATACCTTATGTATGCTGAGCTTGCGCCACAAAACAACTAAAGATCTTTTGACCAACGACAATCGTTGCTAATGTAAAAAGCAACTTAAAGACAAAATAGTTTCTAAAACTATTTTCAAACTATTGCTAAGAGATCAACTAGTAGGGTCTATGGTTTAATTTTCAAGAGCCAGTATGTCCGGGCTCAAACGAGCCGATGACAGTTTGGGAGCGTATTACTAAAGGGAATTATTAGGTAATAGGTTCCTGTGTTTAGTTATAACAAACAACATTTAATTAATAATTACTGCAATGTGTGGTTTGGAGTCTGTAGGTAAAGTAGGCAATTTGCATATAATTTTATGCATATTGAAATATCTGTGAGTGATTAAATTATAAACTAAATATAATATTATTATAACCATACTGGTAATTAATTACTTATTTTACACTAGCTTTCCGCCCGCGGCTTCGCCGGCGTTAAATTTAGTTACTCACCTATCTGGTTAATCCTACATACATAAAAGCGAAATACCACTCACGCACACTCAAAAATACTCTTACACATACAAACTTGAAATTTGCCAGGTCCCTTATAGGGTGTGGAAATCCTTTAAGAATGGATTTTACAAAATTCCACCTCTAAGGGGGTGAAACGGGGTCCACGCGTACGAAGTCGCGGGCGGCCGCTAGTACCATGATGAAGGTAGACAGAGACAAGGAAACTATTAAAGGAATTTACACTAACTAGTCCTAGAGTTCCAGACAGTTTAAAAGTCCTGACTATTCCAGAGTTTTGTATTCAGAACATTATTTATAGTTAGATTGTTTTGTGGAAACTTTCCAAGCGATCTATGTTAAAACTAGCAAAGCGAAATTAAACTTTTGAGATGTATTTGTCATAGTTTTGTCCGCTTTAAATGTTTTGCGTGCGTTGTGTCACAAAGTTGGATAGTTGGTTATAATATTTTAATCGACATTAGAAAGGCTACACTACGTTTTCCGGTTCGTGGTCGCCTTGAGAAGTTTTCTGCATCAACGGCCATCAGTTCTACGAGCTATTCTATGGACCAACGATCTGGTGAAGGTTACGGGAAGCACTTGAATGTGGGCAAGGCAGGTCCAATTGTAGTGGAAAACCTTGAGGGAGGCCTTTGTCCAGCTGTGGACGTCTATGGCTAAAATGAAAAAACTTATGTTTAATATGAGTTAGTAGGACAAGACAGTAGTCTTAATTACGTCTTAGTAAGCGTAGAATCGTAAGCTTTAGAGCTTTTTCTTTCTTGTAGAATGACGTCAACTAGAAAATAAATGACAGTGTTTTTTTATCCACAACGAGGAAGCTCTTGGTCTGTATCTCACCTGATGGTAAGTGACGATCAGGCCGAAGGTGGAAGCGAGCTTCACCCGGAATCCTCAACCACGGAGGAACTGGTTATCTTACCTCTAACTGCCGCAACACAACAATGCTGTTAACATTGTTGTTATGGCGACAGACTTAGGTAAGATGGTGGTAGCTAGCCAGGCGGACTTAAAACAAGCCCTACCACCAACCAAACCGAACAGAAAAATCTGCCCCCACTGGGAATCGAACCCGGGACCTCTGCGTCTGAAGCAGGTGGTCTTACCACTAGACCACAGAGGCGGTGTCTTAGTAAAGATGAAGAATTATGATCATTGATGCTCTATGCTCTCTAGTAGAATGCTATCAGTTAGTGATGACGACTGTGACCTAAATAAACAGAATTAGGTATAGGACCGTTATCTTTGAATGACAAAAGGCCGAGTTAACTCGACGATCCATGACGTCATATTATAGTAAGAGCCAATAGATTTCAACTCCTGTCCACTACAGGTCGTAAAGTATAAGCTAACCCAATTGAAATATACGAGTAAGTTACGACCTTTTGCTACGGAGTAGGTTGTAAGATAAGCAGTATAATTTTATGAGCTTACATTTATGGTCTTCAACACTCAATTAGAACGATGACTTAAGTAGTTAGGCTATTTCTAGAGAAAGGTTTTTTAATTTAAAAATAAACTTACTTCGGTCCGTTACTTTCATGGGCCGTCGTGCACTTCATCATCGTGGGTCACAAAAATGCTAAGTAAGGTGGCACTGTTCTTACACAATTTTTGTCTTGTTTGTGTTTTCTGTTGCTACTTACGTCATTTGTTTATTAAGTTACTTTTTTGTATTTTTGCTGCCTCAATGTAGACATGCGACTTGATATTTCGTATTACTGTACCTAATATGTTTGAGTTACAATTTAATTATATTCATCCTGGCAAAATTTTGAGCTGGCGGTACTAAATTAGGCGTGACAAGTACTAGCCGTCAACGGAACTCTATAGCCCGTCGGTCTGGCCCGTCTAATCTTATTACTAGGCTATAGCGATAGGGTAGTTCATTCAGCTGGGCAATATGGGATCACACAGTCCGGTTTGATTGGCGAGGTATGGGATAAGTTGTATTAAAGAATATGACGCTTATTAGGTTTCATGCCGTATCAACCAAGGGTTCGTTCGTTCGGAAAGGTACAGTGCGAAAATACAAGGAACTATAGTGATAGGTCTTAAAAATTGAGCTACAAGTGTGGTGTAGGGTGACTAACTCAATATACGGATGCTTCAAGGCTTGGTATTTCTGCTAAAGTAGGTATTTCGCGCTGTCAAAATCTGCGCGCGCAATACTTCGCCGAAGACAGCGCGCCAAAGAGCTCTCGCGGCTACACAGTATAGAAATACGCAGTTTGGAAATACGCAGTTGGTTAGGTTAGGTTGACTTCCTTCCGTTCAAGCGTCACACTCACAGCACTTTCTAATACAAATCATATCCAAGTGATACAAATTAAAACAACTTTCAAAATTTTTGGGAATATATTTTAGAATCGAATAAATATTATAGAATATAACTGCCAAAGTAAACACGGTTCAAAGAGGCGTGGCGTCACCCGACCTTCCGGAAGTTCCGCGCCGGCTAAAAGAATTTCAAGATTACGTCACCCGACCTATCGGTAGATCCTCGGGAGCTTGAGCGATTGGAAAAACATTTTATGATCAGTTACTCGTAGTAGCGATTATTTAGAGCTTGGATAATAAATTATAGTTGTTGCAATTCACAAAGCTTTGCATGTGGTTAATTACATTAATCAGTACACGCATCAATTTTGTTCAGTCTTTTTGTTTATTAATAAATAAAAATATCATACTAAAATTGCATACATATTTGTTTGTATTGGTCTGGGTGTTTTCTTTCCATAATTTATGTATAACGTATGTACGGGGCTCTGTATCGAAAATCACTATGAGCAATAAGCATCACACCTGGAGTGCATTACCGCAGCAAAGAGCTTGCCATCTTAAATTAACAGTATAATATCGAGGTTTCGTCAGTACAGTTGCGAACAAAGGTGTTTGTGTAGTATAGTTGAGTTGAGAGGTCAGATTATTGAAATAATAAAACGAACATTTTATTTTTTAAATACATTTTAAAAATAATTTACATTACAGATAACAATGAGAGGATGACATTGCAAGGTGGTGCCAGTAGTCCAGTCTTAAATCCGTTGAGATATGCTGCATCTGCCATGTTTGTGGCTAAAATATTCTTCTATCTTGCAGTTTAGACTTTTATTACAGACCTCAGACAGTATTTTTGGAAAACTTTTACGCATGGTGGAGGAAGGGACGCTCTAGACTCTAGAGACTCAAGTCTAGAAGGAGTCACATGAACTCCAAGTTTTAAATCCGTTGACATCTGCTGCATCTGCCATGTTTTTGGCTATAAGATTCTTCTATCTTACGGCTTAGACCTTTAGCTACAGACCTTAGACAGTATTTTTGTGAAAATTCTTACGCATGGTGGAGGAAGGGACGCTCTAGACACTCAAGTTTACAAGGAGTCACATCAACTCCAGTTTTAAATCCGTTGACATCTGCTGCATCTGCCATCTTTTTGGTTAGAAGATTCTTCCATCTTGCAGCGTAGACCTTTAGCTACAGACCTTAGACAGTATTTTTGTGAAAATTCTTACGCATGGTGGAGGAAGGGACGCTCTAGACACTCAAGTCTACAAGGAGTCATATTTTTTTTTAATTTTTTTATATATAACAAGGCAGGTATTTGACCACAATCGCACCTGATGTTAAGTGGGATGCAGTCTAGGATGGTACATATCTGCCCTGTAAGTGCTTATTCACTCTCGCCTTGAAGAGGCCCGGATTATAGTTTTCGGGAAAGACAGCAGCAGGCAACGAATTCCAGTCCCTAGCTGTTCGCATTATAAAAGAGTCATCGAAACGCTTAGTGCGAGCTGGTGGAATGTCAACAATATAGGGATGGTACGCTAACCTGCGTCTGGTTCCCCGATGATGGAAGGGGGCTGGTGGAATTAATTCGTGTAATTCTTTCGCACATTCTCCGAAGTGTAGCCTGTAGAAAACCGATAGGGATGCTACCTTACGGCGATTGTCAAGTTCCTGGAGCGCCGCTTCAACAAGGGTAGGGCTGTCGATAAGTCTTCTGGCACGCCTTTCCACCGAATCCAAAGCAGCCATATTAACTCCAGTTTTAAATCCGTTGACATATGCTGCATCTGCCATCTTTTTGGCTAGAAGATTCTTCTATCTTACAGCTTAGACCTTTAGCTACAGACCTTAGACAGTATTTTTTATTATTTATTTGTGTCAGTGTGCTCTTCTAAAGAGTGTAAGACGATTGTATGTAGGTACTATTAAAATGTAATTTTAACTCATTGGTTTTGTCTCATATTTGAGGAATGTACTATGTATCATGAGTAGAGTCTTCGTTTAAAAGAATGCGAACGATTTAAATTTCAATAGGTAGACAAAATTGATAATTTTAAATTATCAAAAATTTAATCTTTCTCCAGTAACACTGATATTATTATACTGTGACTCATCAAAGTCATCATTGTCAAAAATATTGACAAATCGCGAACTGTCACGGCCAAAAAACTGACACGCGTCCGTCCTCCGTAAGCGCCACCGCGCGACTGATTGAGAGTGTCCAAGCCGTCATGGACGATTTTTTCCACATTTTTTAACATAGTAACTAAATAAGACGCAATATAAAAATTTCATCCGTTAAAAGCCCTCGAGTTATTTCTGAACTTTAGTTTAGTAAAAGATTTAGAATCTCAAATCGCTTATTTTAAAAATAAAACCATAAATAGAAAACGAATAGAGGTAACTTTGGGAATTTATTCTATCGAGTCAACTTCATCAAATCGTGTTTCCATCCGTTAATAGCCCTAAAAAAAATATCCTCAACTATGCCCAATAAAAATCTTAGCCTTTAATTTTACTGTTTAGTACCTCAAAAATGAAAAATGAAAACCTCATTTTCGCCATTTTCTCTGCTACCCGGCCTTAACATTAGAGGGATTGTTCTAAACGCAGATCATTATGGCTTATGCGTAGCTCTTGATTAAGGGATCTTTATTTAGAAATAATAAAGTTGAAAGTACAACAAGTTGTAATCGGAAGTATTATTGACATCAATGCTTGTGCAACTTATTTGTATAAGTTGCAAAGTTTCTTTGACTCATGATTTGCTAACGCGAACATTAATTAATCCATACGATTTTATACTGATCGAAAATTACTAACAGAACGCAAGTACAAGTACACAATTAAAACCAATTATTTTCTCTGATAACATAGGTACTCGTAATATCACCCTAGATTATCCTGTGATTGTTACAATGGCGGTTTTAAAGGATAACCCAACCGTGCAGAATGTAGATCCGGATGCACAAGGCCGAGAGAAAATTGATTTACGGCATATAAAGGCTGACTGTGAGGTGCTCTCGTAAGGCTACCAGATAATATTGATGGGTCCAAATAGGTTTTGGTTTTTGAAAATGATGTGATGATAATATTTGAAATTAGTTTGGTAGGTACTAAAATAATTTACTGAATATTCAATCATTGATTGCAATCATAGTGTACAGTCGAACGTAAGCACATAAAACTATTTATTTTAATTTACTGTCCTATGTACCATCGGCAACAGTGTTAACTGTGAATTTTGTTTTCATGAGGGTCACTTAAAAATTCAAAATAAGGTTGAATACGAAACACAGGTTTCTTTGCGTTTGTAGTTGACTTGTTAAACTTAAACTTCTTTGTCTGTGTACAAACTCTACTTCCATTTCAGTTAAGTTCAACCTGTAATTATTTCTTGCATCTAACGTTTAACGTTAACCTTCAATAGATATTGATTTATGATAATTAGGTTGGCAGATGTCCAAAGATTCACTTAAGGATAAAGTGACTCAAATAATATAGTTTTCAATATATTTTTTCAACTTAAAAAGGTTTCCGAAGTTATTCGCTCCAACTGAATCTGCCCGTTAAAATAACAAGTATGGTAATCGCCTCAACGCCATTTCGTGATAAAAAGTAAAATATTTCCCTTTTTTACATAAAAATTCAATGCAAAAAGAGACGTGTGTTCCACGTTTTTGTTGCATTAATATGCAAGCTTTGCGTTGGTATTTTGCATTTCATGCTATTAATTAACAGGACTTATGTTTTCTTGCATATTTCAAGTGTCAAGTATTAAAGTTATTTGCTTGTCGTGAAAGAACTGGGGCGATGTTTCGCGTGCAATTTGATAAATTGTAGAAGAAAAAAATTTGCTTAGGTGGCATTTAATAAAACGCGTTCTTTCTAGATAGGAAGGAATATTATAATAGTGTTTTGAGCTAAAAGTGAATACCTACATCTTAAGGATCGCAATTTTTGGTTGGCACTGATAAACAAGAAGAATAATAACGTTTTAATTTCGAATTTCGTCTGACAGATTATACTGTCAATAAGAAAATAAGTAACGTTTCTTCAACTTGAAACCAAAAAACCTAATAACCTAGGTTTATACGGCAAGAAAAGCTATCCTTTCATCCCATTTACTTGCACATTGAAATATTAAATACTGTGATCACACGTCTGGCATATTATACTGTTAAACAAGACAGTAAGAGACATTACTTTAATTCGTTATCGACTAAATGAAATGCGAGAACGCAAGTAAAACCAAAAAACCTAATAACCAAAGTTTATACGGCAAGAAAAGCAATCCTTTCATCCAATTTACGCTCACATCGAAATGTTAGAACACTGTGATCACACGTCTGGCAGATTATGTAAATGGACCGTTCGGGACACTCATTTAAATTAATCACGCTGGAGGCATCGTCGGCATCGACCGAGCCCGCACGAAGCCCTAAGGCTTCTTACACGCTAAGAAATTTCATCTATTGTCTGCCGCAGACAAGACAAAAATTTCGTCGGACCTAGCTACCTAGTCACACAGTTCGCGTCCGTCGCGTGTCGTAGCCTTGATCGGATTCAGATCAGATCAAGCGCCGCAAGTGGAAATGGATTGGCCACACTCTCCGAAGGGATCCCGATCACATCCCTAAGCAGGCTTTGGATTGGAACCCCAAAGGAAAACGCAAACGTGGTCGCCCCAAAAAACTTGGCGGCGCACTGTAGCAGACGAAGCGAAGAAAATCGGCAAGACCTGGAGCGAGATCAAGCGCGAAGCTCAAGACCGAACGCGATGGAGGACTGTTGAGGACGCCCTCTGCCCCATCTAGGGGACATCTTAAGTCAAGCGTGTCGTAGCCTAGGTGCAGACCACCGATTTTTAGCTGGCCGATAGTTGGGTCGGGCTGTTAATCAGTATGAGATGTATGAAAGTGCGCACACTACACCGATTTGTTATCGGCCGATTCTTCACACAAATTAGAATTGGGCCCAACTATCGGCCATCTAAAGGTCGGTGGTTTACACCTTGTCTAACGCAGACAATTATTTCTTGATCTACGCCGGATCAATCTACATGGTTCATGTGTAAAATTGGCATGAATTCAAAATATGTACAGACGACGGCACGTCAAGGTAACCACTGCCGGTTCTTGTGTAGTTGTAGTAGGGGCGAGTGTGCAACAAAAACGGGTAGCCTGATAAGCTGTCGTGTGTACATGTGGCCTAAGATATTCCGCGACGTATCTCATGATAGAGAATTTAATTTAATACGGGATTATTTATAGAATCTACCAGATGAACGCTCGCGGTTTGGTGGTAAAATCTAGACTAGTTTAATGCTGTGGTGAGGATAAGATGTTCTTAGATTGATGAGTTCAACTACTATACATTTAGTTAATAAAATATCACTTACTTAGATATTGCAGTGTTGAACTGCTTTTTAAGTTAGAGCGTCAATGGTTTTAATGGCGTCATTCTGAGTGCGCCATTTCAAACACTTATCTTCTTTCACTAGGGTTGTGAACTCAGTCATTGCAAACTACACGATAGAAGAAATATTTTAACCATATAACAATGATTTTCCGAAGTCCCTGGGCCTATCAGCTATTTATTTATTTTATACTTATATTACTATTCTCTCATTCGCACCGTATAGGATATGAAGTTGTTGTAGAGGAACGTTATAGTCGTTATAGGTCATGGAAAACCTGATTTATTGTATGTAAATTAGTGTATTCAGTAGCCAAATAAATTATTGAAATCAGAATATAAATATTTTTTATTTTAAAACTTTATCTCTGACTTCATAAGTAGCTATATTTATTCGAATATTTCCTTTTCTATCTTACAAACTATTTCGTAAATACCCGTACCACCCAACGTCTTCAAGCTAACAACCGCGGAATTAAACGTAACACCATTAGCTTACACTTTCTTAGCGATAAATCAGCTTTTGTTTACGTTTATCGTTACGTGGTAGCCGCCCTGCGCAGTTTGGGCGAGATTCTGGGCGATTCAGAATCTTCAGTCGGCTGAGCGCAACCGCCCGCGCACCACGCGCCGTCGTCCCATTCGAATTTCGAACTTCGAAGTTCGCGCATCTGTGCAACTTGTGTTCGTGATTTCAGTAAAACAGTTCGTTTAATGCCGTGAACGTGTTAATGGAAGTTTGATTTGAATTTTGGATTGCGTGGAATGATTTTGTTAAAGTGCACGCTTTGAGGATTTGGTTCGGACATGTAAGTTGGTTTTAAGTGTATTAAGTGTTTTAGATACCTAACTGGTGATAATAGACGGATCATAACTCAAAATTAGCCCAATTTAGTATGGAACTTAACTCACTGAAGATTTATTGCACACAAGCTAATTTAATTAAGCGTTTAGTCAAATCCACGAGAATCCATGACTGTGATTGCACAGAATTAGTTCAACGAAATGTGAATTTACTAAATGATTTTCAATCCTTTGTCTTTTATAATGAAATCAGTGAAACCAAAAACGTATAAAGTACAAAATTAACATTTGAAATATGATTAGGGTCAAATTATTTTAATAATTATAATTTAATGTTGAAAATAAATATTTTAATTTTAAGCTCAGGTACTAAGTAAGTTTAAAATTATGATAATATAATTAGATACTAAAATAATTAATTACCTTTACCACCCCCAAAATTTTAGTAACTGAATGGTTGATTAGGAGAAAAGCTCCTACTTAGGCGTAAAAATGACCAATCCTATATTATTGTATAACATTTAGACAATTTTTGCATTATAGGTAAAATAATTAGAATTAAAATATGCAAATAGAAATATTTACTCATTAATTAATGTTTCAATTAATTTTAAATTTGTAAGACGACGAATTTAAATTCACACAGCATTAGGCCTATATTTCTCAATGTAAAAGCTATGACATGGAAATTGTAGGCAAAATGTCTTTTTCGGAGAATTTCTACGTTTCCCAGAACTCTGGTATCGTTCAAGCTCTTACATTAATACAAAGTCAAGTTTTAACGAGAAACAACCATTATGAGTTTTGGAAATATTATTGGTTAAGACGTCATCACTTTTTAATGCTGAATTTGGAAAATATCTAGGATTATGAGAAGCACTTGTCAGATTTTAATGAAAATATTTTTTTATGAAAAATACACAATTAATTTGATTTTAATGAAAAATAAACAATTTAAGTAGGTGTGTACTTATTGATTATAATTAACTATTCAAATAGGACATTTAGATCTCTATATACATAAATAGTCTTTAGGCTATCGGTCGGATCGAGCCATGGCAAATGATTTTGGCAACTTATATTAAACTTTTGACTCAGATTTTTTGTCCGCATAAACCAGGACACCGTAATTTGAATAATTAACTCAATAAATAAATTAAAGCCTAGCCTTTAGAATACACAGTTTCTATTGGCGCGTTGTATGGAATTATACCCTAGTATCCTCGTTTAAGTATGCAGGATTAGGTATCTGAGAATTTAACTTTGTTGGGCGTTCATGCATACACATCAGATTTCACTATAATACTCGTATTAGTGTGTCCATAGAAACTTAACTTAGTTCAGTGCGTTTTCACGCGGATATTTCGTGAAAGGACATTGGGAACTTTAATATGAGAAAATGCCCCACGGCGGACAAAGATGAAACGTATTTTATTTCAAAGCTTTATACTTGTAAGTATATTCACTTAAAGCGCTATGTTGTGAGATATGGGAATTCTGAGATATGACGAGTCTAAGTTGAAAATATATTTGCCTAAAATGATTTGATATTTTTACATGTTATGTTGTTTGGCATTGCAGAGTAACCAATAAAAGTAAATAAAATAATATAAATAAATAAAAAATATAAATAAAATAATGTAAATAAATAAAATATTATAAATACTTAAATTAATATTAGACAACATCTCATATATTACTCCAACCCAAAATAAGTAGCTAAGGCATTTGTGTTATGGAAATCGGGAACGACGAACCACAACACACCCAAACCAGAGACAATGTGAAAAGATCGTTTTCTATATTGTCCCGACCGGGAGTCGAACCCGGGACCTCAGGATTGGCCCGGCACACCTTGAAAACCGGTGTGTGCGCCTCTCCGCCACGGAGGTCATCAAAAATATTACCTAAATGTAAAATAAAATAAAATATTAAAACTTAATTTTCTCAATATTCCCATATAAGAGAGAAAAAAAATGCACGGAAATTCATTGGATATTAGTATGTATCATCTGTGATAGGTTTCGTTTGTGTCCGCTACTTTTCGAAAAGTGGGGCAAAAAGTTCCCAATGTCATTTTGCGATAACTCCGTGGAGCAGCGTGCATTGGGATACGTGCTTGAGCATGTATGGATTTTCTAAATGTATTTATTAATTTTGTGTAGACTACTCACTACTCTCCCACTACCCTGATGACCTAATGGATGATCCTTGCTACCTGACTACTCGTCTGGCCAGCGTGGGGTGTGTAATCCAGATTCTCCTTTGCCTATAGAGGATTAGAGTCGGCATGCTCCTGCAGTCAAATCTATAGAGAGTACGAAACTCATCATCATCAGGTGATGATGATGAGTTTCGTACTTGTTCATTTAATATCACACCTATTTATGAACTATTCTTAATAAATTCTGAAAGGTAGGTATTACTAATAGTCATCAAAAAAAGAAAAGCTTAGCCACAGTTTCTTTGCCATCAAAGCCATCTTTGCTTGAATGAAAAACGGCTGCGGAGAGCTTATTTATTTAACCTAGTCCTTAATACCTAAACATTTAAACAGAATAAATTACCATAACATTTATTCATATAAATCAGTGCAGATTCTTTCGAATGACGATTGAGCTTGTATATATATGACGTAATAATTATAATAATTTAGATAGTAGATGGCCCAAAATACTTTGCAAACGTTCATACTTGAAAGTCCTAAGGGTTGTGTAAGTTTGGGTACTCACGTAGGCAGGGTCCATTACTCTGCCTGGCTCTGCATACTAAAATGATACCTGGAAAAGGAAAAAGGACTTTTAATAATAATATCTTGATTATAATGTAGACATGCCAATCTTATAAGGGTTTCTTCAGTAACTGTAGGTAGGTACTATTTTGTTTTTTTTTTGGTAGATAATTTATCTTATGGCTTATACAGATGACAGCGATATTTTAACTCATAGTAGGCTTGCTTTGCTTAGAACTAGATGGCAGAGTTTTAAGAATTAGAACAAAGGATATTTTATACAGGTTGTTCCAAAAATCGGGACAAGTCCAGAAATTTTTGTAGATTTTAAATGTGATTAATTTTTTGCTTGATGTTACTTTTAGGGATCGCCTTATTAAATACGAAGTTACACTCAATTTATTTTTAAAAAATACATTATTTTGTCTGATCTTTTATCAGAAAAAGGGGTTACCGGTTTATGAACAACCCCATCTTTTTTGAGGCAGCGCTATAAAAGTAATAGCGCAATAATTCCACAGCGCGAGCTTCGTTAAAATAAGGTTAATGCTTGGAGCAGGACAGGTTTATAAGGAGACGGCATGGAACGCTTAACCCTTGCCAAAACATGTGACCATATGACCTGGAAACTGTCGAGTATGAATGTGTTGGTATTTTATGTGTCTACATTGAATTGGTGGTTCTGCATTTTACATTTCGTACGTTCGGTTCAGCTAAAGGACGTCCACTGCTTGGACTGCCTGGACTGGACAAAGGCCTCCCCCAAGGATTTCCATAACGAGCGGTCCTGCCCTGCTCGCATCCAGGTACTTTCCGCGACCTTCACCAGATCGTCGGTCCACCTAGTGGGGGGCCTATCCGCACATTTTGCATTTACAAATTTAAAGCCGGTTGCAGTTTCAAGACGCAGCAATTAGTCGGTCATACTATCCCACCCTAGAGCGTGTCTTTTCTTAAAATTATTGTGCCCTCAGCCGGGCTAGGATGCGCACCGTGATTAAATCGTATCGAAGATTTTAGACGACAAATGTATGGGTTTGTCACGTAAAATCGATAAAAAGACACGTTATAAGCTTATCGTGGTTTAGAGCATCGTAGTCCTACTGGCTGGGTCTGCACCATTGTAACAATGTCAAAACTCTGCTCGATCTCTCCTACAGTCTTCCAATTAACAGTTGAGTTTGTTATTAAAATAAAAAAATAATGTAAACAAAAAAGTGTTTCTAGTATAAAAATAACCAAGCAAATATCGTATAGGTACCATAACAGCAATTTTAGTTATAAGCGTTCCATTCCACTTTCTATTCCCCATGTAACTTCAATTTATTTTTGATGAAACGTTCCTGATGAAACCATATATTTTTTATTACCTTTTACTTTGAAGGTTCGCAATATGGAATTTCCTGTATATAAAAGGGGAAACAACATGAATAGTTTAGTTTTATTCGCAAATATGGAATCACGTGTGTCTTTCAAATAATGTTTTTTGTTGTGTTTAGGATAGGTATACCTACTTGGAACATAAAAAAGGCTATTGTGGTATCAGTTAGTATAGATACCACAATGGCTTAACCTCGTAAGCCCGGATGTGCCTCAGAAGGAACTGAAACTTTGTAGTCAGTAACGCCGAGACATTTTCGGAGGTGACTTCGAAGTATCGCCGGATGTGCCATCAGAGGAACTAAAACTTTAGCGGTAAATTAAAGTTCAAAAATTCGCGCCTATCGAAAGAAAACAGTGATAGTCTATGGCTTAAAGTATTCAAAATCAGGTATCCGAACTTATTAATATAAAAAAAACAAAATGTCACTGTCAAATTATCATTTTTCTTTAACAAGGTGGTTCGTCCAAGAAGACATGATGTGCGATTAATTTTTTTTCTTCACGTAAACGTAGTTTAATTGCAAAACTGACCAGTATAATTTAAGTTAAAATACTGCTTGTTTAAGCAAAAAAATTATTTTTCCCAATTTGAAGTAGTTTTGTAAGATTTTTTTTAGTTTAAAAATAAAAGTTCTTTGCAAGGAACATTCGGTCTTGATGGTGAAAGTTTTATTTTTGTATATTTTTTCTATTGAGATGGGATTGAGTATGGGACTTTTAAAATTATGATATGATTGAGAAAATTTACCATGATAACGTTCTGATTTTTAGTTTAGTAAATATTATAATTAACATGAATATTCACTTTATTTCTTGTACATTTTAACCTATTATTAGTGTATGTTATAAAACCGATAGTACTTTTAAAAGTACTAATTATGAAACATTAAATAAAATTAGAACCGTTGTTCCTTTTCAGTTGCATTTATTAATATCGTTATTGTATCTTTATGTAGTATTAATTTATTAAGAAGGTTACATTTATGTTTTACTTTAAAGTATAAAATACAATTTATTTACTTTTCCTTTTTAAAGTCTGTAATACCGAATGTTCTTTTAAGAGAAAACATTTTTTTATTATTTTTCACCTAAAATAAGCTCTATGCACTATTATATAGGGCCCCTGAAAATATGAATGCAAAAGAAAATCTCTAACATAGATTTTTTTTTACTCGAAGTGCTCGGCGTTTACTACTTCAAATTATTCGTTCTTCTGAAAGCACATTCGGCGATACTTAGAAGTCGACACAATTTACTCTTCGGTCTTACGAGGTTAACGTGTGCCTTTCGTACTATAAATAGATAATAGGTATTCACAAAATAAACAATTCTGTTTACATTACTGAGGAATCATACTCGATGTTTTCTTAAATAATGGGTTTCATATGCAAGTTTAAGTTATAGGAAGATAAATAGCTTGATTTGATATGATAGTGCTGGACGCAGGCCGCTACCAACCGGCCTACATGGAAAGCATTGGTTCAGCAGTGGACGTCCTATAGCTGAGATGATGATGATGATGAAAAAGCTTGAACTTTAAATAATTTCCTGAAAAATAAACTTCTTTTGGTAACAACATAAGGGTCATACATATTTTAATTCATCAGGATCTTACCAAATTCATTTCTCGATATTTCCCAAGGCCCAAAAAGAAGGCTAGTAAGGTACATTACCCGCATTTCCTCCATAAATACGCTTATTAAAATATGCGCTCCATCATGATATATTTTGACCTCATCTAAAAGGGTTGATGTATAATTTCTCTAATTGCAGCCGTTGCTCTTGATTTATCGTTTTGTTATGAATCACGCCACTTTCTCATTACATTTACAGCTCCGACAGTAAAATTTTCTTCCATCAAGCCACTTACACGCGATTCAAGTAACGTCTGTATTCAGAAAAAAGCCTTTAGAGAGTTGGATACTTACTACATTTATTAGAAAAAATATGAAAACGTTCTATTGTCTTGCTGAAACCAGAGATACGCGTAGGTTGTATTCAATATGAAAATTCTACTTATTAATTTACAGATAAAAAGTTTATAGGAAAAATGTGTAGTGAATGAGGCTCGTGACGACTCAATGATTAAAGAAGTTTTATTTCCAAATCATATCTTAATCTTTGCTTAGTGTTGTAATAAACTCTGCGTTCTTTATCGACAAGAAAAAAGCTTTTTTATTTTTGAACAATTTTATTACTTTGCCCTCACAGTCAAGTCAGAAATGACACACAAAAATAGATTCGACTAAAACGCGTCACTGCACTTATCTCGATTAAAAAACGAACTCAAGAAAAAGCAGATGAGACGACAGTATACAAACCGGTTTTTGTGACAAAACAGATAAAAGATGTGCGGGGATAAGACGAAACAGCCCGCAACGATGCTAAATGGAGGGGGAGTCTAAAAAAGGACAGAGTGCCGAAAGAACGCGCGGCCACCTGTTCTGTCCCTTTCAGGGGGTGTAATATATCAAAATCATAATAGGCAGGCCCAATTTCCCTGGCCCGCTGTGTATTTGTCACACTGTTAATTGCTTTATAACTGTAACTGAGTCCTTTTTGTTGTACTGCAAATTTTTCTTCCATCTTGTCGCTGTTTGTGATTGAGTATAATTTTTGTCGTTGATATATAATGAGTACGTCGTTATTTAACGCTCATTGTAGAGTGTTCATCTATTAAGTACATCATTTTGCTAGATGCGATTGCATATACTATTGATATTTACTTACAAATCTGGGGGCACGGCAGTGCCCCCACCAAGTCGAGCAAAAAAGCGGCACGGCCGTACCATCCTTTTCTCGAAGCAATTCAGGCCATTTTCTACTGCCTGTAACTTCGTTGTGGATAAAACTAGAAGGCTGAATTTTCATTAGCTATGCAGGCATTGTAAAGACACGGTATATTTAAAATTTCATTCAATTTGAACCAGTAGTTTAGGAATTATAACGGGTCAAAGTTACTTAATTTTGTCACTCACTGACTGACTCACTGACTCACCGATCATCAAAATTCTAAGGCACTTCTAGCAGACCTAGAAGTTTCAAATTTGGAATATAAGTAGTGTTTGGTGTATGAATCAAGGAAAAACTAAAATATTTGGGGGCACGGTAGTGCAACCGCCAAGTCGAGTAAAATTTTTCAATTTCGGTCCAGTTTTCTAGATACATAACTGCTGTCTACAAAATACAAAAAGAAATGAGATTTGGGGGCACGGTAGTGCAACCGCCAAGTCGAGTAAAATTTTTCAATTTCGGTCCAGTTTTCTAGATACATAACTGCTGTCTACAAAATACAAAAAGAAATGAGATCCCATCAAAAACAATACTTGTCAAAAAAACCAAGTCTCGCAACTCAGTTGTTCTACGGTAAAAAGTTGTGAGATCCATGTAATACCAAGTCCAGGCCAGGAAATCTTTAACGTTTTACATAAATATAATGACTTGGCCATCGCATGAAAACATTATTTAGTGCGATGGCCAAGTCAATATATTTATGTAAAACGTTAAAGATTTCCTGGCCTGGACTTGGTATTACATGGATCTCACAACTTTTTACCGTAGAACAACTGAGTTGCGAGACTTGGTTTTTTTGACAAGTATTGTTTTTGATGGGATAATAACTTACTGGATATTATGAAAAGTACGCCATTAGTGGAGATCAAAAATTTATAAATACAAAACAAGTGCTATTTCCAGAAATATGGAAAATACATTTTGAATTAAATCATTATGATTTGAATGGAATAATTGAAATGAACAATGATTTTAATAATTCACTGTGTTTTGTGTTTTAATCATTATTGCTACCTCAACATAATAATTGTTTGGATGATGATTTGGAATTGATGATGAATATTACTTCTTTTATACTTAGAAGCAATATTAGGTAATATTTAAAACAATATTTTTACCCACATATTTATGAAAGCTCAATCAAAGACATAAGAAAAACTTAATATTTTGTACCTACGTTATTCTAAAACCAAAAGCCCTTCCAACCTATTCCTTACTTTGTTTTGTGTAAGTAGGACAGACTTTAAAATGTACAAGGGTTAAAATACCTTCTATAATTAAAGGTTCCGAACACAAGTCTTGTATTACAGTATACGACTGTCTCTAGGGCCATAAACTGCGCGTCTAGTCGGATGTAAAGGGTTCCTTAGGAGTAGGGTTACCATACAGTAATAATATTTTGTCAAAAAGTGTCTGACAGGATTCAAAAAAATAATACGCGAGAGTAATTAAATTTTTTCACGTTCAGTTTTTAAGCCAAAAGCCTTCGTGATTTTATGTTTCGAAAAAATTATACCAAAACCATAAAATACCAAACGAATGTCTGGCTGAAAAAATAATTTAATATTTAACCCCGAAATAAATATTATTTTTTGTTGTTTAGTTTGTTGATAATCTGTTGATTTGTTTGATGAACCTACAACTTCAAACGAGTCTAGAAGCGCCGTAATCTGACTTCAGGAATGTTTTGCCAACCCACGTATGATTGAAAAAGATTGATTAAAATCTCAGTCATTATGTGCAGCCCGTTATTTAACATTCAGGTTTTTTAATAAAAAAGTTAAAATCCGGAAATGTCCGAGAAAATCGCAATAGATGGCAGCCCTATCGAGCCAGCCATTATGTAGTTGAAGATGCCATAGCTTAAGAGTTTGAGTTAAAACATAGCAGACCATTTGCAGTTTATGGGGTACTAGCGCGAGTAGTGACCTGAAACATGGTGTTTACAGCGCCGCTTCTTGTAAATTATGTTTGTGACATTTTCCTCGTATGAAAAATGATGACTTGCTGTAATAACTACATAGATAATATTATAACGTGTGTCTTCTTCTTAACTAACGTGTGTTCTATAGCAATTGGGTTTATTACAATGTCAGACTTTTTGATTCACTTAAGTGACCGACATCCACAAGGTGGACCCACGACCTCATAAATGTAGCAGGAAGGGTTAGATGCAGGCCGTTACCAACCGCTCATTATGGAAATCATTGGGCAGGTCTATATTCAGCAGTGAACGTCCTATGGCTGAAATGATGATGATGAAGTGTCCGACATGACACCCACCGAAGTACAGAATACTTTAGGTCTTTTAGACAGATTGGTTCAAGCCAAATCAAGGCAGGAATGCTATAAATGGGGATTCAAACACAAGGGGTATTCTAGATTGAACTAGAATTCAAACCAGACCCCTTTATAGATCATAAATTAATATAATAAACTAAAAATGATGTAACTTTTCTATCAAAATTAAAACATAGAAGTCTATTACGCATACCTCACATCATGACGTATCGCAACGTATAGTGTAGTTAGGTTTCTACCTATTTCTCTAGTTGAAAATTACTTTGAATTGTTGCCTAAATTAGGCGACCAAATTCGGAATGGAATGTAAATCCCGAACTGCGAAACCAATTCAAATCTGCATACCGATGTCAATGAAAATATCAGGAACTTACTGAACTAAGCTAGTGTTGTAAGCAGAAATATTACCTGGTAACAGAACTATTCACTCCTCATCCTCATTTCATTAAGGTACTTTTAATATGTGCTTTGAATTTATGAATGGGTAGTTTTACAACAGTTTGTGGTAATTTATTAAAGAATTTAATACATTTTCCCATAAATGAATTACCAATCTTATGCAATCTGAAATTTGGAGAAGTGCTACACTTTCCTGCAACTAGGATATCTTTTTTATCCGCAACAAGGAAGCTCTTGGCTTGCATCTCACTTGATGAACAGTGATGATCATGCCGGAGGTGGATGCGAGCTTCACCCAGAATCCTCAACCACAGAGGAACTGGCCATCTTACCTCTAACTGCCGGAACATAACAATGCTGTTAACATTGTGGTTAAGGCGACAGACTTTGGTAAGATGCTCGTACGCAGCCAGGCGTACTTAGAACAAGCTCTAGCCTGACATCATCGAGTTCGAGCTCGAACAGAGCCAATAAACGTGTTAATATTTCACTGACTCTTATTTGTACTCCACATAAGATGAACAGTCGTTTGTACCCTACCCTTAAGCCACCAACCAGTCCGAATACAAAAATATGCACCCATTGGGAATCGAACCCGGGACCACTTATCTCTGGGTCTGAAGCAGGTGGTCCTTCCATACCACAGAGGCGGTTACAACTCAACCAGCGACAAAAAATCAACGTTTTTTCGTAGTGTCCTCCAATATTTCCACTCAAGGGAAATCTATCTATCTATCTATAGCAGCCTTTGGGTTCGCCTTCGAACATAGGCCTCCTCTTCAACCCTCCACTGACTTCTGTCCCTGGCCATACGCATCCAGTTCACTCCATCCTGTTGCCGGATGTCGTCTGTCCACCGTTTAGGCGGTCTTCCCCTGCCGCGGGTGTTGTTGCGGGGTCTCCACTCCAGGGTCTTTCTGGCCCAGCGATCCTGGTTCATCCGTGCAATGTGCCCTGCCCATCTCCATTTACGGCTCTCAATCACTTCTACCACGTCGCTAACCCCCGTCTTTTCTCTGATCCACTCAACTCACTCAAGGAAAATATTCCGGCAATATCACCTACTTGGAAGTTCTCAGGAACGGTGCATTTCTAGTTGTAACAATTAGAATTCATGAAGTGATACGAACTTTATCCAGGGTAATATAATAACTGTGACAGTGAACTTACCTGGCGTGGTGCCAGCAGCAAAGTTAGATTATACTAAATACTTACGGCGGTTTTGATTGCTTCCAAATGTATTGTTAGTTTTATTAAGAGAATAACTTTTAAAGAACGATCTAGCTTTTTTAGTAAGTGTTTTAAGAACTTATCTCTAAAAGGCTGAGTTGCACCACCTAACTTTGACCGTAACTATGACAATAAGCGGTGTTTTTTGTATAGAGTTTGACAGATTTTTGACGTTTGTCAAAGTTAAAGTAAGATGGTACAATCCAGCTTAGTAGTCGGTCGGTTAAGTAACCGTCTCTAGTAAAGTGGTAAACCTGAAAAGTATTATAAACGTAGCAACTTTAAAGTATAATAAACGCCCTGAAATACGGTTAGGTAGGTATCGTGGAATTCAAAGTTAAATTCAAATTTCTTCAAAGCGAATTCAAAGTTGAATTCAAAGTTAAATAGTTGATTCAATCTAAAAAGAGTTGTATTTAAAGATGTTTGGGAGAACAAAGCCAAAGATATAGCAAAAGCCTGCATTTCATAATAAGTAGATAGATATGAAAAATAAAATCAGCTGTCTGTGACGTGTGTTTTAAAATTTGGATATCATTTTCATCCAAAAATTTTACAAATTCTATCCACCATTTTCATGCCCTTGCCAACTAACGATATTCCATTTCCATTTACAAAAATAATACGCTTTTAAAGCCATTACGCCAAAACGTAGCGCCTAAACGAAACGTGTCCGAAAGAACAAAACAATAAACTTGTTTTAATTGTTCCCAAATGCTGCGTTGTTTTTGATTTCGGACGAAACTTTTTTGGGAGCGATCAGTAAATATGATTAACGATTGTGTACGATTCGATTGTAATCGTTATTGGACGACGATTTGGTATTATTCTCTTGTATATTGCCTTGTTTATGTGAGATAGACTAAGTTTTGATAGTCTTTGGTTTCAACAATTACTTTTGGAAGAGCGTTATCGTTTTTTCTCCTTTTTATTTTGTCAGGGTGTTTCAAAGCGAGTTATAAAGTTTTAATTGCCTATAAGGTTTGTTTATTTTAAAAGGTGTCAAGCTTGTGCAAAGTGATAGGTGAGTACCTAAACATTTATCCATCGATTAAGCTCCCAGTCAACAACACTTTTTCGTTACAGTAAATCTCACATGAAGATGCCACAAAACTAAATAGAATATGTAGTGGTATTTCAATTGCGTGGCTTAATGACTTAGTCAGGTACTATAAGAAACTACAAAGTCCTCCCACAAGGTAGACTGACCATATTGTTAAGGTAGCAAGAAGGCGCTGGACGCAGGCCGCTACCAACCGGTCAACAAGGAAAGCATTGGGGGAGGCCTATGTTCAGTAATAGACGTCCCGTGGCTGAGATGATGATGATGATAAGAAACTATAAAGTTATAATTTGTTTTGGGAACGTGAATTTGTTTTATGATACTCACCTATCACTACCGGTTTGTCACTTCAGAAGAAACATATATTATTACGCATAGGGCGTAAGAAACAACAAAGATAAAAGCCCGTCTTACAACTATAAAAGATACATGAGTTATTCTAACGTATTTCCCAAATAAGTCCTTTTTGTTACACAGGCGCTGCTATACAGACAGACGGCCAGATCAAAGGATCGCAAATTTAATTCATGGCCATTGTTTTCGTCCCCTATCGGTAGGCGTGGGAGATATCAAAAGATTTACAATCCAAATATCCGTCTTTGGAACAAGTCGAATTTGTTCACGAAATGCTCGGAGAATAACGGTTGTTTTTGCAATTTAATTTTATTTATGTTTTAGTGATAGTTAATAGAGAAGTAGGATAATGGATCGTTGTAGATACTATTTTATGGTGAAACATTTATTTTTTTACTGCAGTAAAATAGTTTATTACACATCGTTCTTCGCTTTTATTTTGGTGCTACGTCTACAGGTGTGGAAATACAAATCACTTTTAACTTAATTAGTGCCCTTCATCATCTTAATCAGGTCTTTTAGTCTTCACTGCAGGAGCACCATGCACCACTAAATTTTCCTTCACTACACTTTCCATGCTGATTGTCAGGTTGGGATGCCATATTTTTCTGAGCACTTGCTGCGCTTGAGCAAATGCTGGTAGAGCGAATCTAAACAAATAAAGATCCGGTTTTGGTTTTGAAAGATTTGATTTATCACTCATGAGAGATAGAGAGGCGATATTTTAATTTCTTTTCCTCAAAAATCAATCTATGATGTGCTATTTTATCAAGTTATGAAGGGTTAAAGGTCAATAAGTATGTGACCTTGTACTCAAATCTACTCAAGATAACCTTAAACCGCGTAACAAAAGGCTTACTTCAACCACTTATTTGTAGTCCTTTTAACCACTTATATGTAGCCTAAGTTCTCTAATCCTGGTTTGTGTTCTCGGTCGGCTCACAGCACCGATCTCTATCTCGTGGCTCTTGTTTTGAGATATCTGCAATAATATACGGTCTTGTTTATTAAGCTCTTGACCCGGCTAAATAGGGCGTACTTAGGCTGAGTTGCACCACCAAACTTTGACCGTAACTATAACGATAACCGGTGAATTTTGTATGGAGTTGGACAGATTTTTGACGTTTGTTTAAGTTAAAGTAAGATGGTGCAACCCAGCCTTAGTGATGGGAGATTGCGAACTACTCGAGTATTTATTGCCGGTACTTTTTGGGGTGTTTATTTAGTGGAAACGAAACAAATGGGTGAAAGAAGTGTAAACATGGCTTATAAGAACGTTTGCCAGATTTTTCCCATTTTGTAAATCATCCGGGCTAGGATGCGTGCCGTGATTTTTTTTTCTTATTTTTTTTTAATTATACTATAACTCTCTAGGGCTTTAATAATTATTTAGTTCTTATCTTCGTTTGTAAAGCGGAATAATGTTGAGATCATCATGAAAGTTCAGTGTTTGCTTTAGTTAATTTTATCATAAAATCATTGATAGCCTGTTGGTGCGGACTCTACAGCTACAAATTGTAAAAATAAATCCATCTGAACAAATCCATTCCATTCTCCCCATTTCCCCAGAAACGTTGACACAGAAATGTCCCTATTGTTGCAGATCGGGTTCCCTCCGTGCGTGAACACCGGAGGGACATGGTCGTTAACACGTTCGCGTCTCGGACGTGCGGCGACGTGGGCGCATGACGGCTGACGCAAGATGGCGCGCGCGAGCTTGATGGTGGTGCTATGCGCTGCAATGTTTCCCGTGCACCGGGCAGATAACCTTGGTGAGTGTGTCATTTTTGCCGACTTTGGAAATATCGTCACCGTTTTTGTGATTTTATTTGTCTGACGGGATGATAAACTAGAGGGTTATGACGTGTCGTGTCGTGTACTAAGGCTGACTAAAACTTTGTCAAATGTCAGGTGATCCGTCTGCTCGTTTGCCTCCTGTCACATAAAAAAATTCTGTCAAAAATCTGTCAAACTCCATACAAAAAAACACCGGTTACCTTTAAAGTTACGGTCAAAGTTAGGTGGTGCAACTCAGCCTAATGTTTCATACATTAGATTCCGTTCTGATGCTTCACGATACAACACTTCAGATAAACATAAATCCGGCTTAAATTCTAAATCTTTAGCGTTAGATTAAAATTATGTGATGTAAATAAATCTGTAGAGCGGAATTGTCACAAATTACTAGTACACTGTTATACCTTCGGACTGGTCATCAATTTTCAACAGATGAGATGCAGACCAACATCTTCCCTGTACCGGTTAAAATAGTGTAACTGCTTTCTCTTTATACACTAGCTTATTATAATTATTTCTGTAACTACTAACCGACTATGGAAAGAAATGTCTGCAATAAAAATTTATTATTATTAGTTAAACCATTTAACCAGATTAGATTACCCATAAGAATGGATCCCATTGTTATGTCAGCTACCTAACAAGGATATGAACTGTGAAACCTTGACATAATACATTAATGGGTATTTGATTTGGTTTGACTAAAGATTGGGGCCGAAGAACCAAGTAAATACGAGTCGTTACCCTGCCTTAAATTTCAAAGGAGCCCGATCGGAACTAGGTAATTTACTTTTGTCCCAATTATTTGAGTTGCTCGTACGAGCAAAAGGACTTCTAGCTAAACCATTTGAGAATTTTTAAGTTACATCGACGGTTTCCCAAGTTTACGTTGGAACTAGGTCAGATGTTTCAATCAATAAAAAGTTTCTTCTCCTATTCAGTATGTTTGTATTATGGAAACTTTATATCAGTTCTGTATGATTGAAAAGGTATTTCTTCCAGTGATTTCTTGCAGTTTATTCAATTATAAAAACAATGTCATAAAATCTCTACATCTCTCAAATAATGTGCAGACCATTTTCTTCTCAGAAATGAAGTATCTAAGATTGTGGTTTACGTAAGAAAATAGAAGAAGACATATAAAATAGACAATTATTTGTCATCATTTCAACCAAAAGGCGTCCACTGCTAGACAAAAACTCCACCGATGATCTCCACAATGACCGATTATGAATACTGTATACAAGTGTTTCCCGCGACCTTAACTGGATCATCGCTCCACTGAGTGGGATACCTGCCCACACCGAGTCTTCCGGTCCGTGGTTGCACTCGAGAACTTTTCTGCTTAAACGACCATCAGTTCTACAAGATACCTAAGTATGTACAATCTGTGAAAAAATCTTTACCTACATAGATACGAATAGCAAAACCAATTCATCGTTGTAACACTTCACCATTAAATTAATATAAAATTTTATGTCTACAAGCGTACATAAACAACTGTAACGTACCTACTTCCGAACGCGCGGGCGCCTAGTCATACGATTGTTATTCTATATGTATACTGAAGCTTTAGTAACACAACCATAGACCAAGTAAAACGATCAGTTCAATTAGCATACTTTTGAAGAATTTCCGTATAAATAATATTCTCATTTTCGGGAAAAGATGATAGGTAACGATGTGTTTTTTATTTATGTCTTTGTTTGTTTGCGTATTCCTTAAAATTTTCCTCCACGACTGAATCCTTAGAAGGAGGAAGTAATCTTTATTCTGAGGAAATTCGGGTTTTAAGTCGTTTGCATTCAACAAATCCAACAGGAAACCAAGGTGTTTTTTTAACTAATTGAATCGAGTCCAATTCAAATAATAACTCAGAAAGCTACTTGGAGATAAAACAAAAATAATCCTTTAATAAGTATTACTTTGAGCACTAGTCTGGAGTGTTAATAAATAACCCATTTATTGGGCGTAAGAACTATAAAAATACCTGTTTGTAATAATATAATAATGAACTGTGGTTTTCTGAATAAAGAAAAATTAATAAATTTCCAAACGAGTGCTAGCTTTCGGTGTGAGTATTTAAGTGAACCTATGTGGAATATGTATAACACAACCACAGAATAAGAAAAACAGCCAGTCACACAGTTTCGATGGTCTTTGTTAGATACTGTCATCAGCTTTAAGATTTACCGGATATTCATCATTTCAGACACAGGACGTCCACTGCTAAACATAGGCCTCCCCCAATGACTTCCACATCGCACGGTTGGTACCGGATATTATTAGTTATTAATATGTGGAATACAAAATACGAGTTAGTAATCCTTATAAAACCTAAAAAAAATATAGGATTATCAATTTAATGCCAGCTGCTTTTTCATACTTAGGTACTGCTGTTCTCATGTCATGTAAAAGTCATGCTGTTCTCCTTTTTCTGTGGTTCAATGCCGAATTTCATTCCAGACAATAATAAAAGAAGATATTTTGGGATAATATCGTGTAATTGCGGTACGATTACTTTAGTAGGGACTAGGGACACGTGGAGCCTTCATGTTTTATATTTTTCGTAAGTCTTCAAAAGAATTATTGTTATTTCTATTACAATTACTTGGTATTTTATTTTCGCCAAAAGTTATGATTGTCAGTTAAGACAACAGCTTTATTACAATTTCATGTAGGTACTTACTTATAGGATTGAATTTTATTTACTGTATATTTTTAATCTGCTCGTTAAGTAGGATAGAAGAGGCTTTCTTTTTCATTCAATTTTAAAAGTTTTACAGACTTGTTATTAGACGGCACTTTGTTTTTGTTTTCATTTACTCCCATACTTATTCATAAAAATACAAACGTCTGCTAAATCTATTTTAGTTAAAATATTATTAGTTTTTGTCTTGTTCTCAATGTTAAAAAGAATGACAGGGATACAAGATGTTTTAACTAAAATAGTTTTAGCAAATGTTAGTACTTTTTATGAATATGAGAATGCATCTCTATGATGCATATTTTGCACAAAAATAGACTATAGGTATATTTTTGTGCAAAATATGCATCATAGAGATGCTCGTGCTAATTTGGGGCTACTTGATTAGTATGACAGTTGGATAAATTTATTATTACATAAATTACACTAGCAATTATATTCGTAACAATATTATCTGGTCGTTGCAACAATAATCTAGTCAAATTGATTGGTGAGTGAACAATAGCGGTAATAATCATTTGCAGTAATTACAACGCAGTTACACTGATTGTTATTGGTATAACAGTGGTATTTGCAACATCCCATTTCAATTGTTGTTATGAATTATGACTAACATGTCGTGGTGGATGAATTGAGCTACCTCAGCACTCGGCTTGCAATGTGAGATTTACAGGAGCCTGAAAAGACTATTTTTTGTTTATTTAAAAAGTTATCAATCAGCCTCTCTTAATTTCGCTCGGGTTGAACCTTGACAATCTCACTAAATTCTTACTTTAGTTGTTTAACTTATATTATGACTTAATATAATATCTTGGATTTTTAATTGTATTTAAAATTCTGATAACCAAACTCTGCACCAATTAGAAAATTTTGATGTTAAATATAATATACTGACAGTTTTGTTATCAAATATGCACCACTCATATGATTTCTTATAACATATTCCTCTGATGAAAATTGGGGTATCCTGGTTCATATTCAGAAGTAAAACATAACTTTATTAAACCTAAAAGCTTTTACTTTTATTAACCAGTCAAAAATCTGACACGAAAAGTCTGAAAATCACGAATTCCATTAGCTACCTTCCCACTAGTGTTGATTAGTCCGAAAACGTCACAATTCGTTTCCCCAAAGAACCCCAACTACACAAATCTTTGGTTCCGTGACGTTTCTATTAACCGATGGTGAAACTTACCAAATTATACCACGGTAGAAGGAAAGACGTGACTGAGTGGATTCTACTAACACGTGCCCCGAGCACAATGGGTCATATCGCAGGAAGAAAAGCCTGTCCATTAGTGTAATGGTGGCGTTAAAAATACACAGTCATTGATTTTGGAACGGCTTTACCCGTCGGGCTGGAAAACGTAGCATGGACAGGCCGCCTACTAGGTGGACCGACGATCTGGTGAAGGTCGCGGGGAGAAACTGGATGCGGGCAGAGCAGGACCTGTCGTTATGCAAAGTTTTGGGGGGAGGCCTTTGTCCAGCAGTGGGCATCATTTGGCTGAATCGAACGAAAGGTCGATAAAAAAGACATGTCACACACAAGTAACGCTTTGACTGAAATACGTACTCCCACATTTTTGTTTTGAAAATGCAAATGTCACGTCTCTATATTTCGCATCAAAACAGCTTCAGAAAAGAGTATGAAAACTTATAATCGTCATCTGATTGATATCCTAAATTTAATTAATTTTCTAATCTATATATATAAAAATGAAACCCGTTTTCCGTTGTCACGACATAACATGAAAACGGCTTGACCGATTTGGCTGATTTTTTTTTTGTAGTTATCTAATACTCTGTACAAGGTTTTTACGGAAAAAAATATAAAGAAAATCTCTACGCTAAGGCGGTACGAAGTTCGCCGGGTCAGCTAGTCTATATATATAAAAATGAAACCCGTTTTCCGTTGTCACGACATAACATGAAAACGGCTTGACCGATTTGGCTGATTTTTTTTTGTAGTTATCTAATACTCTGTACAAGGTTTTTACGGAAAAAAATATAAAGAAAATCTCTACGCTAAGGCGGTACGAAGTTCGCCGGGTCAGCTAGTAAGTATATAAAATTCAACACGAGTTCTTATACCCTTTTATTTCAGTGTAGAGTTTTCTCATTGTGGCAGATAAGTATGTTAAAGGATTCGCTAATTTACTAAATGACTGCCTAATATTTTATTTACTTTACAAGCTGTAAACATTTACATACAATTACAGTTGCCATATAATTATAATAATTTGGGCTGTGACGACGGTGTTAATCCCCCATAATGAGCAAGGGAGCCGTGTTTACATGATTTTGTAATGATGTTTGTATTACACTAAGATGAGCAGCCTTTGATGACTAAAATAGTACGAATGTAATTAGATATAACATACATTACGTTATTATGGTTACGATTATGTGGGATAATTAGACGGTGAAATTTTATAGCACTGTTGGGAAAATGATAAGTACTTATCAATAAACATTCCTCGTAGAAATGGATCCAGAGATTTAAAAAGGATCACAAAAGAATGTTTTTTGTTAAAAATTCGTCAACTTTAGCTAATAACAGACAAAGTAAACAGTAATATAATAATCTCATAATATTTATTCTGTAGTTTGTTAGGTTCGGTTTAGTAACCTAATATTACTTAATTGCGCAATGATAACATGAATGTATGGCATTAACTGCTAATAAAAGCCTCAAGTTTCCCGGATTTTTCTTATTACTTTATTTAAAGCGAATGTTCCTTAGTAAATATAAGATAACTAGTTTCAGTACGTATTTAATAACACTCTTTAAAGTAGGTCCTCCACAAAATAAACAATATTAATGACCGACCATTGAGTCTGATATTATAACGAGTAAGAATCTGGCGTCCATTTGTTTTGTTTAAACTCATCAAAATGAGAAGTAACTCCATTTCAGGTATTCCACCAACAATTTACTAATGGAGACGTCAAAAATAAAAGCACTGTGACGCCGAAATAATATTCCTGAGTAACTTTTGGCTCGAGTGCTGTTCTACCCACGTCAAGTGTCGAAGGCATGCTTTATTTTTTCGCATCTGTCAGTTGCAACCCCTTTTTTGTGAAGTTATGATATTTTTGTCCTCTTTATTGCTTTTAAATGTACCTTCTGCTCGTGATAAGGATCCGTTTAGTCAAAAATGATGGGTGTTGTAAATGTGAGTGAATTTTGAAATACTTTCAGTCTGAAAGATTTTGAACTTTAAAATGTATAGTTAAATTCGTTTATCACTTGTATTTTTGAAATGAAGACTCATAAATCTACTGTTTCTTTAGTTATACGTGTACCAAGTGATGTTGTATCTTTCTGCATTAAATCTGAACAAAAATTTGCTCTCAGGTTGATACTACAATTCACTTATACCCATTAGAAAACTACACGTCATGTCACAAATATTTGCCTATATGTAGAATAACACAAAATTCACATTACTTAAACCATAATAATGTTGTTTAAAATTCATAACGCAAAAACGAACGGGCCATCAAAGGTTCTTAACTTTAGTAAATATTGTACGCACTTTTTGCTGCGCTAACACCGCGTATTAAAATATCAGGATCGTGACGTTACCGACTATACATTTGTATTGCAAAATCGCCCTTATTTCAGCTATATAAGATCCCACACTTTAGCTTGATATGCTGTCGTCTGTACGAAAGCTTTTAACCCGTTACCGCAATTTAATGCTTAACACGAGCTTTTGAGCGAGCTTTAAAGTCAACGGTATGCTAAAAACGTTAGTATCGACATAACGACCTTTACTATCTTTTTTATTATGTTAGTAAATCTTTTATTATCTTTTTTGCATGTTAGAATAACAGTTAAAGTGAAAGAGGGAGATACAGAACAATCAAGAAATGGTATTGACAAAGTAGGACCTCAAGTGACACTAGTAAAGTTGAATTTTATGCTGAACGATGGGAAAAACGTGATTAAGTAGGTACTAGAACTAGGCGTCGAAAAGAAAATTAAAAAGATCTGTCGTTAAATCTATAGTAATAATTATAAATAGGCAAAAGTTGTGAGGCTATAATGGAAGGATGTTCGCTAAGTACTTCCTCACACAAAAAGTAATGGACGGATTTTTATAGACTTATCAATGTTGTAGCTTAAATTATCATCAGTTAGGCTAATTATTAGAGAAATATCAAAAAGCTAGTATTGTGTTTAAAAATTAAAACCCATGTTGTAAGTAATTACATTATTAGAGTCAATGTAAATTTTTATTAAGTGTTGTCTCATTTCAAAGCATATGCGTGCTAAACATCAGAAATGAGAAAGACCATTTATTTAACTGCACTGTTTCTCCAGGCATGCCAATTACTCTAATTAGACCCAACCACTCCAACGCCATGGGACGTACTATTTGAGATAGTATATTCTTGGAATTAATTCTTATCCAGTTTCCAAGCAAAAACTTAGACAGAACCGTCCCCTGTCGACTAATTTAACAAATAACTGTAGTACAACTCAACAAACACTGTTGAAATAAATGAGAAGCGTTCATTGAGCCTCTTATAACTTGATTCTGTAGTTCAATGGAGAGTAGTTAAGGCCGCAGTAGACGTGCTACTTTTTTAGTAACGATTTTTAGAGGATTTGAATTTTAACGAAAAATTCGCGTAAAAGTTCTAAAAATATTTTTTTTAAAGGCATTCCGTGAATGGAGCTGGTAGTAATGGACTAAAAGACGCTGATGATATAATCACAGACTTATAATAATTTCTGATCTATAATGCAAAAAAGCTTAAAATTTTCACGTTCCGTTCTACGAAGTCTTTACAAGGTGATATTTAATATCATTAGGTATTTTATCATCATATTAATATTTTTAAACTTGTACATTTGAATAATAACACTGATTTTAAGTCCTAGTGCACATAATAGTAATGAAATCGACAGCAGAATTTTTACAGATTTCATTCTTCACAAATACGAGTACATTTATGTTTCAACTAACTTACATATTACGTTTTCGCAAACTCGGTACCAAATGTTACTCTAATAGGCAAGATTGGACGGATAGACACCCTGATCAAACGTAGTGACTCGCCAAAACGTGATGCAGCATTGATGCTATCGCTAAACCCGCGATTTCAAATCGAGATGCAGTCGCAATATCGCTATTGGCAACGTTAGTCGCACGTCTGCTACGGCCTTAAGTTTCGCAAACATTAGTATGAAAGTTTGAGTTAAAAGTGTTGTATTAACTAGTTAACATTTAGGCTGGATTGCACCATTTTACTTTAACTTTGACAAACGTCAAAAAATACCGGTTATTGTTATTAGTTAAAGTTTAAAGTTAGGTGGTGCAACTCAGCCTCAGTGTCTGAAACCGTTATATTTATTTTATTAGTAGTCTCAATTTAATCATTTATGTAAATAGGAAAAGCTAGCTGAATTATAACATTCACTAACTTATTTATCTCGTTTACCATAAATTGAGTAATTTACACGAATTTTCACTAACACCGTTGTGACTATTAACAAGTTAAACGATAATTTTCTCTAATCGCCCAAAGCACTCGGCCATCGCCGTAAAATGTGGGAATTTAAACTAACCACTTTATCGGGGCTATCTGGAAGTCCATATTTCGTAATGCAGAGAGTGGCGCCACTATCGAGCGGCGCCGGAACGAATGCGATATATCTCTCGTACGAATCCAAACGGACAAATACTGAGTCAGTGCTGCCTACAATGGCTTTGATAAACTTTATACGGACTGGAATTGATTAAAAGCGTTATAAAACGTGTGTATTCCAGTTAGACGGAAAACGAAAAATATGATCATTGGGATAGAGCTATAACGTCATCAGATTTTTCACGAATCTTTATAAGAACGCGTGGATCCCGTTTTATCCCCTTAGGGGTTGATTTTGCAAAATCCCGTCTTAGTGAGCACCTACGTTCTAAAAGGAACCCCCATGTAGAGACTCCTAGTATTTTCTGAGATTTCGTGATGAATGAATGAGTCAGTCAGTCAATCAGTCTTTTCTCAACCTTTCGCTTTTATAAACATTGGAGAGGAAACCAAGGATAGAAATGTCTTATTCGGCAAAATAAGATTTGTTATTTGACAAAAAATTACAATTAAATAATATAAGAATTGCTTAACTTTGCCACTAGTCAAAGTAAGTAAGAGTAACCAAACTTGACGTCCCCTAAATACTAACCTTAGTCAAACCTTATCTAATTTCTTTAACATTTAAATCCTATAAAATACTTATTCACCATAACAGCACGCACGTTTATTCTCCACCCCAGTACTTAGTGGTTTTGCTAAGCAAGTAAGTAGGGGGTGCAAGAAGGTAAAGGTCAACGTAGTTTGCACGTGCTTTTAAGCTTTAGTGGGCTTGTTTATGTTGCACGTTAATGGAAATGAGAATTAACGGAACTTATCTTTTTTTATTATTTTAATGCTTTAGGTGAGAAAACCTATAGCCTGAATTTATTTAAAACTTTTATGCACGTAAACCACGGTATATTATTATGTACAAGGCGACCTTAATGCCAATCGGCATTCTCTTTCAGTATTATTTTCATTCTTTAAATTATTTCATTTTTCAAATAAATTTTATTCCAGTCAAATTAGCGATCAACCTCGGAATGTAAATGTTAACTGAAATTTCGAATAAACCTAAATAACTTTTAATAATATTATTTTGGCGTTCTGAAAGATTAGCAAAAGATTCTTACCAAATACAATATTGTGTTTTTAAATAATACGGTTTTCTATTGCTTACAAGCCCGTTTGCCTTTCTCTTAAAAAAGGTGGAATGCGAATGAAACTTACACAGGACATAAAACACCAGAGGGTCCAGAGAGTAGTAAATAGTGATAGAACGCTGTAGTTTCAGATAAACATTTTCAGCAAATAGTGTTCAGCTAAATACCGTGTTTGACTTGACGTAGTTACCGACTGCACCATTGATTTAAACTAGTAACGGGCACTAACGAGGTAACTTGCCCATGATAGTGTTGAGCTTGACAACTTTGCGACTAGTCGCAACAAGTCGAGTGACCTACCTACGGGTTGAATAACTTGTTCGAATATTGGCACTAGTAAATTGATGCTCAGATTTGTAAAACAACTAGATTCGTAATACAAAATGTATGGTATCGATAACAAGGTATCTTATTGTCTGCATTATCATTTCATTCGTGGTGTCAAATCAATAACATTGTTTTTCGATGTCTGCATTTCCGCAAGTCTTTGTTTGCTTACTTTAATGTACTTAGTTTCTAAACTATTTGGTTTCGAGAAAATTGTATTAGTTAGTTTAAACTTGTGTTTTTCGTAGCCTAAGTGGCTCTCTCGTGAAATGTGTAAATCTCTTGAAACACAAGGAATAACGGGAAATCAAATAACATCTGCGATCTCGTCAACTACTCCAAGTAAAAGGGCGAAGAGCAATAGAAAGTTGCGGCGCAAAAGAAATATTATTGCGCGTGTTTTATTTCAAAGACGAATACGGAGCTGGGGAAGTAATGAAGAAAAATGGATCCGTGTTCTGACTAGTTGTATCGGTAGACTTAGGATCTTTTTCTGATGTACTTGTTTGAGGACACTTGAAAAACATAAGCCTCCTTCTGGAGCACTTGGATAATAAAAACAGCTTGAGTTGACGCAGAAGGTCTTTTGTATTTAATTAACTGCTCTTTAATACATCTTACTTGACTGGTGTAGATTCGATGTATGATACAAAATTCCTGTCTAAAATATACCACCTAAAAAGAATATGCGGATTCAATGAAAAAAGCTGTTCAGTACAAATTCAAACAGACGAAATGTCTACGATTTCACCGACCATCTTCTAATATTACATTTCTTTGTGTTTATAGAAAAAAATGGGTAAATGGGGATTATTGTGGTGAAACTTTCCCCTAAGGAGTATCATAATATAATACAATAACCTTGAACCATTATCTATTTGTCTGTTTACACCCTGACATTATTCAATGCCTCCAAGGGCACGATAATGTGATACGCTTCAATTCACATTCCAGTCAAAAATATGAACATTTGGGTTGTGGAAAGGACTTTTCGTATGACGACCACACCTCGGCCAATTTTCTTTTGTGCTCTATTCAACAGAAATAGAATCTGTTTTTGAATGACAATACATTTAGTTGTCCCTTGAGGTGTATGTTGGATAGCCATTTTCCTTTTCTCTCGCTTCATGAACATTCAATTTTTACATATGTGCTCATCGGCTTACCCGGGATTTTGTTACGTAGACGATATTATTATTTCCTTTGGAGTCGCTACACGCTGTTACACTGAAACATTTATTTTGTGGATGCGAAATTAGATGGGCCCAAGGCGGTTATCTGATTGATGGTGTGCGATAACTGAATAGAAAAGACGAAATTTTGGGGAAAATTCGGTGCTTTTCTTCTTGTGGATGTTAGTTCTTGTAGCTCTTTGAGATTCTGCTTCTGAAATTAAATTGCTGTTTTACTTTCTAGTACAAAGAGATAGTCATGTTAATAGGTATGTGAGTGTTTTGAGATCTCTAAAACTTATAAAATCATGTACCTACTAAATGAGAAACTACTTTGCTTAGCAAAGTATTTTTTACAATTTGGTCTTACCATAAAATTAATTATAATTCAGAGAATGGATCCATTTTCCAGTTAGATTCTCAGATGCGAGGACATACGTGATATAATCATTTTGAGAGATTTTGTTCCTAGATTTATTATGATAAAGATTGGTAATATGATAGCAAACTCGTGTCGTTGTTCGAAAAGAAATATTAGGATTCTGCACCTACTACGGAACGTCAAGCTGTCAGTCCGATTGAACCATATTAGGAGCCTGTAGTCCTATACTTAGGTATAGGTATATACAACCCTAGGGTTGTGTTTGTAGCCTTTACTTGAAAACTTATGTATGATAGAAGGAAAGGAAATACTGTTAACAAAGATTCATCATCATTTCAGCCATAGGACGTCCACTACCGAACATAGGCCTCCCCCGATGATTTCCATGTTGATCGATTGGTAGCGGTCCAGCGCCTTTCTGTGCTACCTTTATGATGTTCTCGGTCCACCTTGTGGATGAAGGTCCTACGCTGCACTTTCCGGTACGCGGCCTCCACTCCAGAACCTTGCTGCCCCATCGGCCGTCAGTTCCTATATGCACTTCAGCTTGCTAATCCGTTGGGATATGTAAGCGACTTTGGTTCGCTTACGGATCTTCTCATTTCTGATTCGATCTCGTAAAGAAACACCTAACAAAGATTGGTAACGTGCAATCACATTACAAACATAAAATAGCTGTAGAACAACTTTACAGTCTTAATCCCCATAACACTGTAAAAGGACCACCAGAATCCGTAAACATCGTTAGGATGATACCATTAGCATTCCAAGAGTTGCTGCGTAAATGTCAAGCGCCCCATTTGCCACAAATATGTCTGCAGCTGTACTTCTTTATGTTTTTCAACGGAACCATTCTGAGCACTCGTTTCTACGATTGACCATGTAGTGTACAGATAGAGACATAAGTGTTTCGTTGTTTTGTTTAATTATTACATTTAAAGACCGTCGAAAACTTATATTTTTTGTTACCAACTGAGCAATAAGTAAAAGCATAAATAAATACGTGATATGTGCCCTGAGTGCCCGAGCATCTGTACGAAGGAGGATTTAATGAATGCTACTGACAATGCCATTCTTGTAGCGGAGTTTTGGGCTGAAATACTGTGTAGGTTTGTTGTCGACACGACAAGAAGAAGAAGAAATGCAGAAAATTTTGACGCTTTATTTATGTTATACTATAGTTTTAAGATTTCAGATCCTATGTTTACCCATGATTGTGCAAATAAAAAAAATAATTTGATAATTACAGTAACTTACTAAGTACCTCCATTAAATAAGGCTCATTCATTTTGGAAAGGCGTTAAATTCATAGACTCAAAGGATAGGTTTAATTTCAATAATTAAGCTAATCACAGGCTTGAGTCTACTCAACAGCGTAGATCATGCAATGTTTCATAATTATGTGCTACAAATTGCAGTATTTGCCATACTCAACCTCGTAATTTATCCTTTAGGTAAGTATTTTTCATCGCATTACCCAAACTCACTTTTCTTCCGTAGACTTATCGCTTTTGCCCCCGACTATACTTTTCCTTATATTAGACTATAAAATCGTTTAATGCCGTCAGCCATGAGTTCTCTGGGCATTAATGTCAGCCATCCCTCGTGCGATGTCAAACTTTTTTTGTCCGTAAAACGACCTCTTTGAATGATTCTCCGAACATAAATAATTCTACAAGGGGTTACTTCAAAAGAACATTGTTGCAAACAGTTGGTTAAATAGTGTCTTTGAAGTCGAGTGTTAATGGTTGTTTTGATATTACATTAATTTAATGCTTAGTTTGAAGCAATTAAGCAATTGGGTTTTATAGGATTTTACTTAATCGGTCCATTTGAGTGCACGCAACTTTTTTTGGTAAAAATTGTATCGAATTCCACAAAATAATGTTGGCAGTAAAAATTCACATAATCTTTTTTGTTATAAATGGATTTACAAAGAAATTTCGGTTGAAATATTTTTATTTCATGAAAATAAAAACGGCCGGATGAGTTTTCGAGGGCAGTGAACTGAAATGTATGATGAATACTATTTACTAGGATTTACTTTCTCGAGTCTTCTTCTGGATTGAATTCCAAGTTGACTGATATTACTACCTATAATTTATTTAATAGAATAGTATATAAAATAGATTAAAAATTACTTATTATGGTTAGGACGGTAATAATCTTGTCGGTCCAATTCAAGCATTATCATGGCGGCTCCTTTTGTTTTATACCAGAGTTGTGACCGAGTTATTACAACCCACTTAATACAAAGTAAGAATGCTTCAAATTAAATTACGTCACCATGTTTTTACCCCCAAAAATGTAAATAAATGACGACAAACAACAGCTCTCATTTTCATTACGCGTACATATTGAATTCATCAAAAGGTAAGGCGGAGTCCGTTTTCGTTTCGGGTACCGGTTTCATTTTTTCCCCATCCCATCCCCTTTGTGGAATTGAAGCTTGCTCCAAAGGTTTTTCGGCAATTCAGAATTAATTAGTCGTCAAATCCAAAGTTTAATCTTCCCTCGTTTTTTTTTATAAAAATATTTACATTCTTTATGGACTTTCATTGGTTTGCAAATTAATTTATGCGAAAATCAAGTATCCCGTTTATGGTCTCTCAATGTTAGGATTTGAGTCGCTAATTACTTGGTATTGTGCTTAGATGAAAAAAAAACCTTTTAATTACATTTGGATTAGCTCTGGGTCTATAGAAGGTCCAAGGTATGATGATGGGGTCTATTTAAAAAACGAGTAAGTAAGTTTCACGAAACAAATATTTGTTTTGGTCACATTTTGAGCCAGTTTCTTCTTAAAAATTTTGGATTTCCATTAGATTGTTGAAAGCGATTTATAATTTTTTGATTCTATGAGAACATGATATGACATGGCACACTGTCTTTGACTTGAAAGAAGTTAAATAAAGACTGAATTCAGAAATATCGCCATTTTTATAAATTGACCCACTAAACTTCGACGACCGTCATTTTTCTTACGAAGTTACGGAACACTCAAATCTTGTCTATGGACAGCAAAGAACGTGCGACGACTCAGAAAGTACGACCTTAGAACACTTAACAAGGTTATCGACAAAATAGTAGCGAATAAAAGGCCTGAAACAAAAAGAAAGAGGAAAATGCATTGATTGATTGGTGGCCCAGCGAGTGCGGGCTTATTACGTAAAGACATGGCAAATGCAGTTGTAATCAAGTTATCATTGATATCATGAACTATGTCAGTTGCTAAGATGTTTAGGCAGACGTTTGATTAATTAAAAGTAGGTACTTAGTGTTTCAGTAGCCTTATTTAGGTACCTAACAAAACTTCAACTACAACAAAACACTGAGTTGCGATCCTATCGAGTAATCGTTCTAACAAAATGTTAAATGACCCATGTGAATGAATACGGATTTAGAACTGTTTTTCAATGGGACGATTTCTGATGCAGCAGCTGCTGCTGCAGTCAAATTTTGAGTAAGACAAAAACAGGCAGCGAATTCCAGTCTGTACCCAAATAAAAAAGATTTCTGGTAAAAGTACATCTAGCCTCGCTGTAAACAATTTTAATTAAGTTTCTTTCAATTGTTTTTTTCGCTCTCTATACCTAATTAACCCCTCAGTCTTGTGTTCCAAGCCTCCCGTGACTCCGCAATATTTAGTCCCAATTCCATCTGGCGGAGAGGCTTTCGCTATGTTTTCTTTCAATCAAATACGATTGATCAAGAAATACCTAATAAACATGCGTAATCCGAAGCTTTGTTTGGTTGTTCGTTGATTAGTAAGCCGTATTTAGCTCCTACTTTTCTCTATTGAATTAGTTTAAATATTTTTCAAGGTGTAAGAATATTATCCCAATGTTGCCATGAAAGTAGATGACCAAAATAATGACTAACCTAAGACGTAAGTAATATGCCACACACGTGATAAGTAAGTATTAAAGTAACCGGCAAGATTCAAAGGATCTACTCGTTACAGAAAAAAACATATTATTATGTAAATTCGTCACACTTAGGCTGAGTTGCACCACCTAACTTTGACCGTAACATTGACGGTAACCGGTGCTTTTTGTAAGGATTATGACAGATTTTTGACGTTTGTCAAAGTTAAAGTAAGATGGTGCAACTCAGCCTTAAAATACCTCGTTACAAATTCCCGTTAATGACGATAATTCTGACAAAAAAGCGCCGAATCTTATTTGTGGCAAATTGACAATAACCCATTGAAGGTATAGGATGATTATGTAAAAAGGAGGAGGAAAAATTCAAAGGATGTATGTACTTCAGTTCCACTGTCGGACAAAGGCTTCACTATTAATTAAGAATTAATTACGTACTTCGTGGAGTAGCATGTATCAGTCTAACCCTAATTGGATCATCATGTCAGTGTATTGCAAATCCATCACTAAATACATGTTATTGTTATGAAGCCCTTACACGTAGATTACGTACAGCTATAAAGCTGTGTTCACAACACAGAAGGTAACTTGAAATTATTTTAACATTTTGATTTGCCCATCGCAGAGTACAAAAAAAATGACACAGTTGACAGCAAATCAGAATATACCAGTACATTTCTATTGCAAAATAGCCTGTATACTACGAGATAATACGCCACTGTATTTACACGTACCTTGTCATGCCGTTATCGGTACAAAATAATAGTTGTATCAGAACTCATCGAATCGGAACTTTGATAACAAATACTACATTGTGTCTGTGAAGTAAGTACGTCAATAGGCTTCGGTAATGTAATGAAATAAGCAAGAAAACTTGAGCGAACTGTCACAATGATCTCAATATTTATTTACTTGCAATCAAAGATAGGTCTTATGACTAGGGCCATAGAAAGCCTATTGGAGTGAATTCTACTCAAGACGAGAGCAGAAGGTAGGCAGAAAAACGGCAACGGTAGCAAAACAGGCGTCAAAAAAGTACTTGGGTCGACCACTTGTGATCGTTGCGTATTTTTTGTTCTCACTGTGACACTCTTGAGTCGTTTTTGACATTTTGATGTCCTTTTACTACGCGGATTGTATTGTCAGTGTCACCACAGAATACATAATAGTAGCGACCGTGAATTTATTACTTTTAAGTTCACGAAACTTGCTAAATTGCATTTGAATTTTTTTTAAGTCGTGTTGTTTGATTCTTTGTGTGATTTTATGTTTGCGAATAGGACATTTAAGGGTAGCGTTTGCATTGGTACTGCTTAAATAACTAGTTTTACGTCTAACTTTCGTATAGAAGCAGTAAATTTGTGCTAGTACAACAAAAACATCTTAAAATTAAATATTTATTTTTATAAAAATGCACCCGATGAAATTTCGTAAAATGAAGTTTCGTGAAAGATACTATGGAATACTAAGCGAAATATGATTTTTCCGGGCAACTGTTATAGATAGGGTGGTAAATTAGAGAATTCAACCTCGAAATTGAATCTAGTTGTGCTTCTCTAGTGTACCTCAACCCTTACATTAGGGTTGCTGATTAGTGATTATCCGCTACACTATCAAATTACGTTACATGTTTTGATACAAGACGTTAGATGTCGTGTGTGGGGGCTTACTGAATTATAGCGAGAACCCTTATCCTCGCATACGAAACCACAAAGGGGTTTAGATATTCTAGCATTATTGGTTCTATCTAGCTCTCGTATGTAGGGTAGGTGAACGTTGAATAAGGTAATATTGGTTGCTTGTGACCTCATAGCAGGTCAGATTTAAATTTAAATTGTCTTATTAGAATAAATAGTCTACGACCTTAGTACGCTACGACCATCCACAATCACACACAATCTAAAAAAAACTGAATAAGTACATCTTCGTCTCAGTTTTATGTCTTTGTCTTTGACATTGAAAAATCTTATTCAATAAAACAATAGGATTTTAATGAATTTAATGGTATTCTTCGTTACAACTGCCGAGCTGTCCAAATATTCTAAAAATATAGTAGGTACTTATACTATATTTTTAGAATATTTGGACAGCAAAGACCCAGAAAGTACAAGTGATAGCTTTCTATATTATAAATATCATAACACTACCTTTTGCCCGCGGCTTCACCCGCGTGATTCAATTGAGTTTGTGACAGATCGTCATAAATTATAGCCTATATGTTATTCTCGGTTATAAACAATAATACTGTAAAGTTTCATCAACTACACATGTTATCCTCAAGTGTTGTACCTACTCGTGTCTCTCGACAGTCGCGGCCCTTAATACATAAAGGGCGTATCTCACAGCCGCAACTAAAAATAGGTCGTAACTCATATTCGATGAGACGTGGACACGACACGCTGTCACAGTGCCACTTAATCATGACGACGCAGAACATGAGCCGCGTCAGACGCATGAGACCGTCTTTTTAGGGTTATGAGGCTGAAAAAGATCTTGGTTGTAACAAGGCGTTAAAAAGGTCGTACGAAACAAACGCGTTAAAATAACTATGACTCATTTGACTTGTGCTCATTCAAATAATAATATTTATGTATCTTCTGTGTTAGTCGGATGATTACTAAAAACTAACCCAGGTGTGAAAATTCATAAGCTCTCGTGCATTGGCATCTGAAATGGCTTAAGTGGACCGTGAAGGAGGACATTGCCTTTAAAGCACAGAAAAAAAATGTTTTTGATCAAAAAGTCGAGCTATTATTATGAGTATGTTATCTAATTTATGAATGCTCCTCACTAAATGGCCGTCACAAGTTTTATTACTTCTGTCTTATGATTTCAGTTTTCTTTACACCAAACCCCATTTTAGGATTTCCCAAATATACAAACAAAAATAACTTCCAAAGTAAAATGAAAACAAAGACAAACAATAGTCTGGAAAAGTGGGATACAAAATAAATTTATCCATTTTTCCACATTTTTCCTGTTCCATTGGTTTTCTTCGCTTTGAAGCCGCCGGATATGGAATCTGACAAGTAATTTCCACAGTCACTGTGTTTGTTTACATATTCACAAGGACTTTGCCATAAAAAATGCAAAAGAGTTGTCTTTAAACCTTTTTGAGGTGTTCCATTCTTTTTACTGCGGATTAACCTGTCACAAAAAGGCGCTGTCGCACGTCTCGGATTCAAAAATACTTTAGACCGCAAGCATAAAATAATGTGAATTTTCATAATATTCCTAACAAGGCAAAATTAAATGATAGATTCATAATACAGATTATTTATTACAGTTTTTTATTTCAACTAAGTATTGGTAGCATAAGTAGGTAGTTGATTCATCAGTTCAGGGACTTAAATTACTTTAGAAACAAAAAAGTTACCTACACCTTTCTTAATATTGTAACTTATTAGTAACTTTTAGATATTAACGACCAATCACAGAGCTCTATTCAACGCTGTGTGTTCGATTTGCTGCTTCACATAAGCAAGCATCGTTTGTGAATACGGGCGTAGGCAAGTACTTAGGTAGAATTTGCCTAAATAAAGTGTTTGCAAAATCGTTCCCACTTTTACAAGGCCTGCTTTTTATCTAAAAGCTATTTATTGAAGTGTAAAAGTATCGTTCTTTGACAAGAAAACTTTTTGGCGGCGGTCGCCTTTTAGACGGCACCTAATGGCGCGGCAATAACGGGAAGTATTTGAGTGAGAAATTAATTTCAATAATGCGAGTCTCTCAAAACAGCTGAGCAGTGTTTTGATATCAACAATTCTAAACAGCATCAAATCAAAATCAAAAATATTTATTCAGTTTAAACCACAAGTGGCACTTATGAACGTCAAAATATAGTAAATAATAAAAAAAGAAAAGGTAGCCCTTATGGGGCACTTTAATGTCTCCTTATCTTTTGGGCCCTACCAGCGCTTCGAGACAAACATATGGCAAGTGCTGGGAAAAACGCCGGAACAAAGTCAGTATTAGTATTATGGTACTTATTTATTTAAACCGTGTTCGCCTGCCTTTTACAATTTTCAAACAAGCGGCTCTCTCGCCTGGTTGTGGGATTATGAAAGTTCAAAGGGCCTTGTAGACCTAGTGCCAGATTTAATGACCCGCAATAGACATGACATGACATAATTCTGACCGACGGCATAACCTACTCTATTTTGAAGGACGTTGTCATAATTTTTTTGGAATATTAATGGCTAGAATTGATATGGGTATGAAAATATACAAAGTGATTTTACGCTGTAGAAGCCATTTTGAAACATAACGGTACGGTCTAATGTCACAATAAGGTAAGTAACCACGGAAGCGTTAAACTTTAAAAAGGTCTCCAAATTGCCCGTGTCTGTAATTGATTTATGATTCATGTCAGTTAACAGACTCATCAAAGCTACGTTCCGAGATTTCACTTGATTTCACTCAGCGGGCCATTGTGATTTATTTAAGACAAACATCTGCTGCCCTCAAGGGCCCCAACAAGGGGTCATTAAGGGTGTGCTATAAATAGGCGGGGAATGCTCTCGTATTTCATACTCGGCGAGGTATAATACGCCGCACGTGGCCGGTGGCTGCGGTGTGGTGTTGTCTCAGTTGAGAGCGTGAGCGGACTTAGAGCGTATGTTGACGAGCTCGTTTTTATCCGGTTTTTCTATCGAAGCCGGATCGTCTGCATACGCCCTTACTGCTACCTAAATACAATAGGAAAAAAGCTTTGGTTATCCTACTACATAGATAATCTAAGCTTTTTCTTTAAAGTACCAAGGAAAAACGAGCTTGGGTAGCTTAAAGAACATGATATAATCTTAACGAGGCATTATACATACATATAGATTTGAGACGATATTATATTGTCACCATCGTAGGTATAATCGTGTCACCAAGTGGCACTTGTTCATGAGCTTTTTAGACTGATATCCAAAATCATTTGAGCCCATAGTGTGAACTGCTTACACGCTCGGTGTTTTATATTATTGAAAAATATTTTTTTAGTAGGTTCTATAATCAGAGTACACGTCCTAAATAGGTTTCCATCCCATCAGGATTACAAATCAGTTAATGTGTGACCTTCAAGTCTTTATACAGAATGTGTACGCAGCTGCTGTTTGTCCTTAAGTAAATTGACAAACTGCTAGAAATAAAACAAAACATTTATATCCTACTGCATTTAACCACAACAGCAATCCTCCCAAAACGTCCTAACAAAACTGTCAACTGTATTTAACATTAACCTCAAGGAACTAATAAAAAGGTGACTTTGATGAAGACGCACTTTTAAAGGCTCATCCATCAATGTCACAGTTTGAATGACATTAGTTTGAGACGAAAATGCATACCGTGTGGGACATACCACATCTCGGTTTATTAGGAAACATGGGAATAGGAAACGGGAATCCGAATGAATTTACTTTGTAATAAAATACTTGATGATTTAGGATTTTTTTAATTTATTTGATCGTGGAATTTATGTTGATTTTGTAAAGGTTTTTAAATAAACACGCGTAGGCGTTTGTGTGGATTTTGTTTGTTTCATGTCTGGCAATTTGGTTGTTTACACACAATTAGATGTTTAGTACGTAATCAAATGATTGTAATTAATATTTCCGAGTGAATAAATAAAGCCCGTTGATTAATGTACTGACGATACCATTTTGTTGCAAAATCGACTCTATTTCTAAGTACATAAGACGGTGGTTCTGTTTATCGTCTATACTCTGGCCGCATTGGTGTGGTCATACAACCAATTGTAAATAAGTTGATATATTTTTAATGAAACGTAAAAGCGTTCTATAAACCCTATGTGCAGAGAATAAATTCCCTTCATGATTTGCATAGTTTTTGAACTTGCACCACATTATTGGATCCTTACTGATCCATTAACACTGGCGCTAAATCCACATTGGTGATCAACGTAACTGTTGTATAACTTTGTCATATAAACTAGGCTATTTAAAAACTTTAAGTACCCATATTTATTTAGACTCTACCATTCGATTTTAGATTTACAGAATCACACTGAAATATAGCTCTCAGTGTACATCTGTAGCTCATAATACAGGATACATATTTCCGGGGCGATAATGTTTATCAAACTACAATGCTGTTACGCAGATAGAAAACAGATTTATTTATTTATTTATTGGTTTACCAACAACTTATGCACTTAACGGCATTTCTGTACCGTCATCATTAGGCGGGTCCATCTTGCGTGGGTATTTGGGCGGGTAAGATCAAAAATAAAGCCGGAATATGATTCTCACACACTTGTTTAATCAATCGGAACCAATTAACACTTAATTATAAGTAATTTGACGCAGATTAAAGGCGATTCGTCGATGACGTGCAACCTCCGTCGCGCTCGAATAAAAAGTGAGCTGCAAGATGGTTGCCCGTTTGACGTTCCGCCAGAATGACAGTATTTAATCTGTCATTCTCGTCTAGAAATTGAAGGTGGCGCTACCGTCGCGCCGTCACGGCCATTCTGACAGTCGCCCGTCCTCGGGCGCATGGGCATTTCTGTAACAAGTATTCACATTAAAGTTCCGCCTACACTGCTCGCCCATCCTGATCATAACTTCTCAATATTGCCCTACTAAAATGCTATGACCGAACACAACTACAATCTTCCTCTGCGAAGGAAATCTGCAAGGCATGAGACCAACATCTCTCTCATCGCATTCACAACAGCATATTTCTAGACCGACCGATGCGTCCCTTCGACCAGTCACAAGGACATGGACCGGACAGCAATTTCTTTACGAATATGCACGACTTCCAATACTGGACCGGACAAATGCGTCCTCACGACCAGCCACAGAGGGCATGGACCGGACAACACCGTCCCTACGACCAGTTCCACAAACTCTTATACTGGACCGGACAAGTACGTCCTTTCGACCAGCCCGCGAGGGCATGGACCGGACAACACCGTCCCTGCGACCAGTTCCACAAACTCTTATACCTCCTGGACCGGACAAGTATGTCCCTTCGACCAGTCCTTGAAAACATGGACCGGACAATACCGTCCTTACGACCAGCTCCACAAAATCTTATACTGGACCGGACAAATGCGTCCCTTCGACCAGCCCATGAGGGCGTGGACCGGACAACATCGTCCTTTCGACCAGACTCACAACGCAAAACGTCATCATTCACCATCTTAACGACCGTCTAAGAATACAAGGTAAAATTTAACTAACCATGTTTTATTCCCTATGAACTTCGACCTCAACTTCAAATCTCATGCTATTATTAAAATCTTCAGAGTCAGCAGTTAAAGTTTCAGACCCAATAGATATAGTGTCATAGCCATTCATGTCATTGTGGAAAGGTGTTATATCGGTATCATCGTGGTTTTCTCCATTTTCCGCCGTCACCGCTTCATCCTCTTCCGAAATGTACGTTGATATTTCAATTAAACCCTCATTACCCCCGGGCACTAAACGCAAGTTCTCGTGAGCATACTTAAAAATGCGATTTGTTCCATCAAGACTTTTTAACTCGTAACGATCGTTATCAAGAACATTTATGATTACGTAGGGCCCTTTGAATTTCCTACTCAATTTGGTTTGATTACGCTCTGAACTCTTAATAAAGACAAAATCACCTTTTGTGTATGGTTTAACTGCAGCCCGACCTCTGTTAAAACGTACCGATTCAGAACTTGCAGCCTTTTCTATATTTTCAGATGCCTCATTCCGAATAGTTTCGAGATTTAACTGATTCTCACTTTGGGTATTTGGAGATATTTTAGCTAACCCTAAAGACAGTGATCTTATTCCGAACATGAGCTCGGTTGGAGTATATTTTGTTACAGTGGATCTAGTGCTGTTCAGTGCCAGCTGGATATTGCCTAGTTCATCACGCCATGTTTTATTTGGGTCGTTTTCGACAATGGTAAGCAGAGCTTTTAGGGTTTTCATAGCGCGCTCCACTTGGCCATTGGCTCTGCTTGAGCCGGTGGCTATAAAGTGAAGCTCAATATTATGATCTGAACAAAAACTTTTAAATTCAGAGCTGGCATAGCATCGGCCCTGATCTGCTATAATCCGTTTTGGAGCACCGAATAAGAAAACTGCTTTCTTAAGGGCATTCACTGCACTGGATGCATTAAGTGACGTTGTATGCTCCAGTAGAACATATTTTGTGAATCCGTCAATGATGACGGAGCAATATTCTTTTTGATCACTCTTTCCACTCAATTTTCCCGTGAAATCGATATGGAGAGTATGCCACGGTGCTGACACTTTAGGTATAGGGTGAAGGCGGATTGGCTGGGCACCAGAAGGCCCTTTTGATGCCTTGCACACTATACAGGAATCTACGAACCGACGTACATGCTTGGCCATATCTGGGAACCAATATTGCTCATAGATTTTATCAAGCGTTTTATCACTCCACAGATGCTGAATTTCTGAGTGAACGTGGTTAATAAGTGTCCACACTAAGGAACGAGGCACAATGGGAAGCCAGGATGTAACTTTATTTCGGCTTATTTTCCTGTAAAGAATCCCATTCCTTACGTCATAAGTCCCTGCGACAGCTTCCGGAAGCTCAGAGTTCAGACATTTAGCTACGAGATCTTTAATTTCGCCATCCCGTTTTTGCTCCACAGAAAGCCAACCTTCGTGAAGTTCTACGAAATTAACAGTTTTGGGGGCATTGGACTTAAATTTTGGGAAGTCTGAATCTTTAGTTGGAGGATTTCGCGAGAGATAATCAGCGTGCTCCATCACTCGACCTTCTCGATATATGATATCGAAATCATATGCCTGTAGAATTGCCCACCAACGGTGAACACGAGGAGTCAGATCACATTTCGACTTTGACGCCTTTAATGAGTTGCAGTCTGTGAAGACAGTAAATTTACGGCCATACAAGTAATGGCGAAAGTGCTCGACTGCACGGACCACGGCCAGAGTTTCAAGCTCGTACGAATGATATCGAGACTCGGTTTCAGTCGTACAACGACTATAATAAGCTACGACGTGCGGCATGGAATTGTCCCTTTGGATAAGAATTGCTCCATAGCCTTCAGAGCTAGCATCACAATGAAGTTCAACAGGCAATTCGGGATTAAAATAAATAAAGTCAATACCGGTTCTGATGTAAGAATACCAATAATGGTTTGACGAATCTTCTCGTGAAATGCGGTCCATTGGATGCTTCCTTTGAATTTCGTAAGTGGGTACAACGGTCCAACTATTTTCGTGAAATTCGGTATAAACTTTCGAAAATACGAAGCTAGGCCAAGGAACTGTCGCACCTGAGTTGCGGTTCTAGGTGAGGGGGCAGTTGCTAGTGCTTCAATTTTAAGGGAATTCGGTCTAACCTCACCTGCCTCAATTTCGTAGCCTAAATAATGTACTTTACGCTTCATGAATTTGCATTTTTGTAATTTAAATGAAAAGCCTGCTTGAGAAAGGGCTTCAAGAACTTCCTCCAAACGCCTTAAGCCCTCATTGATGTCAGATGAGTAACAAAGGACATCATCCATGTAAACAAGCGGTTTGTGCTCAAGGTCTTTTAGAGCTGTATTGATGCACCTTTGGTAGACAGACGGCGCATTGCGTAACCCGAAAGGCATAGTGAGATACTCATATTGCCCCTCGGGTGTCACAAAGGCCGTCTTCTCAACTGAATCAGGGTGGAGTAAAATCTGATGGAAGCCTGCTGCCATATCCAAAGATGAAAAGTAATGAGCTCCCGCCAGCTGATCTACCTGCTCATCAATTAATGGCAGGGGGTAATGTTCGGCGCGGGTGTTCGAGTTGAGTTCCCGGTAATCAACACACATACGATCTGTGTTATCCTTTTTCTTAATTAACAAGATTGGGCTCGCGAATGGTGAGGAACTTTCCCGAATAACACCCGCGTCCAACAACTCCTGAACTTTATCTCGCACTATCTCTTTTTCGGCGGGTGCTAATCTATAAGGCGTTCTTTGAACAAGCTTATGAGGATCTATCAAATTAATTTTCATTTGCCCCGTTTTGACTCGTTGTGTAGGTATACCGCTTATAAAATGAGTTGCATATTTATTAAGAATTCGTAGAAGTGCGAGTCTATGTTCGCCTGTTAAATCAGTATCAACCGTGATATCATCGAGAAATGACTGTTTTTCACAAACATCTACCGTCCTAGAACTGGTTATATTTAGTCCATTATCATCAATCGTCACGCGGCCACCGTTTTCTATAATATCTCTGCCTATTAAAAACGGGTCGGATATACAGTCATCCGGAACGACATGAAACGAGAGGGTAGTCGAATAATCTCCTATTTTGACCGTGCTAGAAATCTGAGAAGTGCATTTTATTTCCCCGTTTCCTATCCCTTTCAAATACACGAGATCAGAACATGCAGTACCCGGAAAGTTTAAAGAAGTACTTAATTTTATCAACGAGCAATTCGACCCACTATCGAAAAGAAATGGAATTGTCTCACCCGATGATGTCAGCAGAGTCCCTCTCGACGTGTCTCGCTCGCATAAGTTGACTTCTTTCGTTGTCCCGCCGTCCATCTTCCTGTCTGGGCACGTCGTCGCAATATGGCCGGGTTTTCCGCAGACGTAGCAGTTCACGTTGGACTTCACCACAGATGACGTTCGCACAGATGGTTCAACTTTGCTCGTACTACCGGTATCTTCACGACGTCGAAGACAGTCTGCTTGTCTATGTCCAGGTATACCACAAAAGTGACATCTACCGGGAAATCGTCCGTCAGCTAATCGGGGTCTCTTTAGTTCATAGTCTTGTGTATCACAGCTCTCTGCTCGACGCTTTAAAGAAATACCTCCAAGAGCCCTAAATAGCTGGGCCCTGTTCGTTATAACTTGATAACTTAATTCACGACGGATCAGTCCATCTTTTTGGCACAATACCGAAATGACGAATCCAGTAACAGCTTCTTCAGACATTTCCACCTACGGTATTCTTTCGATTAAATCCCACAAACGCATAGCTGACTCACCGGCAGTTTCCTTAACACCGATTTGAAAACGCATAATTTCGTCGAAATAATCTTGTATCAATTTTGGCTTGGCAAACTTGGCACATAAGGTTTGTTTCACTAATTCCCACGAAAGTTCATTCAATGGCAGCTTGGTAAGACAGGCAGCGGCTCTTCCTTTTAGAGAGGTGGTTAAGGCCATTAACAACGCGACACCTTCCAATTTCTTGCTCTGTATAATCATTTCAGACACGCGACACCAGCCCTCCACATCAGCATCGGCGTCATCAGGATTAAAATGAATTAACTGCACTGCATTCATGCCCGTTGCAATAGGTTGCTGCGCTGCCACTATGCGAGACAGTAAAATCTCCATGTTGCTCAAAATACTACTCGCATTTTCTTTGTCGGGTGGCCTTTTTTCTTCACTTTTTTCTTCACTTGACTGCCCTTGCAATCCCACTTCTGATAACGGCATTTCTGTACCGTCATCATTAGGCGGGTCCATCTTGCGTGGGTATTTGGGCGGGTAAGATCAAAAATAAAGCCGGAATATGATTCTCACACACTTGTTTAATCAATCGGAACCAATTAACACTTAATTATAAGTAATTTGACGCAGATTAAAGGCGATTCGTCGATGACGTGCAACCTCCGTCGCGCTCGAATAAAAAGTGAGCTGCAAGATGGTTGCCCGTTTGACGTTCCGCCAGAATGACAGTATTTAATCTGTCATTCTCGTCTAGAAATTGAAGGTGGCGCTACCGTCGCGCCGTCACACTTTTGAAATATGACGAACATCTATAACTTAAGACAATGCGTCACAAAACGTAAATGTTATAAAACATTGACCTATAAACTAGACGAATTGTAAACTCTGTGTTTAGATCGCATTCAGGATGACAATTGTGTAGGAAAATCAATCACAATAATGCAGCTATATCAACTGCAATGCTATACAGGGTGGAAACATTTCTAATGTTGTTTGAAGCTAGAAACATTGAATTTCCGGATAGAAAAAGTTTATTTGTAACCTATTTATTGATACCGTTTGGAGCTCGTGAAGCACTTTCAGGATCAGTAAACAGATTTTCAAGATATCTTGTATAGTTAAGAAATAATTGAATGAGATGACTTATAGTTTTCAGCCCGTATAAAGTAAGGAAATAGACACATCACAAGATGTATTTGGAATAAAGGGAGACAACTAAACCAGGAGTATCTAAAACACGTTCATATTCCAAACTTGTACCATGTTATTGGAAGAGTTAGGCTGAGTTGCACCACCTTGCTTTAACCGTAACTATAAACGTCAACGGGTGATTTTTGTATGAAGTTTGACAGATTATTGACGTTTGTTAAAGTAAAAGTAAGATGGTGCAACCCAGCCTTAGAGTGAGGTTAGCGTACCGTGTGCGGTGCTCAGCAGTAATGAGAGGTGACTTGATGAACACGCGTCTTGGGAGCGATCTGTCCTTGTCAGTCCGACCGGCTGTTGGCGATAACGAGTTGATCTGCCGATTTGACAATAACCCTAAGGCTGAGTTGCACCACCTAACTTTGACCGTAACTATAACGATAAAATCGGTGTTTTTTGTATGGAGTTTGACAGATTTTTGACATTTGTCAAAGTTAAAGTAAGATAATGCAACCCACCCTAACTTTGTCGGATCTGGTTAAGTAACGCTCAAGTTTTTTACTAAAACTGGGTAGTTATGAGATAGTTAACTGAACATTATAGCGATGTCCAATTAAGGCAAGTACCTAAGTAGTAAAAATACATTGTGTGATGATTTTGTCATTTCGCTAGAACAGCCTTTAAGTTTTTATCTTCGTTATTAATTAAAACAGCTTCCTAACTGTGTAATATACATGCAATTTTTAAATTTAACAAGTCATTAAATTATATGCTGTCATGCACTACGCTTAAGAATAGAATTAGTGAAATTCATAAAATATGACGTCTCTACATTATTATTCGGAGGACAATAGAGACTATCAATATTAATATCCCCTCCCCAGTATTCCACTACAGCAAATACAGTTGAAATAAGTAAAGACACGTGGTTGCTTAAAATACAAAATGCTGTATAAGTGTACCTATACTCATCTGCTAATAGTGCTAGTAGAGTGATCAAAGTTGCCAAGCGTGGTAACCACATGAGTCGGAAAATTAATAATGAGTTCACCTCAAGCTGAAGTTTGGAGGTGGCTTGATGAGCACGCGTCGTGGATAATCCATCACTTGTCGCAGTAATGCCACTCCAGTGGTAATGAGGTGACAAGACTGTTGACGTCTTAGTTTTAAGCTTTAACCATGTGTGGAACGATGTGAGTTCGAGGCTAGCTTTTATAATGTACGGTCAACACATAAAACACATTTTTGTTCTAAAATAATAACTCTTACAGCTCTTAAAGATGCTAGTTTTTTAGTTATCTGTAAAATGTAATTTCTGCCGATTGATTTAGTATTTTTGCCAGATTTAATTAATTAAGTTACAATCTTCATACTGATATTTTTGAGTTTCTCCATTGTAAATCACGGGGTGTAAGATGTTAATCAGTTTGGTTCTTGTAGTAAGGTAGGCATTTTTTTATAAGATACGTTTGCACCAAGTCCTGTGTAATCCAGTTAACCGTAAAATATAGTAAACAAACTAAACAACCAAAGACTTGTAGTATTACTTACTACTACTATCAAACTACGTTATACCCAAGTGGATATCCTAAGGTATTCGAAAGTTTTCTAAAGAGGCAGGCACTTGTCTGCCATTGAGATGTTGAACTATAAATAACTAATGAATGAAGACATAACTTGAAAACCGAGACATCTTGAAGAGATGCTCGAAACAGTTATTTATGGTTTGTTGGTATTTAATAATCCTTCGTCCCCGTAGGTAGAGACTCCTTTTCTGTATTTTTCCTTTTTCATTGATAATTTGGTAAAGATAATAAAGAAAGTTTTTGTGTATAATTTTTCCAGGAGATAATATATTTTATGAAGCATTCAAACACAAAATCATGTACCCTATTCGCGACCAAATTATGGATTACTCTTTGAAAAAATAACGATCTAATGTTACTAATTAATTATTAGATCGTTATTTTTTCCAAACCAAAGCAATAGAACAATCATATTTTATTTCTTGTAAAAATATACTTAGGGTTTTATTTATGAAATATATTTTTTTATGTATCAAAAATAAAAACATTTTTTTACGGAAAAATTGTGACATACTTTATCTCTCATTTTTAACGTTAACACGTGGTGTGAATGTATGGCCTCACACGCGGAGCCGGCTGTAAAGTTTATAGTATAAACAAAAGTTTTATTAGCTAAGTTTTAAAGTTTTATGGTTCTATACTAATTAATACGGCACTCACCATAAAAGCCCAGCGATTGTTATGAAAAAGCTTTAGTAAGCTATAAAAATTGCTTCACAGCGTTTTAAACACTTATCTTGGTAATAGTGAAGCTTATGAGATTTTTATTGCTATAGATTATATTAGATAAACTTAATGAGGATCAAATAGTTAATAGTTAGTGCAAGTGTTTGCATTTATGTTTTGCAATTATAGGTCGCTCGACGAAAGTTGAGGCAAAATTATGTACATACACACACTGATGTAATTTATTGCACTGAACACAAACAATACATTACACATTAAATAAGTTGTTCAGTTAAATATCTGCAAGTGAGACAGAAAGCACTTGTCAGCCCGACTACGTAAGACGTCAGGGCAGACAGCGTATACAGATATAAATCTTTGCTTGTGTTGATGGTCTCAAGTCTCGTTGCGTGACCTATACTAAAACTGACGAAGTGACCGAACTGAACTTGACTAATTGTCAAATACAAAAATGTTTTATAACCCTTAAAGTTTATGAAATATTCACCCGCATCTAAACATAGAGACCAAATTTTCCATGCAGTTTGATCCACAACAGTATCGAAATAATTTCCAAATACCTAATGGAAATTTTGCAGTTCCAACAAATGGAATCCAGAACGTCTATTGCGGTCTTTGTGGTTAGGATTAGTGGTTACTGACATTTATAATTGATAGATCGACCACCGAGTCCCGATAGGCGCAATGTATCAATATGCCTGTTTTTTGTAGAACTTAATTAGTCTCTTGGGGTATAAAACGGCGATTGTTCATTTTTAAGTCGAGAAAAAAGCGACAAGTCTACGTGTGGAGACTTGAAAGTAATCGATTATGTTTTGTTTTGTTCTGTTCTATCGTTATTCTTTTGTTTAGTTTGTAATAGGTAAAATAACATTTTGCTCGTCTTGGCGGGAAAGTTAAACAAAATATGCGGGAGATTTGTTTTTCTTAAAATTGGGTTTATTTAGCCGACTATGTTAATCTACACTAATTTATAAATTTTAAAGAAGAATGATTTGATTGTTTTTGTAATGAATTGGCTCCAAAACTGCTGGACAGAATTGAAAAATTCTTTCAGCATTAGAATACATTATTTCTAATGAACATAGGCGGTACTACCTAAGTTCGCGTGTCAACTAGCCATAATAATAAAATTCGTTGAGGTTGGCAGGCATTTCAATATCATTGTTTACTTGAAACTGGCTATGTGCAAATCCCATGTAGTCTTGTGAATGATTTTTTCCCATAATATAAAATATGTAAACAAAATCTTTCAAATTAGATATTCGTATCTTTGGTAAACATTTCACAAGAAAAAATAACAGGAAAAACACACTTTAGGTACCAAGATCAATACATTATCCCGCAAATATTGAGCAAGGTCAATGCTTTCCACTCACTGTCATCGGTGACGTTAACGTGTGACGTCACTTGACATAATGTGTCAACAACACGTTTTGTTTGACCTATTCTTGGGTGTTATCATGGCGTAATGTACACAAAGGCGTCGTGAAAGGGTTATGTTATGATAGTGTCAAATAAAAGTCGGGAAGACTCACTAACTCTTCGTTATTACACATATTATTATTATTTAGGATAGTTGTTGCAATTCACGAAGGAGAGTGAGCTTTACATGTGTGGTGGCTCGCTACTGTTCGTTTTTAAAAAGTTCTGATAGTATCTATCATTGTCCATGTATATGTACACACACAAGTAAAGCTCACTCGCCTTCGTGAGGTGCAAGAACTGTGTACGTACCATGAGTTTACGTTAGGTGTGCTCGCTAGCGATTACGTCAAAATTCTCTATGAAGATTTTGTTTCTTGAAAGTAGCCTCTAGGGGCGCTACACAATATGTCACACTAATTAATGTCATTTTTTTACGCAGTCGCTAGCGAGCACACCTAACGTAAACTCATGGTAGGCACACTGTACTGTTATAAAACGTTTATAACCTTTGATTGACTTTTAGTTGTAAAAGGGTACTGAAAAGTCCAATAGTTACAAAGGTATGAAATTAGATTTAGTGTTACCTAAATTGTTCTAGAGTCAGGTTTTGAATTCAAAAAGTTTTTGAGCTCATATTAAAATGATAATAAATGGTTGAAAGGTTGCTCAGAATTTAAATAAGTTTGAGACGCTGTAAAGTTTTCACCACACGTTTCTAGTTGAAATTGATTCACTTTATTGCGTTTTTTCTTGGAAAATCGCAGAGCGATAAGTGGCCTCTATTAAGGCTGAGTTGCACTACCTAACTTTGACAGTAACTATGACGATAACCGGTGCTTTTTGTATGGAGTTTGACAGATTTTTGACGTTTGTCAAAGTTAAAGTAAGATGGTGCAACCCAGCCTTAATCTTAATTTAGAAATCTTTGCACTATTTTTGGACTTTTGACGTTTGTTGATAGGTATTTCTTCCTTTGTCAACGGTCTAAGGCATTGTTGTAACAGTGTGCTTACCATGAGTTTACGTTAGGTGTGCTCGCTAGCGACTGCGTAAAAAAATGACATTAATTGTATGACATATCGTGCAGCGCCCCTAGCGGCTACTTTCAAGAAACAAAATCTTCATAGAGATTTTTGACGTACTCGCTAGCGAGCTCACCTAACGTAAACTCATGGTAAGCACACAGATCTGATACGGATAAACTATTGTACTATGTCCGCTGTGAGACAGATTGATTCAAAAATTTGTCTGATACTATGTCGCAGAATGTAGATTTATAGGTTTAGCGCCTAACTCAGTCATTGCTTGAGCTAACAGAGCGACACGGGAGGATTTTTGTGAGCCGTCAAACGTCAGTGAGACTTCAGATTATGCTTCAGATTTGTATGCTCTGTCGCGTCATAATGTCAATGTCACCCCTCCCATGCTGCTCCCATACCTCTGGCACTGTCTGAGTTATGCACTAGAACTATAAAAGGTGTTGTTTAAGTGAAATAGTACTCCTCGATTGGGAGCGACCGACAGTGCCGAAGCCCACACTCGGCCTCGTCGGCACGCGCACCGACGATCGCCAAACGGCCAGAGTACCTTCTGTACTAGCCACTCTGCCCGGTGAAGCTGGAAAAGTTCCTCAAGCAACAAACGCGCGTCCCTTCAAAAAAAAAAATAGTACTCCTCATTAGATGTTACTTATACAGTCCTAGAATATGGTTTTGTCTTCCCATATCAACATTTTCTTTCTTCCACAGAACTCCTTCTCGGCACCCTCCGCACGCACCAAAAGGCTGCCTGCGACGAGGAGATGGTGACCCTCATCTGCCCTCGAGGGACCACCATCAGCATCCAAGTGGCGCAGTACGGCGCGTCTGCCTCCCAGAGTTCCTGTGCATCAGAGCTGGCTGAGTACCAGCCGGTGGCTGTCGAAGTGGTGGGAGACACGTCGTGTGCGTGGCCTAGCGCTTTGCAGGTTAGTTTGTTTCTTATGCCCGTATTCACTCCATTCTCTGATGAATGATTCTCCATGATCTGGTGAAGGTCGCGGGAGGCGCCTGGATGCGAGCGGCGCAGGACCGGACTTTGTGGAAATCCTTGGGGAAGGCCTTACAGCAGTGGACGTCTTTCAGCTGAAACGAACGAACGAACGATTCACTCTATTACTATGAGGTCTCACAGTGCGCGTGCGCGCACAGGGTTAAACACGAACCAATCACAGAGCTCTATTCAACTCTGTACGTTCAATTTGCTGCTTCATTTAAGCAAGCATCGTTTGTGAATACGGGCGTTAAATTACAGTCCAAGTCAAGTTTTGATAATTATTAAGATATTGTCACCATGCGGGAGAACCACCTTATAGTAGAGGTAAATAGATGATAGAGTCTACATTGCCTACTGGTTTAGGGAGATTTAGATGTTATTTATAAAGTGTGTAGTGACACACTTTATAAATAACATCTAAATTATATTATTAAAATATATTTATCATATTTAGCATATTTTTATTTGAGGTACCGTTTGAGATACTATTTTCGCTTTCCTAAAAATGTTATATTTTCATATTCCAAAGCCAAAATATAGGCGTACGTATTAGGCGTAAATATGTAGTACGAAAGTATGTAGTAGATATGGAAGAAAACATTATTGCGGAGCCCTCTTCATCTTTGAAGTTGGGTTGACAGTTTGGCACCATAGGTTTTACGTAGTCATATCAAAGCTCTACAATATTGTTTAATTCATGCTTGAAAAAACAGAGCAGGTTAGCAGGCATTTATAATCCGATTAAATAAGTACAGTTTCCCGAAAATGTATAAAACAATATTATAATGGAAATTCAGATAATATGAGTATTTAACGAAAGAAATGTAAACAAAAACATATAAAACACATTTGTGTTCACATTAAACGCAATAGATGCAATATTTTACAAAGTTATTGTGGTGGAGATATGATATAGGGTGGCAACAAATACTTTAAGCATACGCTACTCCAGATGCAAGCGATGGCGCAAGAACAGAGCAGTTATTTACTTAAATTAAGCAAATAACAATTGAATGTCGAGAAATTAAGATTAATATTTCATTCCAAAGCAGCATAAAAGGGATCTATTGTTTCTAATCCCAAGTTAAAGAAGAGTGCGTCCTATTGCTATGGCATAATATTTTTGATTGATGCTTTTCTTACAATCTTATAATTATAGGTAAAGCCAAAATCGCCTCAAATTACATACAATGCGATCTTATGTAGTTAAAAAGTGACGATTTTGCAACAAAAATGTACAGCTTGATGTGCTGTCGTCTGTACTCAATCCAGCTTCTGGTGTTTTGAAAACTGCTCATATGAAAAGAGTCAATTTGATATCCACCCTGTAAAACATACCTGGTGAAATATATCAAACGTAAATTGCTCACATAAAAACGAAATTGTTAAGGCAAAGGGAGCGTTTAAGAATAAAATAAGGCTTTAACTAAAATATGGAGATACAAACGTACGGACGATATTTTATGAAAGAAAAATTACGTCCAGAAGTTCTCAGGAGGTCTCTCATTTGAGATACAGCTCGAGCAGTTACAGAAAGTTGTCTGGAGTTGGCGAAATTAATTATTCTGAGGTACAATCGTACAATACAGGGTGAACGTGATAGAGAATGGCTTTAATTAGAGACTGAAGTTACTTTACTTAGACTTTATTCGTATCTTAATGTTACGTATTTGATCGTATAAGGTTTGAATTTTCTATTTTGATTATAAGTTTTGCGGTAACAATTTATAAGTAGTAGTAGTTAAACTGTACCATTACTATGAGGTCTCACAGTGCGCGTGGACGTACAGGGTGACACACGAACCAATCACAGAACTCTATTCAACGCTGTGCGTTCGATTTGCCGCTTCACTTAAGCAAGTATCGTTTGTGAATACGGGCGTAAATAAATAAGACCTGTGTGCCTACCATGAGTTTACGTTAGGTGAGCTCGCTAGCGAATACGTCAAAAAAATCTATGAAGATTTTATTTCTTGAAAGTAGCCGCTAGGGGCGCTGCACAATATGTCATACATTTAAATGTCATTTTTTTACGCAGTCGCTAGCGAGCACACCTAACGTAAACTCATGGTAGGCACACTGAAGTTGACAAGTTTACTAATGGAAGGTAATTGGCCCTCCATTGCGTCACGGAGTGGAGTGAAATAAAGCATTCTTACAGCCTATTTTATGCACTTTTTAATTCCCTCTACACGTAGCTTGGAGCTTACCAGTCAACTCATACGGCTTTCTGGAGATATAAGAGGGGTTTTGTCCTATTTCGCAAGATTACAAGCGAAATATGGTGCCTTATGATCGTAGTAACGTCAGCAAGACAAGTTTACATTTTGGACAGGGTCGTGTGTGGTGTTGCCAACTTTATTATGATAATTATAATGTATTTTAAACCTTAGTAACAGATAAGAAAGAGTACATGAAAAATACGGACCTGGAAAAAATTATAAAGGGCTTTTGCTATACTATACTCTTATTGCTTCTTTATTAAGATCTCAATAATAAAATAAGTGAATTTGCAAAGCACAAATTTTTGTAAAAAATAAACCTTATCCTCTACTTTTTTCGACTAATTCCATCACTGATAGTATTTGCCTATTTATAAGTAAAAGGCTTGTATTCATAATTATGAAAAACTGGCAATCTCTCTAATACACTCGACATCAAATAAATCGCACCTCACGCGACAAGCATTTTCAAACGTATGCATCCCCACTTCCCACCAATATTGGCACCATTAAAAAGCCTAGTTCTAACCTTCATTTCATTAAAGGAAAGGTTTTTACCCCAAAAATGTGTCTTTAGAAGGATCCAGAGTCACTTCTTCAAAAAAGAGGTAGTTACGCTAGAGCCAACTTTTATGGCTATAAAACTGTTAAGTTGGGATTAATCGCTATCCATCTGTTAAAGAGGACACGTGAGATCATTATTTGGTTTTATAACCATAAAAATTGGTCTCATTGATCCCATAGGTGGGCCCAAAGTGAGGTATTTTTTCAAGTCACATTTATGGTATATGTTAATCATTTATTAAGAAATTAAATGTGTTTTTCTTTAAGGATATTTATTGAGCTTTCAAATAACACCAATATTGTTGGGGCACCATGATTGTGTCAGAAGAAAATCATTAAAGTTCGCGTCGCGGAAGGTGCGGTTTATTTGATGTTGAGTATATGTACTTAGGTAATTTTAATTTCAAAATCTAAAAACCAGCAAAGCTAGAAGATGAAAAAAAGGAAGATGACGCCTGTTTATTATTTTGCACGACAGCCTGACGCTATCCCGAAATATTGCAACAAATCAAATTTTCGCCGCGCGGAGCTGTGTTTGAAATTCGTTCTATAAAAGCTCAGCAAATCTTGGTCCAATCTAATAACGCATTCTTGACAAAACGCCGTATTGACGCTTACATAATAAAACCATGCCCCACAAACATGCAATCTGTAAACTCATTCTTCATGTTTACGAAGATTAGAGGGGTGACATAAAGATCGACAGCCAGCTATAAAACTGGCTTGTTGCCTAAACATATCAGAAAATGAGTCGTGAGCAGTGTTGCTAGTACAGCAGGAAATGGGACAAAAAGTGCTGCGTTGTGTCGCTGTTAATAAGGCAAAAAATAAAGTGCGCGATTAGGGAAACGTCGACTGTTTGTCTACGCCTAATTGAGAGTTAATCTAAGATTAGGGGACAATAACACAGTGGTTTAAGCACCGGACAGCCGATTCAAGAGGACCTTCTATCCCTAGACTATAGTGGTTAACTCCTAACACATGCCGAATAAAGCAGTCGTAAACAGATTTTTATACCAAAAAGAAAACTGCAGGCATGTGTTAAACAACATAAAGTATACAATGATTATAAATTAATAATAAAATAAGGCAAAACTCTATTTGATATCAAAGCGAAATTTTGTCGAGATCCCAAAGCAATCCACGACCGTTTTAGTAAAATTAAATGACTTTCAGTATCAACAACATTTCCAAGTATTATTGGCGAAGACTGTACACAGTCCTGATTACTTGCAATCAGATTCCACAGACGAGAAAATGAAGAATATTATTAATATTCAGAAAATTGTTGAAAGGTACAAATTGCTGCTATCCTGCGGCCTTGAGTGAAGATCAAGATTTATCGTCTACGGCTGCCTAATTTATTCGTAGGTTTGTGGGGAAATTGTATTTTACTGGCACAGAAACTGTACAGAATAGACGCAGACACTCTCTACATTATGGAAAAGTGGCGTGATATTTTTGGCTCCATTCCTTATTATTACTCCAAACGAGTGATCATAAAACTGGGACGTCCCGTTTCGGTAGTACCTATCTGCCAACACTAGTCGTAAAACCAGCCCGAGAGAAGCGACTATAAACATCGAACATGTTCGATCTATGCTTGGGAACCTATTAAGTATTATTATTATTGTGTATTATAAGAACTAATGCCGCCACCATGAAATTATATGGGAGGTATAATAGGTTTTGTTGTCTGGTTCTTTGCCATCTTCATAATCTGATTGCTTTTGTGGGTAGGTCAAATACATTTAGACTCCTTTTCCAAACCGAGTAGGCGTAGGGAATGAAACCGTGATTTGGCGATGCCTATTATTATAGAATATAATTGAAGTAGGTAATTAGGTATATTAAAGAAAACATTGTCATAGGATTTTTTATGTTGTAAGGGAAGAGTAAGTAAGTTATATCATTCAATAAAGAACTCTATTTAATCGAACTTATAGGAATTTTATAAAAGTAGACAATACAAAAAGATTCTATTAGTGAAAACATATTATATTTATCACCGTAGGCTCTGGATATGCTTTTTAGTCAAGATGTAATATTGTATTTGAAAATGAAAAGGATCTTGTCTCTATCTACGATCTAATTCTGCTAGACCAGGATACAAATTGACATAGTTTATTAAAATTGTTGGGAAATATATATTTTCAACATAACTCAGTCAGTGCCTGAGGTACGGGAGGAGTGATTTTGACATTATTATGACGTGACGGAGCGTAAGGCTTCCACAGACCAAACGCGAGTCAAAGCAGTGCGGGTCAGTTGCAGCGCGGCTGAGGCACACTGAAAGCAGCGCAGTTTCAAAGCAGTTGCAAAGCGGGCGGCTGTCAAAAATTTCAATATTCGAAAACCGCTTTCAACGCGCTGCTACCGCCCTGCGTCCGGGGTGTCATGCTAATATTGCTAATATGACCGCCATAGTAATACAACAGCGCGGGCCCGCGCTCGCGCCGCTTCTGTCCCGCACCCGCGCCGCCTGGTTTGTCGTTCGGCAGTTGCAGTGCGGCGCGGTTGGAGCGCGGGCCCGCGTTCAAATTTGGTGTGACACACTTCAAAAAGTTTCTTGTATTACAACTTGCGCGGGCCCGCATTCAAACTGCGCTGCTACTGCCCCGCGTTTGGTCTGCCCAAGCCTTTACAAATTTGAAGTCTCGCTGACGTTTGACTTCTCAAAAACACCCTCCACGTGCCGCTCCCATACCCAGGCACTGACTGAGCTAAGCTAACCTATAGACCCAATATACCTTTAATTTATCTTTAGAGTTCAATCTTCCCTGAACAGACATACTAATTAAGATGTATAGTATTCCTTGTTGCAGACGGTGGTGGAAGCGTGTCAGAAGAAGCGGCAGTGCAAGTTTCATACAAGCCCCAAGGCGTTCGGGGTCGACCCCTGCCCCGGGTCGAGGAGGTTCGTGGAAGTCGCCTACAAATGCCGTCCTTGTAAGTATACCTAATACGTGTAATGTATTTTAAATTTAAGGTCTTAAGGATCAACACCGTATCGCCTATTGCCGCGGGTGTTTATGTTACGGTGCCGATAAGTTTGCGTTGCACTACGGAGTTTTATATTAACTACAAAAAATACTGACCGCCTCGAGTTGATACGGTTACGATCCGTTTCCGGGTTGATAGTGTACTTCGTCCTTAAGACAGTTTTAAGATGCTAACATTATTTTACACTACCTAATTCACTGTTTAAAATTCTGTAAATTCAAATAATATAAAATGTCTCATAACTTTACCATTCACATAATATTATGTACACGATGTGTCTAAATCTGTATGTACACTATTGTACACGTTTATACAATGTACCACGCCTCTTTGCAATTATTACTTCATTCATACGCATTATGCATTTTTTTTTTCAAAGATAGCACAACAAAGTTGAGGAGTTATGTCGCTACAGAATGCTTGAACAACTTTGCACATTAGTTCCTCTAGTTCTAGTTAGTTAGTTTCACTTTTGTGCATCTTCACAAGGATCTTGGCAAAAGTCTTGACTGGCATATAATATTATTTGTAAAAAAACATCTCTATTTAAAAAATTGAATACATTAGAAAACAAAAGACAAACGTCGATCGAATGAATTAAAAGCGCACGAAAAACAAATGAATGTCGATGTCAGATGAAAATTGAAACCTACGTTGTAGATGCATAGTTAAAAGAGACTCGATTTGTTCTCTCTAACACTAAATAAACAATCCACACATAAACCCTTATATTTTCGATAAGCACTTGAGCATCGCTGTGACTGCATAAAGCGTTAAATTTATTTATCCGAGCATTCTAAAATATGTGCAAACGCCAAGCCAAACTGCGTGTCACAAACAAAACCTCGTAAATATCCATACTGGTGAATGCACCAAAATATCTATATGGATTTCCAAATAAGTCCAACGCGACCAGTGGCTACAAAGTAAAATTTATTTTTTTGATAAAACCTTTTATTTCAACTATCTATTACTACGTACTTATTTTTATGGCTGGTAAAAATTAAAATGTGACATAAAAAACTAAAGTAGTTACCCGCTATTGTCAATTGTTTCTGCCAACCAATTGATCTATTAAATTAGAGAAAAAATAAGTGCGGCCTCACACGGCCGCCTCCTTGGCCGCGCGTCATTGGCCACCAAGAAAACTACGTTCTTTTCTCGATGACCTATATTCTTTTGTTTTTTCTCTCGCTGTTGACTCTAGATTTCTCACTTTAATTTTCACGACTCGAATTTGTAAATAATTAAATTATTTACGTTTTACCCGTATATCGAGTATTAATCATATCAAGACACCACGAAGCACACAGACACAAGATTTAATAATCCATATCGGGAAATAATAAGTAGGTATCCTAGTTAAGTAAAAAAATTCCATCTCACATTTTTACTATCTCAAGTACCTACTTAAATTCATTTTGATTTATATTCAACCTAACCACTGATAACTGTGTAGTTTTAGAGGTTAATCAGCTTCGTATTTACATGTTTTTTCTCCCACAGATGAATTCCGGAGTAAAGTCGGCTGTGAGAACGACGTCCTTCATCTCAGCTGTAACCCACACTCAAGAGTCGCCATCTACTCGGCGCAGTATGGGCGGACGGAGTATGACTCCATACAGTGCCCGCAGCCTAGAGGAATGATGGAAGAAAGTGAGTATTCATTTGAGATCTGAGGGCTTAGTGTGAGTTTAAGTCGAATAATATTGACACTGAAATGATTTTCTCTAGTTTTTTCAGTAGAAATTGCTTATTGTTATTACAGTAGTAATGGTGAGAAGCTACATATTTGTCGCATTCTATTGGGTAGCACAACTTAAAATAATCCAAAATCGAGTTATTGCGATCGCGTCTTAAAGTACGTGAACTACTTGCTGTTGCTGTAAAAGTAAGCTTTTTCAGTTATGCTACTTTTTAACTAGGTGTGCGAATGCATAGTTTGGTGAACCGAAACAAGGTATTGTATTGTTACAATACCTTGTGGATGACTAACAAATTATGTATAAAAAATACATCTTGTTGCACTGACGCCAAGTGTGTTATCAGAAGCTTAATATGTCATAGTTCATTCATAGTTCATATTCATAGTTAGTCATGAATCTGAAAAAAGGATAAAAGAAAGACAACAAGCTAATAAATAAACAATAGACGGTTGTGCCCTTGACAAAACAACAATATAGTTATACTAAGTAATGTTTACTTCTCTGATTGATTTATCGTATCTATAAAAGAACTAAGGGCATGGCAATAAAAACGAGTTCGCCCTACAGAAGGCATTAACAAAATTGTAACCAACGAAATACTTGGAAACAAGTTTCGTTGTAAAAATTAAGGGTTTTTACATTATATTGATGTTCTCCCCGACATCTAAAGAAGTATTTATAATAATCCTTTTAACATCTGTAAAATATTGATCGCTGTATTTTATTGGATTTTTTTAGTAACTTTAGTTGTTACAAATTTTAATTGGTGAATATTGTTGGTTTTGATTTTACACTAAAATGGCATATAACTTGCTACATACATAATAGGCTAAATGACAAAAGGACATTGTCAGAAATGGCCTCAAAAACCGCCAAAAAACATTAACCCATCATAATCATTTTCTTATTTTTTTAATACATTAAGCACCCTTTCATGTTAATGGACACTTGAGCATTAAAAAATTAAATAAATAAGTCTTTTAACGTTTACTCTATAATACTATTACAACTTCCGGACGTTTTGGTGCGTGGCATAGTCTAAAACCTATCAAGTTCCATAATTTTTGCCGATAAAATCTGTACGAGGCAATAACGTACTTTATTGCTGGGAGTCCATGTATAGTGATGTTCCTGCGGCCATCATAGACAATAATATATCGATTTTGAAAATAAAATAAATCGACTAAATTGCTTTGAAGACTAGATTTGCGTTAAAAGCTAAAAAGATATTGACACTACTACAAGAAGCTATCTAAAGTGTCCAACTGGTCGAAGGTCGTAAATAAAATAAAAAAAATTGGGACCATAAACTGACATTGACAATGAAAACATCATGGTACTCGTATCATAACTGTAAAAGTATCAGAATACGATGTTGAATCTAATGCCAGTTGAAGTGAGAGAAACGTCTGTTGTTACGTCAGTAAACTATAAATCAACCTAATATCGTTTCCAGTCTCTCGTAATCTATGCCAATTCATAGCACATATATAATAGACCAAGGAACTTTTATAGATTGTGAAAGAGAAGATAAAGATTTTATTATTTTATTAAAATCTTGCCACGAGTGAGTTTTTCAGTAGAAACCAGGATTGGATAATCGCTTTATTACATTACAATATTTTTAATCGATTATATTCTTGTGAATCGTTATCAAATTGTCATTTACTTTTTCAATCAAAACTTTTTCAATCCTTAATCATGTCAAACTGCCATAATGTCAAAAAATTATAAATGTCACGTCAGTTAACTCAATTTCAGTTTTCTGTGCGTATTATTGTATTTTTATTTCAATTAAATAGTGCTAAAGGGTTAGTACTAAAAGTGAAAGCCTTTTTTCAGAAAGAAAACCAATGTGGTGCCCTTATCTTACTGTTTGAAAGTTACAAGTCAGTTATACAGAGTTGCCGCCATTATAACTCCGTGATACCATACCAATGAAGAAGGTTTCCAAAACACTTGTGTTATTTTTAAATCTAATAAAATAAAAAGGATTAATTTTACTGCCCAAATGGAATAACTTATCCCAAGGGACCGAAGATAAATAAAAATCTCTCCATAGAAATTATCATCATCACGAGGATGTCATTTTTTTTAAGAATTTGATATTGGTCCTGTAAGAAAAGTTAGTTGTATTTCAGTAGTAGAATCAACCCTTCTTGTTTGATCAGCAAGAGTAACTATAAAAACGCCCTATAGGAATGCATTATTAAGCTGAAGAGTTTGTTTAGTGTCAAAGACTGTCACACAGTGTAACTTAAATTGGCATAATGATAATAATAAAGAAATATTCATGTTAATATTTTTTCTATTTATTTATTTTCCCAAAGCTTCACAGTGACAGCTGAAACAGCAATTCTGCTTTAAAACTAAACTTAGAACAAACTGTTACAAATATTTTACAAATTAAAATAAAACCGCATGTTGCTTTACTTTCTCGTATAGTTAATAATATGTTATTAATGGCTAGATTATTAATGTTATTTTGTTACCCTCAATAGTTAGGAGATCTTACAAAATGGTAACCCTGATTTTCATTGTCATTCAAGTGCTCTTTCTTCGCATAGGCTTCTGTGACTTGGCCAATGTCACAATATTTTTACTGTATATGGGCCACACACATTGCGATAACATTAGGGGACATTGATTTGACAGCAGCGGAGTGAAGTCTTGCGACTATGCAAAATTATACCTTATAATAGTAGCGCGTATAGACATATACGTTATTGCGATGCGTATTACTGTTACGGTAATTGTGATTTATAAATGTAAAAATTATGAATAATTACCGACAGTCGAGGTAAAAGTGATAAATTAATCACATTTATCAGTGATTATTTAATAATGTAACCTTAATACTAACAAATGTCATAAAAGAGAACACCGGCTCATGTACAGTGCTCCTGTATAGCCACACATTTTGAACGTTTTGATATCATATATTAATGTAATTTGGCAAAATGAGTTTGGACTGTTTCTTGCGTAACATTACTTTGCCGTATTGCACATAACATATTGTTTTGATTTAAATTGAAAAATAGGTTAAGGTGCGGCGGGGAAGGCCCTTGGGCCACCCCTAAGCCGCCTATTTAGTTTTATACACACCTAAATGATCTCATATTAATCACATTTACCAAATCATGAGGTAATTATTCATAATAACCGGCGATTATTCATAATTTTCACATTTATCACATTAGTCAGGACTAGTCGAATTAAAACCCCGGTTGAACGTGATATAGCCGCATTAGAATACGGTGCTTTTTGGCATAATCGCAAGACTTCGTTCCGGTGTCGACCAAATGTTATCACGATGTATGTGGCCCAGGGGTTACTGTAGCCGCTAAGGTTTGAAACTTCTTGCTTATAATATTGTAGTCTTTGGCATAGACTACGACGGTAGCCATGGAGATAGGAGTTTGTTATCTCATGTCAGATGTAAATAGTGAAAAGAAAACCCATGATTCGTGTTATTTTTATGCAATATTAATATGTAGTATTTTATAAAAGTGGAACCCCGAGTCATTTCCAAAATCCATTATATTATTATATACGATTTGGCTTCGATATCTACAATACAATAGGAGTTTATTTCATGAGTGTCAGATATCAAGGGTGGAAACAACCTATGATTCATGTTGTTTATTTACGTGCAATATGTGGGCATATTATAAAAGTGGAATGCCGAGTTGTATTTCTAAAACTTGTTCTATTATTTTATACTATTTGGCTGCGACTCGGCGTGACGACAATACAAAACATTTTTCGCGACTCGGTGTTCATACATTCACACAATACAATCAATGTGATTTAGACGTCATGTTGCCATAAAGGACATATTATAAAATCGCTGTGATTTGATATTCTTAATCATTAATTTTATGGCAAGTGTCCATCAGAAATCATTGTTCTTACACACAAAATCATATTATTTCGCTTTCGGGTAGTAATATGTCAAAATTGTTGGTTCTTAGGCGAACAATGTATGGAGAACGAACATTGTCCTTTCAATTATTTGTCCGTCAGACAGATAGGTAATTAGAAAATATTAGACTCATATTTTTATTTTCTTTCATAATTAAATAATAACAGTGCTACATCGAGTTGAAATGGCGCGATACGTCACGCTTGAGTAGAATTTTTACTCAAAAGTGACGTCACGCGACATTTCAACTCAATATAATACTGTAATTATTCGATTATGGAAAAAATTAAAAAATATCAGTCTAATATTTTCTTATTATCTGTCTGACGGACTAAATAGAATTTGGATTTCATTACCCAGTCATCATCCCTATTATTTTATACAATCAATAAACTGACTTTATTTTATCAAAATCCATAATAGAGATAATTAAACAAGAATTCTTCTTAACTATTTTATAAGTTTTACCTCAATTTAAAGAACTCCATAATTTCATAAACAGATGTCACTGTATGTAGGTACAATCATGTAACCTCCATTAAGTACCTAAGAAAAGCAGAACAGAAATACTTTTGTATTATCGGATTCAGAGCATTATCCCCAACATGTGTTATCGCTAATACCAGCATAACCCACATTTTAAATGGAGCTTGTAATGCGACAACAAAACTAATTATAGACACGTACAAAAACCGAAACCAATTTGATTTGCTTACAGATAGGGCCCAACTTCTTTTGGCCGTACAAAAGAAATAAATCCGTATTCCTTACGGATATTAGCGAGGCTTAATGAAATAACACGAACAAGTGAAATTACCTTCTCGTCGCCGACCCATTCTCGTGTTGACCGGTCTACATAACAATGTCGTGTTATGTCGTTAGTTGGAGCTAGAGTTGGCCCTTCGTCTGTGTAACGAGCAGAGCGTTGGCGAGAATCATGAAGTGTGAAGTGTGAACTCGTACCTACTTGAGATTTATAGGTTCTTAGTTACGGTTTCAAATCAAAGTAAATTTTGGAAATTTAATTGAGTAGCTTCTATGGATGACACCTGTATCTATGAAGTTGGTTTGCACAGGGATAAATAAGTAGGGTACAAGCAATTTTGAATATAATATTTTTCTGAGTGGTATTATGGTTCAATATTTGATTCTTGCTTCAAAAATACATATTTCTAAAATCTTGTTTACATTTTTTTAGCATGATTTCTTTATTATATAACTTTTCCCAATTGTTAATTAAAAACTGCTTTATTTGCCTATACTTTCTGCCCTACCAGCGCTTTGAGACCAACATTTGGCAAGCTGAGAAGAAGCAGTATAACAGTTCAAATCTATTATTTTCTGGTCTAAAACACAATATTATTCCTAACATACCTACACCTTATATGTCTTCAAAGTTAGCGTAACAGGAAACTCCGCGAAACTCCCACAATATGCATGAGGTTTCATTTCTGACCGAAATTGTTATAGCAACAGCACATCAGACTATAAATTATACATTTCGTTGGAAAATAGAACTTAATACAACTGCATAAGATGCCACAATATTAGCTTGATGTACTGTAGTCTGTATATCAAATACTACACCCAGCTTCCGACTTCGACTTCTAACATAAACTCAATTTTATACTAATTTTGCGTTATCAGAACAGCGGAACACCAAAATGTCAATATTTCAATTTGACGTGTTCATCTTTCACATATTATGTATTCACACACATTTACATTTTCGTGAATATATTACATAAGAGGCCACAGTAAGTAAATACTGATCCGTAATTTATTTTTAATTTACTATTGAATTGACTATTATCTGGTCATTCCCGTTCTCCTACTCATTGTTCTTATCTTATCAATAAACTTGTAAACTTCTCTCATTTCTTCTTCGATTCGATCGATGGTGGCACGTGTGGTCTCCAAAGTACGGAATAATTGATTTTTTCAGTTCATTCAGCAATCTCTACAATGTCCTCCTAACCCAATTGGGAATACACAAAGTGATTGTACATTAAGTGAGTTCCACTTGGGAATTCAACTCAGAACTACTTAGTAAAGTTCTCTAAACAGAACTACGGAAATGGTTTGATGTTTACCTGTCTTTTTTACCTCGCAAAGGTTATTCCTGCCCTATTTGTGTATTCTCTAATATTTTTTACCTGACGGTATCTGGGTATTTCTCATCGCCACGGTTCTCATCGTCACCTTCGTGGCAAATTTTATTTCTAACTTATTTCAACTTTTTGTAAATAAAAATTGTAGCGCTTGATGTGACGATTGTATTCTCAGTAAATCAGTCAAATAGTGAGTCTCGTTTGGAAGCTTTAACGTTTTGAATTTTTTGATGCCACGAAAGTGATTCTGTACTTCACAGCAATAATTTTTTCAAACTTTACTACTGTAAATGACTCTTAAGTGTTTATAAAACATATATTTTGTCTTATTTTCATAGATAAATAGCAATAACATAATATAAATAGGTACCTACTTAAATACAAGATAAAATTTTACCGATAACGTCACCTACTAAGTTACAAGATTCTACGCAATTGGTTTTAAGGGTGACACTGGTGGCATTCTGAAATGCTAAAGAAGCAAAAAAAGGATTATCAGTACCTCAATAAAAAAGAACTCTAACTGATTATCAGTCCCTCAATAAAAATATATTTTTTATTGAGGCCAGAGGGCCTCGTATTTTTGTTGTACAACTTTTAACTCAAACTTCAGATTAAATTTATCTTACAAACAGATACACAGTCACATATACAGACATACATACAGTCATACAGACAGACAGACAACAAAAATACGAGGCCCTTATTTTTTTATTGATGTACTGAACTCTATTTACCACGTTTAATTTATTAGTTATTAAAATATTGTAAAAACATAAACACCAGTCACTATATTTTAAAATAAACCAAAGCAAGAAATCACTTTCGTGGCCTAAAATCACCTTCGTGTATAAAACACCACGAAGGTGATGCCACGAAGGTGATGCCACGAAGGTGACGAAAATTTTAGTTTTTTATGAATTATCCTTAAATTTGAATTTAACGGTTCAAGTCAAATACTACACAAATAACTCTAACATGTTAAGTTTTCAATGGCCTAAGTTTCAATTAAATTGTTTAAATTTTAGAGGTAGAAAATATTGTTCAAGCTAGCGACGGTATGTCTATGGATAATCACAAAAAGTTACGTATTTTTTTCGCGGAGCGACGATTGACCTATCTCACCTCCCCAATGGTCGAAGCGCGACTGACGTTAACCGAATAGAACGCTGTGATTGGTTGCTGGTGTTCGGTTTAACGGCAATCTTGTATTATTACTCAAAATTTTAGGTACCTAAAATCGTGTGACCAACGTATTTCCCTTTCTCAATTCGAAATAATTATAAGAAGATATTTTTTTGACTATTGTGTGGAAAGTATATTTAATTACGATGATTTTAGTATATGCTACACACAAATTGAATGAAAATTGTGAATGCAGTAACCAAATGTTTCATTGCAACCGAAGGTGTGACACGATGAGAACGCGAATAATGACCCCGTTTTTTATCGTTTCATGTGATTTTTTCGTATTATTTTTGCTTCTATTACGATAAAATTTATTTTGTATGTAGCTAAATAGATATTTTATCATCTGATTTCAAAGTTATTGTTCTAACTTATACCGTTTATGAACTATTGTTGTGTGACCATAAAATTTGAGTGTAAATGAGAAGTACCCATCTACTTATTTTCATTGACAAATAAATAGAAAACAAGCGGATTCTTGAGGGAAATCTAACCCTAGAAGATTAGTGTAATACTTGCTAAGTAGACTTTACGTTACATACTTACCGTTCTGTCGTAGAAAACCCCGTTTATTTTGAAATATACAACAATATTCTATGCTTAACAAACATTTGCTTGTTATTTGTTTTGTCAGTTTATTTTTTATTTTTCATTAGCTAAGCAATAACATTCTGGATTATGTTAACAAAGGCCCGAAATAAGTCTTACCTACTCCGCTTCATTAAATATAGTAGACAAAGTCCGTTGTACTTTGATTTTTAAGAATATTGATTTGATTTCTATGAAGATTGGGCTACCTGTCGCTTTAACGATGACGTAGAAATAGTTCGTTGCATGAAATGTCAGCAATATGGTCATGTTGCGAAATTTTGCACGGAAAAATCTAGCTGTTGTGGGTATTGCGCCGAGGCCCACGATACGAAAGATTGTATTAAAAATACCGCCAAAGACTTTAAGCCAGTTTGCGCGGCATGTAAACGTTTTAAAAAATCAAACGACCATTTAAGCGGTTCGCCCGACTGTCCGAGTTATAAGGCAAAATTAGAACAACTAATATTAAATACTGTTTATGGCTAAAGTCTCCATAGGCCAATTAAACCTCCATAACGATAAAATTGCTACGTTGGAGTTGGACAGACTTATTGTAGAATACAACTTAGATCTCGTGTTAGTACAAGAACAATATCAGCGTGTCGGCGTGCGCTGCAAAACTATTCAAATTAATAACAGTGCACGCGCCGGTATCTATGTGTCATGCGCGTCTACACTCACAATAACGTCTATTGCCAACCTTTCTTCGTCGCATTGCGCTGTTGCGGAAGTATCCTCCCCATCCTTCTCCATATTTGTCGTGAGTTGTTACTTTCAATATTCTGACCCGGTTGGGCCTCATCTACACCACCTACGCTTTGTATTACAGTCCCTAACAGGGCGTAGGGTTATCATTGGAGTTGACGCGAACGCGTCATCTCCACTTTGGCACGGCAAGCTCCGCTCGACTGATGTGGAGCGTCGCTCAGCCGTGGAAGACTTCATAGCTGAAATGAACTTAGTTATTCACAACACCCCTAATGCACCACCAACCTACAGTAGCCCAACGGGCGAGTCTCATATTGACGTCACGCTTTCTAGCGCAGACGTCCAGCTGGATAGGTGGCGTGTCCTCCCCGACGCGTCTTGTAGTGATCATCGCTTGATAGTGTACGAGTTTAAACCAATGTCGCGACAAGACACAGTTCATGAGTGCAGCAACAACTATAGATATAAATGTCGTGGGGCCGACTGGGCTTTTTTCAGTACTCTTTTTGCGTCTCATGCCAAAGATTTTACTCGTGCCGACCTGAGCGCGACTGATAGTGCAGAAATTATGTCCGATACTTTTACGTATTGTGCAGATGTTGCGATTGGTCGCGCTCCAACTAGAGGTGTACGTAGATGTGATTGGTGGAATGAATCGCTGGTAGAAATTAGGAAAAAGTTTCGCCGGGCTCGCCGTAAGCTTAACACACTTCGAAAGGCAAATGTTACTGGGGATGCATATGAAAATGCTTTATGTTCTTTGAGGGTTGCCAGGTCCCATTATCGAGCTGCTGTAACTAAAGCCAAGGGCGTATTACTGCGGAAAACAGTCGAGAGATTAGAAAAAGAGGGTCCGTGGTCTCCGATATATCATGAATTCAAAGCTAACCGTAAATTAGATATTGCTTATATTTCTAACATAAAAATTAACAACACTCATACGGTGGGTGTAGAGGAAACAACAGGTGCTCTTCTTAACGCGCTTATACCCGACGATAGTGTGTCTGACGATAACGATTATCATCGGGACGTCAGAAATGCTATTGCGGTGCTGCCTGAGTCGCCTGTGTCTTCTATTCCTAGCCTTGATGAGTTTTACGATATAGTAAATAGTTTACCCTTAAACAAAGCATCGGGCGAAGATAAAATATCAAATAAAATGATTAAAGCAGCGTGTAAAACAGCCGGAACGGATATTCTTAATGTTTTCACTCGTTGTATCTCGGAGGGCGTGTTTCCGAGTATATGGCGTCGCGGATTTATTAAAATTATACCAAAGGGAGGTGACAAACCGCCCGAAGATCCTAAATCGTACCGACCTATTACATTACTTCCCTCATTAGGTAAACTGTTAGAGCGTTTAGTAGTGCCGCGTTTGCTACCGGGTGGTCCAATTTTTCACGAGCAGCAGTTTGGCTTCACCGCCGGGAAGTCTACTGCAGATGCAGTAATATCTGTTAGACAAAAAGTGACGTCCTCGGTGGCAAAGTACGTTGTAGGAATATTCCTCGATATTTCAGGTGCCTTCGACAATGCTTGGTGGCCGATCCTGCTCTTAAAACTGAAAGTTCGTGGATGCTATAGTAATATATATTCACTACTGCACTCGTACTTTTGTAACGGTACAACTAAATTAAAACTCGGCCATCATGCTGAATCAAAGGTGCTCACGCGCGGCTGTCCCCAAGGATCGGTCCTAGGGCCCTACCTTTGGAATTTGGGTTTCGATGATTTTCTAGCATTACCATTACCCGAAGGCTGTTCGTTAACCGGGTACGCTGATGACGGTCTCCTTTTAATAGAGGCTGACACTAGATCAAAGCTTGAAAATCTAGCGGATACATGCTTGAATTTAATATCTCAATGGGGAGACAGGAATCGTTTGCAGTTTGCCCCTCACAAAACTTATCAGCTTCTATTAAAAGGTAATCTTAAAGTTTTGCCTCGCATTAAATTCAATGAAATAACTGTTAAAAAACGGGAATCTGTTTGCTATCTCGGACTAATTTTAGAGAAAAACTTTAGTTTTGTCGAGCACATTAAACAGATCGGTGAAAAAGCTAAAAAGAACTTTTATGCCTTAAGTCACATTTCAACCTCGACGTGGGGTCTAACGTTTAAAATCCTCCGAGTAATATATTCGGCCACTTATTTAAGCTCCATTTGCTATGGTGCACCAGTTTGGGCTGACAGAGCTACTATAGGAGCCGCTCGACGGAAACTACTCCAAAGTCAACGCCTTGCATTGATTTTTCTTTGCAAAGCTTACAGAACTGTGAGCACGGAGGCTCTGCCAGTCCTGGCTGGTGTACTGCCGGTCGACTTAGAGGTGCAAAAGCGTGCGGCTATGTACTTCGCATCAAGGGAAAATATAACCTCCGATTTCTTAAATAGCCGCGATCGTTCTAAAATAAGTCGATTATTTGATTCCCGAGAAGTCGTTGAAGAAGATTTACTTAATGAATGGCAAAAAAGATGGGATACGTCAGTCAAAGGACGTCACTTATATAAATTCTTCCCGAATGTACGCGAACGTCTAACTAGGCGATGGTTAGAAATCGACCATTGCTCGTCGCAGTTCCTCACGGGACATGGCAACTTTAAACATAAACTTCACGAATTCAAACTAGTTCCGTCTCCTTTTTGCGAGTGTTCCACTGATGATGTCAGTCATGAGCAGTCTGCCCATCATATCTTGTGGGAGTGTGATCTTTGGAAACATGAACGTGATATAATGCTTAATTCAATACAACATACATCTGTTTCCGCAATTTATTACACCGATCTTGTCGCGACAAGGAAAAATTTCCGTGCTTTTAAGCGATTTTGTGAAAAATATTATTGGCAGGTAGTTGCTAATTGCTCATAAGATAGGCCCCCTTAATTTAATTTATTATCCGTGGTGCATAATATTTTTCTTAAAGGTTTTAAACCTTTGTTTGTCACCTGTCATCCGCTTTGCAATGGAGGGAAGTCGAACCTTAATTTCGAACTCCTCCTATGTTCTTCTGATTAATTTCGTTGCGGGTCCAATGACAGTTTAACTTTCCCCCGGGACAAACTTGACCTTCATTGGTTGGGTTTTTGTGGCGGTCAAGCTGTAGATCCTGGCTACACAGGAGTTGCAGTGGTGGGAACGAGAGGTGGGAATAGTCCCGTTCTATGAATAAGCCCTTAAAAGTATAATATTTTTTCCTGGTAAAGCTAACGAAAACATGTTTAATACAGATACCTTTTGTTCAGCGACCGGAGAGTAAACTCTAAAAATAAAATTTCTGCAAATTACAAAAACCGAGATATACTTGTTTTGCTGAGCGATTCGGAGGATTTATTAGGCATTTTCTTTAAAAGCCTCGCTACGAAATCTCCGACCCGCATTTTTCGGTGTGGGTCGTATGTCGTGTGTAATATCGTGTGATATGTCATACATTCGTACCGGGTACTTTGTATGCTGTTTGAGTTGAGTATCGCAGCTTGGGTCTATCACGCTTATGTGTTGTGCATTATATTTGGATGCTGCAATATTCAAGATGTCTTTCGAAATTGTATACTTTTTTGAAGTTGAGGACTACTGTACCAATAGCATTCCTCTATATTGTGCTCGATGAAATTCTAGATACCGAAACTCGGAGTTTACTTTCAATATTTAAGATGGTATTAATAAATGTGTAAGTAATAGGTATGTAATAGGCATAGCCACGATAGCCGAACGGTGAAGGGGTCGGACTGGCCGACTCGAGATCCGAGGAACGCGGGTATCCCACCGCTCGACTATTGTGATGAGCCCACTCGTAACACAAGCTTATTTAGCTTAACACGAGGGGCTAATGGGACTATTAGTAATTTGGGCAACAAATTGCTAATAATCTTTTGTTAAAAAAAATAAAATAGGTCCAGCTATTTTCGATACAAATCACATAAGTGTCTAATTTTTTCTCTATGTTAAAGTCATTTAAGTTCAATCTAAAATGATAACAATCTTTAGAGATTGTTCTATTGTACAATATCTAGAATACCTTCAAACTAACATGGCAAATATACCAGGCGGAATTCAACGCGGCCACAGAAGGGTCGGACTATTTATAATATTTGAAAGGCTATGGAGCACGTCACATTGAAATATCACTTTCGTATCGACCTTATTCTAAATATGAACCAGCAGGCTCATTCTAGGTTTGTAAAAAAACTTTATTCCAGACCAATTAAGTATATCATTTATTTTGTTAAATGCTTAGAGATGACGATGTACGCTTTTCTCCACAACTGAATATTATTATATCCGGTAGGAAACTTTAAATAATAGCGACGATTCGTGACTGTGAAATATACCAACTTTTAGTACAAGATCTGCTGAAAGATGGACTTTCTCAGAAAAAGTAAAATGCAACGCAAGTCTAGCTAAGTAAAAGGCACACAGTTACTCTGAAGTTCAAACAAGAAATAATTCTGTTCCTTCCTGTTTTGTACCCCACAGAACCCCGCCGGAATCCCCTTTGATTTATCCCGTTATGTGACCAAATTTCTGGCCCACGCTTTATGAGCACCAAACTATGTTTACACTGAACTTACTCGTACCATGAAGTCGGTGAGCCGGCGACTCGTGAGTTTGTGTTGTATAAAATTTAAATAGAACTTTGAGCTGTAAACTTTGTCTTACAAAATGTTAGTTGAGTCTTTGACATCAGTTATTTATGCTTTGACACGAAAATAATGCGGGGAAATGAAAATGATGAAGTTTTATGCAATGTCAATCATGTTGTTTGGAGATTTGGATTTATTTATGAATTTAATAGAAATCAATCCATGGACTGTATTGTCCTAGAGATGAAGATACCATTCAATAAGAGATGACCTCTTCAATATAATAACTTTAAAGATTATACATAATACATATAGTAACGTCGCAGAAATCAAATCAATGATGGATAATCTTTTAAAAAAAAATCCTACAGTCAAATGATACTGTTCTCAATTATTTCTTGTCCTTCTCTAAGACAACACTCTACAATTTATGTATGTACCAGGTCGAAAGATCCAGATTTTAACTCTCTCTTTCATTTTCTCTACACTCTACATTATTCACAAATATTATAATAGTTTTTTTTTAATAAAGCAGACCTACTTAAAAAGTTTAATTGGTTCACATCTCAAGTCAGTTCCAAGTATTGAAATCGCTTTGATGAAAATTCCATCACTCCATTACGTCACAAAGAGGCTCATTGTTGTGTCTGGAATATTAACCTTCCAACTGAGCTACTAATTTGGTATTGATATGCTAAACAGCCCATGCAGACTTCTATATCCAATTTGTCAAATGGATTCTGAATTTTATTACGTTTGCATTTAGTAATTGAAGTAAATGGCTGTTACTTAGTTCGACTTGTTTTAAATTTATTCCACGTTGAAATACTTCTTTAAAGATTTATAGGATTAGTTTCAATGTTTCTTTAAGAATAGAAGTAATGAGATTTATTAGTACATACTTCTCCTAAAATGAAGTATTATTCTTTATTGAATCCTATCAATCATCATTACTAATGTAATGTTCTAAATAACGAAGACATAGAATTGTGTGAGTGATATAATATCACTTACTTTTGCAAATTGAAAAAAGGTTTTTTTATATTCTGTTTTATCGTAGGTACACGTATACTCGTACGATTGCTTCTTTTTATAATAATGGCTCAGGGCCCAATCTTTTATCAATTGTTTTTTACTGTTATCTCGTTTGTGGACAGTCAATTGTTTAAAACTGCAAGAGTATTGCGAATTCATGACCACTGTAAAACCGTGCCGTACCCACACAGAATCCACAAAATTTAACCCAAAAATATTTTTGCACCGTTCCCGGTTCCTACCTCAGAGACACAGTACCTACCAATTTTAGTAGCGCGTTGCCGGAACCGTACTTACGCTCCGTTCGGTTTTGGGTACGCTTCAAAATATTGTTTTCGCATAGAAATGTACATTTACTAAGAAATACTCGTATAATTGTAAAGTTGAAAGTCACTTCGTGGAACTGATTCTCGGTTAAAGCGTAAATTGGGGATATTTGTATTTTAATACGTACTCGTACCTAGTTTTAAAAAGATATCTTAAATGAGTTAATATTATGATATGCACCCTACATCCTGCAATTCTGAGTAGTATTTCGTTCTGAAGTGTGTACATAGGAATAACTTCCGATTATTTATAAAATAATTTCATCTTACACCATACTTATTGTTATTCAGCATATTGCTGGAGATGATCGATTTTAATGGTTGAAAAATAAAAATCGTTCTTCAAATAAAAAAAAAATAGAATTTCTATGGGTAGGAGAACCACTTAAGCTTCGACCACACCAACGCGTGCAGATAGCCATCGCCGGCGCGTTCAAAGGCCAATGGCAGGTCGCGCGACCCATGACAGTTCACGCGACCTGTCATTTCAGTGTGGTTGAAGCTTTAATTCGGAATTGGATGACGCTGTTTAAAACATACGTCATGATTGATTGATTTATTTATTCGTCACCAGCATGCCTGGAGCCGTACGCCACGGAGACAGCGATGCGGGAGTGCCACGGAAAGAGGAGGTGCGTCCTCTCAGCAGACAGCAACATGTTCGGAAAGCCCTGCAGAGTCGGCAGCAGAACCTACCTAAAAGTCGTGTACACCTGTGGTAAGTTTAATACAGATTTAAAAGTCTATACACTGCGTTAAACAACAGCAGAGTAAATACAAATGAGTAGGTCATCTTCATAGATTGGCGCGCGCTCACATACAAACCGCGCTCGGTGCGTTTCTATGAAGATGACCTACTCATTTGTATTTACTCTGACAACAGCCAGATGACAATACGATACATTCCTTTAAAACTTGAAAAAAAAACCGACTTCCTCAGATGGGAGAGGACAGAGGATCATTATGATGGGACATACACAAAATTGCAAAGAAGCAAAAATCTATTAAAAATAACTTCAAGGTGACTAAACCTTTATGACCAATTTTTTCATAAGACTGAAAATTACTTTTCAAACTACGTGCCGGCTAAAAGTTTAAATAGAAACTTGTAGACCAATCGATAGTCAAGAATCCAGAAAATTCGTTTCAAAACTGCTTAATTCAAAACTTCTTCTATATCGCGTTAAAAGTTATTTGCTTTGAACTCCGTTCGAACTTAAAATCGTTTTATAAGAACTCTCCAAAGAAAAACTAAACGTTCCGCCATCTTGCCTTGTGTAGTCCGTTCCTTGTTTTTAAAACTTGTTTTTTGCCCACACTCGTAAAACAGTCGTAATTTTGTTTATTGGGTCGCTGATTTGCTAGAAGATAGAATATACCCCTCGACAATAAAACGGGGACTACACAAGTTTTACTTCATCCAAGGTCATGTGTTTTTATGGGGAAAATGATTTTATTAGATGGTAAGTTATGCGGGGTTATATTGACTAGAGATGATAAAGAGGAGTGGATATGGATTTATTAAATGTACCCTTGGAAACTGGGAATGAATTCGTTACATAGTTATAGCATGGGAACTTCTATAAGTTGTAATGCTCTAACAGGGAAACTTATGTTTGATTCTGAGCTAAACTTGCTTGCATCTACAGCACATCAGACTATATTGTTGTATTTATAGCTTTACATGCTGTCTATACAATTTCAATCCAACCATTTCATGACAATTTTCAAGGCTAAAATAAGCACACAAAACTCAAAGATAGGTCTAGTCTAGGTGGTAAGAAATTTATTCCATGCAAGTGGTTGCCGAATTTTACGCCTTGTGCTTTTATATCCAACACTTAAAAATATAAATGCACATTCACGCCCATATCTTAACCCCCTTATCTCTGGTCTAGACACACATTCTACTTACTGCTCCAAATATTTCATACTGTACGTACACCCGACACACCGTTCCGGGGCAACTCGTTGTCATTAATATTTATACCACCCGGCACCGGTCTCAAATCCGCATCCGATATTGCCCCAGCAAGATATTAAATGATTTGTAAGTAAATAACCCAATCCCGAATTTCATTATGACTTTTCAGCATTCCGCGTGATCCGAGTTTGAAACTGGGAGGCGAATAATAAATATTTCTAAACAAAGAGAAAATTCATGAAATTCACTATGGATACTGATCCTTTGAAGCAATTATTACGTCTATTTTGTTTGTAGATTCAGGCTTATGTAAAAAAAATTATAACTTGATCAAAATTAAAACAAAACGAGGTATTTTCGAAATGAGGATTGATTGTCGAATCTTGAGAGTAGAAAAGTACAGTTCTAAATACCGTGTGATGAGATAATTTTTATTAAAAGTTTTGTAATGACGTTGGTCCTGCACTTTTTCGAAGCGTCATTTCTAGCTATCACTAAACCAAAATCATAATCCTAATAAAATTCGGAAACCAATTTTCATCGATTATAATAACAAACATTTCAAAATCATCACTTTCAGAAATGATTTTCATACAGAACAGGTAAAATCTTCCCCTGATTCGCACTTGACAGCGTTTTTATGTCCTCAAATGTAGGGGAAAGAGCGAGTTTTCATTACCATTTCCTATTGGTGATGTCCCCTGCCAATCAGTCAAAAAGTTTACCCCACTTTTTTCTTGTTTTTTATTATTTTGTTTTCGCTAAGTCGCTCGCCATCGCCTAATTTATTAGAGGCCGCTCGTTCAAAAATATTTTCCCCAAACTCAAATTCTTATGTTTGCGGTTCTGCTGTCGTAATTGTAAACAGTATTTTGTTTCGTTTTCATTAAGCAACGGTTTGGATGGTATGTTTCTTAATCAAGACCGCGGGGTATTTTTGGCACGATTTTGATCGGTTTAGTTCTCGATAGAAATTCTAGCTCTTTTGCATTTTTCTTTAGCATAATCTTTATAACTTTTTTAATCAAGATGGATTCTGATTGATCAAGATGGATGTTTAATCAACTTCCAATGCATAGGATTTTGTCTATTAAGTAAGCAATTATCCCAATTTAAACTTAAATAAAATTCAACAAAAAGTATCTCAAAAGAGTTCTGAAAATAACCTTAAAAGAAGTCCCTCTACTTGTATCTGAATCAGAGATTTTACTTTTGATCTAAAGCCTGTCTCACATTCACAACTACAGTTTCAATTTAGTTAAAGGCATAGTCAACTCTACTGTAACTATACACCGTCCGGGTCAAGCCATTTGTACCAATAATTTGGACCCGACATTACCTTTACTACAGTAAATAGGCAGCAGGTCTGTAGATATTTTTCGTAATCCTGGTATTTTAATGTGAGTTGTGTTATTTTAACGATGAGAATATTATGACAAAAAACAAAATAGATGTGTAGTTTCTATTTTATGCTCGTCTAATAACTGTTTAATGTTAACAAAAGTAAAGCTGAAGCCTACTTATTTTGAGAGCAGAAAATTGCTATTAACTACACAAAACATATGAGTATACATTTATACATAACAATTGAAGGCAGGGACAAAAATATTGAAAGGTTTATTTAAATTTCAGATGAAAATCAATCAGAATAGAAGCAACCTTGCAAGTTCTTTGGTTTCACTTAAATTTAAAGACTTAAGTATTAAAAGCTCGGCATTCGAGACTTAAAGTTAAAGTATCTTTATCTCGTCTTAAGTCCTGTGGAATGTATATCAGCGGTAGAGCTTCTAGCCGACGTAGACAAATTAGATCAGCCACTTCATTGGTCATTATTTGCGAGTTGTAAAAGGCAGATGTTATAATCAAACGCTTGTGGGTAAAGTCATATTATCATCATAGCATTTCAAATTGTAAAGGTTTTAAAGGATCATATGCCTGTTAGCGTCCATAATCATATTATTTGCGTCCCTACAACGAAACTAGTCATGGACATTTGAACAAATTCCCTGTTAGCTTTTTTTTGTGAATGGAGTATGTAGTAAAGGCCAGAGATGCTTTAACAGGCGTAGGACGCATTTGTAGTGGCATTTTAATAAAAATCTCTGAATCCAAGTATCTTTTTATGTAATTAAATTATACCTAACTGTTCTATTAGGACTGTGGCTTGCCAACGAAGAAGTTTTAAAGTCGTCATGCCACTTGTGGTGCGTTATGTAATCACCTAGCTTGGATTCTGTAATACAGCCGACTTGTGTAAAATAGTACAATAGAAACTTTAAATGCTTTTATTCTATTTCTTTTTATTTAACTTAGCATATAATTTTCTTTTGTACTTTTATGTAGTTTTACACTTGCATTTTACGTAGTTTAAGATTTTGCTACTAAAATGATGAGGATTCCGTCAACTGGGACCGCAATTAACTGGGACCGCGGTCCCAGTCGCCGGATGCGTAAAAATTAAATAATTTTCTTCCGGCGACTGGGACCACTCATGGATTTTAGTACTGTACCAATTTTAGATTGAATAATATTTTCTTTCAAGTTATCTATGAGTGGTCCCAGTCGCCGGAAGAAAATTATTATTTTTTTATGGATCCGGCGACTGGGACCGCGGTCCTAGTTAATTGCGGTCCCAGTCGCCGGAAGCCTCAAATGATAATTATATGAACTTGATGACTTAATTTTTTTGATAGGTCTTTACTTCTTGCGGTTTTTTACCTACCTACAACTTTATATAAGTGACAATTTATTGATTTTACTCACTCAACTTTATGCGTTAGTACATAAACAGAAGCCCTACCCTTGAGAAGGCCAATACATAATAATTACCGAACAATATAGTCTGGAAATCGTAATATGAGTCAAATATCGCACGAGTTGATACGACCTTGTTTTCAGACGGTATCGTTATTATTTCTTTGTCAATCAATTCGGTAATTTTATTCGAAGGTAGATATTTCGGTATAGCAAGTATCAAAACCTTTTTCATGAACAACTACAAAGAATTTAGTCATTCAGCTTTTTTGGCAGGAAACAAACTATAAATAACTTGAAAAAAGTTTGAGATGCGAGTCTTAACGCTAAAAATTAAATAACTAGAAAAAACACTGTCTAATTCTTTTTATTATTCTGTAATATACAATGGTGATTATCACGGTGACCCACATACTTATTTGCCCGCAAAAGGATACTTGAAAAACTCCCCCTTCATACGATACTCTTCCAATAGGTACTATCGGGGACTCGAACGCCTTGACACCTTAAGGGCCTAAATTGTTTGCACACACACGCTCGATTATGCTCCGCCCCCGTTCATTCATGTTTCGGGTCTAAGCAGCGTCGGCGCACCACTGTAGATGTTTGCCATAGCAAACCAAGCTCTATGTAAAGCATTTAGGATTGAGTATTGCTTATTACCCGCATCCGTAGCGCTCGTTTGGCAACGTCGCATTTTAGTCAATTTGAAACCCAATAAAGAATCGCTACAAAATATATGAGGCTTCGTGTAAAATTTGAACTAGCGATTGCCCGCTCGGGTCACAAAATTGCTATCGCACATTCCGAGGTAACTATGCAATTTACCGAGAAAAAAGTAGCCTTTTCTACAATTATTGTTGATATTATGAGTGTAAATCTCATGATATTAGTTTAGCTAGTTAGGGCGAGAAATACAAAATCATACAGTTACTTTCGAATTTTACTTATTTAATAGGTATTTAATTTATTCGGAACTTATAATTTAAAACAATATGTTATTGAATTAATTAGTAAAGAGTTAAGGAATATTTGTGGCTTAAAAACAATTATTGTAAGATCTGGCTATAACTTTTTTAAATCCTTGAATGTAAATAAAAACTTATAATAGGTTTCTATTTATTTTTAATGCATATTTTGTTTTCCGTTTTAAAGAAACATTTATCTACGTTATTAAAATTTAATATAAATATTGCACTAGGTAGCAATGATCCAGGTAATTGATTATCGTAAATATTATAATATTAAGTTAGTTTTATTTCAAATTCAATTTTTTATTGCACATTAAGTGTCTTTACACAAGGTCTTAAATCAAAAACAATTAAACTTCAAACTAAATAATACTTAAACAGTTAACAATGTATAGATAAGTTTGTAAGTAAATATAAGAATTATTTTGAGAGGCATGGTTCAGTAATCGAGCGGAGGTCAATAAAAAGGCAATCAAACAGTCCAATTACTAGCACGGGTCAACACAAATCAATCGGTTATTGATCACGAAACTTCACAAAAAAACAAAGGAGAGAATATGTCGACAGATCGCCAAAGCAAAAAGCAGACAGACCTCGTATAAAAACACAATATTAAAAAAAATACATATCTATTTGTTTGTAACCAAATTCTATTATTAAAATTCTAAGGCTGAGTTGCACCATCTTACTTTAACTTTAACAAACGTCAAAATTCTGTCAAACTCCATACAAAAAGCACCGGTTACCGTTATAGTTACGGTCAAAGTTAGGTGGTGCAACTCAGCCTAAAACTAAGAAAGATTGAAGAAAAAGAAACATTTCGTTTTAAACCTTAACCGTATGACAATAAAGTGCACAATAGTATTTCGTATTGCAACCTAAGCCCTGATTGTCTCTTATTGGTCGTAGTAAAAATATAGTAAAATGCGTAACCAATTAGAGACGGGGTGAGCACGTGACCGGAGCGATGCGCTTACGCTAAAATTTCTACAAAGTGGTCAGGCGGAAGAGTCCCCGATAGTACCTAACCCCGCAGTTTGTTGCAATCGTTTCATATTTTGACGCTCCAGAGGACCGGCTGAATCGGCACAATTGCGAATATTGGAAAACTCGCCATTTGCATTGTTATACAATAGAATTCCATTCGTGTTCGCAAATAAAATGTTTGATTTACCTCTAGATTTACATCTAGCGCTGTTGTAGTTTTGAAATTTATGTTAATTTTGTATTTGTCTATTTGAGTGTATTTAACCGCTTTGAACCGCTCGTTTAAAGGAGAATGGGTAGGTAATTTTGTATACCTAGTTCAAGTTAAAAATTCAAATATTTTATTCTACTAGACCCCTTCCAGGGCACATATACACGTCCCAAATATAGCTTCCCCCACCACCACTTTGGGACAACATATGGGCTGGTGCTGAGAAAAGTGGCGGAAGAAACTCAGTCACCTTTGTCAGCTTCTTTTTCAATAAAATACAGTAATTTGTAGTTTACATGACACGCAATAAGTGCGAGACAATACGTTTGTATTCTGCAGTTTGGCGTGTTACTTTAAAACAAAAGTTCTCAGACTTATTTCAAACAAAGCCAACTGGCCAGTCTAGACAAGTTTATAGACGTATCAGATTAATTATCTACAGTTTGTGCTGCAGAGGACAACGGGACTAATGATGCACTTGTGAGAACTTCACTTAGGTACCTACCTAATGTATTTACACTAAACTCGTACAATACTGTACGTACGTACGGTACGCAGCTTAGAGAAACACAAAGTTACTACGGTCGATTTTCCATAACTTATTTAATTATTGCGAGTGAGTGAGAAAAGGTAACCAATTTTGGTGTAAGTATAAGGTAAAATATTATTTCTTCAAAATCAGTTCAGTAGTTTTTACTTGAGGAATAAAAAAACATCAAACCTTACAAACATTTACGTTAATAATATTATTAAGACTTAGCTTAAACTAAATAGGCTGATGAGATTCTATAATAATCATTCTAATTACTCAGGCCCTTAGTTAATTGCGTTTACTACGTATCTACCCTATAAAATATTTAACAAGCTCTCAAAATTAAATTATAACAACCTCACAATTTACAACACTCCAAATTAAAAAATCTGCATTGCTTCATAATTAAAATGTCTAAAGTAGAGAATAAAAAGTTTCAAAAATTATTACGCAAGTTTCAATGGTCATTTTAATTAAATTAAAATCTCCCTTCATGTTAGATGGCATGACAAGCACTTTCCAATTGAAAGTCTAGAATTTAGGAAAAGCTATACAGCGGGTTGACGAAAAAATTTCCAAGTTAAATTGGTTTTCAGTCCAGGCCCTTTGTGTGACCTGCGTATTGTGTCTAGACAAAGCATACATAGGAGCAATATAAATTAACTCAGTTTTTTAACATGTGATGTTCCAAACGAAAACTCCGTCAAAGTATGACCATCAAAAAAGATCAAATAAAGACCGGATTCTCATAGAAGATGATATCAATCTACTCGAATTGCAACTACAATTACTACTAAGCTGTTGTAAAAACTTGTGTAGGATGAGTTGCCTTGCCCGTTTGACATGGCATTACTGCATTATAGACTTATTGTGCTTTACTCATTTCGGTCGAAAATTACTTACGTAATGATTTAATACTTATATTATTTCATCTGGGATTCTCTTATCAAGCTGACATTGTTGAAACCAGATACAGTAGACACAAAGAGAAGATTTGAGTTTATTGCAGATTGCCTCTGGGCTCACAAAAACGAACCAAAAAGTCTGATTTCAAATCCAAATTTGCATATCAACAAAGAGATCGACGTTCATTTTATTGAAAGTCTCATAAAATATACAGATTGCGCTCTCAATCTAGAGTAAATCTATACAACAGATAACTTTATCAAAGAGCAAGTCACGTTTGGTTAAAACGAGCCCTTTGTCTAAAGCGTCTGCTCACTTGAAGTTATAAAAATACCCTCAACCAAAAGCACCCTAGATCTAAAATTAACATCCCTAAAGTGATCCCTTAATGAGCCGCAGTATTAAGTGTACTTGAAGGGGGTACCGTTGAAAAATAGCGTCTGTTGTTTGGTCGTTAAAGTGCTTTTTTTGTTGCAGTTCCCCGCACGGTCCTGAAGGAGAGATACGAAAGTGCTCCAGAGGAGGATGAGGTCGCCCATGACGTGTCTGATATTGAACACGAAGATGTCGGTGAGTTTTTTCTGCTAAGTAAGGAAGTCTGGCGGCTAAGTGGTTTGTTCGGCCATGTTTTTTTGCTTGAGTTTTTAATGATCGCGCTAGAACCGTTAGGAATTGAATTTATATTTTTGAATGTAAATAAAGCTGAGTTTTACATTTAAAAATATAAAACAACTCTTTCATGTGAAAGATGAATCTTTACAGTTTCGGTGAACATAATGAAGACTATCCTAAATACCTAATAGTGAACACTGAAAAGTGTTGTATTTGAGTTTATGTCATTTATTTAATGACACCGACAGATCTTGCGCCGTCTTAGCACATGTCATTTTTAACAAAAAAAAATTATATGTCGCTGTAAAGGAATGGTTTGTTAATTAATTCCTCACATTCGAAGTGATACTTTCAAAAGACTTATGTTGCCGTGTATTGAACAGCTGTTTCGAATAATCACCAAAGTCCTGATTTCAGTTACCTTACCTAAACGATAGAAGACACCAAGTTTCTGATGAGCTAAAACAAGTTCTGTTAACGACCAAACTAACAACTATAGACAGCAATTTACTAAAAGTAACAAGTCAAATTTATGGAAGCTGCGATGTTTAAGAACAACGATTTCGTTCATTAGTTCGGGCGAAGGTAAATGTTTCTTGGTAAATGGTGTTTTTGTAGTTACTGGAACTACTAAACAAAACAACTTGTAATTTATAGGCAATGTAAGATATTTATCTATCTCTATTGCTAAATAAATTGCGTATAAATTTATGATTAGAGTGATTAGATAAGTTTATATTATATTTAATTAATATAAAAATGGTAAGAGTAACACGAAAAAAGTAAAAACTGAAATTAGAGCAGAATATTAAACCATGTGAAAAAAAGTTAAGTCTTCCCGTTAAAGTTTACACACAGTTCTTGCAAAATATTAAATTCGCCATTAACACGAAAAGAAGACCCAGAACTTTTAATTTTGTAGAACAATTTTCACAAAATATTTCCTACAGGACTCGATTTTATTAAAAACACATGAAAATGTATAAATGTATAAGAGTAATTAGCATTGAAAATTAAGTCGAATAAACACGATAAAACGTTCCCCTGAGCAAATTACCGGGTCTACATCCGTACGCTAAAAATAGCTCGTTCCAAACAAGCTCCCGACTAAGCAGAGACAGGATTTACTCCAATAACATCTTATAGAACGGAATTAAAATTATCTCGAAGACAGTTTATCATCCTGCAATACGTCTCGAGGAGCGAAATTTGCTTAATCCCATCTTAATTTGGCCCAAGCAATCTAGAAGGATTTGTTTCGGGCGTGTCAGGGAGTTCTTTGCTTTGTCAGTGTAAAAAGGGATTACGGGGACTCCCCCAAGTAAAAACAGTTCGTGACGAACCATCTCATTCGGATAGTTAAATTTTATACGTTTTTCACTGGAATATTTGGTGCTCATTGCTGAAATGCAGTTCCGTTTTATCAACCGACTTCAAAAAAGGAGGAGGTTCTCAATTCGACCCGTATGTTTTTTTTTTTTTTTCTATGTTTGTTACGCGATAACTCCGCCAATTATGAACCGATTTGAACAAATCTTTTTTCGGCGTATAGGTAATACCTCAAGGGTGGTCCCATTTAAATTTAATAATAGAAAAAACAACCCCCAAGGGTGGAAAATTGGGGATGAACTTTTTTATACACAAGGCATTAAGTCCGCCTTATGTACACCGTTCTATGTGCATATAAGTTTTAAATAAATAAATAAATAAATATCTCCGCCGATTATAAATCAATTTGACTGATTATTTTTTTGTTGAATAGGTATTATCAAAAGGGTGGTTTCATGCGAATTTGAAGAAAATATTTCACCCCCAAGGGTGGAAAATTGGGGATGAACTTTTTTATACGCAATATTTTTAATTTTTAGTTTTTTTTTGTGTTCACGCATTTGAAGTCGGTTTTATTTTTTTTAAAAGTTAATTATGTCGGACTACTCGTTGGTTGCTGCAAAGTTTGTGGAGTAATATTTCTCTGTGGTTCTTCATGTTGACACATTAATTAAACTTAAGTATCTTTAGAAAAACTTATAAACGTGAAGTTGAAAAAAGGCGTCATATTTTTATTTTAAAATATAACCGGTGGGTCGCTAAATTTTATGTTTAAAAACTGTAGGAACTTATCTCCGTGTGTATAAGTATTGCCGCTGAAAACTGTCATTCAAAAATTGAAACTGCAAATGAGTGAACTCCACACGGATCAAAAACGGACTTGAACGAAATCCGCCTTATCATTACATTTTACTATGAAATACGTGAAATTATTAAGTGTAATACAGTGATATTTCCGTTCGATCATAAATTAGCCTTGAGCTTTCTACGAAACGTGCATTGAAACTAAGGATTCGTACTGCGAACTCAACTGTTCTGATCAACTCAACTGATCTAGTGGAAAACAAACACTTAGATACCTGGCACACATTCCTCGCATGCCTCTAACGCACACAACTAAGCTCACTCCGAGCTCGCCATTGCTTTGTCAACAAAGATCTCGTCCCACAAGCCATTCTGTACCTGAGCTTTGTTGAATAAAGCTGGGACAATGAATTAATCTTGTCCAGTGTTTAATTTGTACCTCCTTGTGGGTTGTTACAACTAATGTGAGGGCTCTGACTTCAGATTTTATGAGACGATTGTGTGACAAGGAAAATTCGGATGGTAGCTTAACATCAAGATCATCTCGAAATATGAATGCATTATTTCTTTTCGGGTAATTCAAGTCTACAATGTTCTAATCAAGTTTTAAGATATTTTTTAAACCAAGCTTTTTCTCAATTTGATCTAAATAAACCTTAAAATCTCCGGGTCGATAATATCTCTAACCTAAAGACAATTACAATAAAACTAAACTGAAAAACCCAGGCCGCTACCGGTTGGTTATTAAGGAAATCATTGGGAGAGGCCTATGTTCAGCAGTGGACGTCCTGTGACTGAAATGATGATGTTAATGACCATGAAATAGTCCATTGACAACAATCAATAAAATCATCAGAGATTACTCAACTATTGGGAATCGTTGAAAAATATAGCGCCAATCTACTTTCACAGTAATATCTGAATCTTGTTTTATTTTCACGCAAGGCATTGGTGTGAACGCACCCTTATGCTTTGATTATAGTATCTTTGTATAGCGATGCGTATAGTTTTGTTTGTTTGAATAGCATCAATATTTCGGATTGTTCAGGCAATGGCCCCGAAACTAATAGGCCGATATCCCTTTGTCTGTCTTTAGGTATACAATGATAATGTACACATTCATCTTTTATTTAAGAGTAATATGAGTCCTTGTTTGCTATGTTACATACACTAGCCTGAAGAAGAAAGCCATTGAAAAAGTTTTACCTAATCCCGAGATAGATTTGTGTTAGGTATTGCTAGAATTAAATGTGTCAAACATAATACTTTTTTTATTCCAAAAATCGAGCTTACGACGATGAACAAAAAATTTTAAATAATTGATTAAAAGTAATTTGTGGAAACATTTTACATTACTTACAATCGCTCGTTTTTAAGATCTATTACTTTACGAAATATTTTTATTAGTTATGATAAAAGTAAGTCGCTGTTTGTACTAATAAGTAGAAGAGTTATGTGTTCACAAACTACCGCGATTCATTGTCTCAGTACCACTAATCAAGACAATTATCATTGTTCAAATTTGAACAAAGATCTAACAATTCCCAGACAAACCTGAGAGGATATATTCCTGTATTTTGCGATTACTAGCGTTTAGAGACAAACACGGGTGAATCCTTCGTCCGTGTCCGTTCATATTTCGACTCCATTATGTACCTTTGTTTGAGGCAACGACCTCTGATCGCAAATCAGAACCTTTGTGATATTTTGAGAGTTCTTTTGAGAATTATTCATGCAAATATGATATTCATTCATTGTTTACGCTTCCGCAGTCGATTGATTAGAGGGTGGGCTTAAGCCCACTTCTGATCCGAGACAATTGTCTCGGATCAGAAGTTGTTGGCTCCATTCCCATAGAGAGAGGAAACTCATAGTGTTTTTATTCCTAGTTTATTTAAGATATGCTTACTGTAGAGGGCACCAGTGTGCTTATCATGAGTTTACGTTATGTGTGTTCGCTATCGAGTACGTCAAAAAAATCGATGAAGATTATTTTTATTGAAAGTAGCCGCCAGAGGCGCTGCACAATATGTCATACATTTAAATATCATTTTTTTCGCAGTCGCTAGCGAGCACACCTAACGTAAACTCATGGTACCTACGCATAAAGGTAGATCGATTTAACAATATCAGACGCTTTTATAAATTCTGACACCCGGACTCCGACCTTAGATAAGATTACTTCAATCAATATAATAGAAGATATTTCACTCCGTGTGAAGAGAAACAAATTTCCAAAGAAAAATATTTCTTACATCTTTTTTATTGCCTTCTTTGTTAAATCAAATCAATAGGTAGATAAGTAATTCAAGTAACTCACAAATAAATGCCTACTTGTATAAGTTTTCAATAGATTGTGCTATTCATTCTCCCTAAAGGCTTAGTTTGCTACAAATGTACTTCGTTTCTGCTGACTGCCTTCAATTTAATTCTTAAACAAGTTCGTGTTTCGCTGTGGTTGTCAAAGACTTGCTATAATGTATACAGGTTTACAGAAGTCTCATTTATTGCTAAAATGCTGACTAGCTTTGAATTCGATTTCGCGTGAATTTTTATCTGTCCTAGAAAAAATAATAGAAAAAATATAGCGCGCTCGTCCATGTTTCAAAAACCGGGATAAAAACTATCCTGTCCTTTCTCGGATCTCTTTTAAAAAGTATCTTATACTTAAATTAATGCAAAAAAGGTTTTAATATCAAAAATATTTTTTTAGCTAAAACTGAAATAAATATTTTTTTAAGTTAGGTGAGTCATTGTGGAAGGAACCTACTGTTTAGTACCCCATATTGTACACCCTGTTCCGATATTATTAAAACTGAAAGAATCCGAAGACAATCAGAGCGTGCTTTTCTTTCAAGTGACACTTTTTAATTGAAAGTTTTGTTTCTCTCGCATTTTCCATTTATTTTCTTTTTAATATCATTGTAAAGACCTCTCTCAAAGACCAATTTGTTTCTTTACAAACCATTGAGTAACAGGAATTCTGGTTAAAAACAATTGACCCGAACTTGTACAAATTGGATATTGTAGGGCGTCCTGAAACAAATAAGTTATCGAATTTTGGACTACAATTACAATACAATAAGAATACATTTAACCTGTAAACTTTTATGAAACAAAGCTATAGCTTAGAAGTAGAACCAATCTATTTAATGGATCAGAAATGAACCTTTTCAATGTGATTAATTTGTACCTAGTCTTTTTGTTATGACAGGCTTAAAATGAACAGTTGTAGGCGTTTAGACATAGTTTGATAGGTCAGTCGACCATTGACCTTTCTTTAATCTTTATTATCTGAGAAGTTTTTCATAATAAAAATAACGCTCCGATCATTAGATCACTTGAATTTTACTACCACGCGTTAACTTTGGACGTTTCATCCTTTTACGGGTGAATTTTAAATCCTTTGTTAGCGGATGCCTCGTAATAACTATCATCATCATCATCTGAGCCATAGGACGTTCACTGCTGAACATAGGCCTCCCCGAATGCTTTCCATGTTGCCCGGTTGGTAGCGGCCTGCGTCCAGCGCCTTTCTACTACCCTTATGATGTCGTTGGTCTACCTTGTAGGTGTCGGTCTACCGTCCCACGCCGCGTTTTCCAGTACGCGTTATCTATACGCATTCCAAATCTTAGCACAATTCATTCAGTGCTTTGAGCTGTGTCGATACACCAGTTAGTAACGGTTGCCTTTTTTATAATAGTACGACTTGACATTATATTAATGCCTTTTTTTTCAGATGATTCCGGTGACCGGTGGTGGGTGGAGTCAGCAGTGCCTCCAGCCCCAGCGGTAGCAGCTGTGCCTCCTCAGAGACCTTCGATGTCCACCAGCATCAACGCCACAAGCATCATCAGAAACTCTCCTTCAGCATCACCACCAAGACACCACCTCTCGAAAGATGGTAACAATCTTTGACATGCTGCACTTACGCCCGTATTCACAAACGATGCTTGCATAAGTGAAGCAGCAAATTGAACTCACAGCGTTGAATAGAGCTCTGTGATTGGTCCGTGTGTCACCCTGTGCGTCCACACACTGTGAGACCTCATAGTAATGTTTGTGAATACGGGCGTTAGTGTCCATTAAAATTCAATACATCTATCAATGAAATTCAGCTTTGCTTAAAACGGTTGAAAAACTAATTCTAGGTTCGAAATCCATAGCGTGAATAAGTGAGGACTATAAAAAAATCAATTGAATTCATTGACGTCCGAGAAAAGTGGCTAATTATCCAGTTATTTGATTGGTATATTTAATTATTTTAAAGTAAAGGGATCAAAGTTCTTCCAACAAGGGCAGATTAAAATTGGTCATACATTTTAATCTAGATGGTAAGTGTAAATTTAACATGACCAAGCTCGGTTAATTGTCCTCCAATTAATGCTGAATTTAGCAAGAATTCTTGATTATTTTGAGATGAAAGGGTAGATTAACTAGAAGATGAGCTGTGAATACAAAATATGTAAACAGTCTGACTTTTTGTTTTAAAATAAAGACTTAAACAAAGGCTTATGAACTTTATATTAATAATTACTGTACCATTTTCAAAGGCAATCTGTATTAAGTCTATCCGTTTTGCTCCAATTTTAACTTTCCGTCCTTCAATTACTTCAAAGTCATGAGGCTTACAGATACCAAATGAGATACTCGAAATCTCCTTTACGAAGGCATCAAGAATACTTAGTAAAAATAAAGTCGAAGTATCTTTCGATAATCACTTTGGAGTACTCAGGCGTATTATTCTTTCAACTTATTTCCAGGGTATATTAAAAATAAAGACTTCTTCCGCAGAACCGTTCGACATGATGTATGTCTACATCATAGCAGCTGTTGCCGTCTCGCTCCTCCTCTGCAGTATGGTAGGTGTAGTCCGATGTCTGGTACACAGGAGAAGCATAGAACAGCCTAAAGGCCCTGACGTCTCAGCCACCACAGAAATCCCCAACGGATTCAACGACAGCATATCAGAAGTTGACAATGACATCAACATCACCAGCTTATCAGGTCCAGTCGACACCGTCGACTCCGGTCTCAAACCTGAGATGCAGTTCACAAATGTCGCTCTCAGCCCCAAGATTAACAGATACGTCGGCAGACCAGTCCCCAACACGTACCCACACGTCAGTACCAACATGTACGGACAGGTCGCCGAATACCCTATAGAAATGCCACTCCGAACCATGCCCCATGGGACGTTGGGACGTGGAGTTGCCGTCAAAACCCTACCTAGAGTGCAAGTGCAAAACGAAACCGACCCTAACACCCGGAGTTTATATCGATATTCGAACGCGCAGTACTACTTCGGGTGACAACAAGACAATGCCCAGTGTTCGGACGTATCGAGGACTTACTGTTTCTAGTTCAGTCGTAGTGAAGTGTAAATAGACTAGACGTTTGTAATGTCCTACTTTTAATACGGAAACTGTGATATTAATTGAAACTTTCCTATTAACGGGCCGTTCGTGAAATATGGACACGGGAGGCGGTGCTACAGGCCGTGAATCAGTTACGTCTTGTCGTTAGTGAGGGGAAGCACTCGAGTCTTCTTAATTAATTCCTTGACTTTACTCTTAATTATTGAGTTTAGAAATCGTATTTTAATAATAAGAGAATTCCAATTCGAATACGAGTTATTTACCAATGTGTGCAATTTCGTATGCGAATCGCAGTTCCAATACTTCAAAAATATATCTTCAAGTCTTTCGTGACTGACAAATTACATCTTTTGTTTTTGGTTTAACTTCTTCTGATAATTTAAGACTCATTTCAGTAATTCAGTGAACATAAAACTGTTTATCGATAATGGCATAAATACTCGAGTGCGTCCCAACACTACTTGTCGACCTTTGTCTAGAAGTTACACCTCTAATGACCGTAGTTAAAAAAGTTCTCCGGGAAGTTGAATCGGGGTATATTCTCCTTTTGTGAAGTAAAAACTGCGGGTAGTCGGAAGTTAGCGTTTCGACTCCAATTTTAAATGGTATTTTACGTTAACCTCTTCACTCTCGTTAGCTTTTCATGAAATATATTTCATTGTTGGTTTGTTATTAAATAACAGATTGTTAAATTATTTCAAAACCCTTTTGTGTAAGTAAAAAAATTACGTAAGTTGACGTTACATTGTGTAAAATGAAAGTTACGTTACTTAAAATTAACGTTAGATTTTCTTAAATGATTTGAAAAGCGACTTCTTGTGTCCATGGTTTCAAAATACTATAAGAGTTGAGATGTTGTGAAAATAATTTATGATTGGTTAAAATTTAGTGTTATAGTTTAAACTAAGTTTAAATAGTGGTTTTATGCAAACGTGTTGTATGAATAAATAAGACAGCAATAAGTTTGTCTGAAACCAAATCAATTATTACTAAAGATGCCTAAATTTTAAATTGTTTGGTAACGATAGCGAATTTAAATAAGTTTACGTTGGTTTTTATAAAACTGTAAAATTTTGTTTATAAAGCATTTGTTTAGAATCATTTTACAAAAATGACGGTATGTTTGAACATAATAATAAAATGTTTTCTAAATGACTGACTATATGCCTATCCAAATCACGTTAGTTGGTATTTTTAAGTATGAAAATAATCTGTGTACAGATAAATTTTTATGTGGTACATTGATTTAATAAAGTTAATGCACAAAATGTATTGTTTATGTATTTATTATTTAGTCTCAAGTTTCATCCGAATATTGACAAGTGAAAAGAGACTCTCTCTCTCTCTTTCATTATACGAGTAAGGTCTGCATCTACAGCTGTTTCTACAAAGATTTAAGCTAGCTGTGTGGATCGAACCCAATACCTCTACTTTAGACAGTTTAGCTCTTGAACCACTACTCTACATAAACACTGAAAAAGTTTTCATAAACCTTCGCAAATACGTTTACGAGCTTTTATGCACATCTTTTGACAAACAATCACTTTGAAATAGGTATAACAAACAAAACTAAACTGAAAATGTTTATAATTCCCATAAAATACACCACAGTGTATTTCCAACGATCCATTTTTTTTTCTCTAAACAGAGGCATTGGGCACCAGCAATCAAGTTATCAAACTATAGCGCTGCGCACATAAAACACGGACGCAATGCGACAGACGGTAATGCCGATGTATTTTTTATAGTTGCGGCACATTTGGACGATTTTATGTGCTGAATGCGCTTGGAAGAAACAAAAGACTGCAAAAAAATATGGCAACATTTTTTGGAATTTTTCTACTTTCACACTTGACTTCAAACAAAACAAAGCTTGTATTGTCGATCAGATGAGTCTTCCAGTGACTTGGCCCACTTTTAGCTTGGTCTATGGGCCAAGTCGGTGGATTGAATTTTAAATAAGTTTTTTTTTTCCAGCAACTGGGCCCACTCTAAGGCTGAGTTGCACCACCTAACTTTGACCGTAACTATAATGATAACGGGTATTTTTGAATGGAGTTTGACAGATTTTGATAAAAATATTGAATCGAAGTGACTGGCAGGCTCGATCAGACTACATGGTTCAAAATATTATTAAAGTTTTTTCTTCTTCTTTAGGGCTCTCATGAATTGCGTTCAGCCACGAAAGAGTTACATTATAGATGTACGGTGTACCGTCATTGGTACAATTGTTAAATAGAGATGAAAACCAGTTCTTATAATCCTATATCTGTCTTTTTAATTTCTTTCCAATAACTACGTCCTTTTCTTTGAATAAGTTAGGTTTGAGTTCATGACAATAACACTTGACGCCGAGGAGATTCGATCCTACAACAATACCTGGAATTCTAGATTCGAACTATTTAGCTAAGCAGTTTACACCTTTGTAGAGCTACACTGGAACTATTAGCTTGATTAATTCCGAGAATGTAGAATATGTATTAGGTATTCGAGATGCTGTGACGTCTCAATATACTGACGGAAGCGGAGCCACGGGTGAAGGTATGTATTCGCAAGTACAACAAATACTGCCGTACTTATATAAAATATATGAAATACCAGGGATCTCGAATGCCGACAGCAGGTAGCTCGCATTTCACAGAATACATTATTTTCTTCTCAGCCCTATACAGGTTGTCCCAAAAATGTCTCTAGCGAAAGCCCTAGAGGTAGGTCACAGCCAAATCACTCCGATTTAGTATGTATTGTAAGTGATTCTTTCCACATGTAATTTAAGATCGCCAATGCGCCAAGCATTCATCATCATCATCATTTCAGCCATAGGACGTCCACTGCTGAAAATAGGCCTCCCCCAATGACTTCCACATCGCACGGTTGGTAGCGGCCTGCATCCAGTGCCTTCCTGCTACCTTTATCAGATTGTCGGTCCACCTTGTGGGTGGACGTCTCACGCTGCGGTTTCCGGTACGCGGCCTCCATTCCAGAACCTTGCTGCCCCATCGGCCGTCAGATTACCAAGCATTAGCAACCTACAAATGAAACTTGCATGTAATAAAAAAAGTTCTTATTATTTATTATCTCAGTAACTAAACTCTTGATTAGAAGAAACCTTCATGAGAAAACTAAAAAAAAGAAACTAGTTTTGAGACACCCTGTATGTTCGTAATAATAAAAAGCGCAAAGAACACGAGATTCTAATAAACAGATATGGACAGAGATACGAAAAACCTTTCCGGCCGAGTTCCGGCAGCTAATTATTCTCAATAATTATTGTCCGTATTAAGCATAGGAACACACACCATCCATCATAAGCCCGTACAGTTTCCCAAAATATTTAAGCAAGAGCTGATTTTGCTCGGAAAAATGACATATTTTCAACGTTCTGTAAAGTAACGGAAAATCCTAAACTTTGAAACCTTCTACTCAGAACTCGATTAAAACTTTAGCTCATAGTGCTACTACATACTTCTTATGTGTTACTAAAAAGGATGTGTTGAACTGAGATTATTAATATTCAGTACATAGTGGTTTTGATGAGAAAACTTTTTTTATGTTGTTTATAACTTTTTGCTTAAAAGAGCACTGTGACAATGGTGAAAGGTTTGAAAATTGAAAGAAAAAATTAAAGGTGTTGGGCTCCTTCGATATTGGACAGAAAAAAATGTGTGTGTGTAATTAAGACAGTGGCTGCTCACTTGGGCGTTCACTGAAGATGTGAAGATCGTCGGTGTTCGCTCTCGAACTTTGCTCGCGTATGTTCTCCGATCGTTCTCCTTCATCACATGCCATCTCCGTGTCGTCTCCTCTGAGGTTCGATGATCGATTTAAAGGTAAGTAGGTACTGTTTAATTTAACACCCAAAGGACATTGTCAGAAACGGCCTCAGATTCCTGGGCACAGCAGTAAAGTATCAAAATTGATCTCTTACTTTTTGAATACATAAATATTAATTAGATTGTAATGGACACTTGAGGATTAGAAAATGAAATAATAAAAGTCTTTTATATGTATTCCATAATACTATGACGACATCCGGACATTTTAGGGCGTGGCCTGCTCCATATCCTATGAAGTTCCATAATTTGTGTCGATAAAATCTATGTAAAATCGGCACAAGGCAATGCCGTACTTCATTGTTAGGAATCCACGTAATAGTGATGTTGATTGCGGTCATCATAGACAATAAGATACCGATCTTGTAAATAAAATAAATCGTCCAAATTGCTACAGTATGACTAGATTTTAATTAAAAGTTAAAAATAACTATATTGCACGATACTACAAGAAGCTATCTAATGTGTCCAACTGGTCTAAAAGGTCATGAATAAAATAAAAAGAATTGTGATCATAATACTGATATTGACAATGACATAAATATGGGATCATCTTTAATATATCTGTAACAGTTTCAAAATCCGATGAAAAATCCAATGCCGCTTAAAGTGAGAGAAATGTCTAAAGTTCTAATAGAATTGAAAGTTTTATTCACTCAAAATGCTTATAACAATAATTGGTAATACATTTCAAATATTAAGTAAATACCTTTATAATGTATCGATACAGAGGCGGCGTAAGGCGTAGGCGACGTGGGCCACCGCCTACGGCCTCGCGGTACAAGGGGCCTCGCGCATCAAAAATTTTGAAAAAATGTATACAAGGTGGAGATGACAATATCACAATACGAACATTAACTATTAAATATAAATTCTTGATAGCTAAACAATGTAGTTAAAAATAAAAATATATTTTTTTCCAAACAAATTCAGCCATAATCAGACACAAAATTAAGCAACAACACGGTTTTAAGTGACGAACATTATTCTTTGGCGCAATATTCCTTTATAAATAATCACTGAATCAAGAAATCAGAAACTGTCAATGTATAGACCATTGACCCTTTTTTTTTATTATTTCATAAAATCCGTCTTCAGGTCGCCCGCCACAGAACAAGGCCTCGCGAAATCTGTCTTGCCCACATCAAATTTAAGTCTTGCCCCGCCTCTGTATCGATAGAACCAAAATGATGTCCTCTCAGTTTGGAAAGGGAAAACCCAGGATTGGGGGAGCGCTCCAGGCAATTTTCAGAACATTTCATAGGTGGTAGTAAATAATATTTATTTTATTATTAAAATTGAATATTTTGATATTGATAAAATTGAATATACCTTTCGATTCAAATACCGAATATTTTTCAATCGATAAAAATTATCGAGAATTGTAAATAATATTCAATTAAAAGTTGTTCAATCCCTAGTCATGCATAGACTAAGACGGTAACCATGGAGATAGTTAGTTTGGTAAGTCACGTGTTAAATGTCAAGAGTGGAAAGTAAACATAGGATTCATGTTATTTATTTACGTGCAAAATGTAAGTAAGTAAATGATAAAAGTGGAACGCCGAGCTATTTCCAAAACCCGTCCAATATTATAATACAATTTGGCTGCGACAACTACAATACAGAACATCTCCCAAATCGATGTGCATACAATATTATAATACAATACTAGTAAGTAAGAGGTTATGATAACAATATTGCTATCAATAAGTTTATAGAATTGGTCCGCCAGGAATAATTGTTCTTACATAAAGATTTGTGTCATTTAGAACCTAGAAAGTATTTTTTCGGCACTGTTGATCTAACGGCGAACAATGTATGAAGAACGAACATTGTCCTTTAATTACAAACTTTTTTTTTTTTTCAATTTTTTACAAATGCATAGCACGTGTATACTAAAACACCACTCCCGCTTGGCTGTTTTTGGTGTTTACATTTCATTAAGCCCTCACACCGACAGAGTTCCGAATAACATGACAAAAGGGTGTTTTCATTTAAATATGTAGATGTGGAAAGACAGTGTAACTAACGAAGTTGAAAAATTCATAAACTTTTTTTTGTATATTTATTCGTGCCACCATTGCGTGTTAGGCGTTTTAATGATACAATTTTTGCCCTTTTTGCGAATGTATGGGATATGGTGACATTACATTAAACCTTTTTTATACAGAGAAGTGGTTTTGGCGGTTAATTAATAACACGCCTGACTTAAACAATTGGGTATCCTAAAATTAAACGAATGTGTATATGGCACGGGCTGAAAGACAGCGCTGAAAGAACCTTGTGTGCTCCTTACTGCATATTTTATTACCTACAGCGTAAGATTCCCTTAATACCTACATGTTACAGGTGTAATGGCTCTGAAAGCAGGTATATTGTTTTTTTTTACATAACTATTTGCTTGCTGTAACAATTGATACAAATTTTAGTATATTCAGGGAGTATACATTATGTACATTTTTCTGTAAATAAAAATATTTCTGTCGATAAATGAATTGAAATAAGAATAAATGTTTTACACAAATTACATTCAGACCAATATAATTGTAAAACTTTATATTGAAGTCGATAAATTGGCCAATTCGCTTGGAAATAATTCGATAACTTCCAGCCAATCACTTTGAACGTTCAACATTTTTGCGGTAGAGTCAAAACCGCATTCAATTGCGGTGTTCGTGGTTTTTCCAATCAATAAATTTATTACAATTTTAACACTTAAAACTAAATGATAATTAATAAATAAGTAACTAAAACATTTATAACAGTAACTGTAGCGTAAGGCATTTACTCCGGGCACTTTTAAGAAACGCCATCTTGTGTAGGTGCTGTTTCAGTCAAATGACGTCCACAGGTGGACAAATGTGTAGAATAGTAATAATACCAAGTTATGAAAGAATCAACATCACACCTCACGAAAAAGTTCTTTAGAATTATTGCACATTTTATTTACCTAGTATTTTAAATTAAAATTCTTCGTAGTAGCAATTCAGAGGTGGAATTGTGTAAAGCAATCGTACGTTATGAACTGTCAAATGATAACGATTGCTTTACACAATTCCACCTCTGATTTAAATCAAGCACAAAACTCTCTTATTACAGAATAATTATGATCTTTGGTCCCTAGTTTTGTTGTAGTAATTCAGAAGTGAGTTTAGACTTTACGAAACCTACTTACTAGGAACACTTTATGTCTTTAGATATTATAACACGGGGACCATTTAATATTTACAACCAAAGCAAACATCACCTGCTTATCGAAAATGCAAAACCGACCACTGCGTCTACCCTCACGTTTTACGTCCGCATTATAGTTGCGGCCCTGCCCGTGGCATATTGCGGGCTGGCCCAGGTAGAAATTTAATGATTTTTATTGGGATTCCCTTCCTGAGGTGGGACACGAAAATTTACCTGGCTTTCAGGAAAATTCAGGATCTTGAACCCTGTTCAGGGAATTTAGACGAACAATAAAAAGATTTGATTTTAGAATAATAGGTTTATGGATTTACCAAGTTTGAATATAAATACAATGAAATCAAGTTAATAGTTCGGGAGGCGAAAGAGGTATGTCGTTGGAGTGCGAATTTGACAGCTCGGCGCGGGAGCGCCCACGTTACGCGCTGTGATTGGTCCATAGATCAGCAGCGACATTATGGCGTAGACATCTTGCCGGCCCTTGGAAGCTCTAGCTAAATAGAGCTTTCAAAACTGGTTCTCTGATGTTGGTAGAAGGCAGAGGCGATTGAGTGCTCTCCTGATCGTTCCTTGCGAAGTGGTGACGTCAGCGACGCGAGGCACGCAGTCGGTTCCAGGATATATCTTGGCAATTCTGCCTAATCGCCAGCATAGGGGTGGGGTGCTGTCATCCTTGACGAGCACTAGATCATCTAGTTTCAAGTTAGTACAATTGGTTCGCCATTTTGTGCGTTGCTGTAGCTCAGCAACATATTCGGTGGCCCACCGCTTCCAGAAGTGTTGTCTGTGTTGTTCGAGGCGTTTGAAGCGGTCGAGGCGATTGCTGTTGTGGTCCATGAGGCTCGGCGACGGCAGCGATGTCAGCGACCTACCGATCAAAAAGTGAGCCGGGGTAAGGGACTGATAGTCATTAGGTGAGGAGCTGAGGGGACAAAGGGGGCGGCTGTTGAGGATTGCTTCAACTTGTGCAAATAGAGAACTGAGTTCCTCGAATGTCAAGTGAGTGTGTCCGAGAACTCTAGAAATGTGATGTTTAGCTGATTTGACCCCCGCCTCAGCCAGACCATTGAAATGAGGAGCGTATGCCGGAGAAAATTTAAATTCGATGCCCCGACGAGCTCCAAAGTCTAAAATAGTGTCTTTATTGGACTCTACAAAATTAAAAATTTCTTTGGCTGCGGCAACAAAATTTCTACCGTTGTCACAATATACAATTTTTGGCATACCTCTACGTGCAATGAATCTATTTAAAGTTAAAATAAATGCATCCTTACTAAGTTCACTTACTGCTTCTAAATGAACACATTTGTACCGAAAACACACAAAAATACATAAGTAACATTTTGTGATTTTGCAGCCTCTCCCCTTTCTATCTGTAATGTAAAATGGTCCAGCAAAGTCAGTGGCCACTGTGTTAAATGGATAGTCAGGCTCAACGCGTTCATTGGGTAGATTTCCCATGATATTAGACATGGTCTTGCCCGTGAAGCGTCGACATACATGACAATTACGAACTGTTTTTCGTGCCAAGTTACGACCACCTATAGGCCAATACTGATCCCTTATAGAGGCTAACAAATGCTGGGGACCGCAGTGTAGGAGTCGCAGGTGTTCCTGTTGAAACATCATTTTTGTTAGAGGATGGTTTGCATTTAAAACTACAGGATGCCGTTTTTCATAGGCATAATTTGAGTTGTCTATGCGACCTCCCACACGCAGGGTTCCAGTTTGATCTAAAAATGGATTGAGGGATGAGAGATGCCTTTTGGGTGAAAGAGACTTATCTAATTTGAGACGATTTATTTCGTCATGAAAGCATTCGTTTTGAGCTATAATTATTAGCATTTCTTTTGATTTAGTTAATTCATTTACTTGGAGTTCTTTAACAAATTTATTTTTAGGATTTTTGCAATTGTGAATGAATCTGAATACCCAAGCATAGACTCTTTGTAGAGTAGAGAGTTTGGAGAATCTATTAAAATCGACCACCTGTTCCACAGGTGTCACTTCCGCCGCCAGAACGGTAACGGGAACAGTAAATGTAGGCCAGGAAGATTCTGGCTGAAGAAGGAATGTAGGCCCGTGCCACCATAAAGAACAATCTTTTAGGTTTTGAGGATCTATGCCTCTAGATGCCAGGTCTGCTGGATTGTCGGCAGTGGGTACGTGTCGCCACATAGAGACATCGGTGAGTTCTCCTATAATAGCTACTCTGTTAGCTACAAAGGTTTTTGCTTTACCTTCGGACTTGAGCCAACCTAGGGCAATACTAGAGTCAGTCCAGTAGAACTGCCTATCGATTTTGCACCTTAAGGCCTTTGTTACTGACGAGCTAAGCTGTGCACCTAGGAGACAAGCACACAGTTCCAATTTTGGGATAGTGATGGTCTTTATGGGAGCGACGCGCGCCTTGGCGGTAAGCAAATGAACTTGACTGTTACCTGATGTGTTGGTTGATTTTAAATAGACACACGCGCCATACGCTTGTTCTGAAGCATCACAGAAGCAATGCAGCTCGATTGTCGATCGATCTTGCATTAGAACAAGCCTGGGAACATTTAAAGCTGAAATGTAATGTACATTTTGAGCAAACTTTAACCAAGTTGTTTGAATGTCATCAGGGACAGGTTCATCCCAATCTAATTTTAGAGACCACAGTTTTTGCAATATTATCTTGGGTTTTATAGTGCATAATGAGAGCAATCCCAGTGGGTCGAATATTTTAAAGGTAGCGGAGAGAATAGATCGTTTAGAGATCTTTTCGATGGGATGAACTTCTATTTCGAAGTTAATTTTGTCTAAACTAGGCGACCAGCCGATACCTAATGTACTAGTGGCATGACTGATTATTAGGTTATCTGTTTCAGTTTGCAATTCATTTGCAGGGAATAAATCAGGAAGGTTAGATCTGTATTTCCTGAGGTTAAAACAGCCTTTGGATAGTTCATCTGACACTGAGCGCTGAATATGACGAAGTTCTGAAGCCGAATCGCTTCCTGTAAGCAAATCATCACAATAGAAATCTCTTTGGATAATAGTTTTAACATTTGGATCGTCACATTCCTCCCCCAATTGCCAGATACACCTTGTAGAAAGAAAACTTGCACTCGAGAACCCGTAGGTTACTGTATTTAATTGAAATGTTTTTAAGGCCGGGTAGCAGAGAAAATGGCGAAAATGAGGTTTTCATTTTTCATTTTTGAGGTACTAAACAGTAAAATTAAAGGCTAAGATTTTTATTGGGCATAGTTGAGGATATTTTCTAGGGCTATTAACGGATGGAAACACGATTTGACGAAGTTGACTCGATAGAATAAATTCCCAAAGTTACCTCTATTCGTTTTCTATTTATGGTTTTATTTTTAAAATAAGCGATTTGAGATTCTAAATCTTTTACTAAACTAAAGTTCAGAAATAACTTGAGGGCTATTAACGGATGAATTTTTTATATTGCGTCTTATTTAGGTACTATGTTAAAAAATGTGGAAAAAATCGTCCATGACGGCTTGGACAATCTCAATCAGTCGCGCGGTGGCGCTTACGGAGGACGGACGCGTGTCAGTTTTTTGGCCGTGACAGTTCGCGATTTGTCAATATTTTTGACAATGATGACTTTGATGAGCCACAGTATAAATATATCAGTGCTACTGGAGAAAGCTAAAATTTTTGATAATTAAGAATTATCAATTTTGTCTACCTATTGAAATTTAAATCGTTCGCATCCTTTTAAACGAAGACTCTACTCATGATACATAGTACATTGCTCAAATATGAGACAAAACCAATGAGTTAAAATTACATTTTAATAGTAGCTACATACAATCGTCTTACACTCTTTAGAAGAGCACACTGATACAAATAAATAATAAAAAATTAGGTCAGTGGGTCAAATATAGGGGCAGCTGCACGTCACTGAAAGACGATTCTGTTTACTCGGCATCTGGGCTGGAGAACATGAACCCTTGTTTACAGATACAGATGTAAATGGAGTTATAACTGTACATATTTTACATGAAATGTGTAACAGAAATCAGTTAAAAGACACATACATGGAATACCAATAAGGTTGCGGAGGGAAAGCTACCTATTATAAACTAGCGGCCGCCCGCGACTTCGTTCGCGTAGACCTCGTTTTACCCCCGTTAGATATCATGTTGATAGATGGCGTTTCACGGTTTCCCCCGAATGAATATTTACGAACGTCATACAGTAGTTTGTCCAGCGCTGTAGATTTTAACCAATGACGATAGGTAGATGGCGCTTTTTAGACACGTCTTATTTATTTATTGAAATTTATTTGTCACATGTCGTCATAAGTGTTAGCCTATATGTTAATCTGGGTTATAAACAATAATACTGTAAAGTTTCAACAAAATCCGTTCAGTAGTTTTTGCGTGAAAGAGTAATAAACATCCAGACATCCAAACTTTCGCCTTTTATAATATTAGTAGGAAGTAGGATATTTCACAATCCAAACTAATATTTACTATTTAGCATTTACTTACAGTAAATATTAGTTTGGATTGTGAAATGTTTAAACTAAAAAAAAGAATAAAACAAAATAGGGTTTCAAATTACCTATCTTTATCTAATTTATAAAGAGGTAAAGTTTGTGTGTTTGTATATTTGTTAAATTGTAAGGGGTAATCTCGGGATCTGCTGAACCGATTTTAAAAAATCTTTCACCAATAGAAAGCCACATTATATCTGAGTGTAATAGGTTATATAAAAACCGAAAAATTCTACGCGGGCGAAGCGGCGGGCGGAAAGCTAGTTTATTTATAATTATGTAAGAGCATAATTATTAAAGTCTAAGTCAAACATTCTTTATTTGTGTGGACCTATATTAATGAGAGATTACAAGGCGTTAAATATTTCAAGAAAAAAATTAAAAACTATTATAAAGCTAAATTTTGCTCTCATGGAGCCTTTACCTACTCTGACAAATCAAGACTTAAAGAAGAAACTAATAATAAAACTATTTAACTGTCCTGCAATGAAAAGCTTGATCGGGTACCTACAACATCTCAAGTTATTTTAGAACTTGATTTCATTAAAAGACTGTAAATATCAAATCGCTTAGGTATTTAAAGTCAAACGATTCTGAAATGTCAAGTGGCATAAAGTTAGGACTAATAAATAACCCATTAAGATAGTAGCGCCCTCCTGTCAATGACATACCTGGAACGATAGAGTATTGGACAACTAATAAAAATGCTTTGTCCTAAATGACTGACGGATATCGTAGAGACCTGAAAGTTGGAAGGTGTGTTCTTTGTATGACGTAGGCATCCGATTTTCCGAAATGGGGTCATGAAATGAAGGGGGTGCAAAAAGGGGGCAAGGTTTGTATGGGACAAAGTGATTCTTTGGTTCAATCTACTTGAAATGCTTAACAATTCCTTAATATTATAATTCATGACAAACGTGTGAAAAGGGTAGAAAGTTATTTTGGGAGTCATTTGCGTCGAAGTTGATATCAATACTAGATACTTACTGCTTTTGATTTAATTACTTTTTATTTTTACAAGTGTTTGAAAACTCCATGTCATATTGCAATCAATGTCAAGTGAAATCTCAAATTGAAATGTCTCAATCTCAATGAGGAGGCTCTGCATTTATTCCTAGAATTCCCCTAACACCGTCAAATTACCCTTTCGAATTCAAGACAGTGCAGTTTCCCATCAAAATCTGCTTCGTAATGACTATAAACAAAGCTCAAAGTCAAACTCTAGCAACCTCTGCATAAACTCCCATGAGTGCTCAGAGCGGGTGCCTGCGGCAGGTAACCGCGTGTGATGCTCATACAGAGCCCCGTAATACGTTATACATAAATTATGGAAAGAAAACACCCAGACCAATACAAACAAACATGTATGCAATTTTAGTATGATATTTTTATTTATTAATAAACAAAAAGACTGAACAAAATTGATGCGTGTACTGATTAATGTAATTAACCACATGCAAAGTTTCGTGAATTGCAACAACTATAATTTATTATCCAAGCTCTAAATAATCGCTACTACGAGTAACTGATCATAAAATGTTTTTCCAATCGCTCAAGCTCCCGAGGACCTACCGATAGATCGGGTGACGTAATCTTGAAATTCTTTTGGCCGGCGCGGAACTTCCGGAAGGTCGGGTGATGCCACGCCTCTTTGAACTGTGTTTACTTTGGCAGTTATATTTTATATTTATTCGATTCTAAAATATATTCCCAAAAATTCTGAAAGGTGTTTTAATTTGTATCACTTGGATATGATTTGTATTAGAAAGTGTTGTGAGTGTGACGCTTGAACGGAAGGAAGTCAACCTAACCTAACCAACTGGTATTTTTATACTGTGTAGCTGGGAGAGCTCTTTGGCGCGCTGTCTTCGGCGAAGTATTGCGCGCGCAGATTTTGACAGCGTGAAATACCTACTTTAGCAGAAATACCAAGCCTTAAAGTTTCGCCTTCATTGTTACGCCATAGAATTATTTGAAGGCTACGATCTGACTCTCTAACATTGATTTGGCGGTACATTTTTTCAATGTCCCCCGATAAAATATATGTGTTGGCGGAAACGAAGGAGAATGTTAAATAAAGAATCCTGTACTATAGGTCCTACCATTTGCAAATTATTGATAGAGAAACCAGAGGAAGTGCGAGCTGACGCATCAAACACAACCCTTAATTTCGTGGATTCACTCTTTTCTCTAATAACCGGGTGGTGGGTGAGGTAGAAAATAACAATTTGTAGGTAATAGTGAACTCTTAGTTTCAGAGAGATGACCGAGTTCAGCATACTCTTCAATAAATTCTGAATAGGCCCTTTTGAGTTCTGGTTGCCTTTTGAAACGACTTTCTAAGCTAATAAATCTTTTCTTTGCTAATTGATAGGAATTACCTAAACAATCTCTGTCGTCTCGTAAGGGTATAGCCACACAAAAACGGCCACTGTCCTCACGAGTGGTGTTGGCGATGAAATGTTGCTCACAAAGTCTTTCCTCGCGTGTATAAGGCTTAGTGGGTGGAAGGCTCTCTAGCTCCCAAAAAATTGACATTTGTTTTTCTAGATTAGGGAAATCTCGATCATTTTGTGTGAAATTACATATGATTTGCTTATTAGGAATAGGTTTGGTAAAACTTGGCAGGGGACCTGCAATTAGCCAACCTAATTTTGAATCACGAAGTATAGGCATATTTTTCCCTAGGTTTATTTGTTTGGACTCTATTAGTTGCCAAAATAGATCAGCACCAATCAACATGTCAATAGTTGAAGGACTGTGAAAATTAGGGTCTGCTAGCTTGACATTAGGCAGATTTAGGACCTTTGAATCAATAGGTATTTTAGGTAAGTTGTCTGCAATTTTAGGTATAACTAAGCATGATATGGATACTTTGAATGAACTTTGCTTGGATTTTAGACGAAGAGCACATCTCTCCGTAGTTTGCTTGAGTGGAGTTTGACCGATACCAATTACATTGACATTTGATGGCTGAGAAGTCAGTTTTAATTGTTGCATAACTGCTGAACTTATAAAGGATGACTGGCTTCCGCTGTCAAGTAAGGCTCGTATTGTCAAAGACTTGTTAGTGATAGGATTGAATATTATGACTTGAGCTGTACACAGCAAAACTTCAGGGGCTGAAATAACAGACATTGAAAGCGAATAATTAGTGCTGGTATTCTCATTGCCCTTTGAAATGTGTAGTAATGAATTGTGGCGCTTTTTACAGACACGACAAGAACCTGAAAGTTTACAGTTGTCAGTGTTGTGTCCGGGCCGAAAACAATTTTTACATAAATTTAGTGACGTTACAATGGAGTTCCTATCTTCTGGAGATTTAGATTTGAATGTAGAATGTAGAGGCGATGATTTGCCTGGCACACTGCACACACAAAATTTTTATTATAATTAGGAATAGACTCCTTAGACGTAACGACAAGAGACCTTGTTTGAGTTTTAGGCTGAATTGGAGAAACTATAGGCTTCGTTCGGTCTTGCTTGTTACGAAAAACAGTTTCCAAAACGTCAGCACGACTTTTCAAAAAGCTAAAAAATTCATTGAGAGTAGGTATTTCTGAGATAGAATTCCTATGTTCTTCCCATTTAAAACAAGTAATGCCATCTAACTTTGCTGTAACCATGTAGATTATTAGGACGTCCCATTTATCAGTAGGTAGTCCTAGCGTACAGAGGGCACGCAGATTTTTTGTTACATGATCAATTACATAACGCAAAGACTTGTCTGACTCACGCATTGGTTCAAAACTAAATAAAGATTTTAAGTGATTATTAATTAATTGTCTTTTGTTGTCAAAGCGCTCGCACAGAAGTTGCCAAGCCTCTGGGTAGTTTTTGGCTGTAACTTCTAAATTACAAAGTACTCGAGCTGCTTCACCTTCCAAGTAAGAATTTAAATAGTGAAATTTATGTATATTGTTTATTTTATGATTGTCATGAACTAATGAACAAAAAGTTTCTTTAAACTCTAACCATTTGTAATAGGTGCCATCAAAGCTGGGTATTTTGATAGTAGGTAGTTTAAACCCAAGTGGACTATGGCCCTCGTCATGGCAATGGTGATGAGTGGCATGAGTTGAGGTATTTGAAGTTATTTCATCTTGAGAAGATTTGGAAGGTGAGTACTTTTTTATAGCTTGTTGAGCCAATGAAATGTAAGTATCAAAATCTTGTTCAAAAATATCACGAGTTGTTAGTTCGACACTTAAATCTGACACATTCATTAGTTCGATTTGGCTTTGCAGCTCGTCGAACTCAATGTATAATGACTCCATTCTAGATAATTTCATTGAAAGTTTGCTAATTTCTAGTTCAGATACAGTTTCTAGCGTTAATAAATTATCAACGTGATTTTTAAACTTTGTTAGACGTCCCTTGGCTATTCCACGCCTAGAATTAAGCGAAGAATACCCTTCGGGGGTCTTTGAGTCATTAGACATTGTGGCAAAATAAGTTACGTTAATGGAAAACTACAAAAAATAATGAATTTGAATACGATACGCTCCTCACTTCGTGTTCCGGCTGAGATGCACGTCGAATGCGCAGCGGGTCGATCAGCTGATGCGCTCGAGTCGTAGGTAGCAGGTGGCCGCGAGAACAATAGGCGCCGAGTGCACGTTCGTAGCGCGTGGTCGGTCGATGACCGCACCCGATCGAAGCACACTGGAATGTTAATTTTTGTGCACTTATTATGCGGAAATTTAATTAAATTAAGAAGCGGGGCGATATTTATGCACGCGTTGTAGCTTAATAATATGCTAAAATCGTGGTTTTGTCAATTTAAATGTACAAAATGAGTGCAAAATATTTAAAATAAATGCAATTGTAGCACAGAATTTAGCGTAGGTGAGCAAATTATTAAGCTAGTGCGCAGTATGAAAGAAGAAGTGATGGAAAATAATTAAATTTGAAATGAAGGTAGGAATATAGTGCCAAAAAAAATCTAAAGTTCTTAAAATAATGGAATTTAGGCAATTTAAAGCGTGAATTTGCAAATGAGAAGAGTTACTTTGAATAGTTAGGCACAGAATATTGATTTGAAACTGCGAATTTAACGGTAAAACACCACTTGAATGCAAGTTACAAAGTTCACTAATGTGCACAAGTCAAAGGGGACGAAATTAGGATAGAAGAAAAGGAACGGGCTCACAGTTAGAAGGGCAGGAAGCAATGCTGGGAAGAGTAGTCCAGGCTGTTGGCTGCTGTCCGTCCACCTCGTACGTAGGCGTGATCCGTTTTCCGTAATTTCTTCGGCACTTCTGTTATGGGGCGATGCGGGGCGCGAACTGGCTGCGTGTGCGCTCCGTTGTAGTCACCGCTGATGGTTTCCGTCCTTGGTTAGGCTTGACTTGGCTGCAAATTGTTCCGCGCGCAGGCGATGACCTTTGCCCTCCACGCGTTCGGTTGACCGTTGGATTGAGACTTCGTGTTTTAGGCGGAATATTAGTCCTGTCACGGTTTTGTTCAGGGAATTTAGACGAACAATAAAAAGATTTGATTTTAGAATAATAGGTTTATGGATTTACCAAGTTTGAATATAAATACAATGAAATCAAGTTAATAGTTCGGGAGGCGAAAGAGGTCTGTCGTTGGAGTGCGAATTTGACAGCTCGGCGCGGGAGCGCCCACGTTACGCGCTGTGGTTGGTCCATAGATCAGCAGCGACATTATGGCGTAGACAAACCCTATTTTAATGGGCGTAAGGATTCTGTATTTAGTTCTTTTGAAAGTGACCGTACAATCGCGCTATTCGACGTTTATTAGGTAACACATTGGAAGTTACGACTGCGGTCGGTTTCCTTTTAATATCTGTTGACCGAAAACAGATTTCAATCAGGCTGCTATAAATACTACTTATGGGTGTGTAAATGGTTGTGTTTGTTTTGATAATGAGTAGATTTCTGTACGCAACGAAGTTTGTCTTTACACCTGTAAAATGATGCTGAAGTCCGCTTACAAATAATAAGTCAACTCTGTTTCAATCAAACTGCTGCTTCAATGCCGTATTTTAATGTTACAGTAAAAAATACAATGGCTTGAGTGTTTTTTTTATTGAAATTGAATTTTTAGATTAGAAAAAACCACCTTCTCTATAAAGTTGTCTTAACATAATTAGAATTGTAATTTCTTTGATCGTATCTTAAAGTGCCCATAACAGCTTTAAATTTAGACGTAGTAGCCAAAACAAATTAAACATCAGCGTAAATAAAAATTATCACATCAAATAATATATTTTAGGCCGTAATAGAATGACAAAATACTAAAAGTTTTCATGAATATTTCATACTTCCAGTTTAGTGAAAAATAAATGGTGTCCTCCAATTTTTGTCACGAAATCCTTATAAATATTAATAAAGTGAGAATCGCAAACTTTTTGTGTTGAAGGTGGGGAAATTGTGGAAAAACATTGTTTGTGAAAACTTTATTGATGTTTTTCAGGATTCATTGGCTTAAGATTTCAAGGTCTCCGTAATAGGTATGTTTCGAGTCGCAAAATAAAATGAAAATTCTTGTTTCTAAGTCAAAATTAGTATGAGGTTTTAATCGTATTTTTATAGCTATGGTTCTGTGACGTGACTTACTCTTACTTAGGTAAATCATTCACCAATACGTAACGTGTATGAGGGGGGGTCATTCTACAACAATACGTTCACTAAGGGCCCTCGCCCACGGCGACAGAATCGCTAATAACGCGCTTTGCAATGTACTAAAGAAGTGATGCCAACGCGCTACTAACGCGCTACAGCAGCGCGACTGCATCGCTACAAAAAGTCGCCGTGGGCGAGGGCCTTAAGTCGTGATCTCTATTAGAGATCTCATTCACTATCTTTTATCGATTCTGAGACAGACAGATTTTGGAAAACGTCCATTATTTTGATGTTCTGCCGAATGACGTCATTTCGATTAGGGGGCGTCCATAAATTACGTGAGACTTTTAGGGGGGGGAGGGGGTCAACAAAAACCTCACTAAATCTCACGTGGGGGAGAGGGGGGGTCTCAGGAAATATCACGTAATTTTTTCCGCAAGAAATAGAGAAATATAGTTTGCCAGAAAACTGGGTTTAAATCTTAAGTAAAAAAAATTGGCCAAATGCGTGTCGTGTCACGCGCAGTGTAGGGTTCCGTAGTTGTCCGTCGTTAACAAAATATATTTCAGAAGCAAGCAATTACTTCATCTACAGTCGCTTTTAATATTTTCTTCTAAGGAATTTTTATTAGATATGAAATTATATAATACATGTGTTAAATGACTATTACTCTTAAACCAACTGACCTACCCTAACCCTTATAGTTTTCTTGAAAGTTCATAAAAAGCAGTATTATTATGAATTTTTCCAGATTTTTCAAGCCAACAGTCTAGTTTTTTGGAGGGTGGGGACGCCCTGCTCGAACAAAAATTGGCACTTTAAACTTTAATAGTTTGCAAACGGATCCCTAAATCGAAAAATAGTCTTTGAAACCCCCAAGTCATCCAACGATATCCTACACGATGGTCTAGAAGATGAAAAAAAAAATTCATCCCCACTTTACATGTATGTAAAAAAATATTTTTTCAAAATTTTATTCTACCGTTTTGTCTAGTGCCAATAGTTTCCAAGCAAAACCTCGGACAGACAGACATATCGAAACTATAAGGGTTCCTTGTCAGGACTACGGGATTTTCTATGATGATAATGACATTTAATTCTAAACCGTCTAAAGTTTAGACGGTATAGAATAGACTCTAAACAAATAAAACTAACAATGCTTCCGTCTGCATGTGTGAATACTAAAATGCAGAATAAATGACGAAATTAAGAAAATTATAAAACAAGTTTTTTTTTAATCAAAATCGATTTTGCTAGATTATGTAGAAAGGAACAATAATTAGACTAGGTACTTCTGTAAAAAAAAAACAATGAGAGCCTAGTACTAGCCTAGTGTTTTTCTGGATCTATTCGTAATCAGTGGGCTTAGTGCGACTTTATATCGATCGTGACAATGACATGCATTAAATGTATGATGATTGTACAGCGTCCCTAGCAGATACTTTCAAGAACTAAAATCTTAAACTTTATAGATCTTTTTGATGCACTCGTTAGCGACAACGGTAAATGCAAACTCGCACTAAGCACACAAAAAAAACTTTCTCAGTTAAATTACTCCAAAACTATGTAATTTCGGATTTTTTTCAATATCACGTGAGATTAGGGGGTGGGGGAGGGGGTCAGGCAAAATCTCACCAAATCTCACCAAGGGGGGCGGGGGGGTTGAAAAATAGCCAAAATTGTCTCACGTAATTTATGGACGCCCCCTTATCTCTAACGAAATCCTGAGCATCGAGCTTTCCATCTCGCTTGGTGACGTGTATGCCACTGAGCAATTAACTGAATTATGAACTCGGAGGCCATTTGAGAGTGTGGAAGTTCTAGCCTGTTGCAAAGTGCAGATTCTATTACGCGATCATATCTGACATTAGTTAGTAACACACGGTTGGGCGATTCGCTTAATTGTTCTAATTGGACATATCAAGTAATGGTACTGTACTATACTGTACTGAAGCTGTTTGTCTCTGGTTTCTGTATTAATTCAGAGAGAAATAATATGTATCTTGTAGGTTACTACATTATAAATAACTTGAAAAAATCTAACTGCTTAAGGCGGGAATCGAACCCACAATACTGTAATGAGAGTGAATATTTTTGCATTTAAAGGGTATATGTATTTTAATAATACAAAAAAATATTATTCTGTATTAATGTAACCGGGAGATTTAAAAATCTAGGATCTGTGATTCTGTAGATTTCCTACAAAAAAGAAAAATAGCGCCAGTTATAAAAAAGTTCATTTTTCATTAATTCAAACGTATAGCACCGTAACGTTTCCACGTATTTGTACGTAACAATAAGTCTAAGGCTGGGTTACACCATCTTACTTTGACTTTAACAAACGTCAAAAATCTGTCAAACTCCATACAAAATACACCGGTTATCGTTATAGTTACGGTCAAAGTTAGGTAGTGCAACTCAGCCTAAATGTTGTTTAAAGTTTTAAGCAGAAAACCAACACCACTCCGGAATGCCTCGAGCGTTTTCGCATATGGGTAGTTCTTGAAATTCTTGCGCACTCCGGCGGTCGACGAGCCAATATTTATTCATGATTTGGGAACTGACCTGCTCTCTGGAAGAAAATATCGCTGGTCGCTGTTCTAAGTTCACTTATTCATCATCAAATCCTTTAAGGACTTGAAACTGTCGTGACTTAAACGCTTTATGAAGTTTTCATATCATATTGGAATTAGGAAAATATGGAGTGAAAGGTATTGTCAAGTTGTATTACTCTTCATCTTTTTTTATCCAGTCTAAAGTCCTCGGAAACAATCTACCTTGGTATGTTCCTCGTTCAGATTCAAAATCCTGCCGGGGGCGAAAGCATTTATACCTGGTTTGATAGGTAAATGTACCAAGATCAAGTTAACTGCGCACCTGGCAGCCGTGACGTCACATCGACGCTCTGTTACGGATGGGGCGAACGCGGGGAATAGTGCGGGAGAGTGTGAAGGAGAGTTGCATTCCAGCGAGATACGCAGTTAGCTCAATCGCGTTGTACTTATTAAGGCAGGCACTTTTTATCAATGGACAAACTCTGCTTAGTTTGTCAGGTACTTCGAGTGCCATTTCATTTTGTTTACAAAGTCTTCCGCACTATAAAGGCACTTTATTGCTTAATTTACCCCAGAACAAAAGGTCTTAATTATTAGCCTTATACAAAGCAAAACTTAGTGCCAGAACAGTGATTTGAAGACGCCCACATAGCCAAGTTCTAAAGTTTCATTAGGAGTGAGTGAATCCATAATGAGGGTAGTCTAAACCAGGCCTGCCTTTAGGCTTAGTTGGAGCTAGTTGAGCTTCGAACTTAGCAATTAATGCGTGTAAAACAACATATTAATTTGGATTAAATAATGAATTTCAATGTGATTATTTCTAGTCGATCAGAGTTACAGACTTGAATTAATCGACTGTCTAGATCTTCAATAACTTCTATGTGTGTAATAAGACAAACTTGTAATATACAGGATGGAATTTTGTAATGCCACCTTCCCTCCAGGTGGCATTGCAAAATTCCATCCTGTATATTTCTTAAGCTCTCAATTTAAACCAACGTACATTTTAACGTATAGTCTTCAAGTTTGCTCGTATACATTATCGAGTAATTATTATTGTCTAATTATTCAATTTAAATTATCTTTCAAAACCCGAACTCCGGTAATTCAGCCGGAGATTAAAAAAAACTCTCAAATTATAGTTGTGTCAAAGCGCGGCCGTTACCTAAAATAACTTTACATCAATTTAACAAAAAATAATAATGTGAATTACTCGCATTAATTAGATAAAAACCTAATGAAACAACTTCTTTCACTTTCATTTAATTAATGATTAAAATGTTTCTTATACAGATCAAACAATCCAGTAAAAAACTTTAGTAGGTAAGTAATATTAAGGCCAAATTTTTTAACCATTGTAACTGCGGTAAAAGCAGATGAAATTTCACCGTGGTCTTTTACAGGTGCCAAGTTACAGTTTTTAATTTTCGGGCATTTCCCGGTCAGACCAGTTTGCCGCGAGCTATTATGCGAAGTGTCCAGTGTAAGGAGATACTTCTTCGGGAATAGTTGGCGATGTGCCTGCTTCTGAACTGTATGGGTAAAATGTTTTCTCGAAAAACGAACTGCTGAAAAAATAGTGATTTTCGCACTTTATGGTTTTGTTACGAGGGTTGTGAGTAAATTGTATGGAAATTTTAGAAAAGTCTTAAAACATTACAGAAAAATTTATGAAACTATGTTTTCGTTAAAACGGACTGCCGAAAAAAATGTGGCTTTACCAAATAAATATTTTTTCTTTCTTTCTTCTTTACTTCATGGTTTTGTTACGAGGGTTCTTTAATGTATGGATTTATTATTATTTATGGAGGTATTTTAGAAAGGTCTTAAAATATTACTGAAAAGTTTTTTAAAAAGATCCTATTGTTATTTGTTAGATGTATCTTTCGCCTGTCAACGTCTTCACCCTTTTACTACACAAATTGAATAAATATTTGTGGATTTGACTAATAAATATAATAACTTAGAGCAAACATAATTTTATTTTTATTTCATCTTTTCGTTCGTTCGTTTGTTTCAGCCAAATGACGTCCACTGCTGGACAAAGGCCTCGCCCAAGGCTTTATATAACGACCAGTCTCGCGCTGCCCGCATCCAGATTCTTCCCGCTACCAGATCGTCGGTCCACCTAGTAGGAAGCCTGCCCACGCTAAAATTTTTCCGATATCAAGGAGTATTTCGCCCAATCTTAGCTATTAACCTTTTGTCTTCGTATGCCTAAACAAGTGGCGGTCATTAGCGCCTCTGCCATAATAATGGGACCCCTATAATAATGGCACCCTGCCAAATCCAGTCTTTACGCAAACTCGATAATTATCCCAAATATCCAACCGCATTTTTCTTCCTAATCGCGAAATGAAAGATAATAGTGTTTTCCTACATCGCCCAGAGATTTCGGTCTTTTACCTACAATATTACTGTTACCGGAAAACGCAGCGTGGGACGTCCACTCAAAGGTGGACCGACGACATCATTAAGGTAGCAGGAAGGCGCTGGACGCACGCCGCTACCAATCGATCAACATGGAAATCATTGGGACAGGCCTATGTTCAGCCGTGGACGTCCTATGGCTTAAATGATGATGATGATTATGTTACCGTTATTTTACTATTTACATTCGGTGATTACAAAAACACTATTTAATGTCAGGGATACGATTCTCATGCAATCGAATTTTTTCCGTATACGAACTCCTGTTACGGTCCGTTGCGACGTTATTAAAAACGCTGCAACTTCCGTATGATTAATTTTATCTTTACTTAGTGAAATTTGATTGCAAAACCCATTTATTTTTAAAATTTAATAATAATGTTGTAAAATTAATACACAGTATCACAAAACATAAAATTTTAAAGGTTCAATTTTAAATATTTCATTACGTGTACTGAATGTTTCGGAACACGTTAAAATGTTTATGTCATTAATGCCAAAGTCATCGTTGAAAAAAATATAACGAATAATTTATTTTTCTTCATACGAGTTTTATTAGAGGCTATTTCATATTCTACAATCTATTTTATAAAAAAATGTCCTTGCAAAATACAAAATTTCTTGGTTTTATTTCACAGTTCATAGGATTATGAATTGGAGTACTTTGACAGGTAAATTCGTGTACGAATTTCAAGTTCGACTAGTACCTAGCACTCGTAGCGTTCGAGTGGTTTTCGATCGAACTTTTTCGATTGTGAACTTCTGAGATTGCACAAACGGTGTAAATAGACGAAAAAACCTAACAATACCCTTCGAATTATTTTTCGAATGTGAACTTTTTTCGATTGCATGAGAATCGTATCCCAGGCTTGTCCTATGTCAAAATTGTCTTTTACCTACTCAAAATAGTGTCTTAATTTTGTTATGATATGACATTAAAGAAATTGGTAGAGCTATTCTACTACTACTTACTACGTCATGTGTATATGGATTTTATTTATATTCCCTGAAAAAATGTTTACCGATTGTTTATTTAATCAATTTTATTAACTTATTTTTATTTTACTATTACAGTCAGTTAAAGTTGCAGGGCTATTGTCAAATTACCAAAAACTCAATTTGTCATACTTTTGTAAGCTTAATTTACTTTTCGTAAGAAACGTAAACAAGTTCCCGTAAAACTTTCATGAATAATTGTACAAAATGTGACTAATTCAAACGCTTTCTGTGTTGAATCGACGTTGTTGTGACGAATTAACGACAAAAACAGGCGCATAATATAAACAGTATACAAGTAGCACTCCAGTGGTAAACTAACTAATGATTCCGAGCCTCGGCCCTATCCTATAAACGGTCAACCTTTGAAGGCTGATACAACCACACAAACCCGCTTAACCCTCCGTCTCAAACAAATTGCGGTAAGTATTCAGTTAAAGGGAACTAGCGGTTTTGTAGATATCCAGCTGAGCGTGGTGTAGGTCAGAAATTAATCTAGGTAAATGGCAGGTAAACGAAGATGGTTGGTTTAAAGATTATTGACGGAGGACTATGTGAACATTGTGGTAAGTTGTGTATGTATGTGTTTTCATTAGAGGTAAAGACATTTAATGCTCTGTGAATGTTCTTGTGTTTACCCTTTCGCGAACCAAAATGTTGTTAATTTTACCTGTATTGTACCATTTGTTACCTTAGGACTGATTTTGAACAAAATTAATAGGTAGACTTGGCGCCCATACATTTTCAGTTCCATAAATAAATGTCCGCTTAGTATCGTCCTACGTGAGTGTACACAATATATAATGTATATTTCCAACAATCAATTGCCTAAATCCAAACTATACAGCTGATGGCATATCAAACAAGGCCATAAATACAGCTTCATGTGATTACAATAGAGGCAATGTTTTATTGAATTCACTTTTAAGAATGCCACTTGTCTCCAAATAAAGTAATCCTTAAGTAAATTGAAACAATGATGACAACTAGACAAATAACAGAAACATACCTAACTAAAATGAAATACTTCTGAAGGTAGAGCAAGTAAGTATAAACAGATTCTTACGTAAGTACCTACATGTTTTCTTATTCATCATCATCATCATCATCATCTCAGCCATAGGACGTCCACTGCTGAACATAGGCCTCTCCCAATTCTTTCCCCCAATGTTTTCTTATTAATAATTGTGAAAAGATAGGAATATTCATAGGAGGAAGAAAATAATGTGATCATTTATTCCAAAATTCTTCTTCTTATCGTCTGTAGATAGACACTACTTCGAAAGTAATCAACTTGGTTCCGATTTGAGGGCAAACGACTTCACAAAGATGACCCATTGCACTAGATATTGAACCTTTATCCCTTCTATTAAAGTCCAATATCATTAAACGAAGTATAGCGTTCTCGCGCAGCTAACTGTACAGTGGACAGCTTGATTAAATATTTTTGATGCAAAATAGACCCTATTGTAACTGCATAAGATGCTAAAATCTAGCTTGGTGTGCCATGTCCGTACAAACCCTGCAGCTACTTCCTAACTCTTCAAAGCTCAAAAATAACGAGGTAGAAATATTTTCTTGCAAAAAAGTGCTGTTTGTTAAAGAACTCTTTTGGGGATCGTCAAATACACAAAATCTATATTAATATTATAAATGCGAAAGTATTTCTGTATGTCTGTTTGTCTCGCTTTCACGCCTAAACCACTGAACCGATTTTGATTAAATTTGGCATAGAGATAGTTTGAGTCCCGGGAAAGGACATAGGATAGTTTTTATCCCGGTTTTGAAACAGGGACGCTCGCGATAAAGATTTTCTGTGAGAGACAAAATTCCACGCGGGCGAAGCCGCGGGCGGAAAGCTAGTAATAGTATAAAAAACAAACTTTGTTTTATTAGCCAATGTGGTTTCGATTGCAATCATACCGTGCAAAGAAAAAAAAAATTAACAATGTAAACAGTGTGCAAATACAGATTTTCAACGTTAAAAGTGTGTGGGGTCAGCGCTCCCATGATATTTACAGTTTTGTGATTTTATTTTAGCTTTAATTAATCCACTTCTATTTTTTTTTGTTTCATGCATTTGCTCAATAAAACCAAATTTTAAAAGGTTTGAAATTGGATCTGATGTATTGATGGATTTATAACTATTGGAGGAAAACAGTAGGTACACTCAATATAAATACACTCTAAAATATGAAAATTTTGTCATTTTTATTTTCTGTTTAGGGTTAAAAAAGATTAAGCGCCAAACAACACATTAATCTTGCAAAAGACCTACTCTAAAATTACCCATCTAAAATACTGTAGCAAAACAAACGACAACTGCTGTTTAGCATTGATGTATCTTAACGGCCGAATACTGAATCACTACTTAAATCTGTCACTCAGCTGACGGGCTAGTAAATTTAAGTATCCTTCAATTTTAAATGGTATTCTCAAACGCTACTCAACGGATTTGAAGCCGTGATCAGCTAAGCAGCTCTCAAATGTTTACATAATGGCAACATTTACCAAAAAAAGTATGTTTTCATTTACACAAATGATAACTTTACGTCTTTTATCCATTACACGCAGCATCGTTTGGTTATGTATTGTCTTTTATGGAAATATACTCAATCAACTTAACATAGAACAGTTAATTTTTAGTTTCTATTATATATAAATCTCGTTTTATCATATAAAAATAATAATGCTTGCATTTTTATTTAATTAAAAAAATAATTTTAAATATATGATACTTTTTATTGTTGAAATCTATTAAGTGGCGATCGTGGACCGAAACGTAACCACAATTGACATTTATCATTGTTGACTGACAGAGCATCAAATTGACAAATCAACATCTCTTGGAAATGCTGCTATGCGATGTCCCCTTAATCCTCAAAAATAGGCATGTTTATGTAAAGCGATTTCATAGCAGCTATTTTGGTTGTTACTTCGTGCACTATACGATGCACAGCTGGCTGTTAGATGTGGAAGATATCACCTAGTACACGTTCATAACTTCCCGTTGCGTAGAACAGTAGGGTTATAATAAGTATTTGGTCCACTGGTTGTATGGCATTTGGTGAGGGGTTTCAAAGAGCTTCCAAATTATGAATCCAGAAACAACACCGTTTCTTTAGAGACGCGGAACCTCGCTCGGAATTGCATGTCATTATAATAATATTTTTCAATAGCGTTCAGCCTTATTGCGTTCCTGCGATTAGATCTAGGTATTTCCTCGAGGCTCGAAAGAAATGATAACGATGACATACATTATTTACCACTATTTAGGTCGTTTTAGGTAAAACAATAGGATTTAAGATACCGCGCAAGCACTCTCAAATTTAACAGCTGCTTAAGACGATTTGACAGTTGTTTGAGTAATGCTTAGCGTTGAATGGCGTTTCAGTATGCGAAAATTCATTTAAGTGGCGTTTGAGTGCAACTTAATTTGAGAGGTGCTTAAAAATTGAGAACTGCTCAGATATTGTTTTGAGTATGCGAAATGTAAGTTTAGGAGCTGCTTAACTATTTGAGAAGCCGTCAAATATTTAAATGGCGTTTCAGTATTCGGCCGTAAGACACACTTTTTCTTTAAAGGGTTAGCAAAACAACACAATTTATCTTGTGAAAGACCATTCATACTCTAAAATTACCCATCTTTACAATAATGTCAACTTGTAGAAAAACAAACGACGGCTCAGCTTAGCATTCCGCGCGTATCGCGTGCCTCCCTGACGTGAAGTATCGATTCTGAGAAAATGAGTTTAAGATGTCCTTTTAAACAGAGTAAGCTGAAAATGTGAATACACAGGCAGCAATTTGAAAGCATTGATGTATGGTTAGCTAGATTCTGCATGCAGTCTCTCTCATTAATTTCAATAAATAATAGCCAATTTGTTTTGACATAGCCTTTGAAAACTATTTATTCAAGTTGTTTTTGCGTGAATTATTAGGCAGCATTTACCTATCCTTCCATTCAACATTTCGCGTTTATGAAATTAAGTACTTATGAGATGAAAATTTAGCTATCGTATGAAATTAATAATGGTGTTATTAGGGTAACGGATAAATAAGCAATTAGTTATCTGAACAGGAAAATCCCGTTTATAAAGTTAGGTAGGTACTACTTACGTTAACAAGGTTATACGTACGTACATAGTTTAGATAATAACAGTATTTATATTTTACTGGTGAAATTCAACCGCTATAACTCATTGAGGATTTTTTTGCGTAAAAATTTGCATCCTTATTTTTTGAATAACTTGAAAAAATCCAACTGTAACTTTCTATAACAGCAGCATACATTCTGGAGAAAATCATAATGCTCTTTCATGTCACCTAACACGTGTGGAACCTTACCTTATTTATCAGGAAAAAGGTTTGAAACAAAAGAACAAAGTCAATCACAATCTTCACTGACACGTCACTCTCTTTGTCTTATTCCCTCACTGTCCTGCAGATTGTTATGGCGTTCGCTAAAGCAGCTATAAATGCCATATTTTCTCGAAAACAAAAGAAATTGGGGTTCAACGTCCAGGGATTACGTGTTGAAGTTGGAAGCGCCTAAGGCACAAGTAAGGTGAAGGTGCAGAAACCCCACTGTTTATAGAAATCTCAACCTCAAAAATAAATTTTCATTAAGATACCATGTGCCTTATTACAAAATACTTATAGTTAAACGCGCGTTGAACACTGGTTTAAAATATTTTATTGCTAACTGACAATTTTTAAAAAGCACTAGCAAAAAACATCATGTTTTAAAGCATCGATTTACATTAATCGACCTAAAATTAATATACGCGATTTTCAAAATGCCAAATTTTTAAATTGCAGACATTCTTTACTTCACTGTGTTATCGAAAATGGTGGTCGTAATATAATTAATGTTTAATTAATAAAATTTTATTAAAATTCCTAATGACCACGCTTGTCGGTAGATAAACATGGCGCTTAAATATCGCATATTGCAAAAATAATTACAAACAAGACTAATGCCCATTTTCACCATCAATCCCAATTTTTTAAGTGACCCCTATGTTAACACTTAATAAGCATTTTGTTTTTATAATGGTCACTTAAAAAATAGGGATTGATGGTGAAAACGGGCATCAGTAGATGGAATAATGGTGAATTGATGTTACAAAATTAAAAGCAAAGTTACAATATCGCTCATATTAATGCATCTTAAGTTCTGTACAAGTTTCTACGTGTGCATATCGTGGTCTTACTGAACAATCTCCAATTATTTTGGGCGACAAGAGCTGTCAAAGACTAAATCGAAAATAATAAATCACCGGAGTCTTAGGAAACGCGAGATAAAATGCAAGTCAACATTCAGAACTGGCAGGAGACAGTTGCTACCGATTGGCTCTCTCCAGTTTTGAGAAATGTGCGAAAACAGAATTTGATATCGAGTGCGGTTTGTAAAGTATACTCGTACTCTGGAAAATGCAGTTGAATATTAAAGGTATAACGCTTAACTGAGGCAGTTCTTGAGGTATGGGAGTGGTGATATTGACCTATTATTTTATTATTATTAAGACATGACAGACTGATCCTCTTCTTAATTCGTTATAATACAAAGAGAGCAAAAATGGAAAACCGTAAGTATTGCGTTTCGTTTGTTCGAAAGTGACATCTTTATTTTTTGTTTTATATTTCTTTTTAAATCCTGTCCTTGAGACAGACCATACAAATCTGAAGTCTTGCTGACGTTTGACCGTCATAAAAACACCCTTCCTGTTTTATCTGTGTCTGTGTTCTAGTAAAAGGACATAAATATATTTTTGATTCATGATTGATGATTTGTTGATAATTACGTTGCTTATAAGTCTCTGAAACAAGGTCTGGGCTCAATTTTCGAAACGAATCTCTTATTAAGCAAGAAAATGTAGAACATGATTTTTCACTTTCTAACATCCACGGATTCACCGCTAAAATGTATACTTGAACCTACATATTATTATATGTATTTTAAGGTCAGTAAGAGCTCTCGTCTGGCAAGCTAAAGATCGCCGTTTACACACAAGTTTTCGATTTCAGAATCTAAGGGATTGAGGACATTTTAAAATTATTTTGGGCCTGATATTCAAAAAACCTGTACCTACAGATTCTTAAATAAATAGGTTTAAACTTCAGTGTCTAAAATTATCTTTATATTAATTCAAGTTCATGACATTTTTGAATGATCTAATATCCGTTAATAAACACTAATTTGACCTTTCATCAAGCCTACGCAAGGGCCTAACTATAATATTTATGTAACATAAAACAATACATAATACTGTTACACAAAATATAACAGAAGGTAAACTCATGTATATACCTCGCTTTGCATACCTCTCTCGCTCGCACGCTCGGCCGTCGCGCTAGGGTTGTCTTGTCATGTGTTGCGTTTATTTCGATAAGATAGAAAAACGTATACTTATTTATATTTAGTACGTTATTATAGTAATAGTTTGCAAACAAATACACGAGAAGGAAGTAGTATTTAGTTGAGTGACACTATTATCCAACTAATATTATAAATGCGAAAGTTTGGATGTCTGGATGTTTGTTGCTCTTTCACGCAAAAACTACTGAACGGATTTTGATGTAACTTTACAGTATTATTGTTTATAACCCTGAATAACATATAGGCTATAATTTATGACGATCTGTGACAAACTAAATTTCACGCGGGTGAAGTCGCGGGCAAAAGCTAGTTATCCAATAATTCCTAAAACCTCTCTAAAACAATTTGATATTCCTAATAATTGAGTTGGCTTTCAATTTCAATTGAAATTCAAATAAATAACTTACTTACCTCCCCGAATCAACTGGTAATTTAAAAAATAAAAAAATTCGGTATTTAATGATGAGTTTAAGCAACCAAATACCGAACAATTATAATACGACTTTTTCTGTTCACTCATTTTCGTCAATTTCGCAAAACAAAATAATATCACAGGCGGTTGACCGGCGCGTGACTCAAGCGAACCACAGCGAACGTGTGGCGAACGTCTGTCGCGCCACGTCGCGCTCGCATTCGTCCAAGACAGTCTTGCTAGAGCGGTGTCTATGTGTGCGTGGCTCGAGCGCGTTTAGTATGGAGTTTGTCTTCTGTTATATTTTGTGACTGTTATGTTTTGAAAGGATGATTGTACACATGTTTATTTCTGATTAGTTTTCTAAGTTCTAGCCTAGAAGCTTTCCCTTGGGGCTACCCGAGCGTGGCTTGACGGGTTAGCTACTAACTTCCTAACCACTTCCAAATTTTCGGCTATGTCTGTCACTGTCACTCATACCGATATCTTGATTTGAGTGAAAGAGATGCTTTATCTAAATCTTGTAGCCTTGCAGATTGGTGCTTGGTGTTCTAATACTAGAAGTCCTGATTAAACAAATGCTAGCATGTAGGATAGTCCCAGAGGTTGTAACTGAACATGAATAAAATGAAAAAGTTTTTTGGTTTGTTCACTCGTGGTAAAAAGTATTTTTATTACACTATTTGGTTCCTAAGGAGGGAGAATTGAATTGGAGACTTCCAGAGGGCTAGTAAGTACAGCTTAAGTAGCTGTAGCTGCCGGTAGATTTATTTATGTTTCCATTATATTGGCCTTAATGCTAAAGGCTTTTGTCCATAATTTTCTGTATCATCATCTAAAATCTTGAATGCAATGTAAAATCATACTGTCAGTTTATAAGTGAGGTATTTATTAAGGCTGGGTTGTATCATCTTACTTTAACTTTGAGAAACGTCGAAAATCTGACAAACTCCATACAAAAATACCGGTTATCGTTATAGTTTCGGGCAAAGTTAGGTGCACCTCAGCCTAGTATGTCTCTTAGTCGTAGTTGTAAATTATAAGACAAACAAATTGACTTTAGCTCTCATTTAGTCTCATTTAGATCAGTGTGACTTCAGCTATAAAAATGTCTTTGTACCCCGTTAGTCACATAAACAGTGATGCATGTAGTTTATACAAGCGCGTGCAAGCGGAATGCACCCCGGCGTCGAGTCGACATTTTTCGAATGTTAACGTTTACGTCTCTATTCCTCCAGTTTGATTCATGTAGAAAGACGTTTTCTTATTTGCGATTAGTGTTGTCCTATTTTTAGAACATATAGAATTTCGTACTGGTAATAGTACATAATTTATTTAGTCTCAGAACTCGACGACGTGGGTAGAATAGTTAAATATTTACTTAATTGTTGAGGTCTTTAATTGTTTTTGAATTTATCCTTGTTTGCTAAAAGGGGCAACAAATTGCGTTGATATAGTGTACGTCTCTAAATAGAAAAAGAAATAATGGAAATAACAATTTGTATTACAGGATGTTTCCTGTCCTGTGAGCTATATTATTCTGAAGCTTGAAGGTGGCAAACAAGGTGTTATCATTCCGCGAATATAAGTTTCCGCGAAAAAGGCGATAGTTGTTTTACGAATAAAGATTCACGAGAAACCAATCACTCTATTTTAACACTAGAATGTGAAAATCCCATTTTCTTCATGTACTACAATTTCACTAGAAAATTACTCTAAAGATTAGGTGATCTTGACTTTTAAATCTATAAAATCGCTGGTTAAAAATATGCTAAAATAAAAATGCTTAATTCAAAACTGCAATGCGTATCCATAACGGTTTTATAGTCGTGAGCACGATACGAACATCTTCTCAGCATGCATTCAGCCATTTCCACAATTTATGTTTTATTTTACTGTTTATTTCTTCAATTTGAGTTATTCAAGGATGGCTTTATAATATTTCCAAGGAGCGTTCTCCTGCAACCTCGGGCTGGCCTTAAAGCTCAGTTTTCTTTGCGTTTCGTCTCAAATGCAGAGAATTGAAATGCTTGAAAGTTTGTTTGGAAATGCCATCAATTTAGATTATAGTTCTTGCAACTCACGAAGGTGAGTGAGCTTTACCTGTGTGTGTACCTGTACGTGTACATGCACATAACGATAGTGTAAAATGTCTATCAAAACTTTTGAAAAACGAACAATAGCGAGCCACCACACAAATGTAAAGCTTACTCGCCTTCGTGAATTGCAACAACTATGTAGGTATAGTGATAATAACTATGATATAGTGTGGATATATTTTGGCAATAAAGATTATTAGAATATCTATTCTGTTCTATAAAATTCATCTTCTTTTGTGACTTAACTTACCTGAGTAGTACAAATTGTTGCTACCATAATTTTGAGCTTTGTGATAGGTAACTTAAGGTTCTAATCCAATTAATTATATTTACCTATCCCTATAGCTATTACACTGTATGAACGAGGACAAAAAATATAGGAAAACTGACGTAGCAGCTTCGTTATTCCGGCCCCAGATTCTTCAAGTCATTAATAGAAGCAGAATATGTGAAGTTAATAGGGATAGAAACAGTTCATTAATAATATCTCGTAACTAATAACCGAACTAACATTATTAAGTTGAATACTCTTGATCATAAGGTAAGTACGAGGAATTGTAATTTTCCTACAATTAATATTTGAAATACAACGTTATTCGGTGAATAAATTCCCTTCTTGGAAATCGTGGCTTAAACTCTATGGCTGAGTTGCACCATCTTACTTTAACTTTAACAAACGTCGAAAATCTGTCAAACTCCATACAAAAAACACCGTTTATTGTTAAAGTTATGGTTAAAGTATGTTGGTGCAACTCAGCCTAAAAATTTCATTTACATTTAAGCTACTTAAATTATCTCAAAATTGTGAACGCAAAATCCATAGTATTTTTCTCAGTTCACTTAAAATGGTGCCGTCACTATCCTATAAGAAAGTAAATATTTAAATTATGATCATCATCATTTCAGTTACTGGATGACCACAGCTGTAGGCCTAAGATGCGCGCCGTGATAACTTTTATCGACGTTAAAATGTATGGGCAAAATCGATAAAATAGCGTGATAGCCGCTTATCACGGCGCGCATCCTAGGCCTACTGGACATATTATAGGCCTCCCCCAATGTATCCCAGATTGGCCGGTTGGTAGCTGCCTACATCCAACTTTAGATATCCCTAAGAATACAAAGTTACATTTATAAATGATATTTCCATATAATATGCACTATGAGTCTATGAACCACTCCACGCCACGATAGAAGGCAACTTTTATTAGGGTTATTCTATAGAAAAATACTGTTTGATAGATGATTAAAACCATCAAAACTGTGTCAATATGATTTTAGTGTTTAGTAGAGTGTCAAAATACCTAAAAGTGTTGGACTAGTTAATTGATGAGTATTTGATCGACACAGGAATCAATTACTAAATTGATTAGTCAACTGAAACCCAATAAACTAACATTTTACTGGAATGTAGGCCATCCAATTTCCGTATTTGCGTAAAATAAAACGTGTGCATTAGGAAATAGGCATTTATTTGGATCAGTAAAATGAGAAGCGAGTAATCAGTTTTCATTTATAGCCTTTTTCGTAATGTACAGTTTTTGTTTACGTTTTTGTTTTTTTTGTTAGTCATTTCGGAACTGGCCACTAATGTTGTGAAAATAATACTGTGAAAAACAGAAAAAAAATCATTTCAACTGGATAAAATAAGTATTATTAGTAACGGTAGAAGTAGTATTTCTTTCTTTCTTATTCTTCTTTCTTTCTTCTAGCACCAAAAAATAGAAAATAGGTAGTGGTAGTAGGAAAGTATGGAGCCCTCAACTACACATAACCTATGCTTAAGATTGCCAGGATAACATAAATTCCCCCTGAAAATATTTTGAGATTAAGTATCTTTTTGTTACATTTTTAATTGTTTAAAAAAATATGATTGTCTACTTAGTGTGAGTAGCATGAATAGGACAAGCTCTCACGCTTCACCACTAATGCACTAATCAGACTAGAAGGTTAAGACGTGTGTGCACAATGGCACGTATTGATAATGGAATCTAGCACAACCCATTCTCAACTTTATATCCAAGACGATACAGTCTGAAGTAGAGCTTCAAATACAAACGCACTCCCAGACACTGTTACTCACGTACTGAATATATCCACAACACAAGCAAATCATACAAATGCAGTTTCGTAGCTAAGAAAACAGACTATCTAGACACCGCATAGACTGCAGGGCACCGCCCTGACTAAGAAATACGCGATGCAAAAGGGATACAACTTTATAAACTTGGAAATTGATTTTAAAACAACATGTGTCGGTTTCATTGAAAGAAATAAAATACAAAGTTGCGAGTGAGTGTAGGCCAAATCTTCCATTTGTCTCTTTCTAGTAACTTGAATTTTAGAGAGAGATCTGCTTATTTATTTTAATTGTATTTAAATGCTGATTCACATAACAAAGTGGATTTATGAAAGAGTCATAGCATAGTATGTTTTTATAATTTATTTAGGTACATATTTGGTAAAAGCGAGTGAAATAAGTACCACTCACAGTCAATATAAACCCAATATTAGGTACCACATTTTCATGAGATAAAATATAGGGTTTGGTTTGATAAAAAAATGATAAATAAAATATCAATGACATGAAAAAAACGCAAGACTTACGCCCGTATTCACAAACGTTACTATGAGGTCTAACAGTGCGCGTGGACGCAGAGGGTGACACATGAACCAATCACAGAGCTTTATCAACGCTGTGCGTTTGATTTGCTGCTTCACTTAAGCAAGAATCGTTTGTAAATACGGGCGTTAGCCAGCTCACGTAAAATCATTTATTTTAGTTGTCCCCTTTTGCATTTGGTCAGCGATTTATTTTAGTTCTCACTAAAGTGGACTTTGGCATTCTTGTGGCACCATTCTAATGCTGCTTCTGTAAGCACTAGCGACCTAAATTACATTTAGTGCACCTGGTCTAACCCCTTGATTTACTGGCGATACGGGGACACAGGATAGATTTGTTTCTTTTATAAGAATACAGGGTGCGACGTAACCTACGCCCGTATTCACAAACATTACTATGAAGTCTCACAGTGCGCGTGGACGCACAGGGTCACACACGAACCAATCACAGAGCCCTATTCAACGCTGTGCGTTCGATTTGCTTCACTTAAGCAAACATCGTTTGTGAATACAAGTGCTAAGCATCGAGTATCCTAATATTTCTTTGAAAGAGATTGTTTTGCGGTAATAACTTATTTCATTAATTTTGAAAGTTATCAGCTACGAGTAAAACCTTCTGCTCATAGATTTAGGGTTCGGACAAACCAACGCGATCACACCGCGATCAGCCGGCGTGCAGCGATGGCGACCAGACCTAAATGCATTGATCGCCATCGCTGCATGCCGGTTGATCGCGTTGGTTTGGCCCTCAGATCATAGAAGGGAATAGATGTGAAACGGGGGCGTGGCGCGTGTCTCCGCGATATGCCCAGAAACGAACATCGCCCGCGACGCCAGGTTAGTCGCGATTCAGTCGTACTGAGGAAATGTTCTCCGATATTGTTGGATAATGCGTCGTAACGTGCAATAACATAAGTGAAACGAAGAACTACAGGAACAATGAAGTCATTTACCACATGTAAGTATTGCAAATCCATTGGTATTTTGCTTATAAATAAAAAAAACTAAACATTTTTACGAACGAATTCAGTGCCGTGACATTTACTGCGATATCGAAATTAGTGGTGATAAAAATTCAAACACGTTGTACATTGACGATTTAGTTAGCAACCACTTTATGTCATGCGTAACTACTGCGCAATGTATTTTATTTCTTCCGATATCCACTGACGCGTGAAAATACACAGTACGGCCGCATGTGCCGGTCGTAACATAGTGCAGGGCTCGTGTTCTAATACGGTTACCTATTATCGATAAATAGAAGTAAATTATTATTTTCTATTTTCTAATTTTGAATGAAAAAATCATGAGTTGCTTGCGATTTTTAAGTTTTTACAAAAACAATAACAATAGTAGAAGGGATTAGTAACTGTCAACTATAAGAGCTAGTTGAAAGCCTAATATAGGCATTATTTTTGATAAACAGGCGGTACGAATTTCGCCATAATTAAAAAGTTAATGCGCGATAGTAGTTAATAATAATTACAGTGATCCTGTTTATTATTATTAAAGTAAATAATAATATATTACCAATATTGTAAATACTGGTAAAAATCGCAAGTACCTACTTAACCCATGACTTTTCATACAAACTTTGTCAGTCTATAACTTCTATACTCCATCGATAACGACATTGGGCTTTGGTTGGGGTAAATTAATATAAGGTAACTTCATTTAGTCCCAATAATTGATTCTGAGTTTTTCGTCCATACAAAATGGAACTGACTCCTTTATGCAAAAATCGTTAAAGAACATAATAATAACGTATAATAATAAAAAGGTTTTCATACAAGCATTTTTTAAACCAATTTCGAGCCTTGCCCCCAGGATTTAAAGTATCGATATCTTATCGACTCCATTTCATCTTTCTTCTCTCTAATTGCTTTTTTCAAAGTGTGCGTCACGTCACGCGGCCATTGATTGGCCATAAGGCACGCCTTCTGGCCAATCACAGCACTTTTAAGCCGGTTGCACATGTTGTCGTAGACTCTCAGTCGCTTTGTTTTTACACAGTTGAATGTGTGTGTGGGAGCTGTGGTGGGGGAAATGTGGGGACACTGGTTCTCGTTGTAGTTACGCGCGACTTCATATCTATTCTCTTTCTATGATCTGAGGTTTGGCCGAACCTTTACCCGCATGGATTTCAACGACATTAATGCATAAACAGTTATTTAAAAAAACCCCAAATAAGTTTATAAAGTACGTAATTATCGATGGAAAAAAATATGTTGCTAAATGCCTATTAACTCACTGACGCAAAATACATCACATTTATTTATAACTGTGGTCTTAGCTGACGTTGAACTTATTTCAACTATTTAAAGCGATTAATGAGTCATAAAATCGAGTAATGGTTAAAAGTTAAATCGAATGAGCGGGTAATCGATGCGTGAACGATCTATTTTTAGTCTGCAGGGACCTCTTTAGCGAGGTTAAAAAGACGAAAATGGGTATGATTTTTAAAAAATGCACGTCATAAGAACAGCTTTTGTCGTATTTTACGGGAAAATCACGTTTTAAAAGTAACAAATACAGTGTCGTCAATTTACGAGTAATGAACCGATGCGATTGTGAGAAGCAAAAATAACCGAGCGATTGTCAGGGAATTAATAAAACCTTTAAAAGGACACTTTTTTATTTTTGGCAATACATAATTTATTTTCTCTACATACTCTAGCTCTACTACATACTCAAAATTTCTTTTTATAGATTATTTTTTAACAAATTCTTTATTTTTGGCTTAGGTTTTTATCTTATTAAGTCCATTCAGGTATAAAGTGTATCGTATGTACTTGTGATATTCATAATGCAATTCTAACTTGATTGTGACGAATTAGCCTTATTGCACGTCAATATGCTGCTGACTGTACTCATAAAACACACTTCACCTCATTTTTCTCTATATTTGCGGTGTCGAGGGACGCGCCAGTTTTTCCGCATCGCCAAATCGGTCTATTGAGATTGTATTATAGAGTTATCCTCCCTTTGAAATTGTTTTGTTTTTGTTTCTCTTTTTGTCAAAATGTATTGTACAGTCGACAGCATATTTTGTTGCAAACTAGCTCTTATGACAACTACCCAAGACCCCAGTGTTTGTCTTGACGTGCCGTTGTCTGTAGGTACTATTCTTTGGTACGTGCCATTTATTTAGGCATCATAAAAATAGTAAGTACAGTTTGAAGTTCAAAGATCAGCGCCCGTTTCTATTTAGTACGTGATGGATAAAAATAGTTTGAAAGATCTGTCTAGTCTGGAAATCTAATCTTTCTCAGAATTTATCTATTCGACTAATGACTCTGTAAGTAATTAAAAGAACAAATTAGGTACCAAATTGGTCCTGTTTTATTATTTAGAAATGATAATTAATTATGCCAAAATTTTCTTATCCCACTAATATTATTATAGAGGTGAAAGTATGTGTGGATGTTTGTTACTCTTTCACGCAAAAACTACTGAACGGATTTTGTTGAAACTTTACAGTATTATTATTTGTAACCCAGATTAACATATAGGCTATAATAATTTATGCCAATCTGTGGCACTAAATTTCACGCGGGTGAAGCCGCGGGCAAAATCTAGTAAGAAATAGTCAAAGTCAAAGTCAAAGTTAAAATTTCTTTATTTGTTTAGACTAATAAATAGTTCTTACAAATCGTCATTTTGCTCTTAAGGAGCCTCTACATGTCTCATAATCTTTTTACCCTACCAGCGCTTCGAGACCAACATTTGGCAAGTGCTGAGAAGAAGCGCCGCAACAAACTCAGTCACCACTGTCTGCCGGTTAATATAAATAAATAGAAATAGCAGTAGTAGGTACATTCGATTCAGGAGCAGTTCACTGAATTTACCATGCATTCTTGTATAGTGTATCTTATAAGAATGGGTATACAAAATTGCGTGGCATATTAAACAAGGTAGTGACGTGCTAATATCTAGACTTACAGATTACATACTCTAATACTAGTAGAAATGACTCGCATACATAAGTTGGAATAACTTGGATTGACCAGTCCCCGAAAGCAGCGCCTGTTCACAGACATGACGAGTGAACCAGCCATCGCTTCACTCGACCATATTAGAGGGAATGTAACGACCCGCCTCACTACGCCACCACCCCAGAGACATTTTAGTGAGAATGACAATACCAAGTTATCTCTTAGAGAAAAAAAAAACCAATAATAAAGCTAAGTAACAGTCCAGATTGAGAAGCATGACACTATAACATTTTAGAAAATTAGATTAGTTTATACATTACTTTTCATAGCACGATTTTAATTCTTTTTAGTGCGAGCATGAGAGGACCATAATCCTACTCCCAGGATGACTTATCATTAAGAAAATCTCGAGTTGTATAATAGGCTTTTTTAAGCATGTGATCTTTAACTATACCTTTAAATTTATTGTACGGTAGCTCTTTATATTTATCAGGGACTTTGTTATAAAAATGGATACCTTGTCCCATAAAGGTGGCAAACACTTTATTAAGTCTAAAAGCGGGTATAGCCAATTTATTTTTATTTCTAGTATTGATTTGGTGAATATCACTTTTCTTTTTGAATTCATTAATATTTTGTTGAATAAATAGAATACAGTTTAAGATGTATTGTGAAGCGGCCGTGAGAATGCCAATTTCTTTAAACAATTCTCTAAGGGACGCTCTTGCTTTCATTTTATACAAGTATCTTATGACACGTTTTTGCAGAATAAATATTGTTTCAAAATCTGCAGCTTTGCCCCATAGCATGATTCCATATGACATTAGGCTATGAAAGTAGCTAAAGTAGACTAAGCGAGCTGTTGAAACATCGGTTAATGACCGTATCCTTTTTATTGCAAAAGCCGCTGAGCTGAGCTTTCCCGCCAGAGTTTCTATATGGGAGCCCCACTGGAGTTTTGAATCCAGGGTAATTCCCAGAAATACAGTAGATTCTACCAGATCGATTGCATTATTATTAAGTTCTATTTGGGTACTAACTGTTTTTACGTTAGGCAAAGAGAATTTTATACATTTTGTTTTCTTTGCATTCAGTTGTAGATTATTTGTAGTGAACCAACTTAAAACTCTTGTTAGTGCATTATTTACATCGTCAAAGTTATTTTTACTTCTATCAATATTAAAAATCAAAGATGTGTCATCAGCAAATAACACGATTTCGCAAGAGTCTTTAACAAAATATGGTAGATCATTAATGTATATAAGAAACAAGAATGGACCCAGAATGGACCCCTGCGGAACTCCCATTTTCACAGGTGACCCAGAAGACAAAACACCATTTATGTCGACTTTTTGAACTCTAAAGTTTAAATAGGATTGTATTAAATCCAAAGCCGAGTCCTTTACCCCATAATAGTGCAGTTTGCGAATTAGCGTTTGATGTTCTACGCAGTCAAAAGCTTTTGAGAGATCACAGAAGACCCCTAGTGCATTTTGAGAATTTTCCCAAGCCTCGAAGATATGTTTAAGTAGTGCAACCCCGGCATCGGTGGTGGAACGACCCTTGGTAAAACCATATTGTTCACTATGAAATAGTTTATTAGAGCCAAAGTGAATCATAAGTTGCTCCTGTATGATTTTTTCAAAGCGGGCAAGATAGAAATGGGTCTATAATTGCCAGGGTCGGTTTTGCTACCAGACTTAAATAATGGCATTAGTCTACTGTGTTTCATGAGGTCGGGGAAGATTCCCTTCTCTATGCAATGAGGAAGATGTAAATCAAAATTTATTCCCCTTTTTCAGCCCTAACAAAAACTTTAAGCTAAAATAATTAACTTTTTAAAAAAATAAAACCGACTTCAAATGCGTGAACACAAAAAAAACTAAAAATTAAAAATATTGCGTATAAAAAAGTTCATCCCCAATTTTCCACCCTTGGGGGTGAAATATTTTCTTCAAATTCGCATGAAACCACCCTTTTGATAATACCTATTTAACAAAAAAATAATCGTTCAAATTGATTTATAATCGGCGGAGATATTGCGTATAAAAAAGTTCATCCCCAATTTTCCACCCTTGGGGGTTGTTTTTTCTATTATTAAATTTAAATGGGACCACCCTTGAGGTATTACCTATACGCCGAAAAAAGATTTGTTCAAATCGGTTCATAATTGGCGGAGTTATCGCGTAACAAACATAGAAAAAAAAAAAAAAAAACATACGGGTCGAATTGAGAACCTCCTCCTTTTTTGAAGTCGGTTGATAAGACTAACTGTGAAAAAATTTTGTTGCTATCACGAAAATTGAATATTTTATAAGCAAATCAATATGGGAACGCGCGAAAACTGATAGCACCCCTGGAATACGGGCGATGACGTCACACCGCTCGTTGGGCAACGACGGACGGGCGGCGCGGGTGCTAGCTGCGCTCTGTAAACTTATTTTCGTTCATTTCGATACATTTTTTATTTATATTAACCGTATCTGATGCCAACCAAATAATCTTCCGAAAGTAGATTTACTTATGGTTGCGGATACTTTCAGAAAACATGCAAAGTACCTATATTATTGCAGAAATCCAAGTGCTAAAACTTGCAAGGTAAGTGAACCTATTATTATGGATGCAATAAATAATTGAGTATTTAGTATTTACGCTTTTTGTAGTATTTGAGGTAGATTATAAAAGTTCTATCTAGTTTAAAAGTAAAAGTACTAGTGCTGTCAGTCAGATTGCTGTGGGTTATCGATAAAAATTAATACCCATCAATAATTTAGCAACGTTATGTCTTAATATTTTATTTTTACAGAGTTGGACGATCACGTCCAGTCGTGTTATAGACTAACTATCCAACTATCGAATTATGGACATAATGTAATACTCGTAGGGTAAGTTCATTTGAAAAGACTATATCCGCAGTGTACAGTAAAAACAAGAGTTACTACACCTGAACACAAAGTTAGAGCTACGGCATATCATTGTACATTTGTTTGTGCTGAAGATAACGAATAAATTGGAAAATCTGGAATGCGGAGTTGGTGCAGCAAGCAATGAAGAATGCAAACATACAATGGCATTAATTGGTTTTAAGGTTATATGTATAGACGTAGTGAAGATCCCGCTTGTACCGAAGTAGCGTGCTATTGGAGGAAACCAAAACTGTTGTGCAAGTTGGATCTCAGCTAAAATTTATTAAAGTCAAAGATGTGAACTATACAAGGCAGTATCAAAAATATATGTGTCAGTAGTACTACCACCATAACCATCTGACACAAAGATCAGTCCATCGGGCTTGATGATTTCACTTTAAAAAGTTATTAGTATACACTTTGTAACTTTCTATGGAATCAGTGTACGATCATGAATCGGAAGTAAGGTACAGTCTGTTTTGTCACAGTTAAAACTGGTTTCTAACTCTATCGAGGGTCGTCAACGTTTTTCCTGATTTTTATAGTTTGAGTCTGTTACGTCTTTCTTTTTCTGTTCTACTTGAATCTTCGTATCTCTCGTCTTTATTTCTATTGCAGATAACTCTATTCGGCGTACTACGCTACGTGCCCTTGCTGCCCATTGCCATTTCAGCTTGCTAGTCCGTCGGGCTATTAATCGTTTGTCTAAGGTAGACAATAATTGTCAACAATCTCGAGAATCAAGCTCCGAAACGAAACTGAGTAGGGCGCAGTTCGACATAAGCTTCATTTTGTTCGTATTCATCCGAATGCCTACCTGTTCCGATATATTCGATTAAGGACTTTGAGCATTGTGCCGAGGTCTTCCAGCAACTCTGCCATGAGTGCCATGACCACAATATCGTCAGCAACGGTAGCGATAATTAATATGGCACCGCTGGAGAGACTGCAGCACTGCCCAAGTTTCGATCGAATCGAAGGCCTTCTTCTCATATTCCACGAATGTCAAGCAGAGTGGCAAGTTATACTCCTTCCTTAGTTTTCTGTATAACCTGCCGCAGCTCTGCCCCAGGCAGAAAGGTTCTGGAGTGGAGGCCACGTACCGGAAAACACAGCGTAGGACGTCCACCCACAAGGTGGACTGACGACCTGATAAAGATAGCAGGGAGGCGCTGGATGCAGGCCTCTACCAACTGTGCGATATTATGTGGAAGTTATTGAAGGAGGCTATGTTCAGCAGTGGACGTCCTGTGGCTGAGATGACGATGATGATGACGATAACTCTATTCTAGAGTATTATTATCTCTTTGACTTCTACAGGCGGATTGTCACAAGAATGAAAAGTATGTGTTAATACATTTTGTTCGTATAGATTTTTATCGATAACTCAAAGAAGCGACAACATTATTTTACCACCATAAAACATAGTCAATAACAAGGGCTAAAGTAGGTAGAGAGTTTTTAGTATTGTCTTTAAAGTTTCAAAGGATTCAATCAGTGGCGTAGCGTGGCTTTTCGCCGCCCGGGGCCGTCCGGAAATCCGCCGCCCTTTATTTTAATTATAAATATTTTAAAGTTTAAATATTATATTGAATGGACTTCAGGTACACTATTCACCTTATTTGTTGAAAGTCAAAATAAACTACCACGCACTGCTTCAGAAGGAAAATACATTAAAGAGAAGCAATTGCTTGAAACCCACAGGAAGTTTGATTTTCTTAAATAGCTCAGCTTTATTATAGTTAGGGAGGCGAGGTAGCTAAATGGCGTAATTCAACGGCGCCGTCGAGACCTATCAAAATCGAAAGATAAAATAATTTCGAAAAGAAAAGCTCGTATGGCAAAAACCATTTTAGCGGTGGGTTTGGCGTGTACGGTTTTTCAAAAATGTTAAAAAAAACAGTTACTTGGGCATTCTCGAGCGCGTCAGATATTCATACTACGTATGCCCCGAGTGCCTCTGATAACAACGGTATACTAATCTGCCGGTTTGCGTGGTGGGGGTAGGCATATAAAGTAGTCAAAAATGAAAAAAAAAATATATTTACTCGAGCGCGTCAGATTTTCGGAAGGGGTGTTAAGTAGGCCCCAAGGAAGCTCCCTTTAAAAAAACTGACGATTTCGGCGTGATGACGATAAGTTACGATGAATTTATGAAAATGCAAAAAAAAAAGTTTTTTTGAAATACTCGAGCGCGTCAGATTTTCATAGGGGAGGTTTATCTCGGTATCCTGAAAGCATATTTTTTTAATCTGACAAAAATGTTGGTGGGTACTCTTAATCTGACCGAAAAAGGTTTTTGGTTTCTTTTTTTTCCTTTCTTTCTCCTTGATAAAATGGGGAATTTATGCCAATAAAGCGATAGATACAACCAACGTAAATGTTTATTTAAACTTTTTTTTTGTAAAATGTATCGTTCGCGACTTATATGCCGTAACGCGTTCTTAGGAAGACGAAATGGCTTCTCCACACTTCCGGTCATGCGCAAACCGGCAGATTTTGTATTTTTAGTAAGTTTTAGATTATATTCTTCAAAATAAAAATAAAAAAAATCGCGCTCGAGCATGCCGGATTAACATTTTTTTTTTACAAGTTCGCGACCCGTCCGAAATTAAAAAAGTGGTTTGAAAAATGGATAATATGTATCGAAGCTATTTTTTAAAATAATTTGTTTGAATTCATTACATATTTGCAGCAAGTTACAGATTTAATTACTGCTAAAAGTTACCATTTTAGCTAGCTCATTTTGAATTTCGAATTTGCAGAATATAATAAATACACGGTTTTAAAAGTAGCTTAGATATGGCTTTAACTATTTACAAACCACTTTTTTATTTCGGTTTGTAACAAGAGAAATCACGAAAGATTATCTGTGGCGCAAGTTTTAGAGGGGTAAGTAAGCTCCTTAAATATTTTTGTTACTATTACTTAAAAAAATAGATTAAAAATTTACTCTTCGTGCTTTTTTCAAAGCAAAATCTTTTACACAATCGTCGATATCAAATTGTATCTCATTTTCAATTGCCAGTATAGCTAGATTTGTTAGTCTCAACGTAGACATAGTCGACCTTTTTTTTCTTGTTCATGCAATGTTTTTTTTCTAATCCGCCGCCCCCTTTCATATGCCGCCCGGGGCCATGGCCCCCCCTGCCCCCCCCAAGCTACGCCACTGGATTCAATTTACTTTTTAAGTAACCCATCTGCGTGCGTGCCTCGTGTTTTGTTTCTCTATTTTTTGTCTACTGTTTCAAATAAAATTTCACTAAAATACTTAATAAAAAATTTGTAATGAAGATATACAATGGTAGGTGTTTTGTCTTTAGGTAGGTACTCGCATTAAAATGATCTTTGCAATAATATCGACTGGTTTTTGTAGATAAGGCTTTCTCCCTTTTCGTTAACTTACACCATTTATGTATTTATCAGCTTTTCTTAGCTTTAAAAGTAATTTTCTGGGGCACTAACCATTATATTAACCCTTTTAGGGTTACTATACAATATCTGCATGGTATTTTTTACTCAATAATTCTATAAAACTCGAAATGACTGTACGAGTCTACGAGCGCGCGAAGGAGCAATGCCATCCCGGCGGAGGTAACGGGCGGTGTGACGTCACGCGCTAAACGTTAAGTGCGAGTTGATTTTTAAAACATCCAACTTTGAATGCCCATAGAAAATTCAGTTTTTGAGATATCGAAAAAATTCTTTCACTAATATTTTTTATATTTTATGTTTCATCTTTTTACATTATAAAATAATTACACTCATCTTCCTCATTATTGAATATTATCGCTAACTGTGGGGAAATTATATCAATAATGTGTTTGACTATCTTGACAGAGATGCCCCAGACATCAGTTGTACTCTTTACATTTAAAAGATTAAAAGTTTTAGTGATATCTAATGGAGTAATATGTTTAAAAGAGAAGTGCGAGTCACAGGGTGTCACGTGGGTTTTCAATATTTCTTCAGCCTCGGAGGGAGATGACTTTAAGTTGGCAGTTGTTGCTGAAGCTATATTAACAAAAAATTTGTTAAAAGCTTCTGCTACATCTTTATCTGCAGATATCAAATTATCGTGAACTTTGAGAGAAAAGTCATTATCTCTTGGTTTTAGTTTACCAGTCTCTCGGTTGATAACATTCCAAGTTTCTTTTATTTTATTACTGGCGTTTCCTATCTTGTCCCGAATATAAAAAGACTTAGCCATGAAACAAACTTTCTTAAAAATTTTTGAATACTTTTTCACATGCTCAAGAAAAGATATACTATTATTATACTTTTTCATGCCATAAAGCTCATATAACGTATTTCGACTTTTGTATATTCCCTTAGTAGCCCAGTCACTAAACTTAGATTTGGTATTTGGTTTTAATGGCTTTACAGTAAAAACTTTGTCATGTTCGGTTTTAATACATTCGAAAAGGTTATTGTAAAGAGCATCTGGGTCTCCCTGCACGTACGGCACTAAATGCAATTTATTTCCAAGATTATTCTTAAAACGTTCTAGACGACTAATGGTTACAGGTCTACATACGGCATTTTTGTTACTTGTATTATTAGAATTATTAAAAATAAATTCTACTTTAATACCACAGTGATCTGACGTAAGATTGTGTATGACAGCTTTTTTGTCAGGGACACAGCTAGAGAAAATATTATCTAGACAAGTAGCTGTGGTTTCCGTAATTCTAGTTGGCTCCTTAAATTGACTAAACAAATTAAATGACTTAAAAAGGGAAAGTAGTCTTACAGAATATGATGATGAGCTATCTAGTAAATTGACGTTAAAATCTCCACAAACTAAGACCTTTTTGATGCTGTTACAAGTTTTATTAAGAGCATCCTCAACAGCCGCTTCAAAAATACCAAAGTCCCCAGAAGGGGGTCTATACACACATACAATGATGTAACTCTCAAGCTCGACACAGGAAATTTCGATAACACGCTCAACTGATAGCCCTACTACATCTTTGCGTTCTTTACATTTAATATTATTATTGACAAATATTAAGGAGCCTCCGTGAATGGCAGACTTCCTGTAAAACGCGCTACATAACTGATAATTATCTATGTAAAGAGAGCTTTCATATTTCTTAAGCCAGTGTTCAGTAATACATATTACATTAATGTCAAAACTTTTTAAGAAAAGCTCTAATTCTAAAACTTTGCTGGTCAAGCCTTGAATATTTTGATGAACAATCTTGAATGTTCCAGACTTGGCCTTTGTCGAGTGCCTCAGTTTAAACAACTAGAAGTAGGTACAGTCTTAATATTATTACTATTTACATAGTGAGAAATCAAATTATTAGTACCCTGATTATGATTATTTTTATGAATATGATTACATTTAATATTGAATGCAATCAAAGAGGCTAATTTATTCTTTAATTTTTTAGAGAGATACATTGTATCTACAGTCAACTTAAAGCTAGAAATAAATTTATTTATGTCAAAAAGTAAAAGTGCGTCGCTATGACGATAAGTCAGGTTATACATTAGTATATTTAAATCAAATATTTTCTTGTTGATCTTATTGAAATTATACCCTGAATTTACATAGGGTAAAGCACACAAAATTATCTTAAATTTTAATCTATTTTGCAAATCCAATGCAAGCAAGTAAATGGTTTCAAATGGTTAAACGGAGCTTCATAAAAATAATATAAGACTTAACCGATAAACATACAGAGTAGTAGGTACAGACTTACAGTATACCTACATACTTTGTGAACGACTAGACCACCGTTTGTTTTCAGATAGACATAATACAGGGTGGCAACACCTTGAGTTAACGTTCAAACTTCAAAGCTAAAATTTAGATTCCTTACATCAAGGTGTATCTAAATCACCCCCATGTATGTTCTACGATTTTGCTTAGTTTAGAAGATTAGGAGAACCTGTACGTACACCCTGTATTTTAGCGCCCTAAATATTTCCAAGTAGTACAAGAACCTTATAAATATTCTTAGAAAATACATTTCAGCCCAATCTACTACTACGTGACGGATCTATACGCCAACATAGACCCAAATCCAGGTGTCAATATCCTATTAAAATAAGTCTGGCCCTTTTTGGGTTCGTTCATAGAAAGAAATAAGAAATCCCGAACTTTTATCACATTTTCCTATTTTATTACCAGACCTGTAGTTTTTAGGTTTGAATATCTAGTTGTACTTCTAATGGCTCAGTTACACTGTAGAGCAGAAACGCGAGCACGCACACTGCAATATGGGCGACGCACTGCAAAACTAACTGAAGTGCATGTTTACACTAATGTCTCAATCAATTTCCCGCATAGTGTAACTGCGCCATAGTCATTTTTCTATGACGTCGGCATCAGACCCAACTAGACATCGCAGCTAGTCAGAAGTTTGCCTGAAACCTTATAAATAGAAATATGAAATCGAACCCTTTCGCTCTCCAAGAGTCAAAGTTCAGGTTTTATCTTCTGCCTTGTGCCTAACAGCTGAAAATAAAATACTCACAATATTTATTCATTTAAAGACTTTATTGCACACACATTAGAGTGATCGTTACAAAAAGGCGAGCTTAATGCCAGGTGGCATTCTCTCTTTATTAAATCTATTAGTTAACTCAAATGCAACTAAACGAATTTAATGGTTAAAATAATTTTGGGGAAATCCAACATTTTCTCCGAAATTCATTTTAATCATTCGGGAAATCTGACATGAAAATTCCGACGAAAAACTGAAATGCACTGTGAGCTAAGTGCTGACTTAGGATTTTACTTGTCTTTAAGATTCGTATCATTCATTTAAGATTCGTATAATTATTTAGATATTATTATTATTTCATACATTTTAAGACCTTTTTGTGTGATGAAACAAAAAGAAAATATCTACCACAAACTTCGATGTTTGAACTCTAAAATCAACCGTCGGATGTTTCAATGAAAATACGAGGAAACACGATCCTGACACTCGATCACTGATGTAAATAAAGAATTGCCCTCCTCCTACTCCAATCAATATTAGACTGTCACACGTAGAAAATAAAGCACGTGTTTGTAAACTCGCGTGTTACCTGTAAATGAATTGAACGTTCCCATTTGGCAAGTCACCGCCTCGGAGCTTCAGTTTGCGTTTGTACATGAAGTTACAATAGAGTGGAGGTTTCATGCTGTATCCCGAATGGAATATTGCTTAGGAAATCAGACTAAATTTTAGTTGGAAAATCGCTCCTATTACAACTATACATAATGTGCCATATCTACAGCTTGATTCTCCGTTGTCTGTAAAATCCAGTAAATCAGTGAAAATCTTTCAAAGAAAGATAAAACAAGCAATATCAATTCGGGTCGCGACCAAACGCCTCCTAACCGCTAGCTATAAAACTTACTATACAGGGTGTTAGATTTATCTTGTAATTAACAACAAGCTATTTTTTATTTTCACAATAAAATATGTTTCAGAATGTATTCTAAGGTCAATATTATGTAATCGTTTTTAATAGGTTATAGCTGAACGTACGTACTTTATTTTGCATTATTACTACGTAAAAAAAAGAATAATACTGTTGTTACAATATTCTGGTTGCGACAAAGCAGTAAACATTTACGAGAAATACGGACTGTACAAAAGTTTTCCAAACAATTTTAACACCCTGTATACTTTAAAATAAACTAAAGAAAGGCGTAAACAACAAAAACGATGTATTAATTCAAAATAAAAGCCCATTTTCAGGATCTGATCGACCAATATTGTGGCAAATATCCAAATCCGCCGCGTCGTATACACGATTGAGCAATAAATATTAACTTTAATATTTTTGGGATAATTTAAAGTTCACTAGCTCTATCTATCTGCTCGATTTGAAATTGTGCTAAAGTAATTAACTTACGATGTTTTAGTTAAAAAGAATACGAGTATCAAAGTAATCACCCAGTTACGTACATTCCCAATTTGCAAAAAAAAACTGTACGGCTTTTTTTCTATGGGATATTGATTACTGTGGAGATATCTTCCGACAGCTGTCGCGTCAGCTAATATGAGGAAAAAATGTCGAATGATTATATTCTACGAAATGACTTACTCGTACTTCGCTGAAATGGTCTGCAATGTTGCGACGGTTGTCCTAGTATAAATACCTAGTTAATAAATATTATGTAAATAAGGTATTGGATAGACAACACAAGTATGGCAAAAATATTGCAATGGTTACAACGCTAACAGAGGAGCTTACATAGCCATACTTTATTACTAACACATTAGGTACCCGGCCAACCAGATGATGTCACTTCTGTGATGGATTTTGGACTAAAGCGATGATGATCTATCTGGTCAAATCAAACAGTTGACATTATTGGTGTCACATGAAGCAGTGTAATGTGTGAAAGGAATAACGTTTTAGGGGATAGACCTTATATTAATACTGAGTTTCTTCCGCCACTTCTTCTTAGCACCAGCCTGTATGTTGTCCAGAGGTGGTGGTAGGGCAAGCCATATTTGGACGTGCCTAAGGGCATACATAGTAATAAAATCAAAATTTTAATTTGATCAAAAGAAAGAAAAATCGAAGAAAGAAATACCAAATTCTTCTTTCTTATACTTATTTCTTTCAAGAAAATATTTCAAACAGAGCAGCGGCCTAAGGCTAGTCTTAATTTTCCCCAGTATAGTTTCTTACGATCACTTTCGCCATTCAGTGTAGTGAAAATTAAATTACGTCCCAAATACAATTTTCCTTTGTACAAAGAGAAAGTCGCAAAATATACGAGCTCCAGGAAGAATGTTGCGAACAGTTTGAGTACAGTCGGAAGGGTTATTACGGAAATGGAAATTAGGTTAAGGTATCGTCCTACTAGTCATTAATAAGACAAATAGATAGATATAAATCGTTTTTTTTGTAAACACAACTATGTATTTACACACAATGTGTAAAAATAAGTTTATAAAATGCAGCGTAATTTATTAATTAAATGAGCAATAAAAATGACAACAATATTTACTGTCTAGACAAATGCCAAACAATCATTTTCATTTGATTTACTGAATTTCTAAATAAGATTATGTATCCGACTGTACTTTGTTCTCCCGTCGGGGATGTTTGCTAAACAATAACTGGGAATTGCGTGCTTTACTAACGTACAATTTGCATGGAATGTAATCCTCACTAATATTGTATGGCTTTGTACACGACAAATCGAGATAATCTCATTAGCATCGTAGCTATAGAAGGTTTAAATCGTGTGTATAAAACGATTTTAAGTAGTCTGTTAATGCTTGTGACTGTACTTCTGTCATAATAAGACCTATAAAAGTCTTAAACATAAACACTGAAATAGTTGTGAGCTAATTAAAAATTCATGATAATTTTTCATATTTTAATAGTTTTTTGCGTTTTGGGCTTTAACTAGTTGTCAGAGACAAGTTGTAGTGTGCGTGTGCACTCATGGATGATTTAGCAACACTCCAACATTAGCGGAAGAATGGTGGGGCGCGTCTTCGTGGATGAAACGATCTATACTGTATTTAGTCTAATGCTTTGTCGTCTGTATCTAATATAAATGCCTGCTACTGCGTTGGCAGTAAAAAAAGCATTAAAAACATAACCCTCCTTCTGGCGCAGTCAAGTAAAAACTCTATATTTTTATTTTATTAATATACCTACTTTCTAGCTAGACGATCTTTTTTGTATCGATACAATACCGATTGGTGCATTTCCTCAACTTTCTGCTTTTAATTACAAACTGCTCTCTACGTAACTTCGCAATTAATACAATAAACAGTCTTATTGCATCGCTGGAAGGTTTAAAACTAAGTAACTTTTTACAGTAACACGCAGCTGGACTTCTTGTACAAATTACAGCAAAATTAAATGCAGTAAGCTCTCATCTAATGATACTAAGAAGTATAACAGTATTTAACTATTTATTGGCCCTTCAAAGTAATAAATATTTACAATAAAGTTTTATCTAATTTAAGAAAGAGAAAATTTAAAAAATTCAAGGTAGGAGTCAATAGGTGGGACCTTGTTGAGTGTTACTGTCATATAACTATAACTAGTTCTACTGAATATATTTATGTTACGTGTATACTGAAGTTTGTTCTGCAGAAGGTAAACACTGCTTGAGAATTTCTAAAGTATAAATTGAGCTAGTATCGGTAAAGAATTTACCAACAGCGAGGTCGGAATAATGATTCGTAGTAAGAGGTAGTTGGGTAGAAGATGTTTTAATAGGTCGGAGTTTGCTAGTACCTTGTCTTGTTTGGTTTCGGCCATGGAAAATTTATGCAATCTTCGGTTCCCTTCTGGCTACTGCTTAAACTTTCACAATCCTAGGCACTGTTATAGTTCATAGTTCCATTCTTCACTTTGGCTCCTTCACTTAGCTCCCAATCTGATTCTGAACTATACCGACTTTCTTCAACTCTATCAAAAACAGTGAGTGATTTTAATGAGTTAGTGAGTTACTATAAAAGAGAATGTTTTGAAAAATCGATGTATTAAAGAATCAAATCATTGTAATAAAGAAAGCTTAGTAGTGTAACGAGTAAGTTTTTTGAGGTCTTTCCTAGACTTATTATTTCTATTTTGGCTTACCCCAAGAGAAAATATTTCAATTATTTTTTCTTTCTATTAAATTATGTTTTTTTCTGTTTTTATTTTCTTTTTGTATTTGTTACATTTTTATAATATTACTTTTATAGCTTCTATGTGAAATAATCCTATAGTCTATTTAATTCTTAAACTAACAAAGCAATTCGAGATCACGGTCATGGTTGTACTGAAACTCAAATTAGTAGACACGTATAGCTCTTGTCTACAGCTTTGCATGCCAAACGTTGCAAAACCTCTAAGTTCTGGACGTGACTTATGTCTGTTTGTTGAACGCAAATTAAACAAAACAAAAGTAATGCCTGCTTGAATTTATTTTACTTTCATTGAAACCAAAAAGTGACAAGGCTCTGACTTTTTCTCTGAATTCGTTTAAGGCTTTATATTTCAAGGCACTCAATTCCAGATACTAGGTTGGGCTTCGCTATTGTATGAAAAGGCCTATTTTATTATTGGTGGATTTATTTCAATAAAACGGTTCTGTATTATAATGGACTAGCTTTTGCCCGCGGCTTCACCCGCGTGAAATTTAGTTTGTCACAGATTGTCATAAATTGTAGCCTATATGTTATTCTGGGTTATAAACAATAATACTGTAAAGTTTCATCAAAATCCGTTTAGTAGTTTCTGCGTGAAAGAGTAACAAACATCCAGACATTGGATGTCTGGATATCCAAACTTTCGCATTTATAATATTAGTAGGATACCACCTACGCATGGCTGTGTTGCTTATTAACATATTACATGGTACATTAACTTGCTAGTTACATCAGGCTCGGTATAATTTTTTGCTGCAAAATTCCAGTAATCCCAGTGTAATACAACTGTATAAAAAGCCGTCTAAACATCGCATTTCAAAGGGTGTATGAGATAAGTCGGCAATTCAAACAGCAAATACATCACGTGCATATGAAAAACCTGCATCCTCTAGCATCAGGGTATACGAACTACCATGTCAAGCAACTTACTAAGCTTATTCGCGCTAAGTTCACAATTTAAGATTAAACTCCCTTACACCCAGCACATTATAAGTGATTGTAATCGAGAAAATTCTGTCGCAATACCAAAGAACATAAATATAATTTCGTCACGTACCTACCCTGTAGGCGCCTTGACAACACGTGCAGCCAATACAAGAGGGGAAATTAATATTTTGTATTCGGAGCATCTCTAGAGACATATGAATTTCGTATCAGTACGCAATTACTAAAGCGTTTGTCTTAAGGTTATGTCACTGATGATAATGAATTAACTTGTTTATTAATACTGAAATGGAGTAGCTTTGGACAGCCAGCTTGTTAATTATGGATTTAGAAGTGTCTATGACATATGAGATGACAGATTACATATCTATCTATTTATAAGCGAAAGGTCACTGACTCACTCATCACGAAATCTCACTGACTTACTCATCACAAAATCTCAGAAATTACACCTTTTAGAACGTAGGTACTCACTAAGACGGGATTTTGCAAAATTTAACCTCTAAGGGGGTGGCCTTTGTCCAGCAGTGGACGTCTTTCGGCTGAAACGAACGAACGAAGGGGGTAAAACGGGGTCCACACGTCAGTCACTATTATGTTCGTTCATTCATTCATCGTTCGCTCACTATTTTTTCGCACTCTCTCTCGCTTACCACTCATCCGCCAAAAAGTGAATAAAAATAATTCTTCTTTCATAACAAATAAAGAAAAATAGTTGAGGACATGGACCAAAGGCATAATGTTCCGGTTAATTTGATGTAAAACAAGAGGTAAACGCAAGTTATTGGAAAATATTTATTTATTTTTTATTTATTTATACTTCAGCACACAAAGTAACAAATGCACTGTGGCGGACTTAATGCCGGATGGCATTCTCTGCCAGTCAACCACGGGTCATGCAGAAAGAGTAAGGCGGTGCAAAAAATTTACATTTTTGATAATAAACCTACTTACATAAGATTACATAAAATAAATAACATAATACAAATAAATATGATAGACATACACATAAATACATAAACATAATAATATTATAGATGTACACATCACTCATGTCTGAGATAGCGAGAAAATGGAGAAAAAAAGGTCATTCCTTGAAATGTTTGCGCAAAGCCTTTTTGAAAGTAAATTTGGAAGAAGGTTTGCGTAATTTGGCCGGAAGGCCGTTCCAGAGCCGTACAGCGGAGACTAAGAAAGAGTTGGACATGAAGCCAGTGCTATGATGAGGGGTGGCAAGCTGAAGAGACTGACTAGAGCGAAGATTTCTATTGTGAGTGGAGTGGAGGTACTGAAATTTATCTTTTAAATAAGATGGAGAGTCGGGATTGAAAAGAATTGAATGAAGCATACAAAGTGAACGAAGATATCTACGCTGTCTGATGGGAAGCCAACCAAGCTGCGAGCGAAAAGGTGAGATGTGGTCAAACTTGCGGAGACCGAAGATAAATCTGATGCAGTTGTTCAAAAGGCGGTCCAGCTTGTTTAAAAGTTCCTGTGAGATGTCCGTACAGCATACATCACCATAGTCGAGGATAGGCAGGATCAGAGACTGAGCAAGTAAGATCTTAGTGCTGGAAGGGAGAAATATGTCGTTCATTCAAACTCAAGTTTATCGTGAACAGCAAGCGTGTTTTTTAAACATTAGAATTCTAATTTGCGTATAAATCAGCACCGATTTTATAATAATATTACGCTTCTGAAATACGTCTCATACTGTAACATCCGCTTCACACATGTCTCCGTTTTACTGTTCCGTTTTATCGTGTAGGTACGTTTTTTGTATGTATTACTGTATACAGAATACTGTGTCATGTGTGAAGTCGCTCATACAACTACATACGCCATCGACGAAAAAAAAAACGTACACGATAAAACGGAACAGTAAAACGGAGATATGTGTGAACCGGGCGTAAGATGAAGGGTACCATAGCTTTTGTTTGTCACAGTCCTGGTCTTTTGAAATTACTCCGCTAAGCTATCAACCTTCTAAGAAACAACTCTTTATGTTTATGAACAAACTAAGAAAGAGTTACGACCTTTGCGTTGTTTTATCAATTCACCACGTGCTACAAAATAACAAATCATTGAGCACAAAACAAGAATAACTCAAAGAACGCAGAAGACCTACGACGCTCTTGCTCTGACTTTGACCTATCAATCAATGGCGCCATAATAAAATAAAAGCTCAGCCAAATATTTCACTATTGTTTGCCCTCGGATATTGCTGTCATTTTCATTAGGAATTTGACACGCAAATTGGTTTCTGAGCGCAATGACGATATACTTTGTTGGAAGTGAGGTGACTTATGGTCTGATTGTATCTTTGAGCCTTTATACAGTTAGGGCACTGAAACCCAATAACACAAAAGCCCTTAAAATTCAAACAATTTCTATTATTATCATCAAAGTGTTTTTATTCATTCAGTGACGTTAAATTATAATCATGTTTCTCATTTTTAAGCTACTTCAGTTTAATATTTAATCGGTATCCTTTAACGTTTATAACTCAGAACAAAAACAATTTAATATAAATAACAATTGGTAAGTATTAGCTTGATCCAATAACAAAAAACAATGGTTTGCTAAAAACTGAAAAACGAAACAAAAACTTTGATATGATCAGATTGAGATGGCTTTTAATCGTTAAAATTTTAAAACTCATCCGCCATTCACGTTTAAAACAGTCTTCCACCGACAAAAGCCGGCAAACTTGGCAAATTAAACCAAATTCATATTACGACTGAAGTTAAAGCTAAGAGGTCTAAAAGTTAGCAAGGCAGGTCGTTCAGGCAGAACGAGTGGAGTCAAGGGCGGCAGTTATAGGCAAATAATTTCTGGGCCTACACCATTAAAGGATTTGCCACACTGAATGCGTTCTGCAGGCTACGGTCATGATGCAGATTTTGTACGTGCGATCTGGCAGTGCGAGCACGAGCAATGAAAGCAAACTGCACTGCTGACAGATTGCCTAGTCACGACCGCTGAAACATTGTATTGCCCTACCGCTGACCGTGGCCCTGACTGACAATGTTGTTCATACATCATGCGGGCATTTTTAATTTTTTTTCGTCAGAAAAATACATTGATTTGTATACCTACCAGACGCGGGAACAGCTAGTGAGCTATCTGGGGTTCTCCCTAACAGAAGGGCAGGGCCTACCCACTAAAAACCTGACGTTGCCCTCGGTAGCCATATGAGTCGGGAACGCGGGCCACCACTATCGGCGTTTTGCCTAGAGCATTCGTCCGCGTTCCGTGCTCGGCATTCGGCTCGCTTAGTGCGCAGCTCTAAACCAAGGAAGGCGTCTTTACGCATTCAACCTCCTGCATCAAAAGTCATCGATAGTGGCTGATATCATTAAATGTATTATAGATTGTACAGCGTCCCTAGTCCCTACTTTCAAGAACTAAAATGTTAATTTTTTTTAACAGGTTAAAGTGGACGCAGTCCGCATCATGTATGAAAAACATTGTCGATCAAGACAATATTTCAGCGGTCGTGACAAGGCAATCTGTCAGCGGTACGGTTTGCGTTCTTTGCTCGTGCCCGCATGGTCAGAACTCAGAAAGTATCAATGCAAAATGTATAGAGACCATCAATGTTGTTCATAGATGATGCGGGCTGCGTTCTTTGTCCTGACCGCAGACCATTTCCTTCACCATTAAAATTTGGCATCCTGCCGAAGACAGGGCGAGGCATCGCTCATTCTATCCCTTGTCAATAGTTCACGGCTCATAACTTTTTTATTATTGGAGTTCGTAAGATGAAACTGCCTTGGCAGGGGCCAGTCATTTGCGTCCTTTCTATTTATCCTGCACTATGGCTATTTGTATGTCTATTTGCGAAGAAATTATTTTTTCACACGTACGAGGAAATTATTACTTAATGCGAGCATTATTAAAGTTAATTTGATAAGTACGATAGACGCAAGGAATGCTGCTATAAAACAGAAGAAAGGCTTATGTTGCGTAATTACGCGTTATTGGTTTTTACGTTTAAATATGTGACATAGATCTTTTTACAAAAATGTGTAGTCTGATTTACTCTATTTATCTGTACATTAGTCAATAACGTAATAATTACGTTCTTATAAACATAAATAGATACATTTTTGCAAATCATTAAAGCAATAAAGACGTGCATAAAATGTAAGAGCCACAATAAAGCCTTCAAAAGGCGCCCAATTTTTAATAAAAGAAGCGTAAAGAAGAAATTACAATATTACTTGATAGCATCGGGACACGGTATCTTTGCATTAACATTGAAGAGGGATTTTACGGGCTTTAAAAAACAATTTTTAAACGTAACTTTTAATATAACGTTGTTAGAGGTACGAGATAGATTATCTTTTTTATTACGAGTTTAAAATTTTTTTTAACCTCAACAAGGAAGCTCTTGGCCTAAATCTCGCCTCATGATCAGTAAATTTTTTGCAAATTATTTTTTTACCAGTTCCCGTAGCCAGAAAAGGCTTACACTCATGTATAGGTAAACATAATGTCAATAAAATAATAATTATGTTGCGATATACCTGATCCTTCTAGCATGGCCACCTGCAGAACACCCAACTCCTCAAAGACAGTAAATCATGTTCGAGCTCGTTAATTTTGACTTGAACTTGCTTTTACGTAAATCAACAAAGCGAAAGGTCACTGACTCATTCATTCATCACGAAATCTCAGAAACTACGAGTGCTAGGAGTCTCAAATTTTGCATGGGGGTTCCTTTTAAAACGAAGGCCCTCACTTAAGATGGGATTTTACAAAATTTGTGTCCATCCACGCATACGAAGTCGCGGGCGGCCGCTAGTATGTTTATAAATTATAATTGTAGTCAAGTTTGAAGTAAATACTGTAAGTTTGGGCTTACTAACAAAGAGATTTTTCTAGGAAAATTGGAAGAGTCCAACAACATTATGGGAGGCCAGAGGATTTACTTTAAAACCAAAACTAGTTAACTAACCGTGGTTACGAGTTGCGATGTACAGACGAACACTATGGCTCTTATGCAGTTGTATTAAGTGCCATTTTACGACGAAAATGTATACTCTAATGCCCGTATTCACAATCATTACTATGAGGTCTCACAGTGCGCGTAGACGCATAGGGTCACGCACGAACCAATCACAGAGCTCTATTCAACGCTGTGCGTTCGATTTGCTGCTCCACTTAAGCAAGCATCGTTTGTGAATACGGGTATAATATGATGTGTGACTGTACCTATTTCTCCGAAACCGTCCTCATATGACATTCGCAAAATGTTTGCTGTAAGGTCCGGCCTTTTGAAGCAAATATTTCAGCAGGTTGTGTGGTTACACTTACCCATATTTTGAAAGGACATTGTCAGAAACCGCCTAAAAAACCGCCCAAAAACATTAACCCATCATAATTATTTTCTATTTTTTTTAATACATTAAGCACCCTTTCATTCTAATGGACACTTAAGCATTGAAAAATTAAATAAATAAGTCTTTTAACGTTTATTCTATAATACTATTACAACTTCCGGACGTTTTGGTGCGTGGCATGGTCTAAAACCTATCAAGTTCCATAATTTTTGCCGATAAAATCTGTACGAGGCATTACCGTACTTTATTGCTGGGAGTCCATGTATAGTGATGTTCCTGCGGCCATCATAGACAATAAAATATCGATTTTGAAAATAAAATAAATCGATTAAACTGCTTTGAAGACTAGATTTGCGTTAAAAGCTAAAAAGATATTGACAGTTTGACACTATTACAAGAAGATATCTAAAGTGTCCAACTGGTCGAAGGTCGTAAATAAAATAAAAATAATTAGGACCATAAACTGATATTCATGGTATCATAACTGTAAAAGTGTCAGAATCCGATGTTGAATCCAATGCCAGTTGAAGTGTGAGAAACATATATATATTTTTTTATGTGACAGGAGGCAAATGAGCAGACGGATCACCTGATATCAACCTAGTATAGTTGCCAGTCTCTCATAATCTATGCCAATGAGGGTTTTCGCGATTGAAAAATCCGCCAGATGGCAATACGTAGACGTGAGGTCCAAATGCTGCATGATTGGTTATTTTTGACATGACATTGACAGATATGTCAAAATCCACCAATCATGCACCATTTGGACCTCGCGTCTACGTATTGCCATCTCGCGGATTTTTCAATCGCGAAAACCCTCATTCATAGCACATGTATAATAATAGACCAAATGAACTTTTATAGATTGTGAAAGAGAAGATAAAGATTTTATTATTTTATTAAAATCTTGCCACGAGGTAGTTTTTCAGTAGAAACCAGGATTGGATAATCGCTACAGGCAAGTATCAGAACATTTTATAAATATTTTTAATCGATTATATCCATGTGAATCGTTTTAATAAATTATCATTTTACTTTTTCAATTAAAACTTTTTCAATCCCTAGTCTTGTCAAACTGTCATAATGTCAACAAATTATAAATGTCACGTCAGTTGACTCAATTTCAGTCTTCTGTGCGTTTATTGTATTTTTATTTCAATGAAATAGTGCTAAAGGGTTAGTACTAAAACTGAAAGCCTTTTTTCAGAAAGAAAACCAATGTGGTGCCCTTATTATTCATGCTGTTTGAAAGTTACAAGTCAGTGATACAGAGTTGCCGACATTATAACTCCGTAGTGATACCATACCAAAGAAGAAGTTTTCCTAAACACTTGTGTTGTTTTTATATGTGATCGAATAAAAAGGATTAATTCTACTGCTCAAATGGAATAACTTATCCCAAGAGACCGAATATAAAAAAACCTCTCCATAGAAATTATCACCATCACGAGGATGTGAATTTTTTTGAGAATTTGATATTGGTCCTGTAAGAAAAGTAGTTGTGTTTCAGTAGTAGAATCAACCCTTCTTGTTTCATCAGCAAGAGTAACTATAAAAACGCCCTGTAGGTAGGTATTATTAAGCTGAAGAGTTTGTTTAGTGTCAAAGACTGTCACACAGTGTAACTTAAATTGGCATATTATGATAATGAACATAAAAACTTAAATAAATATTTATGTTAATATTATTTCTATTTATTTATTTTCCCAAAGCTTCACAGTGACAGCTGAAACAGCAATACTGTTAACAAAACAGTAAAACTAAACTTGGAACAAACTGTTACAAATATGAGGGGTTTAATATTTTACAAATTAAAATAAAACCGCATGTTGCTTTACTTTCTCGTATAGGTAATAAATGTAATTAATGGCTAGATTATTAATGTTACTTTGTTACCCTCAATAGTGAGGAAATCTTATAAAATGGTAACCCTGATTTTTATTGTCATTCAAGTGCTCTTTCTTCGCATAGGCTTCTGTGATTTGGCCAAGGGCCACACACATTGCGATAACATTATGCGACATTGATTTGACAGCAGCGGAGTGAAGTCTTGCGACTATGCAAAATGATACCCTGTAATCGTAGGGCATACAGACATAGACGGGGCGGGGCACATAGCTCGTAGAGCTGATGGCCGCTGGGGCAGGAAAGTTCTTGAGTGGCGACCACGAGCCGAAAGACGTAGCGTGGGCAGGCCTCCCACTAGGTGGACCGACGATCTGGTGAAGGTCGCGGGAGGTGCCTGTATGCGAGGGGTGCAGGATCGGTCTTCGTGGAAATCCTTGGGGGAGGCCTTTGTCCAGCAGTGGACGTCTTTTCGGCTGAAACAAACGAACGAACGATACGTATTACCACTATTTACCAGACATTACTATTTATTGCATACTCGCCGGATTACACGTATGAGCACGCGCGTAACAGCTTCGGCCTTGCATTATTATAAGATCTTGTTCCGCCCTTTTACGAACTTCCTCCGTGAGGATATCCCCGCCGAATTCTATGATGAACCTATCAAAAGTCATATTCTGCAATGTCAACCCACCACAAGGTGGACCGACGACCTGATAAAGGTAGCGGGAAGGCGCTGGATGCAGGCCGCTACCAACCGTGCGATGTGGAAGTCATTGGGGGAGGCCTATGTTCAGTAGTGGACGTCCTGTGGCTGAAATGATGATGATGATGAAGAAATGAATGAAAATGACAAATCTTCGAACGTGTATAATACCGTGCCAAAGTAATCATATAATTTTGGCACCTTAATAACTATTGCCGTTTTTGTTGTAAAGATCATGCAGCGCTACTTGCGGATATTATTGGAAAGAAAACTATGTGGGCTCTAGATCTGAAGCCGCTTTAACGAACACGAAGTGCTCATACAATGCGGCGTATTTTCTTCCAGTCTTTAGTCAGGACTTTAGTCGAATTAAAACCCCGGTTGAACGTGATAAAGCCGCACTAGAATACGATGCTTTTTTGCATAATCGCAAGACTTCGTTCCGGTGTCGACCGAATGTTATCATGATGTATGTGGCCCAGGGGTTACCGTAGCCGCTAAGGTTTGAAACTTCTTGCTTAAAATATTGTAGTCTTTGGCATAGACTACGATGGTAGTCATGGAGATAGGAGTTTGTTATCTCGTGTCAGATGTAAATGGTGAAAAGAAAACTCATGATTCGTGGTATTTTTATGTAATATGTAGGTATTTTATAAAAGTGGAACCCCGAGTGATCTCCAAAACCCATTCTATTATTATATACGATTCGGCTTCGATATCTATAATACAATAGGAGTTTATTTCATGTGTCAGATGACAAGGGTGGAAACAACCTACGATTCATGTTGTTTATTTACGTGCAATATGTGGGCATATTGTAAAAGTGGAATGCCGAGTTGTATTTCTAAAACTTGTTCTATTATTTTATACTATTTGGCTGCGACTCGGCGTGACGACAATACAAAACATTTTTCGCGAATCGGTGTTCATACATTCACACAATACATTAGACGCCATGTTGTCATAAACGACATATTATAAAATCGCTGTGATTTAATATTCTTAATCATTAATTTTATGGCAAGTGTCCATCAGGAATCATTGTTCTTACACACAGAATCGTATTATTTCGCTTTCGGGTAGTAATATGTCAAAATTGTTGGTTCTTTAGGCGAACAATGTATGGAGAACGAACATTGTCCTTTGTTGAGATGAATGTGAGATTTAAGACGATGAAATTAATTTTTTACGTATCAGATTAAAGGCTCTAAATACGAAGAATAAAAATCGCAAACGTAATGTTTCAAAAAAGTAACACACAAAATATTTTTGGTCTTTCAATTTTGCCGATTATGGCTCAAATTGGATTTAGTATATTTGCATATTAATTTTTCAGACTAGAGACTTTGAGAAACTCCCATTTTGATGTTTTCTTGTGTAAAAAGAATTTAATATTTAATTTTTATTGCTTTTATTAGGTACTTAACTTGTCAGTTTTTATGATGGCTCGTTTCCTACTTGTCATCTACCAATAGATAGATTGAAAAGTTCCAATATCCTAAACGAAATATTTTGAAAGAATCTGCGGTCCGATTCCTACCTATTTAGTTCTTCGTCAAAAGATTTCTTAGAACTTAGTATTGCGACTTGATTGCCAATCACAATTCTGTTGCTTCTTCTTCCAGGCAAAAGTTATTTTAGGAAGACCATTTGGACCTCACGGACTTGAAACGAATTTGAAACACTAATTCTGTTACCAAATAGTAGGTACCTTGCTTTTGCCTACAGCTTTAATAAATTAAAGTCTTTTATTTTGTTATATTGATGTAGGATAAATAATACAGACAGACGACATCATAAAGGTAGCAGGGAAGCGCTGGACGCAGGCTACGAATCGATCAACACGGAAAGCATTGGGGGAGGCCTATGTTCAGCAGTGGACGTTCTATGGCTGAAATGATGATGGTGATGATGAACTGTATTATACAGTAAGGTTTCATCAAAATCCGTTTAGTATTTCTTGCGTCTAAAGGCATCGATTAAACTTCTAAAAAAACAAATTGCACTTTTACAATAAGTAGTCGTTAGATAAGCTTTGAAGTTTGGGGATTTAAAAATCTACATCTGAAGGTTATGTATGCTAATTTATGTCTACGTTTGTTTAACTAAATAATGGCCGCGGTTTGGAATTTAAACTCTTAGTATAATATAAATTTGCATATTCCTAAACAATGAATTGAAGAAATCTGAAAATTTGCATGTAAATCAAACAAGAACCTCCACAAAACTGTTTCCAAATGTTGACTTTTCTCCGCACCCAAAAAAAACTTAATACTACTTTTGCTAGCTGTTGATTTTGATAATGAGAAAAGAATTCTTGGCAAATTTGAAGCCGCTAACGAGACAGGCCACACGGCGTGATTCACACCGACGGACTTTCAGCACGTAATTAAGACAATACAGCCTCTACTATTGTAGAGCCGACAGCACATTGTTATGGAAAAATAGCAACTATTTCATTTACAAAAGTTGCACTTTTTATTACAGGTTGATGTGCCATTGTCTATATTCTAAGGTCAATTATTACAAAATACGGTTTCTTAATTAAAATTTTTAGCCTGAAAGTATTTGAGTTCATACTTGAGTCCAGCTAAAGCTGCCTATGCTATTAATCGTTGAATTTCAAATCGCAAGACAGACTCTAAGCAAGAAATTGACCGTAACTACGACGATATTATATGGAGTTTGATAGATTTTTGATGTTTGTCAAAGTTAAAGTAAGATGGCCAGCCTATGTCTCGAACTGATACGGGCCTGAAATTAACAGAAAACGTATGTTATTATTTTGTCATTGATGACTCTAGTCCACAGTGACATGACTAGTTAAATCAGTAATCCTGCAAATTTCATGCCATTGATTTTCAATAATACTCGTGCAATCCAATTATTTAAGTCGGGCAACGCGGCACTGCTTAATTTCCTCTAATGCAGCTCACGCTATTGATAATTCATTCAATCATCCTGTATTATTCCTGCAAATCCATCCAAATTATTTGGATACAAAGTTTAATAGTTAATCCCAATGTGGACTCAATAATTCAGTGCATTCAGCTTAAGGCCGGGTAGCAGAGAAAATGGCGAAAATGAGGTTTTCATTTTTCATTTTTGAGGTACTAAACAGTAAAATTAAAGGCTAAGATTTTTATTGGGCATAGTTGAGGATATTTTCTAGGGCTATTAACGGATGGTAACACGATTTGATGAAGTTGACTCGATAGAATAAATTCCCAAAGTTACCTCTATTCGTTTTCTACTTATGGTTTTATTTTTAAAATAAGCGATTTGAGATTCTAAATCTTATACTAAACTAAAGTTCAGAAATAACTTGAGGGCTTTTAACGGATGAAATTTTTATATTGCGTCTTATTTAGTTACTATGTTAAAAAATGTGGAAAAAATCGTCCATGACGGCTTGGACAATCTCAATCAGTCGCGCGGTGGCGCTTACGGAGGACGGACGCGTGTCAGTTTTTTGGACGTGACAGTTCGCGATTTGTCAATATTTTTGACAATGATGACTTTGATGAGTCACAGTATAATAATATCAGTGTTACTGGAGAAAGCTAAAATTTTTGACAATTAAGAATTATCAATTTTGTCTACCTATTGAAATTCAAATGGTTCGCATCCTTTTAAACGAAGACTCTACTCATGATACATAGTACATTCCTCAAATATGAGACAAAACCAATGAGTTAAAATTACATTTTAATAGTACCTACATACAATCGTCTTACACTCTTTAGAAGAGCACACTGATACCAATAAATAATAAAATATTAGGTCAGTGGGTCAAAATATAGGGGCAGCTGCACGTCACTGAAAGACGATTCTGTTTACTCGGCATCTGAGCTGGAGAACATGAACCCTTGTTTACAGATGCAGATGTAAATGGAGTTATAACTAAACAAATTTTACATGAAATGTTTAACAGAAATCAGTTAAAAGACACATACATGGAATACCAATAAGGTTGCGGAGGGAAAGCTACCTATTATAAACTAGCGGCCGCCCGCGACTTCGTTCGCGTGGACCTCGTTTTACTCCCGTTAGATATCATGTTCATAGATGGCGTTTCACGGCTTCCCCCGAATGAATATTTTAGGAACGTCATACAGTAGTTGTCCAGCGCTGTAGATTTTAACCAATGACGATAGGTAGATGGCGCTTTTTAGACACGTCTTATTTATTTGTCACATATCATCATAAGTTAGCTTATATGTTAATCTGGGTTATAAACAATTATACTGTAAAGTTTCAACAAAATCCGTTAAGTAGTTTTTGCGTGAAAGAGTAACAAACATCCAGACATCCAGACATCATGACATCCAGACATCCAAACTTTCGCCTTCATAATATTAGTAGGATAGGATATTTCACAATCCAAACTAATATTTACTATAAATAGCATTTACTTACAGTAAATTAGTTTGGATTGTGAAATATTCAAAATAAAAAAAAGAATAAAGCAAAATAGAGTTTCAAATTACCTATCTTTATCTAATTTATAAAGAGGTAAAGTTTGTGTGTTTGTATATTTGTTAAATTGTAAGGGGTAATCTCGGGATCTACTGAACCGATTTTAAAAAATATTTCACCAATAGAAAGCCACATTATATCTGAGTGTAATAGTAGGTTATACAGGGTGTTAGGTAAATGGGTATATGAGCCGACACTAGCCCATGGTAACATGGCCATATAAATGATATGGTGAAGTCAGAAAATTGATATCTTAATTTTAATTATTTAAATTTTCATACAAATCGGATTTTATAAAATTTATTTTGTATGAAAATTAAAATAATTAAAATAATGATATCAAATTTCTGACTTCACCATACCATTTATATGCCCATGTTAACATGGGCTAGTGTCGGCTCATATACCCATTTACCTAACACCCTGTATAAAAACCGAAAAATTCTACACGGGCGGAGCGGCGGGCGGAAAGCTAGTTTATTTATAATTACGTAAGAGCATAATTATTAAAGTCGAAGTCAAACATTCTTTATTTGTGTGGATCTATATTAACGAGAGATTACAAGGCGTCAAATATTTCAAGATAAAAATTAAAAACTATTATAAAGCTAAATTTTGCACTCATGGAGCCTTTACCTACTCTGACAAATCAAGACTTAAAGAAGAAACTAATAATAAAACTATTAAACTGTCCTGCAATGAAAAGCTTGATCGGGTACAACACCTCAAGTTATTTTAGAACTTGATTTCATTAAAAGACTCCGAATATCAAATCGCTTAGGTGTCTAAAGTCAAACGATTCTGAAATGTCAAGTGGCATAAAGTTGGGACTAATAAATAACCCATTAAGATAGTAGCGCCCTCCTGTCAATGACATACCTGGAACGATAGAGTATTGGACTACTAATAAAAATGTTTTGTCCTAAATGACTGACGGATATCGTAGAGACCTGAAAGTTGGAAGGTGTGTTCTTTGTATGACGTAGGCATCCGATTTTCCGAAATGGGGTCATGAAATGAAGGGGGTGAAAAAGGGGAGCAAAGTTTGTATGGGACAAAGTGATTTTTTGGTTCAATCTACTTGAAATTTTGCTTAACAATTCCTTAATATTATAATTCATGACAAACGTGTAAAAGGGGTAGAAAGTTATTTTGGGAGTCATTTGCTTCGAAGTTGATATCAATACTAGATACTTACTGCTTTTGATTTAATTACTTTTTATTTTTACAAGTGTTTGAAAACTCCATGTCAGATTGCAATCAATGTCAAGTGAAATCTCAAATTGAAATGTCTCAATCTTAATGAGGAGGCTCTGCATTTATTCCTAGAATTCCCCTAACACCGTCAAATTACCCTTTCGAATTCAAGACAGTGCTGTTTCATAATGACTATAAACAAAGCTCAAAGTCAAACTCTAGCGACCTCTGCATAAACTCTCATGAGTGCTCAGAGCGGGTGCCTGCGGCAGATAACCGCGTGTGATGCTCATAGTGATTTTCGATACAGAGCCCCGTACATACGTTATACATAAATTATGGAAAGAAAACACCCAGACCAATACAAACAAATATGTATGCAATTTTAGTATGATATTTTTATTTATTAATAAACAAAAAGACTGAACAAAATTGATACGTGTACTGATTAATGTAATTAACCACATGCAAAGTTTCGTGAATTGCAACAACTATAATTTATTATCCAAGCTCTAAATAATCGCTACTACGAGTAACTGATCATAAAATGTTTTTCCAATCGCTCAAGCTCCCGATAACCTTCCCATAGGTCGGGTGACGTAATCTTGAAATTATTTTGGCCGACGCGGAACTTCCGGAAGGTCGGGTGATGCCACGCCTCTTTGAACCGTGTTTACTTTGGCAGTTATATTTTATATTAATTTATTCGATTCTAAAATATATTCCCAAAAATTCTGAAAGTTGTTTTAATTTGTATCACTTGGATATAATTTGTATTAGAAAGTGCTGTGAGTGTGACGCTTGAACGGAAGGAAGTCAACCTAACCTAACCAACTGCGTATTTCTATACTGTGTAGCTGGAAATTGTGGCGGGAGCTCTTTGGCGCGCTGTTTTCGGCGAAGAATTGCGCGCGCAGATTTTGACAGCGCGAAATACCTACTTTAGCAGAAATACCAAGCCTTAACTAACCCTGCAGAAGAACAGACAAGTGAAAACTTCAATACCCCGAACACTGATTTAGGTAACGTAACACAACCGAATCCAATTTACAGGAAAAATACCGTACGACTGCATTTAAAACGGATTACTAAAATCCTTAGTAAGGGATACGCCGTTTTAAGTAATTACGGCGTAACCGACACGCCTTAACGCCAAAACGAATAAAACAAACCAAAAACTGAGACATTGCTTTTGTTCCAACGCAAATTGCAAAAAGGAATATGTACAACTGTTGCAGCTGGGAACTGGATCCTCTTTGGCTTATTTTAGTTTTTGTTTTAAAAAAAACAGATGTCTTTTGAAGAGGTTTTTGTGTGTAATTTTGTTAAGTCTAATTAGTAAGAAAAACAAATTGCTGAGGGTAACGTCTATTATTTCAAAACAGCTGTTTTTGAGCACAATATTCTACTAATATCCTGCTAATATTATACTCGTAAACGCAAAAGTTTGGATGTCTGGATGTTTGTTACTCTTTCACGCAAAAACTACTGAACAGATTTTGATGAAACCTTACAGTATTATTGTTTATAACTCAGAATAACATATAGGCGATAATTCATGACGATCTGTGGCAAACTAAATTTCACGCGGGTGAAGCCGCGGGCAAAAGCTAGTAATGATATAAATAATAATAACACACTCTTAATACGTCCCTGCGTCAAGGCCTCATACTGAAATATAAGACTATTTTGGTGCAGTAATATTTTTTAAGATTTTGTTTTGTACTTAACGTTATTTTTATAGCTACTAAATAAATTGTTATTATAACATTAAGAGCTAAAATGGTCAATTCCGAGAGAGCCTTATTATTTTGACTCTTGTAAATGTTTTAAAACCATAAAAATGTGATTACTTTATCGCCTGCAGTACATATTTTGCAGTAACATGTCACGTTCGTGCTCTTGTATCGCTAATAAATATTAAACCCACGCTGAGTTTCAGTCATAACTGCATCATAAATAAATTTTGTCGTCGAAATGAATAAGAACTTGCCTCGAAGTTTTTACGATTTGAGCTCTATAAGACAGAAGGTAAGGTTTAAATTTTAAGTGTGACTGTTTGTGAAATTTCATTGATTACCGCCTATTTGCTAAGAGCCGAAGCACACGATGAGTTGCGGCGCCGCACCGCAAAGATTTCGCCGTATCTCGCAGCGCGGCGGCCGTAACACTTTTCTCTGCCACAGATATTTCTATACCTATATAAGTCCCATGGGATAGGCAAGTAATATTTTAAGGTATTATAGATAATTATATCATGCATCAATATAAAGTAAAAATAGCTGCCAATTTTCTAGGACAACGGAGGAAAAAATGTTTACTGAAAATCATAAATTAATTAATAATTCCTAAACTACTGCAGCAATAACCATTTATTTTTGCATAAAGGTAGACGTTATAGTGATAGGTCAATTTATTTACAAAATTTTGACTTCATGTAATTTTTTTAGAAAATATGCTTCTAAAACTGTTTTTTTTTTATAAAATCACAAAATCTAATATTTCTTCGAAACTAAGCAAATCCAACTACTAGTTCCTTCATCAATTTTATATATAATAGTAATATCTAACGATTGAATTAATAAAACATGGATGTCCGCTTCTAAGGGAAAATAAAACTGTGCGCCGCAAAGAATCGTGTGCTTTGGCTCTAAGACTCCGAGAAGTTCGTCTGGCTGTAAGCCAGGTGTAGTGATTGCAGGATTGTTTGCCCAACCAGCTAGGGGATAAACAGATTAAATTCGAAACGTTTCTGTAATGGGTTCTATTTGATTTCCTTTAAAATGCCGCTTTAGGAAAGATGATGGTCAAAACACATTCTCGAAATCAGTAAATCTACAAGTTTGGGTTTCTTGATATAATTATTTTTTAAGACATGCAAAATAAATTCTGGGAAATTTCAACTGTTTACCTACCTTCTGGTCATAAGATTGAGGTATATTTAAAGTTACATTTTGGTAACTAATATGATATAGGGTTACACTTTGGGCACGGACTCTAAAATTAAGTTTCGCGTGTAAAAAATCACAGGATTACCTATATTTTAGACACAGAAATGCCTAAAAATACCATCGGCCTAGGAAAAAATGCGGTTAGACAGGAGAAATAAATTGCACAGCAGAAGCGGAAAAATGTTCTGCTAGAACAACTAAAAGGTTTTTCAGCTTCGAATAGTTTAGGAATTTTCTAGAAATTTTTTTCTTACAATTTTTTTACCTATTTTATATAAATTGTTCCCACTTTTCTAAAAAGATTATGTAGGTATATCTTACTATTTTATTAAATATTTTGTCAATTTTATAATACGGGTTTTTCCAAAGGTTATTCTGTCCTTTTTAGTTAATTAACAACAAAATTATTTTGAGTATTTATAAATGTTTCTTACACCTATAAAATACAATATTTTTCGCCCATCTTTATGGTCCTTGTTTTGAAAAACAATTACAATTTAAGGCGTTTTCAGTAAATATTATTTAATTTTGTAATAAAGTGCTGTAGTGATAATTATGCTGTATCCAGCATTTTGGAAACCAGTTCCAATAAGAAAATATTAAAAAAAATTGTGTGTACTTATTTAAAAAATGTTTAATTTAAAAATCAAGGCATTTTTAAATTCTATAACCGTGATTGTGACAATATGGAAGGCTGTTCGGCTTCATCAAGCAGCGAAATGATCGTGTTTAACGGCCTTAATTAAGTCATCCGTCCAACAATTAGCAAATTGTGCGACGCGACTCTGTCAATAATGGCACAGTAAGACAAAAACAGACAGCTCATTCAGCAAAGAGTATAAAAATGATCACGTTTTATTTTCAAAAAAACTCATGCCAGGTGACTGCTTTAAAAATTGAGCTACGGTTCGTAGACTTGTAATCCACCATCATGTCCTTGTGCATCTTACGCTGTAGGCTGTAGTAAGCCGTCATCGGTTCATCAAAGTAGTAACCTACTTATTTGTAACTAGGAACATGCTCAGTGAATAAGTCGTATTTCAACTACTTATTACACGTCCATATTCGGACCACTAAGATGGATCTCTATGCCAAATTGCAAGTACTTACTTAAGTAAGTATGATTGTATAAATCATTAGAACACTGACTTTGACAGACACGTACTTCAGTGCTCTCTATCTTAGTTTCTTCATTGGATACACGACTGGTAACTAGGCAAAAATACGTAGCGAGTTTGAAATAGCAACGAAAATGGCACAAATAAAACAAAAGAGACGAGACATTCTTAGCGTAAATAAGTAAAACAACAGAACTTGAACACTAAGCAGCTTTACATATTGACAGACCGTTTTATTTTTACCATGTTAATGGGGAACGATTTAAAACTGTATTTACTTATCGAAATCCATTCCGAGGCAAACACGATGAGATTTATACAAATAACGAAATTGCAATCACGCTGTAATTAATGTACACGGTACGAAATACATTTTGGGAAGTATAACGTAACTTTGGCTAGTTAACTAGGTAATATACCCAAAAAAAAAATATTTTAACGTATTAGGCTGGGTTGCATCATCTTAATTTAACATTGACAAATGTCAAAAATAAATAAATAAATAATAAGCTTGGACATTTTACACTACGCTTCTAGTCCCAAACTAAGCAAAGCTTGTACTATGGGCACTAGACAACGTCAAATCTGTCAAACTCCATACAAAAACCACCGGTTATTGTTATAGTTACGGTCAAAGTTAGGTGGTGCAACTCAGCCTTAGTATTTAAACATGTAGTTATCGTAATCAATTTAAATCAAGAGAGTTAAGATCTTGAACTGAGGTACTATTTTTTCTAACAATAACACTAGTATGAAAGCTTGTGTGGGGAATTTTATTTTTTCAAGTTTAATACGAAATAACAAGTACCTAATCATATAACATGTTGGTTTGTTTGTAGTTATGATCTAGATATTACACGCTGATTAGTTCAAGAAATGTAGACTGCAATAATATACTTTCGGAAATATTCTTATGACTATTTATCTAAAATGATTAAATGGAAAGCTACTTACTTTGATTTGCTCGATTTGTATCTATTTATATTTATTAATCGAAACCGGTTGAAATGTATATCTTGCTTGTGAGATACAAAATAAACATGTTGTTATAGACAAAGATATAAACAGAATTGAAAATATTCGGAAAAATCAGCTAAGTCAATATTGGTTTGGTTTGAAAAGTTATTCAGAAGGAGTAAAGGGTCATGCATAATGGGGCTATGGTGTTGAGAAAATAAATTTAAATAAAAATACTATTTGTGTCATAGACGTTTGACAAAATTTGAAAATGGCTTGATAAAGACAAATATTTATTATTATTTCAAATATTCTTTAAAAGCCGAGGAGAAGAAACAATAAGAAAAATATTAGGAAAATCGTAAAATCCGAAACCCACGCGGGTAAAACTCCATACAGAAGTCTTTAGTAATAGCTCTACATAGCATAGTTATAATTACAAATCCAAAATATGAATTCTGAGTTTCTTTTCTTTTTGCCTTGAGCGAGACAAAACAATTACTTATTTAAAAGACAAAATAATTGTTACACGTTCGAGCGAATTCGAAACAAGACATTGTCTAATCAACTCTACGTACAGCAAATAAAACTGGAATTCGTGTACTGTAAATCTCCAATTCAGCAAATTATCTTAATCTAAATAATTGACTTCGTACACGCAGACCGACGCTGTCTGCGAGTCGTTACTTAGCTGAGGGCGATGCATTATTTATTGTTTACGGGTATTTCTCATCGCCACGGTTCTCATCGTCACCTTCGTGGCAAATTTTATTTCTAACTTATTTCAACTTTTTGTAAACAAAAATTGTAGCGCTTGATGTGAAGATTGTATTCTCAGTAAATCAGTCAAATAGTGAGTCTCGTTTAGAAGCTTTAACGTTTTGAATTTTTTGATGCCACGAAAGTGATTCTGTGCTTCACAACAATAATTTTTTCACACTTTACTACTGTAAATGACTCTTAATAAGTGTTTATAAAAACATATATTTTGTCTTATTTTCATAGATAAATAGCAATAACATAATATAAATAGGTACCTACTTAAATACAAGATAAAATTTTACCGATAACGTCACCTACTAAGTTACAAGATTCTACGCAATTCACCGCAATTGGTTTTAAGGGTGATACTGGGTGGCATTCTGAAATGCTAAAGAAGCAAAAAAAGGATTATCAGTACCTCAATAAAAAAGAACTCTAACTGATTATCAGTCCCTCAACAAAAATATTTTTTTATTGAGGCCAGAGGGCCTCGTATTTTTGTTGTACAACTTTTAACTCAAACTTCAGATTAAATGTATCTTACAAACAGATACACAGTCACATACACAGACATACATACAGTCATACAGACAGAGAGACAACAAAGGCCCTTATTTTTTTATTGATGTACTGAACTCTACTTACCACGTATAATTTATTAGTTATTAAAATATTGTAAAAACATAAACACCAGTCACTATATTTTAAAATAAACCAAAGCAAGAAATCACTTTCGTGGCCTAAAATCACCTTCGTGTATAAAACACCACGAAGGTGATGCCACGAAGGTGACGAAAATTTTAGTTTTTTATGAATTATCCTTAAATTTGAAATTAACGGTTCAAGTCGAATACTACACAAATAAGTCTAACATGTTAAGTTTTCAATGGCCTAAGTTTCAAATAAATAGTTTAAATTTTAGAGGTAGAAAATATTGTTCAAGCAAGCGACGGTATGTCTATGGATAATCACAAAAAGTTACGTATTTTTTTCGCGAAGCGACGATCGACCTATCTCACCTCCCCAATGGCCGGAGCACGACTAACGCTAACGGAATAGAACGCTGTGATTGGTTGCTGGTGTTCGGTTTAACGGCAATCTTGTATTATTACTCAAAATTTTAGGTACGTAAAATCGTGTGACCAACGTATTTTGCTTTCTCAATTCGAAATAATTATAAGAAGATATTTTTTAAACTATTGTGTGGAAAGTATATTTAATTACGATGATTTTAGTATATGCTACACACAAATTGAATGAAAATTGTAAATGCAGTAACCAAATGTTTCATTGCAACCGAAGGTGTGACACGATGAGAACGCGAAAAATGACCCCGTTTTTTATCGTTTCATGTGATGTTTTCGTATTATTTTTGCTTCTATTACGATAAAATTTATTTTGTATGTATCTAAATAGATATTTTATCATCTGATTTCAAAGGTATTGTTCTAACTTATACCGTTTATGAACTATTATTGTGTGACCATCAAATTTGAGTGTAAATGAGAAGTACCCTTACACAGTAAACTACCTAAAGGAACAGAAATTAAGATTCAGAGTCGAGTTGAGTTTTTATATTAACTTGTGAAATATAGAGATTGGAAATGCAATTATTTTACGACTCTACATGTTAGCTTTAATGACGAAGCACACTTATCACCATAGAAACGGATCGAGTTAACTCGAGGCGGTCAGTATTATTTCTATGAAACTCCATACTGCAACGCTCACTTATCGGCACCATAACGTAAAAGCTCCGTCTTGCGGTTGACAGCGCGGCGAAAAGCGATACGATGTTGATCCCTTTACGGGTTGATAGGTGTGATGTGACCTTTACACAATTACATTATCACAACATGTAGATGTCGTGAGCGTCTAATGGACTAATAATATATTAGTATGTGAATACACATATTATGTGAACTCACGCCTTCCCAACTTAAGTGGCCAGCGTGAGGAGTGCAGACTAAATCCTTCATTTAATTTTGACTTTTGTAAATAAGGGAAAGTTTTGCAGTCAAAATCAAATGATGATGCCTCTCGGGGCTTTAGCAAGTCCACTGTGAACATCAGAACAAAGGTTATAGCAGACTTATCAACTCGGAAAGGGATCAAGACTATCGCCTTTTGCTAGCTATCATCGCCTTTCGCACGCTTTCAATCGCGAAGCGAGGCGTTTACGTTACGGTGCGGATGATTGTGCGTTGCTGTATGGAGATTCATACAAAGGATACTGACTGCCTCGAGTTGATACGGTTTACGACCCCTTTCCGGGTTGATAAGTGTGGTCCGTCCTTTAAGATCTTCCCTTTTCACGGTCTTGGATTAACTTTTGTTTCACCGCGGTGCCAAAACTACTATCCCGCAATTGCGAAAGGATTGAAATAATTTATGACCAGAGAAAAAAGTTATTGTCCAGTTCTTAGGCAAACTTTTTGCCCGACTACGGCGAAGCCAAAAGGAACTGTTATTGGTAGAATTTACCATAATTTGTTTCGGACTCGACGTATATTCTAGACATTGTGAATAGACCCTAACTAAGAAAATCAGTTCACGGGCTGTAGGCTGTTTTCCGATAGAACAAATATGTGATATGAAGCCTCTCTCGTTTTTTATTCGCCCTCGATACTGAGAACGGTCGCAGGCTGAATTCGAAATTAATTTTATACTTTTTCGACGATATTTACGAACTTTCTGGTACAGTTTGTTTTGGGCACGTTTAGAGGTTTAGGGGAGTCGCTTTGATCTAAATACTTTTTGGATTAACTTTATTTTAAATAACTTTTCCTATACAACTTTTATCATTCTGTCTTTAATATTAATTTTATATTATCGATAGTAATATTGCCATTGAAGAAACTCTTACTTAATTAAATTGTCAAATAGTAATTGTTATCACTTTAATTGACATCAATAGAGTATGTTTAGCTAATTAAATTAGTTATTACGGAACAAAGTAATGAGTAATTTTTCCTTTTGAAAAAACGGTTTTTATGCTAAATACCTTTTAAACGTACTATCGGCAACAGTGTTAACTACCCATTGCCGGTCATGTCGTTTCGTTCTATCGCAAATAATCACCATTTGATGAGAGCGAGAGCAAAAACGGAAATGGATAGTTAACAGTGTGGCCGTGTACATTACGATATCCCATAAATTATTTTACGCTATCAGGCGCCGGAAGAAAAGTAGTCAATTTTAATTCATACTAAAATCTTCCATACTTATTCAATTAACCCTTTCCCCCCTTTCCTCTTCATAAACCCTGAAATTAGCCCTGAAACATCAAAGAAAACACAATCACCATTCCACAGACATAAAATCCCAACTGTAATTTTAAAAGAATCAAGGGTCCCAATTCTGCTATTACCCCACTCACAAATGGAAATATTATCCACCCATTTTTCGCAAATGTTGTAATGAAATGACATGTTGTATAATTTTATTTACTGCAATGAATAAGGAACGGGAAAAGTCGACGGATTTGGGCCCACTCGATAAATTACGACATATTTCAACGTTTCACCTTTATTTTTTTGGGGAAAGTCACCCTTAATGCCAGAGTAAATTAGGTGAGCTTTTCTTATTATAGAGCAGTATTTCACGTTACTTTTAGAGGTTTGTTGTCTTTACATTTTTCTTTTAGTCATATTATTTTCCATGGACTAAGTCGTAAAGTGGTTTTTAATATCATAAAGCAGCTTTCTATTAAAAAGGATCAATATGTAATTTATATTGTACAGCAAAGTTTTCTAAAAGAGTTTGCACTTTGCGACATATTATTTTCAAAATATTTTTGTGGTAGGTTGGTACTCGTACCTACATTAGTTTCTGGTTCTCTTTTCACGTGTTTAATTCCTGGAATATTTTTTTAAATACGCTGTTTACGCATCATTGTCATCTATGACTTGATATTAATTAAAATACAAGCAATAGGCAATAAAACACATTCTTCATAAAAAGTTTCATCAAAATCGGTTCAGTGGTTTAGGCGTGAAAACAGACAGTTACTTTCGCATTTATAACTGTGTGTAAGTGATTTAAATTTGTTTCATATAAATCTTTGAGAATAATACAGAAATCTTTATCCGTAGTTAGACCCAGGATCACAACACAAATTACGTCACCGATAAACGTTACTCAGAACTAGCCTCATGATCGTCGTTTGGCAAATAGTTTAAGCGGTATATCTGTCCCGAATACTAAACGGGAGTTAGCCGAAGTCCGTAAAGGTTCAGCCAAACCAACGCGTGGAAATCGCGACCGCGATGGCGATGGCGATTAATGCGTTTAAGTGTTAGCGTTAAGCGTTTAAGTTTAAGTAAAAGTGCTTTTTTTAAACCTATTTACAGAAATAAATGAGTTTTATTGAGTTTTATTTTTATTGACGAATTCCACTTTGAGTACCCACCCAAGGTGATCTGCACGAATAGCACCTGGCCAAGTCAATGGAACATGACCTGTCTATCAGCCATTACATCACGTTAGCAGCCAGCACTAGAGTGATGTGTTTTAGGTGCTCTAAGTGAATACGTCGTAATAATAAATTTAATTCTACTTACGCCCGTTACCCATATTTATTTTAATCCTTGTCCAAATCCGGATTTCAACTGTCAAAATAAATTCAGTTTTAGATTAAATATCCACAATTTTGAATTGATAATGTAAAAACATCAAAAACCGCAGATATTTTGACCAAAAACATATTGATATTTGACAGTTGACGGACGAATTTGGATTAGGATTGAATATAGAAAACCAGCATTAGACCACCTACCCAAAATAATGGATAGGTGTTGTAAGTGGAATAGGCCAGGTGCTCTTTGAACGGGTGCTCAAAGTGGAATACGTTTAAGTCTGATCGCCATCGCCATCGTACTCCGGCTGCACGCGTTGGTTTGGCCGAACCTTACCCCGCACGCTCCTACAATCACTTAGAACGTTATTTGGTATCGCCGTGGATGGACCCCTGCTATCTTAATAGCACTGCTTAAGGCTAAGGGAGGGAACTCGCTCGAGTGTGTATTGGTTTGTAGGCTGCGGTTTTGTGGAAGCTTATGTGCTTTTACTTAACTTGTAAGACGTAAGAATAGATTTAAGATTCTTTTGTCAGAACGGACGTTAAAAATTTTCAGTAGCAGTTTCGAAATTATCATTAAAACGCTTGATGCCTGCTTTGCAATATTCATAAACTTATGGAACAAGCCCATAAATTATTACCTAAATTCAAATACATAATAAAATCACCTGAAAATTAAATATGCACCTCATATTGATTTACGGTATTATTGTAATTACTTAGATCCAAAACCTAATCGATTTTCAAGGAATCATAAAACAGACAAAAATTACGACTGCCCATTTATCTAAACTCAAACATAATATATTATTTATCGATTGCTCTATAAAAAAATAGTAAACCATGTAAAATATTTCGCATGCGAGTCTTTGTTAATTAGATCTTCCAAAACGTATCTATGTAATCTATAAATTGTTCAAACATAAATGTCAGACCCCTAATCCCGATAGAAACGTTCCCATCCACAAACATAAAACGTGATGACAGAAAAAACTACAATATTGATCCTTTACGTCACGCATAAAGAAAACAAAACTTTCAAAGCGGGCTGATTCGTGGTTGCCCGTTTTATTTGAACTCTAATGAAATAAAAACACCGATGAAATTGCGTTGACCAAAACGAAGCGCTAAAATTCACAAACAAGTATCAATACCAAAATTGAATCAATGTGCCGTTAGAACGGACGTGTTCGATTTTTGAACGGAACGCGTTTTAGATAGCATGTGACGTCACTGACAGAATGAAAACGACCGGAAGCCTGATACACGCATCGAACCCACAGGAACAGACTGACTTCCGAGGAAATACGTGGTTTTCAAAATAAAATAACCGTGCATTATGCGCAGGAAATGGAAAGATTCTACTTTTTTTGGTTCGATATTGCTAATAGCATACTTTTTTCTTTTATTGAAATGCATCAACAAAATAGGATTCGAAGTTACTAGTTATTTACGTTCATTCGTTATTTCCATATAAAATAATTAATTAATTAAACCTTTACCTCGCTAGTACGATAACAATGATCAACTTTATCAATGAAGAAAGTAATTCTATACCTAAATTAATTGTCTAAGAAGATTTCGTCACACGTCAGAAACTTTAACAGAAGTTACTCTGATAGGTTTCATACCAAACAGAATCTACCGCCTACACTCCCAGCCCATAAATTATTTGTACAGTCGCCCGCACATCAAACTTTGTATTTTTGTTGCAAAATAGCTGCTATTGCAACGCCATAAGATGCCAGTGTTTACATGTATTCTGTCGTCTCTACTAACACAGCAAGCGACATAGTCTCCAAAGTGGCATTTCTTGAATTAAACACACTTCCTCCTCGAGAATGCGTTTCAATTACATGCATGAGGATAATGCAACTGACTGTCGGGGTGGGTATATAAACATAACCAAGTTCGGCAAAAGCGGTGACACTAACCAAGACTTATGTGCTTCACGCTCTACTGATCGAAATTAGTTCTGGTATTCTCCAGTTTGTCATTGGTTCTCAAAATGTGTGTTATCAAAACATTACATAACAATCTGTTCAGGTGGGGTTTCTTGGAGTGCAAGTGTAGTTTTGTTCCCCAGTTGATGAAGCACATGATGTCGTGCCCTGAGTTCCCAAACAACTGCACGCAGGAAGATTTGATGCATGCTACTGACAACGCCACTCTTGTAGCGGAGTTTTGGGTTCACACTGTATAGGTTTTTTGTCGACACGACAAGAAGAAGAAGAATACCAAAAGTTCCTTCATTTCAACCAATAAACGTCTTAAATACAGTAATTGATAAGATCAAGATACAAACAGTTCGTTCGTTTGATCCAAAAGACGTCCACTCTGGTCAAAATCCTCTCCTGAGAATTTCTACGACAGATCCTACGCTACATGCATCCAGTTCCAGATGCTTCCCGCGCTTACCAGATCATCTGTCCATCAAACGGGAGGTCTACATACAGTCATACACTAAGTTGAAGGTCTTAAGGATATGCGACATTGCAGCATGATGTCTACCGTACACACTCTCCTCATCAAATTCGTATGAGTAAAATAAGTACGAGTATGTACTTCTCCATCAATCTAGTTAGTGTAATCGTGCGACTTTTTTCAAGATACGTTCAACCCCGTGTACAAATCGAAACCAATGATAAGATTTGCTTCAATTTGTACCTACTTCAGTAAATTGGAGTGCGACCCAAATGTTGAGGATTTCTGGCCTGCAGGCATGACACGAGCTGAATTTCCATTCGTGTATATTTTGCTTGGATGCATCAGACCTGGTTAATTTACGTAAAATTGTAACGTAGCTGCAAACGTTGTATTTCAGAGTTGTAAATAATTTTAAGTGTAAATTACGGATAAATTTTAATACACCTATAAACAATGTATACTCTAAACATTTCTCCTTGACTTCTTTGACAAAATAATTTTAAGCTTTTTAAGGAAGAATCATAACTTTTTTTGGCTTTGCGAAGGTTGATCGAAATGACGTTATTCGAGCATTGATTTCAAATCTATAGCAATAAAAAAATAGAAAATGGGTAACAAAATACTTGAAAATTGAAACAGGCTTATCAAATTAGGTACCTACTAACCTAGTTGAGATGTCAGTAGGAATAGTCTAACCCTGACCTTTAGCTTGCCGGGTGCAAGCGAAAGGTCAGGGTTTCTAATTCCTTCTGAAACAGTACCACTTTCAAGTGACAAATCTAGCTCATTCTGTCAACAAATCTAGATCATGTTTTAGTTCATCAATCCCAGGGCTTGAATGGCTCTAAATGTTTTTAATAAATTGTTTGTATCCAAGAATATAGAATTTTAATACTTATTTTGTGAATGTTTTACTTATTATATACTTATTTGTGAAAGTTATCAAACTTCAATGTCGAAATTTAAAGTAAAAATTTCATTAATACAAATCCCTCAAGTTTCAACCCCGTCAGTATAAAGCTATAGAGGTAGACACTATGGCTTCAATATACATCTGATGATCGTCATTATTGTGCGCCGGCAGCTTTTAATGATGCTCTTTCTTCCGCAGAAATGCACTATGATTTTCAGTTGGGTTTTGTAGAACTCCCGATATTTAAAATGATAATGACTTGGGCTGAAATGGTCTATTGAAGAACTTTTATCCTTTTGAAAAATAATGGGCATATTTTAATGCAATACGCAGTGAATTTTGACTGAGTGCAGCAATGAGGGTTATTTGTTGAATACACATAAAATGTAACGAGTAAGTATGATTGAATTGCTCGTACCTACTCATCATAAATAACAGTTTTGCTCCCAGCAGGATTTGAACCCGATATCACAGCGGGAGTTTAAGTCCAGTATGTGAGCTAGCAAGCCATGAACATGAACAACTGATAACAGTTCAAACTGGATCGGGTTCAAATGATGCCCCATAAGGGGCAGCACACTGTATTGTAAGATCACGTCAAATGAATAGTTGAGTGCTATTTAATATGCCATTCACGAGACTTATCTGTGAATAATATTAAGCTCCGAATGGAAATTCCATGTAGGAATTCCTAAAATTTCATGTCATATCCTTTAGCTATATCTCTCAAGACCAACCGAATTGTAGCACCAAGTTCTAGAATTCTAGAACTTTCAGTACCTATAAACTTCAAGTTAGCTCTCATTACAACGTCTGTAAGGAGAGATACCCCGAACTTATTGGTGACTATACCCCTATATTGTTATTATTGGAGTTCTGGAGATAATCACTCGCAATTCAAATAATACGTACCTAAAGTCGAGCACATCGGAGTATACATTTTGGTTGCAAAATAGCAGTTATTGCAATTGTATAAGATACCACAGAGCAAGGTTGATTTGCCGTCGTCTTGGGGAATTCCGAAATTGCAAATGACTCTATAGTTCCAAATAGGAAGTTCTTAGTCAAGCGTTGGATTTCTTTGAAAGCGCGCTTTTATGGTAGAGCCACGATGAAGTAATGAAAATCGAGACCTAAGATTCCTAAGACCTAAAATTCAGATTTTTAAAACAATAGGTTCCCCATCATTTCACACAGGTGGCTAGCTCGGTGAGTATAGGCTGAAAATCCTCCATTTAAAATTAAAGAGGCCCGTTCCTTCTACAGTGGGCACCTAATCACCTGGTGATGATTATGATGAAAGTAATCAGTGTATCAATAGAGAGCTAAAAAACTTTACTTAAGTAACCTACTTATTGAAATACACCATTACTAGTTTTTACTCATGAATTTGACAGCTTGGAATTTTGGAAATGAATGAATGATGGTCTACGAAAATAATATTATCCTAATACAGTAATCCTGATATTTTTTTGATATTATCAAATTCATTCCGATCTCTCGCTCGAAATTATCAAGGCACTAACATTCTATTCCTACTTCCTTTTTTACAGAAAGACAAACAGACTCGTAAAAAGCCCGGCCATTTTATTTAGGTCATGGGTTTATTCAGCCATAGTCACCGAATGGTGTCCAATCCCCCGGATCAACACGTCATCACGTTTTAGGCGCGGGAGACATATTTTGAAAGCGTTAGAATTCAAATTCACTAGCGAATTTCTACGAATTTCAATAAGCTTTGTGTAATTGCGTATGCGATCTCATTCTAGTGGTTCAAAATACACCTTCAGGTACTTACGAAACTAAACGTCCTTTTTAACGGATCAATCTTTTTTTTTCTATGAATAGAAATTTTTTTCTGTGCCTGCTCTCTATTAAATTCAGTTTTGCAAAAATATGTTGCAATAATGTACCTTGACAAACAATACTTGTACCTATATTGGACATTGCTTCAAGCTCAATCGGCTTCGATAAAATTGTCAAAAATTTAAATTTGATTTTTAACAGTACGACAAATAACTTTCGTCTAAAATCACAAGAGTTTCGACTCATTAGGATTCAACCCACTTTTCAATCATGTTTCTCTAAATTAGTTTACAATCTCACGCGTTAATTTATAAACTAACAGAGTTCACGATATCACGTTGACATAATCGATATAACTTACAGTATCATAGTGATTATGTTATCTTACTAGATAAGATGCCACAATGTTTAGCTTCATCTCTTATCTTTACTCTAAGCTAATAGATTTGGTTTTCGCAGTCAATACCCCTACATAGTGATTTCGCAGGTGCACTCCCGGGACATGTTTGTATTTGTCGGGACTTAAGTGCCGGGACATGTCTGGACGGCGCAGGTGTCAGCTGTCAGCGAAATACAGGGAGAAAATATATTTCTCCCCAGATAATACGGGTTTAGTTTCGTTTAAGATATTCCGAGGTACAAGTATGTTATAAAAAATACTACTATCTTGTTTCACAAAGAAATATACAGTCTTATCAATGAAATAGGCTGTTTCAATCGGCAGTCTAGTTGACACCATTAACAAGTAACTTCAAGCCCTTGGGTACTTTTTGAAAAAACAAAACATGACTTGACAAAAATATTGAGTCATGTTTTGACAGCTCATTAAATAAATATGTCAATGTCTAGTGACGTCATGATTAGATATAATAAGTTATTAGTTATGAGGACCTGGTAGGTACTTAGTTGTAACAGCACTTGAAACTAAGTTATACGAATGTTTTGTTTGGTCAAGTTACCTCCAATCCTGTCCAAGACATAAGTTTCCCTGGCTTTGTCACACAACAATGGTCAAGTGTAACCCAATACTGACTCTGTAACTCAACTTCATTGTTAACGTGATAGGTGCAAATAAGCAGTTCACTTCCCAGTGAGTGAGAAAGCTAAGGTTGTAATGTAAGGTATGCCAAACTAGTACAGATTTTGAATACCTACTATTTGTTACATTAACATAGTAATGTGTAATAATTTTATACCTACTTAGTAATATTAAAGACCCCGACTTCAACAGATCAGTAAGTAAAGGTAGCATATATTTTGTCTTTTCAACTAAACAATTCACTTTTTTTTTAGTGTATTAGGTACGTAGTTTCTTTAAGATTTTTGGATACTACTCATAGTATGTAGAGAGCAATAAGTAGGATTTGATCTTTTCAAACAGCATACAGAATTTTAAGTAACTTGAAAAAATCTAATTGATAAAACATACAGAACTTGGTAATGAATGCTAAAAAAACTGATCTAATTTTAACCGTAACATAACCAATTATTAAACTTTGTGCAACGATGCAATTGTCTCAGTAACTGCGCAATAAAACGCGAACGCTCAGGAATTATCCGCGTTCGTTTAAAATAAGTCAATGGCATAATAAAGTTATTTCAGAAGCCAGGTTTTGGTATCGTTAAAATGGCAACTATGAGGTCGTAAAACACAAATAAAATCGGATTAACATCAGAAATAAACCAGTACGGCACGTACGATGAAGAAAACAGTTTCTGTGGAAACGGCGTTGGTTCTCTACATGGTATTTTTCTGATATTTTACCGGCGAATAGTGCACGTACATTTTTATGACGTTAAGTGAGGCGGTCGACATCGGATAGTATTAGCTTCGCACAGTGTACTCTGATAACGTTCACTGATAAAGGGAAAAGCATAGGAAAATAAAATTCCTGCAATGAATTAAGTCTTTCGCTTACTATGGGCCTCATAAGAAGGCTCAAGTTTACCCAAAGGGCGATGGAGCGTGCTATGCTCGGAGTTTCACTGCGTGATCGAATCAGAAATGAGGAGATCCGCAGGAGAACCAAAGTGACTGACATAGCCCGCAGAATCGCTAAAATCAAGTGACAGTGGGCGGGGCACATAGCTCGTAAAGCTGATGGCCGCGGTCGAGTGGCAACCACGAGCCGGAAGACGTAGTGTGGACAGGCCTGCCACTAGGTGGACCAACGATCTGTTGAAGGTCGCGGGAGGTGCCAGGATGCGCGCTGCGCAGGACCGGTCTATAAAGAAAACCTTGGGGAAGGCCTTTGTTCAGCAGTGGACGTCTTTCGGCTGAAACGAAAGAACTAACGAACGAATAGTAACTTTAATCTGGTGATAGCCTTTTCAAACATGTTAGAGTCAATCAATGTATTGCTAAATGATATCAGTAAGTCCAAACGGAGGCAGATCGGATAAAACAGTCTCATATAAAGTTGTTATTACACTTATCTTAAACTAATTTAGACATCTAATAGCGATAAAGATGAAAAAGTAAGTTAAAAGGTATGTGCCTACGTGTTGAATTGAAGTACTCGTACATCTACTTATTTTATTGCAATAACATACCTACTTCGATGGTTTGAGAGATTATATCCTGTGAATTTTGTCTAAAATATTACTTCTATGGTTTTTTCTTGAAACTTTCAACACTGACTCTTTCTAAGAAAGTCAGATATGTCGTAAATAAGTATCAAACAGATTATTTAGTTACTTAACTTGTAGTTTAAAGTGTTAAAAGTGAATCATTCCAAGTAAAATTAGATTTTCATTTATTTTAATTTTAATGATTACCTGCTTACTTTTCGTTAGTCTTTCGATAATTATACAACTACAATTGTATACCTATTCCTTATTGTTTTATTATGTAAACCATCAAGCTAGTCCCAAATTTTTTAACCCAACTACGCCAGCAGGAGGGTTATGTTTAATTTATATGAAGTTTATTAAATTATTTATTCTTTTCAGATCCTGTTTCCGAGTATTTTGGCGACATTTAATGACACCATTACTTTCTTAGACCACATGAACATGGTGCGAATAAGGTTAGTCATAAAAGTTATAAAGGTCTTTTAATTTCTCTGTAAGAAGACTTTTCAAAAGCGCTTTCACACATTTAAATATTCGTCTGAAATTATTAATATACTATCTTTTAACCTTTACACAGGTTATTTGTACAGTCAGCATCAAATAGTTCGTGACACCCAAAGTGGCCAAAAACTTAACATGACAACACAACCTTATTCCAATGAGGGCTATCGTTTTAGCGCTCACCAGTTAGCGCCACTGTAGAGTAAGGTCCTGTCACTTGCTAGTAGCGAAGACAGTGGCACCAACTGGTGAGCGCTAAAGTGGTAGGAGGACTATCGCAATTGCACTCATCAAGATGAGTACGCGGACTGTACAGGGTCACACTAAAAAATATTTCTCAGTTCTCATTGGTTGAATCTGTTTAGGACAAAATTAAATATTTATGTATTTACTTTAGAACTATAAGACTCGAAATTGAATAATTTTTTGAGCGATCTTTTGAAATACGAGCCTAGTAATTCAATAGATGAAAGTTTAATGTGAGCTCTACAATTTAAATTTAATCAGTCAATTCATAAAGAAGTATTATTTCGTATTTCAAATTACTTTTGTTTTGAAAGAAAGGTTTTCAAATCTTCACGAAAACCGTTCTTTTATCAGCCAACCTTTTTGCGTCGAATCTTTCACAGTTGAAATATTTTCGGATATATTTGAGATCTCCCAGGATTTGTTTGCCACAGTAGAAGGCAATTTAGAAAACAATCTCGTTGAAAACAATTCCAGAGATATTAAGCAACTGGTATGCGAAATTGATTATACGCTCGAGATGCAGTTTCAAATTATATAATTTTGGGTCCAGATCACATTAATCATTAAGTGTAATTATTTCACGATGCGCACTGCGTTAGACTATAGTAACTTTCATACATGTGAAGAGTGACGCTCCAAATTCTAGCATAGTATGAATTCTGTTCCTATTTGAATTTCTATTGATTAAGTATGAATCTACATTCTACACTCTAAAGTTTAAAACCTGTTCTTGATCTAAGGATTGAACAAAACCAATCTGAAATTAATGTGAAGAATTTTGTTTGAATCTGGTTTTAATCTACATATTTCTTTCTAATACCAGAAATTAATACCAATGTTATTTGGTTCGGTAAAAAGGAATAGATCAACAAATCTAATTCCTTTTTAATGTCAAAAACAAATACCATAATACATACTATAAAGAAATAAACACTGGTTTTGAGATCAAAGTCTGCACTAAGTATACTTACATAAGGCCTACTTTGATGGGGCGACAGATCTTTAGCTAGGTACTTGAATTGATGAGTGCTAAGTTCAATCTTAGAGATAAAATTCTTTATCTTCCAGCCCTGCCACAATAGTATTAGTAGAAGAACTGGAGACCCTTGTGATGAAGAAACAAGTTGGAGATAGACCTGTGAAGAGATATTACGAGAAATACAACAGTCCGTTTGCTGATTTGAATAAAAAATATCGAGCTTTTTAGTAACTTTTACCATTAATTTTACTTATAATACCTGTTCCGTTGGTTTATTTTTGTTCGTCTTCGTCTGTGATTTATCAGCAACCTCACGACTTTTGGATGTATTTACACAATTATTATATCAACTACCTAGTCTACTTTTTGCTAATATTACGTTTAGTATAGTTGTTTGTTCACGTTATTTATATGTACGAGTATATCCCGGTCTTGCGGTTTAAGAAATGAACCTTATCAACCTGAAAATACTGTATTACATTCCCGAATAAGGAGTACACTCAGTTGCATAAGAAAAAAAAAACAACTGAACAAGATTACAACATATTTAAGCTGAGTTGGTGGTGCCATCTAACTTTGACCGTAACTATAACGATAACCGGTGCTTTTTATATGGAGCTTAACAGATTTTTGACGTTTATTAAAGCTAAAGTAAGATGGTACAACCCAGCCTTCAACCATCTCCCCGATAATAAGCAAATTATATTCCTTTTATGGGCCATTTCAACAACCTTTTTGTAAACATTGTATTGATGTACGAGTATAAGTAATTACTCTTTAATTATTTCGTTAACTTCCTACTTAATACAGTCACAGATAACAAAGCAAATACTTTAAATCTCACTTGACATACTAATGTCTTGTTTCTTTCTTGATAAAGCTCAGGCCATTTCATCCCCTACTCTTATAGCCAAAAGAACAGTTTTTCCGCGGCATAAATTTGGTTTTATTTCGCATTATAAAAGAGATTGTTGTAAATCAAGGAGTGTGGGGCGGAGAATGTCCAGGCCACCGAGAAAATTTCGATAAATATAAGGAAAAGACAATGTGAATAAAATTGTGGTAAAAACGGGGGAGTGACGTATTTGCTAAGTACCTTTAAGAGAGATAACGAAAAAGTGTCTACAACGATTCAAAATTATAATTTCGTGCACTATTGTGGATTTTTAAACAAAAACATAAATGAAGATGAAAAGGACAGTGCCAATCCATGTATGGAAGTTGGACCAAGTGCTGCCCAGAATGAAACTACTCTCCTCAGGCCAATACTAATTTGTAAACCGGAGCGCACTGAAATCTATCCCTGGAGTTAAGAGAAAAAAAGAGTTTTGTTTGGAATTATTTACATACAAAATATCATCGATGTATACCTACTACGCATAAGATTTCGCGATTTTGGCATTAAATAACACTCGTTATGTTGAACTTAACCATACTGCATCCGTACACCTTACTTTAGTACGCCTTCGACATTATTTATAAGCGATCAAGCGCTGTTGCAGTAGTTTGGTTAGTTGACCGAAATTAATTATTTCCAAGATAGAGCAAGAAGTTTTAGCTTACAATAACTTCAATAATCGATTGTAATACACCAATAAATTGATTTTTCGCAAGGATAGAGAACTAAAACTTCTTGATTCATTTTGGAAATAATGATTTCTGTCAAGTAACCAAACTATTGCAACAGCGCTAGATCGCTTATAAAGAATGTCTAAGTCGCACTAAAGTAAGGTGTACGGATGCAGTATGGTTAAGTTCAACATAGCGAGTGTTATTTAATGCCAAAATCGCGAAATCTTATGCGTAGTACGTATACATCGATGATATTTTGTATGTAAATATTTCAAAACAAAACTCTTTTTTTCTCTTAACTCCAGGGATAGATTGCAGTGCGCTTCGGTTAATACATTAATATTGGTCTGAGGAACAAAATGCACTATGGGTTGATTCTGGGCAGCACTTGGTCCAGACCCTGGCACTATCCTTTATGTTGAAAGAGCGAGAGTGTAAATTGTTAAAAAAATATGAAGATAATGTTAAGGCTAAAATAGATGTACCTAATAATGGACTTCTTCAAATGTGAACTTTTTTGTGCTAATATTATGATTGAAAACAATAAAAATATATGCAAAGATAGGAATTTTGGGCAAATAAAACCATATCTAAGTGAACTTTATTCTGCTTTTAGAAAAAAAAAAACAAAAAAGGAAAGTTAAAAATACCCAGCAGGTATTTTATAAAGTACCTAAAGTGTGTATATTTTATTAATCAATGTTTGACGTCTGACAACTGACAACTGAATTAGCTGAGGGCAAAATCAAGCCCAGGCTTCGACTGCTGGTAATCCCATAAATTATTTATCTCAAAAGTTAAGATCCGATTGAGTAATTGCTGAGGAAATTGGCAATCCCTCTGTATTGGAGGTAACGTTTCTTACTTTATTAAACTCGAGACGGATTTATATTAACAGTTCATCAGTTCTTTAATAAGGTGAGCTCCAAACTGGGTATTTTGAGGGTAAAATCTAAATTCGCGATACTCTTTATGTAGCAATATCAATTTAACTTACTAAATAATATTTATTAGGCAAAAAATATGGACTAGATATTTTATAGACACCATTGTGTTTAGATTAATAAGCAAAAAGTTATTAAATTTCATTG